>NC_141687.1:1130635641-1135435641 GCF_964263255.1 Lissotriton vulgaris
TCGTGGCGCATTCTTGGTTAGGGAGTTCCTGATCTTTGGGGCGCATAATGAGAACCAGGGATCTTGTATACTCCTTCCTCGCTTTTCCTACCACCTGCTGCTATGTATTCCCATGCATGACTGACATCAAATGGCGCACAGTGGGCACCCTGTGCATTGATCCAGGTGCCACTACTCATCCATAGGTTACAGTATTTAATATACGTTGTGTATCACTCTAGTCAAAGGTTGCGACTGGTTCACTGGCTGCAGCTCCACTCAGGAAGTCACCATCCCAGCACCCAAAGGTTAAGTGTGTGCAGAATATCCATACAGGTTAAGGAGTTTGTGTATACAGAGAGCATCTGTATTTGTATTTGTCTGTTCTGTAGATTTGTAGGTCGCATGCTTTGAATGTTCACTTCAACATCTACAAATATCCGTGTTCATTTGTCATCTTTTTGTTCAAAGATGGTATCTTGGTACAGTGCACCTGTGCTAAACAATGTTAGTATCTGTGTGGGGATTGTCCGTGTGTACAGAGTATGTCTGTGCATTACCAGTCTTTAATCTGTTGAATTGAGTTTGCCTCTGCGTATTCTGTATCTGCATGCACAGTGAGTCTATAGGATTGCATTGAATCTGTGTGCTTGAATCCTTGTTTGTGTGCCTGCTGTCTGAATGAACACTATCTATGAGGTTCAGGACATACCTGGGTACCAAGTGCCTTTGGGGGTAAATGCATGCATCTGTGTACAGTACGTTTATTGTATACATTGTTTGTGTGTGTGCAGAATACGTCTCAGAGCTTAGCTCTGTGCACAGTGCATCTGTGAAGCTGTACCCATGTACACAGTGTATGGGTGTGGTACTCTGGTATGAGATTCAACGAGTGCATGCCTCTATGAATACAGTTAGTCTGCTTGTACGGTGTGTCTCTGTGGTTCAATGCCTGGATCTTCGTGCACATTGTGTCTTTGTGATTGACTAAGTGAATGTCTGCTATACATCTCTAAGACTTAATGTTCGCTTCTGCGTGTGCAGCATATTCGCACAGATGTGCATCATTTTGGAACCTCCGGCGGCGACACCCCTTTGTACGTGTGTTGTTGCTCAGTAGGTCTTAATTACAGCCTGCGTGCACTATTTTCTCTCATAGCTTTGTTGGACACGCTCTCTCCTAAGGATTTTTAAAAAAAACTATAGCACGCCTTTGCAATGCAATAGGTCTCGCATTGGCAAGATTTGAAACTATTTGCAATATAAATTACAGTGCCTTTTTATGTATCTGTTTTAAAAAGAACACATAAATAAAATGCATTGCCATTTACAATGCCAATAGCTCAAACTCTTGTTGTCATTGCGTGCAGCCTGTTAATAGAAGTGTTTAATATGTATGCTGAGCTTAGCTGGACACTGCCCATGATTCACATCCAACCACACACACAACCACATACACAACACACACAACCACATACACAACACACACAACCACACATACACAACCACATACACACACAACCACACACACACAACCACACACACACAACCACACACACACAACCACACACACACAACCACACACACAACCACACCACACACAACCACACCACACCCACACCACACCCACACCACACACACACCACACCCACACCACACACACCCACACCACACACACCCAACCACACACACACACCCAACCACACACACACACCCAACCACACACACACACCCAACCACACACACACACCCCCAACCACACACACACCCCCAACCACACACACCCCCAACCACACACACCCCCAACCACACACACACACCCAACCACACACACACACCCAACCACACACACCCAACCACACACATACAACCACACATACACAACAACACCGACAGTGCACACTTTCACTAGGCACAAACACCACCAGTCGTCCGTGCATGCTTTCACCGGGCACAAACACCACCAGTCGTCAGTGCACTCTTCCATCAGGCACACACCACCAGACGTCCGTGCACGCTTTCACCAGGCACATACACACAACCAGCGGTCAGTGCATGCTTTCACCAGGTACACATACACACCACCAGCCGTCAGTGCAAGCTTTCACCAGGCACACACACACCACCAGCCGTCAGTGCACGCTTTCACCAGGCACATACCACCAGCTGTCTGAGCACACTTTCACCAGGCACACACACCACCAGCCATCGGTGCATGCTTCCACCAAGCACACACACCACCATCAGTGCACAATTTCTACAGGCACATACACCAACATCCATCAGTGCACACATCAATTGTTAACGCATCCACAATTAACTATTGTAGCAATCTCAGTATGACGCACTTTACTTTTAGACATATTAATCTAAAGCGTAGCATGCCACCATTGCTACAAAAATAATACACTTTTTTTGGCCTACAATTTATAGACTTTAGTTTAAATTGGTGTTGCAATATTTTAAATGCCAATAGCTCAAACATAATTAATGCGAGACCTATTGCATTGTAAATGCTTGTTTACTCTAGCCCCACCCCCCACTGACCCTGCCCCGACCTGACCCCACCCCTACCGGTGTGGCCCTCTCCCACAAACCACACTGTCATTTTGGCCCCCGACAAAGTTTGTGAGTATCCATGTTATGTAGTAAGATATTGTTGGAATAGCGGTCCTATTCTGTTGGGAAGGAGGAAGAGGGATGGCGGTCAGGTAGGGAATCCTGTGGTCATTCTGTGCTGTAGCTAGGTCACCTGCTAATGGTGGTTGGGCCACGTGCTCCCTCAAATGTTCTATGTCCATTTCCGAAGCCTTGATGATCCCAGAGAACAGCATTTCCTTAAAGTGCCAGACTCCAGACGTCCCCCTCCCCAGCCCCTCCCCCCGGAAAAATATTTGAAAATATGTTGTCGTTGAAGCCTTCTAACAAGAGGAGCCCTATGACAAACAGGGTGTTACGAATCCCCGCTTAGTGAGCGTCGTGCGTGTTCCCATTTACCGTTCTCCCACTGCAGGGAATTAAATGTCAGAAGGATTTGTAGCATCTATAATTGAATTGGTGCTGAGAAAAGCAAATCTTTTAGGGAAAAATAACATTTTTAGGATTAGCAAATAATGCGTCGGTTTGTCAGCGCCGGCTGTCACGATGTCCCTGCGCGGTAATAAAGCCGTGGTGCTGTCGTTTATCACCGATGGGAGGCTGCTGATTCTCGTGAGCACGAGGACGGCTCCTTGAAGCGGAGTAAAGGGCGCAGCTTTTAAGCTTAGATTGTCAAAAATGGCATCGTGAGAGTTAAAGGTGAGAATTGCACCAGGAAGCCCCCGTCCAAGCCTTGCTGCCGGCACTATGCATGATCTTGCTGCATGCACACTTTATTCACTGTGCCTTGTTGAATCTGAGCTGTTTTTGTAATTTACGTTTTTTACCTGCAAACTAGCCTCAGTGATGAATAAGTTTTATTCCAGAAATTCTAATAACCTATTTCTTATTAGGCTTAAAGCAATTCACACCGCAAATAACAAGTTGGCTTTGCTTTAAAAAAGAAAAGTGAATGGATGTTCTGAACGTAATGGTATCATTAACGAGACAAAACTTTACTGGGATCAAGTTTCTAATTTTTGGGCCTTTTAAGTTTTACGTAAGTGCTGTTTGAAACCTGAACGGGTGGGTGGCCGAGATTCTGCCTCAGACGGACCCAGCATCAGCGGTCTGTCATTTTTAGGCATCCCCACCCTTATGGAGGGGATTTTTCACTGAAAATGCTTACACCAACATGGCGGGGGCACTTCTAAAGAAAACTCAGTGAGTGTCATCTTGACATTCCTTGATGGTATTGCTGATCGGGCGACCTCCATTTTAATTTGTCAGGCAACTACCTGCCCCACCTCCAATATAAGGGGTTAGTTTTAGAAAGTGAAAATCGATGCCTCGGATGTACTGCGAGTTTTTCTGCTCGGGAGCATCATGATATAAAGGACCACTTCTAGAAAAAGCTTGGTTGTCATGGCATCTGACACCCCGCCCTAGCTAAGGTGGGCCTTCTTACTCCATGCCTGTTGGTATTTGCGCAGTATGGAGAGTGCGTCTGATGGCATAGCGAACTGTTCTACTAGAAGCAAAGCACTAGCTGCCTAGTAGACCAAGGCAGACACTATAAAAAATAAGTTATACGTTTGTGGAACATTATTTCACTTGATAGTAAGTCTTCTAGCTGGCGAGCCTTCATACATTCCCAGTTCAGAGTTTAGGGCTTCCACGCTACCCTTTAAGCCACAGAAGATCTTATGTCACGTGTTGAAACTCCTGACTACCTTGTATGCCCTCACACATATCCAAGCAATGGCTAGGGTATCCACACTAGCCCCTGGGCTGTTAGATGCCCTGTAGCTTCTGAGGCCGAAACTCCTTGCTTATATTCCACTGAGCTTCCTTGGAGTATGCTCCCACACCTGACAATTTGCACTGGACGACCAGGCAAGCAAGTTAGCAACCTATAATCTGTACTTAATACAGATGTTTCTACATCTTGCGTGTCTCAAAATGGACACCAGGCCCCAGATCTTTGTTTCAGTTCAGTAGAATGGTTGTCTGTACACATTAGGTTGACCAGGCCTCTATTCCTACATCCTAGCCTGATAAGAACAACCATTCAACATATTTACTTTTGGTAGGGGGCCGTCTGAAGTATATTGTTCTGGTATAACTTTGTAGGTGTCGTTGGTTTCACTACTCCAAAAGTACTGCTTAGCAATCACAGAAGCTCTGTTTAACAGCCAACATGCAGCACACACCTGGGGGTGCAGAGTGCGAAGAAAGAGCACCACAGAGAGCACTACTCTCTGATCCAGAGTTGGTGCTGCTTCCATCTTGCACACCCTGCTCCAGTAACCGACCTGTTTCAGTAATAACCGAATTTCTCCAAGGTGAACAATCTCAGTCTAGGCCTCTCATACCCCCTAGAGCACTCCTTAGAGGCGGGAGTGTAGCACGCACCCGCCCTCTTCATTTGTTTTGTAGTTAACCTGCAGGCTTGTTGGATGTGCTGTGAAATCTGGCATCATTACTCCCGTCTTCCCCCTGTGATGTCACAGAAATATACCATTTGGCCCATGTGCCAATGGGGATGTGAGATGAGGGAGCGGTAATATCCTTTGATTGGATTCCAGGAAGAGCAGTTTGAGAGGCAGGGGAAGGACGAGGTACTGGTGTCTGTCCAAAGGCAAACAACTCCAACTCGAGCCATACGGCTGCAGGTACAGTTCAAAGCATGTAGCTACCGATTCTATTATTGGCGAGTAGATTCTAACTAGCTTAGTGTCCCTTTCACTGTATGACGTGGATATCTACTTCTGTGCATTCTGTATGATAGTAGACTAACTCCATAAATAGACACTCTCAGGAATCTAGTGGCAAGACTTCTGATATAGCTACCATACATTTTAAACAATTGCGGATACAGGTACTAAAATCTACCGTTAGTTTGGAATTTCCCCAGACACCATGTGAGCCACTCCTCAGTCCTTTTTTAGGTCTAGCTGGTGTAAGCAGCGCGAAGCGCTGCTGTCCAACGAAAAGACCTATTGTTATGCACTTGCTGGAAATGTTGGACAGGGGATGGGCACGCGCAGGGCCGTCGGCGATTTAATTGCGTGTGCACGCACGTACAGCCCTGCGTCGTGCACATCTCCTATCTCACTTTCCCAGCAAGTGAATAACACATACACACACACAGCCACACTCACGCATGCACACACACACACACACACGCAGGCACATGCACACACACGCAGGCACACACACACACACACACACACAGGGAGGGTGGATTCTGAGTCTATGGGAGTCCGCTCCTGCACGGGCCCCCGCCGGGCCTCCCACCTGCTTCCGATAGCCGCTCCTCACCGCTGCTGTTGGGGACAATCATTTCTGGAGTGCCAGGTCCTCTGCTCCCGATGGGTGGGCGGGGGCGACGCGGCCAGGGACAGGCTGACAACTTCCAGCATGCTAACTTTCTGCTGCGGGAGTGGCGGCTGCGGTGCACAAACTGGGCAGGACGGAGGCTGCGCAGGATTCGTAGCCCCTGCCCTTCGGCCGCCTCCGGGCTCCGCCCTGCTAGCAAGTGGGAGGAAGACGTTGTCCAATGTATCGCAACATAGAGTTTAGCCTGGACTCGACCCAGTAGAGTAAATTTATACAGCATTTTGGCCCACTTTTTGGGTGCCAGAATTATGCTTAGGGACAGTGTTTGGATGTGAACCCTGGTGATCTCACTCAGTACGCCCAACATTTTTGCCCAATGGTTCCTCAGGAACGTAGCTGGTTCGAACCCGCAGCGTGGGCATCCAGAGGAGTGTATTGCATACATGTTCTAGAGCCTCTGAAATTGAGGTAAGTGCTGTGCAAATACTAAAACTGTATGAGTTTAAACCGAGAATTGCTTGCCACTTCTTATGCCTGTTGCCACTCTGCGTCTGTGAGGGGAAGAGCTAAGTCTTCTGATGACCTGTTCCGAATCGGCTCCACGTCCACCCTGCATTCAGTTTCAGGGCTTTATTCATGTGAGAGATAATTTCCCCAGTGGTGCCAGGTGCCAATAGCCGCTGTAGTGTATAGGAGTCCTCCAGCTCTGCAGGTAAGGTGGGCCGCCGCCCTATCTTCTGGACTGTGTGGGAGATCTGGGCGTTTCTCACGAATAGGCCTAGAGGTAGTTTATAGTATTCCTGTGCTTCATCTTTGGTGAGGAAGACTTCAGCCGTAGTGTAACCCCTTGTGTACCAGCGGGATAAGTCCATTACTGCTTGTATTTGCCAAAAGCCTAGCAACCATTTCAATGGTAAGTAGTATCTTCATGTAGGGACCTCTGCAGAGTACTAGTGTGACTGCACGTTCCCACACCTCGTCAGCCTGGTGTACTATAAAAGGCGTCCGAGGAGGCTGTGTTCGTGAGATTCAGGCAGTTCAAGAGGGCACTCATGGGACAGAATGGGACACAGCCAATTGTTGATGGGAGTTGGGCAGAGCAACAGCAAGCTCTCCCTCTACCTGATACGTGTGTCCATGCGTGACTCTGGCGCTGCTCACAGGATTACTTCCTGGCACAGCAACTCATATTTCCAGTGTTATACAATGTTATGAATACCATTGCAGGATGATGAAGGCAATTTCCTTTAAAAGGATAAATATGCCTCCAGTGGAGTGAATGGGTGCTTTGCGTTCTGTTCGTTGTATTGTAAATGAAAACCGTAGAAAAGAAGCATTGTCAATGCAATAGGTCTCGCAATTGCGAGAGTTTAACCTATTGGCATTGTAAATGGCAATGTCTTTTATTTAACGTTTTAAAAACCAACACATAAATAAGACATTGCCATTTACAATGTCAATGGCTCAAACTCTAACAACTGCGAGACCTATTGCATTGCAAATGCTTGTTTTGTTTGTTTTAGTAAAAATCTGGCAATTTAAGTTGTAAGAACCCCTTTCAGAGGGACACAGGGCAAGCCGGCATTACTGGACCCAACCATGTGGGTTGAGGCCTTTTACTCGTGATGTCCCAGGGCTTAGCCTTCTATGGGGTCTGAGCAACTCGGCGAAGTACCCCTTCAGCACTTGACTCTGTGGTAAAATGGGTCGAGCAGTCCAAGGCTTGTCAGGAAGGAGTTTGGTGTAGGGTGAATACAGGCTCCGAAACTAAAAACAAAAAAAAAAACCACACCCAGAAATGGTCGGAGGCCCCATGAACAAGGAAAGACAGCCATCTTCAGGTTACGGCGCAGCATGGGTGAAAACACTTTTGTTCCTTTCACCATGGTACTAAGGGTTATGACCCTTATTCTTCACCCTGGCCTCCACCTGGTATTCAGAGGTCAGGACTACGCTCATGGGCAGACGGCCTGATTGATGCAACAGGCAGTCAGCCTGATAAGAGCTGCAGTCCCAAATCTCACACTCTGCTTCCAGGATCCATTCAGCAGGATCCCCACTAGACCTTGCTCCCTCCAGGCGATCTCTGCTTTCTCACAGACATTTGGTCTTTGGTCAGACAGAAGCTGGTGTTGCAGGCTCCAGGAGAGTTTCCTTGGTTCTTCTGGGTGATGTCCCCTCACACAACACAAGAGACTGGCAGACCCTTATTTTCCATCATGGTCACAATGGGTAGAAATCGTGCTGAGCTTCTCCACGCTGATGGGCTTCTTGAGTTTGACAATTTGTGAGTCGCGAGCTCCCTTTTTATAATCCATTTCCAGAAACAAATGTGATTTAGTGTGTGTTCGTCAAGTTGGTGTTCTGGGCGTTGCCCACTTTGAAGTACCTACTCTTCTGTTGTGCTCTTCCTCCAGAGAGCCTCTTCCAGAGAACCAGGCAGGACTGTCTCCATTACTTGATAGTCCCAAACAATAGGCTATGGGAGTGACCAGAAGATCACACCTGGATATCCATGTCAGTGATGTGCGTCACACCGTTACGAAGGCCCCCGGCCCTATACTTAAACTCATATCAACTCCATCTCTTTATTGAGTTACATCCAGGTGCCTTTGACCAGTCACTTCTTTCAGGAATACGGAGCTCTGCTGTAGTGTACTGAATAGCCTGGCTCAAGAGAGAGACTGTCCCACCCAGCTCTCACAGAAGTAGTGATCCACAAATCTGTGTGCAGGGCTCCTCGACCTCCACATGCTCCTTCAGCAGGTCCTGGGGCTCCCAACTGGGAAACCACTGGCTCTGATGCACTGTACCCCTCAGTCATCCATGCATCTTTAGCGCTGAATGCAAACACCTGTGTAGCCCTCCATGTGCTGTACCACTCACGGGAACATGCACATACAGCGCGCTGCACACAAACATGCAGCGCTGTCTCCATGTACTGTTGCTCTCACAGGCTCATGCACATGCCAGTGCTTCAGTGCACCCACACATGCACGCCCCATCCTCATGTGCTGGAGCGCTCTCACACATGCCAGCATGGTGCACGCAAACATGGATGCTCTGTTCCCACATCTTCCTTGATGTGTATGCCAAGTTTGGGCTAAGCACACAACAGTGAGGCAGGAGGTGAACTCACATGACACAGGTCAGAAAGCCTGGCCATATTACTTGATCACTTCCTATAAATGCTGCGACCACCGCAGTACTGCTACTCTGCTCCTGGTGTGGCTGTAGCCCTCCACCACTATGAGGGTAGAGCGTTGTACATCACTCATGATCTAAGTAGACCGTTTGCCGTGAAACAGGCCTAGGTTCATGGCTCACACGCATGATCAGTGTTCGCTTGTGACCAGAAATCTTTGCCATGGATCCAGAAATCACCACAGCTGGAGCACTCTGGGCAGGAGTTCTCGTCTACCACCATAAGTGACTTTTCTGCCCGAAACGTACTCCTGATATTATGACCAAAACAAGATTACAAGTCCTAGAGTGGAAATACTAGCACTGGATGAGTCATGATGGTTCCATCCAGTTCGTGCCATTGCTTGGACCATATGATAGGGGGGTAGCTTCTTTCTCCGGCTTTGACTTAGTCCTGGTTCTTAGCTACTTTAAAGTGTCACCACTCGAAGTCCGTGACATACAAGATCCGTCCCCATCCCTTAAATCTAATTTGTAGATTTCAACGAATTGTCAGTTGAAAAGCTGATTGCTGTGCTTTGAGGCTCCTCCCATTGTTCTGTTAAACATTGTCCTTATGTCCCTTTTACAACATGGCAACTTAATATGTGAAGAAATGACCTTTGCACATTTCAGCAAAGAAAATCATTAAAATATATAATACTGTACATTGATTAAACCGAAAGCATGATTCAGCTTTCTATCTAGGAATATTTTAATAGTTGTACAATTAAGATATAACCCCTTTAATTGGAAAGCTTTATTCCAGAGCTCGGTCAAGCATTATTTACTCCGATGTCTCCCCTCATCCCCCACCCACCCTTTACCACTTAATACCTGGGGAGAATCGCGAATATTGACAGAGTGCGTAAATCAGGCCATTCTGCTGAACGCAGCGTATTGGCTTTCGGCTTCAGAGAGCCCCCATTACCTTTGGTTGTCATGGACCCGCTCACCTGATCGATAAACTTCAGATAATGTTAGAGGGGAGACGTCACGGCCAGGCTCCGTCCTTCTGAGGGCGAGGTGTAAATCCTTGATGGGAATCGACGTGCGGTCGCGCTGCGTCACGACCACGCTCGGCGCCATCTTTCCCGCGCGCCGCCAGCTGCAGGGGGCTGGATTTATGGCGCCCCCGCTTCGAACAGTGAGAGATCTGACTGCTAAATCCGTCAGATCTGACTTCACAAATCATGCAAAGTTAAAAGATTTTTTACCGTTTCCCTCGCCGCCATTGCTTAAATTGTGCGGCGCGGCCGGTAAATCTCTTTAATGGAAGTGCCGCGCTTGACACAATAATATAGAAAAAAGGACAATGGTTTAGATTCCATTTTAGAATGTTAATGTATTAATCAAGGGGGAAAGGATTGTCTCCCAGCTGGGTTGCCATAAATCCTGGCCGCCATTAGGCTCCCCGCGACGGGCTTTGGTGTCACGGCGCAGTTCGATTAAAATTGTTTACAGCGCTTTCAGTGCACTTTCTGATGCTGTATCCACAAGGGGTTTTCTTGCTGTGCCAGTGGCAGCCCGTCTGGCCAGAAGGAAGCAGAGGCCATTGTTCCTGTTCTTTTTAGTTAATTAAAAATTGTCTCAACAGCAATTACTCATCAGTAATTAATGTTTGTTTTTTAAGGGACTGAGTTCTCGTAATTAACTCTGGTTTTTGTCGGCCTCTAAAGTATTTTTTGCGATCTAATGTGGCTGTTCCACCCGCCCACCACCACAATCTCATCGCCACGACCCGTGCCAAGCCTCATTCTCCCATGGTGATTGTCTAGCTAGTCAATCCTACACTAGATAAAGTAAAACCCCACTGACTGCCATTCATAAAAGGTTTATAATAAGCGTTGGTATGTCGAATAGGCGGTCCTACCGTACGCAGTGCCCAAATATGTAGAACATATCATTGACATCTACATAATCTTGTAATAAGGCAATGCCACCAGGCGCTTGCTTTGCTCCACCGCGAACACCAAAACATCTATTTTAATTACCTGCCAGTCTCAGAGGCACCCACAAATGCATTAATGGGTTACCTACTGCATATTCCGTAATAGTGCTTACTTCCGTTGATGCCCATATTCATGTTTTAAATAGACTAAGGGCCTGATTCACAAAGCCTCAGCGCTTGTGGCCACAACTGCAGAGTGCGAATGCTCTTTGTAAACCGGGCCCTAAATGTCTTAGACTTCTGATGTGCAGCTTCTTATTGGAACAAGGTTACACCTTCTTGCTTTTGTGGAAGACGCATGTCTGGATCAGTACTGAATGTATAACGGAAGCTTCTGTCCCGCAACAACTGTGTTTCCAGAATATCTACTCTGCTAAAGGGCATGAAAAGTGAATGTTGAAAAGTGAATTGATTTACCCTAAAATAGATTGATTACTTTTAAACAGTTTTCTGGAACCCTGGAATGCCCCTTCATAATATTTGCTACCGACAGTGATGTCTACCACCTTACCCTTTTCACCCTTGGTGATGACATTAACCAACACTGCTGTGCATTCCAAGTCTACTCACTTTATCCTTTCCAATTCCTGCAGATTCCCAGGCAGCCGAGGAGGTGCCCATGACCGTGGACCATGCGGTCATCGGAGGCGTGGTGGCCGTGGTTGTGTTTGCAATGCTGTGTCTGCTCATCATTTTGGGGCGGTACTTTGCAAGACATAAAGGTGAGGCCTGGTTTTCATTTACTTAGAAAAATATATTTTGGATCAAGTTACTGTGCACATTTGTGCGTTAGTGGCATTGGAGGCTACCTAGACTGATGGACATGGTGTGCTGCTTCCCTTGGTGAAGTTTGCTTAAAGTTTCTGAAGTGAACACTGCATTATGAATTAGACTTATCCTTAAATACACACTTTAACATTAAGTTAATAATGCATAGAAATCCAAAAATAAAAGGGAGAATGGGACATGATCATAAGAAAAAAGGGGCAAACTATTCTAAGTTGACTTTGAGTAGCTAAGTATTTTAAAATATTTTTTTAACCAATGAAAACATTTTGCAAGTATATATTTCCCTTATTCCTCCTATATTTGACACATCATTGGACTGAGTTACCAGAAGACAGTTGGAGAGTAAAACAAACAGAAGAAGCCGTTGTTTCCAGAATTATGTTATCCTGCCCTATGGGTTACATTTTCTTGCACCTGCTTAGTTTTCTAGATTCAACCTCCCCTCCCACTGATGCATTTTCTGCAATCAGTCAGTGTTGCATCAAAGTAGAACACGGGGATCTCATTTTGATGCTATGAGGCAAGCTGTTTTACTATGCAGGCATAGTCACTGACCCATGGTCACCCTTCCCAAAGAAGGGTACCTGCCTTCTATGGAATGTTACTGCAGGAACCGCTGACAGGCCAACATCAGTGGCGTAATGAAACTTGAGGGGGACCTCCTGCAAAATACATGGAGGACAGGCCCCCTTGCTCCGGACCCAGTCAAGCGCCCTCAGGCCTGGGGCGTGCTGTCTGCTCAGTGCTTGAAGGCCCCCCACCCCACAGCTGCGGGGGCTAGCGTTGTGCCAGTGGCCACAATAAAAGTATTGTCCTATTCACCATAGGGCACACCACTTTTAATGCATCAGGAGGTCTGCCCTATGGAGGATGGTCCTCCGATACTTATTTTCCCTGCCTGAGTGACGCTCCTCGCATTGCAGACCTGGGCAGGGAAAGCAACAATACCCCCTCACCCCACAAAGGGAGTAATGTTAGGTGTTCGGGCTATCGTTTATCCTTTTGAGAAATTGCCCACGCTTTGGAGGTTTGTTTCTGAAAAAGAGAATCCCTGGTAGACCAAAAAAAGAGGTACCATATTTAACATTTATTTTAGCTGAAAGTGTGTCCTACATAAACCTAAACTCACTTTCGGAAGAGAGATCTCCACCAGGCAAGGGGAATATCTTGGTAAAGAGGGGGTGGGGTGGTTCCTTTATCTGAGGAGTGAAGGTTGGCCTCCACCAACCAGGGGGGCTGTCTCTTAGGGTCTAACTGATCCAGCAAGCTTCCTTGTGGTACGTCAGACAGTGACATTTCCTGGATGTTTGGGGTTAGCAGGTGTTTTTCTGCATGTCCTTGTCTTGGTTTTTGCGACTGAAAGTATTTGAGCAGCACAGCAGGTACCAGGTAAGCGTTTGTTCTAGTGAAAAATTGATGGGAACATGACATGAAGGGATACAAATATGGAATCCATCCTGAAGAACAGAGCGCCATTTGGCTGGCTTCCTAGGAGGCGATCTAAGTGCATATCTGGGATTTTAGTTTACTGACTGGATGAAGTGTGACTTCATTGCTATTCTAAATGTTAAGTGTCGCACCAGGTCAGTGGGCATGTTGTCTAATACCCCTGGGTAAGATACAAAAAATACTTTGTACGTGATTGAGGCAGTGCTTAATTTGTAAAAAAAATCAAATAAAAATGAAGTGCCAGGACCCTCATCAGGAGGCCATTGCAGCCCACACCACCCATTGCCCATGCCAGCGCTGCCAATGACAGTACCGAACCAATTACTAACCATTGCACTCCTACAAGTGTGACAATTCATTCTATTCCCTGCCCCCAAAGCTGTCAGATTATCATGGATGGCAGGTAACTCATTTTTAACGTATATTGAATTAGTAAATCGCTGTTGTGCTCACTCTTAATCAGACAAACAGCCCACCATGTGGCAGACTGACATATGTGCTGGTGCTGCCAATGAAGTGCTGGTGCCGAGTACCGGAAACCAAAGGCTCACATTAAGCACTGGATTGAGGGGGGTTTTGTACAGAATTTCTCATGAAACCAGAGCCTCAAGTTTAAGCAGATATCCAGGAGATCATTAAGGCAGTATGTGAGATTCCCAAGCGTAACTCTCCGTTGAAAGCCTTGACACTTATGGTAAACAGGGAAAGAGTGTTTGATGAATTAGGCATGACAACTCCCAGTTCCACCCAAGCAGATGGTTGTACACTGAAATCCAGCCATTTTGTTAATATATCTGAAAGTGGATTACCTAGGTCCGTGCATCACCACTCCAACAATGCTTGAGCTCATTCTGTCTTCTGTGGTAAGCAGTGACGCACTTACACTAAAGCAAAGCGGGGAGCAAACCACACAAGGGCAGCCAGCATGGGCACTGCACCAACCCATGAACAATAATGGGGCTGGAGGATGTGCCTCACTAGGGCCATAAATCACAATGAATCCCTAGGAATGATACCTGGAAACTTGGCTGCTGCAAAGAAAAATGTGGGTCAAACAGTGTGCAACGCTACAAAGCATCTGCCAGCTTCACCTGTGCACCAGCATAGCTGCCTGACATTCTTAGAAATTGCAATTCATTACTTATCTTACGCAAATGTCTGAAGACCTGGCTATTTTAAATCCTTGTCCTGGGACACCCTATTTGAGTCGGTCTTGCACTGGGAAACCCTCCTGCGTAGCTGTGTGAATTATACATTTGTTAAATAAATTGCTGCAACAAATAAGACACTATTTGTGCTCTCCTTTTCAGTCCTAGAAACCTTTGCTTCTTTTAGGGCTCTTAGGAAACAGAAGCTGGGCAGTTTGTTTGCAGGTTGCTGTTCATGTTACTGAACTTGAATATGTTCCCAGTAGAGGGGTTTTGTGTCCCTCCAAGAAAAAACCTTTAAATCACTGGGTGCTATTTTCTGTCATTGGATGAAAATTGTCTATTGCAATTCAAACACGGAGGTTTTCTGGACTGGCTCTTTGGCTATTTTTACCCTTAGTTTATTTTATCATAGCACCTGAACAAGATGGGAAACAATGATTTGATATATTGGGGGTGCTTGGCAGGGTTGGATTGGGATTAAAAATCGGCCCGGGCACGCAAAAATAAAAGTGGCCCACATTTGAATTGCCTTTCTTCAAAACACTGCTTCAGCGAAATTATATAAAAAAAAAGTGGAGGGGGGGGTAATTAAATATGCACAGATTAGTTTACACTGGTGAAACAAACCTGAATACAAGTGAGGCCACTTTTGCTTAGGACCCTCCTCAATATACATGTATTAAAGGGCCGTCCCAGCGAGAGAAAGGATTGACACCTCTGCACCTTTGGTAAAAGGAAGGTAATGGACCCCATCTACCGCCAGAAATGCAACTCAGGCACCCACTGGCGGCATCCAAACAATGCAGAAACCGTGCAAATTTCCCCCCCAGGCTGCTCAAAAAAGCAGCCCACAGCTTGAACTGGACTCGGCCCCTCAGGCATTGCCGGAGTGCCAGCCTTACCAATCAGACGCTGGTGCTTGGGAATTTTCGCACAGTCGTACTATTGACTCTTATTTGAGCACTGTTGGCTGGATCATTCCATTGAGCCAGGAGCCCACCCTTATTTCTATTCCTACCTGTAGCCACCGGTGGTGGGCAGGTATGCTGTCCGCATGGAAGCCATGGTTCCTTCAGTACGAGAAAAGCTCAGTTGTTGATGCATTTGAATAATGAAGAAACTCAAGGTTGATATATCAAAATGGTCTAAGCATAAGAACCTACTTCGGTCTTGGTAACAAACAGTCCCATTATTGGTAAGAAGTTTGTGGACTGGAGAAAGGAAAGATTAAAACCACAGTAAATCAATAGAGAAAGCAAATGAAAGCAATTTCACTTAACTCAAGGGACTCATTATGTGTGTGAGTGTAATCCTAAAGCACTGGAGGGTAGGTGAAGGGGAAGCAAGAACTGGTCTAGAGGATGGTGATTCACCAGGTGCATACCGAGCCTCTGCCTCATTTCTATTTTGCACAGTGCTTAATTTGTAAAATAAGTGCCTGGGCCCTGACCAGGAGGCCACTGCAGCGTGCACCACCCCCCCGTCGTCACTTGCAAAACTACTACTAACCAACTCTCTCACCTGCAAGTGTGACAGTTCAGATTATTTGAGTTCCCCAATGCTAAAGGCTAATGGCTGGGAAGGCAGGTATAGGTACTTTTTAATGTATATTGTATTAATAAACAGCGGTTCTGCTAATCTCTAAATTAGATGAGCAGCGTCACCATGTGGCATACTGTCATAAGTGCGATGCTGACAATTAAATGCTGGTGCTGAGCACTAAAAACCACTGACTCAAATTAAGCTCGGATTGTCCCTCATAGGAACTCACAACAATACGATATCAACAACTCAAAAATCGTAGTGCCAACCAACACATTTACATGGGCACACATCGCCACTCCTTCACAAATTGCTACACCAATATTTTCACCTGGCTATGTGCTCCATCTTTAGACACACAACAGAAAAAAAATGATTCAACACTACCACTTAACACCAACATTCCCAGTCATTACATCGTACAATCAATCATTCACCTAATTTCATGCTTTCTCCTACATGACCACCACCTTCCTACAACTATGCACTAATAAAAAAAATTAAATGTTTTACCAGAATTTACTGAATTCTCTCAAGGACAATACCAAATACAATGCAGTAGTGGGAGTGACCACAAACGCGGTAATCAAGGGGCTCTCTCCAAGTGCACTGTACTCCTAGATCAACCTTTGCCATCCACAAGGCACTTAAACTAAGCACACTACCTGAGGAAGAAACCCACTGTACCTGGAAGCTTCAATATTTTTCAAGTTCTGCAGCACAAACTTTGACTTAGCTCCAGGGGCGGTGGGTGACATTTCAAAGTGGTGAGGCGCAAAGTGATTTGCATACAGCACCATAGCGAGCGTAGCGAGCGAGCCCGAACCCCAACAGGGGGGTTTGGGGGGTTACCCCCTCCAAGAAAATTTTGAAAAAAAAGAAAAATCGTGCATTTTCAAGCAAATTTCAGAAAGCGGGAAGGTTAATAAAGCAATTGTGAAAGTGCAGTTATTACATTAATAGATGGCATAACATAGGTAGCTGCTTATTCAGTATAACCACAGAATGACCATGCAAGGTTCTACAGCATATTCTAAAGCAGAACAAAACAAGTGGAACTACCCCTCCCTTAAACCATACAAAAGAGGATGAATGAACTAGTCAAATAACAAAAAACAGGGGAGGAATAGGAAACATACATGGGCAAAAAAGCAAAATGACAGAGCAAAATTTACATAAACTTATAAACTTATTTATATAAACTTTTTGAGTGAGAAACAGAATTCATTGACAGTGATATTTTAAGAGAAAGATGGTAACAAAAATATTTATTTTGAATATTTGATACAGCGCAGACACAGCTCGGTGTAGCATCCGAGGGCTTTGCAAAGAATTTTTATTTTGGGAGAAACGTACATAGCCGGAAATTCCATGCAAAGAACAGGTTATGTTTGGGGTTTCGCTGACACCAGATTAAAGAGATCCAGATTTTGTGATGGGGAATAGGTGGGCCCTTATAATTAGGAGTACACCCTGTTCAATTCTTTTCCCATTTTTACATTGGCAAATTGCAGCTATTTATAATTTAAGTTACAGGAAGAAAAGTGTAGTCCCTCAGAATCACTCAACCATTCGTCCAACTTCGAATTGAGAATCCAGGAAGATGCTGACTGCACCCTTGTAGATTTGTTTATATATTAGAGTTAGATTTGACCAACACATCAAGAAGGTGCTTACCATTCCAAATTAAAGTGATGCACAGGTGATGTCTAACATCAAAAACAGGCTTTGACAAATACAACCACTTTCCACAAGTAACCAGATGTTCCATACCTGATCTTTCTTCATCTTTCTCAACCATCTTACCTACCTCACTTACAGGACAAGTTTGATGTATACATTTGGAAAAGGGAAAAACTATTTAATTTTAAAGATCCACCTTTCAACGTTTCACAAAATTGCACACATTAAAACCATGAAGCTGTCTGGCCATTGGTTATAAAAGAGCCATGACGACATGTGCTGAGTGCATCCCAAGAGAAGACACCAAGAGTCATGACAATACCAGTGTCCTTATAAAAGATGCTAGACATATATCTTGCACATCTGACTGTACACATGAAGAAAGTGCAGAACCTTCTGAGCTGACCTACCTTGGGAGGATACTGAGCCATGGTTCCCCAGTGCCTTTAAGCAAAAGACACACAATTGACGGACAGAATGCAGGACAAATCAAAACATTCACCCCCAGTCAAGAGATCTGTGTTAAATCCATCATTGTTTTGCTCACCATGTCACCCCAGTTTAGACTTGGCCATATGCAAATTAGTCGTGACCCTGTGCCTCATGGGAACAGCGCCTTCATCATTGACAATACAATGTGTGGCAACTAACTCTTACTTCTCTAATTCATGGTCAGTCCACAGCTTTGCCTTTTCTGGAGCTGCCAGTAAACAGTAACAGTCTCAAAGGGATGACTTTCTATTGCCACTTCGTTCTCCACAGACAGATGACCCCGTTTGCCCAGAGTGTGCGCAGCTGAAGCCAGTTTTTGTTCAACAAAGAGAGGCTCAGAAGAAAAATATTTAAAAAACGAAGCACCCGAAAACAGAAACATTGAATCCTTGAAACATAAGTGCTCATTCTTTCCCTCAGCATAAAAGAGGGGCCGCTGTGAAAACCCTAGCGACTGAGCTCAAAAGCAAGTCCTTATTGTGCTTCTCATCAAACGAAAATACAATAAACATGCATTTTCTGCCACAAACCGGTTTCAAAAACCAAACTTGTTTAAAAGGAAGTCATTGCCAAATAAAATGATGCATGTTGTTTTTAAGCGCTGGACAATAAACTCCTCAGCTGGTATCAGACCCTGACCCTGACTATCAATCCATGGCGTCGCGAATGAACGCTACGCCGTACAAGCAAAGTTATTAACGTACATTTTCACGAAAACGTCATCATGCACAGTTATATCCGTAGTCACTATATTCAGAAAGAGTGGTTAAGCTGAGCAGATCTCGCTTGTTACCACACATCTAGCTCCAGAATCACACACACACGCGCGCGAGAGGTGCAGCGCCACTCACCTTTGGGAAGTTTTTCTGCCGAGCACAGCACGGCCAGGGGAAGGATTTGGAGGACTGGAATGCAAAGTCTCTCATGGTGAACCCCACGAAAAGAGTGTCCTAGAACCAGGGGGCCACACTCCGTCTCTGTTTCATTTTGAAAGCATGGCTTGACATGCCAACCCGTTTCTCGCAGTTCCCGCTCCCGACCCCGGCTGCTGCAGGCCCTGCCGGGGGCTAAGTATATTCAGGAATTCTCCGCCTTGGCCGCAGTGACAGACAAGAGCAGCTGTCCGCATGCACTAATGTCAATATGAAAACACAGGGCTTATAGAAGAAGGGAAAGAAAATCCCAGCAGGATATTTTGTGGAGGAGACGAGGACGACGGCTTGGGGCATAAGGTGGCTTACACGAGACGCCGACCCCGGCCGCGACAGAGCTCTTCCTTGACAGGATGTCCCACCACGCGCAGCATCCAATGATGGATGCTGCGCGGTAGACCAGCCAATCTTGGCGCTGCATGCAGCGCCAGGATTGGCTAGGGGAGCACATTTGCTGCTCGCCCAGTCGCCCTTTGTAAACTTGGGCTGTGGCAGGCGAACAAGTACCCCTGGGTCCCGCTGGGGAACTTACAGTGCGCATGCTTGAGATAGTTGCCAACTATCCCAAGCATGCGCACTGTAAGTTCCCCAGCGGGACTGCGCACTATGGTCTGCTGCAGCCTGTCACTCAAGCTGCAGCAGGCCACCCCCCCGGCCCATGCGCAATTCCCGGAGTCTGATTATTGAATGGTGTTGCAATGTAATTTTATTTACATAGGATTGCGGCCGCGATGCGGGTCCATGTGGCTGGTGGGGCTACGCCCCAATGGACGCACCGCGGCTGCTTAGATTGCACTTTCTGAAGTTTTGGGACACACATCCTGAGCAGTACGCCAATTCACATCTGGCATCCATCACTTCTGCTTAAGTTTATTTGCTGCTGATCCCCACTCCACACATAAATCCTCTACCTCTTTACTACACCCACATGGTTACTAGGGCTCATATAATCCGACATGGTAGAATTTAACGGAGTCAACTCTTCCTTCCCCTGACACTCGTTTGCCAACATGTTAATACCTCTTAAAGTAAAATGCGACTACTCTTTGCCTATCAGAACCCTACTCCCTAACCGCTATGCATTCTCACTCAGTGGTACAGTGACGACAATTCTGTAGACCACTACCATCTTCTCTTTCTCTATAATTGATGCCTAAAAATAACGAATTTGTGCGTACAAAGTGGCACAATCACACAATGTAATCTATAAAATGATCTCTACAACCTTCCCCTTCACAGAAAATTTTAAATAATTATACACTTCATGTTGCCTATGTGATGTACACATATTTTCCCATAAAAAGCAACAAATCTAAGATGAAAATAATTTGCTGTATTCAAATTTCCTAGGTCATCCCTCCACCAAGGTGTGAATTGATCACCTCCATGGTGTTCCTATCTGGCATAACCACAGTCCTACCCCAAAAAAGCAACAAAACAGACCGCATTAACTCTATTATGCAATCTCTGAACTTTCTGAACCCCGCCTTTAAATTAGCACAGAAGTATCCAAATCAGACACCCCCCTCCCTTCCCTAATCATGTCCAGATATGTCTGCCAAAGCAAACCAAGAACCAATCATTTAAGGGCGTTCCATTGACACTGTGCGGTAGGTGCTCATCGCACTCCCTGCCAGAATTGGGTCCACTCGAGCATTTTGAAAGTCAGTGAGTACTCTTTACATTGAGTACATTCCATGTGATTGCCGATGCTGTGGGCTGCTTATAAAGTTACAATTTCCTAGGTGTACAGATGAAGGCAGGATAGAGTTTGGTGAACCAAACCCGGGTTGTACCATCATTATGTAGTTCGTCTTAGTAAGGCATTAGGAGAATTGGACCAGTAGTACTTACATCAGTAGTTTTTATTAGTACATTTGATGTTATTTTGTATTGCTGTAGAACAAAACTGCAACTGGTTTGCCAATTACAAGCTAGAGTATGCATGTTTACTGGTAGCCTATCGATGTACTCTACTCTAACTTTCACCAACAAGGCGTAAAATGATCAGTAAGCGGAACTGATGAATGCATTGTGCATCAACCCTTTAAGAGACAAACATAATAGTTTTCATACCTCGTGAGTAAGAGACTTGCTCCTATGTTTCTGGTTGTGAACTGTTGATTTGTAATTGATCATTAAGAGGTACTTGTTGTAACCAGAAATCACAATCTCTGCATGTTCATTTTTTTTTTTCTTTTGCCACTTATGTTGTTGAAGCAGCTCTGCACACTGAACTTTCGGTGGATCTCAAACAACTGTTTGAGATCCACCGAAAGCTCAGTGTGCAGAGCGGCTTCACTGAACTAAATTGTTCGTGCTGTGCTTTTAAATATCGTAGCGCTTTACCTCTGCTGGTTGTGCTTTTAAATATCGTAGCGCTTTACCTCTGCTGGTTGTGCTTTTAAATATCGTAGCGCTATACCACTGCTATTTGGACTTTAATATTACCCATAGCGCTCCATTGCTCGCACAGCTGTTACACTTTGGGCCCCAATCTCACCCTGCTTCGCTTTGTTATTATTGCTGCCATTTTGTTGTTGTGCCGTCCCAGCCCGTCCCTCCATCACGCTCCCGCCTCCCAGCTGCCCCTCCCACGCTCCGCCCCCCCCCCCACTATCCACTTAGGTCAGAACAGCTGACGCCCAGCGTTCACGCGCTGCGGACGCGCCTAAGGTAAGCCCGTCTACGCTGGACCGCGCCCTGCGCCAAACCCCCTGGTCCCCGCAAAATCCACTCCTCCCGCATTTCGTACGATGCCGCTACCCTCTCAGCACTTAACCCCGGCCGACTCCCTAACTGCTACCAAGCCGCCCCAGGTCACACCCATGGACCCTTCACCTGCCACTCCTGCAAGTTAGACTGCATCAGGACCCACACCAAATCCACAAACTCAAAACAGAGCTCCGACACTAACCACTTGAAGTGCATCCTGCTCAACACCCGCTCGGTCCACTGTCACGCCACTGAACTCTGGAACTTACTCGACACTACATCGCCGGACGTCGCCTTTCTTACAGAAACCTGGATGAACGCCTCATCAACGCCGACATCGCAATAGCCATCCCTGACGGCTACAAGATTATCCGTAAGGACCGCAACAACCAAACTGGAGGAGGCATCGCCATTGTTCATAAGAACACCATCCGCATCACGACCAGTTCCGATGATCCTCGAAGCCGCAGAACACCTTCACTTCCAGATCCACCCCGAGCCCAAGACCACACTCAGAGGCACCCTCATCTACAGGCCACCAGGACCACGCACACAATTCTGCGATGACATCACTGACTTCATCAGCCCACACGCCCTTCCCTCCGAGGACTACATTCTACTAGGCGACCTCAACTTCCACCTGGAAAAGAACAGCAACACCACCAACCTTTTGGACAACCTCACAAATCTTGGACTCAAACAACTTGTTGACACCCCCACCCACTGTGCCGGGCACACGCTCGACCCAATCTTCACCTCCAGCAAGTACATCTCCTTCAATCACACCACAGCTCTCCATTGGACAGACCACAGCTGCGTTCACTTCAACTACAAAAAGACTACAACCCACAACCTCCCACAACCAATTCCCTGCAGAAACTGGAACAAAATCACCACCGACCAGCTCTTCACATCGCTCCACCAAAGCCCTCCTGCCAATTCATCAGACCCAAACCAAGCAGCCACCAACCTCGCACAATGGATCACCCACAGCGCTGACTAATTAGCACCCCTGAAAAACAATCCAACCAAGCAAGGTAACAAAAAAGCCCCCTGGTTCAATGATTAACTTAAGAAATCCAAGAAGATCTGCCGCACCCTCGAGAAAGCATGGAGAAAAAACCCAACCACTGAAAACCTAGCCACCTTCACGAACGCCACCTGCAAACACCACCAACTGATCCGATCCACCAAGAAAGCAACTTTCAAGGATCGACTCGACGGCAACGCCCACAGCAGCAAGGAACTATTCAACATCGTCAAAGAATTCACCAACCCCACAGCCGGCACCAATGACATCACTCCCTCCCAAGACCTCTGCGACTCCCTAACCTCATTCTTCCACAACAAAATCGCTGACATACATAACTGCTTCGAAAACCAGTCCGGAGACCAGTACACCCCACCCACCTCCGAACTAACCCCCCCCCAACAACCTCTGCGCCTGGAACCCAGTCACCACTGAAGACACCATCCGCCTGATGAACTCCATCTATTCAGGATCGCCAACCGACCCATGTCCCAACCACATTTTCAACAAAGCAGACTCCATTATCGCACCCCATCTTCGAGACGTCATCAACTGCTCCCTCAACTCTGCTATCTTCCCGGAAAGCTGGAAACACGCCGAACTCAGCGCCCTCTTGAAGAAACCCACAGCATACCCCACTGAACTTAAGAACTACCGCCCCATCTCGCTCCTCCCATTCCCTGCCAAAGTCATTGAGAAAGCCGTCAACAGTCAGCTCGCCGCCTTCCTCGAATCCAACAAATCCCTCGACCCATCACAATCCGGGCTCCGAGCCAAGCACTGCACCGAGACCGCCCTCATCGCAGCAACAGACGACATTCGAACACTACTAGACAACGGAGCAACAACTGCCCTCATCCTACTTGACCTCTCCGCAGCTTTCGACACAGTCTGTCATAGCACCCTTATACAACGCCTCAGCAACGCCGGAATACAAGGAAAAGCATTGGACTGGATCATCTCGTTCCTCGCCGGAAGAACCCAAAGAGTCCGCCTCCCCCTTTCAGATCAGAGTCCACCGAAGTCATCTGCGGCGTACCACAAGGTTCATCACTCAGTCCCACCCTCTTCAACGTCTACATGAGCCCCCTCGCATCCATCGCACGCCAACACAACCTCAACATCATCTCCTACGCAGACGATACCCAGCTGATCCTCTCCCTCACCAAAGACCCAAACACCGCCAAAACCAACCTACACGAAGGGATGAAAGAAGTAGGCGAGTGGATGAAGAACAGCCGTCTAAAACTGAACTCGGACAAAATGGAAGTCCTCATCTTAGGATCATCCCCCTCCACTTGGGGTGACTCATGGTGGCCACCGGCCCTGGGAAACGCTACCACACCTACGGACCACGCACGTAATGTGGGCTTCATCCTGGACCCCTCCCTCTAGATGACCAGACAAGTCAACGCCGTCTCATCATCATGCTTCAACATCCTACGTATGCTCAAAAAAATCTTCAGTTGGATCCCCATTGAAACAAGAAAGACGGTCACCCAAGCACTGGTCACAGGCCGACTGGATTACGGAAACACCCTTTACGCTGGAACCACAGCCAAACTACAGAAAAAACTCCAACGCATCCAAAACGCCTCAGCCAGACTCATTCTAGACGTCCCCCGCCAAGCTCACATTTCCGGTCACCTGAAAGACCTCCACTGGCTCCCCGACAACAAGAGAATAGCGTTCCGTCTCCTCACCCACGCACACAAAGCCCTCTACGACCTAGGACCCGAATGCCTCAACACGCGCCTGTCCTTTTACACCCCCACCCGCCAACTTTGATCGTCCAATCAAGCCCTCGCCGCAATTCCACGCATCCACAGATCCACCATGGGGCGGGGGAGATCCTTCTCCTACTTAGCGGCCAAAACCTGGGATTCTCTCCCCACCCACCTCCGCCTTACTCAGAACCACCTCTCCTTCAGAAAACAATTAAAAACCTTGATATTCGATAAGTAAGTACCCCCTCCCTCAAGCGCCTTGAGACCCTCTGGGTGAGTAGTGCGCTATATAAACGATGAACTTGAACTGAATGAGACTATCTACATGGCCGAAAGCCAGTCTGGTGCCCATAAGGCCCCTTGTGGTCCCATGGCTGCAGACGTGAGCATCTCGCAACTGTTACCCGTTGGGGTTTGTGGTGAGTCACTTAGCATAGTCCAGATAAGAGTAGGTGGGCTGCCTGAAATGGTACTTAGTTCTACAACGCACAAGAGGAAAATGTAGAGTACTGATAGTTATTACAACACGTGTGGTAGTAGGCATACTTGTAAGCGCAGTAATAAGGTTATGAGCACGAGAGTCCGTAAAAGTGGTGCAGGTAGTAGTAATAGCTGTAGTCCTAGAAGTGTTAACAGTACTACCACTAGTAACTGAACTAGTATTTGATGAGGTACTCCTAGACTAGAGAATCCAGTACTAGGTGAATTCGTTCTAAAAGTATTACCAGTTTTAATTTTTTTATTAATATCAGTACTATGCTTATTACTACTAGTAATACTAGTATCCGCCGTATCGTACTGGTACTCCTAGTCTTGATTACAGTAATATCACAGTCCCAGTGATGGCAGCACTAAAGGAGGGTGATGGTGACTGGGGACATCTGTAGAATAATACACTATTCCCTTTGTCTTTATGTATCCAACGTTCACCTTTATCTCGAATTAAATGCTTTGTATAACTTTCCTTGTTTTATTAAAAAAAAAATAGACGAATGCACTTTCTGTTTGGAGAATAAAGTAGCTAAACCAGGCTGTGCTACAGATTCAAATTTGCCCCATTGCTGACCTTCGCGGAGGTCCTTGTTCAAAAACCTCAATTTTAAAAAAACCCAAGCTGTGGTAAACAGAAGAGCTAGACACAATAAAAGAAACACATGAATAATGAATGAGCAAAAAACGACATCAGAACTGTTTGTCTTTTGGTGCTGTGCAAAGTCGTCGGAGTGACAAACTAAGCAGAGACAAATCTGTTGTCTTTGGCAATGCTTATATGATCAAGGCCAGCATAGTGAACAAAGCTCTTTTTAAGGAATTCAAACAGTGCATGGACCCTCTTCCACCGCCCACCACCCCTAAAATAATAAAGTGAACTGACATCAAACACAGTCACCACCACATACATCATAACAGTCACAAACACCCTCTGAATAACAAACATGTTCTCCCAGTTCCCCACATCATTCTCCGATTGCCACTTTTTGTCGATGCCCATACGATCGGCTCCTTTGTACGGCAAATCAATTCCCTAAAAGGAATTACCTACAACTGATGTCATGTCCTCCACCTTCATTGACCCCTCTTACTATGCTCTCACTGCTGTCGTCCACATCCGTGCCTCACTGCTGACGAGCAGCAGTCTCTTACCTCTAAAGGCGGCCAAATAGTGACTGGTGAAGAAAAAAACCCACTTTAAACCAGCTAAGCTCTGATTGCTGCCACATCATCCATCTAAAAAAAAAAGAAAGTTATAACTAATATTGGGCTTTAACCTTAACAGCTATATTGGCAATCTGCAAGTGCTTCAGAAGCACAGATCATTGAGACCCCTCTCAGCAGGTATTGGCGTGCTAAGACTAATGCTGTGAATTATCGGGTGTTCCTCTCCTCTCTCTCTGTTCCTGCCTGGACATCACCCAGTCAGTCCTTTAGGGAGCACTCGGGCTTCCAAAGGGCAATCCACTTAAAAAAAAATGTATTCAGTGACTACTCACTTGATCACCTGTGGCTCCCATACTGCTTACTCTGTGGTCTATTTACTGGAAATCAACATTTACCAGGCTGCTATCAAAAACTGCATTACTCGCCCAATTGTCTCCGAGTTCTTTGTGTAACGAATTGCAAAGGTTGGTGAACCTCTCTTAAGGGTCTCCCGAACTGACAGGCACCAGTGATTTTCTTCACTTTGTCTAGTCTGCTGATGGACTTGGATCCTCAAGAATCCCTATTACCAGTGAAGCAATTAGCTGCACTTTGGGTCTACGTATGCCCTGTACACATACCAAAAGTAAACATTCTAGAATCTCTGAATGCGAATCAAGAATCCAGGGTAGATGTCCTTAAATCAAACTAGAGGGTTACTCCAAGAAACCTACTGCAAGACTTTAGTAAGATGACAAATGTACTGATTCAGCAAAATGGATAATTCATTCTTCTGTTCAGAGGAATGATTAGAACACACGTAGGAACAGAAGATTCGGTATGTCGAAAAGGCCACCCATTGGTAAAGGCAAAACACAGTAACCTTCATGGAGAGTACTCCCAAAGAGAGACTTCTCTACTGTTTATTTAAAAAAGCAATGCTGTATCACCACAATGGCCAGGAAGAGACTCCTTGATATAACCATATTATGAATGAAAAAATATATTTGGCCTAGATATTAGTATTTAAATGCTGTGCTAGCGAAAGACCCAACTAAAAGAGTAATGTGAGGTTCATATTAATAGAACCACCTGCGAAGGTAAAAGGGATAAAGTGAAACTTTCATACAGGGATGCATGATGAGGGAGTGAAGGATGTGCACCAAAAGAAAGAAGTCTGTGGCAAATATAGTCAGTAGAAAATAGTTCCTTTATTGTTAGTAATCTTTAAAAGGCCTCAGCCAGCGCGTTACGTCCCCAAGGGGGACTTCGTCAGGGCAAAAAAGACAGCAGCAATATTTTAAAGATGAGCCCCCGGGACATGCTAATCCCACAAGCACAAAAAAGTCAACGCATGGGTCGGTAAAGTTTTAGATCCAATATCAATTTCAGCAGTAGCGTAGTAAAGGTAAAGGTGGATGGTCACAATTATTGTAGCAAAAAATTCCGATAGTTGCAGAAAAGGATAATTCTAAACACTCAGTCCTCGTATCCGAACAGATAGGTGGTTCAGGGTGCTATGTATAAATAAATAGATGACAACGTCACTACAGGTATGCACAAAACAGCGAGGAATAAGGCATGTATCAATCCTTTTTCACCACTTCAAGTATATTCTCCCCATGATAAGGGAAGGTACTGCAATCGGAGTACCTGCCGTCACAGCACTGTGGGTTCAAATGTATGATGACACATGGTTGTGCGTGAGCAGGTTATTGGATGTACTTAACAAGCACTGATTATTTGCTGGGTTCGGCAATAGCAAGTGTGATTGATTGGAGCGTGTTAGAAACTGGGTCTCCAGTTGGCAGAGGTATGCACCCTGTCCAAGACGGGACCACAATCCTAGTCAGGGTAAGTCACAACACAATGCTAAGTTATCCTGTGCTCACCCCCAGTAGCTTGACACAGATCTCGATATCACAACTTATTCTGTATCCGCAAGAGTCAACAGTCCGTACTTGGCACCAATGAGCCTTTCTATGAGCTGTTGCAGTAATCCTTTAGATGTGCAAATAAATAGAACAAATGTGCTTCCGGACACCGCATGTCCCTTCATTTCAGTACGTTCAGGGTGGCTGGAAAGGGGAGCAGGTCTGCTTAGGACAGTGCGGGGAGGAAACTAGCACCTTGCTCACTTCCCTGACTTGCCAGCGGCAACAGTCATTCCCGGCCTTTGCGGGGATGAGGTGAATCTCAGAGCTCACTACTCTGACTCGCCAGTGGAAACAGGCATGCTCAGAACGCTACATGGACGAGAAGAAGCACCACGCTCACTTCTCTGTTTTACCAGCGGCACAGACACGCTCTGAGTGGTGAAGGGGCTGAGACGAAGCACGAGGTCTTAGATGTCCCTGAAACCTCAGAGAGAACAGGGGATAAGACGGCAAGGCCTTTTTGATCACTTTGGGGGATCAGTTCTGCTTCCAGAGTCGAGAAGCAGCCGGACAACAACCAGAAAAGCAGTCCAGATGAGTCCATCCTTCTGACCGTTTCAGTACAAGATCCAGAAGTATTTGATTTGTGGAGTGGGGTGGTGTCGGGGACCCAGTACTTCTACCCAAATGTGCCATTGTGGGGTGAACTTAAAAACCACTATTTGAAGTGCACCATCACCCCCTTTAAAACCAGTCCTGTTTGCCAGGCTATCTGTGGGAGGTCATCCATCCTTTTTGTTAAGGCATTACCGTTTGATGTGTAAATAGCAACCCCCTTCTGTCTGCCAAGGCAGGGCCAACAAAATGCAGATATATGTAGAAGGGTGCTCAGCTACAACAGGCCTTCCTGTGTTAGTGACCGTTTGGCTGGAATGCAGAAAGGGGAACAGTAACTCAGTCCAGGTGTGTTTTGGAGACAGGCTGCAGGCCCACAGAGCAAAGTTAGGAGCAGAAAAATGTCCAGTTACTAAATGGGGTATTTCTTCCATAGTAGTGTTAAATCCAATTTGACCAGCAGGGAGGATGTTTCATTACTATTCCTTCCTAGTTGAGTACAAGAACTGTTGATGTGTCTGGACACAAGGTGAAATTTAAGTGGGTTTGAAGTTTTACAATTTTTTGAATAACTGCTGAAAATACCAACTGGTGTTGATGCTTGCAGTCCCCTTGCACAGTGTGCTGACTTATTTTGCGTATTCACAGGGACTTATTTCACTCATGAAGCCAAAGGTGCAGATGATGCGGCAGACGCGGACACGGCCATCATCAATGCAGAGGGCGGACAGAACAACTCCGAAGAGAAGAAGGAATACTTCATCTAACTCTGCCTTGCTTTCCTGTCTTTGGATGAGGCGTTCGAGTACGGGCAGCTACTGGCCCCCGTGTAGAGGCTAAACAGACAGTTATCTTGGAGCTTGCGAGCATCTTCTTGTATTTTCTTTTTAATGAATGGTTAGAGAGAGGCCTGAGATCAGGTGGTCTGGTATTTGTGTAAAAAAAAAAAAAAGAAAAAAAACCCTGGTAAAGTGCACTCTGCTGTGACACCTCGATTTTTATTTTTTATTTTGTAGTTTTGTTTTCAGAGACAAATGTTATTTTTTTTCCAAGTCAAACTTGGGTTATAGTTCAGTAAGTCATTTGCAGAAAATTCTGTGCCTTGCTTTATTTTCCACCACCCTCCCCGCCTTTCGGTATGTTTTTTTATTGGATGCTGGGGTTTGTAATACTATTTTCTTTTGATCTTTTTGTTCAACTCTTTCTTGTTTCCAAATCCACACATTAACAACGTAGAACCAGCACAGTTTAGTTTGTGTCATTTTTCAAACTCTCAGCACATCCCTAGCCGCTCTTCAATGTTGCCAAAGGCTAAAATGGAACACACTGCCCAGCTGCCCGTTTTGGAGATGCCTCTGGCACAGAGACTAGAATCAAGAAAGTAGATTGTTATTCTGAGCATGTTAATGTTCCGATGGCGAGATATTTTTGGGCAGAGGGATGTCTCTTGGGCAAGAGAGGCATGTCTTGCCCTTTATGTCCACAGAGCATACCCATAAAGCCCAAGCTTAGTGCGTTTGGGCCCGCTTTCTGTGGCTATGTGGGATTCCTTCAAGATGCACATTTACGGTACCACAATAATCTAGGCTGGGTAACATTTTGGGAGCATTTGAAAAAGATCTACATGTTACCAGTTAGCAGGTATGGGTATTGAGTGTTCCAAAATGCTCCACCAGGCATTGTAGAACAGGTGCATCGATCAAGGGACATTTAATTGTCAAGCTCTCTACTTACCTGGCAGCGAGAAAATGCACATTTAAGTGCAAAAGATTACAGATGGAGTTGCAAAAAAAATTATATTGCCAGAGGAGGTTGGGAATTCCTTCTGAATAATCCAGCCAATAATTGTTGCTGGCTGGTCAACATATTAAAGGAGGGACCAGATAGAATGGAGGAGACCCGGTGCTGTAAGCTCAAATCAGTGTGTTTATTTTTGAATGCTTGTATTTTTTTTCATGTTCATAAGGGTTCGGAGACCTTGACAGCATTCCACACAAGTGTACTGCCACTGTTTGAGAATTGTAAAATTTTGTTTGCTGCTTGAGTAAGAAGTGTATAGACTAGGTGCCACTGTACCCCCCCCCCCCTCCAATCTCCTGTTCTCACATGGTATCTTCTTTGTCCCACACTAAGGTATAGAGGACCTTGATCATTGTACAAACAAGTGTGTATTTAGAGTTGGCAGAGGTCCATTCCTAGAGGTGAAATTTTAACGGTATGCAGGGTTGTAGGTTTGGGGACACTTGCATTGGCACATCCTTGAAACAGGACTCAATCAATTTCCTTTGCCTTAAGCCCAGGTTCTCACCAATGTTAGTTTTCGTCCATTTCCCCCTATGTTTGTGGGCATTGTACAAAGGTATTAGGTATGCCTCCAGGAATATTAACAAAATATATATATATATTGGTGCAAGATACTGGGTAAACCCAGCAATGGAGTATACAGGAATTTGAATCTTGAAAGCCTATGTTTATATGGATGATGCCCCATTTCTCCCCTTCAACCATCTCCCTTCCATCTGTGGTGCTTGGAAAGACTGAATACTTTAGATGTATGTAATAGTAGCTACTTACCCAAGCCTCTGTGCAGCTCCGAAGTCTTTATTTGGGACTGACCAATAGAGTCGTAGATTGATAATTAAATTGCGTACGATTTCACTGTGCCCGAAAATTAAGTAACTTCAGGGGGTTGAAATGAAAGCAGTGGGCACAGATTGTTGCCATTCGCTTCAGTGGAGCAAGGGTGCATGGTAACCACCTGTCTCGATTGTCCACAAATTGACCAAAGTGTGCCGAATGGTTAGATGGGTTCTGAATACACTGATGACTCGTATATCCTTGAATTGGAAGTAGGAATGCTGTGCAAGACTAAGTATATCACTGAATTAAATCTCTTACCAACTCAATAGGAATTTCCTTTGTCTTTTGCTAAAGACACTTCTAAAATCTGCAATCCTATTATGTATAGAGATTCTTTGAACCCATGAAGTTTATTGTGAGCCTTTTCCTGGGGTGGAATAGGATTTCAAATTATATAACTGTAGAAAAAGATTAGTAGTTTGGATTTAGAAGCTGGTATTTTTGTTAAGAAAAAAAAACAAGTAATTGTGAATAATAAGAAAAAACGGTCTGTAGAAAAACATTTCTGGTTATAATGAACCTTTTGGGGTGCAAAATGGCAATTAAGTGAAACTGTATTGACCAAGAGAACAAGCTACAATTTAGAAGCTGGTGTTTTTACTGAAAGTGGAACAAATTCTTGTCATGTTATGTCATTTGCAATTTTAAAGGTGCGTTTCTGCTATTGTAAAATTGTGTGCAAATCCTGTACTGGTTTATTTAAAAGAGCATAATGATGGAGTTTAGACACTGCTTTCTTTTTAAATAAAGAGCATTTGTAATATTTTACAAAACTTATTTTGGGAGACCTAGGGCAAACACGAGAAGTTTAATCTTGTACACAAAAAATGTTGTTCAAACTGATAATTCATGCCTCTTTTTAGGTTTAGCTTACAATGAAAGGCAAAAAATCGATTCTAATTAAGCCACAAACACGCTTGCTGATTTTACACTTTAACTTGAGAACCTGAAGTATCTGTTTGAGATATAGACAAGATTCCTTATTTGTGGAATCATTCTTTGAAAATAGGTATGTTTTACTTTAATATAATGGTTAAACCGTATCTCCAGGATGTTATCAAGAAACCTGAGATGGCAAGCGGTCCACCACTCATATTTTGCATTGGGGCACCAGGGAACAATGCTTTAAAGCGCTAGATTTTAATAATTAAACAATTGTATTGCCATATCACATTCCTGAAGATAATTATTTGACATATTTACCAAGAATGATAATGATCTTACTATAGGACACTGGATCTTAGTGTGAAGGCAAAGTGGTGTGGTTTTAATGTTATCCAGGTGTAAAAACAATCATATCACTTAAGTACTTACTAGAGGATAAACAACTATAGCCGTTTTAAGAAATTTCAATTTACATAAGCTTATCCAACCAAACTGAAATATGTACCTGACATTATCTGCAGTTGTGCATTTTCGGATCCCTCAAGCGCTGGGTTTTACAGCTGTTGTGTGAGACCTGCTTAGACACATTTCACAGTTTGTAAAGTATCACTGGAATGGCAATATGAACAGAGAAGTGATTTCCCCATCTACTCCATAGACAACATAATAAGAATATAATTAATATATATATGTTTGCCACTTTTTTGTGTGATTGCAAGACCTAATAGGGCAGAACACATGGGTTGTTCATACCAAGTAGGCCCATGCCTTCAAGAGTATCTCTGCTCTGGTGTTGAAAGCGTTTCCTGACCGCTGTCAACATGCAGTCAGGTGGGGATGATTGCGGTTTGAAGGTGCATGCTAATTTTCAGCAGACTGAAACTATACAGTATTCACTTTAGTGCAGCAGGGATCCATGACCACCTTGTGTGGTTGGCAATTACGATGCCAGCGACTCTGTAAAAGTAACATCAAAGGTTGTTTTAGGAGTAATCTCAGATGATGAAACAACAAAAAAAGGCCAGCTATTACCTGATGGCCCTCCAATCCTATGGCGATATCTATAATGGTGACCAACAAGGATGGGTGATACTGCATGAAATGGTTTTTATTTGCTTGGTTGCTATGTCAGTATGTTTGTTGTTTAATATTTTCATAAAGTACATCTAATGGCAGTGAATCTTTCAGCCCTCGTCCCATTAGGAATTGAAGTGCTGAGCAGAATCTGGGAACACTAAATGGAAGCCTGGCTGGTAGTTGGAAAAATCTAGGACTTGTAACATTTGCCTTAACCAGCATGTGAAGATGGTTAAGATAGTGGGGCAGCCACTCATTCCCATACTCAGAAGGTCCTTCATTTGCTGCCATGGTTGTGTAAAGATACGTTTGCAGTCTGTTGGGTAGAGCGCATGTTGTAACTTTAGACTAGTTAACCCGGCATGCTCTCCACTTCCAAAATCGAAGCTAGTCTCTTGTAGACCGTCCAGACAATCAAGAGATGAACCACAGAGCCGAAACATAGTTCACTTTTGTCAGCACGTTTTCATCATTACATGTATGTGTTTTGCAAAGGAATCTTTGTAATACAAATGTGGCAGTCGTGCTTAAACTTACTAGGGCCTCCTGGTGCGCACACAACTCAAACATGGTCTGCTCCATTGAGCTGAAGGACTTGGCTGTGGCCCCAGGTGCTCATGGGAGGATCTTTATTAATATTAAATGTGAATATTTTATACAACTCTTTTAATCCCTTAGACTCCTGTTGAATGAAGAGTCGTAGGGAGATCACCATTGATACAGCAAACCACGGCTGGCAGTGTGGCAGCAGTGCTGCACGTGGACAATGGACCTTTGTTTCACGTTGGCTGAGTATTTTGAGGTTCTGTACTGTGGTGGTACAAGAGACCCTTTATCTATTGGTACAGTTTTACCCTTAAACAGAATCCTCACTAGATAGTGCCAGAAGATCTGTTGGCAGATATAGATCTGCCCTCAGTGTCATTTTACAAATCCAAATAAGCCCATATTGGCAAGACAATACTCCTGTTCTGTGGGTTGGTTCTGTAGTAGTTATAAAGTAAATTTCCTATATATAGACAAGTTTGGATGAGAGATTTCTTTTCTAAACTTTTTAACATTTTATTTAAGTAAAGCAGTCAGCAAATGCATGATCGTTTCAGAACATGCATGTAAAAACAGCATCTGTTCGTGTCTGTTGCCACTTGGTCCTCATTTTTAGGTGCTTTGGGGTTCCCTTATAGGGAAGTGTTTTGTGCCCTGCTATTATAATGTATCCTGTCTGTTCCTCATTTGGCATCACTGCTCCTCTCGTTTTATCGCTATGGATCCATTTTGTAATGGCACAAAATGGATTGGTTTTATATAAAGGGTTTTTCATGTGGCGTGGATCCTGGAAGAAGAAAGCAACACCACTGTTTGTTTGGCTTAAGAGTCCTGAATAGGTGAGATTTGTTTTTCATTTGGAATCTGATATACAAATGGTGCGTCTCACTAGATTGGCTACTGTATGCATCTCCACGCATAAAGAACTACCAGAATACTTTGGAACTTCTTGTGACTTCTTCTGCAATTGAAGCCCTAAGTTCCCTATGCCGTCAATACCAATTTTTTGCAATGTGGGACGTTTAAAAGTTGTTGGTTAATGGCAGAGCTCCATATTTAATAACTACATTTTCTTTCAATAATCACTTTTTCTGTCCCTGAAACATTTTCTTGAGATTTACATCTTCTGTTTTAGAAAAGTGCACGATAGTCCAGTGTGACTGATGTAAACTTATTCTCACCATGTTGGAAATGTCTCAGGTTCCTGTGCTTTCATCAGTGTCATGCCTATCTGGTAGATTGCAGATGTTTAGGCCCCACGCATTGGAAAATGAAAATTACTAACAAAAAAAAATCATGTGAAAAATTAACTTTTTAAAATATATTTTTGTCGTTTATGTATGTTTCTTAAATATACAGTGCACTGTGGAAATGTATTGAGTATTATTTTGTAAAAACTTCATTTTTTTACTTTTATAGTTTATTTTTCACAGGTGAAGAAAGAACAAATTTGTTTAGGAACAATAATTGTAGGTGGTGCTGAAGGCAGTGGTCTTCTTAATTTAACAGGCCACAAGAATGTCCTATGGACAGATGTTGAGCTCCTGTGTGGGGTTGGAAGTCGGTGAGGGCGGAAGTATTCTCAGATCTCAACAGAGCATTTCCTGGGAGATGCTTTTGTGGAGTCGATATGAGCAGAAGTGAAAGGTAGCTAGAGCAGGATAATAACTTTGAGGCACATAAAGCAAAAACCCTGCATTGTCAGGACATCCCCTAGTGTGAACTGGCTCTAATAGGGATTTGCTTTCAGGCAGCTCTGTCTTGATACATAAGCTGGGTGTCTCCCAAACCACTTAAGTATCTCCTACAGGCAAAGTGGCAACTTTTGACTTACTAACACCTAGTTGGCACCAAGGGGTGTTTGGTGTGTCTAAACGCCAGGACAGCTAGTAGGAAAATGAAAACTCAGGAAAGTGTTCCGTGATCCTCATCCTTTGACCACGCCTCTTCCCAGAAATTGTTGTCTCACATTTCCTTATGGTAGCTTTTAATCCACGCCTGCAGACCTCCACAAGGCTGCTTGCGTCTGTCGCATCCCCCCCCTCTTGTGTCTGTGAAAAGGAAGAGTACTCTGCCGTTCAAACAAGAAGGACCTGGCTCAGCTGAATTAAGTCTTTTCTATCATTTTCTAAAGTGGAAGCACTGGGAAGCCACACCAAATGAACTTGTTCTTTTGTCACATTAGCAGAAATGTTATTTCATTTCCCTTTCGGCTGGTTCTGTTTAAGGTGTACATGGACAACTTTACAGTGTACAATTTACATACCCATGTGTTCCCATTCACATTTTGTATTGGTTCATGTATACCATTTTTACAAAAAGAAGTACTATTAAAAAATGTCTTCTTAATAAAAAAATGTTAATGTCATGTTGGTGTCATACTTTTATTATTTGAGTGTACACTTTGCAGTCTTTTCAAAAGAATCCACTGAAAAAGGGCCACGATTTATGTTTACTGAGGGTAGTGGAAGCAGAGTGGGAGGAATTTGTTTTGAGGACAACTCCTTTCCCAAGTGTATTATCCGACAGCACTTCATCACTCAGTAAGTTATGTGATAGTTACATTAAAGGAAGCAGAAGTTACTTATCTTCCATCAAAGCTCTAATAGTCATCAGTAGGAAGGGAGAAAACTGTTTGCTATCCATTTAAAGCAAAGTCTATCCAAAGGCAAATTCTGCCTTTTCAGAGATCTGCATCTGTGAATAGAATAGCTGAGAACAGTTGGTGTTATCAACCAATTAACTAAGTCCCACACTCTTTTCTTAAATAATTTACGATCGTCGCTATGGGGCAGGAGATAGTGGTCATCATGCCCAAGTGCTTGTGCTTTTAAAGGCCCCACGCTCCTGCAACGAACTTTATAGATCTTTAAATTAATTAAAGCCTCTTGTCCAATGAAGCAGCTTACATGGAAATACTACTAGATGTTGAAAAAGGCAATTTTTTGGTCTCGCCTAGGCAGCGCTTGTGCCGTCCCTTCCAGACCTTTGTATTAAGGTATGGACATGAAGCTCCGCCCACTCTCCTCATATATTTTTCATTGGCTGGTGAAATTGCCCTTTGTAAATGTTTGCTTCTGATTAGGAAATAGACTTATTAGACCCTCCTTAGTACCTCCCTATCTTGTTACCTCCCATGAGGACTGGCTCTTTTACATGTGTCCTAACCCAGGAGCTTTCATTAGCAGGTCTGAAAACTATTTTTTTTAATGTACACAGCACTCACAGGACGCCAGCGTCCGCAATGGTAGCTGCATCCTAACACACTTTGCACTTCTTGGTTTTCTACTCATCAGCGTTACAAGAACATCTGTTCGTGCACTCCCCCCCACCCCCCCACCCTCTCTTGTTACGTTTACTTTGTGGCCTGCTTGTTTACTTTTAATTGCTCTGGCACGATTCTCTGCACCATTTGTTTCCGATGCTACCCTGCTTACCCTTCCCTACTGTTTTTTTTTTTTTTACATTGGTCTCTCCCCACCCTGCCCCTCCGATATCGCTATTTATTTTCTATTAATAGCTCTGAGCAGGAGTTAAGTGATTTGCTAATAATTCCAGACAATGCAGAGGCTTGAACCTTGTTCCCCCAGCTCCAAAGTTGGCAGCTTTGGATGTTAAGCCACCTTCCTTGCTTCAAGACCATATGCTTTTTAAGTGGGTTTGTCTCTGTTTCACTCACTGAGTCCCCCTACCACCTTTCACCCACCCTTAATCCCTTCCTCCCGTTTGCTTCCCTGAGCTCCCCCTTGAGCACATGGGAAGTGTGTGCCCTTCAATACACAGAAGTGTAGAACAAGCGCTTTCCCTTTAAATTTGCAGATCCTCAGATCCCGAGACCCTCTTCTGAGCCCCTCCCTGCCAGTCCTCACAACATCCACACACCACTCATTAGCTGAGGTATATTTTAGTTGCTTTCTTCCCAGCTCGTGTTTTGGGAATGATTGGTTTTGTTCTGTTTTAACTGGGACCCGTGTGCATGCATACATTGTTTGTTCTTGTTTTCGTCCCAGATCGTGTTTTGGGAATTTTGGCTTTTGTTCAGTTTTAATGGAATCTTTGTGCGCATGTTGGGCTTTGATTAATGTATGTGCATTTTATACCATTTAATCTGCATCAACATGTTCTCCTCCCCCTGTGACGTAAGCTGCTAAAATGCTGTGAACAATATGCCAGAATAGTTTGTTGTGACATCAGGCAGACCGGCTCCGCGGTGCACTTGTGACTCACGTATTTTTCTGGTTCTTGCAGTAATCGCTCTTGTTTAGACAGGACTTTATTTGAGCCGGTGGCAGCGGGTGGGGCCTGGTGGTTAATTTGAGCCAGTGGCTGAAGGGGTTCACCGCTCTCATTTTTGCCGACCGGCTCTTATTTTAATTCAACAGACGCAGGAGAAGGAAAAAAGAACGGAAAGGAGTTAGAGAAAAGGAGAATGAAGCGAGGCAGAAGGTGCCTGGTAGTTAAAGATGTTTAAGATAGTTTCAGGGCTACGTAGCCTTGGCTTTTGACGCACTGACATCTAGTAGCACCAGCAATTTCTTTAACAAATTAAGCACTGGAGCAAACTTATATATGCCTTTATCTACGCACTGGATGAAACCCTTTAAGTAAGTGTTGTTTGCTTGGGGGGAAAAAGGGGTCCCTATCTGTTTTTGAAGGTTGGGGAGGTGTTGAGAAGGTGCTCGGAAGCTCTATTGGTTGATTCCAGTAACTACGTCAGTGACTTTCTCAGCTCTCGGTGGCTGTTGCAGAAGGACATGTTTCAGGGGGTGCTTGTCAGCAGCATAGCTCTATAGATCTGGATGCTTGCTGCTGAGTAATATAAAACTATTTTTGGCAGGGTGCAGACCGCCTTTTAGTATGAGGTTGATGTGATTAAAAAAACTAATGTATTTTCGTGTGCGGTTGTGTGGGTCCGTGTTAGAGCATTCTCCGGAGCAGTGCCAAGAATATGGAACTCGCTTCCACCATACATCAAAAAAATCTCCTCTACTCCTCTCTTCAAAATGGAAGCAACATTATTCTTGATGAGAAAATTACTTCCTCAAATCTGCACAATCACGACATCAGCTCTACAACCTCCTAACTATCTCTACTCTCGGGTCACTGAGACCGTGAAGTTAAGACCTGCACGAACTGGAACTTACTTTCTTGATCAGAACAATTCTCAATGCTGCTATCGATTTGCCCATTTGCATTGTGAAATTGCCAGCATGACTTTGTTGCAGATTTTGTAATCATTTCGCTGCTTTGCTCATTTGCATTTTAATTTGCTAGCGTGACTCTGTTGCAGAATTTGCGTTTTCCCCCAAGCGCTCTTGCCGTTCTGACCCCTCCGCCTCCATTTTGTTGTTATTGTCCTCCTCCTTAGCCCGCCCCGCCTCCCAGCTGAACCGCCCTCCCACAGACAACAAACAGCGCTCCCTTACCTGGAAGCGCCGTGACTCGCTCTTCGCTTCCGAGCTGAGTGGTCGCTCCCCTGCTGTTGTGGTATCGTTGTGCAGCGCATATGATCTGATCTGGACTCTGACTAATAACTACAGCCTGCTGTGTCCTCTGATTGCCGCTGCGTGCTTTGATTACCGCTTTGCCCATTTGCATAGTTAAATTGCCGATTTGCCCATTTGCATTGTGAAATTGCCAGCGTGACTTTGTTGCAGATTTTGTAATCATTTCGCCGCTTTGCTCATTTGCATTTTAATTTGCTAGCGTGACTGTTGCAGAATTTGCGTTTTCCCCCAAGCGCTCTTGCCGTTCTGACCCCTCCGCCTCCATTTTGTTGTTATTGTCCTCCTCCTTAGCCCGCCCCGCCTCCCAGCTGAACCGCCCTGGCCCCTCCCCCTCCACTATCCATATATGACAGTTGTTCCCGCGCGCAGCGTTTACGCGCAGCGTTCGCGCCCCATCCGCGCCGAAGGTGCGCCAAAGGTAAGCCCGTCTACGCCCCTCCGCGCCTGGACCGTGCCCAGCGCCAGACCCTCTGCCCCTCGCGATGCCCAGCCCTCCCGCATCACCTACGATGCCACCACCCTCCTAGCCCTTAACCCCGGCCAGTCCCCCAACTGCGTCCAAGCCGATCCTGGACACACCCATGGTCCTTTCTCATGCTACTCCTGCAAATTCATCGGTACCGTCACCAACTCCACTACGACCACACCTCAGACTCGCGACGCCAACCACCTACAATGCATCCTTCTCAACACCCGTTCGGTCCACAGGCACGCCATTGACCTATGGAATCTACTAGACACCATCTCTCCAGACGTCGCCTTCCTAACAGAAACATGGATGAACGCTTCCTCCGCCCCGGACATCACCATTGCCATCCCTGAAGAATATAAGATCACACGCAAGGACCGTACCGGCCACACAGGAGGAGGCATCGCCATCGTCCATAAAAAATCAATCCACATCTCAACCAGCTCTGACGTCAATCTTGCCAACTCTGAACACCTTCACTTCCAGATCCACATCGACCCCAAGACCACACTCAGAGGCACCCTCCTATACAGACCACCAGGACCCCGCGCTAAATTCAGTGAAGACATCACGGACTTCATCACTCCACACGCGCTCCCCTCCAAAGATTACATCCTTCTGGGAGACCTCAACTTTCACCTTGAAAAGAACAACGACCGCAACACCACCACCCTCTTGGACAACCTCGCCAACCTCGGACTTAAACAACTGGTCACTTCCCCCACCCACATCGCAGGTCACACACTCGACCCCATCTTCACCTCCAGCAATCACGTCTCCATCAGCCACACTACGGATCTCCTCTGGACCGACCACAGCTGCGTTCACTTCACCTACAACAAGCCGAAACCCATCAACCACCCCCAACCAACTCTGCAAAGAAAGTGGAACAAAATCTCCATCGACCAGATCTCCTCATCGCTCCTTCTAAACACCCCAGCCCACTCTTCTAACCCAGACCAAGCCGCCACCAACTTCAACCTATGGTTATCCAATAGCGCCGACATCCTAGCACCACTGAAAAAACGTCAAACCAAACCTGGCAGCAAGAAGGCCTCATGGTTCAACGATGATCTTAAGAAGTCCAAGAAACTCTGCCGCTCCCTTGAAAAGGCCTGGAAAAAAAACCCAACCACTAGCACCAAGGACGCCTTCAAAAACGCCACCCGCACTCACCACCAACTAATCCGAAAGGCCAAGAAAACAGCATTCAAGGATCGACTAGACAACAACGCCCACAACAGCAAGGAACTTTTCAACATCGTCATGGAATTTACCAATCCCTCGGCCAACTCCGACATCACCCCCTCTCAAGCCCTCTGCGACTCCCTGGCTTTATTCTTCCACAACAAAATTGCAGAAATCCACAACAGCTTCGACAACCAACCCGGAGTCCAAACCACCCAACCATACACTGAACATTCTCCCCCCTTGAACACCCTTTACGACTGGAACCCAATCTCCACTGAGGACACCATCCGCCTGATGAACTCCATCCACTCAGGATCCCCCACAGACCCATGTCCTCACCACATCTTCAACAAAGCAGACTCCGTCATAGCACCGCACCTCCGAGACGTCATCAACTGCTCCTTCAATTCCGCCACCTTCCCGGAAAGCTGGAAACACGCTGAACTCACCGCCCTTCTGAAAAAACCCACAGCGGACCCCACCGAACTCAAAAATTACCGCCCCATCTCGCTCCTTCCTTTCCCGGCCAAAGTCATCGAGAAAGCTGTCAACCACCAGCTCGCCGCCTTCCTCGAAGCCAACAAATCCCTCGACTCCTCACAATCTGGCTTCCGAGCAAAACACAGCACTGAGACCGCCCTCATCGCAGCAACAGACGACATTCGAACTCTACTGGACAATGGAGACAGTCGCCCTCATCCTCCTCGACCTCTCTGCAGCCTTCGACACAGTCTGCCACAGCACCCTTTTACAACGCCTCAAACATCGGAATACAAGGAAAAGCACTTGAATGGATCACCTCCTTCCTCACCGGAAGAACCCAGAGAGTCGGCCTTCCACCATTCACGTCCGAAGCCACTGAAGTCATCTGTGGCGTACCACAAGGATCCTCACTCAGTCCCACCCTCTTCAACGTATACATGAGCCCCCTCGCGGCCATCGCCCGCCAACACAACCTCAACATCATCTCTTACGCGGATGACACTCAATTGATCCTGTCTCTCACCAATGACCCCAGCACCGCCAAAACTAACCTACACGAAGGAATGAAAGAAGTTGCCGAATGGATGAAACACAGCCGTCTGAAACTGAACTCAGATAAAACAGAAGTCCTCATCTTAGGTACATCCCCCTCTGCATGGGACGACTCTTGGTGGCCGGAAGCCCTTGGAAAAGCACCCATCCCGACAGACCACGCACGGAACCTAGGCGTTATCCTGGATTCTTCACTTTCAATGAACAGACAAGTCAACGCTGTCTCCTCATCCTGCTTCAACATTCTTCGCATGCTCAAAAAAACATTTCGCTGGATCCCCACCGAAACCAGAAAAACAGTCACCCATGCTCTGGTCACGAGCCGACTGGATTACGGAAACACCCTCTACGCAGGTACTACCGCTAAACTCCAGAAAAAACTCCAAAGAATCCAAAACGCCTCAGCCAGGATCATATTAGACATCCCACGTAACGAACACATCTCTGGTCACCTGAAAAACCTCCACTGGCTACCCGTCAATAAGAGGATCACTTTCCGACTTCTAACCCACACATCACTCTACGATATCGGACCTGAATGCCTCAACTCACGACTGTCCTTCTACTCCCCCTCCCGCCAACTACGTTCTTCCAGGCAAGCCCTCGCCACTGTACCTCGCATCAACAAGACCACCATGGGAGGTAGATCCTTCTCATACCTGGCAGCTAAAACATGGAACTCACTCCCCACTTACCTTCGCCTTACCCAGAACCACCTTGCATTCAGAAAGCAACTTAAAACGTGGATATTCGACAAGTAATCCTCCTCCCCTCCCTAAGCGCCTTGAGACCCTCTGGGTATGTAGTGCGCTATATAAATTCTTTGACTTGACTTGACTATTCTCTGTTAGTTTTATATTATGTTTTTTTTGTATGAAATCTTCTCCATTAAATGTGTACACCCTGCCTTATGTAAAGTGCTTTGATACCCAATCTTGGGTCTGGTTCGCACTATAGAAAAATCTAAAAATAAAATATAAACACACTGCCCTGCTTCACTACTGAGTCTCCAGAGCTACTTTGATGTTAGTGTACTAGCAATCAACCAACCCAATGTCCTGATGACTAGATCTAGGCATGGGCTTTCATGTAACGCAAAGCACTCTGGTACTTGTAGTGCCCTAATAAGACTGCTCCCAAGGTGCTTGATGCTGGAAAACCAGAATGGGTCAGACAGCCTCCTACCATGGCAGGTGTTCAACTTTACTATTTTTTCACCTTTAGTTTACAATTTAATTGACCACCTACTAAAGACTTTCAGCAAGTTTTTACCTGACCGTGCCAACCTGTTAGTGTTGCCTAAATAGTGGCCCATTTGATTGGAAACTCAAGGCCTGAAAATAGTAAATTTAGACCCCCCGCCCTCAGCCTTTTAATTAGATGTGATCCTCAAAATGCCAACCCAGATAGGTCAGCAGCACCAATGGTAATGCCTGTTGATATACGTTGTAAGCAAAGGAACTATGTAAGTGAGGCACTTAACAACCATCAGGCCAATCCTAAAACTACAGAATCCATGGTCTATGGCAGTGTTGCTCCCAGGAGGGTGGTAGGGTTTCTAAGCCCCCACTTGCTCAGTCGGGCATGAATGACTTTTGGAATAATTGCAGTGTTTAATTTTGAAGTGAATGGGCTCAAACTTTAGTTCAGGTGCCCATCTGGTGCTGATGAATGGCAGGGTTGATTAATACCAGGACTAGTCTAGATTCAACTCATGCCTTTTTTCTTTCACCCACACACACACTACATTTCTACTTCTCACCCATGCCATCCTTGCTTTCTTAATCAGTTTCATAGTTGTATTTCTAGCCTTTCTTGCATTTGCAGACTGATGAAAAACTAGTACAGGCAAAACCAATAGGCCTCCTTGCCTTCGGGGCACAAGTTGGGGGTACAAGCAGGTACACTGTGTCCATTCACTATTTTCACTGGATGGAAGCTGCCCCCCCCCCCTTCCCTCCCACTGTCCAAGAACTTTGGCCCCACAGAAATATGCTGAACGTGACCCGGTGTAATTTTCAGACACAGACACTTTCGCCAGCTCCTGTACGTTGGCTGCTTTTAATGCTCAGCAGCAACGTGCAGGCAGCCAGGGAGCTTTTTTTCACCTCCAGCTCGGCCGAAGTTAAAGGGCCATCAGGCCTCCTTTTGTTTAAATATCCTGACTGGAGACATCCTGGAACCTCACACTTAAATGTAAATGCCAAGGAGGGGAACAAAGACAGACAGCATGCTATCTCTTCACAGGTACTTAAGAGAGGCATTGTTTTGCCTTTGACCAGTCCTTGTATATAAGAGATACATACACTGTAAGAATGTTAGGTGTGTTAGTCTGTCCCATTATGTACACAAATAACAATTTCAATAGCACAATTTTATTTCTTTTATGGTGCTACGCAACCCAATGCAGGGTGTTAGATCTCTAGGTAACCTACACATTATATACGAGCAATAAATCATGTACATGTCTAAATCAATGTACAAGATGAGTTACATGATACGGGAGTACAATGTGTAGGAGTCACATGTCCTTCATAGCTCACTGTGCTATATTACAAGGATTACAATTTATGAACTGCAGGTAACAAAAGGATCTCTGTGTGAAAAGCAGTAACCCACCTTACTATCTACATAAAATAAAAACATGTCATCTGCATGCTGTGATATACTTTGCAGGAGACACATTAACCCTCTATTCTACTTTGATTCAAATCTAGGACTTAACTAAACACAGATCTCTCCAAAAAACGCGTTCCCCCTCCAAAGTTGTTGCACAATTTTTACTATTCCCCGAGGTTTACTGGGCACCTTTATACAGAAGATACCTTAACCCATAAAATATTTGAAAATGCAGACTTTACAAGCAATTAATCAGTACAGATTTACTGCCATGCTTCTCCTTGTTGCCAATTTCTTTGTGAGAGGGTTTAAAAAATATATATATTAATTGAGTCTTAGAATTTGCGTATCGATTGCTCCACTTTTTTAACAACCCGACGCAAAATCTCATTTGTTAAATCTCATAATGTTCTTAAATGTACTCATGATATATCTGATAAACATGTATGAGGTCTTAATATCTGATGTCATTTCTTGTTATGCCACATCCAGTGAGGTCACTTCCTGTTATGTCACGTGTAATGGCACGTGTCGTAACTTCATGCGCTGTGATGGAACGTGTCATGATTTCACTTTCACACTGCACTGTCTAACCTGGTTAGTCCCCCACCACTTTTTTTTCAGGAATTGTACCCTGCTTGCCAACATGAAAAATGGAGTCATTGCTGGAAGCTGGGAACCCCGGCTAAAGTATTTTGGATGATTTGTAACTCCAAACAAATTGATCTTTGTGGACCTGTTCTGAAATTGGGGCATCTTTGCTTCGTAACACAACAAACTAAGCGGTGTTTGAGTTGGTAAAATGTGGCGTTCTCTAGTGCATTAATGTGCTCTGAAAGTGACTGCAACCTGCTTGGGTTCATGCCATCACTTTACAGGCAATACATCCTCATGAGGGCAGACCTCTCACCATTAGACTTGCCTCAGATTTGTTGGATGGAGATAGTTTTTGGGGAGGTTGTGATATAGTATTGAGAAATAGATTTTCAGGACAAATGTCTAAACATTGATTACACGGTGTTGACGGCCACAGTAACAAGCATTTGCAATGCAATAGGTCTTGCATTTGCGAGAGTTTGAGCTATTGGCATTGTAAATGTGTTTTGGAAACCTGCAAGTGGTGCCTAAACATGCACTTTGTGTATATATAGTCCTCTCATAAGCATGGACTTAAAGTACAAAGTGCGTGTTAAGGCACTGCTTGCAGGTTTTCAAAACACATAAATAAAAGACCCTATCATTTACAATGCCAATAGCTCAAACTCTCACAAATGCGAGACCTTTTGCAAATGCTTGTTTATCCTTGAGTGGAGTACACTTTTTTAATACATCCAAACGTACCTATTGCACCTGACTAACACAAAATTCTTAACCAAAGAGCCTCGAATTAGGTTTTGACCAAGATGCCAGAAAAAATATTCCCAGCTATTTGAAACCCAGAAGTAAATTAAACCAGGTGAATTGGGAATATATAGTATAAGTGAAACAACATGAAGTAATATTGAACACTTGCAAGTGAAGTTGAAGTTAAGTAACTATTGAAATTATAATGAAACTGCTTTGAAGTGTTACTTATGAGCTTCTGGGAAGATACCCCATAAATGAGTCTTAAGAGTATGTAGTACTTATCAAGGACAATAGTAAATAACAAGGACCCCCTGATTGTGGATCAATTTCCTGCGTCCGGGCAAGCAATATAATGACCAGTAACAACCCCAGGCAAACCAAAAGTGCAATGAAAACCAGCAAATTAAAAATGACACTTTACTAAAAAACGATTTTTATAAAAAAAATCAGAGTATTTAATAATTTTCTTAATACAAATTACACAAAAAATGCATATATTTTCTAAAAACCATATACATAATAATTAAAACAGACATGAACATAAAATTTAAAAATGATGGTAAGGGTAAAGTAGTGACGGTTTCTTTAACGCGTTTCGACACCAAGTGTCTTTGTCAGGAAAGTACCATCATATCTGAAAAATTGAGAAAATACAATTGTGCAGCACTCTGGCTGTCATTTTAAAAGAAGGGCACGAATCTCTAATAGGCCGGTTTTGATCTGGCACTGACCAGAGAAGAGGAATCACCAGGAGGCCATCATTGCCCCTTGAAGATACGCTTTGAAATTGCCGACAGTGAGGCTGAGCGCGATTCATCACCGCGCAGTTCCGTGTTATTTCGGCAATATATAAAAGCTCCAAAGGTCTATTTGGCCTATTAGAGATATGTGCCCTTCTTTTAAAACAACAGCTAGAGTGCTGCACAATTGAATGTCCGACCAGCCCCGTTAACAGCGGAATCTCCGTACTAATATTTTTAGCGTTTTCTTAGTGATTGACACGCTCGCCCTATTACCACAAATATCACTAAGATAAATCAGAACCTGATGGTGCAGTGCCGTAAACTCAATTTTTCAGATTCATTATATGATGGTACTTTCCTGACGAAGACACTTGGTGTCGAAACGCGTTGAAGAAAGTCACTACTTCACCCTTACCATCATTTTTACATTTTATGTTCATGTCAGTTTTAATTATGTATATGGTTTTTTAGAAAATATATGCATTTTTTGTATAATTTGTATTAAGAAAATTAGAAAATTAATAAAAACAGATTTTTTTTTTTTTTTTTTTTTATAAAAATCGTTTTTTAGTAAAGTGTTATTTTTAATTTGCTGGTTTTCATTGCACTTTGAATTTTGGTTTGCCTGGGGTTGTTACTTGTCATTATAATGTACTTATCAAGGACCACAGGCCCCTGTGAGATTGCACGTCAGAGGCCGTGCAGTGAACATTCTGTGCCTAGATCCAATCTGACTGGCTACCCATTATATAGTCTGAAGGCTCTGAATAGAGACATGTTTTCCCATTTCAGCAATTACCATTGGAAATTCTACAGAAAATTTAAAAGTTTTAAACGTTTGGGTCGCAGAGCAGGTACCTAGAATAGATGTAGGAAGGAGGAGTCTTGCTTCCCATTGAGTCAGTCGTACCTGGAAATTTATTTTTCTGCATTGGGTCACCATAATCTACCTTTTATTTAATATTGCTCCTCCTATGAGGGTGATTTGGTAATTGAACAAGCCTTACCCCATATCCCTCAACCCCCCTCACACCTCTGCAATCATAACATGAAGGCTGTCTTTTTATACATATTTTAAAACGGAAGGTTGGGCGATGTAGTTTTCCTTTCAGAAAATCTGGCCCACAATTATCGTTATTTTGATCCACAGAATGTGTGCTGTTACCTATGGCAAATGTTGATGAGGCTCTAGGGATTGCAGTCTCCACCGCAACACAGAGCGGATCGGATTCTTACAGGGGATGCTATCCCAGGGCTTTCATAAGTCTTGCAAAATCTGAGAGCTCATACATGCCTGCTGCAAGCAAAGTCTGTCCCTGTTATGCACACCTTCAATAAGCCAGATTGAAATTGACAGACTCCGTCTGAGTGATAGAGTAGTCCTTGTCAATATTGTGCCCAGTGACTGCTCCTCCACTGTGGCGGAGGAGCAGTGCCCCCTACCAGCATCCTAAAAAGAAAACAATAATAAACCCAGGGTTATTATCCTTTTATTTTGTTTCTTGGCGGAGTCTTTGGGGGTGGGCCCAGTGGGGATGACAGGCACTGAGGGGAGTGGTTGCACACACTGCCTTCAGTGCACATGTGGGTTTGGTCGGCTGTCTCAGGATGGTCAAACAGGCATTTGCACTGAGGCGGTCTCCAACCTGAGCTGCATTGCCGGTTTGGAGACAGCAGGCACAGGCTCCCAGTCTCACTTGACGCGACTAGAACCCGGTGGCAGTGGGTGGTCGCTAGCTGCGAGTTAATGCTCCCTGCTACTTCGCTTTCATTTTTAAAGAAACTACCATTTTAGAATTTGCTTTTCTGTGTCACAATTGTGTTTCTTACCTTTGCTTGCTCACCCCTAGCCCCAGTCCGACACTGCTGTGTGCCGATTGCTCGGAGGGCTCTCGGGGTTGTTTTCCACTTCCGGCGAAGGTCAGCTCTCTAGTCTTCTGCGCTTTGACCTATTTAATTCAGGGCCTATGCGCGCGCGCAGCAGGCGCGCCAAAGGGAAGCCCATCTGTGCCCGTCCGTGGCCGACCGGGGCTCGGGGCCTACCACTATGCTCAATTATTACATTTTTCTTCCACACAACTCCTGGCACTCCAGGGCAAATGGCCTCTTAGCGCCCCTATCCTCCCACGCATCGGAAATGTTAGTATATTACAGCCAAACCCTACCATATCTCCCCAGATGCCCGGACTACTTGCTATCCCGGCTGCCCTTTCCCAGCCCCCCACTATTCCTAGTTCCCCGCCTGTAGCATCTATCTATCTTCTCAACACCCGCTCAGCGGTTAATCAACTGGAGCTTTTTAATTTTCTAGATACGGTTAAACCCGACATTTTGTTCCTTACTGAAACTTGGTTTTCATCTGACTCTCTCCTTACGCCCTAGCGGCCCTCCCTGACCCATACTATGCTCTACGTGCTGATCGCCCCGAGGGGAAGGCTGGAGGTGGAGTGGCCTTAATTGCCTGCTCTAACCTCCAGTTCCAGCTTCTCTCATTTCCTTCTATCACTGCTGTTGATTTTCTAGTCGCTCGCTCTGTTTCTCTTGCGGTCCCATTTACATGTGCGCTTTTCTATCAACCTCCCTAACCCATGCCTCACTTCATTCCCGCAGTACAGGAACTGTTGGCTACTTTGTTGGTCAACAATTCCTCTGTCTTGGTATTGGGCGAATTCAATTTCTGGCCCACTGACCCTCACGAGGATCATATGTCCAGAGATTTCACAGAATCACTTCATACCTTGAATTTTACCTCACATATACACTCCCCAACTCACATACATGGCCACATTCTGGATCAGATATGGTCAGCTAACTTAACCTTTTTTTCCCCTTAAGTTTCCCCTTGCCCTTGTTTCTCTTTCCCTTGAACTAGGTATTGATACTAAGCCCTCACTCCCTAGTAATATCTGGGCACGGACCTGGAATCGTGTGAACCTAGCCACACTCTGTTCTTCTGTTTCAGCCTCACCCCCTAACCTGGCTGACATTTCTCCCAATTCTCAGGTTGCTGCTATCAATAGCTGGCTCTCTACAACCTGTGACTTGGTAGCCACTCTCAAACTGGTCAGAATACGCCGCCTCCATGAGGCCAATAGATGGTTTACCTTCAAACTTAAAGATAAAAAACTTGCACTTAGGCAGGCTGAGCGCCACTGGAGGCGTGGATATTGCCCTGCATCAAAATTACAATACACTACTGTCCTCCGGGACTATAAGAAAGCCATCCTTCTTGCAAATCTGAAAAATCTTCTTCTAAGATCCTCCTTACGGCAAACAAACCCAAGGAAATTTTTACTATTGTCCACGAGTTAGCCACTTCTGATTGTTACCCCCAAGCCAGTCCCCTCACAACTTCTTTGCAATTTCCTTAATGAATACTTCATTGAGAAAATTGCATCCATTAAGCTCAACATTCCCCCGCCTTCCCCTTCTTTCTTATGTCCCCAACCCCCGCTTAATTCTTTTTTTCTCTAGACCAATTTACCCTGATTTCCAAGGAAGCTTTTTCCATCCTGCTTAAGAGGGTCAAATCAGGGTCCCCCTCCGACAGCTGCCCGACCACATTTTGAGAGAGATTTTTTCTGCTTGTCCTGAGCCCCCGTTAACTCTCCTCAATAACTCTCTCATCTTGGGAATTGTCCCTGACCTGTTTAAATCAGCTAAAGTAATTCCTATTTTGAAAAAGACAGGCGCTGATTCTACTTCTCTCTCCAACTTTCGTCCCATTTCTTTACTCCCGTTCCTGGGAAAGATTTTGGAGAGCCACGTTACCACCTGCCTCAGTGCCTTTATTGAGGAGAACCACTTCCTAGCTCCTCACCAAGCAGGCTTTCCACCCATCACATTCTACGGAGTCTGTTGTCCTGTCCATCCTGGATGAGCTCAGAAGGAGTGCTGATATCAACTCCCCACAGGCTCTGGTTCTCCTCGATCTGTCCGCCGCCTTCGACACGGTCGATCATTCCATCCTTCTCGACCGTGTTGGGGGCGCCGGCATTCGGGGATCCGCTCTGGCCTGGCTCACTTCATTCTTGGGGAATCGCACCCAGGCCGTACAATTGGCGGGCTTCTCCGCTCCCACCCGCTCTGTCCCTTGTGGGGTCCCCCAGGGCTCCTCTCTCTCTCCCCTCTTCTTTTCAACCTCTACATCTATCCTCTTATATCTGCTTTGCAAAAAAAATGAAGGTCACAGTATTTAATTATGCCGATGACCTCCAGCTTATCTTTAACCTTTCCCCTCTTTCTGACTCGATCCTTAATTTTCAAACTATCATGACTTTTATCAGCGACTGGATGAATGGCAACCATCTAAAGCTAAACCCAGATAAGACCGAGCTGGTACTTACGGGCGGTGCTTCCAGTCCCTGGACCTCTGCTTTCTGGCCCCCTTCCCTTTGTCCCTCCCCTTCACCCTCTGCTTCTGTAAACTCTGGGGATCAAAGTCAGCAAGGACCTCACAATGCGCCCCCAGATTAGCACTGTGGTTTCGTCATGCTTTTTGACACTCCGAACCATACGCAAAATTTCCTGTTTCTTTTCCTTTACAGCTCTCAATCTTATTCTCCTTGCCATGATCTTGTCTCGTCTTGATTATGGCAATGGCCTGTATGTAGGTGTCCCTGCTTACGTACTTCGGCACCTACAACTAATTCAAAACCAGGCGGCGCGCCTGATTTACAGACTTCCCAAGTCCCATCATGTTACCCCTCTGTTAAAAACTCTTCATTGGCTGCCCATCTCTGAACGATCCCTATTAAAGATGGGTTGCATGATTTTTCTGGCCTTGGCTGGCACCGTGCCAGCTTTTATCAACTCTAAAATTAAAGCCTATGTCCCCAACAGAGATCTGTGTTCTTCCTCTCAGCTTCTCTTAAGTGTCCCTCGCTTCAAGAGGAAAAAACTTGGAGGCATGAGGTTCTCTACCCTTGCCCCCCCCCCTTTCTCGAATGTGCTTCCATTTTCTATCAGGTCTATCCCTATCTACTTGGACTTTCGTTGTTGTGTTTTATCTAGGACCCCGATCAATATTGTGACCTTATGCCCCTATACGGCTATAATCAATAGATATCCCTATAATGGCATAAACGATCAGAGCCATATTTCAGTAACTCGTCTCTGCAGCTCATTAAAGTATATGACACAGCAGAAGCCACTTCCTTAGATTCCTAGATAACACTGAGTTCTTTCAACAGATAAAACCCCCAGCAACCTGGGAAAGCCCCGCTTGCTTTGTTTTGATTAGTAATAGAACTCTAACGAGCACTGTAAGAACGACCAGTTCTTAGTGACATCTTTATTGACGTCTTACGTCCAAAAACGTAAGTCAAACAAGGCACCTTTCAGGTATAAATAATACCAACGTTGCCTTAAGCAAACGCGATGGTGGTGGTGAATACAGGAGCAGAACAGCTGTCCCTTGCAGAGCCCAGCAGATGCGAGAAGCCCACGGACGCTGCCCCTCCTCCGCCTTGACGCGCTGAGAAAGGCGCTGTCTTTTCTCCTGCCGAGAAAATCCAGCTCCGGCGTTTCCAGCCTACCCTTGCGGGTAACTGGAATATCGAGTCCTGAGAGGAGATACCAGACCTCCAACATTGTATTTCAGAGGTACGGTGCTGACTAAACCCTTAGAGAGAATTCTTGAAGCAAACCCTTGGCAAAACTAACTTAACTTAAACTGCTACTTACTCCCTCCCAAGTATTAGGTTTAGGTCAGGTACACTGGGGTAGGCATAGTTAGAAGCACCAGTTGAGAACGTTAGCTAAATGAATATATGTATGTATATATTTGACTCATTTTAACTATCATATGGCTAAGCAACCATATCAATGCTTTTACAGTATTATTTCGCAATACTCCTTTTACTGTACGCACTTTTTATAATAACAAGTCTTGCAATTGTGGCAATTCATTTCTCTTGCATGAGAAGGAAGACTGTTCAATAAATAATACCTTTTATTGAAAACGCCCGTCTCTCTATTCTCTGCATACAGGTGAAAGTAATTTTGCACAACTGACTGAGTGAAATAGCTGTCTATTGTTTCACACGACTCTTGAGATTGACTCTTATTCTGAGGAGCAAAGTTGTCATGTTTATGCGGTTTTTGGAAAACTGAATCCCTTCTTGTCTGAGCCAGGGAAGCTGATCACTTCCTATTCAGTCAAGAAAGTTTTCAGTGACCTCTGAGCTAGTTGATACAAACCCAATTAAATCTAACATAGTCAGTAGAGACCTAGAAGACCGCACTTCTACATCTACACTGCTGTTTGTTATTCCAATGCGCAGGGCCTATATGGAAAATAGGAACTACACTACATGGCGCCCAACGTTTGGTAAGGCGATAAAACTAGCGCAAGACGTTAGAGTAACTCAGTCGTGCTTTTTCACACAGACCCCTTCTCCCGTAAATACTCCAATAGGCGTCTGGAGTGGGTGAAAGGTTAAAATCCGCCCGAACCCAGTAGGAAGAGATTCCTATGTAGAGCTTCTGGTTTATTCAACGTTGAGGGATACAGTGTTCCAAAATATTGTGCACCTAATCTTTGTCTCCTTGGAGACCTGCAACACAAAACTTTCATTTATACAATGTCAGTAGAAGACCACGGGACCGCTGCTGCCACAGTAAATGCGACTCAGTGGGAATCCGGTGTTACAGGGATTAATGAACCGGGTGCAATAATCATCCCGGTCAACATAAGAAAAACTATAACGTTAAACTTATAGAAAACGGACTGACCACACAAGGTGGCACAGTCGTCTTCGTGATAGAGGCACATGAATATCGGCAGACAGAGGTATTCTATTCTTGGATAAAATTTCCAGCGGCAAACGCTACAACACACGAGTTCCACTATTACAAAATAGAGGATCCACCGGATGAGTACGCTCCTTTCGAGGAGATTGAAATCCCATTAAAAAACCAAGAGCATCTGCTCTGGTTTAAAGGCGCCCTAAAACACAATGATCATGTTACCAGGCTCGGTCCACTAGGAAGACGAGGAGCAACGTGGCCGGCTCTAGCCAGCTACACACCACATCCGGACATTGATAAAATGTCAAAAGAAGAACTTTTAGCACAGCTAAAAACATTAATTAAAATACATAGACAGTCAAATATGTAATGCGAACTGCAACAGTCCAAACAGCTGTTAATGTTCCACAGCTGACCCCTCCTCAGGGGAACACAAATAAAATTACACCACAGAACATACAATCATGTCTTGGTAAAACACCCATAAAACGGGAACAAATTCCTTTCTGGTTAGCGCAGAAAATTGCTCAAATAGAGGCTGTATTTCCGAATACTACCCCTATTGAGGAACACAGAATTCTGACTATCTGCCTTCCAATGGGGGTGGCACCACATGTGGAGGACTGTGACACTTGGGGTACAGTTTTTGCTTCCATTTACACAAAAACACATGGTGTTCCGTCAATGGCGGTAATACCAGATGTGCTAAAACAGATTCAGAATGAATACGGTCCAGAACCTGCTTTAACTCTTGGAGTGAAATTACTGAAAGACTTCAAGCAGGTCTCGGCTATATTACTAGCCAATATAAAAGGAGAAGCAGCATCTGTGGCGATCCGCCAGAAGTTGAAGGAAACAGATATAACAGATTAACCAATTGAGCTTGCCAGAATTATAGAAAAATGTTATGAAGAATTAGGTAGAGACAACTTTGGTGGGAAACCAGTAAAACCCCAACTCCTCTCAAATCCTGAAAAATTGTTTATTAAAAATAACTTAAACACTCCTAAAAAGAACTGGGATGGAAATAAACAATCCACTCCCAAGAAAAAAGTTTTCCAGTCCAAAGGAAGGTCTCCTCGTCGGAGGGAAATAACTCCGACTCAAGAACACCAGTCTCCCCAGAGGGAGCCCTCTGAGAAAAGATATAACCTTAGAAATAGGGATAACTTGAAAAAGCCTGATAGATATCAAAGTATTGATACACGTCCCTCTTGATCTTTTTTGCAGAAATCTGAAAAAAGAGGACGGTCAGACCCAGGAGAGCACACCAAGTCCAAAGACAAGGAACCTGCTCAAAGTAAAAAAATTACAATTTCCAAGAAAGAAGGTAGCCAGTATTAGAGTAATCGAACATGCCGAGAATACTGAGGACACAGCTGAAAAACGGGGAGTGGGCACAGACCATGCTAGACAGTGCAGCAGAAATCACCATAGCTCGCAAGATCCTAATGAGTCATCTGGAGACAGTGGACACGAATGAATACATTCAAGTAGAAACTGCCGACACCAGAGTTAGCGAACCTCATAAGATATACGAAATAACACTGCATATAGAGGGAGATAAGACTAGGAAAATAAGGGGTCTATTTTGGGATAACCTCTCAAAAGGCTATGACATCCTGTTAGCTGAGAAAGATTGGCCCCCAGAGTTTGTCAGGGAATGCCCTCATGGCGAAGAAATGATTATGCCCGCCTTCTCAAATCACATTCCAATTCACACTAAATATATATATATGCAAGGAAATGGGCAGTAGCCCAGGCACCAGCATTATATAAAAATCATGTAGGATGGGATGAGGACTCCCCTCCTCACAAAATCCAGTTAAAATGTCAACCGACTGCACAAAGGCAGTACCCAGTTAAGCAAGAAGCTAAAACACAGGTCAGGGAGATTTTAGATCAACTTGAATACCAGGGGGTGATTGAAATGTGCACCTCTCAAATTAACAATCCTTTGTTTCCTGTCTCCAAACCGGACGATTCATATTGATAAGCGTGGCTCAAATCCACCCGAGTGACTTACCACACTCACCTATAATTACTCAGTTAGAAGTCAGCCGGACAGTGGAGAAGAATAAACAAGGTAATTTTATTAGGCCACAAACTCCCATATGAGAGGGCCCTGTCCGACCTCACCCCTAAGAGTGCGCCGAGAGGACTAACTCATATCATCACAGCAATACATTATAACATGGTACAGTGAAGCAAAACACGCCCCTTCTGGAAAAGTACTGAACCCCAGAGAGAGGAACAATGGCATCATACAAGAGGCATCTGCACCTGCAAAGGCAACATTTGGCTATCTCTGCCCAAGGCCGCGGAGCAGGGCCTCAGCGTCTCTGGTGCATGAGAACACTACTGATAAGGAACTTTTTAGTTTCGGCCACAGCTAGCTGAGAAACGAAAACTGCTGCATTAGGGTCTTTCTTATTCCTACGGGAGGGGGGAATGAGCGAGTGCGACTCGCAGACACAGAGATGCTCAAAATGGAGGCACACAAGCTAAGCTAAGAAAACTGAATATCACCACACGTATACATGAATAATCATATGAAGGGAAAAAAAAACGTAAAGGCATAAGTACATACTTCATTAGTTAGACACATAATGCTAACTTGCATATAAAAATGTTAATGGATGGGGCATCGAAAATGAAACCTATCAGACCCTCCTTTTAGCATCATTTGGCTAACTGGAGCGTAGCCTTTATTAGCTAAAAAGGTAGCGCCTTTACATTCCATTCTAGGGGCGGGGCACACTTCAATCAAAAATATCATTATCAATAAGCATCAACCAACGAATATCAGGAAGTTCAATAGCAGTAGAAGCAGGATATTGACCAGTCACTTTTCTTGAGGGCCGCAAATTACTAGCACACATTGAGCAACATGGGGGGAGGCAGTAAACACAAAGGCAGCATGTCAGGATTACACCCACTACTCCAACTATCCCCATCAGTATTTTCCAGCCCCACAAGGAGAAAACACCCCAGAGCCACCCAGTAGTCACCATGTCCCATTATCCTGATTAAGTTCAGTTGCTAATCTATGGAGTTTCTGTACCGCTAAGTTAACTGTCGGAGCTGAATCTGGAATATACACGCAGCAAGACGTCCCGATGACGCGGCAGGCTCCGCCCCTATCAGCAAGGATGACGTCTAACACCATCCTGTTTTGGATCGTAAATAATCTCATAGCTTGCATCTCAACAGACATATTAGCAGCAATGTCTGCTTCAGTGTTGACCACTTTCTCCATCACCCTCGACAACCTACGGATGGCCCTACTGTTAAATATCGGACCCCAAAATGGCAATAGGCCCTTAGAGAAATCTGTCCATTGTTGTAAAGAGGTGTCAGTCTGATCTACATCTTCAACCTGAAGTGCCCTCCTTATGCGCTGCTCTGGCGGACTGGTAAACCTACGATGAGTCTTATGATAGTCAGAAGGTGCCACATACACAGGTGGAAGCATATAGGCCAGATAACAGACTCCACCCCAACATCGGGCAGCCATAGATACCCATTGTCTCCGCACACAAAGTAAATATTGGGAGGCGTAACTAGAGAAGGACTAAGGGGCAGGCGGATCGATGCCGTCACGTTACAAGAACTGTTCCCAACATTTATAGGACCCCTCCCTGCAATACAAAAGAATGGTGGTGGTCCTACCACTGCTAAGGGCATCAAAGACTTGTTGCTACCGTTCCCTTTTGGGGGGTGTCTATAGGACAGAGAGGAATTTAACTGTAGGAAACTCTCCCTAACTTTGTCAGTGTCATTGGGAGTCAAGAATCGTCCTACTTTCTTTCCACATGTCTCCAAAAATGTTTGGTCAAAACGTCCGTCAGTAAACAATTGTCCAAGTGAAGAAACGGGCATAGGGCGTACCCGCATTGTCATAGTAGATCCTCTGTCTGATAGTCGGGGAGATAGGAAATCCGGCTGTTGGAAATATTTGACCATACCAATCAAAGTGTACCACCCCACACAACTATTCACCGGTGTCAGGGGAAGTGCTAGGAATCTATCTTTTTTATAAGCAGCAGAAGGTAACAATCCACAAACCCAACAATCGGTCACATTATAGACTGCATGAGCATGATGTAGAGTCTTAATAAAAACATTATCTCTATAGCCTTTTCGTAAACTTTGTTCACCATAATCAACAGTAATCATGTTATGTTCGGGAATAGCAGAAGGTGTAGGGGCAAGCACATGTACAGGATAGGCTTTGTCCAGAAAAACAATATTCCAAGAATCACAATGAAGGCAATGAAGGCAATAAGCAGTATTACAATGACCACTATTTTTCCTTTGCGCGGTAAAGCCAACCATGGGGAATCAGGCTCGGGTCTACAAGGAGCTGTGAAAGGCTGCTCCTCGTCGGGGACGGGACGACCAAAAGGGTACATTTCTTTTATCAAAAATCAAGTCAAAAAAAAAAAAGGAAAAACTAAACTAGAAAAATAGTCCCAGGCACTCCAAAACCGGCCAGAGGGGTTCTTCAACCCTTAAAAGGGATCTTCGTCCCTGTGTCCGTTAAAGCCTCACAGGTAGGCTTCTTTTGTTCGTTCCCTAATCCCTCGGAGTTGTACAGCTGCAGCAACTCAGGAGCACTAATCTGGGCCCAGACACCACTCTAATGTCTCGTAAAACAGAATCTTCGGCCAAACACCAGGGCTCCTACTAGTCCATCCCTATCACTAAGCTTACTCTGTAAGATATTGTCCACACCTCTACCTGTTACAGCACCCTAACTAAGCCCTTCTTCCAGTGTTTATTCCCTCATGCCTTTCTCCTTTCTGGACCACAACCCAATCCACGGGTTGTATGGCATGTCCGGGCCCCTCCGGCAACGGCTTCAGGGTGTCTGCTACCTGCTGGTGAATAGAACGAAGATCTTTAGTCAAAGCTTACAAGTAGTCTATCAACAGAGGATAATCAATTTCTGAAAAACATTTTGGTCTCGGTACTCCCCACACGTTAGCGGGGCGGCCGAATACCACCTCGTGAGGGGAGACACCCGTTCTGGAATTAACTGTCACTCTGGTAGAAAGTAATGCTAAGGGAAGGGCATCTGGCCAACGGAGTCCTGTACTCTCCTGTATTTTGGCCATCTTCAATTTTAGCGTTCCATTAAATCTCTCTACAAGTCCCGCAGCTTGGGGGTGTTGGGCTGCGTGGAACTTTTGGGAAATCTGCAGACCCTTACATATCTGCTTCATCAATTCAGCATTAAAGGATGTGCCATTATCACTCCAGATCACTCTAGGCAGGCCGTATCGGGAAAAATATTCTTTTATCAACATCTTGGCTGTGGAAATGGCCGTACAATCTTTTGTTGGGAATGCCTCCACCCATCTGCTAAAAGAGCATACAACCACCAGGACATATTTGAGGTTATTAACCCTTTCCATTTCAATATAATCCATCTGAATCACCTCGAAAGGGAAAGAGGTGGGAGCGAAATTGCCCACTGGGACAGGTGTTCCCTTTCCTGGATTATGCCTCAAACATACCATACACTGTTGTACTAAATGGGTAGCTACTTTAGAAATGTTTTTGTTACTCCACACTGGGTCCAGTAATTTGCATATACCCTTGGCACTAATATGTGCTGGTCCGTGAGCCATTGTCACCACTGGGAGGACATATGCGTTTGGGAGTAACCATCGTCTTTTGTCTGTCACATCTGTCCAACATTCATCAGAATCCAATCACCCCCCACCATCCTTCCATGTCCTCAATTCATCCTCAGCCGCCTTTTCTTGTATGTTCTTTACGCTCTGCACAGTATCTGCAAAAATATTAACGTCTGGTACCCATCTAGCTGGTCCTGCAACAAACATTCGTGGGAGTTTCGTCCTAGCTGTCTCCTTTGCTGTTTGGGCTGCGAACGCGTTACCCCGTCCTACATCGTCCACCACTGCCTTGTGTGCACTGCGCTTTATCACAGCCAGTCGTCTGGGTAGCGTCAATGCTGTCAGTAGTCGTAATATCAGTGGGCCGTGTTGTATTCTCTGTCCATGCGATGTCAAAAAACCCCGTTCTGCCCACAGTCGCCCGTAACTATGAGCCACGCCAAAGGCGTATTGGCTGTCAGTATATTCACATCCAGTCCTTCACTCAGCTCACTCGCTCGCAACAAGGCTATTATTTCTGCAGCCTGGGCCGAATGATAGGGAATCCTAGAAGTCTCCACTACTGTCTGTAATGTCTTAACTGCGTATGCTGCCGTCGACGTACCGTCTGCAAGTTTAAAACAAGACCCATCAACGTACAACTCCCCATCTGGATCATCTAGGGGTGTATCGGTCCAGTCAATTCTCCCTTTCGTCTCTTCCTCTGTCCAAAACAAACAATCGTGCATTTCATAGTCCTTTGTATCTGATGGGATGGGTAGTAACGTGGCTGGGTTCAGAGTGGCACATCGCTTTATCGTGACATGGGGTGCAAATAATGTCATTTCATAGCCAGTAAGGCGAGCACTAGTTAAGTGCTGCGTTTGCGTTCTGTTCAATAGAATATCCACAGCATGCGGTACCATTACTGTGAGGTCTTAACCCAGCACGAGCCCTGCCGATTGTCTAATAGAGACCGCAGCCGCCGCTGTGGCCCGCAGACAGCTCGGCAGCGCTCTTGCCACATTGTCAAGCATAGCAGAGAAGTAAGCACATGGTCTCTGTTTCCCCCAAAACATTGTGTTAGGACAGACAGCGCGCAACCTTCTGCCTCATGTACATAAAGCACAAAAGGCTTCTGGTAATCAGGTGTTCCCAAAACAGGTGCAGAACATAAAGCAGTTTTTAGTGACTCAAAAACTTCCTGACATGAGGGGGTCTAGGGTAGGGGTTCGCACACCTCTTTAGTAGTCAGATACAGTAGGGGTTTTGTTAGTAAAGCATAATTGGGTATCCACTGGCGACATTACGATGTTATGCCCAAAAACGCGCGCACCTCTCGCTGCGTGTTAAGTACAGCCATGTTAGTTATCGCTTTTATGCGCTCCGGTGTCAACCTCCTTCGAAAGGAGATGACCTAAGTAGGTTACCTCAGTTCGACAATATTGGAATTCAGGAAGGGAGACTTTGTGGCCCTTGTGTGCCAAATGATGTAATAGTTTAACCGTAGCATCCCGACAACCGTCCTCGGTGTCCGATGCGATGAGAATATCATCCACATATTGTAACAGAACTATGCCTGCGGGTAGTTCCAAGTCATCCAATTGAGCTTTCAATGCCTGGCTATAAATGCTGGGACTCTCAGTATATCCTTGAGGAAGTCTCCTAAATCTAAAACTTCGGCCAGCCAATGAGAATCCGAAGAGATAACGGCTATCTTCATGTACAGGAATACTGAAGAAAGCATTCTTCAGATCCAGAACAGAAAAATATTTAGCCGATGGGGGAATCATTGTCAAAATCGTTGTAATGTCGGAAACCACTGGGTACTGGGGCTCAACCACCTTGTTAATGTGGCGTAAGTCAATCACAAATCTATAGACATCAGGCGTATCATCTTTGGCATCAGCTGACCGTCTTTTAAGAATCGGAAGAATAGGACTATTACATCTGTTAGAGTCCGTCTCCTCCACGACCCCCGATCGAATCAAATCCTGTATTATCTGCAAAAGGGCCTTTTCACCATCCCTAGATATCTTATATTGGGGTATTCTGGGCAATTGGGTTCCCACTTTAACCTTGATAGACACAGGAGCAATATCCATTTTTCCTACATCCGTATCACTGTTGGCCCATAAGCTCTCTGGGACCCCTTCAAATTCAGGCGGCAGAGGCTCATCTTTGGAAAAACATTGCTGTATATCCTGTTTACATTTTGCACATTGATTCTGTCCCAATCTCGCTCTCTTGTCACCCCTTCCATAACCACTTCCCCCTCGTCCCGCTGCCGCAGGTGAAGCACCTCTTCCCCTACCTTTGGACACCTGTTGTAGCAAAACCCTCGTCTTCAAATCCTTGGCCTTCTTTTCTTGCTTGTCCTTACTCTCATTTTCTCTATGTTCATAATACTGAGCCATGCTTAGGATACCAGAGGGAGTGGACGTCGTCCACGTACTCTCCGATGCCTGTAACCTCGCCGATATTTCCGGTAACAAGTTCATTACGAACCTGTTAACGAAAAGTCGTAACCCTCCGTCCTGTGACATGTCATGTCCACTGAAGTCCATAAACGTCTCCTCAAACCTAGTAAAAAAATCAGAGACAGCTTCATCCTTTTTCTTTCTACAGGCTGTCAACTTATCCCAGTCCACTTTCTTCGGGGGAATGAGAGAGTGCATATACTTAATAATCCGCCCCGGCAAAGCTAAAATCTCTGCTTTCAGCTTCTCACCTGGCTTCCGTTCCTTGTCCCAATCCTGCAATTCCACCCATGTACCACCTAGTTCCTCTGTATGATCAGTGCCCTTCACCTGCCTCCACACGTCCACCGGGACTAATAATCCAAAGAATAATTCAATGTCCGTTAGAAGCCGCATACTCGACTGTTATGATTTTGTCAATTCTTTATAATAGGCAGTCGGATTTTTCTGGAATCTGGTAACTGAGCCTTCAAAGCTAACACCTCACTCCTTTTCCACGGCGTATATACCCACTGTTCTTGAAAATGAGCGTCTACACGAGCTCTAGTGACAGCATGTGTGACTGGATCTACCACTTCGGGGGCTTCACTGTGAAAAATAGGGTGTACCTCACGCATTGGATGTATCCCAGGAAAATGGAGTGTACCTGCAGATGGTAATTCATTTCTATACTCTAATATGGATCTTAAACTTCGCATCACCTCCCGTACACCAGTGTTAGTCCTATAAGCTCCATTTTTTATGTCCTGTAGAACCGCGGGAGCTGCTCCTCCATACCCCTGCTCCCATAGCGCTATCAACGTTGTCGACATGTGCCACAAAGCATGCTGTTGCATCAGAGATTCGAAATCTTTCATTGTGGACCAAATGTCCTCAAACGAATAAATATTATTCCTGGCCCACTGACAAGCTTGGTTAGCCACCGCCGTTTTTTCATCTAAGCCAATTGTTGAGCGTGTAAGCAATTTTCGCACCCGGGAGAGCAACCCACTCCCCATACCTCTATTCGGTGTCAACAACTCCTGACTGGGAGTAGCGCTAGCAGAGACAGCAGGGAGTGCTGAGAGAAACTGGGAGGGAGTGGGTGAGCTTGCCGCAAGCAAAGAAACAAGGGGCGCTGGCAACGATGGGGAGGTAGAAGACGCCACACCAGACCGGTGTGGGGCACTTGCTTGCGAGTCCAAAACCCCACCGGAGGAAGCCGGAACCGGCAACGTGGGATATAGTTGCTGCGGGGCATAAGGGGGAAGGGGCCGGGCACTCAAAACATCCTCCATCTCATCCTGCTCATCCTCTCGCACTACATAACTTTTTTATTTTCCTTCAACCTAAAAAGCCTATCTGCGCGCTCGATCCGCTGCTCATTCTCTTTCTTTGTATGCTCCCTCGCTTTCTGTGCCATCGTCTGCGCCGCCCTCTTCTGGGCCACCTTCTCCTCCCTCAACTGACGTTCTCTAACTTCCTTCTGCCACATCCGTAATGAGTCAAACATGCTCTGACGGCTACGCCTAGCGAACAATTTGTCTTGTAAATAGTCTAATTTAGCCGCATCAAAGGAACCTGTTAAGGGCCACTTTAAATCCACATTGTCTTTGGTATATCGGTGCCATAAAGTACCAAACAAAATCGGAGGCAACCCATGTTTCACATACATATCGAAATTAGGGGAATCCTCCACCGGGGCGGGCTGGCTTTCGGCCAATCTAGAATCCGATGCACGGCAGCAGCATCCGAAACACCGCAACTTACTAAAGCACGGCATCTTTGCACCAATGCAATCACACCTTCTCACCAATTCTTTTATCTCCGTTCACTAGTTACCTATTACACAACAGCTCCTAACACATCCACACATATATTATATACGCTAAATTCAAAAACACACATACATTCTATACATCAAAATCCTGCCAAACACGTGTTACCAAAATGGGACAAGGCCCGTCGACCAAGTCCTGGGGAACCTGCACCCTACCGCAGACCGAACAGTACACTAACTGTTCTGAGGATGGAGGACACATCCGCCACCCGTGTGGCACTATGGATCGCTGCGCACTTTACCGCAGGAGGTCCAGAACTCACACCTACCAAATCGCCAGCCTTAGGCATTCGGGGTGAAGTCCGGGACCCGCCGCAATGAGCCACGCCTCCCCCACAGTGTCACCCGGTCGGATGACCACAAACAAACGTCCCCACAACTCCCATTAAGTCTGTCAGAGCGCCACTCGCACTCTGAGTTCCCCGGAGCACACTAGCCACAGGAGCGCACCGGCTCCTCAAACCATTAGAGACACCCCACTCTCTCGGAGCAATCCAGCTTCTTCAAACAGGCGGACCACTCACCTTCCGTATGCGGTACCGACCTCTACCGTTCTCCACCTCCGGCTGCCAGGATCAACACGGTCCGCTCCAGGTTCCGCCTTCCGGACCCCGGCGTAAGATCCGAACCGGGACCTCTCCCGATCAGCAAGGTGGGGCAGCGCTGCGAGAACCAAGCTCGGCATCAAAGTGGGTACCCAGACCCACCGTGCCGACCAGAGGGTCCCCGGTCTTCTGCTACCCACCTACGGTTGAGAAAGATCCTTATCGTGGGGTTCCTGTTCGGGCGCCATCTGATAAGCGTGGCTCAAATCCACCCGAGTGACTTACCACACTCACCTATAAATACTCAGTAAGAAGTCAGCCGGACAGTGGAGAAGAATAAACAAGGTAATTTTATTAGGCCACAAACTCCCATATGAGAGGGCCCTGTCCGACCTCACCCCTAAGAGTGCGCCGAGAGGACTAACTCATATCATCACAGCAATACATTATAACATGGTACAGTGAAGCAAAACACGCCCCATCTGGAAAAGTACTGAACCCCAAAGAGAGGAACAATGACATCATACAAGAGGCATCTGCACCTGCAAAGGCGACATTTGGCTATCTCTGCCCAAGGCCGCGGAGCCGGGCCTCAGCGTCTCTGGTGCATGAGAACACTACTGATAAGGAACTTGTTAGTTTCGGCCACAGCTAGCTGAGAAACGAAAACTGCTGCATTAGGGTCTTTCTTATTCCTACGGGAGGGGGGAATGAGCGAGTGCGACTCGCAGACACAGAGAGATGCTCAAAATGGAGGCACACAAGCTAAGCTAAGAAAACTGAATATCACCACACGTATAAATGAATAATCATATGAAGGGAAAAAATAACGTAAAGGCATAAGTACATACTTCATTAGTTAGACACATGATGCTAACTTGCATATGAAAATGTTAATGGATGGGGCATCGAAAATGAAACCTATCAATATCGTCTAGTCTTGGACTACAGACACCTTAACTCATGTTGCAAAACATTTGCAGTACAAAATTCGCATAGTGCTGCACTAATGAATAACATAGTTCGGAAAAAATATAAAACGACATTAGACATATCTAATGGGCTCTTTTGTCAAAATATTGCACCAGAAAGTAGATACTTGACCGCTTTCTCAATAATGGGGTCACAGTAAATTTCTGTAGGCTCCCACAGGGATTCAAGAACAGCCCAGGACTATTCTCAGCCAGAGTAACGGAGTTACTACAAATGTATGATGATGAGGCATTATCTTATGTCAATGACATCTATCTAACAGACGAAGACTTGGAGACTCACTTGAAAAGGGTGAACACCATAATACTAGGGTTCGCAGCAGAGGGTTACAAATTCAACTTTAAAAAGTCAAGAATTGCCCATCTGACAGTATTATTTTTAGGATACGAATTATCAAGTGAAGGAAAAATCCTAGCGGACAACTTCTTAGAGAAGTGCGCTGTACTCCAAGCACCAAAAACGCGGAAGAACTTACAATCGATTCTAGGCTTCCTGGATTTCGGAAGAACTTACATTCTAAATTATGCGGAGAGGGTTAAACCTCTCTACGAATTAATTAAACCTGATTTTAAACCAATCAACTGGACTCAAAAACACACAGAAATTTTGAGATCATTGCAAACGGACATGTTAGCAAAAACAAAATTAGAAACACGTGACAATACATGCAACCTTGTAATCCGAGTCATCCCAGGAAGATGCGGATTCACGTACCTGACCTCTAATGAGGTAGAAACTGTACCAATAGCTTAAAAATCTCACTTGTACACACAAGCAGAAAAAGCATTCAGCCTCACAGAAAATACCGTGAAAGCAATGCAAACTGCTATAGCTAGCACAAGGCAAAAGGATCACTGTTCTCACAGCAGAATCCACCTTCGAGGCACTATTCAGCCCAGTAAACCTGCCTACAGTGTCACTGGATCCGAAATGGATACAGTGGGAAAATTCTCTTGTGGCAGAAGACGTGAAATAGTATTTCGCCCCGCACATGAAAAAACGGAATGATTTAACTTATGAAAAAGAATATCCTCTGTATAATATATGCAGACAGATGTGTACAGCATTACAATGTAGAAAATAAATCCTACGATGCAGCCTGTGCGATTGTTAAAGGCCGCTGGCTCTGCGGTAAATTCAGACCGAAAATAACAAAAACTGAATCACTGAGAAAATGTTCGGCTCAGCGAGCTGAAATCAGAGCTTTAAAGATGGCGCTTAAAAATGCAAAACGTGAATTCCCGACACTAATCATGTGCGATTCGCATTTTTGCGTCAACTCTTACAATAATGAGTTGCAGAGCTGGATTCAAAATGATTACAAAGATGACACAGGTGCCACAATCAAGCATAAAATGCTTTGGAAGCAAGTAGTTCTGTTGCAGAAAGAACTACAAAAGACTCACGTGATACACACTCTGAGTCATCAACGTGATGGCGTTCACGTTGCAGGGAATTCATTGGCTAATACAGCCATAGCGGAAGCAACTAAACCGGCTTCCGTAGCCACAAAAAAGCGTTCCGAAAAATACATAGACGGGGAAACCATGCTGGCAGTAAAAACGTCCTTAAAAGGCGACTGTGCAGCACTACCCGTGAACTATCCACTCAATTCTGCATACGTAATTGATGCAAACTCCGTTCCTTTTGCTCGAATCCCTGGAGTGGGGGATAGGGTAATTCCAAACACGAATCGGAGAATCTTTTTAATAGCAGACGCATACATGGGATTGGGTCCTGGGAACAAAAAGATCAAAGAATCTCTGACTGAATTACAATCAGAGTACTGGTGGCCGGGGATGAGCGTGCAACATCAAATATTTGCAAAAAATTGTCAAGACTGCAGCAGAGATCGCAGAAGTGAACCGGTCCAGCCTGTTGCCCAGATACCTTTTATGGACAGGGTAATGCTGTCCACATGCAATCCAGCGTCCTATTAATTGTTTAAGACCACATTCACTTTAAAAATGTGGCCCCAGCGCTCGGCTGATGCCAAAACTGTTATAAAAGATCTGCGAGTCTTTATCGGCACATACGCAATTGCCATGTTTCATTCTGACCAGGGTCCTGCTTTCAGCTCTCGAGCTTATAAGGAGGTCATGGCCAGTATGGGCATTGAGTTGCGATTCTCTTATCCATTCCACCCTGAGGGGAACAGTGTAGTGGAAAGAAAAAACCGTGACATAAAGCAATCTATAACAGCGAGGGTATTAGGTTCGGGTGATGGGTGGGTCAAACATTTAATAAGTGTCCAACGTAGTCTTAATAATTTGCCAAGAAATTCTCTAAAAGGTTTCAGCCCGTACGAACTATTGTTTAGAACTAGAATGCATGTTCAGTATCTTGATAGTCAGGCTTCAGTGGTAAAAGATAAAAATAAAGACTTTGACATCAAAGATAGTTTGGCTATTTTACAGGACTTGAATGAAACAAGAAAATCCTTAAGCAACATAAAACTAAAGCAACAGCCAACTACCACTGAAGACACACCATCTGTCCGAGCAAGGCCTGCGTGGATTCCAAAGATTGGGGATCTGGTCGGAGAGAAAATAGCGGTGAAGAAGGAATTTGGGCCTTCTTACAGAAAAGCAGTACCTGTCTTAGCAATCAACGGAACAAGATCAGTAGTACTACCGCCCCTTGCTGGTAAAAAGGAGAACGGAGTTGTATCAATCAACCTGGTAAAACCACAAGCATGTGGCCTATAATCAACAGTAGGCCAAGTGGACTCCCAAGAAATAACAGAATACCCAAATTTGCAACAATCCAAGAGGTTCAAACTGAAGGACTAATCACATTCGATAAACCTGCAGTGCACAGAGAGGGACTATGCAATAATGCCATGGAACTCGTGCCTCTTGAAACACAGATTGAAACAGTTTGTCATGAAACTCCAGTCTACAATGATGTGGCATCAGAATGTGCTAATGAAAAGTAAATGGAGAAAACAATTCCAACAATCGACAGAACTGCCTCTGGTTACTTCATCAATTTCGATAACTTTTCTGAAGATCAAAGCGACCCTGAAGTGACGCCAGAAACAAAGACATTTAAAGAAAAAACAACAGAACTCTTTCATCAACTCAAGGAAACTTACCTTATTTCTCCATGGTTAGAGTTTTCGTTTGGGCTAGGTGTATTTTTCCTCCTGCTTTGGCTCATCATGGTACTTTGTTTGGGAAAATTCATTGAAGGAAAATACAGTTCAATGGACACAGCAAGTCAGAACATCAACTTAGTTCTAAAACCTCACAAATCGTCCCACGTCAAGAAAAGAGGACTATCGCCAGTAAATGTCACAGCCATTCCAATACCTGGCGGGGTAGTGTGGGACAAGACTGACTATGAAGTATATGGCCCGGTCGAGATCTTGAAATATCCTCACCAGTTCAAGGTTTCATTAAGTGACTTTGTAAAACCAAGTACATTCTCTGATGATTGGGATTTTGAAAGTATAAATAATATGATGTCGGATTTAGTGCGGTCAGCAAAATTTAAAGACCATGATTACTTGCAAGGTTCATCTAATTATGAACAAATGTACTGTTTCTCACATTACGCAGACCACATTTTGCATAAATCTGCTCAACCTAGAAATGTTTTTTAATATAACCAATGGGAACATTGTGCTACTCCACCTAAAAGTAGTTCAAAAACATTCTATGAGAAATTCCAATACTTCTCAGGGTTTAACACAAGTGATGCAGAAACATTTTATTATAAACTGTTGGATAAAACAGGGATGAAAACCATGCTGACAAATACTAAATTGATATCAGAAGCATTCTATGAAAAAATGATGACATTTGGTTTTTATTTCTGGAAAAACAACATTGAAACAAAAACCATTTGGGGTACAAAAGATTGGCAGGTACAAGGCCTAGAAGCATTATTTCGAGCCTGCATGATTCCAGAACAAATAATGTTCTTAAATGACACAATTCACCAAACAACCTGTCTTGGCCTAGCTAAGATTAAAGACCTTAACAAACAGTCTATTCCGAAGCCAATACCTGATAATGCAACCACAGATATTGAAATAGACATATCAAAAATTTTACATCTAAACACATCCTGATTGGAAAAAGTGGTTAATCTGGCCTACTGACACGAATAACTGTCAAGATAGATTCCTGAACAAAACACAGGGGTTAAAAATGACCACACCAGACCCTAGATACTCCCAGAGACAACATCCAGGGATAGTAACAACATACAGTGTAGGGAAGCTGTGCCTTGAATGGCTAGAATCATCCACACTGGCAGAAATTAAGCAACACTTATCTTTACTTAAAGATGGTTCTGATTTGCGCAATTTCATTATGGGACCACGCAAACAGCGTCAAACGTTTCATAGCGGCAAGTATATATGCGGCATACAAAGAAGCATGGAAAGTAACACAAATTGAAACAGAATAAATACGAGAAATTGATCGTATTAATTTGTAAAAATCACTTTCTGTTGTGGACAATGGGTTAATGACTCTGTCCTCCAGAATATATTCACTGGACAGTATTGTATCATCTGCCATCGATATAATAGATAAAGACTTGCTAATGTTACAACATGGCCAGTCGCAATTACGTTCTATTGTACAGCTAGGCTGGATGCTGCAAAATCTTCGTTCAGGCTATGTGCCATGGCGTTTAATCAACACAACCTCATTGTTTTCCATCTTTAACCTTACTGATAAACAAATCAGTTTGGCACAGAGAGGAGCAGACTATGCAATCCTGAGTATCGAAAAACTTGAGAGATTACCATTGACAATGTCAGAGAGACCTGTCATTGAATGGATAATACACGGGATTATCACAATTCCGATAACAACTTTCCGATTTAAAAATTGCCTTGAGTATATACCGACTGGCCAGTATGAACGACTGGATAAAGGGTACATTAAGTCATCATGGAAATTACCACAAAAATGTATTTCTTAGTGGTGAAAATTGCAAACATTCACTAAGCGGTATACTTTTGTGCCAGGGTATTAATTTACATGGGGCTTGTGAAGGGACTTCGAACAACCTTTCATGCCACCAGCACGTCACACCTGCAACACAGATAGAGCCCTTCTTTAGGCAGCTTTCTAACGGGAGTTACATTCTAATAACGGATCACAGCTGTTGTGGCTTGATGCCAGGGAATGCATATCTCGTAAGTGTGTCTTCCATGGTCACTTGCTGTATGCAAGCATTGTTTCCAAACGGCCCTGGAGATTCCGTGACGCCGATTTGGCCTCCTTTGAATGTCTCTTCTATATGAATTGATACTTTAAGCAGAATGAAGTCTGTGCTTTTACAGACAACAGTGCCCATCACGTCATCAAAAGAGACGTATGATCTCCAAGTTGCAAGGACAGCATCGGAGATACATGACCTTTTATCAACAAATTGCCCCGTGCATTTCACAGAAATGCTAAGCCAAATCCTAAATATGTCGGATGCCATTGGTATCTCAAACGTATTTAAGACTATTTTTTCGGGACTGTTAACACCATTCAAAGCAATTCTGGGCATTATTCCCAATTTTGTCCATTCAGTCTTTGGCGGCATACCCCTAATTTTGGGACTTGTAGCAGGCATTTTATTTTTGACCCTCCTGCTCCGATATGGCAAGCCAAAACACAGACATGACTCCGGCAAGGATGGAAGAAACGATCCTAGCAGTACGCTACCGGGACCGCATAACTAGAGTCCTTGGATTGGCCCGGCTGAGAGATCTGAACATGACCTGGTTTCTTTCATTCAGACCTATATGGCAGACCTGCATCTTACCTGTGCTTCGATGTATGCTATGCGGAGAAGGATGCGTGTTAGACACCTGTCTTGCACTACCATCAGCAGTACCAATGGATATCGATACTTTGCTAAGTCCTGTAACGGCTCATGCATCGTGTTGTCCCCAGCGGCTACCAATCCTGATGACGGCATTCGTTGAGACTCCTGTGCTACGACTAGGTGGCAGCAGTGAAGCGATACATGAAAGCAACATCACCCAGGTACTACCTTCTGTGAGCATTGCTGATCCAAACATCGATGATAGCAATCATTCTCACAACTGCCAGGTTACTGCACTATCGAACCTCGTCGAACTGTCACCTGAATATGTAGACCTATTCTTTAAGAGCCTGTCTGATATGATGTTCTCCCCTGAACAGCAACAATGATTTTTTTGGGAAAAAGCATCCCATGAACTCTGAATTTGGCTTTCAGTTTTGATCAACAAAAACTACTGAAAAGCGTTTGGAACTCTATTCCCCCGTTCACCATGAAAAGTTTTTTTGAATTGAACATTTTTCAAAATATTTACCTTTTTCTGGCACAAATACTTTTGCTTAAAGTAGAACTATCCATAAAGAACAGAACTTCTATTTTTAGTAGATCTAGAGACAAAAAACGTTACCTCGGCCTCTAGCACATTTTACAGCAATTGTATTTATATGTGATGAAATAGTCTCGCCCTTCTTTTCTGTATTAAGAGACATTTCATGTGTAATTTTTCGCAAAATCGTTCAACTGATTACATACGCAATAATTTTTTAATGATTTCTATGCTTAAAAACGTGTATAAAACAGAGGGAGAAGGAGGTACTAGCGAACAGGTCGTCCTCCTGAATAGACATATGTAGCAAAAAGAACCCAGTTCTGGGTTCCGAGACCTGTCTCGTGCGGTGGCTAACTACATAGTTAATAAAGTCTGAGTGTAGCCAGAAAAAGAAAGAAAAATTTCTTTCTTTTAGTCCCCTCACTCACCGGAGTTTCCTCATGGTGACATGCTTCATCATTGGGGCCATCCCAGTTCTCTACGAAAAGGGGCGTGCTGCGACTTGCGGAACTACGTAGGAGCACTATAGTTGTGAAGGACTATGTGTGGTGCAAAGAAAAAGTGGAGTGGGTGCGAGTGTGGGTTAAAAATACCGTGCTAGTGGGCCTCAATGTTTTATTCTGCTCCTAGATTGGTATGTTAAAAATGGGGTTTATACTGTACACCTGCCAATAATGTGGGTAGGTTAAGTATATGGTCGACATGTTTCACGCTACCCCCAGCATTTCATCAGAACCATACAGGGACCAGCCCTGTATTGTACCACTCCTAAAAAACCTAAATTCGGTTTAAGGAATTAGTAGTGCAATTAATTATTTACAGTGAATGACTCTGTACCACTCAGATACTTGCGTGGTTCAAAATACATACGCTTGACCTTTAGGGCGAATGTATTGCTCAATGAAGAACCTGGAATAGAAATGGATAAAGCAAAGTTAAAAAACACCCTGCCCCTTTCTCAACCGAGATCGGGGTCATTCATGTCCTTCATGGTGCACGTCTCAAAACACGTACATATGTTTGCACATATTATATGGTTTTGATTTGACCATATCGGTGCGTGCACGCTTTCACCTCCTTTTTTCTATGGGCCCCAACAGTACCCTCCAATGTACCCTCAACAACCTTTCCAGAACTGGAATACCAATCAAAGCAACCCAAGCCGTCCTTTTTTGGGGAAGAGGCCAATCGACCCAAAGAGCAAAAAACAAAACCAGACAGCAGGTGCAATGGGCCCAACCCGTGGAAACAACGGGGCGACATACACGCAGCAAAGGCCCACCGGAAGCAACGACGAGCAATCACCAGATTTAGTGGTCAACCTGTCCTCTGTCACTCTTTCTGAAGTTCAGACTCGAGTACTAAACAAAGGACTAGGTTTTGTCCCAACTCCATTGACTGACAAGTTTAAACTATGCTGTGAGCTTAAGGAATTCCTGAGAAAATTGAAACTCCAGGTGTTCTTCAAGGACAAAGACCTGACAACTACTAGAGAATCTGATACGGGCCTGAAGAAAAAATCGACTTTTGTCCCACCCCCCCACAGCTTACCAGTTGAATTACTAGCTTTTGAAAAAGCTGTCATGAAGGATGTCAAGGACTTGGACTCCAAGACTATCAAGGTTTTCAAGAATACGAGCAACCTTGAGTTTGAAGCTATCCACGAACTATCAAATGACAACACCATCACTATAAAACCAGCGGACAAAGGTGGGGCAATTGTCCTACAAGATACTGAGAATTACAGACAAGAATGCCTACGTCTTCTCGCAGATAGAAGGATCTACATCATCATCGAAGATGACCCGACGGAAAGATTACGGATTAACATTGCACACCTCATTGAGGAAAGCTTAGTCAACGATTGGATGGATAAAAAAGAATCAGAATTCTTAGTGAACTCTAAACCCATCATCCCCTACTTCTACACGATCCCAAAGATCCATAAACGTCTGGAACAACCACCTGGGAGACCCATAGTTTCGGGATTGGATCTATTTTGGAACCATTGTCAAAGTACGCTGATGCGTTCCTCCGTCCAATAGTCCAGAGGACAGATACCTACCTCAGTGACACGAAGGATGTTCTTTGCCTATTGAAGGACAAGATTTTCGACCCCACATCTAGCATACTAATAAGTCTAGATGTGGAAAGTCTTTACACCAGTTTACCACACAAAGAAACCCTGGAAATCCTGGAGGAAGTTTTGTTTGAAGAGGAATGGGCATATCACACACCTAGACATGTGGTCCTTGAATGCTGCCGCCTGGCCCTAACGGAAAACTTTTTTCGGTTTGAGGATACACTGTACCGCCAACAACACGGGACCAGCATGGACAGCACATTTGCGCCGAGCATAGCTGGATTATATGTCCACCAATTAGAGAAGAAGAAAATCCTGATGATTGATAATCCATACATCGAACAAATAATGCTGTGGAAGCGCTATATTGACGATATTCTGTTAATCTGGAATGGTAATGAGGAAGAGGCCCTGAACTTCTGCGCCTGGCTCAATGAGTAGGACCCTTTCCTAAAATTCACAAATACAATGAGAAGAACCCATCTGGTGTTCCTTGACCTGAACATTTGGGCAAAAGACGGAACCCTATCGACCACTACTCACTATAAACCAACCTCGAGAAATTGCCTCTTAACCTACAACAGCTTCCACCCAAGGCATTTGAAACAGAATCTCCCGTTTGGACAATTCCTACGGTTGAGACGAAATTGTTCAAGTAAATCAGACTATTTTGTGCAAGCTGAGGAATTGAGCAAAAAGTTAAAACAACGAAACTACCCAAATAAGGTAATAAAGGAGGCGAATAAGCGGGCAAGTAATAACAGAGAGGCCCTTCTGGAACCAAAAGTACAAAAATCCACATCAAGTGAAAGACCCATCTGCATAACTACCTTTGACAAAGTATCTAACCAGGTTACCAAGATTGTTAAGAAGCACTGGACCATACTAAACAGTGGTGATCTTAATATCCCAAAACCTATGTTCAGCCATCGGAGAGGTATGAACTTAAAAAATTACCTAGTCCATACCCGACCAAAACCTGTGGAGAACACCAACAGACTCCAACCACTACCAAGCGGTCATTACCCATGCAATAATTGTAGTGTCTGCCACCTGACCTCAGTGACCAAGTCAGTCACGTTTAACAATAATACCACATGGCAACTCAAACAGTTTTCCAATTGTAATACCAGCGGGGTGGTATATTTGATCACTTGTACCTGCAATCTACATTATGTAGGCATGACCTCAAGGAAAGTCAGCACCCGAATAGTGGAACACAGGAGCAATATTCAGTGTAAAAAAGCCACTACACGCATGACCAACCACTTTATCGAGAAAAACCACACACCAAACGATATGAGATGGGTGGTTTTGGAATGTGTTAAAAACAAAGACAACCTTGAAAAAACCCTTCATGAGCGTGAACAGCTTTGGGTTTTTAGATTGCAGACAGACAAAAATGGGCTGAACGATGATATACCCTGGGGTGCTTTCAATCAATCAATCAATCACAGCATTTATATAGTGCACTACACACCCAAAGGGTCTCAAGGCGCTAGGGAGGGGGGTCCGCTACTGCTCGAACAGCCAGGTCTTGAGTTGCTTCCTGAAGGCGAGGTGGTCCTGGGTCCGGCGGAGGTGGGTCGGGAGGGAGTTCCATGTCTTGGCGGCGAGATAGGAGAAGGACCGTCCTCCTGTGGTGGCTCTTCGGATGCGGGGGATGGCGGCGAGGGCGTGGCCGGACGATCAAAGCTGGCGTTTGGGAGCGTAGAAGTTGAGGCGGCTGTTGAGGTATCCCGGGCCTTGGTTGTGTAGGGCTTTGTGTGCGTGGGTGAGGAGTCGGAATGTGATTCTCTTGTTGACCGGGAGCCAGTGCAGGTCTCAGGTGTCCGGAGATGTGGCTGCGCCGGGGGATTTCCAGGATGAGACGTGCTGAGGCGTTCTGGATCCGCTGAAGTCTCTTCTGGAGCTTGGCGGTGGTTCCGGCGTAGAGGGAGTTGCTGTAGTCCAGACGGCTGGTGACGAGGGCCTGGGTGACCGTCTTCCTGGTCTCGGTGGGGATCCACCGGAAGATCTTACGTAGCATGCGCAGGATGTTGAAGCACGACGAGGAGACGGCGTTGACTTGTCTGGTCATGGAGAGGGAGGAGTCCAGGATGAAGCCCAGGTTGCGTGCGTGGTCTGTAGGTTGGGGTGCGCTGCCCAGGGCACGGGGCCACCAGGAGTCGTCCCAGGCGGAGGGTGTGGATCCCAGGATGAGGACTTCCGTCTTGTCCGAGTTCAGTTTCAGGTGGCTGTTCTTCATCCATTCGGCTACCTCTTTCATGCCTTCGTGTAGGTTGTCTCTGGCGGTGGTGGGGTTGTTGGTGAGGGAGAGGATCAGCTGGGTGTCGTCGGCCTAGGAGATGATGTTGAGGTTGTGCTGGCGTACGATGTCTGCGAGGGGGCCCATGTAGACGTTGAAGAGGGTTGGACTGAGCGAGGAGCCTTGAGGGACGCCGCAGATGACTTCGGTGGCTTCCGATCTGAACGGAGGGAGGCGGACTCTCTGTGTTCTCCCGGCGAGGAAGGAGATGATCCACTCCAGTGCCTTCTCCTGGACTCCGACGTTGCTGAGGCGCTGTACTAGGGTACGGTGGCAGACAGTGTCGAAGGCCACGGAGAGGTCTAGGAGGATGAGGGCCGCTGTTACTCCGTTGTCGAGCAGGGCACGGATGTCATCGGTGGCTGCGATCAGGGCGGTCTCGGTGCTGTGCTTTGCCCGGAAGCCAGACTGCGAGGGGTCGAGGGATCCGTTCGTCTCGAGGAAGGCGGCCAGCTGCTTGTTGACGGTCTTCTCGTTGACTTTTGCATGAAACGGGAGCAGCGAGATGGGGCGGTAGTTCTTGAGGTCGGTGGGGTCGGCTGATGGCTTCTTGAGTAGGGCGCTGAGTTCGGCGTGCTTCCAGCTCTCCGGGAAGATAGCGGTGTCGAAGGAGGTGTTGATGATGTCCCGCAGGTGGGGTGCAATGACAGCGTCGGCCTTGTTGAAGACGTGGTGAGGGCAGGGGTCGGTCGGAGATCCGGAGTGGATGGAGTTCATCGTGCGGATGGTGTCTTCGGTGTTGATCGTAGTCCAGGCGCGGAGGGTGGTGGTGGGGGGTGGGGGTTCAGTTGTGGCGTGCGTCGGTTGAGTGCTGAAGCTGTTGTGTATGTCCGCGATCTTGTTGTGGAAGTAGGAGGCGAGGGAGTTGCAGAGGTCTTGCGAAGGGGTGATGTCGTTGTTTCCGGCGTTGGGGTTGGAGAGCTCTTTGACGATGTTGAAGAGTTCCTTGCTGTTGTGTGCGTTGTTGTCCAGTCGTTCCTTGAATGCGGTTTTCTTGGAGGCGCGGATGAGTTGGTGGTGCTTTCGGGTGGCGAGCTTGAGGGCAGCCATGTTGCCCGGAGTTGGGTCTCTGCGCCAGGTTCTCTCGAGGGCTCGGCAGTTCTTCTTGGAGTTCTTGAGTTCGTCGGTGAACCATGGGGCTTTCTTGTTGCCTGGTCTGCTAGGCGGGGTCCTCAGGGGGGCGAGGTCGTCAGCGCAGTCGCTGATCCACTTGGTGAGGTTGGTGGCCGCCTGGCTTGGGTTCGGTGTGCTGGTGGGAGGGTTCATGCTCAGGGAGGTCGTGAGTTGGTCGGCTGTGATCTTGTTCCAGCTTCTGCGTGCAACCTGTTGCTGGTGGTGGTGGATCGTGGTCCTTCTGAAGCTGAAGTGGACGCAGCTGTGATCCGTCCAGTGGCGTGGCTGAAGGCGATGTCCTTGCTGGATGAGAAGACGGGGTCGAGTGTGTGTCTGGCAGAGTGGGTGGGGGTGGTGACAAGCTGCTTGAGTCCCAGGTTTACGAGGTTGTCCAGCAGGGTGGTGGTGTTGCGGTCGTTGTTGTTCTCCAGGTGGAAGTTGAGGTCCCCGAGGAGGATGTAGTCAGCAGAGCAGAGGGCAGGAATCGCTGATATAACCAACACTGAATACCTGAACATGATATATAGGGGTACAGCAATGCACCTTGTAGGTCTATCTGAAAAATCCTCCTTATAACCTGTTTGATAACCGGTTTTTGACAAAATCTTCTGCTTTCTCTAAAAACTAAGAAACAGTTTTTTACAAATTCCTAGATAACCAATCAATTTGACTTTGTCTACTATATCATTTTTACTATATTCCTAAGAATAGGTCCAAACACCTCCCATCAATACCAGAGTGACTCGCCTTTTTGCCTGTATAAAAACGAGGTCCACAATACACCTCTTTGTGTATTGACATTTTTTTCATGTCTCGCGATACTGAGGTTTGATCACTGAGTCAGGCATATCGATTTTACTATATTTTTACTATATTCTTAAGAATTTGTCCCAACACCTGCCCATCAGTACCAGAGTGACTCGCCTATGTGTTTTTTATAAAAACGAGGTCCAGATTATACCTCTTTGTTTACTGACTTTTTCGTGTCTCTTGATATCTGGGTTTGAGAAAGCAGACTCAAGTAAAAGGGAAGAAAGACCATCTCTGTTTGCATCCCTCCAATATGGCCGCACGCACGTACGGTCTAGTTTCCCAACCCGGAAACGGGAAAAAACAAAAACCGAACCCACGGATCGCATTCTAAGATGCGGTCCGAGGGAAAGCAGCTAGGTAGTATTGTGCGGCGTTGCTGATCAGGAAGTAAGTGAAACGCCGATGCCCGGTAATTGAGAAGAGACGAACGAGTCTCTGTAATAATTACGGCCATAAAACCTCCCGCCTTTTTTGAAAACTAACCACATTTTGTAAATCCCGTAATTTACAGCATTGTTTCCACCGAGGCGACACCGCCCCCCTCAGTGACCATGATGTGCTATTAAGCACCTACAAATGTAAATATCTGGCATTTTTCTCTGGTTTTGTGTTAATTGTGTGTTCACTGTCTGTATTTTTGTTAACGTCACCTCTGGATGTGTGTGGAAGATATTTCACGTTATAATCACATTACGTGTTATTCATCTAGCAGACACCTGATCTGAAAGCGTGCAAGCACCGATATGGTCAAATCAACACCATATAATATGTGCACACATATGTACGTGTTTTGAGACGTGCACCATGAAGGACATGAATGACCTCTTTCTCGGTTGAGAAAGGGGCAGGGTGTTTTTTAACTTTGCTTTATCCATTTCTATTCCAGGTTCTTCATTGAGCAATACATTCGCCCTAAAGGTCAAGCGTATGTATTTTGAACCACGCAAGTATCTGAGTGGTACAGTGTCATTCACTGTAAATAATTAATTGCACTACTAATTCCTTAAACCGAATTTAGGTTTTTTAGGAGTGGTACAATACAGGGCTGGTCCCTGTATGGTCCTGATGAAATGCTGGGGGTAGCGTGAAACATGTCGACCATATACTGAACCTACCCACATTATTGGCAGGTGTACAGTATAAACCCCATTTTTAACATACCAATCTAGGAGCAGAATAAAACATTCAGGCCCACTAGCACGGTATTTTTAACCCACACTCGCACCCACTCCACTTTTTCTTTGCACCACACATAGTCCTTCACAACTATAGTGCTCCTACGTAGTTCCGCAAGTCGCAGCACGCCCCTTTTCGTAGAGAACTGGGATGGCCCCAATGATGAAGCATGTCACCGTGAGGAAACTCCGGTGAGAGAGGGGACTAAAAGAAAGACATTTTTCTTTCTTTTTCTGGCTACACTCAGACTTTATTAACTATGTAGTTAGCCACCGCACGAGACAGGTCTCGGAACCCAGAACTGGGTTCTTTTTTCTACATATGCTTAAAAACGTACAGTACCTATACTCTCGTATTTCATATACGCCATTTCAAATGCAATATGTATTTTGGGATGGGAAGTATTACACGCGCATCTTATTGCTTTAGTTTTTAGTAATTTGATGGACATACATTTGTGGAGTGGGTGTTGTGTTTTATCTAGGACCCCGATCAATATTGTGACCTTATGCCCCAATATGGCTATAATTAATAGATATCCCTATAATGGCATAAACGATCAGAGCAATATTTCAGTAACTCGTCTCTGCAGCTCATTAAAGTATATGACACAGCAGAAGCCACTTCCTTAGATTCCTAGATAACACTCAGAGTTCTTTCAATAGATAAAACCCCCAGCAACCTGGGAAAGCCCCGCTTGCTTTGTTTTGATTAGTAATAGAACTCTAACGAGCACTGTAAGAATGACCAGTTCTTAGTGACATCTTTATTGACGTCTTATGTCCAAAAACTTATGTCAAATAAGGCACCTTTCAGGTATAAATAATACCAACATTGCCTTAAGCAAACGCGATGGTGGTGGTGAATACAGGAGCAGAACAGCTGTCCCTTGCAGAGCCCAGCAGATGCGAGAAGCCCACGGACGCTGCCCCTCCTCCTCCTTGACGCGCTGAGAAAGACGCTGTCGTTTCTCCTTCCGAGAAAATCCAGCTCCGGCGTTTCCAGCCTACCCTTGCGGGTAACTGGAATATCGAGTCCTGAGAGGAGATACCAGACCTCCAACATTCTATTTTAGAGGTACGGTGCTGACTAAACCCTTAGAGAGAATTCTTGAAGCAAACCCTTGGCAAAACCAACTTAACTTAAACTGCTACTTACTTACTCCCAAGTATTAGGCTTAGGTCAGGTATACTGGGGTAGGCGTAGTTAGAAGCACCATTTGAGGACGTTAGCCAAATGTATATATGAATGTATATATTTTACTCATTTTAACTATCATATGGCTAAGAAACCATGTCAATGCTTTTACAGTATTTCGCAATACTCATTTCACTGTACGCACTTTTTATAATAACTAGTCTTGCAATTGTGGCAATTCATTTCTCTTGCATGAGAAGGAAGACTGTTCAATAAATAATACCCTTTATTGAAAACGCCCGTCTCTCTATTCTCTGCATCCAGGTGAAAGTAATTTTGCACAACTGACTGAGTGAAATAGCTGTCTATTGTTTCACACGACTCTAGAGATTGACTCTTTTTCTGAGGAGCAAAGTTGTCATGTTTATACGGTTGTTGGAAAACTGAATCCCTTCTTGTCTGAGCCAGGGAAGCTGATCACTTCCTATTCAGTCAAGAAAGTTTCCAGTGACCTCTGAGCTAGTTGGTACAAACCAAATTAAGTCTAACATAGTCAGTAGAGACCTAGAAGACGGCACTTCTACATCTACACTGCTGTTTGTTATTCCAATGCGCAGGGCCTATATGGAAAATAGGAACTACACTACATCGTAAAGCCCTAAAAACGTTCCTCTTCTCTCACGCCTTTTCATCCTAAGCAGCCCCTCCTGTCTTCCTTGGAGCTGTCCCTCCCCAGCGCCAAGAAACCGCATGGTGATCGAGCGCTATATAAAACCCTTAACTTCAACTTCACTGGGAGTGCAAATTGAGGGCGCTTGGGCCAATCCAGCATGAGAACAGCATCGGGATTGGCTGCAGGGAGTCTGGGACCCTGTGGCTTCAAGGAGTCTGGGACCCAGTGGATTAGAGCCAGAAAAGAGCAGAAGACCGGCGATGTGGCAGGTACATAGTTTAAAATATATTTTTTGTTTGTCCGCTATCTCCTGTTCACACACACACCCGACCCCCACCCCATAACTTTGCCTGGACACTGGCTTCTATTGATTGTGCCTTTGCATAACTCTTAACTTGGCAACTGTATCAAATTGGTTCGTAACTTCCAGCACTGACTTTGTGATGGTAGGTGTTTATGCCTCCACATTTTAATTTTTTTAATGAAGTAGTTATTAGATTTAACCCCTTCGCTGCTTGCGTCGGCCAACGGCCGTCATGCGCACTACCTCCTTAGTGCTGTGAACATCCGTTGGCCGACTCTGTCGCGCCCACTGCACTAAACCGCCACACCACGGCGGAATTGCTGCAGTGGTTAAGCGGTTATACGAACCAATTTCACGTAAATTTCTTTTAAACACTGCAATTCAGAGAATATTACAGCAACTCCTTTCAACAGAGACAATCAGTATAACAATACAGACTCCTGTTTAGAAATTACATAGCCCATAAACTCAGCATTATATTCGAAAACTTTGATATCTGATCAGAACTATTACATCAGTGGAGTTGATGCACAATGATAGTGACTCCTTACAAGTGTGTATTTCATGTGCTAGAAACATTGATTTTAAAAGGATGCGACAAGCAGTCCCAAATTCTGGGCAGCGTAAAAGTAGATATATGAATGACTTTATTTTTTATATGTTCAAAGTCTACAAGCTGAGGTAGTGCTGACTCTGTTGCTCCAGTTTGGTCATAGTTAATCAGTAGGTGGTAATAAAAAAAAACCCGGTGAGCAATATTTCTCCTGCAGTTCTGACTCTGGACTTCTTTCAAGTAGTACTGTAGACACAGGGCATGAAAGGATGGTAGAACAGCACTGTAAGATTCTTGGGTGCATAGTGATCTCTTTATCTGTTAATCTAGATCTTGTAGTTAGCTGTTGTTTTTCATTTTTGCTTTCAGAGTATTGTGTGAGGTGCTAATTGTTCCAAGGATATCTAGGCTCGTCTCTAAATCAAGATTAGCTTTGTTTAGATATCTTGTTCAGTCATTATCTGTGCTATTAAAAATATCTTGCATTACCATTTTTAACAAGCCTTCCTTTACATGTATAATCTGGTAGTAGTACCTGAGAAATTGTGATTTTCACACTAAGTGGCCCATTAGGATGGTGGGCGGTTCGCCACCGCCAGCCTGGTGGGGGCAAACCGCCCGCCATCCACACCAGAAAGACCCCCCGCCATATTAGGATGGCTGGGAGTTTGCGGCTGATAGAAAGACCGTCCGCCTCTTTTCCGCTTGTCGACACGTCGACCAGGCGGAAAACATGTTTTATATGTGGCGGTGTCTGCAAGACACCGCCATCCATATTAGGATGTTGGCAGAGATCAGCCTTGGAATGTTGGCATTGCCGCCTTGGTAATGCATGCAGTCTTTGCTTGTGGGGGCCCGTTGCGGGCCCCAGGGTATTGGGGGGAGGGGTGGGGGTGCACATGGGGGGTACCTATCTTACCCCCCTGCATTTGCATGCCCAAGGTGGCAGGCACCGCACAGTGCCTGTCAAGTTGTGCCTGCAAATGCACAACATGCATTTCTGACATTGCGGCGGGTGCTGCTGACAGCCCGGCCCGCCACAATGTTAGGAATGCAGGATGTGCCCGCCAGTGTGGCGGGGGCCTCCTGATGCGTACCGCGAGACCGCGGCACCTATGACAGGCGGTCCCTTCAGCCGTTGCCTCCGACATAGTAATAGAGCCTTTAGTCTTATTTTGTTAGGTAAATTCCAGGTGTATCTGTGCATGACAGATCTATTGCAGAAGCTGGAATATTTATATGTAAGCACTGCATTGCCTCTTATCTAATAATGTAGACATTTTCCTTGGAAAAAAGGGATGATTGTATGAGATGGTTGGTACCAATGTAGCTTTTTTTTACCCCAATGATAGCTTTGGCAGAGGGGCTATGTAGCTTTGTGTTTAGATGACAATGCAAATATTAACATGCAGGCTTTTGTTTCCAGTAGTAAAAAGTGAAATTTGTGGTTTAGTTGAATGGGTTAGCTTTATTTCCAGGTAGTTGTAAGTATTGGTTAAATCAATCTTAAGCGGCAGAGTTCTCCACACTTTCTTGGCTTTCCCCTTCAATTTCCAAAATATCATTGCTTTTTTTTTTTTACTGGTGTTTGCCCCCAACTTATTACCACATTGTATTTGATTAGCGCATCCAAAGAATGCAGTAGACCTAATTTGTGTGCTCAAAAATTGCTAAATTGTCTGCATATTGTATCTTGCATCTTCATATTCTGGAGAGGGAATGAGTTGGCCTTCTTTACTTTGGTCCCTTGATCAGCTGTGTATAGATTAAACAGTAGCGGGGTGAGAACACAGCCCTATTTTATACCTTTATTTGTAGTGATTTTATTTTTGTGGTCTTGTTTCCTCGACCCAATTTTATTTGTACACAGGTGTTTGAAGTGCTAAGATTGCATTGAGCAGATTTTGAGGAGTCCCCCACACATCCAGCTTCTTCTATGGTTGATGGCCCACCCCATCAAATGCTGCAGAGTAGTCTACAAAGCAGACGTAGAGTGGTGGTTGAAAAGGTTTCTTCGTGCGACTAGCCAAGTATGATGAGGCAACAATATTGATACAGTCGAAGCTTTGTGCCTAAATCCTGTTTGGTAGTATGGAATCCTGTTGTCTTTCTCTGCCCATTTTCTAGAGCTTTTATGCAGATACTTGTGCATGCCTTTTCCTGTACATCAAGTAAAACTACTAGCTGATAGTTTGCAGGAATCTTCATCCTCCCCCCCCCCCCCTCCCCTCTCATGGATTGTGTGCAGAATGGATCGTCTGGGAGGAGAGGAGCACATTGCTAGGTGCACTTACGGGAGACGCACCTTGAGGCAAGTCTCTTTTCTTAGGTCCTGATGAATGCCATGGACCCTATTGGGCCAAACGGCAGAAACATGTCAACCGCACCTACAACATTGAAGGGAGAGTTATCTCCCCACAGCACCGTTCACTTGTTTTAGTACCATAAAGCTGCCTGTCACATTAAAATTAATTTGGTATCTATAATGGTTTTTAAATCTCACTCACTTCCCATGGGCCCCCATTTAATTTAGCAGTGCATCCCTGAGGTGAATGATGAAGCATGACACCAGGTGGTATGTGAGACCAGTCTTCACATTTTGTGAAATGGCCACACTCAAAATGTAACCCCTCTTCTTTGTGCACCTAGGTCACTATTCTGGGAGTGGCCCCATTTTGTGTTGAACAGAATGGATCCACGCCATGAATGTGGAACCTGGACGTTCTTAAGAGGCCTGATACAAAGGTGTTTAATGTCGGCTCCAGAAATCTGTTTCTGTCCTAAGTAAATGTCCAGGTCGGCCATTTGGTCCTGTTGCCCAGTCACCTCTTATTGTCTTTAGGGTTTGCTTGACCTACTTTTGATGAATGTGACCCTACATGGGTGCGACTGGCTCCAGTTGGTTGTTGGGCTTATTAATAACCTCTGTTTGTGCTTCATCAGATGCTTTATATGCACCATCCAGGTTTCTTACAATAGGTAGTTTCCCCTGTTACACATAGATTCATATTGTCTAGTTACAAACTGCCAAAATTCAGACTGCTTATTGAGTCTTAGTACTCACTAAGCACGCTGGTCCACTGATCTTCCTAGTATGTCTTTTTAGTCCCCCCCCCCCCCCCCCCCCCCCGGACTTTCTGGTAGGATCGCCTCAGCATTATTATTTTATGTTTAGTTCTTTTGTTGATTTTCAATTTGTACATGTTATTTGCTTTCCTTAATGCAATTTGTTAAAAGTGTGCCTTTTATACCATGTTTCTGCCTCGGATATCCAAGACCTGGGCATTTGCTGATCTGTTGTTTGATCATCTTATTCGCTAGTGAGTTTTGTATTGAAACTATCCTTATTGATCATCTTTCAAAGCATTGAGACCCTATGGCCATGGGTGGTTCAAAGTTCACTTTTTTGAATTCGTGTTGCCATTGTTTGAGCAGGGCTGTAGATTTACTGTTCCATTTGGGTCTCCTGGGCGGCTTGCAAGTTTCTGGGTCTTCTGGGGTACCAATAACAGAGTTGGACCTTCCTCGTACATTATCCTACTGCTGGCAACCAAAGGATAGTGGTCACTTTCCTTGTATATTAGGATGTAGAAACTTCTGCCTCACTCTGATTGCTTCTGTGTGTGATTTAATTGCTCATTCCAGAGGTAGAGCCAGGATCAATTGTCTGCAATGAATGCAGGTTGCGTGTTCGAAGAATGTTGTAGAGAGTTTATTAGGCTTTCTGCCAGGGCAATTGGACACATTTATATAGTAGACCAGGTTTTGTATATTGAAATCACCTAGGAGTAAGATCTTGTGTGGGGAAGGCACAAATGAGTTCTTCGCAGAGTCTCTCCAGGGTTAATAAGTATTCATTTGTTTTCTATACCGAGAATTTTGTTTGAAAATTATTGGATTGAAATGTTAAGGTTTGCCTCTCCACTGTAACCCTTGCGTTTATAGTTGTGGATACATAGATTGCCAGCCCTCCTGATAGGCTTCCATACTTGCTGTTTTTTTCTGCTGGATAATACTCTTTCTGATATCCATCTATCTGTGACGAGCATGTGCTCCAGGTTTTCTGAATACAGATTGCATCAGCCGTTTTAAAGAATTCTAGAGAGTCCTTGTGCTGCATGGTTTGTTAAAACCCCGCTACATTCCAGGAAATTACTGTTGATTTTGTTTCTGGCGATTCATCTCCGGGATATTTTGAGGGACCTGTGTTAGGGGTGTGAACTGGACTTTAAGGAAGGGGTGTGTGCCAACCAGCTTCAATGTTGATCCTGCCTTTCTTTGTGTGCATCGTATATGATGCAGTTTCTTTCCTTGTTTGTATTTAGTTGTACTCACAGTCTGGTATTCCCTAATTGCAATGAAGTGTGTGAGGCTGTTGCACTTTTAAGTATGCTATGCCCTCCTTTCATTTTATTGATTGGCTACTCTGGGCCAGATAATACTGTGGGCTATGTCTCCGACTCCACAATTGATTTTAACCCCCCACTGTTCAAACTTGGGGGCTTTCACTAGAACCTTGTTACCCAATTCCTCAGTTTCCTAGGAGGCTTTTGTGCTTTCTATGCCAGTCCTGTTTTTGGAGGGAGCAACTCTAATTCTGGTTCTGTTCTCTGATTTTATGAGTTAGTGATGGTATATTAGACCTGTTTATTAAATGTTGTTGCCCTCATGAGATATATGTTGAAATTAATATTACGCCGTGTTGTGAGGGGTTTAAGTCCTTCTGCTTGTGTGAAGAGATCCATAGCGACCTAGCTTTTCCTGTATTATTGGATGTGATCTGGTTCCCAGATTATTGAATGAACCAATAGTAATATTTTGTTTTATTTCTTTACTCAGTTGTTGGTTAGTTTTGGAGAGATCATGATTATTAGTTAACTTGTAGTTTAAGCTAGGTGAAGGTCGGTGGTCCACTTGTCCATACCTGGTTCCTAGTTATCGTCATTTATTGCCCTGATTACTTAAATTGAATGGGCAGGTAAAGGTCCATGCAACCTTGCTTGGTTCTTTGTGTTTTGAGGGAACATACCCACTGATATTGCAGGTCGTGGTCTGTGCAACAACTTCACGGGCTGGAGACTCTTCCTCTACAGTCGACATTTTTTGGGATTACTTCTACCTTCAGTGTTTGTCGAATAGGTTGGTCAAGGATCCTCTCCATATTTGCAGTGTGATCTGCTGGTGAGATCATTGTACTTTTTGATTCTGCTTTTTCCCCCGGGGCAGAGCTAAATTCAGGAGATATCGTTTTGTGATTAGTTTGGGTTGGTGACGGGGCAGCCCCTTTATTCCGGTCTGTTTTGTTGTTTACAATGCTTCTGACGTTTGTTTTTACTTGCGGCACCTCCTGCCCATTGCTCTCCTCCAAGATTGGGTAATATTCAATTATTTAATCTTGTGGTCCCTCTTGTTGTCATCTTGGCTCTCTCGATTAATTTGTAACTGATACCTGGATCACTCTAACATATTTTCGTTAGTCTTTTTCTCCCTCCTAATTGGTTTGCTGGCTCCTTGCATGTGTTCTTTTTGTTGATTTTGAGATATTGTCTCAGTTTCTGTGCAAGTGGGTTCTGGTGTTTCTTCCATTTGATGGAGGGCCTCCTCTCTTACTTGCCTTTGATCTTTCGTTTTGTTTATTATTTTGCTGGACCCTGAGGGCCACTTGTCTTCCAATAGGAGGTTATCAGTAGCGGTCGTTTCTGGGTTGAATCTTGTTGGGGGCCTTTCTGAGCCGTACTTAAGGTTGTTGTCTGTGCGTAAGTTCTGGTTTCTTCCATTTTTTTTAGAGTCTCCTCTCTAATCTTATTTTGATTTTTGTTCATATTTATTTCTTTAGACCCTGAAGGACACATGTCTTCGATGGGAAATTGTCAATAGCGGTCATGTCTGAGTTGGGCCTTAATGGAGGCCTGTCAGAGCTGGTTAGAATATCCATGGACCTTGCCAGCTGTCTTATCTATGAAGTGGGGGGTTCGTGTGGTTTATGCTCTCTACCAATTGAGATAGCATTTCCGGAAGTGTGCATAACTTATCTACTATTGGGATGCAAGCACAGGAGTCCGCACCACCCATTATTTCATTACCGAGTTTGATTTCTAGAGTGCTAATTTTTGTTTTGATTTCAGAGATCCGATCTGCCAGAGATTGCAGCAAGTCCACCTGTAATACAAGCCAGTATGACTGCCGGCTCAGTTTTGATTGCTGCCAACTGAGTCTTATTGATAGATGCTAATATGGTATACATGCCTGGTAGTGACTTGTTCGATTTATTGGTTGTGATGGGGTCAACTCTTTCTTCCTTTATCAATGGTACTTATGTTTCATCCAGTAATTTGATGTCCGCTTCACTTAACACAAACCTACCAGAGTGGTTTATGCCATTAATAGATATTCCCGGCCTGGGTTGAATTTGAAGATAATTAGATTACTGATAGGTCCAGTAATTCCCCTAATGCTTTAAAACAGGGGCGAACCTGTACTTTTAATATTAGTTGCCCTACGGAGGATAGATATTCTCCTCTATGTTCGTATTTACATTTCTCTGTGGTGGCTGCGGGCACTGATGTAGTTATTTTTTGATCAGTCGTTCTATGCTCCATTACCCAGTAGTATGTATCAATTGTATTTTATTTGAGGTGTGCCGAACTCGGCTCCCTTTTTGGTCTGATGTGGGCCCTGGGTTGTTCAATTGCTTGTCTCCAACAAGGGGAGCCTATGGGGTTTGTTGTGTGTGAAATTCGAGTAGTAGTGCTCCCATTGGTTATGAGCTAATTGGTCCTGTTGCAGGCTTTTTATTTGTTTGCCTTGTCTTCCTGATTTTTTATATTTGTTTTAGTTGCATTTCATCACAAAAGATTTTCTGGGGAAGCTTCCAATTGCATTCAAATGGTGGTGTGTTTTGGGGGGTCTACACTTTATCTTTTAGGATTCTGCATATTACCATTATGTGCCTTTATCAGCTGCTCTGCTTGCTCAATGCAGACCACTGATTGTTGTACTAAATTCAATATTTGGTTCTTTGAGGGGCTGCTGTCAGATCCAAATTTATGGTGGCCTAATGATGTGCAGCTTTGCAATGTCACATGCCCGGTGTTCGAATCCCCTTTACTAATTTGGGCTAGTTTGGTGATCAGTCAGCTGGGCTATGGCTGGTTACTACTTCCTCCTTCTGGTGCTAAAGATAATGACTCGCTACTAGTAAGGGGGTTGCTGAAAACTCACTTGAAATAATCAGTAAATCGAATCGTGTGGTAAAAGGGGAGTATTCTGTGTAGATTGTGCACCTTCAATTCCTCTTCATGCTGTGCCTGCTTTCCGCAGACCATCTGCGAAACCCCTCAAGTGTGTGCCGGCAGGGAGCCGGGGATCTGGCCGTTGGGCCGAGCTGGGTGAGTGGGTAGTGGTCCAGGCTGCACTGGACCCTATACATGCAACCTCCGCAGTCCGCACCAATGCGGTCACCCCACCACCGCATCTTCTGCCCCACCTCCGTTCACCACCCCACGCTCGCGCACCATGGTTCGGCCCATACCACTGTGCCGCTGCTTGCTCGCGATTCTCCCCACCATCTCCTTGCTGTCTTCTCCTGCTCGGTCCTCTGCCCCTTCTCTCCTGCTGCAGCTCTGTTGCTGCTTCCGTCTCCAGGTAGTACACTCGGATCATGCAATGTGATAGAGCCAGTACATCCTACTGTTCCTCTGGCCTCTTCACCTGCCTCTCTTTCCCAAAGTAATTAAGCTTTTTAACTTTCTTCTAACTCAAGATAATTACTCGAGTATTCCCAGAATATCAAAGCCTTTGAGCCACTGGAAAGTATGGGAAACATTTTTCATTTCTGCTATGATGTATGTCATCAGAAGATAATCTAAGAGAAAACTGTGGTATTCTCTTTAGGGTTAAGCTTGCTTTTATTATCAGTAGTGAGCAACAAGATACAGCATTTTTCTCATGTACATCCACTAGCCGGTGGGGTGGCAGTGAGTAACTTTAGCAGGAAAAGGAAGGGTAGGAATATACAGGAAGGAAGAATGGGTAGGACAGTCGGGAGGGTGTGTGGTTTGTGAGGGTCAAGGAAAGAGTCAGACAGCAAGGGTAGGATAACGGGATCCTAAAAGGGGAGGTGAAGGGGCGGGCAGAGCGTGCACAGCCACCCTCCATCAGACTAAGCGTGGTCATTGTCCGTATGAGTCAAGCTAAGAACTCGTAGGTATATGGGCAGGTCAATTCTCAGAATTCATCCGAGAGATAACGGAGGCAAGGTCTCAATGTCTTGTCAAATAATGGTAGCATGTGGGTTGCCGCTGCCATCAGCTTTTCCAATCCTAGCAGTTTCTGCTGCTTGTGCAGCCAATCCATGTGAGTTGGTATTGTCTCTGAACCACAGCAGGAAAGCAAAAGCTGTTTGGCATCTCCCAGCACTAAGCTGACTTTAGAGTGTATGTCAGTGGGTTCGGGAGGCCCAACAGGACGTAGGTGGGAAACGGAGGGATGGCAGTTTCATATATTACGTTTATTGCATCCAATATCTTCTGCCAAAAGTAGCTTATTTTAGGACCCTGCCAAAGAATGGGAGTGGGAGTGCCCGTCTGTTCATATTCTCGCCAGCATGCGCTGTCCCTCCTAATTTTCCGTGTGCATTTCTATCGGGTGAAGTAGCAATAATGAGCTATTTTGAGGTAGGATGTTACACCATTCTATGTCAGTAAAAGGGTGTTCGTAATACGTCTCCCATCTATGCTGTCCACGGGTTTTAGAAAATGTCTGCAGTCTAATAAAGGTGTGAGTGTCAGAAAGAATCCCTTTATCGGTAAAGTGGGTGAGGAGCTACTTTTCAAATGAGGCGAGTGGTCTATCAGCATGAGGACGGACTTAGGGTTGGGACACCCAGTGGTGAATGGTTATGTATTGCCAGGAAGCAACTAATTGGAGAACATAAACTGATTTGAGTTGGGGGAAATCCATAAAACAATCCCATCGAAAAGTTCACATACCCATTTAAGGTTAGCCTCCAGCCATGCGTTCTAGTGGGAGCCAAGCACTGTATGGGGGGGGGGATTCCGGATTGCTTATTGGTGTCTAGGGCGAGATGGAAGTAGACATTCCCTTCCAAGTCGATACCTTGTCCCACACCCCATAGTGGTGTGGAGAGCTGGCGAGACGTACACCCCAGGTGGTAGATGTATCCTCAGCAACCACAGGACCTTCCATTTATGCCTGAGGTAAGTATGCCCTTGCTTTTGCCATCCTTGCCTTCCTCCCATTCCAAGGGAACTTCCAAGTAAGGTTCTGTAATTTATCCGACATCTGTGGGGGAGGCTGAAGTGGTAGTGGCTGCATGATATACAACATTTTCGGAAGGAGTGTCATCTTGACATTAATATAGATGATTTTTGGAGATTGGTTTTAAAGCCAGAGGCTTCCCCAAAGGTGTCCAATTCTCCCATCACTGCAGTCCGTGACATGACGATTCGATAGGATGAGTAAAACCTCATCAACGTAAAGTTCAGTTTTGTGTCTTGTCCCCCATTGCGATGCCCGAGATCTGTGGGTGACTGCGCATCTGTTCAGCAGAGGGTTCAATAAGTAAAGCAAACAAAAGTGACAGTAGGCAACCTTGACAGGTGCCTCTAGCAATTGGGAAGTGTCATGCTAAGAGTCCATTAACACTTACGGTCACCTTGGGTAGGCATAGCTACGCTGGACCCACTGACAGAACCGCGAGCGGAGGCCAAAACTGCATCAACACCACCTACAGATATGACCAAAGGACCCATGTAATGCCTTCTCCGCATCCATAGAGAGAAGGGCCAGCGTGCTCGAGAGTTGTTATCCAGAAGGTGACCGAGGCATTTGGTGTTGTCACTATAGCCTCTCTCGGGTATAAACCTGGTCGGATCAGAGTCTACTAGACATTACATACAGGGAGCTAGCATGTTGGCCAAAATACCCATAAAGATCTTTGCATCTACGTTTAAAAATGAACCGGGGTGATATTAGGAGCAGTGCTAAGGATCTCTCACTGGCTACGGAATGACAGTAATCGTGGCAAGTTGCATTGCGTTCGTTAGAGAGCCAGTGGTGCTAAACTCGTTATATAGCCTCGCTAATATGGGAGCTAGGAGCAAGCCTAATGTTTTAAAAATCTGCACTGTACCCATCGAGACCAGGGGCTTTACCAGTCAGCAGGTGAGGGTTTGCTGTGAGAGCCTCGTTGGGAGTGATGTCCCTATCTAGATTATCGATATCCTTTTGGTGGGGGGGGGGGGAGCAGCAATCTAAGGAGACCGACTCAGATAGACCTACATCGATTCTCCGCTGAGTATAGTGTGGTGTTAGAAAAAGATCAACCTCCTGGGTGATCACCTCCTCATGATGAGTCAGGGTACCATCTGACCTCACCAGCTCAGCTACCCTATGTTGCACCGCTTGAGAGCGAAGAAGCTGTGCCAGGAGGCATCCCACCCTCTTCCCTCATGTGTAATAGTTTTGCTTTTCATGTAACATGGCATATTCTGTCCAATCCTTGCCTATTGCTTTCAACTGCTTGCAAGCTGCTGCAAGTTGACACCGGACTGCCAGCGAAGTGGTACACTTAAGGAGATCTTCTAGCTCTCTGACCATATTCTCCAGCTGTGTTTGCTTTTTATATCTATCTGTAGTAAGGCTTGTCACTATAGTTATAAACTGGCCTGCACCTTTAGTTTGTTTCACAGTAGCATGATAGATGTAGCTGGTGTATCATTTCTAGCTAAAAAGGATTCAATGGTGGCTTTAATCTCTTTGACCATTTTTTCAAATGTGAGGAGCCTGGCATTGAGACTCCAAGTTCGGGGAGACAAGATTGAGTTTAGCGGAGTGAATCATAAGGAAACGGGGAAGTGATCCGATAAGGAAGCACTCCAATGTTGACCGCGGTAGTGGCTCCGGTAATAGGTAGTGAGGTGAGAGAAAAAGCAATGCAAGCATACGTGTTGTCTGACACAGACAAGGTGTGGCCTGGAAAGGTCGAGAGCATATGTTGCCATATGTCCGTCAACCCCACCTCAGTCAGCCAGTGTCTGTAAACTGTTGACCATGCACTGTCAACAGTTGGGCTGCTGACAACGCATCTACCCATAGATAAGTCTATGGGTAGACCTATCTAATTGTGAATCTGCTACTATGTTGAAGTCCCCATCCATGATAACATCTGTCTGGTGTGGCGAGAACACGACGCAACGTGTCCTTGAGGAAAGCTTCCTAGCGTTCATTAGGGCCTTAGAGGTTGACCAATGTAAATCTATGTCGCTTTTGATTGAGATTTAACAATAAGTCTGCCAGGTATCTTAGTATGTGTCTGTGTCACCCTCCTGGGTATGCAAGTTGGCAAAAAGTATGGCCACAATGGTCTTCTTCCCATGACCTGATGAAGTATTGGCGGTCAAACCACCTAGAACGTAGCCACTTCCAATAGGCTTTGAGCAGGTGTGTTTCCTGCATAAAACAAATGTTGCATTTGGCCTCCTGCATAAGGGAAATAAGCACTAATCACTTAACTGGGGCATTGAGGCCTCTAACGTTAAGGTTGAATATTCTAACCATGGATATGTTGGTGAAGAAATTTCAAAATATAACTGGGGGTGATCAAGGGGCCTCCAACCAAGTGGCCATGATGTGGTGCTGGCAATGTAAGAGTGCATGCATAGGTCGCCACAGGGAAAGGGGGAAACAAAGAGCAGTTTAACAAAGGGGTTCCCCACCTGGGAACACAAGTAATCCAACTTTGGGGGTCCATGTTGCCAGTCGAAGAACTATTTGTCTCCATTGTTGTCTCCTGGGGAGGGTGTGCTCTGCCACCAAAGGCAACCGCTACAATGAGAGGGACCGCACCTCAGAACCCATTGTTATCAGCAAGGTAAAAACAAGGCTGGGATCCCCATTGTGGATGATCAATATTGCTATCCGGTAGTAATGGGATGACCACAGGGCTGACGGCACCTCAATGGTCTCTGTCCACTTCAGAGGCACCGTCCTGGCATTGTATCTGGCGTAGCAGTGCTGCCAATTCCCTGCAACTCTCTCAGAAGGCTTATGATGCTTTTTTTTTCCTTTGACGTGAGGAGCGGTGTGGACCCATGGAAGGGGAAGTCGAGCCCCATGAAGACGACTGGACCGAAACATCGCCAGAGAGTGACAGCATGTCCACCAGCAATCTGGCCTCTTCCAAGGTTCGGAGACTGTGTCTCATTGTTCCACACAAATTGGAGTTGAAAAGGGTGCCCCCATTTGCACGTAATGGGGTGCCCCCACTTGTACAGATTGCCTTTCTCATGGTAATTTGGAACAAATGCCTTACTTTTGGAGGAAATCAGTTAGTGGTCTAAGGGTTTGGTGGTGCTGCAGCTTCGTCGGGGAAAGTCACTGGTGCAGGCCTATTTTGAGGCCTTCAAAGTCACTGGTAGATTTGTCATGCACCACTGAGAGGATGATCTTCAGTCTATAATAATGCAGACAAGTGAGTATGAGCTGTGTCTGACCCGGGGAACAGGCGATGCAGCCTCCTCTATGGATGAGTTTGAGTATGACCTATTGTTCCACAAGCTCTGGGGGCACATCATGGAAAAGACTAACAGCAAAGTGGTCAGAGGGGCTGGAGAGCGCCTACAGAGGGACACCCTTGATCTGGATAGTAGAGCTGCAAGATCGATTTTTTAGGTCCTCCAGCTTGTAGTGCAGTTCCAGCTTCTTTTCCCGCAGCTCCAGAAGTTCTTGGCAGTGGCCATCCAGCTGCTCTTAATGGGAGTCATAAGTTTGTTCAAGGGAATCTACTCTTTGGCTTAGGTCACTGAAGTCCCTTCGGAGGTCCTTGACCTCGGACGCTATGTCTTGTTTGAGGGTCACAAAATCCTGCAGAATTCCAAATGGTTGTTCCAGAAATTACCTTGTCACTGAAGCGCCTCTCCTGTTGATCCCATCAGCACCATCCTCAGTCTGAGCCTAAGAGAAGGACACTTCTCTGGGCAGGGCAGTCTTCTTCACCGATTCTTTGGAGAATTGGATCTTATGGGTGTTGTCTTTTGCGTTGCTTTGACAGGTCATTGTGGTGTGAGATGTGGATCCTTTTTTCCTTGCAAAAAAAAGCAGGCTAAAGTAGGAGAGGTTTGTGATGGCACCCGAGCTGTAGGGCGAGCAATCCGGGTCTAAAGGCCACCAGGGTCCACCAAGCACCAGCAGATGTCAATGGTGTGTTGGGGGTGGGGGGGATAAGCCCCAGAGGCTGTGTGAAGGCTCTTATGCTCTGAGCATCCTCAGGGTCCCGGGTTGCGTTGGCTGCTGGATGGGGGCCTTACCAGGCCGACTAAAGGCCCTGTAGGAACCCAGGCAGAGGCAACCACAGTCTGCATAGGGGTGCACAAGTCTGACGTGGCTTTTGAGGTGTCCCCCTGCCCCCGAGGGGGCAGGGGGTAGACCGTTGAGCGGCCTTTGCAAGGGCTCCATGCACTAGGTGTCTGACCACAGGGATGAAATGGCACCTCAAGGTGCAGAGGTGTCCCCACACCCTCCCCCTGATCTGTATAGGTATGTGTGTTTAGCAGGTAGCAGGCAGTCTGTCAGCAGGGCCCCCACCTCTCCAGCACCCACATACACTGCGATCCTCCATGGGCACCAAGCAGGAACTGCAATTGTGGGCTGCAGGCAGTGGAGATGGTGATGTGCAGCGTCTCCCAGTAGACCTCCCTAGGCCTTTCACGCAACCTCAGGCCACCCTCCCAGGAGGAACAGCTGCTGGTGCGGGGCCTATGGTTGCCTCCCATTCCAGGCAGGGCACCTCAGGTGTGTGGGGACACAGAGGGACAGGGGAGCACAAGTTCACAGCCAGTCAGCAGAGAGGTGCCGCAGGGGCCACGGCAGTCAGTTGTGCACCCACCTATCTCCTGTCACTGCCAGTCAGACGGGAAGCTCCAGTCTTCCTAGGCATCTTTGCACTCGCCACCAAGTCCTCCGCAGGATGTGGGTGATGACAGCATCAGCCCTTCCGCTGCAGGATCGAGTGAATGCTTCAGGCTTAGCTGACAGGGACACTGTGTTCACGTTACAAGTCTGGCGGCCCACCATCTTTTCAGTGCAGCCACTGGGCCTCATCTGGAAGCTGAGGTGTTGTGAGTACTGCCACCTAGATCAGGGCCATGCAGGTTCTGGTATGTGTTCTGACCACAGGAGTCTTGCCAGGCAAGGGTCTGTGGCTACCGAGAATGCCTGGATCCACTCCGATGCAAAGAGCAGGCGGCGAAGCTCCGGGAAGACGCTCCTACTTGGGGGCCATCCTGGACACTCCTTTTATTATCTTTAGCATGTCTAAATATCTTTCATAAGAGTTTTGAAAACAAAATTAAATTTAAAGATCAGCAAAGTGTAGGCCTTGCAAAATTGTATTTCTTATTAAATTTAGGGAATTTATTGTACCAAATAGATTAATTCATAAACTTGCCCTGTAACAAAGAAAGAATAGAACCTTTTGGTTCCAACACCTACATACATTTTAAAAAAAGGAAAGCGATAAATTAGGTCTCCTAGGAAAGGAAACAAATTCTTTCTAAATAAATGTCAATCCATATGATTTGGCTTAACAAATTATCTTCATTTGATATCCAGTATGCGAACTATTAGAAAGCATTCTGATAAAAATAAAAGTTATTATTTTTATACAAGAGGGAGAGAAGCAGAGATTCATTCTCATTATTATATTGTCAGTGTTCTGTTAATATGTGAACTCGTTGAAAAAACCTTTGTTCACATGAACCAGCTTTTTCAGCGAGCCCACATAGTATCGCTTGCCTGTGTGATTCAATCCAACAGTAGGGCGAAGGTTAAATCCACCAAGACCTACCATATCGTTAGACAATAACACTGACAATATAATAAACAATACCGTTGCAGAATCTGGTCAATAGCATTTGAGAGATTGGCAGAATACACATATCCACCTAAAGATCATCTCAGTTATTTTAACACCAGCAGCACAACATTGGACTAGACAGAATGCACTTTGTTAGTATAATCAACATGTATTGTATTTTCTTTGTTGTGTTTTTCTGTCTTTCTTAGATATAGGTAAAGTCTGGACCTATAACAAACCCGTTACAGGTTGAGCAAAAAAGCTCAGTGACGAAGAGGGGTACGTGAATCTACTTGCAACCCTACAAAGAAGTCACTCAAACGCCTGTCCTGAAGAAGGCCCCTCGACCGGCAAGGGCATCATAGGGCTGAAACACGTCTACCAACCACAATCTCACATTAGGTGCTGTGGACCATTTACACATCCACCAAAGCACCAACTTTATTTCTAATATTCTACCTTTTCTGCATTATAAAACACCATACACAGGAACTGAGGTATTTTTAAATCCACCATTTTTACTGCACTACACACCTTCACTCATGACTGTCATAAACCAGATGGTCTCCCTCCAGGTGGAGGATCATAGATCACAAACTCAGGCAAAAAAAACCCAATGATGATGCAATTCACGTAACTAATTGGGCGGAGCACCATTATATACCGCACCTGGAGCTAGTGTGAAAGAGGCACTTCATGAAAGAAACCTAAAAGACTCTGGAATATGAAGACACATGAGTCATTCTCTTTGATAAATAAAAAATGGAAACATTTTCTTTGCCATCTGTTTTCCATTGTCAGGATTTGGACACAGTTTAAAGCAAGGGGTAACCATGTGTCCCTCAGAACCTGGGTAATTAATGGTTAAACAGCGGTTCTGTTGGGTAGGACAAAAGTGATTTAACGATGCGAATAATGCAATCCAAGACTAATACTCTCTAATTATCACAGCTCTAGAAAAAGGTACTTAACAAATGCGTCATTGTTGGACTTGGCCCTTCTGGCAGGTTCACCCCTAAACATTTTGCTTTGATATATGACTTGGTGTTAGTTGTTTTTGGCTTCTGCACACTTTCACTGTGTCCCAGTGTAAAGTGCGTGCGCACTCTGAGTGCATGTTGTGAGGTAGGCCTGCCCTCCCATAGGAATACATGGGGAATGTATATGTCCATGATAATTCCTGATGCGTGGGGAGTGCAGGGTTGAGTTTGGTATGTGCGAACTCGTGAGAGTAAATGCTGCACGATGATGTGTGCAGCGTTAATGTGTCTGGTGTGGAAGTGCCACTTCTAGAAGTTGGCATGTCTGTGCAATAAAGGTGAAGTGACTGTCTGGCTTGTTGTTTGCTGGAGCTGGCTGGTTAGCCTGGCTCCAGGACTCTGGATGGGTCTGCCCCGGTGGTGAGTAGAGAGAGTGACAGCCAGATGGGTGGGAGGAGTGCACCTGGGACCTGAAATGGGCTGTCTTTCCCTACACAATGCTGGCTCCACCCCCCTGTAGTGTGTCTGATGTCCCTAGCCTGGCCAGTGAATGAGGAGAGAGGATGAGCACAACTGAGTGCTCCAAAACCAGTTGCATCTCGTTTTTCCTTTCACCCTGCAGCCTAGACAAAAGAATTATGTGTATGAAAAGGGGTTGTGACCCCTTGCAAAATGTTCTTTCCCTGATCCTATCTTGAGGGGGGCCTGCTGCTGCTGGGCACCAGGAGGAGCGCCACTGGGGACTGCCTCCCTGCCTGGAGGGCCCTGTGAGCTTGCCCCTGGGCCCAGCCTTTGCCCCCCACCTGTCTGCCTAAGGACCTTTCTGGACTTTGGACTTTATTTCCTGTGTCGCCGGGGCAGCGCCTTATTTTTTTTTCCTTCAGGGGAGAGCTGGGGTTTTAGCCTGCAGCCCCGAGCTGCCATTCCCTGTCTCGAGGGATTCCCCGGGGATCCCCTTTGTTGCTGATTTGCGGGGCGTTTGACCACCCCGCACTGCTGCCGCTTATTTGCCATATTTTAATTAATTTTGGGTGCCCACCCTAATTTAGTATTTATTTTATGGGAGCCTACCCCGTGGTGCCCGGGAAATCACCGCCCAGCCCGGGACAGCAGGAGATCATCGCCGCGGCTCACCAGAAGTCTGGCAAGCCTTGCCTGGGACTGGGGCAGGGCAGAGAGAGGAAGTCCCGCCCGCCGGTGAGGAGCACGCAGTGCGGGACTCCCGTGAGGAGAGGGAAGCCCCGCCAGTGCTTCCGGACACGGAGGAGTCTCCCGGAGCCCGACCAAAGGAGAGCGGCTCTAAACGGAGGAAGCACAGGAGAGCTCGGTGAGTAGGGCTCGGGTGCACAGGGGAGGGGAGCTTGAGGGGGGCACATTACCGGTGCTGCCCCCCCTCCTGCCCATACCGCTGCAGTTTGGGGGCTTTTGGGGTTTCAGAGTCCCCAGAGGGGGGACTCCAACGTCGGGGGCATTTCTTTTTGTTGCAGAGCGGCCCCGGTAGGCAGCGGGCCGCTCCCACGTTAATCCGACATCTGGGGGCATTTGGGTGTTCAGAGCCCCGAGGCTCCAGCACGTGGTGGCATTGTTGATGTCCGAGTCCCCAGAGAGAGAGACCAACGAAGGGGACATTTGTGTAGTTAGAGACCCGGGGCTCCAAAATCCTTGGTGGGGCATTGCAGAGGGTAGAGCGGCCCCGGTTGGCAGCGGGTCGCTCCCCCAGCGGGCATCATTGTTTCTCGAGCCCACGTGGCTCCAAGGGGGCATTTTGTTTCTAGAGCCTACGAGGCTCCCATGTTGTTTTTGGGCACTACTGCTTATTTCAAGAGCCCCAGAAGAGAGCCAGGAGGCACGCTGGTGCCAGGCTCAGGTTCTACAGCTGCCCAGCACTTAGTGGGCAGCTGCTTCGTTTAGGCCCTTGCATCCTTCTGTTTGCTGCCTGTGCAGCCTGCCCTGACTTTGCTGAACACAGGGCGTTTCAGCCCCTGAGAGGCCACGTTGGTTTGGGGACAGTTTCATGTGTTGTGCCCTTGCGTTGGGTACATATTTTTGTCTCATGTGATTTTTGCGCAAATGTAATACTTGCCTATTGTTATTTATGCATAATCTGCAAATGCCTTTAGGCTTGTGATGCCTCTCAATGTGTGTTTATGCTTAGGTTGTTTTTCCTAATATGTTATGCTATGCTAGTGAGACCATGGTGTCCTGCGTGATATATGCCCAAGGTGTTTAGGGTTGCGTAGTGGTTGTGTGCTACATTTGCTGTTTGGTGCTACAATTTTCCTATGTGCTATGTGCTAAGCGTTATTCCTGCAAAGTGCTAATTCTACCAAGTGCTAGTCCTAAAAGTGCTTATTCCTGACAGTGGCCCACGTGGCCCTGTCCTGTGTATATAATCCCCTGTAAATTCTGCCCGTAGCACAGTGTAAATTGTGTGTTTATTATCTAATGTGTTTGGCATAATACAAAGGCTATTTTTATATATAACCTTGTGTGGAGTTTCCTTTGTGGTGGGCCTTGGGTGGTGGTGTTGGGTGCGCGCGCAAACGCTTCACCAATCGCCTCCGGGATAAGCCTGACTGCTCGTGCCAAGCTACCAAGGGGGTGAGCAGGGGTTAATTTTGCGGGTGACTTCCTTACCCTGACTAGAGTGGTGCTTTCGGCCTGGCTTTGGCGCAAGCCTTAGCCAACGAGAAATCCCATTTTGAACAGTCATGAATTCAAGGGATTGTACTATGTATTTATAACGGAATTACTTCATTCAGTGTTAACATACATTGCACAGAGACTGTCGGAATCAATGTTGAAGTGCAATTGAGTAACATTTGTGTAAGGAGCTCCAAAAGGTGAGGAATATATACAGTGCAAACATTTTCCTATATACAAATATATACACAGGTGTTTTAGAATGGTCAGACACTGATTTGAAGCCAAAGATTCTTATTCTTCCTATTGGAATCCTTGTGGTACTGGACCTATGACGTTTTGACCCTGAGGTGCCCCAGTGGGTGGTTCTGGGAAAGGTACCTTTAAGTTACTACAGTGTGGCCCACTACTGCAATAAACAGTGTTCTTTTGTGCCTTATAATTATGGCTGCTGACTGTATGGTATTTATTTTTCAACATTTCCAGCTGTATTTGTGCATGTTTACTTTTGGTCCATCTTTTTGGTAATTATCCATATTTATTTTTAGAATAAGTGGTCATAAAATCATATTTTTCCACATTTAACTGTTAAACATGCACTCATACTTTGATGCACATGGTGTTTTAGCAAGTTAAGCAGCTGAATATAATAAAATAATACACCCACAGGTAAATATTAGCCTTAATCGACAACTATATGTTGACATATGCTTGTAGTGATATAATCTCATCCTGTTTTTAACTTCCCATGCAGTCCATCTGCTCAGCTGTTGGCCTGTAATTCATGAAAGACAGTATGTTGAGTCACTCTCAACAAGCCCACTTGCTGTATTTTTCCGCTTATAAAAATAAATTTAGACAGGAAAACACATTGTTTTCTGTCTGTATTTATCTGTAAAAATCAGTGAAAATAGAAAAAAGGAAGCCTTACTTATTTGGAATTAAGCCAGCAATAAACCTATTTTTTTATAGAGCTGCGCACAACATTACCTCTCTGTACACTATGAAAATCAGGTTTATGATACTCAGGTTAACAACGTCAGGGGGATGGAAGACTGACAAAGTCATGGCAGTATTCAAACTCGTAAATGTAGGTCTGACGTATAGGTTTCAAATGTATTTGCAGAGTATACCCCACAATTGGTCATCTTTCTGGCGAAACAGATTTTTCAGTGCAATTGATGTACTTCTATTTATAATCTGGCATGGTGATTTAGCATCGACCACCACAGCAAAGAGCAAAGTCATTAAAAGATCTTGGGGAGGGAGAGAGGAAGTGCAAGGGTTAATGCATGATTAAAGGAGCACTACCCAAAAAGATTAGGAGGCTTGTATTTCATTCAGTTTCTTTGTAAACAAAACGATGTCCAATATAGGCCCAGGAGGGCCTGGTCCCTGCGATATTTTCAGGATAGCCACCCAAGATAGAGGCATATGCAATTAATGTATATGGAACGCTTGAGTACAGTTGTTGTACTTACAATCAGGGTTGGATCAGTTAAGAACTAGCACGGAGAAGGTCTGTCGAGTGTCCTTTTAGAGGGCTTGAGGTAAGGGCGGCGACTCCTAGTAGTCACTGTGCCCTCCTGCACAGGATAATATATGCGAGACAGAGAGGTGACCTCTCCTTTAGACGGCTACTGCTCGAATGGAAAGCCCACACACACAAAGGGGGAATCTTTGTAAATGTTGATTGATTTAAAAAGCAAAACAAAAAAAAGCAAACCCCTCTTGAGGTCAGGAAGGAGAAAATAACAAGGAGAAGAGGGAGCTACAAGGAAAGATATGCAAAGAAAATTATCCTGAGTTTATCCACTGCACCATGCCATGCTGCACCCAGAAACGCCTGCTGCCACCGCTCACACCACACCACACCACCCACAACCCACAGGAAACCCTCTGAGTGACCACCACTGCGGAAGTGGCGGAGCAGCGCTGACAGCGATTGGGTTCCCTGTCTGACTGAGCACGGGAAGAAGCAACGCACTTCGGTGAGTTGTTGGTGCTGTCTACCGCACGAATGCGACAGGATCCTTCCCTTCTGGACCTAGTCTATGGACCATAGTGCACGAATTATATAAATACTAGTGCATGCACTCAGCTATATTTATTTACATGTAGCTTCCTTTAGGCTGACTAGGTCTCAGAGGGTGTCCGAGCACTTTGGAGAGCTCAACATACTGTAGAGATAAGTACAATGAGAAAGAAGAGTATTTGCATCCTTTTACATGTTTAAAAGGTACAGCTGGACGGCACATCTAAATTAAGATAGAAATCCGACGTACATTGAGTTGCATTGGGCAGAGAGTGTAACGGTCGCAAATATAACTGGTTTACTAAGGCTTTTTTTTTTATTGATCGATAATACGGAGTGTGTTGAAGAATGACAACTCCAACACGGACAAAGTCAACTAACAAAATTGGCTTGTTGAAAGAAGAAAAAAAGATTCTGCGCAAAAACATATTTATCAAGAGAAAATCAAATATTATGGTACACCAGTCAAAATATGATCTATTCTTCACATGCAATAAAAGGGGTGCACATGAGTAGATGTGTGGGTGATGGAGTTCTCTGTGCTTTTATACGTGGTTTTAACAATTAAAACAAGAATGAAAGCAGAACCAGCGTGGCGCTCATGAAAGGGCAACACAGTGATAACCAGCATTGTAAAAAAAAAAAAAAAAAAGCCCGCAAATGGTGCGCGCCAGAATTTAAAACGCATGTCGCCCCAGAGATGCGGGAGCTGCTGGTGTGTGCGCACGCGGTTGCGAGCAGCAGCATATGTTTCCAATTATCGTGCCTGTGTCTGGGCACAATAATAGGAAACATATGCTGCTGCTGCGTGTAACCACAAGCATTAGGCCGTGGGCGTGCACATGGGTGGGACAAAAAGAGGCTTTGGCCAAACGCGTGTTGTCTTTGCTAAAAAGACGCACGCAAAGGCCAATAGCCTGGGGCAAAACTACAAGCACACACGCGAGCGTGTGATCGATTTCTGAAAGCCCTTACATAAAGTCTTCACCAGAACAGCGCATGCCTACTGTTACAGGCTCGACCTAACAACCCAGTATTGTAAAATGCTAGTTAATCTGTCATTTATAAATAAGTTGGATTGTTCATGCACAAGACCGGATGGGAGGAAATCTAACCACATTAGAATATTTGCAAAAATGTTGTTATCAACATTCACTGAAGAAATTGACCTATCATTTTTTTAAAACCTATTTTCAAGGCCTGTTCTTGTTTATTAAGAAGAGAAACCAATGTGTCTTGAAAAGATCCATGGGCTTTTAGGAGGAAGGCAATAAAGGAAATAAATCAAAAAGTTTACACAATAAAATCTTAAAAGGTAGGAATAAAAATTCCCTTCTAAATCCACAAAGGCCTGTGGTTTTCATTAGATTTGTCTTACTCTTCTAGATTAAATCGAAATAATTTTAAATGTCTTCACCCTTATGTAAATATCTGATGTCTGGTTGTTTGTAATAAACACATTATTGGAGGATATCTATATTTTTGAATAATTGTGTACCATTATTGCCTGTTAAATATTCAACTTCAGTCCATTCCATTCTGTTTTTAGGTAGTTTGCTAACCGTTTCCCAGATGTTTTGACCTCCATTGTATATGTGCGCTAAATTTAGTAAAATAAGATTATAATCTTTTCATATGATTATGCAGTCCTTTAGTGTTCCATGAAATACATAAATTAAAAATATAAATGCTGATATGCCAACTACCAGTAGTAGAACACCACAACCAATATGATACATTGAACACTTGCATAAAAGAAGCAATGCCTAATCACATTTACATGACGTAGGCTAGAGGAAGAGAGTTAAAATAAAGAATTAAGAAAAATGTTCATTGCAAAATAGCAGTAATTTGAAAAATTACTAAATTAGGTAAACATGGACCATAAAACAAATGTGCTATGTCCTATCTCCAGTCAGACAGGTTGATATCACATGAAGAGCAAGAAACTTAACAGCATCCTGACACTTTGTGGACTTGTAATGAAAAATGAGAAAGGGATGAAATCTCGAACGACAAAGGTTATAAAGAATAAAGATATGAAATCATGTAGAGTGAAATCAAGAAGCAGAATAAATTAGGAGTTCTAATATTTGAATGCTTTCATTTCTTCTCCTATGCAAGCCATATATGTTTCCTACGTTTGGCTATATTGTTTATTGTAAGAAGTTGTTTTATTCAGGTATGTTGAAACGTGGGCGAACCAAGTCAAATCTTTAGTTTTCTTAGAACTGGCTAGAGTTCATTAATCCCTTTTTTCTGTGTATAGTGATCCTTGCAACATCTTTTGTGAAACAAGAAATTGCTTCTTTGATTTTACTGCATTGATGACTTCGTGAGTCTGTATGTTCTAGAAACAAAATGATCATATCCTTAAATTTTGTGGATAGTGAGTTCAGCTTTGGTCCATGACCCAAAACATTCTGGATGTTTAATGTACAATATGAATATCCACAGGTTGTACCCTCAGGCAACACTAGAATTTTGGAAAATAAAGTATTTCAAGAATTATATGGTATACCTTCCCTTGTCTTTTGAAAGACCATTAATTCTCAAATTTTTCCTCTTATTCCAATTCTATAGATCATTAGCATGCCTTTTGAGGGTGACTGTTTCTGTTCGCAAGAAGCCTATCTTTCTTATAACATCTTGTAAGTTACTTGATGCTTTGTTCAACTTAAGAGACTCATTATTCACAAAGTTCTTTTTCTTTCAGATTCTGGTGCCTTTTATTCAACTTCTCAATATAAGGATGCACAGCCCTAATTTCATCAGATTACCGCTTTAAAAAGAGCGTGTCTTGGCTTTAACTGGAGTAGGAGGACCATGTTTTGGTCTCTTATTGATAGGACAAGTATTGTTAGTTTGATAGAAGATACAGGTTTAGCTTAGCGCATCCTACCCTACTTCAGAGGGAAAGTCATTCATTTTCAACAAATTAGATCTGGTTCTGACAAATGTGGGCTTTGTGCAGAATGATTGAGAAAGATTTGCTATTCACCTTTGAATTCCTTGTTTTTCACATATGTTTCAGAGAGGATAGTCTCAAAGGTCGCAAGTTATTTAGAACAACCAAAGAGCTGAAGCCACAGGGGAAGAATTCATCAAGAAAAAGAAAAACTCTTGAAATATTCTATAAGAACCAAACGGTGTAAATATGCAGCATTAATGTCGCAACAATTCTTTTTCAGCAAGAGTAACATTTATATGCAATAATCCAATAAAACATTGAATCAAGGAGGACGATTCCTGTGTGCTAAAACAGAGGAGCCAGTAAATAAAGCACTGTCATCCATTCATCCAGGTGATGCTATAAAATGGTGGACACAACTGCAGTATGTAATCTTAAAAATGAGTTTGTGTAAATAAAAACATATGAAAAGAACTTCCATTCAAACCAGAAAGGAGGCCCAGAAAAACATGTCTGCTTCATAAAAATGAAATTCAGTTGTTACACGTTGCCTCAATTTGTGCCCTCTCTGTAGTGCAACATTGGTCAGTGGAGCCACAAAATGGCTTCTGCATCCCCAGATAAAACTCCATTATTAGAAATGGGGAATCTCTAGTTGGCAGGTTTGTGCCCTGTCCAAGTAGGGACCATTCCTTCCAGTCAGGATAAGATAGTAATACTTCTAAAATAACCCTTGCTCACCCCCTTTGTAGCTTAGCATGAGTAGTTTGGCTTATCTCCGAGGCAATGTGTAAAGTATTTGCACATAACACACAGTAATACAGTGAAAACACTACATAAGGACACCACACCAGTTTTAGAAAAATAGCCAATATTTATCTCTGTAAAACAAGACAACAATGATAAAATTCTTTACACAGTAATAAATATATGAATATTGCAAGAATCAACTTAAAACAGTTTTTTTAAGTCAATAGCTCCATCCAGGGCTATCACAGCGTCAGGAACAACTAATCAAACAGTTCTGGCTGACTGCGAGGTTGCGGACCAGCTACTGTGTTGGAAAGACCCACAAACAGTACCTTTGGAAATGTAGGACGTCTGCAACCCAGCGATGAGCTCAGAAGAGGCGGTGTTGGTTCCAAAGGTCGGTGAAGGAGTCGGTGGGACCTTGAAGTCGCACATGTTGCAGATTGAACTCCATGAGGTTGAAGTCAGGAGCACTGGCGTCAATGGCATCGGGGCTGCGATGCAAAGTGGGACAGTATGACGTGTGATGCCACATGTCACGATTCAGGCAGCAGGTCGGTGACTGTGTCCTGTGATGTCGGTGTAACCTGGGCTGTGGTGTGAAGTGAGGAAATGTGACGTGTGGTGTCCACGTCGTCATTGCTGAAGCACTGTCGTTGGTAGACCCACGGTTGTGATTCGAAGTGGGGTGATGCTTCGTGTAGTGCCCACAGGATGCGGTGCAAGCAGCAGCATTGGTTGACGAGGCTGGAGTCTATGGTGGGACAGGGTGATGCTTTGGGTACCTCACAAGCGGTGTCCACAGACCACGGTGCCGGAAGTGTCTTTGATGTCAGTTGGGTGCGTCATTGTCAGTGATACCAGGGCTGCGTTGTAAAGCAGGCGATGCTTTGTGTTCTCCACAAGTGGTTTCCACTGGTCATGGCCCGGTCAGTGGCATTGGTGACGAATCGCTGTGTCAGTACAAAGTTGCATTTGTGATACCAGAGCAGTGATGTCAAACAAGGCGATGCAAGGGGCCCACAGGTCACTGTGCAAGCAGCGGCTCAATGACTGCGTCAGCTGGCGCCATGGGTGAGACCAGGGTTGCATTGTGAAGTGGGGCGACGCTCTAAGCGGTGAATTCAGGTTGGCGACATCGTTTTTCTTCTGTTGGATCACAAAATACTCACTTCCCAGTGATATTTGCAGATTAACCTGAAGTCTTTGATGTTTGAGACTTCCAACAGGCGGCAAGCTATTCTTCAAGCCCTTGGGGAAATTCAGGCAATAAGTTGCAGAAAGTTCAGTCCATTCCTTTTACTACCCAAGACTGTAGCAGCCACTGCAGGCAAACACAGCAGAGCACACAGCAAAGTGGTAGTTCCTCCTGACACCTTCTCCAGTTCTTCTTGGCAGGTTCCTGAGTTCCGAAGCCCTGAGGTAAGGTCCCCAATACTAATACTATTTCTAGTCTTTGAAGGAGGCGTACTTCAAAGACAGTCTTTCTTGCTTACAAGATCCAGTTCTTTCTTGCTCTGTTCCTGACACTCTCTAGGAGATGGAGACTTCTTTGCACAGGACAAGTTCAGCCCTATTCATGTGCCTGTGGCAACTCCTCCCACCACTCTTATCCCAAGAAGACCCATCAGCCTGGTGAAGTGTCATCAGGATATGCAAGGCACACCTAAACTCCCTTTGTGTGGCTGTCTAGAGTGTATACAGGAGGCCCCAGCTGTCATCTACGCAAATCTGGATTCCACAGACAGGCACAAAGTGGCTAAGTAAGAAAATGCCAACTTTCTAGTGGCATTTTGAAATACACAATTTAAAAACACCTTCAATAAAAGATTCATTTTTATATTGTTAGTTCAGCAATTCCAAACTCCGATTGTCTATCATCTTCCAATGGAAATATGCACTTGAAAGATGTTTCAAGGCAGATACCATGTTCACCTATAGGAGAGATGGCCTTTCGATAGTGAAAAACAAATTGCACAGTATTTCACTATCAGGACATGTGAAAACACACTACTACATGACTACCTTTTAAATACACTGCACCCTGCCCCTGAGGCTGCTTTGGGCCTACCTTAGGGGTGACATGTATAATAAAAGGGAAGAAATATACCTGGCAAATGGGTACCCTTGCCAGGTTGACGTGTCCAGAGACACTGCAGTGGCAGATCTGAGTCACATTTGAAAGGCTACTCGTGTGGGTGGCACACAGTGCTGCCGGTTCACTAGTAGCATTGGATTTACAGTCCCTGGGCACACACAGTGCACCCTACTAGGGACGTATCAGTAAATCAAATATGCCAATCATGGATGACCAATCAGTAACACAGTTTGCAGAATGAGCACTTGCACTTTAGCACTGATCAGCAGATCCAAACCAGCAAAAACGAAGTCCAGCATACCATCAAAAACAAGGGGTCAGAAAACAAAAAGATAAGGGAAAAATGGCAAAAGAGGCCAGGTCTAACGTACATGAAAAATAAATAGTTCAACAAAAATAAAATTCCATTCCGCTTTTACCGGCCAAGGCCCCACCAGTGTTCCACATCCACCGTTGCAGTGTGGTCTCATTCCACACTTCCAGTGAAGAAACTGTTTAGTTGATTTTGAGTTTCATTATGAAGCAGCTATCTCTAGCCGCATCTAAACCAAATTTGCAGTATAAAGTAGTATAATCTCTACTCAATGTTTTAGAAGTTTGCAGAGCTGTCTCCCTTACACCCATTCCTTCTCTTGGTGTCCTTTTGTGCTGCTGTTTCCTATAGGGAGCCCCCAGTGAGCATTGCATGCCTACCCCTTGCTGACTCTTTGCCTCTACTGATGCTTCTGCTGCCCTAGCTCATCCTCTCTTAAAACTCCACTGGGTTTCCCCTTCCCAAGTAGAGACCCCAGTGAGCATCCCAAGCCCCTCTTCACACCCCACCCTTGCTCACTTCTTTTATATGGTCAGGCAACCAAAGAATAGCAGCCTTGATGGGACATGTCTGTGAGCATTCCACCCTTTCCACTATTTGCTTGAACTTCTCAACTATCAAAATATGAAGAATACATCTGGTCAGCCTTACTCATTTTGGGCAGACAATATGCCACGCTTTTTGGAGCAACAAATGTGATGTTTCACAATGTGGCCAAGTGGAGATGCCTGTGATATAAGCAAGGCCTCCTGGCTTCATCATCGACAGATGAGCCTATTGTGAAGCCTCCCTGCACAGTCTAAATCTGTATTTGTAAAGCCTATTCACCCCTAAGTGTCTCAAGGCGACGGGGTCGTCAGGGAGATTAAGTGAGCTATTGCCCAGAGTCACATGGTGCTAATCTGAGCTGCCGCCAGCTCCAGGGATCAAACCCTGATACTGCTGAAGCCCTGCCACCTCTATATCTCTTGGTGTTCGACCAGCTCACTCCCATGTAAAGCCCCGAAAAGCATTGCAAAACCCACCTGCTCACCCCACATTTCCCCTGAAGTGTCTCACTTCTATTGCATGGGTGGGCTCAAGGCTGATCTTGGCAGAACCACATTTAGAGTCTTCCTTGCTACTGACTGGAATGAGGCCACAGTGGGACCAATGTGTGTTCACAGGTCTGTTGCTGCCTGATTACTTAAGAGCAGCAATTGGCCTCCGAACACAGACCCCCCTGCTCCTTAGCACCACCTCTGAATTGCCCACAGCTTACTTCTTCTCTGTGATGCCCGGTTGTTTGTGAGAGGAATTAGAGAGGGGCGAAAGAGTAGGGATGAAGGGGCTTGACGAGGTTTTAGGTACTATTGCCTGCTGCCTTTACTAAACGTGATTAAAAGTAGTGTAGGCGGAATTGTTGTACGCAGATCAAAGAAATGCTGCCTGCACTTAATGCAGACAGCTCAATGAACTGCCCTGAATGTCTGTGTCGTGGGTGTGGGTCCTGCTCACCCATGCCAAAGGCTGGTTCTTGTCATGTAGCAGACAAATGGCAATCTAGGTGGGTACGCCTCATGCTTAATTGTGCAAGAATGAGTGCTGGTGCCCAAACCTCTGCTCAGAAGTCTGCGGCTGGTGCTATGACATGATGATGCGCCAACTACCAAGGCTGCTTGGTCTTTAATCACCTTGTGCCTCTTTGATCCACACCAGACACTCCCTGTCCCTTTATCTCACTTTTGCAGGTTCCTGCTTTCTCCCGTTGACATCTTTCTCTTCATCATCTTTACACCTTGTATGTTTTTCCCTCTCTTAGGTAAATGGCAGAAAGAGAAAAACGTGCCTGTCCCCAAAAAGGAATTCCTGCCCATCCCCTCCCACCACCCACCCACCCCCAGCAACCATTGGCTCCAACTAAGCACTGGGTGCGCTCCATTTGCTGTGACTTGTCTTGATTTATACAGCTGGGAATAATGTGCCTTCTAAGCCCTGTTAATTTGTGTAGAAAAGAGGTCATACACATTGTGATAGAACTTAATCTGTCCAAGGTCAGTCCTGGTGGCCAAATGGAGATGTCATTAATACAATCAAGGTGTCTGGCCATAAAGCCTGTAGACAATCTTTTACTGGCCCATGATGAAAAATACAGCCACTAACACTCTTTCCTGTCACTCTGCCCTCACTTGTGGTAAACATTACCAAACTGTGCCTTTCCGGAAGGTAATACATGAGTCTCACAAACTATACATGGCTATTGTGCTACAGTTGCGTCGTTGTGCATGGCACGGGTGTCTGGGACCTGAAAGGCCTTAAAATGACTAACTCCCACAGGTCACGGCAACCCATACCCTGACCCATTAGACTAGGTACCTTAAGAAAGCATTAGTGCAGGGTCTGCAACAAGATGAATAATCTGGCTGACTACACGCGCAGTCTCCTGCGTTTTAGCACTGAAGTTTTCTTCAAGGACCGCTTCTGGAAGCAATGAATCCATGGCATGGCAGTGCCAAGTATCCACCAGATACATGTGTTACCCACTGTACCCTTTACCTGTGGTCCTATCATTTTCCTGTCTCCAATCCAATTGTTCTCTTATCCTACCTCTTCCTCCCCCTTGCTTTGACTTCCTTGAGCTCTTCAATGCTGGAAATGGAAAATAGTTCTGTGATTCAATAAATTTGGGATCAAAGGGTGGAGTTAGAAAGGGGTGCAGTCTTGGGGAAAAGAGTCACGAGGAGCAGAATTTGTCAGTCAATTCCCATTTATTTTTAACATCTCAGCCCCAAATAAATTGCGAACTGCAAGTTAAGGTAACTGTCTTAGAGACCAACAATTCCAAGTATATAACAACAGTAAGTTAGTCTGTGTGTAGTGGCTGACCACCCACTTGTGGTTAGTCCGTTCTGTGGAGTTGTCTCTAATTCAAGCACGAGATCCCCGGGATCAGAGCTACTTCTGCTCAGATCCAGGAATGTCAGGCTGCGAGGATGTGCTTAATTGCACGGTCTGCTTCCTCTTGCGCGCCTTGGGCCCCATGGAGCCGGGAGGATCACCAAATAGTGGACCCTGTGGGTAGAGTATGTCACGGGCTTTGCCCCCAACTCGTTGACATTAGCTGGAGTACCAGCCATCGATGGCGACTTCACCAGCCACAAGCGCCCCAGACCTGTCCAACCTTGACATGACATTGTCAACCTCGTCTGAATCAGACTTCAACATTGCTTTTGACAAGTCAATCAATCAGGGGTTTGTAAAACGTGCTACTCACCTGTGAGGGTCTCAAGGCGCTGGGGGAGGCAGCTCCGGGTCAGTTGAAGTGCTAGGTTTTGAGGCCCTTCCTGAACGTGTGCAGGGTCGGGGAGTGCTCCAAATCAGTGTGAGCGAGCAAAACACTCTATTGGTGCTGTTTAAGGTAGGAAAGGTCCAGTCAGGTTTAATCTGCTGGGCCTGGGAAGTGAATTAAAGCATTCACATCATACGACAAAATGGCTCCGTATTCATATAATTCGCAGGTAAAGGAAACGTCTCAGTCCTTAAACAGCACCAATAGAGTGTTTTGCTCGCTCACACCGAATTAGAGCCTAGGCGCCCTGTTTTCTCCTCAGGCCCATCAATTGGGCTACTGATGGTAACTCGCCCCCAGTCTCCCCTCACCCCTATCCTGAGTAAGACCCCATCGTAAGGGACATACTTGCCTACCACTTTGCAGGGGTCGAAACGTTGACATCTACCAAACTAGCCAGTCTGACCAACAACGATTGAGCACTGTGGCTTTATCTAGAACTATGGCTATTTAAATATTTGGATGTAATTATGATTTACTAAGCTCTTGTATGAGCCCCTTCCTGAGAAATAACTAAGTTTGTGAATTGTACACTGTTCCATTCACTACCTTATCCTCACTTCATCCACTACACCCTCACCCTTCCCCCCTGGGGCACTGCTTTGAATATTGTGTTAACAAATGTTATAAAATACAGGTTGCTCAGTATGATTAAATAACACTGTTCATTAAGAATACTGCACTTCTGTGTATAACTGTGTATGATTTTTTTGGTTCTTTAAAACACAGTAATTCGTACACTGGGACCATTCTCCATACATACTGCTCTATACCCAGGTCCCAGTGACATTATTTGGGTTTACCCTTTCACTGACTCATTGTCAGTGAAATTGCTCTCTCTTCCTCGCAGCTCCACCATTAAGAGAGGCCTCCCCCTAGCCCCTGCACTCTCGAGTGTTGGTGTTCGAGGCTCTCCTCCACCCGCAGATTTCACCTGCGTATAATCGTTTTTTCCCTCACTTCTATCTCCCCCTCTATCTCCACCTTCACTCTCCTTCTGAGTCTTACCTCTATTTTCTGTCGTTTTCCCCTCATTTCAAGCTCCCCCCTTCACTCTCCTGTGTCTTCCCCCGTTTTTTCACTTTTTTTTTACCCTCATCTCAATCCCCCCATTCTCTCTCCTGTTTCCTCTGTGTCTTTCCTCCACTCTTTCTTTCGCTTTTGCTGCCTTATTTGCAGTTTTCTCTCTCTTTGCCGTTTTCCTTTTGCCTTTTTTAGATTGTTTTCCCCCGCAGCTGTTGCCCACATGGCCCCTCCTCCCCCAGCACGACCAGTGCGGCCGGCCCAATCCAGCTCCGCTCCCCGCTCCTGCCTCCCAGCTGTCCAGCCCTCCCTAACCCCTACTTAATGGTGGCCACTGCGCGGCCACGCCTTCGGGGCGCCAAAGGCAAGCCCATCTGCGCCCGTCAGCGACCCGACTGCGACCAGCATCAGGAACACGGGATCGCTGCACTGCCAACGCTACGACCCAGCGGCACTCCATGCTTTCAACCCAGGCCGCAACAACTGCAAGCTAGCATCACCAGCCGACACCCATGGACCCTTCAGCTGTCACCGCAGCCGGCACACCTGAAGCACCGCCAAGACCACGGACCCAGCGCAATTGGCCAGCAAGAACACAACTGAACCGAAGACCCTGAAATGCATAGTCTTCAATGTCTGATCCCTCCACAAACATGCCATCGAAATCTGGGACCTCCTTGACAGCACTACCCCAGATGTAGCATTCTTTACCGAAACCTGGTCCAACACCACATTGGGACCGGACATCACCATCGCCATTCCCCAAGGATACAAGATCTCCAGGAAGGACCACACTCCCCGCCCTGGAGGAGGAATCGCCATCGTCCACAAACCCACCACCTGAGCACACTCCCTGACAAGCCCACAGACCTGATGGAATACCTTCAGTTCAAGATACTGGCCAGCCCTACCTCCACCCTCCATGGAACCCTCATCTACTGACCCCCTGGACCCAGCGGACTTTTCGCCAACTCCATCACAGACATCTCCCCGCATGCCATTGCGTCCACCAACTACACCCTACTGGGAGACCTCCACTTCCACCTCAACAACCAACTGGTCCCCAGCACCACATCCCTCCTGGACAACCTCCACAACATTGTAGTCTGACAGATCGTGACAGAACCCATGCACTCAGCAGGACACACCCTCGACCCCCATCTTCACAACAGGAAACTCCATCACCTTCAGCCGCACCACTGAACTCCCATGGACTGACCATTGATGCGTCCACTTCACCTTCAGAACACCCACCATCCACAGACACCAGCACCTGCTCCCACGAAGGAACTGGACCAAAATCACTGATGACCAGCTAACCTCATCGCTCAGCAACTCCACCCCAACCATCGCTGAAAACGACGACGCCAACACCACAGTCCAAACCCTGCACAGATGGATCTACGACAGCGCCAACACAATAACCCCCCTTCAAGAAAAAGACCCACGCCAAGTAAGCTAGATGGTTCACAACCGAACTTTGAGAGTCCAGACGCACTTGCCACCGCCTCGAAAAGGCCTGGAGGATCACCACATCCACAGAAGCCCACAACAACTTCAGAGCCGCCTCCAACGCCCACCCCTAACTCATCATAAAAACGAGGAAAAAAGCTATTGAAGACAGAATCTCCATTCATGCACACAACAGCAAATAACTCTTCAACATCATCAAAGAGTTCGCCCAACACACCAGCGAGTCCACCGACATCCCTCCCTCAAAAGACCTCTGCTACAAATTCCGCACCTTTTTCCACCACAAAATCAGGAGCATCTATGACAACTTCTACGAAGACAACCAACACACTGAACCCTCACCAACCACCCCCGACACCCTGAAGCCAGCGATCGACAACTGGACAGCCCTCACCACTGAAGACGATGAGTCAATCCACTCCGGGGCCCCCACGAACCCCTGCCCCCACCACATTTTCAACAGAGCCACCTACACTATCGCACCCATGCTCTGCCACACCATCAACCACTCCCTGGCAACCAGCTCACTCCTTCACGACTGGAAACACACTGAGATCAACCCCCTTCAGAAGAAACCCTTGGCGGACCCCACCGACCTCAAAAACTACAGACCCATCTCCCTGTTCCCAGCGAAAGTCATTGAGAAAGCCATCAACAGCCAACTCACCGCATTCATCGAAGAGTAAAACTTCCTCGACTCCTCCCAATTCGGCTTCAGAAAAAAACACAGTACGGAAACCGCCCTCCTTGCCGCAACAGACGATATCCGTACCTTTCTGGACAAAGGAGAAACATCAGCCCTCATCCTCATAGACCTCTTAGCGGCATTTGAAACAGTCTCTCACCACGCCCTAATACGCAGACTCCACGATGCAGGGATCCAAGACCAGACCCTCGACTGGATCCGCTCCTTCCTCTCCGGCACAACGCAGCGGGTCAGACTCCCCCCCCCCCCCCTTTCCTCTCAGACCCTACACCTACCGAGTCCCCCAGGGGTCCTCCCTCAGCCCTACACGGCTCTGCTCGCCCCCATTGTCAGAACCTATGGAGTCAATGTTGTATCATGCGCAGACGACACCCAACTCATCCTCTCCCTATCCAATGAACCCAACACCGCCAGACGCAAATTTCGAGAAGGCATGGAAGCTGTCGCCAAATGGATGAAAAACAGCTGCCTACAACTAAACACAAACAAAACGGAAGTACTCATCATGGGCCCAAACCCAGATGCCTGGAACGATACCTGGTGCCCCCCTGCCCTCAGAAGCCAGCCCACCCCCATGGACCATACACGCAACCGGGGAATCATCCTGGACTCAGAGCTCAAAATGGACCGCCAGATCAACTCTGTCTCATCTTCCTGCTTCCACACTCTCCGCCTCCTACGTAAGACCTTCAAATGGATCCCCCTTGAACACAGAAAGACTGTCACTCACGGCCTGGTCACCAGCACGCTCGACTATGGCAACACACTCTATGCCGGAATAAACAAAAACCTCACCCGCAATCTACAGAACATCCAAAACGCCACCGCAAGACTGGTCCACAACCTGCCAAGCCACTGCCACATCTCCCAGCACCTGCGCCCACTCCACTGGCCCCCCATCGCAGCTAGAGTCACCTTCAAGATGCTAACCCACGCTCACAAGGCCCTCCACGACAACGGACCAGCATACCTGAACAGCCGACTCAAATTCCACGCACCCCAAAGGACCCTACCATCAGCCCAGCTCTCCTACGCCATGGTCCCCCGCACCAGAAAGACCAGATCGGGAGGCCGCTCCTTCTCCTTCCGCGCGGCCAGTGCCTGGAACGACCTTCCACTCCACCTCAGACAGATAACATCGCTCCCCATCTTTGCAAGAAACCTCAAAACCTGGCTCTTCGACCGACCCCCTTCTTGATGGCCTGGAACCTGCGAACCCCCACCGCCTTGAGACCCTTACGGGAGAGTAGTCGCGCTTAACAAAGAGCTGATTTGATTTGATTTGATGTACCCTTCTAGGTAATTACACTTTTTACAATCAGCTGCAAGTCCAGGCATCTGTGACATTAATCCAAATTCGTGCTTGCAAAGTTCCTTGCAGCTGATTATGGCTGTAGGGTGTGGAGCTGTCCCTCAGCAGGGGGCTTTATCTGTTGGGTGGAGGGAAACTTGTCTCTCATATACTAGCCAGCCGCTCCTTGGAAGAATGAAGGATTTCACTGCAGGCATTACATGGAAAAAAATGCATGTTTAGGGAGGATTACGCTATTCAAAAGATAGTAGAAATGTACACTCCCTCAAAAATCCCATTCTGCTAGAAATATGTTGTGAAAACGTAGATCATGATCTAGATTCAATTGAAAAAATGAGCAGTAACCAGATATTTCCTTTGTTGAGTGTCTGGCCCTGGAGAGAATGCCCTGTTCTGCCTGACCCCTCTGAAGCATAACTAGCAAAGATGAATTAAGACCAGATCCTGAGAGCCAAAACCTGGGGCATTTCGCAAAAATAGGACTACAATTTTACGCCAACGGAGCAGCATAGAACGACATCCCTTATCAAGCTAGAAACACAGAAGAGGCGCTGAGAAAATAAATAAAATGTAATTTTTAAAACCAGTATCATACCTGTTAATTAAATTGCTTATTTATAAAAGCTGCTAACTAGCCCTGCTTTGGAACACCTAAAAAAAAGTGCCTCTCGCTGTTTTCAGCCCAACCTCTCTAGCAAACCGGGACATTAGCCGAATTTGCAGAAATCTGCTGTGGCAACTGGTGACAATCGGGACGCCTGGTCACCCTACCACCACTGCCTTTCAGACTGCAACGGAGGCTAAAGGTAGCAAGCAAGCTGGACCAGTAGATGGTCTGCAGGCTATTTGCATGCTTAATCGAGGGGGGGGGGGGGGGGGTCATAGTGAGTGTTGGCCCCAGGCTTGCGACAACCAATATAGCCACCGGCCTCTGCAAAGATGATATTTACACAGAATGTATCACGAGCTGACTCCCACATCCTCTCCTCCTGGCAATGAAAACAGGCAGCATGTCCATGGCGGGTACTCGATTAATGGATGTTTGTGTGCTCAGAGAGCACTCACCCACATCATGTTCATGTCACTTAACTACTGGATGGGCGACCTCCTGTGCTCATCCATGTTATGTTCATTTTATTTATATAGCGCATTAAGGCCCTGAGGCGTCTAAGCGCTGTTTGTTTCAGCGAATGTAAATATGCACTGCCAGAAGAGTTACCCTGATCTAAACAACCAGGTCTTTACAGCCTTTCTGAAGGATAGAATACCTGCCTGTTAGGTTCTTGGATAATGTTCTAGGTGGCTGTCTGGCCATGCGTTGTGCGTTGGTCTACAGTGAGAGGTGCCTCCGCAGTGGACTCGGTGAGGACCACAGTGGTGCCAACTGTACATCTGCACCCTTTCATGCCGCTGTGGAAACTGGCTGGTGGACTGCAAGCTGACCATGCATTGCCTGAGCCCACCAGTAGCCAGTGGGTGGTAACAACAAGTATAGTTCTCATCCGTGACTTTCTGCTCTTGTTTACCCGCGGCTCCACGGCAGTGGAGGAGGAGCGTTGCCCCACTGCATGGCTCAGAGCCAGCAAATGTGAAATAAAATTATGTTCTTGCATTGTGTTTATTTACATTTGCCGGCTCTTAGCCAGCGGTGTTGGTAGGGGCAGGGCCTAGACATGGGTGGGGGAGGACTGCTAGTGCACTCCCCTCCCCTCCCCAAGTACTCAAGTGAGTTTGGCCGGCTGTCTCAGGACGACCAAAACACACATGCAAACTTAGGCTTTCTCCAGCCCAGCTACATTGAGCAGCCGGGATGGAGAAACCCCACATGCTCCCTGGATTGAGCAGGGCATCTTACCTGCCTGCTCAGACCAATTATCATGCTGCTCTGCAGCGCAGGAATTGGAAAGGGAGTCTGTCCAAGGGGCTGCTGGGACCAGCAGGCAGGAAGAGGAGAGGCGGCGCAATGAGACGCAAAGCTGGCGCGGCACCTGAAAAAGGTATGTTTTTTTAAAAATTGTATTCCCATCAAACCTACCTGCCTACTATCCTTCATTTAGGGGGGCCAGCACTGTCCTTACAGGGAAGACAGCAAGTCTGTACCATTTTGGTTCCCTTTAGGAAATAATGGTGGGTCGCCAGTGGCACATTATTGTGTGGCTTCCTAAGGGCCCGGACTTTCCTCCCAGCAAAGCTTAATAAGGGTATTCAGCCTATTTCTGTGTATTTCCAGTTTCACCAGACGGGGATATTGAGTATAGGAAAATGAAGGAACTTGGTAAAGATTGCTCAGTTAGTAGTGTAAGCGATGTTGGCACTTAATTAACTTATGTCTACAGTTGATAATTTTCACCCTAGATCAGAGACTCTAAAGAAATAGAAACTGTTTTAGTAGAAATATGAAAACATTGATTTTTATGGTCATTTACTCTAAAGCTGATTTGGAATAGTAAATTTCTGAGATTAAATCAGAAGCTGTTCCAACTTATATTATCTTGATTTTCTGTACAGCGCTGTGGGAAATTGGCTGTTGCTTGAGAAAGGGCTTACACCCACCTCAACCAACAAACCTAAGTCCTGTCACGGTGAACTGCAAGAAAAATCACAAAATAAACCTGTGCTTAACATACTGGTAGCTTGGCAAAAAAGCAATGGCCTTAATATAGAGGAAATGTGTAATGTATTTTTGCATCACACAAACCGCAATAAAATAGAAATACAATAAAAGATAAAACCCACAAAAATGTAGTAAAATAGAGTAAAATGTAATCAATTATTTGACACTCTAATCACGAGAATTCAATTAGTACAACCAGAGATTTGCAAATTTAAATATTGAAGTAAGTATAGCACCTTAGAGTACAAAGCGCTCACAAGTTCAGCCCCATCACAATGAAGCATGAGCCGGATACGGGGCCAAGGTTAGTCCTGAAAAAGTTACCTTCTAAAGTCCAGCGCAAATGGTTATGTTCACAGTAGAGAACCCTGCGAGGAGCAGGGTGAGCGTCGCAAATGGTCATCGCAGTAGTACAAAGAGCAAGCTGGGTGTCGCAGACAGATGTCACTGTAGGGCAAAAATTGTGTTGGGTGTCATGGATGGTCGTTGCTGGAGATTCAGGCTGGTAGTAACCACAGTCTGTCGATACTGTAGCGCGAAGTGCAGATCTTGCGTTGCTGGCAGTCACTGGAATGCAAGGGTTCGGGTTCACCAGAGCTGTGCCTTTGCGGTCGGCAAAATCTTAGCGCGAATCCGCAAGCAGGGCAGGCCTCAAGCAGTGGGGCGTCCTTCTTCTGTAGTATCCAGAGGTACACTGGAGTGTGGGTCCCCATTTCATACCTGGTTCCCACTTTAAAGTGGGAGAAGCTTCTGTGGATTCCCCCTGCAGAGGTGTCTGGAATTCCTTGGCTCCCTGCCCTCATCCCAGTCTGTCTGGGGACACAACAGAGGAGGTTGAAGTCCTTTGTGTAGGAGCTAGGCCAGTGCCTTTGACGTGCAGCCTGGTGGGGGACATGCAAAGGGCGCAGGACTTCTTCGGGTGGCCCGAGAGGGCCGACTAAGCAGTCCTGCGCACTTCAGGAGTGAAAACCACCCCCTCCCTACTCTGCCAGCCCCGCCCCACCAGAAAGCCACTGAATTATACAGGAAAAATACAATGATAATAGTAGTTATCATTTTATTTGTCCTTTTGTTCAGTGGGGCGACGCTCCTCCGCCTTAGAGGAGGAGCCGGTCGCTGGTTACCAGTTAGCAGCGAAATTCACTGACACTTTGATTTTAGTGATTTTCACTTAAAACACAGCTGTTTTCAGCATGATGCTCTTCTTAGCTAGTGCGAACACAGTCAATTGTACTGATTTTTTTTAAAAACTTGCGCAAAAAAAGTTGTTCGAGAAACGTGAAAAACAGTAACGTCCTCCTGTACACAGGAGAATAAAAGCGATGTACTTCGATGTACTTCATTTAGCTTTCACATTAGTAAATTAGGCTTTTAATAAACAACATCTATGCTAGCCATACAATTGTACTCTACTAAGCATCAATGCACAATAGTTCAAATGTAACCCAGAAGGATACGATGAAGTATGTTCCACCCAAACCCACAACCCTCCAACACAGGCATCGCTGGTCAGGTGACCCTGGTAAAAAAGGGGCAAGGGCACACGTGTTCGAGGCCAGCTATGCACCCACTATCCGTGTCATTATTTTACTTGGTATGTGGGGCTAGGGCCCACTACTTTACGTTGGTGATGAAGGCGGCCTTACCCAACACTGTTTACCACCTGTGAAGCCAGCATCCCCTGCCTCTTTGGACGTACCAGGTTGGAGTATGCCAAGCCGGGATAGTCGCGGTGAGCGCTGCACGCCCCCTAGTGGCAGTCTAACTACAGCAGGAGTAAAGGAGATAGGTCTGCCACCCTCCTCTCATCCCATCCACAGCACCAGCAGAGCCCGCCCCCCCCCCAGCATTGTAAAAGGAGTAGGAGCCCAGGGTGGCCAGAATGCAAAGAGGCCAGAAGGGAGCAAGAGCTGGCCACGGCAGGGATGTTTGGCGTCAAATGCCCCTGAAACGTACACACAGACACTGCACTTGCCCCCGAAATAACCCAAGCACCTGGAGCAGCGCCTCATTGTCACTGGCCAGACGATGCAAGGCAGGACAACTGTGATGGGGAGTGAGGGGGGGGGGGGTAGACTATTTGCGCCCCTAGTGGCTGTCTGGCTCCACTGAGTGGGAAGGAGAGAAGACATCTGCCTCTCTCGGCAACTCCAGCTGTGTGTCCCCTGCAATGAGTGCTGCATGCGCCCTAGTGCCAACTTCCACCACCGCACAGGAAAGAGAGGAGACAGGTCTGCTTTCGGAGGCAACCCTGTTAGCACCAGCCAAGTAAAGGAACAAGAGAAGGGCGCAGCTAGCCCACAGAGAGAACAGGCACAGGAGATGTCTCTACTGTCACACCCTTTGGGCGGTTCTGCACCCACCACTTTTTGAGAAGGAGGGCAGCCACCCCATAGTGCACCGAGACACAAACTAATAAAATAATTACAGACTTGGTGTGCAGACATTATTTGGCACACCTACAAGATGCATCCCTACTGCACAACAGCAGAGAACAAGTAGCCTGGGGCAAAGGGAGGCACACTGGAGACTGAGTTGCAGGAGGCCAACATCCAGCTGCACGCGCTGCAAACTCATGGGTACTTTGCTGCACAGGCCATCCACCTACCAAGGGAGTTCCTCAGCTGTCCCCCTGCCAGTCTTCAGCACGAGCCATCAGCTACAGCAAGACAGGATAGATTGCTGTTCTCTCTAAGGAAAAGAGGTACTGAATCAGACAATCACTTGCACTAAGAAGAGCAACAAATGCTGTGAGACTGCTGCACTATAGGGTGTTCCTCACAACCCAAAGAAGCTCACAGCCTACAAAGAAGGCATCTTCCTACCTGCTGATCACTATAAAAACACAAAGCCTCCCACACAGCGTTTCAAGACAAAAGCCTAACTAGCGGCTAACGGAGACCCAAGGGGAGTATGAGAGGAGAGAGCGGCATAACCCAGCTAGGTTGCTGGCCAGACAGGAAAAAATCTACCAGCGGGGTAGCCAAAGCGCCATGAGAGGGCATTCCAACACGGATTAGTGGTACAGGTGCATGGAGATGAGAAAAATTCAATGTCTATGCCCAGCAGCACCACGTCAATGTCTCTGAAGGTTGCGCAGAAGCGCAGCACCACCATGGCAGAGTCCAGGATACAGGGGATGTAAGCACCCAGTGCAGCTCAGCCGCTATAGACACTTATCCAGCCCAGAATCTGTGAGATTGCAGCACTCACAGAAGACACCTGGATGACTTTGTGAAACCCACTGAGTGCCACCCATGAAAGAGACTGAGTCCCAAGAACCCCAGACATACCACGCCTGCCCGACGGACACAGCCCCAAGCAAGAAAAGGCTCAAGAAAAGCGAGGTCAGACCAGAAAGTGGACAGAAGCACAGTGTTGTGACCGTGGTCCAGACACTAGGACTCCGTCCCGCAACCTCAAGGCACACCGTGCCACACCCCATCAACCTACCCTGAGGGCAGTGATGCTTCAAGGCACAAGTCCTGCACCACCCAGAGAAAGTGGAACAGAACCACAGCTCCCTACTGCCCACGGAAGGAGATCCCAGAAAGGGCAACACCACAGAGTAGGAGCTCCAAGAAAGTCCCTGAGGAGGGAATGTGAGACATGTCCAATGACGCGACCCAGAGACGAATAGGGTCTGGAAGCGGGCAAACCATTGTGGCAAAGAGCCATCCACATATATCTACCCATGGACTGAGTGCTCCAAAACGGTCCCTGGAGAGGGTACATGCAACACATGGTGGATGCCATACTGCACTCAAGAAGAAGAGGAGAACTGGATCAGAAACTGTCCTGATCATCACCAAGCTGGAGCCCAACACCAGAGGCCAGTGGCTCGACTACAGAGCCAGTTGATCACTGAGAGGCCCTGTTGTCTAGCCCTGAAGATGGTGCATGCCACTGCACCCAACAAAAGACTTAAGCAACTAGTAGTCTCACTTACATGGTGCATGCCACTGAACCCAGACAAGAGACACTAGCAACGAGGAGTCTTAACTGCAACAATGTAAAGAAGGTGCATGCCAAAGCACAAAGGAGAAAAGAATAAGAAGTAGTGTAAGTGTTGGAGTGTAGTTCCTATATTCCCAATAGGCTCTGCGCATTGGAATACTATAGATTTGACGTAGGACTTAGGTTGACTAGGTCTCTATCTAATATATTAGACTTAATTGTGAGTGTCAGCTAGCTCAGAGGTCACTAGAAACTTTCTTGACTAAACAAGAAGGGATTAGTTTGACAACCACATAAACATGACAATTTTGTTTCCCAAGAATAGGAAATGTATCTCTAGAGTTTCGGAAACAATAGATAGTTATTTCACTCAGTCAATCGTGCATGCTTCATTTTACCAGAGGTGCAGAGAAATACGAGCGATTTCAATAAAAGTATTTATTGAATAGTCTTCTTTCTCATGCAGAGGAAATTAACTGCTACAATCGTAATACCGGTTGCAAAGTATAATGTGTACAGTACGAAGAGTATTATAAAATAATACTGTAAAAGCATGATATGGTTTCTAAGCCATAAAATACATAGAATACATACATTAATAAATAAAGACTAAAAGTACTCCATTGGTGCTTCTAAAATACGCCTACCCCGGTGTACCTAACCTAGGTCTTGTACAAGGGAAGAAGTAATTTAGGTGTAGCTTAGTTTCAGTATTCTTTTGCCAAGAACCTATCCAAGATTTCTCTAAGGGTCTAATCAACTCCATACCTTGGTTTTTAGAATGAAGGAGGTCTGGTATCTCTCTCTCTCAGGACTCGATTTCTCAACAACCTGCAAGGGTAGCTTGGAAACACTGGAGCTGGATTTCTCGGCAAGAGAAAAGACAGCGTCTCGCTCAGTGCGTCTGCTGGAGGGTCGGCTTCCTTCGGCACTTGATGCGGTGAGCTCTGTCGTGTAGGTAGATAGTCGAAGTGCTCCAAACCACTATGTGTTTGACTGAGCAAGTGTGGGCATATTTATACCTTGAAGGTGCCTAGTTTGACGTAAGGTTGGACATAATAACGTCATCAAAGACTCAGTTCTTTGAAAACTCCATGAGTTCTTGGATAAATCAATATTCAAGCAAGGGGAAGTCCCTGTCTGCTCAAGGCAGGTTTTTCCAAGAAATCGTTGTGGATTTTCGGAACTAGTGGAAGTAGCCATGCCGTATTTGGACTGCAAAGGCTAAGTCTAAATATGGTTATGATTTATTTGCCTATACAAGGATACCTATATATGGGCATGAATCGGGAAAATTACAGTAGGGTCCCAAATTCATATACAACACCCACTCCACTTTATTATGTATAACATTACTAAATTATATGCACTAAAACATATCTAAAAGCATGTGTTTGCAATCCCACCCAAAATACACAAGACCGGTTTCTGGCATTACAGCAGTCTTCGGCCCGGCTTGCCAGAAACCGGTCCCCGGAAGCTTGTTTCCTTTGCAGTAAAAGAATTGGCTTGGTAGTTTGGTCTGCCCTGTTCCCATGATGCACTGGGCCAGGGACAGACTAATTTGCATGTAGCCAGGTTCTGAGCTGGGATGGTGCAGTGAGCTTTAAAACGGTGATGGATCAAGCCCTGATCTGTTGACTGGGTACGAGTGTTCTGCTTAATTCAGATACTCTGTCCATCACCACCCCCCTTTTTTGAATCGTGGAATCTTTATAGCAGGTTAGACTGTTAAAGTCCGCATGACATATTGAACCAACTGTCTATGTATTTAGTTGAACCTATCATTCTTTCAATGTCAGGATATGGTGTATAGCTGGCTAGTACCGGCCATGTTGCTCCTGGTCTACCTAGTGGACCGAGCCTGGTAATGTGATTTTAATGTTGTAGGGCGCCTTTAAACCAGAGCTGATGCTCTTGGAAAGTTGGTGGAATTTCAAAGTCCTCGAAAGGAGCGTATTCCGCAGGAGGTTTCTCTACTTTGTAGTAGTGGAACTCGTGTGTCACTGGATTTCCTGCAGGAAACAGAATCCATGAATAGAATACCTCTGTCTGCCTATATTCATGTGCCTTTATAACAAATAATATTTTACCACCTCTCGATGATGCTCCATTATTTATAAGCTTTATATTGTTTTCCTTATATTTACAGGGATGAGTATAGCATCCGGGTCATTTTGTTGGAGACTTGTGTCGTCTAAAACTGCCTGAGCAGCTGCTGCAGCTCTCTCCCTTTCGTCGTCACTCTGACATTTTGTTGACCGAAAGTTTGCAGAGCAAGTTTCAAGGAAACAAAGATAAGGTGCACCATTTTTTTGGAACACTGTATCCTTCAACTTTTAACAAACCAAAAAAACTAATACATGGAATTTTCGTACTACTTAGTTATGGCGGATATTATATCCTTTTACCCACTCCAGACGTCTATTGGAGTATTTTACGGGAAAAAGGGGCCTGTGTGAAAAGCACAACTGAGTTAATCTAGTATCTAGCGTTAAATTATCGCCTTACCAAACTTTGGACGCCATGTAGTTTAGTTCCTATATTCCCAATAGGCTCTGCACAATGGAATAATATATACTATAGATTTGACGTAGGATTTAGGTCGACTAGGTCTCTATCAAATATATTAGACTTAATTGGGAGTGCCAGGTAGCTCAGAGGTCACTAGAAACTTTCTCGAATAAACAAGAAGGGATTAGTTGACAACTGCATAAACATGACAACTTTGTTTCCCAAGAATAAGAAATGTATCTCTAGAGTTGCGGAAACAACAGATAGTTATTTCACTCAGTCAATCGTGCATGCTTCATTTCACCAGAGGTGCAGAGAAATAGAGAGACGGGCGTTTTCAATAAAAGTATTTATTGAACAGTCTTCTTTCTCATGCAGAGGAAATGAACTGCTACAATCGTAATACTGGTTACAAAGTACAATGTGTACAGTACGAAGAGTATTATAAAATAATACTGTAAAAGCATGATATGGTTTCCAAGCCATAAAATACATAGAATACATACATTAATAAAAAAATACTAAAATTACTCAACTGTTACTTCTAAAATACGCCTACCCCGGTGAACCTAACCTAGGTCTAGTACAAGGGAAGATGAAAGTGAGGTGTAACTTAGTTTCAGTATTCTTTTGCCAAGAATCTATCCAAGATTTCTCTAAGGGTCTAATCAACTCCGTACCACGATTTTAGAATGAAGGAAGTCTGGTATCTCTCTCTCAGGACTCGATTTCCCAACAACCCGCAAGGGTAGCTTGGAAACACTGGATCTGGATTTCTTGGCAAGAGAAAAGACAGCGTCTCTCTCAGTGCGTCTGCTGGAGGGTCGGCTTCCTTCGGCGAGCTGTGTCGTGTAGGTAGATAGTCAAACTGCCCCAAACCACCGTGTGTTTGACTGAGCGAGTGTGGGCATATTTATGCCTTGAAGGTGCCTAGTTTGACGTAAGGTTGGACAGAATAACATCATCAAAGACTCAGCTCTTTGAAAACTCCATGAGTTCTTGGATAAATCAATATTCAAGCAAGGGGAACTCCCTGTCTGCTGAAGGCGGGTTTTTCCAAGAAATCGTTTTGGATTTTCGGAACTAGTGGAAGTAGCCATGCCGTATTTGGACTGCATATGCTAAGTCTAAATATGGTTATGAATTCTATGCCTATTTAAGGATAGGGTGATTTATACCTATATATGGGCATGAATCTGGAAAATTACACTAGGGTCCCAAATTCATATACAACAGTGTGACCTGTCAGTTTAGACTGGGCAACCTGATGGTGAGCCAAGCCCAGCAGGGAAGATCAAGAGGGGCCAGGTATTAAAGGCACACCAGAGAAGACTAAAGCTGCTGACGGAGCACATCTAAACACACAAGCTGCAAGCCAATGAAGTGAAATGAAGACAACCTAGCAACAGCACAGCAGGAGAACCAAGAGTAAGCAGCAAGCATGCATGAACCGAATCTCTGCACCCCGCTTCAGTGTATCCTACCGACCGCTCAGTATCCCAAAACATCTAGACACAAGGATACAGATGCCTCCACAAAAGAAGAATGGAACCAGCTGGCCACCATCACTTCCAGTGGTTAACAACCAAAGAAAGAAGGCTTGCAACCATCAAGGCAAGCTGTCGCCACTTGTTGTACAGGTTTCACAAGCAACTGGCAACTCCATTGTGCCAGACCATGTCTAGTGCATCATAAATACCATCCATGGAGCAGCGAACATCCTACGTGGAGTCCAACATTGCTAACAGAACTACAGACAAGAAGCACCGGTGATGCTCCAAAGAGGCAGTCAATCAGAAACTGCCTGCTCACCCTGCCTGCACCCTGCTCTCGGTGGCGAGAGCGAGTCTTGATCAAGACTCACCTATCCCTGCGGTTGCATGAGCGACTAGGTAGTGGCTCCTCAGTGGTCTTACAGCAGCCGAGACGCGGCACACATGCAGCCTCAGAGCAGACCACACAGTCGCATGGCAACCCATCCAAGGTGCTTCCACAAGCACAAGAGATGGACATGACACTGCTCCCACCGTCGGTTACCAGGAGGTAGCAAGGCCTTGCAGCGAGGACCTCAATTGGTAGAAGCACGCCAAGATGGTCTTCAGCAGGTCGAGCAACATCCCCAAATAATGCTTCATGATTGTTGTTTTGAGATGGACCTTGACAATGCTCCTGGTGTGCCCTGTTCTGAATTGTTGATATCAACCATCCATCCTGAGCATCAGTAGAGTAGGTCTAACTCCACACAATGGACATGACTCCAGCATGCATGTGGCCAGAAGGTTTTGAACTTCTCTTAGCCAGTTTGTGCCCTGAACCACTCAGGTTATAATATGAATGTGAGCGGAGAGGTCCTGTTATCGCCAGCTTCGCCAGTGCCTGTGTCCTCTGATGCCCTGCTGATTGACTCTAGAGTCTGATGGACCATGTGGTATCCAGTTTACTCGTGTTTATTTTTACAGTTTGATTTTTGTTTATTTTTCATTTCGATTTTGGGAGGAATGTAGTGTTCTGCAAGACACGTCATGCCGCAGCCCCTCCTTTGGGGCATTCCTACCATCCAACCCCACCCATCGAATGCAGGTGTCAGTTGTCCGGTGATCCGGATAATAAAGGGACAGGGACACATTTGCTTGAGGGCAGTTATGAACCCACCACTCTAGTTTCCATTCAATTATTATACTTAATATGTGGGCCTAGGGTCCACTACTTTACAGAGTATAGTGCTGCATTACCATACTTATAGTAGATGACTGTATACAAACACTCAAAACATAAAATAACCAAGCCACTGGAATTGAGCAGCAATGTAGGACCACATTTTGTGGTTGGGCTGACAAAATTATGTGATCAGGAAAAGCAAGTTATGCAGTAAACCTTTACTTTATTAAAAAAAGCACAAATAATTTGATGTATGCGTCTCCTTAGGAGGTACTTTAGCATTCAAGACAGATGACCTTAAAAATTATGCACCATATTTGTGATTATTCTAAATTCTGAGTGCCCTGTCGGACTAATTGCAGTTCCGAGAACATTGCCTTTGATATGCACATGAATTTGCGTTCATTGTAAAATAAAAACAAATCCTACCGACTACAAGTTCATCAATTGGAGATGATTACATGATGTGTAGTTTTCACCAATCAGTAGGAACTGCGTGTTTGTAATAAACGTTGGGATGGTGCCAGACTGATTCCGTGTACCCCCGAAGGATATGTTGTCATAAATACCAGCTAGCTCACAGTGCCAACATAAGCCCCCTAAACCTAGATTGGAAGCAAACCGTTCTGGCAACCAATGAACATGACAACCCTGTTCCCTCAGGAACTGTGGTAACAGATCTCAAACCTTTCGCTCATAGGCGCGTGCTCTCTTTTGCTCAGAGAAATATACATAAAATACACAGACTGACATTTTCCATGTTTATTGAACCAATGTGATTCTTGTATAAATTATTTGTGCTGCAGTGATCAATAGACAGAAGCAGATGAAAGTTCCAACAAGTATCAGGACAGTGAACAATGGAAAACGTTCCGCATTCGTGCTGAAACAAAGTATATATGCAAGCATATGAAATAATATAACAATCTGGCATCCTCCTACTACGCAGACCCTAATCTATGTGCCTAGGGTGTATGTGTATGTTCTGTCAAGAATCACTTTACTGGATGAGCCATCCCCCTTACCTGATTGGTAAGTACATAGGACCGCCATCTTGGTAACAAGCTGGACACACCTAACGGAGATGTTAGTCAGCTGCTGAGCGAAATCATCAGTGTGTAAAAGTTCTCGATGTCCACAGAAGTGCCTCCTCTGTCTACACCCGGAAACAGATGTTCATTTATAGAAAAAGGCATCCTTGTCTTGGACTGAGATTATGATCAGGCTGCCATTATTTGTGTGCTACAGATAGACGTGTTGCCTTATGGACGAAAAAAAACACATTTGCACATTTTACATGGAGGCCTTGCACATAATGTCAAGGCAATACGATAGTGTACTTGCGAAGTTGACTCGTGTAAGTAAGGACAGTGTTTTTCCAGAAAACACTGACTGACCCCAAGTGTCACTAATGCAAATGTGAGTCAAAAGTCAATGTGGAAAGTGTAGGCATCTTTAGGCAACATTTTCACTCTAGACCTAACTGAGACACATGACAATGATCTGGGTAGAATTTTCGCCTCTTTAAAGGCAGAATACAGAATTTCACAGCAGAAAGCCTGGGTTTGTGGGTGCCACAGAACTCCCATCCAATGGGCTGGAGAAGGTTCCATAAGTACATTTAATTTGGAATACTATTGCACTTGTTAATGTATTTAAAGTACAGTGAGGGTAGGGGATACATTTGGGATACACAGTTGGATTCCTGTGCCCAATTGTGTCATTTGGAATGAATCTATATCCTCTCCACCCTTACAGATGCCCCATAGTTAATGTTTATCAGTGTTTCTTTTTCATTTTGAGACTAAAGTATTTAGCTACCAAGACACTGACGTTTAGTGACAGCTGAGATTTTAATGAGGAGCAAACATCTTTGGGGATGTAATATCCACTGTCTACCTTACCGAGGATGCGTCTTTTTCCTAGCATGGTGCTGTGTCTTTGCACTGACGTCCATGTGCATGAATAGCTTGTGCATTGTTGACAAAAGATGCTGGCTCCCATCATGGGGTATGACCGTCTCAAATTCCCTGTTTTTCCATTAGCCCATGAGACTATGTATATTTGTGGCCTCCTTCATTGTGCAATGTCCAGAACAGACAGGCAGTCTCAGAAAATGTAGATTTTCCTCAGCCTGCTAGCAGATAATCTGGATTTTATTAAATACACAGACGTTAATGTTATGCATGAATCCTTTATTACTACCACACACAGCAGTTCTTTTAAATCTCAAGAACATAAAATTCCGCAACTTTCCATAAACAATAAAACAGTCACCAGCCCTCTTTCTTCTTGTATAGAGAAACATAACCACTAAAAAGTACGTTTCCAATAAAAGACTTAGGGCCACATATGAACACATTTCCCCATAGACACAGAATGGGTAAAACCCTTTGATACATCTGGCCCTTATACTCTTAAAACAGAAATGATCGCTCCACCTATCTAAATTGTCTCCATGTATGCCCAGGCAACGTTTTGGACTTAGAATGAAAGAAAACAATGTAGTAATCCGACTGAAGAAGCCGGGCAAGAGGAGGTACGTTTATTACTACATATGAGCTACACAGCAACAGAGGACGAACAGCCAGGAACCCTTCTGCTGCCAGCACAGTTATAGTTCAACTGCCAACACAACAAACCCAACATTCCAGGAGCACCTACATCATTACATTCTAACACAGAATACACAGTACTGATAGTTCTGTCCGGTGTAAGAAGCTGGCTCTTTATATAGTATGCCAAAAAGAGACCTACTGGGCAAAGAGTCCAGGTATTCCCTTGTAAGTGGGCAGGGGCTTGCTCTAGCAATCCCAATGTGCTATTCTAGGGGGGGTAGTGTGGTTGAGCACCCTTAGGCGTATCAGAGAGGAGTGTTAGACAATCTGCAAAATCTTAAAACGGCCAATAAATGATGCACATGACTCAAAAGGAGATCCACACCAATTTATAAAACCAACACCTATTTTTTAAATAGTTTTGCACCAGAATCAATATGATCAGGTAAGCTAGATATACTTTAAGTTTTCAAAAGTCAACACTTAATACAATTTTCAAAAGCTGCAATGTTATCTCATGGGAGAAAAAACAAATACTACAAACACTTAGTGTACAGTGACTTACGAGACCAATCTCCTGGACTTAAGGTGAGTATTGGGTAACCCTGGGTGGAGTGCCACTATGCAGAGTTTCACAGAATTGGAAAAAAAACTCAGTGGAACTCCGCTCTGCTCGCCCTAAGTGATTATTTTTTCCAGTTTTTGGGTGTGGGCGTAGCGGTTGGCAAAACTCTACAATCTCTGCTGGCGGAGTGGAGTTCACCACCTAGGCTTGGAATTGGGCAAGTTCCAAGGCAGTACCTAGATGTCACAGTGGGCGGCACTGGAGCGGCCGGGTGCAGAGGTGCAATACTGTGTCTGGTGCTCAATGTTAGTCTATGGGAATCAGTCTTCGTGAAAGAAGGCTGCAGGTTTGGACTGGGAGGCCAGTTGAGTTGAACCAACCGGGGGGCTCAGGCCTCCCGATGCTCGGGATGTGGGGATACTTTTGGTCTTCTTTTTAATGGACCAGGGACAACGGGTGCAGAAGTGCGTTTAGGTGTTGGATGTTCGTCACAGGGCGCACTTGCGGTCAAGGGGGCTGCAAACAGAGGCTGCAGATGGCCTAGTGAGTCCACAGTGGGCAAGTCCAAGGTGGGCTTTGTCTCTGGAGGTCAAGGGGACCCCGCTGGCACCATTGGTCCACTTCAGCTCAAGTGGAGTGGTGTTTTCAGGTGTTAGGGTTTGGCGGTCCGAAGTACTCACAGGTCTCCTGGGGTGCCTACAGGGTGCAGGGAATCAGCTCTGCTGCTTTACAGGAGTTCTTGGTTCTTGGGTGAAATGCTGGCTGGTCTCCCAGGATTTGGAGTCACAGCAGCTGCGGGACAAGTCATCTTTGATGGAATTGTCAAAGTCAGCAGGTATGCTGGCAAAGCTGGTGCCAAGTCAGTCACTGGTCTTCTGTTCTTGATTCTAGCGACTCTTCACGTCCATCTTCTTTCAGGTAATGAGGATTGGATTTTTTGGTGCTAAGTGCTCCCCTAAATACAGAATTTATGGGTGTTAGGGGAGTGCAGGGTAGTAGCCAATTGGCTACCTACCGCTGGGGTCACTATACCCCATATACGACCACTTCCTGTGGGAAGTGGGCATAACCCTGTCCCAGAGTTCCTAAGTTTACCATCATAAGATACCAGACACTAAAATGTCGTCTTCACTTCAGGTAGGCCACCTTAGGGGTGGAACTAGCCCAAAGGTTCACATGCCAACCTGCCTACTCATTTTCCCGCCTGGACCAGATGCCAAACTGGCCCTGGTCAAGGGGGTCGGCGCCCTCTCCGTTGAGGGAAGCCAAATTTGCATACCAAAAGTGGTGTGCTCTTTGAAGCTCCTTGCCTTGGCATCCTAATTCGCAGGTTATCTTGTAGGAGGAGGTATAAACATCCTCTGGCCAAGCAGGCTTTGTTCATGACCTCCTGAGAGCAAAGGTCCTCCCCCTTGGGGGTTAGAAACTCGTATGAAGCGTCAGTCTGGCTAAGACCAGTTTGTGAGCACACCAGTACTTGGAAGGTTTTCAGAGGGCGCCTCTAAGGTGCCCTGTGAGTGCATGTATTAATAAATGTAATTTAAGTCAGTATTGATCCAGCACACAAGTCTCTTTTTCATAAAATATATACAGTAGTAACCAAAATTTGTAAGTCACAATGGAAAAACATTCAGTAGCAGAATCAAAGATGTTTTTTTGAAGTTCAATCTTTATTTATTCTTCACAACGCACTGTAGTCAACGCGTTTCGTCCTCCATGGACTTCTTCAGGGCTACAAATAATACATATATATACAAACAATTATATATATATATATACAATATATAGACTATTTTACAATTTAAAAACTCATTTTATTTCACTTATATCTATACATGCTAAAAAATGAAAATACTGGGCTTTATAAATTTTTCACATTTTTACAGAAACCGTTTCTAGAAAATACATTTCTCTAGAAATTATCATTTTTTAGGTGAACACATTTGTCAGAGATTAATCCTTTGTTATCTCATTGTGCTGAATCTGCTACCTTCTTTTCACTACAGGACAGAATCAAGTAAAGGGTGGCTATTTAAAGATGGCGGATCGACAATTACGGGCCTTTAGAATTGGTTATCTATGCAGGTTAGGGCGGGCTCATGCATTTTAAAGATGGTGGGTGATCAATTATGGGCCTTTAGGATTAGTTATCTATACAAATTTGAAGTGGGCTCATGCAGTTTAAATCTAAAGTTATTAGTTAAAGCTGAGGATTTGGCTTACCAAATAAAGAGAACTCTTCTTAAAATGTAAATGTAGACATTTATCTTTCCGTCCAGTCCAATAAATACTGGGTATTTAATAAGGGAAACATGTCCTTAATAAAAAAAAAATTTGGTTCATCTTATCAAGAAATAACATTGGAACATTTGCATTAATGTACATTACTAACATACCTTCAAGGAAATCTCCCCTACTTCATCATGTATTGTTATTCTCATTAAGTGAAAGGCACTGTGTTTTCGATATCAAGATCCCTCAGGTAAGATAGCCCGTTATGGTTGAAAATCTGGATGGGAATAGAAAATGACGCAAAATTTTCTATGACTATTTGAGAGTAGAGGGTCTTTATTGTATATTAAAAGGGTTAAAATATCAAATCTAACTGGAAATAGAACTTTAGGCTCTAGTGTTAATTGAGTAACTTTCCCAAGCTTCTATTGTAAATCTTATTGAGCCAATAGTTAGTGTAGCCGCATATCAAAAAAGGTTTTTATCCTTATTAGACAATACAATCTTATTAAAAAACAATTCAATTTTAGAGGGTGTTTGTCACATCTTACTCCCCTTATGGATGCTTTTGCTTTGACTGCCACATTAAAAAGCTAGGATTTCTTCAGTTTTGGCCGCCATGTTAAGAAGTCCCGGTTTTCTTACATTTACTCCCCTTATGGTTACTTTCGCTTTGACTGCCACATTAAAAAGCTAGGATTTCTTCAGTTTCGGCCGCCATGTTATGCAGTCCCGGTTTTCTTACATTTACAGTTAACATGTGAAGCTCTCTCTCCTTGCTGCGAGCTACATACATTTGTGGACTGAAGAGTACCCATATTACGTTTTATAAGGTCAAGGTGGGGGTAGGTCGTGGTAAAAAAAAAATGTATCTAAGAAATTGCATCAAACCCCGTCTAAGTTACGAATTCACCTGTGTGTAATCAAGTGAATTTTATTTAACAATTAACTAGGATATAAAAAGCGGCCCGGCTTTCCGTTGATTCATGCTACAATGGAAGACGCCACGCGATGGAGCCAGCTTAAATCCACTCTCAAGTAAGTAACGCGCCACTTGAATAAAATTCGTAACTTAGACGGGGTTTGATGCTATTTGTTAGATAAAAATTTGGAAAATTGCTTAATTACTGGAAGACAACAAAACACAATGCAGGTTAACATCTTTAATGAAACCTGATATAACTCCAGAGTCTGCCACACTTCTTCTGTATTCTTTTCAACTTGGTTTTTGGGAGTTTCAAAATCCATTTCACTGGATCCACCATGAAATCCAAACACTGAGTCTCTTGACTTGGAATCAATTCTGACTTATTCTGTTTTATTGTGAACCCTAGTCCTTCCAACAATTGCACAGTCCCCCTTGTGTGATCTTAAACCACCAATCTCTTGTGATCCATAATCAAAATGTTGTCCAAATGTATAATCATCTGAGTACGTCTCTCTGTCAGGTAAGATGCCACTGGACATAGAACCTTTGTGAAGCACCCAGGAGCTGAAGAGAAGCTAAAAGGTAGACACACAAATTTCCACAACCTCCCGTCCCAATAAAATTTCAGGAATCTCTGATGACCTTCCCATATTGGAATTATCAGATAAACATTCTTCAAATCCAAACTGGTCATCCAATATCCCATCTGCAAAATGTCCCTCAACAAATGCATGCATTCCATCTTGAAGTTATGGCAAACTACAAATCATTTAAATCCCTCAAATGTAACACAGACCTCATCCCCTTGCCTTTTTTCTACGAGAAGAATATTGCTTATGAAACCCGCTGACTGAGTTTTTCCAGTACATCTGCACATTTTGCAACCAACTCCTAAACCTTCAACTCCACCAGTTGTATCTGCTCTGCCGTGAAAACTAACCTTCTTGGCACATAGCCCTGAACTGGTTCCGCCACACACTATATCCAAAAGCTCTGAACTGTCTCCAGAACCCATGGCTCTCTCATTATCTGTACCTAATCCCAATAAAACTGAGCATGTCTGCTGCCCTTTTTTCTGAGGGATAGAAAAAGGGTATACAATTACTTAAAAGTTTCTGGTACTCCCTTCACCTCAGATGCCTCTACTGCGAGCTCTGTTTATAAGGGGGAAATAAACCCAGTCTAGAAGAATGTATGTCCCTGATAGGTTCTAAATCCACGGGAAAAGGAGTTCTTCATGATGCCCAGTTAACAGCCAGGGTACTGACTCCTCATTCATTAGGCCCCTTCAAAAACACAATCATTGAGGATCTCCTTAATATCTCTCTCAGATTTGTGCAAAGAACAGAATGCCCCCACAAGCTTGGACAAATCCTTTATGAACTCATCACCAAACAGCAAACACTCAGCCGATGGATCTCCCTTCCTTACTCGCAAGACCCAACAAGTTTGGATTGAGCTTTAGCAAAACGCTAGCCATGTCAAATTTCTTTGTCAATGGTCCTACCATTTATAATAACCTATCCTGGCACATCCTTAGGCCCTTATTGAATCCCTGCAAAAAACAGTAGAGGGACCCTGAAAACCTAAAGTTAATAAAGGCAAGGGGAGCAACCCACCAGGGAGGATTAAATATTCGACAACATGAAAAGGGGCGTCCCCAATGTATAAAAAAGGACAAAAGAGTTCCAAATATAAAGCCAACCAAAAACATTCACAGAATTTATTTTTATAATAATTTTAAATAATAATCACATTTTAATAATAAGCACAGAGAAATTAATTGTGATAATCTTATTACATATAAAATTTCATTTTGTTTGAGCAATACAAAGAGAAGAACATCAGCCCAGAACCATATTAAGCAATAAAAAAATGACACACAATTCAATCATTCCATCAATCAACCACTGACTCACTTCCACACAATGCATACACTCAGATTCAAACAAACATCATTTCATCATACATGTGAAGAAAAGCGCCGACGCGCGTTTCGGAAAAGAATCATTAGAGAATTCCTTCATCAGGGCGCATATCATGAGTCAGTTAATCAGCACAGTCTCTTAAGATCCAAAATGTAATTTAAGACCAATTTATCAAGTATATCATAGTCTCAATCGGAGCTGACGAAGCATATCTATGGGCACAAATTTACTAGGTACTCCTCAAGGATTAAAGGGAGTACGCAAACCAATGAGACTCATAAAAACGCGGCAGTAGCAGGAGTAGAATTGGCAATCATCAGTCTCCGCAACTCTGTCACTAGTATCAAGCAGAGCTGGTAAAAAGGTCTCTGTCCAGCCAACACCGCTTTCCGAATTTTCGCTTTGCTCAATAATATATTCAAAAGCTAGGGCCCGGGTGCATCGTCCCTGACAACATCTGGAGGGGCATGTAGTATTCTTTAAAAACGCCGATCAGGACCAGGGTACCAGTGCTCCCTTATATGTTGAATCCTGTTTAGTGTTTTGGCACATATCCTAAATATACCATGCGGCGTGCACCCCCCGTGGGTCCGGAAGAAAAAATCCCTTCCTAGGAAGTTAAACCTCTTTGCCAACAAAAGTCAGCATCTAATTCATTTGTAACCGAGTGAAGATCTAGGGCATTCAGAATGTAATCGTATTCTTACATGCTTAGGAATCTCTTTCAAAATCCAGTACCCAACATGCTCAACACCATGCTCTGAAGAAGTCCACTATGGAGAGCGAGGATGCTTATTAAGCAAGGGATCAAACATACTCTTGCCAACGGATCAGTCAAGACATCCTTATCCTTACCACTGCCAGACATCCCCTGAGCATTCTTACTCTGCAATACGTAACCCTCATCCAAATCAAAATCTGAAGAACAGCTTGCTTCAATTTCAGAACTTCCTGATGACTCATCAAACACAATCATTTTGTGATTTCGCCCTTCTTTTTAATCTGCATCCTTCTCCTTGGTCCTCTATCTTGCCCACCTTGTGTGCCCTTGGCATCATTTTAGTCTGTACGATTGCAGATATCATGATCAGTCCATGCATATTTTGTCCTCTTCGCATAGCCACAATAGTGATGTATGTGCTTTATTTTTTAAGTCACTTTGCCCCCTTTCACCTTTGTAGAATCAGCCTCATATGCTGACAAAAAAACTTCTGCTTGATTGGCTACAATTTTTAGTCCGTAACAAATCCAATTTCCTATCCATAATTGAAATTTTAGCTAAAATCTTCTCAATTGCTTTATTAAATCTAGATTCCGTACCAGATTCCCACGGAGCATACTACTGACTCCATCATTGAATCTTCTTGTAAAGATTAAATTTGATGAAAATAAAACTTTTCTAAAAATTAACCTTAAACACCCAGTAAATACTTCAATCTTGAAATCTAAACAAATCCCCAATGAACTAAATGTGCAATTAACAACAAAATGTATACCAACAACTTTCAAAATGCCTACAGCAAGCCCAAACCACCAAACAAAATATCCCCTAGCCAAAATGGCCACCTAAAATGCCTAATACATGAAATACATGTAAAATAAATTACTCTTCAGGCTCCCTAAAATGGGCGTCCAACTTCAGCAAGTGAGGAAAAAACAACTCTGCGCACACAGGTGCCTCGCTCTAGTCTTTGTCACCAGAGCCAATGTGGGTTTCACCGCACACATGCATCGGACCAACTTCAAGCATCAGTGGCTGTTAAGGACCACTGGTGTCTGTACGCCTCAAAATTGAAGGTAAGCCTCCCACCTACAAATTTCAAAACAAAAAAATGATGTGCCCAATCTTCCTGTGAAATCAGATGAATCTGCCCAAGAATGAACCAAAATGCCTGCAAAAAACACAATGAGCTTCTAAATAAAGACTATAAAACTTAACCGCAAACAAGTCCGCACAAGACACGATCCTCTGTTTCCCAATATCACTCTCAGATCAAACACTCCAACAATTTCCATAATTATAAAACTCAATGTACGAATAAACAAAACACTACCTATCTGCTTGAGCAGCAGCAAGAAAAGAAGGAAGAAGTCTGGGGACAGTGGGTTTTATTGTTTTTGGAAAGTTTCTGAATTCTATATTCTTGAGCTTTAGAGGGGCTGCTGTGTGTAGTGGAAATGAAGGATTCATGCATAATATTGGCCTCCAGGTCTTGTCATAAAAAACTAATCTGCCCTGCCTCTCTGGGACTCCATGATGTTTGTGACCAGCCAATGCCAGCTCTTCCCCAGTTTTGTTAAAGCCCACAACTGTGCTTTCAGTCAATGACTGCGGTTACGATTTTTTAACATAACACCGGGACTTGATTAGCGCTGGCTTTCTGCCACTGGTCCCTTAGTTAGAAAAGTACTGGTTTCTTGAGCCAGTAAGATTTATTAGTCTGGTTCTCTGGAGAAGTTCTGCTTCACCATCACATAGGGACATATGTCTAGGGCCACTGGAATTATGCAATTGTGCAGCAGTGATTTTCGCATAAGTGTAGAGTTGTTGCATATCCACTTAATCCATCATCTACCACTTAACGCCTTAACTGCGGCGGTTTTTCCGCTGCGGTGCGGGCGTTCCAAAGGGTGGGTGGGGCTGCGTCGGCCGTTGGCCGACGGCAGCACTAGGCAGCATGGAATGGATTAATATGCAGATTTTAACAACCAAAACAATTGTTGCTAGCTAAAACAGTGCAAGACTTAGTAAAAACGCAGCAACACATATTGCTGCGCAGTGGAAGGCCCTATGCAAAGGTTGACTGGTCACATTTCTGTAGCTCATTGCTAAATATGGGTGTTAAACTGTTACTAATGCTCAGCCAGTGTTTATATACTTAAAAATGACACAATTATGAAGTAAGACTATCACAAAATTTACTTCATAATGCCGCATAATTCACATTTTCTTGCCGTATAATTTACTCAACCCTGCTCCATAATTTGACCTTCCCCTGCCACATAATTTTAGTGGCCCTGCATATGACCCACAAAGGCACCATTGAATTACTGCTTTCCCTTGGTTGAGAACAATGCTGTGGCTCTGGAAGAATGATGTGAGTGTAAGCGTACCATATACTTGAAGGCGCGAAAGATGCACTGTGTAAAGCGTTGGCCAGGAGGGCAAGCAGAAAGACCCAGCAGACTGATGCCAGTTTAGAGGTGGCCTTGGGGGAGGGAGCCCCTTCTCAGGAGCCTTAGGGACCTTGCAGACGAGCTGGACAGAACAACAACACTCTCTTTTTGTGATGGTGGAGGACATGCAGGAAACATTGCCGGACAACTAGAATGTTGTCATTAAACTGATCAAGCACATTCCACCCCTGATTGAAATGTGTAGACCATTTTCTAAAATTTTACCCCGGGTGTTATGGAGTGTCTTATTCGTTGAGCTTCAGTGCTTAATTTTTTTAAGAGCCTGGTGCCCAAGACTTTGCTCAGAAGCCTGCGGCCGGTACAATTAAATGTCAGCTCGCATAATACCAATGCTGAAATGGTTGCCGTTGCACTCAAGACAGTGTATATAGTGTTAAGTAACACAATAAAACAAGCATATATCAAAATGACAGAATTATCAAAACAAAAGAACTCTCAATAAGTAGATCTTGGAGTCTTTAATGTGATGAGCAGCCAGCCGACACGTGTTTCATCGCACTCGCGATTCCTCAGGGCTAAATGGCTGTAATCCAGTCAGAAGGTCGCTCAGCTGGTGATACTTCCAACCCAGCTGGGCCCCTGACCATAGATACTCCGGTCGAGTATCCAATATGAGAACAGTTATTATTCGAAGTATATCATAGAGTATCAGCTTGACGATATCAGAAATCTATGGTGTTCTATTTGTTTTGCCCACGGCGAGTAGGATAATACTCCAATAGTATAGGATAAGTTCAAATGCCGTGGTGTCTGTCGATGTATCTAGCGCTCCCAGCTCTGTCAAGCGGAGAAGCGGCATGAAAAGCGTCCGGATCCGACGGCCGTGTTCCTGTTTGGACACCACGGCATTTGAACTTATCCTATACTATTGGAGTATTATCCTACTCGCCGTTCTCATATTGGATACTCGACCGGAGTATCTATGGTCAAGGGCCCAGCTGGGTTGGAAGTATCACCAGCTGAGCGACCTTCTGACTGGATTACAGCCATTTAGCCCTGAGGAATCGCGAGTGCGATGAAACACGTGTCGGCTGGCTGTTCATCACATTAAAGACTCCAAGATCTACTTATTGAGAGTTCTTTTGTTTTGATAATTCTGTCATTTTGATATATGCTTGTTTTATTGTGTTACTTAACACTATATACACTGTCTTGAGTGCAACGGCAACCAATTCTGTTCATATGTGGGTAGTTCTCTTTTTTCTACTCAACTGAGTGGTTCAAGGTTTTTCCACTCGCCGTCTTGCACCAGAATAACCAAGAATTCTACACTGATGTGCGTACATACGGGCTGTGCACTCGGTTCTAACTGATCAAAAACCTTTCTATCCTGATAATACCAATGCTGGTAGTTTTAAAACCACCTCCTACTTATTTATTCCACTATCAGACACTCCCTCCCCCTTATGTCACTCCTGCAGGTTCCTGCTTTCTCTTTTTATGAGGATTTTGCTGTGTTTCTTTATCTCAGTCTTTCTGATTTGTGTAATTTCCCTCTCTTGCGCTCAGTACATAAGTGATGCGGAAAAAATAAGTGCTGGTCCACAAAAATAAGTGCCGGTGCCACCCAATGGCAACCACCTGATCAAATTAAGAACTCTTGAGCTATGGCTCGAAACCTTTGTGTGTTAAGGATGTACCAGAACTTTAAATTTAAATCCAGGTCTCCTAATTTCTACAGGTAACCAGTGGCTGCCTCGGGTCTTGCCATTGCTACCTCAACATGATCATTTCCATTGTGACCAGCTCTTCATGAGGTATGAGCTCTTTATTTGAGGTATCCAAAGGCACCCGCTGTTTGTGCTGACCAATTTGCAAAGCTGACCAAGCTGTTTTACAAAAATGTTTTTATGGTGAAAGTACTGGAACGGGGCAGTAAAAGTGAAAATGCTGCTCTGTTGGAGGAACACTGACCATGGGGAGCAGACATGTAGGCAAAGGTTCTAAAAAGTGAAATGGGTAAAAAAGGGTGTGCATTGAACATTGAATGCTTAAAATTAAAGAATTTGAACTGGAAAAATCACAAAGGCAATAGTATTTGCTTTGCACAGCCCTCTGGCAAATACCAAGTGACTAGTAAAGATCTGCAGTTTTGGTTAAGATTGTACACTGGGGCACTCACTATACAAATGTTTGCTGCCCTCGATCCTCCTTTCTCTGAGACTGATTGAACTTTTTAAATTTATTTTGTATTTATATGTTTACTAAGTATATACAAAACAAACATGTGACCATTACAAAGTTCACAGCTCATCAGTGGAATTTCACAACCAGAAATCAGTGCAGTACCATACACACAAATAGAAAGGATTATATTGATCACATGGGAATTGTTAACCTCGCGGCATCCCATCGCTGTACACATCGGTCGCAACGCTTCCTAAATGCAAAACATAACAATATATATGGCTCATACTGTACAGGCTCAGCTCTGCGAGTGGCTCGGAGGATCAGTGTGGGTGGATTCGTGTACTACAGGATCCGCACCCATGTCGGGAGTATCCTTGCTCGCCAGAAAATTCTTATACATAACCCAGAAGTTCTTTGGTCTATTGCGGGCTGGTAACGTATCACTATAGTTTTCAGTCTGGGTACAGCAATACTTCATGTCACTTGACCATTGAGTTAGTGTCGGTGGAGGATCTCGTAGCCAGCATATTGCCACACACCTCTTTCCTAGTAGTAAACCTATATCTATCAGTCGTCTCTTCGCCATAGGGATAGGTTTAGAGTACACAAGCAGAGCAAGCATCGGGTCCGGAACTAACGTCAGTTCTGTAACTCGGTTTAGTTTGTCACAAATCAGACCCCAGAAGCGGGCTATCTCCGGACATACCCAGGCTAAATGAAAGAAATCAGCGGACCGCTCGTTGCATCTATCCCAGGTAGACTCCTCTCTTAGGCCATAGCGGCACAGAGGCTCTGGGGCATAATAAACTCTGTTAAAAAAATGTTAAATGCACTAACCTATGCCAGCCATTCAGTGATATACGATTTGTGCTCATACAGCAGTAGGACCATATGTCATCAGTGAGGTCACTCTGCAAGTCTCTCTGCCATGCCAGTTCTTGATTGAGTGTATTTATTTCCCCTATTGGCCATTGAAGTGTGGTAGATCCTAGACCCCATCCTAGCAGGTGATTGTGCTTTAATGAGGGTAGTCAAGGCTAGCACCCCGGGAGAGACTGATGGAACTTTAATGTATTAAAAAGGATGTAAGGAACTGCAATCATTATACACAGACTGACATGTTGCCATAGTTGGACACCCTCTTGGTTTGCATGCCCACAATGTGCCATCAATTGTGACTACAATCCAGGGACGAGTATTTATGCAGGTGTAGGTACTATGCATACCAGCAACATCCTGAGAAGTACTACCTTACAGCCAGAGCTATCACTCTTCCGTGGGGGACCAAAATTTGCCAGGAATAACCAACAGTCTGCACGGTAAACATTCCAGATTTGAGCATCATTGTGCCATGGAAGCCCACTATAGAAATGACCTCCATTGTGCCAGAACCACTATGATGCCATTTTGAAAGACTAGTTGAAGTTTCTCAAAGAAATAGTTTGGTCTATTAACTTAGAGATATGGTACTAGATTCTTTGTTTTCACAATAGTTCATGGAAGCAAGAAAATGCTAATTCCACAGCCAGAGTAAAAAAAAGCCAACGCAACTTTGCCTCAATACAATATTATATTATATATTATATTTGACAAAAATCATATTCATTTGCTATCTTAATAATATATATTTGTAATATCCTAGTTTCCTGTTCATGTTTATGTATGTCATTTTCCACTACATGCTCAGCCAGTGGAATGTTACTGTGATGATCTATGACGGAACGTTTGGAGTCTGTGAAGAAAAGCCACAGTTGAGAATGGGCTGAGCAGAATGCTGGTTGCTCCTGGTGGGGCTAGTTCAGGACCTGTCCTGGACTTATTTATCTCATCTACATATCCTGTAACCTACTTCAATAAATCATCCTGAACTACATTAACCTTTCTGGACTTCGTTACTACAATTATTTGGCGACGAGTTGAAGATGTTCCCACGCTCTACAGTTGTTCAAAGAAGCTAAAGATGTTTTCTACAATTTGTCAACATGTTGGGACGAGGCAAAACCGTTACAAGCTCAGGCAACACATGGTAACAAGTCTGAACCACAAGAGGCCACACTTACAATGTTTGTTGTCTTCCAAGAGGTTGTTTTCAAAATAAGGATACCACAACAGAAACCAAGGAAACAGCATGTTTCACAGCCCCACCAGTGTCCATCACATCGGACAATCCCAGCCCAGGCGTGCTGTGATATGCATCTTCTGGAAATGTGTTATTAGGCAGCTTACACCTTGCTGCTGTTTTCACACAACACTACAAGAAGCATCTACAGTGCATCGGGAAGTTATGTAATCAGTGGCTAACAAGGTATGTGCCTTCAGAGCGCAATTATGTGTTATTGTTTAGCGTAATGCCGTTTCAGTTAATGCTTCACGTCTATTATTTGGAACAAGCTCCTGACTCATCTCTTTGTGGGCTTTGGATGATGTTGCCTGCTCATCGTGCCTCCATGTCAGCGCAGGACTAGTGAAACTCTACTTGTACCAGTTTACATTGCTGGTTGGCATTTCTAATGTGAGTAAGCTGAATGCCACTTGCAAATGGCCTGGTCTCCCTGCCTGCCTCAAGAGAGGGCCATATGGGTAAAAAAGTCTGTTTTTCCACGAAAATTGTCTTGCGTACACTGAGGGTGAAAAAAACAGTTATGCTGCGATTTTTTAAACTTTAAATAGAGCACGGTCTCCTCACCTTGTTCACGGTGTCGCGCGGAGCAGCTGTAGAATCTTAAAATTACGTCTTTGTTGCTAGACAGTTTGTAATGCTGCTGTTGAAAGCCTAGCAGTAAGAGCGTGCCTGGAGCCACTCGGCGTGCGTCTCCTGTGCGCACCGCCATCTTTGGGGTGGAGACTGCATCCACGCTCTGCTCCTGTCAGTAAAGTAGATTCAAAGTTCAAGAGTACTGCGTTCGTTTCAGCGTCAATATCGCTCTTCTCTCCTCATGGATTATGCTGCAATGCTTTTCAAGTAAATGCAATGGTCGTCCTGGCTAGATGTTAGTTCTTTATAGTCTCTACGTTTGGTGTTGAGTTCAAGTTCTCATCTGAACACTCCCTGGACTCTTGACTTTACTGGAAGATTGTGTGGTGAGTTCCAAATTCTTCACACGCCCTGGTCCTCTTCAGTCTTCAGTGGGCGTCTTCTCTGCACCATTGTTCTATTTTGTCTCTAGTCTTGTGGAGCCGCTGTTTTCCATCAAAGTGCTGTTTGGTTCCCACAATGCCTGTCCCACAAGATTGTGGTGACAGGCACACCATTGAGAATTTTGAAATCCTAACCCCTTAAGTGCTGCTGACGGCCAATGGTCGTCAGCAGCGCTACCTCCCCAGTGCTGCGCACGACCATTGAACGTCCATTCAGCACTAGTTCTAATGGACAGCGCAGCACTGGGGAGAAATGTTTACACGCAGCTAAGGTGCTAATTTAGGTGCATGTTTTAATGATCTAACACTGGTATGTTTTCATTCTATGGGAAATAACGACCTATGTTTTTGTTGAGCGACATGTTATTGTGTATGCCAGCATTATGTTGGGTGTTACTGTTTTCACCCTTACTAGAGGGTGGTCGTCTCTTCCATAATAATGCATAAAGAAAATGGTAGTGGTGTATCCAAAATTGGATAAGACCGCACATACACAAATAATAGTCTAGTGGACAAAATTGCTGGATAAGTAGAAACAATCTTTAGTTCTTAAAGATGGAGTGCTGCATAGACCCCTATCCCCCACTACCAAGAGGGATCAAATGTCAATCAGAAGATTGACAAGTATACAACCAAAAAGAAGTGGTCAAAGAGAGCACAATCCTGAAACGCATGTAAATATAAGACTAATGAGTCATGTGGTGACAACAGTATTTAAACTATATATGATCTATAATTTCCAATTTTAGGACAGGACAAAGGAGCCGACTCCCTGTAGGAGATATGAGTAACGTTCCAAAGATGGTATGTTGGCCCATCAGGCATCATTATCAGGTGGTGCCTCTCACTACATTTTCGCCTCCATTTCCTTCGAGACCACACTACAGCACGCTTGCGCTGTGCTCCTCTTGCTAATAATATCGCGACTCAGGATGGCCCAACATACCATCTTTGGAACGTTACTCATATATCTCCTACAGGGAGTCTGTGCTGTCTAAACTTACTGAACACACCAACATGTACATGAGGGGACTGTTTAACTCTAGCTGAGTTCGAGATGGCAATCTGATCTGTCATATTCTATACCTACTACACTGCAGATGATCTTATTGGCTATCTTGGACCATTGCCCTTTACTTTGATTCCTGAGTCTCATTGTTACTGTCACATGACCAAGATAAGAGGTCACATGCGCTGTGATACTCTGTTTCCATAGCCTTGAAAAAGTCTGAGTACTTATTGATAGTACTGACGAAACACGTGTCGGCTGTTTTCTATCAACTTCAAATCTTATGGATCTCCTAATAAAGAAAATGATAATATGAATATAAACTTTATCTGCTCCTTTGTCCTGTCCTAAAATTGGAAATTATAGATCATATATAGTTTAAATACTGTTGTCACCACATGACTCATTAGTCTTATATTTACATGCGTTTCAGGATTGTGCTCTCGTTGACCACTTCTTTTTGGTCTTTTCCATAATGTGCGTCTTCAAATGTCTCATTTCAGTTATTGTTTCCCTTTCTACAGGATGGGAGTGGCTTTTAGTCCCATGTCCCCTCTTTCTCAGGTTGGGTGTTAATCCCATTCAACACTACGTTCTTGTCACAAATTTGTTAAGCCTGTGTGTCCCTCATGTGAGAGGTGGCTTAAGGGGTTTGTTCCCTTGTCACATCTGGTATGGGTTTTAGTCCCATTTCTGACGTTATTTGTCATACTACACGTATGATGTTAACCCTTTCACCTTGTGGGTTATGGGGTGTTGCCCCATTTACATGTTTTGGGTACACCCCTACTTCATGCTGCATTTGTTCTTATGGGTGTTAGTCTCATACAACACTAGATGTTACACTGCTTAGGTTATGGATCAGTCCCATTTTAGCATGTGTCCCTCACATGAGGGGTGGCGTGTTGGGTTATGGTTCCCTTCCCCACAGTTTCCTTACATGAGGAGTACTTTCTTGGGTGTTGTCCACCCATAATGTTTGAGTATTGGGGTACGTTTCTCCATTTAATCTTTCCACGTGTGTCCACATTTTTATTCCCTACACTGGGATGAACATTGTGCGTACATGGACCCTAGGTACACACCGTCAAGAGTTAATTTTTTCTGTTTGCATGTTTGCTATCTGTTTATTTTTAGTCTGGGATTGCAATGGGTTTCAGTCCAATTTGCTAGCAATGGGTCCTAGTCCCATCTGCTCTCTATACACTTACCTGCTTGGGCTACTTACGGTTCCCAGGGAATCAATGTGTAGGTGTCAGTCCTATTGCATTTGTAAACTATCTCTATCCTTAGGGACTGGTTATGGGTTCCTACCTATTTGAAGTTGTTTTTACAAGGGCTTTTATTTCTTGTGCTTTAGTCCCATTAGTATTGGTTTTTACTCCTTTCCTCTTAGTAAGGGTTGGTCTTGGGTTACAGTCCTCCCATTCTCACATATGTTGGGTACATCCTTACCCTTACATAGGGTGTGTTTCTTGAGTTTCAATCCCATCTTCTGCTTTGTTTCTCAACGTTATGCCTGCATTATATTACGTTGTCTATTTTGCAATGCAATGTTAAGCTTAATTACTATGTTAATTTTATAACGGGGAAGTATGTGTGATTTTATTGTATTTTACTCTCATCTTCTCTGTTATCTCGCTTTTTCAGTTCTTCTCGTGATGTCTTTTCTCCATTCATCCGTGGATTCTTGTTTCTAGTTGTTAGTTTTTCTTTCTTCTCAGTTTTTTCCCTTATCGTAGTGCGTATTTTGATCTCTTCTTTCCTCTTGTGGTTACTCCTTCTTCACCACACTGTGTGTGCCTGGATGTATGTAGTCAAGTGTTTTGTTATGTTGTGTTATTCTTTGCCTCCTCGCATGTCTGCCTGGCCAGTAGGTGTGTTTTGGGGGTAGTAATTGATGCGGTCAAGTCTATTTATTTTCTTGTTGTCTTCTTTTGCTGTGTCTTTCTTATCTTTCCTATTTTTTTTATATAGAATGTGGGATGGGTTATATTTATTTGTTTTTTCTTTTGTCATTTTCTCCTACTCCCTATTATCTTTCTGTTCTTTCCTTGCAGTTAATTTCTTTGCTTCCTTTGCTGTTTCTCTATTTCTCTCTTTCCTCATTTTTGGTTCTCTATTTTTATCTCATTTATGGTTCTCCCTTTTTAGTTTCCATCTTATTTGTTTTTGTTATATAAGAAAGGAGGATAAGTAGTATCCTAGTTTCCTGTTCATGTTTATGTATGCCATTTTTCACCACATGCTCAGCAAGTGGAATGCTACTGTGATGATATATTACGGAATGTTGGGAGTCTGTGAAGAAAAGCCACAGTTGAGAATGGGCTGAGCAGAATGCTGGCTGCTCCTGGTGGGGCTAGTTCAGGACCTGTACTGGACTTATCTATCTCATCTACGTATCCTGTAACCTACTTCAAAAAATCATCCTGAGCTACATCAACCCGTCTAGACTTCGTTACTACAATATTATTATATTGATATGAGGTAAAGCATGTCCTGTTACAGTTGAGCTCGGCCAATGCCTAATACCATGGCCCAGATTCAAATGCTGGTCATTATATAAAGGATGTCACAATGGTGGCAGCACGTTCAGTTTGAAACTGATAAAATGACTGAACTGTTGGGCTGTTGGGTTATCAAGACCATATGACAAGTTGTAAGTAATTTTATCTCATTAGGTATATGGAAAAAATTCAAGGTACAAACCATTTTTAAGAATAATATTGTAATTAAGCTTATCCCATAATTCTTAACTTACAGGAATTGTACTTAGGAAAACAGAATCTTATGCTTAATCACTCTAATAATAAACTATATTGGATCTTTCTAATCTGAAGTTGATGAAGGCGAAAAGTTTTTTGTGCTTTACATTTGTACAACACAAAAGCAACTCCACAATAATATAAAAAGTTCCTTCTTTCTGATTATTATATTTTCTAATTTGGATGATTTCCATCATGTTTGTACCAAGATGCCTGAATACTGCTTTTGCATTTTAAAAGAAAATATGTAAAGGTAATGAATTCTCAATTAGCCTTTATAATTTCGTACCTCTGTTGGGTCATGTTAAACATAGAACTGAGAATTGATAGTAAATATTATAATCTGAAAACGAATTAATGAACTAACCTGCAATGTATATTGTCTCTGTGGGAGACCAATGAGTTTTTGAGCTTTTAGAATTTTGTTCTATAACTAGCCTCCAGATTAAATGAGGTTGCAAAACCCACATCCATTAGCTAAAATTGGAGCATCATAATGAAGTCTGGGTCTTGTAAATAGTCACAACAAAACATATTTTCTTTTTAGAAAATCTCCTAGATCGCTATTGTTACAAATGAAGGTGTCTAGTTGGCAATGGTTTGCAACTTTGTGCAAGTAGGGACCCTTGCTTCTAGTCAGAGTAAGGGAGTTACACCTTTAAACAACCCCTGCTAATTCCCTTGATAGCTTGGCATGGGCAGGCAGGCTTATCTCAGAGGCATTGTGTGAAGCATTTCTGCTCACATACAGTAATACAGTGAAAACACTACAAATGCACACCACACTAGTTTAGAAAAAATAAGTAATCTTTATCGAAACGAAACAAGACCAAAATGACAAAAATCCAACATACAATAATCAAAATATGCACTTTGCAAGAATAACCTTAGAAATGCAGTTCCTTAAAGTCAGTAGCTCCGTCCGGTGCTACTGCAGTGCTGAAAACAGCCAAATCCAACAGTTTCAGCCAGGCGACCGCATTGGTGAGGACCTGCGTCGGTGTCTAGTAAAGAGTACTTTTGGTTCCGCTGACTGTATTGGTGCGGGCCAGTTGTGGCAACCATCATGGTTGTGGTGTGAAGGGGAGTGGTGCAGCGTGCGTTGCCCTCAAGTTGCGGTGCAGGCAGCGGCTCTGTTAGGGTCGTTCAGCGGCATCAATGAGAACTTGGCGGCAGTGCACAGTGGGGCGTAGCTCGTTGTGGTGCCGGTCGATGGGAGCTGGTGTTGGTGGGCCATGGCTGCGATGTCAGCTGAGAACGGTTTTGTCAGTGAAACCAGGGCAGTGGAGTGAAGCGAGGCAGTGGAGAGTGTGGTGCCCACAGGACACAGTGCAAGCAGCAGCACAATGGTGGTAGCAGTCATCGTTGTCGGTGAGACCAGGGTTGCAGTGCAAAGTGCGGCGGTGCCCTTTGCAGTGCCTTCAGGTCATGGAACCACAGTGGTCTTGCTGGTGGCGTCGGGTTATAGTTTCCCTCTGTGGCAACTGAGGCATGAGGTCCCAGAGGTGGTACCCAGATGAAGGTCAAGTCTTTACTATTCCTGAGACTTCTTGAACAGGAGGCAAGCTCTCCCTCAAGCCCTTGGAGAAACGTAAGCAAAGATGTTGCTGTCTACAGTGAATGCACATCCCCAGTCCCTGTCACTCCAAAGCCAGACAGTCAATCCACAAACCAGCAGAGGCACACAGGATGACTAAGCAAGAAAATATCCACTTTCCAAAAGTGGTATTTTCAAACACACAATATAAAAATCATCTTTACTAAAAGATGCATTTGTATGTTCTAAATTCATGGATACTAAACTCCATCTTTCTATCTTGTTCCAGTGGGAAGGAATATTTATAAAATGTTATAAATAAATTCCCATTCTATCCTATGGGACAGATAGCCTTTCCATAGTGAAAAACGAAATGCACTGTATTTCACTATCAGGACATGTCCCACACACCAGTACATGTTCTAATCTTCACATAGACTGCACCGTGACCACAGGGGTACGTTGGGCCTACCTTAGTGGAGACTCGCTTGTAATAAAAGGAAAGGTTAGGGCGTGGCAAGTCAGTACACTTGCCGTATCGACATGGCAGTAGAGACTGTGCACAGACACTGCTGTGGCAGGTCTGAGACCCCTTTGAAAGGCTACTTGTGTGGGTGGCTCAATCAGTGCTGCAGGCCCACTAGCAGCCTTTGACAGGCCCTGGGCACACATAGTGCACAGTACTAGGGACTTAGTAGTAAGTCAAACTAGCCAATCATGGAAACACCAATCCATATGCACAATTTACATAGGGAGCACTTGTACTTTGGCACTGATCAGCAGTGGCAAAGTACCCAACGCATCTAGACCAGAAAAAACTATATCTAGAACACAGCAAAATTACAGGAGGCAAGCACTTTTAGAGCCAGAACAAGTTGTGTCTACAGAGTAACCGCAATAGGTACTCCCGGCTTAGCTGGTGTCCATACAGAGCAATATCTGCCTAGATCGGAGGCACAGATGCCACAGATCTGACCTAAGACAACAATGGTGGTGAGTACACCCCTTTTCACATTGAGAGCCAGACTGTGCTTTTAAGCTATCAGTCCTGAAAAAAGCCTCTAGAGGTCCCACAAGGCTGAAACATGTTGATCACCATCACCATTGCGATAGACCAGTAACTGGGTCTATACTCGCACAATATTGTTTTTAGCTTCCCACATCACAGATCTCAGGAATGAAAATACACGAGATTTGATGTAGGGAATTTTATTTCACATTTCTAACCACGAGCACGCCCTCTTTTTATTCCGGGCCACTACTGTCAAACCAGTTGGTCTTCCTCCATGCGGAGGTCAGCATACTGACAAAGGAAAAGACCTGATGATCATGCTGTTACGGCACATCAACATATACAGCCCATCGCCTGTGTACGTATATGAGGGTTTTTTACAACGATGGTCCCCCACGTTAAGACCCTGGTGACACAGGACATGTGGTTGATCCTAGGGGGCCAATGCGACACTCTGCCACCTCTCCAGTTAATATGCCCCTTTGCTTGTTCATGAGATGCAGCCTTGTGGTCCCAAAGTGACAAAGCATGTTGTTGGTCTCAGTAGCATAAACAAATGCATCACCACTCATTGTAAAAATGCACCCTTGTGCCTTAAAGGTGCATATTCCATATTGTCCAAATTCAGTATACTGGAGGGCTAATGTGATGTACAACTATGAGCAGGAGGGAAATGCATCCAAAAGTACAGTCTAAGGACTCTGCATAACAGGAATGTGTCCCATTAAAAACAAAACATGTTTTGTCTGTGTGCCATGCTCACAGAACCATACAGTCACAGTCAAATATTTGATTTACCGTCTTAATTTCTATGCAGGTAAGTACTTAAACAAAAATAACTCAATCGGAAAGAAAGAGGCAGAGTCCGTGGTGTTAGAGTTCTTAGGGGTTTTATTCCTTAAAAAGGAATGGGTCAGGTACTGGATATCGGGTTCCTGCCACCACTGGGGTGCAGGAAGGGATAGAGCATAGTTTATTGACATTACATTACTTTTATACTTAATATACACAATAGAAGTCAATGCAGAAGGCGTAACAGCTGAGAGACAAGATAAAGATACACACGTGTTGGCAATACGTAATCAGAAGGCGTGAACTAAGGCGTGCACAGAGGTGTGTTCTAGAAACGTCACATGTAAGTGTCAGAAGTGGGTGGCTCTATAACAGAATAGTGCAGAGTCAGCAGGAATCGTTAGCTAGGATGCGCGCGCAGCTGCATGACGTGAGATTGACGTAAAGTTGGAGGTTGCAGGGGACTTGACATTTACACTAGAGGAAAGAGACAGAAGTCTGGCATGTCAGATCAACTCGTTCCTATATCATATCTGGTATCTGATGTTTGGGAACCATATTATCTAGAAGGAAAAGGTTTCTCGGACAGAGGCTATTCTATACTGACTGTGAGTGCGTGTATAAGCGTCTAGGTGTCTGCATGAGATGCGAGGGGGCATGGGCCTACCATGGTAACAGAGACTATGAATTACTTGGACGGAGACAGTGAGGCCGGGCCCTTTGCTCTGCAGCTGGAAGGATGTTTACTTAAACTAGTAGGCAGGAATGTATTTTCGAGGAGCGGAACAGATAATTCGAAGGTTGAATACAGTCTTGGCAGGCAACAGGCTGAGCTAAGCGCCGTGAGCCGCGCAGGGAGTAAGGCAGAGGTCACGGGTACAGAGGCCGGCTCAGGCTGAGGCATTTCAGAGTCTGAAGGCAGGAAAAGGCTCGATGGCAGAATTCAGGGCCTACTTCGCCTGGGCTGGAAAAACGTGTAAAGTACACCACAAAAAGACGTTGGCAAGGCATACTTATAAACGGACTATTCAACCCATTCAGGGTGGGTCTGAAAGAGGACACGTTAACGTTGGACGCAAATGTGTTTGCGTCTTCATAGCTGGCACAGGAGGGAAGTTACATGCACTTTAAGTTCGTACATGGAGACGGTGGGGTACACGTTAGGGAACATTTCTTGACCATAAAATTTATATTTCCTCATTCCCTCCTTGTTCCCTACGGACCCTTCATGATATATCGATCCTCATGAACCGATCAGTCTGTTCACGTAACATCATTTGCTCTTCTTTCTTCTGTTCACGTTTTGCATGAAAACTGGAATGCGGAATACATGACGTGGCGCACAGACCGCAAATCGCTGGCCCACATTGTAGACATAAGCCACAACTGAATACTATGAGAAGGGCAATGCCTAGGAAGGATAGGATCTTCCATCCCCAAGCAGTCAATGTTGTCCAGAACCAACCGGACCAAGTCCAGGTGCCTGGATTCTGATGTATCAAACTTGCAATTTTATGAAGACGTGTGATAGCTTTATATACAGTTGGCGCGTTTTCTGGAATGAAAACACAGCAACTTGACCCGATGACCTTACAAGCTCCGCCTCTATCTGCCAAGATGACGTCAATAACGAGACGATTCTGAAGAACAACAACCCGCATAGCGGACTGCTCTTCTGTTAAGTTGCCTAGAGCGGAGGTAGTTTAATTCACTACTGCTTCGAGGGTTCTAGTTAATTTGCGTATCAGTTTACTATTGAAAACAGCACCTAAGTAGGGGAAGAAACCTTTATTAAAGTCTGTATATTGCTCCCATGCCGTTTCAGTATAGTCGACAATCGGGAGATCTCTTCTGAGTCTACTGTTTACTAGATTTGTATTTCTGTGATAATCAGGAGGAGCTAGGAAAACAGGGGGCAGAAGGAAGGCAATGTAACAGGTACCTTCCCAATCTAGAGGTAAGCGTATGTATGCGGTATGGCCACAAACAAAGTAGGAATGACGAGTAGCTCTAAATGTAGACCTGCCCTGATCACTGAATTCGACCACAGTGGTACATTTACTATGACCTAAGTGTACTGAACCCTTCTTTCTGAGACATAAATCACCAGTGACTGGTAATACTGACATAGCAGGGAGAACTGGTGCAGCTTCGGATTCAACAGTAAGAATCATGAGGTTAATTGTGTAATTACCTAAACCATATACTTCATTTTCTAGATCAGTTCCTGTCCTAGTGGGAAGTCCCTTCTTGTCAGGGTAGCAGGCGTTAAGCAGAACTAAGTTCAGGTTTCCCCAAACCCAATTCCCTTCGAAAATAGCAATATCAGAATCTAAAGAATTAATTAATCTGAACCATGCACCACAGGAGCCATTGTGAGTGAACGGGTACGGAAAAAGAGGCAGAACTCCCTTGTATTTCTGGTAGGGAGGGAGTCGGCCACATATCCAACAGTTGGTAGCATTGTTAGTCTGATGGGAGTGATGTAACATACTAATGAATGTATTGTTGCGCAGCGCGAGTCTGTAAGATAACTCATGTAATGGTAATTCGCTAAAAGAATGTTCGGCAGAGACATTGTAAGCAGATTGTGTAGGTTTGAAGATAGGGTAATATACGGGCAGCAATATACTAGCAGCAATAATCAGAAGGCTCAGAAAAAACAAAATCAATAATGTCACTAAACAGTGACTACGGAGTGATTTACAATATGCACGTTTCTTGAATTGTCTCTCTCTCTCTATCTCGATCTAGGGGATACATGTCAGAAACTAATTTAACCGATTCACCTAGGGGAGGACTTAAACAATTAAACTGTCTGACTTGCTAGATCGTAATTTAGTTCTGTACTCTTCTTGCGGAGTTTTCTCTCTTTTAGGTACTTTAAAGTCACTAGATTCTAGGCAGTCCTTTGAGGGGGTGGACGAGTCAGTTTCGGGTAAAAGTTCATTACATTTTTTTATATGACTCGTGTGGATCCACCCCTTGCGGCCTTCAACCTTGATAGCGGTCCTCGTGGTCAGAAGGACGAGCTTGGGCTCCTGCCAGCGGGGCTCCAGCGGACTCCTCCTGTCGAAGTTGCGGATCAACACCGTGTCCCCTGGACGGACATCGTGCGGCTTTACATCAGGGTTGTCGGGAAAGGCTGCAGCAACCTGTGAACGACATGATTGGAGTGCAGACATCAAGGAGGCAAGATAATCTGTCAGCATATTGCAATCAACATCAGTTATTTTCTTAGGCATGGGCGTCCCCCACATATTTGGTGGCCTGCCAAAAACCACCTCATACGGGGATAGCCCTGATCTCGAATGAGGAACCATCCTCATGTAGAATAATGCAACTGGCAGGGCGACTATCCAGTCGACCCCTTTCTCTTTACAAACTTTGGCAAGACGGGTCTTTAATGTCTGATTATGCCTTTCTACAAGGCCAGCTGCCTCGGGGTGTCGGACGCAATGGAATTTCCACTGGTATCCTAGCAGAAGTGAAACCTGCTTCATGAGCTCGGACGAGAAGGGCTGTCCGTTATCTGAGTACACGATACGAGGCAAGCCGTACCGCGGGAAGAATTCTCGAACCAGCTGCCTGGCAGTGGTCGGAGCAGTGTAGTCTGGGACTGGATATGCTTCGGTCCAACGGGAAAGTGCACAAACAATTACGAGGACATACTTAAATCCTCGACATCGGTCCATCTGGATATAATCCATCTGGAGGACTTCAAAAGGGTGATCGGGAGGATGAAATCCACCTTGCTCTACAGGGACACTTTTACCTGGATTGAACTGACAACAGATCATGCAAGTACGCACTTTCTGTTTTGCTGCTGCTCGTAAGTGTTTGTTGTACCAGAGATTCTGTAAACTGTCTAACATGGCTTTTTCTCCTAGGTGAGCGGGACTATGTGCAGTATTTATTATGACTTGAACCATAGAATCGGGGAGAAACCATGTAGATTTTCCCTTCGTCATCCATCCCTGATCTGTCTGGATCCTTCCTAGTTCAGTCCATTTCTTGATTTCATCTGGAGTGGCATGTGTCTGAATATCGATTACATATAGTGTGGGATCCTTAACAGTCATACAATGTGTCGGTACTATAATCTTTGTCATATCAGTTGTCTGGGTGTGAGTCAATGCTGTATGTTTTGCTGTTTGATCTGCCAGGTCATTACCCTGGGAAACAGAGTCTGTAACTTTAGTATGTGCTTTACACTTCATGATGGATATGCCCGAAGGCAGATGTATTGCTTCTAACAGTGCTTGAACGAGGAGGCCGTGTTGAATCTTGGCTCCGTGGGAAGTCAAGAAACCTCGTTCTTGCCATAACATTCCGAAGTCGTGTACGACTCCGAAAGCATAACGAGAATCAGTGTATATGTTAACATTTCTGTTCTTGGCTAGTATACAGGCTCGGATCAGAGCGATGAGCTCTGCTGCTTGAGCGGACAGTGTGTCAATACGGTGTGTTTCTTTGACTTCAGTTTCAGTGGTTACTGCGTATGCGGCCACTAACTCTCCTGTACTTGTTCTCATGCATGAACCGTCCACATAAAGTGTCAGGTCTGGGTTGGTCAGTGGAACATCTGTTAAGTCTCGTCGGGGCTTTGTTACTGCATTAATAATCTCTATACAATCATGCGGGCTGAATCTGTTATAATCGAAGGTAACAGTGTGGCAGGATTTAGAATGTTACAGCGTCTGATTTCTATGTGGGGCTGGAATAGTGTCAATTCATAACCTGTCAATCGTGCTATAGTCAAGTGTTGTGTCTGGGTTCGGTTTAGAAGGACCTCTACAGAATGTGGAACTTGTACTGTCAATGGATGTCCTAATACAATTGAGTCGCTCTGTCTGATTGCTAAGGCTGTCGCTGCAACTGACTTTAAGCACGCAGGGAGTGCCTGGGCTACTGAATCCAATGTACTCGAAAAATAAGCGCAAGGCTTATGTGAACCTGCTTGGTCTTGAGTGAGGACAGACAACGCTGTACCATCACGTTCTGTAACAAAAAGTGTAAAAGGTTTGCTGTAACATGGTGTCGCTAGAACTGGTGCTTGACATAAAGCTTTCTTTAATTCCTCAAAAGCCTGTGTATGTTCCTGAGTCCAAGGAAGGGCAGTCGAAGTCGCTGCCTCCTGTGTTGTCAACTGAATGAGTGGTTTAGCTAGAAATGCATACTGGGGAATCCATTGTCTGCAGTACGAGGTGAGGCCTATAAAGGCCCGCACTTCCTTTTGTGTCTGGGGTTGTGGCATATTTACAATTAACTGGATGCGGTCAGGAGTGAGCTGTCTCCCCACTTTGGACAGCAAGTGACCCAAGTACACAACTTGCTGAACACAGAATTGTAGCTTCGAAGGAGACACCTTGTGTCCCTTGTCGGCCAGAAAATGTAAAACTGTCAATGATGCTTGTTCACATTCGGGTTCACTTCGTGCGGTGATCAGCAGATCATCGACGTACTGTAGTAAGGCAGTATTAACTGGCATATGGATACAATCAAGTTGTCTTTTCAGTGCTTGACTATAGATGCTGGGGCTTTCTGTGAATCCTTGAGGTGCGCGTGAAAATTTGAAACTTCGTCCATTTAAACTGAATCCGAAGAGATATTGGCTCTCCGGATCGATTGGTACACTGAAGAAGGCGTTCTTGAGGTCAATTACAGTAAAGAACGTTGCTTCTGAATCAATAGCAGTCAATAAGGATGAGATGTCGGGAACCACAGGGTACTGTGGAACAATGCATTTATTCAGTTCTCGTAAATCAATCACCAGCCGATATACTGGCGGTGCATTGGGATCAGTACGTTTAAGAATCGGAATGATAGGGGAATTACAGATATTGGAGTCGGTCTCTACGACCACTCCTTGGGCAATAAGCTCTTCAATGATTTCCAGTAAAACCACTACAGCATCGGGTGGTAACTTGTATTGTCTGATTCGGGGTAAAACAACTCCTGGTTTGAGTGTAACACGGTATGGTGTAATGTGCATGCAACCTACATCGGTTGGGCCTTGTGCCCACAGGTGTTCCGGTACATTTTTCAATCTGACATCAAAATCTCGTAATACATAGTGACCCTTAAAGTCACGCAGGAAAAGTCTAACTCCTTCCGGAGAACAACATATCACGGCTCCTAGAGCCTTCAGCGTCTTTATTCCTAACAAGTTTTCTGGACATGATTTCGTGAGTAACAAGTCTGTAACACGTGATAATGGACCTACTGCTAGGGGTACGGGTTCTGATACTTCATTTACAATAGGCTTTCCTGAAAAACCAAGGGAAACATTCTGTGAGCCTGAGAGGGGTGCCCCTGGAACTTCATCATGGCTGATTGTTGTGCGGCTTGCCCCTGTGTCAATTAAAAACTTTCTGTCTTTTCCCAATACCTGGCTATGTACGTAAGGACCCTCTTGATCTACAGGAATCTCGATAAGGGGCAAGCCAACCTCCCTCTCTAGGCTGTTTCATGTGTATCGCTGATAATCAGGATAATCAGATTGGGCGTACTGGTACATTTGCTGTGAAACTTGCTGAGTCGCGGCAATGGGCTGTGGCTGTGATACCGCTACGGTCTGGGCAGTGTGTGATGAAGCATGCATAGGCTGTGTATTCTGTGAAGTCTGTGGCTGGACCTGGTCTTGTCTAGGCTGACGCGGTCTTTCTTTAGTTTTACCTGTCGCTATATTGTGTTTCAGGACTGGACATTCATTTACGTAGTGGCCTGGCTGCTTGCAATAGTTGCATGTCCCTTTAACGGGAGCTGCTGAGTTACTTGTCTGCGTCCCACCCTTTTTCTGACCGTCAGCTGGGACTGTCTGGGCAACTAGTATTTTCATTTTCGTGTCTTTCATACGTCTTTGTTCGTGTTCTTGTTCTTCTCTAATTCTGTTCTGATGATATTGTAACATTTGTAACATCTGGGATGGCGTATTTGCTTGCCATGTACTTTCGACTTTATATACTCGATTCTTAACCTGCGTTAGGGAATTCTCTACTAATTTACTTACAAAAAGGTGTGGGTATGACTCGCTACTTGGTTTCAGGCCACTATTTATAATGAAACATTTCTCGAATCTTGAATAGAAGTCACTAGTATCTTCGTCGTGTTTCTGTTTACAGGCTGAGATCGCGTCCCAGTCTTCCTTCTTAGTTGTCAATAATCTTGGCAAAACCTGTACTATTAAACCTGGTAATGCTTTAGCTTTTTCCCCAAGGCCTAGCCCTGGAGTACGAATTTTTTCTTCGTCTTCTATTTCAGTCCATATAATCTTTTTATCTCCCACCTCCCATTCTTTTTCTTTGAGTTTCTCGTAAATGCCAGTAGGCAACAGTACTTTTAACAATTTCATAATATCCGTATATGTGTAGTCTCCCATGAGTAACATATCCTTAAGTTCTCGGTGAAAACCTGCAGGGTCTTTATCGTGACAGGGTACTAGTTTCTTCATTTCTAACAATTCTAACTTTGTCAAAGGTGTGTACACATACACGCGTTTCAGAGTATTATCTGTACCCATGACTGGGTGTATTTCTCGTAAAGGATTCTGTCTGTCCAAATGCTCCATATGAAACATTTTTCTTTCTGGGGGCGGAGCTGAAACATGTTGAGGGCCTAAAAAAGCGTTATATCTGTGTCGTCGCTCTAGAATTATTTGAATCAACTTGGTACTTAGGCCTCTCCATCTATTCATAAGTAGTGTTTCTAATGTATCAGGTAAAGGACCTGGGTCCGAATGTTCGTTTCTGTATAACGTGAGAAGATGCTGAATCATGTATACACTCGCTAATTTCTGCTCGTCTGGGGAAAGGTTCAGAAATGTCTGTGCTACGGTATCACATTGTATATGCTAGGATTGTCAGCCCATAGTACTGCTGATCGGGCTAGTTCTTGTTCATCCATAGAATTGAGTACATGGTACCCCATTCGTTCTTGAAGCATTTTATCGGTATCTTGAAACAGATATTCAGAAGAATTCGGTTTTGATATACTAGACAGAAAAACTCTCTTGCTTTCTGGGCGAATACCTTTCCTAAGGTAATTTCCCTTACCTACGTACGCTATCGTTTCTTTAGGTTGTTGTTTGGGTTCCTCTCGGTCTTCCTCCCCGGAGGAATCAAGCCTATTGCTATCTGCTTCACTTTCTTGTTTCTTTCTTTCGTGTATCTCTATTACTTCTTTCCTGATCTTTTTGTACATACTTGTTTATCGTGTTTTCCCTCGGCTATGTTCTGGCCCCACTTGTTTAGTGCATCCAATTCGTCTTGGTCTACCCCAGGCCTGTCTCGTTCTCTTATTAGACAGTTTATGAAGAATCGTAATATACAACCTTGAGTGTCAGTTTTCTGGTAAGCCAGGGCCTCTTTAATACAGTCAGGATCTTCCCCAGTCTGGATAAAATGGTATATTCTATCTAGATGATCAGTCATTCCTGGGAATAACATTAAGTAATCTGTGACTTTTCGTAAACGAAGGGATGCTAATAACATCCTATCGTCTTTACCGGGTACTGGATCGTATCTGCAAACCGGAAGGGGTTCTTTAAGCATGTCAAAATTTGTAGTTCGGGGTGTACGGTTCTTTAATATGTCCCTTATGTTTAACCTATGTTGTGGTGGCGGGGTCTGGTGACCTCCTGTCGCACCTCCAGAGGCGGATGCTTGAGTATGACTTGTCTGTGGGGACTGTGTAAGTAACTGAACTGGTGTTCTCCCAGGGTCAGGCCTAAACGGATTCAGGGTATCCATCTTAGGTGTAGGAAGTGGTGGAGGAACAGGTGGAACAGGATTCCGGACGGGAGAACTTTGTTGTGGTAAGGGCGGGACATGGTCTTGGGGTGGGTTGCCACCTCCGTCACCATCAGTAGGTGTTACCTGGGCAGGTGGATTGGTGTAAGCGGGAGCTACATCGTCTAGATAGGAGGCAAGGAATATGTCCTTTGTAGTTCGGTGATTTACTTTAGTTGGAACCAATGGCGGTGGCAGATCTTTCGGTATTTCTGAAGTGGCTTCGGGCGAACCCTCGGTCACTAAGTACATACCATTTACAAGGTTATTTCGCATACGGTCTACTTGTTCTGCCTTTACTCGAATCCCCTCATTAACTAATTCGTTTTCTCGGGCTTTATCCGACTCTTCTCTATGTCTGTCTTCTCTTCGGAGTGCTTTTTCGGCACGTTTATGTGATTCCTTACGCCAAAATTCTATGGCATCTTTCTGAGATTGTCTGGCTTTCTTTTTCCATAGCGCTTCTTCTACTTTCAGGATGCACTCGGCATCCCATGTTCCTGTAACGGGCCATCTGTGTCTTTCTTCTAGATGCTTAGTATAATCGGCCCATAAATCTAGGTACAGTATGGCATCTAAGCTATGCTTATGATACATAAAATTTCCAGGAGTGTCCCTAGGGGGGATAGGAATTTCTTCCTCTAGCATCCCTTTCCTAGTTCCTATCTGTCTTAACTTATTGAAAAGCGGCATCTTGTTACTTAGTACTGGATACTCGATACTTGTTACTTACTTCTGGATACAGCTAGTTACACAAAAACACAGTAATGTACACAAAACAGTCACTCATACCACAACATTAATCACATAAAACATTTTGAACATATATTACTACCCTTTACACTAGATGTACTGCTAAACAGCACAGATACACTGTTGGGAACAGTGCAAGAACTTGTATGCTAGATGTACTGCTAAACAGCACAGATACACTGTCTAAAACAGTGCAGACCGCGTTTGCGTACCCAAACCCCGTCTTTACCGGATACATAATAATGCATCCGTCTAGATGCGTCCCCAGCAACGGTACTCACCGGGAAGCACGGAAACAGAAGGCCTCGGAAAACTCGACTGGACTGGACCGGACTGGACTCGACTCGACTCGATACGTGAATACTTCGGAACTTCGGAACTGGTGGGCCTCTTGACACCTCGGACCTTGCTTCTTTCGGCTAGGCTCTGGTCGGGATCCTCCGCACTCCTCACCGCCTCATCTGGGTGCTGATCGCAGTCTCCGTCACCTCCGTAGGCCTGAGGGAGATACAGGAAATCCTGCGGGTACGCGTAGTGTCCGTCACGACTGTGGCAGGGGACCAAAGCTGCAACGCACCAACCGGCGCGTGGGGTGGGGGAGGGGTCCCTATTCGGGCGCCAGAATAATGTGGTAAATATTTGATTTACCGTCTTAATTTCTATGCAGGTAAGTACTTAAACAAAAATAACTCAATCGGAAAGAAAGAGGCAGAGTCCGTGGTGTTAGAGTTCTTAGGGGTTTTATTCCTTAAAAAGGAATGGGTCAGGTACTGGATATCGGGTTCCTGCCACCACTGGGGTGCAGGAAGGGATAGAGCATAGTTTATTGACATTACATTACTTTTATACTTAATATACACAATAGAAGTCAATGCAGAAGGCGTAACAGCTGAGAGAGACAAGATAAAGATACACACGTGTTGGCAATACGTAATCAGAAGGCGTGAACTAAGGCGTGCACAGAGGTGTGTTCTAGAAACGTCACATGTAAGTGTCAGAAGTGGGTGGCTCTATAACAGAATAGTGCAGAGTCAGCAGGAATCGTTAGCTAGGATGCGAGCGCAGCTGCATGACGTGAGATTGACGTAAAGTTGGAGGGTGCAGGGGACTTGACATTTACACTAGAGGAAAGAGACAGAAGTCTGGCATGTCAGATCAACTCGTTCCTATATCATATCTGGTATCTGATGTTTGGGAACCATATTATCTAGAAGGAAAAGCTTTCTCGGACAGAGGCTATTCTATACTGACTGTGAGTGCGTGTATAAGCGTCTAGGTGTCTGCATGAGATGCGAGGGGGCATGGGCCTACCATGGTAACAGAGACTATGAATTACTTGGACGGAGACAGTGAGGCCGGGCCCTTTGCTCTGCAGCTGGAAGGATGTTTACTTAAACTAGTAGGCAGGAATGTATTTTCGAGGAGCGGAACAGATAATTCGAAGGTTGAATACAGTCTTGGCAGGCAACAGGCTGAGCTAAGCGCCGTGAGCCGCGCAGGGAGTAAGGCAGAGGTCACGGGTACAGAGGCCGGCTCAGGCTGAGGCATTTCAGAGTCTGAAGGCAGGAAAAGGCTCGATGGCAGAATTCAGGGCCTACTTCGCCTGGGCTGGAAAAACGTGTAAAGTACACCACAAAAAGATGTTGGCAAGGCATACTTATAAACGGACTATTCAACCCATTCAGGGTGGGTCTGAAAGAGGACACGTTAACGTTGGACGCAAATGTGTTTGCGTCTTCATAGCTGGCACAGGAGGGAAGTTACATGCACTTTAAGTTCGTACATGGAGACGGTGGGGTACACGTTAGGGAACATTTCTTGACCATAAAATTTATATTTCCTCACATCTCAAGTGAAGTATGACACTGAGAAAGAATTACAATGTTGCACCAATGCATGTCAACTTGCTACATGTCACCTTCACCTGAAACGTCAAAATGCACGAATCCACAGCAAAGTATCTTCCTGGTTCATATAGTTAACAGTATTGTACAGAAATCCCAGTCCTGGTATGAATTAGCCATTACACATTGACATGCATGGAAACCAGTCCTTGGGGAAAGTCAACAGAAGCAGTGAACAAATGCATGGGCAGTCATGTCTTTAAACATCCTTACACAAACAAAAGCATCCAATCAACCTGAGCAGAACAGCATGTATTGTCCATGTGTCTATCTGAAGGGCATATTTCAAAGCTCCCATCCATATGCCAATATCACTTGCTGTGAAGTTGGTGTGGTTACAGTGGCTTACCACAATTTACAAGCCACTGTAAACCTCTGCCATGTAACCAAGGCCCACATACATATTTCACGTGGTGTGAAAGGTGAGGGCAATGGGCGTTGTGTTGGGTGTCCCCCCTGCAACACCTTTAGAAAAACATGCTGCCCTATACTCACAAAGGTGAAGCCAATAGGAGGCTAGTAAGAAATGTATGCAAGGAAAAACATAATCTCTAACATGGAAATATATAGAAAATCTCCATTTGCCAACACTTTTGATGTTCCATATGTATTGCATTGTGCATTACCATACTTGACACACACATAGAAAAGCATTTCCCATTTTCATTGCAGAGGGTGAAACATCACCTCCTGTACAGCAGCCTGTCCCACTATTCAATGATGAAGATGAAGACATCTCAGTCATCAAGCACAACACCCTCCAAGAGCTGCACAACTCCATTGGCAACCCATCTCCCGAAGCAGGACATCCAGCAGCGTTGTGGCAGCTCCACCCCCTGCACAAAACAGCAAGCATCTACCACCGCAGCTATCTCCCAGGACCTTGAGGACCCACTTCTAACATTTCAATGCCGTGCGGTAGAGGTTCAGCAGGAGATGGCTGGTCAAGTGCGGGTAGGGTTTGACAGCCTGGAAGCCAAACTAGATGGGGTCCGTGGGTATCTCAGTCTTATTAGGGACCACCTAGAGTGCATCACAGGCTCCCACTGCATGCTCCCCAGCATTCCATAGCTGACTTGCTGAAGTACTTACTCAGAGACTAGAACAACTGTCCAGTCAAAATGGCTCCAGCGATGTCGCCAAGAAGTTGCAGGAAATGAGAAAGATCATGGAGAACATGGAGCGTATGTAGGCTTCACACTTGGCAGCCATAGCTGCATAACGCAGAGACGTTTCTGGAGTCTTGCAAGCCTTGCAACTTATCATCACTACAGTCATACCTCATCATTTGGCACAAATGAATGCGGCTGCATCCTTCCACATACACCTCTTACCCCCTGATGTGTCACAGACTCACAGTGCTCCAGCCAATACACCATCTGGCCCATGACACATCACAGGAGGAAGATATGGATGAATCCACATTCTTGCGAAAAAGTCAGTAGTACCATTCATCTGGGTCAAATTGACCGTTTCTGCTTGGACCTGTGCTTAGCATCATGCCATAGAACATCCTCTTCCACTGTCCTATGAATGACTCTGCTACACTCATCTTGGACTTTAATACAGTTGCCAATGTTGGCATTGTTCCCAATGACACTGCAATCAGCCTGCTGACTGAACTCTTCCTCTTCCTCCACTTGTCTCTGGATATGTTACCCCCAAAGGACTCTGTCTGGCCCTCCATTGGATATTCACACAATGTGGGGGTTGTTTGTACACACACTGGGCCAGTCTTCTACCAATGTAAATGCACATGTAAATAAAATAACTAAAGTCACACAGATGTGTGTTGCCTATGACCATTCAAGTATATACGTATCAAAAAATGTATGATCAGTGTTTCCATTAAAACTTACCCAGAGGGACATTTGATAAATGGTCATGTTGAGTCTATCCCAGAGAGGCAGCAAGATGTCCTCGTAGCTTAAATGCTACATTCTTGCAACAAGTCAACATTTCCCTACGTACATGATGGGTATAGGCACTTGCTGCAATTTGTTCAAGTCAGTGTCATGCCACAAAAAGTGTCTTCACCTAGCATTGCTAACAAGTCTTACTTAGCAGAACTACTCATGCTCAACGGTGTTGACAAAGCTTGTTGTGATGGGTGTCATGGCATGTCACATCTCAAGATGGATGCCACACAATATTGACAAAGATGAGGAAGTGTAATGGCTCTTATTTACAAGCCTCTATTGGAACCACAGTGTCGCTTTCAGTGGCATTGTATTGGCAATAGGGCCTTCTCCTAAAGTACAAGGCAACATTCAGCCACTTACAGTGGCTTAACAATGCTGTGTAAATAAGCCACCCTTCCATGCTGTGCTCACTGTGAAAGGGGAGGGCAATGTGTCTTGCGGTGTGTAGTGCACTGCAATTAACCTAGATTCAGATGCTGTCCCACAATTTCAAGGGTGACATTAATTTATTAGGAGGCAGAGCCAAAAGTAACACCTCGGAAAAGTGGGTATAACACTGGCACTACAGGGAAAAATGCATCATTTCCCCTCGTGTTTGATGTTTTATTGTGTTCTGCCTCGTGCAGTGCACATTGGAGCAGCAAACTGATTACATTGTGTATGTGCAGGAAGGTGAACCTTCCTGCACATCAGCATCCAATTTCAGAAATGCTGACACACTTGCACTATTTACAAAGGGTGCCTGCGTTTGTGCTTGACAGCTGAACTCTGCGCCAGCCTTATGTGAAATGCAGGGGTATGCAGCATTTCTGGTAACAGGGTGCATACCTGCATTTTCATGATGGATAAGTGTTGCAATTTTAATGTTTGCATGCCCATATTTCTCTATTGTGTTTAAATGTGCAACAATGTGTACACCTTTGTGAGCTACTCATTAGATGATAAACATTTCAACAGAGTATCCCTATCCAAGGGCATAACTCACAATTACCATCCTGAAATTCATGTTTGTTTCCTGAACGCAAAACAACTGTATCCTGACAGTATCCGTTCACTAAAATATCATGTCATGACCTCACTTACTCATTCTAATGATTGTTGTGTGATTGTATACTTGTATACAATGTCAAAAGCACCAATCCATCAAATTACTTCTGACATAAGTGCAACCACAATTCCAAAAACAGTAATCATTTTTTAAAATACTACAAAATTACCTACCCTAAACTAACACTAATTACTTTAACTTACCTAATCTGAACTAACTGGTGCTTCCTAAATGTTACTCTAAACTATCTACCTTAACTAATACTAAACACGCAACAACATATCTGAGACATCAACCTCCCTCCACCCCTTAAAGCACATCATCAGACAGGACAAATCCACATTAACTAAACATGAACTAACTATACATATATCCTACACAAATATATATTTTTTATTTCTATACAAGAAAATCACATCACCCTCCCACCCAAAGGAAAAGGAAACTTAGCCAAGAACACTACATATAGGGCCAGATGTACAACCCGTTTTTGCATGCGCAAACGGGTTTGCAAACCCGTTTGCGCATGCAAAAACATATTGGGCCATGTACATAGCCTATTCAGTGAGTCGCAATTTTTTTGCGACTCACTAATCAGGTTTTGCAACTCGCTATTTGGAAGGGGCGTGCCCTTCCAAATAGCGAGTCTGAAAACAATGTACTAATGTTTTGCGACCGCAATTACGGTCGCAAAACACTTGCAATTACCACCTACTTCACATAGGTGGTAATGCATTTGCAAAGGGGAAGGGGTCCCCTTTGCAAATGCATGCAATTTTTTTTTTTAGGGCAGGCAGTGGTCCCAGAGACCATAGCCTGCACTTAAACAAGCATTTGCAATGCAATAGGTCTCACATTTACGCAAGTTTAAGCTAATGGCATTGTAAATGACAATGCCTATTATTTATTTTTTTAAACCCAAAACATAAATAAAAGGCATTGCCATTTACAATGCCAATAGCTCAAAGTCACGTAAGTGTAAGACGCATCTGCCGCAGATATTTGCGTGTCAACTGACGATCATAATTTAATGCACTGGACCTGGCTTTTCATCCTTCTAAGTTGGATGAAATAAGGACCACATTGAGGTGGTGTACAGTAGTTCTGTTATGTGTATATTTCTGGTGTGCTGCTCAAGCCTCAATGCAATACGTGTTCCAAACTTTTTGAAACAGTAATCAAAGCGCATTTTTGGCGAGTAGCACGCTACTCCATGACACCCAGTACTCTGCACAAAAGGAGGCAGAGTACCTCACCTGAGATGATATACTTTATATTGAATTGCAGACACTGGTGCAGACTCCCTCACCTGGTTACAGCCTCTACTCTGCTTAGAACTGCAGACACTGGGACAAGGTGCCTAAACTAGTGAAAGCTGCTCCTCTGCAGTGTGCTGCAATCATTGAAATAGAGTACTTCACCTGGGAGACAACTAATCTACATTGAATTGCACACATTGAATACCTCACCTGGATAGAGCCTCTACTCTGCATAGAACTGCAGACACTGGGACAAGGTACCTCAACTAGAGTATGTCTCTCTCGAGCAGGGTTCTGCAATCCGTGGGACAGTGTACCTCACCTGGGAGAAGACACTCTACATGTTTGAATTGCACACACTGAGGCAGAGTACCTCACCTGGTTAGAGCCTCTGCTCTGCTTAGAATTGCAAAGATTGGGACAAGATGCTTCAAGTAGAGGAAGCCTCTCCTCTGCAGGGTGCCTCAATCCTTGGTTCAGAGTACCTCAACTGGAAGGAGACACTCTACATTGAATTGCAAGTTGTCGAAAGCATACACAGCAGAATTACGGGAGCACAGCAGGCCCCCGGCATCTGGTGCCCGTCTCCGCCCGCTGCCGCAGCCTCCAGACATCCCTGCGTGCCGCCGAGAGGGGGGGACTACACTCCGCAGGAGCCTTTGCGGCCGGAAGTTGCACACGCCCATTTGGCGCCCAGTGGCGCTTAAAAGACCACAAGAGCTACGGTGGAGTGGGCGCTTTTCACAGCATTGGGGACAAATCCTACCTGGACTGTTTGTTGCAGCTTCAGGCCCCCTGCATCTGGTGCCGGTCTCCCCCCGCTGCCGCAGCCTCCAGACATCCCTGCGCGGCCGCCGAGAGGGGGGGGACTACAATCCCCAGGAGCCTTCGCGGCTGGTAGCCGCGCACGCCTATTCAGCGCCCGGTGGCACTTAAAAGACCACAAGAGCTATGGTGGAGTGGGTGCTTTTCACAACATTGGGGACAAATCCTACCTGGACTGTTTGTTGCAGCTTCAGGCCCCCTGCATCTGGTGCCGGTCTCCCTCCGCTGCCTCCAGACATCCCTGCGCGGCCGCCGAGAGGGGGGGGGGCAACCATCCAGTGCCCAGAATATAGGAGTGACTAATCACGAAGTCTTGAGAAAGATGGCAGCATACCATTAAATAGCCATCGAAACGCGTTGACGCATGATAATACACAATCGAGAGAACCCATCTGACCTGGAAGTCTAGAAGATATTTGGCCTAGGTTTAGATGAAAAATAAGCAGGCTCTCTGATGTGTAACTGTGATGACTAAAAGTTGATGTCACTTGTTTGTCTCTCCCTTAATGTGGATTTTTTATTCTGTCTATAATTGAATTGAATCTTGTGAAATAAGTTTACAATTGCTTTTTTATCTAGGTTTTTAACTTAATGTTTTTGTGCTAATGAATTGTTTTTAAAATTGTATTGCAATGATGCCATTTATGTGAATGTATTTTGGGAACATGATTTACCAGTTTCATATGTTTTAATGAAATGTGTATTTGTGCATAAATATCTGTTTTCCTCTTTTTTAAGAAAATAAAAATAGCTTTTTGTAATTTTGTAATATGAGTGTGGATAGTTTTGGAACCCATATAGCCTAATGTTTATATTTGAACGCATGTGCATGAGTATGTGAATATTAGTACGATATCCAAGGGATATTTTGTATTATAGCGCTTAAAAGACCACAAGATCTCCAGCGGGACGCACGCGGGCGCTGGGCTAAGCCAGGGCAAAGGGCGGGCCGTCTGTGGCCGTCAGGGGCCAAAGGAGGCCGGGCTGGGCTACCCCCCTTGGCTGGCCTTACAAGGCTGATTCGGGACTCATGAGTAGTGCAGTTAAGCACTGGTAGAGTAATATAATCATATCCTGTATTTTGGTGTTTTAAATGTTTTTGTAAGGTCTAATAACTTGTGATCAGTAAGCACCGTTTTTATTTTTTTATTTTATGTTTTTATTGTTCAGTGAATATATTTGGCTCCCATCCAGATGAGCATATCCCTCTCAAATTAATTTGGTATTACGGATAGGACTAGGTCAATTGTACAATATTGTTTAATACTTAACATGTTGAAACGCAAATTTACTAAGGGAATTAATAGTGTCTCTGTGACACCCAGTACCACCATAGACTGCTACCTTGTAAAGGCGGTCAGTGCTATTAATTTGGAGATAAATAGAGCGGAACGGCAACTCTCGCTGGGATTAGGTATTGCACCCGATCCTATAACCTTGACTGCCATCCAACCAGAGTCTAGCTCTTTGATCAATCCAACCCCTTCAACTGCTCCTGATACGATTTCACCAGGCAAGGATGTTGTCTGTGACCCTGAACCTGATGAAATACTCAGTATCTCATTAAGTAATGGGCCCCCTACTCCCCAACAAAAACGAAATTGTAGGAAGACCCAGCCAAGACAGCAAAATTAGGGACCAGTTAAGAAAGGCATTAATGTCCCCACCCCTAAACCTATATTGGAAGCACAAATGAAAGAAGGAACTCTGGACGATGAGCAGGTTAGAAAGATAATAGCACAAGTAACCAGCTCATTGGTAACACATATCAAACCCCTTGAGGATAGAATAGAGCAACTTATAGGAGAAGTGGTTAGACTCAATGATATAATTACCACGTTAGGGAAAAACCCCATAGAAAATGTAAATAGGAAACTGGAGCGCATGCAAGGACAAGTAGTCGATCAAAGGAATGGGGGTATTAGTGCAACGACTGGAAGGGCAGGGCCATCTAACAGTCCTACTTTAGGAATACAAAACGTAAGAAGCAACCTAACCAGCACGGGACAGTGTAAGGAAATGCTAGGGAATAGTCGCCTCGGGGAGAAAAAGGAGGTGAGACAGGTAGACATAAACAGCTCAGACAAAGAACAAGAGGAAATAAAAAGATCTAGATCAATTAATTTGCCCCCAGTTTTCTGCCCGTACATAGCTGTATTGACGAATGTTCCACCACTTAACACAAGCGTTATAGAAACGCACGATTCACCTAAAAATAAGGTTGTTGACTGGTTTCACCGTAACTGTGGCTATCCCATTAATTGTGCGGACCAAATTCTCACGACAAGGAGAGTTAACTGGATTGGCCCATCAAGCAAATCTTTCCAAGGGGATTGTGTAATTGCTCATTTTAAAAAACGCCATTACGCCCGGACAGTTTTGGAAAGAGTATCCACTCGGCCTATTATTGATGAAAGTATCTCACTGCTACCACTTGGGTTTTTCTACAGACACCTAAAAGTAGATAGATCCGTGACTTTAGACCAGAACCCGAGGAGGTCAAACCTGCTTACTTCTACATTACAATACCCCTTTACCCCACATCTAACAGATTTATGCCACTCTCTGTCAAGTGATTCAAGTCACTCTTACCTGTATGGCTTGATGCTCTTACCTGTAAGGTGCTTGTTGGGTTTTGCGGAGACGCTATGAGCCAAACTCCCAGAAAGCTATCCTACCTCTTGTGGTTTTTTATCAAGTCACTCCAAGATGCTAGATAGTTATTAGGGAGAGTGGCCGGATCTGACGCTAGTGAAGATTCTAGTAGTCGACCTGCAAAATAACAAGTTGTCCTTAGAACCCTTCCCACGTAAATTATACTCTTCTCCAACCTCCCTTTTACGACTTGTGGATCTGCTCTAGTTCTTAGGTTTCCTACCTGCGATCTACTAGAAGGGGCTTCGCGTCCTGGAAGTGGTGTGTTGAAGAATCTTGTCAGGTTAGCAGGGCTGTTAGGATGATGACGTCCTTGCAGGTTTCTCTTCTGTAGATTAATTCACCTTCTCTACAAAGATACAATTTTCACTATTAAAATCTTTTCTTTCTAAAGTATTTCAACGTCTTAAAGCACACCTTTTCTCCTGCTTACACTTACTTATCTATGCCTGCTTAATATTCCACCACTTCCTTATTTTCTTTCTTCTTTGAATATATATAAAGCTAAACAAAAGATATGGAAACAAAAAATACAGCAGGCCTAATACTAACAATTGCAATTGGCCTAATTCTAAAATCACAATCAGTCTTAGAAGCTTTTACATTACTTTAAATAACAAATATCAGGTATTCCTTGTTCCTCCTTTAGTCCTTTTCCTCTTTTCAATTCAGAAGAAATAGTCTTTCCAAAAATTGTCCTTTTATCCAAAACGAGAGTGGCTAGCGTTGGGCGCCTTCAAAAAGAAAACATGTACTTAGCTTTTGTCTGTCTTCTCAAAGCTGCCGAGTGCTGAATTTCCTTTCATTCCAAAGTGGCAGCCTCTGAAGGGACGGGACCTCGGGATGCGCGAAGCGTTCTCCGTGAAGGCTGGAAGGCTAAGCGCCTTCTGGAAGATCGGGTGTGGTTTTTATACCTGAACCACACCCGAACGTAAAGACGCTGACGTGCATTCAGCCGTTTGCCGCTTGTCTTTCCCAAGCGGCAGAAAAGGGAAACCAACGCGTCTTTTCATTTCTCGGTCGGTGCTCATGTTTACCAAGCAGGGACTTCTGTTGCTGTTGATCCTAAATGTAATATTCCCAAACCACCGCCAAGAGTCACAATGTTCCTCAAGCACCGCCAAGAGTCACATAATAAACAAATAGCAGATTACGATAAACATGATTCATCAAACATTGACACATGCAAACATTTATAAGCAAATACCGGCAATAAGCATAATCATATGTTACATGAATTCTAGGAGTGCAGGATGCACGGGACAGGGGTGGGTTTTCTCTGATACCAAATTTAGCGCAGTTTCTAAACTTGCGCGTTATAGGCTATCACCATCAATGAAGGTTGCTGACTCTGAGGGTGTGAGATCATGACAGTACCCCCCTCGTAGAATCCCCCCTAAAACCGCAGGGACAGGCTTTGGTTTATCAGGATATTTAGCATGGAATGATTTCAATATTTTAGGAGCATTCTGCAGGTTTACCAATGGCTCCCACGTCCTTTCTTCAGGGCCGTAACCCTTCCAGTCAACTAGATAATGAAGCTTTCCTTTCACTCTCTTAGAATCTAGGACAGCCCTAACTTCGTATTCTGGAACCCCATCAACATCAATAGAAGGAGGGTGTCCAAGATCCCTTGTTTCTGGATTGCAAGGCTTAATTAAAGAGATATGAAACACAGGGTGAATACGATACTTGACAGGCAGCGTTAATCTTACACAAACTGGATTGACCACCTTTTCAATAGGAAAGGGGCCTATAAACCTTGGGCGAAAAGTTTTATGACATTTCAACCTTAGATTCTTAGTTGCTAACCACACTTTATCTCCTACTGAATAAAGTGGGGCTTTGGAACGATGTTTATCAGCATACACTTTTTGAGTTTCCTTGGCCTGTGCCAAATGTTGTTGTGCTTCCTGTTGATTAGCAACTAGTTCCTGCACATAATCTGATACTGCTGGAACTAGTGTTGACTCAAAATCTGCTCCCATTATCTCCTTAGGATGATAGCCATAAGTACAGAAATAAGGGGACATACCAATTGAAGAATGATCAGAGTTGTTGTACGCAAATTCTGCAGCCCACAAAACTTCTGACCATTCTTGATCATGAGTTACTAACATGCATCTTAACAACTGTTCAATTGTCTGATTCGTGCGTTCGGTTAAACCATCAGTTTGTGGATGATAGCTGGTAGAGGTACGGATTTCCATGTTCAAAGCCTTTCCCAGATTCCGCCAAAAATGGGAGATGAACTGTGGCCCTCTATCAGAAACTAACACCGATGGAATGCCATGTAACTTTACAATTTCCTTCATAAACACTTGAGTTAGTTCCAGAGCAGATGGAAGTTTTTTTAAGGGTACAAAATGGGCATAACGAGTGAAATGATCTACCACAGTAAGAATAGCAGTGTAACCAGTTTTAGAGCGCGGTAACTCAACAATGAAATCTAAGGAGACTGTATGCCAAGGTTGAGGTGGTAAAGCCAGAGGTAAAAGAAAACCACTGGGAGCATGATGTACAGGTTTGTTCTGACTGCAGACAGTACAAGTTTCTACATAATTTTGAATATCTTTGTGCATTGAGGGCCACCAGAATTTTCTCTTGATCAACTGGTACATTTTGGTTACCCCTGGATGTATCGAAAGTGAAGTGTCATGATACAATTGCAAAACACGTTTCTGAAGAGATTCAATAGGAACAAACACTTGATCATTCATAAATAACAAATTTTCCTTCCAAGATAACAACGGATAAAGTTTGTTCCATTCCTCTTTAGATTGTGACTGAAAAGTTTTTTTTAGATCTGACACCACATCTGAATCTATAAGACCCACGAGAAATCGTTCAGCAGGTATGATTGGAATTACAGGTTCTTGTCTTACATTCATGTCATCATTTATTCCAATTCTTGACAAAGCATCAGCTTTATTGTTCTCCTTTCCAGGACGAAAAGTGATAATAAAATCAAAATCGTTAAAGAACAAAGTCCACCTTAACTGTCTGGCTGATAAAGCTTTTATAGATTTAAGGGATTGAAGGTTTCGGTGGTCAGTGTAAATTGTCACAGGATGACGGGCACCCAGCAAATAGTGTCGCCATTCTTTGAAAACAGCTTTTATGGCTAGTAACTCTCTATCTGCTATAGCATAATTCTGTTCTGTGGGATTTAATTTCCGAGAATAGTACGCTATGGGGTGCATTTGGCCAGTACTGGTACTTCTTTGGGATAGTATTCCTCCAATCGCAAATTGAGAGGCGTCAGCTTCAACAATAAAAGGTTGTGCAGGATCTGGATGTTTCAGAATAGGAGCGGTAGTAAATTGTGATTTTAATTTCTGAAAAGCTGCTTCAGCTTCTGAATCCCATTCGAACTTGGTGTTTTTTCTCAATAACTTAGTAATTGGAGTGATGATTTTTGAGAAATCTTTGATGAATCGCCTATAAAAATTTGCGAAACCCAAAAAGCTTTGAATTTGTTTCACACTATTGGGAACTGGCCAATCCATTATGGCTTGTACCTTTTTTTGGTCCATTTCTATGCCAGAAGGACTGAGGATATACCCCAAAAAGTCCACTGTGGTGACATGGAACAAGCTTTTCTCCAATTTAACAAATAGAGAATTCTGTAAAAGCTGTTTCAAAATGGCTCGTACTTGCTTTACATGTTCTGAGGTGTCTTTTGAGTAGATGAGAATATCATCAATATAGACAATACAACATACGTCAAGAAACTCTCTCAAAACCTCATTAATGAAAAATTGAAATGCGGCTGGAGCGTTACAGAGTCCGAAGGGCATGACTTGATACTCGTAGAGTCCAAACTTAGTACGGAAAGCAGTCTTCCACTCGTCTCCCTCTCGAACCCTTACTAGATGGTAAGCCCCACGCAAATCTAACTTGGTGTAAATTGTTGCATCTTTGATTTGGTCAAGTAGAGTCGGAATCAAGGGTAACGGATATCTATTTTTGACAGTCACGTTGTTGATTGCGCGATAGTCGATGCATGTGCGCAATTCTCCCCCTTTCTTTGGTATAAAAAATAGAGGGGAAGACACGGGGGACTTGGAATGTCTGATAAATCCGTTTGCCAAATATTCGTCTAAATAGGTACGCAAATGTTCATTTTCTTTCTCGGTGAGAGCATAAATCCTGCTACATGGTAAGGTAGCTCCCGGAACTAAGTCAATTTGGCAATCATAGTCCCTATGAGGTGGTAAGGTATTGGCCTTTTTTTTGTCAAATACATCCAAAAGGTCATGGTACTCTTCTGGGATTCCAGTGACAGTCAGAACACTCTGAATTTGCTTTGGAAAATTGTACCCCTGAACTTTAAGTTCAGCACGTGGGTATTGTTGAAAACAGTTTACATGACAATAATCGGACTTAAACAAAAGAGTTCTATTCTTCCAGTCTATGTAGGGATTATGAAGTACTAACCATGGAATACCTAAAATTAGACCAAACTGGGGAGCATCAATTATGTCAAAAACTATGTTTTCTAGATGTTTGTCTGCACATGTCATAAGTAATTCTTCAGTATTATACTGTATAGGACCTGAAGTCAGTTCTTTCCCATCCACAGCCCTAACTATTTCTGGAGAGATTTTCTCATTTCTTTTTAACTCTAATTTCTCAAATAATTGGGTGTCAATAAAATTTCCTGTGGCTCCAGAATCAATCAAGGCATCTATGGACCATGAACGACTTTTGTTCTCCTGTGATTGTAAAAGAATTCTAATACTGAGATGGCTATGAGAGGCGGTAGGTGCATTTGAGGCCAAACTAAGCTGTTTACCCGATAAACTGACCTCCTGATCTATCGAGCTTTTTAGTTTTCCGTCTGATCTACTATGCTTACATCCACAGACTTCGACTTAGGTCTTGTGGGTCGAGTAGGGCAGTCTTTGACAAAGTGCCCGGATTTACCGCAATACATACACTGGTTCAGTTTTCTTCTTTTCTCTCTCTCGTCTTTGGTTAAAGGCCCTCTTATAGTCCCTATTTGCATTGGTTCAACAGGGTCTAACCTAGCTGTGGATTCCTGTTTAAGATTTGTCTTGTCTCTAGGCAGAAATACCTTGAAATCTGTTTTCCCTTTCTCCCCTTTCCGTTCTATAATGCGATGATTGAGTTTGACTACTAAGTCAATAAATTCCTCTGGGTCTGTGGGCGGATCAAGAATTTGTGTTACCATATCCTTTAATTCTTCTCTTAGCCCTCTATAGAATAAAGACACTCGTTTATCTTCTGGCCATTCTGCTTCTATAACTAATCTATTGAAAGAAGAGATATAATGTAACAGATCAGAAGAACCTTGTTTCAAATTTAATAATTCATGATCTGCGGATTGCACAAAAACGTGCTTAGCAAATAATTTCTTCATGGTATTTTTAAATCGCCGCAAATCATAGAGAATTAAATCATCTCTTTCTACGTAGGGTACTGACCAGAGAGCTGCTTCACCACCTAAATATGATAGAATGAAGGCTACCTTCGAAGAGTCATCTGGAAACGCTGTGGGCTTTGCCACAAAATGTAGATGACATTGATTCAGGAATATAGCAAACTTGTTACTGTCGCCATAAAACCTCTCTGGGGGTGCAAGGGGTACAGTAACTGGAGTTACTACCTGAATTTGGGTGCTAGCAGCAGGGGAGCTCGAAGCGCCACCACTATACAAAGTTTGCATGTGTGGCTGAAAGGTTGCTGGTCTGATCGGAGAAGTCCAAGAAGTACTAGTAGTCTGTATCTTGGCTTGCATTTCAGACATATCTTTACGTAATTCTGCATTTTCATGCCTCAGCTCCGCTAACATTGCTGCAATATCTTGTAGTGACACCTGAGGAGTTTGGTCCATAGCGCCTGGGCAAAACGTAATCCGTGGGCTTAGCCTTCTGTCAAGTGATTCAAGTCACTCTTACCTGTATGGCTTGATGCTCTTACCTGTAAGGTGCTTGTTGGGTTTTGCGGAGACGCTATGAGCCAAACTCCCAGAAAGCTATCCTACCTCTTGTGGTTTTTTATCAAGTCACTCCAAGATGCTAGATAGTTATTAGGGAGAGTGGCCGGATCTGACGCTAGTGAAGATTCTAGTAGTCGACCTGCAAAATAACAAGTTGTCCTTAGAACCCTTCCCACGTAAATTATACTCTTCTCCAACCTCCCTTTTACGACTTGTGGATCTGCTCTAGTTCTTAGGTTTCCTACCTGCGATCTACTAGAAGGGGCTTCGCGTCCTGGAAGTGGTGTGTTGAAGAATCTTGTCAGGTTAGCAGGGCTGTTAGGATGATGACGTCCTTGCAGGTTTCTCTTCTGTAGATTAATTCACCTTCTCTACAAAGATACAATTTTCACTATTAAAATCTTTTCTTTCTAAAGTATTTCAACGTCCTAAAGCACACCTTTTCTCCTGCTTACACTTATCTATGCCTGCTTAATATTCCACCACTTCCTTATTTTCTTTCTTCTTTGAATATATATAAAGCTAAACAAAAGATATGGAAACAAAAAATACAGCAGGCCTAATACTAACAATTGCAATTGGCCTAATTCTAAAATCACAATCAGTCTTAGAAGCTTTTACATTACTTTAAATAACAAATATCAGGTATTCCTTGTTCCTCCTTTAGTCCTTTTCCTCTTTTCAATTCAGAAGAAATAGTCTTTCCAAAAATTGTCCTTTTATCCAAAACGAGAGTGGCTAGCGTTGGGCGCCTTCAAAAAGAAAACATGTACTTAGCTTTTGTCTGTCTTCTCAAAGCTGCCGAGTGCTGAATTTCCTTTCATTCCAAAGTGGCAGCCTCTGAAGGGACGGGACCTCGGGATGCGCGAAGCGTTCTCCGTGAAGGCTGGAAGGCTAAGCGCCTTCTGGAAGATCGGGTGTGGTTTTTATACCTGAACCACACCCGAACGTAAAGACGCTGACGTGCATTCAGCCGTTTGCCGCTTGTCTTTCCCAAGCGGCAGAAAAGGGAAACCAACGCGTCTTTTCATTTCTCGGTCGGTGCTCATGTTTACCAAGCAGGGACTTCTGTTGCTGTTGATCCTAAATGTAATATTCCCAAACCACCGCCAAGAGTCACAATGTTCCTCAAGCACCGCCAAGAGTCACATAATAAACAAATAGCAGATTACGATAAACATGATTCATCAAACATTGACACATGCAAACATTTATAAGCAAATACCGGCAATAAGCATAATCATATGTTACATGAATTCTAGGAGTGCAGGATGCACGGGACAGGGGTGGGTTTTCTCTGATACCAAATTTAGCGCAGTTTCTAAACTTGCGCGTTATAGGCTATCACCATCAATGAAGGTTGCTGACTCTGAGGGTGTGAGATCATGACACTCTCATCTCTAGAGGAGATAGATTGACATCATTCCTTCCAGCATAATATAGGTATGGTGGATTTGGAATGTACAAATTTACAAGGGGTTGTGGGACAGATAGGAAAGCTGCTACCTGCACAGGTAGGCAGCTGCCTGGGGGCTAATTGGCTAATGGAAGAGATTAGCCCTAGCAGTTTGCAAGGTGATCCCTTGGAAAGTTATGCGAATGGCTCACCCCAGGCAGTGACTAGCATGTCTAAAGCAATTAGTGATGGTCCGCTCCCGAGGAGTGAAGTAGCTAGTTTTAGAGAGAGAGTTAATGACCACGGGTACAACCTAATTACATGGAATATAGCCGGGTGGAGTAAGAAGAAAGACTCACTAGGCTGGAAGGATTTTGTCAACAGTTATGATATTCTATGTTTTCAGGAAACATGGTGCATGGAACATGTTAATTTTGAGGGGTTTGTCTCTTTTAATTTACCAGCCTTGAGATCTGCCGTCGGCAGAGCAAAAGGGGGACTTTTAATATTTCTGTCTGTCAAACTACTGGTTGAAGTTAAAATTTATAAAATAATTGGATGTCATTCCCAAGTCTTGTGGTTACATCATAAAAACGGACGTAATGTGTTGTTAATTAACTTCTACAATAATTTGTTTGATTCTACACAACATAGTGGTTGTTGAACTGGAGAATGTATGAGATAATTTGTGCACCGAGGAATGTGTCAATTTTGATATTATTTGGGGAGGCGATTTTAATATACACATGTGTCCTCTTTCCTCCACCAAGGTCTGTGGGTTTTGTAATGATTTAGGCGACGATTGTCAGCATTTTTTGCATAACACCTATGGAGAGATGTTAAACTCTGTTATGGTTAAATTTGACATGGAGGTTCTGCAGTGTGCAAGAGATAGTGAGGGTAATCCCCTACCAACATTCACTGGCAGGAATGCCTGTACTACTATTGACCACGTATTGGCATCAGTAAACATGAGTGCTTATTGTACTACCCCAGAGATAATAGATTTATTCTCTAGTGATCATAACTGTATCACTCTATCACTAAGTATCTGGGGACATAGAGGTCAAGTAACCCAAACCATAGTAGACGACATAACCCCATGTAGACCTAACGGCTTTAGGATTAAATGGAAAGGGGAAAACTCAGATAAGGTTTTTAAAAATATTGTTACGGCATGCCATACCGAGATTGTTGAATGTCTGGATGACTACGTCAACCCTTCGTGTATTTTATTGCATTTTAGTAAGATAAATGGAATAATTGATAGCATCATGACCATAACTAAGGGGAAAAAACAAGTGCAGAACAAAGGGTGGTTTGATCATGCCTGCATCCAATCCCTGTCCCAGTTAAAGCAAGCCCTATCAAGCCGTAATAGGGACAGGTCGATTGTCAGTAACCTGAGATAAGCCTACAAAGAACAATTAAAACGGAGAAAGAGGGAGCTCCAAGACGAAGCCTGGGACAAATTAACTATGGCTGTGAATACATCCAACAGCAAGATGTTCTGGGATATAGTTAACTCCCCTTTTTTAAGAAATGAGGATGCCCCTGATTTAACATTCCATGTTAGTAGCGAAGCATGGGTAGTACATTTTACTGGCATTTTTGACCCAGGGGTTGTGGTTTTAACAGTCTCTAGGGATATAAATACCTGGCCAATTCTCCCTCTTAACATTACACTCGCAGAGGTTGAACAAGGCATTAGTAGTAGCAAGGGCGGGAAAGCACCTGGCCCAGATGGCGTACCAATAGATGTGTATAAAGCCATACCGGCACTCTGGGGTCCCATATTGACCAGAATATTTAATGCTGCGGTAATGGAAAGTGTACCACCTACATGGGGCAAATCCATAATCATTCTCATATTTAAGAAAGGAAATAGATCCGAAGCCTGACATTATAGACCAATTTCTCTCCTGGACTCATCTGTCAAGATTATGAGCAGGGTCTTGTTAGTTAGGCTAGAAGAGTGGGCTGAGGACAATGGGATCTTAGCTCAGTCCGAATATGGGTTGAGGAAAGGGCGGGGAACTTTGGAACAAGGCATTAATTTGGACCTTTTGATAGGGAAATACACATGTGCAAAGCAAGGGTCTCTTTTCCTTTGCTTTGCAGATCTAAGCAGTGCATTTGACCTAGTAGACCATGCCCTGCTATGGCCGATTTTACTAGATCTTGGTGCCCCAGAGTCAATTATTTGTTTCCTTGCGAGGCTTTACACTAAATTATCTACATGTGTGCACTATGGCCAAGCTGGTGAATGTACCTCTAAATTTAAGGTCAATTACGTATTAGGCAAGGTTGCATCCTTGCGCCACTCCTTTTTACTCTTTTCATTAACCCCTTCGAAGCTAATGACGAGCTGGGCTCGTCATGGCGCTTACCTGCCGTGCGCTGATGACAAGGCCAGCTCGTCATGAAATAAAGTAAAACAACAAATTGCAGCGCAGGACGGGAAAACGCCTAGCAGCCATGTGGTTAATGCAAATGATGCTGAACTCAAAATGATAAAGGCCGATGCACCCCAGGTGGAGGGCCAGGATGTACCGGTGCTGCTACATGCAGATGACGCGGTACTCCTCTCAAGGACACCATTAGGCCTATAAAAGGTTAATTGATAAGTTCACAGACTTCATTAAGGGCAGAAAGTTACAGATTAATAAATCTAAAACATATGCCGTGATTTGTGGCCCAAGTTCAGGAAAATCGAAACCCTTTTATGTAGACCGACAAAAAATGTTAACTGTTGAGAAGGTCCGCTACCTGGGTATAATTTTCACTAATAATGTAATGTGGACACAGGAGGTAATGAATGATAAGGCCACATTGGCTACAAGTGCTTATGGAGTTTTCAAATTTGCTGTTAAACGTTGGGACCGCCGAATTCGCGATATGTTGCACATTTACCAATCTAGATGCACATCGATAGCACTTTATGGAGCAGGGGCGTGGGGTCACTACCATCATGATGACTTACAAACAGAGGAAAACAAGTTTCTCAAAAAGTTACTCTGCTTACCCATGTCAGCCTCCTCTGACCTAATACATAATGAAGTGGGGCTGGAACATCTGACGGACTTAATTGGGCTGAGACCATTGTTGGTATGGAGATCTATTTGGCAGAAGGAAGAAACTATCTTTAACACAAGTATTATCAATGATTGCCTTCGCCTAGACAACTGTTTAAAGATCCCATGGCTCAAATATATAGTGTTAACATGTAAGGACATATTTAATATAAACATTATGGAAAACCCTAGCGGTGCAACTATTATCTCCAAAAAGGAAATAAAACATACTTTTTTGAGGAAGAAAGCTCATGTCCGCCAACATGTAACTGGGCAGTTAACAACTTATAAGTTTTATACATCATATGTGGATACTGAGGGTTTTCAACAATACCTAAATACAGTAACTACAACTTCACACCGATTTGTTCTTATGAGAATGAGACTAGGTATTGTTCATCATTTGGTTGCATTTCCATGTATTAAAAAGTATCCTGCTGCCCCATGTCCATGTGGCGGTGTCACAAAACAGAGCACTTTGCAATTTCTCCTCATATGTGATTTATATTCGCACCTCCGTATCGCTTTCCTTAAACCTCTGTTCAAAAAGCACAGCGCTTTAACTGTGAATGCTGCTATGAGTTTGCTGTTTTTATTTCATGAGCCAGATATTTTTTTTTACGGCAACTTACATCCTAAGATCAATTGCTGCTAGGAAGAGTATGTTATTTTAATATCAATTTTAATGACATGTTTGCTGTCAATTAACTGTAATGAACTGTATAAGGTTTCATGTTTTTATGTGCTTTTATGATTGTTTCACAATAATCGAATAAAGCTTACCGAACTGAACTGAATTGAATTGCAAACATTGAGTATATCATCTTCAGGAAGCGTCTGTTACTCTGTTCTCAGCAGAAGTTCAAATAAAGTGGCGAAGTATGTCACTGCACGATGCCATGGGGCAGTGCTACAATCACTGGTGTGAGAAAGTCACTTAAAAAGGTATATTTTTGCTGGTCTGCATACTTCGAAGTTTCCTGTCTCACATGGGTTTAATCTCCACTCTGCGTGTTTCTTATGTGCACGTTGACCTGTATGCCCTTTCCCGATGCATCCTCTATGCTGCACAGCCTCACAAACCGCTGACGGCTCGAGTGCTTTAAGGAGAAGGTTCTTGTGCAAACTCGGAAACACAGCTTGTCCGTAGGTAGACGTTAGTTCGTTTCACCCCCTCCCCCTGCCATTACTCCTGAGTCAGTCCCTCACTGTCTGGACTGTCTCTGCTCAGTCTCTCTAGCAGAAGAGACCCGGCCTGTTGGTGCTGGCATGCACTGGGCCTGGCCTGCCACCTGTGGCCCCGCCTCGAGTCGACTCTTGAGTCCAGAGAAACACTGACAGCCTAATTAAGGTAAGCGAAAATTAATTTTATTTGAATTTTTTATACCTCTGTCTTATACAGCAACCCACTTGTCGAATTGGTCATTTACACATAAGCAGCAGTGTTGTTTTGAATCCTCCACTGATGCAGTTGGAGTACTTTTCAGCGGCGTCCTAACTTAAACTCTGCCAATTCTAGCACCCCTGATACTATCCCAGCCCCCACCGCTACCGGCCATGGGCGGCAATCTGAGTGCTAGCCCCGGGCGCCAGAAGCTGTAGCTACGCCCCTGCATGAGCGGGTTCAGTGGGACTAGAGAAGGCTACTCACCACATGACTTCAGGAGAAATATGTAATCCCGCCTTCAGGGGCGGCTCTAGGGTCATGGTGGCCCTGGGCAGGGAGCGTAGGTAGGGGACCCCGGAAGAGGGGGTCCGGGTGGGGCAGAGCGCGGAGGCCAGTAAAGACGGGGGTTGGGGGGGGGGGGTCAAGGTGTTTAGAAGTGGTACTGAGCCGGAGGCCACCAAATCCCTGCCAGGGGCCGCCACACAAATATGTATCCATCCTCAGAGGATAAATATATTAAGGATATATATTGGTGTGGTGGCCCCTGGGGTTGTAGAAAATAAGAAGTATTGATGTACATAAGCAACGTTCATTTCCCTTTTCCCACTCCCCTCCCTGCACGCACCATGAATATTGTAAAGCATTGACTGCATCCCTCCGCCCGCAAAGGCCTGTACCCATGTGTACATGACAGCCATTTTAGGCACCTTGGCCTCTTGCCCACTCATTAGAATCACTGGCTTCCCTCCTGCGCGCATTTGAGCACCCCCTCTCCCACTCTCACATACATAGACCATGAAACCCAGCACTCTGCGCGACCCTGCTATGAAAGGCAACCCTCCTGCTTGACCCAGGCACCCCCCCCCCCCATTTCCCTCTTGAAGAGGCATCCTTCGCCTCAGCTGACATAGCCCCCCAGCTGTATCTGACTGCCCCTGTTCTCTCATGTACGGGTCATAAGACCTCTCTCTCTCTGTGCGACTCTGACCCTGCGCGCACCCTGACCCCCTCCTTCTCCCTCACATGGACAAGTCATAAACCTTCTCCTTCTGCAAAACCCTGTCCTTGGGAGTCACGGCCGCGCCTGACCAGCACCTCCTTTCCTTCCATGAATGCCCCTCTGTTGACAAGCCTTCCCTCCGCGCTCGATTGTCCACACTGCATGAATACCACCTCTTTGATGACCCCTTCCCCCGAGTCCGACTGACCACACATGTCCGAGGCCATCGCCCAAGCCAGGAGATACCATTTACTGACCCTTATTGTATGAAGTCACTCCTCTTCAAAGAACCCACTATTGATCCTGGCCACCCCACCCCCTGGGCTATGATCAGGCGCACACATTCTAAACAGTTGACGGAACACTCAGCTGCGTGATTGCCCTCCCCTCTTATCAGCAGGTCAAGGGTCCCCATTGTGAACATATGTGGGGTAGGATTGACCCGAGGATTATAGGGATGTCTTTCTTTTGCGTCATACTGTTCTGATTGTACTATCAAGTGTTTTGTAAGGTATAAAAGCCAGAGTCTCAGCTCACTTGTTAGAGCACCTCCCGAAAGACACTGTGTTTCGTGTCCGAAATGACTGGCTCTCCTCATGAGAAATAAACTCTGTTCTTGATTCCTGCTTCCAGCGCCCGTCTCTTTTATTTGGTAATTATTCAACATGGGAACTAAGAGGCGGTTTGCGCCAGCGGCCTGGGCATCGATAGAATTATGGGCTCATTTTCCACAATTGGCGCCCAACGCGGGGTCCATCAGTGACATAGGGTTCGGTAAGAGAGATCCAGACGAAGAAGTGAACGTCTAAAATGATCGGAGTATACCTGCCTTGAGAGGGCCCTAGCCCGGCTGCCGATCAAAAGAACTTCACCAATTCTGAACGGACCTCTCTTGAGTGACCTATTGTCCTGACTGGAATCCCACAGGAATGCTACATGGAGTAAGAGAACGATCGGGCGCTGGAGGAGGGAGTCGAAGAACTGTCCGTATGGTCCGGCCGGGTAAGATTAAGTAGGGTGTTTTTACGCCTGATTGGTAGGGTGGCTCTATCCACCTGATTGATTGATTGTTTGTATTGAAAGTCGGTATTTGTATACTGATATTGTTGGTATTGGTTCATTTAGCTTTGAAGGCTACTTGACATATTGGTTCTCTTTTGAGAACGAGACATTCTCTGTTTGCAAACAGCGGCGAATAGGAACGTCGTCCCTCTTTGCAGATAGAGAAGGGTAGGTAATGCAGACTTTTGTCCCCGGTGTAATTCGTCATGCCTACTTTTCTCCCCACTGATTGTTTTGAAGTCGATTAATAATCGATTGTTGCTTGAAGTCGATTAGTGATTGATTGTTGTTTGAAGTCGATTAATAATCGATTGTTGCTTGAAGTCGATTAATGATTGATTGTTGTTTGAAGTCGATTAATAATCGATTGTTGCTCTTTGAGATCTTCCCTGTCCACAAACAGAGACGAATAGGAATATTCTGTTCCCTTTATGGATAGCGAAGGGCAGGTAATGCAGACATTTGTCCCCGTTGTAATCCGTCATGCCTGTTTTTCTCCCCATTGATTGGTTGGTTGCCTGGACATTGTTGTCCCAGGAATTGTTTCGTTTGAGGTATTTTCTATTTGCAAACAACGTGAAATAGAAATATTCTGTCTAGTCTTTGCAAGTAGAAAAGGGTAGGTTATGCCCCTTTGTGAATTCGTCAGTCCTACCCACTCCCCACTGGTTGGTTATTGGGGGGTAGCTCGCATGGTCCGCCCAGGAGACTACCCTTATGGAGGACATATGCTCCCCGCTCATGGGCCATTTAGTAGAAATAGACCGACTGGTCCGTCCAGGAGGCTACCCTAGTAAATGGAAGTACATCGCTCGGTCCGTCCAGGATGATACCCTAATGAAGGAATATATGTTCCCCTTTTGATCGATAATCTCGTTCCACCCCGGACCATTTATTGGAGGGAACTCGCCTGGTCCGTCCAGAAGTACCCCCTAGTGAAAAGGACACATAAAAATATGACGTGATCACCGTTCCCTACTAACAGAAAGCTTTAGCTCGAAACACGCTAAGGCCTGACCCCACCCAAAATGGCGCCGACACAAAATGAGACGTTTTTAATGAACTTTGTTGCACCCTGATTGCGCAAGCTTTTTACCCCGAGATATATATAACGCTTTGGATAATGAAAGTAGATATGAAGGATATTGAGTATGTGCTTGGACCATGAATTGACTTAGGGTGGGTACTGATTATGAGTTGGAAAATGAATTGGTGTAATTTAGGTAATGAATGAACATTGGATAATGTAGTTATGAATTTATTAAAGATGAATTACTGACATGCATCATGTTTGCTCTGTAGGGGAGTTTAATACGATTTTATTGCACTGCCGCACTTTATGCAATGAACTGCCACCAGCTTTGTTCTTCCTATGTACAGTTCCACTCTGCTCCGTGGCTAGTCCACTGGGTTGTAGGCCTGTATTTATACGTCAACACTTTTTATTAAAAATATTTTGAAAAACGAAAGCATAGTTGTAGCGGTTGCATTAATGAGTTTTGAATGTATTACTACTGTGAGCAACGAGAAAGTATGATGAAGGTTAAAGGTTAAAAAGGACCCGATATTTAGCAGCCACACTATGTGTCACAGGCAGCCGGAAAAGTGCTTTAGAAGACCTAAAAACGACACCACAGAAATGCCACCTGACCGCCACCCTTGTACCCGATCAAAAGGGGTTACGACCAAGTAACTCATGTAGATACGCAGATCGTCAATGATTATCTGTCTGACATTTCTGGTCCCTCTGGGCTTAAACGCCGTGATGGTAGAGAAATGCACTACGTGGAGATAGGTCGAGTATGTGGTAGGTAAAAACATTTCCGGATTACTGCATGCTGAAGAGGTTTGAATATTGCCCCCCCCACCCCTTCTTTCTCCTCCCTTCTGCAGGTCACGTCGGAACCCTGGCTGATGTATGGAAGGACGATGACCGAACCGCCAATGAGAAGGGGAAGAAGGGAATATGAGCATGGTCCTTATGACAAATAAAAGTTTTTAAAAAGACGTAGACTTAAACATGACTGTTCCTCCTTAGAACATAGCAACGGGAGGATGGACTGACATAGAGACTGGACAAGTACTGAATGACGAAAAAAAATTGACTAGAAACGACGCGTTAAATAATGTAACTGGACGTTTTGACTAGGTAGGGAAAGGACAAAGAAAAATTGTACGGGTAAGGGTTGCCACGGCACCACCCGCCTAGGAAGTTAGAAATGTTGCCGATGTTCAAAATGCACTGCCCCCTTTCTCACACTCTTACAGATATAGCCAAGCTGTCCGACTGTTTTCCCGATCAATACTTGCCGTTGCCTCAGCCTGGAGAACTTCCCACCAAAGGAGAGAACAGAAAATGGTTTAAGATCCAACCATGGGTAACTAGCGCGACCAGGTTAATTTCTGATCAACCAACCGAGGTGTGAGTATTGGTAATTGGGAACGCTCGCAGGCGTGACAAGCGAGAAGGGAAAGGGGGGAAGGGCAGAAAGAGCTAAGCACGTAGATAAATAGGATAGTAAAGATACGTAGGATATATATAAAAACAGATCTTGTAGACTAACAATTGTTTCCTGTCTTGTCGTGAATGTCTTGTATATGTGTAATACATGTGCCGTCTTCCCTGTCTGAGTTTGTGTGTGTGTAACGTACGAATTTATGTCTCCCCTCTGTCTGTATCTGCATGTTACCTGACCTTTACTGTTCTGTGTTGTGAGCGCACTAAATGACCTATTTTCGTACACGTCTCTCTCTCTCTCTCTCTCTCTCTCTCCACCCCCTTATCTCTCTCTCTCTCTCTCTCTCTCTTTACATGTCATACGTGTACCGAATGGCTCGTTTAGATTGCGGACGACTCTCACTCTCTATGAGAGTCTCCCTATTTTCCCTCCCTCTTTTTGGTAAAATAGTGCCCCACCGGCACCAGTCTGATTTGATACTTATTGAACGCGGAGGTGTTCAGCGAAATTGACCGGAATAAAAGTGATTGTAACTTGCCATATTACTACCTCTCCTTTCCACAAAAAAATAGATGAACTTGAATTGGCTGAAAAGGAAAGGACAGGTAAGACGGCTAAGGTCCCCCAATTTGGCCTTTTATAGGGGAACTATATGTCAATGGCATCCTAATTTTTATTGTTAGAGACAAGCGCCAAGGTCCAGATTGACCCCCAATGCCCAGATTGCCCCACCCCTTTGCACCCAAGCACGAATGCCCGAAGCGTCCCCGCCCCACTTGATCGACCCCAGCTACTGTCCCCGATATATATATATGATGACCATGAGTAACTGCCGCCCCTCGAGAAAAACCTGTTTGACTCTGTCTTTCAATGATTGCACCCCCGCTCTGTTTGAAAGAGTTAGCCAGCTCTAAAGGGAAATGTAAGACTGTTAAGGCTCGAATTAGAAGGACGAGTCTCCCCTGAATGTTGTCAATCTTGGGGTTTTTGTTGAAATACGCAGGTGATAAGAGTCCGACCTCTGTCCATATGTCATGAACGAACGCCGTTTAGACTTGGTGCGAACGCAGTAGAAATACCCACCTACTTACTTCATGGTAATAGACTTCTGACTATGACCAATGAGCATAACGCCAGGTGCTAGGATTGCGAGTGGAATTAAAATGTAAAAATCTCTTCTCCTGCCAGTTCTCTAAAACTTGTTTTTACCCATTTAAAGATACTCAATCACCGGAGGAGAAGGGCCGGACGTGACGCACAGCGTGGCTGCAGATCATGAGACACATGCGACCTCAACCAAAGGTGGAGCCGCAGCACAACAAGAAACGGGACGAGGCAGCACTCTCAAAGGCGGTAAAGGAAAGAATGAAGGGCTGTCCTGAAGCTCTCTGTCCGCCAACCCACGTGTGCCTGGAGCCTCCGTCCCTCTTTTCAAGCCCGATTGATGGGCCTGCTTGCTTGTTATCCATTGCTCCCTTGGTCCCTTTGGTGTGTCCCGGGAAATCTGCCCCCACTCCGCCCTCTCACTCCCATCGACTAACGAAACCGCACACCCTCTTTTCCATGCGACTCTCTGCTGAAAGGAAGAACAGCATCTAGATGGAAATGGGGTTACGCCACGGAAATATAGGTGCCAAGCTTAAGGCGCCACTCAAAGGATTGGTTAGGGAACAGGACTGTGGTCTAACAGCAGAGGACTGACCGCACCCTGCAACGCGTAAGGATAGAACCGAGCTGGACCTATAGCTCCACCGCCGGTGCTCAACAGCGCCAACGAAAGGACACGGACTAGAGCCTACCAGTGATGGCTCACTGATAAAAAGACACTGTGACGAAGAGATCTTGCGTATTGAACTGAATTCCTCCCTCAACTACTTGGTCAAAATGTTCATTGGTCACATTTTTAAGTCAGAAACATTTATGCTATGTAGTGATTTGAAATGATAGGAACTCGACAAATGCCATCCCCTATGTGCTGCGTTCTGCCAAACACATCAACTGTCCATGATTATATGCCATATGTTAGTATTGACAAATGCAAATTCTTCGATCGCACCTGTTTATATGTACCTTCATGGACTGCAAAAATGAACTTTGCTATGTAAAAAGGGGCGACTGTAGAAAATAAGAAGTATTGATGTACATAAGCAACGTTCATTTCCCTTTTCCCACTCCCCTCCCTGCACGCACCATGAATATTGTAAAGCATTGACTGCATCCCTCCGCCCGCAAAGGCCTGTACCCATGTGTACATGACAGCCATTTTAGGCACCTTGGCCTCTTGCCCACTCATTAGAATCACTGGCTTCCCTCCTGCGCGCATTTGAGCACCCCCTCTCCCACTCTCACATACATAGACCATGAAACCCAGCACTCTGCGCGACCCTGCTATGAAAGGCAACCCTCCTGCTTGACCCAGGCACCCCCCCCCCATTTCCCTCTTGAAGAGGCATCCTTCGCCTCAGCTGACATAGCCCCCCAGCTGTATCTGACTGCCCCTGTTCTCTCATGTACGGGTCATAAGACCTCTCTCTCTCTGTGCGACTCTGACCCTGCGCGCACCCTGACCCCCTCCTTCTCCCTCACATGGACAAGTCATAAACCTTCTCCTTCTGCAAAACCCTGTCCTTGGGAGTCACGGCCGCGCCTGACCAGCACCTCCTTTCCTTCCATGAATGCCCCTCTGTTGACAAGCCTTCCCTCCGCGCTCGATTGTCCACACTGCATGAATACCACCTCTTTGATGACCCCTTCCCCCGAGTCCGACTGACCACACATGTCCGAGGCCATCGCCCAAGCCAGGAGATACCATTTACTGACCCTTATTGTATGAAGTCACTCCTCTTCAAAGAACCCACTATTGATCCTGGCCACCCCACCCCCTGGGCTATGATCAGGCGCACACATTCTAAACAGTTGACGGAACACTCAGCTGCGTGATTGCCCTCCCCTCTTATCAGCAGGTCAAGGGTCCCCATTGTGAACATATGTGGGGTAGGATTGACCCGAGGATTATAGGGATGTCTTTCTTTTGCGTCATACTGTTCTGATTGTACTATCAAGTGTTTTGTAAGGTATAAAAGCCAGAGTCTCAGCTCACTTGTTAGAGCACCTCCCGAAAGACACTGTGTTTCGTGTCCGAAATGACTGGCTCTCCTCATGAGAAATAAACTCTGTTCTTGATTCCTGCTTCCAGCGCCCGTCTCTTTTATTTGGTAATTATTCAACATGGGAACTAAGAGGCGGTTTGCGCCAGCGGCCTGGGCATCGATAGAATTATGGGCTAATTTTCCACAGGGTTTGGTGGCCCTGTGCAGGTGCACAGCTTGCACATGCCTAAGGCCGGCCCTGCCGCCTTACTCCTCATTCAAACCCCGATCCGTAGTGACGCAGCAGGTTCTCGTGCCCTATGTACGGGGCCTGACTGTTGATTGGAACTGCAAAATGTATCCTGCTTTTTCATCCCCTGCCCCCCTTTACTGCAGCCATCCTCCCTCAACCCCGCGACTCATGCCAGAGACGGGGTGGGCGCCAAAGCAGCTTGATTGCCTTTACCTGTGGCTAGAAAAGCAAGGGGCGCTTCTGCACCTCCGAGCCGCCAGGCACCCGTCAGAATCTGCAACGTATTTCCAAAATTACAACTACCAAAGCCTCTATAATCTGTTTGTGGTCCCAAGTAAATGCTTTAAAGTTGCCAGGGGACTTACACACAGAGCATAACATAGCATAGCCTAGCAGGGCATACCATAGAACACAGAGCATAATGTAGCGTATGTAGGCATTGGGTACCAGACATTACATAACACAACATCGCAAAATAATATAGCCAGTAGCAGCATAGCATAGAGTAACATAGCATAACAGAACATAGCTAACCTTGCATTGCATGCCCTAGCCACATAGAGTAGCTTAACAGAGCATATTATAAAGTAACACGTTTCATAGCATAACACATCAAACTGTAGTGTAACATCATATAATAAAGGTAGGAAACATAGGATAAAGGAACTCATAATACAAAACTATACCAAACCACACCAGTGATGGAGACTGTTGAAATTAATGTGCACGACTATAAAATAAGGTAAGAAAAGACACATTCTTCTGCAGCTTCTGCCTTGCCGGCTGTGTAGTGTGCGTAGACTGCTCCTGGAATAAATCACTTCAAGAAATGAGCACAGATGAAGGAACAGGTTTGAGCTGTGTAAAGCGCTTGATCGCAGTTCGGCACTAGGTCGATAACCATAAGATACGATAGAATGGGGCTGCTTACATTGAGACTGCAGGGGAGATGTCTCTCGTGCTTGTAAGACCTTGCAGGCAATGTCGCCTCCACGCCGCCCTGTACCGATCCCCGGTGGCCTCCCTGTGGCTCCCAGCACTCTTCCCTGGGCTCTCTCCGAGAGTAAGCTCACCTCTACTCTTCGCAACATGTGAAGACTGAACAGCGAGCGCACCTCTGGCCAGCGAGCGACACCCACAGCACCTGGCCACCGATGGGGGAAGCAGCGCCACTGCTAAGCAGTGTGCGCCTGAAAGAAAATAATGCGCACCCGCTACATAACGCTGACCGTGTAACACCTCAAGTAAAAGATTCAGTCCTGATGGGCGGTCACAAAAGGAGACAGGGCGGTAAGAAAGAGGGGCTAAGAAGCTTCATATTAAATCGGAAACCGGCGTTTACCAAAGATAATGCCACCAGTCAATGAAAAGTATGGGCGGAGAGTTGGCGAGACTTCCACACCACTTCCACATCTAACCTTACCACAGCATGTCTTGCAGAGCGAGCAGCACATGCGCTGCAACGCTTGGCTTGACCTAAAAATTAAACATAACGTTTTTTTTCTTTCTTCAATGCATCCCGTGTTCCTTTAAGGAAAATGGGCTGCATTAAAAAAAAAAAAAAGCAGGTTTATTAAAAAGCAGTCCCATAAATGGTGGTCTGCTGAGCCCTGCAGGCCACCATCCCTGGGAGGGTTGGCATTCACAATGGGCTCGCAAATTGCGAGAGGTTCATTAATATTAATGAGCCCGGCAATTTGCTACCCCATTGAGAATCACAAAACAGTGTAAACACACTGTTGTACATTTCATTTACCACCTCGCAATTTGCGACTTGCAATGTGTCACAAATTGCGAGGCGCTATATGAAAGGGTCATACATCTGGCCCATAGAGAATAAAAAATCTAAAACCTTATCTAAAAACTACACTAACTATGTCTATTCTAAAACTACACTAAATAACAATTAAAGACTTACACTAATAGAACAACATTTGTACAAAAACTATCTGGGATAGGGGAAGGCTCACATCCTGGCCTGCTTAAAATGGGTGCCTCAGGGCACCCTTGATGTCCTGGTGGTGGGTGTTCATGTCCGACACATCCCTTTCAACTTATGCCAATTGCACATTCATGTCCATCATGCACCGACGGTTCCTGTTGATGAAGCCTACAGAATGTATCTCCCAGAAGATGGCAGTGTGGCAGTCCCTTTTTTGCGTGGACTTGAGGAGGCACTGTGTTGTGTGCAAGATCCAGTAGCAGCACGTTGCCTGTGTTGTGTCTGAGTTTGAGTGCCAGATCTGTGGGTATGTCTGGAGACGTGCCTGATGTTAGAAGGGCCTGGTATAGCCTGTGTGTCCACATCCACTGTTAGCTGTGCAAATTCTGGCAGAGAATTCCATCTCCCAGCTGCCCGGTCATCTCTGTATCTCTTTCCGATAGCACAATAGCACTTGGCCACCCTGCGTATGTGCAGGCAGCGTTCCTTATAGATCTGAAAAGCATGTGCATCCTCATTTTTGTCTGAAAAATAACACCAATTATTCATGATATTTATGTCAATATTCTCCATTTAACTTTGAAACACAAGGGCATGAAAACATTGTCCCTACACTTTAAACAAAGATTGTGAAGTTCAAAAGTGACCTAAACAATGCAATGTGGAATTTAGGATCAATTACAACTTGATGATGTAACGGACCTGAATTTATGGCCTGGGGCATGTCAAGGGAAGAGTCGAGTCACAACATTTTAAGATTGTCAGAGTCAAATGATAATGCTGTCACAAATTCAGACTGATTCTACCAGGGGAATGAGCCCAAGGAGACAGGTTGAAGGGACCAATGCAGAGGCATGCCATGCCAAAGGAATACATGGGGCCATATTTCCAAGGTGGTTGTGGAGCGTGCCATTGATCTCCTTGGCTTAATGCTATGCCCTGCAACTTCAAGAATGCAGGTTTGTACCATACCTACAAGAGTATGGCACAGACTGTGTCTGCCCCCGCGCTGCAGGAAAAGTTTTGCCTACTCGCAACTACACAGGCCCACTTGCACTCTGGTGCAAGTGTCACTGCGTTGATGTGGAAGTTGATGTGCCATAGGGTGTCCATTCCTGCACCTAACCCTTATTTAAATGATGTCCTGTCACTTCTATATGTTCTGCATAATGTTGCACATTTTCAAGTCACATGATTACATTTTCAACACAGATTGGTCATGTGATGTAAAGCGCACCTTCCTGCACAAGAATAATCAGTGGTGTCTTGCTGTTTCCATGTGTGCGGCACAATGCTGCACAGATTAGAACAGCAGGGATGGGAACTAATTAAACCAATCTCACCACAGTGCATATTCATATACAATGTGGCCGGGGTAGAACACATTATGCACTCAAACATATTCAAGCTGGTCTTGGAGTCCAGACATTAAAAAAGGTTGGTTTTGCATGTATACATTTCCCATCATTAGTACACAAGATATGATGTGAAAAGGTGGTATTAGGCACTATTGGGCTTCATTCACAGGCAGCCAGCTTGACGCAGCATTGTGACTCAAGCTAAGACACTCTTGCTACCACAATATTGTACCTTGTAACGTTGATAAGTAAATGGTGTTCTTGTAATATGCAACAACATGTCAAAGATACAACACATCATAGGAAAAACAATGACTATTGTCAGTAATTAAAGCTTGGTACATAACTATCCATCACAGTGATGCCGACGCATCCAAAGGAGGCATGACTCAGGATCCTGCAGCACTGACTTTTTCATCACGTACAACTGCTTTCATATTGTGTATGTGATTGACTTTTTGTACTGGTGCCTCTAACTGACACCTGGTGCACCACAGAATTGATCCTCATTGACAGTCATCTCATTCAAGGCTGTAGGCGCATTCCATGTCTGCTCTTAGCCATCAACAACGTCAATCACATGTCTTCTCTCTTGTCTGGATGATGTGTAAAGCACATGCATCGGCTGGAGTGACATAACCCTTTTATACTTTTGGCCTGGGTATCAATGACTGAGGATGTACAAAGTTACGGCAGTAAGACAAATGCCGTGCTCAATCTCAAGATCTTAAATCATGCATACTTCACACTTACATGATCCATCATCACATTGGAGGAAGGTACATGTGATACACACCCAGACTGTACATAACTACATACAGGATTTACCACAAACATTCTTCCCAGCTCATAATACAAATATTTCATGAAAGCACTCACCAGTGGCGTGTAAGTCCATGAAGGTGTCGCTGTCACCCCGAGTAATCGGTGGTCTTCCAGCTGTGAGATATTAAAGAAACGTATTGTTGGTATCAGACGTAAGTTCTCACATGTCCTATTCATCATCAGATTCATGTACATAAAAACAAAATGCCCTGTAAAAGTACTGTCTCTGCTCATGTTGCATACATAATTGTATCTGCAAAAGTACTATCTCTGCTCAAGTTGCATGCATGATTGTATCTGCTTTACCTGTCGTACCCACAAAACATGACCAATGCATCGTTGTGCAACACAAAATAATCTTGCTAGACAATGTGATAATTTTGCACATACTACTGGCATGACACATTCCCAAGGCCACGTTTATAGCCACAACATAGTGAAGTGTCAACATGTGATTAGACCCTTGCACAGCGGTGGCACACATTTGTACCTCAGGTAGAGGTTTTTGTCATGTATCCTGCATTGGGCAGCTCACCTGGGCACTTAATTCCCATTAAGGGTCCACTCACACAAATCTGTTCATACACTATCCTAACCCCTTGCGTGCGTTAGTCGGCCAACGGCCCTCGCGAGCACTACCTCGGTAGTGCTGCGCACGTCCGTTGGACGACGCAGCCCCCCGCACAATGGAACGCCTGCACCCACCTCGGTAAACGGGTTAATAGGATGCACTGCACGGCACACATTTAACCTTGACACAGCACTTCATTTATTGTCTGCAGGAGTGTAAACATTCTTGCACATAGTCAAACATCAACATAAACACTGTCTCACTTGCACAATGGTGCAAATGTGATTGTTTTGAAGCTGTAAGCTTTTTTTGGGGGGGGGGGGGGGGGAGTTTTTTTATAGCGCGAACTAGACCTGAGGCATCGGGTGTAGGAGAGTAGGGTCTGCTATCCTATGGTCACCCCAAATTTTTACTTTTTGCTTCACTGGTTTATGACTTAATGTGGCTGTGGGCCTGCTAATCAGACCCACAGCCTGCTGTTCTCTCTCTAAATTAATGCCAATGCACTCTAGGTGCATTACGAATTGGAACTGGTTCACCTTATAGGCCCCTGTAACAGTGTACCACAGGTACCCAGGGCATAGGTGTAGCCAAGGCCTACCGGGGGCTGCAGCATGTATTGTGCCAGGCCAGGGGTGGCCTCCATATTTGACACAACTGGCTGATCACTCAGCTGGGGTAAGTTGGTGTAATCACCTCTTACTTAGATATAGTATCCCTATATCTAACCCTAACTGGACACATGTTAACCTATAAGCCACTCCTATGGAAGGCCTCTGCAATCCTGTAGGCAGAGTGCGTGGTTTCATGTGAGATGGTGCTCTAGCATGAGCTGAGCCTGTCTGCAGCTGTCGGAAACAACTCCCTTAGCTGTTCCGGGATATTGCCATACCATATACTCTTAAGTGCATTATAATCCTCGCGGTTATATGCTAACTTAGGTTTGGCTTTATCAAAACATGTCGAGTAAGGTGTCATACGATTTGGAATACTATCCCCTTGACAGTTCTGTCGACGGGGATAGCATTCCACCCTTCTAGAGGGACACGACATGTACATAACCTGAACTCCGGTTAAAGTTGACCAGAGCCTCAGCATCACAAAATGGATGCAGCCACCACAGACACAAGTCTGACCTGCTGCTGGGAATCCTTCCAGCGAGGGAGGCTTGGACAAAGGGTTTCCTGCTTTGGGAGGTGCGAGCACCACCCCAGACAGGATTTTGTGTATTGGGTAGGACAGGGCTGAATAGAATCAGACATGCCCGGGGCACACAAGGTGTCCTCGTGCATAAGCCAGTCCAAACCGGTGCTGGGGCTTTCCAGCCCCAGTCCTGGCATGGAGCTGGACAAAGGAAAGGGGGTGTAACCGCCCCCTTCCTGGTCCCACCCAGAGGAGGGACCTAGCAGGTGATCCACCCCTCAGATTGGGAATAAGAGTGGGAGCAGTGCCATAGCACCTCAGATCTTCCTGAATCAACTTGAAACTAAGAAGACGACTGGACTTCGACATTCTGCTGCACAGAAGACTGAAGAGCATCTCCCTTGTGGCCTAGGAGTGGCCATCCTGTGAACACAGGCACCATCCAGCAACTCGACGTCTGCTTTGCCGCTGCCTCCTGCCAGAGCCTGAGCCCAGAGCCCGAGCCCAGAGCCCAATGAGACCCAGACTCTCAGACTTCTCACAGCCCGATCCACAGTCCCTGCAAGGAAGTGACCCGTGGAGGCACCGACAGACGTGGGACTGGACATCTCGAAAGACCCCCGAGTAGCTGACTGCGTAGCACCTGAGGCACCCTCGATGCTGTGCTTTGGGGTTTGAAAAGCCCCACAACCGAGCAGCCCTTGCATCGAAGATCAGCCCCCCAGCATCTCCACGATCTGCGTGGGTCCCTTTTGCATCGTGCCACTAAATGCGCCATCCTGGCCACTTGCCACGTGGTCAGTGGCCATCTTGGCGACAAAACCTACAATTTACACTGCGGGTCTGGTTGCTCCAGACTTGCCCTCGCTCCTGTAAAAAGGAGCACCCGTTCTGACCTTGCTGGTCCGAGTGATAAGCTTTTTCTACTTCCTGCGTGGCTTGCATTAGCCAAGGCCTGTTTGCTCCAATCAAGTTGCCAACACCGCCATCAGCTAGGGCCTTTATGGGACAGCTTGTGATCGACTCCTGGATGTCCTCAACGTCTTCGTATCCATGTGGCTGAGGAGACAAGCTGCACCTCATCGCCTGTTTGCACCCAACATCGCCTGGTTCCATCCTGGTTCCACAGTAGTTACTGGCTAGTGACTTTGAACATTGTCCCCTCTGCTTTCAGGTCTTCACCACTTCAGATCCACCCTTGGATCCACCGGATTTCTTCTCGTCTCGACGCCTGCCGCATCTTCAGCTCCAAGCACCATCGACCTGCGTGACGAAACCTGACACTACTTCGCACCTGTGCACCCGCTTCCTGTGGGTGAGGTAACTCAGCAACGCCAGTGTTCCTACACTAGTACACACCTCTAGTGCCTAGGTCTAAGGTTTTGTCCTTCTAGGTCAGCCGGAAGGTTCCTTAAACACTAACTTTGTAACTTTTACGCACCATTGACATTGCATTGGTGTATGCGGGCACTTTCAGCACTGCACCCGAGTCCCGCGGGCCTTTCCCGACTTCTTCACTGCTAGTCCCGATCAGCTCCAGCGATTCCCAAGGCCCTAGGCCTACTTCCTTTCAGCTAGGTGGTTCTTATACCACTATTTTAGTATATGGTTTAGGTGGCCCCTAGGGCTCATCCATATTGTGCAACTTTTGTATATTTAAACTGTGTTTTGTTTTAACGCATTTGCTTCTGTGCTCATAAAGAGTATAGGGGATGTTTGTAGTAAATAAATATATATATATATTTTCAATATATATCTTTGTGGTGTCCTTTCATTTGGTATTCAAGGGGATTGTGTATGGTAAAACAGCTTGCTTCACATGCCTTTACAGAGTTTAGCCTAAGACTGCTTTGTCCACGCTACTAGGATAGCTGGTCTATAAGGTTGACTTACAACCAATCATCATAAGGGTTGCTTGGCATGGTGCAAGGTGATCACTAGAACTAGTGAGCATCATATACCAGGCCAACTTCTCACATTGGTAAGCAGCGGTTGGGATTTGAGCTTGCTGTTGTTTTACCATTACAATGTTTGAGAGTATCATTTGAAAGATCATACAGGTACCTGCTAGGTACATATAAAACAAGACTAGTACACTTAAGTTCTACTGAACTTAGTTGTTGTAGAGGATAGGGAGTAGCACACCCTGACTACAACTACTAGATAGGTTTAGTAGGTAAACACCAGTGTAGGTAGATTGCAACATATCCACCCACACTAGAGCAATGTCTGGAGCAGAGGGGTCCACTGGGACTGTCTCTGTTGAGAGTGACCCTCCAAGGGCACCATTCAAATTTGCTATGCTTAATTTTAAGGAATTGAGGCAGCTTTGCGCCTCAAGAGGTCTCAAGACGGGTCCAACCCCTACTACAGACCACCTTAGAGAGCTTTTAGACCAGTCTGAAGCTCTAAAGACCTCTAAAGCAGACCCCACAGGGAATGCTGAAGGACGCTCTCCCACTGAAGATGACAATACTGACACCCCTGTCCCTGTAGTCCAGATAGATGAGGATGACCAAGTCACTGGAGGTACTCAGCCTGATGAGGAGGAGGAAGAAGAGGAGACAGAAGGGGGAGCAGTGATTCTGATGATGGTAGACTTAGTCAGGTGCTGGCCAGCAGGCTTACCCAGGCTAACTTAAGTGTATTTGGGACTGAGCTAAGGATGACCTTACCCAGACCCCCAAGTGGACTTAACCAGGAGCAAAGGAGGAGAAGGAATCACTCAGGTGAATCCAATACCTCCCAAGCTTCTAGAGGCTCTCATGGTCACTCCAGAAGGGGGATGACTAGCCCTCAGAGAAGGGAACATGAGGCCAACATGAGAGAGGCTGAGCTTAGGGTCCAGAAGAGGGAACTAGAGGTTGCCCTGGCCCAAGAGAAACTTGATAGAGCAAGACAGCATAGAGAGAGTGGGTTAGTACCCACTGGTGGCAGCATTATCCCAAAGGAAAAAGACAGGTCTTTTGATAACAGAAACCTGAGTAAGATTGTGCCCCCCTACAATCCTGGGGATGATATCCACAAATGGATGACTGCACTTGAGAGAGCCTGCAAAGTACAGCAGATCCCTCAGGAGCAGTGGGCAGCAATCTTGTGGCTCTCCTTTGAAGGTAGAGGCCGAGACAGACTCCTCATAGTTAGTGATGGGGATTCTAGAAACTACCTGGTCCTGAAGAGTGCTCTGATTGATGGGTTAGGCTTAACCACTGAACAGTACAGGTTAATGTTCAGAGAGACCCAGACGACACAGACTCAGGACTGGTCTGAATTTGTTGAATGTGTCACTAAGGCTCTGGAGGGATGGTTGCTGGGAAGGAAGGTTACAGAATATGAAGGATTGTAAAATTTGCTTATGAGAGAACACATTTTAAATAATTGTCAGAACCAGCAGTTGCATCAACATTTAGTTGACTCAGATCTGACCTCTCCCCAAGAATTGGGAAAGAGGGCAGACAAATGGGTTAGAACCAGAGTTAAGCAAAAGAACCAGAACCAGGGTGGTGACCAAAAGAAAACAGACCAGAAGGGTCGGGAGCAGAAAGCTAAAGTCCAGAAGTCTTCAACAGGGCCCCAAACTAATACTGAGGGTGGGTCCCAAACTTCCAAGAAGAAAGAAGGTCAAAGAAAACCCTGGTGTAGTACATGTAAAAACATCTCTCACTGGACAAGTGAGTGTAAAAAGGGTGGAGCCCCCAACACTGCAGCCCCTAAGGCACCTGCACCCACTATTACAGTTATCAGTGTTGGTCCACAAACTAAGGGGGTAGTGGGTATCACCTTGGGAACTGAGGGAGATGCTGGCCTGGTCAGAACCCCTACACAGGCTGTTCTGATTTGTGATGGGGACATAGATTTGGCCCCTACTATAAGTCCCAGTAATCTGGGCAAGTACAGACAGACACCTTTGATTAATGCAAAAGTGGCTCAAGCATACAGGGACACATGTGCCAGTGTCACTATGGTGACATCTAGCTTTGTGGACCCTGGACAATATTTATTTATTTATTTTTCGATTTGTTAAGCGCGGTTGCTGCCCAGGGGCGTCCAAGCGCTAAGATTAGACAGAGCCGAGACGGAGCACAGGAGGAACTAAAAAGGCTTCCTAAATAGTATGGTTTTCAGTTTCCTGCGAAAAGGGAGTAGGTCGGGTGTGGATCGAAGATCAAAGGGAAGTGAATTCCACAGCTTGGCGGCGTTCAGTGAGAACATCCTGCCCCCCGACCTAGCTCTCCTTACTCTGGGCACCACTGCCAGAAAAGTACCGGAAGACCGGAGGTTCCTGTTAGGGTGGTAAGGGATAACAAGGCTGGTGTTGATTGCTGATCCAGTCTTCCAAAAAGCTCGATGTGTGATGCACAGAGCCTTAAAAGCCACTCTCTGTCTCACCGGTAACCAGTGTAGGCTTTTCAGTCCCTGTCTAACGGACTGAGACCGTGGGATTTGGAGTATGGTACGTGCTGCACAATTTTGTACCACCTGCAGCTTTCAAAGAGTCATCTCAGGCGCCCCCAGATATAGGGCGTTGTTTGAGTCTAGACGGGACTGGATAAGGCCTTGTACTGCCACCTTCTTGGCATCCAGAGGTAAAAGTGAAAGGACCTTCCTCAGTGTTCTTAAAAGGCCAAAACAGGTGGCAGACAACTTAGTGGCCTGAGTGGAAAAAGAGAGTTTATGGTCTAACCAGACTCCCAAACTCTTGACATTGTCCTTAGGGGTGGGAGGTGCCCCATGACCAGCAGGCCACAAGGAAGAGAAAGGTAGTGGTGAGGGTGGGCCTAAGAGCATGAGTTCAGTTTTCCCACCGTTCAGTTTGAGGGAGGAGTTAGTCATCCACTCCCTCACGCTCTCCAGGCATTTCAGCAGGCCAGCCGAGGCTTGCCCACCGTTCTCCTGGGCCAGTGAAACCACCAGCTGGGTATCGTCGGCGTACGACACGATTTTAATGCCGTACGGTTCTACTACCCCAGCTAGCGGTTTCATATAGACATTAAACAGTACAGGGCTCAGCGATGAGCCCTGCGGCACTCCACAGCTGAGAGGCTTGGTGGTAGATGTTGTGTTACCATCAAAGATCTGGAAGGATCTATCAGCCAGAAAGGACCTAAACCACCTCAGTGCGTTTCCCGAAACTCCGATGTTCTGGAGACGGTTCAGCAGAGTGATATGGCTGACCGTGTCGAAGGCGGCACTCAGATCAAGGAGGATCACTGCCACTGATCCCCCCTGATCCAGTATCCTTCGAGACTCTTCAGTCACTGCTAGCAAGGCGGTTTCAGTCCCGTGGCCACATACCAGGTGATAATTACCTGGTGACCAATGCCAGCAATGTCACTACTACACATAGTGTGGCAATTGTTAACTTTTCCTGGGGAGGGGTAACTGGCCTAAAAAGAGTTGTGGTTAGTGCTGATCGCCCAGTTGAATGTTTGTTGGGCAATGACCTGGAGAGCTCTCTATGGTCAGAAGTTGAGTACAGGACTCATGCAGAGATGTTAGGGATATCATCACATGTCCTTGCTGTGACCAGGTCACAGGCCAAAAAGTACCTCTCTGAACCTCAGGTCTAGGATCCTGGATCAATGGACCAAGCACCTTCCAAGAAGAAGAACAGGAGGGTAAAGGCTGTGCCTTCCCAACTGCCTACAAGTGAGGATCAACCTTCACAGGAAGATGATCTTGAGACCCCTGAAGGAACTATCCCTGAAGAACTTGAACCTGATCAGGTTGAGTTTCTGGAGACAGGGGGACCTTCTAGGGCAGACTTGGGGCAGGCTCAGTTAACCTGTCCTTCTCTTGAACCCCTCAGACAGCATGCTGCTGCTGAGGCTGCTGGGAATGCTCAAGGTACCCATAAAGTATATTGGGATGATGGGCTCCTTTATTCAGAGGGTAGAGGCCCCAAGCCTGGTACAACCAGGAGGTCGGTTATACCTCTGCAATTTAGGGGCTTCTTTCTTACCTTGGCCCATGATATTCCTTTAGCAGGACACCTAGGCCAGAATAAGACTCGGGACAGGCTTGTCCCTCACTTTCACTGGCCTCACATGTCTGAAGACACCAAGGAGTTTTGTCGCTCCTGTGTAACCTGCCAAGCCAGTGGTAAAGCAGGTGACACAACAAAGGCCCCCCTGATACCACTACCTGTGGTGGGGGTCCCCTTTGAAAGAGTGGGGATTGATATTGTAGGTCCAATAGATCCCCCTACAGCATCTGGGCACAGATTCATACTGGTGGTGGTGTACCATGCCACCAGGTACCCAGAGCCAATTCCACTTAGGACCACAACAGCTCCTGTTGTGGCCAGGGCCTTGCTTGGAGTTTTCTCCAGAGTGGGGTTTCCTAAGGAGGTAGTATCTGACAGAGGTACCACCTTCATGTCAGGATACTTGACAGCTATGTGGAAGGAATGTGGTGTCAACTACAAGTTCACCACTCCTTATCATCCACAGTGTAATGGGCTTGTTGAGAGATTTAACAAGACCCTAAAGGGTATGATCAAAGGATTACCTGAAAAGCTCAGGCGAAGATGGGACATCCTTCTTCCCTGCCTTCTGTTTGCTTACAGAGAGGTCCCACAAAAGGGGGTTGGCTTTAGCCCCTTTTTAATTGTTGTTTGGGCACCCTGTAAGAGGACCCCTATGTCTGGTGAGGGAAGGATGGGAGTTACCTCTCAAAAAGCCTAAACAAGACATAGTGGACTATGTACTTGGTCTCCGCTCCAGGATGGCTGAGTATATGGAGAGGGCATCCAAAAACCTTGAGGCTAGCCAAGAGTTACAGAAAGCTTGGTATGACCAAAAGATTGTCTTGACTGAGTATCAGCCTGGACAGAAGGTATGGGTGTTGGAGCCAGTGGCCCCAGCAGCACTCCAAGACAAATGGTCTGGACCCCATACAATTGTTGAGGAAAAGGGAGAGGTTACCTACCTGGTGGACCTAGGAACTCCCAGGAGCCCCCACAGGGTGCTCCATGTCAACAGACTGAAGGCATATGTTGACAGGGCAGACATGGGCTTGCTCATGGCTACAGATGAGGGACAGGAGGAAGAGAGTGACCCTCTCCCAGACCTGCTAACTCAGAACCCTGAAGATGGCTCAGTTGAGGGTGTGGCCTTAGATGGCAGCCTCACTGAACATCAGCAACATGACTGTAGACAAGTTTTGCAGTCATACAGACATATGTTCTCATTGACACCCAGTCAGACTAACTGGTGTACCCATGTGGTGGACACTGATGACAGTCTTCCTTTGAAAAGCAAGATTTACAGGCAGCCTGACCATGTCAGAGACTGTATAAAGAATGAGGTGCAAAAGATGCTGGAATTAGGTGTTATTGAGCCTTCAGAGAGCCCCTGGGCTAGCCCAGTGGTTCTTGTCCCCAAACCTCACACCAAAGATGGCAAGAGAGAGATGAGGTTCTGTGTGGATTACAGAGGACTCAATGCTGTCACTAGGACAGATGCACACCCTATTCCAAAGGCAGATGAGTTCATTGACAAGATGGCTTCTGCCAAATATTTGAGCACATTTGATTTGACAGCTGGATATTGGCAAATCAGGTTATCTGAGGACTCCAAAGCCAAAACAGCATTTTCTACCCCTGGAGGACATTACCAATTTGTGGTGATGCCCTTTGATTTGAAAAATGCACCTGCCACCTTCCAAAGGTTGGTGAATCAAGTCCTTACTGGGTTGGATGACTTTTGCGCAGCATATCTTGATGATATTGCTGTCTTCAGCTCCACCTGGGAGGATCACCTGGTCCACCTGAAGGAAGTGCTTGAGGGTCTGCAAAAGGCAGGCCTCACTATCAAGGCCACAAGGTGCCAGATAGGGCAGAGTAAGGTTGCATATTTGCGCCACCTTGTAGGTGGAGGCCAAGTTCAACCACTGGAGAGTAAGATCCAGACCATAAAGGACTGGTCCCCTCCAACTACCCAGACTCAGGTCAGAGCTTTCTTGGGCCTGACTGGGTACTACAGGAAGTTTGTTAAGAACTATGGGTCCATTGTGACTCCTCTTAATGGTCTGACACCCAAGAAGATGCCCAAAAAGATTCAGTGGACAGAAAACTGTCAAAAGGCATTTGATGACCTGAAGAAGGCCATGTGCTCTGCACCTATCCTGAAGAGTCCTGACTACTCAAGTGAGTTCATTGTCCAAACAGATGCTTCTGAGTTGGGAGTGGGAGCTGTGCTTTCACAACTTAATGTAGATGGTCAAGACCAGCCCATTGCTTTTATTAGCAGAAGGCTGACTTCCAGAGAGAAACGTTGGTCAGCCATTAAGAGGGAGGCCTTTGCTGTGGTGTGGGCCCTGAAGAAGTTGAGACCATACTTGTTTGGCACTCACTTCAAGATCCAGACCAACCATAAGCCCCTCTTATGGCTTAATCAGATGAAGGGTGAAAACCCCAAACTACTAAGGTGGTCCATTTCCCTACAGGGGATGGACTTTACAGTGGAGCACCGCCCGGGGACTGACCATGGCAACGTAGATGGTCTCTCCAGGTACTTCCACTTAGAACATGAAGACACAACTGGTCAAGGTTAGTCTAATGTCCCTGCGTTTGGGGGGGGGGGTTGTGTAGGAGAGTAGGGTCTGCTATCCTATGGCCACCCCAAATTTTTGCTTTTTGCTTCACTGGTTTATGACTTAATGTGGCTGTGGGCCTGCTAATCAGACCCACAGCCTGCTGTTCTTTCTCTAAATTAATGCCAATGCACTCTAGGTGCATTACGAATTGGAACTGGTTCACCTTATAGGCCCCTGTAACAGTGTACCATAGGTACCCAGGGCATAGGTGTAGCCAAGGCCTACCAGGGGCTGCAGCATGTATTGTGCCACCCCTGGCCTGGCCTCCATATTTGACACAACTGGCTGATCACTCAGCTGGGGTAAGTTGGTGCAATCACCTCTTACTTAGATATAGTATCCCTATATCTAACCTTAACTGGACACATGTTAACCTATAAGTCACTCCTATGGAAGGCCTCTGCAATCCTGGAGGCAGAGTGCGTGGTTTCATGTGAGATGGTGCTCTAGCATGAGCTGAGCCTGTCTGCAGCTGTCGGGAACAACTCCCTTAGCTGTTCCGGGATATTGCCATACCATGTACTCTTAAGTGCATTATAATCCTCGCGGTTGTGTGCTAACTTTGGTTTGGCTTTAACAAAACATATCGAGTAAGTTGTCATACGATTCGGAATACTATCCCCTCGACAGTTCTGTCGATGGGAATAGCATTCCACCCTTCTAGAGGGACACGACATGTACATAACCTGAACCCCGGTTAAAGTTAACCAGAGCCTCAGCATCACAAAATGGATGCTGCCACCACAGACACAAGTCTGACCTCCTGCTGCTGGGAGTCCTTCCAGCGAGGGAGGCTTGGACAAAGGGTTTCCTGCCTTGGGAGGTGCGAGCACCACCCCAGACAGGATTTTGTGTATTGGGTAGGACAGGGCTGAATAGAATCAGACATGCCCGGGGCACACAAGGTGTCCTCGTGCATAAGCCAGTCCAAACCGGTGCTGGGGCTTTCCAGCCCCAGTTCTGACGCGGAGCTGGACAAAGGAAAGGGGGTGTAACCGCCTCCCTTCCTGGTCCCACCCAGAGGATGGACCTAGCAGGTGATCCACCCCTCAGATTGGGAATAAGAGTGGGAGCAGTGCCATAGCACCTCAGATCATCCTGAATCAACTTGAAACTAAGAAGACGACTGGACTTCGACATTCTGCTGCACAGAAGACTGAAGAGCATCTCCCTTGTGGCCTAGGAGTGGCCACCCTGTGAACACAGGCACCATCCAGCAACTCGACATTTGCTTTGCCGCCTCCTCCTGCCGGAGCCCAAGCCCAGAGCCCAACAATACCCAGACTCCCAGACTTCTCACAGCCCGATCCACAGTCCCTGCAAAGAAGGGACCCGTGGAGGCACCGAGAGACGTGGGACCGGACATCTCAAAAGACCCCCGAGAAGCTGACTGCGCAGCACCTGACGCACCCTCGATGCTGTCCTTTGGGGTTTTAAAAGCCCCACAACCGAGCAGCCCTTGCATTGAAGAACAGCCCCCAGCATCTCCACGATCTGCATGGGGCCCTTTTGCATCATGCCACTCGATGCGCCATCCCGGCCTCTTGCCACGTGGTCAGTGGCCATCTTGGCGACAAAACCTACAATTTACACTGCGGGTCTGGTTGCTCCAGACTTGCCCTCGCTCCTGTAAAATAGGGCACCCGTTCTGACCTTGCTGGTCCGAGTGATAAGCTTTATCCACTTCCTGCGTGGCTTGCATTAGCCAAGGCCTGTTTGTTCCAATCAAGTTGCCGATACCGCCATCAGCTAGAGCCTTTGTGGGACAGCATGTGATCGACTCCTGGACGTCCTCGACCTCTTCGTGTCCACGTGGCTGATGAGACAAGCTGCACCTCATCGCCTGTTTGCACCCGACATCGCCTGGTTCCATCCTGGTTCCACGGTAGTCACTGGCTAGTGACTTTGAACATTGTCCCCTCTGCTTTCAGGTCTTCACCACTTCAGATCCACCCTTGGATCCACTGGAACTCTTCTCGTCTCGACGCCTGCAGCATCTTCAGCACCAAGCACCATCCACCTGCGTGACGAAACCCGACACTACTTCGCACCTGTGCACCCGCTTCCTGTGGGTGAGGTAACTCAGCAATGCCGGTGTTCCTACACTGGTACACACCTCTAGTGCCTAGGTCTAAAGTTTTGTCCACTAGGTCAGCCGGAAGGTTCCTTAAACACTAACTTTGTAACTTTTACGCACCATTGACGTTGCATTGGTGTATGTGCGCACTTTCAGCACTGCACCGAGTCCCGCGGGCCTTTCCCGACTTCTTCACTGCTAGTCCCGATCAGCTCCAGCGATTCCCAAGGCCCTAGGCCTACTTCCTTTCAGCTAGGTGGTTCTTATACCACTATTTTAGTATATGGTTTAGGTGGCCCCTAGGGCTCATCCATATTGTGCAACTTTTGTATATTTAAACTGTGTTTTGTTTTAACGCATTTGCTTCTGTGCTCATAAAGAGTATAGGGGATGTTTGTAGTAAATAAATATATATATATTTTCAATATATATCTTTGTGGTGTCCTTTCATTTGGTATTCAAGGGGATTGTGTATGGTAAAACAGCTTGCTTCACATGCCTTTACAGCGTTTAGCCTAAGACTGCTTTGTCCACGCTACTAGGATAGCTGGTCTATAAGGTTGACTTACAACCAATCATCATAAGGGTTGCTTGGCATGGTGCAAGGTGATCACTAGAACTAGTGAGCATCATATACCAGGCCAACTTCTCACATCGGGTATCAGAGGGCTTTACATGAGCACCAGTTTAGTTACAGATGAACACATTCATTTTTGTTAGGCACAGGGAGATTTACGTAATTTGCCCAGAAGCACAGGATGTTGAGCATCGTTGCTGAGACTCTAACCCAGTTCCCCAGGGCTAAGGTTGACCACTGTAGCCGTAAGGCTACATCCTCTCCCCAAACATCCTCTCCCAAGTCAGTTATCTTAAGCTTGACTTAAGATAACTGACTGACATCGTCCTGTAGCGTTTCTTATATTGTGTTCCTGTCTAGATTTTTGAATTTGGTAATAAAAAGTTAATTGATGAACTTCGGAGTTGTACTTACCACCTTGCCGGCCAACGATGACTCCCAGGTGGTCCAACATTTCACCCTCATGGCCCGCGCAATCCTGTTATCAGTGCTTCTATTGTCGTACACACATTACGTACACATATGGCATATCCCTGCATGATCCTTCCCCCACTCTTAACCATCAATGGCAGGTAGAATTTGACAAGCAAGAGGAAGCCCCCCAATTCCCCCTCTGACATCTTGCCACCCTGACATCGTGCCCTCTCTGCCCACACCCGACATATCCAAAAACACCCCAAAATCAACTAACCCAAAAGAAAAGCCCCAAACACTCCTCCTGCAATAGTTAATATAAACTAAGTACCACGTGGACAGACACCCAACAAGATTTAGTAGAAGACGCAAAATACACGCAAGGATAAGTACACAGGACTGCACCGAGACACTAGGGACAGTTCACAGAACACAACACAACTCTCTACTCAAAACAAATAAGCACACAACTCAAACCACCTCCAACACTCTCCACAGACACTGACAGTGTGTTTAAAAGAGAAAGTGAACGTGTTCAGTACTCCTCCATTACTCAGGATGCATGCTGACATCACTTCCTGTATGTTTGCGGCCCGTTTTTTGAGTATGATACTATTTTGCACGCTATTGGCTTTTGCTGTAAGTGTTAGTGTTGTTACCTGTATATTGCGATTTTCTTTTTTTTCATTCGGAAATGATTATTCGGCTATATTCCAAGCCATAAAAGAATACATTATAAAAACAAAGATTTCTAATTTAGAAAAATAAACAGTATAAACAATATTTCTTGAAAAGAAAAAGAGACATTTCATATCACCGCCCTGGACACAACAATAATTATGCTGAGACAGAAAAGAATCTACATTCCTAGTGCCACATGGCAACATTTTTAAGACAACAATATATATATAGTGCAATGATAAAGTGCAATATAAGGCATTTCCCAACAATATTTCTAAGTTGGACTGAAGAGGAGATATATCTATAAACATTCAGACAGATAAATTCATCCTTTAAAAGCTGGACATAGTGCAAAGCTGCCTGACACCTTCTTATTTTCAAATATTTTAAAAGTGGTATTAAAAAAGTGTGCCTTGGAGTAATATAAAGCCAGAAATCCAGCCCAGCATCTGTGTAAGCGTTTCGTGGATATGAAACCAACAGATGTGAGCTTCCAAACCTAAACCTTATAAGGTAACTAGCAGCCCGTCCAGACGTTGTCCGGGTAGGATTTGCTAGAGTGCTCACCAGCATCGCCGCTCCTCCCCCAGCAGCATCGCCGCTGCTCCTCCATGCTGCTCCCCCATGCGCTGGGCACTCCAGCATGTCGGGTGTCGGTACCGCGCCGCCGCTCCTCCCCGATGCTCCTCCCCGCGCTGGGCAGTACATTAGCTGGGCACTTGAGCATGTCGGGTGTGGGTCCCTTGCTCCTGCCAGCGCTCCTTCCGGACCCCGAACAGCGCATTTCCGTAACGCCCCGCCCACACGCCATTGCGCCGACGCATCTCTACGCTGTAGCATGTCCTCGCATCGTGGACAATGTAAACGCCCACATCTTGCCCCTCTTAATGTTAACGCCCACATCTCCTCGCATACGCTCTAATACGGTTTTGTACTGTTTTGTTTTTTACAGTGAAGTGTGCACTGCGCTGTAATCCTGTTTGGTTTACCTGTTGTAATACAGTTTGGCTTACCAGCATCTCCTCGCATCGTGGACAATGTTAACACGCACATCTTGCCCCTCTCAATGTTAACGCCCACATGTAACGCCCACATATCCTTGCATCGTGGACAATGTTAACGCCCACATCTTGCCAGATTAACGCCCACATCTTTTCACACGCCCACAAGGGACTACTGTACCACTGAGGGTGCCCCCCCTTTTTAATGTATATGGTGTCCATATATATAGCCAATGTCCATCTCCTGGACCTCCCCTTTCCAACGCTGTATTGGGTGTTGTGATTGGTGGTGTACTTTTCGAGTTTACCCGCCTCAAAGGTTCCAAGTTCTCGCTTTATAATAGTAGTATATATATAATTTGACATGACTAAAGTAAAAAGAAAGGTAGGGCTCAGTCCTCATTGAGCAAACCAAAAGTGAGTGGTCAAGAACCCTTCTTTTACCCATCTCTTGCATATCTCTTTCCAAGTACAGATACGCCATATATTCTTTCTTTAACTTGGCCCTTGGGATTTTAGCAGTATTTGCTGGATAGTCGAAACAGTCTGACAAACCCAGGTTCCTCAGTTGGGCTTTGACATAGGAGAGCCAAGGGATTTTGCTTGCCCACTCTAGTTTTAAGCAAGCTACAATAATGGCATGATTCAGAACTGTTGAACTTTTTCTTCTTCTGACCAAATATTGTGCCACAGTAAGAGAGGTGCTAGTTGCGTTCAAAAGGATAGGGGGATCACACTGAGTTCGCTATGGCACATGGTGGCAGGGGTGCTCCGTGGAAGGGTCAGTAGGCGTTTCAAAAACGAGTTTTCCACTCGCTGAAGACCTGAAGTATTGCAGGGGCCCCAAACTCCTGCGCCATATAAAGCGGCAGCGCATGTGCGAGCTTTATAGATCTCGATTATTGTGTTTACAGGACCTAAGCCTAACTTTTTACAGAATCTAAAAATAGCTTCCATGCTTTGATTAAAACCCCTAACCCTTGTCTCCATTAACTGCAGCCATGTGCTTTTTGAGTCAAAAAGGACTTCTAAGTAGGAAAAAGTGGGCACCTGAATCAATTTCTCACTGCCTATAAAAAATATCTTTACAAGGGTGGGATGTTAACCCAGCACCATAATCTGAGATTTTGCAACATTAGTCTTGAGACCAAGGTCACTCATAAAATTGTTAAAACCAATTAAAAGCTGTTGCAGCCCCACCCCGGTTTGAGACATTAAAACACAGTCATCTGCATATAATAAAGCTGGTAATAACCTACGGCCTATCTTGGGTGCGTCTACGTGCCCATTTATAATAGAGGTTTCTAGATCATTTATATACAAAAAAATTTAAAATGGGACAAGCACACAGCCCTGGCGGACTCCACGACTCATTTTAATTGGAGCAGTGAGCTCCCTGCCTAATCCATATCGGACCCTCCCAGTGACCTCCCAAAGCATAGCAGCTATGAAAGGCACAATTGGTGGTTCTATGCCCATCTCCAACATCTTCTCCCAGAGCATTCCTCTCTGCACCCAGTCAAAGGCAGATGTCAGGTCCATGAACCCTAAGTAAAGGGAACCTGGCTTAACTAAGGTATATTTGCCTATAACCAGGTGCAGATTAAGGCACTGTTCGACCGTCTTCAGGCCTCTCCTAAATCCATATTGAATGTCAGAGAGCTTACCAGGCCTCCAATCTTTCTAGGAGTACTCTGCCCATGATCTTACAGGTGCAGTCAATTAAAGATATTGGCCGGTAGTAAGCATGGGCGAATTTTGCGGATCTCGCGTTCGTGAATTTTGCGGATTTGCGAACTCGCAATCCGCGAATTCCCGCGGATTTTTTTTTTTTTGTGTGTTCGCAATTGTTTCTGCCAGTTCGCGAGGATTTGGTACTAGTTCGCAATTGCGAACTTACTTGTCGGCTCGCAACGGTCGCGACTATGTTGTTTCTACGTCTGGTTCATCATCACAGCCTCCCAGCACCCTCTGTTTTACCACTGGCACCCTCTCTTTGACCCATGCCACCCTCTGTTACATCAATGCCACCCTCTGGTTCATCATCACTGTAGAAGATGGGGGGGGAAAGCAAGCCCACCTGCCCTGCTTGAACTGACATGAATTAATTTGGGGTTAGTTTATTAACAACACCTGCCCTGCCCCAACTGACAATAATGAATTAGGGGCTAATTAATGTGTCACTGAAAGAATTTAAAGTTCCAGCCTGGCACCTGCTTGTCTGCTCCTTTAGCTGTAAATCAGGACCTTTGTGGCATACAGTTAAGGTCAGAGCAGGGTCACACAATAGTTGCAAGCAGGCAACCGAATTCTGGAGGGCCCCCTCAGGAAGCACTACAAAGAATCGTTACAAATCATGAGGTTGACCTTTTGCACCTGCTCATTGCTTTTGCTTTTGCTGAAATCGTTTTTCGGTTTTTTTCGCGCTATTCGCGGGGCGCGGCGTCGTGCGAAACCGACCGCGGAAGCCGCCAATTCGTGCGAATGAGCATTTTATTTTTTTGCGGCTTGTTGTTTCGCGAGTTTTTTTGCAGTATTCGCGAGCCGCTTGCAGCGCAACACGCGAATTTACCCCAAGGTCGAGTACGGGCGCGGCCATTTTGTTTGCGTGACGTATTTCCGTTTCCGCCCGCTATGTATAATCTCGCGCAGTAAGCGCATTGCGAGTAGAGGTTCGCACGAGATCGCGCGGGAAATCTAGAGGTTCGCACGAGATCGCGAGGAAAATCTCGCGCGAACTTACTTTCGCGCTCGTGAACGGGCGCCGGCCATCTTGTTTTTCATTCATTTCCTGTGTCTGGGCATGGTGTTTAATCCTCTTGGTATCTTTGCCATCCTTTGCTTGTTTTCAGTTTTTTTTTTACGATTTTGCTTCTTATCTATCCCTCTCTTTTCCTAGCTGTATATTTTTGTCTTTTCTGCTATTTTTCTTTACTTTTAAACTACTTTTTTAAACTCTTTTCTTTTCTTCTTCCCTATCCTATTCTTTCTTAATTTTCTACTTCTTCCTACCTTACCTGCCCAGACCATGGTCAAGCCAGGCGCCGTGAAGCTGCCCAGGCACTTGAGGGCCGCAGCGGCGGCGGGGAGTAGTGCTGGACCCAGTGGCAGGACAGCATGCGGGAGATTGAGGGTGGAGCAGGTGACGCGACGGGAGATATTCAGCCCGGAGGAAGTGGGCGCGCTGGTCTACTTCGTCTAGCGCCGCCTGCCCAGGACCATCGCGGGAGGCGGCAGGATCGCGGCCGGCGGCTACAACATGCGGGAGCGCCGGAAGCGGTGGGAGAAGGTGTGCTGGGCCATATCCCACCTCTACGGGGTCCAGCGCACCTACAGCCAGGTCACCCATCGCTGGACGGACCTCCTGGACCGCGAGCGCGACCTGCTGGACCAGCTCGGCTTGGAGATCCCCGGGCTTGGTGAGTAGTAGTAGCCATTTAATCACTCACTACTATGATGTTTTCTCCTGCTCTGTGTTGTTGTATTGCAAATATTTGTTTTTTACATGGAGCAAGCCAATAATGCCGCTGATGACGATTACATTGTAGTTAAATTATATTTCAAAATCTTCTGTGCATTTCAGGTGCACTGCTCTCCTTCTCAGTGGCGTTGCTACTATGCTTATTTGTTTTCTATTTCGTGGTCTCATTGGCCTGAGTAACTATTATTTATGAGTGTACTTTACAGAACTGCGTAATGCTAGACACTAGGGGGCAGATTACATTTACAAGCCCCTTGCGCCACGTTTACGTTGCCTTGCGTGACGCAACAGCGGCGTAAACGTGCCGCATCCCTGCGAGTCATTTACAGCATGACGCATCTAGGGAGATGCGTCACGTTATAAAGCCATGGGCCTGCACCACAATGGGTGCGTTCCTAGTACGCAGGGTGGCCGGTCCAGCGGCTGTGCGCCTCGCAAAATTGCCTGCGTGAAATCTACAAGATTTAACGCAGGCACTTCTGCGACGCTGCTACGTCAATTCAATTCCTTATGTCTGCTCGAAGCAGGCGAAAGGACTGACACAGCATGTTAAGTATTGGGTGGCCCTGAGCATTACTGGAGTTGCATTGCGTTGGCGACGTGACTCCAGCGATGCGCCGCTCTTACGTGACGAGATGCATCACGCAAGTGCCTACCCTTGCGCCAGGGCGCGCCGCATTGTAAATGAGGCACATCTGCCGTGTCGCAAGGGTAGTTTTGCGTGACGCATTTGATCTGGCGCATCTCTGGAGATGCGCCAGAACGCGTAAGTAAGTATGCCCCTAAGGGGCAGAATTGCAATTACCGTCGCATTCCTGCAAAGTAGCAGGGATGCGCCATTAATTGTGCGGCCCGCTACCACCACCAAACATGGTGCGCCGTATTTGCAATGCGGCGCACCATGGGCCCAAAACGTCACCGAAGCTTTACTGCTGGAGTTGCGTCGCAACGATGGCGCAGCTCCATCAATGCTCTGGGGTACCCTATCTCCCCAATGCTGGGTCAAGCCGTACGTCTGCTTCAAGCAGGTGCAGGGTTTGTGTGACGCATCATTGTCCTAAAGGTGACTGATTGATATTTTGTAGATTTCCCTCAGCCACTATTAGGATGTGTTCCAGCGCAGGGATGCCCTCCCTTGCGCCGGAACGCCCCCTGATGGCGCAGGGCTTTATAACGGGATGCATCTCCCAAATGCGTCACGTTGTTATAATATTATACGCCGCACCATGGCGCCCTTTTTTGTTTAGCTGCTGCGTCACAAAAGTCACGCAAGAACGGCGCAAAAGAGCCGCAAGGGCTTAAATCTGCCCCTTCCTTTGTACCCCTGACAATAAGAAAAATAGTGGCGGTGGATTGATAGTTTGACTATTTAAATGACTGGTAATGTAGCAGGCAACTGTTCGTGTTGTCACTGATCTGACTGAAATCACAATGGAGTTTGTCTGTCACTTTGCGTCTTGCCTGCGGACTGCTGCCTGCCAGTCCTAGGTGAACGTTTCAGTACTTTGTTTAGTGAGTTACGTGACTTTCGAAGTCACAGGTCCGCAAATAAATGAAAAGTAACCATAATCAATATAATTTCGCGGAAATATTTTGTTATTGTTCTTTTGAAATGTTTGATTTGGTTGACATTGACAAGCAACAATCATCCATGTTTTCTGTTCTTTCTTTCATGTTGTACGTCTGCTCCCCCCAGGGGCGAGAGGAGGACACAGGAGCAGCAGGCGGCGGATGCTGTTCAACAGGGCCAGGATCGGGCAGGCGAGGGCTCCTCTGCTGGCCCCGGTAAGTTTTCATTTTAGACTAGTACCTATTTTTCCTAGCGTTCCTCATTTGACTTTTTTCAAAATTGTCTTTGCTCTTCTTGTAGACTGTATCTAAATTCTTATCCTGCCTCTACTATGACTCCCTGTGGTATTACTAGATTATTCTTATTAGTCTGTCTGTGTAGCTAACTAAGATTGCACGGTTGGCGAAACTCCCATGATTCTAGTCAGCAATAGCTCTATCAACTTAGTGCAGTCCTCTGGGATTGTCCATAATGTCTTTTGAAGTGTTCTATCTGGACTCATGCTTGCAAAAATTGCAAAACCTTTCGCTCAGTCACTCTAGTCTGGACCAAAAAACACAGATTGTATTTAAGTTTAAAAGCTTTATTAAAAGTAAACACATTTATTAAAATGAAGTCATAATAAAACTAAACGTTTAACTGATAATGGAAAAGTGGTTAGTGCTGACGATTAATTGAAGACATTTCTTGTGGTCGAGCCGAGCTCTCACCTGGTTTCAACTTGATCTTGTTGTTAGAAGTCCATCTTCTGTCTGTGTGGAGAAAAATGGTGCGTGTTAAAAAAACAGCCTTCATCAGTTGTGCCAAAAAGTGCAGCAAGACAACCTTCCCTGGAAAAAGGGACATTTTTTTTAACTTTAACGTAGACAGTCACAAATTACATTGTTTTCACGTCTTCATTCCTAGACCAAAGACTAGTGAGTGCTTTATTCTAACATTCTTAAATGTACTTTGTAGGTGGAACATCTGGTGGCGGGGCCAGTGTGGAGGTGCTGGTGCTCGACACGGAGGCGGAGGGCGATTCTTCAGGGGAGGAGGCGGCGGCTGTGAGAGTTGAGACGGTGGTGGTGGCGGCCAGAGGTAAGCTCTTATATATTCCTTACTTATTGAGATTGAAGACTAGCTGGGAAGGCAAGAATATGAGATGCATGGCTGGGTGAATGATGAAGCAATGATGGGTGGAAGGACAACAGCCTGGGTGGGTGACACAGAAACTGTATGTGTCCATATACCTGGATCATGCTACTATCTGACTCTTAGATAGCATATGTGTATCTAGAGCAGGGGTACTCATAGTACGGCCCGCGGGCCGGTGGTGGCCCGGCAAGCCTTCCTTGGCGGTGCGCAGACCTTGCAGACAATCACTGCTCCCCCGGCCCCCACAGAGCAGAGGCTTTTTTGTATTTCACCTGTTAGCGCCCCTGCATCTCCACTCTGACAATCACTGCTCCCCCGGCCCCCACAGAGCAGAGTGGAGATGCAAGGCCACAAAGAGGTGAAATAGAACAAAGCCTCTGCTCTGTGGGGCCGGGCAAGCAGTGATTGTCAGGGTGGAGAAGCAGGGGCGCTACAACAAACAAAGCCTCAATAATATGTTAATGGTCTTTTAAAGACCTGTTAAGTACTTTGGTGTTGTTGTCTGTGTGTGCGCGTTGAGGAAGCGGTCTCAACCCGGGCTGAAGGCTGACACAGATAGACACACACACAGTGAGATGACAGAGGGGGAGGGAGAGGGAGGGCAGGAGGGAGAGAGAGATGGAGGGAGGGCAGGAGGGAGAGCAGGAGGGAGAGAGATGTATGTAAATGCTGGGTCTGGTGGCTCAGTGGATGAGGGCATCTGCTGCAGGGACCTGTGTGCAACCTCATGGTCACAAGTTATCGTTTTGCTTTAGCCCCGCCCCCTCTGACTCCGCCCCCACCAGTGCGGCCCTCGGCCCCAAACTACACTGTAAATGTAGCCCCTGAGAGAAAGTTTGTGAGTACCTATGATCTAGAGAGAGTAGACGGTCAGTGGATGAACTAAGTGTAACTTTGAAGAGCATGTAACACTGCACCCGCACGTCCGTTCCAGTGTAGGAAAGGCAAGGAAAAGAACTTTTAATTTTGTCCACATACTACCATAAATAGTAGAAGTAGTTTGTATTGCAAGCACTGCATAGATCCGGTTATTATGGTGGCCACTCCCTACCTCTCTTAATAAGTTTAGTAGTACTCAGTCATTCATGTGTGGATGTATCACTGGTCACTCAATAAAAAGCAAAGCACCTAAAGTCATCCCATATATAAGCAAAAACATCCCATGTGAAGTGATAGATAATCAGATTATTTATCTTCTTCAATTTTCCATTTCTAGTACTCATTTCCACTGTAGGGTGAAAGTTAAATTAATTAAGCAGTAGCCCTTGAGTTGTAACAGAGTATTCTCAGTGCCACCCGTAATAGAAAAGTAAGAGCTTCACCACCTGCATGTACTGGACGGGTACAGTAACGCAACGCAAGTCTAGGTCACTCCTCATGGCGTGCGTCTCTTTTTCTCGGGTGCAAGTTTACTGCGCTGGCATTATGCCGGCTTGCAGAAAATAACGTACCAATTTTCCAAAACAAGAGATAAGAAGAAGAATAAGACTGGTGTACTTTCATAGTCGACTCCAATGGAAGTCCACAGTGCTCGTAGAATTTGTTCCTTAAACTCCCACTAATGTTAGAGCAAGGATGAAGAAGTGTGAGGTTAGATAGATACTGGCCTCAATAGTTATGTAATGCGCTTGCAAGTTGCTAGTTGTACTGCAACACAAATTTCTGCTGAATGATTGAGTTAATCTTAAAGAGCATTGGTTACAGACTATGTCTTTCTTTCTTCATATAGATGCTCCTTCCAAACGAACAAGGAGGAAGGAGCTGGCTAGAGCGGCCCGGCAACGGAGGATCGAGGCCACTGTTGCGGAATATCGGCGGCTGGTGGCCCTGGAGGACGAGGAAAGTGTGCAGTCGACAACAACAACAACGTCGTCTGCATCGGCCTCCGTGGCCCCACGGGCTGCCACCCAGCACAGTGGTCCACCCAGACTGAGCCGGGCTGCCAAAGGCAAACGCCACCGCCGAGCAGCAAGGTCAACAGCTGCCTCTCACAGGCATTGCACCTGCAAGGCAGTGAAGGCACGCCTGCGCCGCACTACCCTGATGGTGTCCCGCCTTCAGCAGGAGCTCGCCTTGCTCCGCGAGGAGCATGATGCCCTGGCCCAAAAAGTTAACAGCATCCACCCATAGTGTCCCTTGCCCCTTTTTTAGAGACTTTTGGGGGGTGGGAATTGGGAGTTGGGTTTTTGGGGACTTTTGAAGGACAATCGTTGGGGTTAGGGAGGGTCTTGCGGGAGATTATTTTGTTAGGGATATAAATATGCTTTTTCAAACTTTATCTGAGCATACCTGTTTTTTACTGCTTGCCTGGTGGGTGGGGGTTTAACGTTGACTGTTTTCCTGAAAGTTTAGTTCCATTTTCTTCCTTTAAGTGTAAATGCCCAAATGTTTTCAACACTAAGTGCCTCTCACAGACTAAGTGAAGTGAATCCAAGAGTCCTAGGACTTTAGTAGTACTACCTTCAGTCTCTCGTCTCTCGTACTAATACTCCATTATACCCCCAAACCACCAAACGCTTATCTTACCTGTAATTTGTGTTTGAAAGTAGGGCTAGACCCAGGGCTGGCTCCACGGGAAACACCGAATAAGGTTGGCAATCTTGGTCGGATAAAATTTCCTCATAGCGGTGGTACTAGTGGTGTGACACAGTGGCAGTTGCATGCCTATGAAAAAAAAGAAAATGAAATCTGGTTTGTCCTCCTGAGCAATTCAACGGTACAACTGAGAATATAGCAGGTGACAGAAGTACAGTAGAGCAGTGCCACATTGTAGCCTAACAAATGGTAAAGTATAACTACTAATTCGGTTGAAGTTCTTTCACATTAGCAATGGTTCTTTGTCAAGCAGAGTAAGAATATATCCTCGGATTTCTTCACCAGCCTGTTGCTATCACCTTATCCTCCCCAGCAAGTGTGTGGATTTATTGCTGTAATAATAATTTAGTCACACATCAATCAAAACCACACAGCCCGGGGGAAGAGGGTTAGGGTTTGAAAAATGGATGGGTACGGGGGTTTTTGGGAAAGGTTTTGGGAGACAAGAAAAAATAGCACAGCATAGACAAACAATTGTGAACATAAACAAATCTTTGGGTACAAACCTATCCATCAATCTTTGAAAGTGCATGCACTACTGCATGCATGTCAGTGAAAAGTAAGTAGTACATTCGACAACTGTGGAAAGAAAGAATGCGACAGTACAGGGCCTGTGTGGAATTATTGATAACGATATTCAACATAAGGTCTCTGTAGCCAGATACCCGAGAGCCTTGCTGGTCACTATAAATCCATTCACAACAACACTCAATGGGGTTGGTCTGGAAGGTGTCAGGTTTACTCCCCGTGATCCAGTCGATGCAAATATGGTTCCACCTCCAAATGTCACCAACACCCAGAAGTGTAAACACAGGGTGTTCGAGCCATTAGGCGGGGGAGAAAAATAACAAACTAAAATAAAAAATGTGGGATGGGTAAAGGTAGGGTCAGCAGGGAAAGGATACCTGTAACAGAAGACAAGACAGGCATCAGTGAAGTGCTGTCCTAACATACAAGGCTACTCTCATATAGTCTCACTAAATAACCAAGGAAGTAGACAAGTACCTGAGCACCAAGAAAACATGACCTTGGATAGGAAATACTATAGCCCTTCTGCCACAATCTGTGAGGAAGGCCTAAGAAACACATAAACATATAGTTAACGAACACACTCCTGTCGCACCAAACACACTCGCGTTATACTAAGACATCAAACCCACTACTCACAACATACCACAAACATGGTAGAGGACTCAATGTACAAAGGGGGTTCCAAATAGTCAAAGCAAAGATGTATGGTCCAACAAAAAGGAAGAGGGAAACGGTAGTGTGTAGGAAGCAAGAACTACAACACTGCGCTCTCTAAGTAATGACCCAGTAGAGAATCTTTGGTGAAGGTCAAACAGAAAAACGTAGTTGCGACCACCACTGAATTCTGCCAACAACACACCCCACGGTGCACTACACAAAGAGAACTGGGGTAGCCTGTAGTTACCTCACTACATGCCCAGTTATGGAGGTCCTTTGAAATACACAGTTATACAACGGAGACGCGTAGTTGTCCTTACTACCGCGCTCCGTTTTAATAGTACAAAAACGATCCCCGATGTGAACGCTAACACGTGGTATAGACCGCCACTGTGCTCCGCCACACACAATTCAACCAAACAGGAATTCAGCAAAGGTAGAATTCTGTTAGAAAACAGTCACAGAACCTCCCTTAACAATCCGTTCAGGCAGTAATCAGCTGACCGCACGGGCGGCCGAAGAGTTTAGAGCGGCTTTACCTGAAGACGCGTGAAGTCCGTCTACCGCCAAGGACAGAACACGGAAGCGCTCCCCACTGAGCCTCAGGGGGTGGGGGGGGGGGGAAGGTGATAGTCCACAGGAGACACGATAGAAAAGCATGCAGAGCGTCCGCTCTCATGCCGGTGCAGAACAGAAACCAGAATAACGCGCAACAGGAAGCGCGTCTGTTCCCCAGATAAACTTCCTGCAAGTCTCCCGCCTACTCATGGGAAATGTAGTTTCATAGTACGGTAGGCGCTTAGGGGCTGCGTAACCTGACAGAAGGTATAGTAGATAGAAAAGGAGAAATTGCTTTTTTTTCTAGGTGTCCCCTCACTCACCAGGGTTGCCCCTTGGTGACATGCTTCATCATTGGGGCCATCCCAGTCCTCTACGGCCTGGGGCGTGCTGCGACTTGCGAATTACGTAGGAGCACTTACAAATGACTATGTGTGGTGCAGATGTGATAGTGGAGTGGACTAAGTGATGTGTTAAGGGATCAATTTAGAAGCCTAGAGAGAGCCAAGAAATGCAGTCACAGTCAGAGAAAAAGGCAAGGGATACTGTATCTATGTGGTTGTAGTGGTCCTGTTGGAAGTGGTAAGTAAGTTGCCTGCAGAAAAAAAATCCTCCTATTAGCGGCACTCCTCCATTGCAGCCGATGCTTCGTCCATCGATGTTGGTCACCAGAAGACACCCTGTAAAAAAAAGCACAGCATAGACAAACAATTGAACATAAACAATTCTTTGGGTACAAACCTATCCATCAATCTTTGAAAGTGAATGCACTACTGCATGCATGTCCGTGAAAAGTAAGTAGTACATTCGACAACTGTGGAAGAAAGAATGCAACAGTAAAGGGCCTATGTGTAAATTATTGATAACGATATTCAACATAAGGTCTCTGTAGCCAGATACCCGAGAGCCTTGCTGGTCACTATAAATCCATTCACAACAACACTCAGTGGGGTTGGTCTGGAAGGTATAGTAGATAGAAAAGGAGAAATTGCTTTTTTTCTAGGTGTCCCCTCACTCACCAGGGTTGCCCCTTGGTGACATGCTTCATCATTGGGGCCATCCCAGTCCTCTACGGCCTGGGGCGTGCTGCGACTTGCGAATTACGTAGGAGCACTTACAAATGACTATGTGTGGTGCAGATGTGATAGTGGAGTGGACTAAGTGATGTGTTAAGGGATCAATGTAGAAGCCGAGAGAGAGCCAAGAAATGCAGTCACAGTCAGAGAAAAAGGCAAGGGATACTGTATCTATGTGGTTGTAGTGGTCCTGTTGGAAGTGGTAAGTAAGTTGCCTGCAGAAAAAAAATCCTCCTATTAGCGGCACTCCTCCATTGCAGCCGACGCTTCGTCCATCGATGTTGGTCACCAGAAGACACCCTGTCCACTGCCTGCCTGATGCTGAATTGTGGCTCGCTACTGTGAAGCCTGACTCCATCCTTTTTTCCCCATTGCAGAGACTGAAACCCGGCCTGTAATTATTCAACGAAAAACAGGAAGTGATATAATATTACAACACCACTGATAAATAAATATAAGGTATGTAGGCTGTGGAGTGCAAAAAGTCACAATTTGATTTTCCTAGTAGACAGTACAATATTTTTGAAAGTGCGTACTCTGAGTCACCTTTTGAAGGATAAATAAGTATGGGCAAATTTATGTAGCGGATCTTGCCCCTCAAGCTAGGTGTACTGTAAACTGTGTTTTAGAACAAAATTAGATCTTCCTAGCAGTGCTCCCACCCAGACCCTTACTAAAGCCAGTCGCAAAAATGTAGAAGACCCCCAATCAAATCTCAAAAAACGAGGCCTAGCAGAAAACTGGTGACAAAACTTACTTTGAAAGTAAAAGTAGGCCGAAGTACCCCCTTCCTAATTACCCATTACCCACCGTGGATTGCATTCAAACCACTTGCAAGCAACCAAGCAAAAGTAGCCATAGCCAGCATCGCTCCAAGACTCGAAATCCCCCCCACTCAAACACATGCAATAGAAATACTGCTAACCCTAACGAACCCTAAGTTAAGAATAGTGGCAAAGGCTTTCTTTAACTATGCCAAATCCCCCCTTTCCCACCATGGATTTTCTTCAAATGACTTGCAACCAAAATTACACATTCTCACGAGTGCTCTAAGACCCCAGAACTCAGTTGGAAAAATCTAGAACACCCCGAAACACATGCAATCCTGCTGCTAGGGCTAACCCTAACGAACCCTAAGTTACAAAAAGTGCCAAAACTAAAGGCTTTTCCGCGCGGATTTTGTCCCAACCACTTCTACCCGGTATTAGACCTTCCCAGGAATGCCCCAAGACCCGGCAACCCACCCGCCAAGAAGCATAACACCCCCAAACAGGCCAAAAGCAAAATCTCATACTTGCAATATTTCTGGGCCTTCGGTCCAAACGCGCTGCGTAGCTAGGCCATAAGTCGGGGTTGGCACGACGGATTTCCTGAAAAGCAAATGCAATCAAGATTAGAGTGTCCCAGCAATGCTCCCAGACCACGAAACTCACCCACAAACAGACGGAACCCCCCCTAAGAGCACCTCAAAGGCAAGCAAGTCATCAAAAACACAAAAAAAATTCCGCCTGGGATTTGGTCCAAAACACTTTTATCCGGTATTAGAGCTTCCCAGCAATGGCCCCAGAGCCGTCAACCCAGGAGAAAACGAGTAGAAGACCCCCAAACAGCCAAAGAGCAAAAGTACAAAAATGGGGACTTAGTCAATTTTTCACAAATTTCCCAAATCACTCCGCGCGCGCTCTGCAGCTAGGCCCTAAGTCCCCTCTGCCACCATGGATTTGCTTCAAACCTCTTGCAAAGTAAAGTATATATAGCCAGCAGTGCTCCCAGACCACGAAACTCACCCACAAACACCAGGAAGCCCCCCAAACAGGCCCCCAAAAACGCTACATAGAGCAAAATGTCAGAAATAGCCAAAAAAAAAATCGGCCTGGATTTTGTCCCAACCACTTCTACCCGGTATTAGACCTTCCCAGGAATGCCCCAAGACCCGGCAACCCACCCGCCAAGAAGCATAACACCCCCAAACAGGCCAAAAGCAAAATCTCATACTTGCAATATTTCTGGGCCTTCGGTCCAAACGCACTGCGTAGCTAGGCCATAAGTCGGGGTTGCCACGACGGATTTCCTGAAAAGCAAATGCTATCAAGATTAGAGTGTCCCAGCAGTGCTCCCAGACCGCGAAACTCACCCACAAACACCAGGAAGCCCCCCAAACAGGACCCCCGAAAACGCTACATAGAGCAAAATGTCAGAAATAGCCACAAAAAAAATCGGCCTGGATTTTGTCCCAACCACTTCTACCCGGTATTAGACCTTCCCAGGAATGCCCCAAGACCCGTCAACCCACCCGCCAAGAAGCATAACACCCCCAAACAGGCCAAAAGCAAAATCTCATACTTGCAATATTTCTGGGCCTTCGGTCCAAACGCGCTGCGTAGCTAGGCCATAAGTCGGGGTTGGCACTACGGATTTCCTGAAAAGCAAATGCAATCAAGATTAGAGTGTCCCAGCAATGCTCCCAGACCACGAAACTCACCCACAAACAGACGGAACCCCCCCTAAGAGCACCTCAAAGGCAAGCAAGTCATCAAAAACACAAAAAATGTTCCGCCTCGGATTTGGTCCAAACCACTTTTAGTGCTTCCCAGCAATGGCCCCAGACCCGTCAACTCACCTGCAAAGAGGTAGAACAACACCCCCACAAGTGCTGAGTCTTTCTTCATTGGGCGTAAACCAGCCCTCTGCTTTGATGGAAATAGGAGTCTGGAGGAGGAGGATAGAGGAGCATGTTCTTCTGAACTTGTGAACCATAGGAATGCAGACTGCGGCACCTTCAAATAAATTAGCAAACAAGTGAAGACAGTTCTGCTGATGGGCTTGTTTTTGTGATTATCTGATTAAAGTTTGAATTATATTAACTGTGCACAACAAAGAAAGACAGACACACAGGAATAAAAGTGAATAAGGATGAAAAAGAAAGTTATTGATTCGTTGTCTCATTTTCAGGGCTCGAAGTCGGTATCACGGTCCAGGAATAAGAATAAGGCTTCGTCATCATACTCTGCGAATTCAGGCAGGGTGAGCTCAGTGTCACCTGACAGAGTAGAAATTCCCTCATCTATGTTGCTGGCCACCTCCTCTTCATCCGGCACGCTCTCTCGTACTCTGAAATCTGGTGGTATGAGGTGCTGATTCATCTTGATCATTGTTAACCTCTCCACATTTTTGGGCGAGAGGCGGCTCCGTTTGGGAGTTACAATCCCACCAGCCGCACTGAAAACCCGTTCAGAAGACACGCTTGCGAGTGGGCAAGACAAGTAGTTTAAAGCCAGGTTGGTGAGCTGTTGCCACAATTCTTTTTTCCCATGCCAATACGCCAATGGGTCAGAATTAACATAGACCTCTGTTGAGTCATTCAAATAGTCCTTCACCATCGACTCAAGGTCCTCATCCAAGGTTCCTCCACTTTGCTTAGCTCTTGCTGTGCCTCTGACCTTTTGAGAACCAAACCCACGCAGAGCTAGCCAATCCTCTTCAGCCTCCAATGTTTCTGTTGTCTTTCGTGCAGATGATCCGGTTGCCGGTGTCTTTAACGGCTGAGAGGTCACTTGTGCCACAGCCACAGGTGCAGAAGTGGATTGTTTTGACTGGGGATGGCCTGCTGATGTACTGCCATTTCCTTCAATTTCCAGCCGTTCTGTTTCAAACTTCTTGGCTGACAAGGCTAGCCAACGTTTGTACTTTGGAACATGTTCATCATCAAAAGGAAAGAATGCTTGGCCTGCCAGCCCCTTTTTGTAGCGTGGATCCAGAATAGTAGCACAAATGTAATGCTGTTCTGAGTGGATCTTTTTAAGACGTTCATCACCTTGTAGGAGCTCTAATAATTGCTCAGCCAGAAGCAAAGAGTCTTGGTTTTTTTCATCTTTTCCAAACACAGAACACACCTCCTTCAGTTGGTCCTCCAGCATGTACAACAATGGGATAGCTTTTCCCAAATTAGAGTCCTCCTTGCTGACTGCACGCGTGAAGAACTCAAAAGGACGAAGCATGCGTGTCAGGCTTTCAACTATGTTCCATTGCGGCCCACCCATCCTCAGCTCCTCTATACCCTCTTTCAAGAAATATTGATCGAGTTCCGTATACTGCTCATACAGACGCTCAAGCATGTAGAAGGTTGAGTTCCAACGTGTTACCACCTCCTGGATGAGTGCTTTCACTGGCATTTGACGTTGATATAGCAGGCTCCTCAGCTGCTTCCGGGCCTTAAAAGAATGCCTGAAATGCTTGCACATTTTTCGGCAGGTCTCCAATACACTGTACGCTGCACTGCCTTTATTACCCAAGAATTTTTGGACAACCAGGTTTATACAGTGCGCCAAACACGGCACTCTGAAATAGTAACCGTCCCTCATGGCCTTAACTATATTGGCGCCATTGTCCGTGGAAACATAACCAACCTTGCGTTTTAGTGGGGACAGACAGTTAAGGACCTTTGTGTTAAAGACATCCAAAATGTTTTCTGCTGTGTGACGTTTCTCCAAACCAAACATGGCTAGTGTTGCATGTTTCCGAGCACCTTTAAAAACAATGTTAGTGTCAACACCTGAGTTTAGCTTTGCTTTAGCCCCTGAAAAAGAGACCCAGTGTGCAGTGATGCACATGTAATCAGCGCCTGCGCCACTGGTCCACATGTCTGTTGTCAGATGTATAGTGTGAACAGCACTCTTCTGCAAAGCTGCCCCAATCACCTTCAGAACATCTTCATGTAGTGCTGGAACCGCAACTCGGGCAAAATAGAACCGGCTAGGAACCTTCCATTTAGGGCAGAGCGCTGTCACTAATTCTAGAAAACCAACCCCTTCTACAAAAGAAAAAGGGAGAAGGTCCAGAGCTAGCATTTTAGCCAGCTTAGTGTTATACAGACGGGTCATTGGGTGGTTGCGTTCATATTGCGCTTCTGTAAACAACATCTTTTTAATGTTGCCCTGGACCAAGGATTTACGGGATGATGATGATCTCTTCGACCCAGTTACGCTCGCTGATGAACTTTTCCGCATTGATGTCTCACTCTCTCCCACACTCTTAGTGTGGCTCCCATGGGGTGTGCTGCTGACAGGGGAACTGGGTGTAAGTGAAGTGTTTGAATCGTCTTCTACCTCCTCGTCATCACCAGATGAAAAAACAACGTTTTCATTGCGTGCAATTGCGGCTTCCTTGATCGTGTGTAGGTGCGCAAACCATTGGACATCGTGCGTTCTCCTAAGATGACCTCTCTGGCCTCCGGTACCATAGTTGGAACCCAACTTACCACAACTAACTCGAAGCTTACAAATGCTACAAATGGCTACGTTTTCATTTTTTGGGCAAACACTAAAGAAGTCCCAAACTGGAGACTTGAAATGTCTTCGGGGGCCGGAGGAGGCGGCGATACTGGTGGTGGTGGTCCTGCTGCTAATGCCAGATGAAGTGGAGGATGTGGATTGCCGAACTTCAGTACGTTTTGCACTTTCACCACCACGAATTGAGGTCGAGGACGAGGTGGGTACCTTCTTGCGAGGAAGAAATATGGAAGCGGTAGGTTTTGGTGTACTACTTAACTCCAAATCTAATGATTCCATTTCCATTGCCTCCTCGCCGACATCATCATCACGCTCAGCAGCTTCTCGGGATAGGGTCAAAATGTCTCTTTGCTGCATGCCCGGTGGGGCTGCAGTGACCTTTGTGATGACTGGCTCGTCGTCATCGTGAGAGGCTTCATCACCAGCAGTATCTGTCACTTCTTGTTGAGCCTCATCACACTCCATAGGTTTGAGTTTTTGGACGACCTTCCTTTTACGCTTAGGTACCGGTGTCAGATCATGGTGTGCCTCACTGTCAGACCGCAGTTGTGGTTCCCAAGACAGATCACTTGCATCAGAACGAGGTGGGCTTGAAGAAGATGTAGACACCCCCCTTGATCTTTTCCTTGCTAGGGATGTGGAAGACAATGAATGATCATCAGGAGGAGTGGCTTCCAATGATACCTCGGCTTCATTGTCGATTTCCAAATGTGCCCCTACTTCGGGAGGAACAACTATTGTGGGCACTTGTGAACCTCCATGCACCTTTGCTTGCGCATCTCCTTTTGCTGCCTCTCCTTCCACATGTACTTGGGCGTGTACTTGCACATGGTGTTGTTGTTGCGGCTGTGGTTGTTCAACACTTGTCAGATGAGTTACAACAACCTGTGTTGATTCAGGGACATTGCTGCTACTTTCTTGCGATGAGCCAACATCACTGGTCGATGGTGATTGGAGAAGTACACTGACTGCCTCTGAAGCACTCAAGGGCTTTGACTTAAGTTGGCGTGGTGGTGGAGGCACTGAACCCTATGGAGCAGGGGTGCTGCTCCCAGCTTGGTCCCCAGCAGATCCTGCTGCTGCAGGCGTACTTTTTTTTTTGCTCCCAAAAAAAGTGGCGGGTGGCACACCAGCCTCCTTGGTAACTTGCTTCTTCTGCTCCTTACTAGCAACTTTCTTGCTAGAGGAGCTACGGAGAACTTTCTTTGGGGGCGGGGCCATCTTCTTCAGAGCAGGTCAGAGAGCAGGCCGCAGTTGCACGAATTGTAGAGTTGTCTGAGGCCAGACGTGACGTCGCGTGACGTTCTGCTGCACACACACACCGCTGCAGGACTTCTTCCTGGCACTGGTGGTTCTCTTGAGTCTTGTGCACCTAAAAAAATGGAAGACAGAGGAACATCAGTTCAGTTATAGAGCACAAAAAAATCGAAAAACACTGCAAAATCAGCACAATCCCAATCCATCCATGCCCTCCATAATGTTTAAATTCAAGACAACCCACAGAAAGACTAGGCCCATGCAAGACTCACTACCCCTGGGCATAAATAAAGGTTGAAAAGTAGGCAAAATGGTTGGAGGCCTAACAACAAAGCCTGCATTCAAAATGGCCACTTGCCTGCCAGCACATGGCCAGTGCCTGTAGCTGCACTCAAAATGGCCACCAGCCACATGGCATGTCCCTCCCCATGAACACCCCCAAAAATCGAAAAACACTGCAAAATCAGCACAATCCCATTCCATCCATGGCCTCCATGATGTTTAAATTCAAGACAACCCACAGAAAGACTAGGCCCATGCAAGACTCACTACCCCTTGGCATAAATAAAGGTTGAAAAGTAGGCAAAATGGTTGGAGGCCTAACAACAAAGCCTGCATTCAAAATGGCCACTTGCCTGCCAGCACATGGCCAGTGCCTGTAGCTGCACTCAAAATGGCCACCAGCCACATGGCATGTCCCTCCCCATGAACACCCCCAAAAATCGAAAAACACTGCAAAATCAGCACAATCCCATTCCATCCATGGCCTCCATGATGTTTAAATTCAAGACAGCCCACAGAAAGACTAGGCCCATGCTAGACTCAAATACCCTTGGTGAAAAGGCCACAAGTACAGGCCCAAAAAACGAAAATCACTGAAAAATCTGCACAATCCCATTCCATCCATGGCCTCCATGATGTTTAAATTCAAGACAACCCACAGAAAGACTAGGCCCATGCAAGACTCACTACCCCTGGGCATAAATAAAGGTTGAAAAGTAGGCAAAATGGTTGGAGGCCTAACAACAAAGCCTGCATTCAAAATGGCCACTTGCCTGCCAGCACATGGCCAGTGCCTGTAGCTGCACTCAAAATGGCCACCAGCCACATGGCATGTCCCTCCCCATGAACACCCCCAAAAATCGAAAAACACTGCAAAATCAGCACAATCCCATTCCATCCATGGCCTCCATGATGTTTAAATTCAAGACAACCCACAGAAAGACTAGGCCCATGCAAGACTCACTACCCCTGGGCATAAATAAAGGTTGAAAAGTAGGCAAAATGGTTGGAGGCCTAACAACAAAGCCTGCATTCAAAATGGCCACTTGCCTGCCAGCACATGGCCAGTGCCTGTAGCTGCACTCAAAATGGCCACCAGCCACATGGCATGTCCCTCCCCATGAACACCCCCAAAAATCGAAAAACACTGCAAAATCAGCACAATCCCATTCCATCCATGGCCTCCATGATGTTTAAATTCAAGACAGCCCACAGAAAGACTAGGCCCATGCTAGACTCAAATACCCCTGGTGAAAAGGCCACAAGTACAGGCCCAAAAAACGAAAATCACTGAAAATCTGCACAATCCCATTCCATCCATGGCCTCCATGATGTTTAAATTCAAGACAACCCACAGAAAGACTAGGCCCATGCAAGACTCACTACCCCTGGGCATAAATAAAGGTTGAAAAGTAGGCAAAATGGTTGGAGGCCTAACAACAAAGCCTGCATTCAAAATGGCCACTTGCCTGCCAGCACATGGCCAGTGCCTGTAGCTGCACTCAAAATGGCCACCAGCCACATGGCATGTCCCTCCCCATGAACACCCCCAAAAATCGAAAAACACTGCAAAATCAGCACAATCCCATTCCATCCATGGCCTCCATGATGTTTAAATTCAAGACAACCCACAGAAAGACTAGGCCCATGCAAGACTCACTACCCCTGGGCATAAATAAAGGTTGAAAAATAGGCAAAATGGTTGGAGGCCTAACAACAAAGCCTGCATTCAAAATGGCCACTTGCCTGCCAGCACATGGCCAGTGCCTGTAGCTGCACTCAAAATGGCCACCAGCCACATGGCATGTCCCTCCCCATGAACACCCCCAAAAATCGAAAAACACTGCAAAATCAGCACAATCCCATTCCATCCATGGCCTCCATGATGTTTAAATTCAAGACAGCCCACAGAAAGACTAGGCCCATGCTAGACTCAAATACCCCTGGTGAAAAGGCCACAAGTACAGGCCCAAAAAACGAAAATCACTGAAAAATCTGCACAATCCCATTCCATCCATGGCCTCCATGATGTTTAAATTCAAGACAACCCACAGAAAGACTAGGCCCATGCAAGACTCACTACCCCTGGGCATAAATAAAGGTTGAAAAGTAGGCAAAATGGTTGGAGGCCTAACAACAAAGCCTGCATTCAAAATGGCCACTTGCCTGCCAGCACATGGCCAGTGCCTGTAGCTGCACTCAAAATGGCCACCAGCCACATGGCATGTCCCTCCCCATGAACACCCCCAAAAATCGAAAAACACTGCAAAATCAGCACAATCCCATTCCATCCATGCCCTCCATGATGTTTAAATTCAAGACACCCCACAGAAAGACTAGGCCCATGCACCACTCACTACCCCTGGTCAAGGCCCCAACAACAGGTCAAAAATCGAAAAACACAGAAAAATCAGCACAATCCCATTCCATCTATGCCCTCCATGATGTTTAAGTTCAAGACAGCCCACAGAAAGACTAGGCCCATGCACCACTCACTACCCCTGGTCAAGGCCCCAACAACAGGTCAAAAATCGAAAAACACAGAAAAATCAGCACAATCCCAATTCATCTATGGCCTCCATGATGTTTAAGTTCAAGACAACCCACAGAAAGACTCAGTCCACCCACCACTGAGTACCCATGGGCAAAAGGCCCCAAAACAGCCCAAAAATCGAAAATTCCAAAATTTTTGTTGCAGCAACTGTAATGCCCCAAACAAACTTACTTGTAAAATTTCTAATCCAACAGTGATCCAAAGAAAGTCAAAAAGGCCTCAAATCCAAAGATCCAGCAGCATCCACAAAAAGTAATCCTTCCAGCTCCAGATCCAAATGAAAAGTGACCAGGAGATGGACAAAGCACTGGGAGGAGCCTGCTGAACAGGAACAGGAAGTTGAAGACTGTGGGGCACTTCCTTCCTCCCACCCCCCTGCCCCCCTCCCCAAAATGGACTCCTCGCTAAAAAAGTGCAGGCAAATGTCAAACTAAGGAGTTATTCACATAAAAATCATCATTTCTAGAAGGTTTATGCTGCTTGCTGGTGGATTTCTTGTGCAGAATTGCAAATTTATATTTTCGCTCGCCGCATCTCAAATCTCGCAATTGCGAAGTACCGCGAGACGTGATCTCGCCGTACTCGCGTTGACAAACTATCGCTGGCAAGCCGCGATGACGTAATCGCGCTCGCCAATTCCCGCGGGATCACACAGCAAGATCCAAAATGGCGCAGCACTCGCAAACTATCGAAAAAAACAACTCGGCAAACGATGATAAACGCCGCGCGCCGCAAAAATTGTATCACCAACGCCGCGCGCCGCCCAAAAAATCCGCTGCGTGCGAATTTGCGGATTTTGCGGGAAATTCGCAAATCTCGCGGATTGCGAATTTCCCAAAAATCCGCAAAATCCGCGAGCGTAACGGATTTTCCGCCCACACCTAGCCGGTAGCATTTTTTGTCAGCCCTATTACCCTTTTTAAAGATGGGGACTATTGTCACAGTTCACCAGGAGTCAGGGGGTCCTTGAGCTGCATAACAACCTGCGATTTCTTTTCCCTGGCGGTTGTGAAAAAATCTCTCTTTTGTTTAAGCAGCAAAATTTCTGACGCACAGTCCAAGTTGTTCATCAGATGTAGAAATGTTCATGAATAAGCATGACTTCCGACACCATTTGTCTATGTGATCTGTGTTGTGTATGTGACTTCAGGTGACACATCAACCATTTTATGCGAGCATGCAGTACGTCATAATTCAGCCTCTGTAGGTGGCATGAGTTACTGGTAGCACCGCTGATGTAGTTGCCATAAGTCTATGCACCAGAATGTAGAATGTGTCAGCCTAGTGCAAACTATGTAGAGGCCAATCCAAGCACAAAACCATCTTATATCATGTTGTGGAGCCTCTGTAAGTGGCATGAGTTGGTAGCACTGCTGATGTAGTTGTCATAAGTCTATGCACCAGAATCCAGTGGACATTGATGCTGCATCAACAACACTTAGCCGTTGGCAAACTCTGGCATGCCAGATGTAGACCCATTGCAGACCAAAGATGCAGAAATGGTGCACTGTGTAGGGGTGAACAATCAAGGTGCATATTGATCATGTACAAAGTTTACTCTGTATTGCATATCACAAACCAAGACAACAATGGGTTGACAGGGGAGACATCCTATTTTGTCCTGCCCTGCCCCTTTCCTCATCATCATGCATGATGTTTTTATGCAGGGCATTAGCTGGTGAAGGTGAGGCACAAGACCATGTGAAATCTTGTCTGTCAGGGTACCTATGACTGTGCAACTTGGAGTTCCCATTTGCATATCCAGCACTTGTGGTTTCACTGGTATACTCAGTGCCCAGCTGTACCCATGCATGCGTACTCACAGTTGACCAAGAATTGATCTGGGTGAGTCACTGAATATATAAATTAGTTGTGTTTAGAGGCCTTGTGTCGTTGTCCATGGTTGTGAGATGGTTTATATGGAGCAGATGAGGCACAACAATGTTATGTTCACCAAAATATGTTCACACTACTTGCACAACCATGACTTACATAGGATATGTCTCACATGTAATTTCCTTTCTTAAGTTGTCATCAGGAGACAATCATGTGTGTCTGTTTTTTATCATCACATGTTATGATTCTCTTGTGTGTATGGTGGATTGCCCTTGGTTCTGTCCGTAGATAGGTTTTGGGGTAGCATACACATGATTGGAGTTGAGCTACAGGTTGCCCACACAGGGCTGCAACACATTCCAGATGTGTTTTCTGGCCATCTTGCACAACATTGTATTCTACAGAGTATGTTGTAAATTCTTTGAGCGATACAACGAAATGTGACATTGCCGCATTTTTTAAGTTGCATGTTTGTCTATGTGTTCAACTGTGATTGCAGGTGTGTGTGTGTATATTTGTATAGTCATGATAATGTACTAAATTACACACATTATGCAATTGACATTAGTAAAGTTGTAGTGACCATCCCTAGATATTTTTGACAATGTCATGGTACTTCTATTTCTTGTCATGTCCGTCTCACACAATACATTCTCCATTCATGATGTAATTGTTAGTATGTTGCTGGTTAAATCTGGATGTACTTATTGGTGTTCCTGTAGCACTTCACTCATGTGTATGTCTGTTCTCTGTTCACTGATGGACAATACACATTACTTTGGTCACATGCCAAATCCATTTTTCCATCCCCAATCTTTGATGCATGTTCTGTCCACTTTCACTTAACATATATATGAACTTCCGAAGATATGAACCAATCATACAGGACTTTTGTGTAGTGGTATTTTATTTCAGAAAGTAACAATAGTAGGGTTTTTTTCAGGTTAAAACCATGTGATGGCATCTTTGTTTATTGTGATTATGTAAAAAGATTCTGATGATATGATCCATCCTTGCTGTTCCAGCAGCAGAAGCTGTGGTGTGTATAGCATCTGCTTCTTCATCATGGCCGTCCTCTGGATTGTCCTGCTCCACCTGGTCTTCCTCCAATGGCATGTTTGTGTGTACACAAATATTGTGCACAATGCAAAATGCCATTATGATCTTGCATACAAGTTCTGGACTGTACAGGAGTCTGCCTCCTGATATATCTAAGCACCGGAATCTGGGTTTGAGGTCTCCCAATGTCCGTTCAACAATGGCTCTTGTGAGTCCCAGTGCAATGTTCTAGTCTCTGTGTCTGTGTGTGTGTGTGTCACTTTGATAGGCATCCTCAGCCATGGTGAGAGTTCATAACCTTGATCACCTGAAACAGATAATGGAGAGATGTGTTCATTAGTATTTGTGCTTGCTGTGTTTTCAGAGGGCCTTTTTTGGAGGGTGTACATTGTGCAACTTTGTACTTTCTGATTTGTCATGTGGATCTTCAGACAATTAACCAGCATCACTGAAATTAACTTGCCTATACATGACAGCCTATACATCACCATGTTGTCATTGTCTGAGTCCTCTGTATTACCTCCATGCTATGAGTGTCAGGATGTATGTTTCACTAGAAAAGAGATTTGAGTTTCTTGACAGGCCCGGTGGACAAACTGATTCTCTACTGTGCACATATTTTATAGGGTGCTGCACATTGGCACATGTGTCTGCTGAAACGTACACCTTAACTTTTTGATGAGTACAATGTTGGAACTTCATCAAGATACCTCGTTGGGAGTGATTGTGCTGAGGGTAGCTGAGAGTGAAAATCCTTGACTGCTAAATGGTAAACTCATTGTAGGGTCTTTACATCCAGCTTTCCACCATGGTGAGTCAGTGTTTAAGTGACAGTGGCATTGCTGCCTGGTGGAATTAACTTACTGGGACATGTGTAGACCATGTACATATGCATTGATGTCCTTGTGCATGAGTTGACTTTAACTCTACATGTTTCCATGTTTGAGTAATACCCATCACTATTGCCACATGTGTGTTAGTTCACAATCGACACACATTGTAATTTCTTATTTTGTTTATCAGATTGCTACACCTCACCAGGGTAGTCATATACATGCACAACATGTAGTGAAATTGTGATTTGGATTGTTTGCATGCTCTTCCAATGCATGTTTCATTCTGCAATGACGCAGAGGGAAGTTTAATAAACTTTGGTGAATATGTGTGTGCAGTTGGTGCTCCCCTCATGCAACACTACTTGCTAACACATGAAGCAGGAACACCTGCTGCATGGTGCATGGCTATGTTTATGCATGTCAGCTAATTGTGCACCATCACATGTGAGAGCAGAGGATCTGTCATCTTGTTGTACATATGGCCAATGTGTTTATTTCAAGATGTTTGTAACAGAGCAGAAGCTGTGTCATATGCTGCATTGATTGATTTAAATTGTTGTCTGATGAGTTCAGCAACATCTATATTCGAATGATGCCATAGTAGTTTGTGTGAGATTTTCTAGGCTACTCCCTTGTTGGTCTGCACAGCATTGTCTTATATATTTTGCATTGGGTGTTTGTGTATGTTGTTTGGACCTGTTCCAAGGTATGTCGTATTACATTGGCTACATATGCATTCTCAAATATTCGAGCTTCATCGTTGTGTACTTGAGGTGTGTGGTGTGTTAATTTTGTACTTACCAACAAGCAGTCCATTTCCATATGTGCCATTCTCAAAGCGCTGGTTGATGATCGATTGGCGAAAGATGTATGAGTCAAGCACACTCCCAGGGAACTTTGCAACAACATTGATGAACAGGCCCAGGTCGTCCACAGTTGCTTGTACATTCATTGTGTGTGTGTGCTTCCTGTTCCTGTATATATGAGCCATTTCTGCAGGAGGCAAAAGTAGAACAAGGGTGTAGTCAATTGCCCCAAACACATGCGGAAACCCAGCAATGTCATAGAAGCCTTACTTGCTATCAAGTTGTTCTTGTGCAGTTTTGGGGAAGCGTAGGTGCTGCAGCATCAGGCTGATGATGGCATCCAAGACAGTTGGGAGGAACCTTGTGAAGCCTGACTGTGAGACTTCACCCACTCTGGCAGTGGTTGGTTGGAAGATACTTGAAGCCAACATGTACAGCACTGCAAGTATCTTTGTCTGCGGAGAGATTATCGTGCAGCTCTGTAATGGTGCCTGCTGGTTTGGCGCTATCAGGGTGAGTGGCGTAGGATGGAGGTCCTTTTCAGCCTGTAGTTGGCTATCACATCCTCTGGCCGGAGGTCTATCAAAGTGATGCTTTGGCCGTAGACCTGCTCTCTTCTTTGGTGCTGCCTCTCTGGTGGTGCTGGTGGAGGTGGTGGTGGATGTGGTCTTCTTGGAGCTCCAAGCTGCAAGAGTAGTACCTCCATGGCATCATTATGTATGCAAATGAGGGTCAGGGTTACTCTCACTTATGCACAGGTGTGTTTGCACCATTTTTTATATAAGCTTTTTTCTGGTTTAAAAAAACAGCCACTAACAGGCCTTAGCAGCAGTTTTTTTTACATATTGCCGGGAAGTATATTCATTGTAAATATCGCAAAGTGGGGTTCGCAGCAGTTTTTGCTTAAAAATTCATGTTTCCACTGGAAATGTGCTGCTAACAGTTAGCTCAGAAAACGTAGAAGTCCCTGTTAATCCCAGTAATGGGCAAAGCCTTCCTGTGGCTTTCACTATAGAGGAGGTCTGGCTAAGGGAATAGTTTTTCTATATATTGCTAGACATTATACAGATGCATCACATAAGCTAAGGAGGATACTAAATTTCAAATCAACAGTTAAATGTGACGGACAAACACTTGTAGTAAAGTTAAAAAATATACAATTTATTGCTTTCCTCCCACCTGGGTTACAATCTAAAACAATGTCATAAATTCATTAAAAAACCACAAACCGTGGTTCACATAGTATATTACGTTAAAAAAAATGGTTAAAAAGACAGTCAAAACAGTCTAAACAGTCGACGCAGCGTTTCGGTGCTTTCTTTCTTTTGACACCTTCTTCAGGACATTTGGACTATTGACGCCATATTATTCTAAAAATAAATAAAAAGGTTTTAGTGTTTATCCTTAATTGTCTAGGTTCCTCTTGTTCTTCTTATGTTTAATATGCTCCCTGTTGTTATATACATTTTCCATCGTGCCAGACCACTCTCTAAAAACAACCAAAATCTTTATTGGTTGCGCCAGAGATCTCATTTAGAGAACACCTGTGAGATTTTTTGTTACCTGTCAATGGATGTGCATAGGTTGGCTTAATGCACCACTTTCAACATTAAACACAAACTTTTACACCAATTTTATACAGGTTGTACATCATACCTGTATCATGAAATGGATGATTTTCAATGGGTTTTCTAGCGGGTTGCTAGCTGCTCAGGTTATTCAATATCCTAGAGCTATATCAATCATAAATAAAAACCTGATTTATTATTTATTTTTTCTACATTTGCTAAGAGTAACATTCCTATAGAGAAAACAGATTTACCTTTACAAAGCAACCGTGGGCTTTTATTCACACGGAGGAGCCACCGTCAATGAGGGAGAATTCACGTGGTCTTTGGACCTGAGTGATTGCATAAACAGACTTGTTGTCACTGATATCTCATGTATAATAGATTAATTTCAATGAGGCAATATTGCGCTACCGAAGTATTGTAGGTATTGCATACTGACCTGTAGGTATATCTGTACTTATCTGAAGAAACGTTCCGAACGTTTTGAATTGCTCGGGTTCTTTTGAGTATATTCTTTGTATATGAGCCTGCAATTCGTGAGATAAAAGGATGATTTTACCTAGGGTCCCACATATACTCTAGTGCATTTTTGGCTCGTTTTATCTGTTAGGAGCTATAAGTTCACCATATCACTTCTCTACTGGCACTCTCTTTAAGAGAGGTGATGGAGTGTTTATTGATATTTATATTTAAAAAGGCGGAATTATTGCCCCGAGTTATTTTAACTTAACCAAGGTAGATATTCCTCTCAAACTACATTAGATGCAAGTGTAGGTGAAAAAACGGCTCTAGAGCGGATTGCATAGCCCTAGGTGCATACATTCTATCGAGTTAAGCGCAGTCTATGTAGGGGGTACTCTTTAACAAAAACTAATCCAGGTCGGGATTTTGCGCCCGATGATAAAGATTAGGTCCTATTTCCGAATCTCACCTATTGATTGTAGAGCGGCCTCCCTGCTCCTCCGTGTAGTCGTCTTCTGGGTAGTGGAAGAGTGACATGGGTGTGCTCGCGCCGCAAATTTAAGTTCCGGTAACCACAATTGACCCGGAAGTACTGCCGGTCAATTTTGCGGCTAGTTTGTGTGTTTAGCTACCGCCGGTCAAATAAAACACCTAAAGCTATTCGGACCAGAATGTTTGTGAGTCGGGCCATAATTTTATTTGTATATAGAAAGAATTATGCCGAAGATCGGGCATTTTCGATTAAACTCTGATTTTTAGTGACCCGGAAGTATTCCTACGGGACCGAAGACGTTTCGTTTTAATGTGTTAAACGAATTTGTATACTTCATTGGCGCAGACATAAAGCTTGTTGAGTCTGCGAAACAATAAAAAAGTAGTTAAGAAAATAATTTTTGGATAAGGGAATTTGGTGCAAACGGCGGCCATCTTGGAACAGGCTAAGTGCTAATAGGGTGTTTATATAGAATAAGGATAAACACAACATTGCTATCTGAGTTCTAATAGATATTCAATTATAATATCTTTGTCATACATGGTTGAAAGTGTTAAGGATATTTTCATATTTATATAGCTTTCATTAATACATAAAGCAACGTAACAACATTTATATATATGCTCACAACTTTACTGTTAATGATCTCATTATCTTTTGTCTGTCGTTTTTGCAGTAGTTTAGTATTTAGTGTGGGCTATATCAGTGGTTCGCTATTCTGATATCATATATCTCTGGCTATCAACCAAGAATACAAACATATGTTGGCATAGAAAAAAATACATAAAAACAACCCTATATATGTGCATGACAAGATTTGATATTGTCGATACCTTTCACAGACAGAATCTATTATATTTAGAGAGGGGTTTAATAACATCTATGCAGAAAAACGGCTAATCTACATTTCAACCGGTCATAATAGCAAGAGGACAATATCATTGTCTACATTGTATTCATGTTAATCTCTGTGAATTAAGACAAGGCAAAAATTGCCGATAACACAAAATATACATTGACATATATCTATATTGTTATAATTATGGTCTTATATGTTCATGAACAAGATATTTACAGATTGTAGTAATTTGTTTCAAAATTACAGAAAATCACACTAATCTGTTGTTTAGGATGGGATTAGGTAGGTACATGAAACTAATCAGATTCCACCTATACTTGCTACATGTCCTATTAGTTGTGTTATAGGATTAATCTCTCCCATTCTTCCCTGTTGTTAAGTCCTGTACGGAAAGTGTTGAAGAGGGACATATAGAATTGCTCTCTTTTCTTTCTTTTGATGTCTATATTGCCACCTCTCATGTTGTGTGAGATAACTTCTATCACGCACCATTTGAGGTCATCTATCTTATGTTTCTGTGTTAACCAATGATCCACTAATGGAGCGGATTTTTTTGAAGTTCTAATAGCAGATTTGTGTTCTGTAATCCTTGTTTTTATTTCTCTCGCAGTTTCACCGATGTAGGCTTTGTCACACGGACATTTAATCATATAGATTACGTTTCTGGTTTTACAGTTCACAAAATTTGTGATCTTATGTTCCACTCCATTGTATGTCACTGACTTGCCTTTGATTAATGCTGTGCAATTTAAACACATATTGCATGCAAAATTGCCAACTGGGAGAGGCAAATTATTAATGGTACTTTGGTTTGTCCGCTTTTTTTCTTTAAAGGTGTGTACAAGACAGTTCCTAATAGTTCTGTTTCTCCGGAAACTGAACATCGGTTTTGGGATCTTTTCACCGGGTCTGTCATTAAGTAGTGACCAGTTACGATTTATAATGTTTTTGATTTTGTTGCTAGCTGTACTGAAATTTGTTACAAAGATTAATCTGTCTTTCTTGGTGTCAGCTTTCATTTCATCATTATTTTTCTCAAAAATTGCCTCTCTATTGTAGTATTTTGCACGTTTATATGCACGTTTTATTAAGTTTTTTGGATAGCCTCTCTGTGTAAGTTTGTCCGATAGCACATCTGCGTGTTTGTTAAAGTCTTGTATGTTAGTGCAGTTTCTTCTAATGCGAAGATATTGTCCGAACGGTATATTGTTCTTCTGGCTGTTAGGATGGTTACTCTTGTAATGCAACAGAGTGTTGCGATCAGTGGGCTTGGTGTACAGATCGACACCTAACATGCCGTTCTCCACTCTAATTTTGATATCCAAAAATTCTATATTTTCCTTATTAAAATTGCACGTGAATTTTAGATTTTTATCTCCAAGGTTCAGCCAAAGGATAAATTCGTTAAGTAGATCAAGGGTACCGGACCAAATAAAGAAAATATCGTCGATGTATCTCGACCAATGTGTGATATTTTCACAGAAGGGAGCCAAATCATTAAAGATATGTACTTCTTCAAATGCTGCTACGTACAGACATGCCAGACTTGGGGCGCAGGTCGCCCCCATGCTGGTCCCCTTTGTCTGCTTAAAAAATTGGTTGTTAAACAGAAAAATATTATTTTTTAGAATAATTTCTGCACAGTCTTTAATAAAGGTTGCATGTTGATTTAAATCTTCCATACCTACTTTTAGAAGGCCCTCTAACATCATGATGGTATCATCCTGCGGGATGTTGGTGTAGAGGGCCTCTATGTCCATTGTGACCAACCATTGTGAAGCAATATCATATGGAAGGCCTTCCACTTTGTTAATCATACTGGTCGTATCTTTTATATATGCCTTCTGCTTACATACTATCGGTTGGAGGAATTTATCAATGTATTTACTTAGAGGTTCTGTTACAGAATCGATGGATGACACTATAGGTCGCATTGGTGGATCCGTCATGCTTTTATGGACTTTAGGTAGCCCATAAAGCGCAGGAATGATGGGTGCCTCGTTTTTTAAAAATTTATATTCATCTTGACAGATTATTTCGTCATCGCGGGCATAGTCTATGAGTGAGTTTACTTTGAGGATAAGTGCATTCCATTCTAATCTACTAGAAGAACAGTAGTGTTCTTTGTTATTGAGGAGGGACATCATTCTATTCTCGTAATCTTTAGAGTTCATTATGACAATGCTTCCCCCTTTATCCCCAGGTTTAATGATTAGCGAATCGTTCTTTTCAAGATTCTTTAGCGCTGCTCTTTCAGCTTGGGTTAGGTTGTTTATGCCTCTTAGTGGGTGGGTCAAAAGTTCAGAAATATTATTTTCGACTACCTTTTCAAACAAATCTACTTGTTTGCTCACCATACCTATGTTGGGGGTCCAGGTGGATTTGGATCTGAGGCCTGATTTGTTAGTGGTGCTTTCTCTTGGTGGTTTATCTCTAAAGAAGTCATGCAATCTGATTTTTCTAAAGAAACCTTGAAGGCCTCTTTCTAAGTTGTATTTGTTAATTTTAGTGCTAATAGCAAAACCTAGGCCCTTTTCAAGAACTACTTTTTCAGTTTCAGTTAAGATGGTATCAGAAAGGTTAATGATTGCAGCTTTTTGATTTAATCCCACTTCTGCTGGCTTCTGGTGTAATACCTCCTCTGTTGTTGAGGTTGAGGGAAAAACTTCCCTCTCCCATTGCCTCTCGGATAGTTGTGCTGGTTTTGGTGGTTTCCTCGACCACGTTGACCTAAAAAAGGTAGTGATTCTCTATTTGGAGTGGATGTGGATTCCCCTGCTCTATTTTTCTCCATTGTTTTTTCTTGTTCGGAGTCTGTACTAGTGTACGAAGAATCCGAAAAGGTCACTCTTTTCTTTATTTGGTCCGGTACCCTTGATCTACTTAACGAATTTATCCTTTGGCTGAACCTTGGAGATAAAAATCTAAAATTCACGTGCAATTTTAATAAGGAAAATATAGAATTTTTGGATATCAAAATTAGAGTGGAGAACGGCATGTTAGGTGTCGATCTGTACACCAAGCCCACTGATCGCAACACTCTGTTGCATTACAAGAGTAACCATCCTAACAGCCAGAAGAACAATATACCGTTCGGACAATATCTTCGCATTAGAAGAAACTGCACTAACATACAAGACTTTAACAAACACGCAGATGTGCTATCGGACAAACTTACACAGAGAGGCTATCCAAAAAACTTAATAAAACGTGCATATAAACGTGCAAAATACTACAATAGAGAGGCAATTTTTGAGAAAAATAATGATGAAATGAAAGCTGACACCAAGAAAGACAGATTAATCTTTGTAACAAATTTCAGTACAGCTAGCAACAAAATCAAAAACATTATAAATCGTAACTGGTCACTACTTAATGACAGACCCGGTGAAAAGATCCCAAAACCGATGTTCAGTTTCCGGAGAAACAGAACTATTAGGAACTGTCTTGTACACACCTTTAAAGAAAAAAAGCGGACAAACCAAAGTACCATTAATAATTTGCCTCTCCCAGTTGGCAATTTTGCATGCAATATGTGTTTAAATTGCACAGCATTAATCAAAGGCAAGTCAGTGACATACAATGGAGTGGAACATAAGATCACAAATTTTGTGAACTGTAAAACCAGAAACGTAATCTATATGATTAAATGTCCGTGTGACAAAGCCTACATCGGTGAAACTGCGAGAGAAATAAAAACAAGGATTACAGAACACAAATCTGCTATTAGAACTTCAAAAAAATCCGCTCCATTAGTGGATCATTGGTTAACAAAGAAACATAAGATAGATGACCTCAAATGGTGCGTGATAGAAGTTATCTCACACAACATGAGAGGTGGCAACATAGACATCAAAAGAAAGAAAAGAGAGCAATTCTATATGTCCCTCTTCAACACTTTCCGTACAGGACTTAACAACAGGGAAGAATGGGAGAGATTAATCCTATAACACAACTAATAGGACATGTAGCAAGTATAGGTGGAATCTGATTAGTTTCATGTACCTACCTAATCCCATCCTAAACAACAGATTAGTGTGATTTTCTGTAATTTTGAAACAAATTACTACAATCTGTAAATATCTTGTTCATGAACATATAAGACCATAATTATAACAATATAGATATATGTCAATGTATATTTTGTGTTATCGGCAATTTTTGCCTTGTCTTAATTCACAGAGATTAACATGAATACAATGTAGACAATGATATTGTCCTCTTGCTATTATGACCGGTTGAAATGTAAATTAGCCGTTTTTCTGCATAGATGTTATTAAACCCCTCTCTAAATATAATAGATTCTGTCTGTGAAAGGTATCGACAATATCAAATCTTGTCATGCACATATATAGGGTTGTTTTTATGTATTTTTTTCTATGCCAACATATGTTTGTATTCTTGGTTGATAGCCAGAGATATATGATATCAGAATAGCGAACCACTGATATAGCCCACACTAAATACTAAACTACTGCAAAAACGACAGACAAAAGATAATGAGATCATTAACAGTAAAGTTGTGAGCATATATATAAATGTTGTTACGTTGCTTTATGTATTAATGAAAGCTATATAAATATGAAAATATCCTTAACACTTTCAACCATGTATGACAAAGATATTATAATTGAATATCTATTAGAACTCAGATAGCAATGTTGTGTTTATCCTTATTCTATATAAACACCCTATTAGCACTTAGCCTGTTCCAAGATGGCCGCCGTTTGCACCAAATTCCCTTATCCAAAAATTATTTTCTTAACTACTTTTTTATTGTTTCGCAGACTCAACAAGCTTTATGTCTGCGCCAATGAAGTATACAAATTCGTTTAACACATTAAAACGAAACGTCTTCGGTCCCGTAGGAATACTTCCGGGTCACTAAAAATCAGAGTTTAATCGAAAATGCCCGATCTTCGGCATAATTCTTTCTATATACAAATAAAATTATGGCCCGACTCACAAACATTCTGGTCCGAATAGCTTTAGGTGTTTTATTTGACCGGCGGTAGCTAAACACACAAACTAGCCGCAAAATTGACCGGCAGTACTTCCGGGTCAATTGTGGTTACCGGAACTTAAATTTGCGGCGCGAGCACACCCATGTCACTCTTCCACTACCCAGAAGACGACTACACGGAGGAGCAGGGAGGCCGCTCTACAATCAATAGGTGAGATTCAGAAATAGGACCTAATCTTTTTCATCGGGCGCAAAATCCCGACCTGGATTAGTTTTTGTTAAAGAGTACCCCCTACATAGACTGCGCTTAACTCGATAGAATGTATGCACCTAGGGCTATGCAATCCGCTCTAGAGCCGTTTTTTCACCTACACTTGCATCTAATGTAGTTTGAGAGGAATATCTACCTTGGTTAAGTTAAAATAACTCGGGGCAATAATTCCGCCTTTTTAAATATAAATATCAATAAACACTCCATCACCTCTCTTAAAGAGAGTGCCAGTAGAGAAGTGATATGGTGAACTTATAGCTCCTAACAGATAAAACGAGCCTAAAAATGCACTAGAGTATCTGTGGGACCCTAGGTAAAATCATCCTTTTATCTCACGAATTGCAGGCTCATATACAAAGAATATACTCAAAAGAACCCGAGCAATTCAAAACGTTCGGAACGTTTCTTCAGATAAGTACAGATATACCTACAGGTCAGTATGCAATACCTACAATACTTCGGTAGCGCAATATTGCCTCATTGAAATTAATCTATTATACATGAGATATCAGTGACAACAAGTCTGTTTATGCAATCACTCAGGTCCAAAGACCACGTGAATTCTCCCTCATTGACGGTGGCTCCTCCGTGTGAATAAAAGCCCACGGTTGCTTTGTAAAGGTAAATCTGTTTTCTCTATAGGAATGTTACTCTTAGCAAATGTAGAAAAAATAAATAATAAATCAGGTTTTTATTTATGATTGATATAGCTCTAGGATATTGAATAACCTGAGCAGCTAGCAACCCGCTAGAAAACCCATTGAAAATCATCCATTTCATGATACAGGTATGATGTACAACCTGTATAAAATTGGTGTAAAAGTTTGTGTTTAATGTTGAAAGTGGTGCATTAAGCCAACCTATGCACATCCATTGACAGGTAACAAAAAATCTCACAGGTGTTCTCTAAATGAGATCTCTGGCGCAACCAATAAAGATTTTGGTTGTTTTTAGAGAGTGGTCTGGCACGATTGAAAATGTATATAACAACAGGGAGCATATTAAACATAAGAAGAACAAGAGGAACCTAGACAATTAAGGATAAACACTAAAACCTTTTTATTTATTTTTAGAATAATATGGCGTCAATAGTCCAAATGTCCTGAAGAAGGTGTCAAAAGAAAGAAAGCACCGAAACGCTGCGTCGACTGTGTAGACTGTTTTGACTGTCTTTTTAACCATTTTTTTTAACGTAATATACTATGTGAACCACGGTTTGTGGTTTTTTAATGAATTTATGACATTGTTTTAGATTGTAACCCAGGTGGGAGGAAAGCAATAAATTGTATATTTTTTAACTTTACTACAAGTGTTTGTCCGTCACATTTAACTGTTGATTTGAAATTTAGTATCCTCCTTAGCTTATGTGATGCATCTGTATAATGTCTAGCAATATATAGAAAAACTATTCCCTTAGCCAGACCTCCTCTATAGTGAAAGCCACAGGAAGGCTTTGCCCATTACTGGGATTAACAGGGACTTCTAAGTTTTCTGATACAACTATCCCCCTCCCTGCTATACACAACAGGGGTACCTCCAATTTGTTTTGAACTGCTAACAGTTAGCAGCACTTTGTAAATAAGGCGATTAAAAAAGCTTTCAAGTTGTGGCTACAAAAACTAGGAATTCTCTAGCTATTTCTGTCTTAAGCAATCTAAGTAAACCTTCTACACTGACACACAACTTTTAATGAACATTTGCTTGATGAATGCAAAACAGGAATGGAGTGGTGGGGTGCATAATTCCATGTGTGGACTGTGAGCTGACAACTCTCCTCACGCATCCATACACAACTGTCATGGGTTCTCCTGTATGGAGAAGCTTTAGTTCTCGCTGGTGCTAAAACCTCGGTCTCTGCTAGCATCTTCAATTGAGCACAGGGATTCCTTTTATTCTCTTTACCCTTACATCCACTCCTTGTTTTAGAAACAACAGCATGTTTTTTAATCACCATTTGCTCTACATGCGAACAATTTCATACATGTGCAGAGCAACAAGATACTTTTTTTTCATGGCCACATGACAATAACCCTTAAAGTGCTGATGTGCTGGGACATTGAGGCAAAACTTAAAAAGGAAAGACAAGAGAAGGGAGCAGTCGGGAAAACATGGCGGCTAGATAGAGAGGCGGTCACAGGTGCCTGAGGGAGAGGCGGCGTATTGGGCAGAGCTACGGAGAGAAACGGGCTCAGAATAGCGAAAAAAGCACGTGTAAAGGAGCGGTAGCTGCAGGGCAGATCTTACCGGCCGGTAAAAGCAGACTGTTTTGGCTATAATCGACGTGGTGAAGTTGCAGTGGTAGCAGTGGTGTATGGCAACGCTGGAGTTAGGAAGACTACTCAATCAGGAGGAGGCGGGCCGCTCCGGAGCCTCCAGCGGGAATGGGGAAGCAGGCTCTGAAGCAGGCTGTGGAGCTGTGGAGCAGAGCAGTGATAGAGGTAGGGAGAGGGAGGAAAGCGGCTGCCAGAATCCAGTTTCGCGTTGTGGGTGCTGCAGGCGGGAACAAAGGCAGCCCCAAGGAAGAGGGAAGTAGAAAAACGCAGAGAAATTTTGCGAGGAGCTCCGTAGCAGCAAACAGTCGGGGAGGCAAAGTGAGGGAGGAACGAGGAGTTGTTCAAGTGGGTGGGAGAGAAAATAGTACCAGGCTAGCGGCGGTAAAGAAACAGAAGGCAGTTAAATATTTTTTGAGAAGTGCTGGGAGAGGGGCAGGAGAGTTGAAGGCAGAAGCCAAAAAAAAGGATTAAATTGGAGATTGGAGTACGAGGGTGAAGAGAGAGGGGAGTAAAGGGAATATAGGCACAAAATTGAAAGTCATAGCGAAAAAACATACCAAGCAGGGTAGTAAGGTATTTATTCCAGATAGAAAAATTAAAATCACTCCCTCGCTAAATTCTTTTTTCAAACCTATACCCAAGACATTTATACTACAGAGGGACCCCACTCTCAGTTCTTCAGCCACCCCAGTCATTGCAGAAGCACATAAGGGAGATAGTGATAGTCGGAGTTTAGTAGACTGGTCGGACCACCTTACCCCAAACAGATTTCTACTGCTTGAGATAGAGATGGAGGCAGAAAAACAGGGCAAGATCAAGGATTTAGAGATACAGGAGGCGGCAGCGGGAGCGACAGCTGATGCTGCAAAGGAGAACCCCACCTCTCAAGAGAAGCCTAGTACTAGTATCAGTACTAGGGGTGAGCTAAGCGGTGACGAGTTAAGCTGTGGTGAACTTTTACTCATGAGCCCTCCAATAAATGGGGATTTAGATCTCTTGGTTATTGCCCTTTTGAAGAAGCTAGATGTGGACGTTCATAAGGGCTTTGAGGAGTCTAAGATGAATCAGGAAGGGATCAGAGAGATATGAAGCAGCCTGGAAGCCAAATTTGACGAGTTAAATATGCGTACAACTGCTCTTGAATCAGAGGTGAAGGAGATTAGAGAGAAAGTTGAGGAGAACCAAAAGGAGTTGGAGGATGTGAGATTGAGGGAACGAGAATATGAAGAGCGGTTAGAAAGATTGGAGAATATGCATTTTGAAACTTCCAGAGGGAAAGGAAGGTTCAGATATAAAAGGGTATGTTGTCAAGCTGTTAAAAACGGAATTACAACTAGATGAAACCGAGGAGGAGATTGCAGCAGATATACAAAGGGTGCATCGGGACCCCTTCAGACTGAACCCAAGCCGTGTAAAGCCCAGAAGAATATTGATAAATTTTTAGGTCTCGCGACCTATCAATGCGCGCAAGCGCATTGAGCGGAGCAAGAATGCAAGTGCCCAAAATGCTCGTGAAACCAAGGGTTTCGTTTGTGCGTTTTTCTTTGAGTTCACGTGAATCAAGTGACCAAACAAGCACGCGCATCAGCCTCCCTCCCTCCCTCGTAATTGCATTTTTTCACAGCCGCACAGCACATCAAAGGGCTTCTCCCAGCGTGTGCTGTGCGGCTTCTCCTCCCCTAATTATTCATGGCTGGCCGGCCGGCCGGCCGTACTTTCAGTTTGCCAGACGCTCATCTTCTCTGCCATGTGTTGCTGTCTCCTTTGTGTACTTCTTCCTTTGTTGCCGTCTCCCTCGTGCTTTTCTCCCACCACTCGTGTTGCTCTCTCCCTTGTTTTTGTTAAAGGTCTCAAAGAACTGCATACACTGTCTAAGTAGGTCCTAACAAGCACTCTCTGTCCCCTAACTAGACAGATTTGCATATGCTTCCCTCAACTGTTCAAAGCCCAGCCTTCCACATACATGTTACAGAGGCTACATTAGCAAACAGCAGTGTGAAAGCTACTGTCCCTCCTGCTGATCAGACGTTTGCATCTATGCTAGTACCTTAGTCTTGCTGTTCTTTTTTTACCTTCACACGCCGGACAGGAGCAACTTCTGCACAAATGACTGCGTCCCACTAGTACCTCACTCACAAAGAAGCCGCCTCGATCCCTACTAGAATATCGCGAACAAAGCACCGCTCCGTACCAGCAGCTTCTCCATAGTGGACCCGGTCCCTCACACCCCTAACCCAGAGGGGAGCTCCGTGCCGTAGAGTCTTCATCATCATTGCCCCGTGAGCTCCTCGCCAACAGAGCATGGCCTGGTTTAAAAGTACCTCACACCTAGAACACAAGATCCTAGTGAGCCCAGATCACCCAAAGGACACCGGCCCCACAAGCCCATCATTTGCAGAGCACCCCATACGAGAACAGTATCACCTTTCCCCCATATGCAAACCTTTTACACAGAATGTTTCCGCATGGATCAGGCAAAGGAACACATATGCAGAAAACACTGATACACACCTGCACGTCCTCAGTCACAGTCAGTTGCATGATCACAAGTATACACGTACGGACAAAAGCACACATACTTACTTTCAAACTCCAATGCCCCCAAGCCCAGCCACACGTAGAAGCATGTAGTCAGTCTGTACAAAAAGATAATGATTCCATACATGTGTGCCGACAGCCAAACACACAGCCCACACATTCGCCTAACCTCCAAACAAACATCGCCATACCATTCACACACAAACACTCAAGCAAGCGCGCACACACACCTACCGCACCACCCAGTACCAGCGCACACACACCTACCATAACACCCAGTACCAGCGCACACACCTACTGCACCACCCAGTACTCTGGTACACTCACTGACACACGGAAAACAAGCTTCCCCCCTCAAGTAACTGCGGGATGGTCTTAGCTGAGGGGAGACACACCAGAACCGTGGGAAAAATTAGCGTGTGTGGGAGATTCGGGAGCCTCAACATTGGTACTCTCACCTGCTCCCACATGCTAAAACACAAGGATTACGGACCTGGAACTCTGCAGCAACCTCCCCCGCGCCCCAATTCCCACCCCCACCCCGCCCCCACTCCCACACCTATATAACACCAGAAATGTCACCAGGTAGCTCGGTAAATCCCATGGCAAGTAGACACCGTGGCCGAGTGGCCAATGCCACCTTTTCATACCCACATCTGCACATATCATGTCCCCCCCAGCAGAGCCAGCGAGGGAACAGAGCACTGGGGTTTGGGTCTGTGCATGCCCCGCTCCTCCTAGAGACGAGCAGATCGATAGGTGCAGCGCGTGCCAGCGGCACATACCTGTGCTACACTGGCTCAGACCCCCGTGATGCCACTGCCACGACCCACCGCACACACCGAGCGTGACAGCGGTTTAGAGAGCGGACGTTCCACGTAGTTGCCACCAGACATGCTGCACTGGGCGCTGCAGGGAGCTGTGTTAAGCCTTCAGGAGGGCAGGGACGACTAATTTAAGTGATCTGGGAAAGGAAGCTAGAGCATAATGGAAAGCTCAACTAGTTTTTTTTTGTTGGAACAGACTAGTTAAGTGCTTTCTTGACATATGCAGCTAATTATTTAGCCTGTGAGTCATCAAAACTTCTCTGGTGTACCCCAGGCGCTACCTCTCAACATTTCAGGCTTGTTGAAATGATAAGTCTACCAGCCTGCAGTCACAACCAGGCGTGGACTTTCAACCTGACGTCTGTTTCTTAGCTGTGGAAATTGAAGGTGTTCTTAGAAACTTTTGTTGCACAACTTCTCTTGTTACTTGCTGGTCCATTTGGAAGCCTGTGAGCCTCTCTCTGCACTCATACTTCAAATGAATCTGCTTCCCCGCCCCCCGCCACGCAATGCAGAGTGCTTTTTGTTTACAGACAACACCCCAGCTGCTTTTGATCTGGAATCCGCTCCCCCGCCCCCCTCTGCGCAATGCCAGAGCTTGTTGTCTAGCAGATCACTGCAAAGCTTTATCAAACACTGTCTTTGCCATCCTCTAGTCACAGGCAAGGAGAATAAATGTAAAATCTGTAGTGTGAGCGAACAGGCCACTGATCGGTTTACACTTTGTTGCAAGCACATACTTTCAATGTATGGTAATGTGAAGATATATTCTCACGATTTCTTGGTGAATTAAGGAAGTGTAATGAATAAGTCATCTTAGATAAAGGACCTCCTTAACTCTCTCTATACCCCTCTCTCTACACCCCTCTCTCTACAACCCTCGCTCTACACCCCTCTCTTTCTACCCCTCTCTTTCTACACCCCTCTCTCTACATCCCTCTCTCTGTACACCCCTCTCTCTCTACACCCCTCTCTCTCTACACCCCTCTCTCTGTATACCCCTCTCTCTCTACACCCCTCTCTCTACACCCCTCTCTCTCTACACCCCTCTCTTTAGATGATTGTTTTTAACCGTCACACCATCACCCACCCTCACCCACCCTCACACCCCCCCACCCTCACACCCTCCCACCCTCACACCCTCACTCACCCCCTCATCCTCACCCCCTCACAACCCTCTCACCCTCACTCAGCCTCACACCCTCACCCTCACACACTCACCCTCACACCTCCTCACTCACCCTCACACACTCACACACCCACTCACCCTCACCCTCACACCCCCTCACCCTCACACCCTCTCACCCTCACACCCTCACACCACTCAGCGCTACAACACATATGTGTGTGTAGGTACAAATGCAATGTTCTTGGATTTTCTTCACAATAAAATACACTGAACATAATCTTCACAAAATGTATTTACAAATGTTTAAGCTATTGCCATTATAAATTACAATAACTTATTTAAGTATTAATTATTTACAAAATTAAAAGCCATTGTTATTTGTAATATCAATTCATCCAAGTCACGTAAATACAACAGACATTGCATTACAAATGCTATAGGTGTCACATTTGCGAAAGTTAAAACTATTGACATTGTAACTGACAAAGCTAATAATTTTGCTATTTTCAAAACCAACACATAAATTGAAAAAGTGTCATTTACAATACCAATCGCTCAAACTTTCCTAATGTGAAAAGTTAAAAGTATGGGCATTGTAAATCACAAAAAAAAAAAATTTCATGTAGAAAACCAATAGCTCAAACTTTCCTACTGCGAGACCTATTGGCAAAGCCAGTGCTTGTTTATCATATAGCCTAAAGGAAAAAATCTTGGCAGTGGCCCTGAAAAAAGGAGCCATAATGATGGAGGGAGGCAGAGTGGAGGTCCGGTCAGATCTGTCAATAGCAACAGCGAACAGGCAATGGGAGCTTGGCAAGAGGATTGAGCCTTTAAGGCGTTTGGGAGCAACAGTGCAATTGAAATTCCCGGCTTTTTTGAAAGTTATGTGGAAGAACAAAATGCATACTTGGATGTGGACAATTTTTTGGAACAGTGTCAAAGCGGGGAAATCTAATATTGGTAGCTAAAAGAGATTAAGTATTGTATAGGAGAGCGTTTTTTCCCTCCGCAGATAATTAAGAGTTTAGGTAAAAAAAGAGGCCGCCTCAGGCAGCAGGCACCCGAAGGGCTAGGGAAGGCCCTGAGGAAAGTTGGTTGGGTTTTTCCAGGGAAGGCGGTGGGGAGCAGGGGTGTTGGGGGGGGGGGGTTAGTTGGGGGGGAGGGTATGGGCAAAATACTTGAAAAAGTTCTCAGGAGCTATCTTTTCACCAGGGTGGAAAGGAATTGTATGGGGCACGTTATGAAAGGGGGTAGTTCGATGGAATTAAAGTGTTTATCATGAAATGTAAACGGTCTCAGAGTCAAGGAGAGAGTTAATTTTGAAATATTTAAGAGATCTTTCGGTTCACATTATGATTTTACAGGAGACTCATTTAACTGGGGAAGAAAGCAAGCAATTCCTGGCGTCACAACGTTGACTAAGCCATGTTTTTTAAACACCTCAAGTGGCTGTTACAAAAGGCATTGCGTTGTTGGTAAGGCAGGGGGTAGAGTGTACTATTGAGAGAGTGGTGGCGGATGTATAGGGTACATGGCTGGTTGTTAGATTTAAGATAAAAGCTCCGTTGTATAATCTCATACGATATTATGGTCCAAATCAAGATGACCTGGGGCCTTTAGACGAACTTGCTAGGGAATTAAAAGGTCTCCAGGGAAAAATTATATTAGCTGGTGATTTTAATACGGTACTGGATTACAAGCTAGACAGGTCCTCTAACAGCAGGGCGTTAGTAAATGTGAAAATGTCGAACAGGGTAAAAGACCTGATGGCCCAATTAGGGCTTTGTGATGTTTGGAGAAAGAGGTCAGGCCAGCTATTAGGGTATACCTACTATAATAAAAAGTATAGCCACAGGTTACGGATAGATGATATTTTGATAGATCTCGAGCTAATGGAGAATGTGACTCAGATAACACATGTAGGGGTTCATTTATCGGATCATTCGGCGGTAACTGTGGCTTTAAAGATACAAAGCAGTAATGAGGGTTCAGTCTGGAGGTTGGACCGTACAGTTTTATATGACCATGAAGCTTTAGGGAATTTAAGCAAGGAATTGGAAATTTTTCTAGAAAAAAATGTGGGGTCTCCTACATCCAGAGACCCTAATTAACACTCCTATAACATCCAACAGCCTTTTTTTAATGCTAACAGTGACCCAGTTATTAAAAAATAATTTAACCTCGGGTCCTGGGATCCCTGTATAGCTTTTAAACGTTCACATTCACGTCACTACACTGCACACTCAGAAACAGACCTGCTCCGCTGTATTCAGGCGCCAAAGCACACCCGGGACACACTCAGTGTCACTGGGTGGGCCCGAAGATGAAGCATGCCACAAACCAGGTTGGTGGGTGAGGGCTTCATGAACAAACAACCCTGTCGTACAGTCTTGAGTCTATGTAAATTCACAAATATGCTAGTCCTTATTGATTTCACATATAAAACCCTGGGGATACGGACTAGCTACCTAGTCCTCTCTCTCTCCTTTGATAGTGATATAGATTCTAAGGAGTCATCATCTCTGGAGATGAGATCTAGAGACATTGGGAGTGAAATCAAACCAATTAACAACCTCCCTTGAAATTTAAAAGCTAAAGGCTGTATTTTGAGGTTATACTAAAGGAGATTTAGATGTGGTGAGGGAAACAGACACAGTAAACAAGCTGCTCAGTGAGGGAAATGGAGGGTGTGAAAGGTGTACACTGAGTCCTAGATTGTCCAACTTTGGACTGATACCCGCTAGGAGCGCATTTGAGCACCAGGAGTAAATCGCGTTTCTGTACACTCAACACAAAAAATACACAGAATGCGTTTTTCACTCAAACATAAATCCACAACTTGAAACTTTGTGAAATTCGTTTATGCTGTGCCCAAAAAGGCCATGTTCTCAGTCAATATACAACTCAAAAGGAGACCACAAGCAATTGAGAGGGGGTTGAAATGGTTTTTAATTTCAAGTTTGATAACTAAGCATTCCCTTTGAATACATTATACCAAAAATCTATATCACCGACCTCGGAATCTTTTCCGCTACCACACAGTGTTCTCAAATCACAAGTTGTTTGGACTTGTATTTATTATTTAAAGTCTTCAAACATTGTGGAATTCATCACTGCAGGCCCCTAAAGACTGCCCTTGGCACTTGGCATCACCCAGGCATGTCTCTTCATGAAGAAACACAGGGATATGTTTTCTGAACACTCTCAGGTTCAAGACAATCTTGTTATAATCTCATGCATTAATGCATCACGTTTGGAGAGTGGAATGCAAGGAACTGAGCAATGGAATTGGAATACTTTGTGGACAAGTTGGTTCAGAGTAGCATGAATGGCAGCAGCTTGGTGGTTTTCGTATAAATACATGCTTAAACACTGCTGTGTTTCCATGAGTAATTGTGGGACTTACCACATGTTTTGGCGATGAGCTGGACTCCCCCAGAATCCACCAGTGAGGAAGCTCTTTTACTGGGCACATATGTCATTATTTTAATTAAGCATGATGACTATCTGCTGTTCTAGCAGGTTTTTGGCCTGTCCTGGGGATCCTCCAGTTCTAAGGGAAGAATAGATCAATGGCTTTAAGATTTATATGTTGGACGCAGGTAATGAAAAGATGGCAGATTAAAGGAATCAAGAAGTTTTGTTGCACTCTTTAGCGAAAAAGAGACAATTTGTTATTATATGTTACAGCCATGAAACAGCTTGATTTGTATTTTGGAAACAGAACGAATATCATTCTTGAATTCTACAAGTTTTTTTTCTCCTGTGCAAACAGCTGGTGAATCTATTGATGCGCTTGTGACTAGCTTGAAAGCACACCTTTATATTCATGATCAGCTAATGATGCATTCGTCGAATATCGCGATTTAGAAAAAGTTATGGGGTGCTCGCAATCCTAATTTGTTCGAAGCTTTAGATAATTCCCGTGAGGAAGATCTCACCAAAAAGTGTGTCAAAGCGGTTAATGAAGATAAAGCGAAAGATGATAGTCGTCGCAGTGAGGCAAAAATCAGCATGGTGAAAGGCAGAGTTAAGAGTGAAAACATCTGAGAAACCAAGTAATGAAAAGCAGAGTGGTGAGAGAGATGACAAGTTTAAAGGGCAGCACCTAGGTGTACAAAGGTATTTGTGTATAATAAGGTGTGGCAGCAGGAACCATTGAGCTAATGACAAATGATGTCCTGCAAAGAATGTAACTTGTTTACTGTGCAAAGAATTGGGCCATTATGCATGTGTGTGTAAAGGGTCGGGATCAAAGTATGTAGAAGTGGTTTATGACAGAAGTGAGGACACACAAGATGATGAGTTGTACACAGATCACATTTTATGTTGTAGGTGAAGATGCTGGGTCAGATTCCGGTGAACGCGATGAGCAGATAGTGTCTTCTACCTTGGTGGATTTGGACAAGGAAAAGCATTTCAATGTAAGGGACCTCAAGTGTGTGATTGATATTGATGGCAATCCTTTTACTATGTTGGTTGACTTAGGAGCCAGATCTACCATCATATCTGAAGATGATTATCATAGGTGTGAACATTTTGTAAACAACCATTTGCTTAAACCAGATGTCAAATTGAAGTTCTATTGTGGTGAATTTGTAGAGTTTCTTGTTTTTTCACTGCTTTAATGGCATATAAGAACAAGAATCTTTTGGTGAGGGTTTATGTGGCTAAAAAAAAGTGCACTTTTGTTTGGTCTCATTCACCAATCTGCCATGGGTAAACAGAATCATTCTGTTGCGCATGAGCAGGTGTTTATGGTTGGTGGCATTACACAAGGAGGGGAAATTGTACAAGCATTTCCAGAGCTATTCACGGATAAGCTGGGAAAATTAAAAGGTTGCAAGCACCATATTGTATTATGTAGGGGTTGTCAACCTAGGGCCCACAAAGTCCGAAATTTTTCATTAGCAGTAGGGAGGATGTTAAAGATGAAATTGAGAAGTTGTTGAATGCTGACATCATTATTGAGGGTATCGAATCATCGGAATGGTTGGAGACGATTGTTGTTGTATGGAAACCAGATAAATCTCTTAGAATGTGTATTGATTTTCACAATCTGAATAATGCTATAGATAGATGGATAGATAGTCCCAACATAAATTAGATGTTTGCAATGGTAGAAGAAAACAAGAGGTTTTCCACGATTGATTTGTCGTGTGAGTATAATCAAATTGAACTGCATGAAGCCTCTAGACACTTAGGTGCCGATTGCGATGGCGGTCCGACCGCATCCAACGGCTCGCCAGTTGTGGTCTGACCGCCATCTGCTGTTGCATTCTGACTGATGCATTACAATGCATGCGGTTGGAGGCAGGAGGTGGAGGGCCATCCGCTGTGATTCCGACTGGCTCAAGGAGTCTGTTGGTGCATCGGAAATACTTCATAATCCCTTGATGACAGTGGCTCCGCTGTCCGGATTATGATGTTAGTTTCCAACAGCCATTCCATGTCGACCTTTTCGAGATGGAAAAGCTGTCAGAAAGTGACATTGGGGGCCCCCTAGCAGGACCCTCTTACCTCCTGGCTGTCCGATCTGGGGCCTGGGCATCCCTGCACTGTGTGGCAGGCACTGTGAAGTGCGTGCTATATAGGGCAGGGATGTTTGAGAACATCCATTTTTCAACGAAAGCTTGTGCTGCAGGCCTTTTCCACCACACAATCTTCCAATGAAAAATTGATGTTTCTGACCGCTCGCATCCAAATACTGCGGTTGGAACTGCCAACCTAAGGTCGGGCTATTCTCAATCCGCATTGGTCATTTCCGCCTGACATCTTAATGAGCTAATAAACTTCTTTCACGTTTGGCACGTATTGTTTTAAATGAATATGGTTTGGCCAGGCATCCTCATCATCGGATCCCAGGGGCTGATGCAGAAGATTTTTGGTGATATGTTGGGGTTTACCTGTTTTTAAGATGACATCTTGGCATGTGGACAAAATTAGGAAGACCATGATGTCAAATTAAAGGATGTTTTGGGAAGACTGCTGGACAGTGGTTTTAACAGACAAATTGGGGAAATGCATGTTAAAAGTTAGTAGTGTGACATAATTGGGTCATACTATTGATACCAATGGTGTTGGACCTTGAGAGAAATTGGTGGACAGCATTGTCATCATGGTACCATAGGGCAAGGATGATTTGAAATCCTTCATGGGCGTGATTGAGTTTTATGCCAAATTCGTAGCAAGCTTTGCTGATAAAACCAAGTGTATGAGGGGGTTCCTTAAAAAACTCAGCAAATTTGATTGGGACAGTTTGTCAGAAGGAGTTTGACATTATCAAAACGGTAATTGCCACTGCTTCTTGTTTAAATAACTTTAACACTAACTGCAAAACTCTAGTTTTGACATGATGCCATTGCTTATTGCTTAGGGGCAGTTCTGACGCAAATACAAAATGGTGCAGATGTGGTTATAGCTTATGCTTCATGTACATTGTCTGATGTAGAACAACACTATTCTGTAATTGAAAGGGAAGCGCTGGCAGTCTTTTGGGCCGCCAGACACTTCAGGATTTTTGTGTGGGGTACACCCTTTGTTATAAGAACTGAAGATAAGCCCTTGATGAATGTGTTTTCCAGTAAAGGTTTGGGAATAATTTCATTAAAATTTGCTATATGGCTGGCAAAGTTACAAGAGTAAAATGTTACAATGCAATTTGTATCTGGGGCAAAGAATGTATCTGCCGATGCATTGTCAAGGAAAAAGGCGTTGCCGGAAGCGCAGGTGCTTTCCGGGGATGATTTGCAGGAGTTTGGGTGGATTGCAAGTGTAGAATATTTTGATGAGAAATATGTTACCATGTAAGAATGGTTGTATGCTGTAAAGGATGACGTGGAACTGTCAAATTTGTACAAATGCATTAAGAAAGGGTGGTCCGCAGAGGTTACAGGAGTAAAGGACTATGTTTAGGTAAGAGACAAATTGAGTGTGGATGAATGGGGTGTAAGAAGGGGAGGTAAGCTTATTGCACCCATGGTGCTTAGAAGTGGAGTGTGGTCATCAAGGTAATTTAGGTAGGAGTAAGACAAAAAAGCAGATTAAGGTAACTGTTTGGTGGCCAGGGATGGACATGGAGATCATTGTTTAGGAATGCACATTGTGTGGGAACAGTGATAAGAACTTGAAAACGAATAGTCCATGGGTGAAATTGGCTGTGGACAGTATGATCCCCATTGATATGTTAGGTAGTCATAACAGGTTTGTAATGGTCTTGATGGATTATTTTTCCAAGTGGTTTGAGGTTGAATTCATGGGAGAGGTGATGAGCAAGTGGGTCATACAATTCATGAAAAAGGTGTTTATCAAAGAGGTTATCCTGATGAAGTTGTTTCTGATAATGGACCGCAATTCTGTTCTTGGGAGGTAGAAATGTATTGAAGCCAAAGGAATGTGTGCCATTGTAAAACCGCGGTGTACAATCCCAGGGCAAATGGTCTTTTGAAGAGGGTGAACAAGGTTGTAAAGGAGATTATTCAGATGGCTGCCGCTAATGGGAAAGATGTGGTAGAGCATGTCAATCAGACGTTGTGGGAGTATAGAACAAGTATTCATTGTACCACAGGCTTGACACCTTTTGAGTTATTGAGAAAGAGTAAATCTAAGTTGGCGGTGTTTATGAGGTTGTTTCAAGGGAATACTGATATAGATGTTGAAGATCTGCTGAAGAAGGTGTACGTGAAACAAATGACATATAAGTAGTATTTTGATAAGCGATGCAAAACTAAGGAATTTGACATTAGCAGTTAAGGTCAAAATACCATGGTGTGTGAGAAAAGGTAAGTCTGTATTTTTTAACCCAAAGCTGTGAAAAGAGTGGGAAGAGGTTATGCGGTTTTGAATGACAGATCCAGGTGGAGTTAGACCAGATTGGTGAAAGTTGGCGAGGGGTGAAGAAGGGATGGTGTTCAAGTTGAGTGGGATGACAATCAGCAAAGGAGATGTGGTGATAGCCAAGTAATGTCTCCTGGCATGGGTACACGATTGAGGCACACAGAGAAAAGTAAAGTGAATTTTCCTGTGAAATACAGTGATTGTGTGTGCAGTTAAGGATATATATATATATATATATATATATATATATATATATATATATATATATATATATATATATATATATATATATATATATATTCAATCAAATGCCCAGAAGCTTTGGGAACGCACTCGACAGCCAGCTTTTTCATTCGGTTCCTGACAACAGCTTGTCTCAGCATTCCGGGATTACACTTGTGTTTCCTGACGCGTTTCGAGGTGTTGCTCCCTCTTAATCATAGGATACTGACACAGTAAGAGGCTTTTGGATTGAAACTATTCAGCCGGTTTTTAGCGCAACCAGTCGGAAGTAAAAGAACTTGTCTCAAGGATTTGGGAGCCTACCAGAGGAAATAATGTACTATTAATTTTACACACATGGCATGTAACTCACTGTGAGGAATTAATTTGTGATTCTCCTTTATGACTACAAGTTCCAACATGCCTCGAGCACTAAGCACAGCCCACTGGGGGTGACGAGCAAATGAAGTCACATGCTTAATTGCATTAAAGGGGAGTGAATTCGTGCCATGTACTGTGTCAGTATCCTATGATTAAGAGGGAGCAACACCTCGAAACGCGTCAGGAAACACAAGTGTAATCCCGGAATGCTGAGACAAGCTGTTGTCAGGAACCGAATGAAAAAGCTGGCTGCCGAGTGCGTTCCCAAAGCTTCTGGGCATTTGATTGAAAACATTATTTCACGGCGGCCCGCGCCGTCGGGAATTGCACCATCTTGAAAAACGAGTAAGAGGCTTTTGGATTGAAACTATTCAGCCCGTTTTTAGCGCAACCAGTCGGAAGTAAAAGAACTTGTCTCAAGGATTTGGGAGCCTACCAGAGGAAATAATGTACTATTAATTTTACACACATGGCATGTAACTCACTGTGAGGAATTAATTTGTGATTCTCCTTTATGACTACAAGTTCCAACATGCCTCGAGCACTAAGCACAGCCCACTGGGGGTGACGAGCAAATGAAGTCACATGCTTAATTGCATTAAAGGGGAGTGAATTCGTGCCATGTACTGTGTCAGTATCCTATGATTAAGAGGGAGCAACACCTCGAAACGCGTCAGGAAACACAAGTGTAATCCCGGAATGCTGAGACAAGCTGTTGTCAGGAACCGAATGAAAAAGCTGGCTGCCGAGTGCGTTCCCAAAGCTTCTGGGCATTTGATTGAAAAAATATATATATATATATATATATATATATATATATATATATATATCGCGCTCCGTTTCCGTCTTACTCTCCCCTTCACTCACGACTGGGTGCTCTGTAGAGCGGTGACGGACACCGCACAGACTCAAAATCCACACCTCTCGGTACAATAAACAGCACCAGCTCTCACAGGAACGTAGATTTCCCAGATTTTATTGGGCTTCTTTACACACGACCAGACGCGTTTCGGCTGCCGCCTTTATCAATAGTGGCCGGCTCCAACATAAAGCAGACTTAAAAATTAATTAACTGCTAAACAAAAGCAAAGCACACACGACTTCCTTCAGTCTAAAGTGTCGGCTATTTGTAAACATGTATATTGTTTGTTAGCAACCTAAGAACCTAACCCCTTCGGTGCTCATGACGGTGCGGTTCCGTCATGAGCGCCGGTTGGGCTGTGTTTATGACGGAACCGTTCCGTCATGACCACGCCAGTTCTTAAGAACGTTCAGCACAGCGCGAAAATTCATGCCGCGCTGAACGGGTTAACATTCTTTGCGATCACACAAACACAGCAACAAATATATCATGCCCTGAATAGGCTTTTTTCTATAAAGCTGCATTTGCCTGCCCCAATATTGAAGTCATAAAGAAATCCTGCCCTGGATGGGCTTTTGTTCTCCATCTTGTCACTCTACTCACTCTGGATAGTACATACCAAACCACAATTCATAAACTCCATGGCATTCTCAACATCTCTAGTTGATAGCAGTAGGATTCGATTCATATACAGCAAGTATATACACATTCATAATTATGAAATGTTTTATAAATGCACAGCCATCTTTTCACCACTGTTGAGCCCTCCTGGTCTTTTTGTTTGGTTGTCAATAACTGTCTTGACTCCAATCTGCGTAGTTGCAGTTGCCTATCACCACCTCTCACACTGATGGGCACCTGATCGATGCAGAAGAAACTCAGCAAGTCCCTATTGCTTTGATGTAACATCTCAAAATGCCTAGCCACCGGGTAGGTGGCGTCCTTGTTTTGTATGACCCTAAGATGTTGCAAAATGTGTATTTTAGTTGTAAGGATTGTACTTCCAATGTAACGCAAGCCACACGGACACACTAAGCTGTATACCGTGTGGCTTGTATTACAGTTCATCAGACTCTTGATTTTCTTGGGTTCCCTCATTCTGGGCACTGCATACTCCAACACTTTCTTACTGTTTTTGCAGGCCCTGCATTTAAGGCATGGATAGAACCCAGCTAGCCTCCCAAATGATGGTACTCTATTCTCATTACCACAGTGGCTTTGGACTAGGCTACTACATAGTGATCTTGTTCTCCTAAATGTCATGAGAGGCGCTTTAGGCAATTCTTTCCCTATTATTGGGTCCAATTTCCAAATGTGCCAGTTCTTTAGAAAGATTCTTCTAATGTCTGAGACATCACTGGAGTACTCCGTGATCATCCTCAAATTATTTGATTTCACATTTTTCTCCTTATTTGTACTACAATCACTGCTAGTTATCAGATCCCTTCTGGGCTTTTTGTCTACCTTGGACATGGCTTCCTCTAAGGTCTCCTTCCGATAACCTATGACCTCAAATCTCTTAATGCTCTCATTCGCTGCTGCCTTGAAATCACATATACGTGAGCAGTTCCTTTTTATTCTCAATAATTTGCCATATGGGAAACTTGTTATTGTTTTCCTAGGATGGCAACTGCTTGCGTGTTGCAAGGAATTCCCTGTGGTCGGTTTTCTGTTCAAAAAAGTGCACAGTCTTCCATCCGCAGGGAAATCTTGGAGGTCCAAAAGGTTGACAGATACCTTACTCACTTCTACTGTGAATTTAAGATTGAGGTTGTTCATGTTGAGCACACTGATGCAATCTATGGCTGATTGCTCTGTGCCTCTGTAAATTATAAACAAATTGTCTATGTATCTATTCCAGCTTAATACCCTGCGGGTCCAATTTTCATTGTTCACTGCCCAGGACACCTGCTTCTCCTCCCACAAGCCCATGAATAGATTTGCGTAGCTGGGGGCGAAGTAGGTGCCCATCGCAGTACAGCGTATTGGTTTGAACAATTGTTCCTGGAATAGAAAGATGTTGTTACATAAACAGAAATCCACAAATTCTAACAGCATCTTATTATGTTCAGCCAGGTTAATAGGTCTTGTTCCTAGGAAAAATCGGACAGCTTCCCTGTAAATGATCTATGCTCGTATAGAGACTTGAAATGTCTAATGTTATCATCACCAAGTCATCATCCCAACTAAGAATCTCCACTTGTGTCAAAAAGTCTTTAGTACCTCTGATGTACGAAACCTGTTCTTTCACAAAATCAAAACGGAAATAGTCCACAAATCTGGACATTTACTCCATTAGGCTCCCCAGGGACGACACAATAGGGCGACCAGGTGGACATGTCGCGTCTTTGTGCAGTTTCGAAAGATGATAAAAGGTAGGTATACGTGGATGTTTACATTCCAAAAAGGCATATTCTTCCTTGCTTAACATGCTTCTTGGGTATCATTTATTGAGGAGGGCCCAGTATGCATTGATACTATCCTCAAATATCTTCTTTGTCACTCTCTTGTAGCTCAACTCATCATTGAGCTGGATCAGAGCCTCTTTCTTGAAATAGTCACTCGTCATTAGGACTATATTCCTGCCCTTATCGGACGGAACAATAGTCTTGTCCTCTTGTAAGTCTACAATCACCTTCCTCTGCATTTCAGTAATGTTCCTCCCACCTTTCCTTCTATTAGTGAAACTGCGAAGTTTTAGCAGTTCTTTAGTCACTATTTCCATGAAGACGTCTATGGAATCAGCTGGCATAAACTTTGACTTAGGATTAAAAGGGCGGCCAGGATTTATTAGTGTCACCCGATCTTTCTTTAGCACCGATGATTGAATGAGTGATGTTGTGTCCCCTTCATTTGCCAGATCCTCCAATACTGCTAGAGTTTCCACATCCCCAGCTGTGAGATTATCCATGTTGTTAACGTCAACTTTAGCTTGTGCTTGATTCAAATGGTTTTTGCGTTTAAAATACTTGAGCAGCTTCACTTTTCTACAGAAATTGAATAGATCAATGTTTGTTTGTGTGTATTCAGATGCCTTTGATGGACAAAAACTCTGGCCCAATTGTAATACCTCTTCCTCTGCCTTCTTCAGTTTCCTAGAGGTTAGGTTCACAATCATGAGCGTTTAAGTATTTAACGTTTGCTCTCCCGTTTCTTGTTCCGGGTCACTCTTGGTGAGGCGTTGCTGCCGCTTATGCCATCCGCCTCTCCTCGTCCGACATTTGCTTTTTTCCTTTTTTGTTGTTGCTCCGGTGGTTTCCCTCTCCCCCCTTTGTCCCATGTCTCCCTGTTGACCTGGAACTCCTCTAAAAAAGGGTCCGGTGCGGGGGCTGCACCTCTCGCAGTTGCAGATGTTCCGGGTTCTCTTTCGTCCTCACTCTGCTCAATGTCAGTAACTTCCGATTCTGACGTGTCTTTGTGTTCCACTGTCACTTTATTCTTGCTGCTCAATAGCTGTTTCCTGGGTTGGTCGTATCTCTTAGAAAATCTCAGGATACGGTCTTGCAGATAACCCTTTTAATCCCGTTCAAACTTGTCCTGTTTCCTCTGTTTTATTTTCTGTTCATATGGTGAAAGACGTTTTTTCATGGTCTCTCTCAATTCCTCCTGTTTGTTCTTATCACAGTTTTTGGCGATTTCCTTCTCCAATTCATTGATACCATGCAGTGCCTGTTCTCTGTCGCACCAGGCGAATTTTATGAGAATCACTAGCATTCCTTTCTACGGTGCTGCCATGTGCTCCACCCATTCTTCGAGGAGCAACGGATTAGGATTCTCATAGGCGGGGACCATGTAAATTCGGAATCCTCGTGGCACCCTCTGTACCTCTATATAGTTCTGGAGTGAGGTGGCCTTCCACCATATGCGGGTTTCTCGTTCATAGAGTTTTTCCATTTTAAAAAAGTTGCTCCTTCAGCAAATTGGTACAGGTGGCTATTACGTGGCTGCTCCCACTATGATCGCCACTTCTGTGTGGATCCTTTTTTTTCTTTTTTGTTATATATATATAAAACCAAGATCCAAAAGAACGACCACAGCGGGCAAAGCAAGGGCACAGACTTCAGTTGAAGATATAATGAATTGGTTTATTGCTTTAGCATGTCAGGATGACGTGTTTTGACTACAAGCCTGTAGTCTTGATCACACATACAAATACTTTGTACCCTATAGGTGTTTACATTAGGGTTATTTCTCATTTATACCTGTTTATGTTTTGTAGATTGTTCAATTAAGTTCTTGAAGTGTTTTTATGAGGCACATGTATTTTATTCTTTTGCATTGTTTTGTTGTTTCTTTAATATTCAATTTATGAACTCGTAAAACAGGAACATATATTATAATCGTATGCGCCAGTGCCTCGTGTTTGGAGTGTGGAACGCGAGAAACTGAGCAGTGGAATTGGAATGTTGTGGGGCATTTGGTTGAGAGGGTCACAAATGGCAGCTGCTCTGGGAGAGTCGCATAAATAAATGCTTAAACACTGCTGTGTTACCGTGAGTAGTTGTGGGACTTACCACACATCTCAAGTGTCCAAGCCAGAAGTTTCAGCAAACTCTAATATCTCTAAGTGCCTGCAGGAACGGGTAGAAAAAGGGATTTGCCAGTCTTGGCTGAGCAGGACTTTGAATGGAAACTAGGCCTTTCCTCACCACCAAACTCAATTGCAGCACTAGAAATATGGTCTGCACTCTATGAAGTCCATATCACCTTCCATCTTTCGTGCACCTAGACAAAATAATTCCCTTAGTGAAAACAAACACCTTCTGGTATCAACCTTAACAGACAATAATATCCTAGCTAATTCATATACCACACAATAAAACTGGATGCAAACACAGCTCCTTTTTCTGTAATTGAAATGATGTAGATGACAACAACAAGGTCATGAACCCTGATCCTTGCGACCACGTCAAAATTCTCTCACTCCAATATCAACTAATCCACGTCTTTGAAGTTTACTCTTGACTTTTAACCCAATCCAATAAATCTAACCACCCTTCTCAGACAATTCCCAATTTAACATAATTTTTAAAAAGTTCCAATCAAATATGCCTGACTCAATAACTAATCATCAATTAATGGAAAATATAGGGCTCATTGGTGAAAATCAAATAATACTGTGTGCTTGAATCTGGATCAATTATTATCAAACTGCAGTACAACTTCAAAAGGAAATTGTATTGCTCCCTGAAGACTGCTCTCCCACCAAAACAGATAGCCATGGTGGCCAATGGTTTTATGTGTAGGTACTTTAGCTACTCCACCTCTCAATAGCTACATTACAAAACATAAAAACTCTCCTAATTCTTAGTCTCCAACACGTTTTCCAAAACCAGACACAATTTGTTGGAGGCATTTCAATGCTTCTGCTGGTCACTTACTACATACACATAATCATCAGCTAGGAATACTCCTGGCTTTATTAAAACAAACTATTGCTTCTTTCACCCATATTCAGTTGAAACATTCATATGGAGCTTCCTCTCACTCTGTCTCCTCACTAATCCATCATTAATACCTTACTTCTAAAGGGCATCATGTGCAACACAAAGAAGAGCCAACATCATGTTTCTCATGACAGCACTCTACCAAATAGTGCAATCCTCTACCGGGGAATTAACACCACAACCCTACTAATTATGCAATTCTCTAGCAACGAATTTCACCAGTGCCCTCCAAATTCTGATTCACTATTACAGAAACTTTCAAATTCCAAAAAGATACTATAAACACCATCCAATCTTGTATGTCTCCTTCGCAGATGATCAGTTAGCAAAGGTTTTGACCCCCAAATTCAATTCCACTTGAATGTCCTTGAGTTTGTTTTCTTTCCTGCTCACAACACTAAGTCTGCCCTATTGAGAGTCTGCTCTACTAAGCACTAGGAAAGCCCTGCTCTAGAAGAATGACCAATAGCCCTTTCCCCACTGATTCAGGCCTTTTCTACTGTACAAAACAATATTAATTTCTGCAGACTGACCAACCGAGGCTAGATCAGACAGTACACTCACCTCTTTCTCTACAACTGAAAGCCACAGGTTTGCTTGGAAGATTTTACACAGTCCCATGACCTTGCAGTCCCTCAGAGTACTTAGCCATATATGCTTCATCCTTTTAAGCATATATGTAATTCTGCTTGACCAGCTGATCTGTAGTTAACATGGGATTCCTAATTTAAATTGATAGCTGGAACTAATGACATGCAGAGGTGCCTCTCAATATAGTTTGTCCAGAGGCATGATCATCGTTCTCAGAGTGTCTAGTGGTGATGCCCCATGAACTCCCAGAGATTGACTGGCTCAACACTAAGAAGAAAGTGGTGATGCCAACAGGAAACCCCACTCCTATTCCTCTTCTGACCAGGTGGCCCACTGAAGTATAACCTCCCAAAAGCTCTGTGTTAAAAGAAATCGTCTGTGCCTTATCTTTGGCCAAGACCTCTCAACTGATCTCAAATCAACAAAGTAGAAAGACTCTGCAATATTAACACTCCTCTTTTCCACATCCAATGTACAGTCTTAGCAACTGTGATGCATACTTCTCCTGCCCCAACAATTTCACATCTCTGTACCTTCGCCTTCCAACAGCATGATCCACAAATAACAGCTGGACCAAAGATTTCCAGTGCAAATCCTCCATTGTCTTCACTGTAGTCGTAGCACCACCGTTTTAAGTGGATTCTTTATTTAACAGAATCTTCAATTCAAGGCCTTCTCTTACCCAAAAAACCTTCAGCCAGTAAGTCCTTCTCCTCCACACCTCAAACTGTTCTCTAACTCCAAACTGGTATTTCTAGATGACTGTAGAGGGTCATGGAGACATGTTGTAGGATACCTCACTGCTCAACATTTACCCATCCACATTTTGTACTGGTGTTTGAAACATGGTGAGTTCCCTGCCTAACATGTATTCCTTTAATCTGCTACTTCTTGTTTTCCTGTGAAACTTTGCCTCATTTCTCTGTCTGGGGCTAGATTGGGGTGATACGTGACACAGTTCTATGGGAAAGTGTAGTGTAGTTCCTATATTCCCAATAGGCTCTGCGCATTGAAATAACATAAACGGTAGTTTAGACGTAGGACTGAGGTCGACTAGGTCTCTACTGAATATGTTAGACTTAATTAGGTAATCCAGCTAGTTCAGAGGTTACTAGAAACTTTCTAGAATGAACAGGAAGGAGTTAACTTTCCTGATTAGACAAGAAGGGATTAGTTTCTGACAACCGCATAAACATGACAACTTTGTTCCCTCCAGAATAAGGAGTATATCTCCAGAGTCGTGTGAAAACAATAGATAGCTATTTCACTCAGTCAATCGTGCATGCTTAGTTTCACCAGAGTGCAGAGAAATAGAGAGACTGGCGTTTTCAGTAAAAGTGGTTATTTATTGAGCAGTCTTCTTTCTCATGCAAGAGAAATGAATTGCCACAATTGCAATACTTATCATAAAGTAAAGTGCGTACAGTAAAAGGAGTATTATGAAATAATACTGTAAAAACATTTATATGGTTTCTGAGCCCTATAATACTTAAAACGGATAAAATATATACAATTACATACAATGATAAAAGTTGACTACACGTACTCAACTGGTGCTTCTAAAATACGCCTACCCCGGTGTACCTAACCTAAGCCTAGTACGTGGGAAGGAGTAAGTGAGCTGCAGTTTAAGTTAAGTTAGTTTTGCTAAGAATCTGAATCAAGAATTCTCTAAGGATCTAATCAGCTCCGTACCTTGGTTTTAGAATGAAGGAGGTCTTGTATCTTGTTCTCAGGACTCGATCTCCCAGCAACCCGCAAGGGTGACTGGAAACACTGGAGCTGGATTTCTCGGCAGGAGAAAAGACAGCGTCTCTCTCAGTGCGTCAAATGGGAGGGTCTGCTTCCTTCCGCACTCGCATCAGCTGGGCTTTGGGTAAGTAGATAGCCGCTCTGCTCCAAACTACCGTGTGTTGCTTAAGGCAAATGCTGGTATATTTATGCCTGGAAGGTGCTGTGTTTGACGTAAGGTTTGACATAAGACGTCACTAAGAACTGTCACTAAGAACTGGCAGTTCTTTCAGGACTCTCAGGAGTTCTAGGACAAATCAAAACAAAAGCAGGGGGAATTCCCGGGCTGCTGGAGGTTTGGCTTGTTTAAAGAATGCGTTGTACTTTCTAGGAGTCTAGGGAAGTAGCCTTGCCGTATTTGGACTGCATTGACTATGACTAAATATGGATATGGTTCTTATGCCTTTATAAGGATATGACTTGTTATAACCAAATAAGGGCATAAATCGGGAATATTTAATTAGGGTCCTAGATACGTTCACAACACCCACTCCACGTATAATGTCCATCATTACTAAATACTAAGCAATATATAAACATATAAGTATGCATGTGTTTTCCAGCCCACCCCAAAATACATCAAATGCATTTGAAATGGTATAGATACACGAAAATGAGTATAATACTGTACGCTTTCAAGCAGTGGTATCATTCAGATAAAATGTTGTTCATTTAAAATGTTGACTGAATGAATCACGAAAATTACATTCATGAAATGGCTCTTAATACAGAAGAAAAAGGTCGAGACCATTTCATCGCATATTTATACAAGATTGTACATGTGCTAGAGGCTGATTCAAAATATTGTCTCTAGAGTCTCTAAAAATAGAAGATCTGTTCTCTAAGAATAGTTCTACTTTAAGCAGAGTACCATGTGCCACAAAAAAAGTAAATATTTTGGAAATTGGGAAAAAATTATTTCGCTTTCATGGGAAAAAATAGTTCCAAATGTTTTCAGCAGTGCTGTTTATCAAAACTGAAGGCCGAATTCAAGGTTCAGGGAACGCTGTGTGCTCGCTATTTCAATTATTATTCTCGTTGTTAGGAGAGAACATTACCTCAGATACACCAGCAAAAAACGTGTCTACAACAGTAGGTGAAAGTTGGGTCAACTCCGAATAAGTGGAAATAGTGCATACATGTGATGCATTGCCATCATCGGTGTTTAGGATTCAGAAAAGGTGGTGGTGATGAACAGAGTGTCTGAATTAAGCAGACCACTCTTACCCAGTCCAAAGATCAGGGCTTGATCCATCACCGTTATTTATCTCACTGCACCATCCCAGCTCAGAACCGGGCTATATGCAAATCAGTCTGTCCCTGGCCCAGTGCATCATGGGAACAGGGCAGACTAAACTACCAAGCCAATTCTTCACCAGAAAGGAGACAAGCTACTGGGGACCGGTTTCTGGCATTTCAGCCGTCTTCGGCCCGGCTTGCTTGAATCCTGATGGTGCAGTGAGAAAGGGACTCATGTCTGAGTAAACCCTGCCACACCTATAGTGGCCAAAAACGATTCCGAAAAGGTGGTGGTGATGAACAGAGTGTCTGAATTAAGCAGACCACTCTTACCCAGTCTAAAGATCAGGGCTTGATCCATCACCGTTATTTATCTCACTGCACCATCCCAGCTCAGAACCTGGCTATATGCAAATCAGTCTGTCCCTGGCCCAGTGCATCATGGGAACAGGGCAGACTAAACTACCAAGCCAATTCTTCACCAGAAAGGAGACAAGCTACCGGGGACCGGTTTCTGGCATTTCAGCCGTCTTCGGCCCGGCTTGCTTGAATCCTGATGGTGCAGTGAGAAAGGGACTCATGTCTGAGTATACCCTGCCACTCCTATAGTGGCCAAAAACGATTCAGAAAAGGTGGTGGTGATGAACAGAGTGTCTGAATTAAGCAGACCACTCTTACCCAGTCCAAATATCAGGGCTTGATCTATCACCGTTATTTATCTCACTGCACCATCCCAGCTCAGAACCTGGCAATATGCAAATCAGTCTGTCCCTGGCCCAGTGCATCATGGGATCAGGGCAGACTAAACTACCAAGCCAATTCTTCACCAGAAAGGAGACAAGCTACCGGGGACCGGTTTCTGGCATTTCAGCCGTCTTCGGCCCGGCTTGCTTGAATCCTGATGGTGCAGTGAGAAAGGGACTCATGTCTGAGTACATGAGTCACCATCACCACCCCCTTTTCTGAATCATCATCGTCGGTGTTTAGATCAGCAATGTTCAAGGAAGGTTGTACCTGTGTGGTGCCGCTTTCATCTCGTACTTCACCGTCACATAGTCGTAATGGTAAAGTCTCAACGAATGCCGTAATCAGAATAGGTAGCCGCTGGGGACAACACGTTGCATGAGTCGTTACCGGACCAAACAAAGCATTGATATCCATTGGTACTGCTGATGGTAGTGTAAGACAGACGTCCAGCACGCATTCTTCTCGCATAGCAGACATCGAAGCACAGGTAAGATGCATTTTTGCCAGATTGGTCTGAACGAAAGAAACCAGGTAGTATTCAGATCTCTTAGCCGGGCCAATCCGAGGACCTTAGTGATACGGTCTAGGTATCGTATTGCTAGGATCGTTTCTTCCATCGTAGCTTGAGTTTTGTCTGTGACTTGGCTTGCCATATCTGAGCAGAAGGAACCAAAATAAAATTCCTGCTAAGAGTCCCAAAATAAGAGCCAGGCTACCGAAAAAGGAATGCACAAAATTCGGGAAAATGCCCAGAACTGTTTCAACGGGTGCTAACAGTCCTGAAAAAATTGTCTTAAATACATGTGCGATGCCACTGGTATCTGACATGTTTAAGATTTGGCTTAACATTTCTACGAAATGCACGGGGCAATTTGTCGATAATAGGGTATGTATCTCTGCCGCTGTCCTTGCAACTTGCAGGTCATACGTCTCTTTGGACGAGGTTAAAGGCACAGTTGTCTGTAAAAGAATAGACTTCATTCTGCTTAAAGTATCAATTTGAATAAAAGAGATATTCACATAAGGCCATATAGCTGCCTCCATGTCTGGATTGCTGTTTGGATACAATACTTGCCTACAACAAATGACCCTGGAAGTAACGCTAACGAGATAGGCTATTCCTGGCATCATGCCACAACAGCTGTGGTCACTTATTATAACGTAGCTACCGTTGGAAAGTTGTCTGAAAAAGGGCTCTATCTGTGTAGCAGGGGTGCCATGCAGATGACATGAAAGGTTGTTTGATGAACCTTCGCAGGCTCCATGTAAGTTAATACCTTGACACAGAAGTGTACCGCTTAGTGATTTTTTACAATTGTTACCACTAAGAAATACCTCTTTTTTTCCCTTCACTATAACATCTATGTGCATAAGGTAAATTTGATGTATCCTTTACCCAACCTTTCATACAGGCCTGCTGGTATATACTTTTGGCAGTATTGAAACTGAAAAGTTGTCATGTTTATGCGGTTGTCAGAAACTAATACCTTCTTGTCTAATCAGGAAAGTTAACTCCTTCCTGTTCATTCGAGAAAGTTTCTAGTGACCTCTGAGCTAGCTGGCATACCTAATTAAGTCTAACATATTCAGTAGAGACCTAGTCGACCTCAGTCCTACGTCTAAACTACCGTTTGTTATTCCAATGCGCAGAGCCTATTGGGAATATAGGAACTACACTACACTACTAATTTGGGTTTCAAGAGGTACAAGTTCCATGGCTTTGTTGCATAGTCCTTTTTTATTTACTGTAGGTTTATCAAAAGTGATTAGTCTCTCAGTTTGAACCTCTTGGATTGTAGCAAGATTTGGTCTGCCGCTATTTCTCGGGAGCCCACTGGGCCTACTACTTATTATTGGCCAAATGGTTGTGGTTTCACCAGGTCGATTGATACAACTCGGTTCTCCTTTTTACCAGCAAGGGGCGGTAGTACTACTGATCTTGTTCCGCTGACAGCTACGACTGGTACTGCTTTTCTGTAAGAAGGCCCAAATTCCTTCTTCACCGCGATCTTTTCTCTGACCAGATCCCCAATCTTTGGAATCCAGACAGGTCTTGCTAGGACAGGTGGTTTTTCTTCAGTGGTCGCTGGCTTTTGCTTTTCGTTACTTAGACTTTTTCTTGTTTCATTTAAGTCCTGTAAAACAGCCAAACGATCTTTGATATCAAAAGTTTTTTGTTTCACCACTGAAGGGTGACAATCGAGATCATGAATGATCATTCTTGTACCAAACAAAAGTTTGTGCGGAGTGATACCTCCTAGAGAATTTCTTGGCAGATTATTAAGACTACGTTGGAAACTTATTAGATGTTTGACCCACCTGTCACCCGAACCTAATACCCTCGATGTTATAGATTGCTTTATGTCATGGTTTTTTCTCTCCACTACCGCATTTCCCTTGTGATGGAATGGACTAGAGTACCGCAAAGCAATACAAATGCTGGCCATGGCCTCCTTGTAAGCCCGAGAGCTAAACGCAGGACCCTGGTCAGAATGTAGCATGCCAATTGCGTATGTGCCAATAAAGACTCGCAAATCTTTTCTAACAGTTCTGGCGTCAGCCGAGCGCTGGGGTCACATCCAAATGAATCTCGTGCAGGAATCCACTGCGACCATGATATATTGATAGTTGCCGTCCCTTTGTAAGGGACCACAGTGGTCCAGGTAAACACATGCTAATGGTTTGTCTGAGATTAGAAGGGGCGGTTGCACTGGTCGTTTCACTGTTGATACTTTCATTTTTTGGCATATTTCACATTCTAGAACATAGTTCCTAGTCTGTTTTCTCATGCTTGGCCACCAATATCTCTGTTTTAATAATGATACTGTGGCAGAAACACCAGCATGTGCAGAAGCGAGCCCTTCGTGTGCCGCTATCATTAGTCCTAACATGTGTTCCGTGTTTGGAATTACTCTATCCCCCACTCCAGGGATTTGAGCAAACGGAACGTTGTTTGCATCAGTTTTGTATGAGTACTTTACTGGAAAGCCTTTCGGGAGTGTCTTACCACTGTCTTTTACTGAATCACTGACAGCTTGCATTATCTCGCTGTCTATTTTTGTTTTTGACCGAGTAATGGCTGCTACGGAAGCCGTTTGTACAGCTGCTTTCGCAGCCTCATCAGCCAATGAATTCCACGCAACGTGAACGCCATCACGTTGATGACTCAGTGTATGAATCATGTGAGTCTTTTGTAGTTCTTTCTGAAAAAGAACTACTTGTTCCCAAAGCATTTTATGCTTGATTGTGCCACCTTTTGCATCTTTTAAGTTGTTTTGAACCCAGTTCTGCAAGTATTCATTGTATGACTGTACACAATAATAAGAATCGCACACTATTAGTGTGGGGAATTCGCGATCGGTATTTTCAAGTGCCATCTTAAAAGCCTGTAGTTCAGCTCGCTGAGCTGTACAGTCTCCGAGTGATTGAGTTTTAGTGACCAATGGTCTAAAATTTCCTTTGTGCCAATGACCTTTAACGATCGCGCACGCAGCACTATATGCTTGTTCACCCCCAACTGCGGGTTCTGCTGATCCGTCTGTATATATTATACAGCCGTAATGTTCGAGAGGCAAGATTTCGGTCGGCAGAGGACATTCATATTCGTATTGTAGAAATTCTTGTGTTTTCAAGTTAGGATCATATTTGTATACTACGTCTGGTGCAGCAAGATAATTAACCCATTGTATCCATCTCGGATGTAAAGCTTTAGCATTGGGAATGCTTGCGCTTGTTACTGCTTCTAGGGCAGTTACAGGTGTAACGATTACTATACATTTACCTTGTGCGAGGGCTCTTTCTTTTGCTACAGCAGTTTGAACCGCAGTTAGAATTTTTTCAGTAGAACTGAATTTCATTTCAGCTTGTGTGTACAAGTGTGATTTGTAAGCTATTGGTACCGTTTCTCCCTCATTAGAGGTCAGGTATGTGAATCCGCATCTTCCTGGGATGACTCGGATTACAAGGTTGCGTTCGTCGGCGTATTTGTAGTTTTGTTTTTGTTAACATGTTTGTAATGATCTTAACATTTCTGTGTGTTTTTGAGTCCAAATAATTGGTTTAAAATCAGGTTTTATTAGTTCGTAGAGAGGTTTTACCCTCTCTGCATAATTTAGAATGTATGTTCTTCAGAAATTCAGGAAACCTAGAATTGATTGTAAGTTTTTCAGCGTGCTTGGAGTACTGCACACTTCTCTAAGAAGTTTTCTGCTAGGCTTTTGCCTTCACTTGATAACTCATATCCTAAGAATAGGACAGTTAGATGGGCAATTCATGATTTTTAAAAGTTGAATTTGTACCCTTCAGATGCGAACCCAAGTATAATGGTGGTCACTCTTTTCAAGTGAGTCTCCAGGTCATCGCGTGTAAGATAGATGTCATCAACATAAGATAATGCCTCATCATCATATATTTGTAGTAACTCTGTTACCCCGGCTGAAAATAATCCTGGACTGTTCTTGAATCCCTGTGAGAGACGACAAAATTGTTTTTGGGTCCCCATGCTGGAGAAAGCGGTCAAATATCTGCTTTCAGGTGCTATGTTTTGACAGAAGAAACCATTTGAAATATCTAATGTCGTTTTATATTTCTTGCGCACAATGTTATTCATTAGTGCTGCACTGTGTGAGTTTTGTACTGCAAATGTTTTAGAGCAGGAGTTTAGGTGTCTGTACTCCAAAACTAGACAATATGAATCGTCTGGCTTGGAGACAGGAAACAAAGGATTGTTCATTTGTGAGGTGCATGTCTCAATCACCCCTTGATATTCAAGTTGATCCAAGATTTCTCTGACTTGTTTTTTAGCTTCTTGCTTACCAGGATACTGCCTCTGTGCAGTAGGTTGATTTTTTAACTGGATTTTATGGTGAGGAGAATCCTCATCCCATCCTACATGATTTTTATATAATGCAGGGGCTTGGGCCACTGCCCATTTTCTTGCAAATGTGTATTTTTTATGAATTGAAATGTGATTTGAGAAGGCAGGCATAATCATTTCTTCGCTATGTGGGCACTCCCTGACAAATTCTGGTGGTTAGTCCTTTTCTGCTAGAAGGATATCATAACCTTTAGATAGATTTTCCCAGAAGAGACCTTTTATTTTCCTAGTTTTATCTCCCTCTATACGTAATGTTATTTCATATAGTTTATGGGGCACGCTAACTCGGGTGTCTGCAGTTTTCACTTGAATGTATTCATTCGTGTCCACTGTCTCCAGAAGATTCATCAGGATCTTGCGAGCTATGGTTACTTCTGCTGCGCTGTCTAGCATTGTCTGGGCCCACTCTCTGTTTTTCAGTTGTGTCCTCAGAATTCTCGGCATGTTTTACTTTAATACTGGCTACCTTCTTTCTGGGAAATTGTAACTTTTTACTTTGTTGAGCAGGTTCCTTGTCTTTGGACTTGACGTGCTCTTCTTTATGTTCTGATTGTCCTCTTCTTTCCGATTCCTTTGAGGAAGTCTGAAAAGATCGAGAGTGATGTGTATCAATATCTTGATATCTGTCAGGTTTTCTCAAATTGTCCCTATTTCTAAGGTTGTATCATTTTTCAGAGGGCTCCCGTTGTGGAGACTTGCCCCCCCCTTCTTCAGATCTGTCTCTTCGTTGGGGAGACCTTCCTCTGGTCTGAAACTGTTTTTCTCTGGGAGAGGTTTGTTTATTACCCTCCCACTTCTTCTTTTGAGAATTGAGATTATTTTTAATGAAAGTTTTTTCAGGATTTTCATTTAGTGTTTTTAGTCGGTAGGTTATACCATCAACTGTTTATTGAACTAAATCTCTATATGCTTTTGTTAATTCTTTTATTTTAACTAAGAGTTCTTCGCTTGACATTTTTTTAATGTCAGGGTGTGGTGTATAGCTGGCTAGAACCGGCCATGTGGCTCCTGGTCTACCTAGTGGACCGAGCCTGGTAATGTGATTTTGATGTTTTAGGGCGCCATTAAACCTGAGCAGGTGCTCTGGGTATGTTAGTGGAATTTCAACTTCCTCGAAAGGAGAGTATTCCTCTGGAGATTCCTCTATTTTGTAGTAGTGGAACTCGCGTGTCACAGCATGTGCTGCTGGAAAAGTTATCCAGGAATAGAATACCTCTGTCTGCCGATATTCATGGGCCTCTACCACAAATACTACTCTACCACCTCTTGATGATACTCCATTTTCTATAAGTTTTATAGTTATGGTTTTTCTTATATTGACCGGGATGATTATAGCATTCTGGTTGTCTTCATTAAACCCTGTAACGTCTGCACCCGGTTTATTCACATCTACTGCAGCTCCACCGGTTTCGTTGTTGTCGCCATTATTTGACATTGTTTAATTAAAGTTTGCAGAGCGAGTTTCAGGGAAACAAAGATTAGGTGCACAATATTTTGGAACACTGTATCCTTCAACGTTGACTAAACCAAAAACTAATACATAGGAATCTCTTCCTACTAAGTTTCGGCGGATATTAACCTTCCACCCACTCCAGACGTCTATTGGAGTTTTTACGGGAAAAGGGGTCTGTGTGAAAAGCACAACTGAGTTACTCTAGTATCTTGCGTTAGATTATCGCCTTACCAAACGTTGGGCGCCATGTAGTGTAGTTCCTATATTCCCAATAGGCTCTGCGCATTGGAATAACATAAACGGTAGTTTAGACGTAGGACTGAGGTCGACTAGGTCTCTACTGAATATGTTAGACCTAATTAGGTATGCCAGCTAGCACAGAGGTCACTAGAAACTTTCTCGAATGAACAGGAAGGAGTTAACTTTCCTGATTAGACAAGAAGGGATTAGTTTCTGACAACCGCATAAACATGACAACTTTGCTCCCTCCAGAATAAGGAGTATATCTCCAGAGTCGTGTGAAAACAATAGATAGCTATTTCACTCAGTCAATCGTGCATGCTTAGTTTCACCAGAGTGCAGAGAAATAGAGAGACGGGCGTTTTCAATAAAAGTGGTTATATATTGAGCGGTCTTCTTTCGCATGCAAGAGAAATGAATTGCCACAATTGCAATATTTATCATAAAGTAAAGTGCGTACAGGAAAAGGAGAATTATGAAATAATACTGTAAAAGCTTTTATATGGTTTCTGAGCCATATGATACTTAAAACGGATAAAATATATGCAATTACACACAATGATAAAAGTTGACTAAACTTACTCAACTGGTGCTTCTAAAATACGCCTACCCCGGTGTACCTAACCTAAGCCTAGTACGTGGGAAGGAGTAAGTGAGCTGCAGCTTAAGTTAAGTTAGTTTTGCCAAGAATCTGAATCAAGAATTCTCTAAGGATCTAATCAGATCTGTACCTTGGTTTTAGAATGAAGGAGGTCTTGTATCTCGTTCTCAGGACTTGATCTCCCAGCAACCCGCAAGGGTGACTGGAAACACTGGAGCTGGATTTCTCGGCAGGAGAAAAGACAGCGTCTCTCTCAGTGCGTCAAATGGGAGGGTCGGCATCCTTTGGCACTCGCATCAGCTGGGCTTTGGGTAAGTAGATAGCCGCTCTGCTCCAAACCACTGTGTGTTGCATAAGGCAAATGCTGGTATATTTATACCTGGAAGGTGCCGTGTTTGACGTAAGGTTGGACATAAGACGTCACTAAGAACTGTCACTAAGAACTGGCAGTTCTTTCAGGACTCTCAGGAGTTCTAGGACAAATCAAAACAAAAGCATGGGGAATTACCAGGCTGCTAGAGGTTTGGTTTGTTTAAAGAACGCGTTGTACTTTCTAGGAGTCTAGGGAAGTAGCCTTGCCGTATTTGGACTGCATTTGCTATGACTAAATATGGATATGATTCTTATGCCTTTATAAGGATATGATTTGTTATAACCACATAAGGGCATAAATCAGGAATATTTAATTAGGGTCCTAGATACGTTCACAACAAAAGGGGCAGGCCATTCCTGGAATGGTTTTGCTTCAGCAGCCGACCTCTTTTCATTTTTTTTAGCAGCATTTGCAGTTCAATGCAAAGGTCTCGCATTTGCGAGAGTTTAAGTTATCGGCATTGTAAATAACAATGCCTTTTATATATCTATTTTGATCATTAACACTTGAATAAAAAAAGCCTGTGTCTGCAGTAGGAGATACTCATTAAAGAAAATAGTACTTACAGACTAAATAAGACATACTGTGTAACAACAGAAGTACAAGGGCCAGTCCTCATGGGAGGTTACAAAGGAAAGCAAGGTGGTACTAAGGAGGAACTAGCAAGCCTAGTAACGAAACAGAAGCCAGCATTTACGAAGGACAATGACACAAGCCAATGACAAATCAGGGTGGAGACTGGGTGGGGCTTCAAGTAAATACTCTAATACAGCATGGCTCGCCGAGCAGCGCATATGCTGCCTAGGCTCCACTTAAAAAGGGGTTTCTTATGGGGGTTCCAAACCATTGCCCTTCCTATTCAATTCTTTTGTTTACTTTACAGGGTTGGAGGTGTCCCATTACACTCACTGTTAATGTATTAGACATTTCACCACCAGCTTCTGCTGTGCTGTTTGATGACCTGGTGGAGTGCAGACAGTGACATATCCTGCGCAAAGTGGTTCACAGCCGGAAGGCGGGTTAGCATAGGCAGGATGTGGTGAGCTCTGTGGAGCTGGTTCACAACCAGACAGACCCACTTCAGCAATGCATTATGAGAGACAGGCAACAGCAGAGGCTCTTAGTTGCATAAGATAAATAAACAACACCAACTATGAATTTATTGTATAGAACGTTGAAAATGCTACAGTTCTGAAATCGTGAGACTGTGAAAGAACTATAACTAGTGTCTTTGAAGTACATCGGAGGCAGTGAAGGGTGGTACTGCAGCTGAGTTGAGATTTATTTCACCCTGAGGGCGAGGGCTAAAATGTAGAGTCCAATAACCTGTCTCAGCAGCTGCTTTTTAGACCTATCATTGCTGAGCACCGACAGGACCCGGCCCACTTGGAGCCCTGCCTAACAGTTTTGGTGTGGCAGTGAGTTCCAGGAGAAAAAAAAAAGCTGTAAAGGTTTTTCTACATTTTTTATTTTAAACTACCCCCTCATTCGTCCCGCGCTATTAAATTTCTGCGGAACACCTTAGTATTTCCATTCATCACGTGGTGAAAAGCAGTTTTCATATTTTGAAAATCGCCACAGTGTATTCCCAATTCAAACCCTGTGGCAAAATTACTTATAAGGGACCAAAATTATGATGAGAATGTAGAGTGGTCACCGATCAGGTTTTGGGTGATGTAAGAAAGAAAAGCGGTGTCTGAGATGCAAGGTGGCGCAGGTATTACTTTTTTGTGCAAATTAGTACGCAGAGTTGCAAATTGGCTCTTGAATTTCAACCAATAGCCAAATAAAAAAGCTGTGAACTGAAAAGGGTTCTTTAACAAAAGTAGTTTGAAGGGTTGTAATAGTCTAATTGTTATTACGCTTTTTTTTCTTTCGAAATGAAATGAGCGAATCTGCATTGGAAATGGTGGAGTTGCATTATGCAGTTGGCGCCAATTCCAGATTCAGCTAAATTTGACCTCTTGTTCCTTCTGCTAAACTTGATTATTCTATCAACTGGAACACCGGGCAACGTGAGGTTTCCATTTTGAACTACGACATCCGGGTCTCTAGTTTCCCTCCTCTGGTTTTGGTTCACAACCAAATGCATTGTGGAAGTTGTAGTCTTGGTCAGTTTCTTTTGAATCCATTGGAGTAATGCGCCTGACTATGATAAGGAATTATAACAGAGAAGTCCATGGCAAGAAAAATGACATCCTGCCAACATGGTGCAAGGGACTAACTAACTCATCTTAAAATCGGTACGTATTCACGAGTCAATAGGAGCAGAAGGCAGGGGGCCCATAGGAAAGAGTTTCTGTAATGAGATCAGAGTGCATTGAAACTCTTTGATCAATGCTTTTCAATACCATTGGAAATTCATTGAAAAATACCGTAGGAGTTTACGGCTCTGTTATGCCTCCGCTTTCCAAAGGCGACGCACTGTGCTCTTACACATCTAGCTAACACAGCAAAAATTCTAAAGGAAGCCCAATATTATTGTCTTATTCCTCTGATCGCAAACGCGATTTGTTCAACCTGAACGTAGCCTTGCAGCTTTTTTCAGGCATATGTGGCTGGTTGCAGGCCTTCTCTAGGCCATACATCCACTTGCATATTTTAGGCAAAGAGACTCATTCAATTTAATCAGTGCCCATCACCTCTTCGCCTTCATTGAGAAACTCTTGCGGAATTGGAAGGTTCCACTGGGGTCGCGCGCCCACCCATTGATCGGCAGAGCCAACGCGTATAGAAAAGGCTAGACTGAGAAGTTGGAAGTGACAGCTCCGCTCAAGCGGTCTCTGTCCCCTGGGCTTTACCCTATTACTTTTAACGCATCAGGCTCTTTCATATTGATCAAACGTCTGCAGTTCCTCGGGGAGGCGAGTGGGGGTGACTCTCTGGCTGCCTAATCAATCCACTGGTCAGTTGGTACAGTGATGGAGCCCCTGGACCCTGGAGACGTACTGCTCTGAGTTCAGCCTGTGCGCAGTGATTTCAGAGAGCAGGCTACGGATGGAGCAGCGTCGCGTGCCCAAACAGCTGATGCTGATGGCTGCTGCTTCCCGCTTTTACCACACTGCGCAGACGCGAAAGACCCTCGGCCAATCGTGACAATGTAGCCTTTAGAGAGAGAAAATCTAGAAGCCAAAATACAATTCGTCCCCATAGAAGTGCAGGTGCCCACTAACTAGAGTACCTGTTTGCTGCTGACAAGTACCGGTACTCTTCTTTTAAAATGTATTGCAGCAGTGCTGAGGAGTACAGGACAGTACCTGCCCATTTAAAGCACTGTTCCCTCACCTGCTCCCAGACTTCTTCTAACATACGTTAAATCTATCTGAAAAGGAAAGCAGTCAACATTTCTGCAAAATTGCTGTTGTGATACACCTTTCTGAACTCTCCTGCAGAGTGTTTTTCTTCTCCAACTATTGGTCTTCAAAAAGTCTGTCTTAGGGTTGAAATTTGATGGCAGCTCAATTTCACAGTAACATATTAGAAAAATAAGTTTGAGGGCTTCAATCCCAGTTTTTTTTTTTTAATCAAATGGTGGGAATTGTGGGAAAATTTTTTATAGCAGTATTTGGAAACGTCTCACCAATTGTCAGTCACCAGGGTATGCTTCTGAAAGCGTTTAATCTAGGTGGCTTGGGATGGAATGTAGAGTGTAGAATGTACTAGGGAACGTTGAGAGCACACGACTTCATGTTGTAGGAATGCAGAATGTTTTATTTGAAAAATTATTGGCAGTTGCTTTTCCCTTGGCTTCCCTGCCGGTTGATACTTAAGCTTGAAGGTAAAGTTACTCTTCTAAAATATATTGTTGGTTCCCGGTGAGGAGTTGTGAAACGTACCACAAGTAACCTGGATTTGGGGTGGCTGGGGGGGTTGGGGTTAGCGGTTTTGGATGTCGGGAACCTGATGCGGAGTGTGGCAGGAGGGAGCCAGCAACTTTCGGTGAGGCAGTGATGAGTGGTGTTGGAGTATTGGCCTGATGGACTTCTGGAGCTGTGAAGAAAATCAGGTAGCTTGGGAGGCAGCCATCAGCGCCCACCATAAACAAAGTGTGGTGGGGTGGGTGGGGTCACGCAGGAGGCTTTGCGCAGGGTTACGATATATAAAAAAAGATGTACCCTTGACAACTATCTGCCTCCAAGTTTGCGTCTCGTTGCGCCGCCTCTTCTCTTCTTTCTGGGTCCCAGCAGCCCCTGGGACAGACTCCCTGTCCAATCCCCACGCTGCAGGGCAGCGCAGGGTTTGGTCTGAGTAGGCAGGAAAGACACCCTGCTCAGACCAAGGAGTCTGTGGGGTTTCTTGTACATGTTTGTTTTGGTCGTCCTGAGACAGCCGACCAAACACACTTGAGCACTTAGGGAGTGGAGTGCACTAGCAGTCCTCTTCCCCCACCCATGCCTAGGCCCTGCCCCTACCAACACGGCTGGATAAGAGCCCGCAAATGTAAAATAAAACGATGCAAGAACATAATTTTATTTTACATGTGCTGGCTCTGAGCCAGTAATCGTGGTGACGCTCTTCCGCCATTGCAGAGTAGCCGCCACTAGAGGCAGCCCACTTCATGACCCTCCTTACATCACATGAAATGCAGGACCTAAGCATTTTAGTGAGATCAGCTTACGGGTGCCATCTTGCAGAGGTGGCTGAGGCACAGTAATGCATATGTCTGTGACATTAGACATAGCAGCATGCTGCCATCATAGGTGTCTTCCTGTCAGCCCTCACATCCTGTGGCACTCTGTGTGGATTAACGCAGCACCAGGGGATGAATCAGCATTAAAAGAGCGAGTGGGGATTTATCAAAGTGTATATACATTTTTGGGAATAAATACTAGACTTTGAATTTAAACTAGTGAGCTGCCAGACAGGGTCTTCCTGTATAAAGATGTATCTTTCACATGCAACAGATGTAAATGGTTTGACTCACCTAAAGCAGCATCAGCGAGCTATGCAAGCGGTGATTCGCAGACCTTAGAACTTGTGGATCACAGTGATCTGCACACCTCGTATGTTGTGGTACAAAGTAACTATCCATCATAACCACCTGTTCATCATTTACCTGTGATTTGCACACCTCTCATAGTGTGAATCACGGTGATTTCCACACCTGTTGATAACATTTTCAAGGACAGAACTGGACAGAGATGCAATTATAAGTACATCCTAGGTAATTGGGTTAAGTGCTGTAATTGCATGTCTACCATGCAAAGACCAGTTTTTCCTCCTCTAGTCATGTAGGCATAACCTGGTTTGCACCTTGTAGAATGGGAGCGACATAAGGAAGGATCCGAGGCGTATTCAGAAGCCATAGAGGGTGGAGTTTTCATGCAGAAAAACATTTTTCCTATATTTTATCATTCCGTGAGCATTGAAAGGAGGAACGTTTTGAAACATCTGTGCTGGGGCAGATGGATCTCATTAATGAGTATGCATCTCCTAAAGAAGTGCTAGATTTGCTGTAAAAAAACCCACAAATGCCATAATGGAGTGTCACAACTTTTACAGAAGACATAAATTACCCAATGAGTCAATTGAGAGGTTTGTGAGCGATTTAAGAGTGTTAGTTGCCCTGTGTGATTTTAAAATGTCAAAGAGGAGGTAATATGGAATCAGGTAGTAGAAAAGTCCAATACCAAAAAGGTGCAGAAGTTATTTAGTATAGAAAATGTAACATTAGATAGAGGTGTTAAAGTATCTAGCAAAATAGAATCAACAACAAAGTTTATGGAACAAATGTAATTGACTACAGAAGTGCATGCCAACCTGACGACAAATCTAAAAAAAAGTGTGTAAAAATTATGAAAAGAAAAAACAATTGGAGTGCCATCGTTGTGGATGTAAATACTATTTAGGAAATTCTCCCACTTGTCCGGCATCAAAGCGTGCAGCGAATGTAATAAAAGGGGCATTTCATGAAAGGGTATATGGCTAAATGGAGTGAGACAACACCATCTAAGAGTATTAACACAGGTGTGAATGAGTTTGAGATGGGTAATCAAACTGATTCGAACAAAGGCAATGTGGTGTTCATGGTGGGAGAACAGCAAAAATGAGTGAATGTTCCCATGAAGGACTGTGTGGAAGTCTCATTGGTATGTGGAAAAGGGGGTGCTGATGAACAGAGTGTCTGAATTAAGCAGACCACTCTTACCCAGTCCAAAGATCAGGGCTTGATCCATCACCGTTATTTAGCTCACTGCACCATCCCAGCTCAGAACCTGGCTATATGCAAATCAGTCTGTCCCAGGCCCAGTGCATCATGGGAACAGGGCAGACTAAACTACCAAGCCAATTCTTCACCAGAAAGGAGACAAGCTTCCGGGGACCGGTTTCTGGCATTTCAGCCGTCGTCGGCCCGGCTTGCTTGAATCCCAATGTTGCAGTGAGCAAGGGACTCATGTCTGAGTATACCCTGCCACACCTATAGTGGCCAAAAACGATTCAGAAAAGGGGGTGGTGATGAACAGAGTGTCTGAATTAAGCAGACCACTCTTACCCAGTCAAAAGATCAGGGCTTGATCCATCACCGTTATTTAGCTCACTGCACCATCCCAGCTCAGAACCTGGCTATATGCAAATCAGTCTGTCCCAGGCCCAGTGCATCATGGGAACAGGGCAGACTAAACTACCAAGCCAATTCTTCACCAGAAAGGAGACAAGCTTCCGGGGACCGGTTTCTGGCATTTCAGCCGTCGTCGGCCCGGCTTGCTTGAATCCCAATGTTGCAGTGAGTAAGGGACTCATGTCTGAGTATACCCTGCCACACCTATAGTGGCCAAAAACGATTCAGAAAAGGGGGTGGTGATGAACAGAGTGTCTGAATTAAGCAGACCACTCTTACCCAGTCCAAAGATCAGGGCTTGATCCATCACCGTTATTTAGCTCACTGCACCATCCCAGCTCAGAACCAGGCTATATGCAAATCAGTCTGTCCCTGGCCCAGTGCATCATGGGAACAGGGCAGACTAAACTACCAAGCCAATTCTTCACCAGAAAGGAGACAAGCTTCCGGGGACCGGTTTCTGGCATTTCAGCCGTCGTCGGCCCGGCTTGCTTGAATCCCGATGGTGCAGTGAGCAAGGGACTCATGTCTGAGTATACCCTGCCACACCTATAGTGGCCAAAAACGATTCAGAAAAGGGGGTGGTGATGAACAGAGTGTCTGAATTAAGCAGACCACTCTTACCCAGTCCAAAGATCAGGGCTTGATCCATCACCGTTATTTAGCTCACTGCACCATCCCAGCTCAGAACCTGGCTATATGCAAATCAGTCTGTCCCTGGCCCAGTGCATCATGGGAACAGGGCAGACTAAACTACCAAGCCAATTCTTCACCAGAAAGGAGACAAGCTTCCGGGGACCGGTTTCTGGCATTTCAGCCGTCGTCGGCCCGGCTTGCTTGAATCCCGATGGTGCAGTGAGCAAGGGACTCATGTCTGAGTATACCCTGCCACACCTATAGTGGCCAAAAACGATTCAGAAAAGGGGGTGGTGATGAACAGAGTGTCTGAATTAAGCAGACCACTCTTACCCAGTCCAAAGATCAGGGCCATCACCGTTATTTAGCTCACTGCACCATCCCAGCTCAGAACCTGGCTAAATGCAAATCAGTCTGTCCCTGGCCCAGTGCATCATGGGAACAGGGCAGACTAAACTACCAAGCCAATTCTTCACCAGAAAGGAGACAAGCTTCCGGGGACCGGTTTCTGGCATTTCAGCCGTCGTCGGCCCGGCTTGCTTGAATCCCGATGGTGCAGTGAGCAAGGGACTCATGTCTGAGTATACCCTGCCACACCTATAGTGGCCAAAAACGATTCAGAAAAGGGGGTGGTGATGAACAGAGTGTCTGAATTAAGCAGACCACTCTTACTCAGTCCAAAGATCAGGGCTTGATCCATCACTGTTATTTAGCTCACTGCACCATCCCAGCTCAGAACCTGGCTATATGCAAATCAGTCTGTCCCTGGCCCAGTGCATCATGGAAACAGGGCAGACTAAACTACCAAGCCAATTCTTCACCAGAAAGGAGACAAGCTTCCGGGGACCGGTTTCTGGCATTTCAGCCGTCGTCGGCCCGGCTTGCTTGAATCCCGATGGTGCAGTGAGCAAGGGACTCATGTCTGAGTATACCCTGCCACACCTATAGTGGCCAAAAACGATTCAGAAAAGGGGGTGGTGATGAACAGAGTGTCTGAATTAAGCAGCCCACTCTTACCCAGTCCAAAGATCAGGGCTTGATCCATCACCGTTATTTAGCTCACTGCACCATCCCAGCTCAGAACCTGGCTATATGCAAATCAGTCTGTCCCTGGCCCAGTGCTTCATGGGAACAGGGCAGACTAAACTACCAAGCCAATTCTTAACCAGAAAGGAGACAAGCTTCCGGGGACCGGTTTCTGGCATTTCAGCCGTCCTCGGCCCAGCTTGCTTGAATCCCGATGGTGCAGTGAGCAAGGGACTCATGTCTGAGTATACCCTGCCACACCTATAGTGGCCAAAAACGATTCAGAAAAGGGGGTGGTGATGAACAGAGTGTCTGAATTAAGCAGACCACTCTTACCCAGTCCAAAGATCAGGGCTTGATCCATCACCGTTATTTAGCTCACTGCACCATCCCAGCTCAGAACCTGGCTATATGCAAATCAGTCTGTCCCTGGCCCAGTGCATCATGGGAAAAGGGCAGACTAAACTACCAAGCCAATTTTTCACCAGAAAGGAGACGAGCTTCCGGGGACCGGTTTCTGGCATTTCAGCCATCGTCGGCCCGGCTTGCTTGAATCCTGATGGTGCAGTGAGCAAGGGACTCATGTCTGAGTATACCCTGCCACACCTATAGTGGCCAAAAACAATTCAGAAAAGGGGGTGGTGATGAACAGAGTGTCTGAATTAAGCAGACCACTCTTACCCAGTCCAAAGATCAGGACTTGATCCATCACCGTTATTTAGCTCACTGCACCATCCCAGCTCAGAACCTGGCTATATGCAAATCAGTCTGTCCCTGGCCCAGTGCATCATGGGAACAGGGCAGACTAAACTACCAAGCCAATTCTTCACCAGAAAGGAGACAAGCTTCCGGGGACCGGTTTCTGGCATTTCAGCCATCGTCGACCCGGCTTGCTTGAATCCTGATGGTGCAGTGAGCAAGGGACTCATGTCTGAGTATACCCTGCCACACCTATAGTGGCCAAAAACGATTCAGAAAAGGGGGTGGTGATGAACAGAGTGTCTGAATTAAGCAGACCACTCTTACCCAGTCCAAAGATCAGGGCTTGATCCATCACTAATATTTAGCTCACTGCATCACCCAGTTCAGAACCTGGCTATATGCAAATTAGTCTGACCCAGTGCCTCATGGGAATAGGGCAGACCAAACTACCAAGCCAATTCTTCACCGGAAAGGAGAAGTAGTTTGGTTTGCCCTGTTCCCATCATGCACTGGGACAGGAACAGACTAATTTGCATATAGCCAGGTTCTGAGCTGGGATGGTGCAGTGAGCTAAAAAACGGTGATGGATCAAGCCCTGATCTCTTGACTGGGTGAGAGTATTCTGCTTAATTCAGAAACTCTGTCCATCACCACCCCTTGTTGTTAAATATTTTGTCCACCCTAAGCATGGAAGGGTATACTCAGATGTGAGTCCCTTGCTCATTGCACCATCAGCATTCAAGCAAGCCGGGCAGACGACGGCTGAAATGCCAGAAACCGGTCCCCGGAAGCTTGTTTCCTTCCCAGTATAAGAATTGGCTTGGTAGTTTGGTCTGCCCTGTTCCCATGATGCACTGGGCCAGGGTCAGACTAATTTGCATATAGCCAAGTTCTGAGCTGGGATGGTGCAGTGAGCTAAAAAACGGTGATGGATCAAGCCCTGATCTTTGGACTGGGTAAGAGTGGTCTGCTTAATTCAGACACTCTGGTCATCACCACCCCCTTTTCTGAATCATTTTTGTTCACCATAAGCCTGGAAGGGTATACTCAGATGTGAGTCCCTTGCTCATTGCACCATCAGGATTCAAGCAAGCCGGGCCGAAGTCGGCTGCAATGCCAGAAACCGGTCCCCGGAAGCTTGTTTCCTTCCCAGTATAAGAATTGGCTTGGTAGTTTGGTCTGCCCTGTTCCCATGATGCACTGGGCCAGGGTCAGACTAATTTGCATATAGCCAAGTTCTGAGCTGGGATGGTGCAGTGAGCTAAAAAACGGTGATGGATCAAGCCCTGATCTTTGGACTGGGTAAGAGTGGTCTGCTTAAATCAGACACTCTGTTCATCACCACCCCCTTTTCTGAATCGCTTTCCTGCTCTACTGCCTCCCGCAGGAACAGGAAGCAGGCAGCCTCCCTCCCCGGCCCTAAGCCAATCACAACGCTGCAATGGCAGCGGTGTGATTTGTGGGGACAGCACCCAGCTGGGCGCCAATGGGGAGGCCATTTTCTCTATGTAGGCAGCATGCAGCCTATATAGAGATAAGGGAGATTGAGCATGACTGCTTTGGTCTGCCCCAGAGGGCCAACCAAACAGTCAGGGCTCACAGCATTGGGCAAGCCACTCCTTCCCAGCCCGCCCACCCACAACCAGGCTTACCCTTCTGCTTTCTCACAGTACGAGAAGCAGAAACATAAAAGGGTAGTTTTACCATTTTGTGTTTCTGCTTCTCGCATTGCAAGAAAGCAGGGGGCAACTCTCCTCCGCCCTAAAGGAGGAGCCGCCCCTGGAACCAAAGGTAAGTTTGGTGAAAGCCATTAGAGAATTTCATGTGCCGCAAAATAAGGACCAATTGAGATCATGCTTTGGAATGCTTGAGTTTTATGCAGGTTTTGTGCCGAAGTGTGGAAAGCGGACTGACCTGATGTGGATATTATAGAAGAAGAATGCTAAGTTTGATGGGTCTGTGGAGGTGGACAAATAATTTTACTTAATCGAGCAGGAGATATCAGACTCAATACCACTCAAGTCGTTTGAAACCCGTGATCCATTCATAGTTGTGACTGATGCTAGTCAGTACGGTCTGAGAGCCATGTTGATGCAAACAAGGAAGGGAAAGGATAAAGTAGTGGCCTTCGCATCGCAGGTGCTTCGAGGTGCTGAAGGCACATATTCTGCTATAGAGAGAGAGTCATTCGCATGCTGGTTGGGAGTGAACCGCTTTAACAAGTATTTATGTGGTTTGGAATTTACTTTGCGAAATGATCATAAACCGTAGGTCAGTTTATGCCTAAGATAGCTAAGTGTAACTGCAGGTTGAAAGAGTTCCATTTTAAACTAGAGTACATACCTGTTGTGAAAAATGTCTTTGCTTACTGTTTATCACTTCTGCTGTTGAAAGTTGAAGCAAGCAAGGAAGAAGAGGGAGACAATGATTTTTGCAGTGTGGCATGTACTACTACAAATGAAACAGAGTGCATAAAGGAAGAGGAGTAGGAAGTAGTTGTGAACCTAGGTGTGATGCTTCAGGAGTAAATGCTGGTCTTAGATAAAGCGGTACAAAAGGGGGTGGTGATAGACGGGGCATCTGTATCAATCAAACACTCACACCCAGTCAAAAGATCTGGGTTTAATCCATCACATTCTTTAGCCCACTCTGCCACCCCAGTTCAGACATGGCTATATGCAAGTCAATCTGACCCTGTGCCTTATGGGAACAGTCCAGCCCGAACTGCCAAGCCATGTCTTCCCTGGACCAGAAAAAAGCTTCCGAGGACCGGTTTCTGGCATTCCAGCCATCTTCAGCCCGGCTTACTTGAATCCAGTGGCAAAGTGAGCAAGGGACTCACGTCTGAGCATACCCTGTCACACTTATGGCGGCCAAAAGCGGTACAAAAGGGGGTGGTGATGGACGGAGCATCTGAATCAATCAAACACTCACACCCAGTCAAAAGATCTGGGTTTAATCCATCACGTTCTTTAGCCCACTCTGCCATCCCAGTTCAGACATGGCTATATGCAAATCAGTCTGACCCTGTGCCTCATGGGAACAGTCCAGCCCGAACTGCCAAGCCATGTCTTCCCTGGACCGGAAACAAGCTTCCGAGGACCGGTTTCTGGCATTCCAGCCGTCTTCAGCCCGGCTTGCTTGAATCCAGTGGCAAAGTGAGCAAGGGACTCACGTCTGAGCATACCCTGCCACACTTATGGCAGCCAAGCTTGTTTCCGGTCCAGGGAAAGTGTGGCAGGGTATGCTCAGACGTAAACAAGAAAAGGGGGCAGGGTGAAAACATCCTGACCCCATGGGACTGCTCAGGGGCACCCCCAGGGCCCAAAAAAGCATTAAAAAAATAGCATATAGCGCTTCATTTAATTGAGGCCCCTGGGTGGGCTAGGTCAAGGGGGCATTTGAAAAAATGTATGCGGGGCCCCATGGGGGACCCCACAGCCTCTGGACCGCCAACCCCGGGGCTTCTTATGTAATGAGTGGGGGGGCCTCCAAGGCCTCTCCAAGCCCTGGGGACCGCCACTGCCCAGGGTTTTTACTATTTATAATCACGGGGGCACATGGCCTCCCCTCGGCATTGTAAGTTGGGGAATTAATTCCCCTTGAATAGTGAGAGTTCCTGGGGGCCAACTAGCCCAGTAGGTACCTCCCAGTATGTGCGTGCCAGAGAGCGGCAGAGAGGTGTTCAGAGGCCACGCCCCTTTTTCACCGCTCTGTAACGCAGCTTTGTGGCGCTTACTGGAGGTACCTGGTGGGCTAGTTGGACCCCAGGGACCCTCAGGATTCAAAAGGACTTAATCTCCCAACGTAAAACGCGCCACGGGGCGCGTTTGCACAGTGGTGAAGGGAGGGGGCAGGGCATGAGGCGACATGTGTGCAAACACGCCCTGAGGGGCGTTTAAAGTTGGGAAAATAATTCCCTTTCAATCTTGAGGGCCCCTGGGAGCCAACTAGCCCACCTGGTGCTTCCAGTAAGCGCCACTGCACTGTGTTGCAGAGAGGTGGTCCAGGTCATGCCCCTTTTTACACCTCTCTGCAACGCAGCTCTGTGGCACTTACTGGAGGTACCTGGTAGGCTAGTTGGACCCCAGGGACCTTCAGGATTCAAGGTGACTTAATCCCCTAACTTAAAATGCACCACAGGGCACGTTTGCAAAGCGGTGAATGGAGGGGGCGGGGTCTGAGGTGACATGTGTGCAAACACGTCCTGTAGTGCATTTTAAGTTGGGGAATTAAATCCTCTTCAATCCAGAGGGTCCCTGGGGGGCAAAAACCCCACCAGGTACCTCCAGTTGGCGCCACTGCACTGCGTTGCAGAGAGGTGAGCCAGCCACGCCCCTTTTTACACCTCTCTCCAATGCAGCGCAGTGATGCTTACTGGAGGTACCTGGTGGGCTAGTTGGCCCCCAGGGACCCTAAGGATTGAAGAGGAATTAATTAACCAATTTAAAACGCGCCACAGGGTGTGTTTGCACACATGTCACCTTAGGCCCGCCCCCTCCCTTTACCACTGTGCAAACACACCCCCTGACGCATTGTAAGTTGGGGAATTAATTCCCCTTAAATAGTGAGGGTTCCTGGGGGGCAACAACCCCACCAGGTACCTGCAGTTAGCGCCACTGTCCTGCGTTGCAGAGAGGTGGGCCAGGCCACGCCCCTTTTTAGACCTCTCTGCAACACAGCTCTGTGGCGCTTACTGGAGTTACCTGGTTGGCTGCTTGAGCCCCAGGGACCATCAGGATTCAAGGGGACTTACAGCTAGATTCATCAAAGTCCCGATTTGCGAGTCCTTAATAGTGATTATTAAGGAATCGCTATTAAGGACTTGCAAATCGGGATTCATGTCGAAATCGCAAAATAAATTGCGATTCCTAATGCCGCCTTATTTGCGATTAGCAAATTGCTAATCGCAAATAAGGAATAACTCCCCATTCATTCCTATTGGCCTAAAGGCCCATAGGAATGAATGGGGAGTCAATCCTTATTTGCGATTAGCAATTTGCTAATCGCAAATAAGGATGCAATTTCAAGGGTGCCAGGGCTGTCCAAAGAACACCGTGTAGCACCCCTGAAATGTGAATTTACACTGATGTTGTGCACACACATGTCCAAAGGACATGTGTGTGTGTAACATGCAACTTAGAAAAATGCATTTAAATGCATTTTTCTAAGTTTTCGCTATTTACCACGAGGTTTGACTTCGTAGTAAATAGCGCTGCTACATTGCGAATTCACAATTTTTAAATGTTTCATGAATAGCATTTAAGGAATCTCTAATAGAGATTCCTTAAATGCTAATCCTCGCAAATTTGCGAATTCATTATTAGCGATTTTTGCATTTGGGATGATGATCCCAAATGCAAAAATTGCACTCGCAAAGGGCCAGATTCTCAGAATCTGGCCCTTTTGCGAGCGCATTTCGCTTGATGAATCTGGCTGTTAATCTCCCAACTTAAAACGGCCACAGGGCGTGTTTGCACACATGTCACCTCAGGCCTTCCCCTCCCTTCACAACTGTGGAAATGCGCCTGTAGCGCATTTTAGGAGGTAGTTTTAACCCCCTGCCCTATTATGTACTAGGACCTTACAGAGGAGGTCATTCTAATCACAGGGGTACCCCAGCCCTAGTGTATGTAGCTGTTTTCACTGTATTCTAAGTGTCTTGTAGCACAGCACTGGCTCTAGGCCTGGTTAGTCAGAGTCAGTTACCACCAGTACCCGTCTGAAAAAGTTGTGGGCAGAGACTGATTTTGCAACAAGGCCTCTTTCTGCTCCTCTTTTGGTTCTTTCTGCACATGTCTTGCTTCTTCCTGCACTTTTCTTCGTCTTTGTGGACTTATGTTGCTTCTTTCTGCATTTCTTTTGCTTCTTTCTATGCTTTTTTTCTTCTTTCTTCATATGTCATACCTCTGTAGGCATAGTTAGAAACTAGCATTTGAAAAACCTTTGAAATTCACTGAAAAAAACATAGGTTTCAGGCATGTTATAGTTAGGAATTAGCATTTAAAAAAACTTTGAAATTCACTGAAAAAAACATAGATTTTAGGGGTGTTATAGTTAGTTGGACATTTCACTCGTACAAAACCATTGAAATTCCTCTGTTATAGTTTGTTGTACTAAGTATAACTCGCACGCCCGCAATCCACTGCTGATGATGTCACATGTCACTGATCATGTCATGAATGATGTAATATCACTGATGACATCTCAAATGACATCAATGATGACATCGCTGATGACATCATCCACGTGACAATCTGATACATCTTATCATACACTAGTATAACCTCATTATAAAATATGGAGTACCATATTTAAAACCATTGACACACCAATACCAGCTTCTAAAAATCCACTCAGTGATTCCGACATCTACACATACATCTAAACACCTATAGATTCACTCATACATGCTAACAAAGATCAACATTATTCAACAGCACACATCCTATTCACTTATGCAGTCATCCTACTCACTTAAGCAAACAATTGATGATACTTACATTTACTAAGGTACACACTTATACAAACACCACTTTATTTATTCATGTAGATAGTAACTCATATTAGCGTGTTATAAAATCACTATTACAAGTATACAGTTTTCGAGTCTTATGTATACTTATTTATATACAACAACTGTCACATACACTGCCTTTTATATTTCTAGTATGTTGGACATATATCATTGAGAAATACATTTACTCATCACCACACCCGTAAAAATATTCACTCACCCAAACAACTGTTTCCACATACAGTCTTAACCTCATATACCTACTAAATCAACTATTTACACATCTTTGGACAGTCACACACCTCCCACCCAACCATACACACATTCACTCTCTCATACAAATACTCACTTAACTAATTAATAACTAAAATAGACTTTCACATAGCTAGCAACCAACTCATGTAGTAGATTACACAACAAGAGATAGAGTGATACAGGTGTTCACACAGTTTAATCACTATCCCATATATTTAGTGAGACACTTTAAATTAGTCACTTAGACAGTCAATCACATTGCTCCTAAAACCTCCATTCAGACACTTATACATCCACTCAGTCTTCAATGCAGATTGCTCTACATATATAACACTTATTTAAATATCGAGCCAAACCAGATTCACTGGATGATGTCATCAGTGATGTCATCAGTGATGTAATATGAGTTGTCATAAGTGATGTCACTGACCATGTCATGAATGACGTAATATGTGACATCATCAGCAGTGGATTGCGGGCGCGCAAGTTATGCTTAGTACAACTATCTATAACAGAGGAATTTCAATGGTTTTGTAAGAGTGAAATGTCCAGCTAACTATGACACCCCTAAAACTTATGTTGTTTTCAGTGAATTTCTAAGGTTTTTTAAATGCTAATTCCTAACTATAACATGTCTGAAACCTATGGTTTTTTCAGTGAATATATATATATATATATATATATCCGTATACATGTATCCCAACACACTCCTTCTCATTCCTCCAGTCTCTTGAGCGTGAAGAAAGAGCACGGCCCACTAAAGTTCTTCTTTCTGCAATGTTTATTCTTACTTTCAAAAGATGGCAGCAGCCATGACGCGTTTCGTCCCTCACAGGGGACTTGATCACATGACGTGAATTCAGCTGTGACAGTTCTTTAAATACCATTGACTTTTTTAATATAAACTACGTGACTATTATTTAAAGTGACCAGTGCAAGCAAACGGTACAAAAGGGGGTGGTGATGGACGGAGCATCTGAATCAATCAAACTCTCAAACCCAGTCAAAAGATCTGGGTTTAATCCATCACCGTTCTTTAGCCCACTCTGCCACCCCAGTTCAGACATGGCTATATGCAAATCAGTCTGACCCTGTGCCTCATGGGAACAGTCCAGCCCGAACTGCCAAGCCATGTCTTCCCTAGACCGGAAACAAGCTTCCGAGGACCTGTTTCTGGCATTCCAGCCGTCTTCAGCCCGGCTTGCTTGAATCCAGTGGCAAAGTGAGCAAGGGACTCACGTCTGAGCACACCCTGCCACACTTATGGCGGCCAAAAGCGGTACAAAAGGGGGTGGTGATGGGCGCAGCATCTGAATCAATCAAACACTCACACCCAGTCAAAAGATCTGGGTTTAATCCATCACCGTTCTTTAGCCCACTCTGCCACCCCAGTTCAGACATGGCTATATGCAAATCAGTCTGACCCTGTGCCTCATGGGAACAGCCCAGCCCGAACTGCCAAGCCATGTCTTCCCTGGACTGGAAACAAGCTTCCGAGGACCGGTTTCTGGCATTGCAGATGGATTTAGGCCCAGATCTTTGTACTGGGGTGAATGTAAGACATTGTTCTGCATTCTGTCCATCAACTGTGTTTTTTGCAATTTTCACCCCGAGTGGGCTGGGTATGCTCAGACGTGAGTCCCAGGCTCTCCACATCACTGGAGTCAAGCTATCCAGGCTGTAGAAGGCTGATAGCCAGGAACCAGTCCTTGGATGCTTGATTCCGGTCTAGGAAAGACATGGCTTGGTAGTTCCGGCAGGACTGTTCCCATGAGGCACAGCGTCTAGGCTGATTTGCATATAGCCATTGTCTGACCTAGGGTGATGTGGAGTGCAAAAAAACGATGGATTTAGGCCCAGATCTTTCTACTGGGGTGAATGTAAGACATTGTTCTGCATTCTGTCCATCAACTGTGTTTTTGCAGTGCAAGTAAACAACAGGAAAATCATAGACATGAAAGATGTATTCCTGACCTCCAATAGTTTTCACAAGCGAAATATAGACAACACCTGGTATTACATGCTAATGCAGCAATTTGTCGTAAATTTGATATTACCAGTACATAATATTCATGAATGCATAGATATATAAATAACTCTATATATGGTAAGTTCTAAAGAATATTTAAATATATAAATACATAAATATGTACATATATAAATAAATAAAAACCCTTTCGCTGAATAAATAAATGGACTATTCATTGCTTGCGATTTGGTCTTGTCTTGGTATAAATACCTAAAATCAATCATGAATATTTAGACTGGATATACAACAATAAAAAAGGGAAACATTGCCTCTGTGCTTATTGTCTGAGTGTACCTGCTGTTTCCATGTGCATTAAGTGTATATAAAAAAGTGACCTGTGCTAATTAAATAACTCTGTGCAAACTGTGCTACGCTAAGTAAAAAATAGGGATAGGGTGGGCGGCTTTGATACAATGTAGACAAAATCTAAAAATATCCAAAAACTATAGTTGATTCAAAGCCCGTTAGATTCCCCATGTTAGACTAATGTTCTGATTTGTTACCTTTGCCTCAAATTGTAAAGCGCTCTGATATCCTTCGAGATCAAGTTTGCGATATATTAAGCTTTATAAATAAAAATTAAAAAAATATTCCTGTACATAAATCTACAAAGATCATTTGAATAATACTTAATTAGGGTAGCTGGTATGACAGCAGTAAAATCCCTAATTGCAATTGAAAAATAAGACTTTTAACTGTATAGACTAGTGTGTAATTCCTCTGTGGCAATCAACCCCTTGAGGTGTTTGGTGTCGAGATTTAGGATGTATTGCATTTACAATTTGCGAAGTGCCTTCTCTCAATAACCACCCCTTTGTTTGATTGGAATAGAATCTATGAAAAAATATTTCAGACCCTTTGGTTGGTCGAATAAGTTTCATTAAAGTAGTGGGCCACCGGGTATGTTTGATCATTGTTTTTGATAGCCCTTATGTGCTGGAGCACCCTTTTGTGGCCCTGCAGGATGGTACGTCCTACATATTTTAGTTCACAAGGGCACTCCAGCACATAGACAACATGATCAGTATTGCAATTTAATGCTTTGTTTATAGTTATTTCTTTCCCGCCAAATAGAGTCCTTTGACTTGAAGTAGTTGCACCATGCTGGGAGGCTTTGCAAATTTTACACCTATAAAACCCCAGTCTTTGACTCAACCATGTGCTTTTTACTTGTGGGCCAAACAGATAATTTTTAACTAGGACATCTTTCATGGATATACCTCTGCTGTATGTTATCGCTGTTTTTTTGGGGACTGAAACACCAATTAGAGAGTCTTGTCGGATTAAATGCCACTTTTTCTTGATTATGTTTCTGACTGTACCTTCCTGTTGGTTGTATTTTAGAATGAATCTAAAGTTATCAGGCAAATCAGCTGTATTACTCCTGGCAGATTTTTGTTTGTTGAGGAGAGTCACCCTAGATTCCTGATTGCTTTTTCTAAGGGCAGTATCTAAACATTTCATTCTGTGTCTCTCTAAATCTAGTTATACATTCAGCTTGGGCAGTTTGTATGCCCTTTACATTACTGCAGATACTCTTTAACCATAACAGCTCACCGTAGGGTGTGCTTGATACCAGGTGCCCAGGATGGGCACTACTGGCGTGCAGTATGGCATTGCCAGCTGTCAGTTTTCTATGGAGTCTCGTTTTAAGTTTGTCTTTTTCTGTATACACTTTAACATCCCAAAAATTCACAGTGGTTTTACTGATGTATGCGATGAAGTGTAAGTTGAGTTGATTCTTGTTGATTTGATCAATGAACTTTTCTGCCTCTGACCGTGTACCTTGCCAGACTGGAAACAAATCATCAATAAACCTCCACCACATCTTCACGTTCTTGGTCATGACATCAATGTGTTCCTTCATGAGAACCAGCTCCTCCCACCAGTCCATGTGGAGAAATGCATAACTGGGGTAGAAGCTGGCTCCCATGGCCACACCCCTTGCTTGCTGGAATAAAGCATTTTTGAACATAAAAATATTGTTGGTTAGACAACTTTCCACCATATTGTTTAACATATTGGTATGTTCAGTATATTCAGGACCCCTTCGTGATAGATAATATTGTACTGCTATAAGGCCATCCCTGTGACTGATTTACGTGTACAGTGAGGTTACATCAAGTGTGATGAGCAAATAATCGTCACACCATTTGAAATCAATCTTCTTTGGTTAGAAAGACCCCTGTATCATGATGTCAGTTGCTGGACATACTCCTTTAGGAAGAAGTCAATGTAGATCGATGTTTTCTCAAAAATGCTATTCCTGGCTGAGATGATCGACCTTCCATGTGGTTTGGTAGAATTTTTGTGAATTTTGGGGATGAAACACAATATTGGTGTCACCGGATTGTTGTTTTTCAAATATTTATATTCATCCGTTGATATCAAGCCAGTATTCTTCCAAGTCACAAATTTCATCTTGTAGGTCCCGTATGTTATGTTCAGAGCTTGTCTATTGCTACGGCAGTAGCAGGTATTGTCATTTAGTTGACTCATTGCCTCATTGATGTAATCCTCTCTTCTCCATAGAACTACATTTCCGCCTTTGCTGGCGTGCCTAATGACAATTTCATTATTATTCTTTAGTTTCTTCATGAGTTGATGGTATTGTAGTTACCTTTTATTATTTCTATTTTTACTTGAGCTCTGGATTTTTCGATTGAGGTTCTTTAAGCCACTCACAACTTGTTCTTGAAATACATCAATCATGTCCTTTAGCATCATAGGATAAAAAGTGGATGGAGTCTTGAATGATGTTGGACTTGGTTTGTATATGTTTGAAGGTGATCCCATTGATTCTGAATTAGGACTCAAAGTTCTACCTTTGTTTATCAATTCATGTAGAACGTGAACGAGCTGATTGTTCCCTGGTTCCCTCATCAGATTTATGTGGGGCACTGGGTTTCGAAAATTTTAGTTGTTTAAAGTATTTCTTTAGTTTTAACTTTCTGACACTATATTTGTAAATATATATGTGTAAATGTATATTTGTATCTATATACATGTGTGTGTGTGTGTGTGTATATATATATATATATATATATATATATATATATATATATATATATATATATATATATATATATATTACCTACTGGCGGTCGTCAGTAGGTAGTTATAGTTAGGATTGTTTTCCATAGGGAATCCGCAACATTCTATTGGGAATAACTTTGGCGCCGGTTGAGGAATCTGCCTACAAATTTCCTGAAATTTGCCTCGCTGCGCTCCGCTCCTTCCCTAAAAGTTTGGGGGGGATTCGTCAAGCAGGGGCCGAGATAAAAGGGGGATCCCAAAACGTGTTTTCCCCATGTTAATTTCCATAGGGCGGTTGGACTCACTTTTAGCGCGAACGGCTGAATGGATTTACACCAGACTTGGCAACATTGTAGGGACTGGTAGCCCGATGTGCCTTTGCTATGTCTCAAGATATGTGCTCCAGTGGATTTTGAGTAACTTAGGTTCAAAAAAATATATATATCTATAAGCGCTACGCGAGTTCGCGCTCTCGGGTGTCTGTCAACATTCCAAACAGTCCGGAGCGGCCGCCATGTTGTGTCTCGGTAGGATCGAGACACAAGAGGTGGCAAAAACAAAGGGGGAAATGACCAAAAGGGGGCGGGGTAGACCCCCCCCATGACCTCCTAGGTTTGATGTGGGGGCCATAAAAGGGCCCGCGGGGCAAAAAACATAAAAAAATTGCGATTTGCGCGGGGGGAGCGCCCGGTACGCGCACCGGGGAGCGTACCATGGGGAAAAAAGAATGACAGTTTTTAAAAAATGTAGCATTTTTTTATAAATTGGAGGTAGTTCTAAAAAGAACTGTTTTTTTATTCTTTTTATTGTTTTATATTTTTTTATTGTTTTTTTGAACATTTTGTACTTTTTTTGGCTTTTATGAACAATTTTATATTTTTTGGGGAATTTTTATGGGGACAATCAAAAAACAGGGAATTGTAAACGGCTCAACTGGAGCAAAAAAAATTCTGGAAAAAATTAAGGTTTCTTTGGGCACTTGTGGTTGTCACCAGCACGGTTGATGAGTTTAACACTTTGCTCATCATAGCAAATTGTACGCTCACAAAATATGCACACTATTTTGAAATGTCCAAACTTAGTTTGGATGTTTGGGACCATCTCCCTTTTCTCTGGTCCCGATGGAGTGGGTTGGGTACTTTGGGAGGTGCTGGGAGAAGATTGGGGAGGGTTTCTGGTCAGTTCTCTGACCTCTGTCGCACTATAGTTGTTAGGGTGCCGGCGTTGCATGTGGCGAATCATGGTGTTGTTGCCAAAAGAATATTTTTTGGCAGGGTTCCCCCGGGAAAGTACAGTGCCACAGATCAGACGAGTCACCTTTGGCGCATTTACTTTCTTTTGGCCCCTTGGGATTTAAAAAAATTCCCACACAATGTGCTCCTTTGGCTTGTAGGGGGTAGTATCTTCTGGCAGGTAGCGCCGCCTCTCCTCCTCCTCCTCCTCCTCCTCCTCCTCTTCTTCATCTCCACCACTGTAGTGTTGTGGTGGTCCTTGTGGTGGTGGTGGTGGTGGCTGAGATGCTCTTGCTGCTGCTGCTACTGTAGCCATTTCTCAGTACAAATAGGTACTAATAGCTCTGGAAACAGGTCTTCTTCACTCAAAGTACAAAGTGAGAATGAGGAAAAAAGGTGGGGGCTCTCATCATTAGGAAAACAAAACTGTCCTGAACCAATGAAAAGTGTTATTTTCAGGTCACATGACCCAGGATTTCATCATTTGGAAACCAAAACTGTCCTGAACCAATAAAAAGTGTTATTTTTAGGTCACATGACCCAACGTATGCACTCAGTTGCGCTTACTCCGTGCGTATCACGCGGACGCGACTACGCGATACGTCACTATGTTTTTGTTCGCGGCAATAGCGCTAACGGGACACTCACCGGTACGCGCACCGGGACGCACCGCAAGACTGAGCTTACCGGTGCGCTCACCGGTATGCGCACCGGGAGCGCTCCAGGGCAAAAAAATATATATATATATATACATATAAAAAATAGTATTACATAAATATTCAATATAGGATTCATTAAAAAAATATTATATTTGATAGCAATAGAAATTTGCTATTAAAAAAACATCACTGAAAAAAACATAGGTTTCTCACCAGTTATAGTTAGGAATTTGCATTTAAAAAACCTATTAAATTCACTGAAAAAACCATAGGCTTGACACCAGTTATAGTTAGCTGAAAATTTTACTGACATAAAACCATTAAAATTCCCACGTTATAGTTAGTTGGACTCACTATAACTTGCGCGCCTGCAATGCACTGCTGATGACGTCACATATTACATCACTCATGACATGGTCAGTGACATCACTCATGACATCACTGATGACACCATCCTTGTGACAAACTGACAGACCTCCTTTCAGTGTAATGTAACCCTTGAAACACATATTCAAAAATAGAAACTAAAATGTTCAAAAAATAGAGATACCCATACCAGTTACAACAACCAATTCAGTAATACCACCTTCTATATACACATCCACTCATTCAGCAACAGTTCTATATAGTCACTCATACATATACTCACTCATCATATGCAGTGATACACATATACATCCTGTTACACACTGACAGTCATCCAAAAGTTACTCACAGACATACTCACACATGCAAATAAACTATTGAACATCCATTTATTTGCATATACAGCTATACACACACTAGCACATTACTTCTAAGGAAACTTACACATACTTACTCTCTTAAACAATCACTTATAGAAACACATACTTATTTAAACAGGAACTCTTACAATCTCTCACTCTCACATATACTCACTTATATACATCAATACTCACATATACTAGAATAAAACATATGTAGTTACTGATAAAGACACTAGTGAGACAGTCATTCACTCACTAACACACACATATACACACTCCTCCACCCATACAGTCCTGCACATATGCTGTCTTCAAAACACATACAAACAGTGAGTCAGTCATTGATGCATCTATGTGCTAAGTAATACCCCCACCAAACCATACAGACACTCATACTGATACTAAAAAAACCATTTAATGACCCATACACACACACATGTAGCTACTCACCAACCCATACAGCCACATACACAAAGTGAAACACTGATACATATATTTAAATATTTAAACATTACTCACTAATATATGTATTCACTAAAATACACTTAATAAGCCAGTTAACCAATCAATTTTTTTTTAAATCATCCATTTAGACACTTATTTAAAAATGTATTCTTCCATCGACCTTTACAAATACATATATAAAACATATTTATTTTACAGAAAGACACACATTCACTGGATGGTGTCATGAGTGATGTCACTGACCATGTCATGAGTGATGTAATACGCTCATCAACCTTGCTGGTGACAACCCCAAAAATCCATAATTTTTTCCTGATTTTTTTTTGCTCCAGTTGAGCCATTTTCAATTCCCTGTTTTTTGTTTCTCCCCATAAAAATAACAAAAAAATATAAAATAGTTCATAAAAGCCAAAAAAGTACAAAATGTTCAAAAAACATTAAAAAAAATAAAACAACAAAAAGAAGAAAAAAAACAGTTCTTTTTAGAACTACCTCCAAATTATAAAAAAAGGCTACATTTTTTGAAAACTCTATCATTCTTTTTTCCCCATGGGACGCTCCCCGGTGAGCTCCCCGGCACGCGTACCGGGCGCTCCCCCCAAGCAAATCGTAAAAAAAAAAATATTTTGCCCCGGGGGGACCTTTTATAGCCCCCACATCAAACCTAGGGGGTCTACTCTGCCCCCTTATGGTCATTTCCCCCTTTGTTTTTGCCACCTCTTGTGATTCGATCCTACCGAGAAACAAGATGGCGGCCGCTCCGGACTGTTTGGAATGTTTACAGACACCCGAGAGCCAATCGGCTTTCCGCGCGCGAATTCGCGTAGCGCGCTGGTTAGCGCCCCGGTGCACGTACCAGGGCGCGCTCATAGATATATATATTTTTTGGAACCTAAATTACTCAAAATCCACTGGAGCACATATCTTGAGACATAGCAAAGGCACATCGGGCTACCAGTCCCTACAATTTTGCCAAGTTTGGTGGAAATCCATTCAGCCGTTCGGGCTAAAAGTGAGGTTGACCGCCCTATGGAAATTAACATGGGGAAAACACGTTTTGGGACCCCCCTTTTTTCTCGGCCCCCGCTTTACAAATCCCCCCCAAACTTTCAGGGAAGGACCAGAGCACCGCGAGGCAAATTTGAGGAAATTTTCAGGCAGATTCCTCAACCGGCGCCAAAGTTATTCACAATAGAATGTTGAGATTTTCTATTGAAAATAATCCTAACTATAACTACCTACTGGCGACCGCCAGTAGGTAATATAACCTACTGGCAGTTGCCAGTAGGTAGTTATAGTTAGGACCTAGTTACCATAAGAAAATCGCAACATTCTATTCCCAATAACTTTGGCTCCGATTGACGAATCTTCGTGAAATTTTCAGAACTTATGGCCGATCCGGTCCGCTTTTATCCTGAAAGTTTCAGGGTGATTCGGCAAGCGGGGGCCGAGAAAAAAGGAGGGTCCCAAAATGTGTTTTCTCCATACAATTTTCCATAGGAAACTTTAGACACGGCTACAGCTCAAACTGCTGAACGGAATTATACCAAATCTGGCAAAAAGGAAGCCCTAGGTTCAGAAAGAGCCCTTTTTGTGAAATCCGTTCAGCAATTTTTAAAATATTAATTGAAAAAGAAATATATATATATATATGGGCAGAGCCTAACCACACATCTCATCGTGAGATCTGATTGGCTGTCAGCACTTCATCCAAGAAGTGTTAGCAGCCATCTTGGGACCAATATACATGATAGCACCTCATTAAAAAGCATTGCAGTTAATAGAAGGTTTTAAGACTTTAGTTACATTATAAATCATTTGTTGATGGTACCATACTCGTTTTAGGAACTGTGGTGTGTTCTAAGGTGATTTTACCATGTGAAAAAGCCTTCTCCTGGGATATCATGAATCATGTTTGAGAGAAAACTATTTTCTCATGCTTTTCCCACAGAGGTTTGGAAGGTGATCTATAAGCTAAATTGAGAGCCTATTTTCTGTAAATTCACATTATCTTTCTCAGTCATGTGAGGATTAAGTCTGACATTCTGAGTAAAACATGTACATCCACAAGGGCAGAGACTGTCAGTTGATTCCTTTGTGTTCTACTGCAGCTTCCCAGAGTGTTCTAAAGAGCGACTAGAGTGCTAACCGTCCTACGTATGACAAACGCATTGCACACCTGAAGCCATCTTGATTGGAATTAAGTGGTAACTCTTAAAACATTTAATTTAAAAAGGAACAAGATGTGGGGGGTCATTTTTCCATAGAAAGTATGATTAGTGCTGCAGAAAAAAAAATTAGGGCACATTTTGAGTGACTACTCAAATCCTCTTCTATTTCATTAAAACATTCTGACATGCAGACTGAAACATGCACTTTCAATACCAGCAGCAGACTTCCCTGGTGAGCAGTAGCTTTACTATAGTGATCTAATGTGCAACTAGAGTGCTAACATTCTGAAATAATGGCAAATGTGTGACACATCTGAATGCCTTCTTTATGGAACCAAAGTAAAAAACTGAAAGTATTTCCTACTGAGGAGACTGCAGTAAATGAGGAAATTAGGAAATTTCATCTCCCAAGATGGCCACCAGAGACAAAAGAGCCCAAATGTAGCACAAATATCACCCAGATGTAGCCCACATGTAGCCCAATGACAAAAGTGTGCAAAACACTTTTTTATTTTTTGTGTTTTTGCAGTTTTATATAGTGCAGACTTGTCAGGTATTGAAGTAAGTGCTTTACATGAGCATTGGTTACATCACACAAGAACAAATTCATTTTGGTTTTAGACATGGGGAGATTAAGTGATTTGACCAGAATCACAGAATGTCAAGCTGAAGCAGAAACTCCAACCTGGTTCCCCAGTTGCAAAGTCTGCAGCTTTGGAAGTAACACCACATCCTCTCTCCTAAGTGCAACATTTAATCAAGTGGTCAACTGGATAAAAAAGCATAAAGATAGCAAATAATTTAAAAGTGCTTTGTCGCTATTTGAAAACTCAGAAAATATGTCCTCATTTTAGTTTTTTAGAGCACTAACCATAATTTTGATGCAAATAAGACCCTCTCATATATGTTATTTCTAAAGGAAATGCTCGAAGTTTTACAGTTTTGATTACATCAAGATGACGTCAGGCGTTCCACACTTTTGTAATGAATATAGAATGTTAGCAATCTAGTTGTTCATTAGGATACTGTTGAGAGGCAGAGGCCAGGGGCACGGACTCTGAAAATTGAAGGGAGGTAGGAGGGTGCAGATGAAACAATTTGACCACACTGGGCAGGCAGGAAGGGCAGTGGCAGCACAGCAGACTATGGAGGGAAGTGGAAAGGGGGCCAGGGGCAACAAACCAACAATACAGGACTGGCAAGAGAGGCTGTGGCAATGTAATAGACCATTGTGGGCAGAAGAAAGAGGCAGTGGTAGCACAACCATAGATGCCAACAGACCCGATTCAGCCAGGAAACGTTCAATGTTTTTAAGCCCAAATGGGCTTTATTTAATCTGTCTACAATCTTCTCTTTTTCAATGTTAGTCAAAGGGGAAAATCAATACCACCGTTTTTTTTCTCCAAAATCTCCCTCTTACCAAGTTCAAAATATTAGCAAGTATGGTACATTGGATCATGGAAGGCAGAAGGAATTGGGGTAGAGACATGGATTCGATAACAGAGGACAGGAGGGACATGGAGAGGTGCACCAAACTGAACCTACAGGGCAGGCATCAGGGTTTGCAGCAACACAATACAACACACAGGGCATGCGAGATGGGAGTGCAGCACAGCAATCCATAGAAAGCAATAGGGAGGGGACAGGACCATGCACATGGACAACAGAGAACAGAGGGGAAAGAGTCAATGGTTGCTAACTGACCATAATGGACAGACAGGAGAGAAAGCTGCAGCATAACGGACCATAAAGGGCAGGAGGGACGGATCAGGGGCATTACAATGGAACAGATAAGCCAGGAGGGAGAGAATAGGGGTCTGCACATGGAAACAGAGGGCTGGGGGCAAGAGGGTAGGGCAGGAGCAGCAAGATGTCCATGGAGGTCAGGCAGGATGGGCACTAGAAGCAAGACACACCATGGAGAGCAACAGTGAGACTATAATGGCATACACACAGACCATGGAGGGGAGGTGGGTAGGGGGTCAGCGGCAGCTAGTTGACCACACAGAGAAGGTGGGAGGGGCCGAGGCAGGACAGAAGACCATGCATGCCAAGAGGGAGAGTTAGTGGCAGCACAATGGCTATGATGGGCAAGAAGGAGAGTGCAGGGGCATCCACAAAGGACCATGGAGGATAGAATGGAGGGTCAGGACCTGGCACAGTCCAGAGAGTTCAGCGGAAGGGGCCTCACAACAGACCATGTGGGGCAGGCAGGAGGAGCAGTTGCAGTACAACAGACCAGGGGGGGGGGGGGCAGAAGGGTGTGGCAGAAAAATGGACCATGGGGTACAGAAGGAAAGGGATAGGGGCATGGAATGTGGACAGGCAGGGTGGATGTGGCAGGGTTAGGTTACAGTCATCTGACCATGCTAGGCAAGTGGGAGGGGAGTGACAGCTCAACAAAACACTCAGAGTAGATAGGAATGGCAGGTCCATGGAACATGGTGGGCAAAAAGGATGGAGCAGGGGCATGCACACAGACATCGGAGGGCAGGGGGAAGGAGAATAGGGGCAGCAAGCTAAGCACAGAGGCTAAGCAGGAAGTCAATGATGGGGCATAGAATTGGGCAAAGGAGGGCAGGAGTAGGGGACTGGTACATCACGCTAAATGGAGGGCAGTGGCAGCACATCAGACCATGCATGGCAGGAGCGAGGAGGCTAGTCCATGGATTCAGACAACAGAGTATAGGGAGGAGGTAGATGGGGCAGCAAGCTACCTGCTTCAGAGAAGGCGGGAAGGCCAGTGGCAGTATAACCGCCACACAGGGCTATAATAAGGGAGCAGGGACATGGACTTGGACAATGGATGGCTAGGAGGAAGTGAAGGTAGGAGCAGCAAGCTTGGGTGGGGGAAGCACAATGCAAGGCCTCGCTTCCAACCCCCCACCATCCATTGTGATATGCATCTTACTTAACGTTAAAAAAACTAGAAATTTTCTGAAAAAAACAAAGAATACAGGGATGATATAGTTAGACTCAGATTTTACTCATACACAACCAGTAACATTCAGCAGTTATAGTTACCTGAGCTTACTATAACTTACGCCCTGAAATGTACTGCTAATGACCTCAGAAGTTACATCATTCATGACATGGTCAGTTACATCACTCATGAAATCACTCATGACATCTCAAACGAGCTGTGAATGGAATGGAACTATAATTGCTAGTAACTTTAAGAAGGGATAGTCTGTGTATATTAACACCCCTTTTTTTCTTTTCTTTCGTGTAAGAACCATTATAATACGCAATATGCCCAGATTAATGTGGCTGATAGCCTTTCACTATTAAAGTAATGTGTAGTCCATTGTTTATGATGATGTTTGCAATTCTAAGTATGTTTATTATGAATAAGTCACGTTGACGAACATAGAGGTGTGGCGGTCATGGGGCAAAATATGCTGAAATGACATTGTGTGAACACTTGTTTTCTTTTCTTTATTCTATCAATTCCTGAATTTCACATTGTGACCAGGCCAATGTGGCCGCCAGCTATTTGCATTAAAGTAATGTGTAGTCCTTTGTTAATGTTGGCTACTTTAGGCATTTGTACATTTAAATAAGGATGCTACAATGACTTCTTGTATCGTTATCAAGGTTCGAACGAGCCAAAACATGTGGATCACGTCCTTTGCAGATTAAATACTTCCAAACCACAACCTGAGTGCTGATTCCTTACTTGTAAGAGTGAGAGGAGATTAAATACATATATATGAAATTCACTGAAAAAACCACAAGTTTCAGGGACATTATAGTTAGAAATTAGCATTTAAAAAACCTCAGAAATTCACTGAAAAAACCACAGGTTTCATGGACGTTATAGTTAGTTGGGCATTTCACTCGTACATAACAAGACAAATTTGGCCGTTATAGTTAGTTGTGCTAACTATAACTTGCGCCCCTGCAATGCACTGCTGATGACATCACATATTTAATCACTCAAGACATCGTCAGTGACATTGCGGATGACATCTCAAATGACATCATTGATGACATCATTCACGTAATCATCTGATCCACCTCCTCACACCTTAAAATACAGACTGCCATTCTTGAAACCATAGACACACCAATACTTGTACAGCTACAATATTCTGTGCACTATGCATGCAGACCTCTAACCAGCTACATACTATTGATACGCTCTTTTAAATACCCAGTTAGTACCATTGCAGTTTAGGAATCCTTCTGTCTGTCCCATGCATTTCTCCATTCACCCATCCAGCACTATCTATGTATCCTATCACTCCACCAATCCCTAAGCACTTATAAATTCGTCACACACTTTCTTTGCAACACTGAAATTACTCCAGTTATTAGTCATATACTTAAGGAATGGCGTAGTCACTAACACAAGCGCAGGTACAATATTTTGTACACTATGCATGCACACCTCTAACCAGCTACAAACTATTGATTTGCTCTTCTAAATGCCCAGTTACTACCTATGCAGTGTAGGAATCCTCCTGTCTGTCCCATGCATTTCTCCAATCATCCATCTAGCACTAGCTACTTATCCTATTACTGCACCAAAACCTAAGCACTTATAAATTCACTATACACTCTGTTAGTAATACTGTAATTATTCTAGTTACTAGTCATGAACTTATGGAATAGCCTAGCTACTAACACAAGTACAGCTATAATATTTTGTGCACTATCCAAGCAGACCCCTAACTAGCTACATACTATTGATACACTCTTCTAAATACCTAGTTAGTACTCATGCAGTGTAGGAATCGTCCAGTCTGTCCCATGCACTAAAGATGTTTTTAATATAGTCAATGAGCTCTGTGATGATGATAGGACAGCTCCCTCAATAGCTCCCACCCAGAAGTTGTGTAACTCTCTGAATGAATACTTCAGAGAGAAAATTGTAACTATAAAACGCAACATTGCTAGTTCGCCTAAATCATCTCCTTTGGATGATATTTTTAATAACCCTACTACATTAGATGCCCTCCCTGCCATAGACTCTAAAACTTTTTCTGCTCTCCTGGCACCGGTCAAGTCTGGCTCACCCGACGGCATCTGCCCACCCTACATCTTCACAGAGATAGGGCACTCTATCCCTCATGGGATCCTTCCTCTGCTTAATGATTCACTCGATCAGGGAAAGGTACCTGCAGGGTTTAAACACGCTCTACTTATTCCCTTGATTAAAAAACCCGGCCTTGATCCTCATGATCCATCAAACTATCGCCCGATATCCTTGTTGCCATTCCTTTTAAAGATCCCGGAGGCACATGTTGCTAGCTGTCTCTCTAGCTTCGTTGAAACTACTGGATACCTAGAGCCCAATCAAGCAGGGTTTTGACCGGGGCATTCTACAGAGATGGTGACATTGGCGGTCCAGAATGTACTAAGATGCAATGCAGACAAGGACACTCACCAAGCACTAGTACTTCTTGACTTGTCGGCCGCGTTCGACACGGTCGACCACACCATCTTGGTCGACCGTGTCGAACAGGCGGGCCTTAGAGGCTCGGCATTGAGGTGGCTGAAGTCATTTATCTCGGAACGTACCCAGGCAGTGAGATTAGGAACCTTTACAGCCCCTAAAATTAAAAATGAATGCGGAGTCCCTCAGGGCTCGTCCTTGTCCCCACTTTTATTTAATTTGTACTTACGACCCATGCTGTTTTCATTAAAAAAGTTTAGAGCCTTAATTTTTAACTATGCAGATGATCTGCAACTGATCTTCCGTTTGGACTCCCCTGGTGCGGCCACCGAATTTCGGGAGGCCATGGTCCACATTCAGAGATGGATGAGCCTAAATCACCTGAAACTCAACCCAGGCAAAACTGAATTGATTTTGCCTGGGAAGAGTGAACTGTACTGGGGGACACATTTTTGGCCTCGAGAAATGGGAAACCCTCCAGCTGAGTCCCAAACAGTAAAAAGCCTAGGAGTCACTTTTAACGAAGATCTTTCGTTTGAAAGTCAGGTAGGGACCGTGGTATCTGCAAGCTTTTTCCAACTTCGTAAGATCAAGAAGATTGCCCACCTATTAACCCACCCTGCTCTGATTCAGGTCATCATTGCTCTTGTGCTGTCCCGCCTGGACTATTCCAATAGCTTGTATTTGGGTCTTCCAGCTGGGCAGCTCAAGAGACTTCAACTGGTTCAGAACCAAGCGGCCAGGTTGATTTGTAAGATTCCCAAATGGCAGTCCATCAGGCCGGGATTGGCCAGTCTCCACTGGTTGCCAGTAGCGCAGAGAGCAACATTTAAAGCTGGATGCATTATCTTCAGGGCTCTACAAGGCAAGGGCCCTGGATTCATTAGCAGCCTGCTTGTCAGTTACACCCCCTCTCGTGCTCTCCGCTCAGGTCAAAAGAACTTGTTAGTGGTGCCTCGGATCAGGAAACAACGCCAGGGAGGCGGATCTTTTCACTTCTTGGCCTCCTCCCTGTGGAATTCTCTGCCACTGACGTTAAGGCTTCATGAAGACCTGTTAGCCTTTAGACAGGCTTTTAAAACTTGGCTCTTTAAGCAAGCTTACCCATAGTTAACTCCGTTTCTTTCTGCTATATGTTATGTTTTTGCTAATCTTCCTACAGCGCCATGAAGCCTACGGGCGTACGTGCGCTTAATAAATTTAATTTAACATAACATAACATACACTTCTTTAATACCTTATCTACCACTATCTACTTATCCTATCACTCCACCAATACGTAAGCACTTACAAATTAAGTGTTCACTCTGTTTGCAGCACTGTTATCATTCCAGTTACTAGTGGTATTCTTATAAAATGACCTAGGCACCAACACCAGTACACATAAAATATTCTGTGTACACATAAAATATTCTGTGCATAATCCCTCGTAATCTCTAAACAGATACATACTATTGGTCTACTCCATTAAATACTGAAGCAGTACCCATGCAGCGTAGGATACCTCCTGTCAGTCTCATGCAATTCTTCAATCACCCATCTAGCACTATGTTCTTATTGTATGCCGGGCCCGATTCACAGAATGAACTTAAGACTAAATCCTAAACTTACTACTACTTTGGTATTCACAGAATACACTTACTACTTTTGGCATTCACGGAATGAACTTACTATTTTCGGGATTCACAGAATGAACTTACTACTTTCGGTATTCACAGAATATACTTACGACTACTAACTTTACATCTGCCGCCGGGTCTTAATTTCTGCCGCCAGGCCATAATTTAAAATCTTCAAATCTTACCAACATACACAATATTGCACAGTCCAAACAGCTGGGCATGTACTGCGAACATTGGATGGATAATTCTCTGGGAATTACCAAAACACGATAGTGGACCTTACCTCTGAATTCATAGGCATGTCATTGTTACATAGGTAGCATCAAGGTAGTGGGCCCATTCTAAGTGATATGTGAGTTCAGGTATACACCTGTTACAACGCATTTGTTACAACGCAATACTGTTACAACGCGACTTTTACAACGCATACCATTACAACGCATTGCGCTGGGGGGCGCTCTAGGATAGGGAATAAGTATAATTTACTATCCAACACCTTCCCTAGGGTCCACGGGGACTGGAGTTAGAATAGTAAATTATACTTACCACTATCCAGCACCTCAAAGCGCTATGCATTGTAATGGTATGCGTTGTAATGGTCGCGTTGTAACAGTAGGTAGTTGTAATGGTATGCGTTGTAACATGGTACATCCGTGAGTTCACTCCTTACATTATGTATGACACACTACTGCAACTGTGGTGCCCACAACTGCTTGTGCTCGTCCTCTGTGCCAGAAATTGAATGCATTACATGTGACAGCAGGAATGTAAAGTTGCAAAACAGACTTATCATTATAGGTACTATGCGGTCCTCCCAGAATCAAAGCCGCACACTGACTTCTGCTAGTAGGTTGGACTTGACATCTGTCCAGGGACCACACACTGCTCCGGTGCTGGGCCAAGGTAAGTCAACCTGGCTGAATGCTCATTAATTGTGCCTTACACCTTCATCGTATGTGTTGTACAACACAGTTGTCCTGCATCACAATATTCTCACATAGGACATTTGAACACATGGCCGATCAGACCCTGGTGGCAAATGAGAGGCTGACACAAAATGTATGACAAGTGTGTGCAGAATAGACATACAATAGAACAATGTGTCATATGAACTGACTAAAACACAACAGTCTTGCAATTCAATGATAGGATGAATCCCTAGAAAACTGTACATGGTCAAATCAAAATGATATTGGTATGGCCGAAGCACACACTGGTGCCAGTTGTGTACCTTTCAGATGGGTGTAGGGGCTGCTAAGGTGACTCTTCATGCAGTTACACCTGCAAAATGAATTGGCTGAATAGCAACACGATAATCCAGTGCAGGCGGGAAACCGCAAAGCTTTTCACCTCATCTGCAATGTGTGATCATAACCAAATGTTGTTTTCTGCTTGCCTCCCTTCTATATAATTCACATGTATAGGTGAGTGTTTGACATATGAGGTTTGGATGTCTGCTGCTCAAGACACCATCCGTTGTCATGTAAGTAGTACCATGATGCTGGAAATGGAGTATGGGAACAGAGAACACTCAAAGTATGGACATTAGTAATCTGTGTTCTCTCATTCACAAATGAGCTGTGTGACCTCATGGGTAGTGAAGCACAAATGGGCAACATCATGTCCCTGACAACTGCACATCTCACACATGAACTCCTTTCTGACTTGTCAAGAGACAACATTACACCCATGATTAAAGTTAGTCTCAATGGTAAAGGTGAAATCAATGTGATGCAGATGAGTCAGGGTTACTTATCCCCTTCCTTGATATATCAGTAACCTTCTCATACAAGTTTGTCAGTTGATGTGTCATCTTATTGATGCCAGTGCTGTATGGATGTAACAGCTGTCAAATGCTGCTTGTGAGCAGGTGCCCACATATAAATGAATGAGGTAAACATGCTGCACATCGTCCTTGATTATCCGCAAATGGTTAATGAGAATGACATATTGGCTCATAGCTACAATCTGTTGTACTAAAATATGGACATGTATTTCTCATCACAGGTGCTGACAGAATGAGACCACTGCAGCGGACAACATCCCGGGGGATGTATGACATCCTGGCTGCAGCTGTAAATCCGTCGCTCACCTGTCCTTCAGGTAAATCGGGAATGAGGTGTGTCAAAAGCTTAGATTACTAAGCCATGACAGAGATCGAGATCCCCTTCTGGATGGAATCAACAGTTGTTGTTTACAAAGTGAAATACAAACCACAAGTGTCACATATGCCTGTCTGTCAATTGGTGATGCAGATCATTGAGAATGTAGTTTCTACCCTCTACAGCTATGTCTACAACAACTATGAGGAGACAGGTGCAGCAGGATACACCAGGGGGGAACGCGAAGGGACAGAGAGTTGTGGCTGGAGCTGGTGAGTTTGCTAGTATTAAGTACATCTCTGTGTAACACCTCAGTGCTATGGTGTGAGCGGTCATTTGTGGTGGTACCCTAACCAGATCACATGATCCTCATCTGCAGATGCAAAGTACAGTTAAAATAACCCTGGTGTTGCAGCACATGTAATACCTAGTCATTCGCTAATACGGTTGCAACCTCTGAGTTTCAGATGATGCTGAGGGAGAGGCTGACAGACCGACAACCAGTGCTGGCCGACAGGAACTCAGAGGGGAGAATCCCCTGATCCTCCAGGCAGTAATGTTGGCAGCAACTCATGCCCAAGAGGAGGCTCAAGATCATGAGGACGTTGACTTTGAGGAGGAGGATGAGCACATATCCATTGATTCTGTGGATGACGGTACTGACGTCACAGCATCACATCCTCTGCCAAGCAACACTTGTCTGCCTCCTCTCAAACAAACTCTGCATTAATCAAACCAGCCACGGCTCACTTACATCCAATCACAGACATCACACCCTCACAGCCCTCACGTCCGTGACTGGCACGGTGGTTCCCCTGCCCGCTCTTCCCTACGCAGTGTATCCCTGCTATCCTCTCCATCATCCGTGGGAAGTACCAGCCCTGTTGTGTTACAGGTATCCCCTGGGCACCCTTCTCCTGCCCACAGTCTTCCACCTGCCACCCCCCTGTTGTTCGACCTGCTCATCTCATCCCTGGCAGTCACCTGCAGAGGGGGCCTGCACGTGGCGATGGTGGCCAGTGGGAGCGGGACTTCTTCCAACAGCAGACAGATGTGAGGCAGGACATTCGTGCCATAGGGGCTACCCTGTCAAACATATCTGAGTCCCTGAAGGACATGGTCCAATTCCCTCAGAGGGTGGACAGGGTATGCCAAGCTTTGGATTGGATGGATAGAACTTGGCAGGAAATGTCTAGGAATATGACTGACCTGATATCCACCCAAAGGGAAGAGAGTGCAAGACGCCATGCCTTGGCCATGAAGATGATGGAGGGCATGGTGAGAGTGATCCAAAGTCTACCTTCACGGCCAACGCAGGGAGGGGAACAATCATATCGGCCTGCAGGACAGCACATCCACACACCTGTAACACCAACTGCACAGCACCACAGCCAAGGTACTGACGATAATGGAGTTGTGCACTACCAGGATATCCAAGCGATAATAATGAAGCTCGATCCGTTCCTTCGTTGCAAAAGTCTTTATTGATATAATTCCAAAATGTAAAAGCAACAGCTAACGTGTTTCGTTCTTAGAACTTCGTCAGGGCATAGAGTAGCTATGTCCCTTTCCAATGGCGTTAGTGTAATTCAAAACACTTCCAATAGGTGTCAATATCACCGCACAGCACCACAGCCAAGGTACACAAACACACCAGCACCCTGAACAGGCACCCCCACCACCTGCACAAACACCACAAACCTCTGGACAGTCACTACCACCCCCCCCACCACCTGCACAAACGCCAACAACCTCTGGACAGGCAATCCCACCCCCCCCACCACCTACACACACACCAACAACCTCTGGACAGTCACTCCCACCACCCCCACCACCTGCACAAACACCACCAACCTCTGGACAGTCATTCCCACCCCCCACCACCTGCACAAACACCACCAACCTCTGGAAAGTCACGTCCACCACCTGCACAACCAGCCCTTGTCCAGGTACAGACACCAAATGTGCAGACACCATCTGCACCTGCACCTCTTGATCACCCTGTACAACACCCACATACACATACACGACAAGCTCAACCTCACCCCTCACCACGTTCATCACCCCCACTATTGCAGAAACGCAAACACGATCTCCAGTGACATTCACGTGGGCAATTTGTCTTGGGGTCCTTAGGTGTATCCTGAAAATAAAGATCTACAAAAGTAATCTCCTGTTGTGTATCATGTCCTGTCTAACGATGTAGGCATGTGTGTGTGTGTGAGAGACAGTTACAAGTGTAACACATCATAGCACCACGTTATTATGCGCATAGCATATGACTCAATAAATATGTGTCCATCTTTGGAAACAGACATTCAAAATGAAGTCAAACAAGTTAAACAAAGTAGAATTACTCAAAGATATTTATTTCGGAAAAAAACTGACCGTCCGTTTGGAAGGGAGAAAGGAAAACAAATGATGATCTTAATGCAGAAGGAGAAGGGAACTTGGATTGGGGTGGGGCAAAACAAATATAATATGGCAGGGAGCATCATGGAAACCAGTCTATTTACAAGAGGAAAAAGAAATCTTGGTACATAACCATGTCTCAGTCCAAAAGTCAAGTGTCTCTTGGTCATCCTCCAGGACCACAATATCTAGGTACTCAGGGTCTGACACATCCACACGGCTGGCTTGTGCAGGAACAGGCACCACATTGGGACGTGACACACGAGGAGTACGGGGGGAAACTGTGAGGGGAAACGGAAAGGGGGACACATTGACGGTGGTATGGGAAGGCATTTGGGAGACAAAAGGCGACATGGCTGTGCTCATGGACTGCATGTGGGTGCCGAGCTTGTCCATTGATCGTACAAGGTCCGCTTGCATAGACCGTATCTCCAGACACACTTGTAGGAACATGCGAGCGACCCTGTCAGGTTGACCCTCTACTATCCAACCCAAGTCCCCTGGCAGAGCCACAGGAGGTACAACACCGGGAGGGGTCGGGGGGGGGGGCAGAAGGGATGTGGTGCCTCTGGTCTGGAGCTGATTTGTTCGGCTTGGCAGCTATGAGGAGGGGGACAGGTTTCAGGGGGCCGAGCTGGAACCCCCGATGGCATGGGGGACTCTAGAGGTAGGGAGGGGCAGGTGGCAGGCCCAGATTGAATGTTGGCCTGCCCTGGGGACACCTCTTCATGAGCCACTGGTGAAGAGTGTGTGGTTGGTGAGTAGCACTCCACCGCATCATGGTCCGAGGTGTCCGGTCCTTCCGCCACCCCTACAATGTCCACAGCCTGCACCCGGGACATAGTACCAGAGTCTTGTTCTTCCTCATCCCGGATGGGCGCAACCCCCTTGCCTGCAGGTGTAGAGGGCCCCTCCTCCTCTTCCTCGCTGGTGGAAAGAGGGTGTAGCCGCCGGCAAACTGATGTCCTCCTGCTCCGGACTTGTTCCTGCGTATCTTCTGTCTCACCAGCCGTGCCTGCAGAAGTATAAGCAAAATCTTGATGTGGTGGTTGTCTCATGCAGGACGATACACATACATAGATGAGCAAAGGTCAGATTTTTTTCTCCTCTGATCACACTCTACAGTTGTCAGGGGCCGATTTACAACTTCTGGCGCATCTCTGCTAATCAGCAGAGGTGTGCCAGAAGAGTTGCGACGCATCTACCCACCCATGCGCCACCCCTGAGCACCGCATTTACAATGCGGCACATGTGGTGCTTGGGTGGGCAGATGCGTGACGCATCCCCGGTGCAATAGCGGCGCTTTGCTTGAGTGGCGTGGAAAGTGCCACCATACTCCAGCAAGGCTCGGGGTGCACGATCGCTGACATGCTGCGTCAATCCTTACACCTGCTTCAAGCAGGCGCAGAGTTTTGACGCAGCATGGCCCTGTAGATTTCATTCAGCCACTTTTAGGAGGCATTCCTGCACCGGAATTGTCACGTTGTAATTACCCAGCAGCATGGTGCTTTGTTTGCTCCGCCGCTGCATCACAAAAGTGACCCAATGGCGGTGTAAAAGAGGCGCAAGTGCCTTGTAAATCTTCCCCTCAGTCTTTATGGACTTAATGGGGGTTTGGAGCACACTGCCTCACAGTCCCAGCATTGTTTGCCCCGTTGCATCCTGGTAAATGCAGTACACAGTTCAAACTTACTTCAAAATCATCTGTGGTTGCTGGAAATGCTGCCAAGTTCCTCACAGGTCACAGTACCACTCACAGGCACACAGCAAACCCAGATGATTTTTCTTTGCTCTCTAAAACAGCTGCTTTCTACTGATGAAGCGCTCAAAACAGAAACACATGTCTAGAGATAAACAGCAATGTCTGCACAAACTTTGGTGAATGATGCCAGATAAATTTGAAGTAAGTTTGAACTGTGTACTGCATTTACCAGGATGCAAAGGGGCGAACTGTGCTGGGACTGTGAGGCAGTGCGCTCCTAACCCCCATTCTGTTTATGAACTTACATTACAAGTATGTTCACTGTCATATACAGAATTGAGTTTCACATGGACATCTCATGTGTATTATTGTGGCTTACGCAACGTTATTGGCCAAACCTCAACCTTGGCATTCTTGTGATCTGTGTGTCCTGTCACTGCTACATGTGCATGTTCAAAAACCAGTCCAACAAATGAGAACATGAAGAGTCCAGATTTGATAGATTATTGTCATTGGTATGGATTTGCAGTTATTTAACGTCTGGACAAGTGTCATCTGCTTTGGAGCATTGTATGGGACAAGGCGAATGTGGGTCACACATCCACATAGGGTCTGGACTACTTCTCTAGCTACTGTCTTGTGTATGGGTTTCGCCTTTGCACTGTGTTAAGTTGGCATGTGTTAGTTAGAGTTTTAAACATCATTTTTCCTTTCCTGCTGCCTCTGCACACGACACATTTTGTTATTAATGCTTTTCGCCTAGTTAGGTATTTTGCTTTACACGAGAATAACAGGTTTGCTTATAATATCAGTCTTGCTTGGTAAGCTATGTCTGTACAGTGGGTGCCGAGGCCTTCAAGGTTATCTCAACACAGCGCTTATTGTTTGGATTGATCAGCGCACAGAGTAGACATAATATGGATGCAGCTGTGGCCAACTTTGGTTTTAGACGCAAATTATATTGCAATGCGTAAGGCAGGAGACACACACTTGATGAATATCCGTACGCAGAGTGTTGGTGTAGGAGATGATGTGATCCATTTCCACTGAACCTAAGGGTATGGGCCCGCCCTTCTAAAACCAAAGAGACCTTCATTAGATATAATATAATATACTAGCTAGGAAGGGTAAACTGAGGTTCTATTTAGACCTGTTTCCTGTAGCATTTTAACATGCTTTCTCCCTTTGTATTTTATGGAATAGTAACTATGTTTTTAACCTTAATCTTTATAATAGGTTTGCTTGTATTAGCCAAGATACTGTGTATGAGAACACTACATTAGAAATAAACATTTCAAACTTGCACTTGTCCTCATTGACTCCTCGTTCTGGATTGATATGTTAGTATAACGAAAGAGTGTTCATGTGTTCCACGTTACCTGAGGTGTTCTAAGTTCATGTTCTGGGTTGTCTAAATCATTGGGGTTTTGTTAGTACCAATGAGACACTGATTTCCAGTCTGGTAGGGGATTTTGGATACTAAGGTGAGTTTTGGCACACCCTAATTCACTGATGTTCTAAGTCTCTATGTACAGTTCTGTGTAGGAGCAGAATCCCTGCAACAATCCAGTGCCATATATTGGCTTTGTTGACTTAAACAGTAGTGCAGTACACCGGTGAACAGTGGTGGGTGGTTGTGACAGCTACCTGTACATGTGAAATGTCATACAGGCAACTAAGGGTGAGACGTCTGTCAGTGGACACACCTTGCAAATGTAGGAACACTTAAGAGTGATGCAAGGATCTCAAGGTCTGTCTTGACTCCATGGCACATGATGATCTGTCTCAATTGGAACCCAACTCCACAGGTGCAATACAAATCACAACATCCAATACCCTATGGCCGGCCATGCGCACACTGGATAGTCTCTGTACCATTGCTCATCCAATGCACACATCAGTTATGATTTACTTGGTTCAATGTTAGTGGTGCTGGCAGAGCAGAATTCAATATGAATGCACGTGTGGCTCATTTACCCAGTTGTCATGAAGGAACTACAACTCCCAAAATACACTCTGCCCTGTACAGTCCATATGCCACATTGTGCTTCTTTAATCTTGGTGACTGCTGCTTGGACACGGTATTGGTGAATGGAGGCATGGGGCACACAATGGTACAGCACTATTTCACTCACATCATACTCCCAGACACATATTACATATGAATCACTTACTAGGTCTCTGCTGCTCATGCTCCTCCAGCTGAGCATGGAGGGTCAGCCAAGCTGCTCGCAGGACATTCCTGTACAGTGGGGAGAGGCGAGGACGATGCACATGGTGCTGGGAAGACAGGCCAGCCAGCTCCGTAGCCTTGTGACCGGCCCATCGCTTTAAGTCCTCCCAGCGCTTGCGGCACGCCCTAGCACTCCTGGTGGACACTCCCATTGTACTGCAGCGCTCAGCGATATTGGCCCACAGCCTGGACCGGGCTGCAGTGCTCAGCTGGTGCTCAGGGTCACCATATAGCTGAGGAAATTTCGCCAGCACCCTCTCCACCATGATGTTCAATTCCCTTTCTGTGAAAGGGGGTGCTCTGTCCTCATACCCATCAGACATTATGGGGAAATAAGTTAGATGAGAGCGGCAGGATGCCTGAGGATTTGTTCAGTGATAGAGGATGACTTAGAGTGAACACAATATGGCTGCCAACTACTCCCTGTGATGTATTTCCTGTCTCCTACTTCCTGTATAACATTGTCTGTATGAAATGATGTGTTCCAGTTTATTTTCGAAATTTGCGGCCCGAAAACATAGTTGCAGGTTCCGGGTCGTAGTTTACGTGCACGCGCATTACGGCGCGCCACCGGAACTTACGATTTTGAGCCGCAACTTCCGAAAATGACCCGGAACACATTATATCATACAGGAGAGGTTATACAGAAAGTGAGACACAGGAAATACATCACAGGAAGTAATTGGCAGCCATTTTGAAATCATCATGGTCCATCCACAATCAGTAATCAAATCCACTGCGATCCTGTTGTTCTGTTGTAGTAAAAAGTGACATTTCAGTGCAGTTGTGAATCATGAATATGTATCTAAAGGGGGAACAGATCATTTCATGACATTTCTCCACAGGCAAGGGGGTGGGGCTGACATAACATCAGAGCCCAGTTTCATTTTCTCATACTTTGCATTATGAGACATGTAGTCCATATTGAGTGCTCAGTATCAGAGTTGTGTGATGTGCTACGTAACATTAGTGTGGAGCAGGGTGGATATGTCACTGACACATGGTTCAGATTTACGAGCCCTGTATGCCACATTTGCGCCACAGTTGTGTCAATTATTGTGACGCTGCGCAAGGCCAACGCCATGATGTGGCTTATTTTCAACATGACGCATCTGGGAAATGTGTCATGTTGTAAGGCCCTGCGCCACAGGTGAGCGTTCCTGCGCAGGGGGTGGTTCCAGCACAGGAACGCCTCCTAAAAGTGGCAGAGTGAAATCTAAAACATTTCACTCAGTCACTTTAATGGGCACGCTGCGTCAGAACCCTGCGCCTGCTTGTTGAAGGCGTAAGGATTGACGCAGCATGTTAGGCATAGGGTCACCGCTTGCCTTGCTGGAGCTGCGTTGCGCTTGCAGTGCAACTCCAGCAGTGCTTCAACTTTATGGCAGCATATGCATCACACTTCTGTCTATACTTTCCCCATGGCGCGCCGCATTGTAAATGCAGCGCATACATGATGGCACTAGGGGTGTCTGCTTTGAGGCACAATAACTGGGGCATCCCTGCTGATATGCTGGGATGCACCAGTTATTGTAGATCTTGCCTGTGGTGCCTGATTTAAAGGCATGGCTTTTTCTCAAATAAAGTTTCCCTGTGATGTGTCTCCACTCTGGTAGGTCAATGCCTTTCTTATGCAAAGCGCCTTGAGACCTCTTTTGGTGATAAGTGCTCTATATAAAAGCATCTGACATTTGACATTTGATTCTCCCATGACATCATCACTCACATTCAGGGCCCATCGTTTGTGGTGGAGTCAAATCTGTTGAGGTCTCAGGCCCAAGTATGCAACCTTTTGTGAATTGGTGACCCATCCTTATGTGGTCCAGGTATGTCTCTCAGGACATGTATTGTTTGTCATCAGCGTGAATTGTTGGTTTTAGGGATGTCCACTACACTGATCGCTGACATGGGCACATGACCTGAGGCACAATCTACCTTTTGACTACTGTCAGCGGCTGTGATTTGCATGCAGTTCATGTGGCTTGCAAAGTCATCTTAGGGTGGGATTTATTGACACTGTCGTGTCTATCCAAGTTTCATAATTGACAACAGACAGCAAACCACATTTTGTCCATGACACTACAGATTGCTCATGTGAAAAACGTGACAACGAGCTGATCACGGACTTGCACGCCCTGCCGACGGTCTTGTGCAATGGCTCGGTTTCCCAGATTCAGAGCTAGCCGAGGTTCCAGAGGCATGTGTAAGTCATGCGTTAAAGCAATGTTGTGCAAAACACAACAGGCTAATATAATCTTGCACACAACTTCTGGGGAGTACTGCAGCACACCCCCTGTACGGTGGAGACATCTGAATGATGACTTCAACTGGCCAAAAGTGCCCTCTATTATGGCTCGAGGCCGTATGTGTGCCCTACTGTACCTACACTGAGGTACAGTGTTTGCACGCCTGTAAGGGGTGAGGAGATGTGGGGAGAGTGCATAGCCAGCGTCGCCTGAGGAGGGAAGAAAGGGCAGTTGTTAACATTTCCCTTTTTAACTTGCACAGAACATGATCTCTACGTTCGTACATGAAGTGTCTGTTGGGCCATGATTCTCACTGTACAATGGTTATTATTTGGGGGCATTCAGACATTTCAATGGCCCATATCACTCATTTTTAGTGCTTGGTACTTACCCAGTAGCCACATGTTGCCAAATTCTCATGCAGCCATACGCCGGGCAAGAGGTGACATGCGGAATATGAATCTGTCATGCGTACTGCCTGGGAACACTGCATGCACGTCGATGAACCTCCCACTGGCATCACAGACAAATTGCACATTGATGGAATGCCATCTGTGTTTGTTGGAGAAGATGTGTGCAATGTGGCGGGGTGGCTGAAGGGCCACATGGGTGCAGTCAATTGCACCCAGCACACGTGAGAGTTGTGCAAGGAAATAAAAATCTCTTGCTGTGGTTTGTCTGGCCAGTGTATGTGGCATTTGTATGTAGTTGGGGGCTCTAGTAGTGAAGCATCTCAGTACCTGATGCAGGCACCGAGACTGGCTCGCCTGGGAAATGCCCACAAGGTCACTGGTGACCCTTTGGAATGACCCAGTGGCAAAGAAGTGTAGGGCAGACAGGATATTGAGAAATGCTGGTATTGCATGTGAGCAGCAGGTCACAGAATCAAGTTCCTGCTCCACTCACAGACCATATCCAAGATGACTTCTGGTGGGAAACGGTACCTGGCCCTTACATCTTGGCTGGTCATTCCAAATAGGTTGATCCTCTGCCTGAAAATCCTCTCAGCTCTCCTCCTCCTCCTCAAGTAGTTTTTCCGCATGGCAAGGGGCAGTGCTACAAACACATTCAGTGACATCCTGAAAAGGTTTGTTTGTGTCTGCTCTGCATGTATCCATGTTGGCGGGATGGGATTGGCTGCAGTGGATCAGCTGATCCATGGTGGGGGATGGTAGACACTTGAACAGGTGTTTACCCTTGTCTAACATGACCAACTGCCAAAATTCGTATCTTCCGGCCGGTAATCTGAATTTCCGGCCTGTAATCGGAATTTCCGGCTCGTAATCGTAAATTACGGCACTATTCTGGAGATTGCGGCCCAAAATTGTAAAATGCACCAAAGAGCCGTAAATTACGGCCCGGCGGCGGACGTAAAGTTAGTAGTCATAAGTATATTCTGTGAATACCGAAAGTAGTAAGTTCATTCTGTGAATCCCGAAAGTAGAAAGTTCATTCCGTGAATGCCAAAAGTAGTAAGTGCATTCTGTGAATACCAAAATAGTAGTAAGTTTAGGATTTAGTCTTAAGTTCATTCTTTGAATCGGGCCAGCCGTCTGCCAATACCTAAGCACTTATGGGGCAGACTTACAAGCACTCTGTGCCACCAGTATGTCACTTTTTTATTGTACTGATGGGCACTCCTTCATATTTACAAGGAGAGGAAAAGCCAGCCTGCATGGTTTTTCCTCTCCTTGTAAATACGACCCCTTCATACACAGAACTTTGCGTTGAAGGGGCGTTCCATAGGTGTTGCTGTGGGTTTTCCCAAGCAACACCCATAGAACAAGACAAATCTCCAGATTTATGAGAAATCGTAAATCTGGAGATGTGTGTGAATGCTGCGCCATCCTAGAGTTGGTGTAGCAAGGCGCAACAAGGAGAATTGTTTTCATTTCTCCTCATTTTTTCCTCTTTCAATCCATGCTGCATACTACAGCATACATTGAAAGAGGAAAATGCCTTTACTGGTTGTTTTTGTGCAGGAAGATGTCCCTTCCTGTAGAAAAACAATCTCCGCACGACACAGACATCCTTGCACCATGTATTTACAACAAGGGGTGGTGAGGGACAGAGTTTCTGAATTAAGCAGAAAGCTCTCACCCAGTCAAGAGATCAGGGCTAGATCCAACACCGTTTTTTAGCTCACTGCACCATCCCAGTTTCAGAACCTGGCTGTATGCAAATTAGTCTGTTCCTGTCCCAGTGCATGATGGGAACAGAGCAAACCAAACTACAAAAGCCAATTCTTACACTGGGAAGGAAACAAGCTCCCGGGGACCGGTTTCTGGCATTACAGCCGTCTTCGGCCCGGTTTGCTTGAATCCTGATGGTGCAATGAGCAAGGGTCTCACATCTGAGAATACCCTTCCACGCTTAGGGTGGACAATAATATTTACAACAAGGGGTGGTGAGGGACAGAGTCTCTGAATTAAACAGAAAGCTCTCACCCAGCCAAGAGATCAGGGCTAGATCCAACACCGTTTTTTAGCTCACTGCACCATCCCAGTTTCAGAACCTGGCTGTATGCAAATTAGTCTGTTCCTGTCCCAGTGCATGATGGGAACAGGGCAAACCAAACTACAAAAGCCAATTCTTACACTGGGAAGGAAACAAGCTCCCGGGGACTGGTTTCTGGCATTACAGCCGTCTTCGGCCCGGTTTGCTTGAATCCTGATGGTGCAATGAGCAAGGGTCTCACATCTGAGAATACCCTTCCACGCTTAGGGTGGACAAAAATGTTTACAACAAGGGGTGGTGAGGGACAGAGTCTCTGAATTAAACAGAAAGCTCTCACCCAGTCAAGAGATCAGGGCTAGATCCAACACCGTTTTCCATCCCATCAGGATTCAAGCAAGCCGGGCCGAAGACGGCTGAAATGCCAGAAACCGGTCCCCGGTAGCTTGTCTCCTTTCTGGTAAAGAATTGGCTTGGTAGTTTAGTCTGCCCTGTTCCCATGATGCACTGGGCCAGGGACAGACTGATTTGCATATAGCCAGGTTCTGAGCTGGGATGGGGCAGTGAGATAAATAACGGTGATGGATCAAGCCCTGATCTTTGGACTGGGTAAGAGTGGTCTGCTCAATTCAGACACTCTGTTCATCACCACCCCCTTTTGTAAATCGATTTTGGCCACTATAGGTGTGGCAGGGTATACTCAGACATGAGTCCCTTTCTCACTGCTCCATCAGGATTCAAGCAAGCCGGGCCGAAGACGGCTGAAATGCCAGAAACCGGTCCCCGGTAGCTTGTCTCCTTTCTGGTAAAGAATTGGCTTGGTAGTTTAGTCTGCCCTGTTCCCATGATGCACTGGGCCAGGGACAGACTGATTTGCATATAGCCAGGTTCTGAGCTGGGATGGGGCAGTGAGATAAATAACAGTGATGGATCAAGCCCTGATCTTTGGACTGGGTAAGAGTGGTCTGCTCAATTCAGACACTCTGTTCATCACCACCCCCTTTTCTGAATCGATTTTGGCCGCTATAGGTGTGGCAGGGTATACTCAGACATGAGTCCCTTTCTCACTGCTCCATCAGGATTCAAGCAAGCCGGGCCGAAGACGGCTGAAATGCCAGAAACCGGTCCCCGGTAGCTTGTTTCCTTTCTGGTGAAGAATTGGCTTGGTAGTTTAGTCTGCCCTGTTCCCATGATGCACTGGGCCAGGGACAGACTGATTTGCATATAGCCAGGTTCTGAGCTGGGATGGGGCAGTGAGATAAATAACGGTGATGGATCAAGCCCTGATCTTTGGACTGGGTAAGAGTGGTCTGCTCAATTCAGACACTCTGTTCATCACCACCCCCTTTTCTGAATCAATCCTTGCACCATGGAGCAAGGGTGCCTGTGTCACCGCATGGCTGCAGTTTGTACAGCAGTGCAGAGGGAAGCACAGAGTTGCAACATATTCATTTATATATATCACATCCCTGTGCTTCGGAAGTGCCACAGTGCAGTGCAGCTAAAGAGCTTGCAGTGTCACGCTGCAGTACTTCCTCATAAATCTTCACTTATAAATTCACCATACACTACTAATGCATTCTTTCAGTCAATCATGCTGTATACATACATTCAACCAAACTTTCACACATTACCTGGCAATTATAGTTCTTTCTTTAACCAGTTAAGGTAGTTCTGATAAGAACGTTTGTTTTTCTTCTTTTTTCTTTTCTATTTTTTTTGTTTTTTCAAAAAATGAACAAAAAAAAGAACGAATAAAACAGGAAACTTTTGGAATTACTTATCATTCCAAAAACAACAACAACAAAAATTAACAACAATGGTTGCGTTGCGCAGCACAAACTGCATCCACCGACTGCTCACCGAAGCATATACGTTTCTTACACTTCACACAGTGTTGCTCAAGAAAGGAGAATTCTGGCCTAATGTCCATTGCCGGTGTTCCTAAAGACACTCCAGACGCACTTGCCACAGCAGGTGAAGGGTTCAAAACAGCTCGCCTAATTTCCTCCCGAGCAAGATTGAGAGGATGTGTAGTCTGGAGATGCTTGTACATAGAAGCAGTGCCACAAGAGTAATTATTTTTCACTGCCTCTTGACAGGACCCGGTCACAAATGTTGCACGTCATCTTTCTCGCATTTACTTTCTTCTGTCCAGGTGGAAAAGTGAAGAATTTCCACATGACAGATTCCGGCCTCTGTGGACGTGGTGCCTCCTGCAAGAATTCTTCTTCAGAAGATACTTCCTCCTGCTGCTGCTGTCCAGATGCCATTTTGTTTGATATATTTTGAAATACACCAAAAAAACAAGCAAAAAGGGTTTTTGTAGGAAAAGAGAGGTCTCTCTAAAGATGCTCCAACAAGAATGATTAAAATGGGTGGGGTCCTTCAATAGTTACAGTGGGAAATGTTATGAACAAACTAAATCTTTTTTTTTTAGGTCACATGGGATCCGCGCACTCTACGCTCACAAAGCACGCACCCAACGCGACTTTGCGAAAATATATTTAAAAATAATATACGTTTATTATAAGTACAAATATATTATTTGTATGAATATCTTAGATAATCTCTTGCCCTAATATGTATATTAAAACCACATACATTTCATTTTAGAACCTACATTTTTTTGCGGGAGTTTCGCACCCAGCGCGCCCCAGCACGTATATGACGTCACATGGGACCCGCCACCATGCAATCGTTGCGTACCTTAATGTTCATGTGTCGCGAATGCGCGGGAGCAGGAGTCGCGGACTGGTCGCATACCAATCGCGCACATCACATAATATTAAATGTATATGATGTAACTGAAAAACATGCTGCCGTCGCACACCGTACGCGGATCCGTCACGACTTTTCCAAAATGGCGGCTAGAATCCGCGCACCCACTGTGATGTGTACGCTTTGGGAGTGCGACTCCAGAAAAATTTTGGAAAAATAATATAAAAATATGAAAAGAAATAAAAAATGAAACAATATTTCAGTTTGAAATTAAAAAAATAAATTTTTGTGCAACTTTCAGGAAAATATATAATGTTATTTAATGAATAAAATATTTATGAATAAATAGTTAAAAAACTGTAGAAAATCAGTACAATAAAATAGGTATAACTACAATTACACTTAAAAATTAGCATTTAAAAACCTTTGAAATTCACTGAAAAAACCATAGGTTTCAGAGACGTTATAGTTAGAAATTAGCATTTAAAAAACCTTTGAAATTCACAGAAAAAAACATAGGTTTCAGGCGTGTTATAGTTAGCTGTACATTTCACTCGTACAAAACCATAGAAATTCCTCTTTTATAGTTAGTTCTGCTAATTATAACTTGCGCACCTGCAATGCACTGCTGATGATGTCACATATTATATCATTCATGACATGGTTAGTGACATCACTTATGACATCAATGATGACATCTCAAATGACACCCTGAAACCTTTGTTTTTTTCTGTGACTATATATATATATATATATATATATATATATATATATATATATATATATATATATATATATATATATATATATCCACAGAAAAAACATAGGTTTCACACCAGTTATAGTTAGGAATTAGCATTTAAAAAACCTATTAAATTCACTGAAAAAACCATAAGTTTGACACCAGTTACAGTTAGCTGGAAATTTTACTGACATAAAACCATTGAAATTCCCACGTTATAGTTAGTTGGACTCACTATAAGTTGCGCGCCTGTAATGCACTGCTGATGACGTCACATATTACATCACTCATGACATGGTCAGTGACATCACTCATGACATTGCTGATAACACAATCCAGTGAATGTGTGTCTTTCTGAAAAATAAATATCTATTATATATATGTATATGTAAAGGTCGATGGAAGAATAAATGTTTAAATAAGTGTCTTAATGGATGTTTTTTTTTATTAATTGATTGGTTAACTGGCTTATTAAATGTATCTTAGTGAATACATATATTAGCGAGTATTGTTTAAATATTTAAATATTTGTATCAGTGTTTCACTTTGTGTATAAGTGGCTGCATGGGTTGGTGAGTAGCTACATGTGTGTGTGTATGGGTTATTAGATGTTTTTTTTAGTATCAGTATGAGTGTCTGTATGGTTTGGTGGGGGTGTTACTTAGCACATAGATGCATCAATGACTGACTCACTGTTTGTATGTGTTTTGAAGACAGCATATGTGCAGGACTGTATGGGTGGATGAGTGTGTATATGTGTGTGTTAGTGAGTGAATGACTGTCTCACTAGCGTCTTTATCAGTAACTACATATGTTTTAATCTAGTATATGTGAGTATTGATGTATATAAGTGAGTATATGTGAGAGGGAGATATTGAAAGAGTTCTTGTTTAAATAAGTATGTGTTTCTATAAGTGATTGTTTAAGAGAGTAAGTATGTGTAAGTTTCCTTAGAAGTAAGGTGGTAGTGTGTGTATAGCTGTATATGCAAATAAATGGATGTTCAACAGTTTATTTGCATGTGTGATTATGTGTGTGAGTAACTTTTGGATGACTGTCGGTGTGTAACAGGATGTATAGGTGTTTCACTACATATGATGAGTGAATATATGTATGAGTGACTATATAGAACTGTTGGTGAATGAGTGGATGTGTATATAGATGGTGGTATTACTGAATTGGTTGTTGTAACTGGTATGGGTATCTCTATTTTTTTTAAAATTTTAGTTTCTATTTTTGAATATGTGTTTCAAGGGTTACATTACACTGAAAGGAGGTCTGTCACTCGGATGGTGTCATCAGTGATGTCATGAGTGATGTCACTGACCATGTCATGAGTGATGTAATATGTGACGACATCATCAGTGCATTGCAGGCGCGCAAGTTATAGTGAGTCCAACTAACTATAACGTGGGAATTTCAATGGTTTTATGTCAGTAAAATTTCCAGCTAACTATAACTGGTGTCAAACCTATGGTTTATTCAGTGAATTTAATAGGTTTTTAAATGCTAATTCCTAACTATAACTGGTGTGAAACCTATGTTTTTTTCTGTGAATTTCATAGGTTTTGTAAATGCTAATTCCTAACTATATATAGTGCCTCAAACCTATGTTTTTTTCAGTGAATTTCAAAGGCTTTTTAATAGCAAATTTCTATTGCTATCAAAAATAATATTTTTTATAATGAATCCTATATTGTATATTTATGCAATACAATTTTTTTTATGTATACTCTTCATTTTTTTTGCCCTGGAGCGCTCCCGGTGCGCGGACCGGTGTGCGCACCGGAAAGCGCAGTCTTGCGGCGCGCCCCGGTGCGCGTACCGGTGAGCGTCCCGTTTGCGCTATTGCCGCAAACGAAAACATCATCGTGACGTATAGCGTAGCCGCGTCCGCGTGATACGCACGGCGTAAGCGCACCCGGAAGCACCCGAGCGCATACGATATAAGCGCGAAATATAGTTAGTAAAACTAACTATATAGGAGCAATTCCAATGGTTTTGTATGAGTGAAATGTCCAGCTAACTATAACACCCCTAAAACATATAGTTTTTTGAGTGAATTTTAAAGGTTATTAAAATGCTAATTCCTAACTATATAAGGCCTGAAACCTATGGTTTTTCCAGTGAATTTCAAAGGATTTTTAAATGCTAATTCCTAACTATATAAGGCCTGAAATCTTTGTTTTTTTCAGTGATTTTCAAAGGTTTTTTTAATGCTAATTCCCAACTATATAAGACCTGAAAGCCTACCAGGAATCTCCAGTGTGCGCCAGGGGACTGCATTGCAGAGAGGTGTAATGAAGCCACGCCCCTTTTTACACCACTCTGCAACGCAGCACCCGTGCATGTTTTAAGAGGGGGAACTAATTCCCCTTGCATACTGGGGGCCCCTGGGGGCCAACTAGCCCACCTGGAACCTCCAGTATGCGCCAGGGGGCTGCATTGCAGAGGTGTAATGAGGCTATGCCCCTTGTTACACCTCTCTGCAACGCAGCCCCCTGCCACGTTTGCAGAGGGGGAACTAATTCCCCTTGCATACTGGGGGTCCCTGGGGGCCCCTGGGGGCCAACTAGCCCACCAGCAGCCTCCAGTATGCGCCAGAGGGCTGCATTGCAGAGAGGTGTAATGAGGCCACACCCTTTTTTACACCTCTCTGCAACGCAACCCCTGTGCATGTTTGAATAGGGGGAACTAATTCCCCTTGCATACTAGGGATCCCTGGGGGCCAACTAGCCCACCTGGAACCTCCAGTATGTGCCAGGGGGCTGCATTGCACAGAGGTGTAATGAGGCTATGCCCCTTTTTACACCTCTCTGCAACGCAGGCCACTGGCCCGTTTGCAGAGGGGGGGGCTAATTCCCCTTGCATAATGGGGGTCCCTGGGTCATATCTGCCCAAACACCGATATTCCGAACGATTGAAAATGACTTTTCTTGAGAAACATTTGGATTATCATGTCCTATACTTTGGAATTTTTGAAAGACTGACTTTGAGGATGCTATAAATTACTCAAGTCTGCCCGAATTGTGTGGGTAAAATTGATACCTAGTCACTTTGAATAAGAATGGACTTACGTCTCGTCTAACATTTGGAAGAAATATCTAGTTATATGACAACAGGATACCGACATAACTTGAAGGAAATAAGAACGCCCATGAAGAAGTTCTGTTGTACAGAACGAAACGTTTCGGCTGGCTGTGGTACATAAACTTAAGGAAAATAAAAGCATTTGAATATACACCAAGATTCAGCGCTTCAATAAGGACTCTAAGTGATATGATTTGATTGGACTTATTGTGCAAGTGGTGCTGTGCCAAACTTTGGAATATTCTCCACTACTCTCTACTACTTACTCTCTCCTACTCCACTACTCTCAAATACTCACTCTCTACTACTCATTCTCTACTACTTCACTACTCTCTCTCCACTAATCACTCCCTACTACTCACTATCTACTACTCTCTACTACTCACTCTCTACTACTCTCCCTCTACTACTCACTCATTACTACACACTCTCTACTACTCTCTACTACTCACTCTCTACTTCTCATTCTCTACTACTCTCTACTACTCACTCTCTACTACTCTCTCTCTACTACTCACTCTCTACTACTCACTCTACTACACACTCTCTACTACTCTACTACTCACTCTCTACTACTCACTCTACTACTACTCTCTACTATTCTCTCTCTCTGCTTCTCACTCTCTACTACTCACTCTCTACTACTTTCTACTGCTCACTCTTTACTACTCTCTACTACTCACTCTCTACTGCTCTCTACTACTAACTCTACTACTTACTCTCTACTACTCACGCTCTACTACTCTCTACTACTCACTCTCTGCTACTCTCTCTACTGCTCTCTACTACTCTCTACTACTCACTCTCTACTCTCTATTACTCACTCTCTACTCTCTACCTCTCTACCTCTCTCTACTTCTCTCTCTACTAGTCTCTACCTCTCTACCGCTACCTCTCTACCTCTACCTCTCTACCTCTACCTCTACCTCTCTCTACACGCACACATATACACGTATATATGCATATATATGCATATGCATTATATATATGTATGTGTATGTATGTATATATATATATATATATACATACATATATAAACATATATAATCTGTATATCGATATAAATACAAATATAAATGCATGCATACATATGCATATATGCATAGAGATGCATGTTATTTACATGAAAGTTTAAAAAACACTAATAAAAGCAAAGCTAAAAAGCCACCTCATTACAAACAGAATGGCTTTAACTTAAACGAGGGCGAGATCTATTGCATTTCCAATGCTTGTTTACTTTGGTTCCATCAAGAAGGCATTCAGATGTGTCACACATTTGCCATAAATTCTGAATGTTAGCACTCTAGTTGCTCATTAGATCACTGTAGTAAAGCTACTGCATGATGAACTCCATCCACTCCGGATCTCCGACCGACCCCTGCCCTCACCACGTCTTCAACAAGGCCGACGCTGTCATCACACCCCACCTACGGGACATCATCAACACCTCCTTCGACACCGCCACCTTCCCGGAGAGCTGGAAGCACGCCGAACTCAGCGCTCTACTAAAGAAACCAACAGCGGACCCCACCGAACTCAAGAATTACCGCCCCATCTCGCTCCTCCCATTTCCAGCCAAAGTCATCGAGAAGACCGTCAACAAACAGCTGGCCGCCTTCCTCGAGACGAATGGATCCCTCGACCCCTCACAGTCTGGCTTCCGAGCCAACCACAGCACCGAGACCGCCCTCATCGCTGCCACCGATGACATCCGAGCCCTGATGGACAACGGAGAAACAGCGGCCCTCATCCTCCTAGACCTCTCCGCGGCATTCGACACTGTCTGCCACCGCACCCTAGTGCAGCGCCTCAGCAACGTCGGAATCCAGGAGAAGGCACTGGAATGGATCATCTCCTTCCTCGACGGAAGAACACAGAGAGTCCGTCTACCACCGTACAAGTCAGAGGCCACCGAAGTCATCTGCGGCGTCCCTCAAGGATCCTCACTGAGCCCCACCCTCTTCAACGTCTACATGAGCCCCCTCATGGCCATCGCACGCCAACACAACCTCAACATCATCTCCTACGCTGACGACACCCAGCTGATCATCTCCCTGACCAACGACCCCACCGCCGCCAGAGCCAACCTTCACGAAGGGATGAAAGACGTAGCCGAGTGGATGACGACCAGCCGCCTGAAACTGAACTCAGACAAGACGGAAGTCCTCATCCTGGGCTCCTCGCCCTCCGCCTGGAATGACTCCTGGTGGCCCCCCCGCCCTGGGCACCGCACCCAAACCGACAGACCACGCACGCAACCTGGGCTTCATCCTGGACTCCTCCCTCCATGACCAGACAAGTCAACGCCGTCTCCTCGTCGTGCTTCAACATCCTGCGCATGCTACGGAAGATCTTCCGGTGGATCCCCACTGAGATCAGGAAGACGGTCACCCAGGCCCTCGTCATCAGCCGACGGGACTACGGCAACGCCCTCTACGCCGGAACCACCGCCAAGCTCCAGAAGAGACTCCAGCGGATCCAGAACACCTCAGCCAGACTCATCCTCGACATCCCACGACACAGCCACATCTCCGGACATCTGAGAGACCTGCATTGGCTCCCCGTCAACAAAAGAATCACCTTCCGTCTCCTCACCCACACACACAAAGCCCTACACGATCAAGGCCCGAGCTACCTCAACAACCGCATCAACTTCTACGCTCCCAAACGCCATCTCCGATCAGCCAGTCACGCCCTCGCCGCCGTCCCCCGCATCCGAAGAACGACAACAGGAGGAAGGTCCTTCTCCTACCTGGCCGCCAAGACCTGGAACTCCCTCCCGACCGACCTGCGCCTGACCCAAGACCACCTCTCCTTCAGGAAGAAGCTCAAGACCTGGCTGTTCGAGCAGTAGCAGCACCCCCCCCCCCCCAAGCACCTTGAGACCCTCCGGGTAAGTAGTGCGCTCTATAAATGTCTTTGATTGATTGACTGCTCACCAGGGAAGTCTGCTGCTGGTATTCAAAGTGCATGTTTCAGTCTGCATGTCAGACTTTTTTTTAAGGAAATAGAAGAGGATTTGAGAAGTCACTCAAAATGATCCCTAATTTTTCTTTCTGAAGCACTAATCATACTTTCTATGGCAAAATAAACCCCCTCATTTTGTTCCTTTTCAAATTAAATGTTTTCAGACTTACCACTTCATTCCAATCAAGATGACTTATGGTGTGCCATACTTTTGTCATAAGTAAGACTGTTAGCGCTCTAGTTGTTCTTTAGAACACTCTGGGACATTCTGTCATTGGGCTATACTTGGGCTACATCTGGGTGATATTTGGGCTACATTTAGGCTCTTTTGTCTCTGGTGGCCATCTTGGGAGACTGCATGTCAGAATTTTTTAATGAAATTGAAGAGGATTTGAGAAGTCACTCAAAATGTGCCCTAATTTTTCTTTCTGCAGCACTAATCATACTTTCTATGGCAAAATATACCCCCTTATTTTGTTCATTTTTAAATTAAATGTTTTAAGAGTTACCACTTTATTCCAATCAAGATGGCTTCAGGTGTGCCATACCTTTGTAATAAGTAGGACTGTTAGCGCTCTAGTTGTTCTTTAGAACACTCTGGGACATTCTGTCAATGGGCTATACTTGGGCTACATCTGGGTGATATTTGGGCTACATTTGGGCTCTTTTGTCTCTGGTGGCCATCTTGGGAGACTGCATGTCAGTATTTTTTAATGAAATAGAAGAGGATTTGAGAAGTCACTCAAAATGTGCCCTAATTTTTGTTTCTGCAGCACTAATAATACTTTCTATGGCATAATATACCCCCTCATTTTGTTCTTTTTTAAATTAAATTTTTTAAGAGGTACCACTTTCCTCCCATCACGATGGCTTCAGGTGTGCTATACCTTTGTAATAAGTAGGACTGTTAGCGCTCTAGTTGTTCTTTAGAACACTCTAGGAGGCTGCAGTAGAACACAAAGGAATCAACTGACAGTCTCTGTCCTTGTTGGATGTACATGTTTTACTGAGAATGTCAGACTTCATTCTCACATGACTGAGAAAGATAATGTGAATTTACAGAAAATATGCTTTCAGTTTAGCTTATAGATCCCCTTCCAAACCTCTGTGGGAAAATCATGAGATATTAGTTTTCTTTCAAACATGATATCAGCAGAAGGCTTTTTCACATGATAAAATCAACTTACAACACACCACAATTCCTAAAATGAGTATGATACCATCAACAAATGATTTATAATGCAACTAAAATCCTAAAACCCTCTATTAACTACACTGCTTTTTAATGAGGTGCTATCATGTATATTGGTCCCAAGATGGCTGCCAACACTTCTTGGATGAAGTGCTGACAGCCAATCAGATCAGATGTGTGGTTAGGCTCCGCCCAGATATATATATTTTTTTAACCTAAATTACTCACAATCCACTGGAGCACATATCTTGAGACATAGCAAAGGCACATCGGGCTACCAGTCCCTACAATTTTGCCAAGTTTTGTGGAAATCCATTCAGCCGTTTGGGCTAAAAGTGAGTCCAACCGCCCTATGGAAATTAACATGGGGAAAACACGTTTTGGGACCCCCCTTTTATCTCGGCCCCCGCTTGACGAATCCCCCCAAACTTCCAGGGAAGGAGCGGAGCGCAGTGAGGCAAATTTAAGGAAAATTACAGGCAGATTCCTCAACCGGCGCCAAAGTTATTCCCAATAGAATGTTGCGGATTTCCCATAGAAAACAATCCTAACTATAACTACCAACTGGCGACCGCCAGTAGGTAATATATATATATATATTACCTACTGGCGTGTCGCCAGTAGGTATATATAGTTAGGATTATTTGTCTATGGAACTTTTGAAAATTCTATGTCTAATAACTTTGGCGTTTGTGGACGGAATCGGCTGAAATTTTCAGGAAAATGGCACATTTTGTTTCTGAGCAGCCCCTGAAAATTCGGGGGGTTTCATCAAGGGGGGGGCGAGAAAAAAGGGGTGTCCCAAAACACGTTTTTCCCATTCATTTTTCCATAGGGCCTTTGGCCTCACTTTTAGCTCGAACGGCTGAATGGATTTGCACGAAACCTGGCAAAATTGTAGGGACTGTTAGCCCGATGTGCCTTTGCTAGGTCTCAATATATGTGCTCCAGTGGATTTTGAGAAATTAACGTTCAAAACAAGATATATATATCTGTAACAGCGCTCCGGGCTGCGCTCCGGTCCGCTTACTTTTTGCGAAACGGAACTTTGCGATGCGAAGCTGATTGGCTCTCCGGTGTCTGTCAACATTCTAAACAGTCCGGAGCGGCCGCCATCTTATCTCTCGGTAGGATCGAGAGAGAAGAAGAGGTGAAAAACGAAGGGGGAATTTAATGAAAGGGGGCAAGGTATACCCCTCTTGACCCCCTAGGAATGATGTTGGGGTTATTAAAGGGTCCCGTGGGGAAAATAAAAAAATATATATTTTTCACGGTAGAAGCGCTTCCCGGGCCGCGAACTGGGCCGCAAACTGGTAGCGAAACGGGAAATCGCCATTTTGTGTTTCGTTTTAATTGAATTACTAGGTATAAGGGGGTGCGGGAGACGTATCCTGATCCCTTATGTTTTCTGAGGGTGGCTGAGGAGGCTCATATATGTTGATATATGTCTTCCAGCGGCTGTGCGTGAGCTTTTTTTTTATTTTTGCTGCGTGACGTCTGTTAACATTCGATTCGATGGAAATCAGGAAGTGTTGACCGCCATTTTGACACTGCGAGTAAATATATTGTTAAAAATAATTGTTATAAATTAATCCGTGTTGATAAACATTGTCTGCGCCATCTTGTCTTTTTGTCCAATGCCACAATTTTGTCGTGCACGGCAGCCATTTTAGATGCCTTGACCAGACCCACTCTCTGCACGCCGTCGATTCTCAGCTCGGCTCCCCACCCTCGCAAGCATCTCCCCCACGCACTGGTCACCCCCGCTCTCTCTCTCATGCATGGGCCATATACTTCCCCCCATCTGCGCTGCTCTTCCCTGAGAATCACACCCTGTGCCCGCCCGACACCTCCCTTTCACCCTATTCACTACCGCACCCTCTGACACTCCTCTTCCTCTGTGTCCGATTGTCCAGGCCGGACCCAGGCTATCACCTAGCCCTGCGGATGTAGTTTATGGCCCCAGCTGTAGAGAATCCAGACATACCAATCCTCCCGATTCAGGCGTGAGACTACTGATTTCAGTGCTAGTCTCCCGCCTCCCGATTCCTGCAAGCAAAAACCCGGGGGCATATTACCAACAACTAGCGATAATTTTTGTCTCTAACTTGTTTAGAGACAAAAATTATCGCCGCACATCGGCGAATTTTATCGCAGATAAACCTTGCTATTAGCAAGGTTTATCGCAAATGCGATAAAAAACGGCCGCAATGCATGAATATCGCTGAAAAGTCCGCGATATTCATGCATTATCCAGCAAATGCTCTTAGCCATGTTATCCACCTCACATTGGATAACATGGCTAATAACTGCTCAGGGCAGGTGTTAGCTTTTGGAGATATTCGCGCTTAGCGCGAATATCTCCAAAAGTTGGTAATAGGAGATAGCGATGTTAGGGACTGTTTCCAGTCGCTAACATCTTGGCACGCCCACTTTGCATGTCATTAGTGATAAATATCACTGACATGCAAAGCGGGGCCCAAGATGGTCGCTATCTCCTTTTAGCTGTCACTAATTGGTGTTAGCGACAGCTTGGTAATAGGGAGATAATTTTATCTCCGCTTTCTTGGCTTTTAAAGCCAAAAAAGCGGAAATAAACCCCCTTGATAATATGCCCCACGATTCCTCGGGGGTTTCAGCTGACAGGGCTTGGTATTGTGTTACGTGCTAATTCTTCCAGGAAACGTCAGAGGGTTGATGCAGGGGTTCTAGAAGGGGTGATAAACCATTTAAGCCTCATGAACAAGCGCATGGTCCTTTAAAGATTTGTGAAGTACTCGGGGCGGCGGTGTGTGTGTGCCCTCTTTCAGGAGCGGGCGGGGGGGGGGGGGCACTGCCAGCAACTTGCCAGGCAGTGTTCAACACGTGTATCACCCTTTCTCTGCCTGCTATTGCGCTCCATGCTTCGGAAAGGTAAGAAAAAGAACGTGCATTTGAGTTTGAAATGTCCGATCCTGTAGCAGTACACTTGTAAAGCCCACACATGACAATAACCCGATTCAAGGCCCCATTCACCCGATTTAAAAAAAATATATAGTACTCCAAGAAAGTAGGATTATAAAACTTTATTAACTTTTAAATATAACGAACGCAACAAAAACTGTAAATATATTTAAACATTTTTTGACAAAAAAAAACAACAATGGTCAGAACCTGTCTTTTGTGCGAATAGTCCCAAGGCAGCACAACGTGCTGAGTTGTGGAAGGCACCCAGGTGAAGAACCATCCCTTCTTTAAACCCCATGGTGACCAACTATAGTTTCAATGAGTGCTATGTCCCAGGTTTTACATAAAGTAGTGTTTACCTACAGTGGTGCTGTGTAGGACACTCCGAATGGAAATTAACCAGAACTATAACGATAACAACAACAACAACAATAATATAACTTTTATGCCCAAATTACGCAAACATTTAGCTAATCTGCTAAAGGGGGGAGTCGCCATTTCTTTTGATAATTTATTCACCCATCCGTAGCCTCTCTAATCTCCATTACAATATGTTTCTTGCTGTCGCTAGCTGATGAAAAAACTAAAGTGATAACTTCCTCATCCTTATTTTGTCTTTCTTTGTTCCTTAAGATGTTATCTGTGTCAACCTCTTCCGAGAATGCTGATGCGTTAGGGATTTCCTTGTGTTTCTTAATAGCATTGGTGTCTGCACACTTCTTTGTCAATTCTGTGAACATGATAACTGCTTCATAAACAGACGATATCTTTGTTAAGTCATTAGTGTTAAGTGTGTCTGAAACTACAGTGCCCTTCTGTTTTTCTTTCTTCAGGCTCTACAGAGTTTTGTGTGTTGTTCTTTTGAGCGACAATTATTCCAGAGGTTTCAGGTTCACTTGTTTTGTCCTGCAGTGAGTTAACAGCTTTAGAGACTTCATGTTTATTTGCTATGCCCTGCTGTGCGTCAACTGCTTCAGAGACGTCAGCCTCATTTGTTATGTTTGACTAGATCCTGGACCTGCCCGGCCGCGCCCAAAATGGCGCCGGTGTAAATGGGACTCGTAACTGCTTGTTGTGTACTGGTTGCCCAACCTTGATATCACGAGATACGTATGCAGTTTTGAAGCACATGGCGGAGGCTCGTCTGCTGTAGTGGGGCGCCCCTTTATCGTTTCAGTTGCCATTCCGCCCGCTTTTGCTTCACTGTGCCTTTTCCGCCATTCAGCTGTTTACCGCCCGCTCTTACGGCTACAGCGTCTCGCTCACCATGTAGTTGAGTTGCTCCCACTCTTGCGGTGCAGCGATAGGCGACTGCCACAGGACTCTTAAAATGGCGGCCGGCTCTTCGGATTTGGGCCTGGTCCAGTAAAATGGCCCTGGGACACCTTGGAACTCGGACGCTTGTCTGCCAGGGCTTGGGTCCCATTCTCGAAAGCGTCCCCTCAGCCTTGAAGATTCTACAAAAGTCTTGGGGGCCCTCGACTCCCGCAGGCTTCCGGTGGGGAGCGGCTGCCATGATTGCTTGCGGAATGGCCACGACGGAGCTACGAGATGGTGGTGCTCTCATGGTGATGCCAGCTTCAGTCTGAAACATCCAGAAACAAGGTGGGGCTTTCATCGTTTGGGAAAAAAAATGTTTTAATCCAATGAAAAGTGTTATTTTTAGGTCACATGACCTAGTCTTACATCATTAGGAAAACAAAAGTAAAATGAACCAATGAAAAGTTTTATTAACAAGTCACATGACCTGTTATGCTTACGTTACGCGCTGGGCGGCGCGCTCTGGATCGTTTCCGGGAAGCTGCGCCTTGCGCACCGGAGCACTTCCGGGTGCGCTAACGCGGCGCGTCATATGACGCATTACGCGACAACGCAGGTCCAGAATATAGTCAAAATGTCTCCACCAACCAGCGGTCGGAATACAACCGCTTTCAGCAGTCCAAAAAGTTCTGTTAAATCGCAAGAGCGGGAGCAACTCAACTACATGGTGAGCGAGACGCTGTAGTCGCAAGAGCGGGCGGTAAACAGCTGAATGGCGGAAGAGGCACAAAGTAGCAAAAGCGGGCGGAATGGCAACTAAAACGGTAAAGGGGCGCCCCACTACAGCGTGTCTTTAGGTCAAACGGATTGTGGGACAAGGTCCAGAATGGAAGAGTCATCAAAAGGCAAAAAATTCCGCCGGACCCCGGGAGCCGGCCGCCTATGTCGGGGGCGATCTCAGGCCACACCAGGGCAACACGACTTGGGGAGGGGGCAGGAGCCAAGCGCCCCCTCCCAGTCCGCGCCATCTCACCGCCCCTCGGGGGCCTCCGTCAAGCGGTTTAGGGAGGCACAGTATCACATTGTTTTCCAATGCAGTCAGGTCCACAAACGGACCCCACTTACTTTGAATAGTGAAGCTGCAGCAGGTGCAAATAAGGTTTAGACAGTGTTACAAGCGCTGCTTAGAACTCTGAAGTATGGCACTCAACATCCAGGACTTATGCCATTTGTGTAAGGCAGCGACATCGAAGCAACTCAGGGACCAAAAGCATGAACGAACACTCACGTATGAAAATCTTATTTGGGGAAGGGGCAGGATCCAAACGCCCCCTCCCAGTTCGCGCCACGACACCGTATGTAGAAAATCTGAAGCCATCGTTCTACAAACTCTCAACCAGCCTTGGATGGAAAAATCTTAAAGAATGTACAAACTGAAAACCAATTTTTGTCTGCATAGCATCAGCAGCAACGCTTGCTATCAGTGCATGAGTTTCATGCTCGATCGATTGAGCTAGCCGGATCGGGCAACAAAAAGTATAAAATAGTTATGTAAATAGTTATTTAATAAAATGTTTTACCCTGTTACTTTGCTTGTGTGTTGTATATATTTATAATATTTGCATAGGGTTTGTTGTTATTTTGTGCGGGGTGGGTGGCGGAGTCGAGATGTCTTGCAGCCATCATGGTGTGGAGCTCAGTTCATCTCACTATTTTCGTATTTCTCATGAAGGGTTGTTCCTAATGTTTGTATTTTAGCGAGGTCAAAAAGAGATCCAATTAGCGGTCTACTGATTTTGCTCGATTACTTTTATTTTTTTACACGATTTTTCACTATCTGCAAAGACTAAACAGAGTATTGCGACTTTGTGCTTGTTTGTAAATAGAGAATGATCCAAAGAGAACCAATTCTAAAACAGTAAATGCTTGGATAACAATCAATCAAATGGAGAGACAAGCAGGTACGACGGATTACAACGGGGGTAAAGGTCTGCGTTAACTACCCTTCACTATCTGCAAAGAGAGAGTACTACTAAGAGAAAAGAGGGGAGGGGGGGTAGCGTTCAAAGCACATCAGCGTGCATAAACACGAAAACGTTTTTACCTATCACGTACTTGACATTTGACAGCTTTTGATATTTGCTATTAAAAAACCATTGAAATTCACAGAAAAAACCATAGGTTATAGTCCATATATAGTTAGGAATTTGCATTTACAAAACCTTGAAAATTCACTGAAAAAACCATTGGTTATAGAACATATATAGTTAGGAATTTGCATTTACAAAACCTTATTTTACTCGCATAAAACCATTGAAATTCCATATATAGTTAGATGCGCTAACTATATATCGCGCACCCGCAATCCACTGCTGATGATGTCACATATTACATCATTCATGACATGGTTAGTGACATCACTGATGACATCACTGATGACATCTCAAATGACATCACTGATAAAATCACTGATAACATCTCATTTGACATTACTGATCACATCACTGATGATATCATTCATGTGATAATACCATGAACCTCTTCAGACTCTAATATAACCTTAGATACAATCAGTGTAAACAGACAGTCACAGACTGTCACTCATCCATGGAGTTACTCACACACCTAGTCAGTCATGCAAACAATCAATCACACTTCCATTTCCTCAACTATACAGTTATACACACCTTACTTATTCAAACATATACTAACACATATTTACTCTGTTATACAATCCCTGATACAAGTTCACAATGACCAATACAGCCACTCACACATTCACTGGCTCTTATGCACAGTTATTTATATATGTCAACTCTCACATGTACTGTGTTTTACATATGTACTTACTTTGACATGTAGCACTGAGATATCCATTCACTCACTAATACACTAATGCACACAGTCATCCGCCCATACAGCTGTTTCCACATGCAGTTTTGAACCCATACATATAGTGAATCAACTACTCACACATCTATGTACAGAGTCACACACCTCCCAGCTACCCATACACACACACTCAGTGTCCCATACAAATACTTGGACAACCAATCAATAACCCATACAGTTATTCATATAGCTACTGATCAACACATGCAGCAGTTTGTAGAACAACAGATATAATGATGCACAAATTAAGATAGTTTAGTCACTAACCCATGCACTCATTAAGACACATTTAATCATTCTCTCATACAGTCAGTCATGCACCTACTAAATCCTTCTTCCAGACACTTATACATCCACTCATTCTTCAATATGTAAGACACATTTTAACTTTACAGAAACATACAGTCACTGGATGTTGTCATCAGTGATGTCATTTGAGATGTCATTTGAGATGTCATCAGTGATGTCACTAACCATGTCATGAATGATGTAATATGTGACATCATCAGCAGTGGATTGCGGGTGCGCGATATATAGTTAGCGCATCTAACTATATATGGAATTTCAATGGTTTTATGCGAGTAAAATAAGGTTTTGTAAATGCAAATTCCTAACTATATATGTTCTATAACCAATGGTTTTTTCAGTGAATTTTCAAGGTTTTGTAAATGCAAATTCCTAACTATATATGGACTATAACCTATGGTTTTTTCTGTGAATATATATATAGTTTCACATTTAGGTGGAGAGTAGCTCTTTTATATGTAGAATCTTCTAGCACCACCAACACTCTGAAACGGCTCAACTCAAAAGTGTGTTTCTCCAGCGAAGTTAAAAAAATAGTTTTTAGTGATTCTACACAAACAATGAACATTTCACGCGCAGTAGACACACAAGAACATACATGTTACCATCTCATTTCCACCCTGTTCCCCCTCTACCCTGCGTAGCTGTGATCGCCATTCTTGGACTGTGGATATAAATAATCCATATCACGTCCTCTTTGGAGGGTGAAGGCCTGATGACCGAGTCCCTCCACCCAATCGGCCCTGTAAGCCACCCGTCAGTCTGTGATAGGCCCTCCATTGCCCCAGACTCTCTGGAATTTTCTCAGACAGTCATGGCGGTCATAAACCACTCTTTCCGTCTCCGTGCATCTATTCATTCCCTCTTGCTACATGTCTCTCATGGTACATTCCCTTCCCCACAGCATTCTTTTAGCTACAACGAAGCCCAGCATACAAAATAATAGTTGCTTCCTTGGGATATCCACATTGTTGGGTATTCCTAATATAATCAGACAAGGTTTTTTCTGGATGGCAGTCCCCACCACAGCCTCAAATTCTGCTACGAGTGTCCCCTGGTAGTCATACACCCTGTGACAACTCCAAATTGTATTGAAAAATGTGTCCTCCTCCTAACCACACTGGAGGCACATAGGGCTTTTAGCTTTTTCAATTTTGTAGAGCCTAGACCTATTGTAGTAAGACCTGTGGAGGACATTGAACTGGATCAGGAGCAGCCTGGCTTTAATGGTGACCTCTGTAATGTGCATTAGGGCAGCCTCCCAGTTAACATCATCAAGGGCTCCCACATCCGCTTCCCACTTTGCCTGTAGTTCCCCAGATTGTCCGCTGTGCTGTTTAGCATGGCGCCATGCAAAAGAAAGACAGCCCTGTTTGGGATCGCGCCACCAAGGACCCTGGATCTCTAGCAGGCTGTGTTCCGCTAAATCATAGCCAAAACCTCTTCCTTTCCCAGGCTGCACATCAATTGTAGGTATTTAAAGTGCTATGTATTAGCTAAGCATATTCCTGTTCCAGTACCCCAAGTGGCTTGATTGTCCCTACCTCCGGGACATCCCTTTTTATCTCTATTCTGATCTGCCCCATTCATGGAAGCTTGAGGGTTTGCCCAATTTGGGCCGTAGTTTGCCCTGCTGGGTAAGGGGGTGGCCAAGGTGAGCTTCCCTTTCCAACTAATAGCACCCATGGTATCGCCCCATACATTCAGGGTGGTCCGAGTCAGCTCAGGGAGGTGTTTCCTAACTTGTTTCCCACAGATGTAAGGCACCCCTCCACCATAGCTGATCCCTCTCTCCTGTATGCCAGGTCATTTTGGGGGCTGTGTCCCCAGTCTTTTTTTTATGTGTAATAGTGTTGACCTATAGTATGCTGTTAAGTCTGGAAGCACAAGCCCTTCATTGTAGACAGATCTATTTTGGGTTTTGAGGGATATGCTCAGGATGCCTCCATCCCTTAGGAAGGTGAAGAGCATTTTATCTATTTTGTCAAAGTATTTATCGGTAATATAGCAAGGGGTGACTCGCAGAATATTTAGTAGCTCAGGCAGGGTGATAGTTTAAAAGAGGGCGGCCCTGCTCATGGTCATCAAGGGGAGTCTGCACTGCCTTTCTGTGTCATCACTAAAATCTTTCAGGACCCTGTGTAGGTTTAGTTCAGGAACTGCTTTCGATCCAGTGTAATCTCAATATCTATGTATTTAAAACCAGATTTTGTCAGTCAGTTATCTCCTATCAAACCCGGCAAATCTTTCTATTCCCCCAGTTGATAGAAGATGGATTTTTCCCAATTCAAGCAGTACCTGAAGTAAGTCTCAAAGGGCACCGAACACAGACAGAACTGCTGGGATTGACAGTTCTGGGTCCATCAAATACACCTAGCGATATTTTCTCTGCCTTGTCGGATATCTGGGGGAAACCCAGGATGTCCGCTCTGCAATGCGCCAAGCAGGCCATCGCTCGAGGTACAACAGAAACAGGAGGGGCGATAATGGACACACCTGTCTTGTGCTCCTCCCCAGGCTGAATGTTCCTGAGAGCATCCCATTCACCATTAACACTGCTGTGGACACCCTGTAGAGAACCCCACCAAGCTACAGAACCTAGGGTTGCAGCCAAAGTGCTGTAGGGTTTTGGATAGGTACTGCCAATCATTTGAATCAAGAGCTTTTTCAGCATCTAGCAACATTCTTGCCCTGAGTTTATTATCTGCCTTAAATCTATCCAGACGCAAATGCAGGTGCTTAATGTTCAGTCTTGTGGCCCGCCCTGGCATGAAACCCTTTAGGTCGGTGGGCACCAACTTGGTTACCACACCAGCCAGTCTGGTGGCAAGGATCTTGGCTAGGATACTGTCTGGATGTAGGGATTTTAGTAAGACAGGAAGCTTGGTGCTCAAGCTGATATGCGTAATGTGTTGAGTGAGAGAAGTAAGTACGGTGCTACCAGGTTTGGGGAAATACCCTCTAACCCCCGTATACGTGGGGGTCAAGGGAACCCACCCAATGATTAAGCAAAAGTCCTGGGCACATGTGATGAAGATAAGAAATACTAGTAGAATGTCTCGTATTTGTATTCAATTGGTCGACACCAGTAGATTAGTTGAAATGTTTTAATAATGCAAAAACCAAAGAAAAGACCAGCCGGCACGTGTTTTGTCACAAAGCGGGAGATGTCCCATGACTCTTCAGGGTTGTGTGGCGGTATGGAAGACTGGTGAGATCAACGAGCCGGTGGATTAATCATAGCGGCTGAAGGGTCAGAGGAACCCAGCAAACGAGTCTAATGTGGGATGGCGTCACAACCACGGAGAGGCGAGTGCCTACTATGGATGTCAGAACTTATCAATATGACGCGTGGTAAAGAGTCGGTGGCAATCGAGGGGTTGTAGAAACCTAAATCGGCGGTGTGTCCCGTGCAAATTATTGGAAATGGCGAGTGCAATCAAGCTGATACGCGGTGTGTACGAGGGAGCTGGGTGCCAGGTATGGACCGTGTGTAAAAGGTCCCAATACCGGAAGGGGCGAGAGGCGGGTACACCGTGACCTGGCTTAGGTCAAAGTGGGTAACACTAACTGGAACCGTGGTTGTGACATCCATAGTAGGCATTCTTCCATACCGCCACACAGCCCTGTAGAGTCACAGAACATCTCCTGCATTGTGACGAAACACGTGTCCGCTGGTCTTTTCTTTGTTTTTTGCATTATTAAAACCTTTCTACCAGTGTCCACCAATTGAATACGAGACATTCTACTCGTATTTCTTATCCTCATCACATGTTCCCAGGACTTTTGCTTAATCTTGGCTAGGATCTTCAATTTGATCCTTACTTTTGGTGTTCATCAGCGAAACCGGCTGGTAGGAGGAGCATTGGTTGGGCGGCTTCTCTTTTTTGGGATGAAAGCGTATTACGCAGGGTAGTGAGGTGGTAGGAGGAGCATAGGTTGGGTGGTTGCCTTTTTTTTGGTATGACCACAATAATGGTGCACTTTCTGAACAGATTCAGCAGGTGAGGCTTAAGGAGGGAGGCTAGTCTCTTATAGGACTGCATAACTTTCACTGCTGACTTCCTCCAGTGTCAAGTCAGCTTCAAGCATGTCCCTATCCACTAAGTTTAAGACTGGGACAGGCACTTGCTAAGGAATTCCATAATTTCTTGATCTGTACGGTCCCTCTGAGCCTTGCAGATTCTATAATAGTACTCAGTGAACATTCAGACAATCTCTGTGTCGGAATGGACAATCTCCCCCATGTCTGTCATCACTTCTCCCACTCACTTCGCTGCCTCCAACCTAACTACACAAGGAGGTGAGCCGCTTTGTGCCCCATGTCACATAGTTTCTTCTGAACTCCCTGGTAGTGTTGGGGGGCCACCTGTGTCACATGATTGAGGCATATGTCTCATCCCCACTGTCAGTTCAGTTCCGCTCCAGGTGGAGGAGACAACTCTCCAGTGGTAGCATCCTCTCTAATCTATGCTTCTTTTTTAGGCCAATTATGGTCTGGGCCTTGTCCCTAAGTACTGTTTCATATTCCCCCCGGAGAGGCCAATCACCTCTCATTTTCATTTTCAAGTAGAGTTGGGTGTCGGCTGTCAGGAATTCTGCCATTTCTGTGTTCCTCAGACCCCAGGCACCCAGCTTACAGCTGTGTGCTCAAATAGGCTGTCAGATAGCCGGTGTGACCAGCAAAGGTGAGTGGTCCAATACACCCCAGGCCAGTTACTGCGAGTCACTCACCCAGGACATTTCCATCTTGTAAACAAATACATAACATAGTCTTCAAAGGGTTCTGGGAGCCCCTTGAGAGAAATTAATATTGTCTCCCTTGCAGATGGAAGAACCTCCAAATGTCGCCCAGCCCCACTGCTTAAGTGAAACAAGCAAGTTCTGTTGGTGCTTTGGATTGTGACCATTTGGGTGTGTCCATGTCCAGCTCGCAGTCCATGACTTTGTTGAAATCCCAGGCCATTATTAAAGGATCACTGGCTGCTCTTATACGGATGGGGCCCATACCCTCCAGTTTCTGCTTCTGACGTCTGAGAGGGAGTACACATTAATAAACAGCACTTCCCTCTTTCCCCATTTGCCCTTTTTTGCTACATGTTCTGTCTGAACTGGGGTGGCTTGGTGAGCAAAATAACAATGGATTAAACCCAGATCTGTGACTGGGGGTGAATGTTTTGCCATTTTGCAACATTCCGTCCATCATCTTGTCTGTTTTGCTGTTCACCCTATGTGGGAAGGGTATGCCCAGACGTGGGTCCCATGCTCACTAAGCCACTGGAGTCAAGCTATCCTGGCTGAGGACGGCTGATAGCCAGAAACCGGTCCTAGGATGCTTGATTCCGGTCCAGGAAAGACATGGCTTGGCAGTTTGGGCTGGACTCTTCCCATGAGGCACTGGCTCAAGACTGATTTGCATATGGCCATGTCTGAAATGGGGTGGCTTGGTGAGCAAAATAACGATGGATTAAACCCAGATCTGTGACTGGGGATGAATTTTTTTCCATTGTGCATATTCCGTCCATCATCTTGTGTGTTTTGCTTTTTTGCTACATGGCATCCCTCAGGGTTGATCCCTTTCTTCACCACCTGGAATGGTGGGGTTCTCTTGGATAGAATGGCAACCCCTCTAGATTCTCTTGTGTACACTGCATGGGGTGGGAATGCATTTTTACCTCTATGTAGAAAATTGCTTGCATTTTCCAACAATTGTATCTCCTGCATAAGTACCAGATTGGTGTAATGCCTACGAAGGTAGTGCTTTACCAGTCCTCCCTTTATTGTACATCCCAGGCCATTCACATTCCATGAAAGAAGTGTCAGTGGGTCCGGGCACTGCCCAGCCATCTGCTTTGATATCTACGCTGCGACTGTAATGCCTGGCTACTCTGTGTGGATTGCACCCTCTGTATTGTGTTATGGTGTTTCTGTGTGTCTGTGCACCCTGCTGTGCCTCACAATGAACACTTAAGTTCAAAAACCCCAACTGTTCCCCCAGCCTCACCTTTCCCTGACATGGTTTTTGAACTACCCAGTTCCCCAACTTGGGAAACGTCTGTCGCCCACCCCATCATTTGAACTTGCACTCAAGAAGTCTCTCATCCTTAAGTAAAGTCGAGCACTCCCTCCCTCCTTTCCCTCAACACTCAATCAGTTCCACTGCACTGTTTAAAACATACCGCTGCAGGACACTGCCTAGTCATCTTTGTCTGAAGGCCCTTCCTTGGCCTCCCCTTGTGGGCAGGTGGATGGCGGGCCCCCAAAGTCTGTCGGAGGAATGAGCCCTGGATGTCTTTTCACAGGAGGGCAAGCTATCCTCCCCTCTTCACTATCTTGACCCCCCCCTCCCATGGCCACTTCTCCAGGTCCGGTGTCGCTGCAGCAACTCTCTCCAAACCCCATCTATGGTCACGGATTCTGGGGAGGGTGCAGTTAAATTTTTCACCCATCTTAGCAACCATTCTTCAAGCCACTCCCTTGCTTGGTCCGGTCGAATGAACACAATGGCCTTGCCCTGAGAGATCACCCCGAGTTTGGCCAGGTAGAGCATCATGTATCTGACATCCATGGCCTGCAATTTCTGCTTCACTGATTCAAAGATTTTTCTCTGTTTTTGCAGCAGTTTGGTGAAATATAGGAATATGACACTTTGGGCCCTACTACGATGGCGGGTGGACTTTGTCCGCCCGCCACCGAATTGGTGAACGGGACCGTCCGCCAGAGGTGCGGCGGTCCCGCTGTGGCCATTAGGATGCCACTGCCACTGTGGCCGTGGATCCCCCATTCACAATATTGTGGCGAGAGGTGCTCACAGCACCGCCCGTCACAATGTTGTGAATGCACGTTGTTCATTGGCATGCACAAGGTGACAGGCACAGTACAGTGCCTGCCACCTGGTCTATGTCAATGTAGGGGGTACCATAGGTACCCCCCAAGTGCACTCCCAAACCCCCAACACTCTGGGTGCCCGCAATGGGCCCCCCAAGCAGAAACTGCATGCCTTGAAAGGCTGCTCTCCGCAATCACCATAATATGAATGGAGGTGTTTTGCAGACACCGCTACCATATTATTCATGTTTCTGCCCGGTCGACTCATTGACCGGTGGAAAAGGGGCGGAAGGTCTTCCTGTCCGCCGCGGACCCCCCAGCCATTCTAATATGGCAGGTGTCTTTTAGGTATGAATTGCGGGCGGATCGCCCCGCCGGGCTAGCAGTGGCTACTGCTGGCCCAGCGGGGGTGATCCGCAAGCCATCCTACTGGGCCCCTTTGTCTGGGTTAGAGCTGGGATTTCTGCTTTTCAGAGTATGCACCCTGTACAATCAAGACCCACCAGTCTAATCAAGGAAAGCTACACACACTAAAAGTTAACCTGTGCTCACCCTCAGGTAGCTTGGCACAGAACAGTCAGACTTATCTAAAGGTGCAATGTGTAAAATATTTGTGCAACACACACACACATTAACACAATGAAAATACCACAAACATACTCCAAACAGGATTAGAAGGATTTTTATGAGTAAAACAATAAAAAACCCAATAAGTAGAACCAGTGTTTTGAATTTTTCAAAGATTACATTGAAATGCAGTGCTAAGAAGCAAATAGCAATTAGAGGTTACTTGAGGTCACACTGGACTGGGGTAAATCCAAAGTTCAGGCCAACCGTGATGGAGATGGAGGGCAGGCCGGTTACAGGACTCATGCAGGTCCCACTGAGAATGTAACTTAGATGGAGGAAGCGCTGTTGTCAAAGCCTTGTTGCGTTGGTTTCGACCTGCGCAGATGGTCAGGTTTTCCTTGATGAACTCCTTTACGATGCAGGCACTGTACCCTTGTTGATCAGTGCTGTTAGTCATCATTGAAGCGGTATAAAAGGGGGTGGTGATGGACGGAGCATCTGAACCAATCAAACACTCACACCCAGTCAACAGATCTGTGTTTAATCCATCACCGTTCTTTAGCCCACTCTGCCACCCCAGTTCAGACATGGCCATATGAAAATCAGTGTGACCCTGTGCCTCATGGGAACAGTCTAGCCCGAACTGCCAAGCCATGCCTTCCCTGGACCGGAAACAAGCTTCCGAGGACCGGTTTCTGGCATTTCAGCCGTCTTCAGCCCGGCTTGCTTGAATCCAGTGGCAAAGTGAGCAAGGGACTCACGTCTGAGCATACCCTGCCAATTTATGGCGACCAAAGCGGTATAAAAGGGGGTGGTGATGGACGGAGCATCTGAACCAATCAAACACTCACACCCAGTCAACAGATCTGGGTTTAATCCATCACCGTTCTTTAGCCCACTCTGCCAGCCCAGTTCAGACATGGCCATATGCAAATCAGTCTGACCCTGTGCCTCATGGAAACAGTCCAGCCCGAACTGCCTAGCCATGCCTTCCCTGGACCGGAAACAAGCTTCCGAGGACCGGTTTCTGGCATTTCAGCAGTCTTCAGCCCGGCTTGCTTGAATTCAGTGGCAAAGTGAGCAAGGGACTCACGTCAGAGAATACCCTGCCAACTTATGGCGAACAAAGCGGTATAAAAGGAGGTGGTGATGGACGCCGCATCGGAACCCATCAAACACTCACACCCAGTCAACAGATCAAGGTCTAATCCATCACCGTTCTTTAGCCCACTCTGCCACCCCAGTTCAGACATGGCCATATGCAAATCAGTCTGACCCTGTGCCTCATGGGAACAGTCCAGCCCGAACTGCCAAGCCATGCCTTCCCTGGACCAGAAACAAGCTTCCGAGGACCGGTTTCGTATTCATAATCCTCATCCGCCAGGCTATCTTGAATCCAGTGGCCAAGTGAGCAAGGGACTCACGTCTGAGCATACCCTGCCAACTTAGGGCGAACAAAGCGAAACAAAAGGGATTGATGGACGGAGCGTTTGAGCACATCAAACACTCACCCCCAGTCAACTGATCTGGCTTTAATCCATCACCATTCTTTAGCTCACTTAGCCACCCCAGTTCAGACATGGCCATATGCAAATCAGTCTGACCCTGTGCCTCATGGGAACAGTCCAGCCCGAACTGCCAAGCCATGTCTTCCCTGGACCGGAAACAAGCATCCTGGGACTGGTTTCGGATTCATAATCCTCATCAGCCAGGCTATCTTGAATCCAGTGGCCAAGTGAGCAAGGGACTCACGTCTGAGCATACCCTGCCAACTTAGGGTGAACAAAGCGAAACAAAAGGGGATGATGGACGGAGCGTTTGAGCATATCAAACACTCACCCCCAGTTAACTGATCTGGGTTTCCGAGGACCACTGAACTGGGCTTCCGAGGACTGGTTTCTGGCATTTCAGCCGTCTTCAGCCCGGCTTGCTTGAATCCAGTGGCAAAGTGAACAAGGGACTCACGTCTGAGCATACCCTGCCAATTTATGGTGAACAAAGTGGTATAAAAGGGGGTGGTGATGGACGGAGCATCTGAACCAATCAAACACTCACACCCAGTCAACAGATCTGGGTTTAATCCATCACCGTTCTTTAGCCCACTCTGCCACCCCAGTCCAGACATGGCTATATGCAAATCAGTCTGACCCTGTGCCTCATGGGAACAGTCCAGCCCGAACTGCAAAGCCATGCCTTACCTGGACCGGAAACAAGCTTCCAGGACCGGTTTCTGGCATTGCAGCCGTCTTCAGCCCGGCTTGCTTGAATCCAGTGGCAAAGTGAGCAAGGGACTCACGTCTGAGCATACCCTGCCAACTTATGGCGAACAAAGCGGTATAAAAGGGGGTGGTGATGGATGGAGCATCTGAACCAATCAAACATTCACACCCAGTCAACAGATCTGGGTTTAATCATCACCGTTCTTTAGCCCACTCTGCCAACCCAGTTCTGACATGGCCCTATGCAAATCAGTCTGACCCTGTGCCTCATGGGAACAGTCCAGCCCGAACTGCCAAGCGATGCCTCCCTGGACCGGAAATAAGCTTCCGAGGACTGGTTTCTAGCATTTCAGCCGTCTTCAGCCCGGCTTGCTTGAATCCAGGGGCAAAGTGAGCAAGGGACTCACGTCTGAGCATACCCTGCCAACTTATGGCGAACAAAGCGGTATAAAAACGAATGGTGATGGATTAAACCTAGATCAGTTGACTGTGGGTGAGTGTTTGATGTGCTCAAATGCTCCATCCATCATCCCCTTTTGTTTCACTTTGTTCGCCCTAAGTTGGCAGGGTATGCTCAGACGTGAGTCCCTTGCTCACTTGGCCACTGGATTCAAGATAGCCTGGCTGATGAGGATTATGAATCCGAAACCGGTCCCAGGATGCTTGTTTCCGGTCCAGGGAAGACATGGCTTGGCAGTTCGGGCTGGACTGTTAGCAGGGTATGCTCAGACATGAGTCCCTTGCTCACTTTGCCACTGGATTCACGCAAGCCGGGCTGAAGACGGCTGAAATGCCAGAAACCGGTCCTCGGAAGCTTGTTTCCGGACCAGGGAAGGCATGGCTTGGCAGTTCGGGCTGGACAGTTCCCATGAGGCACAGGGTCAGACTGCTGAAAAGCAGTTTGTTGGACTTGGCCTTTTTTGCAGGGTGACCCCTAAACGTTTTGCCTTTCTACTAGCCTTTTTTCTGACATGGTTTTGCTGGTTTTAGGACTCTGGGCACTTTAGCACTGCTGTCAAGTGTATAGTGCGTGTGTTCTCTGTGATAAATGTGGTGTCTGGCCTATTTATTTTACTTGTCAGTCCCTTGTAAAGTGGTATCTCATATACCCAGGTCTGCTAAATTAAATACAACTGGTGGGCTTGCATCCCTAATTGCGCCAACCACCAAAGTAGCCTTTCAAGCCTATCTCAGGTCTCTGCCATTGCAGGGCCTGTGCGCGCAGTGTCACTGCTGCTGTGACGGGGCACCTAAAGTGTGTGCCATGTCCGTGACCCCCCCTTTTACTACATGTCAGTCGCCCCTAAGGTAGGCCCTAGCTAACCCTATGGGCAGGGTGCATTGTTGGCAAAAGATAGAACATGTAACTTAAGTGTGTGACATGTCCTGGTAGTGACAAACGGCCATTTTTGTTTCTCACTACTGTGGGGCTGCCCTCCCATAGGAGTGCATTGGGGATTCCCTGATAAGTGTTTCAGTGGTAATCCCTGATAGGAGAGGCGCAGCGTGGTCAAGTTTGGTATGTTTGAAATAGTGATAATAAATGCTATGCAATGGTGTGCACAGATTTTAGGAAATCCACTTTTAAAAGTTGGCATTTCTGTGTGCTTTGTGTCTGCCTGTCTGATGTGAATTGCATGTCTGGCTTTTGAGAGACAGGGGCTAGTGAGGTGTGTGTGGCTCCAGGAGGGGCAGGGTGAGTCAGCGCTAGGCGGAAAGGGACATCTACATTTTGAGTAGTGGGAGGGGAAGTCCCTGGTCCCTGAATAGGATTGTGCATACCCTAGTGAATGCTGGCTATGCCCCATGTGGAGTGTCAGATGACGAGCCCCCACCTAACAATAGGGTAGAGGAGCCTGGTAAACAAAGTGCTCCAATTTCCCCCAAACCAGTTGCATCTGGTTTCCCCAAAGCCCTGTGCTGCAGTCAAAGAGAAACTATGTGTAAATACTGGGGCTGTGACCCCATGAAAGGGGAGATATTTGTGGGTGCCGTTTGGTGACTACTTGCGGCTGGCAGGCTGCTAGCCTGCCAGGAGGAACAGCCGCTGGGGCTGTGTTCTTACTTGGGAGGTGCGGAGGACTAAAACACTGCATGGACTGCGGTGTGAGGAGGAACTGCCACATGGACAAACCTGCTGTCTGCTGGGGGAGCTGGAAGGACCCCCCCCTCTCCTGGGAAGCCCAGTGTGCTGGCCTAGCTTTGCCCAGTGTTGCCCTGTGTGATTTGGAGCCTCAGCGCACAGTGAGCGCTGGGCTAGAGAAGTTCTTTTCCCCGTATTTTTACTGGGGCAGGAGAGCCCCCTTCTGGGATTTTTCAGGAGAGCTGCTGAGTGCTGCATGGTTCTTGTTCCTGTCTCCATGGCGGAGACCAGCTGAGCGCTCCAAGATCCCACTTTGCACATGTGGGGGCGTTGCTTTCACCCGGTGCCACCTTTTCCTGAGACCAAGCAGAGTGCTTCAGCTCTGCTTGATCCGAGCTTCGGCACAGGAAGTCAGGCAAATGGGTGCCTCTCTGTGGGCGGGGCTCCCATGATAAAAAGGGAGGCCCCGCGTGGTGTCTGGAGGCTGGTGTTAGAAAGTGGCGGTATATATACTGAACCAAAGTAAGGTTCAGTGTGCACAGAGTTCACAGTTCCCAGAGGTATGGCGGAGACTAAAGTTAGATATAATCTTTCTCTCTAAAGTGGTAGCTTGGTCGAGCAGTAAGGCCGTATCAGAGGACAGTGTAAACCATTTGTTGTACACACTCACTCAGCAAATGGTCTCACACACTCAAGAACTGAACTCTGAGCCAATTGTGTTGTATATAAAAACACATAGTTGTTTATTTTAGAACCCCAAGTAGGTACCATAAATACTTTCGCAGAATGAGATGTTGCAATTGAATACTTTCAAATAGCAATAGACTTTTAAATGCAACTGATACAGTTTTTGCAATATGAAACACAAGTTAAACACAACATAACATTGAGCTCAATGGGAAGTTTTAAGTAAATGCAATAAAATCACTTAACAAATGTTTTTCGTACTCAGGGCTGGATCCTGTATTCAGCCCTGGTGCATTTCCTGTAAACAGTTGAAAGAAATCGTTTTGTTACACAGGCGATTTTTAAGGAATATTTGTATGTTTTGAAAATCGACACTTAGAATCAGTTTTGGTGAAAAACAAGCAATGTAATCCTATGGAGGAAAATCAAGTTAATGGTAAGTTACAATTATAATTACTTTTCAGGTTCATTGCTGGGCTCAAAGATACAGCACTAAGATCTCTCCTGGTAGCAGGTGAGTAATTTCATTTTCGTTGATCGGTTGATTTTTAGTGAATATTTTAAAGTTGCAAAGCTCGACACTTAGAAGAAATTCTGAGTGAAACCCATCCAATGTTACCCTATGGAAAAAAAATCAAGTTATTGGTCTTTGGGTAAATACTTGGCTGGCAGAGTTTAGGTTCTGGGGTTAGACACAGGGGCAGCCGGATGCAGCGTGAGTAGGCCCAATGTTATCCTATGGAGGATATGGGGCCTTCGGTTGGTGGCTGCTAGCAGGCAGGCCACGCGGCTGTGGGAGCTGAGCTCCTGGTCACCTACACAGGACAAGTGGGGAAGTAGGAAAGGACAGATACTGCACTTCCAGTGGCACTCGGGCAGCTGGGTGCAGGGTGCTTTTGGACCATCGGGCTCCCAATGTATTTCAATGGGAAACCTGGATGTTGAACAAAAGCTGCAGACTCGGGGACGGAGATTCTTCAGGTGCGACCACCAAGTCGAGAAGTAAGATGGGAAGCTGTAGGTTCGCTAGCCACCCAGAAGTTGGGCACAGGGGGCCGTGGGGCGCCGGGTGCAGGGGTGTCTTTGGGTGTCGGGAAATCTTAGCCTCAGCTGGTCACGGTTGGAGGGGTCCCTTGTTGTGAGGCTGCAGGCGTCATCAGGAGCATAGAGGAGGGTCCTTGGGCACTGGAAATCCGGTCACAATCGCTGGGGAGACGTCCTCATGGTCTTTGTTCACTCAGGCACAGGCCGGGCTCGGCGGTTGCAGAGTGTGCTGGATTCGCTGTTCCTGGATGGCACCAGGGTCTGTTAATGTTTAAGCAGAACCACTGCTCGTGGGAGTCCCAGTCTTTAGATGAGCAAGGCAGTCAGGTCCTCCAAGGTTTTCGAGGTTGCTGACCACAGGAGACGCCAGTGTTTAGCAGGAGCAGGTTCAAGGACCAACAGGCTGGTAGGGCTGGGGCCAAGTCAGTTGGTGTTGTCCTCTTGTTAGAGCTGCACGTTAGGTCTTCTTCTTCTTGTTATTCTTTCTTGTTTCGGAATCGGGACCCGAGGAAGGAAGGTTCAGGGTGCCCCTAAATACTAAAGTTAGGGGCGTTACAGGTACGGCAAGGGCAGGGACCAATGGGACCCCCTATCCTTCTCCTCTACTGTTGGAGGGGGCCGGAGCCTATCTCTGATCGGGTAGGTCTCCCCATCCTCAAGATGGCGGGAGCCCAGAGTTATGCTTCACCTCTTCTCTCCCACCTGAGGGGTAGGGTTGGCAGAGGCTGGCATACCCCCTTTCCTCACTTAGGGTTTCCTGCCTGTCTAACCGCCAGTGGAGGTCAAAACCGGTGGGGGCCAGTTGCTGAGTACAGCAATTGACCAGGGGAAGCTTACAAAAGGCTGCATGCCTTTGAAGCTTCCCCTGCCCATCCTTGGGGAGGAGGCTTGGCATCTCGTCCCAGGATGTGCATTGTTTCAGGCCCCAGAGAGCGGCAAGATCTCGACCGACTGGTCCAGAAACATGCCTGGTGGTGGCAGCCTCGGTAGCCACGCAGTCAGGACACTGGGAGTTGATTAGGTTTCAGGGGGCATCTCTAAGATGCCCTCTGTAGTACATTTTACATTACATCCCACACTGGCATCAGTGTGGGTTTAATGTGCTGAGAAGTTTGATACCAAACTTCTCAGTCTTCAGTGTAGCCATAATGATGCTGTGGAGTTCGTAATGACAACCTCCCCAGCACAATATACTCTTAATGGAATCACTGCATTTACAGTGCCCAGGAATGGTCCTGGGTACTGTAGGGGCACAGGGCTCATGCACCTGTGCCCACACCACTGGCATAGTGCACCCAGCTGGAGGGGTGACTGAGGTATGCCAGGACAAGGTGTTTGCGGGCATGGCACACAGGGATGTGTGCCATGTCGACTCTCTGTTTTGTTCTTCACCAAGACACTCAGCCTGCAAAGGCAGTGTGTGTGTGTCAGGGTGTACAGGGCCTCTAAGGGTGGCACAATAAGTGCTGCAGCCCTTAGGGGCCTTCTCTGGTCACAGTGCTCTGGGTACCTAGGGTACCATTTCCCAGGGGCTTACCTGGGGCCAGAGATGCCAATTGTGTTTAGGTTTCAATACAGTTTTAGGGAAGGAACACAGGCCCTGGGTACCTGATTGGCAGGAGCCCGGGGCACATTCAGTCAAAGTACATAAGCAATTCAGCAAAAAGTGGGGTCATACAGTGCAAGAAAGATGGCACTTTCTCACAGCCGGTCGGCGGAAACCTAGACAAGTCAGGAAGCCAGGCCTAGGACACCTGGCTGTGGGTGGGGCCCCGTCAAGGGAGGAGGTTCTATACCGGAGAAGAGTGGAGCCGGTAGTCGTCGCTTTGGGCTTCCATGTCAACGGAGCCTGATCGAAGTCCTTCAGAGGCTTGCCCACATTCCTTGATGCCCCCGGCGCAGAGGTGAGCTAGATGGCATGTCGACCATGTTACCTGGCCGCCGCCGCCCACCCTGGTATCTACAAGCAGCCTCTGAGTGTGGCTCTGGTGACTGTGAGGTGGGGGCATGGCCATTTGTTGTGAGTTAGTACCTGAGAGGGGCCAGCCTGAGGCATGAGCGGCCGTCCAAGAAGCCGCTGAAGGTTCCAGATGTGCAGCACTGTGACGAGGATGACTGCGGGGGTATACAGCTGCCCCACACATGTATGGGCAGTTGTTGTAAGCCCGGTGAGTGGGGCCTGGCCAGCACACTGTTGGTCCTGGGAGTTCTTACAGCTGCACTGCCGGATAGCGTGGCTCAATGGTTAGAGCGGCAGACCCTGATACAGAAGTCTGGTCCGGGACCAGGGTTCAATTCCCGCCTCGGTGGGTCTTGGACTTAATTTCCCCGGACCTGATAATTCTCGCCTCGGTGCCTAGTCTAATCATGGGTCCCACTCTGTGACTCTGGGCAATAGCTTGCTTAATCTCCACAACGGCCCCAGCAGCGCTGTGGATGCCTGGCTTCACCTTGGGGGTGCCCAGGAGTGGACATTTCACAGGAAAGCCAGGATGGGTTCCACAGTGATATGAATACAGCGCTACGAGGCCTCCGGGTAGAAGTGCGCTATATAAATACTCTACATTTACATTTACATAGCGGCAGCTGCAACGTTGGGGATATGCGTGTTGTCCCAACAGCGACCAGGGTGAGTTGCACCCTTCCCCCAACATAGCCAGAGGGCCATTGGAGGCCTTGTGTCAGAAGGGACACGCAGAGTAGGCAGAGCCCCCGCTTTTCAGAAGGGGGCATTGTGGTGTGAGCCCAGGACAGGCCCCCGCTTGAGAGTGTACTGGCAATGGTGACAACCACACTGAGTGGTAATACGCCTGTTGAGGGGCTGAGGTTCACAATAAGTTGCACAGTAATGGTGGGACTACTGATAATGTGCAGTGATGGTGCCTTGGTACCCAGATGTATGGTATAATTTGCTATACGTGTCATGTTGTGCTGTTGATGCCTAATGTGGTTTTTGCCTCATATCTTTATGCCCAATGTGATTTATGCTTGTAATGCCTAATGTCATGCTGTGATGTTTTAGGATGATGCGTTTTGCGTAATGTGTTTATGCTAATGAAGTTTGTGCTTATCTGTTTTATGCCTACTGTGATGCAGACATAATGTGTTTATGTTGATAGATATAATGCTGAGGTCATTATTGGGCCAGTAGTTACTGGCTGTGCTTTGCATTTACTTACCTGATATGATGGTTCTGACTGTGGTCCAATTGGCCTGGTCCTGTATATAATCCCCTGTGAATATTGCCTATTGCCAGTTGGCACTGTATAAATGTGTGATTATGTTTCTATTGTGTTTATGACAATACTAAAGCTATTTGTTTTAAAACTTTGTGTGGAGTTTATTTTGTAGTATGCCTAGTGTGTTGCTGCTGTGTTTGTGTGTTGTGCATACACTTTACACATTGCCTCTGGGATACGCCTGACTGCTCGTGCCAAGCTACCAAGAGGGTGAGCAGGGGTTATCATCAGTGTGTAACTCACTTGCCCTGACTAGAGTGGTGGTTTCTGCCTGGCTTAGGCGCAAGCCCTAGCCAACCAGAAATCCCATTTCTAACACAATTGTTCCAGAGCAGGTTTCAAGCAGAGTGGCAATCCTTGTAGCACAGCAGTTTTTACTCCTGGTAGAGTTCTTCACAGGTCCAGTAGCGTACTGTTTTGATAGGGTCAGAGGCCCGCTACTAATGCCCAGTTCTGCCTTTGAAGTGGGTTTGATTTCAAAGCAGTCCCTTGAACCACACAGGTTCCCCTTTCTTCCCAGTCTGGGTCTAGACTATCAGTCTGAGGTAATCAGCCCTTTGCATGGGAAATAGGACACAGCCTACTCCGGTGTAAGTGTCAGCTCCCCCCTCTCTCCCTGCCTAGGAAGAGCCATCAGAATGCAGATGAATGCAGATGACTTCTCTGTCGAACCTACCCTTCCTCTGTTTTTTGCTATCTACAGGGAATGCACAAAGTGTAGCTGTCACCCACCCCAGCTGTGGAAATAAAATTACAAAGGAACATAAAATGTAATGTTGTCTGAGGGAAGCATCAGTCAGAAGGCACACAGTCAGTTTAGAAGAATTAAGAAAATTGGCTGTCCTAATATGCCCGCACAGGTTCCAGGTGAGGGTACCATCAAATAGAACCCTTAAATTGGGGAAAAGAGAGACCAGTGTAAATTCGGAGCTTATTTTCTTGATAGGATCGATTTTTGTGGAGGGGAGGGGTGGCTAGCGCCCAAGGAGAATGGAGGCGTTTCCATGACACTCCCGGCGGTAAAGACGGACGAATTGCGATGTGTCTGAAAAATGGGGAAATGGCAGCGTGACCATCAGAACCTAGGCAGCAACTGCTGAAACACTTTTCACCACAGAAGAGACCTGCTTTCTGTTCAGAATCCCTCCTTTTCCTCAACGCAATATGGCGCCCGCCATTTTGAATATGCCCGTGTCCTGAGGAGACTTTCCTTTCCTTTGAGGGCTCTCAACTTTGTTCCATTGTGCTTTCAATTTTCTCTGTACTGTGCTGCAAATAGCTCGGAGGCAGATTTGTTCCTTTGGGCATTGTATACAGTGACTTATTGCCTCTTGCCTCGAGCAACCATCAGGGGCTTTTTCTTCTTTGGCAGTAATACCAATGGCCATTTTGCGTCTTCTAAGCCCTCCAGTGTAGGATTTTCATCGAATCCAGCGAGTTTTAACTATAGTCAAAAGATGACTGTCTATTGTGACTAACCCTGTTTATTCCTCTCATGTTTTCTTTTTGTCACTATGGCATTCAAGCAGGCAATATTAACTGTGGCCCTGTTTGCTCTTCTGATTTTTTTTGATGCCATATTGTTGAAGTGCAGAGCACTATATCTTTGCTGTACTGTTTTCTTTATGAGAACTGCTGTTTCTCCCAGACCCCAGTGAGCTTCATGGAGCCTTTTTGTCATGTGTGAATTACTTCACACTTTGCTATTAATATTTTCTCTGTGTCATATGGTTCTTTATGTTTTCTTTTAGGGACAATTCCTACAGGTTATGACTTTGCAGTGCTTCATTATTGTTGTCACTTTTAACCCTGATGTTTGAGGGTCTGGTCATTATAGTGCTAAAGGCTCCACATGCTTAACTCATACTTGAGGTGAAACTATTCCTAATTGTCACATTTATGGGGAGACTGAAAGCAGTAAGATCACTGGTGACCCCCGCAAATCGCTCATTTATTTCTTGCTCACACCTTTATACTCATCATACCAAAATGAATGAATCTTTGACCTCCGCTCTTTTCTAGCCAACCGCCGACAAACGGTCTGGGCCTCCCCTGGATCCGCTGAGATGTCGCCTTTGGGAGTCGGAGTTCCTCAGGGCTCCGTGTTGAGCCCAACACTATTTAACATCTTTATGACCCCTTTGGCGACACTAGTGGAGTCTTTCGGGGCCCAGATCGTATCCTACGCCGATGACACCCAGTTTCTCTTCACCTGCCGGAAGGGAGAAGAATTTGATGGTGAAAGTATCCGTGGGTGCCTTGGGGCTGTTTTTAATTGGTTCCAGCTGAACAGCCTCAAGTGCAACTCAGATAAATCTGAGATACTTTTTTTCGGATGTCCATCTGATCCGCACTGGCATGGGTGGTGGCCCGCCGACATGTTCCATCCAGCTCATTCATCCCAGTCAGCCAAGAACCTGGGAATTAAAATCGATAACGGGTTGACGCTCAAATCCCAGGTGCTGGCTCTTACAGGAACATGTTTTGGCATTCTCAGGATGCTCCGGAAGTTCTTGCCGCTACTTTCTGAGGAACATAGGAGAACGACAGTTCAGGCCCTCATTGGATCCAGATTGGATTACTCAAACATCTTATATCTTGGCCTCCCGGAGTACCTTTTACAACGCCTACAGGTGGCCCAGAATGCTGCCGCGCGAGCCATCTTTGGCCTCCATAGGCGAGCCAGTGCCTCTAGCCTATTGCAAGCTCTACATTGGCTCCCTATCCGGAAACGGATAGTATTCAAGGCTATGACGCTGGCCCACAAAGCTCTGCATGCCACGGGAGCTCAATATTTGCAAAGGAGGCTGGCTTTTTACCATCCGGCACCATCCTTGAGATCGGAGTCCCTTTTCCTTGCGGTAGTACCCCGAATAAAAAAAGCCCGCATTGGGGGACGTTCATTCAGGCTGTTAGCTCCGCAGCTGTGGAACTCCCTACCTTTGACCCTGCGCTCTACGTCTAATTTACTTGCGTTCAGGAAGGGCTTAAAGACCTGGCTCTTTACCTGCTAGAGACTTCCTGCCCTGTTCGGAATCGTGTCCTTCTTGTTCTTATCCTTACTGTTATGTTTTGCTTGTCCCTTATTAGGTCATGTAGCATAAACCGCCGCGACACTCCTCGGAGTAGCCACGCGCTATAGAAGACCTATTTAACATAACATAACATAACATAAAAGTGCCTTCACTTCTTCTTCTACAGCCACCAAGGTGTCAACCAAGCAGTTGAAAAACAACCCCCCTTCTCCACCTAAGCAACCCATGTCAGTCTCAATGGATCTTCTTCTAGAAGAAATGTGCGCACGCAGTAGAGGAGACAAATTCCAAGATACAAATTTTGTCGGATGGTTGGGCAAAAATGGAGGAGAGAATCACTGCAGTTGAACATTGTGTGGATTCCCTGGGCTCGGCTTGTGCTCAGGTTGTATCCTGCCAGAAGCAGATTGAAAATCTTGAAAATAGAAACAGAAGGAACAATCTACTAAGCATGGGCAAATTTTGCGAGTCTGGCGTTCGCGAATTTGCGTATTTGTGAACTCGCAATCCGCAAAATCTGCGAATTCTCGCAATTTTTTTTTGTGTTCGCAAGGGTTTCTGCCAGTTCGCGAGGGTTTGGTACCAGTTCTCAATTGCGAACTTACTTGTCGGCTCGCAACGGTCGCGACTATGTTGTTTCTACGTCTGGTTCATCATCACAGGTTCCCAGCAGCCTCTGTTTAACCACTGCCACCCTCTGTTTCACCCATGCCACCCTCTGGTACATCAATGCCACCCTCTGGTGCATCATCACTGTAGATTATGGGGGGGAAAAGCAAGCACACCTGCCCTGCTTCAACTGACATGAATTAATTTGGGGTTGGTTTATTAATGTGTCACTGTTTTAAAATTCCAGTCTGGCACCTGCTTCCTTATCTGTAATTTGCTTTCTGTTGCAGTGCAACTTTTTTTCCAGGACCTTTGAGGCCTACTTGTAACTATTCTATGAGCCTGCTGTGAGGGTCAGAGCAGGGTCATACAATTGTTGCAACTAGCAACTGAACTCTGGAGGGGCCCCAGTCAGGAAGCACTACAGGGAATGGTTACTATTACTAATGATGAGTTTGAACTTTTGCACCTGCTGAGTGCTTTCATTTTTGAAAATTCGTTTTTCTGCAGAACAGCAACTGTAATGCCCCAAACAAACATAGGCAACTGAACTCTGGAGGGGGCCCTCAGGAAGTACTACAGGGAATGGTTACTAATGATGAGTGAACTTTTGCACCTGCTGAGTGCTTTCTGCAGAACAGCAACTGTAATGCCCCAAACAAACTTACTTATGAAAGTTGATTTCTAATCCAAAAGTGATCCAAAGAGAGTCAAAAGGCCTCAAATCCCAAAAAGTGCAGGCAAATGTCAACCAGAGGAGTTATTCTGATAAAAATCATCATTTTCAGAAGGTCTATGCTGCTTGCTAGTGCATTTCTTGTGCAGAATTGCAAATTTTGTAATTTCGCGAGCGCAAGATTGTTGCTGCCCGCCGTACCTACATGTTCGCAATTGCGAACTCTCGCGATGCGTCGCCAAACTCCCGCGGGATCCCGCAGCAAGATCCAAAATGGCGCAGCACTCGCAAAAATATTGAGAAAAACAACCCGGCAAACGCTGAATGACGGTAAGTGAACGCCGCACGCCGCAAAATTGTATCACCAAGAAAAAAAATCTGCTGCATGCGAATTTGCGGATTTTGCGGGAAATTCGTGAATCTCGCGGATTGCGAATTTACCGAAAATCTGCAAAATACGCGAGCAGAACGGATTACAATCTACGCAGATACGGTTTGCCGGAAGGCTCAGAAGGTGCTGACCCTATAGCTTTTTTTAAATCATTCCTGCCGATTGTGTTTATTCTACCAGAAACCACTTTTTTGAATATTCAGCATGCTCACAGGCTGGGTCCTCATCATTCTTCATCATCTGCCTTAAGCAAACCAAGAGGTGTCATACTCTATTTTCTTGAATATACAGATCTTCTCAAGGTACTGGATGAGGTCCGGTCCTGGCAGCGAATTTCATCATCAGGAACTCAACTCTTTTCTTGCAGGACTATGAAAAGTCTACAGCAGACAGAAGAAAGGAACTTCTGGCCAGGAAACCAGCTTTACGTTCTATTGGTGCACGATTTGGCTTATTTTATGTATGCCAGTTCAAAGTAACTTTTAACTACAACACCGTCACTTATGAGGACCCGATCAAACTCAAACATTTCCTGAACTCACTCTGCCTGTCGAAGATGGATATTCCTCACACACGTCCATGACATTTCTTTTTTCATAGCAACTCCTAGATAAAACCTAATATGTCTAATCTGTTGAGGTTCTAGTGAAGTTCATAGATCATTTACCAATTTAAACACTGACCTGTTCTACTCATTGTAACTTAATAGTTGAATTTGTAGGTTTATAATCATAAAGTTAAACTAAGTGCTCGTAATTTAACAATGTTTGTAATTGCTCTAACCAACATTTTCTCTCCTTACAGGTTCCTCTCCGTATTGTCTAACCCTTTTGTCTTGTGGATGCTCTTTCTGAAGTCTCCCCGTCTCACCTGGTGTAGTCCGTACTTGTCGTCATTCCATGTGGCCTCCTCCCCCTCCCCCTTTCTATGTTTTGGACTCATTCTAGGTACCGTTTTGTCATTTTTATCTTTTTACTATTTTTATCAGCAACTTCTTTCTTCTCTAGCTTTTCTCTGCCTTTTGTCTCTAACTTGTCTTTACACAATATCTCCTTCTACTCACTCTTTCATCCTTCAGCTGTTCTATCCTTCCACTTATACTTCCTTGACTTATTCTAATCTCATCATTCTTTTTTTAATCTCGCACAGATTGTTCTTTTGTACCTTACTTTGCATTTGCTGCATGTTAACTCATTTTTTCATTCTTGTCTTTACTCCTTTACCGTAATATTGTTCTATGTTGCAGAAAGTTGGTCTGTTTGCTGGCATATTTCTTATTATTTGTTTTCTTATATGGATTGCTGTTTCATACTTATGTTCCCATTTACCCCATGTCTTTAAATATTGTCTCTTGGAATGTAAGAGGTTTACACTCTCCTATTAAAAGGCAAAGAGTTCTGACTCATTTGGCCAAACTGGGCACAGATATAGCTTGTTTGCAGGAAAATCATTTAACAGCAGATAAATCTATAAAGTTGAAGAGAGGTTGAGTTGGAGAGGTCTTCTACTCACCTGGAGATGGCAAGCGAAATGGGGTTCTGACCTTATGTCGTAAAACACATTCTGGTAAATTGTTGCCACAACGCTCTGACAGAAGTGGTCGATGGTTGCTTACTAAACTTTTGATTGGTAATGCTCTGGTTTCTTTATTAAATATAGATGCACCCACTGTTGGTGACCCCTCCTTTTGGTCATCCTTAGCTCAGCAACTTGCAAATTGTATCAATGATAATTTCATTATTACAGGTGATTGTAACCAAGTTTATATCCCTTTTTGGATCGTAATTCAATGGTCTCCTTTGCCCCTCATAAAGCCCACAAACTCTTTGTACAGACTATTAAACAATATGAGCTCATTGATGCCTGGAGAGTTTGCAATCCCACTACAAAAGAAGACACCTATTACTCTCCAGCTCACCACACTCAATCAAGATTGGACTACTTTTTAATCTCACATAATATATCACAATCATTAATGGCAGCAGAGATTGGATCCATCCTAATTTCTGATCATGCTCCTATTACTATGTGGTTAGATATTTTACAGAAACCCTGCACTCCCCGTAAATGGCGCTTCAACAATACTTTTCTTTTGGACCTGGTATTCGTCTCCTCATTTACTTCCTTTTTTAATGAGCATTTTTCGTTTAATCAGACCGATGATTTATCTTTCCATGTGATATGGGAGATTTTATTATTGGTTATGTATCTAAAAAACGAAAAAAGTTGAAAACACTTACTGCATCTCTTCTAGCCAAGATAAAGAGACTGGAGCATTCTTTTTATTCCTTAAGATCAAAAGATTTTTTGTCGGACCTTATTAATATTAAATTTCACTGTAATAGGGAGTCGACAAATAATGCTTCCACTTATTTATTAAAATCCAGTGAAAAGTTTTATGGCGGGCAGAAAAAAGCCGGCAAAGTACTAGCTAATTATTTGAAGGTCAAACATAACACACTTAATATAGAATCCATCATGGATGAGCAGCAGTCATTGAAATATAAAGATGATGAAATCTTAAAAGATTTTTTTCACTTTCACAAAACATTATACACATCAGAAGCCCTTCCCACAGAAAAGCATATCTCTCAGTTTTTGTCTGCTATCTAATGACCACCTCTTACCCAATCAGACCTTTCTATCTTGGAATCCGACCTTTGGCAAAAGGATTTACATGCAGCACTTTTAGCACTTAAAAAAGATAAAGCCCCAGGCCTAAACGGCTTTACTGTTGAATTTTTCACATATTTTGACTCCCTATTAATTCCCAAACTACATATTTTATTAAACTCCTTTTTGTCTTCAGGTAAATCCTCAGGTTCTTCCTCAGAAGCTCATATTTATCTTATCCCCAATGATGGTAAAGACTTGAGATATTGCAAAATGTTTCGGCCCATATCTCTAGTTAATGTAGATTAAAAAATGTGTTTCAAAATCTCTGGCATTACGATTGGATTCCCTATTGTCTGACTTGTTGGAGGTGGAACAGTCAGGATTTGTTAAAGGTCATTTTATCACAGACAACACCCATTTATTTGTTGATACTTTGTCTAAGTCCTCTCACGTTTCACATTCCTTGGCAGCCATTGCATTGGACGCATAAAAAGCGTTTGACAGAGTTGAATGGGCGTACCTTTTCCAGACCAGTCAATGGTTTGGCTTTGGACCTAAAATAATTTCCTTAATCTCACTTCTTTATTCTAACCCAAAAGCAGTTGTATGCACTAATGGCACCATATATTCTTATTTCAATTTGGGTAGGGGCGTTTGTCAAGGTTGTCCATTGTCCCTGTTTCTTTTTAATTTAGCCCTGGAACCCTTCCTATCACAAATTTGCCAAAATAAGGACATTCATGGCTTTAACTTCAACGTTACTCACATCAAATTAACAGCATATGATGACAATATATTATTATTCATTTCACAACCCCAATCCTCTGTCCCTGCATACCTACATGAAGTTGGCTCTTTTGCAGCCGTATCTGAGTATAAATTAAATAAAGATAGATGTTGAATATTACCCTTAACAAAATATACTTTCAAAGACGACTTTGCTTCCTTAAACTTTGCTTGGTGTCCTCAATATATTAAGTATTTGGGTTTACATTTTACTCCATCCATTTCAAACACAATTTCAAGATGTATGGATAATTGTATACAAAGAATAACTTCTTTGACTGCTAAATGGCACCCTCTTTATGTATCCTGGTGGGGTCGTCTCAATACCATAAAAATGATGCTGTCTCCCATAGTTCTTTAAGCAATCTCCAATATCCCTTTATCCATTCCTTTAAAATTCTTCAAGAAAAAAAAATCTTTGTGATCCGCTTTCTTATAGAGCAATAATAAGTCACACATGTCTGTATCAAAATTGACTTGTCCAAAGTCAGAAGGAGGTGTTAATTTTTCCAATTTTCCTATATATCAAAAATCATTTTTGCTCCGTCAAGCATCAAGATGACTCTCCCATTCCTCTGAAGACTACCCTTTATGGGCCAAACTTGAACTTTCTTTTCTTTCCCCTTTTTTCTTTCAAGAATACTTATCGTTCTCTCGCAGACCACAACATCTCTGAACCCCCATAAATAAATACACATCTAAAATTCTGAAGCGCACATCTTCAGTGGATTCTATAAATTGGACTTCTTTCTCCAACTCCATGATATGGCATAATAACATGATATTGATCTGTGACAAGCCTTTCTATTAGAAATCATGGAAGCAAAGAGGCCTAATCTGGATACAACAATTATATACACAAGATCAGATTATGTATTTTGTGCAGGTTAAAAGACTTTATGATCTACCAACGTCCTTTCAATCTAAATACACACTCTTAAAACAAGCTATTTTGACTGCCACTACCCGATACATACCTTTAAATTCCTCCACTGATCCTGTTACTCCTTCAATTGATAAATTGCACTCCCTGTTACAAGTCAGCTCAAATGCTTGTGTAATTTACAATTACTTACATTTTTCGTGTACTACACGAGAAAAAACTAAGACGGAACTCTCCTGGGAACAGCATTTAGGTGTTAATTGGCCCATAAACAAATGGAATAAGATATGGTGTAAAATCAGAAAATCCTCGAGAGCTGCCAATACTGCACAAACACTCTTCTTTATATTTAATAGGCTTTTATTATCTGCAATTGCTCTACATAAACGGCATACTGAAATTTTAGATGATTGTTGGTCATGCTCTTCCCCAAATGCTGATCTACATCATTTACGTTTTTACATACCCACTTGTCTATGGTTTTTGGGAAAAGGTGTGGGCTCAAATCAATTTAATTTTTCATTCCAAATATCCCTTCTCAGTTTCTAACGTATTTTTGGGAAGTTTATCTCCGGTATGGTCAGAACGCACTTCTAACACAAAAATAGTAGACCTATTATTGGCGGTTGCCTTACAGCAGATTACTAAAAATTGGAAAACCTTTACCAAATTATCCTATCAAGCCTGGTGGCATGCTATTTGTTATTATCATAGATTAGATACCGCTCTTGTGTACCCTTTTATCTTTGCAATGTAACGTCTGTATCTATGGTTACCTATTACATCGATTACATTGTTCATGGAAGCTAGTGCTAAAGGTTCCTCACTTTGAACTCCTGTACAGCAAGAAGTTTCCAAACCTCCATGACTTTTTCTTTTTTTCATTGTGTTTTCTTTTTATTTGTAGATCATTTTCATCCTGCATTATAAGTCTTTGTATTCTGTGAATTAAAATCTCTCTGCTTCTCTGCTGATGTATTTATATACTTGTATTAATCCTTTTCTTTTAGAAGACCAACTTTAATTTTATATACAACTATTTTCCCTTTGTATCCAAAAATTTATTCACGTGACTGTAAATTTTTTTTTTGTATTGAGATTTGTACTTCCCTTAATAAATGTATTTCTAAACTTAAAAGGATCGATTTTTGTCCTTCTACAGGACATAAACCATTATGTGGGTCATCATGAAAAGGGTGATTTAAGTAATTTCTGTAGCCTAAGTGAAGTCCTACCTATAAGCACTGTTTCGCAGCCTAGAGCATCAAGAAAATTGGGCATCTGCCGGCAAGTGCTAGGTCCCCATTCAGATTCAGTAAATGTCTCTCAAGCCAATTTATATAAAGCATAAACAAAAAAGGCTCCAGCATGAAGCCCTGCTGTACTCCCCAATATGTCACACATGCCCATACCTCATTCTGGTACTGGCTAAGAAAGCTATCTGTATATTACTCCACTACATGCCTATCATGATATTCCAAAGCTTCGAATGATTCACATGATCGGATGCAGAGTTGGGGGCGTGGCAGGACGCTGATGGAGCAGGGAGCCTGAACTGGAGCTCCTGCGGGTTATCCCCCATCACAGCACATCCTGCCCAATATAGTGGGGTACTCCACCTCATTCACTCACCCCTGACTAATAAAGGACGCTGGAACGGGCAGGAATTTACAATAAGGGTTAAAAAGTTGCCTACCGGGACAATCCAGCCTGACATAGGAACCGCTAGGTCGATGCGAGGGTTTCGTACCCGCACAAGGAACGCCTGACCAACCCAAGATGGCCGCCAAAGAAGACGCCACCGGAAGTGCGGTTAGCGGTCTAGCGGAGGGCGACGAAACCAAAGGAGAAACAGCTGAAATAGCCGGACCGGGAGAAGGACGGCGTTCGTCGGCGGAAGAGGACGTGGACTGCTGCGAAACCGAGGAACCTTCTGGGACACCACGCGAGGTGAAAGGAGAGGACAGAGACCTGACAGATGACGGCGGACCAGGAGGAAGCACGCAGGATGGTGAACCAGCACCCGGACCCGATTTCTGCTCTAGGAGCAACGCGCACAGGACTTCAGAGCTCCCCAACCAAGAGGAGTCAGAGTCTCCCAACGCCATGGCAAAAGGGGGTCGTGGTAGCAGGCAAGTACAGTTTGCATGCCCGGGGATTTTTCGGGGATTGTGGGAGCGGGTTAAGGGCCACTAGTTTGTCACCAAAACGTTTCCCTCACTTAGCCACATCACGTTAGGGACCCGGTGAAGGCACTTCCCCTCCTTTATTTCATCCCTATTGTTTGAAGGGCAAGAACCTGACCCTTACTTCTTATTTCCTTATTTTTGGGTACCTGCAAGTCTCAAGCGGAAAGAAGACAGAAAAGACTGGAGAAAGTCCTTTTTGTGATGCCCACCAGGAAAAGAGACCCTACACGTCCAGTGTTGTATTAGTTTTTGTCTTTGTGTTTGGACTCAACCCAAAAGTATACCAAGAGACTCAAAAATTCAGGTCTAACAATAAAGAAAATCCTGAAGAGAACACTGGAGTTTTGGACCATATTTAGGGTCAGGGAGTGGGCTCAACCATAAGGAAGGGGGGGGTTTAGGAACGACCCGACCACAGTCCACCAAGATGGCACCCGCTGTCTGAGTTCCGATACCAGGGGGACTGCATGGTGAGCGTCTGCAGCATACGGCTGGTCGCAGCGGTGATCTGGCACGGCGGATCGCCCGACTTGAGCAGGTCCTGAGGCAGCTAGAGCAAAGTGGAGAGAATCGCCAGGGAGCGGGCCCCAAAAGGACAGCGTGGCTCACTCAAAGGGAGCCGGCAGCTTGAAGGCGGCTACCGCTGCGGGACTGAGTGCTGGGAAGCTCCCAATCCCGATCTGGCGCTGCAACATAAAGCAGAACGGAGCGGCGGCCCGGTCCAGTGGAGCACCGGACTTGCGAGTCCCGTGGCCCCCAATGTGTGGAGGGGTGTCCCGGGCGAGTGGGCCGAGATGGGAAGACAATGCGGCTGACAAAGATGGCGCCCGCGGCCTAAAGACAGCCTTGACTGCGGAGGAAGGTACAGAGCAAACCATAAACGGTGAAGAGAGACGGTGGCAGGGAGGCCCGACCAGTGGTGGACCGGCAGGGAGCATTGAGCCGATTAGCATCCGAGTCCAACATACAGCGGGACCCCCAACTGGGAGCGGGAGCCTGACTGGCTGCTGTGCGGAGCCCTGCCTGCGCTGCAGAGCCGGGGACACTGGGAACCCCCCTGAAACCGCAAAGAGTGAGGCAGACTGGTGAGAGGAGACCGGGTCGCTCCTGCAGAGCTCCCCAATCCCTTATTGATCACAAGAACCCTGAATGCACAGAGGTGAGGAGGTGTGCCGGCAGGGGCACCAGACGACGAAGCAGCAAAGAGCCCTGAGTCACTGCGGACCCACATGTTAAGAACCGGAAGGGACCTCCACCTGGTTGCAGGGGGTATGGCTGCCAGAGGGGCCGCACCATACTTGCCTGGCGAGGCTGGGAGACCTGGTGTCACCATCACTGCTGCTGCTAAGGTCCTTCTACTTGCCAAAAACACCACCCGCTGCTGTCGGGTCGGATTGCCTCCTCGACTGGGCTACTCGCTGCCTCACCGCGACGCTGCCCTAGTGCTCTGCAATTGGAATCCGCACACTGTGTGATCAGTCTTGCTGGCCTTGGCTCTTGGGTGAGATCCCAGCACAACCAGGACTGGAACCAGTGGGTACCCTCACTAAGCGGACTGCGCCCACACTGCACCCAGCATGGGAAGGGTCAGTAAACGGTGGGTAATGGAGAAGCAGGAGTAGGCAGGCGAAGTTAATAGAGTGCCGCTAGCATGCAGAGAGCTCAAAGTGAAAAGCCTGCACCCCATGGTGAGGTATCGCTCTTGACATCTTACAGGCCATAGAAACATCGCGGACGGCCATAGAAACCAAAATAGATACGCTTCGAGAGGATCTCGGACTCCTGAGGGCCGATCACAGTATGTTGGCGGACCGCGTCATGGCAGCAGAGGGAGAGGTCGAGGACCTGAAACCGCAAGTCTCCACGACCTTGTGAAAAATCACGTACATTGAAAAAAGGGTGCAGGGGCTAGAGCGGTGCGCGGAGGACTCTGAAAATAGAGCAAGACGGAACAACATAAGGGTCATTGGTCTGCCGGAAAAAATCAAGGGGAACAACATGGTGACCTATCTCGAGAACTGGATCCGCACTGAAGTGGCAGAGAAGGGCCTATCACAATACTTCACCCTTGAGAGGGCCCATAGGGTCCCTGCTCGGGCGCCACCACCGGGGAGACCGCCGGGGCCTGTGGTGGCTCCTCTCCTCTTTTACAAAGATAGAGATCATGTGCTGGGCCAGGCACGACTCAAGAGACAACTCAAAATAGGGAACAGCATGGTTCGGATCTTCCCGGACTTCTCCAGGGAGGTACAGAGACAGCGAGCTTCCTGTGTCTCGGCCAAAAGGAAACTGCGCCAAATTGACGTGCCATGCGCCATGGTGTTTCCGGCTAGACTACGGATAGCGCACGCGGGGGAGACCAAAATCTTCACCACACCTCAAGATGTGTGGGACTGGATAGAGGAGAGAGGCCCGTGAGACCGGAGGCACGACTGCGAAGATCAGCCCGAGAAAGAATGCACACGATCGCCGGAAGGAGGGAAACTCAAGAACCAGCCAACACCGGAAGAAAGTAGGCACGACAGAGAGAGGGCGGTGGCAGCAATAGCCTCCCTGAGTGCCACATGCCCGAGGAGCAACCCCTCCCTCTCAGGAGAGGACCAGAGAGACTCAGATTTAGAAACCAGCTCGAGCGCTGTGGGGGAGAACAGTCAGATTCTGTCAGAGGTGACTCCAGGCACGGCGGACAAACTGATTTAGCTCATCCATGACACCAAGTATAAGCGGGACATTGCAGCTGGTGGTGGGGGGGTCGTGGCATGCACCTGATCTGAACATAAGAGGAGCCCTGGAGGGGTGATACAAGAGCTCAACACGGGATGGGGGGAATCCAGGGGGCGTTGGGGAAGGCTGACCTCCAGACGGGCACTCGTCTAACCACCACCCGAACGTTGGACATTTGACTGTTACCATGCCAGAAGGCAGTTTGAATAGGGGAGAATTTCTCACTTGTCCTGGGGAAGGGGAGTTGGGGAAGTTTTGTTGTCTTAAGTTGGGGGCACTGATGTCTAAACACTCCCGGGGACACGAGATACAACGTGGACGGTCCCACATTCCTTACATTGCACCGAATGTTATGCAGGGGTGCGGGGGCTGGACGGCGGTAACGAGAATACCAAGTGATGCCGAAACGTAAGGTAGATAACCTCCTCTCTTGGAATGCCCGGAGGATGCACTCCATGCATAAACACTACAACATTTTCTCTCATCTGAACAGGCGAGGGATACATATTGCAATGTTACAGGAGACACACACAATGGCATCTGGGGGGGTGGCTCTACAACGTAGATGGAGAGGGCAGACATACTGTACCTCATACTCGGCATTCACCAGGGGGTTCCTGGTGTAGATTAGAGCAGGGGTCCCCTTCCAGCATACAGGGAACAGAGTAGACCCAGAGGGGGGGTATGTAGTGGTTACAGGGCTTTTGGAAGACAGGACGTCACACTCATTAATGTTTATTGACAAATGTGGACCAAGGAACATTCCTGGTGCTGCTATCTGGGACACTGGTGCCCTATCTTACAGGATCAATTATTATGGGGGGGATTTAAATTGTATTACAGACCCGATACTGGATCTATCTCATCCATCACTATGAGATGCCCCCGGCGCACAGAATAGCTAAGGTGTTTGGAGACTGTCAATCTCACTGGTGATTAATAGACATGTGGAGACGCACGCATCCAGCTGACAGAGAATATTCCCACCTTTCACATGTACATGATCTGCACGTCCGCCTGGACACCTTTCTATGCTCCCCAGACGCACACACCAGACTGCACGACATGAATACCTCACCTGGACAGTGTTGGACCACAACCCAATACTGACCCGACTGCACTGGGGGACCCAGCAGCAACCCATCCCAACATGGCACCTTAAACCCGAGGAACTAGAGGATCAAGTCTTCCTGGATGAGATTAGGGGCCATATCATCATGTACTTTGCCAACAATGCGTAGACCATGGACTCCAGGGGCATGGAGTGGGAGGCTTCAAGGCTGTCATCAGGGGGCGCTGGATGGCGCTCTCAATTGGGGTCAGGCAAAGGTTACTTACGGACATGGAAAGGACCGATCGGGCACCGAGAGAGGTGGAAATCCGCCGCCCGAGTCACCCAGAACTCCAGCAGGAACTGCTGTAAGCGAAGGAAGAGGTGGATGTGCATGAGGAAAGGCTGAGGTGTTTCGATTATAAGGCCTATATGGACAGGACGCACGCAGAGCAGGACAGAGTGGGTAGATTACTAGCGTGGCTGGCTAACCCCCTTCACAGGTGGAACACAATTATTGAGCTTGCAGACTCTGAGGGACAATCCCTATTTTGACTGGATGCTATTAAGAATGGGTACCGTGGATACTATGAATGGCTCTACAAGAGCTCTGGGCAGCGGGGGGAATGGGAGATAGAGGGCTACTTGGCAGATCTTCCTCTCCATATCATAATGAACGAGGACACGGACCAAATGGGGCGGCCATCACGGAGCACGAAGTTCGGGTGGCCATCAAGGAACTGGCGAGAGGGAAAACCCCGGGCACGGACGGGCTTCCTAAAGAATTCTACGTGGCATACGTGAACAAACTAGCCCCCAAACTAGTGAAGAGGCACGCAGAGGCAGGAGAGAGGGGATACCTGCCTGCCTCTATGCGAGAGGCGGTGGTGATCCCATTATTGAAGCCCGACAAGTCCTCCTGGAATGCACATCGTATCGGCCCGGTCGATGTTAAATCTTGAATTTAAGAAATTAAGTAAGTTGCTGGCAACGCGGTTGCTGCCGCATATGACCTCCCTTGTGTATCAGGATCCGGCGGGCTTTATTCCCCACAGGAACACAACTGTGAACATACGCCGTCTGTTATCTGTACTTGAGCTTGGGGCAACGAGTGATCAGGCAGGAGCGGCGTTTGCCATTGACATGGAAAAGGCATTCGATAGCCTAGAATGGGGGTTCCTGTATGCAGTTTTAATCAAAATGAGCCTTGGGCCAGGGTCCCAGCGATGGGTGCTGCTGCTATACGCTGACCCGGTGGCAAGAGTCTGCACGGGGCACAATGTCAGAGCAGTATAGAGTAGAGAAGGGTACGCGGCAGGGGTATCCCCTATCCCCGCTGCTATTTGCCCTGGCGGTGGAACCGCAGGCATGTGTGGCGAGGTCGGACAGGGCTTACAGAGGGCTACAACTGGGTGAGCAGAGGCACAATATTGCACTACATGCGAACAATCTCTTATTATTCCTACAGCACGCAGGGGAGGATCTCCCGGGGGCACGGAGGATGATGGACGAGTTCAGCAGTCTAACGGGCCTCCGAGTAAACTGGCAGAAGTCTAGATTATTTTCCCTGAAGGTGGACATAGGACCACCTGAGGATCTTGGTAATGTAAGATGGGAGCCCCGATGTTTCCGCTACCTGGGAGTGCGCATCCTCCACGCTGTGGCAGATGTGAAAGACGGGAACATAGAGAGGGCACTGCTCGCGCTTCAGGATAGTATGGATTTCTGTGGAAAGCTTCCTCTATCTGTGATGGGCCGTGTCTCCCTATTCAAAATGGTGGCTCTCCCTGGGCTGCTGTACTTTTTTACTACATTGCCAGTGTGGATCTCGGCGGCTTGGTTTCTGGAGCTGGACTCCCGATTGCCGGCATTCATTTGGGGTGCGGGCCGGCGGAGAGTGACCCGTAACACTTTAAAATGACCTGATCAGAGGGGGGCCTTTCTGTGCCGGATATGGAAGGGTACTACTTGGCAGGACAGCTACAGAGACACACACAGTCGGTGGCAGGGAGGATAGACCCGGACAGGGGGTGCCACTATTCCCCGAACAAACTGGATGTGTTTCGCACACTGTTAAGGGTCGCCAAACCGCAGCAGATCAGCAGTAACGAACATAAGGTGTTTTGACTGCTGGGGCAGATTCCTACAGAAAACTAGGACAAAACATCTATACTCGCCCGAAATGGCAATGTCGCTGCTGAGTGCCCTTCCACACGGGGTAAATGGCGGGGGATAGATGATTGGGTACAAGCAGGGGCTACAACGGTGGGAGATATCTTCTGCGATGCAGAGCTATTCTCCTTCGAGGACTTCAGCGCCGACGGGATATCCCACCAAAGCATTTCCTACTATATGGAGCAGTCACAGGGGCCATGAGATGACACTGGGGAACAGGCACGACTGAACCGGTTCAACACGCCACCTGGGAATACATAAGTCTCGCCTGGGGCACTATCAAGGCGGTGGCGCGTCTTTATAGGGCCATAGGACTCGACTCCATGCAACCACTGGACAGGTTGAGAAATCAATGGGGGGAAGACATTGCCAGGCCACTGGAAGACGAGGACTGGGAAAAGATCCTTGCCTGATTAACTCCTACATACTCCACCAAGCCTATCTTGCGCCAGAACATATCAACCGATACTTTACCAGAGGTGACACCAGATGCTCGAGATGCACTACACTAGGGGTGACTTTCCTTCACATGCTCTGGAACTGTACTGTTTAACACATTACTGGCAGGAAGTGACACAGGAGATGGCCAACGTCACAGAGAGGGTTATCCCCTGCACACTGGCACATGTTCTACTTAGCCTGTTTCCACACAGGGCCAAAACTAGGACCACAGACAGGTTCCAAGATCTCGCCTTCATACTGGTGAAGTGAGAAATCACTCGTAACTGGAAAGACCCGAATGGCCCCAGTGTACACAGTTGGAAGCGAGAGCTAGTGAAATGGGCAGGATGCAAGAGCAGGATCCTACTGAGGAACGTGAGGCGAGGGATAGGCAACGAGGACAGAGCCAGGGCATGGGAGGGGTTGCTGGGCGACCTGCAAAGGGTTGGACAGGAGTCCGACTCCGACGCCTCTTCCCCTGAAAGACCCCTATAGCTAGAGCATCTCTAATGGCCAGGGCAGACCAGAGTAGCTTTGTAGACCCTGGAGGATGGGGAGCATCCAACACACTCCCACGGGAGAGGGTAGGGACAGAGAGGGTAGTGTATACGGGACCCCCCTGCGCAGAATGATTGGATGGAGCGGAAGGGACCCTCGGCATTCAAGGGAGACAAACGGGAGACTAGATTACGAGGTTTGTTATGGGGGGGGGGGGGGGGTGCACTATCCCTACCGAGCAAAACGGGAGGGGATGCTCGTTACGGAAACAAGAGAAAGTGCATAAACTGTCCATTGAGATGTAACGAATATGACAAAGGTCTGAATGTAATGTAATTTTATCTTGATGTATGCAGCTCTGCTTGAACATAAAGGCAATAAAGTTTGTTTAAGAAAAAAAAATGATCGAATGCAGGGTTAAAGTCCGTGAACGCTAGGTTAGTGCTTCCCTCTTCAAATGCTGAGTATTTGTTTATTAAGAGGTTAACATCAAAACACTGTTCAGCAGTGCCAAGACTGGCGCAACTGTCAAACTACAGGTCTGAGAGAATGTTATTATCTTGCACCCAAACATCGAGTCGTTCTAATAAGATTTCGCCAATAACTTTTGCTGTAGAATTGATAAGACATATGTGACAATAACATTTGGGATTGCCTTTGCTCTCTTTTTTAAAAGAAAATGGGAACTATTGTGGTATGTCACCATCATTTTGGGGGGCCATTCTGCTGACAGCATTGAAGACATTTGTCAGAAGCTTGCTTTGCATCCACTTGGACAGACGCCAGTGAATCCGCCACACTCTTCAAAATTATTCAGCAAACTTTTTCATAAACCTTACATGCAGAGTGAGGTTTCTTAACAGTGTGAATAGCTGCAACCAAAAATTGGCTGATGCCTAGATAAATTAGAGCAACAAGTGACCTAATGTGATAAAGTGACGCTCACATCAGTAAAGACTTGTTTTTGGGGAAAGAGTCACGACTTCACATCTCATCTTGGTCCCACTATTATTGGACCATTGAAAAGGGTCTCTTTTTTACATGCAAATTGTCTGAACGTCCTGATGATGGTCTGGCGGACAGACGCCACGACAGACCGAAACGTCGACTTCCCCATCTATTTCCTAATAATTTTGTTTACCAGTAACTGTACTCTGCATTTTAGACATGTTACTTTAATAATCATGGAACAGATGTTCACATACATGAACTGCAGGTCAATTTGTTTATTACTCATTCATGGTGTTTTGCTGTATTCATCTATGCTATCAGTACCCTTTGGTTTTTTATCTATAAAACTTTGTTATTCATAAAAAAAAGATATTCTCGTGTTTGTTTGATATCATTTTTCCATTGATTGAGTATCAGTATTTGTTAATTTCAATAATGTTTTGATTGTTCTAAGGTTCAGGATCAATTTGGACTGAACTACCAAGGAATTTTGTGTATAATACACTAGAAAGAAGAGTTGTGAAACTAATTCCCTTGTAGGCACCTGTTACTTATCATTTGTCAGAAGCGGCACCCATAATGTGATGATCTCCTTACATAGGTCTCCAGGGGCCCCATCCGAACTCGGGCCTTATCCTTTGGGCACGTCTTTAATGCAGCCACCACTTCATGCAACTCAATCCCAAGCCCTTCATGTTGTCCCATTGCATCCTCCCCCTATCAGTAATATGTACATCTGAGTTGGTAGTGTCACTATAAACCTTAGTAAAATGGTCTACTCAAGTATTGGGGGGATCCCAGTTGCAAGGTCTGACTGTACGACCTTTAAAGTACAAATGGTTAATAGCTTGCCAGAATGCTTGGGTTCCTTAGAGTGAGCTATAGCTAATAGGGACCCACATGCATCATCTCTTATTGTCTCTCCCCTGCTTTCAATTGCCCTATTATAGGCCATCCCTTTACAGCAGACATATTCGGTGTGCCTGTGGACCATTGTAGGGGCTTAAGTTTTCAGAGATCTCTTTGGGGTTTTGTGCAGTGGGTGTTTGAGCAGTGGGATTCAGACCATCTAAGAACGGGGTTAGGTTGAAGCTCCCTGACTGATTCACATGATATACTATACCACCTAGTGGTGGTAGCAGCCCCACCGTCCTTGTTCAGACATTAAAAAAAACAAAAAACGACTTTAGTATGTGTAAAAATATAATAAAGTGATTTCGGTTTATGTGCTTCGTCCCATCTCTGCAGGGCACCCTTATTTCTTAGGAGAACTATAGAAGCAGTATCATAATTAAGCCTCCAGGGATATTATGCATCTATTATAGGATATTAAGAGCATGTTACGATTACTAAACTCTTTTTTTGTGGCAACTTGCTTATAAAAATTGTAGACAAGTCATGTGAGTACAATATAAAATCACTGACGTTACAGTGTTCTCTCCCTATGTATCTTGGCGCTATAACCGCACTTTGTTGAACAAATCAAAAGCAAACTGTAAACAATATTTGAAGAGGAGTGGATTGAGTTACTTCCCCATACAGGGTATCAACAAAATGCGTTTTGTGTTCACCTTGAGGATCTGTTACACCGCTCATGCTGCTGCCTAAGTGATTACAGAATTGAATAAAAAAAATCTTCCCGCAATAATAATGAACCTGGGTTTTACATGTAAAATAAAACCTCTCATTTTACCCACACAGTGTATTGATGTTGTTAAATTACTATTATAGAAATTAATTAGCAGACATTTCAATGAGCTACATTCTAGCCACAAAAGTTTGAAATGTGGTGATGAGTCCCCCTGAGAAGGAAAGAGGAACCAGGGAAACTAATCCACCATTGGCTCCTGCAGAAAGTGCAGGAGTGGAGGTAGTAAAAATATGTGGTGTAACTCTGGACGTGATCGGGATGTTACATCCATGTTTCCTGACTACAAATGATGTCATAACCATTTGTAAAATCTAGCCTTTCCGGGTTATTTATCGATGAGCCCAAACCGGCAAGAATCCAGCTACCGATTTTCCCTGAAGATTTAGGTGGGACATACTCATGACTGATTGATGTTGTAACTCAGTGCTTTTGTTATCAGTGACATCTAGTGAGTGGGCGGAACGATTGAGATGTAATAAATGTTCACTATGATCACAATCCAGTTCTTAATATGGGACTTGGACCTGTGTAATTTATTTCTCAATCTATTATTTCATACTGGGCAAGCGCTGCATACTTATTGGGGACTGAAACATTGAGAAGTTGAAGGTGCCTGCATCATGTTGCTAGAAAGGATGTGCACAGAGTCATTTAATCTCAGTTTATAAAAATCTCCTAGCAGGAGAGGCTCTCTTCAGCCCTGCTGATGGATTTAAGCCTGGTGAGAAGAACTCTGACAGTGGCTTCATGCCTCAAGTTAACAACTATACAATCACTGGGATCAATTTGAGGTAGTTTTCTACCTGTGCTACTCTCTGGACCATGGTTATCTCTTTATGTAGTGTTTTTGGCGCATAATTTTCCTTTGATCCAATGAGTAACTTGTTAACAAGTTAATCTGATCATAGCTTTCAACCTGCCTTGGCTAAGGTGTGTAACCCCCTTTATAGTGTATGGTGTAGCTTCGAGGGTAAGTAGTAGAGCACACAAGTTCGCTCCGCTTGTTGGTCGAAGTGTGTTAGCACTACTTTTTTCCTGGGGTGTTAGCCTGAAGTCTGGATTAGAGTTCTGGCAAAACAGAGTTGTTTGCTTGTGGAAAGGCGCTACTGGGGCGCGGGCCATGATTGGCAGTTAGCTATTCTGACGGGCTCATGTTGCTACTTCTCTTTTATTATGACAATGTGATGGCCTGTGCTTGCATTTAGTCCCATGATAAGCCTTTCATTAGCAACCAGTCTCTTTAATACGGAATCCATAAGGTTGCCATACTTCCTTTTATTTTCCCCAACAAGGCGCAGATGTTGGAGTTGAAGAATTTGATGGGCCTTCTTCTCACCGCTAGTTTAGGTACGGCAGCCGTGGCGGCCCAATTCTGAAGTCCTGGTTTCCCTTTCCCGCTTAATGAACATTAAGCTCCATTTTTAGGTCTCGCCTACTCAGCGTGCATGTGCTACTTAGGAAAAAGACCTTTAGCCTTTGCTACACTTTTGCAGGCAAAAACGTACACGCGTTGCATTGTTTTTAACGGCAATGCTTGCACGTTGGCGATTCCCTTGTGGGTGCGAGCAGCGGCACCATATGTTAGCAATTATCGTGCCTTGCTGCTCGCTCCCGCAAGGGAAACCAGCGCAGGCCTCCTCCTCTCTCCCCTCCCCGCTTGTTTTGTTTTACATTCAGATTGAGGCGCGCGCACCCTTGTTGTTGTTTTACTAAGCAAGGCGCCCAACAGTGACAGATCTTCTGCCTAGTGCCCATAGTCGAATGGGCAGATTATCGTGTTTCTCATCAGGGACTGCATTTTATCACAGCGCAAGAGTATGTTCTCTTGTGGACTCTGACAGAATTAAGCTCCTGTTTGTCGGACAACAGCCCTAAAGTGTAAGGAACGGAGGGCGAGCTCTGTAATCAGGCTGTGGGACACAGGTCTCGCCTGACCCTGTCACTTCCACTAAGTGCGGCTGCCAGTCAGGCTGCGGCACCCTCTCGGTCTCCTCCCCGGAACTGCTGGTCCTGCTATGCGACCAGTGTAATCCTGCCCCTCCAGCGTCCATGACAAATCCTCCCCAGAGTAAAGCAACCCTGGGAATTGTTATTAGATTAGCGGCATCAGCCCGCCGGCTGCACTAATCCTAATCAGTGCAGATTTCTTTTAGCTGGCTTCGGTGGGACCTCTCGGGCCTCCACGCGAGGCAGGCGGCCACCTCCTTGCCACAAGTGCGCCCCGCTCCACCGATCCTGCGCCTGTCACTGTGCCAGAGGTTTGAGTGTGCGTCTTCCTAGCTAGCTGTTAGCTGAATGGACGCCATGCACAGCGCCTGAGCAGCCAGCATGTATCTGCGGCCTAGAGGGGAAGCTGTCTACTGCGCTGAAGAGCACGCTCCTCAGTATTCAGCTCTGGGACTGCTTTGCCCCCAATTTGTCGACAGAGAACGAGCTTGTGAACTTGGGGATGGGGTGGGGGGTGTTGGGGCGAGCGAGCTTCATGTAATAGTTATAAACAGGGTACATGTCTCAGAATGAATCTAAAAAAAACACTTGAAAAAGGCAGGAAATGTGGCCTAACACCCTGAGCCGGCAACTTTGGAAGTGGGACCCAGGTTCAAGATCTGGTGTCGGCTCAACATCCTGTGATTCTGGGAAAATCGCTTAATCTCCTCGTGCTTAAAAAGAAAAGAAAATCTGACCTTGTGTAATGTAATCTCGTGCTCGTGTGAAATTCTCTAATGCTCTTGGAACCAGTCTGGCTGTATAAATCTGCAAAAAAATAAGGTCTTGCGTTACCCAGGTCCATGTGCGCGAGTAGCTCATCCATTACTGATTTTCATTGCTTGAGGGGTTTGTAGTCCTATTAACACAGCATTATAGCAGGCTAATAATTCCCAGAATAAAAAGAACATTCCTGGATGGCTAAGCTTAAACAAACAGAACTGGTAAACAACTCTACTGTAACTTTTTCACAAACTGCTTGGTTTGGGCCACCCAAAGTACGGATGGATTTTAAGCTAATTTTGCTTCGTTGCCACTCTACAATGACTATTTAAAGTAATCTTCTACCGTGTTAGTTAGCACTTGACTTGCTGAGCATAGTTGTGTTAGTAACTGACACAGCAGTGAGGTTCTCAGAAGAATGCGTATTTCCATCTATATTGTACTGTAACTGGATATATATAGCGCTCACCAACCTGCCCTGACCGGAGTTGAAGTGCTTTGCTAAAATTCATGCTCAGTGGAAAAGTCCTAGTTACTCCACTGAGTCAATAAATATGCGGAAAATCAGTGATTCGGCCCTCCAGGGACCCCACTGAAATCATCAACCTCCGTCCCTGCTTTATTTTCAGTGAGGGTATGTGTCCGCACAGGTGCAAAGGGGTGGATGAATTCAGCCATTATGACTCCATCAAACTTCAGCTCACCAATATCCTAAAAGGCAGCTTTCTTTGCAGTGAATTATCGTGCAAAAACACTTGCCAAAGTATCTCAAAATACATGTACCAAATCTGCCTAAACCAGCGAGGGTTCACAAGTAGGGTGGAAAATAGTTTTTTAATTGTTATCAGTAGCAATACTCTACCTTACCAGGAATTTCATCTGTGCAAAGTTGAAAACTTGCTTTTCAGCCCCCCTCTCCCCGCCCTCCTCCGCTCTTTTTAGGTCGAGGCTACCGTCCCACTACGAAGCAGTGGGGGGGGGGGCGGAGCCGAAGATTTCATGACTTCAACAGTGTGGGGCTTTGACCGCCTCTCTCTTCCATTGGCTAGCTTCGTAAATGGAGGCTAGCCATTGGAAGAGATGTGTGCCAATTACTCTTTTCCCCGGCTTGATGCGATCCGTGGGCGTTTCTGTCTCTTTTTTAAGTCCCGCCCCCACACCCTCCCTCTAGCCAAGGTCCCAGTCTATTCCTCCTGTAATTTACCTTTTGCTACCTCTTCGCCTTCCCCCTTCCGGCCTCCGCCTTGGCATGCATTTTTAAGGCGCTGTTCGGTGCGCTTCGTGTTACTGGGGCACCGGCAGATTACTCGGCCCTGCAAGGATTTAACATCCAGCAACAGGTTTCACGAGGGGTGGACCTTCGAGTCCGCGATGTGTGCCCTCGAGCACACACTGTACAGTACCTTTGTAGGGGTTGCCCTGAACAAATGCGGGGGAAAGTGGCAGACCGGGACAGGGCTCAGCAGGGCGCCTGATGTGGGTCCGGCTCGTGGCGGCGTCAAGACGGGCGGCGCTGGAGCAGGGCCTCCGAGGGGCTCTGCGGGCTGTCAGGGGCGCTGTCTGTGTCCGGCCGTAGGTGTCCCTTCGACGCGAAGCTTTAGGGAGATCTGGGGCGGAAATGCCACACGGAACAGCCTGTACACGTCGTACAGGGCAGCTCCTCTTGTTAGTAAATGTTGGTCCGTTTGAGCGTTTTTGTTAAAATCTATGCAGTGGGTGATGTATTATGTGGTAAATGCGAAAATCCATAATTATGCAGAAAATACTGAGCCCTAAAATGATTGCCGCCTTGTAATCTTCAGTTCTCAGAGCCCAGGTCTCTTTCCTCATAACTCTTGCTCCACAGCCTTCACTCGAGCTGGAGTGCAGTGCAGCAGCCGGCACATACCTGAGGGTCTGCAGTGTGGCGCAGCAGCCGGCATAACCTGTGGGTCTGTAGTATGACGCAGGAGCTGCCACACAGGGGTAGCACAGAGGGCAGGTCTGTAGTATGACGCAGGCACACACGGGTAAGCACAGAGAGCAGGTCTGTATGTTTGTGGTGTGGCGCAGCAGCATGCAAAGGCGGCAGGCCGGAGGGTCTGGTGTTGTTCACCAGCAGGCACACACGGGTAGACGCAGAGGGCAGGCAGGCCTGTGGGTCTGTAGTATGACGCAGGGTCTGTAGTGATTCAGGATCAGGCTCACACTGGTAGGCGCAGACGGCCATGCCCGCTGGTCTGGATGTGGCGCAGCAGCAGGCACACACGGGAGGCTGTGGCCTCCTCGTATCAGCGTCATGGCGGGGTGAGGTCATGTCTCGGAAACGGGTACCCGCCCCCCCTCCGCATCGGATGAACGACCATCAAACACAGTGTACACGCGTGTCGTTAGTTCCCCTTGCCCACATGGCGCCCACACTGCCCCGCCTCCTTTCGAGTGTGCTTTTTTAAAAAAAATCCTTTCCTCGTAGGAGGCAGAAATGACCCAAAATGTAGCACTGAAAGGAACGCCAATAAAGTGACTGAAAAATACACTGCATTTGTCATGAATGGTTGCAAATGTTCTTTTTAATAAAAAGCTGCCAGTCGACTCCCTGGGTCCATGCACGTGCTGCAGAGAGCTGTCTTGGTGTTGTACGTCACAGGCAGTGGTGCAGGAGCAAGGTGATGGGGTCTCGGTGTATAGGGGCGCACATCAGTAAGATCAGCTAATGAGCGCTGGGGAAGGGGTCATGAGTAACTTGTCCATGCACGTGCTGGGTTCTGTACGTGACACAGGCAGGGGAGCAGGAGTAAAGTGTTGGGGTCTCTGTGTATAGAAGGGACACAGCAGTATTGTCAGGTTATGAGACAGGAGGTGGCCGGGAGGCTCGGGAGTGTGAACCCGGACTCGAATCCAAAATGCCATGGTTTGTGTGGGGCTCTATATGTGTGTGTGGGGCTCTGTGTGTGTGTGGCTCTGTGTGTGTGGGTGGCTCTGTGTCCGCAAATACTCTCTACTACTCTCTAATGCTCACCTATTGCCATTGTAAATGACAACACCATTTATTTATGTTTTTAAAAAAAAAGAAAAAAAAATGTCATGAGCAATGCCAATAGCTCTACCTTTAATAATGCCGAGACCATTGCATTGTAAATGCTTGTTTAAGATTTTCAGCAAATTCTGATGTGCTATAGTGCAGCCTCACCCGGCTAAATAAAGCCTCGCTATTTCTGATAAAGCCATCACATTCCTTATTGCTTTGTCACAAACGGCCTTTAAGGAGACAGGCCGACTTCTCTTCCTGCACTTCCACTGAAGAGCTGAGCTTTCCTCTCTAACCTCAGGAGAGGGGCTGGGAAGCAGTGGGACAGTGCACTGTGCCAAGTCACCACTATCTCTGACTGCTCGTGCGTCTCACAAGCACACCTGTCGCACAGCGCTAAACAGATATTTGTGCCTTTTGCAGCTCCAGGTTCATAAGTGCACTAACAGGAAACTGATTATTAAAATATTCTGCTCAAAGTCAAAGCGTCACATGGATATGAGGTTTATTCACTTCCACTGCCTTAAGTAACACGGTTTTGACAATGCACAACATTCAGCAATTCTACAGTATTGTCTGTGCTGTACTCCACAAGGCACCAGCCAAGCACTGCATTTTATTTCGATGCCCCAATGAGTTTGTTAAAAATCTTCAGGTGCGGATAGTTTCACTGTTCGGTGCACAGTGTTTTTTTACTGGTGGCAGTTAATTATTCTCGTGTGTGTTTTAGCATCAATGTGTTTGTTATTGGTGACAGGTATTGTTGTGAGGTGTGTTTTAGTGTCACAGTGTTTGCTAATGGTGGCACTTGCTGTCGGGTGTGTTTTATCATCAAGGTGCTTGTTCTTGGTGGCAGCTGTTCTCCGTGTGTTTTAGCGTCACTGAATTTGTTATTGGCGGCAGTTGTTGGTCTCGGGTGTGTTTTAGTGTCACAGTGCTTGTAATTGGTGTCAGTTATTGTTGTTGGGGGTGATCTATTGCCACATTGCTTGGTATTGCTGTCAGTTATTGGTCTTCAGTCTGTTTTAGAGTCACTTTGTTATTGGTGGCAGTTATGGAGTTATGTTTAGTGTCATGGCGCCTGTTGCTGGCAGCAGCTGTTGGTCTCGGGTGTTTTGTAGTGCCACAAATCTTTTTATTGGTGGTAGGTATTGGTCTCGGGTGTGTTTTAGTGTCACATTGTTTATTATTGAGGGAAGTTATTGTTGTCGGGCGTGTTCTAGAGTCACTGTGCTTGATGTTGATGGCTGTTATTGGTCTCGAGTTTGTTTTAGTGTGATGGTGCTTGTTATTGTTGCAAGGCAAAAAAGCATTGGCATAGCCAAATAGGTCTCGCCTTTGGGACATTATAAGTGTTTAGCCATGCAACAGTTGATGTTGCACCTAGAATATTGTGCTGCATGATTAAATACTTATAAGGTCCCAAAGGCGAGACCTATTGGCTATGCCAATGCTTGTTATTTTTGGTCGTGTGGGGTGTGCAGAGCTAATCAGAATTTGATTTTAGGCTCAGGTTTTCTGTTTGCTCTTTTAGCAACGGGGCATCAATTGCACAGGGATTAGACCTATTTGTTTTGTCTGGAAATTATTCCACCAATGGTTCTGAGGAGGGCAGCATGCTAATAGAGTTGGATTTATTACTGCTAGAGCCTTGTTTGGTCCCTTTAGCGTTACTTCGCTTCTCTGCCACAGTGTCAGTCTCATCATTGATTACACCCACTGCATTGGAAAGGAAGCTGACGATGGTGATAGTGACAAGACATTTCTTACCAGGGGAATTATGGATTGTTTTTTCACCAGCAGGTATTGTATTGTAGCTAATTGAGTCTAACCTTGGCCATCAACAGAGTGTCCCATGGTGTAGGAAACAGCCTTGCGAATACTGGGGGCCATAATCCTGCCACCAAACAGGGTTTCATATCCTGCCCAAGATGGTGCCATGTTCTCGCCACTTTAGACCCGACCTACTTCTCCCCTCTTTTTTTCCTTACATATACTTCCACCCTCCCCCTTCTAGTTCTCTTATATTCACTGCCTACTCCCGCATGTTATCTCCTCTCCCACCACCCCCTCAACTCTCCCCTACCTCCACACTGTACCCCCCCTCATCCCTGACCACTCACGCTAGCTTAACTATTAATTACCGGTTTCGACCTATATGGTCGCCATATTTTCTTGTTCATGTAATTACGGTCCTTTGCATATTGTTCTTGTCTTGCATATTACCTTTTCACACTAATGGTATTTTGCAATTTGTTTCTCTCTCAACACTTGTAAAGCGCTCTGATGCCTTCGGGTCTAGCCGCGCTATATAAAACTGTTTAAATAAATAAATAAATTGTACTACTGCCCCACTGCCCCTCCTCCTCTTTCTCAGAGTGTGGGCGGTGGCATTGTGGAAAATTGAGTCCAACCCTGACCGTCAACAAAGAATCCCAATTTCTACCCAATAATCACATTTGCCTAATAAAGATTCTCATTTAGCCTACTTTGTACAGTTATTGTTGATTCCAACAGGAGTGTTGTAAATTCCATTTTTTTTAAAAATATCATCAGTTCCCTTCTTTATTTTCAATTGTTGGACAATGTAGCACTTTAAATCATTCCAGGAGAGGTTTTCTCAGTGATTAGTGATCGATGTGTGATCTATGTTCAATGAATTTATATCGAACTGGTCTCCTTATTCATTCTATCTATTGGAACCCACAAGAGAATCTTAGAAAAGATCCCTGAAGTTACAGCCAGTGTGCGCCGATAGAATAATGTAAACATCACTGATGCATAGTTTCATTGTATAATTGGTCAATTTACATACACTGCATTTTTTTCAAAGAAAGTGCCCATGCATTTTTATTGCGTGTTCTTGCCTTTTAGTTTAATGGTATATTATAAATACTTGAAAGACTTTCATTGACCCCGCAGCCTGTTATGATTGTGTTTCTTTTGGTTGTGTAATTGTGAGTGGTTCCAAGGTTTATTGGCTCATCTTATCATGCAAAAATAGCACTGTTTAAGCTAATGCAACTGAGCTGCCTCACACGCGTCTATGGCCCATTGATTATTAGTGGCTCAGTTCCATCAGCATAAAAAGTGCTGTTTTTGCATGATAAGATGTGAGAGGAAGGATGCAATTTTATATGTAAAAAGAAGGCAGCAGAAGAGGATGTGGCCTAACAGCTAGAGAAGTTGACCTCGAAACTGGGGAACCGGGTTCGAGTCTGGGCAGGGACGCTCAACATCATGTGATTCTGGGCAAATCACTTAATCTCCCAGTGCCTAACAAAATTAATGTGTCAGTCTGTAACCCAACTGGTGCTCGTGTAAAGCGCTCTGAAACCTTCGGGTTCAGTTTGCGCTATATAGAACTCCTCCCACAAAAAAAGAATCTGACTGATGCCCATGTCAGTCTTGACCTCTGTCCATCAGGTGTGACGGTTAAGAGGCTCAGGAGTACCTTACATGCTTCATGTCAATAAAATTGAGCACCAGTAGGGTTGTCAATAAATAGAAGGCATCTCCCCTGGGTCCCCTGCTTTGATTTGTAATGCTGGGCTACAGGTGCAGTCTCCTCTTCCCGTTTGTCAATTAGAATGTTGTCCCTGTGAGTCACACAGTCTTATAAAGTGCACAAACTATTCAGCCATGCTGATCACCCCATACCAGCTACAAGCATCTATTGTATGTGTGGCCGTGTACAAGAAAGACTAAGCATGTGAAAGGTCCTTGAATAAGGAGCTGGCTATCCAAAGTGGATTGGGGGAAGGACACTTAAGGCCCGCTTACGAGACTGGCTGGAATGGCTCTGATCAGTGGTAGAAGCAATCTAGCCCGCATCATAATAGGCTGGTCGGATTCCTTTTCAACTGACCCATTTTGATGGGGTTGGTCGTAAGGGAATCCAAATCGGTTTTCCTAATGGCCTCCGACGGGCTCGGAGAGCTCATCCGCCATTCGGAAAACCTGCAGTAATCCCTCGGCCGGCTCTTTCTGGACAAGGGATTACGATGGCAGCTTCCAAATGCCTTTCTGTGCCGGCCTTTCTGACACAGAAAGGCATTGGGAATCTGTCTTTGGGGCCCCTCGTGGGTTGCAAGGCCACCGGACAGCGGCCTAGGGGGCACCTATGGTGCCCCCCTGTTGATCCCTGCACCCGGTGGCAGGCACGTTAAGGTGCCTGCCATGGGGTGCAGGATGAACTGCGCCCCTGCTCTTTACAATGAGAGCATGCATTCCGTTTGGAATGCATGCTCCCATTGAAAAGTATAGGATTGCACCCGACCAGGGTTCAGTTGCATCCTAATTCCTGGACTGGAACCGATGACAGGAGGTTGTTCGGTTCCAGTTCCAAACCTATGTTGGACGGACTTTGGTCCGTCCGACATCGGTATCTGGACCTAAACATGTTATGAGAAAAGACAAGGCTGGAGACTTTAGAGGTTAAGGTGTAGCAAACAACATAGATCCTTCCCTAATCTTTATATTAACATGTCCACACTAACAGGTTCCATATAAACCCACACAACAAGTGTCACGACCTATGGCAGCACATGCCAGTTCTGGCCTCGCCTCCTTAGAATACAAAGTGTTGAAACGTGCGCCCGAGGAGGCTCACGGTTCTACCAGGGTGTAACAAACATCCCCACAGCCCCCGTGGTGCGGGTGGGGGGGCCAGATCATCGGTAGAGAGCTTTGAGAGGCTCTAAAGCAGGTGCCGTCTGCAGCCTGCTCTAAGCTCCTCACACTGACCCAGGACTGAAGAGAAACAAAGTAACAAGTTACATTGTTTCTCTTCAGTCAGAGCCACAGCCAGGTCCTGAAAAAGAATGAGAGTGGGGGCCCCAGAGAGAGCAGGAGGCAGCACAGAGGAGAGCTGACAGGGGAAAGGATGGGGGTGGGGGTATAGCATTCTCCACAGAGCACTGCTCCTCTGAGGCAGCACAGAGCTGACTTCTGCCAAAATGTTTGCAGCTCCATAAACAGGATCAGCAGGGACGCATTGGAAGGTGAGAGTTAGAGCTATTGATGTTGTAAAGTACAATGTATTTTACCTATGCGTTTTCTGTTAGGAGTGGAGAGAATGTGTGTGGTGTCAAGTGGACATATATGGTTTGGATTGAAATTGTTAGTTGTGGAATTGTATTGCGTGGATTGGATCTGTGTAGTGAAATAATGTGGCATGGTTTGCAGTGTAATTATGTGGTACTGAGTGGAGTGGGATTCTGTGTCTTGGAGTGGGATTATCTGAAATGGTATTTTGTGTTATGGAGTGGTATGGAGTGGAGTTTACTTATGTGGTGTGCTGTTAAATATTGTAGCATGATGTGGAATTTTGTGGTGTAGATTGGATGTATGTGTTGTGTTGTGCATTGGTGGTGTTAGTCTGAACTATGTAGTTTGTTGTGAATTATGTGGTGTGAAATGGAAATGTGTAGAGTTGACTTGTGTGACGTGGAAGTTGTGGTGTTGTGAAATTATGTTGAGTGGTATTATAAAGCATGGTGTGAAGTGTAGGTATGTGAGTGTTGCTACATGGCATAGACTGGATTTATGTGGAGTGTATGTAAGCAGTATGGAGTAGAGACTAATTATGTGGAGGTTTATTATGTGGAGCTGAGTGGTATTATGTGGAGTGTTATTATGCTGTATGATAAATTGTGTGGAGATGAATTGTGCAATGGTGTGACGTGTGGAATTATGTGGCATGTTTTGGTGTATAATTATGCGGAGTGGAATTATGCAACATGTTGCAGAGTTGTATTTTGTGGAGGATAATTATGTGTTTTAGAGTTGAGTCTAAATATGTTGTGTGAAGTGTAATTATATAGGTTGAAATGGAATTATGTGTAGTTGAGTTGTGTGGAGTGTAATGATGTGGTTGGGAGTGGTATTAAGGTGCGTGGAATGTTATTCTGTGATGTGGAATTATGTGGTATGGAGTGAAGTGGAAATATGTGTATTTTTAGAATTGTAATTAAGTGGTATGGAATGTTATAGGGTTAAATTATTTATAGTTGAATTGTGTGGCGTGGAATTATAAGCAGGTGCGCAACACAGGCCTCAGGGGCGTAACACAGGCCCCCGCAGTCTCCGTGTTGCGGGGGACCCCAGCGCTCCAGGGGCCACCTCAGCGGTGCCAGCAAGCACTACACATCCGTAACCATCTGGGATTAATTAATATAGATAGGTTATGTAATTTACGCTCGCTCTAGACTTATCTTCATAAATCAAATGGTAACATTTAAAAAAAATGGTAATGCTGCACACTGTGCGGCATGCAGATGTCCCTGCCGCAGAGTCTGACCAGTCTTACTCTTCACCCTTAGGGTGGGTCTGGTGACCAATTGTCATGCGCATTGCTGACTGGTGAAGCGAGGAGGCATCCCAGAGGACAGAGTGGAAACAATTGAGAGGTAACGGGCGACCGCGGCCAGCGGCCATAATTTAATTATTTCGCTGGCTAGCCTTGTTTGCCTTGTCTTCTGCGGCCCACACAGGTGAGTCTGTCTGTTCCCCCAGTCTATGCCACCCCTGCAGACAAGTGCACCCCACCCAAAATTCATTGCGACAACCACTTGTGTGCATAAGGTCTCCAGTTTAAAGTTAAGGCATTTAGAAAAAGAAAGGTGCCTTTGGTACATGAAGGTTGTTTGGAAAAGAGGGGGGTTATGTTACACATTAAAGATTAAAAGTGCGTGTCATCAGTTTCACCTGCGATTTATGTGGATTTGCAGATTTTACAGAAAACACAAAAATCGCCATTGAAGTTTGTGTGTGCAGGAAAATGTACCCTTCACCTATGAATTTTACACCTTTGTCTGTGACTTTGGGAGAAGTTTCCTGTTTTCACCCGACTTTGTCAAGGCAAAGTGGTACCCACTTCCCCCCCAAAGCTGACACAATTTCTTGTTGCTGATTTCTAGTTGCAGAGTGATGTCAGTTCTGATGGGGTGGGTCCAGCTGAACTGGACATCAGGGTGTGAGTGGGTGGAGTGGAAGGAGGATTGGGGCAGAGAGGGTGAGGATTGGGGCTGTGGTGGAAGTGGTTCTACATAAATTGCAGCTTGCAGGAAAAATGGTTTCAAGCTGAAACAGATAAAAGTTATTAAAATACAGCCACATGTATTGCTGCACAGTCGAATGCCCTTCGCTAAAATTGACAGGCCATCTTTCAGTTACACTTTGCTGTTTGGTTGTTAAACTGAGACTGAGGTGAAACATTTGCCAGAACAGTCTTTAAAGGTGCAAAAATTAAAAAGAATTAAGTATAAGTATCACAAAATGTGCCGCATTAGACCGCATAATTTGCCTTTTCCTGCTGCATAATTGAGTACCTGCAGCACAATTCTCATGGCACTGCATACCATGTACTTCCCCTCTGTTTACTGCTGTCGCAAAGAGCCACCAATCCTACCCCATTGATATGAAAGGAAAAAAATACAATTTACAGCCTTTCTACGTTACAAAGCATGTTCTACCAGAGGTTTCACGTGACGTCCGTGGAAACAGACACCAGCGTGTGTACCTCTCTTCTCTTTCTGGACTTTTTTTTTTAACACCAACACAGCCTACCTCACTTGTGACCTTTGAACTGTGGGGTTCTCTGTGCACTTTTCCGCCCTGAAGCCGTCATACTCTGCTCAGTAGCAGTAAAAGATCAATGTTTCTGGTCCATAAATGGCTCCAAATCCCTGACTCTGTGGGTGTGACAAGATCACCAAGCGTCCTGCCCCAGAAACCTGCCAGCCCCACTGACCTCTCCAGGCAGAGAAACCTGCCAGCCCCACAGACCTCTCCAGGCACAGAAACCTGCCAGTCCCACAGACCTCTCTGGGCACAGAAAGCTGCCAGCCCCACAGACCTCTCCGGGCACAGAAACCTGCCAGACTCACAGACCTCCCCAAGCAGAGAAACCAGCCAGCCCCAAAGACCTCCCCTGGCACAGAAACCTGGAGAACTCATTTGGAAAATTATAAAAATGAAACGTGCTGCCTTCACATCTAAAGACCCGAGCGTGTTGAATTTAAGTGGAAACCAGATTTGCATCGAGTCAGCATTGAAACCCTGCACCTATCTAGGAGAATCACTAGAAGGAATAGAGTGACCTACTTATCCTCGAAGTAGGAGATCCAATCTCCACTGGAAATCAAAGCTTACTATCGTCAAGAATCCACACAAGTCAAGCCTGGGTGCGCTCCCTCTGGGTCCCCAGAGGCGACATCACTCCTTTCCCATCCCCCAGTCCTGATGAAGACCCGCTTTGACCCGCAAATCAGGCGTTATTAGGGTTGAAACGTCGACGGCACAAGCCCTTGGACCAACAGAGAGTATTCCATAGAACCCGCCAAATGTAGTGGCACAGAGGAATAACTGTAATTGAATACCGCTTTGGCCAACACCCTGCTCTCCTTCCTCTTCACTTGTATATAAGTCACTAATTTTATATCACTGCTGCACAATATATCACTGCACACTCAATATCACAATCACCCTGATTTGATGCGCCGTTTTCTGAATATACTTGATTTTGTAATGAATATATAGAGACAGGGTACTTATGAATGCAACTGACTTCATAAAATAATTTGTTTATAACCTACTTTTTGGATTTGCATTTGTTTGGTACAGATTGATTAAGATTGCAACTCGACAAATCACTGTAAGAATTAATCTTGAAAGTTTGAAGCAATCAGTTTTTACCCAATGGAACCACTGTTTATACTAAACCACAGAAGTCTCCAGGCACAGAATCTGCCACCCCCACAGAACACTACAGGCAGAGAAACCAGCCAGCCCCACAGTCCTCCCTGGGGACAGAAACCTGCCAGTCCCACAGACCTCCAAGGGCGGAGAATCCAGCCAGTCCCACAGATCTCCCCTGGCACAGAAACTTGCTAGCCCCACAGACCTCCACAGGCACAGAAACCTGACAGTCCCACAGACCTCCCCAGGCATAGAAACCTGCCAGCCCCACAGACCTCCCCAAGCACAGAAACCTGTCAGTCCCACAGACCTCCACAGGCACAGAATCTGCCATCCCCTCAGACTTCTCCAAGCAGAAAAACCTGCCAGCCTCACAGACCTCCCCAATCACAGAATCCTGCCAGGCCCACAGACCTCCCTAGGCAGAGAACCCTGCCAGTCCCACAGACCTCCCCAGGCCGAGAAACCTGCCAGCCCCACAGACCTCCCCAGGCTCAGAACCCTGCCAGTCCCACAGACCTCCCCAAGCACAGAAACCTGCCAGTTCCATTGACCTCCCGGGGCACAGAAACCTGCCAGCCCCACAGACCTCCCCGGGCACAGAAACCTGCCAGTCTCACTGACCTACACAGGCACAGAAACCTGCCATCCCCACAGACCTCTCCAGGCAGAGAACCCTGCCAGTCCCACAGACCTCCACAGGCACTGAATCTGCCATCCCCACCGACTTCTCCAAGCAGAGAAACCTGCCAGTCTCCCAGACCTCCCCAATCACAGAATCCTGCCAGTCCCAAAGACCACCCCAGGCCGAGAAACCTGCTAGCCCCACAGACCTCCCCAGGCACAGAACCCTGCCAGTCCCACAGACCTCCCCAAGCACAGAAACCTGCCAGTTCCATTGACCTCCCCGGGCACAGAAACCTGCCAGCCCCACAGACCTCTCCGGGCACAGAAACCTGCCAGTCTCACTGACCTACACAGGCACAGAAACCTGCCATCCCCACAGACCTCTCCAGGCAGAGAAACCTGCCAGCGCCACAGGCCTCCCCTAGCACAGAATCCTGCCAGCCCCACAGACCTCCTCAGGCAGAGAAACCTGCCAGTCCCACAGATCTCCCCAGGCCGAGAAACCTGCTAGCCCCACAGACCTCCCCAGGCACAGAACCCTGCCAGTCCCACAGAACTCCCCAAGCACAGAAACCTGCCAGTTCCATTGACCTCCCCGGGCACAGAAACCTGCCAGTCTCACTGACCTACACAGGCACAGAAACCTGCCATCCCCACAGACCTCTCCAAGCAGAGAAACCTGCCAGCGCCACAGGCCTCCCCTAGCACAGAATCCTGCCAGCCCCACAGACCTCCCCAGGCAGAGAAACCTGCCAGCGCCACAGGCATCCCCTAGCACAGAATCCTGCCAGCCCCACAGACCTCCCCAGGCAGAGAAACCTGCCAGTTCCACAGATCTCCCCAGGCAGAGAAACCTGCCAGTCCCACATACCTCTCTGGGCACAGAAACCTGTCATCCCCACAGACCTCTCTCGGCACAGAATCCTGCCAGCCCCACAGACCTTCCCAGGCAGAGAAACCTGCCAGCACCACAGGCCTCCCCTAGCACAGAATCCTGCCAGCCCCACAGACCTCCCCAGGCAGAGAAACCTGCCAGTTCCACAGATCTCCCCAGGCAGAGAAACCTGCCAGCCCCACAGACCTCTCTGGGCACAGAAACCTGTCATCCCCACAGACCTCTCTCGGAACAGAAACCTGCCAGCCCCACAGACCTCTCCGGGCACAGAAACCTGACAGACCTCCTCGGGCAGAGAATCCAGCCACCCCACAGTCCTCCCCAGGCACAGAAACCTGCCAGGTTCAAAGACTTCTCTGTGCACAGAAACCTGCCAGCCCCACAGACCTCTCTGGGCACAGAAACCTGCCAGATTCACAGACCTCCCCAGGCAGAGAAACCAGCCAGGCCACAGGCCTCCCCCGGCACAGAAACCTGCCAGTCCCACAGACCTCCTCAGGAATAGAAATTAGCCAGCCCCACAGACCTCCCCGTGCACAGAAATCTGCCAGCCCCACAGACCTCTCAAAGGACAGAAACCTGCTAGTCCCACAGACCTACACAGGCACAGAAACCTGCCATCCCCACAGTACTCTCCAAGCAGAGAAACCTGCCAGCGCCACAGGCCTCCCAAAGCAAAAAATCCTGCCATATCCACAGACCTCCCCAGGCAGAGAAACATGCCAGTCCCAGAGACCTCCCCAGGCAGAGAAATCTGCCAGTCCCACAGACTTCCCCAGACAGAGAAACCTGCCAGTCCCATAGACCTCTCCAGGCAGAGAATCCTGCCAGTCTCACAGACCTCTCCAGGCAGAGAACCCTGCCAGCCACACTGACCTCCCCGGCACAGAAACCTGCCAGTCCCATAGACCTCAGGCAGAGAAATCAGCCAGTCCCTCTGACCTACCCAGGCACAGAAACCTGTTAACCCAACAGACCTCCTATGGCACAGAAACCTGTCAGTCCCACAGACCTCCACAGGCACAGAATCCTGCCAGACCCACAGACCTCCACAGGCACAGAATCTGCCATCCCCACAGATCTCTCCAGGCAGAGAAACCTGCCAGCCCCACAGAACTCCCCAAGCACAGAATCCTGCCAGCCGCACAGACCTCCCCAGGCCGAGGAAGCTGCCAGTCCCACAGACCTTCCCAGGCAGAGAAACCTGTTAGTGTCACAGACCTCTCTAGGCAGAGAATCCTGCCAGTCTCACTGACCCCCTCAGGCACAGAAACTTGCCAGTCCCTCAGGCCTCCGCAGGCCCAGCATCTGCCATCTCCACAGACCTCCCCAATCAGAGAAACCTGCCAGTCCCACAGACCTCCCCAGGCAAAGAACCCTGCCAACCCCACAGACCTCCCCAGACACAGACACCAGCCAGCCCCACAGACCTCCCCAGGAACAGAAACCTGTTAGCCCCACAGACCTCCCAGGGTACAGAAACCTGCCAGCCCCACAGACCTCCCCGGCCACAGAAACCTGCCAGTCCCACAGACCTCCCCAAGCACAGAAACCTGCCAGTCCCACAGACCTACACAGGTACAGAATCTGCCATCCCCACAGATCTCTCCAAGAAGAGAAACCTGCCAGCGCCACATACTTCCCCAAGCACAGAAGCCTGCCAGCCCCACAGACCTCTCCAGGCAGAGAAACCTGCAAGTCCCACAGACCTCCCCAGGCAGAGAAACCTGCCAGACCCACAGACCTCCCCAGGCGGAGAAACCTGCCAGTCCCACATACCTCCCCGGGCACAAAAACCTGCCAGCCCCACAGACCTCGCCGCCGGGGCACATAAAACCATTTTTCTATTTGTGTGCTGTGGCCAAAATAGAATAAGCTTACTATGGGCTAATTATTGTTGCTATGACAGTGCAAAATGAATTTGTTCTGTTTTTAACCTGGTGTTAAAGTGGATGTCTTATGGCCCGAAGTTGTAGGTCTGTTGTTTTTCTAATGAGTTATCTCCATAACTGAAATAAGAGGCATTTCTGGCATCTTCACAGTGGCGTAAGATAAGCCCCGCAGCCCCTCGGTGCAGGGTGGGCCCTCAAGCTCCAGGGGGCCTCCTCTGCAAAAGTGGTAGGTGTGGCCCAGGGAGAGGGCCCCCTCGTGTACTTTGCAGGGGGGCCACCTCAACTTTCGTTATGCCACTGAGCTCTACATCTAAAAGCTGAACACTACTTCCATAACTGTAACTTGCAAATGAAGATGGAAGGTCTTTGGTTTGCTTTAGCTCTTTTTTTCCCGCGTACAACACCCCTCAAGTGTCATCCATAGTTGGGAGAGGACATAGCCTAATGGCTAGGGTGGTTGACCTCAAATCTTGGTAACTGGGTTTGATTCTCGGCAATGATGCTCAACATCCTGTGTTTCTGGGCAAATCACTTAATCTCCCCGTGCCAAACAAAAATTAATGTGTCCTTGTGTAAGCAACTAGTGCTCATGTGAAGCGCTCCGATATCGATATCTTTGGCTCAAGTTTGTGGTATATAAAACTCTGGAAAAAAATTGTTATTGTCTGGTGAGTGGGCCCCACATTTAGAGTTTGGAGGTAATCCTCCGATTTCTGGAAGAAATTTTAAATAAAGGGTAGAAAACTCCTGAATTTTCGTCTCACAATAATATCAATAGGGTGGAGAAAATTCAGCTGGAGAATTTAACTTCCTGTTTAGTGCTTCCTGCAGAAACTGGCGGATTTTATTTTCTTAAATCAAAGTCAGGATGAGAGGGAAGAGCTCCCATCAGAAGACTCAGGTATCCCTGGTTTGATCAGTTCCTGTCATGTGCGCTAGTCCTATCACACAAGTAGGGTAGCGTTTTTATCAGGAGAAGTGTGAAAATGCTGTGTGGCAGGAACTGTGTGGATCCACATGGATTCCAGAGGTTTCTGTCACAGAAGTGTGAGGAAAATACAAGGGGCCTTATTTATGAAGGACTTGCGCCGCCGGTGCGTCACTTTTAACATGGGAAAAAGTCACGCACCGGCGGCGCAAGTCCTTCATAAATAAGGCCCAAGATATTTGTCAAAGTTTAAGATTGTCAGGGCCCTGTGGGAATGAAATCATTGAAGGATCTACTCAAGGCACGCCACTCTGTACTCCCCTGTGTATAAAGTGTTCAATAATGTCTGGGTTTGGTAAGTTTCCTTGGGTGGTGGCTAAACCCGGACCCAAATGCCACAGCTACCCCCATTGCCAAAATATGTCATTTGCTTGACAGGAAAAGTTGATGTCTCCACATTTTGTTTGGGGCCTTATTTGTTGTGGGTGCTAGGCTGTGACACACAAGTAGTTCACTGTTTTTATTGGGAGACGTGTGGGAATCAGCTGCGGCCCGTGCAGGTAAGAGTGGTGGGGCCGGATGGATTCGACAGACGACCACAAGGGAAAATTAAATAAATCATTAATTTTCCCTTAACACCTTTCCAAATCTGCCCCACACGGCGTCACCGCACATACCTGCATGGGCTGCGGCTGGTGGGAATGCTGGGTGGTAGGTGTTAGAACTGGCTATTTCTGGTAGGCTAAGGCTGACGCCAAAGCCAGGCAGAAACCACCATTCTAGTCAGGGCAAGGAAGTCACACGCCAAGATAACCTCTGCTCACCCCCTTGGTAGCTTGGCACAAGCAGTAAGGCTAAACTCGGAGGCAATGTGTAAAGCATTTGCGCCAGCGCACAACAGCAACAACATACTAGGCACACCACAGAAGAGACTCCACACAAGGTTATTATAAAAATAACTTTTGTATTGTAAAAACACATCAGATAAAATCACACATATACATTGTGCCAACTGGCACAGGCAATATTCACAGGGATTATGTACACAAGACAGGGCCACAAGGGCCACTGTCATAGTCAGATATAGCACTTCTAGAATAAGAAATAATAAAACATAAAATGGTAATCACAAAGATAACAACCAGTAACCACTGGTAACAGGAACCAGGACCTTACTAGGACCACCTGTACTAAGAAAGAAGAACCACCTAAGTATCACACAGCATTTAGGGGTCTAAGAAAGAATACATTACTCATGATGCAATAAACCTACATTCAGAGGAGTAGAAAAGACAACCACCTAAGAATAACCACATTTAGGGGTCTAAACCAGAACACCTTACCCATGATGCATGAACACATTCAGAGGAGTAATAAGGAGAAACACATGATGACTAAACATTCAGAGGTGTTAAGAATAGAGCACATGATGCAATAAAATCACATTCAGGGGTGCAGCGCAAGAAGACACATGATGACTAAACATTCAGAGGTGCAGCGCATGGAAAGGAAGACACATGATGCAGTAACACATTCAGAGGTGTTAAGAATAGGGCACATGATGCAATAAAATACATTCAGGGGTGCAGCGCAAGAAGACACATGATGACTAAACATTCAGAGGTGCAGCGCATGGAAAGGAAGACACATAATGCATAAACATTCAGAGGTGTCAAGAGTAAAGCAATAGCGCAAAAATCACATGAGGCCTAAGAACCTTCAGAGGTGCAGGAATAACACATGATGCAAAAGATCACATTCAGAGGTGCAATAACCATACCATTGCGCAGACTCCCATAAGCCACCACCTGTGGCAGTCCCTAGGCCAAGGGCCTTGTTGGGGCTCAGACGCCCTGTGTCCAATGTCAGGGCGCGCTGCCATGCAGCGCCAGTCACAGAGTACAAAAAGCCTAAACGTGGCAGTTGCCCACAAAGTGCTGGGCAACTGTGAAGGCCTGGCACCACTGTGCCCTCTCTGTCCCACACCGGGACTCTCTACTGAAACTGCGCCTAAACGGTGCAGCAGCCCCCTAATTGCGGAGCAGCTGAGAATCATAAAAACTGCGCCAGGGCCCTCACTGGCCCTTAGGCGCAATGGCTGGAGCCACACAGGCTCTTACACCAACACGGCGCACGTTGGAGCCACACAGGCTCTGAAGCCACATGCTCCCTGGGGTCTCCCTGGGCTCTCCCCACGTTGGGGCGGCCCACTGCCATCCGGGGCCGCCCTGTCTCTGTGCCTCGAAGCGGCACCAACACGCAGCAAGGTGGGCCCTCAAGAGCCCTTCGCAGCTCTGTAATCACGGTGGGGCGACCCACTGCCATTCGGGGTCGCCCTTACTTGGTGCCTCGATCGGCACCGCACGGAGCTCATTAACATGCCCCCAGATGCTGGAGCGGCCCGCTGCCAAGTGGGGCCGCTCTTCGCAGGCACTGTGCCTTCAGCAGGCACCAACAGTGGCCCACGCGGAGCCCCCCAGCCCTTCAACTCACCGGGCTCTCCTGGGCGGGGCTCCTCCGGGCGGCGGCTTCTCCTTCTGTGCAGCGCGGGGCTCCTCTTCCATCACGGAGTCCCGCCTGCAAGCTCAGCTGCTCTCGGCCTTCGCGTCGGGGCTCTCCTCGTCTCCGGTCTCCCTCTCATTCACAGGAGACCGGCAACATCATCCAGGTCACCAGCAGGGCTCTCCCCAAGACACGGGAGTCCTGCTTACACCGGCGCCGCCATCACTCGTCCTTCTTCTTCTCCCCCGGGCAGCTTCTCTCCTCTCGGGCTGCGGGGGCGGGACTTCCGGCCGGCCGCGCTGAGATTGGCCGGCCGGCCAGGTACTTCCGGGTCGCCGCGGGCAGCGCGGCGGCCCGATTCAGGCAGGCAGGCAGGCGGGCAGGCATTAAAGACATCGGCGTGGGCAGCCGAAATTTAAATAAAGTCACAAATAAGCGAGGTGGGCACTCGCCAGGCTGGCAAAGCGCTCCTCAGCGCTAGAATCAAAAATAAAGCGCTCGAAAGCGCTATGGGCAATAAAGCGCTCCCAAAGCGCTAGAACAAAAAGTACAAAGGGTCCTTCCAGAAATGCAGCTCCACCATGCTGCACGAAGGTCCAGAGAGTCCCAGGGGGCAAAGCAAAGTCCCCCCATCAGCCCAGCAAGGCAGAGGGGTCCCCCAGGAGTCCAGGAAAGTCCATCAGGTGCCCAGGGCTGGGCAGAGCCAGGGATTCCCCTGAGCTCAAGCAGCAGCAGCCCCTGGCAGATTCAAGTTGAAAACAAGAACAATTTGGAAGGGGATACAACCCCTTTTTATACAGTGCAAAACCTTTGAAGTTCTTTGAAGTCCTTTGAAGCAGGCAGTGTGAGAACCAGCTGGACTGGTTTAGAGGGAAGTCCCCTTCAGTATCAGGGACAGAGGTGTCAGTCGCCCAGCGGGAGGTGGAGCCAGCTTTGTAGTTACACAGGAACAGCCCTTCACTATCAGGTGCCATCTCCTCCCACTTCCCTGGCAGCAGATGCTGCCTTTCATCCATGGGCTGACTCAGACAACCTCCTGGGCTCTCCAGCCCCTGTCATCCTCAAACCAGACAGTCAATCCACAAGCAGGCCCATGCACTCTGGGCCAGGCTCACCAGCCAATCACACGCTAGCACCAACGTGCACAAATATGCCAACTTCCAAAAGTAGGACTTCTAGACTAGACACAGCCATGCTGCATACATCATTTTGCAGCATTCATTCTCACGAGTTCTCTCATACCAAACTCGCCCCTGCACTCCCCACGCATCAGGAACTACCATGGGCATACATATTCCCCATTCATTCCTATGGGAGGGCAGGTCACTCACCATTCATCCACAGAGAGCTCAAGCACTTTACACTGTACCACAGGGAAAAAGTGCGCAGAGGCCTAAAATCACCAATACCAGGTTCCATAAATAGGCTAGGAAAAAGCAAAAAGTCTAGGGGTGAACCTGCCTAATGGGCCGGGTCCAACAGTAGGAATTTGAGATTTCCACAGATTTTGATGTTTTAGTCACAGAAATTAGTGGAAAAAGTAAGATTTTAGTAAAAGCTTGAGGTTTGCAGAGCATTGTGGTTAAGAAAACGATGTGGAATCCACACAAACTACACCACAATGGGCCCAAACAGGTGTCCAGATTTAAAAAATGTCGGAATTTGTCAACTTTCCCTCTATGGTGGCCAAGCACAGTATTAAATACTGCAGCTACATTGATCAATAAAACAGGTAATTCTTTGACAGGAAATGTTTACATATTTATATTGCATTTTGGTGCCCTTTGTGTAACTGTTGATACGCCCAGCCACCCAAAGTTTAAGTGTACTAACATTTTGGAGACATGATATGAAAAAAGTAGAGGATTATTGTACTTTATTATTGAGTTCGTGAATCACAATCACGTTAGCCTGTACCCTGTTTTAAGGATTTCACTTACAAACGTTTAACAAGTTATGATTTTTTTTGCGTGGCATACAAGTATTTGTTAAAAGTCTAAATACAATGTTGCTTAAGTGTGTACCCATTAACAAGTTCACAGTCTTTCTTGCTTGAGCAGGTTGGATGAGAGTAACAAAAAAATACACGCAGTATATTTTATGGAGAAGTTTACAAAATAAGCATATTCAGACATGCTATTTTGCTGCTAAATTTACTAGTTTTGTTGAAGTTCTTATAAAGTGTCTAGACCATCACCTGAGACAAGGAACCGGTTTTAACATTTACAGAACTATATTTAGTCTACCTAAAGTTTAGTTCCTAAATGTCAAGCACCTCTAAGAGGAAATGGTGCAAAGTGAGATGGTGGGTTGAACCCTGTTTTGTCTTTTCTTGTGTGTTGATCTTTGTAACACATAGAGAGAGACTAGTTTTCCATTGGTAGATTATAGTGCTGAGATATTAAAAGGATGAAAAGTCTTCATATGTCCTCCGTCTGCAGCTCGCTCGCTGCGCTCGAGGGTGATGCTGCATGATAGGCTGTCAAAGAGTAATATCTGCTCAAAGCCTTTTTTCGAAGAGGCACCATCTCTCATATCCCCCATTCCGTTCTGAGTTAATAACCTTTCAATGTTGCTTGGGTCGCGCGAGATGGATCGAATTGACGTTATCGTTCCTGAAGGGCCTTGTCAATAACTCACTGATGATCTGCAGCCCCTTCCACAAGATTGCCACACTACAGAAATCTAGATCTTTTGACTTCCAGTTCACACCCTACAAAATGGCGGCCTTCCCCCATAATTTACTTGGAGGGGGAAATTTACAGTGTTGGATCCTGATGCAAGAAGCAGTTAATCTCTTCCATGAATAGAGTACATTCTGTTGTAATGAAGCCGATGATGGTTGTTGAATCTTTTAGCGCAGGATACAAGATCATTTCACTTGTACATCGTGTATGGCCCAAGAAAGGGTTTGTATTATATTTCCAATTTATTTTAATGATGTTATTGATGGTCGTGATTTTGACTGTGTATGTAGCTTTATAAGATCGCATTTAATACATTGTAATATCCCCTTCTCTTTAAAAGATTGGCATAAAGGAGATAATTCATCCATTGGCTGGACAAATAGCTCAGTGCTTTTTTGTATCCATTTTAGATATCTGGACAAAACTGTCAGTAACATGCTCCAAAGCCAATCAGTTGACCTATCACCATCGTTTATAAACTGCAAGTAACACAAGTATCTCTGACAAATCAGTAACCCACTGACCTCTTTACGTTATATGTACTCTGTGATCTGCATGGTAAACATTCTTTGCAGCAGGCATATTAACCCTCTGTACTACTTTACAATGAGTAAAAACTTCCAATAGACAAAACTCCAATCTCTCTCCAGGAAGAACATTAATCACCGGAGTTATCTTGACATTTTATTGTTGCGTGAAACTTGCTGGAGGCAAGGAACACAGGCAGCAGGTGCTTTTAAAACCATAATATCCTTGCAATGAGGTGGCCCCACCAGAAGTCAGCACCCTGTTTGGTGGCACTAGTCGCACCGCCCTAGCGCTGGCCCTGGTTTGCACAAACCTTTGACTTTCATGCTGTTTTGTGCCCATGAGAGTGCTAGGGAAGTTGTCCAGTTTGTTTTTCAGTGCTGAGAATTGTATCAATGTAACTGAAGCAGTCAGACTGTGGTGCTTTTTGGCTAGTCAATGGTCAGTGGTGTTGAGATTTTTCTGACAGGACACTATAAAACACATATGTGCTGTGCTCCACGCGTGTCTAGTTTCCTTATTTGAACAAGGATGTTTTCTTAACCAGTGTTTTCTGCCAGCAGAGTAACTCGGCATCTTGTACCTACAGCCATATTTGCATATGACATGCCCAGTGCCAATGTGCCATATCCTCCCTGCTGTAAAATGGTTTGTAATTATATATTTCCCAGAGACCGGGATAAGTCCTCCCGAATTAAGACCAATGGATTTCCTATCTAATTTTGGGTGATTTTATTGAAAAGGAGAAGCTAGTGATCACTCCAATGTTACCATCCCAGGGACCCGCTTCCCCAAGTCAAGTCAAGTCAAGTCAGAGAATTTGTATAGCGCACTACATACCCAAAGGGTCTCAAGGCGCTTGAGGGGGGGTGGGGAATTATTTGTCGAATATCCACGTTTTAAGTTGCTTTCTGAATGCTAGGTGGTTCTGGGTAAGGCGAATGTAAGTGGGAAGTGAGTTCCAGGTTTTAGCTGCCAGGTAGGAGAAGGATCTACCTCCCATGGTGGTTTTGTTGATGCGAGGTACAGTGGCAAGGGCTTGGTTGGATGATCGTAGCTGGCGGGAGGGGGTGTAGAAGGACAGTCGTGTGTTGAGGCATTCTGGTCCGATTTCGTAGAGTGCTTTGTGTGCGTGGGTCAGGAGCCGGAAAGTGATCCTCTTATTGACGGGAAGCCAGTGGAGGTTTTTCAGGTGACCAGAGATATGTTCTTTACGCGGGATGTCTAATATGAGCCGGGCTGAGGCATTTTGGATTCGTTGGAGTTTTTTCTGGAGTTTAGCGGTAGTACCGGCGTAGAGGGTGTTTCCATAGTCCAGTCGGCTCGTGACCAGAGCGTGGGTGACCGTTTTCCTGGTTTCGGTGGGGATCCAACGAAATGTTTTTTTGAGCATGCGAAGAATGTTGAAGCAGGATGAGGAGACGGCGTTGACTTGTCTGTTCATTGAAAGTGAGGAATCCAGGATGACGCCCAGGTTCCGTGCGTGGTCTGTCGGGATGGGTGCTTTTCCAAGGGCTTCCGGCCACCAAGAGTCGTCCCATGCGGAGGGGGAGGTACCTAAGATGAGGACTTCTGTTTTATCTGAGTTCAGTTTCAGACGGCTGTGTTTCATCCATTCGGCTACTTCTTTCATTCCTTCGTGTAGGTTAGTTTTGGCGGTGCTAGGGTCATTGGTGAGTGATAGGATCAGTTGAGTGTCATCCGCGTAGGAGATGATGTTGAGGTTGTGTTGGCGTGCGATGACCGCGAGGGGGCTCATGTACACGTTGAAGAGGGTGGGGCTGAGTGAAGATCCTTGTGGTACGCCGCAGATGACTTCAGTGGCCTCTGACTTGAATGGTGGAAGGCGGACTCTCTGGGTTCTTCCGGTGAGGAACGAGGTGATCCATTCTAGTGCTTTTCCTTGGATTCCGATGTTTCTGAGGCGCTGTAGAAGGGTGCTGTGGCAGACTGTGTCGAAGGCTGCGGAGAGGTCGAGGAGGATGAGGGCGACTGTGTCTCCATTGTCCAGTAGAGTTCGAATGTCGTCTGTTGCTGCGATGAGGGCGGTCTCAGTGCTGTGTTTCGCTCGGAAGCCGGACTGTGAGGAGTCGAGGGATTTTTTGGCTTCGAGGAAGGCGGCGAGCTGGTTGTTGACAGCTTTTTCGATGACTTTGGCCGGGAATGGAAGGAGCGAGATGGGGCGGTAATTTTTGAGTTCGGTGGGGTCCGCTGTGGGTTTTTTCAGAAGGGCGCTGAGTTCAGCGTGTTTCCAGCTTTCCGGGAAGGTGGCGGAGTTGAAGGAGCAGTTGATGACGTCTCGGAGGTGCGGTGCTATGATGGAGTCTGCTTTGTTGAAGATGTGGTAAGGGCATGGGTCTGTGGGGGATCCTGAGTGGATGGAGTTCATCAGGCGAATGGTGTCCTCAGTGGAGATTGGGTTCCAGTCATTAAGGATGTTCGAGGGGGGTGAAGGTCCATCAGATGGTTGGGTGGGTTGGTCTCCGGGTTGGTTGTCGAAGCTGTTGTGGATGTCTGCAATTTTGTTGTGGAAGAATGAAGCAAGGGAGTCGCAGAGGGCTTGAGAAGGGGTGATGTCGTTAGAGTTGGCCGAGGGATTGGCAAATTCCTTGACGATGTTGAAAAGTTCCTTGCTGTTGTGGGCGTTGTTATCTAGTCGGTCTTTGAAGGCGGTTTTCTTGGCCTTTCGGATCAGTTGGTGGTGTATGCGGGTGGCGTTTTTGAAGGCGTCCTTGGTGCTGGTGGTTGGGTCTTTTTTTCAGGCCTTCTCAAGGGAGCGGCAGAGTTTCTTGGATTTCTTAAGATCATCGTTGAACCATGAGGCCTTCTTGCTGCCAAGTTTGCTTTGTCGTTTTTTCAGTGGTGCTAGGATGTCGGCGCTGTTGGATAGCCATAGGGTGAGGTTGGTGGCGGCTTGGTCGGGGTTTGAGGAGTGGGCTGGGGGGTTTAGAAGAAGCGATGAGGAGATCTGGTCGATGGTGATTTTGTTCCAGTTTCTTTGCAGAGTTGGTAGGGGGTGGTTGTTGGGTTTGGGCTTGTTGTAGGTAAAGTGAACGCAGCTGTGGTCAGTCCAGAGGAGAGCCGTAGTGTGGCTGAAGGAGACATGATTGCTGGAGGTGAAGATAGGGTCGAGGGTGTGACCTGCGATGTGGGTGGGGGTAGTGACCAGTTGTTTAAGTCCGAGGTTGGCGAGGTTGTCCAAAAGGGTGGTGGAGTTGCGGTCGTTGTTATTTTCAAGGTGAAAATTGAGGTCTCCCAGAAGGATGTAATCTTTGGAGGGGAGTGCGTGTGGAGTGATGAAGTCCGTGATGTCCTCACTAAATTGTGCGCGGGGTCCTGGTGGCCTGTAAAGGAGGGTGCCTCTGAATGTGGTCTTGGGGTCGATGTGGATCTGGAAGTGAAGGTGTTCAGAGTTGGTGAGATTGACGTCAGAGCTGGTTGAGATGTGGATGGATTTCTTATGGACGATAGCGATTCCTCCTCCTGTGTGGCCGGTACGGTCCTTGCGTATGATCTTATAATCTTCTGGGATGGCAATGGTGATGTCTGGGGCGGAGGAGGCGTTCATCCATGTTTCTGTAAGGAAGGCGACGTCCGGAGAGATGGTGTCTAGTAGATTCCATAGGTCAATGGCGTGCCTGTGGACTGATCGGGTGTTGATCAAGATGCATTGTAGGTGGTTGGGGTGGGGAATCTGTGGTGTGGTCGTAGCGGAGTTGTTGTCGGTGCCGATGAATTTGCAGGAGTAGCATGAGAAAGGTCCATGGGTGTGTCCAGGAGCGGCTTGGACGCAGTTGGGTGGGCGGCCGGGGTTAAGGGCTAGGAGGGTGGTGGCACCGTAGGTAATGCGGGAGGGCTGGGCGATGCGAGGGCCAGGGGGTCTGGCGCTGGGCGCGGTCCAGGCGTGGACGGGCGTAGACGGGCTTACCTTTGGCGCACCTTCGGCGCGAATGGGGCGCGGTCGCTGCGCGTGGACGCTGCGCGTGAAATCCTCTCTCATATATAGATAGTGGAGGGGCGGAGCGTGGGAGGGGCTGCTGGGAGGCGGGGAGCGGGGAGGAGACACGGTCCACGAGTGACCAAACCCAAAATGGACGGGCGGAAACCAAACAGGGATTGCAATCAGAGCGTCTAAAGTAAATAAAAACACTTTTAAAGCAGCGCAATATGCAAGGAGATGCCTTGCGTTGTAAAAACGATACCAGGCACTATGTTCCCTCGAGGCGCTCAGGGAGTGCAGGCTGCGTCGGAGCGCGATCACCCAGGCAGGCAGAGGGTGTTAGGAGCAGCAGCTGGGGCAGGCAGTCGTCAGAAGCAGCAAGCGGAGCAGGAGGAGTGCAGCAATCAGCCTGAAGATCGTGGCTGGGAGCGTGGGGGAGCGACCACAATGGAGCTAGTCCAGGTGGTCACAGAGGGGTGTGGGCAGGGTCGGGCTGCTTTGCTTGTGGGTGGGAGGGGCTGCTGGGAGGCGGGGAGCGGGGAGGAGACACGGTCCACGAGTGACCAAACCCAAAATGGACGGGCGGAAACCAAACAGGGATTGCAATCAGAGCGTCTAAAGTAAATAAAAACACTTTTAAAGCAGCGCAATATGCAAGGAGATGCCTTGCGTTGTAAAAACGATACCAGGCGCTATGTTCCCTCGAGGCGCTCAGGGAGTGCAGGCTGCGTCGGAGCGCGATCACCCAGGCAGGCAGAGGGTGTTAGGAGCAGCAGCTGGGGCAGGCAGTCGTCAGAAGCAGCAAGCGGAGCAGGAGGAGTGCAGCAATCAGCCTGGAGATCGTGGCTGGGAGCGTGGGGGAGCGACCACAATGGAGCTAGTCCAGGTGGGGGCCAAAGCATATTTTCCATGTGCCAGAGGTAACAGAACAGCATCCCTGCTCAATGGCATCATTTTAGCCAAATACTCCAATGGAGCAGTGATGTAATCAGAAAGAAGATGGATACTTCAAGATAGATTATTCAAGTTACTTTATTTAAGATAAGTTGTTATGATAAAAGATAGGAAAACCCCATCAGGAGCAGCTGTCCTGCTGCTCAGCCCTCATGCTAGCTGAGCAGCAGGAAGACATAAGATACAACAAGCAGCAGGAGCTAATTACGTAGTTGATGGGTGGAGTTCAATTGTCAATTTGGGCCCAAGTCCAAGTCAACAGACTTGTGAATTCTAACACAATGCTTACCAGCACACTGACTGTCAGAGCAGCACTATTTACTACTCACTGCAAGAGACAATACATTGAATGATATGAGTAAACAGGCTATGTATGTAAACTGCAACCCCTGTCTCCCATATACAGATTTAATTGTAGATGCTAAGAGTTTGCTGGCTACTTCTCACCTTAAGATGAATAAACATACTCAGTGCTTTGAAAAAGAAATAATAAACTGCTGCCCTTGTATAGAGAGAACCTTTCTTAAAGTAACGCTTCTGGGAGATCTGAACGACTGTACAAACATACCTGAAGATGTCCTAACAAGGGAAATCAAGCATATGTCCTAATAGTGCTGTATTGACTTACGTCCTCTAGTTGACTTAAAGGACTCTTAACAAGTCTCCATATTCCATTCAATATAGACAGCAACATTAGTTAATAGTGGATCGTCTTTTCACAGGTACCCCACATTTTCAAACTTACATTAGTTCTATATGCTTACTTTGCAATCTTCATATATGGAACCCCTAAAACCAGAACCATATTAAAATCATTCTTGATAGCAACCTAAGGAACGCGGTGAGCTGGAGCGGTGTTCTGTTGGGAAAGGGAACAAACTCCACCTGTGCCTTAGCCATTTGGTTATCACTGACACTGTGAACGTGGGGCACACACAGAGAATTGTATCGGTCTGTAGCAGTATTTATAAAGCATTTCATACCTTGTTAGCGCACTGGACGGGTTGTACACTACACCGTTTGGCAATGATTGGTTGGCAGAGTGCTGTATTTGTTGGAACCTCATATTGGAAGCATTTGGTATCATGCATGAGTGACTAGAGAGATGCTCTTGTCTTCGCTTGCACACCCTTCGATGTGATGGAAGAGAAAGTATGAGATAGGTTCCTAAATTATAATTGTAATTAGAGCATTGGAATGTTGGGAGCTCCACTGAAAACAATTGAGTGCTCCTAGAAGCCCAGAGCTTCAACATTCCAATGGGTTCCTTTCACAGCTGTTGCTGTGAACAAAGGCCTCATGGAGCCCGAGGAGATTTCAACCCCCTCGGGCTCCATGAGGCCTTTATTTGACAAATTAGAACATGCTGCCTTCTAGGGACTATGGGGCATATTACCAAGCAACAGCGATAATTATCGCTATTGCTTGGTTAGAGACAAAAATTTACAGCTGAGCTGCGGCGATTTTTATCGCAGATAAACCTTGGTATTACCAAGGTTTATCGCAAATGCGATGAAAATCGGCCGCAATTCATGATTATCGCTGAAAAGTCAGCGATATTCATGCATTACCAAGCTAATGCTCTTAGCCGTGTTATCCACCTCCCATTGGATAACATGACTAAGAACTGCTCAGGGCAGGTGTTAGCTTTTGGAGATATTCGCGCTTAGAGCGAATATCTCCAAAAGTTGGTAATAGGAGATAGCGATGTTAGCGACTGTTTCCAGTCGCTGACATCTTGGCACGCCCACTTTGCATGTCATTTGTGATAAATATAACTGACATGCAAAATGGGGCCCAAGATGGTCGCTATCTCCTACTAGCCGTCGCTAACTGGTGTTTGCGACAGCTAGGTAATAGGGAGATAATTTTATCTCCGCTTTCTTGGCTTTTAAAGCCAAAAAAGCGGAAATAAACCCCCTTGATAATATGCCCCGGAATGTTCTAATAGCCTTGGAGACCTCCGTAGCTGGCTCTTCTGGCCGTTAAGCCTTCAGCTCAGGCCTTTAATGGCTGGTAGATCCCACTACAGAGGGCTACAAGGCTATATTAAGACAAATGCATGTGAGCAGTTACACATTTTCAAGCACGCCAGAGGGGATGTCGGGTGCTTTGTGTGTGTATGCAAAGAACAAATAGGTAAACAGAGAATAGACCGTTTTCCTATCGCAATATGCTCAAGGCAGAGATGCCATAAAATGACGCCAAATGTGCAAGAATGGGATGGGGATTGAATACATAAGCAGCAGCCACGCAACTTACTAAGAGGCGGGGATACTGTCTGCTTGTGTAAAATCCACCTCATCAAGGAAGAGAGAATTTGAGAGCTATCAAGGTTGACAACCTATGCAGAAACGAAAGAACCTTTACACAGCCCAGACTTCAGCAACTCCCGCGGTGCCAAAGGAGGCCAAAGTTTTGAACAGGAGTGTGTGCCCCCAAGCTCCTCCTCTCAGCCTGAGGACAGCTCCCTTCGGGCGAGCCTTGTTGGCTTTATAGTGAGACCCTAGCCAGACTGGAACTCTGCACATGAGAGGGTGGGAGGTGGGAATCTGGATTGCTGCCATGACAGCACAAGAATGAATTGCCCCCACCCCATGTTACCCTCCTGTCCACACCCCTCCATGCCAGCTGAATGTTTTTTCTTATACGCGGAGTGCCGTGTTCTATTTAGTTATACCCTAGGTGGAATATTCCCTCAGTTCTAGAATAGAATATCACCCAGACATCTTCAATGTTCCTTATTCATTGAGAATGATATTTCAGGGTAAAAAAGAGACATAGAGACTGTCTTGCTTTCTGTTGCAATAGAACAGCAGCATGAGTAGTACTTATTCAAATGAGCAGGGGACTAGCAAAGCACAAAGACAGGTTCTCTCAGTGTGTGGCCAATAGCTAAAGAAGATCCTCAATTGGGGTGAGACCGGTTCACCAATCAGGGAGGTGCAGCTGGAACTGGAGGCTTTAGTGGAGCCTGGCAAGAGGGAAAGGTGTAGAAAGGACCATCAGCAGAGAAAGGTTTAGGACACACATGACGGAGCAAAACTGTAGTCATTTAGGACGAAAAGGAGAGACAGACTCTTCTAGCAGCTGCAGCAGTAGAGCGCAGTCAATCTAATCAGAGCAGCAGTACATTCCCATTCTTCATATGGCCTCGAGGTCAGTAGAGGCTTCAACACAATTTCTCTCTGCGTATTGCCAGTAAATGAAGAGGGTCTGCTCTGAGGGGGTGAATCAGTAACCAGGGTATGGAGGAGCAACAGTGGACGGGGGTGTACTGTAGAGGCAGGAGACGGAAGCCCTCGACACCCACTAGCCTAGCAAGGGACCGAAGGCCCCTAATGCAAGAAAGAAAAATGGTTCCTCTGAACTCTGGTTGTGTAATAGAGTACAATGCCCCGGGGTGACTAGGTACAGCAGGTCCCTGGGCGTTGTGCCTTCTATCTCTTGTCTCTGTCATCATCATAGTGACTCTACCCCAGCCCGGGTAGCCACTTGGAGACATTGGTTAATGGGCAAATTGCTCAGTTGCCCAATACGACTGGTATGCTTCTGTTTCCATCCTTATGGGAAGGGTGTAGGCCTGGCAGATGTTTGCGGGTTGGGTAGGTGTGTGCCGGTGGAGCACATGGTTAAATGTGCAGATGTAAGAGCAAGGCCAAGGGAGAGCGCCTTGAAGGATAGGTCCGAATCTTAACAGGGGCACTGTAAAGAGATGTAAAATAGGAATGCCAAGGCCTGGCAGTGCAAAGAGTTTTGTATCTGTAAAGCGATGAATAACTTTCCCTCTACAGTCGCCGGCAGCCTCGAGGGGCTTCGCGAATCCGTGACCTCTCCTTGGGCTCCATCGTCCCCCGAGGACCCGCGTTTTTCTCTCAACCTCACATCAAATGGCTCTGCATGGCAGATGAGCGGATATCAGAACGAAAAGGAATATTTGATCACAGATCGTCCTCCCCAGCCTCTCCTGCTCTCTGGGGGAAGCAGCAAACCTGGAGCAGAAGCGCGCGCCCAGCTGCCATGTGTCGCTTGCAGCTTTGGCAGCCTGCACCGGCCCACGCGCGCGGGGGGTGCCCGTCAATGACGTTAAAAGGGCACCTTTTGGGATGTCTGTTTTATCGCCATCTCGTTCTCTCTGAACTTGGAAGCACTGAGTAAATGACAGCTGGCCCCCAGTTCCTGGAAGGGCATTGTGGGCCTCATTTACAATATGTTGATGCACGGTAGCGCAGCAAGCCTCCCAGCTGCGCTGATGTGCGCCAAAGAAAAGAGCAGGGGCCTTATTTATGAAGGCCTTGCGCCGCCGGTGCGTCACTTTTAACATGGGAAAAAGTGACGCACCGGTGGCGCAAGGCCTTCATAAATAAGGCCCCAGGAATCTGCCGTATCACGGTCATATCTCTTTTTTCCTGCGCCGGCGCACAATGGGCTGCCATGCGCAAACGCAGGCCCCCTTGCGCCGTGGTGCAAGGGTGTCTGGATTGTAGGGGTGATACGCCTCTATCCCTTCCTGCACAAAAACAATCACGAGAGGTGTTTCCCTCTTTCTCTGGGCCTCATTTACAAATGAATGACGCAGCGCGGTGTCGCATGCAATTTTACAGCACCGCATCATTCTAAAAGTGCAGGAATGTGCTGAATCAACAAGAATGCAGTGCATTCCTGTACTGACCTCTGCACCGGCGCTAAAATGCAGCCTAGCGCTAACACAGGCAACCTATTCCATGTTGCAAGGCTGCCTGCATTGTGGGAATGATTGATTTTGTCCAGGAAGAGACACCTTTCTGCACAAAATCAATTAATGGAAGTGATTTCCTCCTTCTATGTGTGCTGCAGAATGCAGTACACATAGAAAGAGGAAAAAACGAGGAGATAAAAGGATACTTCTCCTCATTGCGCCTCCCTGGGTGGCGTTAAAATTCTGATGCATTACCATGTTTTTACGATTCCTTGTAAATCTGGGAATGCCTCAGATCCCATGGGTGTTGCGTGGGAGCACCCACAGCAACACCCATGGAACGCACCTTTCACGCAGTGTTCTGTGTGAAAGGGACACTATTTACAAGGTCACGAAAAAAAGTGTTTTTGCGTGGCCTCGTAAATATGCTGTGGCACATTGCACCACCGAGCATCAGAAAAGTGACGCTCCGACGGCGCAAAAGTGCCACTAGGGGCACGTAAATGAGGCCCTATGTATGCTGCAGAAAGTAGAACACATAGAAAAATGAAAAAACAAGGAGAAATAAAGGTTTTTCTCTTTGCTTTGCCTCCCTGGGGAGGTGTAGCAATCTGCCGCATTCCCCGGTTTACAAAATCTATTAAATCTGGGACAGCATCAAGTTCCATGGGTATTGTGTCCAAACATCCACAGAAACACCCAAGGAAAGCCCCTTTCACACAAAGTAATCCGTGAAAGGGGCCCATATTTACAAGGTCATGAAAAGCCATGCAGGGTGGCTTTACATGGCCTTGCAAATATGGTCAGGCACACTGCTTTGCTGGTGCATCAAAAAAATGACTCACCAGCGACACAAATGTCTTGTAAATAAACCCCTGTGTTTAAGAACGGGCCGCAAATGCTGTTACTTGACTGCAGTGTGTGGTGCCAATATCTGCATCAGAAGAAGAACATGACATGGAGAATAATGTGGCCTTTTGTCCACTTTTCTCTGATTACCCACCTCTTCGTGGCTTATTTTGCCATTTCTCCACAATGGTATTGATAGTTCTGTCTGTACTTGTCAATGGCACGTTAAAATCTTTCGTGTGCACCAGCGACATTGGTTGTCACCGTGTGGAGAGAACAATAAAAGATGTCTTGGTTGCGGACATCAAAAACACTTGTCAGTGCTTGAATTTATAAAATGTGCTACGTAGGAAATTGGGGCACTGGTTGAGGGGGTGAAACCCTATTCAAGCAGCAAACCCAATCTCCATTAGGGTGAGACTCAAGCAAACCCCAAATTAACATGTTCTCAACCCACTGGTAGCTTGGCACAAAATCAGCCAGACTTAACTTAGAGGCAATGAGTAAAATATTTATATAGCACTACAAACAGTAGTAAATTGAAAACACAACACAAGAAAAAAATACCAATTTAGCAAAATAGAGTAAAATGTTATGACTTTTTTTGAGACCAAATAACAAAAATCCAATTATTACAACCAGAGATAGGCAGTTTGAAGAATTTAGGAGAAAATAGTGCCTAGAACCACACATCGCCAACTGTGGTTTTCTGGTCGCACAGGACCAAGACAAGGGTGCAAGTTCAAGCCGGCTGTGATGCAGCATGGGCCGGACACAGGAACCAGGTTAGGCCAGCGGAACATAGTACCTTAAATCCTGGTCTGCAGAGCATTGTGATATCCTGTGTCGAGAATGCGTTGTGCAGCGGCAAATCCGAGGAAGGTGTGGACTGCAATGTGAGGTTCTGCATTGGTGATGTGTTGCACAGTGGAGGTTCTGATGCTGCTGTGAGGAAATATGTTGCACTGCATCAGTTCTGCTCACAGGACCACAGCTGGGCTGGTGGAGAAACTTTAGGTCCACTCAAAGGGTCCAGGACTGGATGGCACCACTTGGGGGGTAGGATTTAAAGCAGACAGATTTCAAGGTGGTTGGAGACTTTTCTGTCCCTGAGGTTCTGATCAGGGCACCATCCAACTAGCCCCTAGAGTCACTCTGGTGGCCCTGAGTTTATGATGCACATCCAGTCCTCTTCACTCAGCAGCAGGACAGCAGGACCACAGAGTAGCTTCTTCCAGAGCAGCATAGCAGTCCTTTTGAGTCAGCCACAGGTCCAGAAGTGTACTGAAGGATTGCATCTGATGGTCTATTGTTTTTATACCTGGTACCCACCTTAAAGTCAGAGAATCTTCTGGAGAATTCCACCCACAGAGGTGCTTGGAGTATCTGCCTCCCTGCCCTGACCCCAACTTGAATGGCATCTCAACCAACTAGAATAAAACCCTTTGTGAGTGTGCTCAGGCAGAGCTTTTATGATGTGCAAGTGTGGTAGGTGACAGCTCTTACCCCTCACCAGGTCAGAGATGGCTCATCCTGCCAACACCTATTCTCCTTTGTCTCACAGTCTGAGAGCAAAACACAAAGACCATATAGCAGCTACACCTAGTCATGTGACCCAGTATACAAGCTACAGGCACTAAAGGGTTAGGACAAACAAATGCCAGCTTTCTAAACAATAGCATATGGCAATGTCTCAATAGGTATTATTTTAGCAATTGTTTGCACAGGTTAAAGTAATTACAGAGAAACAAGAGAGAAAAACCAAAGATTGATTATTGCGTTCTGTATTCATAGGAAAGCATAAGAATACATTTGGATACTAATAATATTATTACTCTATGGGTGTGCTATCGATATAAAGTGGATAGATAGTGCTCATGAAAAAAATGTGAACGGCGTATGTGAGGCTCGTGGAAGAGAAAAAGTGACAGTGAGAGGGCTTTAATTTAAAATGGTACAAAACATGAATATTGGAAGAAACAATTTTACAGAAGCATATTAAGCGCCAGAGGCCATAAATCTGCTGGTTTGTCTCTACACATTTTGTCATGAGCACTATGTGTCCATTCTATGTCAATTGCTCATCCATAGCGTAATAATACTATTGCTGTCTAAATTTATTCTTATGCTCACTTATGAATGCAGACCAAGATAATCAATCCTTGGTGCTTCTCTCTTGTTTCTATGTAATTTCTTTACCTTGTGCAATACAATTGCTAAATTAATACCTGTTGAGACATTGTTGTATTGTATTGCCCAGGTCTCAACTGGTTAGACGGGTTTTTTCTCCTGTTGTTGTTTACTGTAACTTTCTAAACAAGGCATTTTCAGAACTGTGACTTAAAATTCAACTTTACCATTAAAGAGTGTTTCAAATTACAGTTCTTTAGACACCAAACTCGATATTCATACCCTGTTCCCTAAAATTGTCACTTTTTACCTACGGCAATGAATATTGGGGAGGTGGGAAGGTGTCAAAGGCACCAGAAATAGCCCTGGGATTTCAGAACTGGGGTTCAAAGGCTTCAGCCGTCTGGGCAAAGGTGAAATGAAATGCATGTCTGTCCCTTGACACTAATACCATCTCCGTAAATGTCACTGACATTAATTCACCAACCTGGTGAAACCAATTGTTAGTGGTACCGCCATCTACCTACAGCATCTACACCACCGCACTACTCAGTGACTTGTCTCTATCCACCAAACAAAGTCACTAGTAATTGCACCAAGATGTACCGGATCTACACCCATGTCACTGATAGTAGCAATCCATCCTGGCAAAATTATCACTCTGAACAGCTTCTCTCCTCCACTGCCAGCACAAATACCATCGCACTATCCAGTAGCCTGTCTCAATTCTCCCCCAACCGAGTCACTGGTACTTGCACCAAGATGTGGTTTGTACAAGATCTACATTCTTGCCACTGACATTAAGTCACCAATCTGGTAAGGTCATTCTAATCGGCTCCCTCTATCTGCGTAAAGCTCCTACCCCACCACACTACTCAGTAACCTGTCTCTATCCATCAAACAGAGTCTCTGGTACTTGCACCACAATGTGGCTTGTATAAGATCTACAGCTGTGTCACTGACATTCATTTCTACACCTGCTGACGTCACTGTGCTTGAACGGCACACCACCAACTCTACTACCTAATACCCTGCCTCCAGCAACCAAACCAAGTCACTGGTACCTGCATCAGATGTGGGACTTGCACCATTAGTACATCAATGTCCCTGACCATAACTCTCCAACCTGGTGATAGTTCAACTCTAACTCATTGTGTGCCACCCTCCTCCAAACACTGACACAGCCACAAAACAGTGACTGCCACCACAACTCTAGCTCTTATAGGGAGAGAGTGTGTCAAGTGGATTAATTATTTACCCTGGGACCTAGTCATTTAGGGGCATATTTACACTATTGCCACAGTAACGTCACTTAACGCTTCCTTGTAAATAAGGCACCCTTTCATGCTGTACTTAGTGTGAAAGGGGAGGGCAGTGGTTTTTGCGGTGGGAGTTCCACCACAACACCCATTGATTTTGACGCTGCTCCCTATTTTCGAGGGCAGCATAAATAGGAGGCAGCACCAAAATTAAGGCCAGGGAAAACTTGGTCTTAAACAGGCAAAACAAGGAGAAATGCATTGTTTCTCCTTGTTTTTGCTGTTTTCATGTATGCTGCATTGAGCAGCAAACATAGAAACAGCAAAATGCCATTGAATGTTTCTGTAAAGGTTGGGATACCTTCTTGGACATAAACAATCTTCCCCTCAGCTTAGATAACCTTGCACTGTGGTGCAAGGGTGCCTGCATTGTCGCTAGGCTACTACATTTAGCGTCAGAACAGGGGAAATGCAGTGCCTCACCATATTGTTGTAAATATGGTGCCGCCCTGTGTTTCAGAAGTGGCGGAGCATGGCGTTAAGCCAAGGAGCAGTGGCAGCTCCTCCGTAGGGGCGTTTGGACATCGCCCCACTGCTTTCTCACACTGCGAGAAGCAGAAACATATAACAGTAAAAACTACCATTTTATGTTTCTGCTTCTGGCAGTGTGAGAAAGCAGAAGTGCCTGGTTGGGGGCGGGATCGTGGGCTCCAGGGGCCGACCAAACAGTCAGTACCCACAACCCCCCCTGCCCACGACCAGGACCGCCCACTCTCCCTTTTTCTCTATGTCATAGAAACTGGCGCGTCTGGGGCGCTCTCCCCCGCACCTCACCAATCACAAGGCTGCCATTGCAGCGTTGTGATTGGCTGCCATGTTAAGTCGTGGCTGGCTGCATCATGTAGGGGGTGGGAGGAGGCTGTTTTTCCTTCCTGCGGCGCGAACCGAAGAAGAAGAACAGAAGAGCTGCTTCAATGGTTCGATTGTCATGTTCACGTAAGTGGGTTTAACTCTGGAAACCCCATGAAGTAATGACGTTCTTCTCTCGGTTTGTTTTGGATATGGAAATGTGTTTGTGTGTGAGCGCAGGTCCTTCTACCAATGATGGGGCACCCATATGTAGTATGATTAGTGAAGTTTGTTTGTGCGCATTTCCTCTGCGTGCGTGTGTGTGTGCGGGAAATGAGATTTTGATCTTTTATCTGATCACCTAGATACCTATCTCATTTGTCCCTTTTTGGATCGGTTATTGACTGTCATTGAGTAAAAGGCAAACCCACATAGGTTAAATCAACCCCATAGACTGACGCAACTCTAAAGAACCACTTACAACTGTAAAAGTTTAAAGGTTTATTATAAAACCAAGATCAATTGCAAGTACAAACACCTCAATATAAGGTTCAACAGGTATACAGGTACAAGAAGGAACATGAATTCCCTAAAAAACCTCAATCTACTGAAGAAAACAATCAAAACTAATTCTAAAATCAATAAGTTGAATATCATTGACACAAGGTGGATCTGAAGCGTCATTTACAGAAGAGAAATGAAACAGGTTAAACTGTCCCTACTCTATACTAGATGACATCCCTACTCAGCAAGTTCTTTACCTAAAAAGGTGTCAGCCGGTTGACTTCCAAAGAAGCGCAACCTCTCTTAGTCTCAGATGGAAACCTATATCGCATAGCAGTACCCTTTCTGCCTACCCATCCGCTCTCTAAGGGTCCTCAGGCCATCTGCTCTACCTCCTCCCCGGGGTGCTGTCCCTAATACAAAATCACAGTATGGGTGGAACGCCCCTTTGAGACGCCCACCACGTACACATTTCACGTGGTCCTGCTTCTGGTTTTTTCCATAGTTTTGTTTCTTTGAATCGTCTGTTAAGTTGACCTTGCTTCCCAGGCGCCGTCTCCATCGTGCTGGTACCCCCATGACATTCCGGTCAACTCCTCCGGACCCGAGCCTATCTCCTCAAACAGAGCTCTATTCATTACATTTGTGATTGGTACCCCCCTCGCACCTGGAAACAGACACTTCGAAACAGGGCCCCAAATTCCAAGCTTCCCTTATCTCACTAGGCCGTAAAACTTCGACCAGCATTGGCAATTTAATTTAACGAGACTTTTGACTCTTGGCTCGCACGTGCAGATCAAAGCTATCCCCCTATCTCTCCAAGCCCACTAAATTATCTGCAGTGGACTGCACTTTGTGAACTCTTACTTCTTTAGCTTAAAATAACATGTTAACACACCACTCTAAAATCCTACAGTACACTTCTATAAGAATATTGCTTTTAACACACATATATATAAGTAAGCAAATCATTGAATAATATCGAATCCATGCTACATGAAAGATACAATGGTACCCTTTCGTTCTTACACAGTGCCATGTGGTCTGCACGTTTCTTCATTTTACATTTCATCCCTTTCTCCGTTTAGTAACTGCATACATGAATTCTGTTTAGCACGTTCTAATATTCCTAAGCATTTTCACACATTTCTACATTAGCCCACTATGTATACGGGCTTTTCTAATTCTAATAAACACTCTAGAGTAGATACAGATACATTTTCTCACTCCTTAAGTTACATAGGCCAATGTTACGCCACAGGCTTGTAAATATGATGCAGATATACGTTTTATTCAAATTGCGCTCTCTCAGTTCCCCCCTTTGATGACCTCTAGGGGTCATCACTAACACCTCAATTTGAATATTTACACAGAACTGGTTGCAAGGCTCCCCCTTTTTATCGTTTCTAGAGCTCTCAGGCTTCTATATTGATGATCTTGCAAAGCAGCTAATCTCCTTTCTTGCTCTCTCATGGACCTTTGCAACCGGTTTGATCTATACCATTTGTACAGTCTCACTAAACCCCACAATATGATTATACAAATCAGTATTATGAAGATAGGCTTCAGGATATACCAAACAAAACTTTTCCCAAGATTGGCAAACCAACATCCAACTTTACCCATTCCATGACCTACTTTTTCCCAAACATTTACCTTTGTCAAATCTTCAATTTCTTGATGTATCTTAGTAATATTCTGTATAACCTTCTCACGAGGTTTTGAATTGTCTGGAATGTAAGTGCAACATTCCTTGACCTTCAAAGCCTTACAGACTCCGCCTTCTTTTGCTAGCAAAACGTCTAAAGCAAGACGGTTCTGAAGAACCATTGCCCTAATCGATTGCATCTCTCCTTCCACTAGCATCAATGACCTTGCAGTACTGGCAGACAATCTATCTACAACTGTAGCTAATCTCCTGATCTTGACATCATTAAGTATCAACCCTAACAGAGGAAACATGGCTCCAAAGACATCTCCAACCACTTCAGCATCTCCTACATCTCTTTTCCCTCTTGCCGAAGCCTTTCCCTCTATGATCTCTAAATCCTTTGCATGGTATATTTTGGGGAAGACAATTGCCAAATAACATGAACCATACCAATTGTCAGGCAATTTTACATAGGCATTTCTTCCACATACAAAATATACATTAGGAATCACCTGCATCCCTTTCATGAAATCTTTCGTGTAATATTCTAACCGAAAAGCATGTTCACAACTAACTTCACCTACAAATACACTCTCATAGTACGTTTTGCTTCGGGTCAGACATAACTTTCCTTTCTCTGTTCGATCCGACGCTATTGGACCATTACTACCCTTCCTTTTGTGTGCCTTTTCCTCTTCGGTCCAATCTGTTTTCCATTGTCCTGACATTTTCAGAATCTTCTGCCTCCTGTAACGGTCATCAACTTGTCCAATAAACTTTTTCTCAATCTCTGACACCTTGCAAGTTAGATTATTTCGACGTGCATATGAAGTATCTAATGTGTCCCAAGGAAGAAAGAATTTTGCTAATCTATCTTCCTTCTTGTAATAGTCCCACTTATTCATTTGCTTATAATTCGGGACTTCAGGCAGTACCGAATCATAATTTGAAAAGTAGTACTCAAACCCCTCTCGACCATAAAATATACTGAGCAATAAACTACATGTTATCCCATATGTCAATGGAAGATGATGATATCTGATGCCTTCATCAACGGAAGCCGGCAATTGCATGCAGACATAACAATCTTTGGCCTCCATGGCATCAATATACTCGTACAATAATTTGGCATATGCGTTTGTCCTAAAATTTCCCTGCGACTCATCTATGTGTAACCTACGGGCTTCATCTGCCAGTAACGCCTTTTCACGTATCACATTGCTCTCCTCTTTCTTTCCAACAAGAGCAGGTTTCAAAGTTGTTACAGGCTTTACATTTGTTGTCTCAATTACACTTGCATGTCCCACCATGTATGATACGGTAACTACTATGATTATGAGAGAAATTACTACTGCTATAAGTGTGCCTATTATGCATTTGGCTCTACGGGTCGGACTGCCGGTCTCCATTTTATCAGACAGCGTAGCTTTTTCTTTTTCAAGAACAAAGTCCTTTCGAGGTCTTCACTCAGCTCACATTGATTTCTCAGCCTGTGAAGCACTCTTAACCAACAAAGTCTCTTTTCAACAAAGTCTTAGTTTTTCAGCAACAGACAGCCCTAACCCTTCTCCGTCCTCTAAATGAAATCCCTAATTTTCTTCTTCTTTCCACTAGGCACTAGGTTATCTTCTTTCTATCTGGTTTGATTACAAAGTTCTTTAAGTATCTACAATAATTCTGGTGCCAGCAGCTCTAATGGCATATTCCAACAGTTCCAAACGAAGGATGGTTTCTTCATGTGCTGGTACTGGATGACCCAAGGTTGGAAACTCTAATCTATTCAGCACCAGGTCCTTGATCCGACTTAGGTACAGGGGAACGGGGAGTGTGAATGTCAGTAACCCTTCAGTTTCGATTCCAGGTGTCAACAGCCGTACTTCCAACGTTACAATTGGATCGAGATTGGTCACCTGCACTTCCCTCACCCTCCCGGATCTCTGTCCCCAAGACATCTGTTGCTAGGTAGGTCCACTCAGGGGTGGCGTATCTTCTGCAGGGCACACGTACCCTCCTTGATCTTCTCGGACTCTCGGAGCCTGAGTCCGTTGCACCTTCGTCTAGATCTGAGTCTTCAGAAATCGGGACAAGGGTTCTTTCTGGATTTGCTCTCAGGCTTGACCTTCTCCTTCTTTCCGGCCAGCTAGCTTCTCCACTCCTTGTCCTCCTGCTCCTTGTTCTTGCACTCGTCTCTTGACCACTTACAGCTTGGTCAGTGTCTGACTCGAACTCCCAGCTGCTTTCTCCTTCTGAGGCGGCTTCAGTCTCACTGGTATATTGACCGTCCTCAGCCTGGTCAGACACGCTCTCAGCCTCTTCTGGCACCTCTACAGCTTGACTTGTCCCCTCTATGGCTTCTCCGCTTTCAGCTGGATTTTCATCCGAGAGAGGAGCTGTTTCTTCCAGAGGTGCTGGAACTCTTCGGGTGTGTGAGACGTGGATCCAGTTGGGCAAGCCTCCACACTTTACTGCCGTGTTCGTGACCAATATGACTTGGAATGGTCCACGCCAGCGCACGTCTAAACAGTTCTTCCTGACGTGTTTCTTCACCAGGACCCAGTCCCCCGGACACAGGTCATGGCACAGGTCCTGAGCTGATGGAACCTCTGCAGCCTGCACCTGAAGGGACACAGAATGAATGGCGTCAGATAGTCCCTTGCAATAGTCCAGGATCAAATCATCTGTGATGTTCAACAGTGCTGCAGTTGGAACTGATGGCAGTCTCATAGCCCTCCCCATTAGCACCTCATGTGGGGAAAGACCTGTCCTTCTATCCGGTGTGCTACGTATACTCATAAGGACGAGTGGAAGTGCATCAGGCCAGCTCAAGGATGTCGAGGAACAAACTTTGGCAAGTCGGGATTTAATGGTGCTGTTGATTTGCTCTACAATCCCCGAAGCTTCTGGTCGATAGCTACAGTGGAGCTTCTGGTCTATACTTAGGGCTGAACACAGCATTTTTACTATTTCGCTGTTGAAATGTGTTCCTCTATCCGATTCCAAAGAGGCCGGCACCCCGAACCGTGGTATCAGTTCTCTAAGCAATAGCTTTGCTACTGTAAGTGTGTCGCACCTACGTGTGGGGTAAGCCTCAACCCATCTGGAGAATATACAGACAATCACTAGGACGTATCTGAGGCGATTGCACTTGGGCATTTCAATAAAATCCAGTTGCATTCTATTGAATGGCCCCCCAGACCTCCCTATGTGACTCAATGTGACTGGTGTTCTCTTTCCTACATTCAGTTGCTGACAGATCACACAACGCTGACATACTGCTTCTGCGGCTACTCTAAACTTCGGGTTGTACCACGTTTGTCTGAATACCCTCACCATGGCATCTCTACCTATGTGTGCTGGTCCATGCAATCTCCTTGCCATAGGACTAACGAGTTCGTTCGGTAACACTGCCCTCCCATCTGCAGAGATCCAAAAATCCATCTCACTCTTGGTACAACCTGCTGTCTCCCATGCCTTTTTCTCAAAATCAGGTGCATTCTCTTGGATACATTTCAATTCATCCCACGTATCTACAGTTTCTAACAACATAGTCAATTCAGTCCTTTCCTGTATTCCCCCCACTTCTACCTCCGTGAGAGAATACCCCTGTTCCGCACAGTAACGTGCGACTTCATCAGCATACCTATTGCCTTGCGACACAAAGTCAGTATTTTTTGTGTGCGCGGCACATTTAACAACTGCAATAGCTGCTGGACCTTGTAGTGCTTCTAACAATAATCTCACGAACTCTCCATTCCTAATAGGAGAACCTGAAGAGGTCATGTAACCTCTCTGAGACCATAACTGCCCATAGTCATGAACTACCCCGAAACCATACTGGCTATCGGTGTAAATGGTGACTCGAATTTTATTGCCTGCCAAACAGGCACGGGTCAAAGCAATGATTTCGGCTACCTGAGCGGAATGTACTCCTTCCAGGCAGGCGGCTTCCACAACTCCGGTAATGGTACAAACGGAATATGCTGCTCTCAGCTGACCAATATCGTCTCTTACACATGAACCATCAACAAAGAATATTTCATCAGGGTCGGTCAATGGCTCATCTACGATATCTGGTCTTGGTTTGGTGCATAGTTCAGTCACATCAAGGCAGTCATGATCTGTACATATATCATCATCAACATCATTTGGAAGTGGCATTAAAGTGGCAGGATTCAAAACAGAGCATCTCTTGAGAGTCACGTTCTCAGCAGCCAAAATGACCTGCTCATAGCGCGTGAGCCTGCTGTTTGTCAGATGCTGTGTCTTGGTCCTGGTCATCAACAGTTCAACAGAATGCGGTACATACACCACTAACTGGTGTCCCATCACAACATTCTCACATCTTTCAATGCTGACACCCGTTGCAGCAACGGATTTGAGACATCCGGGCAACGCTGCGGCTACTGGATCTAAGGTAGCCGAGAAGTATGCAACTGGTCTACGGGCATTTCCGTGTATCTGGGCCAAAACTGACAAAGCACAACCTTCCCTTTCACAACAGTAAAGTAAGAATGGTTTTTCGTAATCAGGCATTCCCAAAGCCGGGGCACGACACAAGTCCTCCCTCAGTTGCAAAAACGCCATCAAACAATCTTTGTCCCATGGTACCGGATCGCTCACCCCCTTGTGCGTCAGTTTTTGTAAAGGTTTTGCCTTCAGTGAAAAGTTGGCTATCCACTGCCGGCAATAACCGACCATTCCCAGGAACATCCTGACTTCTCTTTGTGTAGTGGGCGCACTCATTTTCATGATCGCCTCTATCCTGTCTGGAGACACCTTCCGTTTTCCCTTTTCAATCCTGTGGCCCAAGTACTGCACTTCTGTCAAACAATACTGCAGTTTACTTGGAGACACCTTGTGTCCGTTCTCGGCCAAGTGATTCAGTAAGGTGATGGTGTCTATTTTGCAAGCTTCCTCAGTTTCTGATGCCACAAGTAGGTCGTCTATGTACTGGACCAGAACCGAGTTCATGGGCAGTACTAGACTTTCAAGATTTTTCTTTAGCAGCTGGTTAAAAATCGATGGGCTTTCTGTATACCCCTGGGGAATACGACACCATGTTAAAACGCGATTTTTCCAGCTTAAAAGCGAAAAGATATTGGCTTTCCTCATCTAAGGGGATTGAAAAGAAGGCCTGGCACAGGTCTATCACGGTGAACCATTCAGCTTGGAATGGTATCTGAAACAGTATCACTGATGGATTCGGTACCACTGGACAACATGAAACAACTATATTATTAATCTTTCGAAGATCTTGCACTATTCTGTATTTCCCACTAGGCTTCTGCAAGCCCATAATCGGGGAGTTACATGGACTTCCCACGATCTCCTTCAGTATTCCCTTTTTAATCATAGATTCGATCACAGGCTTTATTCCTGCAATCGTCTCCGGGGTCAACTTGTATTGGGGTGTTCTTGGATACTCGGCATTTGGTTTTACCATGATCTTTACTGGCTCTACCCCTTTGATCAGTCCTATTTCTTCTCCAGTGAAATCCCACACCTCAGGTGACACCGCACCTCTCAAGTCCCATGGAAGCTCCTCCACCGTTAAGGTAGGGTATAGCTCCACGCATACCTGTGAGTTTGCAACCTTAAAATCGGCATCATCATCGTTAGTTTGCACTTCTACTCCTTGAGGTGTGCAATATATTGTACAATTTAGTTTGCATAACAGATCTCGTCCCAACAGACACACAGGACTGGAATCACAAATCACAAACTGGTGCTCATCACTGTATTTCCCTATTTTCACCGACACTGGTTCTGTCAGAGGATTCGTCATTCTCCTATTTGCGACTCCTACCACCTGGATCGTCTCTCCCGACATTGGCAGACCTGGGAACACCGCCGATCTTAGAGTGGATCGAGTGGCCCCTGTGTCCACTAGAAATGTCGTAGGACACCCTGCCACTTCAGCCTCCATGTATGGTCCCCTCTGGTCTACCTCTAAAGCTGCCCCTAGGGTACAGTCTTCCTCTCTATTCACTCGTTGTCCCGTAAGGGGATCAACGTAGTAGCATTCCTCTCCTCCTACGAACAGTGGCAGTTGTCTATAGGTTTTCCCTCCATTTGGAATACGAGGCGGTTGAGGGAACTGAGCTCGAGGAGTCTGAGTCCCCCCTTTGATAAACTTTCCCTTTGGTATCGCTGTTCCCTTCACCAAACTGTTCTGAACATCGTCCTCCTCCGGTTCTAATTCCCCCGTTTCGACATTATAGGGACACTCGAGTTTCCAATGTCCCACCTCGTTACACTGGTGACACCTCGTCGTCTTTTTCAGTGTCGCGATATCTACCCTAGGTCTCTGTTTTTCCTCATCGTCTTTACTTTGACTATTCTGCTTTTTCCCTAGGGTTCCCGTTCCCTGTTGCCGCTGTCCACCCTTTCCAGCTGACTGCATCTGTACCAACATCAGCTTCTCCTTAAGTTTCTTTGCTTTCGAATCTATTTCATCGCTGCAGTACCTTGCATATCTCAGGATTTCATCTAAGGGTTTGTTTTGCCAACAAATCAAATGCTGTTGGATCATTAAGCTAATGTCAGGTCTCAACCCCAGAACGAACTTTGACACAAACTGTCCTATGTCTTTAGGATCCATTACATCCAACCCACTGTACTGTTTGAATGCTTTCAGTAATCTTTCATAATACTCGTGGACAGTCTCTTTAGGTTCCTGAGTAGTTCGATCTATTTTAACCCAGTCTATGTCCTGCAATGGCACCTTCTCTTTCAACCATGCCATTACCCTCTCATACTTCTCCATGACCTTCTCGGATGGCCCATTCGTCAGGGCATCCCTATCCGGTTCACAGATGGGCCATTCAACACTGAGCTTACATGCCGTCCACAAATCCCCTGGTACTACAATGTCAAACAGGGTGTTCAAATCGACCCACAGCACTTTAGAGATCTTCACGAACCTCTCTACCTGTTTGTACCACTCTACGGGATTTTCCCTCAGCTTAGGGAAGGAATTGGTAAATGCCGCTAGGTCCCCCCTACTCCAGGGCACATGCACGTAGTTTCCATTCGCGATTTCTCGCAAAGGGAAAGCTTCCATCCGCGGTGGCCCTCCCTCTGGGGACATTCCAATTGTACTCCTTCTGACGGTTCCCCTCTTGGACCATCTTTCCTCCCATTTATCCAAGTCCCTCCACGTTCTTATACCCAGGATCAGTTCCTTTATGTGTATTTTCAACCCAATCGTCCTTCGTTCATCTAGGTCCTGATCCGTGCAATTCAGCCTATGGTTACCCTGTAAGGCTTTTGTTCTTGATAAGTCTATCATATACCTGGTTGCCAACTCAGATAGTTTTTCATGTACTGACCTTGCCTTCCGAGTAACATCCTTTGCCATAAACAGTGCCTCATCTTGCTCATAAAGGTCAATCCTTTCCATTGGCAGTGTGCCGTCTATTATTTCATCTAGATCTGATTTTAGACTGGTTACATCGAGTCTTTTTGCCTTTACCTCAGCTCTCAGTATCTCACCCCTAGGTGGTCCGTTCACATCCCTCTCGTCCCAACTCCGAGTCCTACGTCTAGGCACAGGTGAGCTATGAGGAGTCCTCCTTGATTCTCTTTGTTCCCACCTTTCTAAGTCCCAAGCTTTTCCATCTTCCCTAGGTGTATGGTGAAACAATGTCCTATTTCCCACCACTCCGTTCTGACTCTTCGGCTCTGACTCTCTAGATGCAAGATAGGATCCCCCGTTACGTTCTAGATCACCGCAAGTTGCTTGCTGTCTGGTGTCACTCAGTAAACGATAAGGTCCCTCACAGCTCTCCATGTTTCCGCGATCCCGTCCGTGATCACCGGACACATGTTGAGACCCTTCGTGACTCCCCATACTCCCGCGACCCCAATGTTGCACATTTTCGCCCGGTGCATGGTGAGTGCATCTGTAACTATTTCGGTACTCCTGTGTTCTTCGTTCTCCCTCACTAAGGATGGGGCGAGGCACCCCCCCCCATCCTGCATTCTTGTCTTCACACATCTGTCTATTGCCACTGATGATATGGCAAGTATCTTTTCTACTTTCTTGACTCCCTCCCTCCCACTCCGGACTGCTTTCGCCAGCTCCGCAGTGAGAGAGGATCCTGTTATCTTGGCCTCTCCATTCGGCTTCCGTTTCTATTCTTTTATTCTGAGTCTCTACAGCAGCATCCCATTCTCTCAAGTACTCCCTTAACTCCTTAAAGGATTTCGGTTTTGGTCCCCTCAGATCCATCTGTCCTCTCTGACCCCCCTGCTCTATTAAGGGATCCGTTACTGTATCCAATGGGGTACTCCGACCCCTTGGTCCTAGCAACTGCCTTTGGGAATTAATCGTGTTGTTCCTACTTTCCATCTCTGCTCTTTCCCTGTCCCAACGTGCCTGTTCCTCCTCCTGTGCTCTCTCTGGGTTGTAGATGGACACTACAGGGCCTATGGTAACAGGTACTTGTAGAGCGTCCGGCAGTTGATACGACCTTGCACACTCCGTTTCCGGCACCTTCTGTACCACAAACCTTCCGACTACTCTCTGTACTGGACTAGGTTGAGGTATCTCCTCGCCTTTCTTAGGTTCCCAATCTGTTATGGGGAGCGGTCTATATTCCCCCTTCCCAGCCCCGTCCCCCTGCTGGAGTTCGGGACGTTCGGCTTCTCTGTTGTACGGAGGTGGTCTGTCTGATAATAGCCTATCTATCAGACTATCATCCGTCTCGCTCTCCTCATCCTCCTCTGGAGGTTTCTTTTCTCCCGTAACCTCTAGCACCGGGTACAGCTTGTCTGCGTCTATTCTCTGTACTCTCCACTTTTTAGCCTCATCATCCCATTTAGCATCCTGTACTGCTCTTACCGATCGTCTCACTCTTTCTTGGCGCCTGTTCAGGCTCCTGTCATACGTCGCCCTGAACCATGCATTGAGGGCTTCGAACTGTGTTGGCCTGGGTAGAGGTCTCGTTGCGAGCATTACCGCTTTCAGCTGATTCAATGCTTCTAACCTAAACGTCCCGTATCTCGGGAACGTCAGTTCCTCGTTTCCCTCTGTTAACTTGCTCCACTCGGAGATCCACAGTATCGAGTGTAACCCAACATTCACAGCCATATAATAAGCTGGTGTGCCCTCCGGTGGGGCCTCTTCCCCCGCATATGAGTTCCCTCTGTCTCTCTTAAAGATCGCCCTTAGACATTTAAAACACTTCATTTTCAAGACTGTACGATTTCCTTAATTCCCTTCCTTTTTTACTTCCCGATGGCGAACCACCAATCTCTGCGTGGCTCTCGCTGTCCAACCTATCCTAGCACGGTTCTCGCTGACCAGCCTATCCCAGCGTGGCTCTACACCAACCAGCCTATCCCAGCGCGGCTCTACACCAACCAGCCTATCCCAGCGCGGCTCGCTCTGACGTCACTCGTCCCCTTTGCAGCAGTTCCCCTCCTTTCTCAGCTCGTCTCCCGGTCATGCATGCGTCCCATTCATACACCGAAAAATGACTACTTCCGACCAAGCGATCACTTTTCTTGACTGTACGTCCACAGTCTAACTGTAATTGTCACCTCAACTGATGAAACGTCTTTCACAACGTTCAGACGATCGCCTTAACTGATAGGTTGCTTACACACAGTAAACGTCCGACCAGCGTCCGTTACTCATACACTCACTCTTACGTTCCCCCTATCACGGTCCTACGGGCGATCAATGGTACCTCATGACCCCCTTCACAACGGTAGACAATTACTCTGGATGTCCGATACACCCGAACCACTCAAGCCCTTCTCTGGACTTAAGATTTTCACCGGTTGCGCGCGCTCACAACCGTCTCACAATCACGCTACAGGCATTCAACTCCGCTTGACATTACAACACAGGTACAACACAAAACACCGCAATCTGGCAACGCATGACCCTTATACTCACTCTTGACCGACTCTGCTGCTTTTTCTCTCCCGCACCGTCAGCACCTTCTTCGGCAGGTAGCTCTTCTTCTGGTCGTCGATGACTAGGGGCCTTGGGGTAATCTAGACCTAACCTAGGTCGCCTTCCTCAAGAAGCCAACCATCTTTCTCTGCTACCAACTGCGGGAAATGAGATTTTGATCTTTTATCTGATCACCTAGATACCTATCTCATTTGTCCCTTTTTGGATCGGTTATTGACTGTCATTGAGTAAAAGGCAAACCCACATAGGTTAAATCAACCCCATAGACTGACGCAACTCTAAAGAACCACTTACAACTGTAAAAGTTTAAAGGTTTATTATAAAACCAAGATCAATTGCAAGTACAAACACCTCAATATAAGGTTCAACAGGTATACAGGTACAAGAAGGAACATGAATTCCCTAAAAAACCTCAATCTACTGAAGAAAACAATCAAAACTAATTCTAAAATCAATAAGTTGAATATCATTGACACAAGGTGGATCTGAAGCGTCATTTACAGAAGAGAAATGAAACAGGTTAAACTGTCCCTACTCTATACTAGATGACATCCCTACTCAGCAAGTTCTTTACCTAAAAAGGTGTCAGCCGGTTGACTTCCAAAGAAGCGCAACCTCTCTTAGTCTCAGATGGAAACCTATATCGCATAGCAGTACCCTTTCTGCCTACCCATCCGCTCTCTAAGGGTCCTCAGGCCATCTGCTCTACCTCCTCCCCGGGGTGCTGTCCCTAATACAAAATCACAGTATGGGTGGAACGCCCCTTTGAGACGCCCACCACGTACACATTTCACGTGGTCCTGCTTCTGGTTTTTTCCATAGTTTCGTTTCTTTGAATCGTTTGTTAAGTTGACCTTGCTTCCCAGGCGCCGTCTCCATCGTGCTGGTACCCCCATGACATTCCGGTCAACTCCTCCGGACCCGAGCCTATCTCCTCAAACAGAGCTCTATTCATTACATTTGTGATTGGTACCCCCCTCGCACCTGGAAACAGACACTTCGAAACAGGGCCCCAAATTCCAAGCTTCCCTTATCTCACTAGGCCGTAAAACTTCGACCAGCATTGGCAATTTAATTTAATGAGACTTTTGACTCTTGGCTCGCACGTGCAGATCAAAGCTATCCCCCTATCTCTCCAAGCCCACTAAATTATCTGCAGTGGACTGCACTTTGTGAACTCTTACTTCTTTAGCTTAAAATAACATGTTAACACACCACTCTAAAATCCTACAGTACACTTCTATAAAAATATTGCTTTTAACACACATATATATAAGTAAGCAAATCATTGAATAATATCGAATCCATGCTACATGAAAGATACAATGGTACCCTTTCGTTCTTACACAGTGCCATGTGGTCTGCACGTTTCTTCATTTTACATTTCATCCCTTTCTCCGTTTAGTAACTGCATACATGAATTCTGTTTAGCACGTTCTAATGTTCCTAAGCATTTTCACACATTTCTACATTAGCCCACTATGTAAACGGGCTGTTCTAATTCTAATAAACACTCTAGAGTAGATACAGATACATTTTCTCACTCCTTAAGTTACATAGGCCAATGTTACGCCACAGGCTTGTAAATATGATGCAGATATACGTTTTATTCAAATTGCGCTCTCTCATGTGTGTGTGTATCTGTAAAAAGAGAGACCAGTCCCTCTGCTCCAGCTCAGCTCTCTTTCTGCCCGCTCTCACACCGCTGTTGGGCCATTCCCACAGCCTGTGAAAGTGCCAATCCCACCTTGGAGAGGCTCTCCCACATGCAAGGGGGCAGCAGACCCTCCTTTCATGAGGGTCCACCGGGGAGTGTTGTCAGGCACATAAGGAGGGTAATCTCACTGACCCCTGCGGCTCACACCCACTCAAGCACCAAAGGGCTCCTGACATCTGAAAATAAAGCCCACATTAAAGAGGCCAAGTAACAGTGAGCTCCTCCCCTCGGTATTATGACAATGTTTCGATAGATAATGTCGATGTCACTCACTCGTGCTCTGGTGTATTTCCTCTCCACGTCTGGCGTTGATTACCAAAAAACGTTTTTAATTATTGCTGCTTCAACTTAAAATAAATATGATTAAAAAATAGTGTTATTTGTAACCCAAGACAAGCGAGCACCGAGTCAGGCCATTAATTGAAAGTAAGGAGACAGGACAGCGCAGAATGGAGGTAGGTGCGCACTGGCAGAGGGCACTTTTGTTTAAAATCATCACTAAATCTGTCATTGTCAGATACTGGTCATTCCGTTTTGCACGAATTGAGCCAGGCCAGCGTAAGAGATTGAGCATATTTTTAAAATTATACTTGAATCATAATGCTCGCTGCATTAGCCCCTGCATCAAGGGCGTGCTGGCTGTACTGTGCATCAGTAGTTTCCAGGGGGGCTAGAACGGTTGGGGGCCGGTTTCCTGGCTGTACTGTTCATCAGGCGTTTCCAGGTGGGCTAGAAGTGTTGGGAGCTCGTTTTGTAGCAGTGCAGCTGTTTTAAAAGCACTGCAGAGTTTCTTGTATCCAACAGTTTTCAGGGAACAACAAAAGTGCCAAGATAACTCTGGTAATTAACATACCTGCTGGAGAGAGATTGGAGTTTTGCCTGGTGGCAGTGTGTGGAGTCATCTAAGGTAGTGCAGAGCATTACTATGCCTGCTGCAAAGACTATGTACTAGGCAGATCACAGAGCAGTATTTTATGTGCAATACTCAGTGGGTACTGCTTGTGTCACAGAGATCCTTTTGTTACTGTGCAGTGTCACAGAGATCCTTTTGTTACTGTACCGTGGAGAAGTGTGGCTCAATGATTAGAGCGGCAGACCCTGATGCAGAAGTCTAGCCCGGGACCAGGGTTCAATTCCCCGCCTCGGCGGGTCTTGGGCTCAAAATTCCACAGACCTGATAATTCTCGCCTCAGTGCCTATTCCAATCATGGAGTCCCACTCTGCAACTCTGGGCAATAGCTTGCTTAATCTCCACAATGGCCCCCACAATGCTAAGGATGCCTGGCTTCACCTTGGAGGTGCCCAGGAGTGGACGCCTCACAGGGAAAGCCAGGATGGGTTCCACAGCGGTATTCGCACAAGCGCCTTGAGACCCTTGCGGGTGAGTAGTGCGCTATACAAGTATCAATTTACAGTTCACAAGTTACAATCACAATGTAGCACAGTGAGCTATGAATTGTAATCAAAGAGCTGCATGCAAACTGGATACAAAACAAAACAGACACTAACTCACTCACTGACCCCTTCCTCCACGTTACTCTTAGACGATCTCCTCCTTACGTATTCTCATCTTGTATTTCCTACATCTGTAGAAAGGAATGTCAAAGTCAACTTTCTGTGACCCAAGAACTACTCGCCATCTGTGTAACTAAGGTACTGGCAATAAGTGGCTTTACCGGAGGATGTCTGTAGCATGGTTGACTAAATTATGTGACATTAAAAGGGCTCATTATGGGGAATATTTTGCCAGTAAAGGCAGTTTTTGTGGCATGTTGTATGTCATTTTTTTAAATATGTTTAGGTGTTGATGTAAACCAGATCCCATTGCAATTCTTGACAGCTTTGACTGTACACTGCCCTCTAGAGATGATGTAACTAAAGCTACCTGCGTCATTATCTTATGAAATCTCTTTATTGATGTCACATCTACATATTCACAATTGCTTTATTAACCTTCTTGCTTTTTTAAAATAAATTTGCTTGAAAACGCGCCATTTGCCCACAGTTTTTTTGAAATATTCTGAGGAAGGACCCCTCCGAAATTCCCCTTATGATGGTCGAGTTTGCTCGCTCTCCACAGGACACTCTGAACTTTTACGCCCCACTACTTTCCAATATCACCAGCCACCACTGCCAAGGAGGCTAACTCCACGCTCCACCACTTTGTTGTAAATATGCCCCATAGCCTGCAATCAATCACTATAATAGCTAGGGACGATTGTAGGGGTGGGCACTTAACACGTTCCTGAATGTCAGATATTGAGCAAGACTGTACCAACTGAAGTTATGGCGCGGGGTAACCCTTTGAGAACATTTTGAAATAAATAGCCAATTATTGTATTTTACAACACTTTTTTACACATACATTTCTTTAAAAAAAAAAAGCAAAGGCTCTGAAATGGTATTCATCAAATATTTCAGTACTCTAAAGGTGTGCCAAATAAGCCTAACCGTACCAAGAAGTGATGCAGCTACGACCGCGTTTCTCATTTTAAGTAAATGGTGGCACAACAGAGAATGTTTCAGCATGTTTTCCCTACAAAAATGTCTAAAAAGCAACAAGCCAAATGGCTTCTACAAGGAACTAAATTTACATGGCCTATCATTTTCCATGTGGGGCAATCAATTAGGAATGCATAAATTAACAATCACTTGGAAGTACATGAATCAACAAGTATAGAGATAAAAAAAAAAATAAAGACCCTTACAAATTAAATAATCACATTTACTGCTTCTCAAATAGTGCTCGATATTTAGGTGATCAGACAGTGAGTGAAGGTTTTTTTATTTAGTACTATTAGCAGTTGAACATTATTAATGTTATAAAATGTTCACAATTTGGGTCATGAAAGCTCAGATACCTCATCAGTTAATAGGTAGTTTGTTCCAATTGCCATAAAGGTGTTTCAACACAAAATTGCTACGAGTCACCCTTCACTCCGGGTTGTCCTCCTTGGTCTATTGTGCTATGCTTCCCCCCCCCCCTCCATTGTCCATTGTACGTTGTGATGCCCCTTACCCTCCCACCAGCCCTCTTTCGTCATCTTGCTGCTCCTCCCCTACCTCCTACCTTCAATTGCCTGTTGTGCTCTCCTATCACTCCTGCTTTCCCCCTTAATCAGCTTACTGCCCCTGCATGGCTGGGTATATTTTTTCATTTTTTCCATGAAAGATTGGATGTACTGGTACGTGATAATCTTCCATGGGCCCTGGTACAATCAAAGTGAATGGATCCCACCCTTGTCCTCTGGCTGGACAGTAAAATACAGTCATAATTTGGGTGTAGTGGTCTAATAACACCACAGGGCCAAAGTGCCACTGCATTGGCTACACTATTGTTAGTTACCCCCCTTTCAGAGGGCCTCTTCCTCTGGGCCTCACAGCTATGGCCCGGTGCTGCATTTCTCAGGGGCTGATGGGCCTCCCCTGAGCTATGCAGCTCTGAATCATACCTGGAAGGCCCTTTGGAGACAATGTACAATGATGCCATTGGTCTTAATGCAAGCAAAGCAAATTGGTTTCCGGTTCACTTACTGGTCACTAAAACACAACCATAATTTGTGCGCATTGGGTCCCTGACATTACTGAGGGGGAACATCCTTTTCAACGCAACTTTTACGGCGCATGCCTTTACATCGCAAGTTTTACAACACATGTCATTACAACGCATTGCGCTGGGGGGCGCTCTAGGATAGGGAATAGATTTAATTTACTATCCAACACCTTCCCTACTATGCACGGGGACTGGAGTTGGAATAGTAAATTAAACTATTCACTATCCAGCACCCCTCAACACTATGCGTTGTAACAACATGCGTTGTAAAACTTGCGATGTAAAGGCATGCGTAGTAAAAGCATGCGTTGTAATGTCATACAGCCATTACTGAGCCATGGTGCCAATGCACTTGCTGCACTATTGATAACTACACCCATAAGAGGGACCTTATTCCATGGGCTTCGCAACCATGGTCCGCTGTTGCCTAGCACATGGGATGGCGAAACCTTCCATTGGCCTCGCAGAGCTCAACTATGGTTGTGAGGCCCAAGAGATAGAGCTTTGCGAGGCCCAATAGATGGAGGGGTACTCACAGGCCTCACTCTAATGGAACATATCTGTGAGGACTTTGGGAGAGGGGAAGTAGTATTGCAATGGTGTCATTGGGCGTGGTGTAACTAAAAGTGTCCTCCGCCTCTGTCTACTATCCGAAAAGCAAAATACAGCCATAGGTTGGGTGCATTTGACAGATAATACTCCTGGGTTGTTGCCACTGCTTCTGTTGCATTAGTAATGTCTGTGCCTCGGGCACGGGACCCTGGACATGGTCATGGTACGGTGATGTGAGGCCCAGGATGGACAGCTATGGCATTTTCAGGCCCCAGGGGAGGGGATGCCAAGTTTACCACTGCAATGGTCAAGGGAGGCAAATACCATCCCTCTTTTGCTATGAGTCCCAGGGTGGTGTCGCCTACTGTCCTGTGCCTTCAAGCCATGATCTAGAGCTGGGAGGCCTGGGAGATATGGGGCTTCCCTCTGTGCTTCGTAGCTGTGACCTAACGCTATGAGGACAAGCGGCGGGTGGTGACACTTAACAGTGGAGGAGTGCGTAGAGCTTCATGAATATTAACCCAGCGACAGGCACTGTAATGAATCAACAATGCCTTTAGGCTCAATGCCAAGGTTTCCAATCATGGCTCGTTAACATATTTTTATTTATAACGGGCCTTGACTGAGAACTCTGGAGTTGAGGCTGAAGACAATGTGAGTTTCTCACAGTGCCTGTCAGTGGGCCAAAAAGGAAAACATAAAAGAAAGTATTTACTTACCCATGCTTCCTGGTCCCCGGTGTTGTCTTCTGGAATGCAGGCCGAATGCAAGTCCCCCTCGAGCCTCAGCCAAGTCCCCACTACCAATCCGGAAGTTGCTCTCATTCTGCTGATAATGTTAGCAACATAAGAGAAGCACCAGTATAGGTTTGAGCAGGCTGCCTTGATGCTCTAACAGGCACTGGGGGGTTGTACCTGCTCTACGCCCAGCTGTCTAAGGCAGCTCGGTGGAGAGGTTTAAAGTGCGCATGTCAGGTTGGTCATTGCAAGACAGCCAGCCAAAGTGACATGTGCACTTTAAACTGGAGTGAGCACCACTTCTCCCCTGCTGCCAGTCAGCAACAATGGCCCTGCCCTCAAACACTGCTCCGGCTGGTAGCAGTGAAAAATAAAATGGTAAATCATTTATTTGTTACCTTTGCTGCATTGGCAGCAGGGGGGCGAGGCTCCTCCGCCCCAATGGAGAGGCCACCGCTAGTGAGGACCATGTGAGAGGGTACCCTTCGGCAATGGTCTAGAACTTAGAGACACAGAAGTGGACCCTTCTCCCTTGGGTCTTGTAAGCATGGCCTAGTGCTGCATGGCTCAGGGAACTGGAACTCCCTCCCAGAGATTTGTAGCTATGACCCAGTGCTGTGAGGCCCAGAGCCAGCCCTGGGTCTCAAAGCCATTATTTAGCTTTGCAATGCCTGAGGAAAGGCTTCCTCTCCCCTGGGACTCACAGTCATGATTCGGTATGAGGAGCTCTAGAGCCAAGTCTAGGAGGCCCACATGAGGGTGGTGGTGTCCCCTTCTCTGGGCCACGCAGACATTGTCTAGAGCTGCAGAGCCCAGGAGAGGAGGTCTCGCTACCCTAGGCCATGTAGTCATTGGCTGGTGCTGCAAGTTCCATGGGATGAGAAATCTCCTTCATTGGACCTCACAGCTATGGCTCATCGTTTTTATGCCAGGGGTAGGGTGCCCCAGCCAGGTGTACCACTGTGATGCTCAATGGAAGTAAATGCACTCCCCTGGGCCTAACAGTCGTGGTCAAGTGCTAGGTAGGCACCAGCTCACATTTCCCAAGCCTAACGCCGGCCCTGCATCGAAAAGCTATTATTGCTGTTTCCGTGATCTGACCGGTTTGGACTCCTGCCTTGGCCCAGATTGGACCATGTCAATTGTGCCAACAGGATCACCCTTGTTTAAAAATAAAAATGTGTCCCCGCGTACAGTTGGATATACAACAAAAAAACAAAAAAATAATTTAATCGCAGCACAAGGTTGTAGTCAACAAGCAAATATCACGAAGGTAAAGATGCTACCCAGAAGGCACTGGGGCCGCCTATTTTGCATAATCCGAATGCGGTACCCTGAAGCACAGAGGGCCCCATAGCACAAGTGCAGTGCTGTTTGCAGGGTGAGCCAGGAGCAGCGTTGGGTCCCTTTGAAGTGTTCATAAGATCCCAAAGGGTGCTGTGCGTCTCCCGGGGAGCTCAAATAAGGGACACGGAGAGAGTCTGTTCAGTTGAAATTTATTCGTGGACCTGGGGCTTTTAGCCGAAAAGCCCTGCAGAGCAAAGGACTGTTTAGGCGTTGGCTCGAGGGTTCCTTAACAATCTATGTAAGGACTCATGCATGCAGTTTACTGAAAACTGAAATGCTTTATTAATGACGGTAAAATTAGCAGCGAAAATGCCATGTTTTATTGAAGGTCATAGAAGAGCTTTATTGATAGCGAGGACGTTATCAGTGAATCATTAAGTGTATTAATGAAGGTCGTTGAAATGCTTGATTGACAGTAACAATGTTAACAGTGAGTTGTAATATGCCATAATGAATGTCATTGTGAGATGATACCATCCGCAGTGGTTTTAAGGGTGGTTTATTAAGACTTATTTCTGCTTTTTTTAAAGTGTTCAAAAGACACACAGATGATGGCTGGAATGCAGAGCAAATCAAACATTCACCCCCTAGTCAATAGATCTGTGTTAAATTCATTGTTATTTTGCTCGCCGTGCCACATAGTTTAGACCCAGCCATATGCAAATCAGTCTTGACCCTGTTCCTCATGGGAACTGTCCAGCCCGAACTGCCAAGTCAGGTCCTCCCTGGACCGGAAACAAGCATCCTGTGACCGGTTTTGGGGCATCACCCAAAATCAGCCAGGCTAGCTTGAATCGAGTGACACAGTGAGCCCGGGTCCCACCTGAGGCACAGGATCAAGACTGATGTGAATATGACTGGGTCCAAACTGGATTGATTAATCCAAGATCATTGTGGCTGGGAGTGAATGTTTGCATTGTTCAGCAGTCCATTCATCATTTGTTCCTTTTTATTTTGTCACCCTAAGTGGGAAGGGTATTCCCCAACGTGGGTCCCGTGCTCACTGAGCCACTGGATTCAACCCAGCCTGGCTGATGAGGGGTAATGCCCCAAAACCGGTCCCAGGATGATTGTTTCTGGTCCAAGGAGGGCTAGGCTTGGCAGTTCAGGCTCGATTGTTCCCATGAGGTCAAGACTGATTTGCATATGGCTGCGTCCAAACTGGGGTGGCCTGCAGAGCAAAAGAACGATGGATTAATCACAGATATTTGTGAGTGGGGTGAATGTTTGAGTTGTTCAACTTTCCGTCCATCATTTGTTCCTTTAGCTTTTATTAAAGTGGTGGCACACTGACAAAAGCCAGGAGGCTGCCCATTGATACCATAACTACACGCCATTCTACTATCTCTAGTATATGTGGGAGTGTTGTGGTTATAAGATTCAGGGCTCGCTAGGCATGCAATCTATTAGGAAGGTGTTACCATAAGTGTTTCCGTCTGCCATTATGTATATATTTGTAATTTAATTAGTATATGTATACATTTATTTTTATTAGTAAAAGCAATGACTGGCTAATGGTTTTAGTGAGTGGTGTTTCTTGCATGCCTGAGGACTTGGGTTCTAGCCCCCACCACCTCCCATGAGTAGAACCTGGACTGCTCTGCCTCGCAACCTACTCTGAAAGAGTTAAGTGCTCCAATAGGATAGTTGGCTCCTAATAGGCAGAACGTTGTGGCCCTATTACTTGAGAGGGACCCACATCCTTACCAAGTCATAACCCATTTTCTTGCGAGCTCGCATTTCCTTGCAGGTTCTGCACTCAGGAAGCTCCAAAAAGCTCTTATTGCCTTTGGTGCTCTTCACGGTTCCAAAGAGCTCTTCATCTTATTTTTGCCCAAGCGGTTCCAATGAGCTCTGTTTTCCCTTGAGCGCTCTTCGCTGTGGCGCTCTATTACACCCTGCATTCTCTAGCTTGCTCTTCACCCAATAAACTCCAATGTGCTTTTTGTTCCCTAGCGTGTTCTTCACTCATGGTGCTCCAATGAGCGCTTCATGCCATCACAAGTTACACTTTCAAATCCATTATGCATTTAATCTTGTGAAAGTTGCTAGCTCTGTTTTTGTGGTTTTAAATTGAAGCTATAAACTCCTTGTACTCTCTACGCCTTGTGTTTTGTGTTTGTTCAATCAGCTGCTCTAACGCTCTGCAGACTAAAATAGCTGAGCAGGCTGAGCTAATTGCGTGAGCGTGTGGATTGCACAGGGCACAAGGGTGGTTATAGTGTATCTGAAGACGCACACAGACGGCACTGGGGCCTGTCTGGGTAGCAGCAGCCGAAGTGCTTTTGAAAACAACCCATGGGAACTGTGATGCAGCATGCAATGGGGAAGGGGTCAGTAGGCATGGGGCGGGGTCAAAGGTGTGGCTAAAAAACAAAAATATTCTGTACGTTTTTTGTTTTTTCACCATCAGGTAGCCATATATAAAATAACGTGCAGCTTGCATGAAAAATATATTTTAAAAAGTTGTTACTCAGTGGGAAATGTACTATAGTACATTATGAAACCTCTATTAGTTAATGCAATGTAGGGGTCTATGTGTAATCAGAGAGCAACAGAATGAAATCTTGTTTGGTGCAGTGGAGAATAGTGACTTGTTTATTTTTGGTGCTACGAGCTTACAACCTGTGGCAGAAAGCACTGTGAATATGTAAGTCATTATTTTAAACTTGCATTACAACCAATATGATAGACTGCTACAAAATGCACAAAATGCTTTAAGTTAAAATGATGCTTCTAAAATATAGATTTTAGTAATACCCAGACTGTACTAAATGCAATTTTTTACTTAACTGTCTCTTCAACACCTAGTCAGGGGTAGTAATTGCCACACATACAATTAAAATTAAAAGCACATATTTCACACCTAACTCTTTGCACTACCACTCAAAAAGAATACATCTTTGTTATCACAAACCTCCGAGTGATTCCATCAATTAAAGCCAATACCTACTCCCAAACATCTTTTAGGTTTGCAGAGTTCCCTTTTTATTTGCGGAGTAACTCATTGCACACATTTTCATTTCTTTTGGACATGCAGGCACCCTGGCATGAAGGCTTGTTTTGCTGTCTGCTTGGCTTTGGTTTCACAGCACAGGAGACTCAATGAATGACACTTCAGCTGAAGCATTTAAACTATCAGAATTAACAATCCTAGGATTGTTGTCTTTTTACAAAATGTATGGAAACAGTTTATCATAAATCAAAAAAGTGGGGCACATTGTGCCCCTCCTATCCCGCCCACTTCAACCTCTGTCTCAGGGAAGAGAATTTTGCCTGGAGCATCTCTGGGGTTGGAGTCCTGGAAGATCTCTTGAGGAAGGGTAGAATTTGCAAATTCGTAATGCTTCTCTCAGGGAAGGATGGGCATTTCCTCGGGCATCTCTCTAAACAATCGGATTTTCTGGGGACAAGCTTGGTGGGGTCAGGTGGTCTGGGCATCACATAAGAGAGATTTCTCAAGGCATCAATCTGGATAGTGAGAATTTCCTGGGGAATCTCTGAGATTAGAAGATGCTATTTCTCGGGACATATCCAGCGCACAGAGATTCTCAGGGCATCTCTTGAGAAGAAATTTCCAGGGGCAACCAATCAGGGGCCCTATTGTGTAGAGGGCACACCTTCCCTGTTTGCGCCTGGGGCACCTTAAAACAGGTACACTGGGCACAAACAGAGAAAGTGCACCCTATTACATGTAAATGTGCTGCCCCCAGGGCAGCCACAAACTTGCGCTGCCCTCAGGGCAGCGCATTCATGTAAAAAACGGAAGCGCTGCTTTTAAGCAGCTCCACGTTTTCACATTGCAGGTGGTGACCTACCAGCACTTTGAAGGGGAATTAGCGATCTACAAGAGGATGTCTGGGGTCCCTCTCCAAGGGCTGCTCTCAGGGGGTGCACTGGCAGTGCGCTTCTTGAGAGCTTCTTTGCCTCTGGACCAGCGTCTGTAATACTGCGCAAGCGCAGAGGCAAAGGAATACCCTCATTTGCATGAGGCACGCCCCCATGCAAATGAGGGAACACACCCTGAAGATAGCATTGGTATTACAGAAGGGGCCGCACAAGCGCCTGCGGCGCCTTCTGTAATACCAGAGTGATCCGGTAGGAGCACAGAGCAGGTGCAAGTGCCTGTTGTGCCACTAGGGCACCTTCTTTAATATGGAACCAGGATGGCAAAGCTTTAAGAGGGGTGGGTTCCTCTGTGTCTCAGACTCAGGCCCAGCAGTAATTAAATACAGACATTGAAAGGGATCTTTCGGGCTCTATATTTGTATCCTTACCTTTACAGGCAAAAACACACATTGATTTTTAAATAATAACAGTAAAAGCTGTTATTGTAATCAGTGTCAGCGATATATTGCCTATTCACATTTCACATGTTTTACTTAATCTTGCATTCCTTAAACATGTTTGTTATTTCCACAATATTGTGCTTTGCAGTTTTTTTATGAAGCATATATTGCATACTGTGCACCATGAAACGAGTAACCTAAAGGTGTCTGTTTGAGTTTAGGTTATGGTTGGGTTTTTACACCGTTCCACATTTGGTAGGTTTGCAGTTCAGGCTAGCGTGGGGACACTCCGTTAGGAGTAACCAAGTGCTCTATAAGCTTAAGAATAATAACAATGCAAGTTTATTATGCTGCCTCTCAGAGAGCCTTATAAAGCATTACAACTATTTGCCCATCCAATCTTTGGCCTCTCTGCAGAGAAACCATTAATGCTCCCATTGTAATTGTGATTCTATGTGAAAGTGTTTTAAGGAGATACACAGCTGCTGACATTTTGACAGGGCCAAAATAAAAGACAATACATTCCTTGCAGATTAGTGGGTGCAATGTGATGGGGGGAGGCTGGGGTGAGGGAGATGCAAGGAAATCCATACAGGAGAGAGCAAAAAGGGGGTGCCAAAGAGGAAAGAGATACATTTTGAGATTGCAGATGGAGGATTTCAGAAAGATGTGTGTTTTCAAAATGTGTGTAAGTGTCTAAGAAGGAGACTGGCGAGGCTATAGTAATGTCTGGTTCACAGTCTCATATTTGCAGACCTGAATCATTTTCAATTCTAATTATTCATAACAAAATCATGGTTGTTACCTGTTTATCTGATATTGCTGACAAGAACTGGCAAATCGAACAGTTCTGGTTTGTTTTAGATGCATATATATTATTGTGTGATACATCTAGGTGTAATAATAGTAAGCTCACAGACGGGCACCGGAATAGTGGTCAGTTGGCACAGTATGTGAAGCACATGATTCTAGTTCAGATGCTGTTACGCTAAAGCCGCATTTTTATTGTGTGCGCAAACAATGAAAATACACCCTATTACAATGAATACCGGTACCAAGGACAGCTATGAACTCATGCTGCTCTACTGCACGTTTTCAGAGAGCAGGCAGCACCTGCCTGCACTCTTAAAGGGGATTAAAGATCCCCTTGTAGGCGGGTGCAGTCACTCTGCAGTCAGTGACTGCACCCGCCTGCAAGGGGACATCTGGGGGGTCCATAGGACCCCCTTTCCCCCTCTGGAGGGCTGCTCTCAGGGGGCGCACTGATAATGCACCACACCCGTGTCTGTAATACAGCACAGGCCCAGAGGCAAAGGGATTCCCTCATTTGCATGGGGCATGCCCCATGCAAATGAGGTAACACCCCCTGAAGATAGTGCAGGCTCTTTATGTGCGCCAGCGCCATCGGTATTACAGAAGGGGCCGCACAAGCATCTGCGGCCCCTTCTGTAATACCAAAGTGCCCCAGGACGCACGTTGCGCCCCCGGGACACTTTCATAATGTGGCCCCAGATAGTTTGAGAAGAAACCCTAACTACCTAGGTTACATGTCTTGGAAAGAGTTCCTAGTTAGCAGTTCTCAGGCCATGTCCCTTCTAGCCCCCCCCTTTTTCATCTCACCTAAAGCCTTGTAGGAAGGGGGTTCCAGGGTCATTTCTGGAGGTAGGAGTTGGGGAGGAGGGTGGTTCTTTAGAAAATCTCAAGTGGGAGGGGTTCCATATTGCATCTGTGGAGGGGAGATTTACGGGGACATCTTTGGTGCTAGAGGGAATTTACCAGAATCTCTCAAGGGAGGGCGAGGCCTGGGACTTCTCTAGGGGAGTAAAAAGCGAATGGGGCTTCTCTCTTTCCAGAGCCACAGCACAAGTGTTTGTTCTCGCAGACAGTTGTTTTTTCCGCTGTCTGTACCAATATAGAGGGTGTGGAGGAGAATGATATTCTTAAAAGGTGGTTAGTCCAAGTCAGTAACTTGAAAGTTTAGTGTCTCCTGATTGTATTGTATTGCTTGTAATGTAGCATTTGTATAGCGTTTACTCCCAGTATGTGGGCTCCTAAAGTGTTTACCCTCAAACATGGAATTCTACACCATGTAGGGTATGTAGTTGGGAGGGAGTTGTTTTTGTTTTGAGCCTGTATGGGAGGTGTTGTCATTTTGTGTGTGATGGCCACTGAAGTTACGGGACACAGAACTTGCCAGTGTACATGAGAGATAGATGCGCAAATTATAAACAAAATAAGGGCTAACGAGTTTATGTACAATGGCATTGGGGTGCTGTGAGGCTATACAGCAAAAAAGGGGAGTAATCAGAGAAGAACCAGTAATCCACACAGAGACTTGCAACAGGCAGAAATGTGGTAAATGGATGCTAAAAGGGAAAGAATCATCATTTTATTTTATTCATTTACAATTGTATGCTGCTGAACAAATACACTCGATGAAGGAGGACGAATGTGGAAGAGAACTCAAAGCTGGCAACCTGAACAGAACCAATAAAAACTTTAGAAGACCCAGATTAGACGTGCAAGGCCGAAGGTAGCCCAAATCTGAGTAGGGGTTCACACTCCAAGCTCCTCTCACTCTCTTGAAGGCTCTCAAAGGCAGACGAGCACCTTTCATCAGAACCCTTGTTGGGTCTCAGTTCAGTAGGCGAAGCATTTGGTAGGCTGCTGTCGAAACAGTACAAGAGCCAATCAGCTTGCTTTGTGTTTCTCTGCTGTCCTCAACCCTCCATGCATGCCCAATTCTTTTTGTGGGCCCCAATGACCCTTGTTCTTTCTAGTTTATATAAAGAGTCTTCTTCCTCACCTTCTAGATCAACTTCCACTTTCATCATTGGCAGTGACTGACATTTCAGGGAAAAAGAGACAATATAATGAATGGAGAAATACCCTGCTTCTATTATTTTGACTAGTATAGCAGCATGTCATAAATTTGGTAGTTCTCTATTTGCTCAATCTTAGCCCTGCTCTTCTTTGCCCATGGAGTCTGAGTCAGACACATGTCACAGAGAACCATGTAAGGCATAGGAGCTAAATAGACCGAGCTATTTGCTTGCCCAACATCTAAATGGCCACATAGCCTAGGAAGAAATCATAGGGGTGTTAGGCACGTCTCCAAAGGACCCAGCAGAGGGTGTGAATGGTCTGAAAGGGTTGCTATCTAAAAGACTGTAAGGCTACGGCTAAGCCAGTCTCTACTAAGGTCTGCCTACGACAGGTTAATCATTAGGCTGAGGTGAATGAAGTCAGTCATATCTCAGGGGACCAACATAGAAGAGTCCTTCAAACAGCGTGTGACTATATTTTATGTCAGACATACCTTAAAACAAGCACTGGCAAAGCCAATAGGTCTGGATTTTTGTTTGGGAAAGTTTTTAGGAATACATAACTTTTTCTATGAAGCTCCCAGCATTACTAGAAAGAAAATAGCAATCATAGCAATACAACGCTGGGAATGGGGACCTTTTCCAGACCAACTGCATTAGCATAGATAAATTGCTCCCTATAACAAGAATGTTTTTAAATGGTTTTAGAAGATGAAGATTGCAGAGTTAGTGCGGAACTTCAGAAATTAAGCCAGGAAAATAGTTTATAATAGATACTTTTGACAAGGAGCCATTAATTTCATTGTATCTTTCAGAAAGTCTATGTACATGCACGACTGTGCTATGTGATTCAAAAAAGCTGTAAACTGAACAATATTTTATTATGATATCAAAGTAAGACAAATGAAAGCCTAAAGGTGATGAGTGTATAACACTATATCGTCTTCTCAGCAAAATACATAAGGCAATGGTTATAGCCTAACAAAAGATTTACTTGATTGTAGAACTTGAAAAAATATCACTATTCCATTGTACTTCATATTTTTATAGTGCTTTATGTCAATTACTAATTCGCAAACCTCTTCAATTTGCATCGGATTGCTTGAGCACACTTATATCGGACAAGCAGACAAAAGTTTGTACGATTCAGTCAAAGTCAGTGATTGGCCCAGCTAGGCTCTGAATAGCTGCAAGTAAGGATTAAGAGATTAATTTAGTTACATTTCATTCTGGTTCTGAATAGGCCCTAGGCATCAATAGTCAGTCATACATTAACCTTGCTTCTGAGTGGCCAGTAGGCCAGGGAAAGTAATTAATCATAGGCAGTAAGCTGGGAAAAGTTAATCATAGATCAGACTAGACCTGTGTACAGTGCTTATTTTGAGTCAGTGGTTTCCGGTGTTCGGCACCAGCACTTAATTGTTAGCAGCGGTACATATAACAGTTGCATTTCCCCTGACTTTTTGCCTCTATCTTCTGGGTTTTGATGCTGCGTTGGATTTCGTTTTTGCTGACTTAGTTGCTTTGGGCACTTTGTCACTGCTGATCAGTGTCAAAGTGCAAGTACTCCCTGTGGAGATTTTTATTACAATTGGTTCTCCCTGATTGCCATATTTGATTTACTGGTAAGTCCCTAGTAAAGTGCACTGAGTGTGCCAGGGCTTGTAAATCAAATGCTACTAGTGAGCCTGTAGCAATGAGTGTGCCACCCACATGAGTAGCCCTAAAAACAATACCTCAGACCTGCCATAGCAGTGTCTGCTTGCAGTTTCAAACTGCCATGTCGACCTGGCAAGTGCTCCCACTTATCAGGCCCTAACCTTCCCTTTTCTTACATGTAAGACACTCCTATGGCAGGCCCAAGAGACCCCCCGTGGACAGGGTGCAGTGTATGTGAAAGGTAGGACACGTAAATGTAAATTGATACTTGTATAGCGCACTACTCACGTACTGGTGTGTGTGACATGTCCTGATAGTGAAATACTGCCAACTTCATTTTTCACTATTCAAAGGCTATCTGCCCCATGGGATAAAATGGGAAATGCTTTGTAACATCTTAGAAGTATAACTTTCCATTGGGACAAGGTGGAGAAATAAAGTTTAGGCTCTCTGAGCTCAGAATTTAATAACACATCTTTTAGTAAAGATGGTTTTTAAATTGTCTGTTTGAAAAAGCCACTTTCAGAAAGTAGGCATTTTCTTTTTTAACCATTCTGTGTGCCTCTGCCAGTTAGTGGATAGACTGTCTGCTTTTGGAGTGCCAAGAGCCAGGGATGTGCATTAACTGTAGACAGCCACTGGGGGGTTGAGATGTGCCTGACCCTTCCTGGATGACGCAGAGATGAGCTGAATGGGGCTTTGCTGCATTTAGAATAGTGCACCCGAATAGGGCCTGTCTCCCTTGCACAATGCTGTCTCCACCCTCTGTGGTCGTACTGCACCAGTGAGGACAGAACTGGTTTGGACTGGGCTCAGAGACCCTTGCACAAAGAGAACAAAGACAAAATGGGGTGTAAGTAGTAGGCCTTAAACCCCAGAACTTTAGATCACTTCTGGACTCAAGAGGAACCTTTGCCAAGGAGAAGAGCTGAAGAGCTGTGAGGAGGAGTACTGTCCCTTTGCTGTGTGGGGTTGGCCTGCAAATGCTGCTGAAAGGACGATGACTGGAACTTTGCTGCGATCCTGCTTGAAGAAGAATCTCCAAGGGCATATGTGTGCAGGCCTCCTGTTCTGAAGTCTCAGGGACAAAAGGACTTCACCCCCAGCTCCCCTTTTGCAACATAATCGCAGCACTAGTATCATGAACTGATATTTTCTGTTTAAAGGTTAGAATATTTACGCAATCGGTGCAAAAAGCCGGGAGACAGTGTATACAGAGGCAACATGTAAATATAATACTCGTAACCACAACCAAAAAGATGAGGATCTTCTAACCCCATGTTGTTAGCATATTTCAAACCGACCCCTGACAGAGTCCAAGTACCTGTTTCTTGGTGTATCTCAGCTGATAGCCTATGGAATTTCTGTATGGCAGAATAAACATTAGGAGCATTATCAGGTATGTAAACGCAAAAGCTACTTCTAATGACACAACAGGCCCCTCCCCGATCTGCTAGGATAATGTCTAGCACCATCCTGTTCTGCAAAGTAACTAATCTCGTAGCCAGGATCTCAGCAGTGATATTTGTCATTATCCCAGAAGTCGTATTGATAACCCCTTCAACAACTCTTGCTAGCTGGAAAACTTGAAGGCTATTAGCCATGGGACCCCAATAAGGTAGTAGGCCCTTCAAAGCATACCCAAATTGCTGTGCAATAGTGTCAATCTGATCTGTATCTTTTGTATCAACAATTCTCTTGACTCAGGACAGGGATGGACCGGTGGTGGAGCTTGCTCAGTCCTAAGCTCACATGAATCCCACATCTCACAGGATAATATACCCCCCTCCTAGGGAGCATGTTCGATCTATCATGTCCAATGTCAGAACAGTGGATCAATCTCACGACACCCTGAACTAACACCGTTGGTACCATGGCAAAGTACACCCTAACTTACACAGTCTATCCCTGGCTAATCTGATTTCTCCTTTGTTGCACCATTCCTCAGCCGAGGACACAATTTGTATCTGGTGACTCCAGGCACAGAGGGGTCAACAAACAGTGCCACCTTAATGGCTTGAATTTCTGGAGGGGCCACTGCATTTAGAACTTCATCATTCTCCGCATCTGTTTGGGTCCATGTTACATTTGCATCGCTAAAGGAGACAAACTGAAGTACCTTTTCACACTCAGTGTCCCCAATGCCATCCCTCACCCACTGTAATGTAAATTGATACTTGTATAGCGCACTACCCACCCGCAAGGGTCTCAAGGCACTTGTACGAATACTGCTGTGGAAATTAAATGAAAATTGCACTTATATAGCGCGTAACTACCCGGAGGCCTCGCAGCGCTTTAGACTGAATACTTGTGGCGGGCTCAGGGTAGATCAGCACGTCTTTGCAAACAAGTGCGTTTTTAAAGCCTTTCTGAAGGACAAGTGATTATTGATTTCTCGAAGGGAGAGGGGAAGGGAGTTCCAAAGCCTGGCCGCGGTATGGGAAAAGGAACGACCGCCCCAACGGGCTTTGTTAATTTTGGTGGCGGTTACACAAGTTGCAGAGAACTAGAGCGTAAGGCTCTGGACGGAGCATAGGGTGTAGCTATAGGGTGCAGAATTGCCGGGCCAGTACGGTGAAAAGATTTGTGCACAATGCACATGGCCTTGAACTGCACTCTGGCCACTACCGGGAGCCAATGAAGCTCTTTCAGAGCTTTCTTAGCTGACTGCCAGCGGGGGATGTTGTACAATAAACGGGCAGCACAGTTTTGTGTGACCTGAAGCCTATGGGTCACTGCAGCTGGGGCTCCCATATAGAGGGCATTCCCATAATCCAGGCGAGAGAGGATCAGGGCCTGGACCATGATCCTCCTGGTCTGGAATGCGAGAAGGGGAAGCACCTTACGGAGCATTTTCATCATCCCGATGCAAGTGGAGGCGGTTTTAGTGGCTTGGGCTGAAAAATCAAGCGCTTTGTCCAGCCAGATTCCCAGGCTCTTAATCTGGGGTTTGGGAGGAGGAGGCGGGCCAAGAGATGGAGGCCAGATGGATGCTAGGGCAGATGGAGAGGGTTTGCCCAACAGCATAATGTCTGTTTTCTCCCCATTAAGTTTGAGGTATGAGGATTGCATCCATCTGGCAACAGCCTCTAGACAGGGATCTAAGGTGGAAGATGATCCCGCTGAGTGGTCAAGGGAGACCACCAGTTGGGTGTCATCTGCGTAGGTAACAATACGCACACAGAAGGGATGGACTATCCTCTCTAGGGGCTCCATATAGGCGTTAAAAAGAGTGGGGCTCAGGGAGGAGCCTTGGGGTACCCCACAACTGAGGGGATGTTTAGGGGAGAGCGCCTCACCCTCAAACACCTGGAAGAATCTATTATCCAGGAAGGAGGCAAGCCATTCCAGGGCCGCGCCCGACATGCCCAGACCACTCAACCGATGTAATAGTGTAGAGTGGTTGACCGTGTCGAACGCGGCACTGAGGTCAAGTAGTATGATGGCAGCCTTACCTCCCTGGTCCAGCACAGGTCTAGCTTCTTCCGTCACCGCCACAAGAGCGGTTTCGGTTCCGTGCTGAGGGCGGAACCCTGTCTGAGAGGCATGGAGCAGGCTATTGGACTCGAAATAGTCCACTAAGATGTTATTAACATGCCTCTCAAGTAGCTTACTCATCCATGGAAGTAAGGAGATGGGGCGATAGTTGGCCAAGTTGTTCTGGTCCAAAGTCGGCTATTTCAACAAAGCTTCAACCATTGCGCACTTCCATGGAGGCGGAATGGTTTTGGAAGCAATGGAGGCATTAAGGACATCTAAGATGACCGGACGAATAACGTCTATGACCTTAATGAGGGTCTGGGGGGGTGCCTGGTCATTAGGGGATCCCCAGGTGATCTTAGGGATCAACCTATCTAATGAGGAGGGGTCAAGAAGAGGGAATTTTTCGAGCATACATGTGGGGGGATCAGAAACAGGAGGGGAGGTGGGTTCTATGTTGTCATCACCTGTGGTAAATGAAGAATAGATAGCCTGGATTTTCTGGGAGAAAAAAGTAGCAAGATTGTTGCACCGGGTTTGTGCGCCGTCTGATGATGGACACTCAGGGGGTGGGGAGATTAAAGATTTAGCTATTTTAAAAATTTCTTGGGCGCATTAGCAGCCATATTAATTTTCACATCGTAGAAGCAAGATTGTGTGGCATAGATTTCCTTTTTATAGAGTTTTATGGCGGCTCTATAATCTGCCTTCCTCTGTTGAGAATGGTCCTGCCTCCAAGCTCTCTCAAGTTTGCGGCATGTTTGCTTCATAGTTCTAAGGGCGGGTGTGTACCACGGGGCAACCCTAGATCTTGTTATTGATTTTAGGGAGGTAGAAGGGAGAACTTGATCGAGGGTACTGGAGATCCAGTTATCGAAGTTGGTCGTGGCAATATTGGGGTTAGTGGACCTCTGAGGTGGATGTTCAGTGAGGGCCAGTTCCCACTCAGGGAACGGAAGTGAGGACCATTTCCTTCCCCGGTGCTTATTAGGATTATGAGAAATAGGGGGGGAACTTATGGACCAAGCGAAAGGTATTAAGAAATGGTCCGTCCACGGAAGTGGAATGGGGGTCTCAACTTTTAGATTATCTAAGTTGCTGTAGATATGATCTAAAAGGTGGCCCTTATTGTGGGTCGCAAGAAAACCCTTTTGGCAAAGATCAATAGCCTTAAGGTTGGACCTGAGGTTGTTAGCTGAAGTGTCACACGGGTCGTCCAGGTGCAGATTGAGATCACCCAGCAAAGTAAAATTTGCTGAGGAAAACAGGGCGCTAGCGACAATATCTGTCAAGTTAGAAACAAAGTTGCTAAGGGCACCAGGAGGGCGATAGGCCAACATGCCGGAGAATGAAGTGGTAGGAGAGAACTCTAGGGTAAAATGTAAGCTCTCACACGTTGGTATAGTGGAAGAGGTGATGCGGCATTTATAAGTGTCTCTATGAATGATGGCAAGTCCGCCACCTCTGCCAGTCTGGCGGTCGAGGCGTTTCATGGTGTAGCCTTGAGGGGTCGCCCACACAGTAGATGGATCGCTTTCCAGCTGAAGCCATGTTTCTGTCAAGAAGAGAGCCTCAGGATTGAGCTCTTCAATCAACATGGAAAGCTCTGTGTGGTGTTTTGGTAGAGACCGACAGTTAAGGAGAAACATTCTCCATTTATGTGAGGGTTGAGGTTTGTCGGTGTGTGCGGGAGATAAACTCCAGTCACATGAAGTACAATGAAACCTAGTATTGGACGGGAGGATCGAGTGGAGGCACGAAGAGTTGGCGGGGGGACGTAGCGAATGCACGTAAGAAGAACTATAACAGAGGCGATTTCCTACCATGGTGACAGGCCGAGTGAGATGCAGGAAGCTGGAAGCGTCTGGACGCGGGCTGGCGCAGACTGGCTTCTCTTTGGCGCCTCTTCGGCGCTTCTATGGCGCTACCGCTGCGCGAGCAAGCCAGGGATATATAGGTTAGGAGGAGAGGGGAGACTAGACCGTCACCCTCTAAAGACGGTCCTTGCTTTCCCTGTGAGGCGTCCACTCCTGGGCACCCCCAAGGTGGAGGCCAGGCATCCTTAGCGTTGTGGGGGCCATTGTGGAAATTAAGCAAGCTATTGCCCAGAGTTGCAGAGTGGGACTCTATGATTGGAATAGGCACCGAGGCGAGAATGATCAGATCCGTGGAATTTGAGCCCAAGACCCGCCGAGGCGGGGAATTGAACCCTGGTCCCGGGCTAGACCTCTGCTTCAGGGTCTGCCGTTCTAACCATTGAGCCACACTTCTCCACTGATCATAGGGCAAGGGTATCCTGCTGCAGTGACTGGCGTGGATCTAGTTCTTTCGTCTGGCAACCTTCACAGAGGTTTGAGTTGCCAGGAAGACCTGTTCAGGTCCCTTCCAGCAGGGCTCCAAGCTCTTCTTCCACTGGAAGTTCTTGACCAATGCAAAGTCCCCAGGCCGAATATTGTGTCTGGTCCCCTCTGGTGTGGGTAGAAGGGACTTGCAGACCTGTTGGTAAATATAAGGAACATTTTCAGTTAACTGGCAAAGATAGTCTGTCAACAATGGATGCTCAATATCTGAGAACCTACAAGGGCGCGGGACACCCCAGACATTTGCCGGGCGTCCAAACATAACCTTGTGGGGTGACAGTCCTGTTCTAGAATGTGCTGCTGTTCTTGTCGATAAAAGAGCTAATGGTAAAGCATCTGGCCACTGTAACCCTGTTGTCTCCTGAATCTTTGCCAATTTCAGAGCCATTTTGAGAGTACTATTGTAGTTCTCAACCAAACCCGCTGACTGCGGGTGGTTTGCAGCATGAAACGTCTGTTTTATGTGTAAAACGTCACAAATTAACTGAATGACCCTGGCATTAAAGTGGCTTCTGTTATCACTCCAGATCAAACGGGGCTAGCCGAAACAAGGAAAGAACTCCATCAGGAGTACCTTTGCAGTAGCAATGGCTGTATTGTCTTTAGTGGGGTAAGCTTCAACCCATTTAATGAATGCACGAACAACCAACAACACGTACTTCAAATTATTGACCCTCTCTAACTCAATATAGTTCATCTGAAGGACCTGAAAAGGGAAAGTGGGTGGTGCAAAATTACCGGGTGGTGTAAGGGTACATTTCCCAGGATTGTGCATCATGCACACCATGCAGTACTTCACTGAATGTGTAGCAGTCTTTGAGATGTTAACATTCTGCCATACAGGGTCTAACAACTTGCAAATACCCTTAGCACTGATATGGGCTGGTCCATGAGCCATCGTGACTACAGGGAGAACATATGCATCTGGCAAAATCCATCTCTGCTTCCCTGACTTATCAATCCAACATCCCTCATTGTTCAATTGTGCTGTACTTTCTTGCCACACTGCTAATTACTCCACTGTGGCCCCATTTTGTATCTCCTTCACATTCTCATGTGTATCCTCAAACATGGTGACCTCGGGTACCCACCTAACAGGACCTGCAACAAACATTCTTTTTATCCTAGTCTGGGCTGTTTCCTTAGCTGTCTGATCTGCAAAAGCGTTCCCTTTACCCACATCGTCAGTAACTTTCCTATGGGTGCTACACTTTACTATTGGCAATTTCTTAGGGAGTGTCAAAGTGGACAGAAGCCTATATATAAGATGACCGTTCTGAATCTTTATACCATGGGAAGTAAGGAGCCCTCTCCCTGCCCAGAGTTGCCGCAAATTATGGGAGACTCCAAAGGCGTGCTGGCTGTCAGTATAAAAATTAACAACCGTTCCCTCACTCAATACGAAGGCTCGTATTAGTGGACGAGCTCTGCAGCTTGGGCCGACTGATAGAGAACTCGTGATGTCTGAACTATCATACACAGCCTAGTTAAAGCATATGCAGCAGTTGTAGTGCCATCTGGTAATTTAAAGCAAGAGCCATTGACATATAGTTCCTCTTGGGGGTCAGATAAGGGAACATCAGTCAAGTCAACCCATCCTTTCATCTCTTTTCCGTCCAGAAGATACAATCATGTATGTCAATCTCCTCATTCTCAGAAGGGAGGGGGTAGTAACGTGGCTGTATTCAGAGTGGCTAATAATCAAAAATATGGCAATATGATAATACATTTATAGTCACTTAACATTCTTATTTGACCCCAAGTGATGTTTCTATTGTGCATGTGATTCAATGGTGATGGATCTATAAATTGAACTCTATGAAACCATATGGTTTAAATGATCGATTGGAATTTACTTGTTACCTCTGATGCCACATATCTAGTCAGCCCTTCGGGCACTTGATGTGAGTTCCCTTGCTGCATTGGTGTATATCTATATATATATATATATATCAAAACAAGAGGTCCTGCAATGCGTCTCCTATATATATATATATTCTACACGTACAATCCAGCGCAATCCTTCCAAGTTTGATCAAAAAGGAATCACACAGGAGCCGTGGCCTCTATTCAAGTGCAGGTTTATTGCAGACACAACGTCCTACGCGTTTCGGAGTGGAACACTCCTTGTTCACGGGCAAACTTTGTGCATTTCATCTTTGTTAATAAAGTAAATTAACATGTCACGTGATACAATCAACATAAACAAAATACTATTTCATATTATTAATTCATATGAGTATTTCAAGTTTGTTAAAAAAGGTTTTCTAAAGGGAAGGTGAATGACTAGCATATTTTGAACATTATTTTAAAGTTCCACATATATAAAGGATTTAATTTCATGGTTTTCGAGTAGCGCGTTTAAACAAATCACATTAATTTGTATCAGTTTACGGTCACTTCTCATTCTTATAGTCCATGTACTCAATCAAAATTAAAATTAAAATAAAACTGATATTATTCGTAATTCTGGACGAGAAAGAAATTGTAAAATAAATTACAGCATTTATAAACATGTGTCAGCCGTCCTGAGATTCGAACCCGTCATCTCCAAAAGCAATACTTTGGTGTCTTAACCAATAGTGCTACATGCATTTCTTATCATTCCACCCCCACAGATGCAATAAATGTAAAACAGTTTTTACTGGGCTAGCTTTGTCAGTGCTACGATATAATGATTTTAGACAACATGTGTAATCAGACTGGATTCGTACTACACTAAACATTAACGCCCAAGTGGGCAAAAATTCAAATTACTGCACTCGATTTAAGGCAATAGAATTATTGGCTAACGTATTTATAACCATTGAGTCACAATTTGGAGTTACTGCAAGTAACCAGTTGATCCAATATTTTAGGACTTTTTACGTGAATGGCACTGATAATTCCTTCAAGTATTGAAAGCAAAACATATCAAACATAATCCGCCATCATGAGATACGAACCCTTCATTTCTGAAGACAAAGCCAATGCGTATGTGTATTTGAACACCGAGGCTACGCGCTGTTTACATCATTACGGAGGTGGCAGAATCTATCAATAGAGTCAACTGTTATATTGTTGACTAAGCAGGTATCAAAATACAGTATTCATGGAACATAAGGATCTGAGAAGGACTCATTCATCCCGGTCAGCACTATTCAATAACGCCCTAGTGGGCTAGACCATGATTTTGAGAATTTGCTGGAGTGCTGCCCCTGTGGGCAAAATGTTCAAAGGGTAGCCAATTCGTCACCTCTTCCCCCGCGCATCTGTTACCTTAAGGAAAGACAAAATGTCTATTAAAATCTTCATACCGCAACAGAGGTTACTGAAGAAGGCACACAAAATTCTAAAAAACAGCAAGCAGAAAAGACAGCAGGTTGCATGGACAATTTGACTCAAACATGCATTTACCATTTTAGTATAAGTGTACTGATAACTCTTCATCCATATTAAACCCATGGGGCACCATGGTGTTAAATCTAATAATGAATTTGGACTCCAAATTCCTGAGTTCTAACAATCTATTGCCACCTCTTATATTAGGGGAAACACAATCAATGGCAGCAAATTTAACCCCTTCGGGGCTATTGACGAGCTGGGCTCGTCATCGCGCTTACCTGTCCTGCGCGGATGACAAGGCCAGCTCGTCACGTAACGCGGTAATTTTGAAATTGCCGCGCACAGCGGGAAAAGCCGCCGCGGCGAAGCGGTTAATGAGATTGGCATTACTGTTGTGATTCTCTTGAAAATGCCGGGCTACTGGATATGTTTTGTCATTTTTATTGATAGCCCTCAAATGCTCTAACACTCTTTTCTTACCTTGATGGATGGTGCTCCCTATGTAGTATTTAGAACATGGACACTTGAGAATGTACACCACATATTCCGTATTACAGTTCAGATGTTTTTGTATAACCCACGGAGCTTCATTGTTGCTAAATTTCACTGATTTAATGCTGTTACTGTACTTGCAGGCCTTACATTGATTACATGTAAAAAAGCCTTTAACTGCATTCTCCTTTCTTGGATTGAGGATCATATTGTTACACAATTGGTCTCTTAATGACTTAGGTTTTCGAAAGTAAAGGGATGGATAATCTCCTATACATTCCTTCAAGTCTTTGTCAGTTTTAAGCACTTCCCAAAACTTTTTAAGGCTCCTTCTGACTTCCCATGCATGTATACTGTAGGTGGTGATAAACCTAACAGTTTCTTTGGGCTTGACGGTTGGTTCAGTTTCCGTGGGAAACAGAAGTTCCTGACGATTGAGAGCTTCTACTTTATTAATGGCCCTTTTCACAGTTTTAGCACTGTAGCCACGTGCTAAGAAACGCTCTTGCATAATTGTTTTTTGAATTTCAAAATTACTGGTTGTGCTGCAATTTCTGCGAGCCCGCAACAGCTCCCCAAAGGGTATGCTTTGTATAAGGTTATGTGGATGGCAACTGTCAGCATGGAGTAGACTGTTGCCAGCCGTGGATTTTCTGAATAGGGAACTCTCTATGGTGTTATTTTTAGTCTCAAGTTTAAGATCCAAAAATTCCATGGTATCTTTGCTAATTTGGTGTGTGAATTGGAGATTCATTTGATTAGTGTTTAGTATCTCTACAAATTCAATGGCTTGTGTCTCAGTGCCACTCCACACACAAAAGATATCATCTATATAGCGTAACCAAAGGACGGCATGGTTCTTGAATAGCTCGATCTTGTGGACCACCTGCTCCTCCCACCAGCCCAGGTAAAGACCCGCAAAGCTGGTATATATACGGAATCGATATGTTTAGATTTATCATTTTATGTTATCTTTTAATGTGAATCCATGTCACATTCTACATAGTGAATTTAGATTACTCTTATTTCCTTACACCTTCAGGTACGATCCCAGGCACCCCACGTTTTATCACTTTTCGCTACGCTTTTTTGACCATTCCAATATGGCGACCTACTTACATGCGCGTCACATAATCCGTCATCTAACACGAGGTCTTTAAACTCACCAATATCGTGGCAGAGTGTACTTTATTGACACAGACTGCCGCAAACAAACGCGAGTCACAGCCGATACCGAACCAAAGAGTGCGTAATCTTTGGTGTTTTCAAGTAAGCTTACCTTGATTTACTCGACAGGAATGCCATGCAATGATTGGCACTGTTGTTTCATAAAGAACTTTATATATTCATTACCGTTTTTTCGTTACAGCGCTACGTATCACATTTCGGCATAACGTAAGTCCACGCAACTCTTTCTTTTACTTTTTTCACTTTTTTCACTTCACCATTGAATCACATGCACAATAGAAACATCACTTGGGATCACATAAGAATGTTAAGTCACTATAAACGTATTTCCGTATTTTTTGACTATTGGCATACAGAAGCTATATCCTTTGTGTTTTATGTCTTGTTCTAGACAAGCTCCCGGAAGAAGGGCAAACAGCCCGAAATGCATCGGAGGTGGAACCATATAAAATGTGTATATTGCTAAACTTGTGAGAATGCCAAGAAAACAAATGAAAGAAACTAAATGAAATGAATTCCTAAAAAACGAAAAAAATGGAATGAAATAAAAGATCATTTTTTCAAATAAACATTGAGGAGTCTTTATTTAGGAACCAAAGGTGTGCCCAAAAATAAAGGGATGCTTCCAATGTAAGGAAGCACATTACTGCCTATAATTTCATAGACGTGGACTTAGGACGGACACGCCACCTTAGGTGCACCCGAACGATCAAAAAACTTTGTAAACCTATCATTATAAACACACAAAGAGTCCGAACCCATTGTCATTTATACACCCGTTGGGGAGCGGTAAATCGTAGCATGCAATTTCCTAAACAAGTCTAAACCCATCAGTTTTTCTCCACTATTAGAAGTCAACAAGAAAGGCAAATTCACAGTAAAAAGACCAATAGTCAAAGCAAGGGATTTTGAAATGGGGCTCACAACCGGTACACCAGAAAAACCTACCGAAGCATTATTATGGCCAGACAGAGAAAACCCAGGGACCCAAGGAACGAGAAATAGAATGGTTTGTTGCACCTGTATCCACCAAAAACTCCTTATCACATCCACACTAACATACGGACAGTGTTGATCTACCGGTATCCAAACTGGTCCCTCACTCTGTCCTTGGCTGTCCTAGCTGTAAGACATACTTTCACCTCATCCTTGTCATAATTATCATAGTAATACTGTCCTCAACGGTCATCATAATAATTTTGATTGGAATGATCCTGCAAGACCACAGCATTCTGGGTCCTGTATAAACCACCAGCTCCACAGCTCCGTCCATGAGAACCTTGTCCTCTTGGGTCCGCCACCTTCTGCAAAAGCACAGGACACCCGCTATGCCAGTGTCCATCCTCCTTACAATATGCACACTGATTCGGCTCTAAAGGCGTGGTATTTGTTGGCCTCCTAGTGCGTGGAAGCTGTCAGGCCGAACCACTACATCCTCTACCATTGCCCATAGAAGCCTGCTACTACAACACCTATGTCTTCAAATCCGTGTGCTTCTTCTCCGTCCTCTTCTTATCCTCATTTTCCCTCTGTTCATAATACTGCATCATATTCAAAATAACAGAAGGGAAAGATGTGAACCAGGTGCTCTTGGAAGCCTGCAATCAGGTCGCAATCTCAGGAAGCAAATTGGAAACAAATCTATTATCAATCAATCGAACGCCACCTTCAATCGACAAATCCTGTCCACTAGAAACACATCTTCAAACCAAGTGAAAAAATCTGGCACATTCATCTTTCTTCTGACGATAAGCCAATAACTTGTCGCAATCAACTTTTCTCAGAGGACTAAGAGAATGCGTATACGTAATGATACGGCCGGGCAAAGCAAGTATCTCTGGTCCAGGCTTATCACCTGACTTCCGTTCCTGATCCCATACTTTTATTTGATCCCAGGTGCCACCCACTTCCGCAGCATGATCCTGTGTGTGTACTTGCTCCAAATATCAACCGGAACTAGTAAGCCAAAGAACATTTCAATGTCAGCAAGTGTCATCACTGTTGAAGAGGCAGCTTCAGTCCATTCTTTATAATAAGCAGTTGGATTCTTCCTAGGATCAGGTAACTGAGTCTTAAGAGACAAGACTTCACTCATTTTCAATGGAGTATAAACCCATTGTTCTTGGAAATGGGTTGCTGTCCCTGGTCCAGTAACAACATTGTGCTGATCCCTGCGCTGTGGTATTTTAGAGAGATAGATAGGCTGAACCTCCCGCATTGGAAACTGAGATACCGGGGTGGGGCTCTACTCAAGCAGTCTACCCCATAAGCAACCAATGTCGCAACATTACCCAAAACTTGACTAGGCGCCAAATCAGTAATGTATAAATGATCCTTAACATCATATAAAATATGGGGTGCCCCATCGTTGAAACACATCTCCCAAAGACCAATCAAAGTAGCAGACATATGCTTACGGGCATGCTGTTGTACAAAAGGCTCATAATCTTTCATCTCACTCCACACATCTTACACACCATAAATGGTGTTTCAGGCCCACTGCGCAGCCTGATTAGCCACTACCTTCTTCTCTGCATCTTCCATCTCCGATCGCATATAAGGACCCATTCCCTCTTTAAACTTCGTCCAGTCTCTGTTCTCAAATCCACGTACTGGTGTCCCACTACTCTGTAACATCGTCGGATGGAAGAACGCAGTGGGAGTAACAACAGAAGTAACAGGCACTAATGCCGCTGCCGGCTGCGCCGCAGGTGTAAGAGCTGACGAAAGAGACACCGAAGCAATAGGTGTTGCAGGAGTACTAGCAGTCACAGTTGCCACAGACGGCAAGGACGAAGAAAGGACAGTAGGTGCCGTGGCCATGACAGTCCGATCAACAGTAACAGAAGCAGAAACAGCAAAGACAGAAAAACTGGGTTGCTGGGGCTGTGAGGGAAGAACAGGATATATCCTCTGGGGTGGCATACGGGGGTGGGAGTTGAGTATCTAACAATTGTTCCAGAAACGTATCATTTTCTTCTTGAGTCACATATGATTTATCAATATTCAATCGAAACCTCCTATCTTCATGTTCAATCCCTATTTCTTGTTGCTCTCTATCATGTGCTACAGCTTTCTGAGTGAATGTTTGCATTCTCCCCTCCCGGGGCTCTTTCTCTGCTTTCATTTGCGTCTGTTTAACCTCCTCTTGCCACGTTTGAAAAGAATCAAACATAGACTGCCTACTTCTTTTTGGAAACAACTTCTCCTGGAAAAACCCAATTTGTGGTTTATCACAAGTGTCCGTCAATGGCCACTGCAACTCTGCATTGTCCCTCGTATATTTGTGCCATAGTGTACTAAACATAATAGGGCCCAGGCCATGCTTCACGTAGATATCAAAGTTCGGATTGCCTTCTGGAGGTGCTGGCTGACTTTCTGCCAATCGAGCATCTGCAGAGCAGCAATGACAACAAGAAACCAAGAATAAGCAAATTCCAGGCATTTTCAAAAGTGAGCCAAATTTGTTATGTTTCCTGGCAAAGTGTTTGCAAACATTTTGTACCAAAACGGGTCCTCAGACCATTCCAAATACAAACCAAAATGGTACCATATCCACACAGAACCAAAACAAACTCACCTGGTACACACAGGTCAAACACATTTACTCTCCACTGGAAACTCTTCGGATCAAATGGGCAGACCAAGGGTTTCACCGTTCAGGACTCCAGCCAAGATGATTGCTGGTCCAGGCACCGTCTGGCGGGACAGAAGGGGCAGCTGCGTGTTCAGGAACTCTCTCGTGCAGGGATCCCTGATCCATCCATCCAACCCGACGGCAGCCTCGCCCTCTCCTCCTGTACTCAGGAGGAGATGGGCCACTCGTCCGATCAAGTCCCGGTTTGGGCGCGAACTGAAGGAAGTGACCCACTTCGGGCCACCCGGGTCACTTGCGACCACCTCTCAGCCTTCCATACTAATGAAAAGTCTGTCAGACAGTAGCGAATACAAACCAAGTATACTTATTCAGATACGCTCGAGCGGAGCCCAGTCTGCCCAGTATCTGTGGATTGCTGCAGAGGGACTTACATCAAAAAACATGGTGATACATTATGTACGATTCAGAACCAATGAAGTCATGCCCAGAATGGAAATTTCCAGATGGAGGCAGCTATACAAAGGAGGTACAGAAGGATAAGTTTTGATCCGGAGACCGGGCACACACGATCTCTATGCCAAGGTCGTTCTGCCCGTACCCACTGCTGGACTAGTGGGAGCAGGCCTCCATCTAGTAGTCAAGTCAAGTCAAAAGATTTATATAGCGCGCTACATACCCGGGGGGTCTCAAGGCGCTTGAAGAAGGATGGGGAATTACTTGTCGAATATCCAAGTTTTAAGTTGCTTTCTGAATGCTAGGTGTTTCTGAGTGAGACGAAGGTGAGAGGGGAGTGAGTTCCAGGTCTTAGCTGCGAGGTAGGAGAAGGATCTCCCTCCCATGGTGGTTTTGTTGATGCGAGGTACGGTAGCAAGGGCTTGGTTGGAGGATCGTAGCTGGCGGGAGGGGGTGTAGAAGGAAAGTCGTGTGTTGAGGCATTCGGGTCCGAGTTCGTAAAGTGCTTTGTGTGCTTGGGTTAGGAGGGTTAGGAAAGGTATACGCTAATAAGAACAGTGTGCTCATGAGTACATTAAGGCTCAACTTTGGAGAAAACAAAAATTACAAAAGCTTCTTCTCACGAGACAGAGAGAGATTAGTTTCGATCATGGCTCAAAATGGCTGCCAAACATCAAATGGTACAGCGAATGCTAACTTATGCAGACAATATATAAACAACTGCAGGGATATGCTGCAAGGTTCAGCATTGAAATGCGTCGTACAGCGGTGGCGCCGAAGAGCTGAGTTCCTGGGCCGAGATGCATAGCGCAGCGGCGATTACGAGGAGCTGCGGGTTGATGCTTCACACTGCATCATTTCTGCCAGGAACGCAGCTGGGCTGACATTGCACCTTTATCCACTAATGTTCCAGGACTCTGTAGCACCACTTGGAGGAAAAAGACCCACAACAGGCAGAGTACAGGTACTGGGTTCAAGGTGGCTTCTGTCCCTGAGGCTCTGGTCAGAAGGCCAGCCAGCTAGCCGTTGCAGTCACTCTGGTGGTACTTGGTTCATGATCCAGTCCTCACTCTGGCATCAGGGCAGCAGAGTTGCAGTCCTTCTTCTTTTGTCTCACTGTCTATGAGCAATACACAAATGGCAACTGACAGCAACACCTAGTCAGGTGACTCAGGGTACAGGCTACAGGCAAAAAATGGTTAGTACAGAAAATGCCAACTTTCCAAATTTTTTTTTATAGACATGGGTGACCCAGAATACCCCTGTGGGCTTGAGTGAATATGTGTCATGTAATATTGCCAACTAGGGATGCAGTTGGAAGTATATTTAGTTAGAATTCGCCAATTACTCACAAGATGTCCAGCCATGACATAAAAAAAACAATTCAAAGTACAATGGTCTGTATTATTTAAAAAGAGAAATCAACTACTGCAACCGGTGTATTTCTTAATTCATTATATTTCACTCATAGAATGATGGTTTCATTATGGGTTCAAAATAAAAAGGTACTTCAATGGCATTGATAACAAAAATAAAAAATCCTTCACAGTTAGGTCTTGCTAGTCATCAATGCACAATTACCCATTTCCAATAGTTCACAGTTTGGACACTGTCCTAGGCATAGGAAAAAAATCTCCCAGATTCAATCTTAACAGAGACTAAAAGGAAAATGGGTTAGGGCGTCGATGTTTCGGTCTCTTCTGAAGTAAATCCATGAGACCATATTCAAGACAGGATGTTTAATGTAAAGATCAAATACCCCTTGATCCAAGAGTCAAAACAGTTCAAAAGAAGGAATTCTCATGGAATTTGTATTTCCAGCAACACACGATTTAGTATGATAACAACACTTTGTGGAAAGCACACAGAGACTGCGGCACTGCCTTATTAAATAATATAGGGCCATATTATCAAGCAAGGGCGATACATTATCGCCGCTTTTATTGGCAGAAAACTGCCGCTAAAGCGGCGATAATGGGCTTGATAATATGCCCTTGTGAATTCCCATAGAAGCCCAGGTTAACACCAGAACCTGGGCTTCTATGGGAATTCACAAGGGCATTTTATCGAGCCCATTATCGCCGCTTTAGCGACAGTTTCCTGCCAATAAAAGTGGTGATAATGTATCGCCCTTGCTTGATAATATGGCACATAGTGTGTTGTTTCAAGGTCAAGATGTGCAATCCAAGTGCCACTATCCTTTGGAAAGTCCCTACTCTACTCTCACTGGGCTGAGAGAGATGGGCATTTGCAATTGCATTTATTCTAGCAGAAGGGATCGATCCTTTTTGCCTGTCACTTTCATGGATGGGATGCATATAGACCTCAACTACTAAAAGTTCTGTTATTCTCCATCTGTGTTGGATAAGTGGAGAGTCTGAGCTCACTGTGCATGTATGAGGGAGAGTGAGCATGGAGTGTTTATGTTGGTTTTACTGTCTGAGCACAGGAATCCACCATTTGATTCTGTTGTGTGGATGGCTACATATAATGAAGGGCTTAATTAAGGCTACTCTGGTTCCTCTGTTTGACATGAGCAGCAGGCCCCAAAAGATTCCTGAACCTCCCTTCAGAGTAGTTTGGTGCAGGTAGATTCTGCTGGATGGTGGATGACATACTTTTCTTTGTTTTACTTCGGGGTCATCCCTGGAGCCTTCTTGCGCCTTCCTCTGGACCCAATATAGTCACGCATTAGTAGCAGTGGAATGCCTTCTCCGTAATTAAAAATTTAGGGACCTATTGATGACAGGTTTGTGCTGTCATGCTTGCAACATGCTTCATGGTACATGCATGACGCAAACCTCTAAGTCAGATTTATGAAGCCCCTTTGCCTGGCTTTAAATGGCTTCATGAATCTGGAGTAATGCAGCACAGCGCAAATCACTGCATTGCATTCCTCTGCGCAACGGAGTTGTTTCTTGGTTGCTGCATTGGTGTTCCAACACACCTCCCATTTTTTTTTAACGTTTTTTAGTAAACCTGGGGATGTGCTAAAAAGATACACCTCCCCAGGAGAGGCGTAACAAGGAGAAATATCCTCAGGGAATTAATTTTATTTTGTTCCTGCACAAAAACAATCCTGCATGCAATGCAGGCCCCTTGCACCTTGGTGCAAGAGTACCTGCATTGGAGCTGGGCAGCCCACTGTGCGCCAGCACTGGGGAAAAGGCAGGAATATGCTGTATTGTGTTAACTACTGCACATTCCTGCCCTTTCCCTGTAGTGTAGCCAGGTGACTTGCTGAGCTGCAATACTTTTTTAATAAGTATGCCCCTAATTAATTACCAGATACTGTAATCAGTGTGCCAGGATTTGCATTGGTCATTGCCAGACCATCACACTAGTGATTATGAGAATCATGTGAACTTGACGTCTAGGATCTTTAGTAGTGCCTCTATCAGGTTGGGGGAGGGGGCAAACATTATCCAAGGCAAATATGTTCACGGACAGCTGCAAATTTCCAAGAGAAGGGGGAGCTGCCTGAAAGAGAAAGCTGATTGCACCAATGCATTTACCAGAGGAAAGCGTTCCTAGTAAAGCCATAGGGCCATCTTCCCAGTACCTTGGATATGTGAAAGGGATTTTGTTTCTTAACCCAGGGGATGCATCTGCCTTGGAGGACAAAGCCAACTGCTGTTCAATGGGCCACTGGATGTGTGCCCCTGCCGTAGGATGTTATCTAGACGTGAAGACCACTGGTGCGCAGGAATGACAAAGATCTAGGATTTGTGGGGAAAGGGAGGGGAGGATAAGCATTGCAGAAATCCTAGGCAGAGATCCGTTTCTATGTGGTTAATTTGTTAAAAAAAGATTAGTGCTGGGGCTCTCGTCAGGAGACAGCTTGCTCCAGCCCATTTCTCCTGTTAGTGCTACCTAAAACAGAACCATATACTTACTAATCAAGAAAGTGAGGGAGGTTGTGGTGTAACGGCCACAGCTGGGGAACCAGGTTTGAGTCTCGGTGTCGACTCAACATCCTGTGATTCTGGGCAAATCACTTAATCTCCTGGTGCCTTCCAAAAATGTCCTTAACTTGTGCTCATGAAAAGCGTTGGTGTTGATGATTAAGTGCCGGTGCCGAGCACCGAAAATGACCGGCTCTGACCATGACACCTTGTGTCCAAGTAGCCCCCAGAGGACTCTGAACATGACCGTTATTGGTCCGCATTCCTGACTTAAAAGTTGTCCGTGGGGTTTGCCAAGTGAGGTAAACTGAACAGATCCCCAAAACTGTTTAAAAATCCAATCAATGGTTGTGAAGATACCTGCTTATAAAGCTTCACTTTGTGAGAGATTTTGTTGCGGCGACTGCTCTCACTGAGGCGTTGTGACGGGCCCAGGAATTGGAAAAGTTAACGACGTTTGGTGGACTTTAAATTAAGGCTCCCAATAGTGTGCCTCAATGGGAAACCTGAACTTCCTTCAGCAGTTTTATGTATAGACGTTTGAAGTACGGCAGCTTTCAAATATCTTCACCTCACTGAGTAGTTTAAAAAATATCACACTTTAAAGAAAGGAGCCCTTTGAAGAGTGTGACATTGGAAATTCCGAAAACTCCTTCAGTGGTGTCAGAAGCAGTAATGAGCGAATATTTAACTAGCTGCCCCATTTTCACATTTGTGACCTAGGAATTCCAGTGCACAGGTACTGGACTCTACATTGGGCCTCTCATTGGACTGCAGCTTTTTAGGTCGAGCCTGGGCAGCACATGCGCTGCTCTGCGGCATGCTGTATTGGAGTATGGAATAGAAGCCCTGCCCACTCTCCACCCATATTTGTGATTGGCTTGTGTCATTGCCCTTCGTAAATGCTGGCTTTTGATTTGTTCTTTGGCTTGGTAGTCCCTCCTTAGTATCGCCATTTCTTCATTTGTAACCTCCCATGAGTACTGGCCCTTTTACTTTGGTCGTTACATGGTATGTATTTTTTATTCTGTAAGCACTATTTTCCTTAACTAGTTTCTCCTACAGCATGCACGACATGCTTTCCTTCAACATTCGGCGCACCATGCCTGCATTCAATTTCCGAGCAGCCCAGTACAATGGCGGCCTCTTCTTTGAATAGGTCTCGCATTTACAAGAGTTTGAGCTATTGGCATTGTAAATGACAATGCCTTTTATTTATGTGTTAATTAACAAAACAGATAAATAAAAGGCATAGTCCAGATGTATGACCATTGTGATTTGCGACTCGCAGATTGAGACAAATTGTGATTCGCAATTTGCGAGTCGTAAATCACAATGTACAACAGTGTCTCCGACACTGTTTACGATTCCCAATAGGGTTGCAAATTGCATGCCTCATGAATATTAATGAGGCATTCGCAATTTGCGACCCCATTGGGAATGGCTGGCCCTCCCAGGTATGGTGGCCTTCTGGGCTCAGCAGACCTCCATGTCTGGGACAGCTTTTAAATAAAGCGTTTTTTAAAAAAATGCAGCCCGTTTTCCTTAACGGGATGCATTAAAAAAAAAAAGAAAAATGAAATGTTTTCGTTTCATTTTTTAAGGGCAGGTAGTGGTCCCTGGGACCACTGCCTGCCCCTAAAAAATATTTTCTCTTGCATTTGCAAAGGGGAAAGGGTCCCCTGGGGACCCCTTACCATTTGAGAGTGCTTTACCACCCTCTTGAAGAGGGCGGTAAATTTCGAGTGTTTTGCAACCGCTATTGCAAAACATTGTTACATAGACCTCTGACTCGCTATTAGGAAGGGACACCCTTGGAACGCCCCTTCCTAATAGTGACTCGCAATTCCTATTTAGCGAGTCGCAAAAAAATTGTGACTCGCTAAATATGTATTGTACATGGCCCTATTAGATTTTGCATGCGCAAACCGTTGGCAAACCCGTTTGCGCATGCAAAATAGGGTCGTACATATGGCCCTAAGTCATTTACAAGGCCAGTAGCTTCAACTCTTGCAATATGCTGACCCGCCGTTTGCCTTTGAAAAATTGTTGCTGTTTGTAGGCAACAGGACACTGTTTTGTTTAGGAGGGGACTGTAACCAGGCCTGACGAAAACGGAAAGGCACTACCACAGGAGACTAGGAGAGCCTGACGAGGTAGGCGTGACATCCCTCCCAGAAGAACAACAGCTTCAGAATGCATTCCTGTGTGTGGGTATAGCCACTCTGTTGATATACACTGAGTGACGATGGGACCCTGGACTGGCATTCTGGGGCGTAGCGGCCATTGGTGCAGCCGGTGCAGTGGCACAGGGGCCCAGAGGCCTGAGGGACCCACCCAACCCTGATTATTGCTGTAATTTGTAATTCAAACAGCAGCCAGGTGGCCCATTTCCATCCTTGCACTAGTGCCCCTGACACACTGGATATGCTACTGCTGACATCGGGAAGGTCGTACTGCTTGCTAGCTCCTTTGTAAGCTAAGACAAAATATTTTATCAACAAGAAGAGCTGGTGAGTGGATGACCTCGAACCTTTCTTTACAAGTCTCTACGGGTACTTTTTTGAAGGCCTAGCAGCACTCTTATGCTATTTTCAAAGGCATTCCGTCCATCAATTGTTTCTTTTGCAGACGTGGGTCCCGTGCTCATTAAACCACTGGATTCAAGCTAGCCTGGCTGATGAAGGATGATGCCCTGAAACTGGTCCCTGGATGCTTGTTTCCGGTCCGGGGAGGACCTAGCTTGGCAGTTCGGGTTGGACTGTTCCCAAAAGGAAGAGGGTCAAGACTGATTTGCATATGACTGGGTCCAAACTGAGGTGGTGTGGTGAGCAAAAGAATGATGGATTTAACCCAGATCCTTGTGACTGGGGTTGAATGTTTGAATTTTCCAGCATTTCGTCCATCAATTGTTTCTTTTGCGCATGTTTTGTGGTATAGCAGGTCAGTTTTTACTGTTGAATTCTCTGCTATTACCCCAAACGTTGCCTGCAGTAAGCACACATCTATGCGTTTTCCCATACCTTTCAATACACCTTTACAGCAGGTCTTTACAAGTTACTGCCCCACAAGGATGACAGAGATTAGTAGAATTGTAAACCATAAAGATATTGTTAGCAGGTTAGCAAAGTTACAAACTCAAATCATTAAATTTAGTCAGAAATCAATAATCATATTATTCAGTAGGTTGGTATAAATCAAAGCAAGTCAAAATAGCAATTACAAAGATAAGCTATTTAATGATTATGATAGGTAAACCATGAAAGATGCAGTTCCACTGAATGGAAATTCTCTAAGGCTAAACAACATTTTCCAATCAATTCGGACATTTAAGAAGCAGACATCAGCAAGTAAAGCATATAAGTCAGAACCAAATAACCAACTAAGCAAATAATGTTTCAGTCAGACAAGGAAGGGTAGATTTGCTTGAGAGTTTAACTCTATGAGCAGCAATAAAATAAACCACTCAAAAGAGTGAAAATGAGCATCTGCTCTCAAGAGGATAGTTGCATCTGAATTCAAATGTGGACAGGAGCGATATGAATCTTACTAACTCAGAAAAGCATAGTTAAACATACAAATTGTAAAGTGAAGAACAACTCCCTAACTTTATCAAGAGGCAGGAACCAATCAAAATCTAGCATTTGATGATAAGATGTCAACGTTCTTCTTCCCAGGCATCACTCAAAGGAAACTCACATCTCCATGCTTTCAAAAGATATCTCGTACTGACTGAAACATCATGATCAGACAGTCCTAGGCACAGGTGTACAAAACCAATTATTATGTTACAGTGAAACTTACTATAATACATTTTCTCATACAGGTTAAAATAATTGAAATCAATCATTATTCAAACTAATGCAGTTAGATGGCTCCTGAAATGAGAAGAAAGAGTTAGATAACACTAGGCCGGGCATGAAATTCGGCTTACGGAGTTTGCAGAATTTTCCCCCACTCCATGCTCTGTGTAGCACACGGAGTTCTAAAAAACTTCCCGGAGCGGATCTTTTTCCTCATTGCCGAGTGAGGAAAATCGTACACCCGACCACCAGCGTGGGCGGTCGCGGATGGCCTCCACCGCTTGTGTTGAACACTCTTCCGTTCACGTTGAGGAAGCTGCCACTTGAGTAAAAAATCTCTTTGAGCGGCAGAAAGAAGCAGAGATCTCTTGCGCTGCGTGTGGTCCTGTTGGGACTGATTTTACAGAGTGGGACAAAAACCTGATGCTAAAAATCAGCATGAACAGCCAAGCTAATGCACTCCGCCGCTCACAGAGTTTTGCGTAGCGTTGCAGAGTTTTTTGGTAACTTGACAGAGTTCTGCGCAGTGGAACTTCATGAATTCTGCCCACGCCTAGATAAGTCACAACAGTCAAGAGAACAGTTTCGATGTTAGCAAGAATTTTTTTACTGAGCATTAGTGGCTGGTGACAGGGTGGAACGGTGGGGTGGATGAGGGATGGGGTGCTGGACAACAAGAAAATACCAAAAAAAATCACCATCCAAAAGAACTTATGTGCCTCCCACTCTTCTGCTCCTCTCTGGCTCCACTGCAGCACAGGCTCCCAGACTCCCTTGCTGCCAATCCAGGTGCTGCCCTCATGCTGCTGGTAAAAGACACACAATTGAGGAATGGAATGCAGAACCAATCAAACATTCACCCCCCACTCAAGAGATCTGGGTCAAGACTGATTTGCGTATGGCTGGGTCTAAACTGATGTGGCATGGTGAGCAAAAGAACAATGGATATAACCTAGATCTCTTGACTGGGGGGGGAGGGGGGGGGGTGAATGTTTAATTTGTTCTGCATTCCGTCCATCATTTGTGTGTCTACACTCTTGCTTTCCCACTCATGCAAGAGCAGCGGCAGGATTGGCCTTAGCGTCTGGATTTGTGCTCCCAGAGTGCCTCCTGTCTCCAACCCACCAACGCAGCTTGGTTTAGAGATATCTCAGTGCGCATGTTGGTTTGGTCGTCCTAAGAGGGCCAGCTAAACCCATATGCAGCAGTGCCCACCACTCCCCCTCGGTGATTGCCCCCACGATGGCCCTGCCCCCAAGACTCAGCACTTAAAACTTGAAAAATAGAACGATAATAAACCTTTTTTATTATTGTTTTATTTTTCAAGTTTCCGCCATAGCGGAGGAGCCGCCGCTGATTCCGATGCTAAATTAACTACGGCTAAGCTAACGTTAACACACTTTAACTATGACCATCTATAACGTGAGAATCCGAGAATGATTCATCTTAACATAAAATAACACTTAGACATAAGTATATAAAGGTTATATACATATTATGTGCATTAGCATGTTGCTACGCAAAAAATGCAAAATAGTGACAGCACATCACCACCTGTCAAATTAACGGTCAAAACACATTCACACCACGGATGTTAATATACGAAAGAACTATATGTATCAGTGTTTTCTGAGTGAAAGGGGACTCTCAAACAGATTTTTCTCGACATATATTCCTTTCATAGACCACCCCTTCTATTCTCTTTCCTTTCACTGATTTTAAAACCACACAACAGCAGTACAATGTCCATTCTGTGCTGTTTCCGGGGATGGCCTCTGTTCAGAACAATATTATATACCTTTTATATAATTCCTGTCTGTTATGAACTGTATATCCTAATAATGATGCATTCCTGGTGCTGGGCTGGCAGTTGCTATTTCAAGCTGCGCCTTCCCGGCGAGCACAGGGAGCTTCAGCCGATCCCTCTGCTGGCGCACAAGGGTGCTCTGGGCGCGCCCTTATGTAAAGCTGTCCTATTCACAGGGAGAGAGAGTCTAAAAAGAATGAGTTTTGACACTGCACTAAAGAAATGTGATGAATATTTCATGGCGAAATGTAATCTTATCGTTGACAGAGCAAGTTTCGCCTTTCTCAAGTCAGGGAAATCGGTAATAACATTTATCAGAAATCTGTCTCGGAGCCAGTCGAGGAACGAGAAGCTAATTCGGGAGCTGGTAGCGGAGAATGAACGCGGCAGCGACGGAGTCGCCTGGGAGGTTCCAATACGGATCAATCACTCTGATTAGCCGGACCAGTTTACAGCCTGCCTGCCAGTCGAGGAGGCTTCTGGGAGCGCAGGTGTCGGGGGAGAGGTGCTTTAGCGTCTGCGGCGCGCGGTGCGACGCCGACAATATTTGTTAGCGCCACCCAATCACCCCCTTCTTCACCGATTTCCTCACAAATACTTCAAGGGCGCCCCTCATCTCTCCATACTCGCCTCCCATATATTTAATTTCTTTTATAGCGCTATTCATCCCACTGTAGAGTGTCAGAGTGCTCTGTGTCTCACATGCATTATACAGAGACAATGGTCAAACAATTGTGTAAATAAACATATAGGAAATATTACATAAAACTAATGGGCATATTACATAAGACAAATTGGGCATATTTACAATAGAATGGCGGAGCGCGGTGTTAAGCTAAAATTGCTAACGCCGCGCTCTGCCATTCTGAAAACGCAAGGATGCGCCTTATTTCCAACAATACGGTGCACCCCTGCATTTTCCCTAGTCCTGGAGCTACATTCAGCTGCCTACTGCCAAGGCAGGAACCATTGCAACTTAGTGCAAGGCTGCCTGCGTTGAGGAAATGCACACATAGAAACAGCAAATTTCCATGAATGATTGTTCATGTGCAGGAAGGTGTCTCTTCCTGCACATAAACAATCACTAATGGCGATTTGTAACTTCAATATGTGCTGCATTGTGCAGCACACATAAAAGTTGCTAATCGTCATTTTTTAATGATTGTTTATGTGCAGGAAGGCACACCTTCCTGCACATGAACAATCATTCATGGCGATTGGCTGTTTCTATGTGTGCAGCACACACAGAAATAGCAAAAATGAGGAGAAATTAAGGGTATATTTGCAACAGAAGTGGCAGAGTGAGACGTTAGCTGCCATGGCTTAACGCCTCAATCCGCCACTTCAGAAACGCAGGGCTGCACCATATTTATAACACTATGGTACAGCCTTGTGTTTCCGCTTTGTGTTTCCGCTGTGCTGGTGCTACACTTAGCAGTGTAGCGCCAACGCAGGTACCCTTGCACCATAGTTCAAGGGTGTCTGCATGCAGGGGAAGATTGTTTATGTGCAGGATGGTCCCACTTCCTGTACATAAACAATTTTGAAATGCCATTTTCTCACTTCTATGTGTGCTGCTTAAGGCAGCACATATGGAAGTCACAAATTGTAAAAAAAAAAAATTTTTAAAGGTCACCTTCCTGTACATAAACAATCCAGGGCTTTTTGCTTTTTCTATGTGTGCTGCACAAGGCAGCAGACATGGAAAACACAAAAACAAGGAGAAATAAGGCATTGCTCCTCGTTTTGCCAACTTAAGACCAGGTTTTCCCTGGTCTTAATTTTGGCATTGCTTCCTATTTACGCTGCCCTTGTAAATAGGAGGCAGCGTCTACATCAAGCACATCAGGCACATTTCACACTATGCTAGGCGACAAAGGGGTGGGCAGAGGGTGTTGCGGTGGGCATTCCACCCCAACACCCACTGCCCACTACCATAGCGTGGAATGTGCCTCCCACTGGGTGCAGGGAATGTGCCCCCTTGGCCCCAACTAGAGGCTGTGCACACAAGGAGGGGCCCTGTTAGGGGCCCCCAAACACGCTTTATGACAGAGTTTCCATGTTTGAAAGGCCGGCATGGAAACTCTGCCGGAAACCGTGCATCGTAATCCCAAGGGTGGAAAGTCCGCCCTTTGGGATTGTGTGCCGGCCTCTGACTGGCTGATGGTCTCCTTGAGCCCATCAGAAGCCAGCTCGAAGGAACGGGCGGTTTAGTTTCCAAATGCACAGCGTTGTAAGGTGGTGGTCGGAAAGTAAACCGAGATGTGGCCTTGAAAGACTTCATCCATTGGTCGGAGCCTTTCTGGCTGCATCGTAATCGGCCCCTAAGTGTAGCTTGAAAGTGGGACTTATTTACAAGGTAGCGTTAAGCCACTTTAAGAAGCTTAACGCCACCTTGTAAATAAGGTGAAGAGTTTATCAACACAGAAACTCCACAAAAAGTGATGTTCCTGTGGCGATAAGCCCTTGAAAATATGCCCCCACGAGTAGTACAAGGTGAAGCACTTAAATCTCATCTATCTGGTGGCCTTATATGAATGCTTGATCTGCAGAAACAAACACGGGAATAAAAGGTAACATGATTTATTACTTCCCAAAAGAAACCTTTTTTTTAGCAACCTAAGAGTAAGGAAGTTTAAAAAAATTGCTCTAAACCTGTGCCTTGCAGTTTGCATGCAGTTCCGGTTCATAGGTCACTGTTCTATATTAGGATTGTAACTTATGAACATCAAATAACAAAAGGATATGACAACAGCAGTAACCCACTGAGCTATCTTATGTAACTTATGAACATCAAATAACAAAATGATATCTGTGAGAAAAACAGTAACCCACTGAGCTATCTGCATAAAATAAAAATCTGTGATGTGCATGTTGCACATTCTGCATTGCAGCAGCCACGTTAACCCAGTGTGCTACTTTAGGATGAGTGAAAACTGTGGCTAGGCAGAACACAGATCTCTCGAGCGATCAGTGAGGAGAGAGTGATCAAAGAAGAGTGTTACCAAAGAAAGGGTGGGGGCTGGAGCAGCAGCGAGGAAGGTGGATGCATGTTAAGAGAAATCTGTAGAGGGTCACACAAGTACTTCTGCTTCTCGCGATAAGTATTGTCTATTTGTTTACGTGAGCATTTATGAAATACTTGTCTATCTTCGGAGTCTGAAGAGAAGACTCATGCACAGTAGTCAAGGGCTTTAATTCTCTGATAGGTGACAACTGAGCTTCTGTGGCTGCTTCACAATCGTATCCATGAAATGAAAAACGGCACATGTTGTTTCATTATTTTTGCTCACAGTTATTAATGCAATCACAAAACGTGCGAAAATCCAGTTTGTAATTTGTGCTCGGTTCTGTATTGGTAATAGTTAAAAAGTGTGCGAAAATGTGATCTGCCCATATTGCACGTCTGGAGTATAGTTACTTATGGGATTGCGATCACATCTACATAAAGCTGCTCACACCCTGGGGGGGTCCATCCACTACACCACGAAGGCGATCATGGGGCAGTTCACCTCCAGCCTGGTGAAAGGGCAGGTAAGGGCAGGGGAGTTGGAGTGAAAAGCACTGTGGCACCTCACGCTGAGCTGCCATCTGCGGCTGCTATAGTCTTATGAAGGGGTAGTTCAGTACATGGGTAAATATTAGGTCCAGTTGAAATTTACATTATGCCGGCATAATGTTGTGTAATTTTGGTAATTTTACATGACACTTGTTACATTAAATTCCTGAAGTTATGCTATTATGGCTCATTCCATATTTACATGCCAATCAAAATTTTGCACAAGTGCACTGTAACAACATGAACAATTAAAACACAAGTGGCAACTGTTTGAGCATATGTGCTTGGGCTGTCACTCCACTGTTGTCTGGTTAGACAGGGAGAGAGGTGCACAGAAGCTGGCCTTGTGGCCCCATTGCCCCATCTTGGTCATTGGCGGAACAGAAAGGAATGATAAAAGGTAAACAGTTCAGTGATCCCCTGTGCTGTAGACCAGGGTAGCCACGCCAAACAGCACCACACACACTGGACTTTGCAAGGAAATTCCATTTGATTCAGGTTGCATCCTGGAGCTGTTTATCATGGCACTATTGATTTGTTATTACTGTCTTTTGATTTTGATTAGTTTTGTCTGGTGATTTTAGTTGGCGAGCAGGGACTTTAATGGTTTTTCCACTGTTCGTACATATTCCAATTCTAGAAAGTTTTTTCTCAGCTGTATCCAGTTCAACTGATGTGGTGACTGGTTAACTGCTACTTCCGCCAGGTGAACCACTTAAAGCTGCTGCAGCCTGGTGACACAATAAGTATACATAACAGTGATGGATGGAATGCTTAAATGAATCTCAGCCATTGGTAATCACTCGTGCCGCATCACAAATCCATTGTTATTTTACAGAATTTGCCACCTCAGTTTGGACCCAGCTATATGCAAATCACCCTTGACCCTGCCCCAATAGGAACAGTCCAGCCCAAAGTGCCAAGCCAGGTCTTCCCTGGACCGAAACACAAGCAACCCAGGACTGGTTTCGCCCTAGTTATAGGCTCATCAGCCGGGTACAGTTTGGTTCCAGGGACACATTGTGCACGGGACGCACGTCTGGGTATACCTGTCCCCCTTAGGTGACACAATAAGTATAAGCAATGAGGGATGGAATGCTTGAATTTATCTCAACCATTGGTAATCCCTCAGGCCACATCCAAAGACATAATTTCTTTGCACGCCATGCCCTCACAGTCTGATCACTCACATGTGTTTCAGAACGGCAATTGCTGTCAGATTTGCCTCTGGGACAAAACCACTAAACCTCCCCCACTGGGAATGAGATAATCTGTCTGCCACTTTCAAGTCGAAGAATGTGATTAGCTCAAAACAAAATATTTCTATGCAGGTACAAAACAACTAGTTCCCACCGCAAAATCAACACATTCTGATGTTCTCAGACCATGTAAACTTCCAATAATGCAATAAAATGCAGTTTTCTTTTTCCAGTCTTCAACCTACTGTTTGGAGCAACACCATTAGTACAACCCAATGACAAAGCACCTCATATGTAACTAACGATTTCCACTGTTCAAGGCCCTGGGTCCACTCCCAAGTACAGACCACACCATTATGCTTTTTTAACCCCTTCGACGCTGATGACGAGCTCAGCTCGTCATGAAGTACACCTCTCGTACGCTCATGACGAGCTGAGCTCGTCATGAACTGCGGGATTTTTATTTCTTCAGCGCACAGCGGGAAAATGCGCCACACTGATAGTGTTAAGTATGTCAACTAGAACTTCGTGACCTCGGTAGTCTCTCTGCGTACTCTGATCCTGTAGTGAGTTGTTGATACCCCTCTCGTCACAAATGCCACATACATGCACAGTTCAAATGGCAGACTTTTTGCTGCCTAAAAAACAATTCACATTCCTCGTTACTCACTGCTTCCAACAATGCTTTTGGTTTCATCCGTTTCCAGGCTTGCAGGTGTGAAACCATTGCCACTGAGCCCAGTTTAGTGACTAGGAAAGTCAGGTATGTCCAGGGCCCATCCACCATTTTGGATGCTAATGGGATATCAAAGGACCAAGTCATTTCTCAGAATGTCCAGATTAGCCTCTTAAGATCTTCAGTTACTCCTGCCCTACCCACCTTCAAGAAATCTTCCATTAGTGCAGCATTTTCTCTTGACATCTAATCCAGTAAAAGTAGTGAGGGGCTTATTTACAAGCCCCTTGCGCCGCAGGTCCGTCACTTTTTCCCATATAAAAGTGATGCACCGGCGGCACAAGGGGCTTGTAAATAAGCCTGTGAATATTTAAAAACTGACCAAAGCGTAGAACAACCCATGGGCATTGCCTTTTCTACCATGACGTGTCACTGAAATTATAGGCATAGTAATTGTCAAACTTCTGTGTCCAGAATGCCGACTTTAAGTTGGCCTTTCCTATTTCAGCACCTTTGCCACTCTTCCCCACCAACTGAATTGCCTTGTTGATACCGGAACATGAAATAGAAAAAAATCTCTAATAAAAAATACAAGCATTCACGCAATGGTTCTGACCATGACAATTAGTAAATCAAAGAATTCGCTCTTTACTTTCTTGCGCACAACTCTTAGTAGTGAAACCATCAAATCCTCTTTAGGCGGGTGATAATGGACCTGCCAAAGGTCTGCACTTTATTTCTTTTATCATTGTGTTCTTCACTACCAAATCTTTACCTCTTGGAAACCTGACATTAGTGGCCTGCCTACTTAACCGAGGGACTGATTATCGAATCGTGAAACCCTCTGCAAAACTGGGCCTCACAATCTCAGTTGCTGCTTTGTCAGGCCCCTCCATCCTATCAAACACAAGGAGATGATGGACAGAGCGCTGAAACTTTTCAGATACTCACCTCCAGTCACAGATCTGGGTTGAATCCATCATCATTCTTTAGCTCACTTCACCACCTCAGTTCAGACACAGCTATATGTTTCAAATCAGTCTTGACCCTGTGCCTCATGGGAACAGTCCAGCCCGAACTGCGAAACCATGGCTTGGCAGTTCGGGCTGGACTGTCCCCATGAGGCACAGGGTCAAGACTGATTTGCATGTAGCTGGGTCTGAACTGAGGTGGTGAAGTGAGCTAAAGAATGATGATGGATTCAACCCAGATCTGTGACTGGAGGTGAGTATCTGAAAAGTTTCAGTACTCCGTCCATCATCTCCTTGTGTTTGCTTTGTTCACCCTCCATCTTATCACCTTACCTGTAGTAAATGCGGTTTTACACCACACCACTCCCTTACCCTCAACTCTGCCTTTGTTACCTGGCTCTAGGTTCCCAAATCAGTGGATAACAGGATTCTTCTCTTCACGTTTTGGGCCACCTTGCATGGAAGGGTATCCATACCAATATCCCTTTTTTGAAATTCCAAGAGTCTCCAACAGTACCCAGCCTGCCAGCCTTCCCCAACCTATCCCTAGTGGGACATCCTGTAAAAGGTGAAACCGCTAACAGTAACCATCTTGCAGTGCAGAGCATTGGCGTAGGTGGTGTGGAAGTCATGAAATGTAACCAGAGCTCATTATACAGATTGCCTAATGACTTCTTTGCGTTTAGATTCCTCCTCGAACGAGGTGTCTGATGTAGAAAGTGTTTACGAATTGCTAAGCAGTCGCAAACTATTTACCGGGCATAAGAAAGGCATTTTCCTATGTACAAAAGGCATTTGCAGCGTTTTTTTAGCAAAACGATTATTTCGTGATTTGATATTTATAGCCGCTCATAATAGCGAGTCGCAAAAAGATATTCAATATTAGTAAATCGCAATACAAATGTTATAGAAAGACGCAAAGGGTGAATAGTCACAAAATTACCATTTAGGACATGCAATTCAGCACCAACTCGGATTATGTTGTAACCATGTGCAAACTATAAAAGTAGCCCCAGAATGCATCAGTGGCTACAACAAATGCAGCGTTATATGTGATGGCAAGAAGAATGCCTAAAATGACTGGATTGCAGAGAAGAAGGTTGAGACTAGAGAGGATCAGAATAACTATTCCAACAAACTGAGAAATAAACCTAGGAAAAGTACAGGTTAAGTAGCATTGCAATTTTGGAACTCTTAGTTAATTTAAACCCCAGCTCGATAGTAATACTATGCGTAGTAATTCTAACCCAATGCATGTTTAGGTTTTATGTCCTTTGCACCTCTTAGCGTCAGGTAGTTCCAAAGGTGTAGCAGATGCAGCTAGTGGGGTTTCACAGAGTGATCTTTCTCAATCTTTTTGGGCATTCCTGGATGCTATGTTAATGCACATAAATGGTCGCATTTACTTTCCTCGTAATTGCACAAGAATTACTAAATACAGAATTTAATTTATATAGGATTGCCAATTTTCACACCTGATTGGCCGTATAGATTGTCGAGGTGTCAATCGGTACACAATGTGCCATTGAGTATTTATTCTGCAACCAGAAAAATACACATTCATTAAACATACAAGTGGTGAGTGATGCTAAAATATGATTACATATATACTGGCACGGTTTCCAGGGAGCACATGTAATTCCTTTATGCTTAGACACAGTACCATTTAAGCGTAACCACAGGAGAAAAGACGTTTGACTATACATTTCTGCACCTCATGCGAGTTCTGGTATATGTACAGGTCCCGCGCAGCAAGCCCTAGTATGAACCGTCTATTGATGCCTCTGTGCTCCAGATCCTTAGGCTACAATTTGATGGCCGTGCGCAGAATGACATAGTCCAGATAGTAGAAATATGCTTTTGCTTAAGTTCCTTTATTTTTCAATCAGCATCAAAAAAGCTTTAGATTCCAGCCAACACATTTCGTTCTCCTTCAGAGAACTTCATCAGGGCTTCAAAATTTTACAGACTGCCGTAGCTTTCAAGTGAGGAGTACAACAGTACGATTTGAATTTTTACATGGACTTCGACTCGGTGCAGGGATTTACCTAGGATCCTTACATATACATCTTTGAGCTCGTGGCATCTACTTTTGGCCATCTTTAAAGGGAGAAACTACTAGCCAGAATTCAGATGTCAAGTGAGATCGGGATTGATTGAGACATCTCTTCTGGGATTTAATTGGGAAGAGCTCAGGATACCCTATAGATCTGTGAACTCTATACATTACTAGGACTTGCACTGGTCGGTGAGATTCCATTGAAGCCCTAATGAAGTTCTTCGAAGGAGACAGTACCATTTACACAAGGTTACAAAGAGTAGATTATGAAGATGGACGTATATTGGGTAATATGCCCTTAAGTATTTTTTTACCACATATATTTAGAGTATGATGTGTCAATATGTACATTGATGTTGTATGTGATAGTGTTTCTACTTCGAGTGAGCGTCGTCATAATGTTGCACATAGAGTTATCATAGAGCAGGGGTCTCCAAACCGGTCCCGGAGGGCCGGATCCATGCCAGATTTTTTGGATATCCCCATTGAGATACATGTAGTTATTTTAAAAATCTGACATGGATCCGGCCCTCCAGGACCGGTTTGGAGACCCCTGTCATAGAGCCTACCTTTTGATTTTTAAAAAGTAGATTCCAGTGTCTCTGTAGGAGTGATGGTTCCCTACTATATTATCCAGAAACCAGCAACATGTGCAATTCTACACAATATAGCAACTCGGAAAGGATGGAAGTTAAGATATCTGAGTCAGAGACTGATGTGTAGGAAGAAGAGCTACCAGCACCACTACACCACGATGACTCCAGAGCAGCAGAAGGTCGAGTACAATGAGCTAACACTACTAATAATTTTCTTCAGGGTAAGTTTATATTTTACAGAATCATTTTAACATAATAATAATGAAAAGAATAATTATAAAACTAATCATAAAAACAATGCTTTGCAGTTTGTAAACCATAATTAAGGCTCCCTGTTTTACGTTTGTACTGATTTTTAAAGATAAATACAGACAGAAAACATTTATTTTCTTATCTGCATTTATTTTTAAATGTGGAGAAAAACAGAAATTGGGTTGCTTTTTGAGTAATTCTAAATACTGTCTGCCATGACTGCCAGGTCAATAGCTGTGTGGACGGATAGGTAAAGGGGTTAAAAAAGAAAGGAATTTTAGTAAAGAGGCTTTAACAGCAGTAGATATGAACAAGGTTGATACAGAAATGTACATATTTTCATATAAGTGCATTGATTTATCTTCGGCGGGTGTTCACAGCATTGAAACCTGGCAGGCATTCAGCATGAATGCATATTTATCAGTTAAATACATGTGGAAAAATACTAATTTCAGCTTCATTTTTTCACAAAACCCAAAATAAATATGGATAAATACAGATAAAATTAGCAAAAAAGAAATATGGATAAATACAGATGGAAATGTAAAAAAAAAAATACTGTAAAACCGGGAACCCTAACCATAATCTACCTTTATTTTCAGGTAGGGAAATACATGTAAGCAAAGTAATGTAACATTACTCCTTGTTACATATGTAAAACAAAAAGGTATAGCATGTGTTTTTCACCTAAACACACCAAAAATAACAAATGACATATAAAGTCCCTAAGGCTTGCATTTGCCACAAGCACATGTTGTGGCTCCTATATTCCCCCCAACAGCATCACAATGCCTAGTTTCATGAAGAGTCATACTATCTGTGGCAGATATTCCTCTGACACTGTACTGATCCTCACTTTCAGAACTTACTACTTGAGTGCTACTTGCAATTTGTGAGGTTTGAAAATTGAATGAGCTCAACCTGCACTCCAAATTACTCAATATTTTACAAAACTATAACAGACGTATTCAATTGTGTGCTGCTTTGAGCCAGGACCTACTTGTGTCAGAGTAAACAGTGATCAATAGAGGTGCACATAACATGAGCATGCCTCACAAAATGCACTACTCATCGACCACTAGGTTCCAACAACATCATATACCAATATGTGCTGTGCGATAACATTACTTTTGATCAAAAACTAATTCAAGATAGACAACCACAAGTGCTTAAACCCTTTTCCATAATTCACTCTCTTATGTTGTATTAACAAAAAAATGTATATGTCAAACAATGTTACATAACATCATTATACTAATACTGTCCATATTCCAATGATATCACAAGACTTTGTTTCTTTGCTTCTAGGGTTTTCCAATGCATTTCGGGTTTTCCAAAACCCTTCATCAGGGGAACTGGTTTTCCAAAACCCTTCATCAGGGGAACTGTGAAATAACATATAAATATTTTCACAATCTCATTGACTACTGCCACAAATTGGTGAGGTACACAATGTTTCTACATAATTTGCAATTTGAATGAGGCCTCGAGCTACATCTCCTCCGTAGTGACTTACCTCAACTTGGAGGCTAACAGTACGCCATGACATGTGCAAGTGGATCAATTGACCTTCTTAAGCCATCAATGCGTTCAGAGTGTTGACCTTCCCTACAGTCTTTAATTCATATTATCCTGATATAATTCAATGCATAGAGTCTTCTCTGCAGCTGTCAAACTATCTTTGATTCATGGCAATCTAGTTTTCAGCAAGGTTATTTGCAAGTCTTTGAAAAACAAATGTAATGATGTACTCCATGTTTGTCAGGTTCGGATTGGCAAGCTTGATTTCATTTTGCTGCAGGTGCTGACCTTTAAGCAGCATTGATGCATCTAAGCCTTCCAAGAGTTGCACATTGTCAGCCTTTTTACCAGTTCCCAGATTCCCCCCGATTTCGTTGGGATTGTGCGCGAGCTCCACATCTTCTCCGCAGTTGTCTGGGCCTCACTCCAGGTTCCAGGGTTACACTTTATGTGCCTCTTCCACAAACGCCTTGCATTGACCTTATGCTCTGTGACTCCGGAACGCACAGATGCAACTTGGGGTGCTGTGTCCTGACTGTCAAGATAAATTGGTTCATCAAGGTGCATGTGAGATTGCTCGTGTCACTTTGCCTTCTGACATCACTGACCTAATTTTCCTGAGCATGGATATCTGTTAAAAAACTGATTTATGACTAATGTTTGAACTATAGTTGAATTGAGTTAATTATGCTTTGGTTTATAGCCAAAAATGCATTTGTTTTACTTAACCTCAAGCTAGTGTTTTTGTACAACATCTCACATGAAACATGATACACTATGAAAATGCACTGCGGTCTTATGTTACACAAATATACTGATTCTATGTCAGGACCGGAGGCTCTGGTTATGCTTTTTCCTTCTTCGCTTTATTAAACCATATTTTTTCAGCATCCTTCAGAAAAAGCCAACCAACATCTTTTTATCCCAAAACAAGGGAAAAAACGATCTTTCAGCAAAAATTAGTAACAACAGTTATATAATAAACTACAACTCCCATGAGTCAATGAGTCTCTTCCAACATTAGTTCTTTTTTAGTGACCATCCACGATAGAAAGGCCCTTCACAGCTTGTCCCTCCTCTTTCTTTACTGCTTTGCAGCCTAGATAAGTTACCTTTTCTGCTTAGGGTTTATTTTGCCTGTTTGTGCTTAATTATTGATTGTTACTGCCTCCGGGCTCCGTCTCAGTAGGGAACGGGACCCGGATTTGCTTTGGGGAATCTTTGTGGGTTGTTTGCCTTCCAGATTCCCTTCGGCCGCGGGAGCGCTTTCGCTCCTTTCGCGGACGTCTCCCATTGCTTGCGGTCTCCACATTGGGCCTCCAAGGGGAGCTCCAGCATCTCGTTGGTCTTGCGGCGCGTCTCTTCAGATGAAGAGGCGTGCGGCGAGACTGACGGACCTGTGAGTCTTGTCCCCCACACCGCCACACCTGAACGCCCCCTCGGGGGCCCGTATTCCCGCATTTTGCTATAATCCGTCTGTCCCGGTGATGGTCCGTATTGCGGCGCTGCAGCGGTGATCGCCTGCGGGCACATTGCAGTGACAGCGTTTCTGGTGCCATTCGCGCGCGCTGGGTGGCGGTTGGGCCCCATCAGTAATCTGAGGGCCTGCGCGTGCGAGGTATTCTGCGGCCTCAATTGCAGCGTTTCACGCTGCGTGGGAAAAGCCTTGCAGTCTTTCAGGCCGCCCATAGCCTGCCTGGTGGGATAAACACAGCTGCTTGTCTTGTACGCCTTAGAGGAGTTCTGTTAGGCAACAGCCACAAGCTTCCTTTAGCTGATACTGTGTTAGCGCCTAGCACTTGGGTGTGTGTCAAGGGCCTGATTTCCCAGGGCATAAAATGAACTGCACAGATTTCTTTGAGGAGGAGCAGGTTCAGTACCTACCTCTAGATGACAAATTTTTTGAAGCGGTAGATGAATCTATCTTTCGTTGTGTGAATGATGTTGTAGGGCCTATGGAGGAGCGTCTGTCGAATCGGATCATAGTGCAGTGTGCTCAGTTGGCTTTTGCCCACTCAGACCCCTCAGGGTCGTTTCCTACCCTCCCCTAAGAAGTGCCGCCACTACCCAAGAAGGGTTTGATTGCCTAAGAAGCGCGTTCCTTGCGAAGACGTCCGTGCCGCCGCCTGCACCCTCCCTAACCCCGACTCCAGCAGAATCCGTTGTCCCGGACTCCCCGTCGCCTGATGGGGGTTCACCGGCGGATACTGACAATGAGAAGGAAGGGTCTTCTTGGTCTTGGCGTCCCTTAAGCTCTGCCGCCGAGTTGCCTCAGGACGCCTCGGGCATGCTACACTCAGATGATATTATTCATCCGCGGTCGACGGCCTGGGCACAAGGTGGCGAAGTTTGTGGCGGGTCGTCCCCAGAAGCCCTTAGAGAAGGATGCGAAGGGGTGTCTGAGAGCACAGTGTCCCTGCCCAACTTTGGACAGGAAGGTAGCCTACACTCCTGAGTTGAACTCCAAAATGGCCACCTTCCTGGTCAAATACATGAAAGACCCCCGTAAGGGCATAGACCGCTCCTGGCGTTCCTGCCACGATAAACTTCTAGATGCGGTTGGGCCATTAACAAAGATTTTAGATATGGCTGAAGAAGCCAAAGTCACAGGGTCCACCACCTTGCCTGATGTTCTTTTGAATTGGGCACAGTGGGCGATTATATTTTTAGGGAACACCAACTGTGCCCTCTCGACGGAATGGCGGCGTTCACTTTTAATTATGTTGGACCTTAAGCTGGGCGACCTGGCATCGTCCAAGACGGGGACTGTGGCGCAGGGGGCCTCTTTGGTGACCCCTTTGTGAAGGAATTAGGGAAGTTCGTGGCCACCTTCACAAGTTTGGACAAGGCGCAGTCCAATACTAAGAGGGTGTTTCAGTCCCGTTTTTCCGGTGGGGCCGATCGTGTCAGGAGCCGTGCGACCGGCTGGGGCGGACAGCAAAACCTCGACAGGGGACAAGGCTCCGGTCGAGGACAGTACAACTTGACCGCCAATTATAACAACTTCGATCAGACCAGAGGGCAGAGATTCCGGGGCCGAGGAGGCTACAAGAATAACTCAGGAGGTTCCGCACCCAATGGTGAGTCTCATATCCCCTTCTCAAGCCCGGATAGGGGGTCGGTTGTCGGCCTTCCATGAGGCCTGGAGGGACATCACAGGCCATGCTTGGGTCCTACAAACCATCCAGGGTTTTCACATCGAGTTTTACGATACACCCCGCCAGGAAGGGTTTCCTCGTCCTATCAGTTTTTCTGTAGCAGATGCACGTCTAGTCGACAAGGAAATTGCCGAGCTGTTTCACAAAGGGGCGATCCGTCAGTCGGTTCTACACCCCGATGTTTTCTTGAGAAATATCTTCCTGGTGGAGAAAACAGATGGGGAGGCTGCCGGTCATCGACTTAAAGGAGTCAATGGATGGTTGATGTACCGCCACTTCAAAATGGAGGGGATCTATCTCCTTCGGGATGTTCTCCTTCCAAACGACTGGATGATGCGGCTGGATCTCAAGGATGAGTATTTGGTAGTCCTGATCCACCCCCCCATCATCGTTTCTTGCAGTTCCAGTGGAACCAACAGGTTTACGAGTTTACTGTCCTTCTGTTTGGGCTATCCTAGGCTCCATGGTGCTTCACAAAAGTTCTCCACCCAGCGCTGGAGTTTCTCCAGGGGATTCGGATTATTGTTTATTTGGACGACATCCTTCTCATGGCTCAATGTCCCCGCACATTGACTCTTCAGCTGCAGCGGACGGTTTCCCTATTGCAAGGTTTGGGGTTCATCCTCAATGGAGACAAGTCGATTTTACTTCTGACTCAGAGTTTAGTCTTCCTAGGGTTCATGGTGAACTCGATCTACGCTTCTCTGAGCCTTCCCTCCCGGAAAATGGCCAAAATCCGACACCTAATCCGGCAGACCGCGTCACACACTTCCCTCCGTCAAATTGCCCGGGTGATGGGACTTCTCTCCTCATCCATTCAGGCTCATCATCTCAGGAGAGGTTTGTCCTATGACCACATGGTTCCTCTATCAGGCGAGGTCAAGGAGGAAATGTCCTGGTGTCTTTCCCACATGGACACCTGGAATGGCAGGGCCATCTTCGGGACCGTCCCCGACATTGTGATAGAATCTGACGGCAGCAGGTTGGGGTGGGGTGCCCGCTGCGGCGATTTTTCTACCGGCGGCGCTTGGTCATTAGACGAACAAGCGATACACATCAAGTGATTGGAGCTTCTTGCGGGCTCCTTCGCAGTCCAGTGTTGGACCATGGACAGCGTTCGTTCTTGCGTCCTGTTGAAAATGGACAATGTCTCCGTGATGAGTCACATCAACCGCCTGGGGAGCCTTCGGTCTCAGACTATAGGGAACTTGGCGAAGGAGTTTTGGGGCTTTTGCCTGGAGCATTACATATCAGTAACGGCGGAGTACATGCCGGGCCGAGCCAATCAGGTGGCGGACTGGCACTCCCGACACTTACGGGATTCCAGCCAATGGAAGCTAGACGTTTAAGTTTTCCAGTAGTTAGTCAGCCGTTGGGGCACTTTCTCATGGATCTGTTTGCTTCCCGTCTGGACCACCAACTTCCTAGGTTTTTCAGTTGGAGGCCGGATCCTCTTGCACTGGCAACAGATGCTTTTCTGCAAGAGTGGGGTCAAGAACAGAGTTATGCATTCCCCCCGTGAGATTGGCGGCTCAGGTTCGCCGGCAGAAGGCAGATGTGATGACACCACTTTGAAGGTACCAAGTGTGGCTTCCAGTTCTTCTGGAACTTTCTTGGGATTTTCCAATCCCACTCCCCCGGCTTCCTCATCTTCTTCTGAATTCGGATGGGGAGCAGCATTGCCGATCACCCAGGGTTCTCTCCACCTCATGGCATGGCGGCTTTCACGCGGCGCTGGTCGCACTCAGGCCTTTCGGAATCAGTGGAGTCACTTCTATCAAAGTCCTGGGCCTCAAGCACCTCTAAGCACTATCGTTCCGCCTGGACAAAGTATTTACATAGGTGTCTTCGACGGGGGTTGGATCCCGTGGTCGCAGCGTCAGTCCCATATTGAATTTTTTGGCGGAGTTGGCGACAGACGGACTGGCGTACCGAACCATTAATGCTATGCATTCGGCTATTTCAGCGGCCCACTGTCCGGTTGATGGTGCCCCTGTTTGCGAACACCCTTTCATTTGTCGGCTTGTGAGGGGTATTCGTTTGTCCTTGCCCCCAGAGCCGTGGTATTCCGTCTTTTGGGTGAGGTCAATTTGATACTTAATTTATTTTTGTCTTGGCAGCCAAATACATTTCTTGCCTTGAAGGAACTCTCGGCTAAGTTGCCCATGCTGCTATGTCTAGCTTCTTGTCGCAGGGTCTCAGATGTGCGTGCGCTGGACATTTCAGCGAGGGTGCTATCCCCGATGGGGTGACCTTTATGATTGTCCGCCGAACAAAATCGGCTTCAAGAACAATTTTGTACCCAGCCTTTTTGTATGTACCCAAACTATGTGTTGTGCATTGTTTGAACACTTACGAGGACTTAACGTCTGAGTTGCGCCCTCCGGGCGAGAGACAACTTCTTATTGCATTATGGAAACCGCACAAAGCAGTCTCACCCCCCACTATTGATAGGTGTGTGCTTTGGGTCATGCAAGTTTGGTGCTCACTCCGCTAGGGGAGCCATGGCCTCAAAGGCGTTTTCTTTGGGGCCTCGATTGGAGGATCTGATGCAAGCTGTGGACTCGTCGTCCGACTCCACCTTTAAGCGGTTTTATTTCAAACCGGTGGTGAATGTACTCCCTCCCGTAGCATAGTTTTTGCGAACCCACCCGTAAGGCAGTAAGTAACATTCTTAATTCTTTGCATGACATGCGTGTTGCTGATTTCATGTATGCTCCGATTTTCTGTCAGGAGTAATGGTTCAGTGAGGAATTCTTACGGAGTATATTTTGTTTCAGGGAATGATGGTTCCAAACAAGACCAGTGATTTTCGGATGTGTACGCACGAAGAAAGAGGAGGGACAATTGCTGTGAAGGGCCTTTTTATTGTGAATGATCACTAAAGAAGGACTAATGTTGGAAGAGACTCATTGACTCATGGGAGTTGTAGTTTATTACAGAACTGTTGTTACTAATTTTTGCTGAAAGGTCTTTTTCCCTTGTTTTGGGATAAAAAAAGATGTTGGTTGGCTTTTTCTGCAGGCTGCTGAAAAAATCTGGTTTAATAAAGCGAAGAAGGAAAAAGCATAATCCTCGCCTCCGCGTCCTTAATAGAGGTCAAACTTACCATCACTATGCTAGGCAAATTTCGATTCTTTTGTATAATTATATATACACAAGGTTTTATAAAGGTATATGTGTTTTGACAAAGCCTAGCCACATTCATTTTTTTAAAGTAACAATGCTATAATACACTTACCTTGAGAGATTCCTAGCTTGTCAGACGCATCAGTTGTATTCACCCCAATGACTGATTCTGAATCAAGAGTAGTTTCTAACATTTCTTATACTGCAGTTGGTGGAAGGACAGTCGGGGGACCTCCTACAGTGCCTCTGGCCTCACTTAATCAGTTTGCAAACTTCTCTTTTGTTTTTGATCTGAGATGATTGCGTTGTTTTCTGATTTTCTCAATGTGTCACTCCAACAGAGTTGATTTCCTCCTCATTGATTTCCATATTATCTTTTTGGGGCTTCAGGTACTGTGAGGAATGATTTCCCAAAGAGTTTGTCATGGCATTCAACACACTCCGTTGATATTTCCAGTTCTTTTTCAAAAAATTGATTTTGTGTTTCCAGGGCCCAGCCTCATTCTCTGTGACCTTTCTTGACATGTTTTATGTCTTTTTGCGTGGATGGCACACACCAGGTAGATATTTGGCTACTGCCCGTAATCTACAGTATTTACACTCTACACTTATCTACTGAGCAACACTTCCTGGTTGTGATGTCTTCAGGCAATGCCAAATTGCGACAGTAGCTAATTGTGACTGGATTTACAATTTAGGAAATCACAGAATCCAATTACCTAAACAGCGCACCAAACAAACAATGATTCACCATGCAATCCGGGACTTCTATCATAAACTCCGAATAATGATTTCCTTAGTGAGATTCACAATTTCTCACAAAGTAGTAATCAGATGCTTCATACAACTGTCTCTGAATTTTTCACAGTAGCATAACAATGCTACAGCACCACAACTGATGCTTACTATCCTTATTATGTCTAGGTTTCTAAATACTGCACCCTACAATCTGGTAATCTCTACCTGCAGCTAGTCTCTGTATAATCTTTTGAACATATCAACATATTTGTTTGCCCAAATCTTCTCTTTGGAATAAAAAAGCAAATGCCCCTATGTACAGATTTTTTCCTTCCCCATTAACGTCATTCCGTTCCTCCTTGTCTTTTATTCCATCTCCCTTTTCCCCCTGTTCTTCCTTCTCAATGTTGGGTGTGCTAAAAGTCTCCTTCCTTACATCCTTACCATCCATCGGTGCTGTCTGCCACTGTCTGCTCATTTCCATTGCCTTTGTCCCGCTCTTTCCAGCCTGGTTGGTACAGTAGAAACCTGCCACCTTGAACAAAACTCTTTTCTTAACTCAAAGACAGTACAATTCCAGCAAACATTATGCCACATCACTAAAATTCTTCAAGATTTGCAGTAGTTAGACAGCTCTGTTTTGAAAATATTGGAGCTGACTGAAAATTGTGGGCTTATATATCAAACTGAGAGCATTGTCTTATTATCACTTAAACCTTCTGCTTAAAGTGTAGGAAAGGGACATTTGTACTCGGTGTAAAAGAAGGACTTGGTGACTTGGGATATGTGTATTCAGAGAAAGGTCTGAGTCAATAATAATACACGATTTTGAATTTCAAGTATTTAGTGATGGCTGATTCAATGGATTTGGGCAAAACAAACATTTTTAAATTTCAATGGTGGGATTTGCTGTTTACCACAACTACTTCTATTGTAATAGGATGTCATTTGGTGTAGTTGGAATGCATCCATGTTTGGAACTTGTAATATTTCTACGACCTTCTGTATCATCAATTGAAAGATTAAAGATGATTGGTGTATCATCTATGTAAACATATGGACTAATGCTGTACCTTTGTAACAGGTCAGCTAATAGACAGACAGACGTGAAGTTAAAGAGTAAGGGGAATGAAGTGCATCCTGAGAAGACATTCCATTGATCTTCTTGGGTTCTATTTTATAATGGAATGGAATGGAAATAGGATTTCTAGAGTGCAAACATATGACCTAAGGCGTGATGGTGCTTACCAGAAACAAAAGAAGGGAAAAAGAAAAAAATAGAGATTAACCAAGATTAAACTGCCATATAAAGAAAGAAGATAACCAGTACAATATTTAATTGTTGGTATTAGGTTTTCTAAACATGACAATAAGAGTCTGTGCTCAATGGTATCAAAAGCTCAGCCTACATCCAACATACTAGCAGCACCAACACATCTGCTGTCAGAGATGTACTGATAGACCTCCTGCCAATTTGAATGCAGTAACCTACTAGGGCCGGGTTCGCAAGATTTGTTGTAAATATCTTATTACTGGTTTTCTAGACTGTGTGAAATTGGGTTGTTGATTGACTGTTGTGTGAGCCCTAGTCTAGCCACAGCCACAATCATTGCCAGGGTAAGGCACAAGCAAACCTGTGCTCAACACCCTGGTAGCTTGGCAAAGAGCAATCAGGCTTAACTTAGAGGCAATGTATTTTCGATAATGCTGGCAGCTGTGCAGCAAGACTTTATAGGTCTTCGCGTTGCTTCACGTCAGTTCCAATGAGGATCACAGCTGGGCTTGAGAGAAGCACCTTCAGGCCCACTTCCAAGGGTCCATAACTGGGATGGCAACACTTGGGAGGGCAGGGCTCATAGATGGCAGAGTCCAGGTGCTGGGTTCACAGTTATTTGAAGCCTGTTATGTCATTGAGGCTTCTGATCACAAGGCCAACCACCTAACCACAGCTAGAGGAGGATCCTTCTTCTACCTTGCCTGAAAAAACAAGGAACTCCTGCCTCTGCACCTCAGGCAATCACCATCACTGCAACAATTCAGGAAGGACTTCAAGACCTGGCTCTTTGACTGACCTGCAGACCCAGCCCCCCGACCCCTCCCTCCTCACCCAGCTCCTTGAGACCCTCACAGGTGAGTAGTTGCGCTTCACAAGATTCTGATTGATTGATTGGTTGATGCATTAGTCCTTGGAGTCACTCTGGGTTCAGGGTTCACGATATGCAGGTCTAGTCCTCACTCAGGCAAGAGGGCTGCAGGCAGCTGGTCAGCACAGCAGGCAGCAGGCAGCAGGTCCTTTAGAGCAGGCGTTCAGTAGAGTGGCAGTCCTTGTAGCAGCGTCCTTCTCCCTGGCTGAGTATCCACAGCTCCAGAAGTGTTCTGAAGAGTTGGTGTCTGAGGTCCATTATTTATACCCAATTGTGCCTTTGAAGTGGGGAGATAATTCTAGAGGCACGTCTTTTAAGTGCACACGTTCCTGGCCTTCCTCACCCTGCCTCCAGATTAACTACAGGGGTATGAAGACCTTTGTGGGGAGACAGGACACAGCCTATTCAAGGGTAAGTGGGGCTAGCTCCTTTCACCTACCCACCAGTGATGGCCGATCCAGTCACATCTAAGATCCCTATTAGGTGCAGCTGTCTAGAAGGAATACACAAAGCCCAACTGTCACCCATACCCAGTCATGTGACCCAGAGACATGTTGCTGGTACCAACTTCCTCACTCTGGGCCCCCTTAATGTGCTGTGGGTATTCTCCAAACAATAGTTTAGTGAAGTAGGGTCTCACTGCTCCAGGAGTATGAGGCATTATTCCTCATCCTCACCCAACTTTCACTATGGGCTGGGCTAGTCTTTCTGGTCCACCAGTGCTCCATGGGAGTTGCAGTCCCCACCAATCTCCCTAGTCTCCTACTGTTCTGGGGTGGTTCTGCATGAAATAAGTTGCTGCTGGAACCTCTCCTGACACTGTCCTATCGGGCCTACCTGAGTCTCCAGGTGTTGTGTGGGTGCCTCTGTAGTTAGCAGTATCTTAACTGCCGTGCTCAGGATAATCACGTCTGCCTGATTTCGTCCTTGAGCAGAGCTCTTCTCATGGACAGACATCTTTTCAATCAATGCTGTGGTGAATGTAGCTCAAGGTACTGCGAGATGATGCTGCAACTATAGTGCCTGGGCAACTGCCATGGCACACTATGCACATTCCTTCCCACCCTCAATTCCCTCTATGGAGTGGGTGTACAATGGTAAGGCTGGCTTTTTATGTGTGTATGGGACGCTAGCATGACATCTGCTGCTTGCAGTGTTACTTTAATATCTGTATACAAAAGCCTTTATTGCTGTTACTCATCCTGTGCCTGTTATTTTTGTGAGATAAACTTGCGTTACTGCTGTCCTCACTGTAACTGTTTATAAGCAGGATATGTTTGAGAATGTACTACTACTATACAAAAAGCAAACTACTCTCTGTTAGAGGGTGGGCTTGAAATGTTGGTCATTTTACTACATTTGGGTGTCTATGTTGGTTGAAGCCACTATGCCAGTGCACTCTTATGTTTTTGTTTCTAGGCCCACATAGTGAGTGGAAGGACAACAAGGATACTACATAAGTGACTGGTCCTAGGCTCCAGGTCCCAGGCCTTTTTAGGTCTCGTGACCTATCAATGCGCATGCGCATTGAGCAGAGCGAGAGATAAAGGGGCTTAAACAGAGCTTACCGAGATCGGGCGATTCCATGCAGTGCCCGTGAAAGCGAGTTCAATGCGCAAGCGCATTGACATAAAAAGCGCGTGCACATGCCTCCCTCCCACAGGCATCCCCCAGCGTGCGCTCTTCAAAGGAATGCTCTGCCCCCCTCTGCCACTTCATGCCAGCAGCTCTTCAAAGGGATCCGCTCCGCCCCCTGCTGCATCAAAGGCTTTTATTTTGCTACTCTTTTGTAACTTGCACACGTCACTTTTCTCTTGTAACACACTGTTTGCTACCTCTCACATTATGTTTTTTCTTTTTTTATATACTTTCCCAAGTGCCACTATTTCCTACGTAACGTTTGTTCCTGTGTTTGAGTGTCCGCCGTTTATTGCAGTATTATTCCTCTACTTGTCCATTGTACGCTTTTGTAACGTGCACACATATCACTTTTCCCTCATGTAATGTATCCATTGTTACCTCATGTATTTTCGTTTCTCCCTATTGTCACTTTTAATTCATGTAACTTAACGTTTACCTTTGTAATTTGTTCACTTGTAATCTTATCCTCATGCATCAGTTCTGCTCCTATTGTGAAGCACTCTGACGCCTTCGGGTAAAGTCTGCGCTATATAAAAATCGCATAGATAAGTAACTATCACCCCCGTCTCCCTGCGCAACACTCACTGTACTCTCGGCCTCCGCAACCTCCTTCCCGCCCCCACCTGTCCCCTCGGCCAACTTGGTAAAGATGCAGCCCCGCCAGGGCTCCCCCTCCTGGGACTCCCTCCTCGCAGCGTAGCCCCACTCGCACTGCTTCAACCACTCCACTGGCCACGGCAATTCTTTAGGGCCCTAACCCCTGTCTCCATTTAACACCGATACCGATACACATGCCCTTGTGTGCACCGTGGCAGCCTTGATCTAACTCGCCCATAGTCCTATTCTTGCTCATTGGGCATCCTCCTCCTCTCGCTGCGCCTGACCCCATCCCCCGCCCAACCCCCGTTTGGACATCAGAAGCCGTTGTGATGATCCTTGCCTCCTTATTAATCTTCCCGGGGTGGGGGCGGATAGGGGTTGATGAGGTGTCCCACTCCCTGCCATCGCTTCTCCATGCTCACCCCCCGCCCCTCCCCAACCCCATTCACCAGCCCTTACCATCAGCCATCCTCCTTGTTCTTCTCCTCTTACAAATCCCTCCTTCTGATGACCCCCTCCTCCTTGTCCTTGCCCCTACGCCGTGTCTTCCTTGGCCGCCGCCCCCCCCCCCCTTTTTTTGGGGGGGGGGGGAGTTTGTGATTCATCCCCCCACTCCCTTTAGCGCCCTTTCTGTCTGCCACCCCTTTTAAGCTTTTTGGCACCCTGGCACCCGCCCCCTCCCCCCCAGCCCACACCCATTACACTTTCCCCGAGACAGCGCCCAATGACTTCCTCTGCCCCGTAGCTCTACTATTGTCCTACCGTCTCGGCAAGGTGAACTGGCTCACTTGCTGGGCGCCCTTTGTGGCCCACTAATTCCGTATCGCACCAACTAACAAGGCCTAATTCCTGCATTATGCCCTTTGGGTCATCCACGAGTACCACCACCCGATATGTTGTTGTCATGCCTACAATACCTCTTCGTTATTCTGTCCTCTTTGCTTAGACGCCCGCCCTGCACCCCACCACCATTTGTTGCCTCCCGAGCCGCCCTCTGAAACAGAGCCCCCAAACCTCGCCCGCCCCGGTAGACAGATGCGCCCTCGCCACACCTCTCCTGCAAACCTGGCTCGTGTGTCCCCCCCCCTCCCCTCGCCGCCTCCCACAGCATGGTTTGAAGGGGAGACAGACAAGAAGGGGGGGCGAGGGGGGTCATAGCCCATTCTTGCAGCCCGGGGGCCATGCTTCTTTCGCTTGTCTAGCAGGAAACCGAACTCCACCGTGGCTGCCCCCGCACTGCCTCCCCCCCCTAGTTGGACGAAGCATCGGTCGCACACCTAGGAGTCAGCACACCGTACAATACTCGCCTCCAACATGCTGCAACACGACAGCCCACTTGTATCCAGCATCTTACACCCAGGACCTTATACCCAGATGTCACAAGTCTCGCCACCCCGACCCCCAGAAAGCCCCCCGTCCACCAGCCAAGGACTCGGTCGGCACCTTCGTGCCAAGTGGTGCTTACACGCGACCATCGCCCGCATTTCCCGTGCTTCGGAATCCAAATGCTCTCGCCCGATAGCCTATAACATTTACAACAAGGGGTGGTGAGGGACAGAGTCTCTGAATTAAGCAGAAAGCTCTCACCCAGTCAAGAGATCAGGGCTAGATCCAACACCGTTTTTTAGCTCACTGCACCATCCCAGTTTCAGAACCTGGCTGTATGCAAATTAGTCTGTTCCTGTCCCAGTGCATGATGGGAACAGGGCAAACCAAACTACAAAAGCCAATTCTTACACTGGGAAGGAAACAAGCTCCCGGGGACCGGTTTCTGGCATTACAGCCGTCTTCGGCCCGGTTTGCTTGAATCCTGATGGTGCAATGAGCAAGGGTCTCACATCTGAGAATACCCTTCCACGCTTAGGGTGGACAAAAATATTTACAACAAGGGGTGGTGAGGGACAGAGTCTCTGAATTAAGCAGAAAGCTCTCACCCAGTCAAGAGATCAGGGCTAGATCCAACACCGTTTTTTAGCTCACTGCACCATCCCAGTTTCAGAACCTGGCTGTATGCAAATTAGTCTGTTCCTGTCCCAGTGCATGATGGGAACAGGGCAAACCAAACTACAAAAGCCAATTCTTACACTGGGAAGGAAACAAGCTCCCGGGGACCGGTTTCTGACATTACAGCCGTCTTCGGCCCGGTTTGCTTGAATCCTGATGGTGCAATGAGCAAGGGTCTCACATCTGAGAATACCCTTCCACGCTTAGGGTGGACAAAAATATTTACAACAAGGGGTGGTGAGGGACAGAGTCTCTGAATTAAGCAGAAAGCTCTCACCCAGTCAAGAGATCAGGGCTAGATCCAACACCGTTTTTTAGCTCACTGCACCATCCCAGTTTCAGAACCTGGCTGTATGCAAATTAGTCTGTTCCTGTCCCAGTGCATGATGGGAACAGGGCAAACCAAACTACAAAAGCCAATTCTTACACTGGGAAGGAAACAAGCTCCCGGGGACCGGTTTCTGGCATTACAGCCGTTTTCGGCCCGGTTTGCTTGAATCCTGATGGTGCAATGAGCAAGGGTCTCACATCTGAGAATACCCTTCCACGCTTAGGGTGGACAAAAATATTTACAACAAGGGGTGGTGAGGGACAGAGTCTCTGAATTAAGCAGAAAGCTCTCACCCAGTCAAGAGATCAGGGCTAGATCCAACACCGTTTTTTAGCTCACTGCACCATCCCAGTTTCAGAACCTGGCTGTATGCAAATTAGTCTGTTCCTGTCCCAGTGCATGATGGGAACAGGGCAAACCAAACTACAAAAGCCAATTCTTACACTGGGAAGGAAACAAGCTCCCGGGGACCGGTTTCTGGCATTACAGCCGTCTTCGGTCCGGTTTGCTTGAATCCTGATGGTGCAATGAGCAAGGGTCTCACATCTGAGAATACCCTTCCACGCTTAGGGTGGACAAAAATATTTACAACAAGGGGTGGTGAGGGACAGAGTCTCTGAATTAAGCAGAAAGCTCTCACCCAGTCAAGAGATCAGGGCTAGATCCAACACCGTTTTTTAGCTCACTGCACCATCCCAGTTTCAGAACCTGGCTGTATGCAAATTAGTCTGTTCCTGTCCCAGTGCATGATGGGAACAGGGCAAACCAAACTACAAAAGCCAATTCTTACACTGGGAAGGAAACAAGCTCCCGGGGACCGGTTTCTGACATTACAGCCGTCTTCGGCCCGGTTTGCTTGAATCCTGATGGTGCAATGAGCAAGGGTCTCACATCTGAGAATACCCTTCCACGCTTAGGGTGGACAAAAATATTTACAACAAGGGGTGGTGAGGGACAGAGTCTCTGAATTAAGCAGAAAGCTCTCACCCAGTCAAGAGATCAGGGCTAGATCCAACACCGTTTTTTAGCTCACTGCACCATCCCAGTTTCAGAACCTGGCTGTATGCAAATTAGTCTGTTCCTGTCCCAGTGCATGATGGGAACAGGGCAAACCAAACTACAAAAGCCAATTCTTACACTGGGAAGGAAACAAGCTCCCGGGGACCGGTTTCTGGCATTACAGCCGTCTTCGGCCCGGTTTGCTTGAATCCTGATGGTGCAATGAGCAAGGGTCTCACATCTGAGAATACCCTTCCACGCTTAGGGTGGACAAAAATATTTACAACAAGGGGTGGTGAGGGACAGAGTCTCTGAATTAAGCAGAAAGCTCTCACCCAGTCAAGAGATCAGGGCAAGATCCAACACCGTTTTTTAGCTCACTGCACCATCCCAGTTTCAAAACCTGGCTGTATGCAAATTAGTCTGTTCCTGTCCCAGTGCATGATGGGAACAGGGCAAACCAAACTACAAAAGCCAATTCTTACACTGGGAAGGAAACAAGCTCCCGGGGACCGGTTTCTGGCATTACAGCCGTCTTCGGCCCGGTTTGCTTGAATCCTGATGGTGTAATGAGCAAGGGTCTCACATCTGAGAATACCCTTCCACGCTTAGGGTGGACAAAAATATTTACAACAAGGGGTGGTGAGGGACAGAGTCCCTGAATTAAGCAGAAAGCTCTCACCCAGTCAAGAGATCAGGGCTAGATCCAACACCGTTTTTTAGCTCACTGCACCATCCCAGTTTCAGAACCTGGCTGTATGCAAATTAGTCTGTTCCTGTCCCAGTGCATGATGGGAACAGGGCAAACCAAACTACAAAAGCCAATTCTTACACTGGGAAGGAAACAAGCTCCCGGGGACCGGTTTCTGGCATTACAGCCGTCTTCGGCCCGGTTTGCTTGAATCCTGATGGTGCAATGAGCAAGGGTCTCACATCTGAGAATACCCTTCCACGCTTAGGGTGGACAAAAATATTTACAACAAGGGGTGGTGAGGGACTAGCCTATAACAGCAGCCCACCTCTCATGCATTACCCGCCATCTCCCGAGCCTCGCTTTCCCCGCAGTATTTATTTTACGCTCCCAATGATGCCCCGTACATCCCCAAGACCACAACCGTCCCCATCCACCAGACCGGCAACCTCCTACCAATGCATAGTATATGTATTTTTGTCCTAAACCAAAATTAAAATGCTGGCCCTGCATAACGAAGGTCATTTTGAATTATAGAGCCACAAATAGAGTATTTAGAAAAGCATGGTGTTAACCCCTGTGGAGCGAAAAGTTTCATTGGCTTGGCACACCATAAGAGGACTTCTTATTCTATTTGCAATACCAGCCACCCGGCAACCTCCTTCTCCCGCTACCTGCCGCAGCTCCCTGCCTCCCCCAGATCCCACCCCTCCGACCAACTTGGTGCCCGCCTCATTTGGTCACCCATTAGGAAACTTTTGTCACGCTCACTTGCGAGCCCCCCCCCCCCCCAGCATCAGGCCGAACCCAGCGTTGAAGCACCATTGTGCAGCTCTGCGATGACCCGACAGCGCTTAACCCCCTGCAGCAGAACATTTGCAAAGCACATTTGATCTGAGTTAATAAGAACTTGTATTTTTTATAAAACGTGGGCTTCCAGCTGACTGGCAAACAAGCCTAATCTAATAATTTCTTTTTAACACCATGGTCCACGCGCACTTACACACACCTCATATAATTTACTCCCAGGCCGGCGGGCCAAGGTGTTCAATTTTTTACAAATGATAATTGAACGGGGACGGTGGCTGGCGTCAACACTATTCATGTGGTCATTGTGCATCAAGCAGGGCAATTAAGAGCACTAAAGAGAAAGATGTGGGTGCGAAAGGCATTGGTGCGTAATGGCGGCAGGTTTCCACATTACACCATTTCAAAGATAGGAACAACTGCGGATATCACCGGCTTCTAACGCGCGGCCAAGCATCTGAACATGCACTTTCTGGTCTTTTAAAAGCCAACACTTTTGGTTTCCCATTGCGCGGATGCTCCTGTAATTTCTCTCTTGTCCCGATACTAGAGATAAGAGATAAAAGAAGGACTCCGACTCTGGCGCCCCTTTTGGACTCGAAAGACATCCTCTAATGCGCGTGTTGTACATTGAGGTATCTACAAAGCACTTCCTTTCTACCAGGGTGTCTCCACTGATTCCAAAACAGCATCACAGCTGCAGGTTAAAAGGGCACTGTGTCTGTGCAGGAGGCAGCCAGCGTCACCTCTAATAGCCGTCACTGTCCCCTGTCAGCCGCCTCCGTTTCCTATCCGTGGGAGTAAACTTCAGTGATTCTAATAATAGTCAGTAATAATACCACCACAGCATCACTCAGCACCACCACAGCATCACTCAGCACCTCCACAGCACCACTCAGCACCACCACTCAGCACCACCACAGCATCACTCAGCACCACCACAGCATCACTCATCACCACCACTCAGCACCACCACAGCATCACTCAGCACCACCACTCAGCACCACCACAGCATCACTCAGTACCACCACAGCATCACTCAGCACCACCACAGCACCACCACAGCATCACTTAGCACCACCACTCAGCACCACCACAGCATCACTCAGCACCACCACTCAGCATCACCACAGCATCACTCAGCACCACCACAGCATCACTCAGCACCACCACAGCACCACCGAGCACCACAACAGCATCACTCAGCACCACCACAGCATCACTCAGCACCACCACAGCACCACTCAGCGCCACCCCAGCACCACTCAGCGCCACCCCAGCACCACCACAGCACCACTCAGCAGCACCACAGCACCACTCAGCAGCACCACTCAGCAGCACCACTCAGCACCACCACAGCACCACTCAGCAACAGCACAGCAGCAATAAGCACAACACCAGCCTCACTCAGCGCAACACCAGCATCACTCAGCGACACCCCAACATCACTCAGCGACACACCAGCATCAGTCAGCAACAACACAACATCACTCAGCACCACCCAAAAATCACCATTAGCGCCAGCACAACATTACTCAGCACCAACACAGCACCGCTCTGCGCCACCACATTATCACTAGGCAGCAACACATTAACACTCAGCACAACACCATCAACACCACAGCACCACTCTACACCACAACAACACAAATCAGCACCACCACAGCAACACTCAAAGCAAAGACCAAAGCCATTGGGATTTGTAATATCAATACATGTAAGTCAGGGAAAAACTAAACATGTATCTTTACTAATGCTATAGGTGTCACATTTGCAAATTTTATAACTATTGGCATTTCAAAGAACAATATTAATAATTTTAATATTTTAAAAACTTAAACATAACTTAAACAAGCATTGGAAATGCAATAGGTCTCGCACCATTAGAGTTAGTGCTTTTAGAATTGTTTATGGGTTTTTTTTGTAAATGTTTAGCATTTTTGTTTCCTGTAGCCAATGCTAAAGAATTACAAAAAAAAAGCCATAAACATTTCTTAAAGCTCTAACTGAAATGGTCTGAGACCTATTGCACTGTGTGAGGGTGAGGGGTTGAGGGTGAGTGAGGGTGAGGGTGAGGGTGGGTGAGGGTGAGTGAGGGTGAGGGGTTGAGGGTGAGTGAGGGTGAGTGAGGGTGAGGGGTTGAGGGGGAGTGAGAGTGAGGGTGAGTGAGAGTGAGGGTGAGTGAGGGTGAGGGTGAGTGAGGGTGAGGGTGAGTGAGGGTGAGGGGTTGAGGGTGAGGTGTTGAGGGTGAGTGAGGGTGAGTGAGGTGTTGAGGGTGAGGGTGAGTTAGGGTGAGGGGTTGAGGGTGAGTGAGAGTAGTTGAGGCTGAGTGAGGGTGAGTGAGAGTGAGGGTGAGTGAGGGGTTGAGGGTGAAGGTTTGAGGGTGAGGGTGAGGGGTTGAGGGTGAGTGAGGGTGAGGGGTTGAGGGAGGGTGAGTGTGGGTGAGGGTGAGTGAGGGTGAGGGTGAGTGAGGGTGAGTGAGGGTGAGGAGTTGAGGGTGCGGGTGAGTGAGTGTGAGGGGTTGAGGTTGAGTGAGGGTGAGGGTGAGTGAGGGTGAGGCTGAGGTGTTGAGGGTGAGTGAGGGTGAGTGAGAGGTTGAGTGCGAAGGGTTGAGGGTGTGAGGGTGAGGGATTGAGGGTGAGTGAGGGTGGAGGGTGAGGGGGTGAGGGTGGGGGGGTGAGGGTGAGGGGGTGAGGGTGAGGGTGTGAGGGTGAGGGGGTGAGGGGTGAGGGTGAGGGGGTGAGGGGGTGAGGGGTGAGGGGTGAGAGTGAGGGGGTGAGGGTTAGGGGGTGATTGTTAGGGGGTGTGAGCGTTAGGGGGTGTGAGCGTTAGGGGGTGTGAGCGTTAGGGGGTGTGAGGGTGAGTGTGAGTGAGGGGGTGTGAGGCTTCGGGTGTGTGACGTTGCGTGAGTGTGTGTGAGGGTGAGTGAGGGTGTGAGAGGTGTTGTTATGCAGAGGGTGTGTGACGGTGTGTGAGGGTGTGTGAGGGTGAGTGTGAGTCATTGTGAGGTGTTGAGGGTGAGTGAGGGTGAGTGAGGGGTTGAGGGTGAGTGGGGGTGAGGGTGGGTGAGTTTTATAGCAGAGTAGCTCCTTTGTGACTCCTTGTCACCCGAACACTTTTTCCACTCTTGGGATTTGATACTAGTAAGCCGGTTGCACTAATACATCTGAACGTTAGATCCAAAATGACAAGGCATGTTTTTAAAAAAATCCACTCGGGTCAGTGATGGTAAAGATTTGTGACTCTGTGCCGACAGTTGCATCCTCAATGTGCAGCCACGGCTCTCTCCGCGTGATTGGATTTGCCAGCTTGTCAACATTTTTCAAACCATTACATTGATAGTGCGGGGTGAGAGAGGGGAGGTGCTGGCGGCTGGGGAGGGGGAACAGATGGCGATGGCAGGAGATTACACAGACGGCGGCCTATAGTTTAGCCCTGGCCTTTGGGGGTGTGGGAGGAGTGCGGGAACAGACGGCGAGGGGAGGAGAGTAGGAACGGAGGGCATTGCTGTGGGGAGGGGGGAGGAGAAATGCGACGCGACATGGCAGGCAGGGGAGGGGGCGGAGCGGGGGTGTGGGAGGAGTGCGGGAACAGACGGCGAAATTTCTACCTAGAATTTTGTGTTCTATTTCCTGTTTCTCCGCAAATTTATTCCGGTCAGTCCTGAACCTGTGTCCCTGAGCAAAACTTCGTAGAAACCTTAAGTTAACTTTATTCACAGACTGCGAAGCACGTTATTTCAGCTAAATAAATGCCACCTGTGCTATTTCCCCGCAACAGTGCTTGGTAGAAATGAGAGCTATAGCGTTAGCATAGTTAACATGTTACTGTTTAGGGCACACAGAAACACGGCTCAACTGCGACGACATTTATGACTGAAAACGGAGTGGTTGAACACTAATAATTGACAGATTTGAACTCGGTTTTCGTCGGTCTTTAACAGTGTTCAGTCAAACCAAAAGTGAGCTAACAATCAAGGGAGAAGATATTTTCAGACACGCGTCCTTTGAACCTTTGAAGCGCTTTCCAAGAAAATTGCAGAGCCAACAGAACGGGCTTCCGTCTCATCACTACCAACTCAATTACCTGGCAGAAACCAGGCAAACTGGCAGCAAGGAGACTGCTGGGCTTGGTTTGACAAAAGCAGCAACCATGTGTGTGCGAACTTCTGCTAAGTGAAGTCCCACAGCAGTCGAAGAGGCTGTTGTAGCACACACTGCAAGTTCTTGTGCACAAGCGCTGCCACAGTGTAGGCATAGTCCGAGAGCTCAGTGTTTGGAGAGGTGGTGGTCTCCAATGTGGTATAAAGCAATTTAGCTCTATGCTTTAGAAACGAATGCTGACGGCAATGAAGGGTAACCAGGCCTCTTTAAATCAAGATAATACACTGCATAAGGGCATGTCAGCCTTCACCCCATCACTACTTTAGTGTACTACAACAAGTCTGGTAGCAGCATTCTGTGGGGAGGGGGGAGGAGAAATGCGACGCGACATGGCAGGCAGGGGAGGGGGCGGAGCGGGGGTGTGGGAGGAGTGCGGGAACAGACGGCGAGGGGAGGAGAGTAGGAACGGAGGGCATTGCTGAGGGGGGAGGAGAAATGCGACGCGACATGGCAGGCAGGGGAGGGGGCGGAGCGGGGGTGTGGGAGGAGTGCGGGAACAGACGGCGAAATTTCTGCCTAGAATTTTGTGTTCTATTTCCTGTTTCTCCGCAAATTTATTCCGGTCAGTCCTGAACCTGTGTCCCTGAGCAAAACTTCATAGAAACCTTAAGTTAACTTTATTCACAGACTGCGAAGCACGTTATTTCAGCTAAATAAATGCCACCTGTGCTATTTCCCCGCAACAGTGCTTGGTAGAAATGAGAGCTATAGCGTTAGCATAGTTAACACGTTACTGTTTAGGGCACACAGAAACACGGCTCAACTGCGACGACATTTATGACTGAAAACGGAGTGGTTGAACACTAATAATTGACAGATTTTAACTCGGTTTTCGTCGGTCTTTAACAGTGTTCAGTCAAACCAAAAGTGAGCTAACAATCAAGGGAGAAGATATTTTCAGACACGCGGCCTTTGAACCTTTGAAGCGCTTTCCAAGAAAATTGCAGAGCCAACAGAACGGGCTTCCGTCTCATCACTACCAACTCAATTACCTTGCAGAAACCGGGCAAACTGGCAGCAAGGAGACTGCTGGGCTTGGTTTGACGAAAGCAGCAACCATGTGTGTGCGAACTTCTGCTAAGTGAAGTCCCACAGCAGTCGAAGAGGCTGTTGTAGCACACACTGCAAGTTCTTGTGCACAAGCGCTGCCACAGTGTAGGCATAGTCCGAGAGCTCAGTGTTTGGAGAGGTGGTGGTCTCCAATGTGGTATAAAGCAATTTAGCTCTATGCTTTAGAAACGAATGCTGACGGCAATGAAGGGTAACCAGGCCTCTTTAAATCAAGATAATACACTGCATAAGGGCATGTCAGCCATCACCCCATCACTACTTTAGTGTACTACAACAAGTCTGGTAGCAGCATTCTGTGGGGAGGAGAAATGCGACGCGACATGGCAGGCAGGGGAGGGGGCGCAGCGGGGGTGCAGGAGGAGTGCGGGAACAGACGGCGAGGGGAGGAGAGTAGGAGGAGGAGAGTAGGGGAGGCACGGCCTAGCGGCCGTGCAATCAAGAAGTGAGGGGGCGGAGCTGGGGGAGGCTGTGAGAGAGAGAGTAGGCAAGGCAGGCGGCTGGGGGCAATTCATGCGCATTGAGCTTAAATTTCTCGTGCACTGCAAGGAATCGCCACGATTCCTTGCAAGTTGGATAAAGAGTGGATAAGCCACCATAGACTCGCAAGCTCGATGCGCATGCGCATCGACAGGCGAGACCTAAAAATAATTATATTTACAATACCAATAGCTCCAACTTTTCTAATGCGAGACCTATTGCATTTCCAATGCTTGTTATTGACATGGTCACCTGACTGATGACACCTGTGGTGGATGAACATGGGGTGAGGTTAAGGACAGCCTCCCTGGGAGGGACTGCCTATTGATGTGTCCTTCAGGACATTACATTCCACCCAAACACCAAATGAAAGATGAGTGCAAACGGTAGAAACAGAACAAACCAAACTGAATGCCACTGAGTCTACCAGCCTTCAGAGTCACTCAGAAGAGCAGCAGTGGGCACATGGGCAAAGGAGGCTGGCTGCATCAGGACATTGTTGCCCGCATTCAAAATTTAGTCTGAAGGAGACAGTGCACAAACACTGGAGCAAGGAAGTCTGAGGTCTTCTGACAACATGCCGCATTGCCCGGCTCATCCGCCCTATTTTCGGCGTCCGGCTCTCCAGTCCCACATCAGCGCTGATTCAGGCGCCGGTCGCCTTCAGACGTGGAGATTGTTCCGCCCTATCTAGGTTCCGCATTGACCAGCCCTCTCCGCTTCTGGTTTACTACGCAGATATTGTGCTGCGTGTGGCTTCAAATTGTTTCATATCACAGACGTGATAACCTGCCCCCTACTTATCTGGACGACATCAAACGCCCCCCCTCCCACTAGTGGTTCAAGTTTACAGCCCCTTCTTGCCGCCTTGCTGACCTCCTAGCAGGCCTTCACCTGCCCGAGTGCGGTATCGGGCTGGTAATCCCGGCCAGGATACCAGCTGCTTTCTCATTGCAGACGTGCTTCTGCTGCAGCCCTCAACTTTTTGATCCAGCTGGCTGTTAGCTCATGGTCGACCTTAACTTCGTCTTCCAATTTCCATGCAAACTTCCCAGGCACTCGTTCCATTGCCTAGTCCTGATAAGATTCCACTGTCTTTCAGGGATAAAAATGTCGTCGACACACGTCTCTAATTCTAGACTTCAATCTGTATTACACTACTGAGTATGAGATGCTAACTGATTGTGACTTCTTTTCATTTATATTTCCACAAACATAAAAGTCACCTTTTTAAGTCACTTGCCTGGGATCAGGAAATTGGCTGATTTCCTTGTACCTCAACACGGTTTGCTCACTCAACTTTTGTATAAATTTTGCCATATATTATTGCTTAAATACATGTTTCTATTCTGTTTATACATGCTTACACCCCCATTTTTGAATGTGAAAATTGTGTTATTGTACTTATCCCTTGTTTTTCCCAATAAACATACCTGCTGGACTCATATCGAAAGAGTAGAGTTTGGTACACCTTGCTGCATGCTCATGAGTGTTTGTGTTGAGGGTCAAAAGTTCAAAAGGCTGCATAAGTAGCATTGTTGGAATCTTTTGCGAGGCATCCTTTTATTGTGTTGTGGCTACACCGTAGTATAGTAGCAGTTACTCTTTCCTTTGCAAGCATCTGAAAACTAGTGTAGTACCACTACTCACCTGTAAAGAAGCAACACGACCTGCAGTGGCTTACTTTGTAAGGTCACGTTGGAGGCAGTGCCTGGGTCGGACCCCTGGTGAGTGCTGATAGTCTGTGAGTTCTGGAGCCCCTTGGCAGCAACCATAATATTCTTCCCCTAGTTCTCCTTCATCTGCATGGTACTGGTGCAGAAAACAGCAGTGCCCTATAGAGGTTGGCTGTGAGTGTCACACTGCCTCTGTGACTGAGTGCTGTTGGCTTAGGGGCATTCTGTGAGATGCGGAGGACAGATCCCTGCAGTGTGCCTTTTTATGCAGTGGGCACAGACATTGCATGTCCTGCGGTTGCACCCCACTGACTCGAGCACCTCACAGACCAGGAACACTGCCACTTGGAATGGAATGGAATGGAATGAGGATTTGTAAAGCGCGAGGCTACCCAGGGGCGTCCCAGCGCTATGAAAACGAATGAGTTGTGCCGGAGGGTTTGGGGGGAGAGGCTGAATGAAGAGTTAAATTGAAGTTTTGCTGAAAAGCCAGGTTTTTAACAGTTTGCGGAAAGTGAGAAGGTTGGGTTCAGATCTGATGTGGAGGGGAAGGGAATTCCACATCTTGGCTAGGTTATAAGAGAGCATGCGGCCTCCACATCTGGTCTTCCTGATGCGTGGTACTGAGGGGAGGTGGGAGGTCGCGGATCTGAGTGGGCGAGAGGGTAGGTAGGCTTTCACCAGGGGGGAATTGATAGGGGGTCTGTTCCCCAGTAGGAGCGGTGTGCGATGCACATGCTCTTGAACTCGATCCTGGATCTTACAGGGAGTCAGTGGAGGTCTCTCAGTCGGGATCTAACTGAAGTTCGGCGGTGAATGTCCAGGAGAATTCTTGCTGCACAATTTTGGATGACCTGGAGTCTGTTAAGTGTAGATTGTAGGGCCCAAAGCTATAGGGCGTTTCCACAGTCTAGACGGGAAAGGATCAGTCCTTGAACCATAATCCGTCTTGAGTGGAATGGAAGGAGAGGGAAAATTTAACGAAGTACCCTAATCAGCCCAAAGCAGGTGGCGGCAAGCTTGGTGGCTTGATAATTGAAGGTTAAGGTGTGGTCGAGCCAGATGCCTAGGCTCTTGATTTGCTCCTTGGGATGCGGGGGACTTCCTAAACAGAGGGGCCAGATAGAATCGATGTATTTTGCGATGTTATTTCCAAGGAGCATTATCTCTGTTTTGTCCCCGTTAAGTTTAAGACAAGAGCCAGACATCCAGGCAGTGACGGCTTCAAGGCATGTGTGTAGACTGTGATGAGAGTTCAGGGGGGGGGGGATCCAGTGCTACCACTAGCTGCGTGTCGTCCGCATAAGTGACGATCTTCACCCCGAAAGGGTGGACGACATCAGCTAGGGGGCGTAGGTAGACATTAAAAAGGGTGGGGCTCAGGGAGGAGCCCTGAGGCACTCCACACCTAAGAGGTCTACTGGCAGAGGAAAAGTCCCTCTCAAAGACTTGGAAAGACCTGTCTGAGAGGAAAGACCTCAGCCAATTGAGTGCTATGCCCAACACTCCTATTTCCTCAAGACGATGGAGTAGAATATTATGATTGACAGTGTGGAAGGCGGCACTTAGGTCGAGTAGGACGATAGCCGTGGACCTGCCATCGTCCAAGATCTTCCTTGCCTCCTCCGTCACTGCAATCAGTGCAGTCTCCGTACCATGACGGGGCCTGAAGCCAGTCTGAGAGAGGTCTAATATGTTATTGGCTTCCAGGAAGTCAGTGAGGGCGATGTTAACATGCTTCTCTAGGAGTTTGCTAAGCCATGGCAGGAGAGAGATGGGTTGATAGCTAGCGGGGTTGGATTGGTCGAGACTATGTTTTTTTAATAAAGCTTTTACCATTGCTCACTTCCATGGAGGTGGAACGATACCAGTCTGAAGGGAGGAGTTGAGAAGATCTTGGATGATGGGCGAGATCAGATGGAATATCTGGGTGAGAGTACTAGGAGGAGCTGGGTCAGTAGGTGATCCAGATTTAACCTGGCTCATGAGTTTTTCCAGGTTAATAAGTTCTAAGGAGGGGAAGCTATTAAGAACACAAGGGGATACTGTTGTGCAGCCTGTGTTGACAGAATCTGTGGACAGAGTGACAGTGGGGGGAAAAGAAGAGTTGATGGTTTTTATCTTCTGGTAGAAGAATTCCGCTATTTCCTCGCAGTGGGTCTGGGTGTTATTGTGGGGTTTTGGGGCATCCGGAAGTTGCCGAAGGGATTTGGCTATCTGATATATCTCCCTAGGTTTGGAGGCTGCCTTCTCGATCTTGAGTTCGAAATATTTGGCCTGAGCTAGATGGATATTTAGTTTGTAGTTTTTTATTGCCTTTCGATAGCTCGCTTTGTCTGCTGGGAGGTAGCTGAGGCGGCATTTCCTTTCAAGTCGTTTACAGATACGTTTGGCCTCTCGTAGATCATTTGTATACCACAGGGCTGTGGGATTGCCCCGCTTAGGATGAAGGTATTTTAGTGGTAATACAATATCTAAGGAACTGGTGATCCACTCGTTATAGTTCTCGTTATCTTGAGTGGGAGTGGATAGGCTAGTGGGTTTGGTGCTCTGTAGGAGATCCTGCCACTCAGATAGAGGGAGTTTGGACCAGTTGCGGGAGCGGTGGGTTGTCGGGGGTTTGGGGGGGAGGTGAAGAGGCAAGGTCCAAGTGAACGGGATGAGGGAGTGGTCAGACCATGGAAGGGGGGAGGGATTTCCAACTTGAAGGTTTTTGCAGTTGCTAAAGATAGGATCTAGAAGGTGACCTTTCTGGTGGGTAGGCCCAGTGACACGTTGGCGTAATTCGAGGGCAAATAGGCTAGAGGAGAGTTCTCTGGCTGTAGAGTCATTAGGGTCATCTAGGTGGATGTGAAGGTCGCCTAAGATTGTAAAATTGGCAGAGCTCACTGTGAGACTTGCCGCTATCGAGGCAAGATCTGAAAGAAATTGCCCATGTGGTCCTGGCGGCCGATAAATGAGCATACCCGAAAAGGTATGTGTGGCGCTGAATTTTATAAAGAAAGGGAGGCATTCACAGTCAGGGAAGATTATTGGGGTGCTAGTGACCACGTAATCGGATTTATGAATTACTGCCAGGCCACCGCCAATGCCTTTTTTGCGGTCTAGGCAAAGTATTTGATAACCAGGAGGTAGCGAATGTACCAGGTCAGGTTCAGAGTGTTCTTGTAGCCACGTTTCTGTGGCGATGAGAACGTCTGGGTTCATCTCCTCCAGCAATAGGGAAATTTCCGTGGAGTGTTTGGGGAGTGAGCGGCAGTTAAGCAGCAGCATCAGAATTGAAGTAGGTTTCTTTATGCTGTGGGAGAAATTAAAACCACACTGATTACAGACGGTGTGTTGGATAGAGAGGTCCCATGTGTGTAGACAGGGTGGACTTACTGTCTGGTTTAGTTGGTGCAGGAGCTGCGAGTTGTAGGTGATGGTCTGGGATGATGGCTGAGCAGGGGGGGTGGCCCGTGGCCCCGGCCGGTGGCGGACGGGCGCAGACGGGCTTGCCATAGGCGCTCCTTCGGCACGCAAACGTCGCGCCCGCTGCGCTCATCCGCTGCACGACCGGAATATGCACATGATTTATACCACTGCGGGGTGTGGATCGGCTTGGGGGCGTGGCCTAAAAAGGGGCGTGGCCTCTGCTCGTGGCGAGAGGCGCGAAGGAGTATTGGTGTCTAGCGTGCAGCGTCAGCGCTGGCTCCGCTGCGACTGACAGCTATTTTCCAAGTAAGTGGTTAAAATGCACAAGTAATCTGTGACAATCGGTTTAAAAAAAATACAAGTAAATCTGTGACAATAAGTTTTTAAAGAAGTGCCTCGCTCCCGGCTTCCGCCTCAGGAACACAACTATAAGCTTCGCCTAGCACCCTGATTCGGCGTCTTATGTAGGAGTTGGCTTGGGGTGTGGCCTAAAAAGGGGCGTGGCCTCTGCTCGTGGCGAGAGGCGCGAAGGAGTATTGGTGTCTAGCGTGCAGCGTCAGCGCTGGCTCCGCTGCGACTGACAGCTATTTTCCAAGTAAGTGGTTAAAATGCACAAGTAATCTGTGACAATCGGTTTAAAAAAAATACAAGTAAATCTGTGACAATAAGTTTTTAAAGAAGTGCCTCGCTCCCGGCTTCCGCCTCAGGAACACAACTATAAGCTTCGCCTAGCACCCTGATTCGGCGTCTTATGTAGGAGTTGGCTTGGGGTGTGGCCTAAAAAGGGGCGTGGTTTCTGCTCGTGGCGAGAGGCACGAAGGAGTATTGGTGTCTAGCGTGCAGCGTCAGCGCTGGCTCCGCTGCGACTGACAGCTAGTTTCCAAGTAAGTGGTTAAAATGCACAAGTAATCTGTGACAATCGGTTTTAAAAAAATACAAGTAAATCTGTGACAATAAGTTTTTAAAGAAGAAGTGCCTCGCTCCCGGCTTCCGCCTCAGGAGCACAACTATAAGCTTTGCCTAGCGCCCTGATTCGGCGTCTTATGTAGGAGTTGGCTTGGGGGCGTGGCCTAAAAAGGGGCGTGGCCTCTGCTTGTGGCGAGAGGCACGAAGGAGTATTGGTTTCTAGCGTGCAGCATCAGCGCTGGCTCCGCTGCGACTGACAGCTAGTTTCCAAGTAAGTGGTTAAAATGCACAAGTAATCTGTGACAATCGGTTTTAAAAAAATACAAGTAAATCTGTGACAATAAGTTTTTAAAGAAGAAGTACCTCGCTCCCGGCTTCCGCCTCAAGAGCACAACTATAAGCTCAGTAGATAGATTGCCTGAAGGTCCACCAGCCTCTGTGCATGCTGGGTGGTGTCCCACCTTGTGAGGCCAGGATGCACCCCACACTTGATTATCAAAGCAGACAAATTTGTTGTTGTTGGTGCTGCAGGGTTGGCACAGAGGCTAATGGTCTCTTCCCTTCTCTACCATGACAGGAGGCAGTCAGTAGGAGGCACGTAGTGTTTTCTAACCGCCATCATGGCCTCCTATCTCTGCAGTCTCAATCCCTGCTACCAGGATGGAGGAGGAAACAGTTCCTACCGGGTCTTCAACCCTGTTCAGGGGCAGTGGGGACAATCTCCCGCTCTGGTTGGATCCACCCTCTCCTCCTCGCTCATGGTGCCTTCTCTCACCGAGCGGGGCTGAAGCACTGGATAGCTTCCCTCAGCGGCCTCTACAACGCATCACTGCAGAGCTGTCCCTCAGCTGGTGGTGCTGCAACGGGGTAGAGGTATGGTGTTGGAGTATGGTGTAGCAACCATCCTCATAACCAAAAATTATTTCATGGGCTCTAGGCCTGCATGCTGAATAAAAGGACACTTTATTATAATGTTGTAACTGGTCCTGGGCTGGTGGCTACAAGACTTTTTATTGACAGAGTAACCTGACTGATGATGCCTGAGGCGGATGGGTGTGGGGATAGTACCCCAGGGAGGGGTGCCTAGAGGCGTGTCCACCAGACACTACGTGCACCTCAATGCTATTCAGCGTTTCAGTACTGAATCTCCACCTAAAGATCAGCCAAAGTCACTTAATCTTGAAGGGCAGTATCCCCAGCTGTTCCAGTACTGGCCCCCATACACCTGTACCAATGCACGCCAATCCTGCTCTAAAGCACGCCATGGTACTGCAGTCTGCAATACTAGGAATTATACCGCTGCCAATGTGCCTAAACCCTAACTTGTACCATTGCCTGCTCTTCAACTACTGGTACTCAAACCCAAACGCGTGGGCTCACATACAAAACCGCATACACGATTGACACATCCCACAAACTGCACACACATGACAGGCGCACACACCACAAATACAAACATCCATCTCAGACACACGAGACATGCGTACTTTCAGCACATAAAACAAACACCACTCCAAACACACCACACACACACACACCATATATATGCCAAGGACTGCACCCAATGAAACACACCGCACAGATACACTCTCACTAACTACAGTCACACATACGCACCCCATGCACCTTGCACAAACTACAGATGCAAACACCCCACATCACACACACTCAAGAGAAAAACGCACAACTCAAACAGACAACAGCCATGCATATCACAAACATACACAAGCCCACCAAATACACACACAGGGTACGCATGAAACACACCCAATACATGCATCCCAAATACACACCGCACAGACGCTCTGCGCCTCAGTCTTCATCGGTGCGAAGAAACGTTAGGAATACGGAAAACTTGAAATGATTTTGGAAATAAATTGCCTTTTCAAGGCCCCAAAAGAGCGGGCAGCCCCTCCTGACGAGGTGAAGACTGAGTTATTCACATTGTGTTTTCCAATCAAGCGACAGTGCAGTCACGGCGTGTGTTCCCAGCCACTTCTGGGCCTCCAGAGCTGCAGAGACGGATAATAATAACGCAATCGATTTAATTCAAAGGTTAAATTTGCCCTGCCCACTGCAAGGCACCTCGGGGCCCCGCGCGACCCCGATCAGCGCCTGCACGCGACTCGCAGGCCAGAAGGTGGGCTCTTACAAACAAGCCCGCCAGTGTAGTGATGCAAATAACCGAGGATGGAAACTGAAGAGCACCTAACAGTCACGCTGGCACCTGCCAAAGACATTAATCAGGACGCAGATAACAAAAGCCAATGCTGCCAGCATACAGTCCCATAAAACGACCCCAGAAAATCCCCCAGAGATGAAAAATAAAATGGTAATGAAGTTAATCAGGGATTTAAGTGGAATGAAAAATATGGCGGGGTCTCTCGTAGGGGCGTGGCCACTGTAATTAAGGGCATAACCTAAAACACTTGAGCGAAAAATCTGTATTCAGTATAGTGTGCTGCCCCACTGGTATTTTGCTGTTTCTATCCATTTATCCAGCTATTTAACACAACACGCAACATCACTCCAACAACAAGCCAGGACTATTGGCTTAGTCAATAGTTGTAAATTGCAAAAGATAAATAAGCAACAACTATGACGTATATAATATTGAAAATGGATCTGCTCTTGTTTGAGAGGTTGTGGCATAAGGGTAGAGCTGCCGACTTTCAAGCTGAGAAAGCAGGTTTGAGCCTCACGTCAGCTCAACATCTGTGAATCAAAACATGAATATATAAAAATGGAGAGGCCCATAGGGACCCGTTTCGGCACCTGCCTTCAAGAACTGCTGGTGCTGAGCACTGGCAGGACCCAGCCCACTTAAAGCCCTAAAGTTAATTCACAGCAATTTTATTTTTCGTCACCTTGCCCCGAATGGAGTGTCAGGAAAGGGTGGAGTCTGCTCAATGGCAGCAGCAGGGAGGAAGTGGTTGGCACCCTTTCCTCCCTGGCCCTCAATTTAGTGTTTTGGGGGCACCTACATAGGTGCCCCCTACATATCCCTGCACCATTTGGCAGGCACTGCATGGTGCCTGCTACATAATGCGGGGATATGTAGGATGTCCATGTTTTTTATTGCAGAGTGTGTTGCATCCCGCAGCACCCGCCGCAATACAAAAGATAGACATTGCGACCGGTGTGGTGACGGTCGCATCGTAAATGGGGTGGTGAGACCGCCGACTTGCGGTCAGGCAGTCCCATTTCGCCAATCCAATGAGGGCCTTAACCCCTTCCATGCTCATGACGAGCTCAGCTCGTCATGAGGCACAGTGGAGCTGTGCTGATGACGAGCTGAGCTCGTCATGACACCAGCAAAATGGCAATTTCCAGCACAGGGGAAAAATAACCACAGCAGCGATGTGGTTAAGTTACTTATAAGGCTGGTGGCCAATATTCAATATGATTCAACTTCAAACATTACAAAAAGCAAATAATAAAGACAAAGCCTCATTCTGATTCCAGTCATCTAGAATCCTAGAAATCGTAAGGACGTCATAATTCTGAAAGTACCTGGGGGCCACCAAATGCTCTACAAATGTATACCAGGGGACATAAGTTCTACCAGACAGGACTTTCAATGCTTTGACCAACAAAGGTCAATCACCAGAAATCCCATCACCTGAGCCAGCAAAGACTACAGCAAATAAACACTAATATCAAAGCAGACATTACCACTGGGAGTTATGTCCTTTTTGGATGGATGTGCCTTCCAACTCAAACCCATACCTGTGTTTTTGAAGGTCTGGTCATGTTCTAGGTTTATTTGCTAGGGGCCTGTAGCCCTCATTATACTGAAGCACAGTACCTCCCGTGGAGACATAATTCATAATTTCAGTTATTTTCTTAATGACATTCAATTACACTCTTTATGAATTTTCATGTCGTAAAAAAACCCTTTTTATAACCAGATTTTTCCGTGGGCACCAATAAATCACCAGAAGCGAAACAAGCATGTCTTATCAACTTCTCTGCACCTTCATAATTGTGAAGCTTAATTATCTTTATATGCATTAAACAAATCATAAAAAAAGCTAGTTCCAATTATTTATGGTACGCAGTTTGTTCTAACAGTTAATTTTAATGCAATAATTAATAAACATTATTTTGCATTCTTCTATAAGTTGAATTTTGAACATTGGCTCCCAGTCTGCAAAAGGATCACCTTCAAAGCACTCACTTTAGCACACCGTGCTCTTCATAATTCAGCCCCCATCTACCTGAACAAAAGAATTAAAAAGCACCAGCCAAGCAGAAAGGTAAGGTCTAGTAAGGCTCACCTTTTACCCGCCCCCCCCCCCCCTTCAACAGACCTGGACCTGGAACTTCCTAGAATGCACAGCCAAAATATGGACCAGACTCACACTGAAGCTAAGTTGCATAGAAAATTAAACTGCATTTCGCAAATCCCTGAAGAGCCATCTCTTCAGTCTGTAATTCCTTCTCTCCTCCTCCCCACGTTACTCAAGCTACAGTGCTAGGACACAGTTTCTGAGTAGCTGTCGCACTGTACAAATATAATCATTCATTCAATGCAAAAAAAGAATTCTCTCAAAATAATTGAATACGTGCTGACTTCCTCTGTGGGCATGCCTGACCACTTTGACATGTTTTCACTCATGAGTAGGTAGACAGGCTTTTGCATTCTGTTGGAACACCTGAGAACTCCAGAGGAGGAATTGGCTGTAAGTCGTCCCTATGTCCGAACTAAAGGTAGCTGCGCAATTGAGAATTCAGTGTTAGGGTGAGGATATAACCCTAAGGAGGCAAAAGTATTTGACTATCTAGGAGGGAGGGTTTTTAATAACGATATATGTCTTTACCCTTACATGAAGGTGAGGGACTCTGAAAGATGTTTGTGATTAGCTTTAAAATCAATTATATCATCAAGACAGCAATTTCTTCTGGTGGTGGTATAGCTCTGTGTGTTAACCTGTAGTTGAATGAGACTTGTCATTTTGGCAGCTATTCCAGAAAGCAATGTAATTCATTTGATCAGGGCTCAGTAAGAGGTACAATCACATGTTTCGACGTTGAACACCTACGTATTGTCTCTTGGTGTTGATCTCACTATGTTCTCTTCTGAGGTGGTGGTGGTGGTACAATATCCTCGGCCCAGGCTTAGCTGTGGTACTTGACTGTCCTGTACGCTCCCAGTAGATCATGGCCAGATTCTACTGTTTGTTCTTTGATGGACGGCTCTTCTCTGCAAGATTATGGATGTAGAGACTTATCTTCCTTGATCTGTATGGACCTTGATGACCATCATCGCTTCAATATTTCCTTATGTACCTTCTCAAAGTATAGCTCTTGAATTAGACTTTTTAATGCCCCATGCTGGTTCTGTATTTTTACTTAAAAGTAGGTTTGTTTCTTCCTTTCTTTATATAGCTTTGATTTTCTGCTTGTAGGAAGTTTCACACTGATAACAGTATAAGAACGTAAAACTCTGCATAATTACAGAATACTTCAGTTCTAAGTAAACGTTTCCACTTTAGAAAGTAAGCTTTGGCAAAGCCGTTAGGTCTCACATATAGGACCTATTGGCTTTGCTAATGTTTTTTACCCATGCTCTACAGCATCGCTGTTGAAGTGTGGCATGGCTTAAAAAAACATAATGTGATGAGGTGACCATCGCCTAATTTTGTATGAACGCACATCCATTTAACACACATTACCATGCCTCCAAAATAAATGTTTGTTTTTAGATTTATCTGTCTAAGAAGGATCGGTAATTAAAAAAAAGTAGCTCGAAATCTTTGTTTTAAAACATAGCACAAAAGTGCTTTTTAAAAAGAAATAAATAATGGAGGAGAAGCAAGGGACCTGGCAGACGCAAGAGAAGCAATTGAAAGGGTTGCACATAGGTGAAAGGGAGCATCAAGGTGAGTGAGGAGAGGCAGGAACACATGGGTGTGAGAGAGAGAATGGCAAGTGTGGATAGGAGAGAAAAGCACATAATGGGGACAGCTAGAAAATATATGCACTCTTATGGAGAACTTGCGCAAAACGAAAAAGTAGTGCTCTACAAGCAAATAGAGGATGCATAGACGTCAGCCAATCAAAGAAATGTTTTTAAAAAAAGAAAACGCTCCGTGGGAGGGACAAATACAAGATTGAAAAAAAAAATCTATAAGAAGCAGCCAAATGAGAATGATAGGTAAGTCAACCAATTGTAAGCAATGGGCGGCTTCATGCCCTTGTATGTATTTGGTAAGCTCACAGTGTTTCTTCAACAACCAGACAGCTAGAACTGTCTGGTAGGTTTGACCTAGAAAAGTAAAAAGTGGATGAAAGGCATCTTTCTAAATTGATTTCTTTATTGCTCAGAGTAGCACCATGCTTGTCAGGTCTCACTGCACCCGTTATGTTTACTGTGTTCACTGTACTGGAATAGATTCTATTACACCCCAACTAACATACTTACTGCAAAAGTAAGTGATATGCTACCGCCAGATAATTCCAATATGCAGGTGCCATGCCATTTTGAGTCTACTAAAATGAGCTTAATATATTTTAACAGAGTTTCTGTGTGCACTGCCAGCCATTCCATCTGCATACTCTATTCAATGTGGTATAGCCCTTAAGGGGGTACAGTAACAATATTTTTGTATTCTGGACCTTCTAGTAACACATACGCTACTTTTGATAAAGTCATGTTGAAAAGTTTGAAACTAATGCTCTTGTGACCTGTCAGTGGGTAGTGTGAGTTGAGTTAACTTGTGTGTTTGACCTGTTATCTGTAGGCACACTGCTTCTATGTGTTTGGACTGGCTGATTGAGATTTCTTTTAGCACTTTGAGAAGGGATCACATCATATCAACTATACGTGGGTTGGGCATATAGGAAAAGCAGTGATAGATCCCTGACATCATTTTTCGATTGCTGGCTCCTTTAATGAGTTATGGGGCTTATTTACAAAAAACGGACGCATCTGTAAAGATACCTCAGTTTCCCTGCGCCTGCGTACAAAACCCTTGTGCCATCATGGGTCGCCGTATTTACAATGCAGCGTACCATTGCACAAAGATTGATAGATGCGTCAGAAATTTTGACGAATATGTTGGCACAAAGTCATGCATTGCTGGAGTCATGTTGAAAGCATGACCCAATTCCAGAAATTTATGAGGAGGCCTATTCCTAATACACTGCATCACTCTGTATGCCTGCTCTAAGCAGGCGTAGGGTTTTGACGCAGTGGCATCCTAAAAGTGGCGCCATGAAACCTTCTAGATTTCCCTGTGTCTCTTCTATGAAGGGTATACAACGTTTAGCACGCATTTTTTACCACGCACTACCCTTACAGCGCAGGCATTACCACGCAAACCATTACAACGCATTGCGCTGGGGGGCGCTCTAGGATAGGGAATAAGTTTAATTTTATATCCAACACCTTCCCTAGTGTCCACGGGGACTGGAGTTGGAATATAAAATTATACTTACCACTATCCAGCACCTCAAAGCGCTATGCGTTGTAACGGTATTCGTTGTAAATACCGCGTTGTAATGGTATGCGTGGTAATAGTATGCGTGCTAAGGTCATACATCCTCTATGAAGCGTTCCCACATGGGAACACCCACCCTGAATACATTATACCTGATGCAGGTCCCTTGATGCGTCAAGTTGTAAATGGGCCGCAACATGGCACATTATTTACGCCACCGCTGGGTCACAAAAAGTGACGCAACTACAGTGCAAAAGTGTCACAAGGGGCTTGTAAATCTGCCTCTATTTTTGTATTCATTAAATGAAAATGGGCCTTGGGCAGATGCCATGAATCTGTCCCTGCGTCAATCCAGAATTTAATCAAAGTTTCAGTAGGCAAAGGTCAACAAGATGAGAGTACAAAGTACAGTTCAGGCTACATAAAGCTGGAGGGCAGAGACACAGAGGGGCATTTACACCTGAATTGTGGTGCTGGACAGTGCAACAAGCCCTGCATTACAGGGAATGGGCATGAATGCACTGTATCTACCCAATACGGTGCAGTTCTGCCCTTTCCCCCTGCGATAGTGCCATTTCGGCAGTCTAGTGCCAACGCAGGCATCCTTGCACCATGGTGCAAGGGTGTCTGTGTTGGAGGCAGGATTTCTTTTGTGCGGTAAGGGGAACCTTCCTGCCCAAAAACAATCCATAGAGGTATTTTCCTCTCTCTACGTGTTCTGCAGAGTACAGTACACATAAAAAGAGGGGAAAAAACAAAGAGAAATAACGATTTTTCTCCTTGTTACATCTCACCTGGGAGGCGTATCTTTCTGACGCATTCCTAGGTTTACCAGGTTTAGTAAATATGATAGTGCGTCAAAAAACATGGGAATTCCATGGGAACACCTACTGCATAGGCCCATGAAAAGCCTCCCTTCTGCAGAGTAATGCAATGCAGCGCAAATTGCTGCATTACTCCCTATTTAGGAAGCCATTCAAAGCCATGCAAAGTGGCTTAGCGTGGCTTCATACATATGACTTGGGGCTTTGCGTCATGTATGTATGTTTTGTGTGCAAGCATGACACAAGGACCTCTTAAATATGTCCCTGAGTATTTCACAGGATTAACATAGCACACTTCCATTTAATATAGACCATGGCTGCAATGGGCAGCTGGTGCTAGCAGCATCCAGAGGGTGAGACAAGTTGGTAGAACATTTGCAGATGCTGGCACTGAAGTGTTGAATCATTTATTATTTTTCCGATTCCCCAATTCTCACGCAATTCAATACTCGAACTGCAAAACGCTTTTGTGGATAACAATTGGTGATGGTAGATTGTGCTTCCTTTGTGTTATTTATGTGTATTCACAGGACTATAATTTGTCTGTATTGTGTGTGATTGTAGTGGGGACAGAAAGACGAGGCGGCTGATGGACCGTGCTATGCGCGCTCTGTACTTCAATCTAACAAATAAACCTTGTTTTGGAGGTCTGCTCGCACTCAGAACAATCATCACATTGTTGCTGACTAATTTAAATGTCTCGAGAGGACCCTGAGGGCGAAGCAAATGGCGTTGCACATTTAGCCTTGGTTTAATGCTGCTTTCCAGAGTATCACCTGAAGGTCGTTGTTTCACAAAGGAGCTTCTCTGTCCAGCATCTTCTTGTTGTCAATGGCAACATTCAACAACGACTGGCACGGCTTCCAACAAATTATGCGCACCTTGATGAGAAATGAGGATTCAGACAAGAAAATCAAGATTTTGTTAAAGACACAGATGCAAGTAAAAAGTAAAGGCTCCTTGTTTCACTGTTAACCAGCGGCAGCATCTGCCACAATGGATTAACGGCCTCATTTATGAAAACTGTTGCATCGCTGCGATAAAACAGCAATGCAACAGTTTTCACTGTGCCGTCCTTGCGACACGATGGATGCGCTGTACTTAATGTACAGCACTCCATGTCACAAGGAATGATAGATACGTCAGGAAGGCGTAGAGAGAGGCTACCCCAAACGGCTGATTAAGCGCTCTAGGAAGAGGGCATGGTTTTGCCACCGGGAAACCCTTTTGGAACCTACCTCACGTATATGCCAATCAGAAGAACGCATGATTTGTGTGACAACCTTTTCAACCAAGAGCCATGCCATAAAAAAGACAATAAACAAACACTGGGGTCTCATTGCTGACGAATTGGAGATCAAAAACGTACCAATGCATGCTTTTAAAAAAGCGAGGAATGTGAAAGACTATGTTGTCTCATCCTTCTTAGAGTGCCCACCGGAACCAACCTTGGCATCATGCTGGAAACAACCACCTGTTGTGGGACATTTTAGATGTGGAAAGTGTAAAGCTTGTCCTTCAACTATCCAATCTAAGGACTTTGTGTTCAAAAATCACCATCACAACCATAAAAGCCACACGAATTGCAACACCAAGAATGTGATCTATGGCATAATCTGTCCATGTGATCTCATTTATGTGGGTCAGACTCAACAGTGTGTCAAGGCAAGATTCCTATCACACTGCAGCAGAATTATATGTAGGGTACCAGGGGCACCCCTTGTTGAACATTGCGAACAACACAACCATCTGCCTGAAACACTGAAATGGGTAGTTCTGGAGCATGTAAAACTGGGTCCAAGGGGAGGTGATTTATCCAGTATCCTAAACCTGAGAGAGATGAAGTGGATTCATATTTTCAATTCGGTAGCCGAGAGTTTGAATGAATCTGAAAGCAGTTTCACACAACTAGCTAACCTTTGATCTTGTGTCTTAATTACACTCATGTAACAATCAAGGTCACAACCCTTTTTCAGGAAAGAGCCTCTGCGCTGCTAAACTGCTGTTTCTGTGTTTATACTATAACCCATGTGATAATTAAAGTTTTCCTCATCTCAAGAAATTGCTATGTAGAACAGGCTGAGTTGTGAGCACCATAGAGGCACCTATCTCTAAATTTGTTTGAGTTGCTAGTAATCTAACCCATTCCTACACTTGTGATGTCGTTAATAACTAATTATGGTTCGGGATGGAGTCTACACCTTCCTACGAGACAGGTGCACTCCAGCCCCTAGATACTACATACCTTTGTAAAGTCTCATTTAAAATACGTACCGGATGAGTTACACTATCCTACGAGACAATGTGCACTCTACCGCTTAGTTTTAAGATTTAAAATGTACTGTATTAACTTTTACATGATCAGATGTTTTACACCGCATATGTCTAATGTTTTTGAATTTTGCATCTTTTGTTTTGAAATGTACAAGAAAGTACACTCTATGACCCCATACTAATGAAGTCCAAGATGAGTGTTCTATTGTATTTCCTATCAACATGAGCGCACTGTGTATTTAATATATTCTTATCGGCACGTCTATTCATATAAAAATTTAGTTCCAGAATATACCTAGTTTCCCTTAAAATAACTTTTAACCCTTTCCTACGAGGATCGTGCGACGCTAGTCTTTCTTCGAATTTCATTGTGCAATAGATTGAAGCCCCACCTCCTTATTACCAACCAGGAAGTCAGCGCGGCCACACTGTTTGTGGATGAGCGTGGTGACTTCAACATTACGGATTTCTTCCGGCTTTCTTCAAAACTGGCCCCAGGTAAATTCTTCCGTTCACCCCCTATGAGGGAGGGTGAATGTGCCTTGTAAACAACCGGCGAATCCAACTAAGCGTTTCTTTGATTGTTTCTTTAAGGGCCCCTTTTTAAAGTAACAAGATCGACGCACCCTTCTGAAAAAACCTGAATAAGAGTGGCGGTAAGCCTCATGTAACGTATCACGATTTGGTTTTATGTTAAAGTAGGGTCATTTATTTCATTGCCTTTTTTCCCCTTTTTTTAAGTAATTAAATGTAAAAGAAACAATCCGGCAAGCCTAGCGGTAGAGACCTCAAGAATACTTGCTTGATCAGAGGTATGTTCTTTCCAGATGGCCTCTTAATCAGGCCATTTCCTTACAACCGTGCCCTTTTAGGTGCCTCTATTTTTGCCTAATTTTGTATAGAGATTATTCTAATACGATCTTTTTCAAATTTGTGTCTTTCATGCACAGGCAGATTATGAATGTTATTTATATTTGGAATTGCCCAGTAATAGACATTTGAGCATCCCACACAGTCTTTGTAATGCAACAGACCTTTCTGTCTACGTAAGGATTGAGCGTTAGTGGTAAGCTCATTCTTTCCCTTAATTGGTGTTTCATCAAAACCTAGGCCTTTAGAGCCTCATCTTTCAACATAACCATCGTATATATTTTTCTGTTCCCAGCGCCGTTAGGTACCTGTTGTGCTCGGCACATAACTGAACTGAATAACATCAGTATATCGAATAATAGATCCTCTCTCCCGGGAACGGAATTATTAATAGTGGTATGCCTCAAATGCGTTATCCATATTCTAAAATCCAGACCCTTGGTCTGAGTGGGTCAATGAATAATGCCTTTTTTATAATTCTTCAAGGTGTCGGGATGAATAACCACTGAGGGTCTTGGTCCATTTACCAGAAGCTCTGAGGGATCTCAGAACCCATAGGTATGACATTCTCATCAATAAACGGGATTACATTTTCGAGTCTGTTCATATATAGGTCACCAATGAATCAATGAGGTGGTTCATTAGCGGTGAATTATGGACCCTGAACCAATTTAATTCTTTCAAACTTCACCCTGGATTCTGTTGAGTGTATTAACCACACTTTGATTCAGAATATTGAGCTTATTGAGCCCATCAAAATTCTTTCAGGTCTTCTGTAATTTCCTCTCTTTTGTCTCACTCTGTATAAACGTTGTTCGTGACCAGACCTTTGATAGCACGCTTTTAAATTTCAATTTGCTCTCTTGAATTCCCGCCCTCCTTGTAATTAAGTAACAGGATGGGTGTGTACTAATAGTTTTCGTTTTAACTGTCCCCTAGGAGGTTGCCCACCCACAACCCCTTGTCCTGAAGAAGACCCGCCTCGTAAGGACTACCTTCCTACATATAGTTTGGGTCGAAACGTTGACTAGACTATACAACTACGATCCATCTCCTACCCCAAGCAAGACCCTATTGGCTGAAGCGGAGTTTGGTTCTGTGCATCAATTATTTGTTGGACTCTTTTTCAGCCTTATATTGTGGCCTTTTGGCTAAAAGGACCACATGTACTAATTATCTGAATAGTGATTAAAACTTGTCACTGAATGAATCGGATTATCCTTTAACCCCACCCTGTCCTTGACACTTCCTTCACTTCCCCCCTCCCCGTTGTGAATGTGGGCACGTACATTTATCACAAATTTGTCAAATGTATAATTGAATATGATATGAATTCTAACCAGTAGAAGGTAATCATGCTAATCTGAATAAAACTTTTTGCAGTTACTAGCTTTGTGCTTTGAATCTATCCAGTGTTATAAGTTTGCATTACTCTATTTTATGTCTGGGACCCCTTTCTTATGTAACGATAATTACCCAGGTCCCTTTGGCTTTATTGGGTCTAACCCTGTTTTTCATAATCTCTTCTTTCCATCTTGGTTTCCGTCTCAGCGCCAAGATGCTCCTCGAAGTGATAGGAGCGCTATACAAATATACCATTACATTACATTTACATCTCCTCTCCATCTAAAGCTGCACCCCCAAAACCAGCTATCTGCCAATCAGACTCAGTACAGTACTGGAAATGGAAAAATGTACTCCTGGATCCCATAATTTGGGGTGTGGTAACAGATAAGGGGTGGAGTCACAATGTATGAAGTAATGAAAAGCAGAGCCCGAAAGTCAATTTATGCATTTATTTTATTTTAATTGTAACTTATTTTAATTTAATTCATTTTTTATTTTAAGGCACTAAGTGTACTATGAAGATCACAGACGTATATTTTATGTAATTTGCAGTGGGTTACTACTTTGATCGCAGAACTCCTTCAGTTACGTGCAGTTTATAAGGTACATTAATTCTAATCAGTGGTGACTGCTCTTGGGGGCGTGGCTAAGCACGCAATGGCGACTGACGCTCTTGGGTAGAGCTCCGCTATCGGCTCCCCTTCCCTGAGCCAATTATCCGCCAATTTCCATCGTGGCCGCCTGGAACTTCGAGCGGACCCCCCCGGAGCTCGCTGCGGCACTACAGGCGACTTTTCATTTCCAGGCACCGATGGGGCCGACCCCGACCTCTCCTACAACCCTCTTGCGGGACCGGGCGCCCCCTGGCCGGCGGAGCAGCCAGGAGAGACCGCGGCTTGGGCCTAGCGGACAGGCCCGACGGACCACCCTCACCGAGCTGCCTGGGACTCACGGGCTGCCAACTGCCCCACCGGGTGAACCCACCGGAGGTCCTGAGGCCGCCCCAAACAGCTGCGGAACACCGGAGACGGGCCCGGGCGACGGGGGGAGCAGGCGCCCCCCGCCTACATCGCGGCCCCCACGCACCCGCTGCCCCGGACCGAGGTGAGGCACGACAAGGCAGGGATCGACCCAGGGGAGGTGCGGGGGACAGCGGGTGCCCCAGCGGCCAGCAGCCCTCCTCTGAGGGGCCACACAGCAGCCGGCGCCGCCCGAGGAGCCCACCACGCCCAAACGGACACAGAGGGGCCGGCAGGAAACAGCAGCCCCCAAGCCCGACGGTGAAGGCCTGGAACCCCGACCTGGGAGTCACGCGGCTGCCGGGGATGGAACGGCCATCCCTCCCCCTGCACGGAGGACACACGGAGAGGCGCCCAGCGCCGGGCCCACCTGCGGGCCCCCCCCCCCACGGAGGTGGAAGCTGCCTGGGGGACAGTGGGGCACACGTAGTGGGAGGATCTGGCCCAGACTGAGTTGCCCAGGCCCCACGGGCACACGCACCACACACGCCTCCTCGGTCACTACAGCACCGTGGAGCAGCCATGGGGCGATTGGGTGAGGTACCTCCTGGCGGACCCCCTCCCCCCCCCCTGGGTGCAACAAAGACGGCCTCGACTGAGGGGACGGCTGCCGACCACTGAGCTCCCCACCCAGAAGTGAAGCGCATCCGGGGGCACCATCACCGAAGCAACACAGGCGACGACCCTGCCGGACATACGCCACCCGCACATGTCCGGGGGAGTGCGGACCCGCACCGGGACTGGTGGGGCCCCGCCAAAGGGGAAGACAGACAAACTGCTGCACAAAATGGCCGCCGAGCAATTGGCCTCGAGGCTGGACAGCGTGCTGGCAGCTGTGGAGCGCATGGAACAGTCACTTCAGCAAACCAGAACCTCTCTGGAGTCCAAAATTGATGGAGTCGCTGTGGACCTGACCCTCTTGCGCGACGACCACAGGAAATTATCCGACCGGACCAAGGCCCTGGAAGGAGCAGTGAAGGAGATTGAGCCCAAGGTCACCCAGATGGACAGGCAGGTGCAGGACCTCCTGAACAGAGTGGAGTTCCTGGAAGACAGGGCCGAGGATGCGGAAGGGAGGGCGAGACGCAACAACATCAGACTTGTGGGGGTTCCTGAAAAATGGGAGGGGAACCACCCAGCACAACATGTGGAAGAATGGCTACGGACCCTGTTGCCCGAAGGCTCGCTATCACCCCACTTCGTTGTGGAGCGCGCACACCGGGTGCCGACGAGGCCCCATACCACCGGCGCCAACCCGAGACCACTGCTCTTCAGAATACTGAACTATAGAGACAGGGACACGGTGCTGTGGGAGGCACGACGACTGGGCGAGATACGTATATACAATGCGTCGATCATGTTCTTTCCTGATTATACCATCCAGGTACAACGCCAGAGGCACGACTTCATGGAAGCGAAGCGGAGACTACGCACCGCGGGCCTCAAGTACTCCCTACTTTTCCCTACCAAACTGAGAGTGGTGGCGGGGGACAACACCTACTTCTTCGGCACCCCTGAGGAGGCCAGTGAGTGGCTGGACGGGGGCACGGACACGGCATCCAGACGCTCTCGTGGGGGCGAGACGAGGACTAGGCCGCGTGGGCCGCGCCGCCGCCGCAGACACAGAACTCAGCAGTCCCAGCATGCGGAGGAGGGGGCACGCCACTCTCCCCCGCTAGACCAGATGCTCCAAGAACAATGCGACGCACTCCGGAGGGTTTCTCAACTGAGCAACTCGCCCTCCCAAGAGACGGCCCCGGAGGACGGTCAACAGCCAGTACCAAGCGACGACGACGAGACCATATACGGGATCCCGAACTCACAGATCTCGGTGGAACTGCCTATCGTCACGCCACAAACCTCTGACATGATCCACTGATTCCGTAGGTGAAGTTTGCAATGGTCTTGTCGCAACGAGGGGGGGCTGGCGGTGGTCGACTGGATGTTGGTGCGCAACTGGCGCCCGCCACTGCTGGGGGTATCTCCCTCCCCCCCCCTGCCAGCCGACTGAACAGTGGACACCTGGAACAGTGAGTAATGCTCTTGCGGCACTGGTGGTAAACAGGGTGGGTAACGACGGGGTTGTCTTTCAACATGCACCCGAACTTGGCCGTCTCCATGTGCGAGCCCGGGCGGGAGGGGGCTCCTCCCAATAGGGGCGCACAGCCCACATCACGTGGCACTCTGCCCCGCACCTACAGACACTCACGCAAGCGGGGCCTCGCACAAGCAGAGTAACTCAGAGCACCGGACCATAGACGGTGGCCACCAGTACCCTGTATCAAGTGGCTCAGGGAAGAGACTTGCTTTCCCTAACTGACTACATATCCTTCTTGCCGAGATTGTGCTTAGCACACACTACCCCTTAGACAAGTAAGATTGTTCCTCTCACTTGAGAGTATGGACGGTGGCCCGTTTTGCCACTGCCCTTTTGGTATTTTAGTGGGGTTTACCCGCTGTTGGTTGCTGTTATTCATTGTTTTTCCCCGCCCTAATGTCTTCCCGAACATTGCTGAGTGTACTATGGGGGGTGGATACGAGAGAGCTGGGAGAACCACTGCGAGAGCTCTTGGTGGAGCTGCTGTTAGTAGGAATGTCGGGGGGAGTGTATACTGCCAAAATGTCTGTGATAAAGCTATGTACCTGGAACATTAGAGGTATGCACACACCCGCGCGTAGGTACCAAATATACTCCTACTTGAAAAGGCAAAATGTGCAGGTTGCACTCCTGCAGGAAACACATCTGTGTGGGGCGGAGGTGACCGCGCTGAGGCGAAGATGGAGGGGACAATTGTATGCCACTGAATACTCCTCGTTTGCCCGCTGCGCTATTGTGGGTGAAGCCGGGCACTCCCTTCATAATGTCAGAAGTTCACACAGACACGGAGGGGAGGTATGTCCTGGTAAAGGGCTGCATGCATGGACGGGCAACCAGTGGTTCTGGCGTCCATTTATGCTCCAAACACGGACCAGGGCACCTTCCTGGCGCGCATATCAGAGAAACTGGCGCCCTGGCACGGCGTCCCATGGATACTGGGAGGTGACTACAACACGGTACTGGACCCTGTGATGGACCTCTCGGCCCCGCCAAGGCCAGAGGCAACATCCCAGGGGGCCACGAGGGCACTCACACAGTGGGCGACACAGTGGGACCTGAAAGATGCATGGCGCGCGCACAATCCCGACGCTAGGGTGTACTCTTATTTCTCAGGGGCACATACATTGCACGTCCGCCTTGACAGGTACATGGTATCAACGGAAATGTTGCCACACATCACTGACTCCCAATACCTGGGCCGGACACATTCGGACCACAACCCCCACACCCTACACATGGCTTGGGAACGCCCGCACCCACCAATCCCCACATGGCGACTGCAACCTGCTCTGCTACTAGACGCCCCTTTAGGGACTCCCTGCAGGCCTGCGTAGCACAATACTTCACTGACAACTCAGACACAGCGTCCTCCCCGAGAGTAGAGTGGGACGCCTTCAAGGTGGTGGTAAGAGGACACTGCCTGAGCGCTCAGGGAAGCATACAGAGGAAGTTGGAGGTGGACTTGCGCAGGGTGGAAGCGAACTTACTATGCTGGGAACAGGAGGCGGTGGGTGGCACAGGGGACCGGCTGCAGGTTGCCCGAGCGGAGCATGAAACGTTGCTGGAACGGCTGCGGCACGTTAACTTCGCGGCCCACTCGGCGCAGGTACACCAGTACAGTGACAAGCCCGGAAGGCTATTGGCCTGGCTGGTCAGGCAGGAGAACCGCACGGAGCCAGTATCCGCCATCCGTACGGCTGAGGGAGAGCTAGTGTACACCCAAAGCAAGATACATCAAGCGTTTGTGGGGCACTACCAGGCCCTATACAAATCACAACTGAGGGTCTCCGCGGCCTACATAGAGGATTACCTTGTAGACATCCCACTGCCCTCCCTCACAGGCGCACAACAGGACGCTCTAGGGGCACCATTCTCCCCGGAAGAAATGCGCGAAGCCATTTTCGCACTGTCCAACGGCAAGTCCCCTGGCCCAGATGGACTACCCGCCGAATTCTTTAAGGCATGCTCGGACACGTTGATCCCGGAGATGCTCAAATTGTACAACAATGCAATAGAGGAATCAGCGCTCTCAGACTCGCTCAATGAGGCAAACCTGGTCTCACTACTGAAGCCGGGTAGGGACGGCACACACATGGGATCCTATAGACCATTAGCCATGCTGAATACCGACTATAAAATCTTCATCTCCCTCCTGGCCCGCCGCTTGGCCCTAGAGGTCCCAACCCTGGTGCATGCGGATCAAAACGGCTTCATGCCGGCGTGGAGCACCTCCCGCAACCTGCGCCGCCTCTTCCGGGTTCAGGAAGCGGCCGTGACGCATTGGCCTAGATCGGGGTGTCTGGTCTTGGACCTGGAGAAGGCTTTCGATTCTGTAGAATGGCCGTACTTGGGGGCAGTGTTGGACAGATTCGAGGTAGGCGATGCCTTCGCGGACATGGTCGGACTACTCTACCAGAGACCCAGTGTCCGAGTGAGGACAGGCGGGCTGCTGTCAGAGAAGGTCAGGGTACGCAGAGGCACCAGACAGGGCTGCCCCCTGTCGCCCCTCCTTGTCTCTTTAGCCATTGAACCCCTGGCGGCTCTACTGCGGGACAGAGGAGCGGAATGGGGGATCCCGTTAGCCGATGGAACACACACGGTCTCACTCTATGCAGATGACCTGCTGCTTTATGTGCGGGACCTTATAGCGGTACCTGCCGAGCTGTCGGACATTTTCCAGACCTTCGCGGAGGTTTCGGGCCTTAGGGTCAACTGGGCCAAGTCCGGAATATACTCGTTCAGCCAGGACCAGGAGGAATGCGATGTGCACCTTGGGGGGGCTCGGCTCGCTTGGTACCCAACCACGTTTAAATACCTTGGGCTACACATCTACAGAGACCCACAGGACATACTGGAGGGCAACCTGGTGCGTGCTATTTCCTCCTTGCGAGCCCAGGTGTCCTTCTGGAAAACTTTGCCGTTGAACGTGCCTAGCCGGATAGCACTTTCCAAGATGATAGCGCTCCCCAGGCTGCTCTACCACTTCGCGAATATCCCTACGTATGTCCCCTCACGGATATTCCGCGACCTGGAATCAATGCTTCGCGGCTTGATCTGGAACGCGGGACGCCCACGAGTGGCACTGGCTAAGCTGTACTCCCCGACTGCAGAGGGAGGACTGGCAGTCCCCAACATGGAGTTATACTACCTAGCTGCACAGCTCCAATGGGTGACGTACTGGCTTAGCGGCACGCATCTAGACGACACGGCCACCGCGGACTACCAATGGACCCACCCCCAGGTGTGCGCCCTGTTTCACCCGTTGACCAAGGGACCCCGCCCTCTACCCCTACATATGGCCGTGGCCCGCAAATGCTTTGTCCGTAGCCTGGAACTGACACAAAACGTCAGACCGTATGCCCCTGCCCTCCCCCTGATGGGCACCCCCAGGAGGAGTGGGATGGTAATGCCGCGCAACCGGGAACACTGGACTGCAGCCGGAGTAGAGACCATGGGCGACCTGTATGCTGACGGGGCCCTGCTTCCGTTTGCGGAATTGTCAGAGGGCACGGGCCTGCCGGCTGGGCAATTCCTGCTCCACGCGTCGGTACTGCGGGCATACACTGACTCCTGGGGAGACATCCAGGATGAGCCACCGATGCACCACTTGATCCAATACCTGCATGTAATGGGCAAAGGCTCGCACATCACGCACTGGTTAGCGCAGGCGCTTCTCATCCACACGCAAAAACCCACGCAGCAGATCAGGGCTAAATGGGCAGCCCACCGAGGGAGGGACTGGACAGATAAGGAGTGGAACCTGGTCCTAGCTAGCCCTGTGAACGTCCCCCGCAACTCCCGCTTCCGTATCATCCAGCTGTACATATTACACCAGGCATACCTAACACCGGATAGAATAAATAAGTACTTCGCGATCAACACTGCCGTTTGTCCCAGATGCGACCTGTTGGGTGCAGACATCCTGCACATGCTTTGGCACTGCCCAACTCTGGCTGCGTACTGGGGGGAAGTGATATCACTCCTGATTCACAGCACGGGCCCGGGATTGCCTGACACGTGGGAGGCATGCATTCTCGGGTTATATAAGGACCAAACTAAACAAAACGCAGGCCCGGTTCTGGGATCTGGGCCTCATCACGGCCAAGCGGCTGCTCACTAGGCACTGGAAGCGGCGGGAACCACCCACCCCAGCACACTGGTTCACATCCTTCACTAACTGGGCCAGGGCAGAGGGCACGGCACTTCACCGGGAGGAAATAGCAGGTCTGAGGCAGTTCCCGATCGCACAGCTCTGGGATGGCATCCTGGGGTCCCTGCAGGAGGAGGGCGCAGTCAGAGGGCTCACATAGAGAAAGCACTGCCGGGAGTGTGCCACGGAGGCAACAGCTCAGTAGACGGAACCACCACGCACCGTGCCACCCCCGCCCCCCCCCCCAGCCTAGACACGGATCACCCAGCGCGCAGACCTCAGACACGGCCAGCTACCCACACAAGTGCTCACCAGCAGACACCGCCTTATAATTCGCCCCCAGCTCCGAGTCGTTGACACCGCCCCCGCAAGTGCACTCCACCCCCCCCCCACCCCTTCCCCACATATGTTCAGATGTTTGTAGTTTCGGACTCCTGCTCACCGGCGGTAGCCTCACCAACCTCCCACGTCACGGTGGATAGACGCCACCAACCGCGCCCCAGACAGCGAGTACAGGCGCGGGCGCCACCTGCTACACCAACAGCTAGGCTACTCCACTTGACTGCTACACACGCCACTAACCAGGCCGGCGGCCGGCGAAACACCACAGCCCTAAGGAGCTGTCCCACTTTAAGTCCGCGATCATTTGCGCATGCGCACCACTGACCCCCTAATGTACTGACGCATTATTGATGTACACCACACCGTCTAGAGGGGTCTTCTACTAGCACTGCGCAAACAGGACAGACTCGACGCGGCGCAGCCGCGAAAGGAACATTGGGACTTGCCGATACGAACTGTTCTGTTTAGTTTGCTGAATTCATGGTTTAGTTCTAGAAAAACTGTAAAATAAGACATCAATTATGGAACTATTCATTTGCTGATTAAAGGTAATGTGACCATAATACCTGTGATCTCACATGCCAGAGACGCGTGGGGCGTGACAGCACGCCCACCTGTGCAGACCTACACCCTCACGATCTACCGTTCTTTTGCAGCCGGCCCGCAGGGTTGTAGGCTTCGCTATATGTACTGCACTTTTGAACACTAATAAACGTCTTAAAAAAAAATAAAAATAAAAAATCAGTGGTGACTGCTCTTATTGAGCCCAGGGACTACACCCCCTTGTTTTCTGGTTTGTTTGTTTTTATTACACCAGGAGTGAATAATAACCTATTATTCACTCGTGGTATAAAGTAAAGGACAACCTCCTTCAGGTCGGGCACCAGTCTCTGTCTGATGGCTATTGAAGGAGCACAAAGGCTCCTTCACCAGCCTTCAAAGAGAGATCACGAAAGCTGGAGAAATTCCGCTCCTGGCTTTGGGGCCCTGACATGCCTCTGTACCTCCTCTATTTGTGGCGTTCTAGGTGTCACAGATGAAGGTAGACATGGGCAATGCAGACTCAAACCCTGAATTGCCTATGGCTACATACCAATAAGCCTGTCACCCCACCCTTTCCCAACTCATTGGAAACAACAGAGTTGGGGAAGTGTGCAGTGAAAGAACAGTGTCTAAAACCTCAAATCTGCAACGTCGCAGGTTTGAGGTTTCATGCCCCAGCGCTGGAGGCTGAAAGGATCAATCTTCCAAATGGGACCTGCAGCAAGAGCTTTAAATATGTTAAATGGTGTGTGCTGTGCATATGGGTAAGTGTGTGGATTTGCATGTAAGAGAGTGTTTGTAAAAGACAAAATGCATGTTCATGTGTCTTTGGGTGTGTAAGTGAAAGTGAGAGAATCAGTGGAGGGAGTCAGTGAATGGCAAGTGGATAATAGGAAGAGTGGGTATGAGTGTGAAGGAATGATAGTGAGTGAGGGAGAATGACCACAAGTTTTACTGTGAGGGAGAATTACAGTGAGTGTTAATGTGAAGAAAAAGGACTGTGAGTGAACTGTGAGGGGTAATGACTGAGTGTAATTGTAAGGAAGAGTGACACTTAGTGTAACTGTTAGTGAGAATGAAATGAGTGTTACTTTGAGGGAGAATGAGAGTCAGTGTTACCTTGAGGGAGAATGACAGTGATTGTAACTTTGAGGGAGAATGTCAATGAGTGTAAGTATGGGGGAGAATGGCAGTGGTTTTACTGTGAGGGAAAATGACAAATGACAGGGAGCGTGACATTGGGGAAAATGATAATAGTGTTACTGTGAGAATGACAGGGAGTGTATCTGTGAGGAAGACTTAGTGAGCTACATTCTGAGTGAGTCAGAGCAAGTCAGAAAGACTGAGAATCAGTGAGACTGATTTTTTCAGAGGGAGTCTGAATGAGTGGGAATGATTTGGAATTAGTGTGAATGATTGAGATTAGGTGGGTCAGTGAGTTTGAATGAAACAGAGCAATAGTGATTGTCTAAGAATTAGTGAAAATGAGTGGTACTAAATTAGATTGACTGAGAATGAGTGAGACTGCGAGTCACAGTTTGAGCGAGTCAGAGAATGAGTGGAAAAAAGTAAGGCTGAGTGAGACTAGGAGAGTCAGAGTGAGCTTAAGTGGTAGGTGAGTCAGAATGAAATTGATTGAGTGAGAGTGAGTGTGGCTGACTGGGAGTAACAGAGAATAAGTGAGACTAAGTGAGTGAGTCAGAGTGAGAATAAGACTGAGAGCGAGTAAGAGTGAGTAAGTCAGAGTGGGACTAAATAAGCCCCCTTGAACCCACTGAGAAGTCAGGCTCGCTCAATGGAATTCGAGCCAAAGATTATGCCAGATCACTTTTAAAGGTATTTGGCTGCTACTGTCTCTTAAATAGTACAGTGAGCTGTAAATCAGCACCACAGAACTGCATGTGAACTGTAAGGCATAGCTTTAGAACCTCATTATTTTTGTCTCAATTTTTTGTTATTCTAAGATTGCTTAAGAGAGATCCTGTAGGTCGTCTTCGGAAATAGAAACAAGCTATTTTCCAGGCCAAATCACGCTTCTTCACTGAAAAGATCACGTTGGCTGACAATTCATCTAGTACGCTGTTTATGGTCATGAAGGAGATATCTGAGCCACCGAGTACACAGTTGCTGAACCCTTCTCAAGAATTCTGTGATACGGTTGCAGTCTATTTTCAAGACAAGTTCCTTAAGATTGTGTAAGATCTTGTCCCCTCTATAGGGGAAGAACTGCCCGTTGTGGACTTCAGGATTCAGGGAAGAATTTGTTTTCCACCTTTTCACACATTACGGTACAGCAAACGAAGGAACTTTTGCTGGGCCTAAAATTGGGAGCCCCATCGGACCCATGTACGCCCTCCATACTCAATTTGGCTCCAGACCACGTATTCAATTGTCTGTGCTAAGTGCTTAATGACACGCTTCAATCCAGTAGTTATCTGCCCATCTGGAATGAAGCCATTGTTTCACAGCTTCTCAAAAAACCTAACGCTGACCCCCTGGATTTTGAGAATTTTTGCCCAATTTCTCTTCTTCCTGCCCGAGCTACGATCCTGGAGAAATTCATCAATAATACGCAGATGAAATATGTTGAATCCCAGGACAGCTTAGATCTCTCTCAGAACGGGTTCTGCACCTGTCACAGGACTGAGTCTACCTCATTGTGGCTACTGACTGTATTCATATGTAGGTTGATCAGGGCGGGGTGGCGGTTCTGATAATGCTCGACCAATCAACGGCATTTGATACCGTCTTCCCGGTGTGTCTGGCTCAGCACTTGCAGCAAGTGGGAATCACTGGGAATGCCTTGCAGTTTATCCATTAATTTATGTCAAACAGGGCCCATATCATCAGCTGTGGAGGCCTTAGAGCGAAGGCGTTTAGTCTTCCTTGTGGGGTGCCCTAGGGCTCTTCTTTGAGCCCCATCCTTTTCAATTTTTATGTTACTACCTTGGCTGATTTGGTGTGGTCCTTCGGATTTCAGATGCTATCTTATGCGGACGACATGCAAATTATCGTCTCCATCTCAAATGACCTTCTATCGGTATCTGAGAAGTTCAATCAGTGTATGTCCAGCATTATTTGCAGGATGAAGGACATTTCACTGAAGATCAACACAGACAAAACAGAAGTGCTGGTATTTGGCTCGCAGAATTCCATCTGGCCAAACTCCTGGTGGCCGGCAGTCTGTGGTCCCCTCCCTTTCCTGGTTAGGACAGCTAAAAATCTGGGGGTCATCTTTGACAATGGTTTGAGCTTTTATGCACAAGTCAGCCCCATGGTTAGTACCTGTTTTTATATTCTGCGGATTTTGAGAAAGGTTTTGCCTTTTATTCTGTCCGAAATGCACCAGTCGATCGTCGCTCTAGTTACCTCTCAACTGGACTATTGCAATGCTCTGTACCTGAACATCAATGCGGTCTCCCTTAAGAAGCTCCAGGTGATACAGAATGCAGCGACACAGCTGATTCTTACAATTCCCAAGCGTCAGTCAGCCAGGAATAGGATCTGCTCCCTGCATTGGCTCCCCATCAGGAAGTGTATCTGCTTTAAGCTTCTGAGCATGGTAATCAAGGCCATGCAGTAAGGATGCACCATATATGAAATCTCTTTTTCAGTGGTAAACCCCTGAGATCCCCCTCTCAGAAAAAACTTGTGATTCCCAGGTTTTGCAGGACCAGACGGGGCGGCCGCTTCTTCTCGGTAGCGGCCGCCAAGATACGGAATTCTCTACCCACCTTTATCTCTGACAAGGACTCTTATCTGGTTTTTAAAAAAACATCTGAAAACCTGGCTTTTCTCATCTTAGGTTGCTTCAGGTGCGTATTTTTTTCCTTTCTTCTCTTTTTGTCTGCTATAGCACCTTCACTCCCTCGGGTATTAGTGCGCTTTATAAACACTATCCTATCCTATCCTGGTAATGAAGTTTATTACTACAGGAAATCCCGATCACTGTGTTATGTTTCAAATCCTGACTATGTTTTTCACCAGACCAAACACTCTTAACATATAATGCTTGTCAGTATGGATAATATGTGACTTCCACACCTTGCACCCCTCAATGTCTTATGTAACGTTTCATATACATTGATTTATACATTTGCATGATTCATTGTCTCTTTACAATATGGAAGTGTGATGTAAAGTGCTCCGACACTGCATTGGGATGTACCATGCTAAAAAATAAATTAAGTAAAAAAATAAATTAGCAAGAGCCATTTAAATAGGCTATTGCTATATTTATTCACACATACAGAAACACCTGTCATTCTTACAGCACATGCGTATCTCTCACAAACAGAAGTTGAAATAAGTCAATAATCATTGTTTCTCCTAAGCACTTGTGAAAAGATAAAAAGCAGAGTGCCTGTGTTTCCCTCCGTTGCATTGGGACCTAGATATGCTCCAGATAGTTCCCAGCTGGATAAGACTCCAACAAAAGGAGGGCTGATGGCCCTTTAAGTGAGACTTTGTGCTAGGCCCAGCTGGAAGTGAAAAAATGAAACCGCCCTAACCCTCAGCAGGTTCCGGCTCCACACTGAAAGCAGACAAAATGTGAGCACTGCTGAATGGTTCCCAGTGTCCACAAATTACAACAGGTCAAATTCAGTATATTTTGATCGGCCCAAATCAGATCTGTCTCAAAAATAGCTGGATTTTAAATTACAACAGGTCAAATTCAGTATATTTTGATCGGACCGACTCAGATCTGTCTCAAAAATAGCTGGATTTTAAATTACAACAGGTCAAATTCAGTATATTTTGATCGGACCGACTCAGATCTGTCTCAAAAATAGCTGGATTCCCCTCATTTCTACCAATGTCTAAGTACACCTGGTTTTGGAAGAAAGTCTTGTCACTATCAAAGCTCCCTCTTAAAGGAACTCATTCCCAATATTTCTCCTAGGACGGAAACCAGACCACTAAAAGTCCAGTCAGGTTATAGATCCACCAGCATGTAGTACTCATATCTAATCTGCATGCTATACTCACTCACTAGGCAGTGAGATATGTTCTGTTTTAAGTGTACTGGTGGACTAACCAGTGAGCATTGAGCAGAAAGGAAAATATAGACTTAATAAACGACAGTAAACAGAGTACATTGCTGTCTTTTGTGTTGACAGGTGGCTGTGGATAATAGAGAAGATACTTGTAGGACCGATCTTCCATACAGAACTGTTTGAAATCCAGAAAAATACGAATATTCACTCAGATGACAGCAGGCGTGCAGAGAGTTCCACGCGGTTCATGTGGTAATTCGTGATTATACATATATCTGTTTACAGAATTATTCTCAAACGAAACTTTGGATGGGTAAATTGAATAAAACCTATAAACGGCGTTTGCTGGAAAAAGAACAATAATATCCGTGGTGATTGGTTTGAACTAGTTTGTAAGTTTGAAATATTGATATATAAAAACGTTTACGTGAGAAAATGTATAATTTAAATATGAAATACAATTAGTATGAAAACATTAGGGTAACATTGTTTTACCCATGAACATGCGACTTATATCTCCTCCCTTAAAAAATAACCATACCCCCTTAATCTAAAAAGAACCAAATTACATTTGCTACAGCTAGCCCCTTCCTAAGACATGCTAACCGTAAAACTAAGGTACTCATCATGTTAGGAAAAATAACTGTATTTACCACATTTGGGAAATTGACACATTGGCTACTTCAGAGAAAGGTATTTACCACATTTGTTAAATACTTTCTGTTCCACGTTTTCAATTTGAAAATGAGGCATAACACACAGAATAATTTTAACACATCTATTTCTACATGTTCTGACTTTTTCCCCGGGTCATTTCCATGATAAATTCCAGCAGGTTTGACCTTCCGGAATCCAGCATGGGAAAACTCGGAGGGTGTGATTAATCTGAAACAACTCATAATTCTGAACCCTGTGCAAAATCTAGAGTGCACTGTGACTGGAATGTAGTCCACTTGTAATGTAATGAGGGCATAACTGCAACCCTAACTGCCCCACCCTAATCTTTTCACTTAGTCCTAATGCTATTTCTACACACTAAACCTCACGCTACGTGCATTGGTTTTTACATGTTCCCCACAATCACCCCTTTATTTACCCTTTCTCAATTCTTGACTGTATCCCCAACTAAAACAATGAGCTTTATATCATTTGCATTTATCCTTTCCTTATGCACAGTCCTAGTCCATGAGCTAGGCTACACCTTTATCAAATCCTAAGCAGGTCTCAATATCCCCTACCTAACACTGACAGTATCCTTAACCCTTCTTCTCTTTAACAGTAGCTCTTTAGACTTACCTTCCTTTTTGAATTTTACTCAACGTTTTAAAAACTTTTCAAATTAAGGGTTTTAGATGTTTTTGTTTGTAAACGTTTCCTGATGGCAAATGTAATCAGATGGGTATGGAATTCGCCTCTTGAAGTGTGCATTGGGTGTAAGTCAATAAAATGTCTTTGAAACTATCATACTGAAGTTGAGGTCCTGTGGAAGGTTTGACCAAATTGATTGTAGGGATGCAAACTGGGACCAAGTGGTCTTTTTATTGTAACAAAATTAACTTGCAGTGTAAAAAGACAACCTACAAGAACTTTGTGGAATGTACTCTTTTTGATGGCTTATATTTTGCTTTCAATGGAAGGGTGTGTTTTTAACTCAACTGTATGCATTTAGGGACCCCAACGAATAGAATTGTTTTTTGTGCTTAACGATAGATGCATTTTTGATGGTTTAGGTTTGTACAGACACTTGTGTTTGGAATCATAGGCACATGTTGTGCTACCCAAGGCAGAAAGGCTATCAACATTTTATTCCTAAGTCTCAGTAAAGCTATAGTTTAAAATTCAAACCAAATCACAAAGAAAAAAAAACTTTATACTTCAATACCTTCTATTAAAAACAAAAAACACCTCTTGCTCACACTGGTATTCTTAAAAGTACGGATCACTGAAATAATATCGAGGGACAAAATATCGACTTGCCAAAATATCGTTGACAAAATATCGACAGTCAAAATATCGAGTTTGTATCTACAAACAGGTAAGTACAAAAATATCGAGTACAAAATATCGTTAACAATAATATAGATGTAAAAAATATCGACTTTATTAAAAACAGTGTTAAATTAAATTAATATTAAATTTTAATTACTAAAATATACTTAAAACGACTTAAATTAAATTATAATAATTAAATAATAAATGAAAATAATAAAAATAATTTTTTACAATCTTATTTGTTGACCCTGAACCCTAAAAATACCCCTTTACCCAAAAACCCAAAACTGACCCTGAACGCTAAAAATACCCCTTTACCCAAAAACCCAAAACTGACCCTGAACCCTAAAAATACCCCTTTACCCAAAAACTGAAAACTGACCCTGAACCCTAAAAATGCCCCTTTACCCAAAAACTGAAAACTGACCCTGAACCCTAAAAATACCCCTTTACCCATGAACTGAAAACTGACCCTGAACCCTAAAAATACCCCTTTACCCATGAACTGAAAACTGACCCTGAACCCTAAAAATACCCCTTTACCCATGAACTGAAAACTGACCCTGAACCCTAAAAATACCCCTTTACCCATGAACTGAAAACTGACCCTGAACCCTAAAAATACCCCTTTACCCTAAAACTGAAAACTGACCCTGAACCCTAAAAATGCCCCTTTACCCAAAAACTGAAAACTGACCCTGAACCCTAAAAATGCTCCTTTACCCAAAATTTATCAATATTATTTAATTACCAATTAATTATTAATTAACAATAACAATAAAGTAAATATATTAGAACATTAGCTGTAATTATTTTAATAATTAATATTATTTTTTCCAAATTAATTAATTAAAAATAACACAAAATTATATATATTAAAAATGTACTCTAATTAATGTAATTAACTAATTACAATTAATTAATTAACAATTATTTACTAATACAAAATATGTTCAAAATTATATTAATTAATTAACTAATTAATATTAATTAATTATCAATTAATTATTAATTAAAAATATTAACAAACATATATTAATTAATTAATTATTATTAAATTACTTCCCACCCTATTCCCCTATAAACCCACAACCCGCTACAGAATTACATTACGCAATTATTATAAAAACAAAATTCATTTAATAAAATATTTTATAACATTAATACACACTATTCACACATATTATTACATAAAAATACACTATAAAATATTATATATTATTAAAAAATCGATATTTTTGCTATCTATATTTTATACAGTCGATATTACTTCACTTACCTGAAAAACGATATTTTTGTAGTCGATATTATGTCCAGTCGATATTTTGTCCAGTCTATATTTAAAACTCGATATTATGTCCAGTCGATATTTTGGAGTCGATATTTTGTCTCTATACCTAAAAGTACCATAGCTCCAGGGTAAAGACTCACTCCCTCTACTACAAAAATCAACTTTAGCCTTTAAAGTTGTGCTCTCTTTCAAAATGCAAAATCTTCCATGTTCTAAAACTCAGAACACATTTATGAAAAGCAAAAACTTAATACAACTCCCCTCCCAAACTTCATAAATTCCTAAAGGCAACAACCCAGAGTCTCTTTCAAATAACAAAAATCAACATGCAGTCTAAGACCTTGACTGTCTTCCATGAACACTATATAAATTCATACCCAAAAGTCATATTACATTTGTGGAGATGGAGGACAGGTAGGGGCACTGGACCACAACCGTAGCGGGTACGTATTTGGCCCACTGGTGTCCTACAGGCTTTCCTACTATGCCTATTTAAACTGGGACAAGTACAACCCTTTGCACACTCGACTCTCAGGGTAACAAGAGTGTTCATAAATTTGGGCCAAAGGACATGGGCAGGATTAGATGAAGCAAAGGTGCAGAAGGCTCAAATACTCTCACTGGTCAAATGAGTATTGTCTCTTGACAACTTCGGCAGAAAGTATTAAAATGTGTGGCAGACTTGTCTAAAGCATTTAGTTTTCCTTCAGTCTTCCTTCATGGCAGCATCTTTCTGGCATTTGCAGCCTCCGGGTCGATGAGGGCTTACCATTTCATTGGAGATACAGGTTTCACTCACAGTGCTGGCAATGGCAGTACCAGTGTCTTAGGCCAGTGGTAAACTGCCAGGTGACACTGTAGACATGTTATGCTGTAGTCTTACGCATCTTTTACGGAAACTATGCAGAGCAGTCAGGGGTGGCTACTCCACAACAAGCATTAATTAATTAATTAATTAATTAATTGTGGGTTTGTAATGCGCTAGAATCGACTCCCGAAGGAGTATCTCTGTGCAGTAGACCACTGGGGAACCCGCCCTGGCTTTCCTTGTGAGATGGTCCCTACTGGGTATCTCCAAGGTGAAACCAGGCATCCCCGGCGTATGTGGGGGGCCGTTGTGGAGATGAGGCAAGCTAATGCCCAGAGTTGCCGAGTGTGATTCCTGGTTAGAGTAGTCACCGAGATGAGAATTATCGAGTCCGCTGACCCTGGTCCACGACCCTGCCGCGTCGGGAATTGAACCCTGGTCCCGGGCCGTCCTCTGCTCTCGGGTCTGCCGCCTCTAACCAGTGAGCCACACCACTCCACTCCACATCAGTCCTGGTTTTGATTTCTGGGCAAGTCAGCTTTCTCTGGGGACTCTTCATACCCAGTACACACTGGGCTTCTCCTTCTGGACTGTCAGTCATCTGGCAGGTCCAGGCACACTTCTTCCCTCTCTTAGCAGGCACGCAGGTTTCTATGCCCTTCTGGCAGACAAGCAGCTACTCCAGTAGTAGGTGCAGACTTCAGATGATAACCCTCCCTTCTGGGAGACTGACTGTGAGTCAGGCACCAACTCTGGTTACACAGCAGCTCATTGAGAACTCTGAGAAATAATACCTTCCTTACTCAAGAAGAACTTGAGACTGGAACAAAGTGGGGTGGTTTGGATCCTACCTTTACACAATTGCTAGTCAGTGAAAGTGGATTGTTAGAATTTGGGGGTATTAGTTGTGCAGGATGGTAGTCCTCTGCATGTAATTGGTTTACAGTTGTCTCCATAGGTCTACAATTGCCTCTTTACTAGGAACCAAGTACTCCATTGTAGCGCTTGAGTCTTCCAGGATAGCGTAGTAGATAAGTCAAAGGCCTACACATTGGATTTGATGATGGCTAGTAATCCCAATGTGATAGCACACAGCCACAACAATAAATAAACTATTATTGAGTCAGTATTTCATTGTTAGAAAAGGAAAATTACATTTCTTACACACACACTACTAAATGCTATGCATTAAATTACAATTATGTACAGCATGTAGATGAAAGAACCTTTAGTGACACCCTTATATCATAGTTCACGCCTTGTGGGTCATGACCCCCACAATCACAATGCCCCATCGTATACCAGATTAAACATCCAATATAAGGAAATGTCATTTCAGATAGGTCTGGCCTGTTGGCTTTGTAAAAGGGGTTACCACATCAGTACATAAAACAAACCCATTGGATTTGTCAAGGAGTTACCACATCAATATACAGAACAAGCCTGTTGGCTTTGTCAAGGAGTCCCCAAATTAATAGGAACAATAATCACATTAGAAGTCACTGTTATACCCAATTGGGTCAATAATCCTGTTTTAAGGCACTCATTAATAGAAAAACATTCATTTCATTGTTCAATATTAAAATTGGCAATAAATCCTTTTCAATTTATAAATCAATTGTCAGGCTCTTTCTTTTACAAGTTCAGGCCACATAGTGTAGCCATAGGACCAACCACAATGGGTTTCCTGCTCTTTCGAGCTGAAGACCTAAAGCTTATGTTCAGGTAACACTTAAAATCAATCTAAATCTCTCCTGGGGGTCAAGAACACAATGCCTGTGAAACCTAAGGCCTCTCTGTAACTATTTCTAAGGGAATTACTGCAGCTCCTGAAGACCCCCGACAACACTGCAAATGTACGTTGGTGTTTCCCTGCCCCTTTTAAGGGCACCACGAATAAGCAAACCAGCGCAACTACTGCCTATGCAGGGCATTATGAAGTGCCTCGCCCTGGTTCGTTCACTGGTAATAAGTGGCTTTGCCCACTCTGTTTACTCAGACTGCAAGTTTTCAGCTTTCATTTTTGGTGGAAGTGGAGTTCCGAGCTTCTCCCAATTTGTCCTCAGGGGGCATGCAGGGCTAGGGCCAGTGGCCCTGGTGGGATCCATCTAATCTGGGGGGGGGGTCAACTGGGGACAAAATCCTTAGTCCATCTTCCTTCTCTTTCAGCAGTCCATTACTCAGCAGGTCTAGGGTCTTATTCTTTGTCTCTCCCTTGTGCATGGGTTTATACGCGAGGGTGGTAAGTTTTACACACCAGGTGTCTCTGGCCAATCCTAGGATGCCACATCCTCCCTCCCCATCCCTCTGTATTCGGGGACAATCCAATATGACATAGTCAAGTTTTCTCTGTGAATTTCTCCTCTGTGAGTCTCAGCTCAATCACTGGTTGATATCAGTACTAGATCCCTTCCAACCAAAACTTCAAAGGGGAGCCCCTCTTTGTTGACTTCAGAAGTCATAGCTTCCTTCCTTGATCAGTGGGCTGGGCTTACCCAGGCCAGGTGCACTGTAACAGCTATTCATCAGATGCAGATTTTCTTCCCCACCCCTTCCTTCCAAGGAACTGAGTTAATCACTGATAATTCCTACTTTTGTGTGGGGAGGCCTATATTCCCTTTGTGGGGAGCAGAGTAATTAACAGCAAGTAGGGCAAACGCCTGGAATCTGATTATGAGTGGAGTCAGATAAATATGATGTGTTTTAAATCCACTAAGATGTATATGTGGGTAATTGGAACGTACAAAATCAAACTCTGTATGCATGTTTAGCCCCAGTTTGGCACATTGCTGGACTCAAGCCTAAGTGCAGTGAAACTGCACTTTAAGGCAGATTTCATCTATATGTATCATACAGTGAAAGCTCTACAGATTTTCCAGTAAACTTTACACTCCTACCTATTCATATTATAAGCCCTACACCAGGCCAGCGTCTATCCTTGCAGAGTCCCTTCTGCATCAGGCTACCTGTGCACAAGTATGAGACTATGCACAACAGTAGTCTAAAACATGCAGCCTGCATATGTGAGCACACACTTGTTCATAAGTAACCAGCCCAGTGCCCCTTACCTTAATTGCACCGCAGGTGCCTCATCTTAAAAGGTGGACGCTTGTAGTAAACATGCTCAGTGCAGTTACTGTAAAATGACCATGAGTGAGATTTAGTTAGTGGGTCCCACTCATAGTCATTTCACGGTCCAAAAATCAGGGCTATCAAAAACAAAAAATCATGTTGTCCTTAATGGGTGGAACCCATTTGCAACATGGATCCATTGATTAATGTTTCTGAATCAGTTTGGATTGCTCTCTTTCAAATGTCATTCAAAGGCAACTTCCAGACACAGTGTGGCCAATTCAGAAAGGTAATTTAAGACAAAAGTCTAACTTTGTGACTTTTGATATTCACAGAAGCCACTTACAACTTTTGGTAGTCACAAAAGTTATTTATGAATCGTATCTTTACGCCCGCACTTGAGCCGAAGATTCTGCACGCATGGCGGAATCTCCACACGAGGGCCGGAATCTCCGCACCCGGGCCAAAATTTCTGAAATCGGACCGTAGTTTCCGCAATCAGGCCGGAATCTCCACATTTGGGCTGGATGATCATTGCCTTCAATGCTAAACACCTGTGTACGTGCTTACTGTCCCCACCATGCTGCAGCTGAAACACTGCAGCCCAACAACCAATCCCAACCCTGCATCATATATAAATTCCGAGCTAACACCCTCAAACCATGAATGTGTTTGTTGCTCTGCCCCTTGCCATGCGGCAAGAAGAGTTGAGGAGGAGGAGGAGAGTAGAGAGGATATTCATACAAAGGATTGACCTATTTGGGATGTCCAGCCAAGATGTCAGGGCCAAATACCGTTTCCCCCAGATGTCATCTTGTAGATGGTTTGTGAGTGGAGGAGGAACTTGACTCTGTGACCTGTCGCTCTCCTGCCCTCCAGGCCTATCTCAAGATCCTTGCTGCTCTCTATTTTTTCAATTACGGGTCATTCCAAAGGGGCACCAGTGACCTTGTGGGCATCTCTCAGTCTAGCCAGTCGCAGGACCTGCATCAGGTACTGAGCTGCATCAATACGAGAGCCCACCTCCACATACAAATACCACATACACTGGACAGGAGACAGAGGGCAGCCCTGGATTTTAATCGCATTACACGCTTCCCACATGTGCTGGGTGCAATTGATTGTACCCGTGTGGCACTTCAGCCACCCCACTGCATTGTACATATCTTCTGCAACAGACACCAATGGCATTCCATCAATGTGCAGGTTGTCTGTGATGCCAGTGATAGATTCATTGATGTGCATGCAGTGTTTCCAGGCAGTACTCATGAGAGCTTGTATTCCGCATGTCACCTTATCCCCGGCGAATGGCTGCAGGAGAATTTGGAAACATGTGGCTACTGGGTAAGTACCAAGCACCAAACATGTAGGAAATGTATAAATGTAATATATGAATGCCATTTCACATAAACAACCATTTTACAATAAGATTCATCATGTCACATACATGGCCTCCACAGACATTGCACTTACCAAAGTATAGATCATGTTTTGTACAGATGTAAGGGGGAAATGTAAACAATTTCCCTATTTTACCTCCTCAGGTGATGCTGGGCATGCACTCTCCCCTCACCTCCTCACACCATACAGACTTGCAGCCACTGTACCTAAGCGTAGGTACAATAGGGCACACATACAAACACGAACCATCATAGAGCATACTTTTGGTCTCCAGAAGTCGCGATTTAGATGTCTTGATCATACAGGGTGGGGTGCTGATGTACTCCCCTGAAGTTGTGTGCAAGATCATATTAGCCTGTTGTGTCTTGCACAACATAGCTTTAAGTCATGGCTTACACATACCTCTTGTAACAGCGGTAGGTCTGAATCCGGGCAACCAGGCCACTGCACCGAACAGAAGGCAGGGTATGCAAGTCCGTGACCAGCTGGTTGGCATTTTTTTCACCTGAGCAACCAGTTGTGTTAAGGACAAAATGTGGTTTTGTCCGTGATGAAAGCTGGATATTTATGACTCAGTACAAACATTTCATCCTGAGACGACTTTACAAGCCACACTAAATGTATGTAAACCACAGCTGTTGACAGGAGTCAAAAGATTGGCCATGCATTAGGTCAGGTGCAGATGTCAGCAATCTGTATTGTCAATGTGCCTCAGGAATACATTGCCTCAGAGGATTAAATGTATGAGCATGAATGAGACCTCCCAGGACCTTTTGACAATGGTTGCTTGATTAACAAAGGGCCCTAACTATTGCATTCTGGAGTATTTGCCCCCAACTGAATTGACTCCCGCACAACTGTGGGATCCCCACTGTGAGTGATGATGAGCTTGGTGAATCAGTCCCTGTGTGTCTGGGATACACAGCACTTCTCCCCCTAAATTTACCTTAACACTATAGTAAACTCTTGAGTCGAGCGCAAAATATGGACTACATGTACCATAATGCAAAGGGGCAAACTCTTCTGGGATGTGATGTTGTACCTGGCCACACCCTTTTCCCAGTCCAAACATAATTAAATCATCTGTTCTAGCTTTCCTTTCACGTTTCTAATGTTCCTTTAATGTGTCATTCCAGGGATCACTGCTACAGAGCACCAGGATGGAGAGGATATGATCTGTGACAGAGAAAGGATCAGAATGAACAGAAAAAGTCTGCCAGCTACTTCCTGTGATGTATTTCCTGCCTACCACTTTCTGTATGTCATTTCAATGGGTTCAAGTCCATTTCCAGAAATTCCGGCCCGTTAGTGGGGTAGTACTTCTAGTTATGTAGCAAAAAGGATCAGTGGATGACGGATGAAAAGAAGCTAGCCAAGGACATATGGGTGGTTCACCAATTGGGTGGAAACCAACCTCTTTTAGCCGAAAAGAAAAATTAATTTTCTTGAGTCCCCTCACTCACTCAGGGTTGCCCCTAGGTAACATGCTTCATCACTGGGGCCATCCCAAGCATCTACTGCTTGGGGCGTGCTGCGACTTGCGGAGTTACGTAGGAGCACTTATTTTGTGAGGATATGTGTAGTGCAGTGTAGGGGAAGTGGTGGAAGTGATATTTAAAAATGTACCTAAGTAGTGAGCCAAAGTTTTATTCCTGCTCCCAGTTGGCAAGGATAAAAAGGGGTGAATAAAAGGGAAAAATAATTGTTATGTAGTTATAATCCCTAGTATTGTGTCGACATGTTTCGAGGTATCCCCTAAACCTCTTCTTCAGGACACAAAAGGGACCAGCCCCTTGTGTACCACTCTGTGCAGGACCTATAGTTAGGTGAAAATAAAGATAATGAATGCACACCAATTGTGTGAGCATTTTGAAAAAATACATACAGTTGATTCTGAACACGTGATATCTCTCATGGATAAGAAAAAGCAAAATGCAAGTTAATATATACTGCCTGCCCACCACTCCTGTGGGCAGGTTATGGCATTCCGCTGCACACAAATCAAGGTACTTCATACAATGGTGTAAGTGCCCTTGAAAGTAACAGTAATCAGTGCTTAGATCCTGTGTGTATTAATATACAACACTTGACATCACTATTGTGAGAAAGCAAGGTTAAAAATTATGTTAAAAACACTCGTGATCATAGACAAAACAGGACACACACAACATGAAACGTAATAACAATTTCACTTTGCAACATACTTATTTTATGGCCAAATTGTGCCTCATGGTCTGTCTGGGTGGAGGGGCCTGTAGAACCCTATATTGTAATAAGAAGAATACACAAAGAAGTGCAATTATAGTGATTTTGTTCCAACCCATTCCTCTCTTTTAAGCATCCCTTGCGCTGATCCTAAAAAATTGTAAGAAATGCTGTGAGAATACAGGAAAAAGAATTCTGGATTTTCTGTAGGGAAAAAAGTCTTACTGTGCTCAGCAACCATCCGTCGACATGACCTACTCGTTCCCAGGGTGGACCGCATCTTAGCGTGTCTGCGCATTGGTACCGGTAGAAATAGTCTTTCAAAACAGCCAAGTCATGTCCTCATGCTGTTAAAGACTAGTGCATGTCTCATTTCGTTTGAAAATGTTCTGCCATGTTGCTATTATTTTTGTGTCCCTTCTAGTCTTACTTCAAAAACGGAGTCTCCTCTGAATGTCTAAGTTATTTATTTACATACAGTAGTCCCTCCTTCGAAATATAGAGAGACGCCAGGTAAAATTACGAAAAAATGGGGGGGGGTTGGTATCGAACCCTGGTCTTAGGGACTGTGTGAGGCTCTACCATGGCGGCCATATTGGAGTGGTCATAAATAGCAAGAGGCTGTTCCTCATGCAGCTTCCAGTTTAAAAGAATGAGGTGTAAAAATCAAAGTTCCTTATTTTTTGATTCTTGTAGAGCGGTCCCCGTTTTACAGACACGTGTCAGAGGTATAGGAACATGCCAGGTATGGTTTTTTTTCACGAGAGTAAAACAAATTTGAATCTCAAAAACACTGGCTGTTTTAGGGTGGTTGTACATCAATAGACAGCCTGGGAATATTTTCTCACACATAATTTTGGTTATTACAAAACGACCTACTTTCAAAAATACGGCTGTTCCTTAGGTCTGTTATTCTTAAGATAGGTGTTATATTGTGCATTTGTCCTACGGTTGTACGCTTGCTGTGTGAAAGTTTTCTTAATTGATGAGGTTTCATCTTAAATTTGAGATTGCCATCTGTCTGAGATATTGGGGTTAATTTATCTAGTGAATTGGCCCCATGGTATACTTTTGTTCAAGCCAGTGATGTCGGTGTGTAACTTGAAAACCCATCTTTGCTCCTTCTCTAGGAGCATCTGTTCCAAGTTATCACAGGGTTTAATGTGTTCCAACACTACCCACCGCATTTCATTTGCGGTGTGTTGCTTCTCATTGAAATGTGACGTCATTCTGGTACTTGCCTATAGCATTGGATGTTGCTCCGATGTTCGCAAATTCTTGTGCTCCCTTTCCTGGTAGTCATACCCACATAGTAATTGTAATTGTAATTGGGTATTTATATATCGCACAGCTACTCCATGGAGTGTCCTAGCGCTAACAACCACTGAAAACAGGCAGAAAAATACACACGGCTACAGGATTAATGCTACTTATTGAAATAGCCAGGTCTTTAATTTCCTCCTGACCCCCCCCCCCCCCAGGTCGGTTGTCTATCTATTGGAAATGGGGAGACCGTTCCATAAGTGGGGTGCTAACACTTGGAAAGAGACGCCGCCCCTACAAGAATGGGAAAACCTAAGAATGGTCATCAGATACTGCATTGAGGACCTCAATATCCGTTGCAGGGCATAATGCTGTATCCTTTTCCTAATGTAATGGGCCCCAGAGTTGTGTAGGGCCTTGAAGGCCAAGGTGAGGGCCTTAACCACTTAGATGCTATGGTGCTTCTGGCACTTCAATGTAATTTCCATTGAAATCAATGGAAACTCCATGACGAGTTACCCTTGTCATTAGCGGCAAAGAGGTTAAACTAGACCCTCTCACGCACCGGAAGCCAGTGGAGAGATTTTAAGTGAGGGGGTCATATGATCCCTGGGTGCAGTCATCAGAATAGCTCTGGCCGCCGAGTTCTGGATCACCTGTAGGCGGCTCAGAAGGTATTCCGGTAGGCCTAAGTAAAGGACATTAGCATAGTACAGCCTAGATGCAACAAGGGCCTGAACCACCATCTTTCTAAGGAAGATTGGCAGCAGGGGGAGGACATTCCTCAGCATTTTTAAAAGCCCAAAGCAGGTGCCGGCCACAGTTTGAATTCGGGTCTTCATGAACATGTCGGAATCCATCTTTACCCCAAGGTTTTTTAGTGAAGTAACTGAACACTTGGGGTGAGACATGATCTGTGGCCACCAGAGGCGCCACTCTATGCTCAGGTAAATTCTGTCTCACGCCAACGACACGCAACAGAAGTTGCGTGTCGTTGGCGTGAGACAGAATTTTAGTGCCGTATTGCTCCGCTAAAAGTGCAAGGGGGGCCATATACATATTGAACAAGACTGGGCTTAGCACAGCGCCTTGGGGAACACCCACTTTCATGGGGGTGATACAGGCTGAGAACGGAGGGGACCATACAGTTTGCTGGCGGCCATTTAAAAAGGAAGTATACCATTTGAAAAACGTGCCTCCAATCCCACAGTCCTGGAGTCTTTCCAGGAGTTGGTCATGGGGCCCGGTATCAAAGGCCGCTGACAGATCTAGCAGTACAAGTATACTGTAGGTCACAGCAGCATGTAATCAGATATAAAACTCCTATAGTGTTGTAAGTGGTACATTTTCACACCTCCCATGATTTCCCTGTATTGAAAGTGACCCTCTTGTTAGTTGTGGTGAGATGGCATACACTACAGTTACCACATGGGTGGTGGCCTGTTGGTAAAGTACTGATTACCTGTTGGTTACTTTTGTTTTGTGGCTTCGGGCATGTGTGTACCAATATATCCTTCAGATTTTTGCCCCTCCTATGTGAGAACATTGGTGTTGGTATGTTCAAGTTACCACTTTTGAGAATCCGCCAATGTTTTTTTACCAGCTTGAAAACTTTGTCTGATGCTATACTGAAGGTAGTAATAAAGATGGGTCTTTTGTCTTTTTAATTCTCTTCTTTATCATACGTTTCCAGAAGGGCATCCCTATGATTATTTTGTGCCCTTTTCCTTGCCTTTGCAATGATTTTGGAAGAGTATTTTCGTTTTTTTAGTTTTTCTGCTAGGTCTTTTGCCTGCTTATCATAATCCGATGTTTCGGTGCAGTTTCTCCTAAGTCTAAGGAACTGTCCAAAGGGGAGATTATCTTTCAGATGTCGTGGATGAAAGCTGTCGTAAAGTAAGAGGCAGTTTTTTGCGGTTGGTTTAAAGTGTGTTGTTGTTTTGAGTGTACCATCTACTGCATAGATGTTAAGGTCAAGAAAAACTAACTCAGACCTACTCATTGTGTGGGTGAACTTCCGAAAGGGGTCCTGTAGGTTGAGCCACTCCAGGAAGATGTTGGCCTCTGTTTCTTCTCCCCTCCATATTACCAGGATGTCATCAATGTATTTCTTCCATTCCAAAATCTTCTGGTGATGTGGGTTTTGGTCTGATAGGATCTTTTGTTCCTCTACATGATGGACGTGCAATCCAGCCACACTCTGCGCAAAAGTACTACCCATGCTGGTACCGTGTTGTTGTTGAAAAAGGGTTTCTTCAAAACGGAAGTAGTTCTCTGTTACCGCCCATTTGCAGCATTTTAGGACCACATGCTGTTGTGTATGGTAGGGCCATGTTGACCCATACAGGATTTCTTCAGGAATATCCATAGTTTCTTTGTGTGGCAAGCTTGTATAAAGACTCTCCACATCTAGGCCAATCAGTATGTTGCATGTAGGATCCTCAGAAGGCCTAGTACGGCTTTGGTGTCCTACAGGTAGGTGTTAGTGTTTTGTATCAGTGGACGTAGGAAGGCATCTGCAAAGTTGGAAAGTGGTTCCAGGATGGATCTGATCCCAGAAACAATAGGTCGTCCTGGTGAATTCTCCACTGATTTATGTATCTAAGGGATTGTATAGAAAAAAGGTACTTCTAGTTATACATCCAAGAGTTGTTTTTTTACAGTGGGGTCTAGCCTCTGACCGGTATCCAGACCACTTTAGATGCAGTATCAGTGGGATTAAATGCCCTCTAGATAGGATATACAATCTACACTTTCCAATTTAATTACCATTTTTAGAAATTGTATTTCACATATTTAAACTACCTGAGCACTTACAAACTGATTAGTATCATTATGCAGTGCTGACACATAATTGTTTTGCAAGTACCTATTCCTCGCTTTCCTTATAACTTTAGCAGGCTTCACTTCTTGCCTAATTTTTATAAGAAACATTGGTCTGGCGCATTGATCTGAATTTATAATGGACTGCTTTTCCAGCCACATTATTACTGCCATGTTTTTCTGGGCTTTTTCCTTTAGCCAAGTTTCAAGTGGGGTACAATTTGGCTGAAGAAAGGTAACCTAATACCTTTAATCAGATAACATTAATTGTATTATGACACTTATACACATTGTCTTGTGGAGGATCTTTTTCTATGTATACATGATGGCCAGATTACCTCTGGTTCATGTTTTCTTGTTTTCTTTACAGATGAGACGGTGTACTTTTCACCAGTCACATATACGAGTAAATAAACTCTTGCCAGCCATTATAAATGTCTGTTCTTGTTTAAGCCCATTTTTGCAAAACCATTTGTATGATTTATATGCAGAGTGACTAGTTTGTCTTTTTGGTCCTGACAAATACCCATGAACCCCTGTTGGGTTCGGTGTAAGGCAGAAACATATTGACCTCTAGCAGGGGTATATTTGTTGATAACCCCTAGTCCTCTTCATTTTTCATTGTGTCCTAGGACACCGCACAATAAAGTAGGGTCCCCTGGAGACAGTTTTCACATCCTCACATAATATTTTCTTTGTCTGCACTCTGCCCCTCACCCACCGAGTCCTTCGGTCCCCTCTACACAAAACACCTCAGCTCCTCTTCTATTTTTGGAGAGTTGAAGACCACACTTGAGACCTTGGGGCCCCGGTGTGAGGAGGGAGCCCTACGATGAAGCATGTCACCCTCTGGTGAGTGAGGGTTGTGGTGCTTAAAAAAGGTTTCTCCTTATCCTCAACAAGACACTAACCTTCTGATCTATGAATTCTGATAGTCATTTTAGGATTTTGCCTGTATAATTTTTCCCTATGGCACTAATTATGTCACATCTTTTTTGAGAACGTACTATTTGTGAGTTAACATTTAGATAGGGAGCAGTACGCTCTCTCTTTGAGGGTTTCTCCCTTTGATCTTTTGTGTGTATTAAATAATGCCTAACTGATGGACAGAGGCGAGTGGGTTTCACTGCTGTAGCCAGGATGTCTTGCATACCTCGGGATGGTGTTGTGTGCAGCACTGATGGTATCCTGTCAGCAACTGTAATGAGAAACATATGGCCATATTTAGGTACACAGCATTATAGCAATGAGTTAACATGTAAATGTCATTGTCATCGATCATTGATCTGCTATATCTGGCCTGTGTGCTGCATGTGTACCTCCTGAACTTTACATCTGGGGCCCCGTTCACCAGCAGCAGTTGCCTGCTGCTACCTCCACACAGCACCGATATCCTCAAGATATCACATTACTAGACAAATGTGTATTAGAAGGTAACTGATACTTGAAGGAACAGGATAATTATGGTCAATGCCACCACCTACTTTTGGTTACACCTTCTTTGTTAGGCCCATCATGCCTCATGAGTATGATGTTGTCCGTAGACAAATATAAAGGAGTGTACATCATCAGGCAGACCAGTTTCAAATTTGCGCATCTGATCATATCATTTCATTGAGAGTTAATATGTGATAAGTCCAATAGTCAGGTACATATTGTGGCACATTTGTGCTTCCCTCCCCCTTAGTCCCCCCATTTAGTCACAATGCCCATTTATTTATAAATGTTATATAGTGCTAGCTAGACCCGTGGGTATCTGAGCGCTTTACTTCAGGGAGGTCACACCTTTGTTAGGTTCAATCTTTGTGTGTCCTATGTTCCCATTATACATGTACAACATCATGGTAGAACTCAGTTGTCAAGCACACATCCTAACCTCATATATTATCCTGTCACTTATATATATGGGAATACGGTAGGAGAGGAGGCAAGCTGAGATACATTTTGTGGTGAAGTGTAGAATCTTGGAATTTTTCTGCCTACACTGGATTTGCAATGTGCAGCTCAGCCACCTGATAGATATGTTTGACTTCCTCTACATCCACCTTAGCAGCCCATAAACCTCTCCCAAAACAAAACACCCTCAAGGGCATCAGTGAATTGTCATCCACACCAATTTCCATACATGTTAATCCCTGGGATTTTAAATGAGATTTACCATATCAGTGACTTACAATCCAGTTGTGGATACTCCACTTCATATGACACAATATAGTCTATTATGTACCTACTGCACTCACTTGCCATATATTTGATGTCACCATTATAAAAATGGGGTAACCCAAAACGGTTCTTGGACCAGGGTAATCAATGTTATCAGAAAAAACAGTGGTCCAAACCGGAATTGATCATTAGCTCAATAAATCATGTACTCACAGTGGCTCATTTTTCATTCTTCAATGAGTGTTTAAATTAATCCACTCTATAGACCTAATCAGTGAAATTTGTACAACAAAAAGCAACTACCTGAAAAAACTCGATTTATTCAAAAAGGAGTTTTTAATAAATTACTCCATCACAGCAAAAATAAGTATATACATTTATACATCTTCAAGAACGGTAAAAAGGGGAGCAACCTGCTTCTAAAAAGGGAGTGCCAGAAAAAGAAGAAAAAAGTGATTTGAAGAAAAAAGGGGTGTAAGCCTCAACGGAAAAGTGACATAAGATTAGGGGTAAATTGAAAACCAAAGCTGCAGAAAATTTAGCTGATTATGCAATAAGGCCACTGATTATTTGTTACACTTTTTACATTTATACAGTCTCAACTGGCATGTATAATGAAAGTAAATAGTGGTCCTATTTGTTTGTTAAAAGAAGCGTCGACGTTTCGACCCGTCTTGGGGTACAGGGGTAACTGTGAACCTCGACCTGCGGGTCTTCCTCAGGACGTGTGTGACACAACCTTCATACTGTAGTTTTCAAGCTGTGGACCTATGATAAATTAAGGCAATGTTCAGGGAGTTGCATGGATAGGATATTTTTTTTTAAAAAAGGGGACATTAACCTCTAGTCTTTGCTTACCCAAAATTTTCTTTTTAATGGGATGATCACGGTCCTCCTACACCTGGATGGACGTTACGGGTACTTGACCATAGTCCAACATCTATAATTAATAAGGTGTAATCGGTCTTTTAGTATCAATTCTTAATCTACATTGATATTGATGAAGCTTTTTTTCACTCACAAAATTGCAGACTTACCATCCGAATTCGTGATCATGGGCGTCCCACACAAATTATCAAGTGGTAACCCCAGAGGCAGCAGACACAGCTCACAACAAGGCATCATCCATTACTACAAGGGAACACATTGAGGGTGTGTTACCGCGGTACCGTTCTATGGTGGTAAACAGTGGTCAGGAAAAACGTGGTGTTTCCTACCTTTAATTTTGTCATATGGCCATCACTTATTGGGATATTTGTTTGGGTGGTATGCTGCTCAATTCCAGACGTCGATAATTGCTGTAATGGGACACATAGGGTGAGTGTTACCTAGATGCCGTTCCGATTTGAGTGATTCGCGTTTTTTAATTTAAAAAAATAAACGTGGTGTTTTGCCCACCTTATCGTGTCTTGCGCGGGCGAACCTCGCTGGGATATGTTCTCGTGTTGAACGCTGTTCTAACCGACACCTGAAGGCGCTGGGTAAGAACATAAATAGTATTACCTCAGAGTCGGCAGTGTGGCGCTTGGGGCCTACGGGGGTCTGATTTTAAAAAGCAATGGGGCAAGAGAAAACTTACCTTGCCGGGGTATGCGTCCGCTACCGGCGAATTCACAGTGTCCGATGCAATCGTAACGCGATGACGTCCAACGGACGTATTTGGCGTTCAATAGGGGAAGGACATAGAAGAAAGACTCGCTCAAAATATGGGCTGAGTCGGAAAATCAATGGTGACTCGTGTAATTAACTAACAGTACCCAGTGTGTAAGCAACCCCATAAAAGGTGGAATGAGAGGGACAACCACAACACAGGGAGGTGGTTTCAAATTTCATGAAAAGCATAGATTTAGTGATGACGGATCACACACTAGAATGATCATCTATAATTCAGTACTGCCACCTGTTTGCTAATTTCTTCGTACTCATTAAGGCCCTGTTTGATAGTGTCAAATAAATGTATAAAGCGGCACTCACGAAGGCTCAGTACGTGGTTAAAATCTCCTCCTCTGGGATTTGGTGTCACCTTTTCAAGGACACACCATTTCAGGCTGTCAGGTGCATGTTCAAATTTAGTGAAGTGCTCCAAAAGTGGTGCCCCCTGGGTTTTACATTTGATGCGGCTTACGTGTTGTAATATACGGCACTTTACCCTTTGGATTGTTTGCCCAATGTACAAAAACCCGCATGGGCATGTAATCGCATAAATCACTCCACTGGAGTTACAGTTACTGTGTTCTTTTAACATGTGTGTGTAATTGTTGTGCTTAAAATGTTTAATTTCTTGGGTTAAGGGGCATGCTTTACAGTTTCCACATTTTACATGGCCTCTCACTGGGGGAATCCCCCATAGAACTGTTTGACTTGGTGGAGTGGTGCTAGGTAGTAAAGCTTTCACAACGTAGTCCCTTATATTTTTTGCCTTCTTAAAAGCATGTAATGGCAAAGAGGCATTCCCAATCTCATCAGCTATCATATGCCAATGTTGATTGATTATTTTTTGATCTTATTACTTTTTTGTAGAATAGGTGGTAACACACACTATTCGATCCTCTTTTTGTCTTTGGTTATTACTCAATTCCAAGAGGTGTTCTCTGTGATTGTACCAGGCCCGTTTGCGTGCCTGTTTTAAAAGCCTGATTGGATAACCTCTATCAAGCAGCCGGGCTAAAAGGCCTGCTGATTCATTAAAAAAGTCCTCCTTTTTAGCGCAATTCCTACGCAACCTCAGGAATTGCCCAAATGGGAGATTGTCCCTGAGGTTGCGGGGGTGATGGCTACTATAACGGAGCAAGGTATTACGCTCACTACTTTTACGGTACAGACCGGTGTATAACATACCCAGTTCCGTATTGATCGTAATATCAAGAAAATTGATTTTGGACCCATCAAATTCTAAAGTAAATTGGATATCAGTGGAACATGTGTTTAACCACTCATGAAAGGAAGTGAGTTCTTCTGCATTGCCATTCCATATCATTAAGACGTCGTCTATATAGCGACGCCACAACCCTATGTGGTTGAAGTAGGGGTTAATCTCATTGAGGACATTTGCCTGTTCGAATGCGTCCATGAAAATTATGGCTAGGTTGGGGGCAAAGCTTGCCCCCATCGCCACTCCCTTCGTTTGGATATAGTACTTACCCAAAAAGGTAAAGAAGTTTTTAGTCATAGCCAATGTTAGAAGTTCAATGATGAACTCTGTTGGTACACGGTGGGGTGCGGGACGTGAATTCAATACTAGCTCAATTACTGTCAACGCTTGGTTCTGTGGAATATTGGTATACAAGGATTGGATATCCATTGTGGCCAAAAGACTTTTTGGGGGTCATGTAGACGTCCATCTAAAAGCAGGATGGTTTGCATTGTATCCTTCAGGTACGTGACCGTCTCCTCTGCGAGAAGTTTTAGAAACGTGTCAATGTACTTACACAATGGCTCAAGCAGAGAGCCACATCCAGAAATTATGGGTCTGCCTGGGGGATTTTGCATTCTTTTATGGATTTTTGGCAAAGTATAAATAGTTGGTGTTCTGGGATGTTTGTTATTGAGATAATCAAACTCTTGTTTGTTGATAAAGCCTGACCCTAGTCCTTGTGCCGTTATAGATTTGATTTTCTTAGCTAGCTCACTCGTGGGATCACCTTTCAGTTTAGCATAGTTGCCCTCGACTTCTAGTTGGTCAAGTATTTCTTTCGTATACTGATCATAGTTTTGTACCACAATAGCTCCGCCCTTGTCGGCCGGTTTTATGACAATACTGGTATTTTCTTTGAGAGTGTTCAGTGCTAGTCGTTCCGCCTTAGTGATGTTATATTTGACATACTGTCAGGAGACAACACTACAGATGGTAGTTCACAAACCTGAAAATCCGGTAATTAACCTCTCTGATTACCAATTACATCAAGACGAACAAAGTGTCTTGGAGAAAGGCCTTTCCTTTGTTCCAACCTCGATGCCTAACTCATTCAATCTTAAAGTTGAGTTACACCATTTCTTCAGAAAGATAAGACTTAAACATTTCTTTCAAAAAGTCCCACATAATCCGATCTTTTCTGGAAGTGGCCTGAGACCTCCATCAAAATTCAACCCTCCAGCTCACCAAATGTCATCCAAAATATTGGCATTTGAACAATTGGTACTGAGAGATGTAGAGAAGACACTGTCAGAGAGACAGTATGTCAAATATAACATCACTAAGGCGGAACGACTAGCACTGAACACTCTCAAAGAAAATACCAGTATTGTCATAAAACCGGCCGGCAAGGGCGGAGCTATTGTGGTACAAAACTATGATCAGTATACAAAAGAAATACTTGACCAACTAGAAGTCGAGGGCAACTATGCTAAACTGAAAGGTGATCCCACGAGTGAGCTAGCTAAGAAAATCAAATCTATAACGGCACAAGGACTAGGGTCAGGCTTTATCAACAAACAAGAGTTTGATTATCTCAATAACAAACATCCCAGAACACCAACTATTTATACTTTGCCAAAAATCCATAAAAGAATGCAAAATCCCCCATGCAGACCCATAATTTCTGGATGTGGCTCTCTGCTTGAGCCATTGTGTAAGTACATTGACACGTTTCTAAAACCTCTCGCAGAGGAGACGGTCACGTACCTGAAGGATACGATGCAAACCATCCTGCTTTTAGATGGACGTCTACATGACCCCAAAAAAAGTCTTTTGGCCACAATGGATATCCAATCCTTGTATACCAATATTCCACAGAACCAAGCGTTGACAGTAATTGAGCTAGTATTGAATTCACGTCCCGCACCCCACCGTGTACTAACAGAGTTCATCATTGAACTTCTAACATTGGCTATGACTAAAAACCTCTTTACCTTTTTGGGTAAGTACTATATCCAAACGAAGGGAGTGGCGATGGGGGCAAGCTTTGCCCCCAACCTAGCCATAATTTTCATGGACGCATTCGAACAGGCAAATGTCCTCAATGAGATTAACCCCTACTTCAACGACATAGGGTTGTGTCGTCGCTATATAGACGACGTCTTAATCATATGGAATGGCAATGCAGAAGAACTCACTTCCTTTCATGAGTGGTTAAACACATGTTCCACTGATATCCAATTTACTTTAGAATTTGATGGGTCCAAAATCAATTTTCTTGATATTACGATCAATACGGAACTGGGTATGTTATACACCGGTCTGTACCGTAAAAGTAGTGAGCGTAATACCGTGCTCCGTTATAGTAGCCATCACCCCCGCAACCTCAGGGACAATCTCCCATTTGGGCAATTCCTGAGGTTGCGTAGGAATTGCGCTAAAAAGGAGGACTTTTTTAATGAATCAGCAGGCCTTTTAGCCCGGCTGCTTGATAGAGGTTATCCAATCAGGCTTTTAAAACAGGCACGCAAACGGGCCTGGTACAATCACAGAGAACACCTCTTGGAATTGAGTAATAACCAAAGACAAAAAGAGGATCGAATAGTGTGTGTTACCACCTATTCTACAAAAAGTAATAAGATCAAAAAAATAATCAATCAACATTGGCATATGATAGCTGATGAGATTGGGAATGCCTCTTTGCCATTACATGCTTTTAAGAAGGCAAAAAATATAAGGGACTACGTTGTGAAAGCTTTACTACCTAGCACCACTCCACAAGGTCAAACAGTTCTATGGGAGATTCCCCCAGTGAGAGGCCATGTAAAATGTGGAAACTGTAAAGCATGCCCCTTAACCCAAGAAATTAAACATTTTAAGCACAACAATTACACACACATGTTAAAAGAACACAGTAACTGTAACTCCAGTGGAGTGATTTATGCGATTACATGCCCATGCGGGTTTTTGTACATTGGGCAAAAAATCAAAAGGGTAAAGTGCCGTATATTACAACACGTAAGCCGCATGAAATGTAAAACCCAGGGGGCACCACTTGTGGAGCACTTCACTAAATTTGAACATGCACCTGACAGCCTGAAATGGTGTGTCCTTGAAAAGGTGACACCAAATCCCAGAGGAGGAGATTTTAACCACGTACTGAGCCTTCGTGAGTGCCGCTTTATACATTTATTTGACACTATCAAACAGGGCCTTAATGAGTACGAAGAAATTAGCAAACAGGTGGCAGTACTGAATAATAGATGATCATTCTAGTGTGTGATCCGTCATCACTAAATCTATGCTTTTCATGAAATTTGAAACCACCTCCCTGTGTTGTGGTTGTCCCTCTCATTCCACCTTTTATGGGGTTGGTTACACTCTGGGTACTGTTAGTTAATTACACGAGTCACCATTGATTTTCCGACTCAGCCCATATTTTGAGCGAGTCTTTCTTCTATGTCCTTCCCCTATTGAACGCCAAATACGTCCGTTGGACGTCATCGCGTTACGATTGCATCGGACACTGTGAATTCGCCGGTAGCGGACGCATACCCCGGCAAGGTAAGTTTTCTCTTGCCCCATTGCTTTTTAAAATCAGACCCCCGTAGGCCCCAAGCGCCACACTGCCGACTCTGAGGTAATACTATTTATGTTCTTACCCAGCGCCTTCAGGTGTCGGTTAGAACAGCGTCAACACGAGAACATATCCCAGCGAGGTTCGCCCGCGCAAGACACGATAAGGTATGCAAAACACCACGTTTATTTTTTTGAATTAAAAAACGCGAATCACTCAAATCGGAACGGCATCTAGGTAACACTCACCCTATGTGTCCCATTACAGCAATTATCGACGTCTGGAATTGAGCAGCATACCACCCAAACAAATATCCCAATAAGTGATGGCCATATGCGAAAATTAAAGGTAGGAAACACCACGTTTTTCCTGACCACTGTTTACCACCATAGAACGGTACCGCGGTAACACACCCTCAATGTGTTCCCTTGTAGTAATGGATGGTGCCTTGTTGTGAGCTGTGTCTGCTGCCTCTGGGGTTACCACTTGATAATTTGTGTGGGACGCCCATGACCACGAATTCGGATGGTAAGTCTGCAATTTTGTGAGTGAAAAAAACTTCATCAATATCAATGTAGATTAAGAATTGATACTAAAAGACCGATTACACCTTATTAATTATAGGTGTTTGACTATGGTCAAGTACCCGTAACGTCCATCCAGGTGTAGGAGGACCGTGATCATCCCATTAAAAAGAAAATTTTGGGTAAGCAAAGACTAGAGGTTAATGTCCCCTTTTAAAAAAAAAATATCCTATCCATGCAACTCCCTGAACATTGCCTTAATTTATCATAGGTCCACAGCTTGAAAACTACGGTATGAAGGTTGTGTCACACACGTCCTGAGGAAGACCCGCAGGTCGAGGTTCACAGTTACCCCTGTACCCCAAGACGGGTCGAAACGTCGACGCTTCTTTTAACAAACAAATAGGACCACTATTTACTTTCATTATACATGCCAGTTGAGACTGTATAAATGTAAAAGTGTAACAAATAATCAGTGGCCTTATTGCATAATCAGCTAAATTTTCTGCAGCTTTGGTTTTCAATTTACCCCTAATCTTATGTCACTTTTCCGTTGAGGCTTACACCCCTTTATTCTTCAAATCACTTTTTTCTTCTTTTTCTGGCACTCCCTTTTTAGAAGCAGGTTGCTCCCCTTTTTACCGTTTGTTCTTGAAGATGTATAAATGTATATAATTATTTTTGCTGTGATGGAGTAATTTATTAAAAACTCATTTTGGAATAAATCGAGTTTTTTCAGGTAGTTGCTTTTTGTTGTACAAATTTCACTGATTAGGTCTATAGAGTGGATTAATTAAAACACTCATTGAAGAATGAAAAATGAGCAACTGTGAGTACATGATTTATTGAGCTAATGATCAATTCCGGTTTGGACCACTGTTTTTTCTGATAACATTGATTACCCAGGTCCAAGAACCGTTTTGGGTTACCCCATTTTTATAATGGTTACCTTGTGCAGGGATTCCTGCGAGGGTTTTGTCTAAATGTCAAATTGTTGTGTGATATATGTTTAATCATTTTTGTATGTTTTCTTCGTAAAAATTGTTCCTTAGTGCAACTATTTGTATGATTTAAAGACTTCTCCAGAGTGTGCTCTTTTGAATAACATGTCTGAAAAAGAAACACTGTCTTACAGTGAAGATTATATTGACCAGCTACTGAGTAACCAGGGAGCTAGTGGTATTCTGGGAAATGAAACCAGGAGTATTGACATTACATTGAATGAGAAAGTTGCGAAGCTAGAACGTTTAGAGAAGAAATGAATAAGAATGAGACTTCATTGACACACTTTAGCAAAATACCTGAAAGCAAATGTGATTCCAATGGGTTTGAGAGTTAGAAACGAACCAGCGATATTTGTTGACAACCCAAAATTTAAAGAACACTTCAGCTTTGTCTCCAACACATGTTCACGCCACTGGATGGTGTTGGGGATAGAGACAGCGGTGATAGAAGCTGAGAGGTTGATAAAAGAAATAGCTGATCTCAAAAAAGAGATCATTGAAGACAAAGCCCTAATTAACGCCAAAGAGGCCCTAGAACGTGTGGAAAAGACAATACGTGAATTTGACCTGTATGCCCAAGCCACCAAGTTGGATAAGGTAGCCAAAGACATTAAATTTTACGATAACAAGGTGGTATACCCATACCTACAGGAAGGGTATTATATAAGAGAACAACCAGCAGAGGTAGACGAGGATACAGGAAATTTACCACTTTTTCAGGATCCTCTTTTGGCAGTAATACAGATAGTGATTCCGAACAAGCAGGCACTAGTACTGATATAACCAATCCAGGCAATAACTATCCAGATCAAACCAATTTTTTAGAACAGGACCAATTGTGGGACCAACGAGGACGAGGACGTCCCTGGGGGAGGCCCAGGGGCCCACGAACACAGAATTGGAACAGAGGCAGGGGGAGAGGCAGAGGGCAGACACAGTTCCAACAGACATCCCATGGAGAGATACAAACCAGGAGACAACACTACAGATGGTAGTTCACAAACCTGAAAATCCGGTAATTAACCTCTCTGATTACCAATTACATCAAGACGAACAAAGTATCTTGGAGAAAGGCCTTTCCTTTGTTCCAACCTCGATGCCTAACTCATTCAATCTTAAAGTTGAGTTACACCATTTCTTCAGAAAGATAAGACTTAAACATTTCTTTCAAAAAGTCCCACATAATCCGATCTTTTCTGGAAGTGGCCTGAGACCTCCATCAAAATTCAACCCTCCAGCTCACCAAATGTCATCCAAAATATTGGCATTTGAACAATTGGTACTGAGAGATGTAGAGAAGACACTGTCAGAGAGACAGTATGTCAAATATAACATCACTAAGGCGGAACGACTAGCACTGAACACTCTCAAAGAAAATACCAGTATTGTCATAAAACCGGCCGGCAAGGGCGGAGCTATTGTGGTACAAAACTATGATCAGTATACAAAAGAAATACTTGACCAACTAGAAGTCGAGGGCAACTATGCTAAACTGAAAGGTGATCCCACGAGTGAGCTAGCTAAGAAAATCAAATCTATAACGGCACAAGGACTAGGGTCAGGCTTTATCAACAAACAAGAGTTTGATTATCTCAATAACAAACATCCCAGAACACCAACTATTTATACTTTTCCAAAAATCCATAAAAGAATGCAAAATCCCCCAGGCAGACCCATAATTTCTGGATGTGGCTCTCTGCTTGAGCCATTGTGTAAGTACATTGACACGTTTCTAAAACCTCTCGCAGAGGAGACGGTCACGTACCTGAAGGATACGATGCAAACCATCCTGCTTTTAGATGGACGTCTACATGACCCCAAAAAAAGTCTTTTGGCCACAATGGATATCCAATCCTTGTATACCAATATTCCACAGAACCAAGCGTTGACAGTAATTGAGCTAGTATTGAATTCACGTCCCGCACCCCACCGTGTACCAACAGAGTTCATCATTGAACTTCTAACATTGGCTATGACTAAAAACTTCTTTACCTTTTTGGGTAAGTACTATATCCAAACGAAGGGAGTGGCGATGGGTGCAAGCTTTGCCCCCAACCTAGCCATAATTTTCATGGACGCATTCGAACAGGCAAATGTCCTCAATGAGATTAACCCCTACTTCAACGACATAGGGTTGTGGCGTTGCTATATAGACGACGTCTTAATCATATGGAATGGCAATGCAGAAGAACTCACTTCCTTTCATGAGTGGTTAAACACATGTTCCACTGATATCCAATTTACTTTAGAATTTGATGGGTCCAAAATCAATTTTCTTGATATTACGATCAATACGGAACTGGGTATGTTATACACCGGTCTGTACCGTAAAAGTAGTGAGCGTAATACCTTGCTCCGTTATAGTAGCCATCACCCCCGCAACCTCAGGGACAATCTCCCATTTGGGCAATTCCTGAGGTTGCGTAGGAATTGCGCTAAAAAGGAGGACTTTTTTAATGAATCAGCAGGCCTTTTAGCCCGGCTGCTTGATAGAGGTTATCCAATCAGGTTTTTAAAACAGGCACGCAAACGGGCCTGGTACAATCACAGAGAACACCTCTTGGAATTGAGTAATAACCAAAGACAAAAAGAGGATCGAATAGTGTGTGTTACCACCTATTCTACAAAAAGTAATAAGATCAAAAAAATAATCAATCGGCGTGGCTTAGCCAGCGGCAATGGCGGTCGCAGCTTTCTAGAGCTCCCGCTTGCCCGCGCTATCATCCTTCTATTATCCTGTTCCCCGAGCCCATCTGCCTTACCCGGAGAGCGGAGACAATTGCAGCGGATGTCGGTGTCCCTCCGGTGTGCTTGGCGGAGCCCCGTACGCCTCGAGCACCCCCGGGAGACGGCGGAGGAGGAGCGGCCCGGTGGGCGGCCGGGAAGCCGCGGACTTGCGTGGGTGCACCGGCAGCGATACCGCCGGCGCGGTGCGACCTCCCTGCCAGTTGTTGGGCGCCGGGGCAGCCCTGCGGGTCACCCGCTTGATGCGCACACCACCCCTGGGCGCGAAACGGCGCGCTTGAATTTCTGAGGAGCTTGCCTCCGTCCTGCTAACAGCTGCGGCCTGGTGACGCCTGGGAAGCCGGGGGCCTCGAGTTTCGCGACGCCCGCCTGGGGCTCGCGCTGGACGGCGGCTGCCTCCGGGGCCGGTCGGGCCTCGGCGCTGCATTTCTGCGACGGCCCCCTCCAGCTCCTACTCAGCAAACGGCCTGGAGTGCGGTGGGGCGGCCGTTGGTGGGCCAGGTGGCCGGAATAGAACCGTGAGTACCAGCGCTGGGCCCCCTGGACGTCTGTGGTGGTGGTCACTGGGCTATCTCTACCCGAGGGGTGCAACACGGCCCAGCGGGCTGCTGGCAGCGTGGGAGTAGATCCTGAGACGGACGGCGCTCCAGGGCTACCCAGTACCAGCGGCCCATCGAGGAGTGCCCTATCTCTCCCCACATTGCCAGTGGTGGGGGCCCGTGCCTCTGTGGGAGCCTTGGTGGAGCTGCGGCCTTCCTGACCTCGGCGGAGCCGGGGCCTCGAGTTTGGCGGCCCCCGCCCATCGTTGTCCCTTCGATCCTGGGACCTTCCGCTGTTGGCGCCTACAGCGCCCTACATCCTTAGGCGCATTCTGCTGCCGGCGGGCACGGCGCTCTTCCCTGCAGCCGACCGCGGTGCCAGGCCATCGGTGCGCGCCGCACCCTCCGCCCTCGCGGACCGAGGCGAGTCGGGCGGGGGCGGCCAGTGCCCGTGACGAGCCGGGGGTACCGGTGAGACCGGTGTGGACCGGGCGCCGGCCCGCTGTGGAGACCGCCGAGCTGTGCAGGAGCAGGTGCAGGACATTGTGCCCCTACGTACATTGGGGCTCGCTGGTCCCACTGGCATAGATTGGAGGAGACGGACACCTTGGGAGAGGCGCTCTGGGTGGCGCTTACATGCGCTGGGATCTAGCGGGGCTTCACGACCTGAGTCCCTCCCTGTGACCGACGGCTCGGCGACGGCGAGATCCTGAGTGGACTGGTGTGCATCGGCCGCCCCGGCTGGGGCCTGAGCGGGGGACCTTCGAGCGGTGCGACCCCCCTACAGGTGCGTGCTACTGATAGATCGCCCTTGCCGCCGCCATGACCAGGGGCACGGCCGCCACAAAGACTGGGCCAATCGACAAATTTACCGGCCCTGGTGGAAGTGCTGGAGCGGCTGGTGGGGGCCAGAGTGCTGGACCGGACAACGCGGCGCTGCTGACGGCCATCACCCAGTCCCGTGATATGTTAGATGCGAAGATTGGAGCGGTGGGAGCCGATGTGATGCTTCTGCGCCAGGACCTCCGCAACGCAGTCGCTCGCATTACGGAAACGGAGACCAGGGTCACGACAGTGGAGGGTGATGTTGGCGTCCTTAAGAAGAAGATCGCCGACATGGAACAGACTCAACGAGGCTTGGCACTGCGGGTGGAAGATGCCGAGGGGCGGGCGCGACGGAACAACCTGCGCTTTGTTGGCTTTCCGGAGGACTGTGAGAAAGGGCCCATGGATGTCTTCCTGTCTCGGTGGCTGGAGAGCTGGCTGCCCCCGGACGCCCTGTCGAGCTGCTTTGTGGTGGAGCGCGCACATCGCACCTTGACGCAGAAACCGCCGGTTGGAGAGCGACCTCGCCCGATCATCGCAAGGCTCCTTAACTTTCACGACAGGGATGTTATTCTCCGGGAAGCGCGGCTTAAGGACACGCTGCTCTATGACAATCATAAGATTATGATATTCCCTGATTACACCAAACTGGTTCACCAGCAGAGGCATTCCTTTCTGGAGGCAAAGGCCAAGCTGCGAGGTCTCAAGATCCAGTATTCGCTGCTATACCCGGCTCGCCTCCGGGTGGTCTTCAACTCAAAGACTCTCTTCTTCGATACACCAGAGGCCGTCTTCAATTGGACTGATGAAACTGTCAGGCTTCGCCCGCACGTCCAGCCGGGGTTGCACTCCGGGTCGCCACGTGGCTCCTCGCAGGACCAGAGCGACCCGCCTGCCAAAGGGAAACGCCATCGCAAATCCCGCTCCCGACGGAGGTCCCTGTCCCGGGATCCCTTGCTGGGGGACACTCAACCTGACACGGATTAGCCTGGCGAAGACTCAGGATTGTCGCAGGCCGGGGCTACCGGCTGGTGGCCTCTCATCGATGTCCATACCCCGTGGCTGCTGAACTCTGGCCGATGGAGCAGCCGTTGACTGGTGCAGTATTGACTCCTTTCCTGGCGGGGGTGTGGACACTGGCGGTCTGACACCCCTTGGTTCGTGGTGCCTTACTACTGATGTTGCTGTTTTCTTGGAGTGGGTTCGGGGTGCACTTTATGGGCTGCCTCCTCCGGATGGGGTTGGGGGGTGGTTCTGGGAGTGTGCCTGGTTGGTTTTAAGGGGGGTCTAGTTGGGATCCATTGGTATGACTGGCTTTAGACGCTGTGTTTTGGGTCTGAAGTACCGTATACCGCGACAGATGCTTCATTGTTTATTGAGGTATTGGGGTGGGGGAGGGGGGTTCTGGGGTGTTTGGTTGTTGGTGGATTGGGTTGGGATTAGTGGGGTAGCGGGGGTTGGGAATGTGTTCTGTGGGATGCACGTGTTTCGTATGCTGTCGGCGGCTGGAGGGCTGGGAGTCTGGGTTGGGTTGCGGGGATTGTGGACACGGACCCATTGGGACAATGGCTGACGCCCCACGACTTGTGCCATCTACTGCTCTCATGCGTGTGTTGAGCTGGAATGTCCGGGGCCTCCTGGACAAGATCAAACGGGGGCTGTGCTTCGCTGGGCAAAAAGGGACCTGGCTGACGTGCTCCTCCTCCAGGAAACGCACATGCTGGGTACTAAGGCTCTGAGCCTACAGAGGTTTGGCTTCCACCAGGTGTTTCATGCAGGGTTTGCCAGGGGCTCGAGGGGGGTGGCCATCCTGGTTCACAAACGACTGGCCTATACCCATGAGCGTCAGTGGCTCGATCCGCAGGGCCGTTTTGTGTTTGTGCAGGGGAAGATTGGTGTGGAGCCCGTAATCCTTGGTAGTGTGTATGCCCCCCCCCCCGCTGCAGTGGGCCCTTGCGGAGCGACTGTTTACCCTGTGGGCCGAACTTCCCCGTTCTTTGGCGGTAATTGGTGGCGACTGGAACGATGTGTTGGATGTGGCTCTGGACAGGCAGAGGAGGCAGGGGGTCGCGGCTGCGGCCTCGCCTACGAAGCTGAGTGCAATGATTGATGGCCTTGGATGGGTGGATGTGTGGAGACACCTTCATGCAGAGAGACGAGAATACACCTATGTGTCTGCTGTGCATGGCTCCCTTTCACGCTTAGACTGTGTATTTGTACCGGGGGCCTTCCTTGATAGAGTAAAGGGGGCGGCGATCCGGCCTCGCGGGCTGTCCGACCACTCCCCTGTGGCGGTTCAAATTGACCTTTGCAAGGCGCGCCAACCATTCAGGTGGCGGATGTCTACGTGGCACCTGCAGCAACCGGGCTATTCTCGGCATTTGCGCAGTGCGATCGCCCACTATTGGCGGGACAATCTAACGGAGGAGGTTGATGCAGTGACAGTGTGGGAGGCCATGAAACCCGCCCTGAGGGCTGTCGATATTGCCTGGTGCGCTTCTGCTCGCCGGACCCGACAAGAAAGTATTGCCACTGCGGCGGAGAGTGTGGAAAGGCGGGAGGCACGACACAGGGAGGCGGCCGACGATGTGACGCTGCGGCTGCTTTTGCAAGCACAACAGTCCTACTCCTCGGTATTGTTGGATGAGGCCCGTCAGGCGTGGCTGGCAACGCGTAGTAGGGTGTACCAGTGGGGCGACAAGTCCTGCACCATGCTCCACCGGTTGTGTCAGCAGACTTTTCAGCCGATCGCTTTACCGGGGCTGGTCGACGGCGCGGGGGTAGCGATGACAGACCCTTCGATCCTTGCTGCGAGCTTCGCGCGCTACTACGAGCGTCAGTATGCCCCTCGTGAGAGCCTCTCCCCCGATGGCATTGAGGCTTACCTCGCGGCGGTCCGCCCGCAAGCGGTACCTGACGAGGTCCGCGATGCCCTGGATCTCCCCCTGACAGCTGAGGAATTGGGTGACGCGCTGGGTCAACTTAATGCGGGTAAAGCACCTGGGCCTAGTGGATTCCCCAGTGAATTCTACCGGAAATTCCACCTGCAGCTTGGGCCGCATTACAGACGGGCACTGGAACTGGCTCGGGAGCGGGGTAGCCTCCCCCCGGACTGGCGTCACGCCGAGATTGTGGTGTTTCAAAAGCCGGGCAGACCCCCCGAGCGCCACGAGTCCTACCGCCCCATCTCCCTTATTAATTTTGAAGCCAAACTCCTGGCCAAGGCGCTTGCGAATCGCCTGCTTCCCCACATTTCGGCCCTTGTCCACCCGGACCAGGCGGGATTCATGCCGCACCGAGCGACGCGACACAACATTCGGCGGGCGCAGGCGGCGATTGACGCGATCGGGACGACTGGGGACCAGGCGGCACTGTTATTGGCTGACATAGATAGTGCCTTTGACTCGGTCAGCTGGACCTACCTCCTTACCCTCCTGCCACTACTGAACCTGGGTCCGGTTTTCGTCTCCTATGTAAAGCTACTCTATACCGATATCACCGCTTCTGTGCGCGTCTCTGGGGCGATTTCCGCGCGATTCCCCGTGGCCAGGGGCACTCGACAGGGCTGCCCCCTCTCCCCGTACCTCTTCGCGCTGGCCATGGAACCTATGGCCGCCCGAGTGCGCCAGGACGCGCTCTATCGGGGCTTCGTGTGGGGGTCGGGCCACTCGGACCGCATCGCCCTGTATGCGGACGACGTGCTCTTTTTCATGACTGACTTACACCGTACAGGGCCTCGTGTTCTCGACATAATGCGGGAGTTCGGTCAGGCGTCGGGGCTCTTTCTTAACCCTCGCAAGTCCACCCTGTGGATTCTGGGGGGTGCCTCGGTGAGTTGCCAGTGGGCTGCGTCTCTTCAGGTGGCGGTCGATGGCATGAAGTACCTGGGCGTTTACCTCTCGGCCTCGCCTGCCGTGGCATGGGATCGTAACATCCAGCCGGTGTGGGACAGGGTCCAGGTCGACGTTAAGACCTGGACGCGTATGCCCCTCAATATCTATGGCCGGTCGGCTATTTTCAAAATGGTGGCCCTGCCTCGGCTCCTCTACCAACCACAGAATCACCCGTATAAAATAGACCCGCAGTGGTTCCGTGGTGTCAACTCGGTGCTGGGCAGATTTCTGTGGGCCGGGGGTGCCTCTAGGGTGGCACTGCGTACCTGCTTTCTCTCTACCTACTGTGGCGGCTTGGCGTCCGCGGACCTGCTATCGTATTACCAGGCCTCCCACCTTCTAGTGCTCAACGAGTGGTGGTATGGGGATCGTAGCGATCCGGCCTATGCACTGGAACACTCCTTGATGGGCGGTGCCACACTCCACACTCTGCTGTACTCGGCCAGGCGGAGGAGGGCTTTGCCAAGGGTCACCCAGGTGGTCTTCGCGATCTGGCGGCAGGCTCTGCGCCGTATGGGGTGGTGGGGCAGACTGACGGCCGAGACGCCGCTGTGGCATAACGGTCTACTACCAGATCTGGCCTCCTTGTCCGGGTTCGGCGGCTGGGACGCGATCGGGATTTCGTCCCTCGGTAATGTTCTCAACGGAACCACACTTAAGTCCTTCCAGGACCTTAGCTCCGAGTATAATTTGTCCAGGACCCAATTCTTTCGCTATCTTCAGTTCCGCCATGCCCTTGGCCCCAGCCTGGTGGGGTTGGAACAGCTCCCCGACTTTAGTCCTATTGAGGCTAAACTGTTTATGGGCGACCTGGGCGACAAGAAAGTCTCTCAGATATACCGCTCCCTGGTCGTCAACTGCTCCCCTTCCCTCTCGGTTTTGAAGGCATCCTGGGAGAATGATGTTGGCCCCTTGGATGATGACGATTGGCGGGAGGCCCTCGAATCCCCTCGGAGCGCAGCTATAGCCGTCCGTCTTCGGTTCATTCAATTTAAGTACCTCCATAGGGCCTATTATACTAGGGAGCGGCTGTGGCGTGCGGGCCTCATAGCTGCCCCTGAATGTCTGAGGTGTGGTGCTGAGAGGGGGACGCTTTTCCATACCGTATGGTCCTGTGAGAGGCTGACCCGATTCTGGGCGGGTGTGTGGGACTGCCTGTCGGAAGTACTGGGGTGGGACGTTCCCCGTACCCCCAGGCTGGGTCTCCTTCATATTCTGGAAAATGTTGGTGGTAACATTTACAAGCGCCATCTACTGCTGTTGGGACTAGTGGTGGCTAAGCGTGATCTGGCCCAAGCATGGAAGTGCGAACGTGCCCCCCCCCTGAGTGCGTGGAGGGCAGGATTAGACTATCTGATGGGTTTAGAATTACCAGTGTTTGAGGCCAGGGGGTGCCCCCGGAAACACTATAAGATCTGGAAGCGGTGGGCAGACTACAGGGGTCTGGACCTCGATCCCCCAGCTGATACTGATGATGTACTGGCCCTTGATGTGGACCCCGGGCCCTAGGCTATTAGCCGACTCTGACATTGCTTCCGTCTCCTGTTGCTGACTTGCGATCACGTGCACTGGGTTAGGGTGGGATAAGGGGTGGGTAGTTGGAAGGGGTGTTGGGGGATGCTGTTGGGGATGGGTGGGTTGGGGGGCTTAGGGGCGTGCCCCTTTTGTTTCCATAAAACTCTGAGTTCACTACCATGCCTTTCTCTGTCTGTGTTGTTGACAGTCTCCTCCTGACTGTGGAGGGCTGTCCTGAATCTTGATTGAACTCTTAATAAACACGGTTTTGAAAAAAAAAATAATCAATCAACATTGGCATATGATAGCTGATGAGATTGGGAATGCCTCTTTGCCATTACATGCTTTTAAGAAGGCAAAAAATATAAGGGACTACGTTGTGAAAGCTTTACTACCTAGCACCACTCCACCAAGTCAAACAGTTCTATGGGGGATTCCCCCAGTGAGAGGCCATGTAAAATGTGGAAACTGTAAAGCATGCCCCTTAACCCAAGAAATTAAACATTTTAAGCACAACAATTACACACACATGTTAAAAGAACACAGTAACTGTAACTCCAGTGGAGTGATTTATGTGATTACATGCCCATGCGGGTTTTTGTACATTGGGCAAACAATCAAAAGGGTAAAGTGCCGTATATTACAACACGTAAGCCGCATGAAATGTAAAACCCAGGGGGCACCACTTGTGGAGCACTTCACTAAATTTGAACATGCACCTGACAGCCTGAAATGGTGTGTCCTTGAAAAGGTGACACCAAATCCCAGAGGAGGAGATTTTAACCACGTACTGAGCCTTCGTGAGTGCCGCTTTATACATTTATTTGACACTATCAAACAGGGCCTTAATGAGTACGAAGAAATTAGCAACCAGGTGGCAGTACTGAATAATAGATGATCATTCTAGTGTGTGATCCGTCATCACTAAATCTATGCTTTTCATGAAATTTGAAACCACCTCCCTGTGTTGTGGTTGTCCCTCTCATTCCACCTTTTATGGGGTTGGTTACACACTGGGTACTGTTAGTTAATTACACGAGTCACCATTGATTTTCCGACTCAGCCCATATTTTGAGCGAGTCCTTCTTCTATGTCCTTCCCCTATTGAACGCCAAATACGTCCGTTGGACGTCATCGCGTTACGATTGCATCGGACACTGTGAATTCGCCGGTAGCGGACGCATACCCCGGCAAGGTAAGTTTTCTCTTGCCCCATTGCTTTTTAAAATCAGACCCCCGTAGGCCCCAAGCGCCACACTGCCGACTCTGAGGTAATACTATTTATGTTCTTACCCAGCGCCTTCAGGTCTCGGTTAGAACAGCGTTCAACACGAGAACATATCCCAGCGAGGTTCGCCCGCGCAAGACACGATAAGGTAGGCAAAACACCACGTTTATTTTTTTAAATTAAAAAACGCGAATCACTCAAATCGGAACGGCATCTAGGTAACACTAACCCTATGTGTCCCATTACAGCAATTATCGACGTCTGGAATTGAGCAGCATACCACCCAAACAAATATCCCAATAAGTGATGGCCATATGAGAAAATTAAAGGTAGGAAACACCACGTTTTTCCTGACCACTGTTTACCACCATAGAACGGTACCGCGGTAACACACCCTCAATGTGTTCCCTTGTAGTAATGGATGGTGCCTTGTTGTGAGCTGTGTCTGCTGCCTCTGGGGTTACCACTTGATAATTTGTGTGGGACGCCCATGACCACGAATTCGGATGGTAAGTCTGCAATTTTGTGAGTGAAAAAAAGCTTCATAAATATCAATGTAGATTAAGAATTGATACTAAAAGACCGATTACACCTTATTAATTATAGGTGTTGGACTATGGTCAAGTACCCGTAACGTTCATCCAGGTGTAGGAGGAACGTGATCATCCCGTTAAAAAGAAAATTTTGGGTAAGCAAAGACTAGAGGTTAATGTCCCCTTTTTTAAAAAAAATATCCTATCCATGCAACTCCCTGAACATTGCCTTAATTTATCATAGGTCCACAGCTTGAAAACTACGGTATGAAGGTTGTGTCACACACGTCCTGAGGAAGACCCGCAGGTCGAGGTTCACAGTTACCCCTGTACCCCAAGACGGGTCGAAACGTCGACGCTTCTTTTAACAAACAAATAGGACCACTATTTACTTTCATTATACATGCCAGTTGAGACTGTATGAATGTAAAAAGTGTAACAAATAATCAGTGGCCTTATTGCATAATCAGCTAAATTTTCTGCAGCTTTGGTTTTCAATTTACCCCTAATCTTATGTCACTTTTCCGTTGAGGCTTACACCCCTTTTTTCTTCAAATCACTTTTTTCTTCTTTTTCTGGCACTCCCTTTTTAGAAGCAGGTTGCTCCCCTTTTTACCGTTTGTTCTTGAAGATGTATAAATGTATATACTTATTTTTGCTGTGATGGAGTAATTTATTAAAAACTCCTTTTGGAATAAATCGAGTTTTTTCAGGTTGTTGCTTTTTGTTGTACAAATTTCACTGATTAGGTCTATAGAGTGGATTAATTTAAACACTCATTGAAGAATGAAAAATGAGCAACTGTGAGTACATGATTTATTGAGCTAATGATCAATTCAGGTTTGGACCACTGTTTTTTCTGCTAATATATTTGATGTCATCCTTTCACTAGCCCCCATGGTGTGATATGGAATGCATTAAAATGCCTAATGTAGGCATATTGTGATTAGGGATAACAGTGATGTTGAACACATACAACCTTATTGCGGACATGAAATCCACATTTTTATGAGCATGACCATTTGGGTACATGATTCTTGGCCTTACTTGCCAGGGTCCCGCATCTGCCCCGTGTGTGGTTTCTGACCTAATGTCCCAGCCAACCTTGTAGAAGATGTCACTATGGGGCCTGGAATCCTGTACGACATCATTGAACCTACAAAGAAATGTGTGTCTGTCAGTTAAAATTCCAGTCTCCACATGTGATGCACTCAATTTCAGAGTTCAGTTCTGGCACTGTTGTTGGAATACATGCAAGTGACCTGATTCACCAAGGTATAATGAGATAAATATCTAACTTTACGTCTTTTGATATTCACAAAGGGCATTTACTTCTCTGGATGTGCTTTCTGAATAACGAAAGTCATAAAGTTAGGCTACCATCTCAGTTTACCTTTGTGAATTGGGCCCAATATGTCCACCTGTTGTCTGCTGACAATGTAGGGTTTTGGACCCTCTCCTGACCAGATTACTTACCAGTTTGTGAGGGTGTTATGGCTAAGCATGGGCGAATTTTGCGAATCTCGCGTTCGCGAATTTTGCGGATTTGCGAACTCGCAATCCGCGAATTCTTGCGAATTTGCGGATTTTTTTTTTTTGTGTGTTCGCAAGGATTTCTGCCAGTTCGCGAGGGTTTCGTACCAGTTCGCAATTGCGAACTTACATTTCGTCGCGCAACGGTCGCGAATTATGTTGTTTCTACGTCTGGTTCATCATCACAGGTTCCCAGCACCCTCTGTTTCACCACTGCAACCCTCTGTTACATCAATGCCACCCTCTGGTTCATCATTACTGTAGATTATGGGGGGGAAAAGCAAGCACACCAGCCCTGCTTCAACTGAGATGAATTAATTTGGGGTTAGTTTATTAATGTGTCACTGTTTTAAAATTCCAGTCTGGCACCTGCTTCCTTATCTGTAATTTTGCTTTCTGTTGCAGTGCATTTTTTTTCCCCAGGACCTTCTTTGTGGCCTACTTGTAGCTATTGTATGAGCCTGCTGTGAGGGTCAGAGCAGGGTCATACAATTGTTGCAACTAGCAACTGAATTCTGGAGGGGCCCCAGTCAGGAAGCACTACCGGGAATTGTTACTAATGATGAGTTTGAACTCTTGCCCCTGCCGAGTGCTTTCACTTTTGAAAAACTCGTTTTTCTGCAATTTCGCGGGGTTCGCGGGGTGCGAACACGCGCAAGATCGGATTCGGAAGCCGCAAATTCGTGCGAATATGCAATTTGTTTTTTTTGCGGCGTGTTAGTTGGCAAGGTTTTGTGCGTTTTTGCGAGCCGCTCGTAGCGCAAGACGCGAAGTTACCCTCGCGGTCGTTCAAGGGCGCAGCCATCTTGTTTGCCTGACGTATTTCCGTTTCCGGGCGCGAAGTGTAATCTCGCAAAGTCCGCGGCTTGCCAGTACAGTCTCGCGCGTGTTCGCAAGGAAAATCTCGCGCGAACTTACCCGCGCGGTCGTGAACGGGCGCGGCCATCTTGTTTCTCATTCATTGCTATGGTTCTGGGCATGGTCTTTGTATCCTCTGTCAATCTCTGCCATCCTTTGCTTGTTTGAAGTTTTTTTTAATCTATTTTACTTATTATCTATCCCTCTATTTTTCTAGCCCTATATTTTTGTGTTTACTGCTACTTTTGGTTAATTTTAAACTACTTTTGTAAACTCTTTTCTTTTCTTCTCTTCCCTATTCTATTTTCTTTATTCCTTTCCGCCCAGACCATGGTGAAGGGAGCCGGGAAGCATCCCGAGAAGGGGAAGGGTCCCGCACCCCGTGTCCGGCTCCCGTGCGGGCGTTTGAGGGGGGAGCTAGTATGATGCCACGGGAGATCTTTACCCCGGAGGAGGTGGCCCAACTCATTTTTTATGTTCAGCGCCGCCTCCCCAGGACCATCATGGGAGGCGGCAAGATCAGTGCCGGGTACGGGGCCCGGGAGCGCCGGAAGCGGTGGGAGAAGGTGTGCCAGGCCATTTACCACCACTCTCGGGTCTGGCGCACCTACAACCAGGCCACCCACCGCTGGACGGATGTCCTGACCCGTGAGCGAGATCTGCTCGACCTCCTTGGCCTTGAGATCCCCGGGCTTGGTGAGTAGTAGTAGCTATGTCTTTACTACTATGTTTTCTCCTGCTGTGTTATTATATTGCACATTTTTGTTTTTTACCAAGAGCAATAATGCTGCTCATTACATTGTAGGTACATTTTATTTCAAAATCTTCTGTGCATTTCAGGTACACTGCTCTCCTTCTCAGTAGTGTTGCTACTATGCTTATTTGTTTTAGATTTTGTGTTCATTTCATTGGCCTGTGAAATTATGTATGAGTGTAGTTGAAAGAACTGCGCAATGCTACACACTAAGGTTCAGATTTTTAATTACCGGCGCATCCCTGCAAAGTTGCAGGGATGCGCCAGTAATTGTGCGTCACGCCACCATCACCCATGGTGCGCCGTATTACAATGCGGCGCGCCATGGGCCCAAAACGTCACCAAAGCGTTACGCATCTGTGCCGTAAAGGTGGCGCATTGCTGGAGTTGCGTCGCAACGATGGTGCAGCTCCATCAATTCTCTGGGGTGCCCTATCTCCCCAATGCTGCGTCAAGCCGTACGTCTGCTTCAAGCAGGCGCAGGGTTTGAGTCACGCATCATTGTCCTCAAAGTGACTGATTGAAATCTTGTAGATTTCCCTCAGCCACTTTTAGGATGCGTTCCTGCGCAGGAACGCCCTCCCTTGCGCCGGAAGACCCCTATTGGCGCAGGGCTTTACAACGTGATGCATCTCCCAGATGCGTCACGTTGTTAATATACGCCGCACCATTGCGCCTCTTTTGTGCTGTCGCTGCGTCACAAAAGTCACGCAACAATGGAGCAAAAGAGCCGCAAGGGCCTTATAAATCAGCCCCTACAGACTCAAGTCCAGTCCTTCCTTTGTACACATGGCGATAAGAAGAAATAGTGGTGGTGGATTAATAGTTTGAGTATTTTAATGACTGGTGAATGTAGTAGGAAACTTTAGTGTTGTCGCTGATCTTCAATCACGATGGACTTTGGCTGTCACTTTGCGTGCTGCGGACTGCTGCCTGCCAATCCTAGGCAAACCTTTTTAGTACTTTGTTTAGTGAGTTACATAGGGTAGTTTCCAATTCGACGGTCCGCAAATCAAGCAATACTAAAGTAATGACGTAGTCGACCACATGAGATTGGTCAATAATATATCCCGTGGAGTCGTTCCCTATTTGCTATTTCGCAAAAATATTTTGTTACTTTGTTAGTTCTTTTTTAAATGTTTGATTTGGTTGAGAAATAAATATCATCCATGTTTTCTGTTTTTCTTTCTTTCATGTTGTACATCAGCTTCCCCCAGGGGCAAGAGGAGGACACAGGAGGAGGAGGAGGAGGGTGCTGTTGTCGATGCAGGCCAGGACCGGGCAGTCGAGGGCTCCTTTGCTGGCCCCAGTAAGTTTTAATTTTAATATAGAGTACTTATTTTTTCCTAGCGTTCCTCATTCGATTTTTTCTAAATCGTCTTTGATCTTCTTGTAGACAGGATCTAAATTCTTATCCTGCCTCGACTATGACTCCGTGTGGTATTACTAGATTATTCTTATTAGTCTGTCTGTGTAGCTAACTAAGATTGCACATTTGGCATTTCCATTGGACTCCCATTCTAGTCAGCAATAGCTCTATGCACTGAGTGTAGTCCTCTGGGATTGTCCATAATGTCTTTTCAAGTATTCTAAATGTTTATGCTTTGACCATTGCCAACAATAAAAAGGTGAATGACCACCACCAAGAAATAATAAGATACTACTTTACTTTTGGTTTGGATAGGAGGACAATCCATTCTACTACTGTTGCAGGGACAAATCTGCACAAACAGAACTATGGACACTAAATAATGCATCGCTTAGCTTATCAATTATAATAGGTGCTGTAACTGTTAGACTTTCCACATACCTCAGTGATAACAGACTTTGTAGTTGAACCCCCAATCTCCTTACTGACTAGATAGTGTGGCAGAGTCATTTAGCTCCCAAAGTCACCGATGGCAGAGGCACGGACTCATGCTTGCAAAAATTCGAAAACCTTTAGCTCATCCACTCTAGTCTGGAGGACCAAAAACCACAGAGTCTATTTAAGTTTAAAAGCTTTATTAAAAGTAAACACATTTATTAAATTCAAGTTTGTCATAAAAGTGAACGTGTAACTGAAAATGGAAAAGTGCTTAGTGCTGACGATTAATTGGACACATTTCTTGTGGTCGAGCCGAGCTCTCACCTGGTTTGAACTTGATCCTGCTCGTGTTCTTAGAAGTCAAGGTTCTGTCTGTTAGGAGAAAAAGTGGTGCGTGTTAAAAAGTAAAAAGCAAACATTCATCAGTTGTGCCAAAAAGTGCAGCAAGACAACAGCCTTCCCTGGAAAAAGGGACATTTTTACTCTAGAGTACACAGTCAAAAATTATTAAATTGTACACTTTTTTTCACATTTCTTTCTTCCTCCTAGACCAAATATTATATAGTAGTGAGTGGTGTATTCTAACATTATTAAATGTACTTTGTAGGTGGAACATCTGGAGACGGGGCCAGCGCGGAGGTGGTGGCATTGGACGAGGAGGACAACTCTGGGGAGGAGGCGGTGCAAGTGCCGGAAAAGGACATGCCTGTGAGGGTTCACACGGTGGTGGCGGGCAGAGGTAAGCTATACATTCCTTAGTCATTGAGATTGAAGACTGCAGAGTGTGCTTTCTGCACGGGTGTATTATAAAAAAAGCAGGTAGTAGCCTCCTCTAAATGTACTTCGACTTAGCTGTGAAGTTTTTGGCGAGAAGAATCCCAATCAGATCTGAGGTGAACTTGATGGATGGGATGAACGAAAAGCGAAAGAAGGGTGTAAGTAAGTGTGGAAGCACGAGAAATGTAATGATGACTGGCAAAGAAGAATGATATGTGTTTGCTTGGTCCCCGAGGTGGCTGGGAAGGTAAGAAAATGGTATGGTGCATGGCTGGGTGAATGATGAAGCAAGGATGGGTGGAAGGAGAACAGCCTGGGTGGGTGAGACAGAAACTGTATGTGTGCAATATACTTTGAATGGATGGATGCCTGGATCATTCATGGTACTATCTGACTCTTAGATAGCATATGTGAATCTAGAGAGAGTAGACGGTCACTGGATGAACTAAGTGTTACTTTGAAGAGCATGTAACACCGCACCCGCACGTCCGTTCCAGTGTAGGAAAGGCAAGGAAAAGAAGTTGTAACGTTGTCCAAAGACTACCATGAATAGTAGCAGTAGTTTGTATTGCAACTGCAAGCACAGCATATATCCAGTTATTACGGTGGGCACTCCCTACCTCCCTTAATAACTTTAGTTTAGCAGTAGTACGTCATTCATGTGTGGGGGTATCACTGTTCACTCAATAATAAGCAAAGCACCTAAAGTCATCCCATATGTCATCAAATACATCCCATGTGAAGTGATAGATAATCAGATAATTTAGCTTCTTCATTTTCCTTTTCTAATACTCATTTGCACTGTAGGGTGAAAGCTAAATTAATTAAGCAGTAGCCCTTTTAACAGAGTATTCTCAGTGCCACCCGTAATAGAAAAGTAAGAGCTTCACCACCTGCATGTACTGGACCGGTACAGTAACGCAAGTCTGTCTCACTCACCATGGTGTGCGTCTGTTTTTCTCGGGTGCAAGTTCACTGCGCTGGCATTATGCCGGCTTGCATAAGATAACGTACCAATTTTCCTAAACAAGAGAGAAGAAGAAGAATAAGAGTGGTGTACTGTCATAGTCGACTGTAATAGAAGTCCATAGTGCTCGTAGAATTTGTTCCTTAAACTCCCACTAATGTTAGAGCAAGGATGAAGAAGTCGGAGGTTACATAGATACTGTCCTCAATAGTTATGCACTGTGCTTTCAATTTGCTACTTGTACTGTGACAACTTTCTGCTCAATCATTTTGTGTTAATCTTAAGGAGCATTGGTTACAGACTATGTCTTTCTTTTTTCATGTAGTTGCTCCTTCCAAATCCAAGACACCATCAAGGAGGAAGGAGCTGGCTCGAATGGCCCGGCAACGGAGGCTGGATGCCACTGTTGCTGAATATCGGCGGCTGGTGGCCCTGGAGGAGGAGGAGACGCAGTCTGGAACAACAACAACGTCCACTGGGACAGCTGCCTCCTCCTCCGTGCGGGCTGCCAGCCAGCGCAGTGCTCCAGCGGTACGGAGCCGGGCTACCAAAGCCAAACGCCACCGCCCAGCAGCAAAGAAAGCAGCTGCCCCTCACAGGATTTGCAAGGCACACCGGCGCCGCTTATCCCTCAGACTGTCCTACCTGGAGCAGGAGGTCCATAATTATAAGAACGTGGTGGAGGGCCTCCGCTTCGAACTTGCCACCCTCCGCAAGGAGCATGATGCCCTGGCTGCTAATTCCAACAGCACCCTGCCATAGTGTCCCTTGCCCCTTTTTTAGAGACTTTTGGGGGGTGGGAATTGGGAGTTGTGATTTTTGGGGACTTTTGAAGGACAATCGTTGGGGTTAGGGAGGGTCTTGCGGGAGATTCTTTTGTTAGGGCTATAAAAATATACTTTTTGAAACTTTATCTGACCATACCTGTTTTTTACTGCTTTTGAGTCTGGTGGGTGGGGGTTTAACATAACAGTAAGTTTGTTTTCCTGAATAGTCCTAGGACTTTAGTAGTACTACCGTCAATCAAATCTCTCGTCTCTCCTAATACTCCATTATACTACCTCCAACCAAACGCCTATCTTACCTGTAATTTCTGTTTGCAAGTAGGGCTAGGCCCAGGGCTGGCTCCATGGGAAACAGCAAATAAGGTTGGCAATCCTGGACGGATAAAATTTCCTCATAGCGGTGGTACTAGTGGTGTGACACAGTGGCAGTTGCATGCCTATGAAAAAAAAGAAAATTAAATCTGGTTTGTCCTCCTGAGCAATTCAACGGTACAATACAGAATATAGCAGGTGACAGAAGTACACTAGAACAGTGCCACGTTGTAGCCTAACAAATGTTAAAGTATAACTAATTCGGTTGAAGTTCTTTGACATTAGCCATGGGTCTTTGTCAAGCAGAGTAAGAATATATCCTCGGATTTCTTCACCAGCCTGTTGCTATCACCTTATCCTCCCCAGCAAGTGTGTGGATTTATTGCTGTAATTTAGTCACACATCAATCAAAACCACACAGCCCGGGGGAAGAGGGTTAGGGTTTGAAAAATGGATGGGTACGGGGGTTTTTGGGAAAGGTTTTGGGAGACAAGAAAAAGTAGCACAGCATGGACGAACAATTGTGAACATAAACAAATCTTTGGGTACAAACCTATCCATCAATCTTTGAAAGTGCATACACTACTGTAACTGCATGCATGTCAGTTAAAAGTAAGTAGTACTTTCGACAACCGTGGAAGAAAGAATGCGACAGTACAGGGCGTGGGTGGAAATATTGATAACTATATTCAACATAAGGTCTCTGTAGCCAGATACCTGAGAGCCTTGCTGGTCACTATAAATCCATTCACAACAACACTCAATGGGGTTGGTCTGGAAGGTGTCAGGTTTACTCCCCGTGATCCAGTCGATGCAAATATGGTTCCACCTCCAAATGTCACCAACACCCAGAAGTGTAAACACAGGGTGTTCGAGGCATTAGGCGGGGGAGAAAAATAACAAACTAAAATAAAAAATGTGGGATGGGTAAAGGTAGGGTCAGCAGGGAAAGGATACCTGTAACAGAAGACAAGACAGGCATCAGTGAAGTGCTGTCCTAACATACAAGGGTACTCTCATATAGTCTCACTAAATAGTCTGCAAGTCTCCCGCCTACTCATGGGAAATGTAGTTTCATAGTACGGTAGGCGCTTAGGGGCTGCGTAACCTGACAGAAGGTATAGTAGATAGAAAAGGAGAAATTGCTTTTTTTCTAGGTGTCCCCTCACTCACCAGGGTTGCCCCTTGGTGACATGCTTCATCATTGGGGCCATCCCAGTCCTCTACGGCCTGGGGCGTGCTGCGACTTGCGAATTACGTAGGAGCACTTACAAATGACTATGTGTGGTGCAGATGTGATAGTGGAGTGGACTAAGTGATGTGTTAAGGGATCAATGTAGAAGCAGAGAGAGAGCCAAGAAATGCAGTCACAGTCAGAGAAAAAGGCAAGGGATACTGTATCTATGTGGTTGTAGTGGTCCTGTTGGAAGTGGTAAGTAAGTTGCCCGCAGAAAAAAAATCCTCCTATTAGCGGCACTTCTCCATTGCAGCCGACGCTTCGTCCATCGATGTTGGTCACCAGAAGACACCCTGTCCACTGCCTGCCTGATGCTGAATTGTGGCTCGCTACTGTGAAGCCTGACTCCATCCTTTTTTCCCCATTGCAGAGACTGAAACCCGGCCTGTAATTATTCAACGAAAAACAGGAAGTGATATAATATTACAACACCACTGATAAATAAATATAAGGTATGTAGGCTGTGGAGTGCAAAAAGTCACAATTTGTTTTTCCTAGTAGACAGTACAATGTTTTTGAAAGTGCGTACTCTGAGTCACCTTTTGAAGGATAAATAAGTATGGGCAAATTAATGTAGCGGATCTTGCCCCTCAAGCTAGGTGTACTGTAAACTGTGTTTTAGAACAAAATTAGATCTTCCTAGCAGTGCTCCCACCCAGACCCTTACTAAAGCCAGTCGCAAAAATGTAGAAGACCCCCAATCAAATCTCAAAAAACGAGGCCTAGCAGAAAACTGGTGACAAAACTTACTTTGAAAGTAAAAGTAGGCCGAAGTACCCTAATTACCCATTACCCACCGTGGATTGCATTCAAACCACTTGCAAGCAACCAAGCAAAAGTAGCCATAGCCAGCATCGCTCCAAGACTCGAAATCCCCCCCACTCAAACACATGCAATAGAAATACTGCTAACCCTAACAAACCCTAAGTTAAGAATAGTGGCAAAGGCTTTCTTTAACTATGCCAAATCCCCCCTTTCCCACCATGGATTTTCTTCAAATGACTTGCAACCAAAATTACACATTCTCACGAGTGCTCTAAGACCCCAGAACTCAGTTTGAAAAATCTAGAACACCCCGAAACACATGCAATCCTGCTGCTAGGGCTAACCCTAACGAACCCTAAGTTACAAAAAGTGCCAAAACTAAAGGCTTTTCCGCGCGGATTTTGTCCCAACCACTTCTACCCGGTATTAGACCTTCCCAGGAATGCCCCAAGACCCGGCAACCCACCCGCCAAGAAGCGTAACACCCCCAAACAGGCCAAAAGCAAAATCTCATACTTGCAATATTTCTGGGCCTTCGGTCCAAACGCGCTGCGTAGCTAGGCCATAAGTCGGGGTTGGCACGACGGATTTCCTGAAAAGCAAATGCAATCAAGATTAGAGTGTCCCAGCAGTGCTCCCAGACCACGAAACTCACCCGCAAACAGACGGAACCCCCCCTAAGAGCACCTCAAAGGCAAGCAAGTCATCAAAAACACAAAAAAAATTCCGCCTGGGATTTGGTCCAAAACACTTTTATCCGGTATTAGAGCTTCCCAGCAATGGCCCCAGAGCCGTCAACCCAGGAGAAAACGAGTAGAAGACCCCCAAACAGCCAAAGAGCAAAAGTACAAAAATGGGGACTTAGTCACTTTTTCACAAATTTCCCAAATCACTCCGCGCGCGCTCTGCAGCTAGGCCCTAAGTCCCCTCTGCCACCATGGATTTGCTTCAAACCTCTTGCAAAGTAAAGTATATATAGCCAGCAGTGCTCCCAGACCACGAAACTCACCCACAAACACCAGGAAGCCCCCCAAACAGGCCCCCGAAAACGCTACATAGAGCAAAATGTCAGAAATAGCCAAAAAAAAATCGGCCTGGATTTTGTCCCAACCACTTCTACCCGGTATTAGACCTTCCCAGGAATGCCCCAAGACCCGGCAACCCACCCGCCAAGAAGCGTAACACCCCCAAACAGGCCAAAAGCAAAATCTCATACTTGCAATATTTCTGGGCCTTCGGTCCAAACGCGCTGCGTAGCTAGGCCATAAGTCGGGGTTGGCACGACGGATTTCCTGAAAAGCAAATGCAATCAAGATTAGAGTGTCCCAGCAGTGCTCCCAGACCACGAAACTCACCCACAAACACCAGGAAGCCCCCCAAACAGGCCCCCGAAAACGCTACATAGAGCAAAATGTCAGAAATAGCCAAAAAAAAAATCGGCCTGGATTTTGTCCCAACCACTTCTACCCGGTATTAGACCTTCCCAGGAATGCCCCAAGACCCGGCAACCCACCCGCCAAGAAGCATAACACCCCCAAACAGGCCAAAAGCAAAATCTCATACTTGCAATATTTCTGGGCCTTCGGTCCAAACGCGCTGCGTAGCTAGGCCATAAGTCGGGGTTGGCACGACGGATTTCCTGAAAAGCAAATGCAATCAAGATTAGAGTGTCCCAGCAGTGCTCCCAGACCACGAAACTCACCCGCAAACAGACGGAACCCCCCCTAAGAGCACCTCAAAGGCAAGCAAGTCATCAAAAACACAAAAAAAATTCCGCCTGGGATTTGGTCCAAAACACTTTTATCCGGTATTAGAGCTTCCCAGCAATGGCCCCAGAGCCGTCAACCCAGGAGAAAACGAGTAAAAGACCCCCAAACAGCCAAAGAGCAAAAGTACAAAAATGGGGACTTAGTCAATTTTTCACAAATTTCCCAAATCACTCCGCGCGCTCTCTGCAGCTAGGCCCTAAGTCCCCTCTGCCACCATGGATTTGCTTCAAACCTCTTGCAAAGTAAAGTATATATAGCCAGCAGTGCTCCCAGACCACGAAACTCACCCACAAACACCAGGAAGCCCCCCAAACAGGCCCCCGAAAACGCTACATAGAGCAAAATGTCAGAAATAGCCAAAAAATAAATCGGCCTGGATTTTGTCCCAACCACTTCTACCCGGTATTAGACCTTCCCAGGAATGCCCCAAGACCCGGCAACCCACCGCCAAGAAGCGTAACACCCCCAAACAGGCCAAAAGCAAAATCTCATACTTGCAATATTTCTGGGCCTTCGGTCCAAACGCGCTGCGTAGCTAGGCCATAAGTCGGGGTTGGCACGACGGATTTCCTGAAAAGCAAATGCAATCAAGATTAGAGTGTCCCAGCAGTGCTCCCAGACCACGAAACTCACCCGCAAACACCAGGAAGCCCCCCAAACAGGCCCCCGAAAACGCTACATAGAGCAAAATGTCAGAAATAGCCAAAAAAAAATCGGCCTGGATTTTGTCCCAACCACTTCTACCCGGTATTAGACCTTCCCAGGAATGCCCCAAGACCCGTCAACCCACCCGCCAAGAAGCATAACACCCCCAAACAGGCCAAAAGCAAAATCTCATACTTGCAATATTTCTGGGCCTTCGGTCCAAACGCGCTGCGTAGCTAGGCCATAAGTCGGGGTTGGCACGACGGATTTCCTGAAAAGCAAATGCAATCAAGATTAGAGTGTCCCAGCAGTGCTCCCAGACCACGAAACTCACCCGCAAACACCAGGAAGCCCCCCAAACAGGCCCCCGAAAACGCTACATAGAGCAAAATGTCAGAAATAGCCAAAAAAAAATCGGCCTGGATTTTGTCCCAACCACTTCTACCCGGTATTAGACCTTCCCAGGAATGCCCCAAGACCCGTCAACCCACCCGCCAAGAAGCATAACACCCCCAAACAGGCCAAAAGCAAAATCTCATACTTGCAATATTTCTGGGCCTTCGGTCCAAACGCGCTGCGTAGCTAGGCCATAAGTCGGGGTTGGCACGACGGATTTCCTGAAAAGCAAATGCAATCAAGATTAGAGTGTCCCAGCAATGCTCTCAGACCACGAAACTCACCCACAAACAGACGGAACCCCCCCTAAGAGCACCTCAAAGGCAAGCAAGTCATCAAAAACACAAAAAATTTTCCGCCTCGGATTTGGTCCAAACCACTTTTAGTGCTTCCCAGCAATGGCCCCAGACCCGTCAACTCACCTGCAAAGAGGTAGAACAACACCCCCACAAGTGCTGAGTCTTTCTTCATTGGGCGTAAACCAGCCCTCTGCTTTGATGGAAATAGGAGTCTGGAGGAGGAGGATAGAGGAGCATGTTCTTCTGAACTTGTGAACCTGAGGAATGCAGACTGCGGCACCTTCAAATAAATTAGCAAACAAGTGAAGACAGTTCTGCTGATGGGCTTGCTTTTGTGATTATCTGATTAAAGTTTGAATTATATTAACTGTGCACAACAAAGAAAGACAGACACACAGGAATAAAAGTGAATAAGGATGAAAAAGAAAGTTATTGATTCGTTGTCTCATTTTCAGGGCTCGAAGTCGGTATCACGGTCCAGGAATAAGAATAAGGCTTCGTCATCATACTCTGCGAATTCAGCCAGGGTGAGGTCAGTGCCACCTGACAGAGTAGAAATTCCCTCATCTATGTTGCTGGCCACCTCCTCTTCATCCGGCACGCTCTCTCGTACTCTTATATCTGGTGGTATGAGGTGCTGATTCATCTTGATCATTGTTAACCTCTCCACATTTTTGGGCGAGAGGCGGCTCCGTTTGGGAGTTACAATCCCACCAGCCGCACTGAAAACCCGTTCAGAAGACACACTTGCGAGTGGGCAAGACAAGTAGTTTAAAGCCAGGTTGGTGAGCTGTGGCCACAATTCTTTTTTCCCATGCCAATACGCCAATGGGTCAGAATTAACATAGACCTCTGTTGAGTCATTCAGATAGTCCTTCACCATCGACTCAAGGTCCTCCTCCAAGGTTCCTCCACTTTGCGTAGCTCTTGCTGTGCCTCTGACCTTTTGAGAACCAAACCCACGCAGAGCTAGCCAATCCTCTTCAGCCTCCAATGTTTCTGTTGTCTTTCGTGCAGATGATCCGGTTGCCGGTGTCTTTAACGGCTGAGAGGTCACTTGTGCCACAGCCACAGGTGCAGAAGTGGATTGTTTTGACTGGGGATGGCCTGCTGATGTACTGCCATTTCCTTCAATTTCCAGCCGTTCTGTTTCAAACTTCTTGGCTGACAAGGCTAGCCAACGTTTGTACTTTGTAACATCTTCATCACCAAAAGGAAAGAATGCTCTGCCTGCCAGCGCCTTTTTGTAGCGTGGATCCAGAATAGTAGCACAAATGTAATGCTGTTCTGAGTGGATCTTTTTAAGACGTTCATCACCTTGTAGGAGCTCTAATAATTGCTCAGCCAGAAGCAAAGAGTCTTTCTTTTTGTCATCTTTTCCAAACACAGAACACACCTCCTTCAGTTGGTCCTCCAGCATGTACAACAATGGGATAGCTTTTCCCAAATTAGAGTCCTCCTTGCTGACTGCACGCGTGAAGACCTCAAAAGGACGAAGCATGTGTGTTAGGCTTTCATTGTTCCATTGCGGCCCACCCATCCTCAGCTCCTCTATACCCTCTTTCAAGAAATATTGATCGAGTTGCGTATACTGCTCATACAGACGCTCAAGCATGTAGAAGGTTGAGTTCCAACGTGTTACCACCTCCTGGATGAGTGCTTTCACTGGCATTTGACATTGATATAGCATGCTCCTCAGCTGCTTCCGGGCCTTAAAAGAATGCCTGAAATGCTTGCAAATTTTTCGGCAGTTCTCCAATACACTGTACGCTGCATTGCGTTTATTACCCAAGAATTTTTGGACAACCAGGTTTATACAGTGCGCCAAACACGGCACTCTGAAATAGTAACCGTCCCTCATGGCCTTAACTATATTGGAGCCATTGTCCGTGGAAACATAACCAACCTTGCGTTTTAGTGGGGACAGACAGTTAAGGACCTTTGTGTTAAAGACATCCAAAATGTTTTCTGCTGTGTGACGTTTCTCCAGACCAAACATGGCTAGTGTTGCATGTTTCCGAGCACCTTTAAAAACAATGTTAGTGTCAACACCTGAGTTTAGCTTTGCTTTAGCCCCTGAAAAAGAGACCCAGTGTGCAGTGATGCACATGTAATCAGCGCCTGCGCCACTGGTCCACATGTCTGTTGTCAGATGTATAGTGTGAACAGCACTCTTCTGCAAAGCTGCCCCAATCACCTTCAGAACATCTTCATGTAGTGCTGGAACCGCAACTCGGGCAAAATAGAACCGGCTAGGAACCTTCCATTTAGGGCAGAGCGCTGTCACTAATTCTAGAAAACCAACCCCTTCTACAAAAGAAAAAGGGAGAAGGTCCAGAGCTAGCATTTTAGCCAGCTTAGTGTTATACAGACGGGTCATTGGGTGGTTGCGTTCATATTGCGCTTCTGTAAACAACATCTTTTTAATGTTGCCCTGGACCAATGATTTACGGGATGATGATGATCTCTTCGACCCAGTTACGCTCGCTGATGAACTTTTCCGCATTGATGTCTCACTCTCTCCCACACTCTTAGTGTGGCTCCCATGGGGTGTGCTGCTGACATGGGAACTGGGTGTAAGTGAAGTGTTTGAATCGTCTTCTTCTACCTCCTCGTCATCAGCAGATGACAAATCAACGTTTTCATTACGTGCAATTCCGGCTTTCTTGACCGCCTCTAGGTGCGGAAACCATTGGACAGCGTGCCTTCTCTCAAGATGACCTCTCTGGCCTCCGGTACCATAGTTAGAACCAAGCTTACCACGACTAAATCGAAGCTTACAAAGGCTACAAATGGCTACGTTTTCCTTTTTTGGGCAAACACTAAAGAAGTCCCAAACTGGAGACTTGAAATGTCTTCGGGGGCCGGAGGAGGCGGCGATACTGGTGGTGGTGGTCCTGCTGCTAATGACAGATGAAGTGGAGGATGTGGATTGCCGAACTTCAGTACGTTTTGCACTTTCACCACCACGAATTGAGGTCGAGGACGAGGTGGGTACCTTCTTGCGAAGAAATATGGAAGCGGTAGGTTTTGGTGTACTACTTAACTCCAAATCTAATGATTCCATTTCCATTGCCTCCTCGCCGACATCATCATCACGCTCAGCAGCTTCTCGGGATAGGGTCAAAATGTCTCTTTGCTGCATGCCCGGTGGGGCTGCAGTGACCTTTGTGATGACTGGCTCGTCGTCATCGTGAGAGGCTTCATCACCAGCAGTATCTGTCACTTCTTGTTGAGCCTCATCACACTCCATAGGTTTGAGTTTTTGGACGACCTTCCTTTTACGCTTAGGTACCGGTGTCAGATCATGGTGTGCCTCTGCCTCACTGTCAGACCGCAGTTGTGGTTCCCAAGACAGATCACTTGCACCAGAACGAGGTGGGCTTGAAGAAGATGTAGACACCCCCCTTGATCTTTTCCTTGCTAGGGAGGTGGAAGACAATGAATGATCATCAGGAGGAGTGGCTTCCAATGATACCTCAGCTTCATTGTCGATTTCCAAATGTGACCCTACTTCGGGAGGAACAACTATTGTGGGCACTTGTGAACCTCCATGCACCTTTGCTTGCGCATCTCCTTTTGCTGCCTCTCCTTCCACATGTACTTGGGCGTGTACTTGCACATGGTGTTGTTGTTGCGGCTGTGGTTGTTCAACACTTGTCAGATGAGTTACAACAACCTGTGTTGATTCAGGGACATTGCTGCTACTTTCTTGCGATGAGCCAACATCACTGGTCGATGGTGATTGGAGAAGTACACTGACTGCCTCTGAAGCACTCAAGGGCTTTGACTTAAGTTGGCGTGGTGGTGGAGGCACTGAACCCAATGGAGCAGGGGTGCTGCTCTCAGCTTGGTCCCCAGCAGATCCTGCTGCTGCAGGCGTACTTTTTTTTTTGCTCCCAAAAAAAGTGGCGGGTGGCACACCAGCCTCCTTGGTAACTTGCTTCTTCTGCTCCTTACTAGCAACTTTCTTGCTAGAGGAGCTACGGAGAACTTTCTTTGGGGGCGGGGCCATCTTCTTCAGAGCAGGTCAGACAGCAGGCCGCAGTTGCACGAATTGTAGAGTTGTCTGAGGCCAGACGTGACGTCGCGTGACGTTATGCTGCACACACACACCGCTGCAGGACTTCTTCCTGGCACTGGTGGTTCTCTTGAGTCTTGTGCACCTAAAAAAAATGGAAGACAGAGGAACATCAGTTCAGTTATAGAGCACAAAAAAATCGAAAAACACTGCAAAATCAGCACAATCCCAATCCATCCATGCCCTCCATAATGTTTAAATTCAAGACAACCCACAGAAAGACTAGGCCCATGCAAGACTCACTACCCCTGGGCATAAATAAAGGTTGAAAAGTAGGCAAAATGGTTGGAGGCCTAACAACAAAGCCTGCATTTAAAATGGCCACTTGCCTGCCAGCACATGGCCAGTGCCTGTAGCTGCACTCAAAATGGCCACCAGCCACATGGCATGTCCCTCCCCATGAACACCCCCAAAAATCGAAAAACACTGCAAAATCAGCACAATCCCATTCAATCCATGGCCTCCATGATGTTTAAATTCAAGACAACCCACAGAAAGACTAGGCCCATGCAAGACTCACTACCCCTGGGCATAAATAAAGGTTGAAAAGTAGGCAAAATGGTTGGAGGCCTAACAACAAAGCCTGCATTTAAAATGGCCACTTGCCTGCCAGCACATGGCCAGTGCCTGTAGCTGCACTCAAAATGGCCACCAGCCACATGGCATGTCCCTCCCCATGAACACACCCAAAAATCGAAAAACACTGCAAAATCAGCACAATCCCATTCAATCCATGGCCTCCATGATGTTTAAATTCAAGACAACCCACAGAAATACTAGGCCCATGCAAGACTCACTACCCCTGGGCATAAATAAAGGTTGAAAAGTAGGCAAAATGGTTGGAGGCCTAACAACAAAGCCTGCATTCAAAATGGCCACTTGCCTGCCAGCACATGGCCAGTGCCTGTAGCTGCACTCAAAATGGCCACCAGCCACATGGCATGTCCCTCCCCATGAACACCCCCAAAAATCGAAAAACACTGCAAAATCAGCACAATCCCATTCCATCCATGGCCTCCATGATGTTTAAATTCAAGACAGCCCACAGAAAGACTAGGCCCATGCTAGACTCAAATACCCCTGGTGAAAAGGCCACAAGTACAGGGCCAAAAATCGAAAAACACTGCAAAATCAGCACAATCCCATTCCATCCATGGCCTCCATGATGTTTAAATTCAAGACAGCCCACAGAAAGACTAGGCCCATGCTAGACTCAAATACCCCTGGTGAAAAGGCCACAAGTACAGGCCCAAAAATCGAAAAACACTGCAAAATCAGCACAATCCCATTCAATCCATGGCCTCCATGATGTTTAAATTCAAGACAACCCACAGAAATACTAGGCCCATGCAAGACTCACTACCCCTGGGCATAAATAAAGGTTGAAAAGTAGGCAAAATGGTTGGAGGCCTAACAACAAAGCCTGCATTCAAAATGGCCACTTGCCTGCCAGCACATGGCCAGTGCCTGTAGCTGCACTCAAAATGGCCACCAGCCACATGGCATGTCCCTCCCCATGAACACACCCAAAAATCGAAAAACACTGCAAAATCAGCACAATCCCATTCAATCCATGGCCTCCATGATGTTTATATTCAAGACAACCCACAGAAATACTAGGCCCATGCAAGACTCACTACCCCTGGGCATAAATAAAGGTTGAAAAGTAGGCAAAATGGTTGGAGGCCTAACAACAAAGCCTGCATTCAAAATGGCCACTTGCCTGCCAGCACATGGCCAGTGCCTGTAGCTGCACTCAAAATGGCCACCAGCCACATGGCATGTCCCTCCCCATGAACACCCCCAAAAATCGAAAAACACTGCAAAATCAGCACAATCCCATTCCATCCATGGCCTCCATGATGTTTAAATTCAAGACAGCCCACAGAAAGACTAGGCCCATGCTAGACTCAAATACCCCTGGTGAAAAGGCCACAAGTACAGGGCCAAAAATCGAAAAACACTGCAAAATCAGCACAATCCCATTCCATCCATGGCCTCCATGATGTTTAAATTCAAGACAGCCCACAGAAAGACTAGGCCCATGCTAGACTCAAATACCCCTGGTGAAAAGGCCACAAGTACAGGCCCAAAAATCGAAAAACACTGCAAAATCAGCACGATCCCATTCAATCCATGGCCTCCATGATGTTTAAATTCAAGACAACCCACAGAAATACTAGGCCCATGCAAGACTCACTACCCCTGGGCATAAATAAAGGTTGAAAAGTAGGCAAAATGGTTGGAGGCCTAACAACAAAGCCTGCATTCAAAATGGCCACTTGCCTGCCAGCACATGGCCAGTGCCTGTAGCTGCACTCAAAATGGCCACCAGCCACATGGCATGTCCCTCCCCATGAACACACCCAAAAATCGAAAAACACTGCAAAATCAGCACAATCCCATTCAATCCATGGCCTCCATGATGTTTAAATTCAAGACAACCCACAGAAATACTAGGCCCATGCAAGACTCACTACCCCTGGGCATAAATAAAGGTTGAAAAGTAGGCAAAATGGTTGGAGGCCTAACAACAAAGCCTGCATTCAAAATGGCCACTTGCCTGCCAGCACATGGCCAGTGCCTGTAGCTGCACTCAAAATGGCCACCAGCCACATGGCATGTCCCTCCCCATGAACACCCCCAAAAATCGAAAAACACTGCAAAATCAGCACAATCCCATTCCATCCATGGCCTCCATGATGTTTAAATTCAAGACAGCCCACAGAAAGACTAGGCCCATGCTAGACTCAAATACCCCTGGTGAAAAGGCCACAAGTACAGGCCCAAAAATCGAAAAACACTGCAAAATCAGCACAATCCCATTCCATCCATGGCCTCCATGATGTTTAAATTCAAGACAGCCCACAGAAAGACTAGGCCCATGCACCACTCACTACCCCTGGTCAAGGCCCCAACAACAGGTCAAAAATCGAAAAACACAAAATTTTACAAAAAAAAAAATCGAAAAACACAGAAAAATCAGCACAATCCCAATTCATCTATGGCCTCCATGATGTTTAAGTTCAAGACAACCCACAGAAAGAATCAGTCCACCCACCACTGAGTACCCCTGGGCAAAAGGCCCCAAAACAGCCCAAAAATCGAAAATCCCAAAATTTTAGTTGCAGCAACTGTAATGCCCCAAACAAACTTACTTGTAAAATTTCTAATCCAACAGTGATCCAAAGAAAGTCAAAAAGGCCTCAAATCCAAAGATCCAGCAGCATCCACAAAAAGTAATCCTTCCAGGTCCACATCCAAATGAAAAGTGACCAGGAGATGGACAAAGCACTGGGAGGAGCCTGCTGAACAGGAACAGGAAGTTGAAGACTATGGGGCAATTCCTTCCTCCCACCCCCCTGCCCCCCTCCCCAAAATGGACTCCTCGCTAAAACAGTGCAGGCAAATGTCAAACTAAGGAGTTATTCACATAAAAATCATCATTTCTAGAAGGTTTATGCTGCTTGCTGGTGGATTTCTTGTGCAGAATTGCAAATTTATATTTTCGCGCGCCGCATCTCAAATCTCGCAATTGCGAAGTACCGCGAGACGTGATCTCGCCGTACTCGCGTTCACAAACTATCGCTGGCAAGCCGCGATGACGTAATCGCGCTCGCCAATTCCCGCGGGATCACACAGCAAGATCCAAAATGGCGCAGCACTCGCAAACTATCGAAAAAAACAACTCGGCAAACGATGATAAACGCCGCGCGCCGCAAAAATTGTATCACCAACGCCGCGCGCCGCCAAAAAAATCCGCTGCGTGCGAATTTGCGGATTTTGCGGGAAATCCGCAAATCTCGCGGATTGCGGATTTCCCGAAAATCCGCAAAATCCGCGAGCGGAACGGATTTTCCGCCCACGCTTAGTTATGGCTTGCTGTGGATTATGTTGTTTCCTCCGAGTAGATGCAGGGACCTCTGCTACAGTGGATGACTGAACTCTGGCTGAATGTGTTAATGGAGGAGAACAGAGAAAAGTCAGCTAAGCAATAATGTACATGTGCAACTTTTCATATTTTTCATTAATACATCTACATGCCAACAGTAATGCTAAGTGCAGCCATCGCCGGTGCAGGAAGGAGGAGTGGTGCGGTGGGGGAGGGGCTTGTGGTGGGGGAATTTATCTAGATGATGGAATGGGGAATCTCAATTTGAAAATTTTTTGGGAGAAAAATGAAATTCTTTCACCTTGTGCTCGGCGATGCGGCGAGCACAGGGTAAGTGGTTTTGATTGCTCTTTTGCTTTATTTTCCCTAATACGTTGTCTGTTGGATTACCCCACTCTACCCCACCCCACCCCCTCCCCCCGCTTACCTGCTGCAGCTGGATAAGTGGAAGGGCAACTTTGTCTATTGCTATTTAGCAGTGTTAACTATATGAGCTAGCAGTGCTGTCGTGTAGTTCCTATGAACCCATATAGGATCTGCGCGTTTAGACAACATACACTGTAGGATTGGTGTCCGGACTGATTCTAGACACCCCTACTGAGTATGTTTGCTTGTACACCAGCTAGCTCACAATGCCACTAGAAACCCCTCTTACCAAGGAGAGAATGATTCATGGCAACTATCGAACATGACAACACTGTCCCATCAAGGATCGTGGAAACAGTGCAATACTTTTCGCTCAGTCACTCGTGCTCACTTTGTCTCAGAGAGATACACAGAATAAACGGTGGGGACGTTTTTCAATAAGCATTTATTGAACCAGTGTCATTTTAGTGTAAAATAGGTGTGCTGAAACAACCACTAGATAGTAATAGATATACATGATTATAAGTACTAACAGAGTAAAAGGATGGTAGATTTCTACCATTGTGCTAAAACAATGAATACAGGCAACTATATAAAATACATAACAGTAAAATGCATACTCCTACGATGCGACCCTAACTAGATGTACCTTACTGTACCTAGCATGTATGTGGGTGTAAAAGCCAAGAATTACTCTAGGATAAAGCCACCTCCATTAACTGAAGTGAGAGACTGTGGGACCCCGTCTTGGTCTCCAGATGGATACCCCGCAAGTGATGTCAGACCACTGCGAGCGTTAATGTCTGCGTGCAGGAACCTCAGCGTCTTGTGTCAGTGTATCGGCATAAAAGTCCTTTACTCCTCTGACTACCTCAGCAAGATATGGTGTATATATCCCCAAAGTGGTAGCCCCTGGGCAAATATACCTTGATGTGTCATGTTGGTTTAGGATGACGGAAGGAAAGACCCTTATACATAGTTATTATGCTGGAGATGGTAGGCATGCTGTCCTGCTGTGATTCAGAGAATCCTCATGCATAATGAATGAGGCTTAAGCTTTTGGGAGAAAACCCCATGTCATCTTTGGACATTACTGTGACTAGGGAAAAGGTCAGTACTAAGAACCGCTATGCAGTGTAATGGTAGGGGAGAATATAGGTGAAAGGTTAGGTGACTACCTGAGCCTACATTGGGGTACCTATATGGAACATAACAGTGCTGGTCTCATGTTTTGGCTGGTGGGAATGGGATTTGCCATTCCCATCTATAAGGATTCTGGGACTTGTGGTGCAACATACAGGAGGAGACACTTGAGGCGCTGACACACTATGCTTTTTATACATAATTATAACAAATTCCCTAGTCACAAGTGCAGAACAGACAGACATTTCATATCCATGATCCTGGTACCACATTGCGAACATCACTCACTGGCAGCCCATGGAGCATGCATGGGTGTATGGTGTTGAGGATATCCTCCTCTAGTGGGGTGAGATGGAAGCGGGGTCCGGATTGTAGACCAGGGAGAACTCTGGCCAGCTCAATCTGGGCATACTTCTCCTTCTCCTGCCTCTTCTCGTTCTGCCACTTCTTGATGTCATTGATAGTGCAGACATCCTCCCCCAACGCTATGCCTGCAGTGGCTAAATGCTGCCATAGGGATGCCTTCTGTGTGCCACTGATGCTGTAAGGGGGGAAACCATTGAGGCGTTTCTAGTGCCTCACAATGAACTCTACGATCATGTGGTCTCCTCCTCTGTAAACAATGTCTTCCTCCTCTCTGGAAGCATTTTCCTGAAGTGATGCGCAGAGCAGTCAAGCAGGAACTTGTTGTGGACAAACCTGGTCCTTGTTACTGTGCTGCTTTTATATGGTTTGTAGTGCAGGTCTTGCAGGTGGTGTCAATTGACGCCATCTTCTGCAAGTGCGGAGATGGTAACTATGTACACAGGATTTTAGTATTGATGGCAGTGATCATCCAGCCCGAATTCGGAGATTCCGGCCTGAAAACTACAGCCCGATTATGGAAATTCTGGACCGGTGCTGAGATTTCGGCTCATGTGTGGAGATTCCACTACAGGTGCAGAATCTCCACCCCAAGTGCAGATATAAAGATACAATTTGTAACTGACTTTTGGGAATACCAAAAGTCTTAAGCGGCTTCTGTGAATACCAAAAGTCGTAAAGTTAGACTTTTGTCTCAGATTACCTTTGTGAATCGGCCACGTATTTGTGCGAAGGGATGGCTCACACAGGAGAATGAGGCTGGCTCCAAATAGGAGTATCAAAAACAGGGGCAAATGAAGTGTGAGATCCGTGCACTTGGCTGTCGTCATCTTTTCTGAACAATTAATAGGATTCAGACAAAAGGTAGGACTCTTCCTTGAAATGTCTTCTCCTTCAACAACACAACTGCAACCCCATCCATCACTCCTTCCATCTACCAAATGGCAGTGTACAAGAAGAATGAATCTTTGCTAACAAGGTCTTTAACGAATTTCTGATGGTAGCCCTGTCTTTATCTTTCAGTCAGCCATAGGAATGCAAGCAATATACTTCCATGTAGGGCCATTATACTCATGTAACACATATTCCTTCTAGCATGCATGTGGTACACACACACACACTTGACATGCATACGAGATACCAGCACAAGGTTCTGAGTGTCACACAACAAGAGTAGCCAGGAGTTTCATCTTTCCTTAACACAGAAAACAAGGTCTGGTCACACAATAGATTCAAGAAACGTGGTAGGCTGACACCACTTCTTTATGTGATGCAGCCAGGACATTGATAGTATTCTATGAGGGTATGACTGATGAATCCCTACAGGTCACAAAACGGGTTTGGGAACCTCGCTGTTCTAGGGATAGGCAAAGACCTCTCCACACACACTACATTAGTGTGAGGTCAGGGCCAAAATAAAAGTCAGGATATCAGTTTCACAGATGCTTGGGAACTCAGGGCAAGGCTACACACCCAGTCACCAACCAGAGATATTACTGTCCCAACAGTCAGCATCCACACCCACTTGAATAGACAAAAAACATCTTACATCTCAAAACAAAGACAATCTCTCAAATACCTAAAAACATCTGGATCACTGACAGAATATCGGAAACACATATACTGTGTGGACAGAATATCATGTCAAAAATATCAAGGAGAAGGTAAGTGCAAATAGGCAAGCATCGATATACTATTCTTAACTCCACATCTACGTATATATATATTCACTGAAAAAAAACATAGGTTTCACACCAGTTATAGTTAGCGGGAAATTTTACTGACATAAAACCAATGAAATTCCCACGTTATAGCTAGTTGGACTCACTTTAACTTGCGTGCCTGCAATGCACTGCTGATGACGTCACATATTACATCACTCATGACATGGTCAGTGACATCATTGGCAATTCTTCTCTTTTCCTGATGACCAAAAAAAGGTGAACGCCCCCAAAGTCACCTGTCTTATTTGTGACAAAGTTCTCTCCAGGGACAATCCCACAAAGAAATATTCTTTTGGTAATTTTACCATGATCCGCCACATGGAGAGGTGGCATCCCAATAATTCAGCCCACGCTGAAGCCCAGGAACTTCGAAACAACCCACCCCCTGTGGCCAGCACTTCCTCTTCTGTACCCTCACTTTCTGGTCCTGAAGAACGCCAAATGGTGCCAAATATTCAGCAAAAATTTGGCTAACTCAAATTTGTTTGCATTTTGTGTGGCAAAACATTATGCTATGGTGAACTTAGCGTCACCTTAATAAATAATGCTGTAGACAACCATCAATGCAGCAAGAAAAGAAAACAGTAATTCTTTTCTTTTTTTTTTACTCCTGTTGAGCCATTTCAAATTCCCTGTTTTGTGTTTGTTCCCTTAAAAAAACCCCAAAAATATAAAATTGTTCATAAATACAAAAAAATAAAAAAATGTTCAGAAAAATAATAAAAAAATATAAAACAACAAAAATAATTTAAAAAAAGTTCTTTTCAGAACTACCTCCCATTTATAAAATATTGCCAAAAATGTTTAACTCTGGCATTCTTTTTTCTCTTTTGTGCGCTTCCCGGTGCGCTCCCCGGTGCGCGCACCGGGCGCTCCCTCCACGACAATCGGAATTTTTTTTTTTTTTTTTTTGCCCAGCGAGGCCCTTTTATAGCCCCCACATCAAACCTAGGGGGTCAGGGTGGGTCTACCCTGCCCCCTTATGGTCATTTCCCCCTTTGTTTTGGCCACCTCGTGTGTCTCGATCCTACCGAGACACAAGATGGCGGCCGCTCCGGACTGTTTCGAATGTTTACAGACACCCGAGAACCAATCAGCTTTCTGCGCGCAAGTCGCATGGCGCGCCCGGAGCGCTCCCCGGAGCGCGTACCGGGGCGCTGCCATAGATATATATATTTTTTTGAACCTAAATTACTCAAAATTCACTGAAGCACATATCTTGAGACATAGCAAAGGCACATCGGGCTACCAGTCCCTACAATTTTGCCAAGTTTGGTGGAAATCCATTCAGCCGTTCGGGCTAAAAGTGAGGTCGACCGTCCTCTGGAAATTAACATGGGGAAAACACGTTTTGGGACCCCCCTTTTATCTCGGAGCCCGCTTGACAAATCCCCCCCAAACTTTCAGGGAAGGACCGGGGCGCCCCGAGGCCATTTTGAGGAAATTTTCAGGCAGATTCGTCAACCTGCGCAAAAGTTATTCAAAATAGAATTTTGAGATTTAACATTGAAAAAAATCCTAACTATAACTACCTGCTGGCGACCGCCAGTAGGTAATATATATATATATTCTCATGTGATCAAGCCTCGTTTGGGAGGTGAAACGCGTTATGGCGGATGGCTGGTGGCATTACTAAATAAATCACCGAAAATTTAGCACAGAATCTGGGCTCACTCTCGTTATTCTTGATCGACTTATGGAAAAGAATGGCGTTTTCTTCATATATATATATATATATATATATACACACACACACACATATGTTTGTCCAAAAGTCATATATAGATGCACTCACTGCAGTTGTATTCAACAGAATATTTATTCCAGTGGTAACCGGCACATTTTCGCCCAATAAATGGTATCCTGCCTGACGCGTTACAGAGCCACCAGCTCCTTATTCATAGGTGCTGGAACTGAACAGATGCACTACAAGAAACATGTTCATTTGCATGCTTTTAAATTAAATTACCCTCTAATGGGTTTCACAGGTGAGTTTCTTTCGCTGAGCATGATCGAATCTGTAGTGTCTTTTTAAAAAACAATTCTTACCCTTCACTGGGTTCTGCGAGATTTCAGTCTTTGATTATTATTGATTTCAGCCCTCCCTTGGGCCGCAGAAAATTCCATGCAAGGTTTATATTTATCCAAACTTCTGTGCCACTTTTCGGTTTGGCATATTACCACCCCATATGTGTCGTCAATGTACAAATATGTGGAGTTATATATAGCAAATATTTGCTTAAATATAGAAACTTACCTTCACAATATTTTTGTCATCGATATTCTTGGCACAATACTTTGTCCACACAATAGTTTTTCTACGATAATTTGTCTGCAACCAAAACATCTCACAATAAAACTGGAAAGCTCTTCAAATGTCAGACCACTACAAAATATGCAAACTATACTGCATCACATAACCCCCTTTGCAAAGCAGAACTCATTTTGCACCATGAAACGAAGACCTATTTTCTTTATATCCCATCTAGTGACTGATTCTTCTGGTTCATGTCTCCAGCCATCTGGAACAATAGAGTGCTCCCAACAAGAACAGCAACCATCTTTTAAAAGAATGGAAAACCCACCTGTTCCCCACTGCCCTAAAATCTATTTATCAAGGGTTGCTTTGCTTTTGTTCCATGCAACAGGGTGCAAAAGTGATGCAACCATTGAGATACGATTTATCAAGCAACACAAGGCCACCTTGCATGGCCCTGAGAGGTTTGATAAATCCAGAGTAATGCAATGCTGCACAAATCTCTGCTTTGCATTAGTTTGCCTCAGGGAGCCATTCCATGGGTGGTGCGTAGTGTTCCCACGTAAGACCCATAGATTTTGATGCATTTCCAGATTTACCGTAAGTGGTACACCTGGGAATGCACCAGCTCTACTAGGCCTCCCTAGGTGGGGAGTAATGAGGAGAAACATGTTTATTTCTCCAAGTTTTTTACTCTTACTATGTGTGCCGCATTCTGTAGCACACATAGAAAGAGTAAAATGCTTCAAGGGGTTGGTTTTTGTGCAGAAGGTGTCCCCTTCCTGCACAAAAAGAATTCCTGATTACAATGCAGGCAAACTTGCACCATGGTACAGTGCCTGAGTTGGTGCTAGGCAGCACATTGTGTGCTAACGCTGAGAAAAGACCGGAATGCACCATACAATGTTAAGTATGGTGCATTCCTGCCCTTTCCCTATCACGCAGTGCAGTGCAGTGCAGAATGGTGACGTGTTGTGCTGTGTGATGTAATGATAAATATCCCTCAGAGTTTGTAAGGTAGTATCTACCCTCAGCCTCCTAGATTTCCTATTGGGGTATTAGGACAGCATTTTGTGGACGACACAATCTAGCCCCTTATCTTTGTCAACAATAATTAACATATTATTTAAACCACACTTACACTTTCTGAACAGAGAAGGAGTCTGTGGGTGAAAGCCGTCAACCATAGCATGTATTTTACTTCAGATGAATATGAGGTTTCAGTGGTAAACCTCAGCTCTTGCCATAGCCTCGGTGAGAGCAGTAGACAAAGAAGAGATACATAAATATATTACTGAATGCATATGTCTTCCCCAGAATGTCATTAGATCAGTTACACACATACACACACTCCCACCACACTTGTTCTCCAAGACTGATATTTTTTTCATTAAGCCAAGACCAGTTTTGTATTTCTATTTATCTCTGTTTGAATAGCAACAATCTTTCCCCAGCTGCTAAAATTTGCTGCTGCCAGTCAGAACAAACACAAGCTTATGAATGCCAGAGAAATATATAAATAAATATATATTGTGCGTGTGAGAGATTAGCCATTCATCTCCTCTTAAACAAGTCGAAGCTGCGCCTTGGGATGTCCCTTCAGAGCGCGATAGCAGCGCAGCCTTCGAGGAATGGCACTTTAATTTTGACTATCTTTTTTTAATACATGTTTTTGACAGTGCTCGTTCATCACAGTTCCCACCCGTCCAAACCCACAAAAAGCTAAACAAATCACATTTTGGTGTTGACGTAAAATTTCAAGAAACATACGAATGATTTGCCAAGTTCTGCTGAAGAGCCTGCTACTTTGCGCTGCCCGCTTGTCTCGACAGGCAAGCCATGCTCTCCCTTCAGCACTAATGGACAGAGAGAGTGGCATGGGTAGTTTGTTCCAGAGTGTAGCATCCAGCATGGTGAAACCCGGGTGTATTTATTTTTCCTTTAATATAGTCCTAGACCTCTAATCTTGCTTGAATTGGACTCTGTGTGGGTTAAACGGAAGATGGTTAATGAATGTTGGCAGTTTGCAGGGGAGGAGGCCACAAGGACCTGGGAGAGCATTGCGGGTGGTCATCGCTGTAGTGTAGTAGCGGCTCATGGAAGGAGTGCCATGGGGCGGTGGGGTGGGGGAGGGGCAAGGAATGGGGGGTAGTAAACTCCAGCTCACAGCTGACCCTAGTAATGCAAATAAATAAATAAATAAAATTAATTTCATTGTGCGCTGACATTTGTTTTATTTATTTATTTATTTACATTACACCGGTCGGCCATGAGCCGGAGTTTACTACCCCCCAACCTTCCCCTCCCCCGTCCCACCCCACGGCACTCCCTACACTAGCTGCTACTGATGGAGTGTGAAGATCCTGTCGGTGGATGGTCATTTTTGGAGCTTTGTATTAGTGGTCACTGCAGGCTATCGATGCTGTAGCGGAAAGAGCAGATCTCATGTTGCTGGTCTTTGCTGGTGGTCGCTGTAGCTTGAAGAGTGAGGTTCACCAGAGCTTTGCTTTAGTGGTCGCATGGGCAGAAAGAACTTGGCACAAATGGGCCTATTTGTGAAGAGGCCAAAACTTTAGGATTTCTCATTTCTTCAAGGAGGATCTTAAGTAATGCCACTCCAGGGGTTCAGAACCAAAGGAGTGCCACTAAGGGGATCAGGAAATCAATCAAGTAGGAGCCAGCAAGGCTCAGGAAGTTCCAGTTGCAGGTCCAGTTGCAGGTCAGCTGGGCAGATGCATGGAGGCCTCTGGAGCTTGTTCGGTACCTGTAGCACAAAACAAAAGGTCAGTCAGCTGACCCTTGTACTTACTTCCATGTAGGGTGAAGGTTACTGGTTCAGTTTTTCTTCTCAGCAAGCAAATCAGGGCTCAAGCAGCAGGGCATCCTTATTCTGTACTATCTACAAGTCCAGGAGTGTACTAAAGAGTTGAGTCTGTGCATTCAATATTTATTCTTGGTTCCAACTTTGAAGGAGAAGAAGTTTCTAGAGGTTTCCACCCACAAAGGTGTTTCAGAATTTCCATCCTCCTCAAAAGTGATGCTTTCAAGATGCCTTCCTTCTGGCAACACTGATTCTGAATGAAGAATTGTTTTTACATTTCACACAAGAAAACACTGGTTGTTTACACTAAGAGAGTAAAGTCCAGATTTACAGTTCCTTATACTAAATGACACAAAGTTCTTGATATTCCTCAATAAAAGCTGTAACAGTTATTTTCACAGGTCATTGCGGGTTTCCAAAACAAGCCTCTGTATCCCCCCAAAAATTCTACTGAGTAGGAACTAGGAGTTCGTTTCCTCATGCTATGGGTTTTTGATCTCTCTTCACCAACCACTAGTGCAGGCCTAAAAGTACTCCTCAACTCGCCAACTTACTGGGGTGCTATTTTTCCCAATTTGCCAAAAGAATTTCTGCCCAAGGCCCAGAAGACAGTACCTCATCCAAACATCTGAAGAAGGTGAGCAGAGACTTAAAGCGCGAAGTTAGATAGTGCAGTGTCTGATAACATGTTCAACTTTTATCTGTAGAAAGAACAGATTAGCTCTCTGATATTGAGAGCACCTCTTGGTTGTTTAGCTCCTCGAAGTGGCAGCTCTTTTCAAAACTAAACATGAAAGATACATTCTCTTCAAATATAGGTGCCATCTCAGAAGGCAGTGCCCTCAAGTATGTTCCAGAACTTGCAAAGGGAAACAACAATGAAGTAATCAGAGTCAGCACAAACAGATTAGCCATAAAGGTCAGCAGGTCATTTGAGCATGTTCCAGATGAACATCTGTTGCTGAAGGGAAACAGCAATCAAGTCACCAGAGTAAACAAAAATGAGTCATCAGAATCATCAGGTCATGTAGGCATTTCTAGAACTGGCATCTGCTGTCAAAGGAAAACAACAAATGAGTCATCAGAGTCAGCACAAACAAATGAGTCACATAGTGAAGTGTCTTGCAGGCATGAGTGTTAAAGCACACAAAACAATAACAATATAGCCATTACAGTAATTCAATATATCTTGTTCTTTAAGCAGTGGAGCATTATTGGTACAAGCATGCTGATGAAATGGACTTTTAATACTTGTTTTAATACTTGTGGCAAGGAGTCTGTGACATCGCTTCCCCCAAAATGTCATCAATAAAAAAAAAGACTTTCACTGGTGGCAGTGATCATGGAAACAAAGAATTAGGAGGGGAGCAAAAATAGCAGTTGCGTGCTCCCAGGAATCTTCTTCTGGACCATAGCCTTTCCAGCCAACAAGATACCATGGGTGACCATGGTGCATTTGCATATCTTTGATAACACTAACTTCATACTCCCAGTGTTTATTTACTGGTTGGGAGCAAGATTTGGACACAGCTGGTTCTTCATAGACCAGTTGCAGTTTCAGCTTAAAGGTAACTGGGTGAATCTGAGAACGTACTTCAAGTGGCCCAATGAAACCTGGGTGAAGACAATGATGGTATTTAAAGGTTACGCTTTTTTGTAGAGAGCTACACCTTGTCTCCAGGTTAGTAAGTCGGACCAGGTTGTCGGCGACAGTCAGTGACCTGTTTGTACTGAGTCTTGGTGTTCATCATATTCCGACACATTGTCTGTGCTTGATGCGCCGTGTGTTTGAGGTGCAGGGCGAGACTAGAGATGGAGCTATGATATAAAGGCTGTAATAAAGGTAGATACCTAGGGTTAAATGCAAAGGTCTGCATGATATGAGTTGTTTTAAGCAAACTCAGCTTCTCACAATAACTCCATCCATGAGGAATTGGACCCGAGGGTGAAGCAACAAAGGTATTTCTTCAACTCTTGGTTAACCCACTTAGTTTGGCTGTCTATTTCTGGATGAAAACTCATGGAAAGATGAGATTGGATTTTCAAGGTAATACACCATGTTTTCCAGAAACAGGAAGTAAATTGAGGACCTCAGTATGATGAAATAGACTTGGGTAGCTCATGCAGATGGACCACATGATTCAGTACCAGAGTCACAGTGTCACTAGCAGAAGGAAGACCTCTGCAGGTTGTAAAGTGGCCACCTTGGAGAGTCTGTTGACTACTACCAAAATGGTAGTTTAAGCATGATCTTCAGGGAGCCCGGCAACAAGCATGCTGCTGATGAGTCCTTCCCCTCTGTCTCCGAGGGATTCACATGAGCCGGGTGCCAGCGGGTGTACTGTGCTTCCTGTTATATCCAACGTTGCAATGGATGTTGCAGGTTGTCTCTCTGGTCCCTGGCGCTGACCACAACTCGTCGCTATGGACCTGCCCAGAGTTCTGGCAACTTATTCCGGTGAGTCCTTCACCTCCGCCCCCGCTCACTACCCGACCCGACTCTTGGGAACAGTGGCCTGGCGGCTCTCTATGGAGTCACTGGGAGTGACTGCTGTTCTGACTGGGTGCAGGGCTGCGATGCCCAGGCCTGTGAGCGCCTGACCCATGCTGGTCCCCGCTGACCTGGCCCAATTTCAGAGCGTGAGGAGCTGGGGAACTCCTTGTGATGGTTCTGAATCTGTCTCCAACCACAGCAAGCTCTAACAGCCACCACGTCTGATCCAAGGTGGGCACAAGCAGGGCTCCACCATGGCCTACAAAGGGATCTACAGAGGCCTGGACATGACGTGCCTGACCTTAAAATGGTGGCTGCCTCTGCCTTTGTTTCCTAAGCAGCCTAAATTGCGGCCCCCAGCTCCTTCTCTGGATTGTTTTTTTACTCCCCCCCTTTTTCTTTTACCTGTGCCCTCTAGTGGGGACATGTCCTTCTGCTACTCAACTGTAGCCTATGTATCTATTCTAAACTGTTTTTCCTGAGCGCTGAGACCTGAGCAACATGGCTGATGCCCGCTGGAGCTGCTAGACAGCTATAGAGGAGATTGGCCCTGGTTTCCCCCTCGACAGTCACGTATCCAGCCGAACATTTGGCACAGTTCTTCCTAGTCTCCCTCCTATGGCTCCTTCCTCCCCTCCCTCCTATGAATTCTCGAAACATTGTTTTTGTTTACTATACCTTACTATGCATTTGTATCTGATGTAACTTGTAATGCAACGACCCCCTGGTAAAGCACTCTGATACCTCCGGGTCTAGCCAGCGCTATATAAAGCTTTTCAAATCATATCAAATCTAAACTGTTTTCCTGAACACCAAGACCTGAGCAACATGGCTGATGCCCGGGGGAGCTGCTAGACAGCTATAGTGGAGATTGGCCCTGGTTTCCCCCTCGACCATCACCTACCCAGCCGGACATTGGACATAGTTCCTCCTCGTCTCCCTGCTATGGCTCCTTACTCCCCTCCCTCCTATGAATTCTCGCAACATTATTTTTGTTTACTGTACCTTATTATGCTCTTGTAAATTATGTAACCTGCAATGCAAGGATCCTGAATGTAAAGCGCTCTGATACCCTTTGGGGTCTGGTTCCCGTTATATAAAACTTTATGAATAAATAAATAAATAACTAAGGGAGATGATTGATGAAATGAAAAGGAATATCCTCCCAGATCTTGTTAGTAGTGGGTAGGAGTGGGAAAGCCCTTTCCTTTTTGAGTGGTCGGATTTAGCTTGAAAACAGATGTCACATTGATGAACATAGGTGAAAAAATCTTGTCTGTCACCAAAAATTGCCATTTACTAAATTCAAGCTTCCCGTATGACCTGGGTGCCCAGCTGGTGGAAGGTCGTGACACCATTGAAGGACTTTTGATTGTATGGTCTTAAAGGGTACAGGACGTTTATTCTCCTGAAAGGGTAGCAAATTACAAATCTCTAATGTTGAGTTCTGAGATTTACAGATTATTCTTTTTTCAATAGGCATGTAGTTTTTGATCTGATCAAGGACATTTTTGGTAATAACTTCCAGGTCAACAGGTGATAATAAAATAAAACTCTGCAAAGAACAAGGCCCACTTTAATTGTCTTGATGACGGTGCTCAGACACACCTGAGAAATTAGAGTTTACGGTGGTCGGTAAAAACTGTAACAGGAAATTTGGCCCCAAGTAAATAATGTCGCTATTCCTTGAAATGCTGTTGAATAGCCAGCAATTTGGTAACAATTTTTTTGACAGATAAACAACAGGATTTAATTGACCATTCTCAGAATCCCGCTGCGAAAGAATTGCTCCATTAGATGTATCTACCGCAACTATAAATAATTCAGACAAGTCTAGATGATACAGAATTGGGGCTCTAGTAAAAGCCTGGTGTCACTCTTGTTTTCAAGCAAATGGTAACCTCTTTTTAGGCAGTTTAGTAATGGAGATGGCTGTATAAGAAAAATCATCAATGAACTTCCTATAAAATTTGCAAACCCAAAAACCATTGCCCAAATTTAATATTTTGATGTTGTGGACCATCAGTAACAGCCTTAAGCTTATGTTCAGCCATGGATATGCCTTCAGGAGTTAGGTTGAATCCTAAGAATTCCACCTTGGTGGTGTGAAAATCACATTTGGTGAACCTACAATGAAGGCCATGGATGTTGTGGTCATTTTGGGACTGTGAATAGATAAGAATGTCGTTGATGTATATGATAACAAATTTATCTAGGGTTTTGTGTAGTACATCGTTGACAAAAAATTAAAATGCTACAGGAGTCCAAATGGCATCACACAGTGCTCAAACAGCTCGTAATGGGTCCAAAAAGCCATCTTCTATTCCTCTACGGGCCTAATGCAGACCAAATAGTATGCCCCCCCTTTGCTCAAGTTCAATATAGAAGTTAAAGTCTTTAACTTGATCTAACAGTACTGGAATTAGTGGAAGGGGGTACCAGTTCCTTACAGTGATGTTATTGAGAGCTCTGTAATCAATGCAGAACCAAAGCTCCCCACTTCTGTAGGAAACAAAGACTAAGGGTGAGGCTGCTGGGTGATTTTGAGGGTCGAATAAATTCTTCTGAAGATACTTGTCTAAGCAATTATGTAGGTATATGATCTCTTGCTCTATGAGTGCATAGATATGACTAAACAGTATTTCACTGCTGGGAACCAGATCAATTTGGCAATCATTTACCCGATGAGGAGGTAAATTCTCTGCCTGACTTTCGCTGAAGATTCCATGAAAGTCTTCATATTCCATATTCAAGGTAATATCTTGCTTAGCAGCTGTGGAGATGAAATATGTGATTATTGTAACCCTGGTTGCCAAAAGTACCGGTTTTAAACAAGATTGGTGACATCAATTTGAGGAAAATGTCATGTTCCTTTTAGCCCAATCTATACTGAAATTATGAACTGTTAACCATGGCATTCCTAAAATCATTCCAAACTGTGGAGCACCAATTAGTTAAAAATGTAGTTCCTCCTCGTGATTTTGAGATTTGTGGTCACAAGTCATATGAACCAGTTGAATCTGCCAGGTGATATAACCAGAAGTCAACAAAGAACCATCTAAGGCCCTGACTATTTTGGGTCTCTCTTTCTTTATGGTAGGCATCTCTAATTTTGAGCAATAGGCACTATCTCTGAAATTGTCTATGGTCCTTCAGTTTAGCATGACCACTACAGCGATATCCTCTTTTTTGAATTTTAGAGTGGCATCCAAGATGAGATGTGGTACTGAGTTCTGTAGAGTGTCAGCTGCTAATTGATCCAGAGTTGTTTCAGTCAAGCTTTTTGGGTGCTCCCGCTTAATCTTGGAGCTGGTTAGCTCTTCTGTCTCTTTAGTAATGGTGATGCTTGTTAGGAATCGGGTCCAGTCCTCTTTCAGTGACCATGAACTGTTATCACATGACCTGCCAGTTACAGGATATAAGCCAGTCCTACCTTACTGTCATTGCTTGTTATTGCCAATGTGTGGGTTCCTGGATGCTGGTTCCTGTGTTGCTTGGATTTGCTTTGTTTGTTCTCACGGGCTCGTGAGAACCGTTCTTTCCCCCTTCTTCTTCAGAGTAAGAGTTTTTTGCCTTTTCCCTCTCCTCGTTTTCCCTGCTTAGTGAGTTAGTGTGTTAGGGTCTCCTTTCCCCGTTTTTGTCTCAATTCCGGTGCTTTTGACATTTCCCGTTTTTTGTTGGGCTGGGGGGTTTTAGGGGCTCCTGTTTTTTCCCTCCCGTCTGACAACCTTGTCCTTTATATTTTGAGAGTATCGAGGTGCGGAGGAGACGCAGGGATTGTATCAGCGCTTACCTTTGTGTTGCCCGTCTCCGTTATATACCGCTCCACATCGTTACTCGCTGAAGTGACGGCTTAGGTCATTCCGCGTTTCCCGAGGGTAGGAATAGCCAACCTGCTATTTGAACTTTTAAGGTCCTATCCCAAGTGCCGGTTTTTCACGCCTACTGTTTTTAGCGTGAAGGGGTTTTTTGTCCATGTCAAGAAAGAGACATGTTTTTCCCCTGACAACAAAACATTAAGAGGGACACCCTTTTTTTTATCACAGTCAGCTGTTTGCAGTTCCAAGAGAAAATATCTTGGGGGTATAACTTTTGTTGACTGATTTCTCCACGACACCAAGCCTGCACTATCAACTGGTAAGCAACGTGATTGTTTTAGCAGGACATGGTCACTGATGTTGTGATATTTGGGAAAGGTACGTGATTGTGAAGTGTTTTCTTCTTGTTTGCTCAAGTGCGGAAGCGTGGAGGCAGGAGCAGTAAACCCTTCAATCTACAGGGGTGAAAGACTTGGTGTCTCCTCATACTCCACCCCCTTTTCTGGGTCATTGGTTCACTCATAGTTAACATCTCGTGAGTGGCTGGTGAGTCGGGGAAGTGGATTGGAACATACCTCGTTCCTGCAGTGTGTGGGCTGAGTGGAATCCAACAATGCGAACATTCTACTTTGAGATAGTTAGAGCCTTCAGTTTGGCGGAACACTCCAGAACAAAGTGACTTTCTTTCTAAATACAGACACTGGCTGTTCTTACATTGTAAACATTTTGATCCACAGTAAGAGGACCCTGGACACACCCTATTTTCATATATTCCGTATCTTCATTATTGAAGAATCAGCAACCCTGACCCTGGAGGGAAGAAAGAGTCAAGTTTCAAGCTGCCTCCTCTCACCTTTCTAAATGGTTAGCCTATGGTATAAGCATAAAGCAAGGTCAACCAAATCCCTACATTTCTGAGGTTGAGGATCAATCTGAGCTATGATGTTTTTTAGCTCGTCTCTAAGTCCACAATGGAACATTGCAGACCTTTCAGCTTCCGGCCAGTTGTTCCAGAAATCAGGTGGTTAAAAAGCGCAATATATGCCATCAGTTCCTTACCTCCTTATCATAAATCTAACAACTCTCTATCTGCCAATTCCTCTGGCAATACATTGATCATTTTTTTTCCAAATTGCTTTTAAATTCTCTCCAGTTGTAAAGAAGAGGGGCATCAGAATTTACCAAGGGTGCAGCCCAAGCAGCAGCATCCCCACTCATGTACGAGATCATGAAGGCTATACATAACTGTGCATCTTGAAAGGCTGTTGGTCGAACCATAAAATGGAGTCTTGCCTGGGAAAGGAAAGTCTGGCTTTGAATCAGGTCCAATGAAAACCTTTCTGGGGAGCCAAATGTACTGCAGCAAGATGGTAACTGAGCCGGGCCCAGGGAGTTGATGCTGCAGTTACAGATACAGGAGCTACAGGGGAGGCTCTAGTCATACTGAAATGACCCTGAATTTGAGCCACTTGATTTGCAAGAGCTGAAGTTTCTGTGCCGACCACTACTAGATCTTCCTGCATGTTTGCAAGCGTTCTACACAAGACCTCCATGGATGACATCTTGAAAAGCACTGAGGAGAAACAAATACAGTTGGTCTTGCTATCCAGTGATGTTCTCAAGATACCCTCCTCATGGCAGCACCAACTCTGAGTTTTATATTTCACCAGAGTATCAATGTGGTCAAATGGGGGGAAGGGAAGTTAGGGTGTGCACTGCAGGAAAGGAGACTAGGAAGGAAAAAGGTTGGTCAGCAATACTTAGTTCTACTTTCAAGAAGAATTGTTTTTAAATTTCACACAAGAAAATGCTGGTTGTTTCCACTAATGTCAGCAGTTAATGATTACGTCTCTAGGTTATTTAGAGTATGTGAGCGAGAACAGCTGTAAACACAGATCAACTGCCAGGAACTACGAGGTAGTAATGAGGTAATGGAAAGGAGCATGAGGAGGTGAGACTGCTGCAGGTGTCTCTTTCCATGTGGAAAGAGCGAGAGATAAGGGGAACGAGCGAGAGTTAAGGGGCAATAGGGTGAGTGGAATGGAGGAAGGAGTGGGTTTATTGAGCAAATTGCGTGGGTTGAGATTTTTGTGGGTGGCTCCGCTTTACAGAATAACATGGGATATGTGGTGAAGGCGAGAGAGAGGGTGATTAGGAAAGAGGAAGGGGGAGAATAATGAGATGAGAGAAGAGGTTTTGGTGACAAGGGAGAGCCGAGTTTCTTAGAATTAATGGCAAGGTTTGATTTGTTGTAGATTTGGGCAGCAGGGGTGTATCAGGGTGTAAAGTAGGGTGTTACTTTCAGTATCATGATTTGTATCATTGCAGGGGTGAGGGGGTACAAAGGGGGTTATGTATCCACATAGTCATTGTTTTGTCACTATTTTGCATTTGGATAATATGCATGCATTACAATGGATGAGTCAGTCAAGCTGTTTCTCTTATTTGTTTTTAGAATCCCCTGACAAAGAGCCTTAGGGGCTCGAAATGCATTGGGAAAAAACACACGTTGTGCGTATTTTGTATTTGAGATCAATTTGTACGTACCATTGTACAAAGCCTCAAATGGAATACAGCTTGTATTAGAAATGTTTAATAAAGATTACAGATTGAATCACACTGTCTCCATTGTGATGAAGACTACCAAGGATATTAGAGATAAATGGATGGTGAAAACATGGGAATAGTGAGTACTATGGAATACCTGGACTAATTGGATATATTGGAAGGAATAGTTCCGGATCTTCGCAGTGCGACAGTAATGAGCACAAGAGGAGTGCCCTGTTTTTGCATACGGTTGTTTCCACTAAGACAGCAAAGTCCAGAATTACAGTTCTATACATCAAACAACACAAAGTTCCTAATATTGCTGAATCGTAACAGTTATTCTTAAGGTTCATTGCGAGTTCCCAAAACAAGCTATATATCCAAAGTTAAATCTCTCCAAAGGAGGAACAAGGAGTTAGTTCCTAATGTGTCTCTTGTGCTATGGTTGGTTGATCTCGCTTCACCAACCCCTGGTGAAGACCATAACGTGCCCCCCAACTCGCCACCTTATAGGAGTTCTGTTTTCTCCCAATTCATCAGAAGAATTACTGCTTGAGCGCCAGTAGGCAGCTTCTTATTCAGAAATCTGAAGAAGATGAGCTGGGACTGAAAGGACGCAGTTAGAGAGCACGGTATCAGGAAATACGTACAGTCTTGATCTGTAGAAAGACAGGAACACCTCTCTGCAATCAAGAGACCCTCTTGGGTGTTTGGCTCCTCGATATGGCATCTCCTTTCAAAACCAAACAGGAATAGCAAAAATAGCTGAACAGACACAACCTCTTTAAATAGAGGCGCCATCTCAGAAGGCGTTACTGTCAAGCATGTTCCAGAAATTGCACCTGCTGCCAAAGAGAACAAATAAAGCCATCATAGTCAGCACAAACAGATGAGTCATAAGGGTCAGCATGTCATTTGAGCATGTTCCAGAAAAACACCTGCTGCTAATCAGAAACAACATTGAAGTCACCATAGTCAGCACAAACAAATGAGCCATCGGTGTCAGCAGGTCATTTGAGCATGTTCCAGAACTGACACCTGCTGCCAAAGGGAAACAAGAAATGAGTCATCAGAATCAGCACAAACAAATGAGTCACATAGTGAAGCCCCTTACTGATATGGGTGTTAAAGCACGCAAAACAATAACAATAAAGACATTACAGTAATGCAACATATCTTGTTGTTTAAGTATTGTAACATTATTATTTTTTTTTAATTTTTGGAAAACCTTTATTTTCAAATCAGTGCACACAGCTATTTAGCCTTACATCCCGGAGGCTAGGCAGCATATCATCGGTCAGTCGGCTGGTGTACAAGAAGCATATTACCAAATCGTACAAAGGTTCTTTATTTTTATTTTTTTTAAATAACTAAGATGAAGAAGGGAAAAGCACCAAACTAGTGCTAAGAAACAAGGCAATTTAAACATTTGTGTAACAGAGCCCGATCATAGGAAAAGCTAGGCCTAATAACATAAAAACAATCTGAACAGCACCCATTGCAAGACCATGGAGGGGGGGAGGATACAGGATACATCCGCTAATAGAACGTGTGTTGGAGCCATAGGCTACGGTGACATTCGTTCTTCCAGGGGGGCGGTGTCAGGCGGCAGGCAAATATCACCCCTATACTCGTTCCAGGCCTTTGCCACTTTTTGGGTTTACCCCTGGCCACGTACACCGTCTTCTCTCGGAACATGCACCAATCCATGTTGGCCTTCCACTGTACCACCTTTGGGGCAGTAACAGCACCCCACATCTGAGCAATGTCTCGTTTCGCGACCATGTTCCCCAAGGTGACCCATTGTGTTTGTGCACTATTATAATCAGTAGGACCCCACACATTCAGGAGGCAGCGCCGGGCCTCTGCCATAACGTCTACCCCAGTCACCTCTCTCATGATCATATGTACACGCCTCCAGTAGGAGGCGACCACCCGGCACTCCCAAATAATATGCATGAATGTGGCTAATGCACCACAGCCACGCCTGCAGAGGCCGTCCACTGAATGGCCCATGTGTATCAGCCTGGGACCCGTCACGTACACTCTATGGAGTATCTTTAATTGAACCAGCCGCAGCCTGGCCGGGATCGCCACCTCCTTGGGGGAGGACCCTGCATATTGCCAGTCTTCATCATCCAGCTCAATCCCGTCACGCACCCACTGGTCTCTCACCCCAAGGAGGAGGTCCGTACGGACATTGATGAGTTTTTTATAGATTAAGGAAATGGCACTGTCCGGCATATGTCCGTCCAGCTCCCTGTCCTCCAACGGGGAAGACTCGGGGATCTTCTCGCCCTCCGGCATCGCTGCCAGAATGGCATGACGCAGTTGGGCGTACCGGAAATATTCCGTTCCACCCAACTGGAACTCTGTCTGTAAAAGAGTAAAGGACTTTATCTCCCCTTTCACAATCATATCTTCCACCTTGGATATGCCTATCATGTCCCACCTGTCAAATCCCTTTGTGTGCCATAATTTGCCCAGTATTTCAGAATCAAAAAGAGGAGTTGCCATCGTAAGCCTACCCTTCCACCCCTGTGGCTTTGTGATTGCCCGCCATATGTGCACAACTGTTTTCATCGGCCCCGACATTCTACCATCCAGAGATCTCGAGTATAGCGCTCTATGATACTTCCCGTCGTCCAGGAGCCACCGATCCATGGCATAACCTGGGCTTACTGCTGGTCCGTAGAGGCCGTGATTAAGGGCCGCTAGCTGGGAAGCCCAATAATATTTCCGGATGTCAAGCAACGCTATGCCTCCGTCATACCATGGGAGCGTAAGCTTCGTAATGGCGATGTGTGGCCTGCCATCCCAGAGAAGGGTCCGCTGCAAACCTTCGACCTCCCTAAAGTAGCTGGATGGGACCGGATCCTGGGTATTTTGAAGAGCATACAGGAATCTGGGCAGGGACATCATTTTAAACAGTGCCGCACGCCCAGGCAGGGAAAGCGGGAGTTTCCGCCATCCCTCTACGTCACGCCGGAGACGTACGAGAGGGGGGAGCAAGTTATTCGTGTAGCATACCTTGGGATCCGTTGAAATATAGATCCCCAAGTATTTGAATCCCTGACGCGCGACCTGTATGTTGCAGTCCCTTGGAAGCCAAGGTGTTCCACCTCTCAGCACGTAAAGGTGTGACTTCAACCAGTTAATAACCAGGCCAGAGTGCCGACCAAAAAGACGTAGCACATCACACACCACAATGAGTGACTTTCAAGGAGAGTTGAGATATAGCAAGATGTCGTCTGCGTATAGCGACACACGGTCCTCGAATCCAGGGGACCACCGTATTCCGTTTATATCCGGGTGAAGTCGCAGCCACGCCGCCAGCGGTTCAAGCGCCAATGCAAACAACAGGGGTGACAGGGGACAACCCTGCCTGGTGCCTCTGCGAAGAGCAAAGGACGCAGATACACAACCATTAACTGTTACGTTGGCAAGCGGGCAGGCGTACAGGAGCTTGACCCACCCTATGAATTCCGGACCAAATCCGAACTTCGCCAACACTGCCCACAGATAGTTCCACTCGAGGGAGTCAAACGCCATCGTAGCATCCAAAGACGCCAAGACGGCTGGCTCCTTGAGCGTGTGGACCCTTGCAAAGGCCCCATGTAGTCTCTTGAGGTTAAGGGCAGTGTTGCGGTGTGGAATAAAGCCCGACTGGTCCGGGTGAACCAAGTCACTAATCGCTCCAACCAAACGGTTGGCCAGCAGTTTAGCCAGAATCTTGGGTTCAGCATTCAACAGAGAGATGGGACGATACGATCGACACAGGTCTCTAGGCTTCCCCTCCTTATGAATGACCACAATGGTGGCCAGTCTCTGGTCCAAGGGAAGCATGCCCATCTCCCGTGCCTTCAGGAACATGTTCCGCAGGGGCGGGGAGATGGCATCAGGCTTAATCTTGTAAAGCTCCACTGGTATACCATTGGGGCCGGGCGCTTTGTCAGATCTAAGGGAGCGTATTGCGAGGGCAATCTCATCGGCGGTAATATCCCTATCCAATTCGTCCCGCTCCGTTTCCGACAGGCACGGGAGCTCCGCTTCTGCCAAGAGCTCCGCAGAGTCAGTCTCGGACATGTCGGAGACCGAGGTATAAACGGTCTCGAAGTAGTCTGCAAACGCCATGACAATGGCACTCGGGTCGGTGACAGTCACGCCGTCCTCCCCCAGCACCTCCGGGACCACACGGCTGGCTCTCTCTTTTTTATCCAGCCAAGCGATGAGTTTTCCCGCCTTGTCCCCGACATCATAGATCCTACCCTGTTGCTCTCTACCCATGACCTTGGCAGCATCGGTAACAGTAGCCCGATACTCTGCCTGTTTAAGTGAGAAAACATGGAGTAGGTCCGGTGTCGGATCGACTTCCAATTGGGAGTCCAGATCTTCAATTTCAGATTCGATCCGCACCACATCTGCGTTCCTGCGTCTCCGAACCTCAGCTATAAGGGAGAACGCCTCACCCCTCAAGACCGTCTTAAATGCCTCCCATAGGGTAATAGCCGAAGTAACTGACCCCGAGTTTTCAGAGAAATAAAGCTCAATAGCCTTAGCCATGAGTCCACGAGTCTTGGGTTGCGGAAGTACCACAGATTAACCGATACCACTCTCTCGGTCACCACGATGTCGAAGTCAAAGGACACCCAGACCGGGGAATGGTCTGAGATGCCCCTCGCCAGTAATCGGGCTTCAGAGACTGCTGACGCGTGGGCCGCTAGAGCCAGAACATAATCGATTCTGGAGAGGCTTCCGTGTGCCCCTGAGTGGAATGAGTATTGACTCTGGGTAGGGTGCATGAGCCGCCAGCAGTCAATAAGTCCCATGGTGTCCAGGAAGTCGGGAAGCCAGGATTGCGAACCTCGGAGATCTCTGGGTGGATGTCTGTCTAGGGTCTCCGAACAAACAGCGTTGAAATCACCTCCTATAATAAGCAGACCCTCAGGGAGACCTAAAATGGCGCCCCCAATGTCCTGAAACGTGTTGTTTTGCAACCCAGGGGGAACATAAACCGAAATCAGAACCAGGGACCGTCCCTCCCATCTCCCCGAGACGGCAACGTTCCGCCCCCTCTCATCGGCAACACTAGAGTCAATCTCAAATGGGAGAGACGCGCGTACCATGATCCCCGCCCCCCGGGATCCCGAAGAGAACCCCGAGTGCGCCACCATCTTGAAACTCTTCCTGTTAAGCGCTTGGCACGTGTTTCCCACCAAGTGTGTCTCTTGTAGCAAAATAACGTTGGGCATACATCTTTTAAACAGTTGCAAAACCACACCTCTCTTTATGCGATCCCCCAGCCCGTTGACATTCCAACACAATACTTTTAGGTTCCTACCCCCCATCGTCGAATTGTGGGCCTTCGCCAGTCCCGGCAGGCATCATAGTTACAGAACCATAAGAATTACAGTTTTTACATTGCCTTGGAGAAGAGAAAGGGAAAAAAGGAAAAAACATACCATCAACAACCAAACCACCCCCCACCCTGCACCCCTGCATCAGACTAAATAGCCCCCCCAACCAGCAGTGTGCCTGTCGCCCCAGAAAACTGCGCTACAGAAAGGCCCTAGAGGAGAATGGAGAGCACGCAGGCTCCCCGCCACCCTCCATAACAAAGTAAAGGATATTCATTATAAAGTGCAGGAATGTGACACCGGTTGTCACCAGCAGTCCCAGTGTCCGACAATGTTCCGAAGATAGACTCTACTCCTGTTGCTCAGGGCCTCCCGAGGCGCCCTCTGATTGTTCCTCGCGTTCATCATGTCTCTGTGGCAAAGTGTCCAACCATTCGCTCACCACTTCAGGCAAATCAAAGAATATGGCACGGCCATCATGTTCAATGCGCAGTTTCGCAGGGAACATCATCGAGTACTTCATCCCCATGTCTCTGAGTCGCCTCTTCACCCCTGTGAAGCTTTGTCGTCGCCGCTGTACCGACCGAGTAAAGTCCGGATAAAAGTTTATGTCCGCATTTTGGAACTTAAGCGGCCCGTTTATTCTTGAAGCCTGCAGGATAGCATCCCGATCCCTGAAGTTAAACAGCCGTGCTATAATGGGCCTCGGCGGGGCACCCAGTTTCGGGCGTCCCCCTGGCAGTCTATGAGCTCGCTCCACTGAGAAGAAACGGCTGAGGCCCGCAGGGGCCAGATGAGTTTGTATCAGGTCTTCCACGAAAAGATCGGTGGCCGAGTCCTCTGCCCCTTCTGGTACGCCGATGATTCGGACGTTCTGTCGCCTGGCACGTCCTTCAAAATCATCCAGTCGTTTAGCGAAAAGATCGTTGGCCAATATCAAGTCTCGGACCTCTGTTTGTAGGTCCGATGCATCAATTGTGAGGCTCGCGGTTTTAATGTCCAAAGATTTGACCCTATCGTTGGTCTTGCCCAGATCGGCTCTAATCAAGTTGACCTTAATCGCCAGGGTGTCGACTTTATGCGTCAGGACCTCGTGTTGTTTATGCATCTCCGTTTTGATGCCCGCAATGGTGCTCATAACGTCCCGGAGTGTCGGGTCCGACGTGTCTGGCGACTCGTCTCGATTTGAGTCCTTAGGCCGGGCAGCTGCGCCCGGCGAGCTCTTCTGCTGGGCATAGCGATCCATTTTGTTCGATTGGGAATACGTCGTTTTCCTACTCCCACGGACCGTCGCCTTGTCTGACTCGCCTTTGCCTGCCATGATGGTTTTGGGACCAGCACAATGGATCACACACCGGGGCCACACCGGCTCTTCAGTGCGACTATCGGGCGCCGCGAACACCAGTTGCTGATCAGCACCGTCCCACTCCGCAACTCCGCGTGCTTCGTTGGGCCAGCAGAGTAGTCACTCTCACACCACACCGCTTACGTGTGACAATGTCGCAGTCGTCAGCCACCGCACAGGCAATAGCACGTCCCTGGCACGAATCTTCTACACTGTGTAACTCCGCCTAGGAGTGTCGGATTTTGAATCGGACAGCGAGTCCCGCCTCAACAACCGTTCACCCACAATATTCCACTACCGTGGATCAGGATTCTCATCAGGATTTATGTGGAGGATCGGAGGGTCTCCGGAGCTCCGAGCTTACGCGGCCATCTTGCTTGCCCGCGAAGCTCCTCTATTGTAACATTATTGGTACAAGTATGCTGATGAGATAGACTTTAAAAACTTGTTGTAATACTTGTGGCAAGGAGTTTGTGATGCCTCCCTGCCCTCGCCGCAGCGTGTCTGGTTGCACAAAAGACTAGTGTGAAACCCTTTGTGAGTGTGCTAAGGCAGAGCCTTTGTAATATGTAGATAACAGTTCCTGCCCCCATCAAGTAAGAGATGGCCCATTCTGCCAACACCTAATACCCCTTTGTCTCACTGTCTGGGAGTAATACACGAAGACCAACTTCCAGCTACACCTAGTCATGTGACCCAGGATTCAAGCTGCAGGTACCAAATGTTTAGGACAATGCAAGGCCAACTTTCTAAAAGTGGCATATTCAGAGTTGTGACTTTACTATTATAGAGGGTTTTAAATTACAACTCTTTAGAGACAAAACTCAACTTTCCTACCTGCACCAAAATCCAAGTTAGCACTTATTAAATGTAATAAGTTAACCCAATGTTATACTATAAGAGAGGAAGACCTTGCAGGAATAAAAAACAAGTTTAAGAGTTTTTCGCTACCAGGACATGTATAAGTTACAAGTACATGTCCAACTTTTTCAAAACACTGCATCCTGGTCTATGGGCTGTTAAGGGCTAACCAAGGGGTGACATATATGCAATAAAAGGGAAGGTTTAGGCCAGGTTGTAATAGCAGTTTGAAACTACATACACAGGCTGCAGTGGCAGGCCTGAGGCATGTTTAAAAGGGCTACTGAATGGGAGGCACAATTAGTGCTTTAGGCTTAATAGTAGCTTATAATTTACAGGCCCTGGGTACAGGTAATACCACTTTACAAGGGACTTAGTACTATATTAAATGTGCCAAATGGGGGATAAGTCAATTTCATTATGTTTAAAGGAGAGAGCACAAGCAGTTTAGCAGTGGCATTGGTAAAGTGTACAGAGTCCTAATGCTAACAAAAGAATTACTCAACAAAAACAGAAGGAGTAAGGCAAAATGTTTGGGGGAGGCCACCCTCAGGCTGACAGGTCTAAAATTCATGGTCATTTGTTTCTGCAGAGTGTTAGAAGGGTATGGCAAGTCACTGGTATAACATGGGTGCCATGATTCCCCTACACTGATGCAGAGTAGATAACCCATATTTTTGGTAACCGGGAACCTGCTCTTAGAAAATGAAGTGTCTTTAAGTCATTCTGTTGTTTTGTTGGCAACCAATACAGGGTTATCTTAGCCACAGTGATATCATCAGTCTTTACACTGAAGCAGCAGCATAGAATGTGGCTCGTATCCGTTTGTTCTATGCTTTGACATGCAGCCTTTTGTAGATAATACTGCAATAATTCAGCTGGAATATGATGATGACAACATGGATCTGCAATGATCTGTGGGGATAAACACACATGAGAATCTATTACAAGAAGCCAAATTTCCAACCATTTTCACTTTTACCAAAACGTTCAGGTCAGACCTTCAGTTGTTTAAAATTACATAGGTTCTTTGGCCTCTTTGCTCTCAAACCCAAACAATACCCCTCATCATCAAACTACCATGTAAGAACAAAACAAAATCCTCATACCTGCCCCTTTTGAGCTCCTGTATTCCAAGAAAGCTCTTACCGGGCATATCTTCCATAATTATATCTCAATGAGGTCCTCTCATAACCTGACCTCATTTCACCATGAACCCCAAATTCTGCATGTTACACCAGTTCAGATACCCTGAGTGCTTTGAAGAATAGTAATATTACTATGGTCCTAAACAGCTTGTATTCCCAGGTGCAAGCACAGGCATTTCTCCCCTGTAGCACTTTATCCATTTGTTTCAGAACTCTGCTAGGTTTCCTGATGCCAGTATTGCATCCCTTCTCCCTCATCCAGCCCTCCAGTATTCCCTTGTAAATGTACTCTTCACAGAACTCTCACAACGCCAAAACCATGTTTTGTAAATAGTCAATAACTGCAAATGTGCCCCTCAACAGCCGTAGCTGCAGTCATGTGCCTTTCATTGAAACTCATCAGGCAGTTGAGGACATCCCCTCTTCTTTTCAAGACCCAGCAATGTTTCTGTCTACTTGAAGCCCTAAAATGCAAACATTCCTCCTATGCAGGGCTACACATCTCCGTGGTAAATAATGCCACTGATTCTTCCGGAGCTGCAGAGATCCTCCAGGGGCTACAGAGTCCTCACAGCCCTACCATTCATACATCGTCTGAAATCTGTATTGCTCAGATCTCTGCCTCTTGTGCTAACGAAAAGTTACTCAACCACAGTGAATGACAGAGGGAGTGAGCCAATTCATTTTCCATACTCAATTTGTTAATATCATCAGGGGTACTAGCAACAGGAGAAAGGTAGACTTAATATCACTCTTCACCATTTTCACACCAACTACTCAACACGAGAACTGCCGTGCCAACACTGCCTTTACCATGCAATGTCTTTACCCCACAGCCTTTACATGCATGCCTAACCCCTGTGGGTGCCCTACCAGGGCTTGGCTGTAAACCGGTATACACCTGTTACAACGCATTTGTTACAACGCACTACCGTTACAACGCGACTTTTACAACGCATACCATTACAACGCATTGCGCTGGGGGGCGCTATAGGATAGGGAATAAGTATAATTTACTATCCAACACCTTCCCTAGGGTCCACGGGGACTGGAGTTAGAATAGTAAATTATACTTACCACTATCCAGCACCTCAAAGCGCTATGCGTTGTAATGGTATGCGTTGTAATGGTCGCGTTGTAACGGTAGGTAGTTGTAATAGTATGCGGAGTAACATGGTACATCCCTGTAAACCTCTGCTGACTCCACAGCTCATTGTATGTAACAATATGAAGGATGTCATTTTAAGTAGGCAAACATTCTGGCATTGACAAAAAAGTCATCAATCTCTATAATGAAATGTGTACTTCATAAATTCACACATTACAATGTTTAACAAAAGTAATTGTCATAAAATATTTTGAATATAACCTTTTTTTAAAAAAAAAAACCTTAACACATCTTTGAGTCTTTCTTTTAACATTTTCCAAAGCACAAAGTGCAACCATATATTTAACAACCAGAGGTCCCTGAACACCAGCTGAAGAGCATACTGCTCCAGCTTAGAGTGCTTTTGAAAAATACGGTAAGTTCTCTCCGTGGTCATGGATTCCATGACCCAGGAGGTTTACTGTTTTTTTTAAATATGTTGCTAGGGGGCTGTTTCACTCTCTGCAGTCCTCCACAACATGTTTGGTGGTGCGCCTCCTCTTCTGGGGGCACCACCGGCCAGTAAATATGATATACGAAAAAGCCCCGAAGTATTATGAGATGCTCCTTAGTAGGAGCTCTGAGTGCTCATTTATTATTCTTTTTTTTGTTTGTTTCTAATTTCTATGGGTGTTCCCAACATATGTAATTTTCATTTGTTACTGCAGGGGGAGGCATATGGGGAGTCCCATGACCCCCGCATCCCGCTGGGTCCTTGCAAATGCCTCATTGAACAGGGCCATGTAAGAGGCAGCAATTTCTTTTTCTGATACACCCCAGTGTTCATTCAGGGCACTCCACAGTATTTTTACCGTTGACAACAGGACCCCAAGCCCTGTCATGCACCCAGCCAGGGTAGAGAAGGAGCCAGCATTGCTCCCACATGGGCAGGAACAATTTTGTGTTTTTCCTTGCACCCGCATTGTTCCCACCCGGCAGGACCAATTTTGTGTTTTTCCCAGCCCGCAAGAGCAAGGACAGCAAGAAGGTTGTGTGCTCCCATGTGCACTCTAGCAGGCAGGGAAACAATGATGTTGAAGAAGGTTGGGGCCCCCGGGACACCACAACTGAGTCAGCCCCAGGGAATAGGTTCCCCAGGACAATAGAATAGCTCAGGAAGGGGGGAGCATGCCCCCTTCCTCTCACTTTGTTCAATGGTCCAGGGGATGGGGTCCCCAGGGCTCTTACAAGCTTGAGGAATGGGTGGCCACATGCCCATACCCTATTTTGAAATATGGGCCAGGGAATAGAGTCCCTGGGGCTCTGATAGGCTCAGGGAGAGGGGTCCCTCCCTTACTAAATACATTTTGCAAGCCCCCGAACTTTGATCCATCCTGGGTAGTTTTATTTTTCCTTCAGATCCTTTTGAAAATTTGAGGCAAAATGTAATCAAATTATGTAATTTGAGATGTCATCAGTGATGTAATCAATGATTTAGTAGAACAAGTCATGAGTGATTTAAAATGTGAGGCGATAAACAGTGAATGGAAGGGCTACAAGTTATATCCAGCCCTGATAACTATAACTGGTGAATTTCTGAGTTTTTTTGTTCTTCAAAATGTTAATGTTGTCTGACATATTCACCTAACTATAACGTTACTCTAACCTTTGTTTTCTTCAGTGAATATATGTGTATATATATGGGGATTTCACTTATTTTATAATACTTAGCATGGGTGGTAAAGGCATGCATGATGAAATCACGTGCATAGCAAAGGCTGCTTGGAAAAGGCAAGCATGGTAAAGGCATGTGTTGAATTGAATAGTTGTGACATAATCAGTTCCTTCGAAAATGAGCCTGGCATCCTACCTTCTGGTTTCTTTGTCTACCTATTCCACTATCTTCATGCACTCTTATTGTTTTCTGTTTTGTTGCGAAAACCCTGTAAAAAAGATTTCAGGATAAGCTATCCTGAATATTTTGCTAAAACTGTTTATGATCAACTCCGCCCCTACTTCTGGGTAGCAACACAGCAATTCTTTCATCACCTCTACTCTAACTATCCCCAGAAATCCTCTCCCTGCTTCTGGCACCCTGGATGGAGCCATAACCCCCATGCTTACCAGCATTACAATGCACCAGCGTGTGTTTTCTATCACACTTGAAGAAGGCATGCCAATATATATACAGGAAGTAGAAACACTCTTTTTTTAAAGTTCCAGCAAGCACCACCATTAGTGTCTTAATGGTCAAACTCCCCAACACTTCCTGGGTATGGCAACCTGCAAAGGTGTAATAATGCAAGGGTAGGCCCAAGGTTATGAATACCAATGGCTACTGTGTAGTCAGAGTCATCTACTGCAGCCTTTGTTTATTATCATAATCATGACATGCTTTCACTAGATTTAGGCTCCCCTGCGCCTGACAAACCTTATTATAGTGTAGGCAGCCATCCCCCAAAGCTGAAATCAGTTAATCAAATGAGGCCTAAATGGTTACATTATGCAACAGTACTCTCTGGGAATGTTTTACAGTATATGTTGGCAAATATAATGAAACATGTCCATGGTCTGTGGGCTAGTGCCATCTCTTCCTCATTGTTACTCACCTTGCAATGCATATTCTTATATAAGAGTTCAAGTAACTCTACATCCCTACACCCCATATCTTCTCTTTTCTGCAGCAGATGTGCCACTATGTAGGTTACAGCACCCACAATTTAGTTTCCTTCGTCATCCCTATATAAAAAGCACCTTTCTCCACACTGCAGCTTGAGCTTTATCCTGACCCTTCTCTGTTCCTTCTATTCCAAACGCACCCTCGTCTTCATGCCATAGTGTCCCAAGAGGACTCCGGTGCCACAGACTCCACACTTCCTATTCTCCCTGAATCCCCATCCTCCCAGTCGTATCCTTCTCTTTCTCATTCACACCTTCCTTCTTTCTCCCTTCCAAGCATCTGCACCCTTACTAAATTCCTCTCCCTCCCAAGTCTGTCTTATCTGACCTTATCCTCAGTCTCGCCATCACCTATGCCTCCCACCAAGTTTCTTCATACTCATGTTCCACCAGCTCCTTGTTGTATTGTGTGCATCCAAATATGGTTCTTGTCTTTTGCTTCACCTTTTTGAAGGCTGTTCCTCAACAATAGCTCTTGCTTACCCCTAGGAAGACGGCCATTCATGTGCCTTCCTACTGCATGCTCTGTGCCTTGTTTTCAACAGGGCACACTGGTCTTTTCCACTTCTGCTGCTCGTGGTGCTATTCCTTATCTTGTTGGAGGTTAACTGTTCATCCCTCCCATCCATAGTTGAAGACCCTTCATCCCAGTCCCCCCTGTGGCTGACTCTTCCTAAACAAGATTTAGAAGTCTTGACAAAGATGGCACACATCTAAAAAGACCATCGAAACGCGTTGACGCATACTTGTGCACAATTAAACAACCGAACTCGCCCCAATAACAACGAGAACAAGTCGAGTCTGGGTTTGAGTTTAATGCGGAAATTAATGTGCAATATTAAATGACAAATTGTGAATGTCTGTATATGTTTCTTTTCTCTCCCCCCAATTTTTGTTATATCTTTATTAATTTGAGCAGGTCTTCCCTTGAAAAATTGTTTGATTAATATTGTTTACACATGTTTTATGCATGATTTTTAATATAATTATGTGGTGATGTTTTTATGAGTTATGTGTAGAGTTTCTCTCAACTCTATTTTTATGAAATGTTTGTCTATGTGGCCCTGAACTGATAATTGTTTTAATAAAATACTATATAGTTTTATACAAAGAAAGTTGCAATGTTTATGATTGTATTTCTACTTGCTTATGTCCAAGACTAGTATTTGGGCTTTAGTTCTCATTTAACTCAGCCAAGGGAAAACGTGATTATACTGTGGAACAGTACCCTATTCCCCTGGTACTAAGGGGTCTCTCTCAAAATTCTTTTCAAAATCATGACTCTTCCTAAAACCAGTTTTGCCCTCCACCGCTTTAACATAATCACCCTCTGCATTGCAGCTCAGATGCTGTCAACTGCCTGTCAATACCATCTCAGATTTACAACCCCTTTCCTTACCATCATGCTCATGCAGAGGTCGACGTGAGTGGGATCTGAGGGGGCACGATGTGCCCATATTTTTTAGTTTACCAGAAACAGTTCACCTACTTTATGTTAAAAGGCAACAGTCCCGAATTGTTAAATTCGACATTTGACGTGCCTCAGCTGAAGTAGAGGGAAGATAGTTTTCTGTACTGTAAAGGCAAGGGATCCATTGATAGCTGAACAAGAAATAGACCTTCTTGCCAGGGTGTCTGCTGCCTGAAAAAAATATGAATGTACGCATTTAGTTCTTCTGCAAATGTAAAGGATGCTTGGTATTTGGTTTAATTAAGATAGTTACTTGAAGAATATTCTTTTTGTTAGGTATTGTATGGAGACCTGATGATCTATGAAGTGGGTGCTTTTAATGGACAGTTATAAAGAAATGTTTGCACTAAGTGCCGCCGGCACATTGCTCATAAATATATTTTGAAAACACTTTTTTATCTTCAACCTAAATCTGTTTGTGCTCTTTGTAGCAGCCTATCTTATACCTTGTGTAATGCCAGTTTAAAATAATGGCATACATATTCAATGTGCATCCTGTCACAGGCTGGGACCTCATAACAATGAAAACACAGAAGTCAATATTCCCCACTGCACCAACCAAAATTCAATGCTGAGGCTCTCTAGTGATACATATGGATATCTGCATTGTCTGCATTAACCAATAGAAATTTTACAACGTTAAAAAGTGCATCTCTAACTGATTAGCTGAACTTACAATTATTTTTCATTTAAAGTGTGTGTTATTTTCCATGCAGTTACTTAAAGGTGAAAGACCAACAAAATAGTTACAGAATATTTTGCTCTTTTTAGCCATGCCTTTGATCCTGCTCCTAACATTCGCTGACTCCACCCTCTTTGGACTCAGGATCACAGTTCCTGTACTTTTTTGAATGCACTTCGACCACTGTTCTCATGCACTTCTGCCAATTACTGTCCTTCCTTGCAACTTGGCCTTGGGGCCCCATCATCGTCTTCTCAGTGTCTGACCCCTCATATCGAGCTTCAGTCCTCTGTACCACGCTAACCAATCTTCTTTAGGCCGGTGCCCTCCCCACATTCTCTGCTCGCCCTATGACCAGCCAGCATGCTGTTCCTGTTGCCTTCATGCAGCGTGCTGGTGTAACGTGCCCTAGGCTTTCCACGCCTTATTCTGGAGTGGCCAATAGACAATCCTCACATCGAAGGTCGGAGCATGAAAGGGTGCCTGAACCCCTTGCCATTGCTTCAGCGTCATGCATCGTGACTGGGTCAGACGGGTTGCCTGGGTCCTCAGGCCCTTGCTCTGTCTAATTCTAGGACAGAGCCTTCTTGCCTATTTGCCACCTCTTCTATCTCTGTCACAGTACTCGTTTTTTCCCATGACTTCCCAAGGTCACGTGCTCACAGCTGTTTTGCGTCCTGCACCAAGTATACTGCCCCTTGCTCAGTCCTCTGACCGCCCAATTGTCATTCCGCAAATTATAATTAATGGCCCTAACTTATGGCTTGCTCAGCCTACCGCTCATCTAAAGCTGCAGAAGTCTATTGCTTTGAAAAATCAGCCCAGGTATGTGGGGCTGCTTCAACCACAGACGAAAAAAAACCAGCCTACTAGCTCTCCACTGCCATAGGCCCCTTGGGCACCAGCCGATTGCCCGCCTTGCCAATCCGACCCTGGTGGGGACTGACTAGGCTGCCTTCTCCGTCCTGCCAGTGTCTACAAACTGAGAATGTGGCCCTGCAACGGCTGGGCCTGCACCACGCCTCACACCACAAGGCCCGGCCCTGCCGCGCTGTCCACAGCTCAACTTTCGCTTCACTCCAGCCCTGATTGATGGGGGAGCGGAATACTAGAACTGTCGTCGGGACCCCGGCTGATAACACTCTCCAAGGGTCTAATTAATACCCTGAAACGTCGTATTCCCATAGTGTCTGCCTGGCATCCAGCAGTTAGAAGCGCTCACGGTGCCATCCATACCTCGTTGTCAGTTGCAGTGACCATTGTGAGCCGCCCTCTCCTCGCAGTGCACAAGGAGTTAATAATTCCTTGTCTGCATATGCCTGCAATGGGCCAAAACATAGGCACAATAAAGTCATGTTTATCCCTCTATTGCACTCCCAAGCCCCAAGTGTGCAGAGGGTGACATCCTCTCCTCAGTCGGTAGTGTGGTACACTTTACCCAACTTGGAATGGTTTTCGCTGTACTTCACATAGTCTTTTCTGCTTCCTCCCACTCTCTCGGCAGAACCATATAATTACAGCATCTTTTATTCACCTAGTAACCTTATTGGTTTCAGTGACTTTTCCACAGTGTGCTCTGTTACTATTTTGCCTCTGAGCGAAGATGACTTTTGTACTAAGGCTGGTAAGTCTACTGGTTAAAGGCACTAATGCTCCCTAGCTCCTCCCATGCTGTGCACAGCTCTTGAGTGCTGTTATCCTAGAATGCCAGAGGTCTTACTTAAAAGTTGGATGCTGGCCCCATCACACCTGCTTATTTTGTCAGTATGCATTTCAACGGGGTAGAACATGCTTAAGAAGTAATCTCGATTTTAAGTAAATTATCCAATGAATGATGACTATAATATCATATTGAAAAGTATAACACAGTCTGCATCTTACTACTTCAACAGATTACTTTGGAATAAAATACTCCTTGATAACCACCCGATTCACACGCCTCTTCCTCAACTTGCCATGATTTCTACCTATTAGATTTACAATCTTTACCCCAATCCTTTAAGTTTAGGCTGATAGTGCCAGGTCAACCTCACGGCAGGTATGAGCTGTGGCAAGTCTATGTCATGGTTGCGGATGTGACGCATCTTGATTATGATGGGGTGCACCATATCACATACTCTTCAATAAGTAGTGTGCATGTGTACTTCATAGGGAATTCAAAGCGTTACATAAACTTCACAAAGTAGCATCAGAGGATCTAATGTGCCCTGAACTAAAAGAGAGACATTTCTGCTCCGGCAGCCCGAGGGACCACCTCACTAACAACTGCCTAACAAGCATTGGAAATGCAATAGGTCTCGCAGCATTAGAGTTAGTGCTTTTAGAATTGTTTATGGGGTTTTTTTGTAAATCTTTAGCATTTTTGTTTCCTGTAGCCAATGCTAAAGAATTAAAAAAAAAAGCCATAAACATTTCTAAAAGCTCCAACTCAAATGCTCCGAGACCTATTGCACTGTGTGAGGGTGAGGGGTTGAGGGTGAGTGAGGGTGAGTGAGGGGTTGAGGGTGAGTGAGGGTGAGTGAGGGTGAGTGAGGGTGAGTGAGGGTGAGTGAGGGGTTGAGGGTGAGTGAGGGTGAGTGAGGGGTTGAGGGTGAGTGAGGGTGAGTGAGGGGTTGAGGGTGAGTGAGGGTGAGTGAGGGGTTGAGGGTGAGTGAGGGTGAGGGGTTGAGGGTGAGTGAGGGTGAGGGGTTGAGGGTGAGTGAGGGTGAGGGTGAGTGAGGGTGAGGGTGAGGGTGAGTGAGGGTGAGTGAGGGTGAGGGTGAGTGAGGGTGAGGGTGAGTGAGGGTGAGTGAGGGTGAGGGTGAGTGAGGGTGAGGGTGAGTGAGGGTGAGTGAGGGTGAGGGTGAGTGAGGGTGAGTGAGGGGTTGAGGGGGAGTGAGGGTGAGTGAGGGGTTGAGGGTGAGTGAGGGAGTGAGGGGTTGAGGGTGAGGGGTTGAGGATGAGTGAGTGTGAGGGTGAGTGAGGGTGAGGGTGAGTGAGGGTGAGGGTGGGTGAGTAAGGGTGAGTGAGGGTGAGTGAGGGGTTGAGGGTGAGTGAGAGTGAGGGTGAGTGAGAGTGAGGGTGAGTGAGAGTGAGGGTGAGGGAGGGTGAGTGTGAGTTAGGGTGAGGGGTTGAGGGTGAGGGGTTGAGGGTGAGTGAGGATGAGTGAGGGTGAGTTAGGGGTTGAGGGTGAGTGAGGGGTTGAGGGTGAGTGAGGGGTTGAGGGTGAGTGAGTGAGTGAGGGTGAGTGAGGGAGGGTGAGTGAGGGAGGGTGAGTGAGGGAGGGTGAGTGAGGGAGGGTGAGTGAGGGAGGGTGAGTGAGGGAGAGGGGTTGAGGGGGAGGGGTTGAGGGGGAGGGGTTGAGGGGGAGGGTGGGTGAGGGTGAGTGAGGGGTTGAGGGTGAGTGAGGGGGTGAGGGTGAGGGGGTGAGGGGTTGAGGGTGAGTGAGGGTGAGGGTGAGGGGTTGAGGGTGAGTGAGAGTGAGGGTGAGTGAGGGTGAGTGAGGGTGAGTGAGGGTGAGTGAGGGTGAGTGAGAGGTTGAGGGTGAGTGAGGGTGAGGGTGAGGGGTTGAGGGTGAGTGAGGGTGAGGGTGGGTGAGGGTGGGTCTATCTATTGATTTGATAGAAAAGTAGTAATATGTAACCGTGGTAGTTCATGTTTAATCTTCCTTTTGCAGCTAAAGCACAATGAGTTACTGGTCACGCATGTCTGTAAATATTATTTTTAGGGTAAAATCATTTTTTTATTGAATTTTACATTTTTTTTTTTTTTAAATTTTTGAAAACCTTTATTGTGCACATGGAAAAGTAACAAATACGGGCCTACAACCTTCCGGCCGGCCTCGAACACTCAATCGAGCACCAGAGCATATATTACGGCGACCCAGTACTGCACCAGAACCATTAACAATAAGGGGAAGAAAGCTGGAGAAGAACGCAGCACCATGGCGCAGGATGAATTAAGGTTAAATTTTAAAGTTTTTGTTATGCAACTGTCACAGAGGCCGTAGTAATCCGTACAAGCAAAATAAGAAAGGAGAACAAGGTCCATGTAGGGGGGACACGACAGTAGCAATTACAGCAAGCAATTCGCGCAGCAGCAAGCACGTCCCCGCCAGGCAGGATGGTAATACACTATCCACGTTACAAAGTAGCATCTGTAACCCAGTAACATCACCACAGCCACCCAACACCCAGCACTCCCTACCATGGGCAAAAGGAGAAAGTCGTAGAAGAAGAAAACCGGTCCCATAGAAACTAACAAAAAGGAAATATAACCCCCCACCCTACACACATGCAGAGGCTATGGCCTACCCCCCCTCTAGCAGAGTGCCTGTCGCCCTATAAACCCGAAATTTAGCAAGAAGAAAAGTCAGAAAAGAGAGAAGGAGTCAGCAAGAAACGCCAAAAGACGGAAGAAAAGTTGAGAAGAAGGAAATGTCACAGTTGACTACTGGGAGGGAGAAAAGAACAAGCCCATCTACCACTCCCAAATAGGAAGGGGGGGGGGGGAAATTGGCGAGGAGGAGCACACCCAATTACCGATATCCCGGATTCCCAGTCACCTTCAATCTTAGCACCTTGCGAAATATACAACCAGCGGCATGCAGGAGAGGAAGAGCGACTCTAAGGAAGCAGGCAAGGGGTACCGAACCAGTCCCAGCCCGTCACCACCCGACACTATATCTAACACATTTAGTAAAGCCCAATCACCAACATTACCGAACAATCCCCGGTACAATTCACCGCCGCCCCAGGAATTCCAATAAGCAGTTATTATCATGACACAATATTAAATGGGGCGGAGCCTAATAAGTCGCACGTTGCAGCGCAGAGTCACAATTTTCAGTTCCGAGTCCATGCAAACCTCCCAGTCCCGGTCACAATTGACTGCAATCAGCCCTGGCCAGAGCGTAAGCGTCTCTTCAGACTCGGCAATCGAGGGAAGCCAGTTCTACAATGTACCTGAAGACAAAATGGCCGCTGCCGAGGAGGAGGAAGGAAGAAGAGGCAAAATGGACGTCCAGCAGCGGCTGGCAAATAGCAAGCAATTGGAGAAGGGAGAATTTTACATTTTTGAACAGGAAACTACACCATAGGCGAAAAACCATGCGAGCACTGTTATGAAAATCTTATAATCCGAAACCATCCACAGATATACGTAGTATTACTTTTCAGAATATCCCTCCTGTCATGAGCACGATACCCATTAATCTTCGCCAGCCCATTCCGTCTGTTTATCAAAATAAGTAAGAGTTTCATTGGATATGAGGTTTCAAGTTGGCGAGTTGAGAGACTGGCAGAATAAAGGCATAGAAGGAAAGTAATTTCTCTCCCTCTCTGAAGGGTCTTGTAGCCTCAGCTATGAAGCTTGTTTCTCTTGACTTTAAGCAGGGGGGCGGGGGGGAGGGGGTATAGCAGGGAGACGAGAAGGGTAGCTTTGAGGGGGGAGCAACGAGCGCCAGAACATTACTGGGAACGGATGCAACTGGTTTAGCAGCCAGTTCTGCAAATGCTAACAAACTAGGCAGCGTAATGAATAGACCCTTTCAGAAAGCTGGGTGTGCTCGTGTTAGATGGTGGCAGACATCCTGCAGACTTTATGCACTATGCGCACATCTGGCTGAAGGGGCGGCCCTGCTCTTGTGTTACCAAGCATGAAGGGGTTATAACAGATCATTTCAGCTCAGAGTAAGACAAACTTCAAAAAATGAAATAAACCCTGGAACTTAACTGGTTAGCAGACAAAGTTAATCAAAGATACAATTGCCGTTGCAAAACACAGACCCTTTCAGAGCAAAATATCATTCTAGAGAATGCAAAGTATGCAAAAATTGCAGTCCAAGTTCAGGTGGAGTTGCATGTCGGTGGCATGCATGTGGTAGCCTATATCTAAGTCTGGCCTTTTTATTACTTAAAGGTGGTTCGAGAGAGTTGGAACAATGACCGCTGTCAGTGCTTTGTTGACACCGAGCTGGCCACAGTTAAGTCAATAGTTGGCAAACCTCTCGGGTGTGATGTGTTTTTTTAGGGTAGGAGTGTTTAGAAGCATGTTAGATAGCATGTTTAGACAAGACGGACGGACGGAAGAGAGGGGAGGGGGGAGGAGAAATGCGACACGGAGGGAAGGGGAGGGGGCGGAGCCTTTCACCGTAACACGGCGGGCAGGGGAGGGGGCGGGCAGGGGAGGGGGCGGAGAGGGGAGAGGTGCGACACGGCAGGATGTTACCGTTGCGGCGGTGTTGACGGCGTTAGACGGAAGGAAGAGAGGGGAGGGGGAGGAGAAATGCGACACGGCGGGAGGGGGCGGAGCGGGTAAACATAGACGGACGTGCACGCGCACGCGCTTTTAAGGTCAATGCGCATGCGCATAAGCTCAATGCGCATGCGCATTGACCTTAAAAGTCACGGGCACTGCAAGGAATCGCCACGATTCCTTGCAGTGTAGATAAAGAGTGGATAACTCGCAATACTCTCGCCTTGCTCGATGCGCATGCGTATCGACAGGCGAGACCTAAAAAGCATTAAAATGCGCAAAAGGTGATGTTTTATTCTGGCATGTTTGGCAAATATTGCTATGTGTGTGATAGTTAGGGAAACCCTGCACAGGTGGTATACTTTACGTGTGCCTCGGATAAATGATCTAAAAAGATATATATATTCCACAAGTTTTAAATTATATAGCAGAAAAAGCAGGTGTGTGCTGTGTTCAATCAGCTTTGTAGAAGGATATAGAGAGTAAGGGTTCCTCAGGATAGCCATACCCTCTCACTTAACATGAGTGTCCATGACTCTCTCAAGATGGCCCTGCCAATCTACTGATTCGGCTTGTGCATTATTCCCTCACGTTGATATGCCACCTGTGTCACTTTATTGATTAAGACTATCTCAATGACCTTTTCAATCACTCCTTTAAAGCGACCCTGCCACGTCCCATGATTCTCATGGCCCATTACTTCCTTCCAGGAACCCAGCCCTATAAATGACTCAGACTGTACTTCAATCCCACAGGAAGACCCGCCAATCCACTGATTCAGACTATTGATCACTCCTTAGTATGACCCTGATATCAGAGTTGTATTGCTCATCACTCCAGTCAGGTGACTCTGCCAATTCACTGATTCGGAGTGTCCATCTGTCCTTTACGGTTACCCAGAAATGCCAAAGAGCTTGACTGCCCATTTTTCTCTTTGGGTACATCTGTCATCTCAGTGATTCAGACTGCCCTTCACTCTCAAATTCGGATCCAACATTTCGTTATTTTCCCCACATAACTCCCTTGTCATGCCTCTACCATTTATCTAAAGCCGGTACCACAGGTAATAGTTTTTGGCTAAGGCAGTCCACATCTGCATTATTCATTCCGGTCTCTGTGTCAGAGTAAACCCTTCGTGACAATTTACAGACAGCTTGAGTTGGGTGTAGATTTATGATAAAAATATTCTCTTATATCAATTTCATTTCATCTGATACACAAATAAATATGTCAGTAAATGACGTGCTTTGATTATTTGCGTTTAGAACACTTGAGAGAAATTGCAGGGGCTACAGAATAAATTCTCAGCCTGGGCTTTTGGATTCACAAGCATGATAGCAAGAGTTGAACGAATAGACCTGGCCTTGATAGCGTGCACAGTTTTTTCCATTTTTGTTTGCAAACATATGTAAAAAGAAAACAATGCCATAAATGGAAAATATAGCCACAAAGGAATTGCCCATGCTCAGCAGCCATTACACGGTCGTTCAGTCGTGCAGTCGTGCACTAGTGCACTACTTTTCAAACGTCTCTTAGACCTCTCTAAGGTAACCAAAGGTCTTTAGACTGCTGTCTCAAGCCAGACCTAAAAAAATACATGAAGCAGCATGGAAAGGTTTCGACGCGGGATTGCTCCAGGAGACAATGATTCCCTCCATTGAGTCAACGTCTCAGAGTCATAAATCTAGTAACAGTGTTTTCGGGGCCTCAGAGGACGACTCTTCCTTGAATTGAAAAGAACACGGCGCGCGCTGCGGCTGGAGGTCGTTCCGCGCGCGCGCGGTTTGTGTCCTGGGTCAGACGCGCGTGGAAAGGCACTGCCTGTTCCGCAGGCGGATGCGCGGCGAAAGAAGAGGAGGGTCCTTGGAGTGACGGATGGGCATGACGGGCCGAAATGGCATCCGTAATAAAGAGTTATTTGGCGGTGGCTCACTGTCGCAGCGACGCAAGGCCTGGAAGCCTCCTTGGTAATTGCCGGGAGAGGTCAGGGCTAATAACCGCTGAGAGACATGACTGACTGGACCGGGACGGCTAGAGCTGCATTGCGACCGCCTGACGGCACTGCGACATAGTTACCACGTCAAGGGGATAAAAGCCAGGGCCTCATTTATCAGCCTCAGCCTGTATCCTTCCTCTCACCTCGCGAGCAACGTCAGTGGCAAAATATTCCACGCTCGGAAGTTAAGGTGGGGTTGACTACCAGGCTGCACTGTTGTAATCAGAGAGCCTTTGAGCCGGACCTTTTTGTGGAGGAAGCTTTCCTGCAGTTGCCTATGCTGTGCCTTTCTCTGTCTGCGAGAAGCTTCCAATGCTGCCGTTCTTCCTGCCCGTGTTCCGAGGATTTTGTTAGGGTAACCAGATCGTGCGACCAAAAAAACAGGACTTTTCGAAAACATAGAGGAAGGCTACAAATTTACCTCAATAAAGTGGCAAAGAATGACAGCCCCCATCCTCATAGAAACACAGAAGAAGCAGTAAGAAAATTAATAACATTTAATTTATAAAACCAGCATGATACCAGTTAATTAAATTACTTACTCATAACAGCTGCTTAATAACCCTGCTTTGGAACACCTAAAAAATTGCCCCTCACTGTTTTCAGTTTACCCTCTAAAAAAATCGGGATGACCCAATTTTACCAAAATCTGCAGGGACAACTGTTAAAAAACCGGGACAGTCTGGGCAAATTCGGGACGCCGGGTCACCCTATTTTAAGAGGGATGAAAAAAGTGAAGGGTTTCTAAAAGGGGAAACCGGTCCTCAGAAGCTTGTTTCTGGTCCAGGGAAGACATGGCTTGGCAGTTCGGGCTGGACTGTTCCCATGAGGCACAGGGTCAGACTGATTTGCATATAGCCATGTCTGAACTGGGGTGGCAGAGTGGGCTAAAGAACGGTTGATGGATTAAACCCAGATCTTTTGACTGGGTGTGAGTGTTTGATTGATTCAGATGCTCCGTCCATCACCACCCCCATTTGTACCGCTAAAAGGGGCATGGCCTAACAAGAGTACCTAGAAGTCCTTTCCAAGAGGTGTGCCCTATATAATTAAGGGTGAGGCTTAGAACTTGTAAACTAAAATCCTGTGCTTCCTATAGCATTCCACACGACCTGTATTTTAGTACCTTTCTGTTATTGTATTGAAGAATTATCGCACAGTAATCGGCATCTACCTAAAACAAGCCAAACCTATTGGTTTTGCCATCGCTTGTGACTTTATCAGCTAAATGGGTAAAAACAATATTTTTGTTTTGAATAGTTTGAATTGAAAATGTTTTAGTTCTAAAATTAAGCAACTATAAATTATACATCACTAAGGTATGTGGAAGGGGTAGTGGTCTTCGGGGTGTATCAATAATCCCTTGTCTTCCCTTCACACAACTTTCCTCTGCAGTCTCTCTGGTGTGTCTAACGCCCCTCTAACGCATGTCTCTTTCCCCCCCACATTTTCTGAAATGCTCAATTGACATGTCTCACACTGCATTCCCCTTCAGCACCTTCTTTTATTGTCACTCCTGCATGTACTTCCTTGAATCACCTTCACTACACTATTCCCCAAACGCAACGCACTCACTCACTTGTAAGAATGCCTTTTTTATTATTTCTCACTGTCAATATTTTGTCAGCTGTGCACATCCTTCAAACACTTTTGCATAGAATCACAGTTACATTTGACACAAAGTCTAGTGTGCTTCACGATCTGCAGAGAGGCCAAGGATTGGACTAGTATGTATTCTAAGCACCTTTATGATCCTCTGACAGGGGCTGTAAGAAGCTCACACAACTTTCAGCCTAAGGTCCAAAGCTCGCAATTAAGTGCCATCATAAACACCCATCCAAATCCTCAAATCACCAACATAACTGCAGTCGACTCACAGAGCGCACTATGCAAGAGTAATATGCTGCACACAAACAACTACTGAAACATAACATCCTAAAACATGGGAAATATAAACAGAAATCACACGGTTGGCATTAATTACCTTAATGGTTTTTAGATTCATTGTACACAAATCATTAAGTGTTTTTGACTAAAGTTTAGCATAGGAAACTAGGACTCGACAGGGACATGTTCCAAAGCCAGTTTTCTATTACTGTCGTGTTTACTACCCTGAGGGACCCACCCTACTGAAAGCCCTGCCTGTTCCTGTATGTGAGGGACACTTGCCCTGCTGCTACAGGTTTGCTCGAGATGGAAGCATTGCTGTTGTTAGTGATGCACTTCCGCCTGTGTGTGTAAAGTGGGTAAAGGTGCTTCATGTTCTTTATGTATATGAAGGAAGCTTGAACTTCTGCTATTCACGGTGTTATTACCCTTATGTGAGGGAGTCATTAGCTACTGTTTTCTCTGCTAGATATGTTATGTGTGAGTGCATGGTAAATGCTCTGTCCCTACCTGTGCTAAATCTAGCTCATGTGTGAAAGAAGCTTGCACTGCTGCTGCCTGTGCTGTACCTATAGATTTGTGAAGCAAGCTTTAAATGCTGCTGTATATGATGTACCTGATCTCTAAGAATTACAATGAATCTACAGTCTTACTCCCTTTATTACATATTCAATGTGTAAAGGAAGATTGCACTGCTACACTTTTTTTAACCATATCTGTGTGAATGCAATCTGTGTTCTTACTGTCTGTGTTGTGTATTTGGTGTATGATGGACGCTTGCACTGCTGCTTCCATAACTCATCTGCGTAAACAAATACAATCTGCGGTTTTACTGGCTGTTGTTTTTTCTGGGTGATGAAAGCTTGCCCTTCTGCACCATACCTCAACTGTCTCAGTTAATATAATCTGCTGGCTACTTCATGTGCTATTTAGTGTGTGTGTGATGGAAGCGTGCACCACTGCTGTCTGTCCTGTACCCCATCACTGTGAATTAATGCAATCTACTGTCTTACTTCATGTGTTGCATTGTGTGTCTTATTGAAGCTTACTCTGCTGCTGTCATGCTGTTCCTCATGACTGTGTATTGATACAACCTGCGGTCTTACTGCCTGTGTTGTATATTTGGTGTGTGATGGAAGCTTGAATTACTGCTGTCTGTGACTGTACCTCATCTGGGTGAATTATTACAATTTGCGGTCTTACTCCTATGGTGTATATTCTGTGTGTGATGGAAGCTTGCCCTTTTGCTGTCTGCGCCTTACCTCATCTGTCTGAAATAATACAATCTGCTGTCTTACTTCATGTATTGTATGTTGTGTGTTATTGAAGCTTGCACTGCTGCTGGCTGTGCTGTAACTCGTCACTGTGAATTGATAAAACTTGTGGTTTTACACCTGTGTTGTATATTCGGTGCATAATGGAAGTTTGCACTGCTGCTGTCTGTGCTGTTCCTCATCTGTGTGAATTAATTCAATCTGATGTCTTACTGCCTGAGTTGTATATCCTGTGGGCGATTCAAACATGCACTGCTGCTTTCTGTGCTGCTCGTCTATGTTAGTGAGGTCTAGAGTAGACCGTTGAACGAAATGAGACCAAAAACGGTTACAGGATTTTTTGTAATAGGGCTGCACTTAAGGACAGTGGTGACCGGCATGGATCACGGGCGAGGGTAGGCGCGCAGGCGGGGATCACAGGGTGGTCACATGGGGGGTGCACAGGGGTGGTGCTCAATATTTTAAAAAATCTAAAAAAACAAACGTACCTTGCCGCTGGGTCTCGCATCTCTGCTCCTGCTCTCCTTGTTGAACTCGAGGAACTGGAAGCATAGCCAGGCCCCACTTACTAATCACAACACTGCAATGTAGCATTGTGATTGGTAAGCATCCAGATTCACCTGACCAATCACAACACTGCAATGTAGTATTGTCATTGGTCAGAGCGTCCTGTTTTGACGCTCTGCCAAGGAATGGGGACCTGGGTATGTTCTCCATGCAGGTTGTAATGCAGCCTGCATGGTGAACAGGAAAATGTGTGTATGACTGTTTTGGATGGCTCGATAGGGCCGGCCAAACATTCATGTGCACTTAAGAGTGGGCAAACCACTCCTCCCCTGCCCTGCTCTGAGAGCAGAGCAGCCCTGCTCACCCGCAAAGCAGCACAAGAATAAAATGATTGTAACTCAAAGTTATTACCATTTTATGTTTCTACTTCGCACTGCTTAAAAGCCGTGGGGCGATGCTCCTACGCCATAGTGGAGGAGCTGCCACTGCTTAAGGATAAAACCGCTAAGCTGAGTATGTTAGTACCTCATAACGGATCCCTATTGTTCCTATCAACTCCCGCAGAAAATGCCTCCGCTTGAGCTCCTCGAAAGATGGCTGCTTTGCTTCTCCTGTACCTGAACACCATCAATGATTCTTATGGATTCAAAGAGCCATCGGCCACTTTTTGTCACGCACAAGTAGTAAGCTTCTTGCTATAGCAACAGCTTTCTTTCATATCCCACCAGTTTAGCTGCCACCTCTCCGGTTGATCTAATTTGTTCTAGTGACAATAGTAGATTTTTGCATAATTATTATTATGTGAGAATGATCTCTTGTAGTTCCCGTTTATTTGATTACCCATAGTATGTGTGATTTCCTGTGCTTTTTAACCCTACTTTGATCACATAACTTTTTTCTTGTAAGATTTGTTTTGGAGCAGAAAAGCCTTATGAGAAGTTTTGGAGCATCTTTTTTTCTCATCACAAGTTCCTTTAGGTAACTCATGGGCTGTTTATAAGCGAGTACATAGGTGTGTATCTTTTTCTTGTGTCTCTCTTGACCCGGGGGAACTCTTGTATCAAGCTTAATTTCAATAGTGTTTGCAAGAATGGCAAGAAGTGAGGAAAAAACTATCAGACTTCGGACACACACCTACCAGGTCAACAGGTCCTTGGATAAGACCAACTGTCAGCATGTGTCTGAGCACAAAGTACTCTGGTCTCTTGCAGATCTCCCTTAAGGGCTCATATTTCTGGCTACCTACCTTCCTGTTAAGCTGTCTCGGTCTTGTTGTCCTGGGTATTCAGGGGCATATTACCAACAACTAGCGATATTTATCGCTAAGTAGGCTTAGCAGCAATTTTTTATTGCCGCGCATCGCCGGATATTATCGCTGAGATAACGTGCTATTAGCAACGAAAAGCGTTGATATTTCCGGCGATAGCGGCAAAATCCGTGAATATCGCTGAGAATACAGCTATATTCACGCATTATAGGCTAACAGGGTCTTAGCCATCATATCCACCTCCCATTGTATATAATGGCTAAGAACTAATCTGAGCTGGCGTTAGTTTTTGGAGATATTCGTGCTTAGCGCAAATATTTCCATCGCTACGCCTGCCTTGCTAGTAGGCGATAGCGACGTTAGCGACTGCTTTCAGTCGCTAACAGGTTGGGTACGCCCACTTTGCATGTCATTAGCGATAAATATTGCTGACATGAAAAGTGTGCCTCAAACCGCTCGGTATCGCCTACAAGCTGTCGCTAACTGCTGTTAGCACCAGCTTGCTAATAGGGCGATAGAATTATCGCCGCTTAGCAGACGAAAACGGCCGCTAAAGCCGCGATAATCACATATCGCCCGCCTTGGTAATATGCCTCTCAGGTTGTTGATGGTGGAATGCCTCTTCTTTCCATGCTTGCATCATCAGCTTGGTATAAGAGCTCCTACTGGTAGTGTGATTGTTCCTTCTTCCTCCTAGTTCAAAATCCTGCAAGATTTGATTAATTTTGGAATTAGACCTTTATTTCACTATGTTGTAAAGATCATATCACCCTGTGCAGTAGCACCCAACTCAGATTCTACTATGCTATTGCCCCTTCCTCATATAATTCAATTAGAAACTATTATCTTCATCTTTATGGCAATTCATTTTATTTAACATAAAAAGGGTAGGCACATTGCCTGCTGGGGGTGCCAAAACACTCTTTTCCAAAGCACTTTTTCACAGTTACTTTTTGATGTGAAAAGATGAGGAACATTACGCGAAGAGTGCTGTCAAAAATGCATGAGTGTAAATGTGGAGGTGTAGGCAACTTCCAAGGAAGCAGATTTATGTCCCACACGAGCCCAAGCTACTATGTGTCTCCATCTTGATGGCTGCTGCTGACCTCCGCAATATCAGATCTGAGCCATCTACAAAAGGCTGGTTGTTGCAAAGTGGAGTGGTATCATGCACGGCTCTTCAGAGCATGCACACTAGTTTGGAATTCACTGCAGCAAGTGATAACTTTGTGACCTATACCACTCTCACAGGATGAGCATGCTTGTGCTCAAGGGGTATGTTTTGTGAAAGTATTGAGAACTCTGGGCAGAGTGGCACATTATGTGCCTCTCCTTTTGATGAGCGTGACAACTGTCAGCTTACCAAGAGGTGGAGGACTGACAGTGGTGGCAGAGATATTATTTTAGGAGCAGGACTTTACCTTTTTACCTGCCTTGTACTAAGAATAGTGGCCTATAATCACCTATTATTTTTTAAATTGGTCTGCCAGTCCCAAGCATCAGATCATTCACCCGTCCATGTAGAACATTGAAGTTGCATATATGTACCATACCATTTAGTGTGCAGAGAACGCTTGCATGAAGCATGTGTGACCCTGATGGCCATACCCACATTAGGATCCAGTTTGTTTATGCCACATTTTATCTTTACCAAAGACGGAGTGTTGGATGGACCGCCCCGGCAGCAGAAGTGAATTGCGGAGCTCCTCCCAAACCTTTATAGGTGTTGCGTGTAGTGGGTTAGACTGAGAAGTGTTCACGAATGGTGACAGAGGGCTCCTCGAAGCTAGGAACTCTCCTTTATCATTTCCTTGCACACTGATTTCTGGAAATGCGACCTCTCTCCTTTTCATAGGTAGTTAGGTGAGCCAGGCTCCCTTGCCTTTGTGCTCTTGTTTTGAGTTTCTCCAGCCAGGGACCCCCAACTCCACCTCATCTTCCTTCTTAGACTTCATGACAGAGACCTTGGGCAGTCTGAGTTGAATACTCACAAGTTCAGAACTGCCCAGAACTGGTTTCAGAAGGGACTACTGGCATACACAATTACTGTCTGCCATTTTAATATAAAAATGGGGCAGAAGCTTCCAGCCAGGGGGGCAATATTTCACTACCAGGAACAGGGTCCATATGTGATGGGGACATTCTTCTATGCTCTGGAGTTGGAGTAACAACTGTCAATGTCTCGTGTGAGGTTCAGGATCATAAACCTTCAGGAAGTCGACAAGACTGCCAGATAGGGCTTTCTGGACTGTGCTTGCAGAAGGGTCCTGACTGACTGCTCAGGTGGGACATTTTAGGTGCCATTGCATGAAGGAAGAAGACACTGCCCAGAAGAGAGAAATCAGAAAGTAGCCTACGCATGATGTTCTAAAACCGCAGCTGCATCTCGGAAGAACCTGTGCCACTCATGGAGTAGTGAAGTCCGGGAGTTTCAAGTGTTTCAGCAGCATGTGCTTATTTTTGGAAGTGTATTTGTTTCTGGGGCTATTCTGAACATTGCTCGGTGGTGAATCCATTGTGTGAATAAGGGCCTAGAAGTGCATGGCACTGAACAATTTCTGACTGACACCACTGTCACCACAAACTAACCTGTGTTCAAGAGTCGACATACCATGAACACAACAACCTACAGCAAAGATCAGCTCTAGAGCCAGGTTGGGCTCCTAGTTTTGTTTTCCATGGGGCCGTGTGTTGGGCCAAGTCAAAAACCACAAAGCTAAAGTCTGCTGGACAATGCCCAACACCACTTGAAAACAGCTGGCCCACCAATGACTGCAGTGCTGCTGCCGCTCTCTTGACTGGGTGTGCTTCAGCACCAGAACTGCACACCTCAAGTGCTTTGGTCAGACTGTAAGAATGAGCTGAAAACCACGATCATTGGGCCAGCTATGCACTGAGCATGAAAGTTGGAGTGGTAAGCCCCCGACCACCAAGGGCATTGTAGACCAGGCCTGCGCCAACTTTGAGAGAGACTAAAGTTGCAGTGAATCTCCTGAACCGAACATTGCACATTCCCCATGAGAGTTTTGTCTCAGAGGGAACTGCAGGAGATGTGCCCCTAAGTGCAGCGGTATAAGGAACTTTATGAACTTTCTGAATTTTATGTACAGTATTGAAATGTGTGTGTATAAGTAAAGATCTTTTTCTTTTAAGTAAATACACTGACTGAACATGGATGTATTTCAGTGGCGGCTGGTGACATTTGAAAGTGATGGGGCGTAAAATCCTTCGCAAATATTACCAGCAATATCCACACACAAAGACCTATTTTTTCATTCATGCCTTGAATAAAATCTATGGCCAAAGATAGCTAAAACTCATCCCAGCACTTTGCTAACTCAGAGCGTGCCACATTTATATCACAAACTATCAATGCCCCGTATATATCAACTCATATGATTACTTTGAACTTTTGAAGACTTACTCAGAGCCTATTGCACTAGTTGGTAATATATATGCTATGCCTTTTATAGGAGGGAAATACAATTGATAAACCATTCAGCTACACGTCCACAATTTACTCTTTCTTTGTAATAAACCAGAGGTCTTTAATGGTTTATATTACTGGGCTCTTTATCCACCGCACCTCTACAGTAACAGAACAGAAGTAATAGTCAGCAATTAAAGTATTTGGCTTCTCTCACTTACACATGCCAGTGCATCCAGCAGGCAACGTGCCATTATTATACGACGACACTTGTAGAATTCCCGTTCACACACACTGCTTCCTGTTAAACGTTTACAAACAACAACAGATGCCTTTCACATCATTTACCGACATAGAGAATCTGTTAAAACGTGGCATATAAACATCCTAGCAAAAAGCATAGCACTAGGGCATGCCAGGGGACCTGGTACAGGGACGGAAAATGGCCCCCTTGACAGCTATTGGTGTAGTAAAATACAGAAATAGCCAGGGTTCAGTTGGTACCTTAGGGCTTCTGGCCAGTCGCGGCCGGCATTACGGGTGGGGGGGTGCAAATGGCGTTGCCGCGCTGCGGAGGGGAGGGATGGGGGCGAAGCGGGATGAATACAATAAATATAAAACTATAAAAGTCAAACTTAACTTACCTTCCCGGCTTCCCGCCTTCAAGTTCCGACTACAGACTCCCGACTCCCGTGGCGCCGTCCTGTTCTTCTTTTGAATTCCCATGGTGCAGCTCGACTCGTCATCACGCAGGAAGGCTGCATGCAGCCTCCCTCCCCTCCCCTCCACCACAGCACAGCGCTGTGATTGGTTCAGCCGGCTGCCCCAACCACGTCATTTCTCTCTGCCTGCAGCATACAGAGAGCAGGGAGAGTGGGAGGGGTTACTCGAGGGCAGGGGGAGCGGCTTGCCCACTGTTCTTAATACAGTTAATACTGTCTGTTAGGACAGCCTCTCAGGCTGCCCAAACAGACAGTATTAACAACAGTGGGAAAGCCACTCCCCCCTGCCCTCGAGTAACGCCACCCACTCTCCCAAACAGGAACTTCTGCTTTCTCGCCGTGCGAGAAGGCAGAAACAAATGGTAGTTATTCTACTATTTGTTTCTGCCTTCTCGCACGGCGAGAAAGCAGTGGGGCGGCGCTCAAACGCCCCATGGAGGATCCGCCACTGATGTATTTATTGCTTTTTGATGGTCTGTTGAGTTGAGTGTCTAATCCCACGTCTCCTGAGTAAGCCTTGGACTGCTCAGCTCTGCTGCTACCCAACAGTCAAGTTCTAAAGTTATGGGTTCAACAGCAAGCAGGGGCATAGCTTCGGGGGGGAGGGTTGGGGTGGTATACCCCTTAAAAATGTATTATTTAGTAAATAGTTGGGTACAGGAGCTTTCAGTCGGGTATGGTATGGTAAGATGTCTGTCGGACTTTACCTGGGATTTTTAAATACATTCTCATACAAAAAACACACACTCATACACACGTCTCTGTTTTGAAGGTCTTAACACATGGTTATATTTTACAAAATACTATGTTTTAAGTACCCCCTCACAATCCAAACTCCTTTTGCCTGGCCATTAAACTCCTCATAAGCGCTGCTCCTCATATGATGATTAACATGATATGCTAGCATGATTGTCGGAAAATCTGAGGTCACATCCCCCGTCTTTCTGACCAAGCTACACCCGCAGTAAATAAGTTTAAGCTAGTATAAGGTTAAGCTTCAGGTCAGCAGTGGTAAAAAGCTGTAATTGTCACAATCTGAGCGCAATTGACTTATCTGCCCTGTGAGTCCTAAAAAACTTCCTAAAGAGGTAGATACCCTGAGCTGTGTAGAGACACCAGTTGGTGGAGTTAAAGAGGGTCTGAAAGGGAAAAACTACTTGTCCCCAAAGGGATTTACAAATTGCATTCACCCTAAATTCTAAGGAACTCCTACAAACCTTCTCTGGATTATCCTCAAACATTAACATTGTAAACAGTATTCCCCATGATGTAAATGATAAACAGCGCAAAGTTATTGGTGATTATGCAAATAACATTTAAAAAAATCTTTTTAAAGTCAGTTAGAGTGAAAGACTGACAGTGGAAAGCTCCCTTACTTGTGCATACGCACAGCCCTATAATGCCCTCGTGACCCACAGATACGTAAAGGTGTTACCCCATGGTCTAGCAGCAGTAACTATTGGTTGCAGTTGCATGCCTCACAGATTACTGCGCACGGACTTACAAAATGCAAATTACATGTTGACCTCTTCTGTTCCAGACTCTTTCTTTCCTGTTTTCAGTTATGCCGTGCCTGCACCACTTTCCCAGACATTCAGCTACCTGTATATGTATCTGTAATGGGTGTAATCAGGGACACTTCGAAGACATATGTGTGAATGCGCCTTGTGAGACTATGCAAGTGTGGCCTATAGAAATAGATCACACTAAGTCTCTTTAGGACCAAATTCAAATGGAAATCAGTTGGATGGTCTGCAAAAAGCATAATTAAAAGAGCTAGGGGCAGAGGGATGGGAATGGAGTGTGGGTCTATGCCCGGCGGTTTCCCGATAATTGTATTTTTGCATTTAAGAGAACTCCAAAGTGTGTAAAGTTCAGTTACTGTAGTCTCTGGGCTACCTTCCATGCTGTGAGGCTCACACCCAATGAGTGATACTCGAAGCTCAGTGGAGCGTCTCCAACCTGTACCTGTTCAATTAACCAACACTAATGTTGTCACGTCCTCAAAACCTCCCCATCATCCATTCACCTATTCCTGATTTGTGCATGCTATGCTACTTTCTCCAGAACACCCGCCCCCCGCCTTCCCTTTAGATTCCCTCAGTGCTCACTCTCTACTCTTACTCCTGTCCTGGATATGTTGCTTATCATCTCTTTCGTCTGTCTCTTTTTGCTGCAATTGATTTCCTATATTGCTTCTCTTCCCCAGCTGCTGTACAAAATCTATTTAACACCTAGTATACCAACCAACCTTGAAGCAGTAACACACATCCTGATGTTGCTGGTGGAGGCGTGAAATTTGCTGAAGGCATTTTCACCCTTCTGTTGACATCTTGTTGGCCACAGTTCACATGAACAGATTGATTCTGTACGGATGGGGGCTACTGGGTGCCTGACACCTCCTCTGCTAAAGAATGCTCAGGATACCTAGTACGTTGGTGGTCTTCGGTGTTATGGGTTAGTTTTAAGTCTCATTGAGTAAGGGCTACTGGAGAGTGGCCACTGTAGTCCTACCTCACTTTCTCTGGTTGTACAGCGACAATGGAAGTTTATTCCAGCCTCTCTGACAACCTTTTGGTGATACCTGCCACAGACAAGTTATTCAGGTTTACTTCCCATGTACAGTATTTCATAATCACTCTTAATAATCCCTTCACTATTTCTGTAGATGACTGCCAGTTGTCTTCGGTGTCTATGTTCCACTCAATGGTGAACTAAATTATTACCATGCTTCTGGTTTCAAAGCCGCCAATGGAAACCTCTGGATTCCATTCCAAGACTCCTGGCTAAATAATCTCGTAAAAAAATCAATAAGTAATTGAGAAAATTAGATTTTATTTACTGTTTGTTTTCTATATTGTACTCATGGAACAATATAGCAACGTTAGAGCTTTGTAACTAAAAAGAAGATTCCAGCTAAAAATGAAATAATAGTAAACTTATTTACATAAATAGCTTATGGATGGCCAAGAAGAGTGAGAAGGGTTCCGTTCAGCCTTGTTATAGAAGCCATGCCTTTGTTTCATGTAGACAATTCTGGTCCATCAAGTTCTGGGTGTACGTCAAAGAGTCAGAGATGTTTTCATGACACCAGATTGAGGTTGTTCTATGTATCGATGCTTTACCTTATCCAGAGAAGTGGTTGCACCTTGGACACCCTGGCTCCAATTTAATTCTTGGTACGGGGAGGCCCTCCATTATTCATTCTTAGACTACCAATCAGTTCGGAGGGAGAGACTGAGCCAATCAGATAGCCAGATGCTGAAAGAATCTGCCTACCAAACGTCCACCATTTTGTCGTTGCTGCAAAAAGGGGGACAGTACTCACTGCCATATACCCATTAGGGTAGATGGTTATGCTGGGTGGCCATTAGACCTGATTACTCTCCTTCCCCAGACCTCTGAGCACCCCTCGCATTTTCTCGGGCCTGCAAAACGTGTGACAAGCAAGAGCTAAACCACAGGGATTCATGTTGTCTCCCCTTCACACTGGAGCACTACAGTAATCCCTATGATTCCCTTCGAAGAAGCACTTGCCCTCTCCATGGAGGTGACCTTAATGATTCAGAAATCACCAAGCTCATTTGATTCCTAGGGACTGCCCCGGTAGCAGGGAGGAGGGTGATGAAGGCTGCCCCGAAATGGTGTCCCCAAGCTACATGATCGGTCTAGGCGCACAGTAAAATCAGCATTACAGCTCATGCATCACCATGCTGACATCAACAGCTGCCACCTTTTTCCAAGCACAGCATTGCTCCCCCTTACTTTGAGTGGAAGTACTGTTATGAATGTGGCTGTTAATTGAACGTTTGTGTTTTTTTTAAACGTATTGTATCTTACCTATTTTAATGTATTTGTCTGTACTTTTATGGATACCTCTGGCATTCAAATAAAGATTTTTGAATTTGAATTGAATTAAGTGGGATGCCAATAGCTACTATTGCTGCAAAGTGATGACATAGTGGCCGGGTTTAGACTTGGGTGGATGGACTATCAGTCCTTTTAATGAGATGTGCCTTCCAGTCAAAACTGAATCAGAGTGTGCAGAATTCGAATCACTGGCAGGCGTCTTGATTATGATCAGCCAATTCTCAGAAACTCCCAAAATGGTTTTCCTAAATTGTTGCTGATGTTTAAAGCGATAGCTTCAACATGTATGTCTATTTTGTCTTATATTGTACAATGGCAGGGTTCTGGAGTAATTCATTCGAAATGGGCCTGATTGCAAGTGGGTCATAAAATTGCAATCTCTGCTCAAACACAGTTGCACGTGAGTCACATCTGCAAGTGATGCGATGTTTATTGCACAACATATTTACCAGGTGTGAGAAAGATCATACCTTTCATTAAATTGTGCCAGGTCATATCTAATGGAATTTGTTTACGGGATAATGTCTAGTATTTACTGTGTCATGTGATCTTGGTGTTGTAAGCAGCAAAATCCAAAAATTATTCTTCAAGAATATGGTCTATGCAATCATGTCTGCACCCGTTTCACTAATTTTCTAAACACTAAATAAAGTACTAAAATATGGCGCACAAATAAAGTGAACAAGGTATGTTATGTTATGTTATGTTATTAGCATTTATTACGCGCACAGCTGCTCCAGCAAAGGAGCGTCCTGGCGCCCGACAAGGTGACAACATGACACAGCTTAAAAAAGGGCAGACTAAAGGGAAGACGAATTAAGGAAATAGAAAGGTCTTAGCGGCCCTACGAAATGAGAACAGATCACCAAGGGCACGTATCTCTAAAGGAAGGGAATTCCACAAGGCCGCAGCACGTACTCGAAATGAGCGGCCGCCAGCACGGCTACGCTTAAACCGGTGTACTACTGCAAGTTCAAGGTCCGATGAACGTAGAGAGCGGACCGGAACATAGGGAGACAAGAGATTCAGAAGAATCTGGGCAGGAGAGCCCTTGAGGATCTTGTGAGACAAACAGAGCACTTTAAATTGAATCCTCTGCTTAATCGGCAGCCAATGAAGAGAGCGCAAGGTGTTGGCAGCGGAACAACACCTGGGTAAACCCACGACTGCTCTAGCGGCCGCATTTTGCACGCGTTGAAGACGAGTGATTTTGGCCTGGTTTATCCCTACCAAGAGGGAGCTGGCATAATCGAGCCGAGAAATCACCGTCGCCTGCACCACAAGCTGCCTGGTCGAGGCGTCAAAAGATTTTAACACAGGTCTTAAGCCGCGCAGGATACCGAAGCAGCAAGCAGCAGTACGCTTTGTGTGGCAGACAAAGTTAAGGGTGGGATCTAGCCACACCCCGAGATTTATTATCTCTGAGACCGGAGTCGGAGTGGGACCAAGCTCTGAAGGCCACCACATATCACCCCAGATATCACCCCAGAGTTCCGCTTGCTTGTCGAAGATCATGATTTCCGTCTTTTTTGCGTTCAACTGGAGACAGTTGGAGGTCATCCAGCTGGCAACCGCCCGGAGTCCATTCTGGAATCTTGGGGCATCCAAACCTGAATCCCCGCTGAGCGTGACCGCCAGCTGAGTGTCGTCAGCGTATGACACCATAGTCATACCTCACCGCTTGACGACCTCAGCCAGCGGCCTCACGTAAAGATTGAACAACGTGGGGCTCAGCGAGGATCCCTGAGGGACCCCAAGATCCAGAGGGTAGGATTTAGACTGATGGGGCGGGACGGCCACGCAAAAAGATCGGTCAGCAAGAAAGGAGAGGAACCACTGGAGAGCAGGGCCAACGACGCCAGCTTCCTCCAGGCGCTGCAGAATAATCCTGTGCGAGACGGTGTCAAAAGCGGCGCTAAGATCTAATAAAACAAGCGCCGCCGTTTGACCCGCATCAAGCACAGTGTGCAGGTGTTCCACCATGAAGAGGAAGGCTGTCTCCGTGCTGTGCCCAGCTCGGAATCCGTTCTGCGTGGCGTCCAAGATGTTGGCCCGCGTGAGATGGTCTGAGAGGGCAATGTTTACATTCGCCTCCGCTACTTTTGCCGGCCAGGGGAGGAGCGATATTGGGCGATAGTTCTCAGGTTTGCTGGCGTCCAGAGATGGCTTCTTCAAAATAGGCGTGACCACTGCCTGTTTCCACTAGGCAGGAACCAAACCAGATGCAAGCGAGGTATTAATCAAGGAACAGACCGGCAAGAGGTCGAGAGATGCCGAGTCTCTAAACAAAGCCGGCCTTAAAGGGTCTGCCGGAGACCCAGACTTAACTTGCTGAGCCAGTTTCTTAAAGCTTTCAGGTGTTAGGCAGGGAAGAGAATGTAGGACATCCTGCACTGGAGGGCTAAGAGGCCCTCCGCCATAAGGCATAGCCGTGGGAAAGGCTCGGTAGATGGCTTGGACTTTTTCAAGAAAAAAGGCCGCCAAGGTTTCACAATGTGAAGTGGAACAGGTTTCATCCACAGAGGCCTTTTTTGCCACCAGGTCTTTGAGAGCCTTGAAAATGGTTTTAGATGGATTAGTGCTGTTGCGGAATTCAAGAGCATGGAATGCCGCACGAGCTCTGCAGACAGTGCGATGGTAGGATTTGACGGTGGCCAGATACATGGCTATGAAAGAGCCAATGTTGGTAAGTACGTTCTCAAGATCATTTACTCCCTGCCGTTGTATGTCGAAATTCAAGGTCACATGTATAGACATACAAAAATATCTAAAGCAAAATATTCACTGCCACTATAAGGCGGGGATATTACATGTAGGGAAGTAAAGGATTACTATTCTTAATGCCACATCTTTGTACCTTCACATCCAGCACCCTCGGCGGACAAGCTTTCACCTCTGCACAGCCACAACCAGGACACCATCTGACTTCAGGCAAAGAAGTGTTAAAGAGAAAAAGAAGGGCGCAGGTCTTTTCCATATATGGTTCTAGGATCTGGAACCATCTCCCGGCATCCTTCAGGGCCACCCCATTGCTGCTCCCATTTAGGAACAAGTTGCAGACTCAACTCTTTAAAGAGTAGTACTTCACAATGCATTAAACAGTCTATAACCAGCCATGTCTTCTCTCAAATGTTAAAGTTATGCTTGTCTTTGACCCTGTACAACGCTCCACTACCTTTTGGCTAGCCTCACATTATAGGAATACTATATCCATACATACAAACAAATAGTAAGAAAATATATATCATTAAACTATGTGAATCTATGCTCATCCATACATACTTACCTTGAAGATATAACAGTAGTTGATATTCTGCAGTCAATATTTTTGTAGCTCATAGGGAAAACAAAGATCTTCGTAGAATCCTGATCACATTCAGTGCTTAATTTGAGCCCGTGGTTGACGGGAAGAGGTACTGATACTTATTTTTGCTTTCGTCCAACTTGTCCTTTCGCTGGAGCCGCTTCTGCCTCCGTCGTGCTCATGTGAGGGGATGCTTGGGCGCCCGCTTGCTGGAGAGCACCTCTCCCTCTTGTGCCTGTTTGCGGCTCCATTGCGGCCAAAAAGCTATCTGCGTCATAGCGCCCAGGCAAAGCAACAAGCGAACGCTCCAGACACCTACAGCCGAGGATCAATGATAAATGGGGTCGGTGGGCTATCGCTTCAATAGCAAGGGGACTAACTCTCTGAACGCTCTATGGGTCTAATTTTGATGACCCAGATTTACTGAAAGAGCTCGAGCTAGAACTAGCATCTTGGCCATCCCCCATTGTCATCTGCAGGGATTTTAATATACATTTGAATGGAGATAAGCTATTTACGAAAAAATATCAAGGAAGGAAGACACAAGTTTTTAAGGCATTAGAAGCTATGGTGGCAAGTCAAGGGCTAGTTGATATGTGGTCTCTTCGAAAGCCTGGGGATGCAGGTCATACATATTATTCCTGCCCCCATAAAAAAATATGTTAGATTGGACTATTTTTTTATTTCCGCCTCTCTTATAGAGGGTACTTACATCAGGAAATTACCTAAAGTACTGTCGGACCACAATCCCCTAATGTTGGAAATACCAATACAGGGAGTTTATCTGCTAACTACTAAATGGACATTCAATAGGAAGCTGTTGATTTCCGAAGGGTTTACAGAACATATTAGGGGGTGGACCCATCAGTTCTTCGAAATGAATAGGTATAGCACATCAAGAGAAATGGTATGGGACACTTTTAAGGCTAGGCTAAGGGGGGAGATCACATGTTTTATAGGTTTCTTTAGGAGGCAGCAGAGGTTAGAAATGCAGCAATTAATGGAAGAACTGTCCAAATGCGAGGAAGAGCATACAGCATCAATTGCACAAAATAACCCAACTAGGACTTGAAGCCTTAAGGCTAAAGTTAATGTTTTTTTCAGTAATTCCGTGGCCGCAATATATCAAATTTATGCCTGCGATAAGTATGAGTACGGCGAGGCCACAGGAAGAAATCTGGCACTATGTCTTAGGCAAAGGGCAGCAGCAAATAACATTGTGAGGCTCAAAGGGAAGAACGGGATTGTGGCTACGGAACCTCAAGAAGTTCTTAAAATCTTTGCAGATTTCTACAGGGAACTGTATCATTCTAGTCATAATATATTGTCCGTGACATTGCTGGAAACCTAGGCAAGCTCCCCCCTTATCATGCAGGAACTAGAGGAAGATATGAAAATAGGGGAAGTTAAAGATGCTCTTCAAGGGATGGCTTTAGGAAAGGCAGCAGGTCCGCACTGTATCCCGAAGGCAACCTATAAGGTTTTACAGACGGAGCTTGACCCCTTTCTTTTGAATCTATTTATCGCGGTTCAGCAGACGGGAGTCCCGCCTCAATCTTGGCAAGAGACTAATAACGTCCTCTTTGTAAGGAAAGGGAAAATGGCAGATGACCTGTCCTCATATAGACCTACAGCCCCGATAAATGCAGACGAAAAGCTATATTCCAAAATGATCGCATGTAGATTGGCCTAAATTATTACCCCTTTGGTAAGTCCATGGCAGCATGGCTTTATACCAGGGTGAGGGACCACAGATCAAGATCAATATCATTGTTTGATATAGCGGAAGCTTCATGGGAGCAGATGTCCCTTATATTGCTCGACACACAAAAAGCCTGTGGTCAGGTCTGATGGGCATATCTTTGGGACAATCTTTGAAATAAGTGTTTTAGTCCATGCATATTAACAGCTATAAAAGCTATGTATATACAATCTGCTGCAAGGATTCAAATGATGGGTACGGAAACTGAAAAGATTCTGATAGCCCGTGAAACAAGACAGGGCTTCCCTTGCTCCCCTATCCTCTTCGCACTATATATTGACCCCTTTATTGCAATCACACAAGATCAAGATATTAAACCATTTGAGGTCAGGGGTTTAAAACCAAGGTGTTAGTGTATGCTGACAATATAGCTGTCATCACCCCTGACCCAATAGGTGCATTAGCAAGGAATGAGGAGCTGGTCCTAGAATTTGGCGGGGACTCTGGGTATGGCTTGAACACAGACAAGACCAGGATTTTGTGCACTAAAAATACGGCCTGCCAGGATCCACGCAAAACTGAGACCGCTACCTACCTTGGGATAGCTATTTCTGCTGAGGTCGACTTTATCTGAGATATTAATGCAGCCCTTCTTATAGAGAGGATAGGTAGAGTTTTAAGGAGAATAGATAATCTACACCTATCTATTATAGGAAGAAGCAACGTGATAAAAATGATGATTTTCCCCAAGGTTTTTTACTTACTCCGATGTATCTCACTGGATTCCGCAAATCATTATTTAAAGAATATAAATGGGATGTTATAACAATTTATATGGAGTTATAGAAAGATCAGGAGATCCATGACACATTTGACATTACCACAAGATAGGGGGTGTCAGCCCCTAACCTTCTATGCTATTATTGGGCCATAATGTTGCAGCAAATCGGCATATTGTTTAAGTACAAGGTAGAGCCAACCCCACGAGGGAAGGAGGAAATCCATTCATCTAGCTCTTCGAACTTGCCATTGGTGGTGCAGCACCCGGGATCCTTTTGAGACATCTGGAGGGGAGCTACTTTAAAAAAAACACGGTTTAAGCCTCTTAGAGCGGCCTGGAACGTTTGGCACAGAGTGTGCAAACACTTGGAAATTCCAAAGTTACAAAGATACATATCTTTGTGGCATTCATCAATTTTTCCTGTTCCATTATATGATGTGATGGGAAAAAGATGGGAACAGGCAGGAATTAATAGTATAGGTGACATGCTCGATATGAATGGGGTTATCTCATTTACATAACTTCAGGAGAGATACAGGGTGGAAGCTAGTTCTTTTTTAAATATGTCCAAAAAAGGGAGAAAATCCGACCCTTAGTGCCACAGGTTATAAACAAGGGCAGAATATAGCTATTAGGGGCATATTACCAAGCAATAGCGATAATTATCGCTATTGCTTGGTTAGAGACAAAAATTTACAGCTGAGCTGCAGCGATTTTTATCGCAGATAAACCTTGGTATTACCAAGGTTTATCGCAAATGCGATAAAAAACGGCCGCAATGCATGAATATCGCTGTATTTTATGCTTTCCGGAGAAGAATAAAAAATAATATAAAAATTAAACCTATTTTTGAGGACTGGCATTGATTTATTCCCCATCAGATATTTACTGAGTTCAAGAGAGGATAAAGCACACAGATTGGAAAAACTGAGGAAATAAAAGATAGCAAAACTATCACAAACATAAAGTAGGAACTTACAAGTGTGAGAAAAAGGGGCAGGGAGTGTCTGATAGTGGATTAAAGACTATTAGTCTTGGTATTCACTGCACCAATGTTTAATTGAACCAGCTGCCGACTCCTGAGCAGAGTTTTGAGCAGCAGCATTTCTTCTTTCACAAATTAAGCACATATACATGCCAGTATAACATCGCTTTATCAAACCTAGTCCTAAAATTTAGAAGAACATTACTATGTATCTTTAAACATCAAGGTGTGAGGTGTCACTTATCAGCACGTTGTCGTATTTGTAGGAAAAACAATCCATTCACCAATTCTTTCTCTTAGAGAATGAATCGCATCTGACCTGAAAGACTGCAGTGGTTGCTGTGAGTATGGAGTCTAATGCAGGCAATCCCACCCTGTCTAGTTTACAACTCAATGTCACTATATGCAACAGTCATTAATGCTTTAGTCATCATCTCCTTCACTCACTCACTTTTAATAATCGTTTCTGCTGCTAAGTCACTCTATGGCTCAGAAGCAAGAAAGTCAGTCTGTTTTAATATTGATCCTGTAATCCTGGGAGGTAGTTAGTGATTGGATATCTCTTTGAGAAACAAATGTGATCAAAGATTCAATACATGTGCCTGTTCTCTATGGTGACCACCTCCCTTCACTTCATTAAGGGCACAGTTTCCAGTTTTTGGCCTTTCTGTTAGCCTAATGCATTCTGGCTGTTGTAGACTTGTTTTGCTTCCACTCAATGAACAATTTAGACTAACAAGTCGGAAATCAATGATTTGAAGTTGAAAAGTTCAGGATTGGAGGCAGTGTCCATAATCTGGTATGAGGCGGTTACCCCAGTTCTAGCAAAATAAACTTTGACAAATAAATTGTGATGAAGAGAGTGTTTGTCACATGTGTTAAGCTGTCACTTTATATTTCACAAAGCTAAACTTCCTGAAGGGTATTGAGATGCATTACAGAGACACACATTAGCCCATCTTTTCTGAGGCTTCTTATGCAGCAGGAATTTGAACACCTCCATTGTGCAGTGAATAATAGGACAAACAGAGGTAGTTTCTAAGGCTCTGGCAATTTCTCATTAAAAGCGGAACCTGAAGGGCCTTGTTACCGAGCCCTACGTAGGAAGACATGCAAGCGGCAGAGGTCATTGAGGTACATGGGTAATGGGTATTTTCTGGTCCAATCCAATCAAATGCAATAATCACAGCAGGGCTCTTCCATCTATGTAGAGGTTATGAAGGCAAATCTCCATTCTAAGTGTTTGCATTCATTTCTGATGGTGAAACCGGAGCCATTTACTTACACAGTCAGTCCGTTGATCTCTGTGAATTAATTCTAAGCATAAACTTCTCCCCCCGTCCTCAGACTGGTATATTCATAGGGGCTTAAACCAAAATATTGAATCAGGTAGGAACATGTTTGATAAATAAAAATATTCATATTTGTTAGTCATACTGGTTCATACACAGGATCTAAAATGCCAATTATCGAATGAGGTAAAACACAGAAGCTTAATACTTATATATTTCTTTTGTTATTTGGTCAAGTCAACCTATGCTGAGTCTAGGGAACTGAGCTTAGTGATTTGCAACCCCCGAGAAATTTGATACACGGTATAAAATGCACAACAAAATTATGCTAATTTGTGATTTTGTTTCCTTCCGAAAAACGAACACTTTTTGTTACAAAAAAATCAGTTTTCGCTCATCAGAATCATAATCTACAGTTTTTATCTATGGTAGCATCTTACCCCCCTTCTTAAATGGAGCGGGCAATAATATTATACTTTATATCAGCAGGAAATCATAAAGCACAAACATCACCTTTATAATTATAACTTTTCTCTATTTTTTAACCATCTTAAACCTTCATAATGGAGCACAAAGAATCAAAGCCAATGAAAACCCAATCTGACAGCACAACAGTCGCAAAGGGAGAGCATCAAGGATCCACTCTCTCCAACACTTTATTCAACTTGTTTATGGTATCTCTTACTAATTTTCTGAATCTCTCAAACATTCACGACCACATGTATGCCGATGACACACAGTTGTATCTGAAAATGTCCTCACCTGCAGACATCTAACTGCTCAACTGCAGCCTACTGAAAATGCAACATGGGCTGACCCGCGATCGCCTCATGTTTAACGCTCTAAAAACTGAAATCCTACTGATTACCTAGCACAATCACTCTGCCACCGTAGAAGAATCGCTTAAGCAACTCACTGCTCTCATCTGCGTCCTACATGTGATCAATTCCATTAGATCTATAGGTATAACGATGGACAAATTCTATGAATATGCAATACCATATCAGTGGCACCAGCAGAGGAGCCAATTACCAACTAAGTATACTTAGGAAAATAAACATTTTCTTGCCCCCTGCTGTCTTTCAATTAGCTGTCCAATCCCTGTGTATCTCCTGGTTAGAATACGGGAGCGCTACTCTGGCAGGCCTATGCAAAGTAAGGCTGGCCCCAGTAAGTGCCTCCTTGAATTCAGCTTCTAGGCTCATCACTGGATCTAAGAGCTTCAATCACATTACTCCTGGCCCCAACCATCCAAAATGGCTCCTGTTTGCAATACGGGAGCTGGGACATCCGCCATGTTTGTGAGCAAATATTGTGTCTGCCACCTTTAAATATGGTCTTAAGCTTTACCTAACCCACAGTCTTTCCCTGTTGGAGTGAAGCATTACCCTTGCCTGGCCTCCTGAACACCAGCCTGTTATTGACTTTTGCAATCCTAAAGCTTTTTATAGGAGCTTTTTGACAATTACTTTTGAAATGTGTAGCCCCTAATCCTCATAAGTAAATATTGTATTTTCCATATTGTTTTACTATTTTTCCAATTCTTTGCTAAAGAGCTTTGGAAATTTTACTGAATAATTTTCTGAAAGTAATATTGTTTTGATGCAGATTAAATATTTCACATGTATTTTTCTGTAGGAAGCACCTATTAGTTTAGCCATAGCAGTCACACGTAAGCGTAGGATGTTTCATGGAACGTGCTCTACACTGCTGAGGTACTAGGATATTTTATTTCGTGACAGCTCAGTCCTTGCTCTCCCCTAGTCAAGAATCTAGATTCTCACAGCCAGTCGTTGCTCTTCGAGGCCCCAATGCTATTAATGACACCTTTTTTGTTTTGGTTCCATTTTCTGATATTCAACTCCCCTGATCTCAGTTGAATTGTTTCGAATGAAATCAGCTTTTTTTTACTGAGGTCAGAGTTCTTCTGCCGTTCTAGGTAAGTGATGGAATTTGAGGCGGGCCCCTTGTCCGTACATTTTATTTCTGCCAAAGATCGCTTCAGTGTCTGACTTTTTCCGACTGAGTTAAGAAATGGAGGTCAAACTGGTCCTTGTTAGGAAGCTGGAATCCACTTTGTCTAAGGACTGCTCTATAAAAAGGATTTTAGGGTCTCAAACAGGGCACATGTACAAAGCATATAGCAGTTTAACAATATAATAAAGGGAATAATGAGACTACTGCATTTCAGGTTATAACAGAAGTGGGATTTCCCTGAGAGTTACTAACCTGTGGAAAACCAGGAAAGCCCAGGATGACAGGTGGCTGCCCATATCAACAGGTGCAGCGTCACTGATTCAAACTAGTGCAGTACCAAGGTCAGGTCCAGGGGGGGGGCAGCACTCAAGGGTCGTGGCACTGTGGTGAAAGAGTATTACGGGGGCACAGAAGCTTGGTATCTTAGTTTAGTCTACCCCTGCTCCCTTAGGATAAGCAGAGATTTGTGTCCACAAAAAGCCCTACATTCAGGCAACACTGGCAACTACTGTATATAGTGCAGACCACAACCTGAAATACCCCTGAAATCAATATTATGTATTTATCATCCTACTTGTCAGTGTTGTAAGGCTATTTGCCTCAATCATGTAGGGATGAAAGTTTGAGCCAGCCCTGCAAGAATTTAAACCTGTGACCTAGAGGAGTCTGGGTACGTACTCTGTCTTCTGACATGTTACCAGCTCACTTGTCAATCAATCAATCAGTCAATCAACTCCGATTTATAAACAGCGCCTACTCACCACGGATGGTATTCAAGTACTAGGCTCTTGTTGGGATCAGTCGAAGAGCCAGGTTTTGAGTCCCTTTCTGAATTCCGGGTGAGAGGAGGCTGTTCTGAGGTGAAGGGGAAGGTCGTTCCAGGACTTGGTGAAAGTCCTCCACTATATCTCCCGTGGATGCGGGGAGTGTGTGCAAGGGTGAGGGAGGCGGAGTGCAGGTGTCTGAAGTGTTGGTGGAAGTTCAGGTGGTGGTTGATGTTAAGCATGGGCGTAAAATCCGTTCCGCTCGCGGATTTTGCGGATTTTCGGTAAATTCGCAATCCGCGAGATTCACGGATTTCCCGCAAAATCCGCAAATTTGCACGCAGCGGATTTTTTTTTCTTGGTGATACAATTTTGCGGCGCGCGGCGTTTACTTCCCGTCATTCATCGTTTGCCGAGTTATTTTTCTTGATATTTTGCGAGTGCTGCGCCATTTTGGATCTTGCTGCGGGATCCCGCGGGAATTTGGCAAGCGCGATTACGTAATCGCGGCTTGCCAACTTTTACAGCGAGAGTTTGTCAACGCGAGTACGCCGTGATCACGTATCGCGGTACTTCGCAATTGCGAGCTTTGAGATGCGGCGAGCAGCAACAATCTCGCACTCGCGAAAATATAAAATTTGCAATTCTGCACAAGAAATCCACCAGCAAGCAGCACAAACCTTCTGGAAATGATGATTTTTATCTGAATAACTCCTCAGGTTGACACTTGCCTGCACTTTTTTTGCGAGAAGTCCATTTTGGGGGGGGGGGTGGGAGGAAGGAAGTGCCCCACAGTCTTCAACTTCCTGTTCCTGTCCAGCAGGCTCCTCCCAGTGCTTTGTCCATCTCCTGGTCACTTTTCATTTGGATCTGGAGCTGAAAGGATTACTTTTTGTGGATGCTGCTGGATATTTGGATTTGAGGCCTTTTTGACTTTTTTTGGATCACTTTTGGATTAGAAATTTCACTAGTAAGTTTGTTTGGGGCATTACAGTTGCTGCAACTACAATTTTGGAATTTTCGATTTTTGGGCTGTTTTGGGGCGTTTTGCCCAGGGGTACTCAGTGGTGGGTGCATTGAGTCTTTCTGTGGGGTGTTTTGAATTTAAACATCATGGAGGGGCTGGATGGCTTGGGATTGTGCTGATTTTTCAGTGATTTTCGTTTTTTTGGCCTGTTGTGGCCTTTTCACCCGGGGTAGAGAGTGGTGCATGTGCCTAGTCTTTCTGTGTGTTGTCTTGAATTTAAACATCATGGAGGGGCTGGATGGCTTGGGATTGTGCTGATTTTTCTGTGATTTTCGTTTTTTTGGCCTGTTGTGGACAGGCCATGTGGTTGGGGGCCATTTTGAGTGCTGCTACAGGCCCTGGCCATGTGCTGTGATGGAGGGGGCCATTTTGAATGCAGGCAGTGTGTTCAGGCCTGCACCCATTTTGCCTAGCTTTCATCCATTATGCCCAGGGGTAGTGAGTGGTGCATGGGCCTAGTCTTTCTGTGGGTTGTCTTGAATTTAAACATCATGGAGGGGCTGGATGGCTTGGGATTGTGCTGATTTTTCTGTGATTTTCGGTTTTTGGCCTGTTGTGGACAGGCCATGTGGTTGGGGGCCATTTTGAGTGCTGCTACAGGCCCTGGCCATGTGCTGTGATGGAGGGGGCCATTTTGAATGCAGGCAGTGTTCTCAGGCCTGCACCCATTTTGCCTAGCTTTCATCCATTATGCCCAGGGGTAGTGAGTGGTGCATGTGCCTAGTCTTTCTGTGGGTTGTCTTGAATTTAAACATCATGGAGGGGCTGGATGGCATGGGATTGTGCTGATTTTTCTGTGATTTTCGTTTTTTTGGCCTGTTGTGGACAGGCCATGTGGTTGGGGGCCATTTTGAGTGCTGCTACAGGCCCTGGCCATGTGCTGTGATGGAGGGGGCCATTTTGAATGCAGGCAGTGTTCTCAGGCCTGCACCCATTTTGCCTAGCTTTCATCCATTATGCCCAGGGGTAGTGAGTGGTGCATGTGCCTAGTCTTTCTGTGGGTTGTCTTGAATTTAAACATCATAGAGGGGCTGGATGGCATGGGATTGTGCTGATTCTTCTGTGATTTTCGTTTTTTTGGCCTGTTGTGGACAGGCCATGTGGTTGGGGGACATTTTGAGTGCTGCTACAGGCCCTGGCCATGTGCTGTGATGGAGGGGGCCATTTTGAATGCAGGCAGTGTTCTCAGGCCTGCACCCATTTTGCCTAGCTTTCATCCATTATGCCCAGGGGTAGTGAGTGGTGCATGTGCCTAGTCTTTCTGTGGGTTGTCTTGAATTTAAACATCATGGAGGGGCTGGATGGCTTGGGATTGTGCTGATTTTTCTGTGATTTTCGTTTTTTTGGCCTGTTGTGGACAGGCCATGTGGTTGGGGGCCATTTTGAGTGCTGCTACAGGCCCTGGCCATGTGCTGTGATGTAGGGGGCCATTTTGAATGCAGGCAGTGTTCTCAGGCCTGCACCCATTTTGCCTAGCTTTCATCCATAATGCCCAGGGGTAGTGAGTGGTGCATGGGCCTAGACTTTCTGTGGAGTGTCTTGAATTTTAAACATCATGGAGGGGCTGGATGGCTTGGGATTGTGCTGATTTTTCTGCGATTTTCGTTATTTTGGCCTGTTGTGGCCTTTTCACCAGGGGGTAGTGAGTGGTGCATGTGCCTAGTCTTTCTGTGGGTTGTCTTGAATTCAAACATCATGGAGGGGCTGGATGGCTTGGGATTGTGCTGATTTTTCTGTGATTTTCGTTTTTTTGGCCTGTTGTTGTGGCCTTTTCACCAGGGGTAGTGACTAGTGAGTGTTGCATGTGCCTAGTCTTTCTGTGGGGTGTCTTGAATGTAAGCATCATGGAGGGCATGGGATTGTGCTGATTTTTCTGTTTTTTTTCGCTTTTTTTGGGGTGTATAACTGAGCTGATGTTCCTCTGTCTTCCATTGCTTTTAGGTGCACAAGACTCAAGAGAACCACCAGTGCCAGGAAGAAGTCCTGCAGCGGTGTGTGTGTGTGCAGCATAACGTCACGCGACGTCACGTCTGGCCTCAGACAACTCTACAATTCGTGCAACTGCGGCCTGCTGTCTGACCTGCTCTGAAGAAGATGGCCCCAAAAAAAGGTCTCTGTAGCTCCTCTAGCAAGAAAGTTGCTAGTAAGGAGCAGAAGAAGCAAGTTACCAAGGAGGCTGGTGTGCCGGCTGCCGCGTTTTTTGGGAGCAAAAAAAAAAGTATGCCTGCAGCAGCAGCGGATCTGCTGGGGACCAAGCTGGGAGCAGCACCCCCGCTCTATTGGGTTTCATTGCCTCCACCACCATGCCAACTTAAGTCAAAGCCCTTGAGTGCTTCAGAGGCAGTCAGTGTACTTCTTCAATCACCATCGACCAGTGATGTTGGCTCATCGCAAGAAAGTAGCAGCAATGTCCCTGAATCAACAAAGGTTGTTGTAACTCATCTGACAAGTGTTGAACAACCACAGCCGCAACAACAACACCATGTGCAAGTACACGCCCAAGTACATGTGGAAGGAGAGGCATCAAAAGGAGATGCGCAAGCAAAGGTGCATGGAGGGTCACAAGTGCCCACAATAGTTGTTCCTCCCGAAGTAGGGGCACATCAGGAAATTGACAATCAAACCGAGGTATCATCTGAGGAAGCCACTGCTCCTGATGATCATTCATTGTCTTCCACATCCCTAGCAAGGAAAAGATCAAGAGGGGTGTCTACATCTTCTTCAAGCCCACCTCCTTCTGAAGATCTTAATCTGGATGAAGATTGGGGACCATCATCACGGCAGTCTGAGAGTGAGGCACACCATGATCTGACAAAGATACCTAAGCGTAAAAGGAAGGTCGTCGAAAAACTCATAGCTATGGAGTGTGATGAGGCTCAACAAGAAGTGACGGATACTGCTGCTGATGAAGCCTCTCAATACGACGAGCCAGTCATCATAAAGGTCACTGCAGCCCCAGCGGGCATGCAGCAAAGATACATTTTGACCCTATCCCGAGAAGCTGCTGAGCGTGATGATGATGTCGACGAGGAGGCAATGGAAACACAACAATCATTGGTTTTGGAGTTAACTAGTACACCAACACCTACCGCTTCCATATTTCTTCCTCGCAAGAAGGGACCTCCATCCACCTCGACCTCAATTAGTGGTGGTGAAAGTGCAAAACGTACTGAAGTTCGGCAATCCACATCCTCCACTTCATCTGGCATTAGCAGCAGGACCACCACCACCAGTATCGCCGCCTCCTCCGGCCCTCAAAGACATTTCAAGTCTGCAGTTTGGGACTTCTTTAGTGTTTGCCCAAAAAAGGAAAATGTAGCCATTTGTAGCATTTGTAAGCTTTGAGTTAGTCGTGGTAAGTTTGGTACCAACTATGGTACCAGGCCAGAGAGGTCATCTTAGGAGAACGCACACTGTCCAATGGTTTGCGCACCTAGAGCGGTTAAGGAAGCCCGAATTGCACGTAATGAAAACGTTGATGTTTCATCTGATGATGACGAGGAGGAAGAAGACGTGTCAAAAGCTTCACTTACACCCAGTACCCCTGTCAGCAGCACACCCCATGTGAGCCACACTAAGAGTGTGGGAGAGAGTGATACACCAATGCGAAAAAGTTCATCAGCGAGCGTAACTGGGTCGAAGATATCATCATCATCATCCCGTAAATCCTTGGTCCAGGGCAACATTAAAAAGATGTTGTTTACAGAAGCGCAATATGAACGCAACCACCCACTGACGCGTCTGTATAACACTAAGCTGGCTAAAATGCTAGCTCTGGACCTTCTCCCTTTTTCTTTTGTAGAAGGGGTTGGTTTTCTAGAATTAGTGGCAGCGCTCTGCCCTATATGGAAGGTTCCTAGCAGGTTCTATTTTGCCCGAGTTGCGGTTCCAGCACTACATGAAGAAGTTCTGAAGTTGATTGGGGCAGCTTTGCAGAAGAGTGCTGTTCACACTATACATCTGACAACAGACATGTGGACCAGTGGTGCAGGCGCTGATTACATGTGCATCACTGCACACTGGGTCTCTTTTTCAGGGGTTAAAGCAAAGCTAAACACAGGTGTTGACCCGGACAAGCTGCTCGCAAACATGCAACACTAGCCATGTTTGGTTTGGAGAAACGTCACACAGCACAAAACATTTTGGATGTGTTTAACACAAAGGTCCTTGACTGGCTGTCCCCCAAAAAACGCCAGGTTGGTTATGTTTCCACGGATAATGCGCCAATATAGTTAAGGCCATGCAGCTGGGTGACTATTTCAGAGTGCCGTGCTTGGCGCACTGTATAAACCTGGTTGTCAAAAAATTCTTGAGTGATAAAGACAGTGCAGCGTACAGGGTAGTGGACACCTGCCGAAAAATGTGCAACCATTTCAGCCATTCTTTTAAGGCCCGGAAGCATCTGAGGAGCCTGCTATATGAACGTCAAATGCCAGTGAAAGCACTTATCCAGGAGGTGGCAACACGTTGGAACTCAACCTTCTACATGCTTGAGCGTCTGTATGAGCAGTATACGGTACTCGATCACTATTTCTTAACACAGGGTACAGCTCAGAAGGAGGACCTGAGGATGGGTGCGGCGCAATGAGACATAGTTAAAAGCCTGACACGCATGCTTCGTCCTTTTGAGTTCTTCACGCGTGCAGTCAGCAAGGAGGACTGTAATTTGGGAAAAGCTATCCCATTGTTGTACATGCTGGAGCACCAACTGAAGGAGGTGTGTTCTGTGTTTGAAAAAGATGAAGAAAACCAAGACCCTTTTGTTCTGGCGGAGAAATTATTAGAGCACCTACAAGGTGATGAACGTCTTAAAATGATCCACTCAAACCAGCATTACATTTGTGCTACTATTCTGGATCCACGCTACAAAAAGGTGCTGGCAGGCCAAGCATTTTTTCCTTTTGCTGATGAAGATGTTACAAAGTACAAACAGCGGCTAGCCTCCTCAGCCAAGAGGTTTGAAAGAGAACCACAGCAAATTGAAGGAAAAGGCAGTACATCAGCATCAGCAGGCCATCCCCAGTCACAACAATCCACTTCTGCACCTGTGGCTGCGGCACAAGTGACCTCTCAGCCGTTAAAGAGACCGGCAACCGGATCATCTGCACCACCAGACACAACAGTAACATTGGAGGCTGAAGAGGATTGGCTAGCTCGGCTTGGGTTTGGTTCTCAAAAGGTCACAGCAACAGCTAAGCAAAGGGGAGGAACCTTGGAGGAGAACCTTGAGTCGATGGTGAAGGACTATCTGAATGACTCAACAGAGGTCTATGTTAATGCTGACCCATTGGTGTATTGGCATGGGAAAAAAGAATTGTGGCCACAGCTCTCCAACCTGGCTTTAAACTACTTGGCTTGCCCACTCACAAGCGTGTCTTCTGAACGTGTTTTCAGTGCTGCTGGTGGCATTGTAACTTCCAAACGGAGCCGCCTCTCGCCCAAAAATGTGGAGAGGTTAACAATGATCAAGATGAATCACCACCTCATACCACCAGATTACAGAGTATGAGAAAGCGCGCCGGATGAAGACGAGGTGGACAGCAACATAGATGAGGGAAATTCTTCTCTGTCAGGTGACACTGAGCTCACCCTGCCTGAATTCGCAGAGTATGATGGCGAAGCCTTATTCTTATTCATGGACCGTGATACCGAGCCCTGAAAATGAGACAATGAATCAATAACTTTCTTTTTCGTCTTTATTCACTTTTATTCCTGTGTGTCTGTCTTTCTTTGTTGTGCACAGTTAATATAATTCAAACTTTAATCACCTAATCACAAAAACAAGCCCACCAGCAAAACTGTCTTCACTTGTTTGCTTATTGATTTGAAGGTGCCGCAGTCTGCATTCCTCAGGTTCACAAGTTCAGAAGAACATGCTCCTCTATCCTCCTCCTCCAGACTCCTATTTCCATCAAAGCAGAGGGCTGGTTTACGCCCAATGAAGAAAGACTCAGCACTTGTGGGGGTGTTGTTCTACCTCTTTGCGGGTGGGTTGACGGCTCTGGGGCCATTGCTGGGAAGCTCTAATACCGGATAAAAGTGGTTTGGACCAAATCCGAGGCGGAAATCTTTTGGTGTTTTTGCTGACTTGCTTGCCTTTGAGGTGCTCTTTGGGGGGGTTCCGGCTGTTTGTGGGTGAGTTTCGGGGTCTGGGAGCACTGCTGGGACACTCTAATCTTGATTGCATTTGCTTTTCAGGAAATCCGTGGTGGTAAACCGGACTTATGGCCTAGCTACACAGCGCGTTTGGACCGAAGGCCGAGAAATATTGTAAGTAGGAGATTTTGCTTTTGGCCTGTTTGGGGGTGTTATGCTTTTTGGCGGGTGGGTTGGCGGGTCTTAGGGCATTCCTGGGAAGGTCTAATACCGGGTAGAAGTGGTTGGGACAAAATCCACGCCGATTTTTTTGTTGCTATTTCTGACATTTTGCTCAATGTAGCATTTTCGGGGGCCTGTTTGGGGGGCTTCCTGGTGTTTGTGGGTGAGTTTCAGGGTCTGGGAGCACTGCTGGGACACTCTAATCTTGACTGCATTTGCTTTTCAGGAAATCCGTGGTGGTAAACCGGACTTATGGCCTAGCTAGACAGAGCGTTTGGACCTAAGGGCGAGAAATATTGTAAGTAGGAGATTTTGCTTTTGGCCTGTTTGGGGGTGTTACGCTTTTTGGCGGGTGGGTTAGCGGGTCTTAGGGCATTCCTGGGAAGGTAGAAGTGGTTGGGACAAAATCCACGCCGATTTTTTGTTGTTGCTATTTCTGACATTTTGCTCAATGTAGCGTTTCCGGGGGCCTGTTTGGGGGGCTTCCTGGTGTTTGTGGGTGGGTTTCGGAGTCTGGGAGCACTGCTGGCTATGGATACTTTACTTTGCAAGAGGTTTGAAGCAAATCCATGGTGGCAGAGGGGAGTTAGGGCCTAGCTGCAGAGCGCGCGCGGAGTGATTTGGGAAATTTGCAAAAAAATGACTAAGTCCCCATTTTTGTACTTTTGCTCTTTGGCTGTTTGGGGTCTTCTACTCGTTTTCTCCTGGGTTGACGGCTCTGGGGCCATTGCTGGGAAGTTCTAATACCGGATAAAAGTGGTTTGGACCAAATCCGAGGCGGAAATTTTTGGGTGTTTTTGCTGACTTGCTTGCCTTTGAGGTGCTCTTTGGGGGGGTTCCGGCTGTTTGTGGGTGAGTTTCGGGGTCTGGGAGCACTTCTGGGACACTCTAATCTTGATTGCATTTGCTTTTCAGGAAATCCGTGGTGTTAAACCGGACTTATGGCCTAGCTAGACAGCGCGTTTGGACCGAAGGCCGAGAAATATTGTAAGTAGGAGATTTTGCTTTTGGCCTATTTGGGGGTGTTATGCTTTTTGGCGGGTGGGTTGGCGGGTCTTAGGGCATTCCTGGGAAGATCTAATACCGGGTAGAAGTGGTTGGGACAAAATCCGCGCCGATTTTTTTTGTGCTATTTCTGACATTTTGCTCAATGTAGCGTTTTCGGGGGCCTGTTTGGGGGGCTTCCTGGTGTTTGTGGGTGAGTTTCAGGGTCTGGGAGCACTGATGGGACACTCTAATCTTGATTGCATTTGCTTTTCAAGAAATCCGTGGTGGTAAACCGGACTTATGGCCTAGCTACACAGCGCGTTTGGACCTAAGGCCGAGAAATATTGTAAGTAGGAGATTTTGCTTTTGGCCTGTTTGGGGGTGTTATGCTTTTTGGCGGGTTGGGTTGGCGGGTCTTAGGGCATTCCTGGGAAGGTCTAATACCGGGTAGAAGTGGTTGGGACAAAATCCACGCCGATTTTTTGTGTGCTATTTCTGACATTTTGCTCAATGTAGCGCTTTTGGGGGCCTGTTTGGGGGGCTGCCTGGTGTTTGTGGATGGGTTTCGGGGTCTGGGAGCACTGCTGGGTATGGATACTTTACTTTGCACGAGGTTTGAAGCAAATCCATGGTGGCAGAGGGGAGTTAGGGCCTAGCTGCAGAGCGCGCGCGGAGTGATTTGGGAAATTTGCAAAAAAATGACTAAGTACCCATTTTTGTACTTTGGCTGTTTGGGGGGTTTCTACTCGTTTTCTCCTGGGTTGACGGCTCTGGGGCCATTGCTGGGAAGTTCTAATACCGGATAAAAGTGGTTTGGACCAAATCCGAGGCGGAAATTTGTTGGTGTTTTTGCTGACTTGCTTGCCTTTGAGGTGCTCTTTGGGGGGGTTCCGGCTGTTTGTGGGTGAGTTTCGGGGTCTGGGAGCACTGCTAGGACACTCTAATCTTGATTGCATTTGCTTTTCAGGAAATCCGTGGTGGTAAACCCGACTTATGGCCTAGCTAGACAGCGAGTTTGGACCGAAGGCCGAGAAATATTGTAAGTAGGAGATTTTGCTTTTGGCCTGTTTGGGGGTGTTATGCTTTTTGGCGGGTGGGTTGGCGGGTCTTAGGGCATTCCTGGGAAGATCTAATACCGGGTAGAAGTGGTTGGGACAAAATCCACGCGGAAAAGCCTTTTGACACTTTTTGTAACTTAGGGTTCGTTAGGGTTAGCCCTAGCAGCAGGATTGCATGTGTTTCGGGGTATTCTAGATTTTTGCAACTGAGTTCTGGGGTCTTAGAGCACTCGTGAGAATGTGTAATTTTGGTTGCAAGTCATTTGAAGAAAATCCATGGTGGGAAAGGGGGGATTTGGCATAGTTAAAGAAAGCCTTTGCCACTATTCTTAACTTAGGGTTCGTTAGGGTTAGCAGTATTTCTATTGCATGTGTTTGGGTGGGGGGGTTTTCGAGTCTTGGAGCGATGCTGGCTATGGATACTTTTGCTTGGTTGCTTGCAAGTGGTTTGAATACAATCCACGGTGGGTAAGGGGGTATTTGGGCCTACTTTTACTTTCAAAGTACGTTTTGTCACCAGTTTTCTGCTAGGCCTCGTTTTTTGAGATTTGATTGGGGGTCTTCTACATTTTTGCGACTGGCTTTAGTAAGGGTCTGGGTGGGAGCACTGCTGGGAAGATCTAATTTTGTTCTAAAACACAGTTTACAGTACACCTAGCTTGAGGGGAAAGATCCGCTACATTAATTTGCCCATACTTATTTATCCTTCAAAAGGTGACTCAGACAGAGTACGCACTTTCAAAAATATTGTACTGTCTACTAGGAAAATCAAAGTGTGACTTTTTGCACTCCACAGCCTACATACCTTATATTTATTTATCAGTGGTGTTGTAATATTATATCACTTCCTGTTTTTCGTTGAATAATTACAGGCCGGGTTTCAGTCTGTGCAATGGGAAAAAAGGATGGAGTCAGGCTTCACATTAGCGAGCCGCAATTCAGCATCCGCCAGGCAGGCAGTGGACAGGGTGTCTTCTGGTCACCAACATTGATGGACAAAGCGTCAGATGGAATGGAGGAGTGCCGCTAATAAGAGGAATTTTTTTCTGCATGCAACTTACTTACCAATTTCAACAGGACAACTACAACAACATACAGATACAGTATCCATTGTTTCTTTCTATGGCTGTGACTGCATTTCTTGGATCTCTCTCTGCTTCTAAATTGATCCCTTAACACATCACTTAGTCCACTCCACTATCACATCTGCACCACACATAGTCATTTGTAAGTGCTCCTACGTAATTCGCAAGTCGCAGCACGTCCCAGCCCGTAGAGGACTGGGATGGCCCCAATGATGAAGCATGTCACCAAGGGGCAACCCTGGTGAGTGAGGGGACACCTAGAAAAAGAGCAATTTCTCCTTTTCTATCTACTATACCTTCCAGACCAACCCCATTGAGTGTTGTGAATGGATTTATAGTGACCAGCTAGGCTCTCAGGTATCTGGCAACAGAGACCTTATGTTGAATATAGTTATCAATATTTCCACACACGCCCTGTACTGTCGCATTCTTTCTTCCACAGTTGTCGAAAGTACTACTTACTTTTCACTGATATGCATGCAGTATTGCATGCACTTTCAAAGATTGATGGATAGGTTTGTACCCAAAGATTTGTTTATGTTCAATTGTTTGTCCAAGCTGTGCTTTTTTTACAGGGTGTCTTCTGGTGACCAACATTGATGGACGAAGCGTCAGCTGCAATGGAGGAGTGCCGCTAATAAGAGGAATTTTTTTCTGCATGCAACTTACTTACCAATTTCAACAGGACAACTACAACAACATACAAATACAGTATCCATTGTTTCTTTCTATGAGTGTGACTGCATTTCTTGGATCTCTCTCTGCTTCTAAATTGATCCCTTAACACATCACTTAGTCCACTCCACTATCATATCTGCACCACACATAGTCATTTGTAAGTGCTCCTACGTAATTCGCAACCCCATTGAGTGTCGTGAATGGATTTATAGTGACCAGCAAAGCTCTCAGGTATCTGGCAACAGAGACCTTATGTTGAATATAGTTATCAATATTTCCACACACGCCCTGTACTGTTGCATTCTTTCTTCCACAGTTGTCAAAAGTACTACTTACTTTTCACTGACATGCATGCAGTAGTGCATGCACTTTCAAAGATTGATGGATAGGTTTGTACCTAAAGATTTGTTTATGTTCACAATTGTTTGTCCATGCTGTGCTATTTTTTCTTGTCTCCCAAAACCTTTCCCAAAAACCCCCGTACCCATCCATTTTTCAAACCCTAACCCTCTTACCCCGGGCTGTGTGGTTTTGATTGATGTGTGACTAAATTACAGCAATAAATCCACACACTAGCTGGGGAGGATAAGGTGATAGCAACAGGCTGGTGAAGAAATCCGAGGATATATTCTTACTCTGCTTGACAAAGACCAATGGCTAATGTCAAAGAACTTCAACCGAATTAGTAGTTATACTTTACCATTTGTTAGGCTACAATCTGGCACTGTTCTAGTGTACTGTCACCTGCTATATTCTCTATTGGACCGTTGTATTGCTCAGGAGGACAAACCAGATTTCATTTTCTTTTTTTTCATAGGCATGCAACTCCCACTGTGTCACACCACTAGTACCACCGCTATGAGGAAATTGTATCCTCCCAGGATTGCCAACCTTATTCGCTGTTTCCCGTGGAGCCAGCCCTGGGTCTAGCCCTACTTTCAAACACAAATTACAGGTAAGATAAGCGTTTGGTGGGAGGGAGTATAATGGAGTATTAGGAGAGACGAGAGACTGACGGTAGTACTACTAAAGTCCTAGGACTCTTGAATTCACTTCACTTACTCTGTGAGAGGCACTTAGTGTTGAAAACATTTGGGCATTTACACTTAAAGGAAGAAAACGGAACTAAACTTTCAGGAAAACAAAGTTACTGTTAAACCCCCACCCACCAGGCAAGCAGTAAAAAACCGGTATGCTCAGATAAAGTTTGAAAAAGTATATTTATATCCCTAACAAAATAATCTCCCGCAAGACCCTCCCTAACCCCAACGGTTGTCCTTTAAAAGTCCCAAACCCAACTCCTGATTCCCACCCCCCAAAAGTCTCTAAAAAAGGGGCAAGGGACACTATGGGTGGATGCTGTTTACTTTTTGGGCCAGGGCATCATACTCCTGGTGGAGCAAGGCGTGATCTACGCGGAGCCCCTCCAACACGTTTGTAAAGTGGTGGAGCCCCTCCAACATGTTTGTAAAGTGGTGGAGCTCCTGCTGAAGGAGGGACACCTTCAGGGTACTGCGGCGCAGGCGTGCCTTGCAGTTGCAATGGCTGTGAGAGGCAGCTGTTGTCCTTGCTGCTCGGCGTTGGCGTTTGGCTTTGGCAGCCCGGCTCAGTCTGGCTGGAGCACTGTGCGGGGTGGCAACACGTGGGGACACGGAGGCCGATGCAGACGACGTTGTTGTTATGGTCGACTGCACACTTTCGTCGTCCTCCAGGGCCACCAGCCGCCGATATTCTGCAACAGTGGCATCGATCTTCCGTTGCCGGGCCGCTCTAGCCAGCTCCTTCCTCCTTGTTTGTTTGGAAGGAGCATCTATATGAAGAAAGAAAGACATAGTCTGTAACCAATGCTCTTTAAGATTAACTCAATCATTCAGCAGAAATTTGTGTTGCAGTACAACTAGCAACTTGCAAGCGCATTACATAACTATTGAGGCCGGTATCTATCTAACCTCCCACTTCTTCATCCTTGCTCTAACATTAGTGGGAGTTTAAGGAACAAATTCTACGAGCACTATGGACTTCCATTGGAGTCGACTATAAAAGTACACCAGTCTTATTCTTCTTCTTGTCTCTTGTTTAGGAAAATTGGTACGTTATCTTCTGCAAGCCGGCATAATGCCAGCGCAGTGAACTTGCACCCGAGAAAAAGAGACGCACGCCATGATGAGTGACCTAGACTTGCGTTACTGTACCGGTCCAGTACAAGCAGGTGGTGAAGCTCTTACTTTTCTATTACGGGTGGCACTGAGAATACTCTGTTACAAGGGCTACTGCTTAATTAATTTAACTTTCACCCTACAGTGCAAATGAGTACTAGAAATAGAAAAATGAAGAAGATAAATAATCTGATTATCTATCACTTCACATGGGATGTTTTTGCTTACATATGGGATGACTTTAGGTGCTTTGCTTTTTATTGAGTGACCAGTGATACGTCCACACATGAATGACTGAGTACTACTAAACTTATTAAGAGAGGTAGTGAGTGGCCACCGTAATAACCGGATCTATGCTGTGCTTGCAATACAAACTACTGCTACTATTGATGGTAGTATTTGGACAAAATTACAACTTCTTTTCCTTGCCTTTCCTACACTGGAACGGACGTGCGGGTGTAGTGTTACATGCTCTTCAAAGTTACACTTAGTTCATCCACTGACCGTCTACTCTCTCTAGATCATGGGTACTCACAAACTTTCTCTCAGGGGCTAAATTTACAGTGTAGTTTGTGGCCGAGGGCCGCACTGGTGGGGGCGGAGTCAGAGGGGGTGGGGATAAAGCAAAACGAAAACTTGTGACCATGAGGTTGCACACAGGTCCCTGCAGCAGATGCCTTCATCCACTGAGCCACCAGACCCAGCATTTACATACATCTCTCTCCCTCCTGCTCTCCCGCCTGCCCTCCCTCTCCATCTCTCTCTCCCTCCTGCCCTCCCTCTCCCTCCCCCTCTGTCATCTCACTGTGTGTGTGTCTGTCTGTGTCAGCCTTCAGTCCGGGCTGAGACAGCTTCCTCAACGCACACACACAGACAGCCACACCAAAGTTCTTAACAGGTCTTTAAAAGACCATTAACATATTATTGAGGCTTTGTTTGTTGTAGCGCCCCTGCATCTCCACCCTGACAATCACTGCTTGCCCGGCCCCACAGAGCAGAGGCTTTGTTCTATTTCACCTCTTTCGGGCCCTGCATCTCCACTCTGCTCTGTGGGGGCCGGGGGAGCAGTGATTGTCAGAGTGGAGATGCAGGGGCGCTAAAAGGTGAAATACAACAAAGCCTCTGCTCTGTGGGGGCCGGGGGAGCAGTGATTGTCTGCAAGGTCTGCGCACCGCCAAGGAAGGCTTGCCGGGCCGCCACCGGCCCGCGGGCCGTACTATGAGTACCCCTGCTCTAGATACACATATGCTATCTAAGAGTCAGATAGTAGCATGATCCAGGTATATTATGGACACATACAGTTTCTGTGTCACCCACCCAGGCTGTTGTCCTTCCACCAATCATTGCTTCCTCATTCACCCAGCCATGCATCTCATATTCTTTCCATCCCAGCCACGTCTTCAATCTCAATAAGTAAGGAATATATAAGAGCTTACCTCTGCCCGCCACCACCACCGTCTCAACTCTCACAGCCGGCACTGGAGTCGCCGCCTCCTCCCCTGAAGAATTGCCCTCCGCCTCCGTGTCGAGCACCACCACCTCCACGCTGGCCCCGCCACCAGATGTTCCAATTACAAAGTACATTTAAGAATGTAAACCACTCACTAGTATTTGGTCTAGGAATGAAGACATGTGAAAACAATGTAATTTGTGACTGTCTACTCGAAAGTAAAAAAAATGTCCCTTTTTCCAGGGAAGGGTGTTGTCTTGCTGCACTTTTTGGCACAACTGATGAAGGCTGGCTTTTTAACACGCACCATTTTTCTCCACACAGACAGAAGATGGACTTCTAACATCAAGATCAAGTTGAAACCAGGTGAGAGCTCGGCCCGACCACAAGAAATGTCTCTGTTAGACCTGACATCATTGGCTTGAGTCTCTCCTCCATTTTTTCTGTTTGCCTCCACTGTTTTACGATGTTTTGCTGGTATATGCTTTGGGCGCTGTGCCACTGCTGATCAGTGCCACAGCGCGAGTGCTCCCTATGTTAAATTGATGTATCTATTGTATCCATGTTTGGCCTATTTGGTTTACTGTCAGTCCCTAGTCTAGTGCACCAGGAGTGCCGGGGCTTGTAAATACAAATGCCGCTCGTGGGCTTGCAGCACGTGTTGTGCCACCCACAGGAGCGGCCTCGCAAAAGAATGTCTACGGGTCGGTCATTGCGAGACCCACGTGCAGCCTAGTGCTGTCACGCAGGCTGCGCAAATATACCTACTTGCCAGCCCCTCAAACCTTCCCTTGACTTCATGTTAGTCACCCCTATGGTAGGCCCGCGGGCAGGGTGCATTGTAAGTATAAGGTAGGACACGCCTGACCAAGTTGGCATGTCCTAATAGTGAATTACCGCCATCTTCTTTCTTCACTATTGCGAGGTAGCCTGCTCTCCATTAGTTAGAATGGGCCGCCGGGATTATTAATGCTATGATCCTAGCTGGCTCGGGGAGCATGGTGCAATGTCGAGTTTGGTATCCCTGAACTCGGGGTTTAATTACGCATCCGTTGGTGTGGATGGTTTTTTGGACTCTGGGTTTGAAAATAGCACTTTTAGAAAGTGTCTATTTTCTTGTCCAACCATATCTGGTTTCTGCTGGTCTTGCGTGTGTGTGACAGGAGCTGGGTGGCTCCACAGGTCTGGATGAGTCAGTGTGGGATGAGTGGGACATTTGCGTTGAGAGTAGGGGGAGAGTAGTTGCTGATAGCCTGCCCTGCCTGATACAATGCTGGCTCCACCTCCTGCCAAGCGGCTGATGGCTCTGTGCCTACCATGGGTGTTCCTAGCCCCACCTCCTGCCAGGAGGCCGATAGCTCTGCTCCTGCCAGTGTCAATGCTGGCTCCACCTCCTGCTAGGCGCCTGAGGACCCAGCCCTGCGCAATGAATAGGCCAGGTGCTTCTGCCTGGCTCCACCCACAACAGACCCAGGATGTTGGGGAATTCCCCTGCATGGACAAAGGGATCAAAGCCGAAAAGGGGTATAAGAGAAGGACCCCTGAACCAAGAATTTAGATCACTTCTGACAAGGAACCCTGTAACCAAGGACAAGAGGCCTGCTGATCTAAGGACTTGCCTACCCCTTCTGCCAGAGTGCTGTTTGCTTGGGGGAATCCTGCAGTGCTTCTTTATTTTTGCCAAGGAACCAGGAGAGAGGAACTCTGTGTGTACTCTCACGCTTGCTAAGAAAATCTCCAAGGACTGGAAGAGTGCCAGTCTCCTGCTGAAGTCACAGGGCTAAAGGACTTCATCTGCTTAAAGTGCTATTGCTGGAACCTGCGAATCCAGCACCTCTGAAAGAGCCAGCAACCTCGACGCCGACGGACGTCGCCGAATCCAGCTCGACATAAGTGAGTACGGCTCCAGTGTCCCGCTTCCTCGACCCCGGCCGCCGGGCCCGATCAACGCCAGCAGCAACGCCAGTGAGTAGTGAGTTCGGCTCCAGCTCCAAGGGACCTCGTGTCTGCACCGCTGCTGATCGCATCGCCCTCGTGCCCTCTCGACGCCGTGAGCGCTGCTCACTCTTTGCAACCGCATCATCGACAACGACGCCTGCTGAGGCCTGATCGACACCGAAGACGCAACGCCGGATTGCTCGACGCCGCTGATCATCGTGTGCTTCCTTTCCCAAGGTACTGTGTTGTTGGGAGTCCGTGTGACTCCGGGCTCGACGTAGCGCTCCTCGCGGTCGACGCCGAACCTTTGGATTAACCTTGCCTCGACGTCGTGTAGCCCCCGTGTGGGTTACCCTGTTGCTAAGAACTGGGTTTCAGAAGAAGATTTGCTTTGATACGAAAGACTTTGTGCTAAAGAAGAAACTACCTTTGAACTATTTTCCCCTTCCCAGAGTATTTATTAAGATTGTGTACATTTTTTGTCGTTATTTGGTCTTGTGCTAAGCCTTATATAAAAATCCTTATTTTTATAATACTACTGTGTCGTGTCCATTTGTAGTGTATTCACTTGGTTACTGTATGTGGTCATAAATGCTTAACGCACAGCTTCCGAGATAAGCCTATCTGCTCTGCCAAGCTACCGAGGGGGTGAGCAGGGGTTATCAAAGGGTGTGATCCCCTTGCCCTGACTAGAAAAGGTGTGTCCCTATTTGTCAGAAGTGTATACCTCTGCCAACTAGAGACAGCCGGTTCTAACATTGGTGGGTCAGCGGTGAGGATTTGAACTTTGCATTTGTGACCCATGTGCAGTGATTAGTGTGCGCTACATAGTGAAAGCAGACCATAGCGCAGTCACAATCTATTTGGAAGGATTCTATTTTTGTTCTCCGCTTTTCTGAAGCTTGATTTTTTTTAACACTGCCAGTTTTGACCATGAGTGACACCGGAGTCACTACCCCTGTTGTTGTTGTGGAGGAATTCGACAGAGCGAAGATAAACGTCTACAAACTGAAGGAACTGAAATCCTTTTGCAAGCAGTTGAAAGTTCCTACCAAGGGCTGCAAAAACAAAACGGAATATCTCAAAGCATTGGAGGCCTGGTTAGAGTCCAGAGATCCCACTGATCCGGTGGTGGTACCGCCAGTGGAAGGGGATGAGGAGGCGCCAGTGAATGGGCCTGAGTCCTCTCCCGGAAGCAGTGTTTCCTCCAAAGGTCTTTCCCCTGAAGAACAAGAAGAAAGGGCGAAGGAGCGTGCATACAACATGGAAATGGCAAGGCTAAAGATAAATGGGCAGTTGGAGTTCGAAAATGCAAGAGGTAGAAGAGAAGCTGATTTGGAGACCAAAAGGTTAGATTTTGAAAGAGAGAAGTTAGCTTTGGACCGTGATACCAAGTTGAGGGAGTTGGACATCCAAGCTAAGAAGTTAGAATTGAATCCCTCTGGTGGCAGCATCCCATCCGAGCCTGCAGAAAGTAAGTTTTACTTTCCCAAAGATGTGATCAAAGATTATCATAGGAACGAAGATATTGGTCAGTGGTTTAAAGCATATGAGTTAGCATTGTTGGCCCACCAGGTCCCTGTGAAGAATTGGGGAGCGGGGTTGTGGGGTCGCTTTGTGAATGAGGGGAGAGATACCCTGTTAGGCATGCCTGTTGCGGATAGGATGTCGTATGCTCATATGAAAGATGCTTTAATGTTGCGGTATGGCCTAACCCCCGAGAAGTACAGACAAGCTTTTTGAGAATGTAAGAAGTTGCCTGGTACGACGTGGGTTGAATATGTGTCTTATTTTTGCAGAGCCATGGATGGTTGGGTAAAGGGCAGCAAAGTGAAAAGTTATGAAGCTCTTTATGATTTGTTTGCTTGGGAGCATTTGTCTAATAACTGTTTTCCAGAGCTGCGCCAGCACCTTATTGATAGCAAGATATCTAACCCTAGAAAACTTGCTGAGGAGGCGGACCGCTGGGTCAGTACCAGGGTTCACAAGGGTCCAGTGGGAGACTCAGCCAAAGGTGGGCAGGGTCCCCAGCAGAAGAGTGGGGGGGACAAGGGTAAACAGAAGGAGTCTCAGAAAGGGCCCCAAAGTAATCCCCAAGGGAACCAAGGGAAAGGTTCCCAGCCTCCCCCTGAGAAGAAGCCAGGGGCCCCGACGGGTAAACCTGTTCATAGGGGCCCCCTAACCAGCTACGGTTGTAGGCAGGTGGGACACAGGTTTTATGACCCCCAGTGTCCCAAAAAGGATTCGAATGCACCGCCGTGTGCACCCCCCCGTCAGTTGGCGAGTGTAGCCCTGGGAGGGGAGGAGATGGTTGTCCATGGTGGGAGGGGTCCCGCAGAAATGTCCCTGGTCTCACTAGGAGACATGGAAATGGTCCCTCCACCCCCTCTGCCTAGTAACATTAGTAAATATAGGCAGTGGGTGACCATTAATGGCCATAGAGTGGAAGCCCTCAGAGACACCGGAGCGAGTGTGACAGCTGTCAAGTGTCACTTAGTGTCCAGAGAGCAGGTGGTTCCCCACGCATTCTACCCTGTGATAGCTGCCGACAACTCCCAGAAAGAGTGTGAGGTAGCTCAGGTTTCCTTTGAATGGGGGGGAGTTTCAGGTACTCTTCAAGTTGCTGTGAGGCCCGCCATGCCTGTCGATTGTCTCCTGGGCAATGATTTGGAAGACTCCCCTTGGGCTAAGGTGGAGAGGGAGACGCACTTGAAGATGTTGGGCGTGCCAGAGTGGGTGTGTGCAACCACTCGATCGATGACAGCGAGTAAGGGTGTTGATGGGGTCCCGGAGCCTGAAAGTACGGCCCAGGACCCAGCTGTGAAGAGAAGAGGCAGGGGGCGCGGGAAACCGTCCCCCGTAGTTCCCGTGGTCTAGGAGGAGGTAGACCCTGAGGGGGATGCCCTGGAGCCCACAGGGGAACAAATTGCCGAACTGGGAGACCTGCCCGAGCTGACCCATTGGCAGCAGGATGGTGGTCCCTCCAGGGAGGAATTCTGTGCGGAACAGAAAGTGTACCCTTCTCTTGTGGGCATGAGGCAGCAGGCCGCAGCCCAATCCTCAGGTGATCAGTCAGGGTCACATTTTGTGTACTGAGAGAACGACCTCCTGTATAGCGAGCCTAAGGCTGCTGAGCCTGGGTCAGCCCGTGTGCTGGTGGTACCCCAGCGCTTTAGAACTTTCCTACTGGGTTTGGCTCATGACGTTCCGTTAGCTGGACATCTGGGGCAGGACAAGACCTATGACAGGCTTGTCACACATTTTTATTGGCCTCAGATGCGTAGGGATGTAGACATCCATTGCAAGACTTGACACACTTCCCAGGCAAGTGGGAAAAGCGGAAGGAAGCAGAAGGCTCCCCTCCAACCTTTTCCGGTGGTGAGTACCCCCTTTGACCAGGTGGGGATTGACATTGTTGGGCCCCTGGACCCCAAGACAGCCCTGGGCAACAGGTTTATCCTGGTCTTGGTGGACCATGCCACACGGTACCCGAAAGCCATCCCTCTCCAAACAGTGACGGCCCCCGTGGTGGGATGGGCACTGATGGGTGTTTTCTCCCGGATGGGGTTCCCCAGAGAGGTGGGGTCAGACCGGGGCACCAACTTCATTTCGAACTATATGAAGTCTCTGTGGAAGGAATGTGGGGTAACCTACAGGTTCACCATTCCTTACCACCCTCAAGGAAATGGGCTGGTTGAGAGATTCAACCGGACCCTGAAAGGCATGATCATGGGTCTTGAAGAACCAATGAGGCGGAAATGGGACGTCCTCTTGCCATGCCTGTTGTTTGCTTACCGAGAGGTGCCGCAGAAGTCTCTAGGGTTCAGCCCCTTTGAGCTTTTGTACGGTCACCCGGTAAGAGGGCCTTTGAGTCTGGTCAAGGAAGGCTGGGAGCAATCTCCCAGGAAACCTCCCCAGGATGTATACAGCTACATGCTGGCCTTTCGGAACCAGACTCGGCGTTTCAGAGAACTTGCTCAGGCAAATCTGGAAGCCAGCCAGGAGGAGATGAAGCGGTGGTATGACCGGAATGCCACTCTGGTAGAGCTTCAGCCTGGTCAAGAAGTGTGGGTCATGTCCCCTGTGGAACCTTGTGCGCTCAAGGACAGGTGGACTGGACCGTTCAAGGTTGTGGAGAAGAAGAGCGATGTCACCTACTTGGTGGACTTGAAATCTCCCAGGAACCCCTTGCGGGACCTGCATGTCAACCGTTTGAAGCCCCACTTAAAGAGGTCCGAAGTGGGCATGCTCCTAGCTACAGATGCTGGAATGGAGGAGGAGAGTGAGCCTCTTCCTGACCTCCTGTGTGCTAAAGAGCAAGACGGGTCAGTGGATGGTGTGGTCCTCTCTGACACACTGACCCTTGAGCAGAAACAGGATTGTCGCCACCTGTTGGGACAATTCCCGGATCTGTTTTCCTTGGTTCCGGGTGTCACTCATTGGTGTGTCCATGACGTTGACACCAGAGACAGCCCTCCTGTGAAGCACAAGGCTTACAGGGTGACTGACAAGGTTCGAGCATACATTAAGGAGGAGGTCTCCAAAATGTTTGCGTTAGGGGTGGTTGAGTCCTCTAGCAGTCCTTGGGCCAGCCCAGTGGTCTTGGTCCCGAAGGCTGCAGCGCCTGGTGCTTCACCGGAACTCCGGTTCTGTGTGGATTACCGAGGACTCAATTCGGTCACGAAGACTGACGCGCACCCCATCCCCAGAGCTGATTAGCTCATAGATCGGTTGGGGGCTGCCCGGTACCTTAGTACGTTTGATCTAACGTCTGGGTACTGGCAGATCGCCTTGACTGATGGGGCAAAGGAGAGGTCCGCATTCTCCACACCAGATGGGCTATACCAGTTCCGGGTGATGCCCTTTGGGATGAAGAATGCCCCTGTCACCTTCCAGAGGTTGGTCAACCAGGTCTTGGCTGGACTGGAGGATTTCAGTGCCGCCGACCTGGACGACATCGCAGTGTTCAGCGCCAGCTGGGAGGAACACTTGCGCCACCTCCAGGAAGTGTTGGTGGCCCTGCGCAGAGCAGGCCTCACAATCAAAGCCAGTAAGTGCCAGATTGGGCAGGGTTCGGTGGTGTACTTGGGGCACCAAGTAGGGAGCGGCAAGGTTGCCCCCCTGCAACCCAAGATTGATACCATCCTGGCTTGGGCGCCGGCCAAAACCCAAACTCAGGTGAGAGCCTTCTTAGGACTCACGGGTTATTACAGGAGGTTTGTCAAGGATTACGGTAATATTGTGCACCCCTTGACTTCGCTGACTTCCAGGAAGCAGCCACGAAACGTGATCTGGACTGATGCCTGTCAAACGGCCTTCGATACCCTGAAAACTGCAATGTGCACAGCACGGATACTCCAGGCACCCGACTTCTCGAAAGAATTTATTGTCCAGACGGACGCTTCAGAGCATGGCGTGGGGGCTGTTCTAGCTCAGGTGAATGAAGAGGGCCGAGACTTGCCTGTAGCCTTTATCAGTAGGAGGTTACTTCCCAGGGAAACGAGGTGGAGTGCGATAGAGAGAGAAGCATTTGCTGTGGTCTGGGCGCTGAAGAAGCTAAGACCCTACCTGTTTGGGACTCACTTCCGGGTTCAGACAGACCACAGGCCCCTCAGATGGTTGATGCAGATGAGGGGCGAGAATCCAAAACTGTTGAGGTGGTCCATTTCCCTACAGGGGATGGACTTTACGGAGGAACACCGCCCTGGTACAGATCACGCCAATGCTGATGGTCTGTCCAGATTTTTCCGCCTTAGTGAAGAGGACTCCCTAGGTCAAGGGTAGTTCTCCCCACATTTCAGCTGGAGGGGACACGTGTTAGACCTGACATCATTGGCTTGAGTCTCTCCTCCATTTTTTCTGTTTGCCTCCACTGTTTTACGATGTTTTGCTGGTATATGCTTTGGGCGCTGTGCCACTGCTGATCAGTGCCACAGCGCGAGTGCTCCCTATGTTAAATTGATGTATCTATTGTATCCATGTTTGGCCTCTTTGGTTTACTGTCAGTCCCTAGTCTAGTGCACCAGGAGTGCCAGGGCTTGTAAATACAAATGCCGCTCGTGGGCTTGCAGCACGTGTTGTGCCACCCACAGGAGCGGCCTCGCAAAAGAATGTCTACGGGTCGGTCATTGCGAGACCCACGTGCAGCCTAGTGCTGTCACGCAGGCTGCGCAAGTATACCTACTTGCCAGCCCCTCAAACCTTCCCTTGACTTCATGTTAGTCACCCCTATGGTAGGCCCGCGGGCAGGGTGCATTGTAAGTATAAGGTAGGACACGCCTGACCAAGTTGGCATGTCCTAATAGTGAATTACCGCCATCTTCGTTCTTCACTATTGCGAGGTAGCCTGCTCTCCATTAGTTAGAATGGGCCGCCGGGATTATTAATGCTATGATCCTAGCTGGCTCGGGGAGCATGGTGCAATGTCGAGTTTGGTATCCCTGAACTCGGGGTTTAATTACGCATCCGTTGGTGTGGATGGTTTTTTGGACTCTGGGTTTGAAAATAGCACTTTTAGAAAGTGTCTATTTTCTTGTCCAACCATATCTGGTTTCTGCTGGTCTTGCGTGTGTGTGACAGGAGCTGGGTGGCTCCACAGGTCTGGATGAGTCAGTGTGGGATGAGTGGGACATTTGCGTTGAGAGTAGGGGGAGAGTAGTTGCTGATAGCCTGCCCTGCCTGATACAATGCTGGCTCCACCTCCTGCCAAGCGGCTGATGGCTCTGTGCCTGCCATGGACGATCCTAGCCCCACCTCCTGCCAGGAGGCCGATAGCTCATCTCCTGCCAGTGTCAATGCTGGCTACACCTCCTACTGGGCGTCTGAGGACCCAGCCCTGCGCAATGAATAGGCCAGGTGCTTCTGCCTGGCTCCACCCACAACAGACCCAGGATGTTGGGGAATTCCCCTGCATGGACAAAGGGATCAAAGCCGAAAAGGGGTATAAGAGAAGGACCCCTGAACCAAGAATTTAGATCACTTCTGACAAGGAACCCTGTAACCAAGGACAAGAGGCCTGCTGATCTAAGGACTTGTCTACCCCTTCTGCCAGAGTGCTGTTTGTTGGGGGGAATCCTGCAGTGCTTCTTTATTTTTGCAAAGGAACCAGGAGAGAGGAACTGTGTGTGTACTCTCACGCTTGCTAAGAAAATCTCCAAGGACTGGAACAGTGCCAGGCTCCTGCTGAAGTCACAGGGCTAAAGGACATCATCTGCTTAAAGTGCTATTGCTGGAACCTGCGAATCCAGCACCTCTGAAAGAGCCAGCAACCTCGACGCCGACGGACGTCGCCGAATCCAGCTCGACATAAGTGAGTACGGCTCCAGTGTCCCGCTTCCTCGACGCCGGCCGCCGGGCCCGATCGACGCCAGCAGCAACGCCAGTGAGTAGTGAGTTCGGCTCCAGCTCCAAGGGACCTCGTGTCTGCACCGCTGCTGATCGCATTGCCCTCGTGCCCTCTCGACGCCGTGAGCGCTGCTCACTCTTTGCAACCGCATCATCGACAACGACGCCTGCTGAGGCCTGATCGACACCGAAGACGCGACGCCGGATTGCTCGACGCCGCTGATCATCGTGTGCTTCCTTTCCCAAGGTACTGTGTTGTTGGGAGTCCGTGTGACTCCGGGCTCGACGTAGCGCTCCTCGTGGTCGACGCCGAACCTTTGGATTAACCTTGCCTCGACGTCGTGTTGCCCCCGTGTGGGTTACCCTGTTGCTAAGAACTGGGTTTCCAAGAAGAAGATTTGCTTTGATACAAAAGACTTTGTGCTAAAGAAGAAACTACCTTTGAACTATTTTCCCCTTCCCAGAGTATTTATTAAGATTGTGTACATTTTTTGTCGTTATTTGGTCTTGTGCTAAGCCTTATATAAAAATCCTTATTTTTATAATACTACTGTGTCGTGTCCATTTGTAGTGTATTCACTTGGTTACTGTATGTGTTCATAAATGCTTAACGCACAGCCTCCGAGATAAGCCTATCTGCTCTGCCAAGCTACCGAAGGGGTGAGCAGGGGTTATCAAAGGGTGTGATCCCCTTGCCCTGACTAGAAAAGGTGTGTCCCTATTTGTCAGAAGTGTATACCTCTGCCAACTAGAGACAGCCGGTTCTAACAGTCTCCAATTAATCGTCAGCACCAACCACTTTTCCATTCTCAGTTAAACGTTTAGTTTTTTTATTATGACTTCATTTTAATAAATGTGTTTACTTTTAATAAAGCTTTTAAACTTAAATAGACTCTGTGTTTTTTGGTCCAGATTAGAGTGACTGTGCGAAAGGTGTTGCAATTTTTGCAAGCATGAGTCCGTGCCTCTAACACTTCTTGACTCTGACTCCGTACTCTTGAGCTACGTTGGATAATCATGATTGGGGATCAATCATCGATGAATTCGGGAGGTAAATGACTGTGCCACACTATGTAGTCAGTCAGTAAGGACATTGGGGGTTCAAAGTCTGTTATCACAGAGGTATGTGGAAACTCTAACAGCGCCTATTATAATTGATAAGCAATGTACTATTTATTGTCCATAGTTCTGTTTCTGCAGAAGAATTGTCCCCGCAACAGTAGTGGTATGGATTGTCCTCCTATCCAAACCAAAAGGTAGTATCTTATTCTTTCTTGGTGGTCATTCACATTTTATAGTTGGGAATTTTCAAAGCAGATAGAACACTTCAAAAGACATTATGGACAATCCCAGAGGACTGCACTGCACTAAGTTGATAGAGCTATTGCTGACTAGAATGGGAGTTTCGCCAACCGTGCAATCTTAGTTAGCTACACAGACAGACTAATAAGAATAATCTAGTAATACCACAGGGAGTCATAGTAGAGGCAGGATAAGAATTTAGATACAGTCTACAAGAAGATCAAAGACGATTTTGAAAAAATCAAATGAGGAACGCTAGGAAAAATAGGTACTAGTCTAAAATGAAAACTTACTGGGGCCAGCAGAGGAGCCCTCGCCTGCCCGATCCGGGCCCTGTTCAACAGCATCCGCCGCCTGCTGCTCCTGTGTCCCCTGGCCCCTGGGGGGAGCTGACGTACAACATCAAAGAAAGAACAGAAAACATGGATGATTGTTGCTTGTCAATGTCAACCAAATCAAACATTTCAAAACAACAATAACAAAATATTTCCGCGAAATTATATTGATTAGGGTTAGTTTTCATTGATTTGCGGACCTGCGACTTCGAAAGTCACGTAACTCACTAAACAAAGTACTGAAAGGTTCACCTAGCACTGGCAGGCAGCAGTCCGCAGGCAAGACGCAAAGTGACAGACAAACTCCATTGTGATTTCAGTCAGATCAGTGACAACACTAACAGTTGCCTGCTACATAACCAGTCATTTAAATAGTCAAACTATCAATCCACCGCCACTATTTTTCTTATTGTCAGGGGTACAAAGGAAGGGGCAGATTTAAGCCCCTTGCGGCTCTTTTGCTCCGTTCTTGTGTGACTTTTGTGACGCAGCAGCTAAACAAAAGAGGCGCCATGGTGCGCCGTATAATATTATAACAACGTGATGCATTTGGGAGATGCATCCCGTTATAAAGCCCTGCGCCATCAGGGGGCGTTCCGGCGCAAGGGAGGGCATTCCTGCGCTGGAACACATCCTAAAAGTGGCTGAGGGAAATCTACAAAATTTCAATCAGTCACCTTTAGGACAATGATGCGTCACACAAACCCTGCACCTGCTTGAAGCAGACGTACGGCTTGACCCAGCATTGGGGAGATAGGGTACCCCAGAGCATTGCTGGAGCTGCGCCATCGTTGCGACACAACTCCAGCAGTAAAGCTTCGGTGACGTTTTGGGCCCATGGTGCGCCGCATTGCAAATACGGCGCACCATGTTTGGTGGTGGTAGCGGGCCGCACAATTACTGGCGCATCCCTGCTACTTTGCAGGGATGCAACGGTAATTGCAATTCTGCCCCTTAGGGGCGTACTTACTTACGCGTTCTGGCGCATCTCCAGAGATGCGCCAGATCAAATGCGTCACGCAAAACTACCCTTGCGACACGGCAGATGCGCCTCATTTACAATGCGGCGCGCCCTGGCGCAATGGTAGGCACTTGCGTGACGCATCTCATCACGTAAGAGCGGCGCATCGCTGGAGTCACGTCGCCAACGCAATGCAACTCCAGTGATGCTCAGGGCCACCCAATACTTAACATGCTGTGTCAGTCCTTACGCCTCTTTCAAGCAGGCATAAGGAATTGAATTGACGTAGCAGCGTCGCAGAAGTGCCTGCATTAAATCTTGTAGATTTCACGCAGGCACTTTTGCGAGGCGCACAGCCGCCGGACCGCCCACCCTGCGTACTAGGAACGCACCCATTGTGGCGCAGGCCCATGGCTTTATAACGTGACGCATCTCCCTAGATGCGTCCATTGTAAATGACTCGCAGGGATGCGCCACGTTTACGCCGCTGTTGCGTCACGCAAGGCAACGTAAACGTGGCGCAAGGGGCTTGTAAATGTAATCTGCCCCCTAGTGTCTAGCATTACGCAGTTCTGTAAAGTACACTCATACATAATAGTTACTCAGGCCAATGAGACCACAAAATAGAAAACAAATAAGCATAGTAGCAACGCCACTGAGAAGGAGAGCAGTGCACCTGAAATGCACAGAAGATTTTGAAATATAATTTAACTACAATGTAATCGTCAGCAGCATTATTGGCTTGCTCCATGTAAAAAACAAATATTTGCAATACAACAACACAGAGCAGGAGAAAACATAGTAGTGAGTGATGAAATAGCTACTACTACTCACCAAGCCCGGGGATCTCCAAGCTGAGCTGGTCCAGCAGGTCGCGCTCCCGGTCCAGGAGGTCTGTCCAGCGGTGGGTGACCTGGCTGTAGGTGCGCTGGACCCCGGACAGTTGGGACATGGCCCAGCACACCTTCTGCCACCGCTTCCGGCGCTCCAGGATGTTGTAGCCGCCGGCCGCGATCCTGCCGCCTCCCGCGATGGTCCTGGGCAGGCGGCGCTGGACGAAGTAGACCAGCGCGCCCACTTTCTCCGGGCTGAAGATCTCCCGTTGCGTCACCTGCTCCCCCCTCAATCGCCCGCATGCTGTCCTGGCACGGGGTCCTGGACTCCTCCCCGCCTCCGCTGCGGCCCTCAAGTGCCTGGGCAGCTTCACGGCGCCTGGCTTCACCATGGTCTCGGCAGGTAAGGTAGGAAGTAGAAAATTAAGAAAGAATAGGATAGGGAAGAAGAAAAGAAAAGAGTTAAAAAAAGTAGTTTAAAAGTAAACAAAAATAGCAGAAAAGACAAAAATATACAGCTAGGAAAAGAGAGGGATAGATAAGAAGCAAAATCGTTAGAAAAAAAACTGAAAACAAGCAAAGGATGGCAAAGATAGCAAGAGGATAAACACCATGCCCAGACACAGGAAATGAATGAAAAACAAGATGGCCGCCCGTTCACGAGCGCGAAAGTAAGTTCGCACGCGATTTTCCTCGCGATCTCGTGCGAACTTGTACTCGCAATGCGCTTACTTCGCGAGATTATACATAGCGGCCGGAAACGGAAATACGTCACGCAAACAAAATGGCCGCGCCCATACTCGACCTTGGGGTGAATACTGCAAAAAAACTCGCGAAATAACACGCCGCAAAAAAAAAATATAAAGCTCATTCACACGAATTGGCGGCTTCGGCGGTCGGTTTCACACGACGCCGAGCCTCGCAAATAGCGCGAAATTACCGAAAAACGATTTTTGCAAAAGCAAAACAAATGAGCAGGTGCAAAAGGTCAATCTCATGATTTGTAACGATTCCCTGTTGTGCTTCCTGAGGGGGCCCTCCAGAATTCGGTTGCCTGCTTGCAACTATTGTTGTGTGACCCTGCTCTGACCTTAACTGTATGCCACAAAGGTCCTGATTTACAGCTAAGGGAGCAGACAAGCAGGTGCCAGGCTGGAACTTCAAATTCAGTGACACATTAATTAGCCCCTAATTCATTATTGTCAGTTGGGGCAGGGCAGGTGTTGTTAATAAACTAACCCCAAATTAATTCATGTCAGTTGAAGCAGGGCAGGTGTGCCTGCTTTCCCCCCCCATCTTCTACAGTGATGATGAACCAGAGGGTGGCATTGATGTAACAGAGGGTGGCATGGGTCAAAGAGAGGGTGGTAGTGGTGAAACAGAGGGTGCTGGGAGGCTGTGATGATGAACCAGACGTAGAAACATATGTATGAAAGTGTAGGGTAGAGCACAGCTATTTCAACTGTAGGTTCAAGGTAGTTTTCGTGCCTCCGGAGCCCCCTCCCCGTCTGGAGGGATATTGAGTACGACCTTTAGTAGCAACTGCACCTGTCTCGGTGTGGTTGTCCCTCCGGGCACCGATTTGTGCTGATTCAGCTCTGGGTTTTCTGTTATTTAAACATCAAATTCATTTGAAGGTTCAAAAATAAAGGTCGTTATTCTTTGGTTGTGAGTGTGTTTCTTTTATTTCTCATAAAGATATTTCACACACATAAAAAACGTTTTCGTTGTATTCCACATGAATTCCAATGCATTTCGGCAGTATTATTCTGCCTTCATCAGGGAAATAGTAAATCTATAAATTAAAAAAACACAATTTCAGTCTATTGTACTGTCTGTTTAAATTAAACTTATCTGGCTAATAAACAATCTCTGAATATATTAGCTTCTTATGTTAATTCCTTCTATGCGTTATGATGCTCTTTCCGATTTCTAACATTCTGTGAACAACGGTATTCAATGCATACAAAGTGCGTGTAACTGATTCTTTGTTAAAATGTATCTAGATTAGCCGGCTATTGCATATTATCGTCTACGCGGCGCTGGTTACAATGTTTTCAACAAACCTCGCGTTACGCGCTGGTGGTGTATTATCACCCTGTGCAAAGATTTCGTCTCCGTTAACACATTGCTGCTGGACCGCGTTACAAAAAAGCTCGGGAATTGGAGGTATTACGCGCTTAATCGCCTAACTCTTAGTTTACTCACTTTCTCTGCGTTTCTAGTGCTCGCGCCATTCCTCTACGGACTGCTGGATGTTGCTTCCGGTGTTTACGCCCCTGGCGCATGCGCTTTAATATGCTAGTTCAAAATCGGATTTTTTCCACTAATGCTAGTTTGAATGTCCTAGCTTTATTAACGAGTTAAACTTAGGAGATCTGAAGCCAGAGCTCGGTACCACTATATACAATGTGCTGCAAATGTGCTGCCGTGCTTTTTAACCGTCCCGTGTTATAACTGCAACACATGCAACAATATCATTAAGGGCGCAAGTATAACACATCCACAAAGGGGTTATCCCATACCTCTAAAAGTGAATGCAACATGCGATTCGAGTAATCTGATTTACATGATCAAATGTCCCTGCGGAGACGTGTATGTTGGACACACCGAACGAAAACTCAAAGTTCGTATCAACGAACACAAGAGTACCATTAGACTCAAAACTCAGAAAACCACAGTAGCTGAACATTTTACACTAAAACAACACACAGTCAGCCAACTCAGAGTATGTGTATTGGAAATACTGCCCAAATTGGAAGGACCTATGAACAAAACCAGACTGTTAAAACAGGAGAATTACTGGATTTACAACCTGGGCAGTCTGAAGCCCGGGGGACTCAATGAAAGAACCGAATTTTTGTGTTATTTATAAATATCAGTTGTGTTAACATTGATTAAATATCCCACTTGTAGATATCACGTTCGAGCGCATCATCAGCTTGCAAGCACATTTGCAGCACATTGTATATAGTGGTACCGAGCTCTGGCTTCAGATCTCCTAAGTTTAACTCGTTAATAAAGCTAGGACATTCAAACTAGCATTAGTGGAAAAAATCCGATTTTGAACTAGCATATTAAAGCGCATGCGCCAGGGGCGTAAACACCGGAAGCAACATCCAGCAGTCCGTAGAGGAATGGCGCGAGCACTAGAAACGCAGAGAAAGTGAGTAAACTAAGAGTTAGGCGATTAAGCGCGTAATACCTCCAATTCCCGAGCTTTTTTGTAACGCGGTCCAGCAGCAATGTGTTAACGGAGACGAAATCTTTGCACAGGGTGATAATACACCACCAGCGCGTAACGCGAGGTTTGTTGAAAACATTGTAACCAGCGTCGCGTAGACGATAATATGCAATAGCCGGCTAATCTAGATACATTTTAACAAAGAATCAGTTACACGCACTTTGTATGCATTGAATACCGTTGTTCACAGAATGTTAGAAATCGGAAAGAGCATCATAACGCATAGAAGGAATTAACATAAGAAGCTAATATATTCAGAGATTGTTTATTAGCCAGATAAGTTTAATTTAAACAGACAGTACAATAGACTGAAATTGTGTTTTTTTAATTTATAGATTTACTATTTCCCTGATGAAGGCAGAATAATACTGCCGAAATGCATTGGAATTCATGTGGAATACAACGAAAACGTTTTTTATGTGTGTGAAATATCTTTATGAGAAATAAAAGAAACACACTCACAACCAAAGAATAACGACCTTTATTTTTGAACCTTCAAATGAATTTGATGTTTAAATAACAGAAAACCCAGAGCTGAATCAGCACAAATCGGTGCCCGGAGGGACAACCACACCGAGACAGGTGCAGTTGCTACCAGACGTAGAAACAACATAGTCGCGACCGTTGCGAGCCAACAAGTAAGTTCGCAATTGCGAACTAGTACCAAATCCTCGCGAACTGGCAGAAACACTTGCGAACACAAAAAAAAAAACATCCGCAAATTCACGGGAATTCGCGGATTTTGCGGATTGCGAGCTCGCAAATTCGCTAAATTCGCAAACGCCAGAATCGCAAAATTCGCCCATGCTTAGTTAATGTATGCTGGCTCTTGGTCATGGAGGGCTCTGTAGGCCTTGCATCAGCATTGTTTGAATTGGCTTCATTTCTGGATGGGGATCCAGTGAAGGTTCCTGAGGTAGGGGTAATGTAGGTCCATTTGGGGACGTCGAGATGAGCCTGGCAGCTAAGTTCTGAATCATCTGGAGTATCTTCAGGAGTTGGGGTGGTGATTACTGCATAGAACAGTTCAGCCGGGCTAGGGTTTGAGTGACTGTTTTCCTGGTGCTGATGGGAAGCCACCTGAAGATCTTTAGGAACTTGTGATGTATTCAAAATCTCCATAGTGATAGCTAAATGGTAAACAAAAAATAAGGAATATTAAGGTCTGTACTATGAATATTTTATATAATAAAAAAGTGTTGAAGCTTGGAGAGATGACACGTTTCATCTCTTCCTTTAGAACTTTTCATATCTGCCTCAGAAATTGACTATTCACCTACAAATGTGACAAGTAATTTGGTAACTAATCATGCAATGCAAATGCAAATTAAGTACGTTTGCAAGTGCAGGAATTAAAAGGGTGCCCGGAATTAAAGGCTTTATTGCAGGTATCTAATGAATAATTTTAAGACATATTCAAATTGTAGGCCATCTTCTAAGTATGGCTATGGAAAGTCTTTATTATTGTAAGTTAGTAGTCTGGAGTACGAGCCAGCTATGTACAAGTAAGAACTAGATAGTAACAATTACATATTCATTCATATTTTTAAATTATTGAGTGGTTAAAAAACACACACATTTCTGCAACTTAATGCATTAATATCTGAAGATGCAGATAAGTTTTCCTATATTTCCATCTGCCCATGGATAGTCTTTCCTGCTGTTAAAGGTTCAACACCAGTGTGACTTGGACTCACTATGCGTAATTGGAGCATAGAGCATAGGGCTACTGCACTATGTAAATTGATACTTGTATAGCGCACTACTCACCCACAAGGGTCTCAAGGCACTTGTCTGAATACCGCTGTGGAACCCATCCTGGCTTTCCCTGTGAGGCGTCCACTCCTGGGCACCCCCAAGGTGGAGGCCAGGCATCCTTAGCGTTGTGGGGGCTTTTGTGGAGATTAAGCAAGCTATTGCCCAGAGCTGGACTCCATGATTGGAATAGGCACTCAGGCGAGAATTATCAGGTACGTGGAATTTTGAGCCCAAGTCCTGCCAAGGAATTGAACCCAGGTCCCAGGCTAGACCTCTGCATCAGGGTCTGCCGCTCTAATCATTGAGCCACACTTCTCCATTTGAAAGGTTGTGGAATAGTAACCAAAGTAAGACTGTGACAGAATATAGGCCTGAGCACCAAAATAAAAGAGGCCGCCATTAGCCAAATCAGATAGCTAAACAAGCATTGGCAAAGCCAATAGGTTTCTCCTATGCAATATCTATTGACTATGTCAATGTTTTTAGACATGTTGCAGAGCAGTGTGGACTGCTGAGCAACATAGCTTAAATTAGCGAAAAAAAGTGCTATGACATGGCCAGTGCTGGCTGCATTGAAGCACATTTTGTTCTGATGACTAGTGGACAGAGAGATGGAACAAGCAAGGATGAAAGGATGAAGTAGGAGGTGGTAGGAGGAACGGTGAAAGAAACAAGGACATAGGAGTTTCTTGCAATGGTGTTCTGTTGCTTGGTTTGAATGTTTCTCACAGTACAAAGGAGTGTTTTTAATCTCCCAAAAGGACATGCTGCCACCTAATCAAACACCAAGAAGTAAACTGAACCAAACCCAAGACTCCCAAGAACAAGCTGACACATGAGACAAAAATGCTTCTTGTGAAGCCCATTTTAGGAAACCCAGAAACGGTGGGACTAGGCTCCTTCTGTGCTATTTACATTGAATTCAGTGTGTGAACGTTCATCTTCACTATATTGCCAGTAACCCGGAACAGGCTGATACAACTACTTTCATTTCCTAAATTGTATATAAAACTAGCTGTGACTAGCAACCGGGTGGGGAAGGTGCAAGCAGTAATTAGAGCGAGGTGGGCGGAAGTACAGGCCTGCAACGAATGGGGAAGGGGCATACAGTGACAGAAGTGAGGTGGTGGTAGGGACGGGAAAGCAACAAACTGAATGGAAAATAATTACCTATTTTGCAAGTAAACAATACTAAAAGCTCTTAATGGCAGTGAACCCACCCTGAACTGGAAGTATAACTTTAGATCGTGCAGTTTTGTTATTGTATACCAATATTGCTCTAGGCTGGGAGTTAGTTTAATTTCCAGGAAGATTCCTGTTAGTGAAGATGACTCACTGTTTCTCAATGTATTGTGCATTACCATTTCCCAGTATTTTTCTTTTTACATCTTTTTCGAGGGAAAGAGGGAACTTGTTGGGTCATTCCACAATGCTATTATGTCAATACTTGTTAAGGTGTCTCTAACCTCGCATACCCATTTTATTTGATGAAAATTGTCTGCCTTTATAATATCTTTGAAAGCAGTAGCATACAATGCCAATTCTGGTGTAGTGCAGATTCTATGCCAGTATAGTAGAGGGCGCAGTTTTGCAGTGTCTGCAACTGGTGTTCTACCCAGGTCATGGAGTAGGGGACACACTGGGGTACTTTTTGGGAGGTTGATAATTTTTCGTAGGAACCTATTTTCTACTACGGTGAGCTTAGACAGGTTCTCACAGCCCCATAGTTCTGCCCCGTAGAGGGCTGAACTGATGACTTTCATGTTAGATATCTGGAGCACCATACTGATTGGTTTTGTGACTGAGGTATTATACTCAGAATATAGCACTCCCGACAGCTGACGGTGCTTTAGAGTTTCCAGATCAATGTTATGATTTCATTTCAAGTCATCCTGAATATTGACCCCCAGATAAGTAAACTCATTGACTTGATCTAACGGACGATCATTCACTCTAATATCACCTTTATATGCTCTATATTGGTTAAAAGACATGAGTTTCTTTTCAACACATGAACTTCCAGGCCCCGGGTGAAGCAAAACTACTCAAATATTGACAGGGCCCGTTGAAGGCCACCCTGGGTCTTTGAGATGATCAATGTGTCGCCTGTGACCATTAATATAGGGATTTTCACACCTGCTAATGTTGGGGCATCAGTGGCGATAGATTCTATACAGTTCACTATTCCATTCATAAACAAGGAGAATAGCGTGGGTGCCATGATGAAGCCCTGATGTATGCCTCTCTCTATTGGAAAGGGACTGGTAACATTACCCTGAGAACCCCATCGGATTTTGGCATAATTGTCCTCATGTAATCTGATGATGAGGGTTAGCAATTCCGATGGCATCCCCATTTCTTGCAGAGTCACCCATAGTTTGGTACGGGGAACAAGAGCAAATGCTGACTTGAGATCAACAAAGGCATCAAACAAGCTACCCTTGCCCAGAACCACTATCTTCCAGTATAATAAGATAAACCAAAACACCTGGTCAATTGTGCTAGTGTAAGCCCAAAGTCCGGCCTGCAGAGGGGATAAGATACTATATTCATCTATCCACTATTGGACCTTGTTGAGAATTAGTCACCCCATTACCTTCTGCAAGGAATCTATCCAACTAATGGGCCTATAGTTTCCAGGATGAGATTTATCCCCTTTTTTAAAAACTTGGATAAATGTATCCCCTTTCCACGAGTCGGGGAATGGTGCACCATGGCCAATAGCATTAGCCAGTAAGAAAATATATCAGCACCATCTAGCCTTATCATAGAGGACAATATCCCCTGGAATACCATCTAGGCCAGGTGCTCTTCCACCCTTTACTGATCTGAGTGCTACATCGACGTTAGCTCTCCAAAAGGCTTCATCTAGATAAAACGAGTAAGTAATCTCACTCGAATCTTCCTAAGATGAACTGCAGGCGTATTGTGGTTTAAAATGATTAACCCAATCTTCCTAAGTTAGATGATTTTGTGGTTGTTGCAGTTGCCCTCCTCTGTCCAATTTTATTATATTCCAGAAGTGCTTGGTGTTACTTGAGGCACAAGCCTCCTTAAGATCCTGCCATCTTCATCATCCAAAATTTTCTTTGCCTTTTTCTGGGTGCTCCTATAAACTTGCCTAGCTGCACGCACTGCAACTGGAACACCTACTTTAAGAGCTAGCCCTAGTGATTCACGTGCCACTCTACATTCTTTATTAAACCAGTGACCAGATTTCTGGTTTATAGCCTTTTTAGGCTTGCCCTGTTTAATAAAATGCGCGCGCAAAAGGGCAAAGAATTCAATACGAGTGTAGATGGAAAGCTCAGGAGCCCCTATACTAACTGCTCTAGCCTAAAGCGCCATTATGGCACAGTCGATATTCATAGCGATACTAACTACAAGTTCGGGCTTCTCTAATATCTTTACCCATTTTAAGCGTCTCATATCATTAGAGGGGACGACATCGAATGAGAGCAGTTCACTACCTAGTTTGTGCAGATGCCTTATATTGCATTAGTCCTAGGATTGCACACAAGGGGTTATGATCACTCTCTAGCCGGTCCCTAACAATCATATCTCCAAGAGTGTGCCATAATTTCAAGCTAATTAGTAACTAATCTATGCAACAAGCACTGTGTCCGTTATTAAATGTGTTAGCCCCGAGTCTATCTGATGGCGATGTTCCGTTTGCCGTCCACAAACCCTTTTCCAAACAGATAGAATTGATTTGAATGGCCACATCCGTCCACTTTTTTATGGGTGCAAGCTCCAGTTTTGGAATGCCCTACTTGGCATCTTCCTCTTCTACGAGATGGCCCTCCTCATTGGCAATGGGCTCAAACGATGAGTTAAAGTCGCCCGCAATTATGACACTGCTCTTCTGAATATAGGTCAAGAAGATCGTCGAGAGCCGTTAAAACTTCCGACTTCTTCCCTCTAGTTCCTCTCACGTAAACTTTGTAAATGTCTATGTTCCCTTGTAACCCCATATTCAGTCTAATGGCCTGGATGTCATAACTCTGAGTTGAGAGCACTTGGATATTAAAGCCTAATTCTTGCCACATTCAAATTGTCAATCCCCCTGATGGACGCCCTATTGCTCCTCTGATAGCTGGGATATAATAGTTTAAATAGCCTGGATAATAGAGGGGCACCTGGCCAGATTTCCTGAAAGGGGCAGATGTCATAGCACTCAATGAAGGCATTCCACTCGGGAGATGTAGTCTTTAAGCTCAACCCTGCAATGTTCCAAGACAGCAGGGATTCCCTTAGAGAGGTAGGACAAGATGGCAATGGCCCACTAAATCTATTAGGAGATGTGCAACCAGCCTCCCTCAGGCCCTCTATCAAAAGTGGAGATATAGATGTGATCTTTAAAGACTGAACTGTACCTGTGTTCAATAGCTTCGTACTGGAAGGACTACCCCTGATATTTGTACTGATTATGGGGTATCCTTGATGCTTTTGGTGCGACTCGCTCTTGAACCCATCATTATTATCCAATGTGGAGCATCCCGACTAACTGGTAAGTGACTGCCGGGGAGATATCTAGTCTGGCTACTCGTAGGAGATCGTCTAAACTGAATGGATGACGATCTAGGAGAACTAGTTTGAAACTACAGAGCAAACAGATTTTCATCTAGATCTGCCCTGGTCAGGGTAAGCTCAATACAGTCTGACTGGTGGGCTGGAGAAGTGAGCCTGCGAACCATGACAATGTCTTCCCTTATCACTGAACGACATCTCCTGACATACCGTATCCAATGAATAACTTTATTAGTCAGGGAATCCACAATCTCTGTACCTTTATTGATGTCGTGCTTGGGCACATTCACCATGTAGCTAAGGGCCGGGTTAGGGGTGTTCTGTTCAGACAACCTGGTTTGGGAGCTACACTGAGGATGTTGAGTCTGAGAGAAAGTGTATGTGATGCGCAATGTCTGGTCCCTCAATGCTGCTACCCTGTGGAAGTTATTGAGATTGCTTATGTTAGGATGCAGTAGGTGCTTAATCGTAGATGATGGTGTCACTAGCTTTTGACTTTTGACCATACCAGTGGGATGGCCATTAAGGTTAGTGCCCGTGGCAGGGGGAACTGGTCTTCTCACAGAATTGGTGACCTGGAAGCACGGGGTGATGACTTGCCGTAGAGTTAACACTCTCTATACGAGAGAAATCCTGTTGCGATAGAAGCGTAACCATAGAGGTTAAATCTACAATCATAGTTTTCATGGTCCCTACTTTGAGTCGGAGCATGTTGACTAGTTGGAACATGTCCTGAGACTCTGAATAAGACCCTGACACTACCTCTATTGTTAGCTGAAGGTAACTGACCAATCTGGGACCTCTCTTCTCTATCTGTGCTAGTCAGATTCGACAAGGGCAAGAATCTGTTTGAACATATGATTGCGGGGTCTATTTGTTGAGGGTTAGACCTAGATGAGATAGCGGTTGAGTATCCTGCTCTCATTGGGTCACGCTTTCCCTCAACGTTAGAAATAACTGGCCCTTTTTTGCGTGGTTTATGAAACATAGCAGGAATAGCCGGATGACAATTTGGGCTTCAATTAGTGGATTGGGTGGATCAAGAGGGGACTTATCACAGGCAGTTTTTGCATTAGACACTGCCTCTAGTTTATCCTCACACTCGCTAATGAGGGTGTCAATATGATCTAAAGATACAGTTACTACCTTCATGCCTGTGTAACTTTCTAACCTTTTACCCTTTGATACCCCATCTAGTTCCATCTCCTCTATCCCAGCTTCCTTCCATAGCCTTTCTTTTACCCATGCTTTTAGGTTGTACGACCCAACCAAAATGGTTGCAAATGCTTTCAAAACTAAAACAGATCCAAAGTTATAATCAGAATGAAACTTGTCATATGTACACTCGACAGAATGGGACAGTACAAGACACTTTGAGATTCAAAGTTCTGCACATTTGCTCCTCCACAAATTGTAATTAGGGGACGACAAAAATTATCAGATAATCAATACGTCAATGTCTGGTAAAGGTCCATGGGACAATCCAACATCGGGGCACCAGGCAAAAGAGAAGTGTCCCTGCCTTGCTTCTTCCTGTCAATGACGGGCAAGGACAGGTCCGCCGTTGGCCCGAGCTTTGCCGGGGCGCTTCCTGTGCAGATTATATGTGCCTCCGGGTGCTTGTTGGCTGATGTGAGCGCCTCCCTGGCACGATGCTTCCTGGGGGCTGAAGTCCCTGTAGCAGTCGACAGCTGGCTGACAGCAAGGAGGGCAATTTGCGGGCTCCCGCGCAGCGGGAATCCCGTGCTGATTATATGCACCACCGGGCGCTTGTTGGCTGACGTGAGCGCCTCCCTGGCACAATGCTTCCTGTGGGCTGAAGTCCCCTTGTAGCAGTGGACAGCTGACTAGCGGCAAGGACGGCAAGTTGTGGGCTCCCGCACAGCGGGAAGCACGAGCTGATTATATGTGCCTCTGGGCGCTTGTTGACTGACGTGAGCGCCTCCCTGGCGCAATGCTACCTGGGGGCTGATGTTCCCTTGTAGCAGTGTTCGAACCAAATGGAACTATGACTCCGCACTCTAGTATTTTTGACAGTAAAAGCTTTTATAAACCAGGTTTCTGAAGTGTGGTTGGTGATTGATGTGAGTACCCTTCTGAGTCACAGGGTCAAGTATAAATGTCAATGCGTGTTTCTTGAACCTCAAGATACACATTCACATCCGCACTCTCTTGACTTTCATATAAAAGTGAACATATTTGTTTCATTGGTTATTCGAAAAAAACTTTTTCCACTCAGTTATTCATCTGTTCATTTCATTTAATTATCATGAAATTGTCAGTTTTCCATTTTCTTATTCCTTAGATAGTTCACCGATTATCATGGTAGTGTATCACTGTTTATATTGCCCATATCCTATTCGTGTTGTGGTAAATAAATATTTACCGTCGGAATTTCTATGCGGTAAAGTTCAATAAGAATAACTCAATCGAAAATAAAGAGACAAAGTCCGTGGCAGCTGAGTTTCAAAATGGGTTTTATTCCATAAAATGGAATGGTTCGAACCAGGATATCATGTTCCTTTCACCATAAAGGATCAGGAAGGGATAGAGCATACTTTATTGACAGAGTACAACTTTTATAGTTAATGCACAGAATGGTGATCAATACAGAAGGCGTAACAGCTGAGAGAAACGAGATAAGAACACATGTGCGTAACAATACGTAATCAGAAGGCGTGCACTAGGGCGTACACGGAGGTGTGTGCTAGAAAACGTCACATGAAAGTGTCACAGGTGGGTGGATACATAATGGAATCTTGCAGTGTCAGCGGAAATCTGTAGCAAGGATGCGCGCGCAGCAGCATGACGTGTGACTGACGTGAGGCTGGAGGGTGCAGGGGACTTGACATTTAGCACTAGAAGAAAGAGACAGAAGTCTGGCATGTCAGATCAACTCGTTCCTAAATCATATCTGATATCTTGTGTTTGGGGAACTATATTATCTAGAAAGAAAGGTCTCTCGGGCAGAGGCTACTCTATACTGACTATTAATGCGTGCATATGTGACTAGGTGTCTGCGTGTAATGCGAGGGGCCATGGGCCTACCATGGTAACAGGAGCAATGAATTACTTGCATGGAGACAGAGAGGCCGGGCCCTTTGCTCTGCAGCCGGGGAAATGTTTATCTATTCTGCTAGACTGGAATGTGTTTTCGAGGAGCTGAACTCGGCTATACTGATAACTTGAAGGCAAAATACTGTCTTTGGCAGGCAAGCAGGCCGAGCCGGGCACCGCTCGCCGCGCAGGGAGTAGGACAGAGGTCAGGGAGGCATCCCACGTTGCAGCTTTTCAGGAGGCAGAGAACAGAAAGGGCTTGATGGCAGAAATCAGGGCCTAGCTCTGCAGGGCTAGGAAAAACGTGGAAGTGCACCATGAAAAGACGTTGGCAAGGCATACTTAGGAACTGAATTATCGATCCATTCATGGCGGATCTGAAAGAGGACATGTTAACGTTGGACGCAAATGTATTTGCGTCTTCATAGCAGGTCGAGGAGGGAAGTTACATGCACTTTAAGCTCGTACATGGAGACGGTGGGGTTCACGTTAGGGGACACAATTGACTATATAAATTTATATTACCTCATTCCCTCCTTGTCCCCTACGGACCCTTCATGATACATCAATCCTCATTAGTCCATCTATTTGTTCATATAACATCATTTGCTCTTCCTTTTTCAGACGGGATTTAGAACGTGGACTTGGATGAGAAAAACAGGATGTGGCGCACAAGCCGCAAATCGCCGGCCCACATTGTATACATAGGCAACAACTGAATACTATGAGAAGGGCTATTCCAAGGAAGGATAGGACTTTCCAACCCCAGGCTGACAACACGCTCCAGAACCAACCGGACCAAGTCCAGGTACCTGGATTCTGGTGTATCTGACTTGCAATCTTATGGAGACGTGTATTGGCTTTATATACTGAGGGTGCATTATTTGGAATGAAAACACAGCAGCTCGATCCGAGGACTTTACAGGCCCCGCCCCTATCGGCCAGGATGACGTCAAGGACGAGACGATTTTGAAGAACGACAAGTCTCATAGCAGACTGTTCCTCGGTCAAGTTACCTAGGGCGGAAGTAGTTTCATTCACTACTGCTTCGAGGGTTCTGGTTAAGTGACGTATAGATTTACTATTAAAAACAGCACCTAAATAGGGAAAGAAACCTTTATTGAAATCTGTGTATCGTTCCCATGCCGTTTCAGTATAGTCGACAAGCGGGAGATCTCTCTTGGGTCTATGAACTAGATGGGAGTTTCTATGATAATCAGGTGGAGCTAGGAAAACAGGTGGCAGAAGGAATGCAATGTAACATGTCCCATCCCAATCTAGTGGCAAACGTATATAGGCTGTATGACCACAAATGAAATAGGAATGGCGGGTAGCTTTGAATGTAGACTTGCCTTTATCACTGAATTCGATCACAGTAGTACATTTACTATGACCTAGAGGTACTGAACCATTCTTTCTGACACATAATTCGCCTTTGACGGGTAATACTGACATAGAGGGTAAGTCTGGTCCTGTATCAGACTGAACATTTAGAATCATGAGGTTGAGTGTATAATTACCTAATCCATATACTTCATTTTCTAGATCGGTCCCTGTCCTTTGTGGAAGACCCTCCTTGTTAGGGTAACATACTTTATGCAGAACTGTGTTCAGATTTCCCCATATCCAACTGCCTTTGTAGACTATGGACTCGGAGTCTAATGAATTTATTAAACTAAACCAGGCACCACAGGAACCATTATGTGTGAACGGATACGGAAAGAGGGGCAAGACTCCCTTGTATTTCTGATAGGGAGGAAGTCGGCCACATATCCAACAATTGGTAGCATTGCTGGTCTGATGAGAATGATGTAACATACTGATAAAAGTATTGTTGCGCAGCGCAAGTCGGTAAGCTAACTCATGCGGGGGTAGTTCACTGAAGGTATGCTCGACAGTGCTGTTTGAAAAGAAACGTGCATGTATGGTACAGGTGGCATCTCTTTGGAATTCTCTGCCCCTTAAGATTCGCTCAGAGCACAAGATCCTAGTATTTAGGAAACTTCTTAAAACCTACTTGTTTCCACAGTAGTGAGTTATCGAGTTCCCCCTTCTTTGGTCTGTTGCGCCGGGATGCCCCCGGGTAAGCTGAGCGCATTACAAATTTCATATAATAATAATAATAATAATAATATGGAAAGAGGGAAATACATGTGTAGCAGAATACTTGCAGCAATAATCGTAAGACTCAAAAAAACATAATCAATAATGTCACAATACAGTGACTGCGAAGAGATTTACAATATTCTCGTTTCTTGAGCTGTTTCTGTCTATCTCTCTCTCTATTGGGGCTAACGGGTACATGTCAGAAACTGTCTAACCGATTCACCTAGGGGAGGACTTAAACAATTAAACTGTCTGACTTGCTAGACCTCAGCTTTAATTTATACTCTTGTTGAGGAGTTTTCTCTACCAGGGGAAGTTTAGAGTCACTGGAATCTGGGCAGTCCTTAGAGGGGGAGGAAGAGTCAGTCTCTGGCGGCGATCCGTAAAGTTTTTTAACATGACTCATATGGACCCATCCTTTGCGGCCCTCCAACTTCACTGCCGTCCTCATGGTCAATAAGACGAGCTTCGGCTCCTGCCAGCGGGGCTCCAGTGGGCTTCTCCTGTCGAAATGTCTTACAAAAACGAAATCCCCCGGTGTAATCTCGTGTGGCTTCACCTCGATATTGTCGGGAAAGGCTGCAGCTACCTGTGAACGACAAGATTGTAGTGCAGACATCAAGGAGGCAAGGTAATCTGTCAACATGTTACTATCAACATCTGTAATTTTTCGAGGCAGAGGCGTCCCCCACATATTCGGTGGCCTACCAAAGACCACCTCGTACGGGGATAGCCCTGTTCTAGAGTGTGCAACCATTCTCATGTAAAACAATGCAACTGGCAAGGCGACTATCCAGTCTACCCCTTTCTCGGCACAGATTTTAGCAAGACGTGTTTTCAATGTCTGATTGTGGCGTTCCACGAGACCTGCTGCCTCGGGATGTCGGACGCAGTGGAGTTTCCACTGATATCCTAGCAGGAGTGAAACCTGCTTCATTAATTCGGACGAGAATGGTTGGCCGTTATCTGAGTACACGACACGAGGCAAACCGTACCGTGGGAAGAATTCACGAACCAGCTGCTTGGCAGTGGTCGGAGCAGTGTAATCTGGGACTGGATATGCTTCTGTCCAACGGGAAAGTGTACAAACAACTACGAGAACATATTTGAATCCTCGACATCGTTCCATCTGGATATAATCCATCTGGAGGACTTCAAAAGGGTAATCGGGAGGATTGAATCCACCTTGCTCTACGGGAATGCTTTTACCTGGATTGAACTGACAACAGATCATGCAAGTACGCACTTTCTGTTTTGCTGCTGCTCGTAAATGTTTGTTGTACCAGAGATTCTGTAAACTGTCTAACATGGCTTTTTCTCCCAGGTGTGCTGGACTATGTGCAGTGTTGATCATAACTTGAACCATAGAGTCGGGGAGAAACCATGTGGCTTTTCCCTTCGTCACCCATCCCTGATCTGTCTGGATCCCTCCTAGTTCAGTCCATTTCTTTATTTCGTCTGGAGTAGCATGTGTCTGTATGTCAAGTACATCTAGTGTGGGATCCTTAACTGTCATGCAATGTGTCGGTGTCGGTGTCGGAACTATTGTCTTTGTCATGTCAGATGCATGTGTATGAGTCAGAGCTGTGTGTTTTGCGGTTTGATCTGCCAGGTCGTTACCCTGGGAAATGGTATCGGTAACTTTAGTATGTGCTTTACACTTCATGATGGCTATGGCTGAAGGCAGATGTATTGCTGCTAACAGTGCTTGAATGAGGGGACCATGTTGTATTTTGGCTCCGTGAGAGGTCAAGAAACCTCTTTCCTGCCAGAGTACACCGAAGTCGTGTACGACTCCAAATGCATAACGTGAATCTGTGTATATGTTAACATTCCTGTTTTTGGCTATTATACAGGCTCGGGTCAGAGCAATAAGCTCTGCAGCTTGAGCAGACAGTGTATCAATGCGGTGTGTTTCTTTGACTTCAGTTTCAGTGGTCACTGCATATGCGGCCACTAATTCGCCTGTGCTTGTTCTCATACATGAACCATCCACGTAAAGTGTCAGGTCTGGGTTAGTCAGTGCAACATCTGTTAAGTCTCGTCGGGGCTTTGTTACTGCATTAATGATCTCTATACAGTCATGTGGAACTGGTTCTGTGATGTTCGAAGGTAACAATGTGGCAGGATTGAGTATGTTACAGCGTCTGATTTCTATGTGTGGCTGGAACAATGTCAATTCATAACCTGTCAGTCGTGCTATAGTCAAGTGTTGAGTCTGTGTTCTATTTAAAAGAACTTCCACAGAGTGTGGTACTTGTACTGTCAGGGGATGTCCTAACACTATGGAATCACTTTGTCGGATTGCTAAGGCTGTTGCTGCAACTGATTTTAAGCACGCAGGCAGAGCCTGGGCTACTGGGTCTAATGTACTCGAAAAATAAGCACAAGGCTTATGTGAACCTGCTTGATCTTGTGTGAGGACAGACAATGCTGTACCATCACGTTCTGTAACAAAGAGTGTAAAAGGTTTGCTGTAACAAGGTGTTGCTAAAACTGGTGCTTGACATAATGCTTTCTTTAATTCATCAAAAGCCTGTGTGTGTTCCTGAGTCCAAGGGAGGACAGTCGAAGTCGCTGCCTCCTGTGTTGTCAACTGTATAAGTGGCTTGGCTAGAAATGCGTACTGGGGAATCCATTGCCTGCAGTAAGAGGTGAGGCCAATGAAGGCCCGCACTTCCTTTTGTGTCGTAGGTTGCGGTAAGTGTGCAATTAACTCGATGCGGTCAGGTGTTAGCTGTCTCCCCCTCTTGGACAGCAAGTGCCCAAGGTACACCACTTGCTGAACACAGAATTGTAACTTTGAAGGGGAAACCTTGTGTCCTTTGTCAGCCAGAAAATGTAAGACTGTCAGTGATGCGTGTTCACATTCAGGCTCGCTACGAGCGGTGATCAGCAGATCATCGACGTACTGCAGCAGGGCAGTGTTAACTGGCATTTGAATACTGTCAAGTTGTCTTTTCAATGCTTGGCTGTAGATGCTGGGGCTTTCTGTGAATCCTTGAGGTGCGCGTGCAAATTTGAAGCTTCGGCCATTTAAACAGAATCCGAAAAGATATTGGCTTTCAGGATCAATGGGGACACTGAAGAAGGCGTTCTTGAGGTCAATTACAGTGAAGAACGTCGCCTCTGAATCAATAGCAGTCAATAAGGATGAGATGTCGGGGACCACAGGGTACTGTGGCACAATGCATTTATTTAATTCTCGCAGATCAATCACCAACCGATAAACTGGTGGTGCATTTGGGTCAGTACGTTTAAGAATCGGAATGATAGGGGAATTACATAGATTGGAGTCAGTTTCTACAACCACTCCCTGTGCAATGAGCTCTTCAATGATTTCCAGTAAAGCCACTACAGCATCGGGTGGTAACTTGTATTGTCGGATTCGGGGCAGCACAACTCCTGGCTTGAGTGTAACACGGTATGGTGTAATGTGCATACAACCTACATCAGTTGGGCCTTTCACCCACAAATGGTCTGGTACATTTTTCAATCTGTCATCAAAATCTCGTAACACATAGTGACCTTTAAAGTCACGTAGAAATAGTCTAACTCCTTCCGGAGAACAACATATTACTGCTCCTAGAGCTTTCAGTGTCTTGATACCTAACAAGTTTTCTGGACATGACTTCGTGAGTAGTAAGTCTGTAGTGCGTGACAATGGACCAACTGCTAGGGGAACAGGTTTCGATACTTCATTAACAATAGGCTGTCCTGAAAAACCAAGGGAAACATTCTGTGAGCCTGAGAGGGGTGCCCCTGGAACCTCATTGTGACTTATTGTTGTTCGACTTGCCCCTGTATCAAACTTTCTATCCTTTCCCAATACTTGACTATGTACATAAGGACCCTCTTGATCTAAAGGAATTTCAATAAGAGGCAAGCCAACCTCCCTCTCTAGGCTGTTTCATGTGTATCGCTGATAATCGGGATAATCAGATTGTGCATACTGGTACATCTGTTGTGAAACTTGCTGTGTCGCGGCAATAGGCTGTGGCTGTGGTGCCGCTACTGTCTGTACTGTCTGTTGTGGAGCATGCATTGGCTGGGTGTTCTGTGGAACATGTTGCTGGACCTGATGTTGAATCTGGTCCTGTCTAGGCTGACGGGGTCTCTCTTTAGTTTTACCTGTGGATATGTTGTGTTTCAGGACTGCACATTCATTTACATAGTGACCTGGCTGTTTACAGTAATTGCATGTCCCTTTAACAGGAGCCGCCGAATTATTAGACTGTGTCATACCCCTTTTCTGACCATCAGCTGGGACTGACTGAGCGACTAACATTTTAATTTTCGTATCTTTCATACGCCTTTGTTCGTGATCTTGTTCTTCTCTAATTCTGTTCTGGTGGTACTGTAACATTTGTAACATTTGGGATGGCGTATTTGCTTGCCATGTACTCTCGACTTTATATACACGGTTCTTAACCTGGGGCAGGGAATTCTCGACTAATTTGGTTACAAAAAGGTGCGGGTATGACTCGCTACTTGGTTTCAGGCCTCTTTTAATAATAAAACATTTCTCGAATCTAGAATAAAAATCACTAGTGTCTTCATCGTGTTTCTGTTTACAGGCTGAGATTGCGTCCCAGTCTTCCTTTTTCGTTGTCAATAATCTTGGCAAAACCTGTACAATTAATCCTGGTAATGCTTTAGCTTTTTCCCCAAGGCCTAACCCTGGAGTACGACCATTTTCCTCGTCTTCTATTTCGGTCCAATTAATCTTTTTATCTCCCACCTCCCATTCTTTCTCTTTGAGCTTCTCGTAAATGCCAGCTGGCAACAGTACTTTTAACATTTTCATAATATCTGAGTATGTGTAGTCACCCATGAGTAGCATATCTTTAATTTCTCGGTGAAAACCTGCAGGGTCTTTATCGTGACAGGGTACTAGTTTCTTCATTTCTAGCAATTCTATTTTAGTGAGGGGTGTATATACATATACACGTTCTAGTGTGTCATCATCTTTTCTTACTGGATGTACTTCTCGTAAGGGATTCTGTCTGTCGAAGTAAAACATTTTTCTTTCTGGTGGGGGTGGTGGAGCTGACATAAACTGTGGTTTCAGAAAAGTATTATACTTGTGTCTATGTTCTAGAATTTCTTTAATTAAATCAGTACCTAGGCCTCTCCATCTATTAGAGAGCAGTTCTATTAATATGTCCGGTAAGGGACCTGGATCAGAATGTTGGCTTTTAAACAACGTAATGAGATGCTGAATCATGTATACACTAGCTAATTTTTGTTCATCTGGGGAAAGGCTCAAGAACGTCTGAGCTACTGTATCATCATTATACATACTAGAATTGTCAGCCCATTGTACGGCGGACCGGGCTAGTTCTTGTTCATCCATGGAATTGAGTACATGGTACCCCATTCGATCTTGAAGTATTTTATCGGTAGCCTGAAACAAATGTTCAGGAGTCCTCGGATTTGACATGGCTGCTTGAAATAGTCTCTTGCTTTCTGGACGTACCGGACGTATTGTATTATTAAAGGGTCTTCCCTTACCTACATATGCTATCATTTCTCTAGCAGGTAATTGCAATATTTCTGCTGTGGTTTCTGGTTGTTCCTCCTCCTCCGAGGATTCATTCTTGTCTGTATCTATTTCTCTTTCAGGCTGTCTTCTTTCGTGTATTTTTACTACCGCTTTTCGGATCCTTCTGTACATGTTATCTATACAATTCTGTTTATCATGCTTTCCGTCTGCTATATTCTGACCCCATTTGTTAAGTGCGTTCATTTCTTCCTTGTCTACACCGGGCCTATCCTGATCTCTTATCAAGCAGTTTATGAAGAAGCGTAATATCATACTTTGAGTGTCAACTTTCTGGTATGCCATGGCCTCGCCAATACTTTCAGGACCTTCCCCCGTTTGGACAAAATGATATATTCTGTCAAGATGATCAATCATTCCTGGTAGTAACATTAAATAGTTTGCAACTCGTCGTAGACGTACTGATGCTAGCATCATTCTGTCGTCTTTACCGGGTACTGGATCATACCTACAGTCTCTGAGAGGCTCTTTAAGTATGTTGTAACTCGTTGTTTGAGGTGTACGTTGTTTTGCTAAATCCCTATAAGTCAGTCGATGTGCTTGTGGCGGCGTTTGAAAACCTCCTGTCGCACCTCCCGAGGTGCCAGGTCCAAAAGGATTTAGGGGATGAATGCCAGGAATAATAGGTGCAGGAAGGGCTGGGGGAATAGGCGCAGGATGTGGAACGGGAGGAGGAGTTTGTTGTTGCGGAAGTGGTAGATTATCTCGGGGCGGGGTGCCGTCAGCAGGTGGTACATGAACACGTGCATTTGTATATGCGGGAGCTATGTCGTCTAAATAGGAAGAAAGGAATATGTCCTTTGCGGTCTTGTGGCGTAATTTAGTCGGAACTAATGGAGGGGGCAGATCTTTTGGTACTTCTGGGGTGGCCTTAGGTAAACCCTCGGCCAAAAGAGGATACATACCATTCGCAAGAGTATTTCGCTGTCTGTCTACTTGTTCTGCTTTGACTCGTATACCTTCCTCAACTAATTCATTTTCTCGGGCTTTTTCTGAATCTTCCCTATGTTTCTCTGCTTTTCTGAATTCTTTTTCTGTTCTTTTATGCGATTCTTTACGCCACAATTCTTTAGCGTCTTTCTGAGATTGTCTAGCTTTCTTTTTCCATAGCGCTTCTTCTACTCTCATGATGCAATCTGCATCCCATGTCCCTGTAACGGGCCATCTGTATTTCTCTTCTAGGTTCTTAGTATAATCGGCCCATAAATCTAGGTACAGTATGGCCTCGAAGCCATGCTTATGGTACATAAAATTTCCGGGAGTGTCCCTGGGTGGGACAGGAATTGCTTCCTCTAGTATCCCTTTCCTAGTTCCTATCTGTCTTAATTTGCTGAATAATGGCATCTTGATATTCGGTGCTTGATACTTACTTGAACCTGAACACACTTTTGACACAGAAACACAGTAATGTATATCAAACAGTCACTCATACCACGACATTAATCACATAAAAACATTTTGAACACATATTGACTACCCTTGAACTCTAAAACGAGAACAAAATCGAACCCTTAAATGTCTTGATATACTGCTAAACAGTACAGATACACTGCTAAAACAGTGCAGACCGGGTCTGTGTACCCAAACCCGTCTTTACCGGATACATAGTAATGCACCCGTCTAGATGCGTCCCCAGCAACGGTACTCACCGGGAAGCACGGAACGGAAGGCCTCGGAAACTCGACTGGACTGGACCGGACTGGACTCGACTCGACTTGTGACGTAGATACTTCGGAACTGGTGGGCCTCTAGATACCTCGGACCTTGTTCTCTTTGGCTGGGCTCTGGTCGGGATCCTCCGCACTCCTCACCGCCTCGTCTGGGTGCTGATCGCAGTCTCCGTCACCTCCGTAGGCCTGAGGGAGATACAGGAAATCCTGCGGGTACGCGTAATTGTCCGTCTTGGCTGGGGCAGGGGGCAAAGCCTGCAACGCACCTACCGGCGCGTGGGGTGGGGGAGGGGTCCCTGTTCGGGCGCCAAATTAATGTGGTAAATAAGTATTTACCGTCGGAATTTCTATGCGGTAAAGTTCAATAAGAATAACTCAATCGAAAATAAAGAGACAAAGTCCGTGGCAGCTGAGTTTCAAAATGGGTTTTATTCCATAAAATGGAATGGTTCGAACCAGGATATCATGTTCCTTTCACCATAAAGGATCAGGAAGGGATAGAGCATACTTTATTGACAGAGTACAACTTTTATAGTTAATGCACAGAATGGTGATCAATACAGAAGGCGTAACAGCTGAGAGAAACGAGATAAGAACACATGTGCGTAACAATACGTAATCAGAAGGCGTGCACTAGGGCGTACACGGAGGTGTGTGCTAGAAAACGTCACATGAAAGTGTCACAGGTGGGTGGATACATAATGGAATCTTGCAGTGTCAGCAGAAATCTGTAGCAAGGATGCGCGCGCAGCAGCATGACGTGTGACTGACGTGAGGCTGGAGGGTGCAGGGGACTTGACATTTAGCACTAGAAGAAAGAGACAGAAGTCTGGCATGTCAGATCAACTCGTTCCTAAATCATATCTGATATCTTGTGTTTGGGGAACTATATTATCTAGAAAGAAAGGTCTCTTGGGCAGAGGCTACTCTATACTGACTATTAATGCGTGCATATGTGACTACGTGTCTGCGTGTAATGCGAGGGGCCATGGGCCTACCATGGTAACAGGAGCAATGAATTACTTGCATGGAGACAGAGAGGCCGGGCCCTTTGCTCTGCAGCCGGGGAAATGTTTATCTATTCTGCTAGACTGGAATGTGTTTTCGAGGAGCTGAACTCGGCTATACTGATAACTTGAAGGCAAAATACTGTCTTTGGCAGGCAAGCAGGCCGAGCCGGGCACCGCTCGCCGCGCAGGGAGTAGGACAGAGGTCAGGGAGGCATCCCACGTTGCAGCTTTTCAGGAGGCAGAGAACAGAAAGGGCTTGATGGCAGAAATCAGGGCCTAGCTCTGCAGGGCTAGGAAAAACGTGGAAGTGCACCATGAAAAGACGTTGGCAAGGCATACTTAGGAACTGAATTATCGATCCATTCATGGCGGATCTGAAAGAGGGCATGTTAACGTTGGACGCAAATGTATTTGCGTCTTCATAGCAGGTCGAGGAGGGAAGTTACATGCACTTTAAGCTCGTACATGGAGACGGTGGGGTTCACGTTAGGGGACACAATTGACTATATAAATTTATATTACCTCAGTGTCATCTTCGTTAAACACTAGTGTTTCAGCTCTTATTGTTGTGGTGTGAGCTATTTCCTCAAATTGCATGATGACGGTGCGAGTAGTCGGTGTGCTCAGATACTAAATGTTCGAACCAAATGGAACTACGACTCCGCACTCTAGTATTTTTGACAGTAAAAGCTTTTATAAACCAGGTTTCTGAAGTGTGGTTGGTGCTTGTTGTGAGTACCCTTCTGAGTCACAGGGTCAAGTATAAATGCCAATGCGTGTTTCTTGAACCTCAAGATACACATTCACATCCGCACTCTCTTGACTTTCATATAAAAGTGAACATATTTGTTTCATTGGTTATTCGAAAAAAACTTTTTCCACTCAGTTATTCATCTGTTCATTTCATTTAATTATCATGAAATTGTCAGTTTTCCATTCTCTTATTCCTTAGATAGTTCACCGATTATCATGATAGTGTATCACTGTTTATATTGCCCATATCCTATTCGTGTCATCTTCGTTAAACACTAGTGTTTCAGCTCTTATTGTTGTGGTGTGAGCTATTTCCTCAAATTGCATGATGACGGTGCGAGTAGTCGGTGTGCTCAGATACTAAATGTTCGAACCAAATGGAACTACGACTCCGCACTCTAGTATTTTTGACAGTAAAAGCTTTTATAAACCAGGTTTCTGAAGTGTGGTTGGTGCTTGATGTGAGTACCCTTCTGAGTCACAGGGTCAAGTATAAATGTCAATGCGTGTTTCTTGAACCTCAAGATACACATTCACATCCGCACTCTCTTGACTTTCATATAAAAGTGAACATATTTGTTTCATTGGTTATTCGAAAAAAACTTTTTCCACTCAGTTATTCATCTGTTCATTTCATTTAATTATCATGAAATTGTCAGTTTTCCATTTTCTTATTCCTTAGATAGTTCACCGATTATCATGATAGTGTATCACTGTTTATATTGCCCATATCCTGTTCGTGTCATCTTCGTTAAACACTAGTGTTTCAGCTCTTATTGTTGTGGTGTGAGCTATTTCCTCAAATTGCATGATGACGGTGCGTGTAGTCGGTGTGCTCAGATACTAAATGTTCGAACCAAATGGAACTACGACTCCGCACTCTAGTATTTTTTACAGTAAAAGCTTTTATAAACCAGGTTTCTGAAGTGTGGTTGGTGCTTGATGTGAGTACCCTTCTGAGTCACAGGGTCAAGTATAAATGTCAATGCGTGTTTCTTGAACCTCAAGATACACATTCACATCCGCACTCTCTTGACTTTCATATAAAAGTGAACATATTTGTTTCATCGGTTATTCGAAAAAAACTTTTTCCACTCAGTTATTCATCTGTTCATTTCATTTCATTCACAATTTCATGATAATTAAATGAAATGAACAGATGAATAACTGAGTGGAAAAAGTTTTTTTCGAATAACCAATGAAACAAATATGTTCACTTTTATATGAAAGTCAAGAGAGTGCGGATGTGAATGGATATCTTGAGGTTCAAGAAACACGCATTGACATTTATACTTGACCCTGTGACTCAGAAGGGTACTCACATCAAGCACCAACCACACTTCAGAAACCTGGTTTATAAAAGCTTTTACTGTCAAAAATACTAGAGTGCGGAGTCGTAGTTCCATTTGGTTCGAACATTTAGTATCTGAGCACACCGACTACTCGCACCGTCATCATGCAATTTTAGGAAATAGCTCACACCACAACAATAAGAGCTGAAACACTAGTGTTTAACGAAGATGACATGAATAGGATATGGGCAATATAAACAGTGATACACTATCATGATAATCAGTGAACTATCTAAGGAATAAGAAAATGGAAAACTGACAATTTCATGATAATTAAATGAAATGAACAGACGAATAACTGAGTGGAAAAAGTTTTTTTTGAATAACCAATGAAACAAATATGTTCACTTTTATATGAAAGTCAAGAGAGTGCGGATGTGAATGTGTATCTTGAGGTTCAAGAAACACGCATTGACATTTATACTTGACCCTGTGACTCAGAAGGGTACTCACATCAAGCACCAACCACACTTCAGAAACCTGGTTTATAAAAGCTTTTACTGTAAAAAATACTAGAGTGCGGAGTCGTAGTTCCATTTGGTTCGAACATTTAGTATCTGAGCACACCGACTACTCGCACCGTCATCATGCAATTTGAGGAAATAGCTCACACCACAACAATAAGAGCTGAAACACTAGTGTTTAACGAAGATGACACGAATAGGATATGGGCAATATAAACAGTGATACACTATCATGATAATCGGTGAACTATCTAAGGAATAAGAAAATGGAAAACTGACAATTTCATGATAATTAAATGAAATGAACAGATGAATAACTGAGTGGAAAAAGTTTTTTTCGAATAACCAATGAAACAAATATGTTCACTTTTATATGAAAGTCAAGAGAGTGCGGATGTGAATGTGTATCTTGAGGTTCAAGAAACACGCATTGACATTGACCCTTGTAGCAGTGGACAGCTGGCTGGCGGTAAGGACGGCAAGTTGTGGGCTCCCACGCAGCGGGAAGCCCGTGCTGATTATATCGGCCTCTGGGCGCTTTTGGCTTACACGAGCACCTCCCTGCGCTATGCTACCTGGGGGCTGATGTCCCCCTGTAGCAGTGGATAGCTGGCTGGCGGCAAAACTACACCATAAGTGGCACAGGGGCGGCCGGGTGCAGGATGCAAAATCAGCATTGGGCGCCAATGCGTTCCAATGGGGAATTTCAGTCGCACGTAGAGGCTGCAGGCTCGGATCAGGAAGCTGGCTGAAGGTGACCACCAGCTGGAAAGGTAAGTTGGAGGGCTGGGGGAGGTCGAGGCACTGTTGGTTGGGCTCCCCAAGGCCAGAGGGCTGAGGATGCAGGGGTGCCTCTTAGTGTTGGATCGTCTTGGTGGGAGCCGGTTGTGGTCAGAGGGGCCCTTTGTGTAGAGTTTGCAGGTGACTTTGTGGGATCCAGAAGTGGTCAGCCACCGATGGAGAGGAGGTCAGGATCTCTGGGGAGACTTTACAGGACAGGTGAGCCTCTCAAATATGGGCAGTGGGAGTCGGGTGCAGTGTGGGCAGTGGTCGCAGATCCACCTGGTTCCGGAGTCCTTGTTGTAGTTTCTTTTTGGACAAGGTCGCTGTCCTCAGGAGATCTAGTCATGGCTGAAGAGAGGCAGTGTTACTGGGGTTCTTGGAAGTCGCTGGCCATGGGACAGGCCTGGCTTTCTTTGCAGGTCATTGAGCATGACAAAGGCCAGTAGGGCTAGAGCCAAATCAGTAGTCTGCTTTCAGGCTTGGCTGCATGGCATCTTCTTTATCCTTTTCTTCTTGGGTGACCGGAATCTGAGGATCACGGGCCAGGGGTGGCCCTAAATAATGAATTTAAGGCCTTTACCAGTAGTGGCAGACGATAGCCGATGGGCTACTTACCTTTAGACTGACTACAAAATTAGAGTGTCACCTCCTTTTGGGGAGGGGGCACCCCCCTAACCTTATTGGGTCAAATCCTTCCATTAAAGATGAAGGATTTCCTAAGGATGGGGTCATCTTGGTCCAGGGAACCTTAGTGTTGGTCCTGGCAGAAAGAGGACGCACCTCTCCTGACTGCTCATTTTGCTGTCGACCTTGCCTCTAAAAGTGGGGCTTGGTCAAGATACAGGCCTCTCCACTAGCTGGAGAGGCCCTGGCTGCATTTCAAAGGGCAGGGAGCTTTTGAGGCTCACTGTCCTGAATGCTGTTCCTGCTTGGGGGTAGGTATGAAGCATATCCATCCCAAGCAGGCTTTGTCCCTGACCCACAAGAGCACAAGGGTTCCCTCCTCAGGGGGTCAGAGACATGTATGTGTCAGGCTGGTGTAGACCAGTCAGCTGGACAGTAGGGCATTGGTCATTTTTCAGGGGGCATCTCTTGCACTGGGATGGCGTCTGAGTGCATTTTTTAATAAATCCAACACTGGCATCAGTGTAGGTTTATTATGCTGAGGAGTTCGATACCAAACTCCTTAGCATTTGGTAAAGCCATCATATAGCTGTGGAGTTCATAATGATAAACTCCCATCCCTTGTACTCAATATAGCCCCATTGCACCTACAATGTCAGTGAATGGCATAGACACTGTAGCAAACACATTGGTCATGCAGCTGTGTCCTTACCTGGTTTATAGTGCACCCTGCCTCATGGTTGTGAGGCCTGCTAGAGGGGTGACTTACCTATGTCACAGGCAGTGGTTGGTGGGCATAGCATAGAGGGATGCGTGCCATGTCAACACTTAAGTTTTGTTTGCACCAAACCACACAGTCTGCCCTGTCAGTGTGTATGTGTTTGGTGGGGAGCCTCTGTGGGTGACACAATACATGCTGCTAGCCCTAAGAGACCCGCTCTGGTCAGAAAGGCTCTTGGGACCACTGGTACCTTTTACAGGGGATGACATGTGAGCCAGAGGTGTGCCAATTGTGAACACAAATGTACAGTTTTGGGGGAAAAACACAGGCCCTTGGAACCTGATTGTCAGGGACCCAGGGCACACTAAGTCAAAGTGCATCAGAAATCTATGATAAAGGAGGGTTACTGCCAGAGAAACCCACTTTCTAAAACAGTACTTGGTCCAAACTCCACAGCAAGGACAAAAACTTGAAGTCAAGCAGGAAGCTGGAGAAAGGTGGAAGAAAGGAAACGAGTGACATGGGAGCCAACCAATAATAAGTAAAGGTAAGTGATTGGCATGCTCTAACCCCCTTTTAAGATTCTTGTTTAATTTTACAAGAGATTTTGCAAGCAGCGCACAAGCACCGTGTAGATGCAACCTAAAAAGCACCAAAGAGACAGCATGTAGGAACTGATGCTAGCAGAAGTCCTCTCCCCAGGAGGAATGTCACACAAGAATTTCCCAGCCTTCGTCATGCTGGATGGGCAATTGTGACCAGGCATCCAAAGCCAGATATTTATATTTCCAGAAGGTGCACAGCTTCTTATTAGCTTATTGGATGATTTTCCCCCCAAAACAGTGCACTTTCTCCTATTCTCTTTCCAGATGTTTCACAAAGTTAACAAACATTCCAAACGGAATCAGGACAAATGGTCAGGCACTCACGCAAATAAATTCAGAGAAACACAGGCCTGACATTCATCTAAGGATAAACCTCTGTAGTGCCATAACCTACAATGTCTTTGTAATACCTGTAGAAGAACCCCCCCCCCCCTCATCCCGGAATGATGCGTTTGCAGTTTTTACACACGCATTGAGCAGCGCAAGCTGCTGTGCAACATGAATAAAAAAAAATGTAAGCAATATGACGCAACCAGCATTGACTGTGTCTTAGCGCTTTTGTTTTTAAAGCCAAGTTGCACAGTAGGCCACACTGCTGTGCAATATGCGTAAAAATTGCTCAGGGGTTGGGGGGCTGCCAACATGAGGAAGGAGAGCGGGGGTGGGGGGGGGGTGAGACAACGGGCAGAGAGAGGAGGGCAGGGGTTGGAGGGTAGTAAACAACGGGCAGCAGGAAGAGGATGGGGAATGAGAAGGTCAGGAGCAGTAACAGCGGTAGGAGGGTGGAGGATGGAGACGGCTGCAGAGACATTAACTCTATAAGACTGCATGTTAAAAGTATAAAAGAGTAACTGCAGGAGTCTACGGCCAGTAAAAGGATACTGGCTGCAGATAGGAAGCTGTATTTTGTCCATGCTCCATGGCACGGGTGAAGATATGAAGCCCAGGAGGAACATGAGACGAGGAGGAGGCTCTGACCAATGAAAAGCAAAGAAACAAGAGTGACTTTGGAGCCAATCAAATGTAATTCATCATAAATTACAGGCGGGCTCTAAACCGATTTTAAGATTTTTTTTTCTTTTCAAGATGTTATGCAAGCACAGCCCAACTGCTGTGCGGGTGAAACCTAAAAAATGGCCCATATTTGTAATTCCGGGCAGTTTTGAACTTGTACAGGCATGCGATGTGTGTGTTTTGGATAATATTTGTGAGTGCATGCATTTCTGCTCGCTGCCGGCAAAGTTTGTGGTAATACCCGAGAAAAGCGATGCACCAGATCATAAAACAGGCCAGAAATAGCCAAAAAAGACCCACACGCTGGCCTTCCACATCAGCCCTTCTTACTGCCAGATTGCCCTATAGGTCCGTCATACTCTGGGAGTAACCCAGGTAGTGGGAAGGTACCACTATGGGCATTGCCCAATTCCATGTGACCCTGTGTTCCCCATTTGGGTAATAAGTGCTTGTACTTAATAATTATGTTTCTTGTGTTGTGAATTATAAATTGTGCTCCTATTTTAATTGCATTTATTTATTAACATTTCAGTCTCCAGTCATCTATATTTATTTCTATTTATTTTATTAGTATTTATTAGCATTTTTAGGTCTCTTAAAGGGAAAAAAATCAGTTGCATCTTATCACAGATATGTACTCTGTGCTGTCATTTTTTAAATAACTGTAGTATCCCTGAATATGACTTGAATCGTGTAATGCTTCTATCTCTATTCATGGAATGTTTTTATCATCTGTACTTTTATGGCCGTAATTGGCCGAATAATGTTTTGTGACTGACTGACTGACTGAGTTTCAAATAATATCTTTCCCCATTGATACACCCCACCGGGCATCTGGCGGGTAGCAATATAGGCAGCCACATGTAATCCAACGATTCAGTCAAATGTAAATATTGGCAGTGTAGTTCAGACAATTCTAAACATCTGCAGCTATTGAAAGCAATGTCAACTTGAGTTTGTCACTCCCCAGGGTGTCAATGCGCACAGATAATGTCTAGGCACTCAAATCTGACAGCATTTAGAGTATTTCAAAACAGGGCCTTTATTCTGTATTGTTTGTTTAAAAAAAATAGATATAGATATGCAAGCACGTTGCCTTTGTCTGTATTTAAGTGTATACATTGGTAAACACAGGAAAGTGTGCGCCATCCTATTACTTACAAGTTAGATATTTGCCTCTCTTTCACTGTGATAATTTGAAGTTATGGCATGAGATACTAGTGGCCTAGAATTTATTTAATGACGGGTGCTACCATTACACTACTCGGGGGTGTAGACCGTGTTCCGCCCTCTGTGAAGCACACTTAGAAATTCCGACTATGACCAAAATTTTTGCTGCTTTGAAAGCATAGTCTCATCCTCTCTGGTTTGGCCTGAAGTATGAAAACAATAGAAAAGGCAGAATTATTCTTGGAATTCCCAGAGACCCCTGGGTAATTTTTCTGTTTTTCTCCGAGACTTGTCCTCCTGTGCGCCTGCGGCCTTCCCTTGTGTAGGGTATGGTCCCTGTAGCAGGTGGACAGGCGAGACTCCCTAGGGAAGCAGTTCGCAATTTGACATGTCTTTTTGCCTCTGTGTCCTATTTAAAGTTCCTCACTTGGAAATGAATCTGATTTCCACTTTTGCACCGTAATGGGCACACCTGCCACCCCAGTTAGCGCTCCTGTGTTGTGTAGCCTCAGATGTCTTTTTCTGTTTGTTCCCCTGGGATCACACCTTTGCGAAGGCCAAAGGCTGGTATTGATGTTGGAGGGGACGGGGGGCAGGGGGGTTTACAGGGCCAGCGGATAGGGACACAGGAGCAGTGGTGTAGATTGTGCTTGGAAGAAGCCTTCAAGGTAATGCAGGAATGAATCTAATCTACATAATAATCTGTGGTATTGTTTGTCCAGAGGCTGGGACTAAACGATTTTTGAATTTCGGGCTGTATATCACTGGAAATGAAATGAAATTCAATTGAAAATGAATCTCTGCCTGCAGTTATCTGGTGCTGCAACTTGGGAAGCCGTCAACCGAATTTCCGTTGCGTCTGTCGTGAATTAAAGCTGGGGCCCAAGTCAGACGCTGCGCCATTCCAGTGACGTCACGCCGCCCTCCTCTGCCGCAGAGGGGAAGGGTCAGCACAGCTGCGCGACAGTCATTGAAGTCTGAAGGATGCATTGAACTCGCAATCCTGGGGATGGTGATCTAGTGCCGATCCAGCCCAATGCCATTTCTCTGTTGTAAGAACTGCCCCTCTTCTGTCCCAGAAACCAACCCGTATGAGGTGCTCTACGTTTCATCAACTCATGAATTCACTCAACCACGTGCGGCTGACCATGCCAACTCTTCACGTTTTTTACATTGGGTTTTTAACTAAATTGAATATATCTTTATAATGTAGTTATTTCACCGGTAAATACCTGCCAAACAACCATAGTGAATATTTCCCGTTTCTCCATTTGACAGAGGAAACCATAAATAAATACATAAACAAATAAAAGCAAAAGTAAACTGATAAAGCAAGTTTAGGATGTTAAAAAGGTGAGAATGGCATCGGAAAATATAAAGCATATAGAACGATAAATGGGTAGGTGTCAAGTAGAGGCTGCTTTCCACAAAGGGGTTTCAAGTGACATCAGACAGACAACAAGAGAAAAGGTGGAGTTGTCCACGATGTCATTTGACGGGCTGAGGTGAAAATATCCTCCTTGTTGGCAGTTGTACAATATTATGTTGTTCAGGTTCCCCCAACAAATTATCTTCCCCTTCTCAGCTAATCCCTTAGGACTCAGTGGCGGCTGCCACAAACAAAAAGTGAACTGAATACTAGGTAACCACTAACCAGGTAAACAAACGGGCGCTCTACTGACTATCTGTGTCAAGTACTAAGACAATATTAAGCTCTACCGGTGCTCTAAGGGGAAGAAGAGTTGGTTACCGCACAACCCCACCTCAACCTGCTAAAGCAGATGACAAATAAAACAAAATACCCTCCCCGAGCACTCAAATCGCAATTATATGACTCAATGTCCATACATTTATTCTTCTTCTGTGTAAAAATATTCTCTAATCTGTGCAGTTCTCTGGTCCGTACGTCCAAAACAAACAATGTAGTGTGTACGTGTTCATCCAACATAAACAAAAATCCACAGCAGCCAATACGTGTTTTGTCTTGCGATATCAAGCAACTTGACTTCTTCAGGGCTGCAAACCCAAATAAACAATAAATAAACACAATGGGCCTCATTTATGAGGCTGGGCGTCACTTTGACGCCGCCGGTGCGTCACTTTTTGTGACGCACCAGTGGCGTAAAAAATGCGCCTTGCTGCGCCATATTTACAAAGTGACGCATCTAGGTAGATGCGTCACTTTGTAAACCCCTGCCCCACATTATATCTGAGCCAGGTATAATGTATGCAAGTGGGTGTATTGACGCAAGGAAGGGTCGTAGAAGTGACGCAGTGAAATCTATGAGATTTCACTGCGTCACTTTTAAGACGCCGTTGCGTCAAAATCTTGCGCCTGCCACACAGCAGGCGTAAGACTGACGCAGGCCCTTTCACATGGGGCTTGCCCCGTGTGAAAGGACGCATTGCTGGAGTTGCGTCACTTTTGTGACACACTCCAGCAATGCGTCACTTTTGCGCTTACAGATACGTCAGAAATACTGATGTATCTGTAACTCCTTGCGACATGATGCGTCATATTATAAATATGACGCATCAATCATGTCGCAAGGAGTGCGCACTGAGAAGTGACCAATCGCTGCTTTCACGCAGCGATGCGTCATTTCTCATAAATGAGGCCCATTGTATAATTGTATCACAAGCAGTGCAGCGTTGCAGTATACATGTGTTTATTTCACTGGCATCTGAAGGAAACTATGCAAGCTTTTCTAGCTACTATCTGCATTTTGTTTATATTTAGTGTAGTAGAAAGTGGCAGAATCTAGTGCCTGTGTTTAGTGAGAAAGATGTTGCTTGTTAGCACCTAGTGTGAAATGGGATATTCACGCAGGCACTCATGTTAGTCGAGCTCCCTCGAGGAGCATAGGCCGCTTTGTCACAGCAGAGCCTGTTTGTGGTGGAAATTGCATTGTCAAGGCTGGTGGGGGTTGTAAATGTAGCAAGAGTACTTTTCGGCATACTTGTTTGACACAAGCAGTGGCTGCAGATGGTTCAGTGATTACAAGACACCATTTTGGTTGGCACTGTGTTGCAGCTGAGGTTAAGACAGTGGCTTCTGTGAAGATCTGCGGGTAGCTCAGGATGTTTGAAGAGCTGCTGCTTTGAACACATTTTACTAACAGTTGGATGGGAATGGTAAAGGCCTAGACCCGTCACAGTAAAAAAAAATGGTTTGAAAAGGGAAACCCAAACAAACTCACAGCGACATCAATCCAATGTAATTAATTGGTGGAGCACTAGATTATCTGGATACGTTCTGAAATTATTTGGTACCTAGACCAAGCATGGAAATGCTCAATACTCTGTTTTATTGATTATTTGCGGGAAAGCACCTTATTACTTGTTAATGGACTCAGGTTTCTGCTAGCAGCTCGCGCAGAGTCAGATGTTCTATCAATTAATCGTACAATCGGACAAGCGTCCTATTGATTAGTTGCAAACATATTCCCACTGGCTCGGAGCTTGACCAATAAGAATTTGTTAGTGGCGCTGGGTTTAACAGTGCACGAAGTACTGAAATGAAAGAAAATACATTTTACAAACCCCCCCTTCTGACCCCATGTCTTCAGGGTCTCTCACAGACAGGTCTCACATTTTACAGCACAATGTATTCTGGGACTTGAAGTTTCAATTTTCATATAACAATTATTAAACTACAGAGGCAGGGTGAATATCTGCAGATTTTATAGGAGAGTATGTGTCTCCTAAGATGCAGTTCCAACTGCCTGGTACACCCTGTGTCATATATTACTAATTATTAGAACATTGGAATGTTGGAAGCTCCATTGCAGACAATGAAGTGCTCCCTGCTTCTACAGGCCAGTAAAGGCCCGCAGAGCAACATTCAATGTTCTACAAAGGCTTCTCGAAGTTCGAGGGGATTTATATCCCCTCGAGCTCGAGAACCCTCTAGTGGCAGAATGTTCTAATAGCCTTATAGCCCTTCGTAGCAGGGCTATACAGCTATTAAAGTCCAGCTGTTTCGTTAAAGTCCCTCGCCAATGATTCAGCGGGCCTTTAATAGCCGGTATAGCCCGCTACGGCGGGCTATAAGGCTATAGTATATTGCCTGCCTGTGTGATCACGTGCTTCGGTGCACCCATGTGCCTCTATGTATTAGGATGTTTGTCTCACGGAGTGCGTGTGTTTCTCAGCGTGTGCATGCATGTGTGCCCGTTTGTAGTGCGGATTCTACGTATGTCTGGATGCAGGGGTCAACAGGGGGTAAAAGACATTGTCATTTACAATGCCATTACTTGATTAATGCTTCACAGGGGAAAAACTAAATATTTTCAATGCTGATAGCTCAAAACAATGTCATTGCGAGACCTATTGCATTATAAATGCTTGTTATTTTTTGACTGCTGGCTCAGGGTCAGTAGGGCGACACTCCTCCGCCATTGGGTAGGAGCTGCCCCTGTTAGGACTGCAGAGTCCAAAGAGATGCAGAAGAGACAGTAGGCAATTCCACCACTGCCCTCAGGTCCATGAAGACCCAGGAAAGGTGGTGGATCACCATCTGCTGAAGCACAGGGGTTGGTGAAAAGTTTTACACTGCTCTGACATCAGTTGTACTGAGTAACCATATTTTGAAATGCTTGTTCTTTGTAATAGCTTCCAATGAATACCATATACAACAAATATACTCTGATGCCTGGCAAAGTGGTCTTGTGAGTGTACCTAGTGTCAGATGCAGATCCTTATAACATCAGTTCACAAGCTGTTTCACTCGTACTGGAAAAGGTTCAGTGGAGTTTACACAACAGATTTTTAGCCCAATACCCCAAAAACTGTCAATGCTTCCTATATCACCCACAAATCCGGAATACACTACATTAGTCTTCAGAAACAGCACATCCTTCTCAAGAATTTTAAAGATATGAATATCATTCCTTAATCTGAAGGATCGTCATATATGATATAAAATAAAATCAAGTTTTTAGATCTGGCTCTGCCTTTTTGTTCCTTTGGCACTCAGGACCAGATTTAATTCTTGGCTGTAAGAATACTACTTCTCTGCCATGATTAATCCCCTCCAATGGCCCTGTGGGGTAAGGGACGTCGGAGGGTGACCTGTCTTTTTACTCACCTAATTTAGATGGATGGAATTACAGGTCAGTTTTCACTGCCTGTTACCGCCAGGAAAACCCTGGCAGTAGAGGGCAGTGAAAACTGCTAAATGCTCCCTTCACCATAGGAACACACCCACATTGCAAGGGGAACATTACAATTTTTATTTTCAAAAAGACAATCCTGTTTCAGGATTTTCTTTTTGAAAATAAAAAAGTAAACTATTTGATGCAGGGCTACGTGCTCCTGACAGAGCCCTGCACTAAAAAGGAAAAAGCATTGGCAGGACCAGCAGTGAGTGTGGTTGTTGCCAATACTATAAAAACGATCAGCAACAGAACAAGGCAATCCTGTTTCGGGATTTTCTTTTTGAAAATAAAAAAGTAAACTATTTGATGCAAGGCTACGTGCTGCTGACCGAGCCCTGCACTAAACAGGAAAATGCATTGGCAGGAGTGTGGTTGTTGCCAATACTATAAAAATGATCGGCAGCAGAACTAGGCAAAGTAGGGCATTTTTGGGGGGAAATTTTGTGAAGATTCATCAAACGGTGCCAAAGTTATTATCATAACAAATGCTTCCTCTATAGAATTTTTTTTGATCCTAACTATAACTACCTACTGGCTATCGCCACTGTAGACACTCTTTAGTTATAGAGAGGGTTAACAGAGATAGGAATTTCTTGGACTTTTCACCTTTAATAACTTTGCGCCCGTTTGACAAAGCACCACCAAACTTTGCAGACCAATTCTTGCTTCTACATTGGTGGATAATGCAATGGTTCACCATGATAGGCCAAGGAGATGCAAAGTTAAAAGGGGGGTCCCAAAATGAATTTTTCTGCCAATGCATTTTCCACAGACTTTTGTATTGGATTTAGTATGAAAACGGTGAAATGGATTTACATGAAGTTTGGAAAGATTATATATCATGTTGCGCAGATGATCCTTTTGAGTACTACAGATAAGTAGGATAATCATTTTTTACATTACAAGACATTTTAACTTAGTGATATCTGTTGTATTTTCGGTATTTACAGTATTTCACAGTATTTGACAGAAGTACCCTGGTACATAGCAATGACAATTCATTATTCATTATTACAAAAGTTAAAGGTAATCTTGTTTTTTTTACGTACACTTTTCCTGTGTTCTGGGTTTTACCCTTAGATGTAGGTAAATATTAGGTTTGATATTTTTCCCGAACTATCACCACTTTATCAAATATAATTTATGCTGCCACAGTATATCTACATCAGTTAACTCACTTTCACACTACATCTGCTTCAATTACCACACTTCACTATACGCCACTAAAATCTATGCCACTCCACTTTACATTATTGCACTCTGCACCACTCCACTCTACGTCACTCTACTATATGCTACTCCACTGTCTGCTAATCCACTGTACACCACTCCAATCTACCCCACTCCACCATACACCACTCCACTGAATGCGATTACAGTCTATGCTACTTTATTTTATGACACTTCAGTGTATGTCAATACACTGTACTCCCTTTCACTGTATGCTACTCTACTGTATGCTGTTCTCCTGTAAACAACTTCACTTTATGACACTACACTCGCTATTGCATTCTATGCCACTCCACTGTAGGCCACTTCAGTGTGTACCACTCCAAAGTAAGCTATTCCGCTGTACGCCACTACACTGTACGCTACTCCACCATACATCACTCCATTCTCTGCTGTTACACTGCACATCACTCCATTCTTCAGAACTGCACTGTCCACCATATTACTCTAGGCCAAACCACTATACTGTACTACACTCAACTAGTCCACTGTACACTAAGCTGCTGTACGCCACTCTACTCCATGCTATCGCACTATATGCCAATCCATTCTCTGTGTCATCACACTGTACACCAGTAACACTCATTCACGCTACTGTATGCAACTCCACTGTATGCCACTCCATTCAATGCCACAACACTGTATGTAATTGCACTGTATGGCACTCCACTCCACAACACTCCACTTTACACCACTCCACAGTACGCTAATGCAGAGTATGCCACTAAACTCTACCCCACTTAACTCTATAGCACTCCACTCTGGGGTATTCCACTCTACAACACTCCACTCTACGGTATTCCACTGTATGTTGCTCAGCAGCATGCCATTCCACACTATGCTATTCCAGTCTACGCCACTCCATTCTATGCCACAGTATGCCACTCCACTCTACCCCACTCCAGTGTATGCTATTCTTCTGTATCCCATTCCAGTGCACACAATCCACTGTACACCACTCCATTGTATGCCACTACACTGTGCCTCACTCCATTCTATACCACTCCTGTCTGCAGCATTCCACTGCACACAACTCCACTCTATGCCACTCCACTGTGCACCACTCTATTCTATTCCACTGTATACTGATCAACTGAACAGCAGTCCAATCTAAGCCACTCCACTGCATGCTACTACACAATAAGCCAGTCCATTGTCCACTACTCTACTGCACTTAACACTACTATATGCCACTCTAATGTATGCTATTCCACTGTATGCTACTCCACTGTACTCCACTCGAGTCAACCCCATTCCACTATACACCATTCCACTCTATGCCTCTTCAGTCTATGCCACTGCACTGTAAGCCACTTCACTGTACGAGAATCTACTGTACACTATTACACCGCATATTGCTCATTTTACTCCACTCAAAAGTATGCCACTCCACTTTATGCCAATCCACTGTACCCTACTACACTCTGCCCTTTTAAACTATATAACACTCCATTCTACGCCACTCTTCTATAAGCCAATCCACTCTACGTCATTACACTGTACACCAGTAACACTCAATATTATTCCACTCTACACTACTCAACTGTACAGTACTCCACTATTTGCCACTCCACTCTATGATATTCCACTGTACACCACTACAGTCTATCCCACATCACTGATTCCCGCTCCACTTTACAACATTCAACTGTACGGTATTCTACTCTACTACACTCTACTCTATGCCACTTCACTGTATGCTACTTCACTCTAGGCCTGTCGAATCTATGCTATTCCACTGTACACCACTACACTGTACCTCACTCCACTGTATATCGCTCTACTTACTGTATCCTACTCTACTGTACGCCCCTCTACTGTACACTTTTTCACTCTGTGCCACTCTACTCTATGCCACTGCACTCTACCCCACTCCATTGTACACTAGTGCACTGTATGCCACTCCACTTTACGCTATTCCAATGTATGCCATTACAGTAAGCTACTCTACTGAAGGGCCACCCCACTGTACAGTTTTTCACTCTATACCACTCCACTCTACGCCACCGCACTCTACTCCACTCCAGTGTACAATATTACACTGTAGGTCACTCCACTGTATGCAACTCCACTCTGCGCTATTCCAGTGTGCGCCACTACACTGTACCTCATTCCACTCTATGCCAGTCGACTATAGAGCATTTCACTGTACAACACTCCACTCTAAGACACTCCACTGTACGCCACTCCCCTATATGCTATTTCACTGTATGCCATCCACTTCAGTGTATGCCACTGCATTGTCCACCACTACACTCTGTGCCACTCCACTATACTCTTTTACACTTTACTCCACTCTATGCCCCTCCATTAATATGCCATACCAATGTCTGCCACTCTAGTCTAAAGCACTTCACTCTACACTAGGCCCTTCTACGCTACTCCACTCAATACTATTCCGCTGTATGCAACTCCACTATTGCTATAACACTCTATGTTATTCCACTCTACTCAACTCCACTCTATACCACTCCAGTCTATGCCACTCCACTTTAAACTATTGTACTAAGTGCCACTACACTGTACCTCACTCCACTGCATGACACTCCATTGTATGCTAATACACTCTGACAGGCTCCACTCTACACCATTCCACTCTTTGCCGCTCCACTGTACGCTATTCTACTGCACACCACTCCACTCTACGCCAATCCACTGTACACCACTCCACTGTACACTATTTCACTGTACGCCACTCCACTATACCACAAACCACTCTACTTCACTACACTTTGCAAGACTAAACTGTATAACAGTACAATTTAAGACATTCTTCTCTGATGTACTTTACCACCCTCCACTTAATAACACTCCAAGCGAAGAAAGCAAACTCTACAATTTCAAATTGGTTTTTATTAAAAAATGAAAAAAAAGCATTGAAATTCTATGAAAAAAAGATTAAACCTTTGTTACAGTTGTGAAAACTTCATTTATTCTTTGTATACAAACCAAACTAGAAATACTTAAACATTAGAAATTCTTCAGTTATAGTTATACCTTAAATTTATAATTTACGCACCACCTTTATATTTATATAACTGCATTTATTCCTTAGCTGCTAACAAAACCAAAAGTACGTAAAAAATTACATTTCAAAATGTAAACCTAAAATGTATAATTTATGCAGCTCCTTTGCATTATTATAACTACCACACCCCTATAAACAGTGGATTCAACTCGGTAGCCACATACAGTAACTATAACTTGCGCCTTCTCCATCTACTGCTTATACTCTTTTGTATTATATTAGTTTTACCAACTAGAATAATTTTGTATACAATAAGAGGTATGACATGGCAAATCATATTTTTTGTGAGAACACAGTGTATGGCAGAGTGGCGAGTTATAGTTAATGTATTGTGGCTACCATGTGGTACCCACTCTAGTTATAGCTAGAATTCCGAGAGATAGAAAATCCCCAGATTTTTGCTTGCTTATAACTTTATCCATTTGATATACCCCACCCCTTTGCAGACCTATTCTGTTTTCCACATTGGTTGATGATGCAAAGTTTTGTGGTGATTAGTTAAGGGGGTGAAGCCAAAACACATTCTTCCACCAACACATTTTTCATCAATACATTTTCAAGACCTTTTGAATATGAAGTGGCAAAATGGCTGAACAGATTTACATTAAATTTGGCAGGAATATAGATTGTGATGTGGAAAGGGTCCTTTCTGTTATTTGATCTGAATTTGTTCAGTTGTTTTATAGTAATATGGGTCAAAACTTCGTACACTGGGGTACGTGGCGATTACAGAACACAATATTATTGATTAATAAAAGCCCTTCCAAAATAAAAATGCAGCCATAATGTTTAGACTACACCTTGTATTTCTTCTGTGCTTTAATGGTGAATATCACTTATTTCTGTAATGTAGAGGAAAATATTAGGCAGTTTAGCAAGTTCTGTAAATTTAGGGAAAATTATATATTTTTTTATAATACCCATATTTTTTTATATATTCATCAATCCAAGTTTTTAGGTTTGAAATGAAAACATGGTTTCCAGTATCCAAAGGTTGAAAAATGTACACCATCAGGAAGATACAGTCCTGCACTGGCATAGTTTATATTTAGATGAAAAGTGGAAGCTATTTTATGATCATGAAGGAATGCTGACACTGCCATGTTCACGTCTTTGAGTCTTTTCAAACTTAGCAGCATTTATAGTAGACCGCTTCCACTTTTGTCTCATAGACAATAATATGGAAAATGTATCCTTCATTTCCATTTCCAATCTGACTCCAGTTAAGTGTCCTGTATTATTCCCACTACTGTGGATAGCCATAAAGTGGGGATGGTCACATTTACTAGCAAAGGAAAGTAGAGGGAGTAACTGATTCTATTTCAAACCTCTTTCACCTATCCATGTTAGTTCAACTCTTTTCAAACCGGAATCATTTTCAATAGTGTACTACTTTTTTACTTTCTTAACATACTGTCTTGCCCAAAAAATGAAACAGTGGTCAACAAACCAAACTCTAACCATCTTGAAAATATACTGACAAAAAATAAGGAACACAGAGTTAGACAAACAAATATATAAAGAGTTATATGATTGGCCAATAGGAAACTACATCATGCCAACAATGTAATTTAGAAAGGAGGACAATTATTGGTTTAAATATAAATTGGACTACTGATATAGCACAATACTACCATAACACAAAATGAGTTAAGAAAATAAACTAGTCTCCAGTGATCACATTACACAAGTATCAGAAAGGCATTTGACACACACACACATTTGTGGTCACATGGTAATAAAAACAAACAGAAAAGTAGATAAGAAATATAATTAAGAAGTAATGCATTACATGATTGGTTAATAACATAAAATGGCCTATAAACACTGATCAATACTGCTGAATACCACCAACAACCCTAAAGGCTCCTCTGACTGTTGCAAAGCAATAGATCTCTATTTTGTTTCAAAGAAATATATATCAACACTGGTAAATTTCGAGTAGACTATACCAATGGTTGTATAATACATCAGAGTAAGGCTATTTATATCTGTCATCATAAACTAAGTTGTGGCACTGAAAAAAGAAAGATTTTAACTATTTAGTACTTCTTCAACTATTTAAGCCATGGCACAAAGAAGAAGAACGTATAGGTCCCATTCAATGCTATGAAGATGCATTTAATGCTTTAAAATAAGATTGCATTGCCTGAATTTCTGCCATACTTACAAATGCTTCATCAAGAAACAGAAGAAGAAAACAATATTAATGCAAAGATTCTACGCAGTACTCAGTCTACTAATAATACTCTATTTGAAGGACTGCGGACCTATTTTGTTCAACCAATTATTGATACTGCAGCTGTGGTTGCCATTGACAATGTTCAAAATGCAATGGACCACGTCTGAAAGCCCACACATAATTTAGACAACTTAGTATCCTAATTAAACAGCAAACAACTAGAAATATACAAATAGATTAAAAAATCAGTAGGACTTCAACTTGAAAATGAAATATGTGAATATACACTTAACCTACATCACAATAATGTAAGTGGCAGGCAGGCACAGGGAAAGCTTTCTCATTAAAGTAATTACTGCTTATGTGCATTAAGTTACTAGCAATAATTGTGTAGTTACTGCTCCTACTTGGTTAGCAGAAAATGTTCTAAATGATAACATAGCAGTATAACAGAAATAGCAGTTTTGCCTCAAAACATAAACTGAAAACAATGATGGATTGACTTGTGTTATGTTCACTAAATACAATCAGATATCGCTGTAGAAGTCTATTATTAACTTACTATCTACTATGAAGCCACCTAAAGGCACTTGATTAAATTATCTTACCTGTACCATTTATTTGTTTCCATAATAATTACAACTTAGGATTTCTGTTACATGAAAACATATAGCTAGCATTGGTAGTAGCTCTTTATCTTTTGAGACATTTGGCTAGTTCTTAAAAAAACATTCTTTTGGATTTTGTTTTCAGATTTGTTTGGGAAGTTTTTAGGTTTCACAACGTCACCATGCCCTGACCAACCAAAACAATAATCTAAACAGGAAAGACGACAACAAAGCAAAACAGAAACTCAAAAATAACTAAGGATGTTGAGTACACTGGGGAGCCATGATAAGCTCAGGATGGATGGTCATATCTCTCTCTCTGGCAACAATTACAGTATGTCAGACAAGACAGTATGTTGCTGTACTGCCTTATTGCTCTACTGTTTCATGATTCAAAAGATGTATTGCCACCACGGTACCAGGAGCAGGTGCTGGTGGAGGGACAGATGCACCAGGTGTTGATGGAGGTGCTGATGGAGCAAAACAAGTACAAGGTGCTACTAGAGGGATAGATGCCGCAGGTGGTGGCGAAGTTGGTGATGAAGCAGAAGTCAAAGGTGGTGCAGTAACTGAAGAAGTGGCTACTATCAATCTTTCTGCTTCGGCCTTTTCAATCACCTTCTAACTCCTCATTTCCGAATGCACCAATCTTGTGGAATGAATTATCAGCAGGTGTTTTCTCATTCCAGTGGTACTGAAGTACTGTTTAATGTTCCGATGGGAAATAACTTTCACATAGGTTGTATGTAATTGGTTTGGTATTCATTTTCTTCTCCCCAGGTGTCAATGAAAAAAAAAGGTATTTTAAACAAGCATTGGCAAAGCCAATAGGTCTTGACTATGCAAGAGCTATTGACTTTGCTATATGTTTTAGCCTTGTTGTACACAAGCTTGGCTGTTGTTCAGCATGATTAAAAGTTAGTGGGGTAAAGGAGAGGGGCATGGGGTGTTGTAAAAATGGGTAGAGTGGAGCATTATGGACTGGTGTGGAGTGGTGAAGAGTTGAGTGGTGTGGAGTGGAGTGAAGTGGAGTGTCATGGACTTGATTGTTGAGGAAGTAAAGTGTCAGTGGAGTAGAGTTGTTTGGCATAGAGTAGAGTATATTACCATTGAGTGGAGATGCATAGAGTGTCATGGAATGTGTAGAACAAAGTGGAGTGACGTAGATGGTGTTGCCTAGAGTAGAGTAGAGGGTTGTAGAGTTGAGTAGCACAGAGCAGAGTAGATTGTCTTATAATGGAGTGTTACCGAGCGGAGTTGAGTGCCGTAGAGTGGAGTGGTGTAGAGTGCCGTAGTGTGTTGTAGAATAGAGTGGAATAAAGTGGCATGGAGTGGCACAGAGGGATTTGCACAAAGTGTTGTAGAGTGGAGTATTGTTGTTGTGTGGCATAGAGTGAAGTAGAGTGTTGTAGATTGGAGTGGAATAGAGTGGGGAAGAGTGGAGTAGAGATTAATGGAGTAGAGCATCATAGAGTGGAGTGCTGTAGAGTGCAGTGTCATAGAGTGAAGTAGAGGGGGCTAGGGTGAAGTGGTGTAAAGTGCAGTAGTGCAGAGTAGATTGGCGTGGAGTTCAGTGGCATACATTGAATTGGTTTTGAGTAAAGTGGTTTAGAGTGCAATGGCATAGAGTAGTGGTGTGGAGCACAGTTGTTTAGAGTAGAATGGTGCAGAGTAGACTAGGGTGGCTTAGAGTGCAGAGTGGAGTAGAGGGGCATAGAGTATATTGTTTCAGAGTAGAGTGATGAGGCATAGAGTGGAGTGCTGCAGGATAGAGTGGAGTGACGCAGGGTGGAGTGGAATGGCATTGAGTGCAGTGGCATAAAGTGGAGTGGTGCAGAGTAGAGTGTGTGGCTTAGACTACAGTGGTGTGGAGTGCAGTGGTGCATAATACAGAATGGTAGAGTGCACTGGCAGTGAGTAGAACGATGCAGAGTAGAGTGAAATGGCATAGAATGCATTGTCAGAATGCAGTGGTGTACAGTAGATTAAATTAGAATAGAGTGTAGTGGTTTAGAGAGCATTGCATATCATGCATTGGCATAGCATACGGTAGAGTAGCACAGAGTAGAGTGGCGCAGAGTAGAGAGCAGTGGCACAGAATAGAGTGCTGTTGGGCAGAGTGGTGTAGAGTTCAATGGTGTAGAGTGCAGTTGCAGAGTAAAGTGATGAATAGTGCAGTAGTGTGGAGTAGAGTGGCATAGAGTACAGAGGCATAGAGTGGTGCAGAGTAAAGCGACGTAGGCAATGATGTAGAGTAGAGTGCAGTGGCATAGAGTAGAGTGCTGCAGAGTAGAGTACAGTGGCATACAGTGCAGTAGAGGAGAGGAGATTTGCATAGAATTTAGTGTCATAGAGCAAGTTGGTTTAGAGTAAAGTGTGTAGAGGGCAGTGGCATAGATTGCAACAGCCTAGAATTGAGTGGCGTGAAGTGCAGTGGTGCAAGGTAAATTGTAGTGGCATAAATTGAAGTGGCATAGAGTGGAATGGTGCTAGGTGGCATAGATTTCAATGGCATAGAGTGCCGCGTCGTAGAGTGCAGTGTTATAGAGTGGAGTGATGCAGAGCAGAGTGGCTTAGAGTGTAGTGGCCTGCAGTACATTGGCATAGAGTGCAGAAAAGTGGTATAGAGTAGAGTGGTGCAGATTAGAGTGCAGTGGCATAGAGTGCACTGGTGCAGTGAACAGTGGAGTACTATTCAGTGGTGGAGAGTGCAGTGTTGCAGAGTAGAGTGGCATAGAGCGCATTGATATTGAGTAAAGTGGTGTAGAGTGCATTGGTGTAGAGTGCACTGACATTGAATGGAGTGATAAAGAATTAGAGTGAAGTGGTGCAGGGTAGAGTGTAGCACAAAAAGAACAATTGTTGGACAGAATGCTGCACAATATCAAACATTTCCCCCAGTACAGGGATCTGGCCTAAATCCATTTTGTTGCTTCTCATGCCACTCCAGTTCTGAGGCAGCCATATGCAAATCAGTCTTGACCCTGTTCTCCATGGGAACAGTCCAGCCTCAACTGCCAGGCCCAGTCCTCCCTGGACTAGATACAAGCATCCTGGGACTGGTTTCGGGGCATCACCCCATATCAGCCAGGCTGGCTTGACTCCAGTGGCATGGAGAGCACAGGACTCACGTCTGGGCATACCCGTCCCACTCGGGGTGACAAATGCAGACACCAACAATTGATAGACAGAATGCTGCACAATGTCAAACCTTCACCCCAGTACATAGATCAGGGCCTACATTCATTGGCTTTTTTTGCTCCCCATGCCATTCCAGTTCTGAGCCAGTGATATGAAAATCAGTCTGGACCCTTTTCCCCATGAGAACAGTCCAGTCTGAACTGCTAGGCCCGGTCCTCCCTGGAGTGGAAACATGCTTCCTGGGACTGGTTTCGGGCATCACCGCTCATCAGCCAGGCTAATTTAACTCCAGGGGCATGGAGATCACGGGACTACGTCTGGGCATACTCATCCCACTCTGGGTGACAATTGCAAAAAGGACAACTGATGGACAGAATGCTGCACAATGTCAAAATTCAGCACAGTACAGAAATCTACAGTACAGATTGTAGTGGCATAGCGTGTAGTGGCACAGAGTAGATTGATGCAGAGAAGAGTGCAGTTGTACAGAGTTCAGTGGCAGAGAGTGTAGTTTTCCAGACTAGACTGTTGTAGAGTGCAGTGGTGCATAGTAGAGTGGTGCAGAGTGCATTGGTGTGAGTACAGTGGCATAGAGTGGTGAAAAGTAGATTGGTTTAGAGAGCAAAGGCATAGAGTACAGTGGTGTAGAGTAGAATAGATTGACACAGCATGCAGTGATGTAAAGTGCAATGGCGTACAGTGAAGTGGTGTTTAGTGCAGTGGCATAAAGTGGAGTGGCGTACAGTGCTGTGGCGTAAAGTGTTACAGAGTATAGTGGTGTAGAATGCAGTGGTGCAGAGTAGATTGGCATAGAGTGCATTTGTTTTGAAAAAAGTGGTGTAGAGTTCATTGGCATAGAGTGCAGTGGTGCAGAGTAGAGAGGCATAGAGGGGTAAAGTTGAGTGGTAGGAAGTAGAGAGCAGTGACACAGTGTGGAGTGGTGCAGAGTAGATTGCCGTGGTGTGGAATAGTGCAGAGTACAGTGGAATGGGGTGAAGTGAAGTATGCATGGTGTGGTAGCATACTGCCATTACAGACATGACATCTTCAAATTAAATGACCATTACATTTGAACAGATATACCATTTTACTCATAAAAGTATACAGCACACTAACGATAGCCTGTGGAATGGTCATTACTTGGTGTATTGATTTGCTTTGATCCTAATAAAATATCTGTTTCTACCACACTACAGAAGTTCCCAAAAATTTACTTTTTTGTGCTTTTCTAATTCTGGTATATTCTGAAATATCTGAGCAGTTCATTTACGGACATTTACATTTTGTTTTGTGGTAGAAAAAAAATAACAATGTACAGCCTTGCTCAAGCACATCCCTAGTAGTCAGCATGATTGTCACATACAAACTCTCACTTTGATTTCAGAGAAAGAAAAGTAAACACCAAGCTCCTTAGAACACAAAACCTGACATTTGACCTCTGTCATCAAATGCACAGCAAATGTGACAAGGTAAGAACAACATTTAAAAGCCTGTTTACGGTAATTGAGCACTGCTGCAGAAATACAGTAAATAGGGTTTAGGCAATAGAAGGGACAAACTCAAGCTGGACAGCCTAAAACAATTAAAGCCTGCAAATATAACACAAGCAAATGTGAGTTACAAATCACAAAGTCAATGGTAATCAACAGGCAGAATGCATTCCCAAGCAAGCTTTCCACATGACCTGAAGATGTCATTAGCAAACCAGACAGATGCACTGTCTAGTAGGCTTCCACCTAAAAAAGATATTCCCTCTTCCAAACTGCACAGCATTTTCCTTGGACGATATGAAATTGAATGGCGATAAAGTGTATACACTTCTGTTTCCTACAATTGATAGAGTTCTAAGCCAATAAAACGTAGTTTTGCTAAAGTTCTGCAGTCTATCTAGATACTACTGCATCGCTATTGTGGTACCCGTATGGTTCACAAACACAAACTGCAGTTACAATACTAATACATTTACCTTTAAAGAACAAAATTAGCCACGGAACCCTGAATCCATTTTTAATGAAAAAATACTTATTTGGCTAAATGTAATTTAAAAGAATGTACAGAGGAATTGCACTACTTGGGAGTGATGTGATATGAAAAGGTATAAGAAGTTCATGGGTGATCCAGGAGTTATATTACATGTTAACGCAAATCTAGAGGGCAGAAAAAAAACAGAAAAGCAAGTTGTGGAATTCACCAAAAGGAAGACCCGAACACAGGGTGGTGAACTCAAAGAACCATTTATTTTGAAGTACACACTCCCGTGTCCTCAGCCACAGCCTCTCGAACTCCTGTCGCCTCAGAGTGTCCCCGGCGCTCGCCTTGGAATGCTGGTCGCGGTGACATTCTAAGTGATGTCACCGCGAGCAGCACCATCACATGCGGAGCCGCCGGGGGAGGCAGAAAGAGGGAGATACCACACATCCCCCTTCCCTGCAGAGATAGAAAACATTAGGTAGAACAAAGAGCAGGAACCAGAAATAGAGGAAAAGCTTACATTAGGCAGCAATATCAATGGTTACATCATTACATATTGGTTGAAATGCCTGGGAGGTCTGATCACTCTCCTGTTAGACCTGAGACCTGGGAGAGAGACGCCTGACGGCCTCCTGCTGGCGAAACCGCTATCCAGTCTAGGACCACTCTCCCCCCCCCCCTTGCACCTTCAGGGCCTTCTGCTGGGGGGTTTACTTTACAACTCTCCCTAGGTTCCATATTTTTCCTTCTTGGGTTTTGACTGCATTCTTGAAAAGTTTTGTGATCTTTGTGGGACTGCTGTAGTCTGACCAGCTTGCCTTCCCTGTGGGAGCTCTGATTTTGATGTTGTCACCTACTTTGAAACCAACCTCCCGTGTGGCCTTGCGTTGGTCGTAACCTTCTTTTCTCACCCTCATGGCTTGTTCTTGCTTCCTCAGACTGTCCTTTTCTTTGGTTCGGTCCGACCACCCCTTGTGCCATTCCATCCACCCCGGGGTAAGCTTAGTGTTGGGTGTCCTTGCGCGGAGCAGTTCGAACGGGGTGACGCCCGTCGACTGATGCGGTGTGAACCTGTACGCTTCCAGACACCTCCACACCTCTTCTTTCCAACTTATGCCACTGGCTTTGGCCAGCTGGATGCTCTCCTTGATGGTTTTATTAAAGCGCTCGACCATGCCATTGGTTTCTGGGTGGTACAATGCGCATCGCTTATGTCTGATGCCTCTTTCTTCCAGGAAGTCCTCCATCTCTTTCGAGCATAGTTGCACTCCGTTGTCGGTGAGGATGTTCCTGGGAGCCCCTCTCGGATAAATACTTCCTGCAAGAATAAGATGACGGTTTTTGTTGTGACTTCACTGACGAGTTTTATCTCCGGCCACCGAGAATACAGATCCACAAGCACCAAGATGTAAGGTGTCCGCAGTTCCCCAAACATCGGGCCCACGATGTCTAAAGCCAACTCGTTCCATGGTCCTGACGGGGGCGGCCTACACACCATGGGCGGTGTCTGTTGCTTCAGGACCTTGTCGCTGTTGCAGCACGGGATGCACTCCCTGATTCTTCTTTCTGTGACCAGGTCCATGTTCGGCCACCAATAGCTTTCCCTGAGTCTTTGCTTGGTCTTGGTGATACCTAAGTGCCCTTCGTGAGCTATCTCGACCAGGTTGTTTCTCACAGCAGCTGGTGGCACGAGCCTTGTTCCCCTGAACAGGCATCCGTCAACAATGGTTAGCTCGTCCTTAACAGCCTGGAAAGGCCGTAGGTCTTCATCACGCTTGTCACCGTGCTTCCATCCATCCCTCACTCTTCTACAAACTTCTACCATGATCTTGTCCTCTTCCTGTGCCTTTCTCCACGTTTCTTCACCCAACGCCTTCTGGATGGTGCAGACATTCTCAACCATGAATCCTTCTTCATCTTCATCTGTTATATCTCGCATTTCACTTGCTTCTACATCACTTACGAGTCTGGACAGGCAGTCAGCTGCGAGGTTCTGTGTTCCTGGGACATACTCGACATTGAATGTGTACTCCTGGAGACTGACCACCCAACGCCTTATCCTGCTGGAGATGGCATCCAAACCCTTCCTGCTGAACACTTCTACCAGCAGTTTGTGGTCGGTTCGGAGGGTGAACTGCGTATCCCACAGGAAGTCTCTGAATTTACCTACCGCCCAGGATACCGCCAATGCCTCTTTTTCGATGACTGAGTAGTTGTTCTCAGATTTTTGGAGCGACCTTGAGGCGAAGGCTACTGTTTCTTCTCCTTCCACGCCTTTCTGGGTGAGGACAGCTCCCAACCCTTTTGCGCTTGCATCAGTGGTGAGGATCGTTGCCCGGCCGGGCAGGTAGGACCTCAAACTAGGGGCTTCTGCAAGAGCTCTCCTTACATCCTCGAACTCGCTCTGGCATTCTTGGCTCCATTTGAATTCGCTTTCTTTCTTCAGTAATAGCCTGATGGCGTAAGTCCTGCCTGCTAGGTTTCTAATGAACTTTCCATAAAACTCCAACATCCCCATGAATGACTTGATCTCGTCTTTGCTTCTGGGCGGTGACAGATTCACAATGGTGTTTTGCAGTTCGGCCTTGGGACGTATGCCTTCTGCTGTAATTTTGTGACCCAGGAAGTCCAACTCGGCACAGCTAAAAACACATTTGTTCTTCTTCACAGTAAGACCCTGGGACAAAAACCTCCTCAGCACACATCTCAGTCTCTCGTCGTGCTCAACTTGGTTCTTAGCGAAAACCAACACGTCATCCTGGTAACACATGACGCCAGGGATGCCTTTCAGGATGTTGCTCATGATTCTTTGGAAAACGGCAGCCGCCGAGACTAGGCCGAAAGGCATCCTTTTGAACTTGTAAGCGCCCATGGGTGTCACAAAAGCAGTGAGTTCCTGAGACTCCTCGTGAAGTTTTATCTGAAAATAAGCCGAGGTGAGATCGAGGGTGGAAAACACCTTGGCACCTTCTAGCATGCTCATCATTTGGGTGATGTTCGGCAAGGGGTATCGGTCAACGACGACCTCTTTGTTGAGTGCCCTCAAATCTATGCAGATCCGGACTGACCCATCCTTTTTCTTCGCTGCCACGATGGGCGCCAACCATTCGGTCGCTTCTACAGGTTCGATAACTCCAGCCTTGCACAGTTTCTCAAGTTCAGTTCTGACTTCCTCCTGAATGGCTATGGGGAGTCTTCTGACTTTAGCCACAACGGGCTTGGCATGTTCCTTCAATTTTATTTTGTGACAGTAGTTCTTCAAACACCCAAGCCCTTCCCTAAACACCTCTTCAAATTCTCTTGTGATGTCAGCCTCCCCTTCCTGTATCTCCTGTATCAAAATCTGGGGATTGCTGTTGGGATTGAGGTACACTCCCAACCCCTTTTGTGCACGCCACCCCAAAATGTTGTCTCTTACAGTGGACACATATACTTTTGACACGGTAGACCTGTTTCTGTACTCAATTCTACTCAGGAAGTATCCTTTCATGGAGATGGGGCGCCCCGCATACCCTCCTGGTCTCAGGTCTAACCTCTTAAGAATTATCTTTCCTTTGGACACACGTGAGAACTCCTTGGCATTGATAATAGTTATTCTGGAACAGGAGTCAAACAATGCATCTAGATCAACCTCCCCTACTTTTATGGTGTCTTTAGGACTATCGACTTGATCTTCATCAACCTGTGCTGTAACTTCTGTACACATGGGGTTTCTGGTACTAGACGCCTTCAACTCTTTTACTTGCACAACCAACTCGTCGCACACTACATTCGTTCTGTCTCTACTCTGCCTACTGGCCCCCTGCCCACTCTTGCAATACTGCTTGAAATGGCCTTTCTTACCACACTTGTTACACGTGAACCTGAGGGCGGGACATTCCTTGTCGTTGGCCAGGTGCCCTTGTTTTCCACACCTGTAGCAGGTACCTCTGTATGACCCTCCCGGCCTGCCTTCCTTCTGCTCCTTGCCCACTGCCTTCTGACCCTTAACTACCGACACAGTCTCGCATTCAGTCACTACCTCACTGACATTGGTCCTTTCATCATTCTTCTTCTCCCCTGCATCTTGCTTAATCTCCTTGACGCACTGTAACATGTGCTCTACCTGCTTAGCTATGATAAGGACCTCTCTCAAAGGCGGGTCATCCTTAAGCCATAGCTCCTCACGCATTCGCTCCATCCTGCAGGTCAAAACAAACTGGTCCCTAATCCTCTCCTCGCTTGCTCCCCCAAACTTGCACGTTGCAGCTAACTTCCTCAACTCAGACACAAAATCTTCTATAGACTCCCCCTCCTTTTGTGCCCTCTTGCCAAAATGGTACCTCTCCATTATAGTGCTGGTCTTGGGGAGGTAGTGCAAATCTAACTTCTTGAGACTAATTTCAAATTCATTCAGACCTCTTGCCTCCTGTGCCCCTAAATCCGGGAGATGGTCTAGGACTTCCTCTCCCTCTTCGCCCAAGTAATAGGCTAGTAATGCAACCTTCCTTTCAAGACCTAAGTTGGGCCCACAAACAGTAGCGTAATTGAGGAACAACTTTTTCCATTTTTTCCACAGGATGGTAGGATCTCCTGGGTTAGTCAAGAAGAAGGGTGGAGGGGTCACACTTTGCATATTTAATTCACAATTAGCAGAGGGAAACTTTTATTCTTTAAAATGCACCTACCCTCCGTATAACTAGCTGCGTACAGTGGGAACCTGAAATCTAAGCCAAATAACCGTGACTACAGAAAAGAGTGAGCTACCAGTGAGAACCTTTACACAGGAGAGGAAATGCCTAACCAACCCTGCGCAGCTCCGCTTCCTAACGCACATACACATAAAGATAAAATCTGCCCCTCGAAAATTCAATACTGTGCTGAAAAGTTCTGAGACAGTGATGTTTCCTTTGTGCAAACTGTCAGGACAGTACTCCAATCAACGTAGTCTCATGCTGTGTTCTCAATAGTGCAACCCCCTGATGTTTTTCACTGTACACACTGCGCTGCCAGCTGCCCACCAGTCATGCAGGCATGAGGCTAGGATTATTCTGACAAAGAAACGCTGTCCTGCTGCGCTCGTAGGCTCCTCTCCCCTTCCACGTCGCGCTCCCAGAGGTCTCTGGGTGTTTTACACACGTTCTTCGCAGCAGCCAAAACACCTTCCTCGCAGTGCTGGTAAGTACGCGTCAAACAACAGTCCAAACTGCTTTGTTTCAGGAGAGCACTTCAGCTCCTATACTCCTCACTTCTAGCGCTGCCCTGTGAGAACTTCCCTTATCAGGATGCCAATTGTCACACTCCACTATCGCAGGGGCCCCGAGCAGGGAGGGTACATCAAAGAAGGCCAGGCTTTACTCGCCCCAGTGGCGACAACACGCAACGCTGCCCTGCAGATGACAAGAGAAGCGCGCGGTGAAAGTCTCAAATGCCGGACTGGGAACTATGCGCTTGGCTCTCGCTTAGAATCACAGCTCCGTTGGCGCTTTAATTTGCCGCTGGCAGGGGCCGACATGAACCGGAAGGTTTCCTCACCTTGTGAGTTGTCAAAAGTCACAGTTTGCCACACACAACGTGGGCAGAAGACCAGAGTCTGAGTGGATTTCACGCGCCCCTGTGGTGTTTATGCCAAACGCTTCCCTAATTGCGCGTAGAGGGGACGCGCGATCACAGCCTTTACTTCAATTCAGTGACAGGAGGCTCGAGCGGAGCTTGCGCCAATATCTTAGAATGTTCCTTGAGGGATAATTTCCTCCCCGCTAGCCAGGCTGATGCACATTAAAATTCCGTCAGTATCAGCGCTTTATACATGCTGCGCTTGCGTCAGGTAGACCGTCAAAGTGCTGCTAGGGTGCGCGCTGTAGGCACGAAAAAGTCACCTTACTTTGTTTGATGACCAGGGCAGTTCTCTTCTTCACACGCCTTACATCGCTCACAGCTGCCAGTTACCAGATGGTCCTCGGGTCACAGTTACTTGTCGCTTGAAACGGAGGCTCACAACGACGCTTGCGTCCGTGTAAAATTCTCAGCTGTGATCCTTGATCCTTCGTTTCTGCTGCTGCAGTTCCGATTTTCTTTCTTGGCGTGTTGAGGTCACGGGCTTTAACCCTCGTCCCCAGTGTGGAATTCACCAAAAGGAAGACCCGAACACAGGGTGGTGAACTCAAAGAACCATTTATTATGAAGTACACACTCCTGTGTCCTCAGCCACAGCCTCTCGAACGCCTGTCGCCTCAGAGTGTCCCCGGCGCTCGCCTTGGAACGCTGGTCGCGGTGACATTCTAAGTGATGTCACCGCGAGCAGCACCATCACATGCGGAGCCGCCGGGGGAGGCAGAAAGAGGGAGATACCACACAAGTACTTTATGTGAAACTAATTGAGCACTTAAGACAGCAGATTTGTGACCGAGGAATATAATAAGTATGGAAATAAATACAGGTGACACAGAGATTTAAAATTATGACGTGGACAGACTGTATTGAGTGGTAAAGTAAACGAACAGTGATGCGATTTTGTTTTATAGTTACAAGAAACAAATTCTTAAATGGTATTTTGAAATAATCTGCCCGTGAAAGAGGAAAGGTCACCTCTGGAAGAAGTGGAAAACATTAAGAGCACCAATGTGTTCTGTGAAAAAATAATGACATGATGATTCAAGCAGCGCATTGAGGAACGGACATATTACCCAATGAAATATAATATTGAAAACTACTGGAATAAAGCAACTATTATTATAAGAATGTATATATGTGTACATGTTTCTTCTCCCTTCCCTGTTTCATCTTGCTACATTTGAGCTAGTGGTTTCCAGTGCTCGGCACCGGCACTTAACATTCAACACCAGCACTTATAGTGCGAACTTGACCTACAGTTATTGAAGCGCTTTGCATGAGTCCAAGTTAAGGACACATTCATTTTAGTAGGCACCTGGAGATTAAGAGATTTGCCCAGAATCACAGGATGTTGAGCCTATACCGAGAATCAAACATGATTCCTCAGCTCGAAAGTCGGTAAGTCTGGCCGTTATGCCACATTCTCACCCCACTTGTAGGGTTTCATGGCTTGTAGTTGGTTTTGTTATAGGCAGCGCTAATAGGAGCAATGGGCTGGTGCAAGCTGCCTCCTGATGAGAACTCTGGCACTTACTATTCTGAGTGAACGTGTGATTTTCAAAGTCCTATGCCTGGCGCATAAGCTACTGCAGAACCAAGGCCCTCCTATTCTTAGGAAATTCATAAAACCTTACAAAGCCCCAAGATCCCTTCGTTCAGACAATGAGTCCCTAATCATCCTGCCCAGATTTAAGAAAGCCCGCTCGGGTGGAAGACACTTCTCGGTCCACACCGCACGCCTTGGGAACGCTCTCCCCCGAGACTTGAGAAAAGAACCCAATTATTTACGTTTCAGGAAACGGCTTAAAGCTCACCTGTTTCCTTAAATTTTAACTTCCCCCATCTGAACCTGTCTTCCCCCCTTCTCTGTTGCCGAACCCACAGAAGTAGGGATCTTCAGCCTGGGATACCTCAGGGTGACTACGCTCTCTATAAAAATTTTTAATAATAATAATAATAATTCCACAAGTTAGCCACTGAACGAAAGACAGAGAAGCCATATTCCATCAGAGGATAATTAAGAGACAGCAGAATAACAGACGGAAACTTTAAAGAATGTTGCCTTCCCAAGAAAGGTGAACATTTTATGCATACCATGAAAGCAAATTGTTGTAATCTTAAATTTTATGATCATGTATCTGTTAATGACTAATTATTCCCCATTTTGTCGTTTTCCCTTACCTCGTTTTCTTGGTATCTCCTGCCCCCTCTTCTTATCCTCCTTTGGTACATTCCAGCAGATGTCAATGAAACTCACAGTAGAATGTTGAGTGTGAGGCTTGGTGAGATGTAAGCTGCCACTGAGGATGACGGAGACTCATAATAACAGGTCTTAACCTTTACCAGTGTGTGGATTTCATCTTTACAACAAAAATGTATGTTAGAAGCCGGTTGTTTTATTTTCTTCCTACTGTGAGGCAGCTCCTAGCTTGTGCCACTAAATAAAATAATTGTATCATGGCAGTCAACCAAAGAACATTCTGTAGATCATTCTACTTAATTCATATGAGATGCATGTGCATTTAGATAGCTATCTGTGCTTGTATCACATGCTTTGAACAGTTCTTTTTGCATTTGTCACCCCGAGTGGGACGGGTATGCCCAGACGTGGGTCCCGTGCTCTCCATGCCACTGGAGTCAAGCTATCCCGGCTGATGAGGGCTGAAAGCTCGAAACCTGTCCTAGGATACTTGTTTACAGTCCAGGGAGGACCTAGCCTGGCAGTTTGGGCTGAACTGTTTCCAATGGGTACAGGGTCAAGACTGATTTGCATATGCCTGGGTCCAAACTGGAATGTCATGGTGAGCAAAAAAATTATGGATTTAGGCCCAGATCTCCGTACTGGGGTGAATATATGACATTGTTCTGCACTCTGTCCATTTATTGTTCTTTTTGCATTTGTCACGCCACGTGGGACGGGTATGCTCAGACGTGGGTCCCGTGCTCTCCATGCCACTGGAGTAAAGTTATCCTTGCTGATGAGGGCTGAAAGCCTGAAACCGGTCCTAGGATGCTTGTTTCCACTCAAGGGAGGACCTGGCCTGGCAGTTCGGGCTGGACTGTTCCATTGGGTGCAGGGCCAAGACTGATTTGCATATGGCTGGGTAATGGCATGGTGAGCATAAAAGGATGGATTTAGGCCCAGATCTCTGAACGGGGGTGAATGTATGACATTGTTCTGCACTCTGTCCATCAATTGTTCTTTTTGCGTTTGTCACCCAGAGTGGAACAGGTGTGCCCAGACGTGGGTCCCGTGCTCTCTATGCCACTGGAGTCAAGCTATCCTGGCTGATGAAGGCTATAAAGTCCAAAACTGGTCCTACGATGCTTGTTTCCAATTCAGGGAGGACCTGGCCTGGCAGTTCAGGCTGGACTGTTCCCATTGGGTGCAGGGTTAAGACTGATTTGCATATGGCTGGGTCCAAACTGGAATGGCATAGTGAGCAAAAAAATGATGGATTTAGGCCCGGATCTCTTAACTGGGGTGAATATATGATATTGTTCTGCATTCTGTCCATCTAGTGTTATTTTTGCATTGGTCACCCCGAGTGGGACGGGTATGCCCAGACTTGGGTCCCGTGCTCTCCGTGCCATTGGAGACAAGCTATTCTGGCTGATGAGGGCTGAAACCCCGAAACCGGTCCTAGGATGCTTGTTTCCAGTCCAGGGAGGACCTGGCCTGGCAGTTCAGGCTGGACTGTTCCCATTGGTTGCAGGGTCACAAGTGATTTACATATGGCTGGGTCCAAACTTGAATGGCATGGTGAGCAAAACAACAATGGGGTTAGGCCTAGATCTCTGTACTGGGGTGAATGTATGCATTGTTCTGCATTCTTTCCATCAATTGTTCCTTTTGCATTTGTCACCCCGAGTGGTATGGGTATGCTCGGATTTGGGTCCTGTGCTCTCCATGTCACTGGAGTCAAGCTATCCTGGCTGATGAGGGTTGAAAGAAGTCCCAGGATGCTTGTTTTCAGTCCAGGGAGGACCTAGCCTGGCATTTCGGGCTGGACTGTTCACATTGGGTGCAGGATCAAGACTGATTTGCATATGACTGGGTCCAAACTGGAATGGCATGATGAGCAAGAAAATGATGGATTTAGGTCCATATCTCTGTACTGGGGTGAATGTATGACATTGTTCTGCATTCTGTCCATCAATTGTTCTTTTGCATTTGTCACCCCAAGTGGGACGAGTATGCCCAGACTTGGGTCCGGTGCTCTCCATGTCACTGGAGTCAAGCTATCCTGGCTGACGAGGGCTGAAATCCATTAACCAGTCGTAGGATGCTTGTTTCCAGTCCAGGGAGGACCTGGTCCGGCAGTTCCGGCTGGACTGTTCCCATTGGGTGCAGGGTCAAGACTGATTTACATATGGCTGGGTCCAAACTTGAATGGCACGGTGAGCAAAACAACAATGGGGTTAGGCCTAGATCTCTGTACTGGGGTGAATGTATGCATTGTTCTGAATTCTTTCCATCAATTGTTCCTTTTGCATTTGTCACCCCGAGTGGTATGGGTATGCTCGGATTTGGGTCCTGTGCTCTCCATGTCACTGGAGTCAAGCTATCCTGGCTGATGAGGGTTGAAAGAAGTCCCAGGATGCTTGTTTTCAGTCCAGGGAGGACCTAGCCTGGCATTTCGGGCTGGACTGTTCACATTGGGTGCAGGATCAAGACTGATTTGCATATGACTGGGTCCAAACTGGAATGGCATGATGAGCAAGAAAATTATGGATTTAGGTCCATATCTCTGTACTGGGGTGAATATATGACATTGTTCTGCATTCTGTCCATCAATTGTTCTTTTGCATTTGTCACCCCAAGAGGGACGAGTATGCCCAGACTTGGGTCCGGTGCTCTCCATGTCACTGGAGTCAAGCTATCCTGGCTGACGAGGGCTGAAATCCATTAACCAGTCGTAGGATGCTTGTTTCCAGTCCAGGGAGGACCTGGTCCGGCAGTTCCGGCTGGACTGTTCCCATTGGGTGCAGGGTCAAGACTGATTTGCATATGGATGTGTTCAAACTGGAATGGCATGGTGAGGAAAAAAACAATGGATTTATGCCCAGATCTCTGTACTGGGGTAAATGTATGACATAGTTCTGCATTCTACCCATCACGTGTTCTTTTTGCATTTGTCCCACAGAGTGGGAAGGTTATGCCCAGATGTGGATCCCGTGCTCTCTATGCCACTGGAGTCAAGCTATCCTGGCTGATGAGGACTGAAAGCCCAAAACCGGTCCTAGGATGCTTGTTTCCAGTCCAGGGAGGACCTGGCCTGGCAGTTCGGGCTAGACTGTTCCCATTGGTTGCAGGGTCAAGACTGATTTGCATATGGCTGGGTTCAAACTGGAATGGCACGGTGAGGAAAAAATCAATGGATTTACGCCCAGATCTCTGTACTGGGGTGAATGTATGCATTGTTCTGCATTCTGTCCATCAATTGTTTTTTTTGCATTTGTCACCCGAGTGGGATGAGTATGCCCAGACGTGGGCCCCGTGCCCTCAATGCCACTGGAGTCAAGCTATCCTGGCTGATGAGGGCTGAATGCCCGAAACCGGCCCTTGGATGCTTCTTTCCAGTCCAGGGAGGACCTGGCCTGGCAGATCGGCCTGGACTGTTCCAATTGGGTGCAGGGTCAAGACTGATTTGCATAACGCTCTGTCCAAACTGGAATGGTGAGCAAACAAACGATGGATTTAGGCCCAGATCTCTGTACTGGGGGGAATGTATGACATTATTCTGCATTCTGTCCATCAATTGTTCTTTTTGCAACAATAGCATGGGCGTTTCAACATTTCATCCTTCTGACACTTGACACCAATAAAATGTGTATTATTGGCTTGACGAATAAGAAAGCTTGCTATTTATGACACTACAAAATGGCAAAAAATGTTATACCACATGCTCAATATGTTTTTAAAGAGAAAATAAAACATTGCAATTAAATTTACTATTCATGTAGCTTGCAACCCAAAAAATACAAGCATTGGCAGAACCAATGAGTCTCACTTTTAATGGTGCCAAACTAAATTTTGTCTTGCAGGGCAAAGAAACCCTAATTACTGAAACAGCATTAATAAAAAACAAAATCATAGCAGGATAGTGATGTATATGCAATACATTTTTTCAACTTTTAATTTATCATTAAAGATGGTTGATGCTAATCTTGAACCTATCAATTAAAAAATATATACACAAGTGCATCAAAGATAAAGCAGCTGGGCGCTCCAAAAGCATTTCCCTTTTTGTTTTTAAATGTTTTGGAACGGGTAGGGGTATGACAGTGGGTGGGTGTAAGTCAGCGCTGCGGCAGGAGCAGCATGGAGGTGTAGAGGCACAATGGCGTAGATTGAGGAGGGGCTGGAAAAAAAAACATTTATGGGGTGGGAGGGACAAATACAAGAAGAGGGAAAGATAATTCAAAATATGTCAGCAAATGAGACTGACTAGAAAGTAAACCAATGGCAATCAATGGGCTGACCCAAAGCCCCCTTTAAATATTGGTACTGTTCACAATAGATCTTCAGCAACAGATAGCTAAAAGCACAAGTTTCAAAAGTATTGAAACTCATCTGTGAAAATGCTTTTTATGATATATCCTCCCATCATAGGACTATACATATACCTCACCCATACCAGAGTATCACAGTAAGTCTTGACTTATTGAAGATCATGCAGAATTAGTTAAAAAATGTGTTAAGGACTGTGCGTATTGGTACCTTAAGTTAAGGATATATTTTTTTAGGTTTTGTAGTCCATTCTGTACTTAACTCATATTAAAAACTGTGCATTAAGTAATGAGAGTGACTAAGAAACTTGTAACAAGTTGGGCTGAAAAGCAGTTTGAACCAGATTCCTGTAATCCTAGTTGTGTGGTGACTATGAGCACTAGAGATGTGTTCCCATGTAAATTTGTTCGGTATTAGGTTATAAAGAGAGACAATCTGCAGTAATCAGGTGCACAAACTCTGATAATGCTAATTTTTTTCCTTATTCTGACCAGTATAATTTTGACTAGGGCCAAAAATATTTCACCATGTTAAGGTCACAAGCTAGAGTCTTGGGTTTATCCTGAGTCAAAATTTTTAGTGTTAAATCCAGCCAATTCTTAAAGAGGGACTCAGCAGAGTTAGTTATGTAGTGTATAAAATGGAGTTGATCAGTGTGAATATGCATTTTCCCACGTTTCTTTAGTAGAAATCCAATACATGTCACACCGTTTTCCTTTATTAATAAGGATTCCTGGGGGCGTGGCTTGCGAGCAGCCAAGATGGCCGCACTCTTTTGAGCTCCGTCGCGTTGCCGGGAGGTCACGCATTTAAATATGTGACTGAGCCGGTCTTTCTTTACACGGAGGGCGAATTTTGGCAGCGGAAGACATAGAGAGTGTGGAGGGCTGTTTTTCACCGGCTGCTGTGTGCCCTAGACTTCATTCTCGTCGTCGCTGTGTTTCTCTCAGGAGCATCCCTCAAAATGGCAGCGCAGGCAGCATGAATGGAATGGCGGCGTATCCACATTGTCTGTGCTGAGTTGCGGATGTACTTTTCAGTCTCGGCTGATGTATTATTCTTCCTTTTGCGCTTTGACATGCAGTTTCTTCAGCGCATTACTCATGAATGCATATTTCTGCTTGAAGAGTTACTCCATTATTTTTTGCGTTAGCCATATCTTTCTTCTGTAGTGGTTACTGCTTGGACATGCACTCCCACTGTGTTTTTCCTTTTTGACACGCTTGTTTCCTTGCTGGCATTTCCTCAATAACGTTGCCAGGTAGTGGAGCGCACTATTATGTTTTTTTTGTGGTCTGCTTGAATAGCTAGGTTTTTCTGCTGCTTTTCCAAGATACTATCTCTGGGTGCAGGTGTGTGCGCTGTATTTAGTTGAGTGTTGGATGGCAATAACAGTCTTCTGAGTTACCGTGGTTCTTTGAGAGGCTGCCCTCTATATCAGTTAGGTCTCTGGCGCTACCTCAGTGGTTGCTCATATACGCTGAGGGCTTCCCTATTTGTCTATATTGCCTTTGTTTTGTTCATGGCAGACAATATGGGGCTTTCTCCCAAACCCATGGACTCTAAGGTGAACCTTAAAAGATCCAAATAAACTTCTCCTACTCCGTAGCTTGCAACGAAGTTCTACCTTAGATACTATCCTCTCTCATCTGAATGCCGTTCATGATATTGGCCAAAGTACTAAAACGAACACTGATTTACTTAAGGTTGAAGTTGCAGCAATCAGGAATGACTTTAAGAACTTAACACTTTGCATTTCCAATGCGGAATCACGGATAAGTGTTGTGGAAGATTCATCACATCAACAGGTTAAATCCATGCAGTCTATTGAGTGCTCCTTGGTTGCTTTGCGGAGAGATCTTACGGAGCAGGAGGACAGAAATCGTAGAAGCAATCTACGTATTTTTGGCTTACCGGAAGACACAGAGAAAACAGTGCCAACCATGCTAGAACTTTTTCTCAATTGGATCCCTACTGTGCTGAATTTTCTTTTCAGAGAGAGTTTGAATCAGAGCGTGCACATAGGGTTCCCACATTTCGACCAAAGTCTTCACCACATCCTAGACCGGTGGTTTTTAAACCGTTGAGACATCAACATTCTGAGCAAATTTTGACGCACATGAGGAAAATTAGAGCGATTAATTGGGAAGGCCACAGAATTGGTATATCCCAGGATTTTGCTAGAGATACTGTCATCAGGCGGAAAGGATTTCTTAATCTTAGAAGAAGACTTCTGGATATGAACATTCCGTTTTCTTTTGCTGGTCCTTAATGTTTTCAAATCACTGTCAGAGGTCGCACTCAGATTTTTTATGATCCCTCTGAGCTGTCTACTTTTTTGGACAATCAGTCCGAATCCCAGATGGAGTCTACTTCTTCTCCTGGTCCTTCTGGGTCTTAGTACTTCCTGTGAGATGTCTGGTTATTGCCTTTATTTGTTTCTAGTAATTTTATGATAATGCTAGGACTTCCTTTGCTACTTTAGGAGATTTGTTTGTTGATATTTACAGCTCTAAATATGTGCTAACCTTCTATTTGCAGGTTCTGGTTCTTTGTACAACATGAGAATATTCATACTACTGTTTTTTCCTTGTTTATGTCTCTGCCTCCAGCAATGGTGTTCTTTATTACTGTTTTCATTAGCTTTTTTTTCTACTCTCTTCTTCTCTTTTCTCTTAGAATATTCTCTCCCACCTTTTGGTTGTTAGATTTTGCGGAGAGCTACTGTTTCTTCTTGCTATAGATTCTAATTCTTTCATAATTCTTAGTCTACTGTGTTCTATAGATATTTCTTTTTTTTTCTTTTTCTCAACTTAGATAACCTAATATATATATGATGTGTTGAGGTTCTGGTCGTCGGCTAGATTATTTTATGTTTTCTTGCTCATATTTGATGGTGTGTTTATGTACTTTTTGTCTGTTCTGCCTTTTATATGTTTCTTTGTGCGTGTATTCTGCAGTAATTTTCAATTCATTCTCAGATCATTCAGGTTAATGGTTCATATGTCAAATTTGTCTTTGTTGTTTCATTCTCTTATGTTTTGTATCACATCCCAATGCTCCCGTACCTTGTTATTAAATAGCTTGTTAATATTATGAGCTGATTATTTATTTCTAGTTGTCTTTTACGAATGTGCTATATGAATTGATATATATGAATTCTCCTTTACCTATGTGATTATATATCAATTTATATTTGTTACTTTTTGCATATTCTGTTTGACAGTATTATATTTATTGTGATGTACAATGTATTGAATAAGATTAATATTTTATAAGCTTTTCTTCTTAACTGTTGCTTATAGTGTTTAATGGCTCCTTGTTAGATCAACTGTTTTTATCAATTCATAGAATGTTTTTATCGATCTATTTAGATTTGTCTTTTTGTGCTGCCTACATTGTTGATTTCCTTTTGCTTCCCATTTGATAGGCGGTTGAGGTTTTTTGATGGCCTCCTTGGTTGCTCCTTCATGTTCTTCCCCTATATAAATTTGGTCTCTTATAGACTTCCACTGGTGGGGTTTATTTTCTCTTCTCTTCTATATCTTGCTTTCTTTTTTCTCTTCGCCTTCGCTTTTTTTCTAATCTTCACTCATTCCTTCTTTTCTAGGGTCTCCTGCTGTTATTTATTCTTTGTGTCTTCATTGTTTTTGTTTTGTTTTTGTTATAGAGATCCTGAGGTTATGGGATTACTTTTTCTTACACCAAGTAGTATTTGGTATATTGCTTTTTCGCTATTATGCCAGGCGTGAATGTTTTATCTCTAAATGTGTGTGGGTTAAATCATCCTGTGAAGAGGGCAAAAATCTTGGATTATTGTAAAAGCCTTTCTAGTGATTTAGTACTATTACAAGAAACCAAAATATCGTACAAGGAAGCTTTATTGTTGCAAAAGGGGTGGGTTCCTGATGTTGCTTGTTCTGATGCTTCTGGTAAGAAGAATGGAGTGGTGACTTTGATTTCCAAAAACTCTGGATTGTCTATTGTTACTGCGGAACATGATTCTGAGGGCAGGTGGTTGCTGACTCGTTTTTCCAATGGTTCTTTAGATATTTATGTCATGAATATTTATGCACCTAATGGTGATGATCCATCCTTTTGGCACTTTATTACTAAGAAGCTTTCAGAAGTACCTCATAAGGGTAATCTGAATATTGGAGGAGATTTTAATCTCCCAATGAATCCCATTTTGGACAAACACTCTGATTTTAGGTTTCGTCCACCTAGGGCTCACAAACAGATGACTAACATGTGTTCCTCCTCTGCCCTGCACAAAAACTACAGTACACTACCTTGCTCCAGGAATATAAAAGAGCCATTCTCCACGCAAAATCTGAATATTTTTCCTCTAAGATTCTTCTGTCTGAAAATAAACCAAAGGAAATTTTTACCATAGTCCATGAATTAGCCTCCTCTGACAGACTCACCCCTAAACCAGTCCCCTCTTGTGAGGGATTGTCCCTGTGTAATACCCTCAATGATTACTTTATCGAGAAAATCGCAACTATTAAGGCTAACATCCCACCCCATCCCCCTCCTTTTAAAACCCCCAATCCCCGCTCAACCCTTCCTGTTTAGATCAATTTCCTCTGGTCTCTAAGGAAGCTTTTCTTATCTTGCTGACAAAGGTTAAATCTGGCTCTCCTGCGGACACCTGCCCGGCTTACATACTGAAAGAGAACTTCTCTGCCTGCCCACAGCCCCCTTTAATTTTTCTTAATAATTCCCTCATGCAGGGAATTGTTCCAGACTCACACAAATCAGCCAAAATAATCCCTATCCTCAAGAAGCCAGGCACTGATCCCTCCTCCCCTTCTAATTACCGTCCTATTGCCCTTCTTCCATTCCTGGGAAAAATAGTAGAATGTCATGTCACCAAAGCCTTCAGCAACTTCATCGAGGAAAGCCGCTATTTAGCGCCCCACCAGGCTGGCTTCCGTCCGTCTCACTCCACCGATTCTGTCGTCCTTTCTGTTCTGGATGAGCTCAGATGGGGTGCGGATGTCAACTCCCCCCAGGCGCTGGTTCTTCTTGATTTGTCCGCTGCCTTTAACATAGTCGACCATTCCATCCTTCTCGACCGTGTCAGAGGCACCGGCATCAGGGGACCCACCCTGGCGTGGCTCACCTCTTTCTTAGGAAATTGCACTCAGGCTGTTCAGCTAGCAGACTTTTCAGCCTCCATAGGTGCTGTTCATTGTGGGGTACCACAGGGCTCTTCCCTCTCTCCCCTTCTTTTTAATCTCTACATTCGTCCTCTGATACTGGCCCGGCAACAGATGGATGTCTCGGTATTCAACTACACCAATGATCTCCAGCTGATTTTCAACTTCTCTCCACTACCCGCTTCTATACACAACTTTCAAACCATTATGACTTTCATCAGTGACTGGATGAACTGTAATCACCTCAAGTTAAATCCAGATAAGACCGAACTGGTTCTTACGGGTGGCAATCCCAGTCCCTGGTCCCCCATCTTTTGCCCCCCTCTCTTGGCTCCCCTCCTCTACCCTCCTCCTCTGTAAAAACCCTGGGTATCAAAGTCAACTCTGACCTCACATTGCGCTCGCAGATCAGCTCTGTGGTCTCAGCATGTTTCCTGACACTCCGCACCATTCGTAAGATTTCCCCGTTTCTTTTCTTTGCAGCCCTTAAATTGATTCTCATGGCCATGGTCATTTCTCGCCTCGACTATGGCAATGTTCTGTACACAGGCGCCCCTGCTTACAGTCTTCGGCGCCTCCAGCTTATTCAAAATCAGGCAGCCCGACTGATTTACAAACTCCCCAAATTTCATCACTCTTCCCCTTTGCTAAAATCTTTACACTGGCTTCCTATTGCTGAGCGCTCACAATTCAAGATGGGCTGCATGACTTTCCAGGCACTGGCTGGCACTGCACCAGCCTTTATTAAGTCTAAAATCACATCATATGTCCCCAAAAGAGATCTGCGCTGCTCATCCCAAATCTTGCTGTGCGTTCCCCGCTTCAGGAAGAAGAAAACGGGGGGACTAAAGTTCTCTATCCTGGCGCCGTCCTTCTGGAATGCCCTCCACTTCACCATTAGGTCCATTCCAGCTTACCCTGATTTCCGCAAGGCCCTCAAGACTTTCTTGTTTACTCAAGCTTTTCCACGCTAGTCTACCCTCTCTGTCTGCCCGGGCCACCGGTCCTCAGCGCCAATGGATGGTGATCGAGCGCTTTATAAATCCCTTAACTTCAACTTCAATCTGTCTGATGTGTAGAGACTGCATAATCCCACCGGTAGTGATTTCACCTTTTTTTCTTCTCTCCACTCTCGCTTTTCTCGTATTGATTATCTTTTAGTTCACTCAGTACTCCTCAAATATTCATTGAATCCTGTCATCCATCCTATCTTTGTCTCTGATCATGCAGCGGTGTCTTTTACGCTTCCGAATTTTTCAGAAAATAAGGAACCACGCACATGGCGCCTGAATACAGAGATCTTGTATGATCAGGATCAGATTGACTTGCTTAACACGGATATTGCAAATTTCTTCCTTGAGAATGAGTCATCGGTTAGTTCTCCTGTTTTATGGGATGCTTTTAAGTGTATGATTAGGGGTCAGATCATTAAAAAATTGCAAAAATGAATTCAGATATTGAGAAAGAACTTGCTGCTTTAGCGGATAATATTAAGAGGAAAGAATCCCTTTATAGCTCTTCTAAAGATAACGCAATTTTGCCGGATATCAAGAATCTAAAATATTCTTACAACTCTATTGTAACTAAGAGAGCTCACATTGGTGTCCAGGCGCAGAAGTCCAAACAGTTACTCTTAAAAAATCGAGCAGGGAAAATATTGGTGGCTACATTAAAGTACCAGGATTCTAATGTTAGATCAGTGCAGATTTCTTGTATAAATGACAGTTCTGGCGCTCGTAAATTCCATACTAAAGAAATTCTTGAGGTCTTTTGTGAATATTATAGTAAATTATATACTCCTCATAATCAATCCTCTCTTGAGCAATGCCAACAATTTCTGAATTCCATTCCTACTTATACTATTTCTGATGCTGATGGAGCAAAGTTGGGAGGGCTGATTGATTCTGAAGATATTATATCTGCTATTAAGTCCACTCGCTCAGAGAAAGCTCTGGGCCCAGATGGGTATCCCATTCTTTTTTATAAGACCTTTCTCTCATCTTTAGTATCTCGTCTTCAGGCGGTTTTTGATGATTTTGTTTTGTCGGCTTCGGTCTCCGATTCTGCGGCTGAAACTACTATTGTTGTGATTCCTAAAGAGAGTTTAGACCATTTAGATCCTAAATATTTTCGCCCCATATCTCTCTTAAATATTGAAACGAAAATTATTGCCAAAATCTTGGCCAAACGTTTGGAACCATATATTCCTTCACTTATTCACCCATCGCAGACTGACTTTGTTATGGGTAGGATGGCTAGAGACAATATCCATACTTTTTGTCATATTCTGGGAAAAGCAAAATCATCTACCCTTCCTACGTCAGCCATTGCCCTCTATGCCGAAAAGGCTTTTCACAAAGTGTCATGGCCATTTTTACATGCAGTGCTTCGAGCTCACAATCTTGGAGATTCCTTTGTCAATATGGTGATGTCTTTATATGCGCTTCCAAGGGCGAATATCGGGGTTAATGGCGCTACCTCTTCTTTTTTTAATCTGTGTCAGGGTACTAGACAAAGGTGCCTGTTATCACCTCTTTTATTCTTGTTATCTATTGACCCTCTTCTTAGATTATTTGATCTGAATCAAGATATTAAAGGGTTTCAATTTGGTACAACTTGTATCAAAACAGCTGCCTATGCAGATGATGTGCTCATTTTTTCTGATGATATAGTTAATGCAATTTCTGCTATTTCTCAAATTATTAATGTATTTTCTAGTGTCTTAGGATATACTCTTAATAAGGATAAAACTGAGATGTTTCCCCTCAACGCGGATTGTTTTCCTGCACACATGGGAAATGCTGGCTTTAAATGGCAATCAAAACATATTAAATATTTGGGGATTTTGTTTTGCAGTACTTTGCAAAATACAGTATCATAAAATGAAGCTCAAATTTTAGTCAAGGTTTGTCAACTACTGGAAATTTGGTCAGCTAAATATATTTTGTGGTAGGGACGTCTTCAAACTTTGAAGATGATGTTAACTCCCATTATTAATTGTGTGTCCTCTATGCTTCCTGTTAAGTTGTATTCGTCTTTTTTTCATGAAATTAATTCCCTCACTTCTAATTTCCTCTGGAGTGATAAGAGAGCCAGAATCGCCTATAAACATCTGAGAAAACCCTATGACATGGGAGGTTGTAATTTACAAGACTGGGATCGCTATCAAGTGGCTTTTTTAGCTTCCCAAGGGGCGCTTTGGTTCTCTACAGATCCTCGACATACTCCGTTGTGGGTGTTTATTGAGCAAGATTTATCTTCTCCGCTACCTACCTCCTCTTTTTTTAACTGGATCCACATTATCTATTCTTTTTTCCTGTGCTATTATTTTAGATACCATTGCTGCTATTAAAGCTATTGATAAAAAAGTATCTAAGCCAATCCATAAGTCTAGATGGTGTTCTTTGTGGCACAATCCTAAAATTAAGATTGATGTTGATTCGATATCGGTAGTCTACTGGGCTAACAAGGGTATCACTTTAGTTAAACATCTTTATGGTCCAAACCATGATCCATTGCCTATTTCCTCCTTGGCTCAGCAGTTTTCTCTTACTAATCTAGATTTCTATACCTTTTTAAAAAAAATTAAAGTTGCCGTTGCTAAGGTTCATATTGATCCAGATTAACATACAGTTTCTCTCCTATCTCTCTCTATGTGGCACAAATCAGGTCACGTGGCCTCTAAAATTTATACATTTTTATCCTCCACACCGCCTTTATTGAATACAGTTACACAACAGAAATGGTTACATCATTTTGACCATGATCTTTTTAAACATACTTTCCTAGAAACTTGGCAGATTATTGGGAAACTTTCCCTACGTAATAAAATTGCTCCTTCTCTTATTCAGTCCAAATGTTTTTCTCTCAATCTGTTACATTGGACCCCGGTACGTTTGCATTCTCTCAAACTTAAGGAGAACGATCTTTGTTGGAGTTGTAATTTAGCCGCTGGTACACATCAACACATGTTTTTTGGAAGTTCGTTACTTTAACCTTTTTGGGAGCTGGTTCATAAACATCTTGTGTTAATTTTTAACTTGCAGTTTCAGCTCTCGTTACCTTTAATTCTATTGTTTCCATGGGATACTTTAACGCCATAGCAGTTGGATTCTTTAGATATGCAGTTATTAGACTTGTTGTTGACAATTGCGGTGAAGATTATCCTTACGGAGTGGAAATCATTTGGGTCCATATCCTATCGTACATGGTGGGATTGGGTCTCTTTTCTTCGTGGGGCTCATACCTCCGTGGAGGAGAATCATCTTTCCCCTTCTATTTCTAGTGGACTATGGAGATCTTTGGATAGATATGTGGACTTAGCTTCACAAGGCTTGATAGAGCAATAAACCCTTTGTGTTGTCTCCTTAATTTCTTTTTCCTACCTTATTGTAGCAGAAGATGCGCTCTCTTTTCTTTCTATTTCTTCATTTCTTCTTTCTTTCTTTCTCTTTTTTCCTTCTTTCTTTCCCTTTCTCTTATGATTAATTATTTATCAAATGATGATACACCTGACTTTTTTAATATGGTTCCTCTACGGTTTTCATTTTTGTAACATGCTAATTGAACTGTTCTGTAGGAGCTAGATTTGACAGATTTGACAGTATTGACACTGATATTTGTATTGCTCTTTGTCAGTGTATTACTTTTTATTGTATCTTAACTATTTATTTGTCCTTTTTAAATTAATAAAGATATTTGAACAACAATAAGGATTCCTTATGGTTAGTTCTTGTGAAAACACATTCACTAATCACTAATTTAAATGTACACTCTTTGATATGATAATTAGGTCTGGACCAGTGCTTTATATAAGCCAGTGATTTCCGGTATTCAGCACCAGCACTTACTCATCAACACCGTCAATTTTCATGAGCACCAGTTAAGGACACATTCATTTATGGTAGGCACAGGAGATTAAGTGGTTTGACCAGAACCACAGGATGTTGAGCCGACGCAGAGACTCGAACATGGTTCCCCAGCTCCGAAGTTGGCAGCTCTGTCCAATACGCCACATACTGCCCCTTCAAAGTTAAAATATAGCACTAAATGACACATTTTCATTTGATTTTATTAGTCGTAATTTTGCAGAAATTTCGCATAATTAGCCGAAAGCAAATTACTTGAATTTAGCACACACCCCTAATAATAATAATTTTGTCGGTTTAAATGTTCTTTGTTGCTTCAAAAGCACATTCGTTTCAATGAATCTAAATGTATTTTACCATGTTTAGTTACTTTTTTCTCACATGGTGAAGGTAGGTTATTCTATTAATGAAAATGTTGTTCAAGTAGATTATATGTGCATGTACATTTTGGTGAAATTTCATGAAAACAATTTAGAGAAATATTTGCTACAAAATATACAAACAATCCCCTGTTAGGACACAGCTCAGAAATTTAGTTTAAATAACGTTTTTTAAACTATGAAATCCTTGATCAGTTTTAAACATCATGTGCAGAGCCACATATGAATTCCATGAGGCTAGGCGAAATTTGCGGAACTGTAGTCAAATATTTTGGAAACTATGGAAAGTGCTGCTTTAACTCAAGTGCTGTGACATATATATATATATATATATATATATATATATATATATATATATATATATATATATATATATATATATATATATATATATATATATATATATATATATATATATATATGAAGAAAATCTTTTCCGAGGGAAAGAACAGAGGCCGCAAGGGGAATCAGGTTAGACACAGCTTTATTTCATGCAGTCTCAGCTCTGGCGAATGCATTTCGGCGATTGCGCCTTCTTCAGCGCCATAGGCTGTTAAGATCCACTGCAATGTTCTCCTCCTGTTTTAAATAATTGCCGGCACCTGTGTCCCTCCTCCTAACGCGGTCTGCGCACCAGTTAGAGTCCGTGTGCATAGTTAGTGGACTCCATATCCCAGCATACCCCATCATGGCATCCCGAGCTGGTGGTGTGGAGCAGTGGACAGCATTGTGTGCAGTGCAGGCTTCAGGTGAGTCGGATGGGTCACAGAGCCACTGAAACAAAACGTGTCCTCGCTGTGTCCCCTTGAGCTCCGCAGCTACCAGATGCGCTCGGCTGAAATGTGAGAAGTGGCTGTCAAATGCTAGACAGATCGCCTTCCTGAGATGAAATACCTCGGTGTTCCCACATCCTCCGGTCGATCATGGCGGAAACCGAAAAAATACCAGTCCCCTGGTTTGTAGAAATGCTGCAAGCAGCAAAGTGCCAGTTGAGTTTTCGGGTTCACTTTCGTGCTGCAGGGCCTACTGGACTGAGCTGCTGGGAAGCTCAGATAATATGAAGAAAATCTTTTCCGAGGGAAAGAACAGAGGCCGCAAGGGGAATCAGGTTAGACACAGCTTTATTTCATGCAGTCTCAGCTCTGGCGAATGCATTTCGGCGATTGCGCCTTCTTCAGCGCCATAGGCTGTTAAGATCCACTGCAATGTTCTCCTCCTGTTTTAAATAATTGCCGGCACCTGTGTCCCTCCTCCTAACGCGGTCTGCGCACCAGTTAGAGTCCGTGTGCATAGTTAGTGGACTCCATATCCCAGCATACCCCATCATGGCATCCCGAGCTGGTGGTGTGGAGCAGTGGACAGCATTGTGTGCAGTGCAGGCTTCAGGTGAGTCGGATGGGTCACAGAGCCACTGAAACAAAACGTGTCCTCGCTGTGTCCCCTTGAGCTCCGCAGCTACCAGATGCGCTCGGCTGAAATGTGAGAAGTGGCTGTCAAATGCTAGACAGATCGCCTTCCTGAGATGAAATACCTCGGTGTTCCCACATCCTCCGGTCGATCATGGCGGAAACCGAAAAAATACCAGTCCCCTGGTTTGTAGAAATGCTGAATTCCATGAGGCTAGGCGAAATTTGCGGAACTGTAGTCAAATATTTTGGAAACTATGGAAAGTGCTGCTTTAACTCAAGTGCTGTGACATATATATATATATATATATATATATATATATATATATATATATATATATATATATAAATATATATACATATATAAATACATACATTTCCATTTTATTCGATTCACAAGCAAACCCAGTGGTGCCTGGAAAGCGGCATAAATCATAAGTCTTCAGGCACGATAGTGGGTGTAACATGATATTTTAAGGAAGCTCCTACTACCCCTGTTTGGAGTTGTCCAATATGGAGATCTCTGCACAGGGGGAAGAGAGTGTTCTGTGCAAATGCATTTTTAATATGCAGGGAACACGTTTCCTCGTGTAGAAATCCCTTCCCCTAAATCCCCAGTAAATTTGGAGATGATCTTTCCCCCTATGCCTTCTTGGAAAGGTTATTACTCCACCCCAAACCTAGAATAATCTCCAGCCATGTCCAGTGTAGAAAGGGGACAGAGAGGTGCTTGGCAATGGGAGCACCGGCTCTTATTTTTGGGGAACCCACACTTAGGAGCTCATTACGATTGTGGTGAATCCGCCACAGCAGCCTGCCAAATTATGATGGCAGGCGGTTTTCTGGTGGACGGGAATTTCCACCAAAGGCAATCGTTCAGATTGCCTGGCGGACCCGCAAAGCATACCTAGAATGGTGGCGGTGCCTAACAGGCACCATCCGCCATATTAGGATGATTAATCTCTGCAAGCCTAGAAAGGCGGGTCACCCGCCATTCAAAGGCATGCAGAGATTGACTTTGGGGGGCCGTTGCGGGCCCCCCTTCAGCAGGGGCACTTCCCTACTGCACTTGGGGCACACCTATGGTGCCCCCTACATTTCCCTGCACTATGTGGCAGGCACCGCATGGGCAGTGCTTAATTTGTGCCGGTGCTTTCCGGTGCTTAGCACCGGCACCTATTTCTCAGGGACGGGTCTACGTCGGAAAATATTTCAACTTGAATGCCTCTTTGATGCATGCATTGTTAAGCGGCACATTCCGCCTCCTTGAGGAGGGACTGCCCGAGACCGAGAGCATACAATGCCTGCCCATGATCCTAAGCCTAAGGTGATAACGATCATTCTTCTTCCCGGCTGTAAGGCTGTAATCATGTCCCTCCTGTCATAAAAAACAATGCTGCCCAGCCTCCAGGGCAGAGCGTGGGGGCACGGTCGGCACCGTGACCTTCCCCCCACGCTCTGACTTCCGCCGCCTCTCTGTTTCCGCTTCCTGCCCTTCCATGGTCCTGACCTGAGGTCAGGGCTTTAAGTGGGATGAAAAAACTGGGGGGTCTCTCAAGGGGGGCGTGGCCAATGTAATTAAGGGCATGGCTTTAAAACACATAAGCTAAATGTTTGTGCTTAGCATAGTGTGCCGCCCGCCTGGTATTTTGTGGTATCTGTCATTGCATCCAGGTACATGATATAACAAGTAACATCATACTTACAACAAGTCAGGACTATTGGCTTTGTCAATGGTTGTTGGTTGCATAAGATAAATAAGCAGCAACTGTGGCTTGTATATTAAATTTAAAAAGCTTCCACATAAAGCCCTGGTGACATTACGACAATGCTGCTGCTCCTTAGTTCCAAAAAGAGAAGAGAAATCCAGAGAGAAAATCACTCTCTTTAAAGGATTTCCCTTCTCCTATAACGCTCGAAAAATATGGACCTCCTGTGCCAGGGCACAAAACAGAGCCCGATATAGACCCGTTTCGAGGCCTCCTTAAAAAAACTGCCGGTGCTCAGACCCGGTGAGACCCGGCCCACTTAAAGCCCTGCCTGAGGTCATTCGAATAGTAGCTAAACTTTTAAAGGCGGGCATTTCTGTTATTTATTTCCTCTCCCACGCTTAATTCAATAAATATCCACAGTCCAGTCAGTCTGTCATCATAGGACAGGCCCGCCCGGGACTCACAGGAGTCAGGAGGGGGTCGCGTGAACGTGCCCAGCAAGACCTTTGGAGCAGCTGCCCTGAGGAAGGTGCCGTCCAATCAGTGAACACCATCCCAGTGCCCAGGGAAGAAAGCAGGTGAGCCAAGGCAATAATATTATTTTTAAAACGACGTATGAGTCACTGTAATCTGCCCCTCTCCGCAAGAACTGCGGCGCAACCACGACGCAGTTCACACACAATGCAGAGGTCATGTCACCTGCACAGCGTCTGCTCAAGTGTTAATCGTTATTTAATGAATGCACCTTGTCGCCCCACTCTGGTAGCTCCGTCTGCAAGCAGGTAATGTCTCCGTTCCAGGTCCGGAGAGAGCACTCAAAGGTCGCCAAAGGTGCTCACTTTGTGCAGCCTGCCCTTCCTGACTACTTCTTTAATACTCCTGTTTAGATAAGGATGGATGTGTGAGTGTGAAAGAAGAATGCAGGGCTCGTGTCGAGGGTAGACGGGGCGTGCCAAGACGTTGGGCCCCACAGAAATGTGCAGAACTGGTCATGTTGTATTTTTCCTGACACTTTCAGCAGCGCCTGCACGTTCTGCTTTTGTCCTCAGCAGCAAGGTGCAGGGGGGGGGGGGGGAGGGTTTATCAGATTACTGCTTCGCCCATAACAAAATCGTAAATTAAGGGGGCATCAGGTCTCTTTTCCCGGGAGTATCCTGGCTGGGCCACATTTTAAATCTTCCAGGTATTTATCAAGGAAATGCTTTTGACTTTGTTCGGTGACTTCGGTCCCAGTTTATATGAGATATGCATACACTGTAAGAATGTCAGATGTGTTGGTCGCCCCAGTATTTACACGAATAACAATTTAAATACCACTATTTTGTTTTATTTCTTTAAAGCGCTTTAGCAATACTCATTCCTCTGCAGGTTGTCAGAGTGCTTTACATCACAGGTACATTGACAATAAATCAGGTGTGTACATCAAGATAAAGAATGTGTTACATAAGACAATGAGGGTTATGAGGGGTAGGAGCCACATGCCCTGGCATCAGTGCTATAATTAAGGTCGACTGAATGGCATACTGCCATTCTGCATGCACAAGTGGTCTCTACTTTCAGCAAAACCCAGCAGCACCCTTTTCAAGGTAACGTTTCCTACTTTATTTTATTTATGTAAAGGGTAGTTTCACTGTCTTTGTGAAACCTCTTCCAAATCATCTCCCCTGAAGCTACAGGATTATCTCTTGGACAAATGTCTAAATGCTTCTTATTATTTACAAAAGCAGTTTATTCATATTTATTTTCGAACAACAATATTGCTTGCACAAAATACCGAAATGTACAGTCTAACATGTACAATTTCAACCCTACGTGGCGATAACCAGGTTCAAAGAAAGGCAAACAAAATATACTCAAATATACCACCAACTGAACTTTTCACAAGCATACATCCTACATCCACGGGGTCAGGCAGGCCAGCCATGCAAGAATGTTCCTGGCACAATAATTAAGCTCAAGAACAGTGCAAGGATCATGAGGCCTCCGCCCAGGGACCTGGCTGCAGCCCCTAAGGGAGTTTGAGGGGTGGTGGGGGTGAAAGGTTTGTTGGTAAGCATGCTCTGGACATGTTTGATGTACTTTTACTTTTATGTGGCTAGGCTCAAAAGAAAATAAATCCGTTAAAGGAATAAAAGGTGTGATAATAATCTTTTTATTAAGGTGATTTGCACGGTGTGGGAAGTGTGAAGAATACTGCAAGAATCACGTGGCCTCAGTCCACGGACCAGGCTGCGGCCTTCCAGGGGAGTTTGAGGGTCGGTGGGGGTGAAAGGCTTGTTGGCAGGCATGTCCTGGTACATGATGTCCCTGCTTCTGAGTGGTTAGTCTGTAGACTGAGGCGGTGAGTTGACGTCACATTGGGGCACCTCCCTGTAGGGGAGTATGCAGTGCATTCCTAGAGAAGGTTAAAAAGTGGGGGTGGGGCTGTCCTGGAAACCCCTCCCAGTATGGACAGAGGAGAGAGCGGGAGAGATGGTGGATTGGAAGCCTGCCTGTAGAGGGCCGAGGAGGGCAGGTGATGTCAGGAGACTGGAGACCAGGAGGGGGGGCAGGGCAGCGCTGCAGGAGAGAGCACGAAAGAGGGGTGAGTCTATGTTTAGAAAGCAGAAGAGAGGAGCAAGTGTGCAGGCCTGTGGGAGGGAGGGAATCAGAAGGGCGTGTAAGATGGGGAGGTGTCAGGCATAGCGAAAAGACCCACAGGAAAGTAGGGGACAACCAGGCAAGAGCTTGACATGGGGAAGGGGAGTCATGATCAGGGCAGAGGGGGGGGGAGGCCTCAAGTAGATATCTGAAGAGATGGGGACACGCCGCAGAAGACGGTGAGTTTACAGCCCTTGGAGACATCAGAAGGGGATAGGGGGTTAGAGCTTGCCTAGATAGAGGCTGAGTGCAAGAGGGGAAAATGCGCAGGTGTGTGGAGACAGCAGGAGGGAGGGAGGTGTAAGGGCGTTTGCAGGTCTGGTGGAGGGAACAGAGGGGCTATGGGGAGGAAAGGGCCCACTGTGGAGGAAGTGGGCGGAGCCAGGTGGAAAGTGGGTGTGGCCTCTGACAAATATTTGAGCACCTGGACTTCATATTTTACAAATTAAGCACTGCACATGGGAAATGCAAACCCTGCATTTTTACCATTGTGGCGTGTGCTACAGCTTGCAGGACCCACCACAATGGTAAAAATGCCAAATGGGACCGCCACTGTGGCGGTCCCATTGTGATTCCATGGGCTGGACCGCCGTCATATAGGCGGATGGTACCAATTCCCGTAAAGATGGCGGACGGACTCAAGTCTGTCCACCATCGTAATGAGCCCCTTATTTCGCCACATCAGACATTTCCCGAGGCCAATAGAGGGAAAAAGAAACAAAACGAAAAGAGGAGTAAAAGAAACACAAAAAAACCTGTCACCAAGGGAGAAAGCAGACACCTTTTAGAGTGAGATAAAATGGCAGGGAGTGACTGGCAGTGAATGAAAGAGGTCCGAGGTGGATGGATTCTGGACTGTGTATCCTTGCTGTTCGCTCTCTAATATTTTATAGTACAAGGCGTAGGTGACTGAGCAGCGCTTTGAACACCTACACCTATTATTTTACAAATAAAGCACTGCTGCAAATATAGATTTTTCTGAGTGTTCCCAAAGGTCCACGGTAAAACATGCCCTGGAATAACTACTTCCAATGCATTGGGTGGGATTAACTACTGTTGATTTTCCGGCAAAATTGGTAGAGAAATCTACTGTAATAAATGCATTGCCATCAGCCAAGAATCCCTTTGTGAATTCCTGGAATGTGTTAAAAAAGTGAACGTGGGTATTAACTTACATGTACACCTGAATTTACCTTTGAAAATAGGGCCCTATATACCTATATATAAAGGGTGCTATGCACAATTACATATCATAGTTCCATATAACGGTCTGTAAAGATGTAAAGTTATCACTTTGTAGCTTTACTTGTATTCTTTAACCCGTTAACCGAAGTACAAAACAAGCAAAATATGTTTTTTAATGGTCGCTCTGCTGCAGAGGAATGCAGTGACACCACTAGTAAAACACATGTGACTGGTTCAAAAGAGTTGTTTAGCGCCATTTCTTCAATGCTGAAGGTGCAGGGGCAGATACTCTGTTAAAGGGCATCATGGACGTATGTTCTTCTGCTCCCAAAATGATTATCAGGGCTAAATGACCACGGAAATCATTTCTCTGCAACTGGATGCCCACAGGACTTCAGTCTGCGTTGAATAGCATAGGTGTGATGCAACACAAGGGACAAGCATATAATTTGCATCGACATAATTCTATGCTTCAAAAGAAGGGTGATTGAGATATAATATTCACCTATGAGGCAGGGATTGGAAAATGTCACCAGAACTCCTTGGGGCAGATTTAAAAACCCATTGCGCCTCCATTGCGTCACTTTTTTTGACACAACGGCGCAAACAAGGCGGCCAATGTACAACATGACGCATCTACGGAGATTACTTCACGTTGTAAAGCCCTGCGTCACGTTATACCGACACCAGGAATAATATATGCAGGGTGGGCATTCCCACGCAAAAAGCCATGTGGAACTGACTCAGTGAAATTTACAGCATTTCATTGTATCACTCCACGCCTTCACTGTGTCAAAATCTGTATGCCTGGTTAGACCAGGCGTAAGGAATGATGCAGGGTTTTTGTATGGGAATCACCTAGCTATTGTGGCACATTGCTGCAGTTACGTCACTTTCATGAGCAACTCCAGCAATGCATCACTTTTGTGCCAACAGATGCATCAGTATTCATGACGCATCTCTTAATCCTTGTGCCATGAAGCACTGTATTGTAAATAGAGAGCATCAATGGTGGTGCACGGACGCAAGGAAATCGACGCATCTATACAGATGCGTCAGTTCCTTGTAAATCTGCCCCCATAACTTTAAGTTATGCGCTTTTTATGTCATTTTTTTTTTATGTGAAAGTGTGTTTTGAAAAATTATAAATTATCACTTCTCCAGGCTATAGTATACTGTATTACACTATTCTGACCTTATTATTGGTTGACAATTTAATTTCCCCAGATGACGTATTTCCTGCCAAATAAAGAAGGTTTTGAAATCACAGTTGAGGGACATTTTACTTATGATCCAAAACATTAAAAACATTGCCTTTGACAATGAATGGATAGCTATGGTAGCATAGCACCTCCAAGCCCCCATGTTCACAGTCCGTACATTTTAGACAGGCTCTGTAGCCAAAATAATCTAGCCCATAGTAATCTCAATGGTAATCTCTGGGCATTGTATGCTCAAAGACTGGGCACAGGGCATGACTGGTGCCCTTTCTCTCTAATCAGTTTCTTGCTTCCAGGACGCAAATTGGGGACTTCCAGCAGCCCTGCTCAGAGGGTACTAGACAAAGAGCATGGTGTACCCAGTACTCCTGCACAGACTACAAGTTGGACACTAGAAAAGCCCAATGTTGTTATCAATTGAACTCAACATTAGTAAAGGTACGCAATTTAAACTTTTTAGACTTATCAAAAATGAACTTAAGCTGTTGGTGTCTGAAAGACAACAGGGCCGTATTACACAAAGTGCCCCGGGGGCACAAAGGGAGTCTGCACCCATATTGCGCGCCCGGGGCACTTTGGTTTTACAGAAGGGGCTACAGACGCTTGTTCCTCCCCTTCTGTAATACTGATAGTGTTGGTGCACATAAAGCACCACCACTGTCTTCAGTGAGTGTTCCCTCACTTGCATGGGGGCGTGTCCCGTGCAAATAAGGAAATCCCTTTGTCTCTATATTACAGACATGCCCCGGTTACTTACCGGTAATCTTCATTACTCCGAGTATAGTCTTCCTCGCCACATGACTTACATAGTGAGCTTCAGCTCCACACCAGAACCCTCCAAAGCAAAAAGTTAGCCTCCCATCCCTTCCCAAGATGGCCGACGCATTACCACCTGACCTCTATAAGAGGCGGGCCGGCCCAACCCATCAGCCTGAAACAACCAAGCACAAACATGAAGCTGATAGCCAGACAGGGAGGGAGGGATGGGAACTCATGTGGTGAGGAAGACTATACTCAGAGTAATGAAGATTACCGGCAAGTAACCGGGGCATCACCTCCTCGTTAGTCTTCCTTGCCACATGACTTACATAGTGAGCACATACCAAAGCCAAGCGGCTTCATGGAAACTCACAAGAAAACAACAGACGAGAAGGGGATGACCATGAAAGAGGGCAAACCCAACAGACCAGTACGAGTGGAAGACTACCCAGGAGAGAGGCAACCACGAGTAGGAGAACCAACCCGGGACCGAAGACACCGGGATGGCCGAAAAACAAACCGGACCCCAGAGACACCAAGAGCCGCCAGGAAAACCGCCCCAACCGAAGGAAGGCAGAGAAAGGCACGGGACCGGACCACACGGAGCCAAAAAAGCAACAGCAACAGCAACCAGGGCCAGAACAGAAATGAGCAGGCCCGATCAACACACCAGGGCAGCCCAAAAGGCAGCACAAAGTGAGAGGGGAGCAAAAGTCCAAAGAGAGGAACCGAACGAACAGAGGGCATCCCCACCACAGTGACCCAACAAAAAAATCAACAGTGGAAAGAGACAACCAGTCCGCCCAACACAGCCACACCGCAAGGGCGACCACAACCCGCGAGAGCGCCGAACCAGAAAAAACTGGGAAGCGGCACCAGAGCCAACCAACAGACAGGCAAGAGCCGGAAGAACGGAAAAGGGAGTTGACAAGAAAACAGAAGGGGAACAAACCCCCGCCACACAAAGGACCCCCGGAAGGGACCGCGACCCCAAGGAGAGAACCCAGGCAGTCACCCGGGAAAAGGAACCCAGGAAACAGCCGGAAACTACACCGAAGAGACCCGGAGGAGAACCAGCCGGGCAAAGGCGAAAAACTGAAAACCCACAGGCCCGCCCACGGCCAGAAGAGAGAAGAAGAGGCAGAAAGCAGCCAACCGGCCAGGGACGGAAACACCCCGCACAGGGACCAAGCAAACCGGCCCAGTGGAAACACCAGAAGGGAGCGAGCCGCCGAAGAGAGCACCCAGGCGGCCAAACAGACAGCCAGTCCACAACCAGGCCCAGCCCAGCGAGACAAAGAAGAACCGACCGACACAGGAGCGCGGCAGCAACACACCAAGGGCGTGAAGAACAGAAGGGCAGGGCGAAGACGAGTCCGAGCCACAACAAGATTCCCAGGGAGCCACCAGAGCCAACAGGACCCGGGACCCCAAAACCAGGGGAAAGAAATGAGGAAACACCCACACCGGAAGTGCAGGGCCCCGCCAGGAAACCCCACAGCACCGCCAGAAACAAAAAACCAGCAAGGGAAAGATAAAGCAGGGGCAGGACACAAAACCCGCGCCCCAAGATGCAAAACAAGGACCAAGAGCAGCAGGGTCCAAGCCAACTACCGTTGAAGCAGACGGAGACGCACCCAGGGGAGCACCACCAACCGGACAAAAAAACCCTGGCCAGGCCAAACAAGCCCAGAAAAAAGGGGGGCCCCAGGAAGCGCAAATCCGGGAGCCCGGACGAGAAGGCCGAAGAGCCAAAACCAGAGACGCAAAGGAAGCAGACATGACCAGACGGACCCAGGAGCATACAGGGCCAGAAAGGCCGGAGCCAAAATGACCCAGGCAAGGACAGCACCAAAGTGCCAAAAGCCAACAGGGGCGAACCCCGCACACACCCCGGAGCACGAGGCAGGGGACAAACCCACCGGAAAGGCAACCAACAAGCCCCAGTAAGACAGGGGAATACCCCAGAGAAGCCAAGGAACGGCAAACAGAAGCCAGATGGGAAAAACGCCCACAGGGAAACCAACCCAGCACAGACCGGGAACCCAAGCAAGCCCCCAGGAAGTCAACACCAACACCCGGGAAGGAGGAACCCAGCCGAACCAGGAGACAGAGCGGGAAGGGCCGGGGGCAAAAAGAACTAAGGAAGGGCCAGAACAAAACATGACCTGAGGAAGGCCCCACCAAGGCAGCTCGACACAGAAGGGACCACCCCGCAACAAAACAGGGAAGAATGCACACCTCACCTAGAGAGAGGCGCCGAACACCCGGTCAGAGCAACCGAAGAGCCACAGCCCCACGGACAGGAGCTGGGGAGGCCAAGAACCGACCATTGGAGCAGGCAGGGAGAGGGCAGGAGCCAAGGAACCGCGCCACCCAGGACGAAAGGGGAGGCAACAGAAGGACCACAATAAAAACTCCGACCCCAGGAGGCGAGAAGCATGGGACAGCGGAAAACCAACTGGAAAAGGGGTGCAGGAGCCGCCCCACCAGACAGCGAGCCAGCCAGGAGCAGAAAAAATCAGAAAGACACACTTGGAGTCCCACTGATGCAGCCCAGAGACGGGCGGACACGCGCCCACCGCAGCCAGTCCACACCAAACATGAGCCAGCCCACAGCCCCTGGAACCGACCGGGACAGCACAACAACGGCGGGAACAGGAGTCCAAACGACGAAAGGACCACAGGACCAAAACCCAAAAAAGGGAAGAAAGAGACAGGGACAAAACAGCAACACAGAAGCCCCGCAACCCAATGCCACATGAGCTAACATGCAACCAGTGTAAATCCAGGACCAGAAACAACCCCAGAAAACACGAACACGCAAACACCATACGTGCAAGCGGAAAGCGCACGTGTACCACTGCGGGCATCCAGCAGAACAACAGAAGATAGAAGAGACACCAAGAAAGGCACTCAACCATTAACCCAAGATGGAAGAAGGGCAGAGCGGACACGCAGGGACATGAACACGCGACCATGGGGGCCAACACAGGCACCCACAGCAGAAGCAACAGTCCACTGAGCCACCAAACCCGACCCGAAGAATCGAATGTGGCAACAACACCCAAGGCAAAAGAGAACCCCGCGAAAGGCGGAGAGAACAATCCAATGGGACCCGCCAGAGGACAACATAGAAGTAAACCAGAGGGGGAAACACCCGGAAGGCCCAAACAGGGCAGGCAGAGCACAGAAGGGCGACCGAACGACACCTCGATGGAGACAGAGAGATGGCCAGAAAAACCCAGACCCCTGCAAATTGCAACGCTCCGAAAAAAACAGACGAACATTGCAACCAAACCCAAAGGGACACACAACATCGACCTCAGAAGGATGAAAGGCAGAGAAAACCTGCCAAGAGCAGAGCCCGTGACCACGAGGCCGAACACAGGCCCCCCGCAGTGGAAGTAGCAGACCATTGAGCCAGCAAATCCGGCGCCCCGTAAACCGCACCTACATCCCGCAGGCCCGGTACCCCCCAAGCCGATGATAGCGGCAAATACGGGAAAGCACACAACACAGCACATACCCTATGGAGACAGCCAACAAAGAGCCGCCCAGAATCACTGGAGGGATGAGCGTCGTAGATGAGACACGAACCAGGAGCCCCAGATCCGAGGCCAGACGCGCAAGTCGGAAGGACACCACCACCACCCAGTGAATAGCGAAGCGCGCATGCGCGAAGAAGAAACCACACACAAACGGAGGCATGGAAACAAAGGAGGCCGAACTACTACCCACAAAGGATGGCAAAGAAAACAACCGCAAGACTCAAACGAAGAATGAGAGTCACAGCAGGAGACACGTCAGGCCACAAAAAACAAGAGCAAATGCAAGCGGGGAAGAATGCAGCACCAGTCCCTCGCCAAACATGCCCCACTGCGGAAAAAGGAGGCACGGCAGAGGCAGGAGGAACCAACCCAGGGACAGAGCCAACAAAGTGTCTACAATCGCACAGCGACAGAAAAACAAGCCCCGGAGCTGAAAACAGCATGAAGCCAGACGAGGCCAGAGCCGCCCCTGGAGGACGGACAAGAAAGCCGCCGAAAAGGGAACCCCGCCCCCAAGAAAACCCACAGGAGAGGACCAGGGCGGAATGCGAAAAGCAGGTAAGCACCCGGGAGCCAGGAGAAACACAGCACGCAGGAGCCGCTCCGAGCAGGGAGGGCCCCACCCCCACCTCAACACCCAAAAAGTTCCAAGGAACCAGGGCCGTGTCGGCAAGCATAGAAGGCGACCGAAAAAAACACGCAGACCCACACGGGTGTGCCAACAGCCACCAAATAGAAACCCCCATACAAGGAGGAGCATGAAACTACGGACGGAAGGCCGCACATTTGGGTGCAGCACAGCCGCCCGCCGCAAAGCCCCGAAGGGCAGGCGGGAAGCGAGAGCAGGTACGTGCAGGCAACCAGCGAGGCAGAACAAGGGAAGGCGGGTTTCAACGCCAAAGCACACCCTGACGGCAGCACACCCATCAAGCCTTAAACTAAGCAACAGCACTTCCAGGTGAACAATTCCAGTCACATGCAAAATTAGGGTCAATGCTGAACTGCATCTGCTACCTGTAGCATCATTAAGGGAACACAGAAAACCGAGCCGCCGCCCACCGTAGCGCCACGAGGGGAAGGTGGGCGGCGAGACAAGGTAACACAGCCACCACCCGCCGCAGCGCAATTAAAGGCAGGCGGGCGGAAACAAACCAGGCACAGTACGAAGGGCGGAGGCACAGCAGGGCGCCGACCTCCATCCCAAACAGTACCCCGGCTACCCCCCCATGGAAAACACATGGCCCGCAGGAGCAGAGCCCAACCGGATACAAAATACCGGGGGGGAAGAGCCCAAGATCCTAGGGTCCGCTAGAGCAGGACCTCCAACCCGAGACCCAGGCAGCAGCTAGAGCAGGCACCAAGTACCTGAAGACGCATCTGGAGGGAAATGACGCGCAGAACAAAAAAAACAGGCTGATGGGTTGGGCCGGCCCGCCTCTTATAGAGGTCAGGTGGTAATGGGTCGGCCATCTTGGGAAGGGATGGGAGGCTAACTTTTTGCTTTGGAGGGTTCTGGTGTAGAGCTGAAGCTCACTATGTAAGTCATGTGGCGAGGAAGACTAACGAGGAGGTAATGGGCTCAGAGGCAAAGAGCTCCCAGGAAGCGCACTAACAGTGTGCCGCCAAAAGGATGGTGCACTGTCAGTGCGTCCCCCCCACCCCCAGAGATGCGCCCGGTGCAATGACGGAAAATGCCCTGCAGGTATAATGGGGCCCCAGATCTTCCTCTGTTGTTATCTACCCACACGACATTCATCTACTTGGACCACCCGTGCTTCGTCAAGGCCCTGACAGATTCAGAATCCAAGAACTGGGCCCGTTTCCACTTGTATCACATTCACCTTTTCATCTTCACTTTTACCCTCTCTTCTCCTTTGACCCTCCTGCCTCTCTCATTCCATTTCTAACCTCTCCTAACGAAACTATAGCTCCTTACTGCTCTAGATTTATCTCTGCCAGTGTACAAGCAAGAATTACTTAGTTTGATGACATCTTCGTGATCAAATCCCCTCCTTACATCCATGTGCCCTGAGGTCAGACATGGTGTCTCTGGGTCTTTAAGGTCTCACTTTATGATGCACCTCAGGCTCCTAATGGATGTAGAGAGGCTGTAAAGCAGCATGAGCGATGCACAAAAACAATAAATAACCGCTCATGAAATATACCGCACAAGAAGCCAGACAGTCGCCTGTCTGCAGATGAAGCCATCATGGCGGAGCCGACAAAACCACCATCTCAGCTTCATGAGATGCAACCAGTCTATGGAGGTGCACTAGATGCAGGGGAAGGGCTGTCTCGCTGCGGTTTCCCAAACTGCACAGTGTTTTTTCTTGCAACCCTTGTGTATATCGCAAAAAAACTACTATAAAAATGTGCGAAGGTAAAAATGTTATATGAATTTCAGTTTTCACGTGAAAATTGTGCAGTTCACGGTGTTTTACATACCACACATTCATTTTGCCCATTTTAAATAGGAAGGTAATTCTGTGTGCTTTTCCTATAGAAGTATTGAGCAACCTGAAAGTAAAAGCCCGGAATGTATACCCTTGTTTGAGTGCTGGAAACGGAAAAAAAGCTAACTCTGGCATATATTGGTGGAGCAGAAAGGAAAGGTGGGGCCGCTCGGCCCCCTCGCATGTATGGCGGGGCACCGGCCCCCCCTTCTACTGCACCCTCGGTGGTCGGGCGTGCCCCTTCGCCGCGTCTTGATGACGCGGTGGGCGTGCCTCCCAACTGATTGGTGCCAGCTCCCGCATTTGACCCGGAACCAATAGGATTGCTTCTGGGTCAAAAGGGAGGAGCCAGTAGGGGCGGACCCGTGGAAACTGGTCTGCCCCATGCCCCCAGCAGTTTACAAGTCCGGGAGAGCGCGGGAGGCGCCCTATTGCCCCGCACCCCCCAGGCCCGCTCCGTGCCCCCCAGGGGGCCGAATAATCTTTTTGTTTGGTCACCTTGCAGGAGCGTCGGTTTGCGGTTGCGGAGGAAGTGTGCCCCGCAGTGGTTGGATAGGGAGCGCATTATCTTTGAATCTGCAAATGCGGGAAGACGCTCTTGGTCGGGTTACAGGATAACAATTTGCGATCTGTTGGCACAAGCGCTATCGTGGTAAGGCAGCGAGGAGGGGAGGGGAGAGAGAGCCACGGGCCGAGGCCAAGCGCAGCATTGTTGCTGGTAGGAGCTTGTTTAGAAGAGTAAACGCTTGTTTTTGCCCTGGTGAATAATCAGATGGGAGAGTAAACTTAAAACTATCGATTGTTTTCCATTTTCAAGGCGATTTTGTATCGACTGCGGGCATTTGCTTCAAGGTAGCGATCGGCCAAAGTAAACGCTCTTTTTTTCACTCGAGCACAGTTTAATACCGTTAGGAGTTGTTCAGAGAAGCGAAGAATGGTCGGCCCTGGATAGTACTGGATGGGAGACCAAAATTAAACGCTCCCTTTGTTTCCTTTACAAAGCGTTAGGAAGTTACAGTGTGAGTAATTCCACGCTCAGCTAGGTAACTAGCAGTGTTAGTAGGGAAGTACTGGCAAACAAGGGAGCATTGTGGGTAACAATATTGGGTCACCTTTTCATGAAATACTGGTGTGTGAGTCAGATTACAAGCGACTAAGTTATTTTATAGTAATACTGCACAGGTTTTGTAGCTGCCCCCTTGAAAAATTTTAAGGGCATTGTTGCAACCCCAAAAAATTTAAATAAGATTGCACCCTGGTGCGGCGGACTTGTACGCTGATACACCTCAACTGTTATTAACCTGCACTTGCTTGCTCTGAATACACGCTAATACCTTTTCTCTTCACAGAAGCACCTTGAGGCGGTCCTTTATGTGTAGGGGTGACTGGCAGTGAACCGGTGAACAAAGGGGGACAGAAGACACAGGCAGGTCTGTATTTCACTGCTTCTGTTAGGCCGCTGGGCTTGAGTGCGCTAGCCCAAACACCCAGGCTAGCTGGTGTGTTGAGGTCACAGTTGTGTGGTGCTTACGGCTTGCCTGTGTGCCTCCAACTTTGATACAGGTACAAGAGCACAGCGTGCTCACAAGTGTGGTGTAAGCGTAGGTTGTTTAGCCTGTTGCAAGGAAAAAAAAGGAATGTCTGGTGGGCGCAGCACTAAGCGTTCTCGCATGGAAATTATGCTACAGGGCATGATGCCCAAAATGACTACTATGGACAGGAGACTGGGGAAAGTGGATCAGTTGGCCAAGAATGTGGCGGAGCTCAGACAGAGGTTTGATGATCAGGCAGGTCCATCTGGGAGACCAAAGTGAGTTATAGTGACCCCACCAACCGAGGGGGGAATTGGATGCTTTGCCTAGGCAGGTCAGGGCCAAGAAGGGTAACGGTCGGGTCCCCAAGCCCCAGGTAGGAGGGGTTACCTGGGACAGTCCCTGACAGAGGGCATACACTGCCAGTAGCACCCATACCCACGCCTTTAACCTTGCCAGGTTTACCTGGAGCGCCAGCCCCAGACACGGCGCCTTTGGTGGTCCCAGCAGTAATCCCAATAGTGCCAGCGGTGAACCCGGCACTTACCCGGTACACGACATGGGATCACCCACCCCAGTTATTGCACCCCCTGGGGTTGGTCAGGTGCCCCCTGAGCTTGCAGCATAGATAGCGGCGGTACTCCCCTGGTTGGGGATTGGGGCAATGTTACCTTCATCAGTGGGCGCCAAGGAGGCTGGGGAAGATCCTTCCGCAGAGGCACAAAAAATGGTAGCAAAGATCATGATGGCCAGGGGTGGCGAGGGGGTGTCAAGCGCACCAATTTCTCCTCAAACAACAGGTTCGGTCAGCAATGCTGGAAAAGACAAGCCGCTGAGAGTGGTAAGGACGATTCAGAAAAGGGGGTGGTGATGAACAGAGTGTCTGAATTAAGCAGACCACTCTTACCCAGTCCAAAGATCAGGGCTTGATCCATCACCGTTATTTATCTCACTGCACCATCCCAGCTCAGAACCTGGCTATATGCAAATCAGTCTGTCCCTGGCCCAGTGCATCATGGGAACAGGGCAGACTAAACTACCAAGCCAATTCTTCACCAGAAAGGAGACAAGCTACCGGGGACCGGTTTCTGGCATTTCAGCCGTCTTCGGCCCGGCTTGCTTGAATCCTGATGGTGCAGTGAGAAAGGGACTCATGTCTGAGTATACCCTGCCACACCTATAGTGGCCAAAAACGATTCAGAAAAGGGGGTGGTGATGAACAGAGTGTCTGAATTAAGCAGACCACCCTTACCCAGTCCAAAGATCAGGGCTTGATCCATCACCGTTATTTATCTCACTGCACCATCCCAGCTCAGAACCTGGCTATATGCAAATCAGTCTGTCCCTGGCCCAGTGCATCATGGGAACAGGGCAGACTAAACTACCAAGCCAATTCTTCACCAGAAAGGAGACAAGCTACCGGGGACCGGTTTCTGGCATTTCAGCCGTCTTCGGCCCGGCTTGCTTGAATCCTGATGGTGCAGTGAGAAAGGGACTCATGTCTGAGTATACCCTGCCACACCTATAGTGGCCAAAAACGATTCAGAAAAGGGGGTGGTGATGAACAGAGTGTCTGAATTAAGCAGACCACTCTTACCCAGTCCGAAGATTAGGGCTTGATCCATCACCGTTATTTATCTCGCTTCACCATCCCAGCTCAGAACCTGGCTATATGCAAATCAGTCTGTCTCTGGCCCAGTGCATCATGGGAACAGGGCAGACTAAACTACCAAGCCAATTCTTCACCAGAAAGGAGACAAGCTACCGGGGACCGGTTTCTGGCATTTCAGCCGTCTTCGGCCCGGCTTGCTTGAATCCTGATGGTGCAGTGAGAAAGGGACTCATGTCTGAGTATACCCTGCCACACCTATAGTGGCCAAAAACGATTCAGAAAAGGGGGTGGTGATGAACAGAGTGTCTGAATTAAGCAGACCACTCTTACCCAGTCCAAAGATCAGGGCTTGATCCATCACCGTTATTTATCTCACTGCACCATCCCAGCTCAGAACCTGGCTATATGCAAATCAGTCTGTCTCTGGCCCAGTGCATCATGGGAACAGGGCAGACTAAACTACTAAGCCAATTCTTCACCAGAAAGGAGACAAGCTAGGTAAGGAGGTGGCATTGCCGGTTCTAGGGGAGGGCACAATACCCTCCAGGAGGAAAAACCAGGTTCAGCATGTTACACAAGCAGTGAAGGAGTTGATATGGGCCGTCAAATATGTTAATATGCTTTCCTTGCTAGTTGATAACAGAGAAATGGAATATGCTAAGACGCAGAAGGACTGGATGTTGCCTAGCGAATGGCGAGGTCAAATGGCAAGATTCAGGGGGGAGACACTGATTAATTGGATTAAGTCCTTTTCTGTGTTTATGGCGATCACGGCCGAGCGTTCCCCAAATTTGCAAGCAGAGATGGCATGTTATCAGAGTAGAATTACAACCTTCAGTGACAAGTATGCAGGGGAAGGGTGGAGGGAGTGCGACTCGAACTTCAGGAAAGCGAAAGAGTTTTACCAAACATTATCCTGAGATAGGGTGGATTCTATTTCATGGTATGGCCAGTTTACGGGCGGGCAACCAGTGAGTGCAGGCCCAAGCTAGAACAGAGGCTATCCCTCCAAACCCCAGCAGCCCTTTCGGCCAGCACAAGGGGGAGACAAGGCCGGTAAGGCGAGGGGCAGTGGGGAGCTAAAAGGTGTGTGTTGGGATTTCAACAAACGTACATGCACCAGGGCAGCTGGCGCTTGTAAGTTCAAGCACGCATGTTCCATATGTTGCCACCCTTCCCACCCAGAAACAACATGCTGCTAAAAAGGTAACAACACCGGAAACAGGGGAAGAAGGAAACAGGACTAGGTTGGAGGGCGGCGGGTCTCTTATTCACCCATTGACATTCTGGCTATGACCCCTTGGCTGAACAGGTACCCAGACCATGCAGCGGCAAGGATGCTGCAGGAGATTTTCTCACATGGCTTCAGGATCCCTGCGGTGGGATATGCCAGGACACTGGATATTAGGAACCAACTGTCAGTGAGGGACAACCCAGTTGTGGTGGCTACAAAAAAAATTGATAAGGAGCTGCGCCTGGGTAGGATAGCGGGTCCTTTTACTGACATCCCTGTACCTCATTTTGTTTGATCACCCCTCGGGGTGGTCCCAAAGAAAGAGAAGGATGAGTACAGACTCACACACAACCTTTCAGCACCTAGGGGCGCATCTTTAAATGAAGCTATCAACGAGGACATTTGTAGTGTTAAGTATGCGTCTTTTGACCAAGCAGTAGAGATGTTGAGGATTATCGGGCCTGGGGCTCTGATGGCCAAGTCAGACATTGAATCTGCTTTCCGGCTGCTGTCAGTGCATCCCCTAGATCAGCATCTGCTAGGTTTTTCATTTCAAGGGAAATTCTATATGGATATGTATATGCCCCTGTGTTGCTCTGTTTCCTGTGCCTATTTTGAGACATTTAGTTCCTTTCTAGAATGGGTCTTGAGGCAGACGACCGGACACCATCATGTCATGCATTACTTGGATGACTTTCTTTTGCTGGGCGCGGCGGGCTCATGGGAGTGTGCTTGGGCATTGCAGGAGTTTTGCGTGCTCATGCAGGCTTTTGGGGTCCCTCTAGCACCCGGAAAAACAGTAGGGCCAGCAGCATCCTTGGAATTTTTGGGCATAGAATTGGATTCAGTAGAGGGTTGTTTCAGGTTACCCCAAGAAAAGATCAGGAAATTCAGAGCTGCTCTGCGACAATGTGTGGTGAGAGAGAAAGGGATGCTACAGCAGCTACAACAGACTGGGTGTGGGAGTAATACCCATGGCATGCCCCTTCTCCCGCTCAATCGCACAGGCCATGATGGGACAGCGGAAAAAAGCATCATCGCACTAGATTATCGGCTGAGGTTCACCAGGACATGTGTATATGGATAGAATTCCTGGAGGATTTCAACGGCAGAGTGGTGTGGTGCGGCCCCCCACTACGTTGCCGGAGTTAGGTCTATGGACCGACGCTGCAGGGAGTGTGGGTTTTGGCGCCATACTTGGAAACAAGTGGGTGGCCCAACAGTGGCCGGCTTGGTGGGAAGAAAGCGGCTTGTCAGCTAACATCAGCTTCCTGGAGCTATTTTCAATCTGGGTTGCCTTAACAGTTGGGCCTGAACATTTGTGCAATCAATCTGTGATCTTTTGGTCTGATAACATGACTGTAGTGGAATGTATCAATCAGCAGGTGGCGCGGTGTATGTTTATACTCTGCCTCCTGAAGGAGATTGTGCTGATGTGTATGAAATTGAATGTACAGTTTAGGGCCAAACATGCCCCAGGGCTGTCGAATAACGCAGCTAAGATGCGGGTATTTAGGGAGCACCTACCATCCGCAGAGGCAACACCGGCACACTTCCCAACAACACTCTGGCAAATTGGCGCCCCCAGCTACAGAACCTCGTGGCAGCTAGCCTAGCACCCACGACCAGGAGAGCTTACGAAGGGGCGTTTGTCTTATTGCTCCTTTTTGGGTCTAGATTTGGCAGAGAAATGGTTTCAGGAGGGGAGTTTCATGCTTTATATGGACACATTGCATAGGGAAGGGCGCTCAGCAGCAACAGCGAGCAGACACAAGGCGGCCGGTTCTTTCTTTGTGCAGCTAAAAGGGGCCAGAAATCCTACAAACAGTTTCATAGTGCGGAAGGCACTGAGGGGGTGGCGGCACCTGCAAACAAATACCACTGATTCCAGGCAACCAATAGGTTTGGAGCGGCTTGCATCCTTACTGGAGGCCTTGTCTGGCACCTGTATGTCCTCAGGAGAGGTACTCTTATTCAGAGCCGCCTTTGCGTTGGCCTTTTAGGGGCCCTCACGGGTAAGCAAATTAGTGGCTAGCAGCAAGATGGACATGCTAGGGGGTATCCGGCTCGAGCACACAAAGATAGTGGATGTTACATTGATGATTACCTTACTTAAATCAAAAACTGATCAGGAGGCCCAGGGGGATAGTTTGGTACTCCATCGAGCGCGTACAAATCCTTGCTGCCCAGTGTTCCAGGTAGAGTGCTTTATCAAACAACTAGCAGGCGCAGCAGAGGGAGCATTGTTAAGACATGCAGACGGTACCCCATTGACCAGGTTTCAGTCAAAAGAGTGTTGGCAATGGCAATTGGCAAGGCGGGTTTAAATCCTAAGGATTTTGGGTCGCATTCATTCAGGATAGGAGCGGCCACCGTTGCGACAGCAAGGGGGTTGCATGCCAACAGTGTCAAAAGGATTGGGAGATGGTCTTCCAATTGTTATAAACGTTATGTGCGGCTGCACATGTTGTGAAGTAACAAGTAAGTTACGCTGATGCCTGTCATGTTGTTTGTTTGTATTACAGTTTCTCGGGCATGTCACGCAGGGCGGAAACTATTTGCGGGTCATCAACAGCAAGCAACCTCAGCACGACGGACTCAAGAACACAGGAAGGAGACACAAGTAGTATGGGTGGTTGGTCACTCATACATTAAGCGTGCTAAACCTGTTTTCTTTTCAAGCAACTTTAGTCAGAGGGCGGAACAGGGAGGTTTCAAGGTGTCCTTTTATGGTAGGGGGGAGGCCTTTGCCTTAACCAGTTCAGTGGGCTCTTCACAGAATTGCTCAACAGACACACCCCACACCCCTCAGGGGTTATCATTCACGTGGGTGGCAACAATTTGGTAAAACTGGGCAGGAGGGTCCTGATGGAAGAGATAATATCTGTAGTGAGGTGGTTAGCAAAAATTCGCCCAGGCTGCACCGTTGTGTGGTCTCAGATGATTCCTAGACTGCAATGGGGGGGGAGTCTGTCAGGGCATTGAATCACTGGGCCAAGAGTGTCAATAACAAGATAGAGAAGTTACCTCAACTGCAGAACATTCCACATGGGTGCATCTGGGGGGAACATTTCTACTTACAGGATGGAGTCCACCTGACTAGCGCAGGCAACAATTTATTATCAGCAAATATTTTGGCATGGCTGGGAGGTTTTTCTAGGTAGGCATGACCTTTTCAGAATAGGAGGTTTGGGGGGGCCAGATAGTCGGTCAACTATGCTGCCTGTGGCGGTAAAGTCATGATCGGTGAGCAGTCAATTTAAGGTCCTTATGGGGCGTCACCATTCTTGAATGCGGTCGCCCAAGGGAAGGGGCCAATGGTCTCTCCTAGAACTACAGGGCAGGGATATCCACTTGGTTGGATGGATGCGGGCGAAGGGGGAGTCGCACTTCCTTTGGGCTGGTTAGCCACCCTGCACATACACTATGACATCATTAAACGGCGCAGAGTGAAAGGGCCCCCCTTTTTGATTAATGGAGTTCATGGAGCGTCCGGGGGTAACCGGGAGGGGGGGAAGTACTCTCCCGGTAAACGGGCCCTCTGCGCTTGCGCACTTATACGTGAGGGCCTAGCTGGATAATAAGGATCTGACACCCGTTAGCGACCTTGCCGTAGGTCCTTAATGCTAGGTATGCAAAATTCATAAGTAAGATGTTAGATTCCGTTAGGAAACACGCTGCATTAGACATTTGTTAAGGTGAGCCCTTTTGATACCTGTCTACATTACTGTAAATCTAATGTTCAAATTTTGCATAATAATGTTGTGTAAATACTGTTTCTTTCAACTTTTTAAAATTTATTTTCATGTTTTAATAAATACGGACGGGGGGGGTCGTGAAACCCCCTGCCTTCCAAATATAACTCCTTGCTTGTCTAATTACTTTAGGGGTTGATGATGGTGGTACACGAGACAGGGAGGGGGTGGTCGGTAGTCCCAGACAATAAAGGGGTGGAGTCATGAAAGGCAGTGTCATGAGGGGTGGTAACATAAGGAGTGGAGCCAATGAGAGTTAACCTATGCATTAATGTCTACATTCTCTTTCTCCAAAGAAATAGAACAAGAACTGGCAAAGACAATAGGTCTCGCCTTTTGCAACTATTGGATTTGAATGTCTGACATAATATCGACAGACAAAATATCTACATACAAAAATATCGACACAAAAATATCGACATCAAAAATATCGGAGTTATATCTTCATAAAGGTAAGTACAAAAATATCGGAAATAAAATATCGTAGTACAAAAATATCGAAATTAAAAATATCATTTTTTTAAATGTATTAATAATAATGTAAAAATAATTTTAAAATACATATAATTTCACAAATATGAAACAAAAACATTAAAACATATTTAAACAATAATAACTAATACATATACATTTAAAATAAATTAAAAAGTCTACATATAAATTAATATATATACTTAATCCACATATTGCAACAGTAGGAAAAGCGTTGGATAGCATTGGGGTTTAAATTACTATTCCCACTCCAGAGGGTGCAACAGTAGGGAAAGCGTTGGATAGCGTAGGGGTAAAAATTACTATTCCTACTCCAGAGGGTGCAACAGTAGGGAAAGCGTTGGATAGCGTAGGGGTAAAAATTACTATTCCCACTCCAGAGGGTGCAACAGTAGGGAAAGCATTGGATAGCGTAGGGGTAAACATTTCTATTTCCACTCCAGAGAGTGCAACAGTAGGGAAAGCGTTGGATAGCGTAGGGGTTTAAATTACTATTCCCACTCCAGAGGGTGCAACAGTAGGGAAAGCGTTGGATAGCGTAGGGGTAAAAATTACTATTCCCACTCCAGAGGGTGCAACAGTAGGGAAAACGTTGGATAACGTAGGGGTTTAAATTACTATTCCTACTCCAGAGGGTGCAACAGTAGGGAAAGGGTTGGATAGCGTAGGGGTAAAAATTACTATTCCCACTTCAGAGGGTGCAACAGTAGGGAAAGCGTTGGATAGCGTAGGGGTAAAAATTACTATTCCCACTCCAGAGAGTGCAACAGTAGGGAAAGCGTTGGATAGCGTAGGGGTTTAAATTACTATTCCCACTCCAGAGGGTGCAACAATAGGGAAAGCGTTGGATAGCGTAGGGGTAAAAATTACTATTCCCACTCCAGAGGGTGCAACAGTAGGGAAAACGTTGGATAGCGTAGGGGGTTGAATTGCTATTCCCACTCCAGAGGGTGCAACAGTAGGGAAAGGGTTGGATAGCCTAGGGGTAAAAATTACTATTCCCACTCCAGAGGGTGCAACAGTAGGGAAAGCGTTGGATAGCGTAGGGGTAAAAATTACTATTCCTACTCCAGAGGGTGCAACAGTAGGGAAAATGTTGGATAGCGTAGGGGTGAAAATTACTATTCCCACTCCAGAGGGTGCAACAGTAGGGAAAGCGTTGGATAGCGTAGGGGTTTAATTTTCTATTCCCACTCCAGAGGGTGCAACAGTAGGGAAAGCGTTGGATAGCGTAGGGGTAAAAATTACTATTCCCACTCCAGAGGGTGCAACAGTAGGGAAAGCATTGGATAGCATGGGGTAAAAATTACTTCACACACTACTCCCCCTTTCACACACAACACAGTACACATACAAAAACACACAATTAATATACATGTAAATTAATCAATTAATAACAATTAATATTATTAAATTGATGTAATTTTAATTGAACTAATTCACACATATTAATTACCAATTAATTAACAATCAATACCAATAAAGAAATACAATCTCTTTAATTAATTACATTTAATTATATGACACCCTATTACCCTATAAACACACAACCCACTACACATAAATAAATCATATCATTTAATCACTTAATAATTATTAATTACCAATTAATTATTAATTAACAATAACAATAAATTCAATATATTAGCACATCAACTCTAATTGATTTAAATAAATAATTAATAGTATTGTATTACTAATTAATTATTAAATAACAATAACATAAAATTACATATATTAGCACATTAACTCTAATTATGTTAATTAACTAATTAATGTTAATTAATTACCAATTAATTATTAATTACCAATGACAAAAAAATCAATATATTTGCACAATAACTCTAATTAATGTAATTAACTAATTTATATTAATTAATTACCAATTAATGATTAATTAACAATAACAAAAAATTAAATATATTAGCACATTAAGTCTAATTAATTTAATTAACTAATTAATATTAATTAATTACCAAATAATTATTATTTAAAATATTTAAAAAATATATTAATTAAATATTATTAAATTACTTCCCACCCTATTCCCCTATAAACCCACAGCCCGCTCTGATACTAAAACGCAAAATGTAAACTAAATTACTAATTTTCAAACATACATTTAATAACATATTTAACAAACATATAAACAACATAATAAAATACATAACACTAAACATAATTTCGATATTAGTAACATACATACCATAAAAACGATATTCTGTCTGTCGATATTTTGGACATCGATATTCTATATTATCGAAATTAAAACATCGATATTATTGTATATCTATATTTAAATTTCGATATTTTGTCTCCCTACCATTGGATTTGCTAATGGTATATAGAGAAGCTGTGTTGCATATCTAAAGAGGAAACCAAAAGTAAAAGTGCTACTCTGCTGTTTTTAAGTGGGTGGAGGAAAGCAACAAGGAGAGGGGGTAGAAACAACATAGAGTGTACTGGTGGGAGGAAGGATCATGGAGGACGGATCAGAAGCAACATGTAGTGCAACAGGAGAAGCACAAAACAGAGGTGAGAGAGAGCAACGTTGGGCAAAGTGGAACAGAAATTTAAGGCGGGAGTAACCTGGAAAAGTAAGAAGCGCACAGGCGAGAAAGCAAGTCAGGAGAAAAGCACCGAAATGCAAGTACCACTCGGGGGCGTAGGGGAAAGCACACAGATGAGAGGAATCTGGAGCGGGGTGAGGGGACAAAGAGAAGTACACAAGGAAGGCAGCTGGAAAACACAAGCACTCTTATGGAGTGCCGAACCAAAAAGGAAAAAGATAGTAAAGTAGTAAAGGTAGCACTCCTAACTTTAGGACTCCTAAACAGTGAAAAATCCTAACTTTAAGACTTTCGGTATTCACAGAAGGCATTTCGGAGTCCTATAGTTAGGAGTCCAAACCTTACTACTCCTAAACTGACAAAAATCCTAACTTTAAGACTTTCGGTATTCACAGAAGGAATTTAGGAGTCCAAAAGTTAGGAGTCCTAACTTTTACTTCTCCTAAACTGAGAAAAATCCTAACTTTAAGACTGTCAGTATTCACAGATGGCATTTAGGAGTCCTAAAGTTAGGACTCCTAACTTCTGTGAATTACGAAATGAGTAAGGGCCTTTTGTGAATACCAAAATGAGTAATTGCCTTCTGTGAATACCAAAATGGTAGTAAGTTTAGGATTTTGTCTTAAGTTAGTTCTGTGAATCGGGCCTGTAGTATTGAGGGTGATGCTGGTGAGGATGGTGGTGGTGAATGTGGTGATGGTGGTGAGAGTGGTTGTAAGGGTGGTGGTTAGAATGGTGGTGGTGAAGGGGATGATAGGGTGGTGGTGGTTAGGGTGGTTGTGGTTAGGGTCAGAGGCTGGTGGCTAGGGTGTTGGTAGTTAGGGGGATGGCGGTGCTAAGGTTAGGGTGATGGTGGAGATTAGGGTGGTGGTGGTTATGTTGGTGGGTAGGGTGGTGTTGGTATGGTAGTTGTCGGGTGGTGGTAAAGTGATGGTAGGCTAGTGCTAGGGTGGTGGTTATGGTGGTAGCTAGGGTGGTGTTGATATGTTGGTTGTAGGGTGGTGGTAAAGTGATGGTTAGGATAGTGCTAAGGTGGTGGTGGTAGTGGTAATTGTAATTGCATTTATATAGTGCCTACTACCCCTGACGAGGCGTCCAAGCACATTTTGGCGAGTAGCACGCTACTCCCGAATCCAAAAAGGATTAGTGGTAAATTAGTATAGAGAAATGTAAATTAAATTTGAGTGGTGGACATGCAAGTGTGTGTTATTTTTATTGAAAAGAATAGTGGAGGGAAAGAAGATGAATGTGTTTGCATTTATATAGCACTTGGCACCCCTGATGAGGCATCAAAATGCTTTTTAGCGAGCAGCATGCTACTCCTGGAACCCAACAGGATTATTGGTGAACTAGCATAGGAAAATTATGAAATTAAATTGTGCGGTGGACATGTGAGTCTGTTAGTTGGATTGAAAAGGACAGTGGAGTAACAGAAGAGGGCATGGACTAGAAAGTGTTTATTTGGAGATCATAGCAGTAGGAGAAGGTTTGGGATGAGTAGAGAGGAAGGGTAAATAGTCAGAGGGAATGGTTTAGAAAGGCTTGTTTGGGAGATCTGAATAGTAAAAGAGGTTTGAGAGGAGCAAGGATGGGTAGAGGAGGGAAGAGTCAAGATAGGGATATTTTGGGGACCATAGTAGTAGAATGGGGTTTGGGATGAGTCCGAGAGTGGGGGTAGAGGATACATTGAGCGAGTTATAGGGTGAGATATAGGGTAGTACATTGGTGATGCTGCATTAGGAGTGAAGTAATAAATATAAACATACAGAATTACATGGGGGTATGTATGTCTAGATTTAATTGTATTTAATAAACTCAGACTTTCAAGTGTTACTGCACTTTAAGCTAATTTATTTGCTTTATAAAAATATGTTCAATAGTGAAGCAATTGTAGATGAATAGTTATGATAAAAATGATATCTAGGATGTGTTCAGCGATGTGTATGGATGATCGGATGCAGGTTCAGTGTGTCTAGGCCAGTGATGATTGTTTTTGGATGTGGCATGTTTTGTTTGTCAAACCAAATGTTTAGGTCACCAAGAATGCACAGATTGGAATGTTGTGTTGTCGGGTTTGAAGCTGTGTCTATAAGTGCTTCTGGGAATGTTGGATTGGTAGGTGTAGGTCTGTAAAGGAGTAGGAAGTTACAGGAGGAAGATGTTGTAGGATTGCATCTGATGAACACAGCTGCACAACTTTGTATGGAGACGTTCTCAGCTTCAGTTTGATAGCCTAGAGGAACGGCTTCATGCAACACTAGATCCATGTCATCTCCCAACCATGATTCGGTTATGTAGAGTAAGTCAGGTTGTGCGTCAGTGAGAAGGTCGTAGATGTGATTTTGGTAATGATTGAGCATGTATTACTAGACAGTTTAGAGAATGTCTTTTGGTGATGGGGTGACTTTGTTTTGTAGAAGACAGAGCAGTATTTTGAAGTCTTGTAGCAAGGGTGTCCTTAATGATATTATTAGCTGCATGAGGATAGCAATGGTATAGTTATTTCATATCGTATTCCTCGCTCAGCAGGCTAAGCAGGCATTTGGATGGGTCTGCATGTGTAAGTGGTGGATATGGTGGTTGAGAGTGAGTTGGTGAGCTGTGTTGTTTTTTTAGACTAACCTTGTTGTGCAGTGGACATGGTGAAGTGAAGTTGTGAAGAGTGGCATCTTGTTTATTTTGTTTGCGTTTGTTTAGGGCGGCAGATGTATTAGTTAGGGTTGGTAGTGCAGCACGTGGGTCATGTTGTAAGGTTTTTAACTGTCTAATGGACAAGAGGCAGTTAAAAGAGAGTTGTTCTATTGCTGTATATGTGTTAGGTGTGGTGGAAGAGAGAAAGCTTGGCAGTAGAGTTGGTTTGGGTGTGTAAAATGTGTGTAGTCAGGAGGGTTGGAGTGGATGTTTGTTTCTGGTTTACGACGGAAAGTATTATGAGGTAGTTTGTGTGTGGGATTTTGTTGTGCTGTTGTGTGTGTTATGTTTTGCTTTTGAGGAGTAGTGAGAGGAGATGATGATGATAATGTATTTATTTTCTGAGAAGTATTTGTATGTAAAGTGTTGTTTGTGAGTAAAAGCTGCAAAGTAAAAGGAGGGTTGCTGTGTTTTGGAAACTAGTATATGTGGTGTGTGAGAGGGACAATAGTTAGTAATCATTGTGTTAGATCTGATTTCTGGAAGAGGTAATATGTGTGGTGGAGTGGAGTGTAAGGGTTGGGTGGTTGTGTTATTAGGTAAAAAGCGGAGAAAGGTGTTTGTAGATGAAAAGATGGAAGGCTGAGTATAGGTTTGATGGTGACAGAAAGGGGTCCGTAAAGAGTAATTAGAGGATAGAGCTGGTGCTTGAATGAGCATGAGTGTGTGTCTGGACGTGATATAGTTACATATGTGTGAACTCTGACCTTAAATTTCCCTAGTGATCAGATGACCCCTTCAGCCAATGGTAGCCCTAGTCCTAACCTCAACAAATCACAACACTAGCCCTCAACCCTAGAACCAATATGAGACCTGGCCCTTACAACCAATCAATACCTCGGTCCTAGCAGCCAATCAGACACCAAATCCTAAGTCTAATAAAAACCCTAATCTCAGGAAACGATCAGAACTCTAGACCTATCATCCAATCAGAATACTAACCCTTAACTCTAAGTCGAATCGAAACCCTAACCCTAGGAACCAATAAGAACCCAGACCTATTTGCCCTAACCCTAAGCCCTAAGTCCAACAGAATACATAGCTATAAGAACCAATCAGAGCACAGATGTAATAACCAGTAGGGAACTTTTATAAGGGGCCTGTGACCTTAAGCTCGGGATGCTGGGCAGGGGTCTGGGAGCTACTCCTCAAATCTGAATCTCCTTGGAGACAAACAGACTCAGTCCAAACTCTGGAATTTCTGTTCGAACCTCTGCAAGTTAGGGTAAAATCTAAGCCACTAACAATACTGTGTTTCCCACATTTAAATAACTAACTAGCCAAAAATGAGTTGTACATATTCTTTCCAAACACAGTTAAAACCCTAAGAGCAGATTTATGCAGTCTCAAAGCATACTCTGCTTAGCCTCTGAGGTATATTTTAACTTTTGTTCCCTTGCTAAGACCAAAGGGAGCTGGGGTGAGTGCTTTCAAACAAGTCTTAGCACAGTATAGGGGAATACTAGGAGGGAAATCTAAGTAGTCACAGGGAGGTAAAACAGCAGATTTTAAACTACAAAGCCCACAAACGAACAGTTAAATGTAAGCAGTCACGGACAGGTAAAACAGAAAATTTCGAGCTTCAAACCCCACAAACTAACAGATAACTTTAAGCAGTCACAGGGATGTAAAACAGCATATTTTAAACTGCAAACCCATAAACCAACAGGTAAACTTAAGCAGCCGCAGGCAGGTAAAACAGAATATTTTAAGCTTCAAAACCCACAATTCAAAATTTAACTTTAAGCAGCAACTGAAAGAGGAAAATCACTCTAAAAGTTTCAGGAATAAGCAGCATAGAGTATTTCTTTTTACCACCTTCTGGCCGTTTGTTCACTGGGATGTTGGACACAGTAAAGCAAGCTGTGGCTATCAAATAGAGGTGGCTCTCTTAGGGTTCCCTTCACAATCCTTAAGGGTTCTGGGCAAGTGTGAGTGAAGGGCTCAAGCTCGCTTGGGGCTAGAGAACCAATCAGCAAGCTCAGGCTGCTTGGCAGGGGGCCAGGAGCTGCTCCTCAATTCAGAATCTCCTTGGAGACAAACAGGCTCAATCCACACTCTGGAAGTTCTTTTCAAACCTCTGCAGGTAAGGGTCAAATCTAAGCCACTAACAATAATGTGTTTCCCACATTTAAACAACTCACACTTCTAGCCGAAAACGAGTGCTACATACACTTTCCAAACCCGGTTTAAATTGTTAGAGCAGATTTTTTCAGCCTCTGAGGTGTATTTTTACTTTTGTTTGCTTGCTAAGACAAAAAGGGAGCTGGGGGTGAGTTACTGTCACACAGGTCTTACTCAGTATAGTGGAAAACTAGGAGGGAAAGCTAATCAGTCACTGGGAGGTAAAACAGCAGATTTTAAACTATGAAGCCCACAAACCAATAGGTAAATGTAAGTAATCACAGTCAAGTACAACAGCAAATTTCAAGCTACAAAGCCCAAAACCAACAGGTACATTTAAGCAGTCACAGCAAGGTAAAAGAGAAAATTTGAAGCTACAAAGCGGACAAATCAAAAGGTAACTTTAAGTAGTCGCAGGCAAAGGAAAAGCACTTTTAAAGTTTCAGGAATAAACAGCACAAAGTCTGATTTCTTTCCACACTCTGGTCTTTTGTTCACGGGGATGTTGGGCAGAGGGAAGCTGTGGCTAACAAAATGGAGGTAGCTGCCATGGGGTTCCCTCCAGAAGCCTTAAGGGGCCTGGGCAGGTGAGAGAGGAGCGTTCATGGTTGCCTGGGAGGTAGAGAACCAATCAGCAAGCTCAGTCTGCATGACAGGGGGCTGGGAGCTACTCTTCAATTCAGAATCTCCTTGGAGACAGAAAGACTAATTTCACACTCTGGAATCCCTGTTCAAATCTCTGCAGGGAAGGGTCAAATCTAAGCCACTTACAATACTGCTTTTCCCACACTTAAGGCACTTTCCTAGCCAAAAACGAGCATGGGTGGCTGATGCAGGTAAGTTATGGGGGGGGGGGGGGGGCAGTCGACAGACATTGAAGGAAAATAAAATGTTAAAAAAGAAAAATATGTCTTACGCTCACCGCATCCCCGACTTGGCGATGCGGTGAGCGCAAGGTAAGTAGTAAGTAGTTTTATTTTTTTTATGTTATTTTCACACTTCATCGTCTGTGGGCCTGTCCTTACCGGGCATACCTGCACCAGCTGCTCCTGAAAATGAGTGCTACATATATTTTTCAAACACATTTTAAACCCTAAGAGCAGGTTTCTGCAGTCTCAGAGCACACTCTGCTTAGCCTCTGAGGTGTATTTTGACATTTTTTTTCTTTGCTAAGACCAAAAGGGAGCTGGGGTGGGTTGTTTTCACACAGGTCTTAGCACAGTATAGGGGAAAACTAGGAGGACCAGTAGAACAGCAGATTTTAAACTACAAAGTACATTGACGGTGGTGAGGGCGGCAATGGTGTAATGCAAAATTGTGCGCCCCTGACAGAATGAGAAGAGAGGCCCCTTAATCTTCCATATTTCACAGGCTATTAATCCGAGGGGGCCCGAGGAGATGCCGCTGGAGCCCCGGGAGCCAGGAGAAAGCCCCCATCCCAGAGAGAGAGAAAACAAGACTTACTGCATGTGGCTGGAGCAACTCCAATTGCCAGGACGATGGTAAGCGCAGCTCAGATGAGAGAGACAGCGCCTGCCAGTAGCTGCATATGTGAGAACATGCAGACCGACTTTGCCGATATGGGCCAGGACCAAACTGCACCACTGCCAGGGTTCGTACTGCCAGAGGAGGTAAGCTGAGAACGGGGCATACAAGGCCATGGGGGATAAACGGCCTTTGGCCTTTGCAACCTTACTTGAACTGTAAGTGACTACACCTTATTGACTGAGTCTAAGTGGGGGAAACCCCGTGAACAGGGCCTAGTAGTTTACTTCCCTTGCATGTTGTTGCATGTGAGTGGGAAATAACAGTACACCAGTTACATGAGAACGTGGTAGCCCGGGGGGTGGCCTGACAACTACTAGGGTGTTTACCTCAAAGGGGGACTGTGTTATTGTTTATTGAATCTCGTTTATCATTGCAATTTAGAATTAAAATTAAAATACTCCTTTTATACAAAATAAGTAGTTGACTGTACATTTATTTATTCGGTTTGCTGCATGCACGTTGAGGTAAAGGTTGTGTTCACTGATCGGTATCTATAATTCTCTCCTTGTGAGCCTTGACTGCTCGCACTATGGGCCTTATTTATGAAGGCCTTGCGCCACCGGTGCGCCACTTTTAAAATGGGAAAAAGTGACGTACCGGTGGCGCAAGGCCTTCATAAATAAGGCCCTATGTTTCCTAACTGAGAGTCAGGTGCAGAAGGGGGTACTTCACCCAGTTGAGCAGGATCCAAAGTATGGTGAGCCCTGGGACATCAGAAGAAAATGGCTTTACTCACCTAGGTCAGGTTCAGTAAACCCTTTTGGCCCATGACCCTCTGAACAGGGCTCTGAAAGACATGTTACAAGCCCTTTTAGTAAACAAAATATTTCACAAGTGACAGGGCATGCGTTTTCTCAGGCGAGACCTTAAAATGTGACAGCAAATCTTTTCTGGCTTACTTAATTGGTAACACACAGCCTTTATGTTTAGACTGTTGTGCAAGTGAATGATTGCTTTAATTTGGCTAAAAAAGATGGGTGTCTCTAAAGGAGCTGGGGCCTAAGAAAAGTAACTAAGAATCACCTCTGTAACTAAGGGTGTGTATTTATAGATGTGGTATCATCACCATCCTGATCCTTTTTTCCTACTAGTCTAGGATCTCCTCCTTATCTTCCTAGCCTACTTCATGGCCCTCTTTCTGGCTTTGCTGCTGGTCATATGTGTTCTCATCCCCACAGACCTGGTTGCCTTGCTCCGACTGAAACTTGTCTACCTGTTTCTACAAATCCTCTTGATCTTGGCTGTTGGACTTGGCCCTTTTTGCAGGGTTATCCCCAAACTTTTTGCTTCTTCCTTCTATTTTTTCCTTATCCGTACCTGTGTTTGTTGGTTTTATGACTCCGGGCACTTTACCACTGCTAATCAGTGGTAAAGTGCGTATGCTTTCTATGTAAATTGTTATCATGATTGGTTATCCATGATTGGCATATTTGATTTACTGGTAAGCCCCTAGTAAATTGCACTGAGTGTGCCAGGGCCTGTAAATCAAATGCTACAAGTGGGCCTTTAGCACTGATTGTGCCACCCACATGGTTAGCTCTGAAAGGGTAACTCAGGCAAGCCACTGCAGTGTCTGTGTGCAGTTGTTAACTGCCATGTTGACTTGGCAAGTGCATCCACTTGGCAGGCTCTAACCTTCCTCTTTTCCACATGTAAGACACCCCTATGGCTGGCCCAAGGTTCCCCCCAGCAGGGTGCAGTGTATGTGAAAGGTAGGACGTGTACTGGTGTGTGTGACATGTCCTGATAGTGAAATACTGCCAATTTCAATTTCATTTTTCACTATTGTAAGGCTATCTTGCCCCATAGGACATAATGGGAGATTATTTATAACATCTTATAAATGTATCTTCCCATTGAAACAAGATAGAGAAATAAAGTTTAGACTCTCTGAACTGAAAATTTAATAACACATCTTTTACTAATGATGCTTTAAAAACTGTGTGTTTGAAATTGCCACTTTTAGAAAGTAGGCATTTTCTTGTTTAACCATTCTGTATGATTCTGCCTCTTTGTGTATTGACTGTCTGGTTTTGGATTGACAGGGGCTGGGAAGGTGCATTCTCTCAGACAGCCACCAGGGAGTTGATGTGTGTACTGCCTTTCCTGAATGAGTCAGGGCTGGGATTAATAGACCTGGGCTGCATTCAGAGTACGGGGAGGAGTTCTCACTAGCACCTGTATAGGCACAGTCTGCATGTAGAGTGGTGGGAGATTTCCCTTGCACCGGAATAAGGCCTGTCTGCCTTACACAATGCTGTTTCCACCTCCTGCTGGGCAGCTGCACAAGAGAGGACATAACTGGTTAGGACTGGGCTCAGAGACCCTTGCACAAAGAGAACAAAGACATTTTGGGGAATAAATATTAGACTTAAAACCCCTGAACTTTAGACTACTTCTGGAATCAAGAGGAACCTTTGCTGAGGAGCAGACAGGGCCGGCTCTAGGCATGTGCAAACTGTGCACCTGCACAGGGCCACCAAACCCCAGGGGCCACCACGCCAATATATATCCTTAATACATTAATCCTCTGAGGATGGATACATATTTGCGTGGTGGCCCCTGGCAGGGATTTGGCGGCCTCCGGCTCTGTTCCACTACTAAACACCTTGACCCCCTCCCCTCTTTACTGGCCTGCGCGCTCCACCCCGCCTGGACCACCTCTTCCGGGCCCCCTACCTATGCTCCTTGCCCAGGGCCACCCTGAGCCTAGAGCCGGGCCTGGAGCAGAGCTGGAGAAACTGAGGCGAAGTACTGCCCTTGCTGCGTGTCTGGGGTTGTCCTGCAGTTGCTGTTTCTGCCAAAGAAAGGAGAAGGTCTTTTCAATGTGTACTGTGTTCCCTGCTTGAGAAAAGTATCCAAGGACTTGAGTAGAGCTTGCCTCCTGTTTTGAAGTCTCAGGAACACAAAGACACCTCCAGCTCCCCTGAACTTCCTTGCTGTGAGTTCTGACTTGCCAAGAGGTGCAGCAGACTGTCTTGAGCCTCTGGAGGTTGTTTCTGCTGTTGGGAGCAGGAAAAGCAATGCAACAACAAGGAAATTGATGCATCGCACTTATTGCAACAGTTTTTCCCAAGCGGATAGCAGTCGTCGCAGAATTGACGCATCGCTTCCCCCTACAGACCGGATCCGACGCATCACTCCCCTGTGTGCAGCGGAACCATTGCATCGCATCCACAAAGGTTTCAAGAACGTCACATCTCTTTGTTTTTCGATGCTTCTCATTGCTGCAGCTGTTTGGCTTGGTGAATTTTGTCGCAACAACAGGTACTTTGCAAGAAATCACACATCCATAGTTTTCTATGGACTCAGTGGCTAAAACCTTTGGAAAATCATTTTTCTTAATACTTGTATGTTGGATTTTTGTCGTTTTGGTCCTGTTAAGTTTAGATAAAGATTTTCCTAAACCGGTGTGGTGTCCATTTCTGGTTTTATCACTGTGTTACTGTGAGTGTTGGTACAAATACGCCTTTGGGATAAGCTTGTCTGCTCAGGCCAAGCTACAAAGGGGGTGAGCAAGGGTTATCTAAAGTGTGTATCCTCCTTACCCTAACTAGAAGCAATGGTCCCTATTTGGGCAAAGGTACATATCTCTGCCAACAAGAGACCCCCATTTCTAATACTGGCCTTCCTTGTTCTCTTGGCCATGGTCGTCCTGGTACTCATTCTCTTGGTGCTTGTGGTACCCTGGTCCTGGTCCTCCTGCTATTCCTTCTCTTCAAACTCAGCCTCTGCCTTTTCCACCTTTATCTCATGGTCCTGTATCTCAACCTTCTGGTCTTATTCCATCTGGTCTTGTTCCCGCTCCTCCTACTGGTCCTGAACTAGTCTTTGACTTCCTTAGCCCTCTTGTTTGTCACCAACTCCTCTTCCTGTTCCCTCTCCAGGTCCTACTCATCATCTTCCTTGTCTGCCTACTAGTCCTGCTTCTCTTTCTGACCTTCCTCCTAATTCTACTCCTCTTGGTCCTGATTCTGATCCTCCTCTAAATCGTGCTCTTGAACTGGCCCTCCTGGCCCTGTTCCTCATCCTCTTCAGGTAATTTCCTCCTCTCTCTTATCATCATCATTGTCCCTTCCTGGTCCTCCTCCTCCTCCTCCTCTTCCAGACCCAGCCCTTTAACAGTTTTTTCTACTCCTGATATTTTGTCAGTTGGGTACAGTTTTAATTAAGGCCCCGTGTTTTCCATTTATACTGATTTTGACAGATAAGTACAGACAGACTACCATATCTTTTCCTGTCTGTATTCGTTTTTAAATGTGGATAAAAACGGAAATTGGGTTGTTTTAGAGCAATTCTGAATGCTGTCAATTATGACTGCCAGGCCAAAAGTTGTGCGGATTGAAAGGCAAGGGGATTACAAAAATAAAGGAATTTTAGTAAAGAGCCTTAAACAGCAGATTTGCACAACTACGATACTAAAATGTGCATGTTTTCTTATAAGTGCATACTTTATCATCTGAGTGGGTATATATATCATTGTAACCTGTCAGGCGTTCAGGCACGAGTGTACATTGACCAGTTTAATAAATGCAGACATATACACATTTCAGCTTCATTTTTTCACAAAACCTAAAATAAATATGGATAACTACATGTAAAATTAGCAAAAAATATGTATGGATAATTACAGACGGAAATGAGAAAAATATAAATACCATAAAACCGGGAGCCCTAGTTATAATCCTCAGCTTACTGGTCTTCCTCTTCTTCTGTTAAACCTCTTCCTGGTCCTTCTACTCATACTTTTGGTGTGCCTCCAGGACTTCCTACTTCTGGGCCTTGTCTTGGTGCCCCTACTGATCCTGGTCCTATTCCTCAATCTATTGCACTTCTTGATGACCCTTAAACTCATTTTGGTCCGCTTATGAACTGCTCCTCTTATTCTTGCTGCTCTTCTGTTCCTTATTCTCTAGTTCCTGGTCCTCCGAATCTTCATGTTTCTCCTAGTCCCAGCTGTCTGCTCAGGTCTGTTTGATTTGGTCATTGTCATCCTCAAGTATCTGGCCCGGTTTGTGGTCCATCTTGTCATACTCCTGGCCCCCCTGGTCTTTGTTCTCATGCACCAAGTCCCATGGCGTGGTCTTATTAGCCCTGTTTTTCTGAACCTGGTTGTCTTGGCCCCTCTTTTTCTACTTCTTCAGGTCTTGGCTCTATTCCCTTCCCTCTTGGCCCTGGTCCTGTTCCTGGCCCTCTTGTTTCTTCCAACTGAGATCCTCCTGGTGCCCAGGACACTGGTCCTCCTCTTTGTCCTCCTGGTTCTGGTTCTCTGGTCTTTCTGTTTCTTACCTTCCTAGTTCACCTGGCTCTGCTTGTCCTGGCCCTGATTTTCTGGATCATCCTGGTACTTGCCATCCTGATTGGTTCCTGCTTTACTCTCACACCTCTTTGTTCTAATCGTCCTGGTTCTCCTGGTGATCCATGACCTCTTGATTTTCCTTCTCCTCCTCCCTTCCTCCCAGTTAGCCTGGCAGTGGCGGCTGGTAATTGTGGCAGGGAGGAGGCAGACCGCACACAAACATATACACACACTCACTCCACACCCATGCATTCACACACACATGCACACAACCCATTCACAACACTTTAAAAAAATTCATACATTTATACATACATGCAAACATTGAAAAATTTTAAATGTACCCGTCCTGCAGCTCCTGAAGCAAACAGCCTCAGAGCTCCCAAGAGGATTGGGACTGCCGTTTTCCCTCTTTGGCTGACTCATGTGGGATGGGATCAGTGAGACAGCTGACCCCGCCCCACTCTGTGACGAGGTGTCACTAATTGACACTTGACCCTGGACACTACATGGCTTAAAACTGAAGCTCCCAGGCCTGAGGCCTTTAGTGACACACCCCCTTGGTCCCAATGCCATGAAAAGGCAAACTGAAACAGACTTTGGGGTCCCCAAGCACGGCCCGTCCCCGTGGGCCACTGCTAAGTGGCCCTGGGGGCACATGTAGTGCCCCGCACACATCCATGCACCACACATCCATGCACCGTGTGCCAGGGACCACATTGTGCCTGCCACATGGTGCATGGATGTGCCCAAAGTGTTGTTTTCTACTGCGGCTTGTGCTGCGACCCTTCTCCTGGGTGGCAGCACAGGCCACAGTAGATAAAAGCACTTTCTGACAGCCTGCGTGGCGGTCTCATCGTAGTTGGGCAGATGGGACCACTGACTCATTGTCGGGCGGTCTCCTGCATGCTGCGATGGAAGTCGGCGGTCCGACCGACTGTCATCGCAATTTGGGCCAAAGTTCCCAATCTTTTTTAAATTTAAAGCAACAGTTCACATACTTTACTACCAAAATATAAATGTTTCAGAATGGATATTACCAACCTTGATGTGACTCTGTATGAAAGAGAAGGGAGAGGTTTTCCTGTTCTTTTAGGCCAAGGTAGAAGCAGCCATAGCTGGAAGAAACACGCCTTCTAAACAGCTTGACTAGGACCTTGAAAGAACGTAAAAGTGTGCAAATGGTTAATCAATCAAAAGGCTGCTCAGCAGCCACTTTATGGCTATAATTGAATGTCATTTGAGGGTTCATAGTAGAGTGCATCCTTCTAAAGGTAACTAATAGAAAAGGGTTTGCACTAGGTAAGGTCTTATTGGGTAATACTAAACAAATACAAATATTTAACCACTTGTTTTATCATAAAAACAAGATCTCTGCATAAATGTTGCTGCCATTTATCTTACACTGTGTGTAATACAATTTTAAAATAATGACTTGCATATTCACAGTGCTTTCAATTGCAGGCATGGAACCTCAAAGCACTATAAATACACATGGATGTTTCCCAATGTACCAACCTGGATTCAGTTCTGTGACGCAGACATCTGCAGTGATCGCATTACCCAATTGAGCTTTTATAACATAAAATAATGCATTTCCCACCAATTACCGAAATTTTGATTTTTTCACATAAGGTATGTGTGTTATATTTTATAATGTATTTACCTGAAGGTGAGGGGTCAAGAAAATTGGTGCCAAATATTTTGTTCTTTTTAGACACGTTTCAGGCTTTGCCACCAATGCACTCAGAACCACAGTTCGGATACTTTATGCACTGCAATATCTGGATTATCTGCTAAAAAAAATGTGACCTGGTTGTCATTGAGGCTCCATCTCCAGTGCAGCCTAGCAGACATCAGTGAAAGAATTCTGGGGAAGATTTAGAAGCCCCTTGCACCGCTGGTGCGTCACATTGTGTGACGCACTGGCGCCGCAACCGGCTGACTGATATTTACTAGCACATGTATAGCCACCCTTCTTGCTTTTACCTGTGCTTGTAAAAATCACCCCTTTTCACAGAAACATGTTTGGGACGTGACATGGGTGTTGCTGTCGGTGTTCCCAGGCAACACCCATGTCCACTGACACATTTTCAGATTTACGATTGCTCGTAAATCTGGAAATGCATCAGAGTGCTACGGTGGCGTAGTGAGGTGCAATGAGGAGAAATGTTTTTATTTCAACTAGTTTTCTTCCTCTTTCAATGCGTGCTGCATTCTACAGCACACACTGGAAGTGGAAATCACCTCAATTTATTGTTTTTGTTCAGGAAGGCGCCCATGGTGCAAGTCGCTTGGGCCAACGCATGGCAGCAGTTTGTGCACCAGCGCAGGGGGAAGCACAGAGATGCCACATATTGTTGTAAATATGTTGCATCCCTGTGCTTTGAAGCTAATGCAGCGTGGCACAGTAAATAACTTGCGGTACTGCTCTGCGTTCGTTTCTTGTAAATCTGCCCGTCTGTGCGCCCTGGAAGCCACATGGGTGGGGGGTGGGGGGAATTGGCTTAGACACATGGGCGGTGGAGGAAAGGCGATTGGGTTAAACAGAAACCCAGTGGTCCTGGCGCGCCTGAAACCCACCCATGTATATTCTGGTTATAATAAGTGTTCGATCCCAGCAGGAGCGTTGATGGCGACAAGGCCACTCCTCTCTTTCCCCTGATTGTGAACAGGTACTTGTGCGCTTGCCCCGAGCAACTGAACACAACGGAGGCAATTTTTTCCAGAATTTGATTGCTTCTTAGAGACTCTTGAGTGTCTGGAGCAGCAGGAGACCGCATATGAATACGAAGGCGAGAGCGATGGAGTGTCCGACAAAATCGCGCGCCAAGCACAACCCGACAATAGTCTTTTATTTTTAACGCTGTGAAGTGCTACACGCTTGAACGAGGGCTTTCCAGACACTCTTAGCTTTTCGTCAGTTACTCTGTGGACTTCCATTGGCTTGTGAGTGGGTTCGAGGCTGGATATCTCAGGAGCAAAAAGATGAATCCATTTTGAGTGGGGTTAAAGATCTTTGTCTAGATTGGGATTTTCTTGATGTACCTTGAAGTATCTGCAAGCGAAGGCAATCAGTATTTTCGTACGCATTTGTTGTTGGGGAAGCAATTGCCCTCATCAATTAAACAAAAAAAAAACATTTGTTGAAAGCAAAAATACTTTTGGTCTCAAAAAGTATATATGGCTGTAGTAGTCACTAGCATGTAAGGGAATTATTGTGTATGTGGATGTGCTCCTTGTGAAAGGTCAGAATGCCGTTACTCACTGTGATGGTAGCCAATGGTTGAAGTGGATTGACCCATTGCTCTGGGCTGTTGGCTTCAGTGGCTGGAAGATAACTACGAATGACACAATAGTAGACCAATGGTTGAAGAGGGCTGGCTTAACGCCTCTATAGTTATATTATACATATACGTTTAGTAAAATTAAAATATCTTGTCTGATGCCATACCTAAAAAAGTGTTTTTTTGGGTTGGAAGAGATTGAAGACCAAACATTGCAGTTTAAAGCCCCCTTTGCTATACTCAGCTTTTTTGTTTGCAGTGGTCTAAGAACAAGCCTCATCCCTGCCTGCAGTACCACAAAGAGCAGATACTTTATGCTATATAGCTTTACCCTGCCTCCCTCATCTTCACAACCATTTTTGTAGCCTCAGAGGTGGACCTTGCATGATGCCCTGTCTCTGATGTGGTTGTGTGTTGGGTCACGGAGTCATGGGGAAGAGTCCACAGGAGCATATGATGTTTGAATGTGAGTGTGCCATAGAGCAACAGAGGGATTTTGGGGACCTCACTGGAGGTTGGGCTAGGTGCTGAAAAGAACATCTCTTTCTGTGGTGCCACACTCTTCATTTAGGGATGTAAAAGATATACTTTTATGAGATAAACAATCGTTTATGTTCATACCTGTACCGACAGATTGACACTGTCATTTTTTATCCTAGCAGGTTTACAATTGAACCTAGGAGGGTACCAAGAATAGGAAAAGACCATGTATAAATACATAGAGAAACTACACAAGTAAAGAAGGAAACAGGAAAAAGTGCACCCCATACAGTGAGATGTAGACGTGTAGCCCTGTGGAGAACAGATCTCAGCAGAGGATAGGAGACGGCTCAAAGAAGAAGAAATTGTGTGACACTTCAAGGTGTCTCAGCAGTGAAGGTGAAGTGGTGCTGTCTGAAGTTGCTGCTCCTAATAGAACAGGAGGAGCTGCTCTTGAAGAACATGGGTGTATGAGAAACTGGCACGAGGAGAGCTCCCTGATGCTGCTAGGAGAAAACCCACTGATGATGCACCAGAGAAACTGTGTATTGTCTGTATGGAGTTACTGTCCACACTGTAGCAAGGTACTGTGTTTATTCACTTTGTTTGTGTGACATTCAGTCCTTAACAGCAGTTACTCACATAGTCAAATTAAAACTAAACATGTTAGGGCAGATTTACAAGAAACTGACGCATCTGTAGAGATGAGTCAGTTTCCCTGCACCAGCCTGTGATACCCTTGCGCCATCATGGATGCGCCGTATTTACAATATGGCGTACCATGGAGCAAGGACTGACAGATGCATCAGAAATTCTGACGCATCTGTTGGCCCAAAAGTCATGAATTGCTGGAGTCGGGTCGCATACACAACACAACTCCAGCAATGCATGTTGAGGCCTATACTTATTGTGCTGGGTCACTTCTTACGCCTGCTTCAAGCAGGTGTAAAGATTTGACGCAGTGGCATCCTAGAAATGGCACAGTGAAATCTTGTACATTTCACTGAGTCACTTTTACGAGGCGTTCCTGCGTGGGAACGCCCACCCTGCATACATTATACCTGTCGCAGGTATGATGTGACGGAGGGCTTTACAACGTGACGCATCTCCCTAGATGGGTCAATTTGTAAATTGACCACATTGTTTACGCTGCTGCATCACAAAAGTGACACTACGGTGGCGCAAAATTGTCGCAAGGGGCTTATAAATCTGCCCCGTTGTATCGAAAGATAGTTACGGAATAAACACAGATTAGAAGTGTTTGGACTCGGGAAGAGTACCTGCAAATTCAGTTTATTGTGGATTTTATTTACTTTCTGGGCATGACTCATGAGGCAGCCATTTTGCTTGCACTCTGTCATAATTAAATTGGAGAGATGATCCCTGAGGAAGGGTGCACGTGGTGAATGACCCCTTTTTCACTTGGATTGCCAGTATGTCCCATAACCATTGTGAACACCCGTGGTTGAATGCGAATACAGTAGTGCAGGTACTCAGTCAATATCCCCAAGTAACTGTTCGCTTCTGAGAAGTTCCAGTAAACTCCAACTCTAAATATTGCGCCCCAGCTGGAACATGCAGGTACTCCCATTTGAATGTTGAAAAGTGCAGGTACTCAGAACCTGACAACACTTGACCATTTAAAGCTCTGGTGAAAAAATTGTCAGGTCTGTTGAGCAAAGTTGAACCAGTGGGCATGTTCTCCCTGCTATGTGAGGAACACTGACCCATTGCAGTCTCCCGTAAGCCACACGAGACACCCTCAGACATGTTTATGTCAAGGGAAGGGCATCATTGTGGACTCAAGACACTTCACTCAGGGGGGGTGAGGCCTCTGCTTGTAGAGTAGCTATGCACGTCAAGCTTCATGCTTCTCTTTCTCTTGACACTTTTGTCTACTGTCATCTCATCACCAGCTAAAGGCCGGCTTTAGCGTTGGCGGTGTCTGGTGCGACAATCTTTATTGGCAGTCCTCTAATGACCATGGCCTCCTTTTTCATGGATTTCATCACTACACCCTCTAACGGCGACACCCCTCTTTCCATAAACCCTCTATCGCCTTTTTTATTTGTAGCGCTACTTATCCCAATGTAGGGTGTTCGAGCACCTTGCGTCACACATATGTTATACCGAGACAATAAATCATAAAAGTGTGTAGCTCAATGTTTTTCACTCAGACCTATCTTACACCGCCTGCAGCCTATCTTTAGTTATAATGTGTGTATTACATTGTTTAAAAAATGAGTGCTTTCTGTCACAAGCGTGTAACTTTTAAGGTATGTGCATTACGTGTTGTATGCAGTTACCTGTAGGGAAAAGGCCAGCAAGGTAGTTACAGAACATTTTCTGTTTTTTTAACTACGTGTCTGACCCTGTCCCACACTCACTGACCCCCGATCCGATTCTTCTTAGGATCCCAGTTTTTATGCACTTCGACTACTGCTCACAAGTTATTAAATTGCAGGAGCGTGACGGGCAAAGCAAACTGTAACAAAAATAGATTTTGTTTATTCTTAAAGTATATTCCAGAGTCACTGAAATCTGCTGCGTCCTCGCACTCTACTCACTGACAATTTAGCAGGGATCTGGGTGGTCTGGCCAAGGGTGCCCCGGCGCCTGGCACCCAGTTTGGCAGCACTATTTGCGCTGCCCTAAAGCTGGCACTCACTGCACTCCTCCTTTCTTTATTGTCGATCCAGAGCAGTACGTCTTCCACCAGTCTCCAGGGTGTTAGCTGCACACTCCGGGCCGGACTGGGAACCACAACCGGCCCTGGCAAAGTGTTCGGCCGGCCCCCCTCCCCACTCGGGGAGGCTGGAGGTGCTGCCGAGCTCTTTGCCGGCGCCGGTTTTCGGCCGTTTTTGCAGCATAGCTGCAAAATCGCCCCTGTAACAAAAGACGGTCCCCAGGGGCCCAAAACCAGCCCCCACCCGTGCGGCGCACCGGGGGTTTTCCCGGTGCCCGCTATGGCCAGTCCGGCCCTGTGCACACTCCCTCTCGTGCATTTAAACGGCCCACAGGTCGAGCTCTTGTTAGCGCCGCTCCACTGTCACCTGCCTCATGTCTTGATGACTGGCCTGAAAGTACTTTCATATGTGTTCTGGGTTTTTGCGTCCCCAGCACATACACTAAACCCAAACTTAAGAAGCAACAGGGTCTGGAAACCTGCAGTCAGCTGCAGTCTGGGGCATTGATACACCTCACGTTTTCCCTCTCACTGAAAGTATTTGGAAGTGTGCTGTCAGTTCTAGAAAACAAGTAAGGACAGAGCTGCAGAATCTGGTGACCACCAGCATTTTGCGCTAGGGCAATGCTTCCCTTTTGTTAGTTATACATTTACAGGTATATTAACAAGCCCCTTGCACCACAGTTGCAACACTTTTTGTGACGCATCAGCAAGTTTTTTTTGTGCCATATTTACAAAGTGACGCATCTATGGAGTTGCCACATGTACGAGAGACCCGTGTTAGAATAGATCAGCATCAGAACCTGCTGCGCCACGTAAGTATTATTATGCAAGGTAGGTGTTCCGAAGTACGTTTTACCATAATACAGACACAGGGATATACAAGTATTCCGTGAGCCGATGCATCCTCGGGCTGCGTCACGTAGGTTCAAAATCCTGTTAGAATCCCTGCACCTCACAAACTCATGTGTAGGAAATTACACATTTGCTGTTGCAATAAAAGAGAAGCCTGGCAGAACAGTCTGCCATCAAATCTGAAAATATGGACCTCTTAATGTGGCAGCAGGTAGTTGTACGGAGAGGGCCACAACCACCACCAGTCCAAATACCACAACCGCTCCCACCTCCACCACTGCAAAGGCAGTGAAAGAGAAGGCAGCGCACTACCATCAGAGGACCACTCTCATTGGGCTCAGAGAGGAAGAGCATATTAGACATTACCACCTTAGGAGGAAATCCATTGTGAGCTTGCTGCATCAGATCTCGCACAGCTATAGCCATCAACTGCCATAATATGCAAAATCCCACCGCAGGCCACGCTCCTCGCAGTTTTACACATGTTGGCCTCAGGCTCATTCCAGACCACATCAGCACAAGTGGTAGTTGTCTCCCAGGCAACGTTTTCTACCTTCCTTCCATCTGTCATGGATGCCATAATTCACCTCATTCCACAGTACCTCCATTTCCCAAGCACCCAACAGCTGCAGCTGGAGATAAATTAAACAAGGCTTTTATTCCATTGCAGGCTTCTCACATTTTCTTGGTGCCGTGGACTGCACACATGTGCAACTGGCCCTCCTGCTGCAACTGTCCATCTCTACCGTAACAGGAAGCACACCCACTCAATAAATGTCTAGGCCATTGTGGAACATCGGAGACTCTTCACAAATGTCCTGGATAAATTTCCTGGTAGTATGCATGATGCATGCTTATTCCGAGGCTGATTGACTTTGTGCAGGAAAGGACACCTCCCTGCACAAAATGAATACATTCAGGTGATTTCCTCTTTATGTGTGTGCAGCACACATTGAAAAATGACAAAAGGTGGCATATAGCATTTATTATCCTCGCTGCGCATCCCTAATGCCACCCCTGGGGTGTTGTCATATGTGGATGCATTCCCAGATTTACAATTGTTTAAAAAACTCAGAATGCTTCTGATTCTATGGGTGTTGTGTGTGAACACTCACTGCAACACCCATGGATCGCCCCTTTAATGCAGTGTACTGTGTGAAAGGGGCACATCTTCAAAAGGCCAAGAAAAGCCACATTAATTTTATATTTGTGGATTTGTAAATATGCACATCATGGGGCCAGAAAGTGCTAAAGTACTGCAAGAGGCCTCATAAATAAGGCGTCACTGTCTTCCCCACAGATAGTGCCATCAGTATGAGTCACATGCTTCATACATGCAACACAATATATGTCTACAAAAGCTCCATGGATGCACAAGTGAAGACATGCAAACCTCAATGGTTGGCATAGAAGACTTCAAGGGAACACATTGGTGAGGTGTGACACTAAAAGCATCATGACATCACTGTGTGCAAGTGAGTGGTGACATGTTTGTTGACATGTGCCCACAGGCCATTTCAATGATTTTACATGCATGTAATGTAATCTAGCACTGACCACTTTGTGTAGTCATGGACATATACATGTGTTCATGCAAGGCATGTTGGATCTCACACAAACAAAATTAGACACAACTACTGAGTAAATAAGTGAAAGCCCAAAGGATAACACACACATCCACTCTAAGCACACAACATATAGTGGAAAGGTTCTTACACCAGGAGCCATATTACATGAAGTGCCCCAGGGGTACAATGGGCATTTGTGCCCCTTTTGTGTTCCCCCGGTGCACTTTGTCATTACAGAACGGGCAGTAGACACTTGTGCGTCCCCTTCTGACATAACAATAGCATCAGAACACATAAAGCGCCGTCCTATTTTCAGGGTGTGCGCCCTCATTGGCATGGGGATGTGCCCTATGCAGATTAGGGAATACCTTTGACTCTGCGTATGCGCCTTATTACAGACATGGTTACAGAGACAAAGAAGCTCTCAGGAGGCGCACTGTCAGTGCGCCACCTGAGAGCACCCCTCTAGAGGGTGGAGAATGGGTCCCATGGATCCCCCAGACACACCCTTGCAGCTGGGTGCAGTGACTTACTCCACCCACCTGCACAGGGATCGCTAATCCTTTTTAAAAGTCCAGATGGGTTTGCATATGCATAATTAAACACGGAGTGGCAGTTTTACAGCTGCTCTGTATTTCACTTGAATGCACTGCCTTCACAGCAGCACAAGTGTGCTACAACCCTGTGGGCAGTGTATCCACAGGGTGCACTACCCTTGTTAGCGGCTGTCACACCTATTATCAGGTGTGCCAGGCACAAACAGGGATAATGCAACCCAAACATAATAGGGCTCCAGGTATCCATCACAGCATTTATGATCCATTCTACATTGCAGTCAGCAACTCATTAGCAGCAATGTACCATCCCCTGTTCAGCATTTGACATGACACACAGCAATGGAAGTGACACAGGTCGCAAATCAGTGGTCAACTGTATGGCAAACACATCATCTAATCATAACAGAAATAATATGCAATAACATCACAGCATACATAACATACACACCATGAAATGTATTGGTAAGCATGAGCAAAATTATTGACAGTTCTCCTACCACTCACTTACAGCTGATCAAGGATATGTCCTCCAGACGTGGATGATAACCCCATTTGGACCCTCAAAAGGCCTACAATCATGCACATTGCCGTACACGCAAAGTATTTAAGAGAAGCATCGGCCTTCTCAAGAGCAGGTTAAGGTGTTTGGACTTATCCGGGGGCAGGCTGCTCTTTTCACCTGAAATGGCATGTAAGATGGTGATAGTTTGTGCTATACTCCACAATATATGTGTAAAAACAAATGTGCCCTGGGATGAGGAACAACAACCCCTGGAGACAATGGAGGACGATGAGGATGAAGTGGAAGCAGACGGTGGAGACATCCTACACACTGCTGCCGGTATAAGACGACGTACACATAAATCCGATTTTCACATGAACTATCTATTATCACAATGTCCAACACAACACTAAGTTTCAGAATAAAAGTGCACATTGTTGGCTGAGAATGCTTTGTGTGCAACTTTTAAGTTAACTCCCCACACAGTACAGGCAGTTAAACAACCATGACCCTTGTAGCTACCTACGCTACCTCTTCTACCTGAACTGAACTCAGTACACCCCATGGCTGATATGGCCCCTATGTACTGGCATGACAGCATTATCAAATAATAATAATAATAATAATACTATTAATATTAATAATAATAACAGCATTTATAGAGCACAGCAGCTACCTCAAAGAGAGGTGTCCTGGCACTTTAATGGACAAGCAAGTGAGGGGGATTACCAGGAGATTAGCCTTGGCTAGATCACATGCCAATACCCATCACTTTGTCTTTACAGCATGTCTTTATGAACAAAAGCCATTGTATGCAATATTATGCTTATGTAATGGCTATGTACTGTGCTCTATGCATTCACTCTACACATATCCTGCATTCACAGGCCTATGTACATCTGTTCATGTCTCATAGGTGGAACCCAGGCTTACACATGTGTAGAGGTGGTCCTATTTCAGGACCCTACTGCAACAAGTGAGTATTAAGTTATAAATTGTTTGGTCAATAAGGCTACATAGGATTATTTGCATGGAATGTTGACACTTACATGTGCCACAACTATCATCACCATGGTCAGACAAGCTGTATCATACATGTGCCTTGACATCCCATCTTGGTAGGTGTCACATCAAAGTATCCATCTGAGAATTCTGTATCCATTCACAATGCATCCCATCCAGCCACACTTAAGTACATATTTACAATGAATCAAGGCCCACATAATATAACTGGTTTAAATGTTCTTGTGGCATTTACTCCTTTGCATTAGTTACAAGGTGACGGAAAGCCTGTTTACGTGTCTTTATGCTGCCTAGTAACTGATGACCCTCTTCCTGGTCCACTTAATGTGGAAAGGCCATGCAATGGGTGTTGCTTTGGACATTCCATTACAACACCCTTGCTGTATTGATGCTGCACCATATTGGCAGGGCATGGGGCAGGGACTAAGATGTAGCCTGAGTATACATGGTCTTCAACAAGCGATACCAGAAGAAGCTATCTTATTTGACCTTTAATATTGCTCTATCAAGGTGTGCTGCATTGTGCAGCACACGTAGCAAGAGGAATATGCCATCACACTGATAGATTTTAACTGAAATTGTTATCTACCAAGACAAATATAAACTTCTCTACAATGCAGACACCCTTACACCATGGTGCAGGCTTGCCAACATTGGCACATGGCAAAACATTGTGTGCTAATGCAGAGTTGACCGACCAACATGAACCATACATTTGAAAATTGGGCCATTGTTGTAGTCATCTCTTCACTCACTGCAGCACAATACTAATGCTACTAGTGCTGCTGTGCATCTGTAATTACAAATTGTGAGGCAAACTATCATTCCCAGCACCATTTATATTGCCTCATATCAGAGACAAATTGGAAGGGAAGATCTGGGACTACACAACATCAGTACGTAAGGACCAGTCATGTATTTAGCTTTACCCAGGGATGCCAGCTGCATGAGAATGATCCCCACACCTATTTTTATTTGCCTACAGCATGAAGGCACACGTAGCAGGGCAGGGTGCATAGCTGATTACCATGCATTTACCTTCTTGCATGTGTCATCAAACTTTCAAGGCTACGGCTGCTTAGTATGTACATCCATCACAAAGATTTGAATGCGATCTGAGCATTTAGAGCATCAACCTTTTTTACTATCATTTGTATGTTCATGCGTATCCATGTGCTGTTATAACACTGTATGAGAGCATCAAGGACAGCTTTAGGAAGACCTGGTATCATCAGTACATGTGAGCGAAAGCACATAGCCAAAATGAGGTTCAGGAACATCAAGGAAATGTCATATGCCGCTAAACTAAATAATGAGTCATAATAGAAACAAAGGAGTGTAGTACAACTAGATACTGGGAGGGTGGGCTCTGGGTCATAGGTATTAATAATATATGTGTTAAAAATATATAAATATATCTTTGTGTACGCTTCAATGATTAGTTAGTTGTTGTGTAGGTTAAGTATATGTTTGTCCAATGTGCATTAATGTGTTAAGGGGGTGGTGTGGGGGTAGATGGTTAGTGGTCCTATGTGATACATGTGTGGCATAGATGTAGTTAACGTTAGATGAGGTAGATTAGTGATAAATTTGACTAGGCTAGTTTTAGTAAGATATTTTAGGTTAAGATTTTGTACATTAGGTTTTGTAAGGTTTCTACAATAGTGTTAAGATTTCTTAGTAACAATTTTGTAGTCATTTAAATACCTGTTTGGAAGGATACACTCTTGTTTGTTGCTGGGCAGCATGCCAGCTGACATGTATGCTTTTGAGGTGTTGCACCCATGCAATGTCATTTGCAAGGTGTGTACATGTGTGAGTTGGTATGGCACATTTTGTATGGATCATTGTCACATTTCTGACTGATTACTTGAAATTTCCCCACTCTCCATTGGACACTTTAGGCCCTACTCTGGAGGTAGATGTACACACTGCCCCTTTAATTGACCTCTTGCTGGTCTAAGTGCATGTGCACGTGTTGCAACAGGTTTTATAAGGTTATTGTTGGTGACTGCTGCATTCTTACCACTATGTACTGGCTCAAACACAAATGGCAACCACATACACACTCATCATTGCCAATTTATGTGATGAAAACCCTTGTATGTGATGCATGGTCACCATGGTAGAGTCAAAGAAAACTGAAAAAAAGATACTACTGTTCCTGACAATTACTGTTTATTAGACATGTTGCAAAGAATGAATGAGACTTGTGGTAAAAAATGACTACTTAACATGAATTTTGCAGCACCTATGTCATTTTTCAAGATGCAGGCTTCCATCTTACGCTATGGTCTGCCTAATTGTACATATGGAGCAACAATGGCATTTTGCGATGTCGCACGTAGACGCATTGCATTTTGATGCATCGCTGCATTGCGCCAACGATGCTCACTTCTTGTAAATAAGACCCTTATTCGCAACTGCAAATACACAAGTCAAAGACTTTGCTTGAACAAATCTAAGTATGTTTTTCTTTTTTCTCTCAATGAGTTTAACAGGTATGAGCTAGCTATGGGGTAGCTATCCAACTTTAACTCCCTGCATATCTACTCAAGGAAAATTAAAGTAGCCTCCACTTGAGCTATACCTCTGATCACGTAGAACAATCAAACCCACCCATTCTGAGATTTTCCTTTACCCTTTCATTGCTCATCCATCTTTTCATGTATACATCCATGCTTTCAGCATCCACCCATTAATATATACATGTATCCATACATTCTTAGTTTCATCCATCCATCCTTTAACTTCTCCCCATATGCCCATTCTTCATCCTTCCATTCATTCACTCTTTAACCTCTCAGTACTTTAACTTGTCTGCCCCTCTGTCTCTGTTTCCCTTATTTTTCTAATTTATCTTCCTCTATTTCGTTTTGATGTACATGACAGCACACCTAACCAATCCTGGTATTTCGTTACAGTATGATAATTGAGCATGTTATCCGTAAACCTGCATCAAGAACAGAGAGATCCGTGAACAACTAATTATTGTTCAGTAGGACACAGTTCATCACTCCCTTGAGCCAAAAGTAAGCCCCGGCTTAAGCGGATAAAGTGGGGTATCCCTATACCACTGTATCTTATTACTGAGAAGTGCTTATGAGTATCTTTTAATTCCAATATAATACGAAGTGGTGACATTTATCATCCACCAGAATTGACACAGAAACCGCCTTGATTTTAAACAAAGAATTATCTCTAGTGACCAGTTTCTATGACTACGGTTCCTCAGTTATGTCCCTCTGCTCTGACGTCCTTTTGCATCGGACAGCTTATACTGCTGCAAATGGTCACTTCATATACCATTTTTTTAGGCAGGCCGATGCAAAATGTAGTGCACATACAAAGAGATATAGGGCCAGATGTAGGTAATTACTATTTACCGATTCCTATATACCGAATTTTACCGATGCGGTATTTAAGAATCGGTAAATAGTATGTAGGTAAAAAATCGGTAATTTTTACTGATTCGGTAATATTTGTTATTACCGATTCGGTATTTACTGAATAGGTAATAAGGAATACCTTCCCATTCATTCCTATGGGCCTGAAGGCCCATAGGAATGAATGGGAAGTCATTTACTATTACCGATTCAGTAAATACCGAATCGGTAATAGGGGGAGCATATTCAAGGATGGCAGGGTGTCACATTGACACCCTGTTGCTCCCTGAATCGTGCATGTGTGCACATGTGGCGCACATACATGCCCTAAGGGCATGTATATCTGCCACATGGCACTTTTAAAAAAGCACAAAATTGCTTCTTTAAAGGTATTCAATATTTACCACCAACTTGTAGTTGGTGGTAAATAGCAAATCCTTAAATCAAAAATCCACTCACGTGAGTGCTCCCTACATAGGATTTAATGATTCGGTAATTTAGCGATTCCTTAAATTAGCGAATCATTAAATCCAGCCACCTACATTAGAAAAAGCTAAATACCCGTCGGTAACGGAAAATTTACTGATTTAAGCTACCTACAAATGTCCCATAACCCTATAGCCCCTTTGATGCTCATGACGGAACGGTTCCGTCATGAGCATCGGTCGCGCTGTGCTCATGACGGAACCGTTCCGTCATGACCACACCCGCGATTGGAATGTTCAGAACCGGGGGAGAATCGGCGCCGCACGCAAGGTGTTAAGAATGTTTTATATGCAGGTATGTATCCTTTCCAACACAAAATAATCCTTCCTACAATACAGGTATCTTTACACCATGGCACAAGGCTGCCTGGATTGGGGCTAGGTAGCCACTAGAGTACCAGCGCAGGGAGAGAGATGAACAGAGCTGTAGCTTTGTAAATATGGCACAGTTCTGCTTTCTCACCTTCATGCAACAAAGCTTAACAACTTGCCTTGCTGCGTTTCCTGAACTGTTAGTAAATCTGGACCCTAGTTCACTGAAATTCATTTAAGGTCTTAGGAATCTGAGACCCCACTCAGGACAATATTCAGAGAAGGCCTCGGCATCTCTCAAAATAGGAGTTACCCCAGGTACGGCCTGCAAGGTTTCTATGAAGGTTATCTGGATCAAACTATAGCTCCTACCCTCCTTCCTTTCGTCAGTCAACACATGACTCCTCTCTCTCCAGCTCCTCATACACTCCTTTACCTCCAACATTCCAAGGATGACTTTGAAAGCGCTTAGACTCTGGCTGGTGCTGCAAAATTCTGCACTACAGCACTCATGCGCACATCTCTCACAAAGGTTCATGAAGAATCGAAATTTCTGAGTAAACACCACTCCTAATATCTAAACAATCCAGTCCGCTTTGATCTCCCTCAACGGGGAGGTAGTGAAGGCACATGGTGAGAACTAGATCTTCTAGCCCTCCATAGGTACCTGAGCGAGGCAACCAATCACACCTCCACAGCATCTCACTGGAACCTTTCGCACAGAGGGGTAGAGGCAGAGCCTTTTGCGCAGCAGGCTGTTGGACACATTTTGAAAGCAGGGCCAGCTTTACGGCGGTGCGACCGGTATAGCTGCACCTGACACTGATTTCAGGGAGAGAAGACTGTTTTAAAAAAACTTATGGGTTTAAAACCAGTACTGCATTGCTCCTGTGTGTCTAGCAGTTTTCAGGCAACAATAAAAATGTCAAAATAACTCTGGTGATTCATTTTCCAGTTGGGGAGAGAGCTAAGTTTTGTCTAGTAGAAGTTCTCTCCTCGTCATAATGTAGCACAAAGAGTTAATGTACCTGCTGCAAAAAAATGTGTGCCCTGCAGATCATAGAACTGATTGTGAGCGAACTATCAGTAGCGCTGTAAAAAAAATATTAAATGTATGTCAGAGAGCGGCTATGGAGAGACGGGGGCCAATGTTGGTGGGTGGTGGTGAGGGAATCCATGAAGAAGGAGGTCATTGGGGGGGGGGGGCTCCAAAAAAGATTGTTGCAAAGGGCCCCACCAGTGCTAAAGCGGATCCTGATTGTAAGGTACGAGTTGTACTGATCAATGTCATATTGTGCACCTCAAAGAGGAAGCTATTTTGTAACCAGAATAATACGTTTGCTGCAAACCAGTTCAGTATACTTCACTTTGATGTCCTAGAAGGGATACTCAGTTTGCCATACAATAATTTAAACCTATGACCAGCAAGCAGCACACAGACCACTACAGCTGGTCCACCAATTTGATTGCTGTCTGTCTAATGCTTGACTAAGTCCCCGATTACGAGTCTTGCGTTCCATAGACCACCAGACTCATGAGGGTGCGGAGTTCTCCCGTTCACCCTATAACAGAGGTCTTCAACCTTTTTGATGCCGAGACCCCCTTGTGAAACCTTTTTAGGGGTAAGGACCCCCTTCCGACAAAAGTTTCTAGAAACTGGTACTCCTCATGATCATCTTTTGACAACCATAAATGCACCTGTTAGACCTCATCACATCCATCCATCATTCATCCACCCACACTTTCACACATACATCCTTCCATCCATCCTTCATCCATCCACCCTTTCATCTTTCCATCCATACATCCATCCTTTACCCATCCACCCATCCATCCACCCATCATTCATCCATGCAACCGCTTATCCATCCATACATCCTTTTATCCATCCATACATCCATCCACCCTTTCATTCTCCGATCCATACATCCATCCTTCATCCATTCACCCTTTCATCCATACATCCATCCACCCACCCTTTCATCCATCCATCCACCCATCATTCATCCCCCCACCTTTTCACACATCCATCCATGCATCATTCATCCATGGAACCTTTTATCCATCCATACATCCATCCATCCTTCAACCGTCCACCCTTTCATCCTTCCATCCATCCACCCTTTCATCCATCCATCCATCCTTCATCCGTCCACCCTTTCATCCTTACATCCATACATCTATCCTTCATCCATCTAACCTTCACCCATCCACCCTTTCATCCTTACATCCGTACATCCATCCTTCATCCGTCCACCCTTTCATCCTTACATCCATACATCCATCCTTCATCCATCCACCCTTTCATCCATTCATTCACACAACATTCATCTACCCATCTTTTCACACATCCATCCATCCATCATTCATCCATGCAACCTTTTATCCATCCATACATCCTTCCTCCATCTACCCTTTCATCCTTCCATCCATCCACCCTTTCATCCATCCATCCTTTCATGCATCCATCCACCCTTTCATCCATCCATCTACCCTTTCATCCATCCATCCATTCATCATTCATCCACCCACCTTTTCACATATCCATCCATCCTTCATCCTTACATCCATCCATCCACTCATCATTCATCCACCCACCTTTTCTGTGCCTCTCTCATGGAGGGGGGGCAGGGGGGTCAGTATCTCTCTGTCTTCTTCCTTCTGGGGGACGTGTCACGGGACCCACAGCTCCAGGCGCGCAATATCCATTGACCTCAAAGGGCTACACTACAGCCTGCTCCCCCAGCCCCCCTCCGCCCCCCCCCCCCACTTCCCCTCCTCCCCCAGCTCGAAACAGCTTCAGGGACACACACACACACACACACACAGCCACACCCGAGTTCTTGACAAGTCTTTAAAAAACCTTTTACTTGTTAATGAGGCTTTGATGTTTTTCACACCTCAGTGTGAATTAGGACTCCACCGTGAGCACCCTCGATCAGTCCAAGCCAGGAACTGCAGTCTCACAGAATCTGCGACCCCCTTGCAAGGACTCCACGACCCCCCTGGGGGTCGCGCCCCACAGATTGAAGACCTCTGCCCTATAACGATATGGTTGGTGGGATTGAGAGAGCCCCGCTGCAGCTGCAAGGGGACCACCCTTCCCTTGCGATGTTGTGTTGGTCTGGAGGCAGTAATATGCTTGGCTGGTCCACTGCCATCCCACCAAGAATATTACAAGACTCCTCTCCGCCATGGTTTCCATGATGGAAAGAAAACTGGGCCCCCTGGTGCCTCACGCCCTGTGGAGGCTCACCAGGGGGTACAATACATGCCCCCATGTGTGCATGCACAACTGTTCCTGCCCAGCAAGGATTTTTCACTCCATTCCGTGCAGGAGCTGTTTTTGGCGTTCCCATTGCGTTGCCCATTTTCAGGGCACTGCCGTGGGAACGTCAAAAACAAAGCCGGCCAGACAAGAGGAAATCCTAATCTGGCGAGCGGTCTAACCATGGCTATCGGCGGTGCAGTGACGGGCGGACCCGGCAGTGCACTGCCAAAGTCAGAATACGCCAGAAGTCTAATTCTTAGGCAAATATCCCTATGAGGGTGGATTCACAGAATCACTAGAGAGAGAAGGGCATTTTTGAGAAGCCTTAACCCCTTCACTGCGGTGGCTATTCCGCCACAGTGCTAAGGGGGGAGGGCGGCCGAGCGGCGGGCGCATGCTGGTGACGGAACCGCTCCGTCACCAGCGTCGGTTGTGCTGTGCTCGTGACGGAGCGGTTCCGTCATGGCCCCGCCCGCTCAATAGAACGCGCCGCGCAGGAAAAAGAGAAAGAGGTAGAAGGGTAGAGATAGAAATGCGAGAGGAGGATGGGAGAGGGGCTAAATTGAACATTTTTGCTAGAGCCGCTTTTGGCTGTAGGTAGAATAGCCCATTTCTCGCAGTGCGAGTAGAAAGGAGTCTCCACGCAGTCGCTGAGAAAGTTGAGTAGTAGGTAAAATAATAAAACATGAGAACAAGCCGAGTGCAGTCTGAGACACGGTTCCTTGCTGCAGTCCCGATGAAGTCCCCACATGGTTGGCTCAGTTTGATTATGGCGGAGTATTGACCCAAGCTGTGCTAGTGGCAGGCGTGCCTGCTCCTCTCAGACATATTTATCACCTCGAACCCTGCAGTAACTCACCTGCGAAGTAACCTCGTGCTTCTGCATGAAAAGGGTTGATTTGGGGGAGATATTAGAGCTAAAACAATGATTGGGATGTTTGTTTGATAAGGTGCTGCTTAACAGAGTCTTAACGCCTAAGACTTACTAAGCAATAGGCCCACTTTCATGTTTTTGAATCATCAGATTGTGCCACCGAGACAAACAGAAAGAGCCTTGTCTGCACCAACTCTGAAAATGTCAATTGCGTTTACATTTGTTTATATTTGCTTATCTTTATAGTGCCGCCTGCTGTCATGACACCTCTTCAGGGGGCAAGCAAGGGCATACTCGACGTAGACGAAATGCCTGCCTTAGTATGGTTTATGATTACTTTTGGGTTAGCTTTCTATATTTATTCTGTGGAAGAGCATCTCTGCATGTCTCTGGGGATAAAACGTAGCCTGTGCATGCTTAACCCACCTAGAGAACTAGAAATCAGAAGGCGCGTGTCTTGATGATGTATTCATTATAGAAACAGTTGAAGGGCAGAGGTAGGGGCATTTGTAGGAATTGTGGTGGCTGCCATTTTGGAACGGATGGCTCTGCATTTAGAATTATACACGTTTTGTTATTTTACACGTGTGCATAAAAAAGGGCGTGGAATTCGAACTTAGGATCTAGTTTGTTTGCATGGGTGCTGGGTTGGGGAGATGCTTGTGTAATTTTGCTTACTCCACTGGATTAACTCTGAACATTTTAGAATTATTTTTCAGAGATGCAATCACTCCTTTATTTGGAATGGAGGCCAGTGCATTTTCATTGACAATCACATAACAATTATAAACAAAAATAACCGCATATACGCAGGGCTAACTTTGCTGCAAGCAGATAATGACAACATGAGCGAAAGATGCTTAACTTCCTCGCACTGCTCCTGTTGCTGCTGTTGGAGATTTTTTTTCACCCTTGTCAGAGTGCTTCTGCTGGGTGGAGGTGGGGGTGAGAGATTAGAACACCTGCTGATTTGAGTCTGGTTAAACTACAGTATATAAAGGAGAGGACCCTGTTTCACCATTCTGGCTGGACGGCTCCTATTGGAGCAGGGACAAGACGGATTTTCATGTGGAAGATTCCAAACAGAGGTGCCATGTTGGGCAAAATAATGATGGACTGGTATGCAGCATGAGTAATCACCAGTGGCTGATGTTAATTTAAGAATTCCATCCGTCACTTTTTTGTATACTTAAGTGTGTTGCCCTAAGTGGGATGGGTATGCCCTGACATTGGTCCTGTGCACACTGTGTCATTGTATTCAGGCTATACCTGGCTGATGAGCCCTAACTAGGGTAAAATGTGTCCTGGGTTGCTTGTGTTCTGGTTCAGGAAGGACCTGACTTGGCGGTTTAGGTTGGACTGCTCCTATTGGAGCAGTGCCAAGGCTTATTTTCATACAGCTGGATCAACTCTGAGGTGACATGGTGTGCAAAGTAACAATGGACTGGGATGCGGCCCGAGAGATTACTATTGGCTGAGATTAGTTCAAGCATTCCACCCATCACTTTTTTGTTTACTTTAGTGTGTCGCCCTAAGTGGCACGGGTATTCCCAGACATTTTTCCCATGCACACTATGTCACTGGACCTTAGCTATACATGCCTGATGAGCCCTAACTAGAGTGAAACTCGTCCTGGGTTGCTTATGTTCCAGTTTAAGGAGTACCTGGCTTGGCAGTTTGGACTGGACTGTTCCTATTGAAGTAGGGGCAAGGCTTATTTGCACATAGCTGGGTCCTAACTGAAGTGGCATGGTGTGCAAAGTAATGATGGACTGGGATGCAGGCGGATTAATTAGAGGTGACTGAGATTAATTCAAGAATTACATCCATCACTTTTTATACTTTAATGTGTCAATTAAAGTGAGATGGGTGTGCCCACATATTTGTCACATGCACACTGTGCCACTGGAACCATGCCATAACTGCCTGATGAGCCCTAACCAGGGGGAAACCGCTCCTGGGTTGCTTGTGTTCCTGTTCAGGGAGGACCTGGCTTAGTATTTTGGGTTGGACTGTTCCTAGTGGAGCAGGGCCAAGGTTAATTTGCATATAGCTGGATTCAAATATAGGTGACATGCTGTGCAAATTAATAATAGACTGGGATGAAGCCCGAGTAATTACCAGTGGCTGAGATTAGTTTAAGTATTCCACCCATCACTTTTTTGTATACTTTAGTGTGTCACCCTAAGTGGCACGGGTATGCCCAGATGTTTTTCCCATGCACACTGTGTCACTGGAACTAAGCTATACCTGTCTAATGAGCCCTAACCGGGGTGAAACTAGTCCTGGGTTGCTTGTGTTCTGGTTTAGGGAGGACCTAGCTCAGCAGTTTGGGCTGGACCGTTCCTATTAGAGAAGGTACAAGGTTTATTTGCATAAAGCTGGGTCCGAACTTAGGTGACATGGTGTGCAAAGTAACAATGGACTGAGATGCGGCCCAAGTAATTACTAGTGGCCGAGATTAATCCAAGTATTCCATCTATCACTTCATTGTATACTTTAGTACTTCAGTCTGAGGGCTGACCTCAAAGATCCTAAAACGAAGAATCACTTCCTGGTCTCCCTGAAAAGGCATCTGGGCTTAGGCTTAGACACTGCATGTTCCATTTTGTGGGGAGAAAAATGTGTATTGCAATAGCGAATAGGCAATACTGTTTTGGCCTCCCAGCTGAAAGCCATTTTTTGATTTCAGCATGAAAATCAATGTCTGATATTCTCGAATTTAATATCTATTTTCTAGAGTGCCTTGTAAACGCACAGACATAAGAATGTTATCTGACAGGGCCTCGTCTGAAGGACAAACTAAGGGGCATATTACCAAGCAATAGCGATAATTATCGCTATTGCTTGGTTAGAGACAAAAATGTACCGCTGAGCTGTGGCGATTTTTATCGCAGATAAACCTTGTTATTACCAAGGTTTATCACAAATGCGATAAAAAAATGGCCGCAATGCATGAATATCGCTGAAACGTCAGCGATATTCATGCATTACCGAGCTAATGCTCTTAGCCATGTTATCCACCTCCCATGGATAACATGGCTCAGAACTGCTCAGGGCAGGTGTTAGCTTTTGGAGATATTCGCGCTTAGCGCGAATATCTCCAAAAGTTGGTAATAAGAGATAGCGATGTTAGCGACTGTTTCCAGTCGCTAATATTTTGGCACGCCCACTTTGCATGTCATTAGTGATAAATATCACTGACATGCAAAGTGGGGCCCAAGATGGTCGCTATCTCCTACTAGCTGTCGCTAACTGGTGTTAGCGACAGCTAGGTTATAGGGAGATAATTTTATCTCCGCTTTCTTGGCTTTTAAAGCCAAAAAAGCGGAGATAAACCCCCTTGATAATATGCCCCTAAGAGTGGGATTCTCAGCCCTGAGAGCCGTCTGGACATAACTGCTCATTTATCAATGATGTGAAGAATGTGAATTTCCAACTTCACCAGATTCTGAGATTCCAACCAGATACACGAAATAGCCTCTCTGTGGCTGACGTCTGACTTTGCTACTCATGCACCATTTATCTTAGTTACCTGACTAAAGTCACTAGGTGTAGAAATTCAATATGTCCCATCTGAGGCACAAATTACTGACCCAGCAATTAAGCATGGGCGGAAAATCCGTTACGCTCGCGGATTTTCCGGATTGTTGGGAAATTCGCAATCCGCGAGATTTGCGAATTTCCCGCAAAATCCGCAAATTCGCACGCAGCGGATTTTTTTGGCGGCGCGCGGCGTTGGTGATACAATTTTTGAGGCGCGCGGCGTTTATCATCGTTTGCCGAGTTGTTTTTCTCGATAGTTTGCGAGTGCTGCGCCATTTTGGATCTTGCTGTGTGATCTCGCGGGAATTGGCGAGCGCGATTACGTCATCGCGGCTTGCCAGCGATGGTTTGTCAACGCGAGTACGGCGAGATCACGTCTCGCGGTACTTCGCAATTGCGAGATTTCAGATGCGGCGAGCGAAAATATAAAATTTGCAATTCTGCACAAGAAATCCACCAGCAAGCAGCATAAACCTTCTAGAAATTATGATTTTTATCTGAATAACTCCTTAGTTTGACATTTGGCTGCACTTTTTTAGCGAGGAGTCCATTTTGGGGAGGGGGGCAGGGGGGTGGGAGGAAGGAAGTGCCCCACAGTCTTCAACTTCCTGTTCCTGTTCAGCAGGCTCCTCCCAGTGCTTTGTCCATCTCCTGGTCACTTTTCATTTGGGTCTGGAGCTGGAAGGATTACTTTTTGTGGATGCTGCTGGATATTTGGATTTGAGGCCTTTTTGACTTTCTTTGGATCACTGCTGGATTAGAAATTTTACAAGTAAGTTTGTTTGGGGCATTGCAGTTGCTGCAATTAAAATTTTGGAATTTTCAATTTTTGGGCTGTTTTGGGGCCTTTTGCCCAGGGGTACTCAGTGGTGGGTGGACTGAGTCTTTCTGTGGGTTGTCTTGAACTTCAACATCATGGAGGCCATGGATGGATTGGGATTGTGCTGATTTTTCAGTGATTTTTGTTTTTTGGGGCTGTACTTGTGGCCTTTTCACCAGGGGTATTTGAGTCTAGCATGGGCCTAGTCTTTCTGTAGGTTGTCTTGAATTTAAACATCATGGAGGGCACAGATGGAATGGGATTGTGCTGATTTTTCAGTGCTTTTCGTTTTTTGGGCCTGTACTTGTGGCCTTTTCACCAGGGGTATTTGAGTCTAGCATGGGCCTAGTCTTTCTGTGGGCTGTCTTGAACTTAAACATCATGGAGGGCATGGATGGAATGGGATTGTGCTGATTTTGCAGTGTTTTTCGATTTTTGGGGGTGTTCATGGGGAGGGACAGGCCATGTGGCTGGTGGCCATTTTGAGTGCAGCTACAGGCACTGGCCATGTGCTGGCAGGCAAGTGGCCATTTTGAATGCAGGCTTTGTTGTTAGGCCTCCAACCATTTTGCCTACTTTTCAACCTTTATTTATGCCCAGGGGTAGTGAGTCTTGCATGGGCCTAGTCTTTCTGTGGGTTGTCTTGAATTTAAACATCATGGAGGCCATGGATGGAATGGGATTGTGCTGATTTTGCAGTGTTTTTCGATTTTTGGGGGTGTTCATGGGGAGGGACAGGCCATGTGGCTGGTGGCCATTTTGAGTGCAGCTACAGGCACTGGCCATGTGCTGGCAGGCAAGTGGCCATTTTGAATGCAGGCTTTGTTGTTAGGCCTCCAACCATTTTGCCTACTTTTCAACCTTTATTTATGCCCAGGGGTAGTGAGTCTTGCATGGGCCTAGTCTTTCTGTGGGTTGTCTTGAATTTAAACATCATGGAGGCCATGGATGGAATGGGATTGTGCTGATTTTGCAGTGTTTTTCGATTTTTGGGGGTGTTCATGGGGAGGGACAGGCCATGTGGCTGGTGGCCATTTTGAGTGCAGCTACAGGCACTGGCCATGTGCTGGCAGGCAAGTGGCCATTTTGAATGCAGGCTTTGTTGTTAGGCCTCCAACCATTTTGCCTACTTTTCAACCTTTATTTATGCCCAGGGGTAGTGAGTCTTGCATGGGCCTAGTCTTTCTGTGGGTTGTCTTGAATTTAAACATCATGGAGGCCATGGATGGAATGGGATTGTGCTGATTTTGCAGTGTTTTTCGATTTTTGGGGGTGTTCATGGGGAGGGACAGGCCATGTGGCTGGTGGCCATTTTGAGTGCAGCTACAGGCACTGGCCATGTGCTGGCAGGCAAGTGGCCATTTTGAATGCAGGCTTTGTTGTTAGGCCTCCAACCATTTTGCCTACTTTTCAACCTTTATTTATGCCCAGGGGTAGTGAGTCTTGCATGGGTCTAGTCTTTCTGTGGGTTGTCTTGAATTTAAACATCATGGAGGCCATGGATGGAATGGGATTGTGCTGATTTTGCAGTGTTTTTCGATTTTTGGGGGTGTTCATGGGGAGGGACAGGCCATGTGGCTGGTGGCCATTTTGAGTGCAGCTACAGGCACTGGCCATGTGCTGGCAGGCAAGTGGCCATTTTTAATGCAGGCTTTGTTGTTAGGCCTCCAACCATTTTGCCTACTTTTCAACCTTTATTTATGCCCAGGGGTAGTGAGTCTTGCATGGGCCTAGTCTTTCTGTGGGTTGTCTTGAATTTAAACATCATGGAGGCCATGGATGGAATGGGATTGTGCAGATTTTTCAGTGATTTTCGTTTTTTGGGCCTGTACTTGTGGCCTTTTCACCAGGGGTATTTGAGTCTAGCATGGGCCTAGTCTTTCTGTGGGCTGTCTTGAACTTAAACATCATGGAGGGCATGGATGGAATGGGATTGCGCTGATTTTGCAGTGTTTTTCGATTTTTGGGGGTGTTCATGGGGAGGGACAGGCCATGTGGCTGGTGGCCATTTTGAGTGCAGCTACAGGCACTGGCCATGTGCTGGCAGGCAAGTGGCCATTTTTAATGCAGGCTTTGTTGTTAGGCCTCCAACCATTTTGCCTACTTTTCAACCTTTATTTATGCCCAGGGGTAGTGAGTCTTGCATGGGCCTAGTCTTTTTCTGGGTTGTCTTGAATTTAAACATCATGGAGGCCATGGATGGAATGGGATTGTGCTGATTTTGCAGTGTTTTTCGATTTTTGGGGGTGTTCATGGGGAGGGACAGGCCATGTGGCTGGTGGCCATTTTGAGTGCAGCTACAGGCACTGGCCATGTGCTGGCAGGCAAGTGGCCATTTTGAATGCAGGCTTTGTTGTTAGGCCTCCAACCATTTTGCCTACTTTTCAACCTTTATTTATGCCCAGGGGTAGTGAGTCTTGCATGGGCCTAGTCTTTCTGTGGGTTGTCTTGAATTTAAACATCATGGAGGCCATGGATGGAATGGGATTGTGCAGATTTGTCAGTGATTTTCGTTTTTTGGGCCTGTACTTGTGGCCTTTTCACCAGGGGTATTTGAGTCTAGCATGGGCCTAGTCTTTCTGTGGGTTGTCTTGAACTTAAACATCATGGAGGGCATGGATGGAATGGGATTGTGCTGATTTTGCAGTGTTTTTCGATTTTTGGGGGTGTTCATGGGGAGGGACAGGCCATGTGGCTGGTGGCCATTTTGAGTGCAGCTACAGGCACTGGCCATGTGCTGGCAGGCAAGTGGCCATTTTTAATGCAGGCTTTGTTGTTAGGCCTCCAACCATTTTGCCTACTTTTCAACCTTTATTTATGCCCAGGGGTAGTGAGTCTTGCATGGGCCTAGTCTTTCTGTGGGTTGTCTTGAATTTAAACATTATGGAGGGCATGGATGGATTGGGATTGTGCTGATTTTGCAGTGTTTTTCGATTGTTTTGTGCTCTATAACTGAACTGATGTTCCTCTGTCTTCCATTTTTTTTAGGTGCACAAGACTCAAGAGAACCACCAGTGCCAGGAAGAAGTCCTGCAGCGGTGTGTGTGTGCAGCATAACGTCACGCGACGTCACGTCTGGCCTCAGACAACTCTACAATTTGTGCAACTGCGGCCTGCTGTCTGACCTGCTCTGAAGAAGATGGCCCCAAAGAAAGGTCTCCGTAGCTCCTCTAGCAAGAAAGTTGCTAGTAAGGAGCAGAAGAAGCAAGTTACCAAGGAGGCTGGTGTGCCACCCGCCACGTTTTTTGGGAGAAAAAAAAAAAGTACGCCTGCAGCAGCAGGATCTGCTGGGGACCAAGCTGGGAGCAGCACCCCTGCTCCATTGGGTTCAGTGCCTCCACCACCACGCCAACTTAAGTCAAAGCCCTTGAGTGCTTCAGAGGCAGTCAGTGTACTTCTCCAATCACCATCGACCAGTGATGTTGGCTCATCGCAAGAAAGTAGCAGCAATCTCCCTGAATCAACACAGGTTGTTGTAACTCATCTGACAAGTGTTGAACAACCACAGCCGCAACAACAACACCATGTGCAAGTACACGCCCAAGTACATGTGGAAGGAGAGGCAGCAAAAGGAGATGCGCAAGCAAAGGTGCATGGAGGTTCACAAGTGCCCACAATAGTTGTTCCTCCCGAAGTAGGGGCACATCAGGAAATCGACAATGAAGCCGAGGTATCATTGGAAGCCACTCCTCCTGATGATCATTCATTGTCTTCCACATCCCTAGCAAGGAAAAGATCAAGGGGGGTGTCTACATCTTCTTCAAGCCCACCTCGTTCTGATGCAAGTGATCTGTCTTGGGAACCACAACTGCGGTCTGACAGTGAGGCACACCATGATCTGACACCGGTACCTAAGCGTAAAAGGAAGGTCGTCCAAAAACTCAAACCTATGGAGTGTGATGAGGCTCAACAAGAAGTGACACATACTGCTGGTGATGAAGCCTCTCACGATGACGACGAGCCAGTCATCACAAAGGTCACTGCAGCCCCACCGGGCATGCAGCAAAGAGACATTTTGACCCTATCCCGAGAAGCTGCTGAGCGTGATGATGATGTCGGCGAGGAGGCAATGGAAATGGAATCATTAGATTTGGAGTTAAGTAGTACACCAAAACCTACCGCTTCCATATTTCTTCCTCGCAAGAAGGTACCCACCTCGTCCTCGACCTCAATTCGTGGTGGTGAAAGTGCAAAACGTACTGAAGTTCGGCAATCCACATCCTCCACTTCATCTGGCATTAGCAGCAGGACCACCACCACCAGTATCGCCGCCTCCTCCGGCCCCCAAAGACATTTCAAGTCTCCAGTTTGGGACTTCTTTAGTGTTTGCCCAAAAAAGGAAAACGTAGCCATTTGTAGCATTTGTAAGCTTCGAGTTAGTCGTGGTAAGTTTGGTACCAACTATGGTACCGGAGGCCAGAGAGGTCATCTTAGGAGAACGCACGATGTCCAATGGTTTGCGCACCTACACGCGATCAAGGAAGCCCGAATTGCACGCAATGAAAACGTTGATTTTTCATCTGATGATGACGAGGAGGAAGAAGACGATTCAAACACTTCACTTACACCCAGTACCCCTGTCAGCAGCACAACCCATGTGAGCCACACTAAGAGTGTGGGAGAGAGTGAGACATCAATGCGGAAAAGTTCATCAGCGAGCGTAACTGGGTCGAAGATATCATCATCATCCCGTAAATCCTTGGTCCAGGGCAACATTAAAAAGATGTTGTTTACAGAAGCGCAATATGAACGCAACCACCCAATGACGCGTCTGTATAACACTAAGCTGGCTAAAATGCTAGCTCTGGACCTTCTCCCTTTTTCTTTTGTAGAAGGGGTTGGTTTTCTAGAATTAGTGGCAGCGCTCTGCCCTAAATGGAAGGTTCCTAGCCGGTTCTATTTTGCCTGAGTTGCGGTTCCAGCACTACATGAAGATGTTCTGAAGGTGATTGGGGCAGCTTTGCAGAAGAGTGCTGTTCACACTATACATCTGACAACAGACATGTGGACCAGTGGCGCAGGCGCTGATTACATGTGCATCACTGCACACTGGGTCTCTTTTTCAGGGGCTAAAGCAAAGCTAAACACAGGTGTTGACACGAACATTGTTTTTAAAGCTGCTCGGAAACATGCAACACTAGCCATGTTTGGTTTGGAGAAACGTCACACAGCAGAAAACATTTTGGATGTCTTTAACACAAAGGTCCTTAACTGGCTGTCCCCACTAAAACGCAAGGTTGGTTATGTTTCCACGGACAATGGCGCCAATATAGTTAAGGCCATGAGGGACGGTTACTATTTCAGAGTGCCGTGTTTGGCGCACTGTATAAACCTGGTTGTCCAAAAATTCTTGGGTAATAAAGGCAGTGCAGCGTACAGTGTATTGGACACCTGCCAAAAAATGTGCAAGCATTTCAGCCATTCTTTTAAGGCCCGGAAGCAGCTGAGGAGCCTGCTATATCAACGTCAAATGCCTGTGAAAGCACTCATCCAGGAGGTGGTAACACGTTGGAACTCAACCTTCTACATGCTTGAGCGTCTGTATGAGCAGTATACGGAACTCGATCAATATTTCCTTAAAGAGGGTACAGAGGAGCTGAGGCTGGGTGGGCCGCAATAGAACATAGTTGAAAGCCTGACACGCATGCTTCGTCCTTTTGAGTTCTTCACGCGTGCAGTCAGCAAGGAGGACTCTAATTTGGGAAAAGCTATCCCATTGTTGTACATGCTGGAGGACCAACTGAAGGAGGTGTGTTCTGTGTTTGAAAAAGATGACAAAAACCAAGACTCTTTGCTTCTGGCTGAGCAATTATTAGAGCTCCTACAAGGTGATGAACGTCTTAAAAAGATCCACTCAGAACAGCATTACATTTGTGCTACTATTCTGGATCCACGCTACAAAAAGGCGCTGGCAGGCCAAGCATTCTTTCCTTTTGATGATGAACATGTTCCAAAGTACAAACGTTGGCTAGCCTTGTCAGCCAAGAGGTTTGAAACAGAACGGCTGGAAATTGAAGGAAATGGCAGTACATCAGCAGGCCATCCCCAGTCAAAACAATCCACTTCTGCACCTGTGGCTGTGGCACAAGTGACCTCTCAGCCGTTAAAGACACCGGCAACCGGATCATCTGCACGAAACACAACAGAAACATTGGAGGCTGAAGAGGATTGGCTAGCTCTGCGTGGGTTTGGTTCTCAAAAGGTCAGAGGCACAGCAAGAGCTAAGCAAAGTGGAGGAACCTTGGATGAGGACCTTGAGTCGATGGTGAAGGACTATCTGAATGACTCAACAGAGGTCTATGTTAATTCTGACCCATTGGCGTATTTGCATGGGAAAAAAGAATTGTGGCCACAGCTCACCAACCTGGCTTTAAACTACTTGTCTTGCCCACTCGCAAGCGTGTCTTCTGAACGGGTTTTCAGTGCGGCTGGTGGGATTGTAACTCCCAAACGGAGCCGCCTCTCGCCCAAAAATGTGGAGAGGTTAACAATGATCAAGCTGAATCAGCACCTCATACCACCAGATTTCAGAGTACGAGAGAGCGTGCCGGATGAAGAGGAGGTGGCCAGCAACATAGATGAGGGAATTTCTACTCTGTCAGGTGACACTGAGCTCACCCTGCCTGAATTCGCAGAGTATGATGACGAAGCCTTATTCTTATTCCTGGACCGTGATACCGAGCCCTGAAAATGAGACAACGAATCAATAACTTTCTTTTTCGGCCCTATTCACTTTTATTCCTGTGTGTCTGTCTTTCTTTGTTGTGCACAGTTAATATAATTCAAACTTTAATCACCTAATCACAAAAACAAGCCCATCAGCAGAACTGTCTTCGCTGGTTTGCTAATTGATTTGAAGTTGCCGCAGTCTGCATTCCTCAGGTTCACAAGTTCAGAAGAACATGCTCCTCTATCCTCCTCCTCCAGACTCCTATTTCCATCAAACCAGAGGGCTGGTTTACGCCCAATGAAGAAAGACTCAGCACTTGTGGGGGTGTTGTTGTACCTCTTTGCAGGTGAGTTGACGGCTCTGGGACCATTGTTGGGAAGCTCTAATACCGGATAAAAGTGGTTTGGACCAAATCCCAGGAAGAAATTTTTTTGTGTTTTTGATGACTTGCTTGCCTTTTAGGTGCTCTTAGGGAAGGTTCCGTCTGTTTGTGGGTGAGTTTCGTGGTCTGGGAGCATTGCTGGGACACTCTAATCTTGATTGCATTTGCTTTTCAGGAAATCCGTCGTGCCAACCCCGACTTATGGCCTAGCTACGCAGCGCGTTTGGACCGAAGGCCGAGAAATATTGCAAGTATGAGATTTTGCTTTTGGCCTGTTTGGGGGTGTTATGCTTCTTGGCGGGTGGGTTGGCGGGTCTTGGGGCATTCCTGGGAAGGTCTAATACCGGGTAGAAGTGGTTGGGACAAAATCCAGGCCGATTTTTTTGGGGCTATTTCTGACATTTTGCTCTATGTAGCGTTTTCGGGGGCCTGTTTGGGGGGCTTCCTGGTGTTTGTGGGTGAGTTTCGTGGTCTGGGAGCACTGCTGGGACACTCTAATCTTGATTGCATTTGCTTTTCAGGAAATCCGTCGTGGCAACCCCGACTTATGGCCTAGCTACGCAGCGCGTTTGGACCGAAGGCCGAGAAATATTGCAAGTATGAGATTTTGCTTTAGGCCTGTTTGGGGGTGTTATGCTTCTTGGCGGGTGGGTTGGCGGGTCTTGGGGCATTCCTGGGAAGGTCTAATACCGGGTAGAAGTGGTTGGGACAAAATCCAGGCCGATTTTTTTTTTGGGCTATTTCTGACATTTTGCTCAATGTAGCGTTTTCGGGGGCCTGTTTGGGGGGCTTCCTGGTGGTTGTGGGTGAGTTTCGTGGTCTGGGAGCACTGCTGGCTATATATACTTTACTTTGCAAGAGGTTTGAAGCAAATCCATGGTGGCAGAGGGGAGTTAGGGCCTAGCTGCAGAGCGCGCGCGGAGTGATTTGGGAAATTTGTGAAAAATTGACTAAGTCCCCATTTTTGTACTTTTGCTCTTTGGCTGTTTGGGGGTCTTCTACTCGTTTTCTCCTGGGTTGACGGCTCTGGGGCCATTGCTGGGAAGCTCTAATACCGGATAAAAGTGTTTTGGACCAAATCCCAGGCGGAATTTTTTTTGTGTTTTTGATGACTTGCTTGCCTTTGAGGTGCTCTTAGGGGGGGGTCCGTCTGTTTGTGGGTGAGTTTCGTGGTCTGGGAGCACTGCTGGGACACTCTAATCTTGATTGCATTTGCTTTTCAGGAAATCCGTCGTGGCAACCCCGACTTATGGCCTAGCTACGCAGTGCGTTTGGACCGAAGGCCGAGAAATATTGCAAGTATGAGATTTTGCTTTTGGCCTGTTTGGGGGTGTTATGCTTCTTGGCGGGTGGGTTGGCGGGTCTTGGGGCATTCCTGGGAAGGTCTAATACCGGGTAGAAGTGGTTGGGACAAAATCCAGGCCGATTTTTTTTTGGGCTATTTCTGACATTTTGCTCAATGTAGCGTTTTCGGGGGCCTGCTTGGGGGGATTCCTGGTGTTTGTGGGTGAGTTTCGTGGTCTGGGAGCACTGCTGGGACACTCTAATCTTGATTGCATTTGCTTTTCAGGAAATCCGTCGTGGCAACCCCGACTTATGGCCTAGCTACGCAGCGCGTTTGGACCGAAGGCCGAGAAATATTGCAAGTATGAGATTATGCTTTTGGCCTGTTTGGGGGTGTTATGCTTCTTGGCGGGTGGGTTGGTGTGTCTTGGGGCATTCCTGGGAAGGTCTAATACCGGGTAGAAGTGGTTGGGACAAAATCCTCGCGGAAAAGCCTTTTGGCACTTTTTGTAACTTAGGGTTCGTTAGGGTTAGCCCTAGCAGCAGGATTGCATGTGTTTCGGGGTGTTCTAGATTTTTCCAACTGAGTTCTGGGGTCTTAGAGCACTCGTGAGAATGTGTAATTTTGGTTGCAAGTCATTTGAAGAAAATCCATGGTGGGAAAGGGGGGATTTGGCATAGTTAAAGAAAGCCTTTGCCACTATTCTTAACTTAGGGTTCGTTAGGGTTAGCAGTAATTCTATTGCATGTGTTTGAGTGGGGGGGATTTCGAGCCTTGGAGCGATGCTGGCTATGGCTACTTTTGCTTGGTTGCTTGCAAGTGGTTTGAATGCAATCCACGGTGGGTAAGGGGTAATTAGGAAGGGGGTACTTCGGCCTACTTTTACTTTCAAAGTAAGTTTTGTCACCAGTTTTCTGCTAGGCCTCGTTTTTTGAGATTTGATTGGGGGTCTTCTACATTTTTGCGACTGGCTTTAGTAAGGGTCTGGGTGGGAGCACTGCTAGGAAGATCTAATTTTGTTCTAAAACACAGTTTACAGTACACCTAGCTTGAGGGGCAAGATCCGCTACATTAATTTGCCCATACTTATTTATCCTTCAAAAGGTGACTCAGAGTACGCACTTTCAAAAATATTGTACTGTCTACTAGGAAAATCAAATTGTGACTTTTTGCACTCCACAGCCTACATACCTTATATTTATTTATCAGTGGTGTTGTAATATTATATCACTTCCTGTTTTTCGTTGAATAATTACAGGCCGGGTTTCAGTCTCTGCAATGGGGAAAAAAGGATGGAGTCAGGCTTCACAGTAGCGAGCCACAATTCAGCATCAGGCAGGCAGTGGACAGGGTGTCTTCTGGTGACCAACATCGATGGACGAAGCGTCGGCTGCAATGGAGGAGTGCCGCTAATAGGAGGATTTTTTTTCTGCAGGCAACTTACTTACCACTTCCAACAGGACCACTACAACCACATAGATACAGTATCCCTTGCCTTTTTCTCTGACTGTGACTGCATTTCTTGGATCTCTCTCTGCTTCTAAATTGATCCCTTAACACATCACTTAGTCCACTCCACTATCACATCTGCACCACACATAGTCATCTGTAAGTGCTCCTACGTAATTCGCAAGTCGCAGCACCCCCCAGGCCGTAGAGGACTGGGATGGCCCCAATGATCAAGCATGTCACCAAGGGGCAACCCTGGTGAGTGAGGGGACACCTAGAAAACAAGCAATTTCTCCTTTTCTATCTACTATACCTTCCAGACCAACCCCACTGAGTGTTGTTGTGAATGGATTTATAGTGACCAGCAAGGCTCTCGGGTATCTGGCTAAGTACAGAGACCTTATGTTGAATATCGTTATCAATAATTCCACACAGGCCCTGTACTGTCACATTCTTTCTTCCACAGTTGTCGAATGTACTACTTACTTTTCACTGACATGCATGCAGTAGTGCATGCACTTTCAAAGATTGATGGATAGGTTTGTACCCAAAGAATTGTTTATGTTCCATTGTTTGTCTATGCTGTGCTTTTTTTTACAGGGTGTCTTCTGGTGACCAACATCGATGGACGAAGCGTCGGCTGCAATGGAGGAGTGCCGCTAAAAGGAGGATTTTTTTTCTGCAGGCAACTTACTTACCACTTCCAACAGGACCACTACAACCACATAGATACAGTATCCCTTGCCTTTTTCTCTGACTGTGACTGCATTTCTTGGATCTCTCTCTGCTTCTAAATTGATCCCTTAACACACCACTTAGTCCACTCCACTATCACATCTGCACCACACATAGTCATTTGTAAGTGCTCCTACGTAATTCGCAAGTCGCAGCACGCCCCAGGCCGTAGAGGACTGGGATGGCCCCAATGATGAAGCATGTCACCAAGGGGCAACCCTGGTGAGTGAGGGGACACCTAGAAAACAAGCAATTTCTCCTTTTCTATCTACTATACCTTCCAGACCAACCCCACTGAGTGTTGTTGTGAATGGATTTATAGTGACCAGCAAGGCTCTCGGGTATCTGGCTAAGTTCAGAGACCTTATGTTGAATATCGTTATCAATAATTCCACACAGGCCCTGTACTGTCGCATTCTTTCTTCCACAGTTGTCGAATGTACTACTTACTTTTCACTGACATGCATGCAGTAGTGCATGCACTTTCAAAGATTGATGGATAGGTTTGTACCCAAAGAATTGTTTATGTTCCATTGTTTGTCTATGCTGTGCTTTTTTTTACAGGGTGTCTTCTGGTGACCAACATCGATGGACGAAGCGTCGGCTGCAATGGAGGAGTGCCGCTAAAAGGAGGATTTTTTTTCTGCAGGCAACTTACTTACCACTTCCAACAGGACCACTACAACCACATAGATACAGTATCCCTTGCCTTTTTCTCTGACTGTGACTGCATTTCTTGGATCTCTCTCTGCTTCTAAATTGATCCCTTAACACATCACTTAGTCCACTCCACTATCACATCTGCACCACACATAGTCATTTGTAAGTGCTCCTACGTAATTCGCAAGTCGCAGCACGCCCCAGGCCGTAGAGGACTGGGATGGCCCCAATGATGAAGCATGTCACCAAGGGGCAACCCTGGTGAGTGAGGGGACACCTAGAAAACAAGCAATTTCTCCTTTTCTATCTACTATACCTTCCAGACCAACCCCACTGAGTGTTGTTGTGAATGGATTTATAGTGACCAGCAAGGCTCTCGGGTATCTGGCTAAGTACAGAGACCTTATGTTGAATATCGTTATCAATAATTCCACACAGGCCCTGTACTGTCGCATTCTTTCTTCCACAGTTGTCGAATGTACTACTTACTTTTCACTGACATGCATGCAGTAGTGCATGCACTTTCAAAGATTGATGGATAGGTTTGTACCCAAAGAATTGTTTATGTTCCATTGTTTGTCTATGCTGTGCTTTTTTTTACAGGGTGTCTTCTGGTGACCAACATCGATGGACGAAGCGTCGGCTGCAATGGAGGAGTGCCGCTAAAAGGAGGATTTTTTTTCTGCAGGCAACTTACTTACCACTTCCAACAGGACCACTACAACCACATAGATACAGTATCCCTTGCCTTTTTCTCTGACTGTGACTGCATTTCTTGGATCTCTCTCTGCTTCTAAATTGATCCCTTAACACATCACTTAGTCCACTCCACTATCACATCTGCACCACACATAGTCATTTGTAAGTGCTCCTACGTAATTCGCAAGTCGCAGCACGCCCCATGCCGTAGAGGACTGGGATGGCCCCAATGATGAAGCATGTCACCAAGGGGCAACCCTGGTGAGTGAGGGGACACCTAGAAAAAAAGCAATTTCTCCTTTTCTATCTACTATACCTTCCAGACCAACCCCATTGAGTGTTGTTGTGAATGGATTTATAGTGACCAGCAAGGCTCTCAGGTATCTGGCTACAGAGACCTTATGTTGAATATAGTTATCAATATTTCCACCCACGCCCTGTACTGTCGCATTCTTTCTTCCACAGTTGTCGAAAGTACTACTTACTTTTAACTGACATGCATGCAGTAGTGTATGCACTTTCAAAGATTGATGGATAGGTTTGTACCCAAAGATTTGTTTATGTTCACAATTGTTTGTCCATGCTGTGCTACTTTTTCTTGTCTCCCAAAACCTTTCCCAAAAACCCCCGTACCCATCCATTTTTCAAACCCTAACCCTCTTCCCCCGGGCTGTGTGGTTTTGATTGATGTGTGACTAAATTACAGCAATAAATCCACACACTTGCTGGGGAGGATAAGGTGATAGCAACAGGCTGGTGAAGAAATCCGAGGATATATTCTTACTCTGCTTGACAAAGATCCATGGCTAATGTCAAAGAACTTCAACCGAATTAGTTATACTTTAACATTTGTTAGGCTACAATGTGGCACTGTTCTAGTGTACTTCTGTCACCTGCTATATTCTGTATTGTACCTTTGTATTGCTCAGGAGGACAAACCAGATTTCATTTTCTTTTTTTTCATAGGCAAGCAACTGCCACTGTGTCACACCACTAGTACCACCGCTATGAGGAAATTTTATCCGCCCAGGATTGCCAACCTTATTTGCTGTTTCCCGTGGAGCCAGCCCTGGGCCTAGCCCTACTTGCAAACAGAAATTACAGGTAAGATAGGCGTTTGGTTGGAGGTAGTATAATGGAGTATTAGGCGAGACGAGAGATTTGATTGACGGTAGTACTACTAAAGTCCTAGGACTATTCAGGAAAACAAACTTACTGTTATGTTAAACCCCCACCCACCAGACTCAAAAGCAGTAAAAAACAGGTATGGTCAGATAAAGTTTCAAAAAGTATATTTTTATAGCCCTAACAAAAGAATCTCCCGCAAGACCCTCCCTAACCCCAACGATTGTCCTTCAAAAGTCCCCAAAAATCACAACTCCCAATTCCCACCCCCCAAAAGTCTCTAAAAAAGGGGCAAGGGACACTATGGCAGGGTGCTGTTGGAATTAGCAGCCAGGGCATCATGCTCCTTGCGGAGGGTGGCAAGTTCGAAGCGGAGGCCCTCCACCACGTTCTTATAGTCATGGACCTCCTGCTCCAGGTAGGACAGTCTGAGGGATAAGCGGCGCCGGTGTGCCTTGCAAATCCTGTGAGGGGCAGCTGCTTTCTTTGCTGCTGGGCGGTGGCGTTTGGCTTTGGTAGCCCGGCTCCGTACCGCTGGAGCACTGCGCTGGCTGGCAGCCCGCACGGAGGAGGATGCAGCTGTCCCAGTGGACGTTGTTGTTGTACCAGACTGCGTCTCCTCCTCCTCCAGGGCCACCAGCCGCCGATATTCAGCAACAGTGGCATCCAGCCTCCGTTGCCGGGCCATTCGAGCCAGCTCCTTCCTCCTTGATGGTGTCTTGGATTTGGAAGGAGCAACTACATGAAAAAAGAAAGACATAGTCTGTAACCAATGCTCCTTAAGATTAACACAAAATGATTGAGCAGAAAGTTGTCACAGTACAAGTAGCAAATTGAAAGCACAGTGCATAACTATTGAGGACAGTATCTATGTAACCTCCGACTTCTTCATCCTTGCTCTAACATTAGTGGGAGTTTAAGGAACAAATTCTACGAGCACTATGGACTTCTATTACAGTCGACTATGACAGTACACCACTCTTATTCTTCTTCTTCTCTCTTGTTTAGGAAAATTGGTACGTTATCTTATGCAAGCCGGCATAATGCCAGCGCAGTGAACTTGCACCCGAGAAAAACAGACGCACACCATGGTGAGTGAGACAGACTTGCGTTACTGTACCGGTCCAGTACATGCAGGTGGTGAAGCTCTTACTTTTCTATTACGGGTGGCACTGAGAATACTCTGTTAAAAGGGCTACTGCTTAATTAATTTAGCTTTCACCCTACAGTGCAAATGAGTATTAGAAAAGGAAAATGAAGAAGCTAAATTATCTGATTATCTATCACTTCACATGGGATGTATTTGATGACATATGGGATGACTTTAGGTGCTTTGCTTATTATTGAGTGAACAGTGATACCCCCACACATGAATAACGTACTACTACTAAACTAAAGTTATTAAGGGAGGTAGGGAGTGTCCACCGTAATAACTGGATATATGCTGTGCTTGCAGTTGCAATACAAACTACTGCTACTATTCATGGTAGTCTTTGGACAACGTTACAACTTCTTTTCCTTGCCTTTCCTACACTGGAATGGACGTGCGGGTGCGGTGTTACATGTTCTTCAAAGTAACACTTAGTTCATCCAGTGACCGTCTACTCTCTCTAGATTCACATATGCTATCTAAGAGTCAGATAGTACCATGAATGATCCAGGCATCCATCCATTCAAAGTATATTGCACACATACAGTTTCTGTCTCACCCACCCAGGCTGTTCTCCTTCCACCCATCCTTGCTTCATCATTCACCCAGCCATGCACCATACCATTTTCTTACCTTCCCAGCCACCTCGGGGACCAAGCAAACACATATCATTCTTCTTTGCCAGTCATCATTACATTTCTCGTGCTTCCACACTTACTTACACCCTTCTTTCGCTTTTCGTTCATCCCATCCATCAAGTTCACCTCAGATCTGATTGGGATTCTTCTCGCCAAAAACTTCACAGCTAAGTCGAAGTACATTTAGAGGAGGCTACTACCTGCTTTTTTTATAATACACCCGTGCAGAAAGCACCCTCTGCAGTCTTCAATCTCAATGACTAAGTAATGTAAAGCTTACCTCTGCCCGCCACCACCGTGTGAACCCTCACAGGCATGTCCTTGTCCGGCACTTGCACCGCCTCCTCCCCAGAGTTGTCCTCCTCGTCCAATGCCACCACCACCTCCGCGCTGGCCCCATCTCCAGATGTTCCACCTACAAAGTACATTTAAAAATGTTAGAATACACCACTCATTACTATATAATATTTGGTCTAGGAGGAAGAAAGAAATGTGAAAAAAAGTGTACAATTTAATAATTTTTGACTGTGTACTCTAGAGTAAAAATGTCCCTTTTTCCAGGGAAGGCTGTTGTCTTGCTGCACTTTTTGGCACAACTGATGAATGTTTGCTTTTTACTTTTTAACACGCACCACTTTTTCTCCTAACAGACAGAACCTTGACTTCTAAGAACACGAGCAGGATCAAGTTCAAACCAGGTGAGAGCTCGGCTCGACCACAAGAAATGTGTCCAATTAATCGTCAGCACTAAGCACTTTTCCATTTTCAGTTACACGTTCACTTTTATGACAAACTTGAATTTAATAAATGTGTTTACTTTTAATAAAGCTTTTAAACTTAAATAGACTCTGTGGTTTTTGGTCCTCCAGACTAGAGTGGATGAGCTAAAGGTTTTCGAATTTTTGCAAGCATGAGTCCGTGCCTCTGCCATCGGTGACTTTGGGAGCTAAATGACTCTGCCACACTATCTAGTCAGTAAGGAGATTGGGGGTTCAACTACAAAGTCTGTTATCACTGAGGTATGTGGAAAGTCTAACAGTTACAGCACCTATTATAATTGATAAGGTAAGCGATGCATTATTTAGTGTCCATAGTTCTGTTTGTGCAGATTTGTCCCTGCAACAGTAGTAGAATGGATTGTCCTCCTATCCAAACCAAAAGTAAAGTAGTATCTTATTCTTTCTTGGTGGTGGTCATTCACCTTTTTATTGTTGGCAATGGTCAAAGCATAAACATTTAGAATACTTGAAAAGACATTATGGACAATCCCCGAGGACTACACTCAGTGCATAGAGCTATTGCTGACTAGAATGGGAGTCCAATGGAAATGCCAAATGTGCAATCTTAGTTAGCTACACAGACAGACTAATAAGAATAATCTAGTAATACCACACGGAGTCATAGTCGAGGCAGGATAAGAATTTAGATCCTGTCTACCCACTTGTGGGACACCCCCGCGCCGCACGGCCACCAGCTGCTGCGTGTGCCCCTTGCCTGCCCTCTGCCTCGCTGCTGCCTCGTTTGCCGATCGCCGGCTGCCGCCGCTGCGGTTGTTTTTGCCCTTTGTTTTTACGTTAATTTGTGCCTGCTTTGTTTTTCCCTCTTTTTGCCCTTGTTTTTGCGTTTTTTTGTGCCTGTTTTGTTTTAATTTGTATTTTCCCCGTGTTCTTGCTTCCTTCCTTGTTGTCCGCCTACCCCGCCTACCCCTACTCTGGAACCTCCTAGACGCCACAGCCCCTGACGTTGCCTTCCTCACGGAGACCTGGATGAACGCCTCTTCAGCTCCCGACATCGCCATCGCTGTCCCAGAGGGCTACAAGATCGTCCGGAGGGACCGAAACGCCAACCAGATGGGAGGAGGCATCGCCATCATCCACAGGAACACCATCCGTCTCACGACCAGCACCGACAACACCCTGACCAGCGCCGAACACCTGCATTTCCAGATCCACACCAACCCGAACACCACCCTCAGAGGCACCCTGATCTACCGACCCCCTGGACCACGCACGCAATTCAGCGAGGACATCGCCGACTTCGTCAGCCCGCATGCCCTCCCCTCCGCTGACTACATCCTCCTGGGAGACCTCAACTTCCATCTGGAGAACAACAATGACCGCAACACCAGCACCCTGCTCGACAACCTCGCCAACCTGGGACTCAAGCAACTGGTGTCCACCCCCACCCACCTCGCCGGACACACACTCAACGCCGTCTTCTCATCCAGCACAGACATCGACTTCAGCCACGCCACAGAGCTTCAATGGACGGACCACAGCTGCGTCCACTTCACCTTCAAGAGAACGACGACCCACCATCACCAGCAACAGGCCGCCCGCAGAAGCTGGAACAAGATCACAGCAGACCAACTCGCCACCTCCCTGAGCCAGCACCCTCCTGCCAGCTCAGCGAACCCCACCCAGGCCGCCGACAACCTCACGAAGTGGATCAGCAACTGCGCGGACGAACTCGCCCCGCTGAGGACCCCGCCTAGCAGACCCGGCAGCAAGAAGGCCCCATGGTTCACCGACGAACTCAAGAGCTCCAAGAAGAACTGCCGAGCCCCTGAGAAAGTCTGGAAAAGGGAACCGACACCGGACAACAGGACCTCCTTCAAACTTGCCACCCGGAAACACCACCAGCTGATCCGCGCCGCCAAGAAAACAGCATTCAAGGACCGGTTGGACAACAACGCACACAACTGCAAGGAACTCTTCAACATCGTGAAAGAGCTTTCCAACCCCAGCGCAGGAAACAACGACGTCACCCCATCGCAAGACCTCTGCAACTCCCTCGCTTCATACTTCCACAACAAGATCACGGACATACACAGCAGCTTCAACAACCAACCAACGCACACCACGACCGAACAACCACCCCCCACCACCACCCTCCACGCCTGGACCCCGATCAGCACCGAAGACACCATCCGCACGATGAACTCCATCCACTCCGGATCACCGACCGACCCCTGCCCTCACCACGTCTTCAACAAGGCCGACGCTGTCATCGCACCCCACCTGCGAGACATCATCAACACATCCTTCGACACCACCATCTTCCCTGAGAGCTGGAAACACGCCGAACTCAGCGCTCTACTCAAGAAACCAACAGCGGACCCCACCGACCTCAAGAATTACCGCCCCATCTCGCTTCTCCCGTTTCCAGCCAAAGTCATCGAGAAGACCGTCAACAAGCAGATGGCCGCCTTCCTTGAGACGAACGGATCCCTCGACCCCTCACAGTCCGGCTTCCGAGCCAAACACAGCACCGAGACCGCCCTCATCGCCGCCACCGATGACATCCGAGCCCTGATGGACAATGGAGAAACAGCGGCCCTCATCCTCCTAGACCTCTCCGCGGCTTTCGACACGGTCTGCCACCGCACCCTAGTACGGCGCCTCAGCAACATCGGAATCCAGGACAAGGCGCTGGAATGGATCATCTCCTTCCTCGACGGAAGAACACAGAGAGTCCGCCTACCACCGTACAAGTCAGAGGCCTCCGAAGTCATCTGCGGCGTCCCCCAAGGATCATCTCTGAGCCCCACCCTCTTCAACGTCTACATGAGCCCCCTCACGGCCATCGTACGCAAACACAACCTCAGCATAATCTCCTACGCCGACGACACCCAGCTGATCCTCTCCCTGACCAACGACCCCGCCGCCGCCAGAGCCAACCTGCACGAAGGGATGAAAGAGGTAGCCGAGTGGATGACGACCAGCCGCCTGAAACTGAACTCGGACAAGACGGAGGTCCTCATCCTGGGCTCCTCACCCTCCGCCTGGGACGACTCCTGGTGGCCTCCCGCCCTGGGCACCGCACCCAAACCGACAGACCATGCACGAAACCTGGGCTTCATCCTGGACTCCTCCCTCTCCATGACCAGGCAAGTCAACAACGTCTCCTCGGCGTGCTTCAACATCCTACGCATGCTACGGAAGATCTTCCGGTGGATCCCCACAGAGACCAGGAAGACCGTCACCCAGGCCCTCGTCACCAGCCGACTGGACTACGGCAACGCCCTCTACGCCGGTACCACCGCCAAGCTCCAGAAGAGACTCCAGCGGATCCAAAACGCCTCAGCCAGACTCATCCTCGACATCCCAGGAACCAGCCACATCTCCGGACATCTGAGAGACCTTCACTAGCTCCCCGTCAACAAGAGAATCACCTTCCGCCTCCTCACCCACGCACACAAAGCCCTACACGACCAAGGCCCGAGCTACCTCAACAGCCGAGTCAACTTCTACGCTCCCAAACGCCACCTCCGATCAGCCAACCACGCACTCGCCGCCGTCCCCCGCATCCGAAGAGCGACTACAGGAGGAAGGTCCTTCTCCTACCTGGCCGCCAAGACCTGGAACTCCCTCCCTCCCGACCTGCGCCTGACCCAAGACCACCTCTCCTTCAGGAAGAAGCTGAAGACCTGGCTGTTCGAGCAGTAGCGGCACCCCCCCCCCCCCCCACCCCCCCAGCGCCTTGAGACCCTACGGGTATGTAGCGCGCTCTATAAGTGTCACTGATTGATTGATTGATTGTCTACAAGAAGATCAAAGACGATTTAGAAAAAATCGAATGAGGAACGCTAGGAAAAAATAAGTACTCTATATTAAAATTAAAGCTTACTGGGGCCAGCAAAGGAGCCCTCGACTGCCCGGTCCTGGCCCACATCGACAACAGCACCCTCCTCCTCCTCCTCCTGTGTCCTCCTCTTGCCCCTGGGGGAAGCTGATGTACAACATGAAAGAAAGAAAAACAGAAAACATGGATGATATTTCTCAACCAAATCAAACATTTAAAAAAGAACTAACAAAGTAACAAAATATTTTTGCGAAATAGCAAATAGGGAACGACTCCACGGGATATATTATTGACCAATCTCATGTGGTCGACTACGTCATTACTTTAGTATTGCTTGATTTGCGGACCGTCGAATTGGAAACTACCCTATGTAACTCACTAAACAAAGTACTAAAAAGGTTTGCCTAGGATTGGCAGGCAGCAGTCCGCAGCACGCAAAGTGACAGCCAAAGTCCATCGTGATTGAAGATCAGCGACAACACTAAAGTTTCCTACTACATTCACCAGTCATTAAAATACTCAAACTATTAATCCACCACCACTATTTCTTCTTATCGCCATGTGTACAAAGGAAGGACTGGACTTGAGTCTGTAGGGGCTGATTTAGAAGGCCCTTGCGGCTCTTTTGCTCCATTGTTGCGTGACTTTTGTGACGCAGCGACAGCACAAAAGAGGCGCAATGGTGCGGCGTATATTAACAACGTGACGCATCTGGGAGATGCATCACGTTGTAAAGCCCTGCGCCAATAGGGGTGTTCCGGCGCAAGGGAGGGCGTTCCTGCGCAGGAACGCATCCTAAAAGTGGCTGAGGGAAATCTACAAGATTTCAATCAGTCACTTTGAGGACAATGATGCGTGACTCAAACCCTGCGCCTGCTTGAAGCAGACGTACGGCTTGACGCAGCATTGGGGAGATAGGGCACCCCAGAGCATTGATGGAGCTGCACCATTGTTGCGACGCAACTCCAGCAATGCGCCGCCTTTACGGCACAGATGCGTAACGCTTTGGTGACGTTTTGGGCCCATGGCGCGCCGCATTGTAAATACGGCGCACCATGGGTGATGGTGGCGTGACGCACAATTACTGGCGCATCCCTGCAACTTTGCAGGGATGCGCCGGTAATTAAAAATCTGAACCTTAGTGTGTAGCATTACGCAGTTCTTTCAACTACACTCATACATAATTTCACAGGCCAATGAAATGAACACAAAATCTAAAACAAATAAGCATAGTAGCAACACTACTGAGAAGAAGGAGAGCAGTGTACCTGAAATGCACAGAAGATTTTGAAATAAAATTTACCTACAATGTAATGAGCAGCATTATTGCTCTTGGTAAAAAACAAAAATTTGCAATATAATAACACAGCAGGAGAAAACATAGTAGTAAAGACATAGCTACTACTACTCACCAAGCCCGGGGATCTCAAGGCCAAGGAGGTCGAGCAGATCTCGCTCACGGGTCAGGACATCCGTCCAGCGGTGGGTGGCCTGGTTGTAGGTGCGCCAGACCCGAGAGTGGTCGTAAATGGCCTGGCACACCTTCTCCCACCGCTTCCGGCGCTCCCGGGCCCCGTACCCGGCACTGATCTTGCCGCCTCCCATGATGGTCCTGGGGAGGCGGCGCTGAACATAAAAAATGAGTTGGGCCACCTCCTCCGGGGTAAAGATCTCCCGTGGCATCACTAGCTCCCCCCTCAAACGCCCGCACGGGAGCCGGACACGGGGTGCGGGACCCTTCCCCTTCTCGGGATGCTTCCCGGCTCCCTTCACCATGGTCTGGGCGGAAAGGAATAAAGAAAATAGAATAGGGAAGAGAAGAAAAGAAAAGAGTTTACAAAAGTCGTTTAAAATTAACCAAAAGTAGCAGTAAACACAAAAATATAGGACTAGAAAAATAGAGGGATAGATAATAAGTAAAATAGATTAAAAAAAACTTCAAACAAGCAAAGGATGGCAGAGATTGACAGAGGATACAAAGACCATGCCCAGAACCATAGCAATGAATGAGAAACAAGATGGCCGCGCCCGTTCACGACCGCGCGGGTAAGTTTGCGCGAGATTTTCCTTGCGAACACGCGCGAGACTGTACTGGCAAGCCGCGGACTTTGCGAGATTACACTTCGCGCCCGGAAACGGAAATACGTCAGGCAAACAAGATGGCTGCACCCTTGAACGACCGCGAGGGTAACTTCGCGTCTTGCGCTACGAGCGGCTCGCAAAAACGCACAAACCCTTGCCAACTAACACGCCGCAAAAAAAACAAATTGCATATTCGCACGAATTTGCGGCTTCCGAATCCGATCTCGCGCGTGTTCGCACCCCGCGAACCCCGCGAAATTGCAGAAAAACGAGTTTTTCAAAACTGAAAGCACTCGGCAGGGGCAAGAGTTCAAACTCATCATTAGTAACAATTCCCGGTAGTGCTTCCTGACTGGGGCCCCTCCAGAATTCAGTTGCTAGTTGCAACAATTGTATGACCCTGCTCTGACCCTCACAGCAGGCTCATACAATAGCTACAAGTAGGCCACAAAGAAGGTCCTGGGGAAAAAAAATGCACTGCAACAGAAAGCAAAATTACAGATAAGGAAGCAGGTGCCAGACTGGAATTTTAAAACAGTGACACATTAATAAACTAACCCCAAATTAATTCATCTCAGTTGAAGCAGGGCTGGTGTGCTTGCTTTTCCCCCCCATAATCTACAGTAATGATGAACCAGAGGGTGGCATTGATGTAACAGAGGGTTGCAGTGGTGAAACAGAGGGTGCTGGGAACCTGTGATGATGAACCAGACGTAGAAACAACATAATTCGCGACCGTTGCGCGACGAAATGTAAGTTCGCAATTGCGAACTGGTACGAAACCCTCGCGAACTGGCAGAAATCCTTGCGAACACAAAAAAAATAAAAAATCCGCAAATTCGCAAGAATTCGCGGATTTTGCGGATTGCGAGTTCGCAAATCCGCAAAATTCGCGAACGCGAGATTCGCAAAATTCGCCCATGCTTACCAGCAATGCTTATTTTTAAACTTTCAACCCTTTGAATCTTGGCCCTTGAAATTTAACTTCCGCATTGATGCAAAATGGTTCCTGTTGAAATATTCAAAACTGGTTTTACTCCTGATCAGTGTCATGAGGCAATGTACTTTAGACTTACAATGGAACTCAGAGGGTGGGGAAATGGCCTTAACAACTCAGGCTGAACCACGCTTGCCATTTCCCAGCAAGCGGAACATTGCTTGCCTTAACCACGCATATGCCTTAACCACACATATGCATGGTTAAGACAATGCGCTGTTCAGATGCGTGGATGGGCAGGCACAAGAAGAGAAAGGACCGTGAGGGAGAGCTCAGGAATTTGGTCTGGTAAGTGGGGCTTGGTTTTGGGGGTGGGGGTTAGTTTTTAGGGGTGGGGTAGTTTTTACACATCAGAGTCACACAGCAGAACACATATATAAATGTTTAAGGCTCTTTAAAATAAAAACAAAAACAAAAAGTGTATGTTGTTTGACATTTGTGTTAATTCAGTGAACTATATTACATTACTGCACTGAGTGACATTTATTGAAAATTCACAATTTCTGAGCAAATCGAGGAAAGAATGCTGTGACTGTGCAGCCTTGAAGAAGCTAAGAGAAAATTATAGATTTGCTCGGCCCCTTAATAGCAAACAATTCCTGAGATTGAGCAACATTAAATTCTAGTGAACCATGTATGAACAGCTTTTTTGTATAGTGAACACTCTGACCTGAGCTACTTCTTTAGCCATTGCGAAATATTAAGTACTGTGAGGTGTAATGGTTTGCCTAGGATCACATAATTTGACTGTGTGAAGAAGTTAGATTTGAACCCAGAATTCCTGGTTGTGCAGGCACACGTGTTATCTCCTTTTGTCTCTATTTATACAGAAATAAATATATAGTATATAGTTTCTGCACCACTGGCTTCCAAGAGCTAAATCGGTATAATCTAGACAAACACATGGATAAACAAGCATTGGCAAAGCCAATAGATCCAACATTGTCTGCTAGCCTTCTGTCAATTCTTGTTTTGTTTATCATGGTTTTTGTAAAACCTTATAGTTTGGGAATATGCCGGGCCCTCATCAATTTAAAATAAAATATGAAATATTTTGCAACAGGAAAAAAAAGATGTTGGTCTAAAATAAGACACATTTAGCACTCCCTGGCACTGAAGGGAACTACTTTATGTGTGCTTGTGAAAGAGTAGTATGTTGTTACTCATAGTGAAGTCAGTCAATGACTGAAGTGGGCAGATACATTGCCCCTTAAAGCATGCTGGAATGGGTGGAAGAAAAATGTGAATGGCACCAACCACAGACTGTTAAATGAAGTGTGGCTGTAACTATGTTATACATACAAGTTTAGTAAAATCAAAAGGTATTGGCTAACACAGACCTAAACAAGTCAGTTATTCTGGCATTGCCTGCAAGTCCTTTGCCTTTGAGAAAGAAAGAAAGAAAGAAAGAAAGAAAGAAAGAAAGAAGGAAAAGAGAGAAAGAAAAAAATATTACAATCATTACTTAATAAAGGGCATTTTCACGTGGTATGCTGTGAAATAGCAGCAGTCAGAAAAACAAACACAACAACAATTTACAACAGCATTGGCTGGAGATGGGATCTGATTAAGATGGATTGTGCTTTAGAAGGTTTCTGCTATTATAGCAGGCTCTAAACACAAAGGTAACATTCAGTATTTATAAAGTAAAAACAAAAACACTGGCACTGAAGGGAACTAGCTTGTGTGTGGATATGCTCCTTGCAGGAGAGCAAAATCTAGTCACTCACAGTGAAGCTAACCAGTGGCTTATGTAGGCTGACACATTGCCCGTGCTATGTGCTATAGTGGGCAGAAGCAAGATGTGAATGACACAACAACAGACCAATGAATGAAGAGAGATGTCTGAACATGCATATATGTAAGTATATTGTGCATATTTTAGTTAAATCAAAAGGTCTTTGCTATTGCCAGACCTAAATATGTAAGCATATTTTAGTAAAATCAAAAGGTTGGCTAACTCCAGACCTAAAAAGATACACTTGTGTTATTCTCCATAGTACACAATTAAATGTAAGGAAAGCAGATCACTTTGTGAATATGGTAATATCACTGACCATCCGTGATTGAACTAGACAATAATAGATTACCAAGACAATAAGGAGACAGACGGTTATATGACTATTGCTTTTCAGTGTTAGCCTCTTAATTTGACTGATCTGTGAAGTTCAGCTAAGCCGCTAAGCTGCAGGCAGCTAGATATATTCCACTTTATTTTTGTTTGTATTCGGAATTGCAGTTTTATGTAAATGAGAAGAACTCATGCCATGTTCTGCTAATAGTGAAACTTTAATTTCAACAACACTCCTCAGTTCATAAAACTGCATTTCTTCTGCATAAAATGTCAACCAAGAAGAGAAAGAGGGGGAAGTGCTGCAGCTCGCCCATGGAACATCTTACAAATGGTGCCCACAGCCATGAAATCTACGCTAGGAACTTTGAGAAGGCGGGACTTAGTTCAGTGGCATACCTTTGAGTGAACCTATTACATCCTCATTTGGTATAATCACCAAGAAATCTAAAGGGAATTAATGCTGGTTCACCATCTGTCTTCACCAAGAGGAGCTCTCTAAATGACAATATAGACCAGAGCAGGAGTTCAGTCACATATTCTACAATGGACAAGGGAGTACAGATGGAACAGAAATGGGGTAGAAAAAAATCTGGAATATGTGGCTTAGGCCTGCAGTTCAACTACTGACTGTGCACCCATGGACATAGAATTGCTTGGAATTCAGTTCAGAGGTAATTTCACAACCATGGGTTGTTAAGTGGCATACACAGTTATCGATATATTTAGCACTTTCCTAGAATGGAGACTTCAAATGGAATTTTTCTCGGCGAGTTTTGGATAGTGAGCAGGCTGGAATGGGTGGCGAGTCATTACTAAAGGGTCCTTAGTGTGTTTGTGGAGGTGTGAAGCACCCATAGGGTGCGTTTCATACCTGAAAAAGCAAAAGGTCCTTAAGTATTAATTGAACTTTCTGCTGATGGTTTCAGGATTGCCTGAGACAAACTGCTTAGGTTGAAAAATATGATGTCCATGTGTTGGGGAAAAAGAAATCTGAGTTATAGATGATGCAGCAGGGTTTAGGGTCACTGAATTTTGGCTGCCGGGAAGTGACCCGGGGCAGGACCTTCTGCAGGTAAATTGAGCTTCCCAAGTGAGCAGCCACAAAAACTCGTAACAGAATTTAGGTCACAGAAATGGACAGCAGAGATATACAAAGAATTTCAGCAGTCTGACGATGTAGATTCAGCACAACCCTTTATCTTGGAGGGTAGAACCATTCTCTGATGCCTCCAGTTTGAGAGGCTTTGACCTGTTCTAGAAGGGATACTGGTATGCGGATCACATTGGCCAGATGCCTGGAGCGCAGTAACCCTAGTACAGTCTACCTGAAATTGTTCCCAGTGGTTCCGGCAATGTGGTTCTGGAGAGAAAAACTGATGAATCAAACAGTGAATCTAAGGTAGACAATGATGCGTTGGTAGAGTGACTAATCACATGTCCTCCAATAACCAATTAGTGCCCGAGCTGATGAGGGAACCAGTGTAGTTTGAAATACATTGTTTGTTTCAAGCCGGTCACATTCAAGGCTTGGAATATAGTGTGGCTGATGGCATGCATTGTTCACAGTGGTCAAAAGTCCAACATTGGAATGTTGGGAGCTCAATTAAAAACAATGGAGTGCTCCAGGCTTGCAATGGCTGGTAGAAGCCCGGAGCTCAAACATTCCAATGTTTGTTCACAGCAATAGCTGTGAACAAACGCCTCACGGAGCCCAATGGTATTTCAACCCCCTTCGGCTCTGTGAGGCATTTATTTTTACAAATTACAACATTCTACCCTCTAGGGAAGGAATATTCTAATAGCCTTAAAGCCCTCCATAGCGGGCTCTTCTGGCCATCAAAAGCCCACTCCCTTGTTAAAGGCCCTTGCCTTTGGCTCTACCTTTATGATGGAGCGGGCCTTTAATGGCCAGTAGAGCCTGCTACGGCGGGCTTTAAGGCTATATGAGATAGTACTGGAGAAACGGAAGAGAGTGCCCCAGATTCCAAAGGATTGTTGGGTGGCACTGCCATTAGGACATTGAAGCTGTTGAAAGGCTCGCTAGAGGTATCCATCACACGCATATACATGAGGACTTAGGGGGACATTTTGGATTGGGGATCTGTGAGATTAGGAGCTGGGAGGGGTAGTAGGAGGGTAGTTGCCATCACTTTCATAATGCGTCTGATAGACAAACAATTTGATCCTGCAATTATGGTGGGAATGTTGGAGGACTGGGCCAGACAGAGAGCTAGAGATGTGGATCAGAGAAAAACAATGATAATACCAATATTAGTGAGATGGTGCCTCAGGCAAGCGATGCATGGATGTCTTCATCTGAGTGTCATTTTTTTTTGTAATAGTCATAATGCTGTGATTTGGGGACATTCAGGGTGGTAGGGTGCAAGAATGTCAAGGGGTTACAGTGAGAGGAGGTTAAGTTCACAGTAGGGGGAGGATACCTTGTGAGGGGAAATGCTTACAGGTATTGGTCAAAAGAAGCAAGAAGGTCCAGAGAAAGAGAGAAACTATAATAGTGATAAAGAAGTCAGGCAAAGATGTCACTGTCCAAGGAGGACATTCATAGAGTTCAAGGGGTTGAGTGGTGTTTATACATGAGCAAGTTTTGTGAATGGGGATGGATAAGAATGACCAGACACTTGGAAGGTGCTAGCAAGCAATAGATATATCTGAAACCACTAGAGATGTTCAAGAGGGTCCAGAGAGCAGCACATAACACACCAGAACATACAGAGCTTATGTGTTTACAAGGAAAGAGGGTGTGGGTGAGAGTGTGGAAAGAGGCATGGATGCTAGCAGCAATTAACAAGGCCAGGAAATCTGATGGTTCTGTATGATCAAGGTATGGGTTTGGTGAGTCAGGTGGATATAAATGATACGTTACTAGTTATTTTTCTGCAGCAGAGGGTCCACCTTTCATTGAAGAGATAGAGGTAGTACCTGAGTAAAGTGATGGAAGCCTTAGCTAGGAGGACAGCGACAAGGCTCTAAGTAAGTGGAGGGTCCAGGCAACACCCCAGGAGAGGTTTCTGTACTGTGGAGAAAGATCTATCAGCAAGTTAAAGAGGTTATACCAGGGAATGATTAAGACCTGGCAGCAGTGCTTAATATGTAAATGAATGACTGCTGGTGCCCAGAAGCTTGTGGCTGGTGCAATATATTGTCAGTGCGCCAAATTTCAAAGCTGTAGAGTCTTCAATACACCTCAGGCCAATTTAATTTATCACCATACACTCCCTTTCCTCTATTTTCTTACTCTTGCAGCATCCTGCTTTCTCCTTTCGTGACCGCATTTCCCAACTTTCTCTTCCACCCTCTTTCCGCTTTGCCTGTAAATGTCTGATGCAGAAAAAAACAGTTCCGGTCCCCATAAGACAGTGGAGACCCAGGCTAGGGAACAATGGTGAACAGTCAAGTACAAAAAGTGGGCAGGCTTGCCATGAAGCCTGAGAATTTGAAAGCAGATGAGAACAGGAAACAAAGGGGGAGAAGGCCTGGACAGGAGCAGTAGAGACGTAGGTGTTATAGAGGACAAGAAATTGTTATGCTGAAATAAGCGAATGGAGCACACCCTTTTTTACACAATATAATTAAATAATTCATGTTTGTAAAGAACAAACAAATCGCCCCTTAAGGTTTCAAGGCACTTGGGGCCATCAGGGAGATTAAGTGAGCTATTGCCAAGAGTCACATTGTGCTGAGCTGAGCTGCCACCGGGGAACAAGCCGTGAGCCCTGCGTTCTAGAGTCAGCCACTCTGGCCACTAAGCCACACCTCTCCCTTTGAGCATCTCTATGTTTTTCGCTACAACCCAAAGCTGCAGATAGATATGGCTTAAGAAGGCGAATGAATGAATGTGAGAGAAGAGGAAATTCAAAGTTCATTCCCTGAAATGGTAAGAAGAGTGATTGTTCCTAGTGCTTGCCACTCTACTACTATGTGCACTTTATGGGCCAATGCATCGTTCCTTAGTTTGCAGTTGCACAGCCTTACCTTCCCACTCCTGATAAGCGGTTGAAGGATATTTGAGAACTATCATGCAGTTTTTATATTTAACTTAGGGGTAGAGTTTTCATATTCGTCTGTAGTTACTTTTCTATTGTAAAATAATGTGACTAAATGCAGTGATAGAATATCCACAAAGAAATAGAGTGGTCTCTTTTACTGAAACCAGCAGTGGCGGCTCCTCTGTTAAAGAGGAGGAGCGTTGCCCCACTGCTATTTGCGCAGTGCAAAAATGAAAACTAAGATGATAATAACAAGATGTTATTATCCTTTTATTTTTCTGTGCGGGGTTGGAGGCAGGTCAGGGCGGGGATGAGCAAAGTGAGGAGTGGTTTGCACTCCCTAAGTGTGCATGAATGTTTGGCCGGTCACTTACCATGTTCTCCACCTGGCTGTGTTGCACAGCCTGGTGGAGAACATGCCCAGGATCTGAGGCACTGCCTGAGTGACCGAACAGGCCGCTCAGACCAATCGCAATGCTGCTAATGTAGTGGTATTTTTGGCTGGGAGAGTCTGGGAGCCTGGGTGCTTCCAGCGCTGCCAGCAGAATGAGGATGGAGCAGAGGGGTGTGGGGGCAAAGGTAAGTTTATTTGTTTATTTTTTTTTTATCCATTCCCACCATTCCGCAGCAGCCACCACTGGAAACCAGTTTAGCATAGTTTAACCCTTTCCATGCTGATGACGAGCTCAGCTCGTCATGATGCACGGTTGAGCTGTGCTGATGACGAGCTGAGCTCGTCATGAAACAATGGACATGGGCATAGTCCAGCACCGGAGGGGAAAACACCTAGCAGTGAAGGTGTTAAAGCTCCAAGGTTTTGGTTACATTGTACCTCATTTGTAGGGATTTGCCATAGGGCAGTGCTGCAAGCCTTCTTGCTGCACTGCCCTACAGCAAAAGAAAAGGGTAGGGATGGGCCGCATCTATCAGATACGGCACATTCCTGTCCTTTTTCCCTGAGCTGGCACCTTTGTGCCATGTTGCAAGGGGGCCTGCATTGCAGGGATAGTTTTTGTGCAGGATTGGATACTATTTGCACAAAAACAATCACAAGGGCATTTTCCCCTTTCTATGTGGGCTGCAGAATGCAGCACACATAGAAAAAGAAAAAAAACGAAGAGAAATAAAGGTATTTCTCCTAGTTGCGCCTCCCTTACAAGGCATAGGCTTTTGATGCATTCTGAGGGTTATGAAATCTAGTAAATCTAGGAATGTGCCAAATGCCATGAGTGTTACATGGGAATTTCCTTCCTATCGCAGGGTGAAGCAAATAGCGACTTGCGCTACGTTGCCTCAGTCCAAATTTACAAGGTCAAGTAAAGCCACACAGGGTGTCATTAGGTTACCTTGTAGATATGGTGCTGCAGTGTGCGCTGCCACACCATCACTGAAAGTGACATCCCAGCGGTGCACAGGGCCTTGTAAATGAGGCCCATTGTGTGTATATTTTTTCTTCCTTGTGTGCAGTTACTGTACGTTATTTTGCGCAGCACCAGAAGTACAATTTTGAACTGGTGACCGAGCGGTGTGAGGGCATATACAGCCTGATTCATGTACGGGCCGTTTTGCGTGTCCCTAATAGCGAATCATAGCGATTCGCTATTGAGGACACGCAAAACGGCATTCATGTAGGAATTGCTACTTAAATAGCGATTCCTACATGTTCTTTATTTGCGAGTAGCAATTTGCTACTCGCAAATACTCCCCATTCATTCCTATGGGCCAAGAGGCCCATTGGAATGAATGGGGATTTGCGAGTAGCAATTTGCTACTCGCAACTGAGATAGCGATTTTAAGGGTGACAGGGGTGTCCAAAGGACGCCCTGTAGCACCCCTAAAATGCACTTTTGGACAGGTGTTGCGCACACACATGTCCTTTGTGTGTGTGCTACATGCAACTTTGAAAAATGCTTTTAAAAGCATTTTTCTGAGTTTTTGCTATTTACCGACAGGTCTGACCTGTCGGTAAATAGCGGCCCCAAAAGTCCAAAATCGCTATTTTGTTGTGTGTCATGAATAGCATTTAAGGAATCTCTATTATTCCATTCCACGCAAATATGCGAATTCTTAAATAGCGATTTTTGCATTTGGTATCATGAATACCAATGCAAATGCAAAAATTGCGCTCGCAAAGGGCCAGATTCTGAGAATCTGGCCCTTTGCGAGTGCAATTTAGCTACATGAATCAGGCTGATAGTCCTTTAGGGTAAGAGGACTGGGAAGACATGATGAAGGGATGTTCGGCGCCATCTCTGACTTCACGCGCTTCTCTCTCGGTAGAACTGCCGGCTTTGGAACACCACGTCTGACACGTGACGCGTCGATGCGGGAGATTGCTAGCGTCGTGCCGCCTTCGGCGTCCTCTCACCCTCCTCACCTGCTCACTTCTGTGAAATCCTGAACTTGTCTTTTTTAATCTCAAATCTGACAGGCCTTGTTAGATGTGACGATGCCAGAAAGATTCGGCGGTGAACAAATCCACGTGGCCTCGGGGCTGGATGGGTAATGCGGGCCCTTATCCCAGACTATTGGTTTTGTATCTGAGGTTTGACGAGAAGATAGCCGGATAAATAACCGGAGATGAGGAAGGAAAGGAAGGGGCGCAGGGAACTGGGAGCGCAAGCAGATGCTTACCCAGGTAGGCCACACAGCACTAGGGCATGAAGGGAGCTTTGTCCGGGTGTTAGGCTTTACCCCTTGCCCATGAATTTTTAGGATATACCCTTTGGTGTCCGGAGTTAGCCTTGATGCGATCCACATTCATCAGAAAGCTCGGTGTTTGCTTTGAAACAGAAGTCGAGGTTTGCCAAGCCTTCTTGTCAGTCCGGGCATCTTGATCGAGCAAGAAGGCCCATCAGGGGAAGTATACTAACACCCTGCGTCACCTGCAGTTTATGTGATTTAATACCGACCGGGCCAATTCTTTCTTTCATCCTTCCAAAGACGATCAATTGAACATCATTACATTAGTTAATAGGAAAAACTATGTACAGCCCTTAGAAATGTAAAGAAATACAGTGTCACGCAGCACATTGTCTCACCCACTTAATATATTCCAGCATTCAATCTGGTTTATTACTTTAAGAGGGGACGCCATTTGAATAAATACCGTAGAATTATTAGAGATGGGTGAGCCAACATATTAACATGGACAGCTGAGTCAGAACCTAGCCATAAAAATGATGGGCAAGTAAATCATGCAACAAAACTAATTTAAATATAATGTGTCTACTCAAAATGTAACAAAAAGGATTGCTTTCATTTGGGATGCGTTTCACCTTTGTATATGAGAATATATCACTGTATTACAAGGTGTTCATTAAAAGTTATTGGGGCATATTATCAAGACTGGGCGAAAAAATTATCGCCGCTTTATCGGCAGGAAACTGCCGCTAAAGTGGCGATAAGGGGCTTGATAATATGCTCTATAGAATTCCAATAGAAACCCAGGTTATACATCCAACCTGGGCTCCTATGGGAATTCACAAGGGCATATAATCAAGCCCCTTATCGCCACTTTAGCGGCAGTTTCCTGCCAATAAAGCAGCGATAAAATTATCGCCGAGTCTTAATAATTTGCCTCATTGTTTTTAAATATGTGCTTCAAACCTTCCAGCACCCGCCATATCATGAAGACTTGTCATGTACGCCTTATATGAGACCTAGATGCTTCGTAAAGATGGAACAAAATTACAGTCCAATAACAGGAGTTGTTTTTTTAGAACTGATATCCTGAACTCAAGAATTTAAAGGTGCTCTCATTTGTAATAATGAATTAAAAGGAGGCTTGATGAAATACAATATTTGCCTAGGATCAGACAGTTTGGTTAGGTGGGGTGGCCAGGATTGCTTTTTGGTTTTCTCATTGTGAAATTTAGCTGGTAGATACGTATGTCATCCTCTCTCCTTTTTACATCAAAGATCACTGCTTTATCTTTAAAGCTGCGTTCATGAGAATAGAGTGTGGGTAGGCGGCAGAAGCCTCTTAACCCCTTCACTGCGGCGGCTATTCCGCCGCAGTGCTAAGGGGGGCGGGGCGGCCGCGCGGCGGCCGCATGCTGGTGACGGAACCGCTCCGTCACCAGCGTCGGTTGAGCTGTGCTTGTGACGGAGCGGTTCCGTCATGGCCAGCCCCGCTCAATAGAACGCTCAGCGGAGGCGCGAAATTCGCGCCGCGCAGGCGCGCCGAGCGGGCCATGACGGAACCTCTTCGTCATCAGCACAGCGCACCCGTAGCTGATGACGGAGCGGCTCCATCATCAGCACTTAAGGGGTTAAAACCTCAGCTTGTTTTCAGCACGCGGCCAAGAGGAAAGCGAGCTGAGACGTAGCCAGCCATCTCACTCCAGATTTTAGTAGCTCGACCCCCTCTGGGAGCTATAGTCCAATCCTAATTAGAAAAGGCAGTCAGTGGTTCTCATATTTAGGCCATATTTGGACTGGTCCATCCAGCATCCCCTTTGGCACAAGACCATTCTAACCTATGAGAGAACCATTAATCGCATTAGAACTGGATTAGATCCTTGAAGTTTTGAACTTGGGAATTTATTGAGGTGCCCATTGGGCACGCCCAGCTAAAGTCACAGGGAAACAGAGTCCGAGGGCACAATCAGTGTATATAATTTGGGTAAGACTGAGTTTTGTAGGCCTCTTTAAATTCTCAATTTAACTAAGCCAAATTAGGTACTGTAAGAGTTGAATAAAAGGCCAATCATCCAAGTCTACATTTTGGGACAAAACAATAGCCGAAGCCCCTAGGTTTAGCCGGTTCACTGTTGAATACTAGGGCCTATATATACACCTCAAGCGACCAGAAGCACTTCTTCTATTTGCGACTGCCAGAATATCAATGATCTCATCTCCTGGTCATCCAGAATTCTGTAGCAGTACTGGGTGCTGTGATCGAAACTTAGGACTCCTGATTCAAAAGTGCATTACTTCAGCATTTTCCACACCTGTCCAGTGCGAAGAAGACTTTCACTATGCTACACCTCATTATTAGGCCACTGCCCGTTCTCGCCAGTTGCAACATATCACGATAACCTCATGTCCTTGAGTAGGCCATGCTTTTTCCGCACAGTGAAACCCACATCACTGGGCCACAGATGCTCCAGCAGATCAATCCCCTTGTATTAGAAAAAAATCCACCAACAGAAAATACACCTCAGAAGACCTACGCCCTGTACTAAACAACACGCTTCTTCAAACAGTGCCCAGTACAAATGGCAAAGCAACAAAATAGATATACACACCACTAGACCGCCCTACCTGCACATGGACTCATCTCATCCATTTTGAGGACAATCCCTCCACGGCTGAGACATATGATTGATTTTAAATGTAAACACTAAGGGGCATATTTACAAGCCCCTATTGCAACAGGAACCTCACTTTTTTCGAAGTTCCTGTAGCAATAAAGGATTCGCCTTAGTTACAACGCAGCGTTAAGCCACTTAACATGGCTTAACGCTGTCTTTTAAATAAGGCACCCTTTGGCTCTATACTTAGCGTGAAAGGGATGGGCCGCAACACCCATTGATTTTGATGCTGGCCCATATTTACAAGAGTAACATAAATAATGGAGCAGCACCCAAATAAAGACCAACAAAACCTGGTCTTAACATGGTGCAACGAGGAGAAATGCTTTATGTCTCCTCAATGTTCCTGTTTCTATATGTGCTGCATTGTGCAGTACACATAAAAACAGCAAAACGCCTTGCATGATTGTTTATGTGTAGGAAGGTGTCCCTTCCTGCATATATAAACAATCAATTTAAAAATGACAAGTTGCAACTTCTATGTGTGATGCACAGGGCACTTTTCTTGTAGTATGCCCCTGGGATACATACATTTGAAAAAAAAAAGCTTGCAGTAAAACGTTTAATTCGAGAAAAAAACAGGAACTGCATGAAAGCTACGTATGTTGGGAAAAGTGTAATTGTTAAGTTGCAAGGAGTTAAAAAACAAAGAAGTATAATGGTGCAATATATATAATCATTGTTAACTGAATTGTACGGGAGCCCCCCCCCCCCCTGCCAGTGAAGGATAAAACTAATTATAACAGGAGACAGTTCCATTAATTATTTCAATATAATATCAAAAGTAAAATATAACTAAAATATTAGAATCCCAAATTAATTATGGATTAAATCTAAATAATAACTCCAAAATGAATGTAAAATATATTTTTAATAGGATTCTGTTATTAATCAGTCTGTGAATAATTATCAAAATATTATGTCGGAGTGATTACTTCTTCCAATATAATCACATGGAACAATCCAGACCCCGTCCACTGGACTTTATCTCTCCACTTGACCACAGTCCCTACACTACACCACTATCTTCTGATGCAACCACCATTCCAACACTGCACCATGCTCTGTAGACCAGACCACGCTCTCCACTAGATCAACACCCATCGAGAAGACACAACACTTTCCCTTGGACCACAACCTTCTTCCTTAGACCACACTTCTTTTAGTGGACAACAATCATTCCATAAGGCCCGCTCCTGGCATTGTACTATTTTCTATCCAATAGAACATACTCATCCCCTGCAACACATGATGTCCAAAAGTCTTAGGGCCATATGTATCATCAAGCTGATTTGCGATTCTTAAATAGCGATTTTTTTAGAAATCGCTATTTCAGAATCGCAAATTGGTATGTATGTACAAATTCGCATTTTTTTTGTGAATTCTTAGTATTCCTGAATTGCGATAAGCAAATTGTGAATCGCAATTAAGGAATACTTTCCCATTCATTTCTATGGGCCACGAGGCCCATAGGAATGACTGGGAAGTTATTCTCAATTTGCGATTCGCAATTTGAGAATCGCAAAGTGAGAATAATTTCAAGGGTGGAGGGGTGTCCAAAGGACACCCTGTTGCACCCCTGAAATAAACATGGGTGCACATGTGACGCACAAACATGCCCTAAGGGCATGTATGTGCATCACATGGCACTTTGAAAAATGCAAAAATGTGCATTTTTCAAGGAATTTGCAACTTACCACCAACTTGAAGTTGGTGGTAATTTGCGATTCCTTACGGACAATTTGCATTTTTTTTCTTCATACATTGCATTTAAAGAATGCAATTGCAAAATAAGGAATCGCAAATTTTGCAATTCCTTGTTTTGCATCAGATTTTTCTTCATACATACCATTTAGCAAATTCACATTCGCAAAGGCCGAAATTTTGCGAATTTCGGCCTTTGCGAATGCGAATTTGCTTGATACATATGGCCCTTCATTCCTTCCAGTGGACCCTAACTCTAATGTAGTTGACTACATCTTCAAACTAGAAAGCATGCACGCAACTATACGTCAGCTCTTGAACTTGGCCACACCTTTTCTCATCCAACCCGCTTGCATAGAATACATTTCTCCTCTACACTCATCTCCTTCCATAGACATCCTTCACCAATAAACGACACCCTCTCTTCTAGACAAAACTAGACCACCTTCACATGACCGCACCTACACTATACTGATATTTTCCTTTGTGGACCCATTTTCCCATCAGGCTCGATGACCCAATAGAAGAAGCTGTTAATGGGACACTCCATTGATAAAGATGTCCCTTGCACTAGAACATGTTATTGCATTGTCTGGGACCTGAGGTAATGATCGGTACATGGGCATGTTGTATCAGTAGACACCTACTTGATCTGCTATAAGCACAGATCTATGGAGTCTCCTATGCACTGGGTTACATTAGTGACCTTTTGAGGGAGTGCCTGGTAGAGAAATAAACTAGTGACACCCTTTAGCAGTGATTAAATATAGTCATTCATGCATTAATCTATCCAGTGGGATTTGGTTTATGATTTGCTTCTGCTCATACCTTGTCTGCCCATTTCTTTGTGGAAATCCACCCCCTCTAGGCTCTGAAATCTGCACATTTTGTTGGTTGCGGATAAGGACCGACCTGATACCACTGCATGCACAACAGATGCTTATATGTCCCATCCCCCATATGACATCCTATCAAGCCTTCATGGCGAGAAACTCAATGCATGTTGGCAGGGCTCACTTAAGGCCCCATGTTGCGTCTTTGTGAATCTCTGCTGGAGGTCCCTGTAGGAGGTACAGGAAGAGCACCTCAAAGGCACTCCAAGCAGAGAATAAAATTACTGGCAACAGAGAAGGTTAAAGGAAGAAGAAGGATTCTTAGGCAAGACAAGGCGTTGGCCATTCACTGTCTTTACTGTGGGAGCAGCTGCTCAGTGGGAACAGTCGCATGAGTTTAATGCCTGTTTTACTGATCCAGGGGACAGCGGTGAGACTTCATGAGCTGTTTGACTACTGTGCAGGATAAGCATAGCAACAATACAGCTGAGGCATCCTAAGGTCTGAAGCTGCTTCGACCCAACATTACTGTGCATGGGGCTATGCTGTCATTGAGTGACATTATGCCCCTGAATGTATAGGATGAGTAAATGTGACCTTTTATTACCTGGAAACAAAATGGTCCGAGATAATCCAAATAAATATTAGAACCAGAACCCCCAAAATATTGATGAGATTAATATCTTAATTATTTTCCCACCAAAAACATACGGAACCATTTGAGTTGGGTTCAGTCTAGGGAAAGGGTGCTTTCTTTAAGAGGGGGGGGGGCAAGGGGTGTAAGATAGACGAAAACCTGTAATCTAGCACATGTTATACCTAGTACTGCATTGTATTTAAAGATGTTGTAGTATTAGAGCAGTGGGCCAGTGGAAGACTGCAACAAGACCTGCCAAAACATATGACTCAAAAGATGACTCAACTATAGTGGGTATAATGTGGCACAACAGTAGATACAGCTTATTCTGTACATAGTACACACATTTTACATACACAGGTCCCGATTCCCAAAATTAAATTTACACTTTTGTGTAAGTTTACTATTTTTGCGGTATTCACAAATGCAAACTTAGACCAAAAGTTTAACTTTACTACTTTTCGGTATTCACAAAGGTAAACTTAGACCAAAAGTCTTACTTTGCTAGTAGTACATTACCTTTGTGAATACTGAAAAGTAGTAAAGTTAGACTTTTGGTCTAGGTTTACCTTTGTGAATACCGAACAGTAGTAAACATACACAGAAGTGTGAGTTTACTTTAGTGAAACTGGCCTATTCTGTCTACACTGTGTTTTACACTATATATTACATATCGTTGTGTCTATTTTAAGCTCATATAAAGAATTTAGGTTACATTGCTGACAAATTCAGGATATCCAGTATCAGCCACAGAGATCCTTGTCATCTGACTCTGAAAAAAACTCTCTCTGTTCTGCAAATCATAAAATTGCAATCAAAAGCTGTGGCCTCCTGTGCTTGGGACCTACATTCTGGCCCTTGTTGCCTTAGCACATACAAGTGCAAAACACCACGTTAGAATTATTAAGATCATCTATTTAACAGTATATTACAGGACACCCTTGTGCTGTCGCCCGCTGGATCTGAGGCTTGTACTACGTACTATAAAGATTAGAAGCAACCATTTTATAGGGTAATAACACTGCATGCATGTTTGTTTACTGATTCAGGACTGCACAACAATTTCACTAAAACCACATTTAGTCATGAGCATTGCTTCATTTTCTATGTAACTGTCCAGCATGTACAACAATGTACTTCTCATTTTGCCATAATTACAAATAGGAATACTGGTTTCATTTTAAGTTTTTAGATGTAACTTTTTTCTCAAAACCTCAAGCCCTCACATAGAAACATTTTATTGGGACAGGTCTTATATTTTGAAGTACAAAGGCGAGGATTTCCTAAAAGCCTTGCCACAGATGAGTGTTGTTAGAAATCTGGTTATGGTTGACTGGGGTGTTTGTCCTGGTCAAGTGGCAACCACAATTCTAGTCAGGGTAAGGCACAAGCAACCCCTAAATTAATCTGTGCTCAACCCTCTGGTAGCTTGGCACAGAACAGTCAGACTTAATTTAGAGTCAATGTGTAAAGTAGTTGTGCAACAATTCAACCAGTAAGATAATGAAAATACCACATGAAAAAAATCCCACACCAGGTTATAAAAATAGAACAAAATTGAATAAGTAAAACAACAAAAATCCAATAAGAAGAAAAAACTGCAATATAGTGTCTAAAAACATAAAGCGCCAACCGTGGCTATCTGGTAATACAGTACTGGGTGAAAGTAAAACTTCAGAACGACTGTGACATAGCACGGGTTGGATGCCTTCCCACATTAGTCCCGCTGCAGTTTTATCTTCTCAAGCCTTTGTGCCAAGACTTCCGTTCGCATTGGAAAGGGTTGGAGGGGCAAGGAGAGAGCTGTGGGAGGCAGTCAGCGTGGTGTGAAGACCAGGCCTGGCATCACGGACAGGTGGGCTGGAGATTTATATTGGCACTCCCCCAGGGGCTGTCGATGCTGCTTTGCAAAAAGACAGCTGGCGGCAGCTCATGCTGATTTTTGGTGCAAGTGGAGCGGTTCCGGTGCAAACAGGCCCATTTGTGGCTGCAAAGAGCCCACCATCTTAATATAAAGCGCTTCCAAGGCACATCAAAGGTCCAGGACCTGAGAGGCACCACTTGGGGGTCAGGAACTCAGTGAAAACAGGTCTAGGAGCTGTTGGGGAGCCTTTTATGTCCCTGAGGCTCCAATCAGGAAGCCTGCAGACCAGCCCTTTAAGTCAATCTGGGTTCCTGGTTTCAAGATAAGTTGCAGCTCCAGTTCTTCCTCCCCAGGCAAGAGGGTAGCAGGCAGCAGTACAACACATAAGCGCAGTTGCTTCTTCAGAGTAGCAGTTCAGCAGAGTGGCAGCCCTTGTAGCAACACAGCAGTCTTTCTTCCTGGCAGAGAACCCACAGATCTCGAAGTGTGCTGAAGTGGTGGTATCTGAAGTCCTTCTTTTATACACAATGGTGCCTTTGAAGTGGGGTGAATATTCTGGAGACATGCCTCTGAAGTGCAAAGATGCCCTGCTTTCCTGACCCTGGTGCCAGACTCACTCCTGGAGGGTATACAGCCCCTTGTTGGGAGACTGGACACAGCCTATTCAGGTGTAAGTGAGGCTGGGCCCAGCTCCTCACTCCCATTCTGCCAGTGATGGCCCATCCAGTCACACCTAAATTATCATTGACTGTGGCTGTCTAGGAGGAATACACAGACCCCAACTGCTAACTACACCAATTCATGTGATCAGAGAAAAGCTGCATGCACCAAATGACGATGGCAAGAATATGCCAACTTTCAGTGACACCAAACAAGAATCAGTTATCTCTTACCATTTGGAAATTACATGATTAAATGTAATAAGGCAACTGCAATGTTATCCTATGGGAGAGATAGGCCTTGCAGTAGTGAAAAACAAATGTAAGAGTTTTTTATTACCAGGGCATTTAACATTTGCAGTCTGTCTGCTGGGCTGTCCAGGGCCTATCCTAGGGGTGACATATGTATTAAAAAGGAATGTTTGGGCCTGACAGAAGGTTTATTTTGCCAGGTTTAAATGGCAGCTTAAACTGTACACACAGGCCTTGCAATGGCAGGCCTGAGACATGTTTATAGGTCTAGTTATGTGGGTGGCACAATCAGTGCTGCAGGCTCACTACTAACATTTAATTTACACGCCCTGGGCATATGTAGTGCCAATCTACTAGGGACTTATAAACACATTAAATATGCCAATAGGGTATAAGAAAATGTTGCCATGCTTTAGGAAAAGAGTACAAACACTTTAGCATGGGTTAGCATTGGTAAAGTTCACAGAGTCTTACTACTATCAAAAATGAAGTCAGCAACAACAGGAGGCCTGAAGGCAAAAATTGAAAGGGGAAAACACGCCATGGATGCCAGGTCTAACAAGTGTTTATTCATGTTCTTCTTCTGCGATTGATTTGCGAATTGAGACAGTCATTAATCTCAATTTTGTTGCATTGTTTGTCAATATAGCTTTTGACAAGGAGAATGCCATGTTCTTTTGAGGTCTTCTTTCCATAAAATTGTACTGCAGAATTTTCTAGTGCTATGATATGGATTTCTATTAGACACAGATTCCACACATATACATTTTCATCTGGCTGCGACTGTACCCACTGAAGTGTAATGATGTATTATTGGATATAACTTTGCAGAAACAAGGATTTGGACACTTGTAATTAAATGAAAAAGTTTCAACAACTATATATTTACGGACTCTTGAACTTTATTGGATATGCTCAGGATAAAGACTTTGTTATTTTCCACACATATATGACCTTGTGGTGCTTTGAGAGGGAATTACCGCATAACAAGAAGCCACTTAAAGGGGCGTGGCTTGGGCGCCGATGGCGATGGTCGCCTGAGAGCTCGGCTCCGGGACTAAGCCCGAAATTATCCTGAACATCGGAGGCTGAGGGGCACCCCAGACCCCGAATTCGGTTGAGCGAGGCGACGACACCCTGCTGAGGGCCCTGGTGGAGTTTGGACGGAGGTGGCTTTGAAGAAATGCCGAAGTTTGCGGAGTGGCGGAGTGCGACCCAATATGGCGCCCGGACCCCTTTGTCCCCTTGAACGAACCTACGGAGTTGAGGAGGTCTCGCGGATGTCGCCCGGCACCCGGCTTCACCAGCCTCAGTGGTTTTAGACATTAGACATTGGCTGGTTCGGACCCTCCACAGCGGGACCATACTCGATTGGACGACCGGGCGGGTGCCCAAGCGTTAGAGGGCGCCGGGCACGGGTGCCCTCAGGTCCAGGCGGTGGTCTGCACCGCGACTCCGCAACTAGCTGCGAGTTCCTGGCCACCCCGACTACATGGATGGCGCGACACTCGGGCGCCACAGGACAACCGGGGGAGTTGGTGGCCCTTGCCCCGGAGCTATAGTGGGTGAACGGGCCTGCCCGACTCGGAGACGGGTGTCTCCGCCCCCTTATCGGTGCCCTCGGACGCCGTGGCGGTGGCGTGAGCCGAAACGGCGGAGTCTCCACAGGCTCTGGAGAAGGAGATCGCCCATTCCGGACTTGAGGGCGAAATCCCGGGAAAGTCGTGCTGGACACTTGCACACGGAGACGCCTACTCCGGGACCTTTGCGGAGAGCCCCTGGCAGCATGGGGAAACCTAAAGGAGCCAAGGGATCCAGCCAGGCCACCTCGGACTCTGAGGCCCAGGACAAGGAAGAGCATGGAGATCCTAAACGACCTGGTGGCGCACCACTCCAGCAACAATTCGACCGTGTACTGGAAGCCATAGAGGCAACTCGGTCGGCTCTACAACAGGACATTGCCCAGGTGGCGACTGGCCTGGGCCTCCTTAGGGCAGACCATGGTAAACTCTCAGACCGGGTCAAGGAGGTGGAGAGCACGGTGAAGACTATCGAACCGGCGCAGAGAACCCTGGCTGCGACGATAAAGGATGCCATGTCCCGAATCGAGACCCTCGAACGGAGGGCGGAGGATGCGGAAGGCCGAAACAGGAGGAATAACATTCGGGTAGTGGGCCTGCCGGAAAAGATCGAGGAAGGCGATATGGTGCGCTACTTGGAGACCTGGCTCCGAGACACGGTGGTCCCGGAGGGCCTGTCCTCCTTTTACACTCTAGAACGGGCCCACAGAGTTCCAGCGCGGCCCCCACAGCTGGGACGAGCCCCGAGGCCGGTGGTGGCGCGGTTGCTCCATTTCCGGGACAGAGACCTGATCCTAAATGCCGCCAGACACAATGGCCCGTTCCAGGTTGCAAACAGTCAGGTGAATATCTTCCCTGACTATACCTACGAGACGCAGCGCAAGCGGTTCTCCTTCCTGGCGGTTAAGCGTGAACTCAGGAGTGAGGGCATCCAATATTCACTCCTATTTCCCGCGAGGCTCCGAGTCATTGTCGACGACAAAACCCAGTTCTTCGACACCCCGGAGGAGGTCTGTGACTGGCTCGAACTGTACCGAACGGGGAAGGATGGTTATAACGCCTCGACCCATCAGGCGGAGGAGCCGGAACAAAGGAGGCGCTCTAAAAGGGTCAGGAACCGCCGCGGCCGCACGGGAGGGCCCTCGACAGCGGAGACATCATCTGAGCGGAGGGGAGTGTTGGAAGTTCTGTCGGAACTGTCGGGAGCAAGGGGCGAAGACATCGAAGAGGAGGCAGAAAACCCGGGTGCTCAGGGGGCACCATCGGACTCGGAAGACTCAGTGGCAGACAGTACCCACACACCGGTGATCACACCGAAATCGGTGGAGGACCTTTTGGACGGACAAGGGTAATGGGATAGGTTGCCTTGTTTTGGGTGGGGGCCCGGCAGGGGGGAGGCGGCTGCCGTTCTTTATTGCTGACAATGGGAGAGGGAGGGTTGGGAGGCTTCTGCTCTTGCCCCGAAAGATTTTGACACAGGGGGGGGCTTATTATAGTCCTGGTGGCCTGGGCGACGAGGGCCCACTGCCTCCGCTCAGCCCGCAACTGGCCCATAAGGCCTTCCTACGGTGGCGACCGTAGGACTAGTGGGGTTTTTGGGGTTGTTCTCCGTAGAAGTTTGGATGGGATCTAGATGGTGCAGTTTGGGTCCTGTTCTGGGGTGGTTGGGAGGGGGTTTTGTTGGTTTTTGGGGGGTTTGGTTCTGGTTGGGGAAAATGGCCGCCGTCAGCGCTGGGAGGATTGATGTCTTTTTTTTGTGGGGACCCGGACGGGGAGACTGTGCAAGAACACTCTGGGACAATGGCTGATGTTGCTAACTTGAAATGTATTACTTGGAATGTGAGGGGGCTTCACACTATGTCCAGGCGTCACAGGGTCCACGCTTATTTAGTGCGTAGGGGAGTGCAAATGGCGCTGCTGCAGGAAACGCATCTGAACAAGGCGGAAGGGGCGGCGCTTCAACGTAGGTGGCGAGGGCAGGTCTTTTCCACGGCGTACTCTGCTTATGCCAGGGGGGCGCTAATATGGATCAGGGCAGGAGTCCCCTTCCAGGTCACGAGGACAGTGTTGGACCCAGAGGGGCGTTTCGTGGCCATATCAGGCACGCTGGGAGGGAGGGACTTGAATGTTTGCTGTGTGTATGCCCCTAATGTGAACCAGACTGCCTTCCTTTCCAGGTTATCGGGCTCGTTGGCTCACTTTTTCGCCGGTCCCCTCCTGCTGGGGGGAGACTTTAACTCCGTGGTAGATGTAGACATAGACCGCTCGCATCCCCCGCTCCCCGATTCCCCGGTCCGGCGGACGGCTAAGGGCCGTCAAGATTGGCAGACCCGCTGGGGTTTGACGGACATCTGGAGGGCGCATCACCCCGCGTCTAGAGATTATTCGTACTTTTCGAGCCTTCATGAGCTGCATGTCAGACTGGATGGCTTTCTTGGTTCGTCCGAATTAGTCTCGGCAGCGGTCCGATCGGAGTATTTATCGCGGACCATCTCGGACCATAACCCCCTCCTGCTGGACATTCGCTGGTTCCCTGGGACGCCGGCGGTACCCACCTGGAAGATGCGCCCCGAGATCCTCGAGGACAGTGTCTTCAAGGCAGACCTAGGGGAGAGAATCACGGATTATTTTGCATCCAACGGCGGCTCCGCGAGTACTAGGGCGTTCGAATGGGACGCTTTCAAGGTGGTGGTGAGGGGGTACTGTATCTCTAAGAAGGTGGGCATGCGGCGTGTTATCCTGGCTGATCTAGACGCAGCGGACCGAACGCTCCGCGAGCTCGAAATTAGCCGACCCGGACACCCGGAATTGCAAACACAAACGGTAGAGGCGAGGGAGAAGGTGGCGGTGGAGGTCGAACGGCTCCGCTGTTTCGATTATAAGGCCTACACGGTCCGATCTATAGCGGAGGGCGACAGATCGAGCGCGTTACTGGCGTGGTTGGCCAACCCTACGCGCCAGTCCCAAACGACGACTAGGATGCGTAGGGCGGATGGGACCGAGGTGTGCACCCAACCGGAGATTCTTAATTGCTTCCGGCATTATTACGAATGTTTATACCGCAGTCGCTCCGCGCGTGACCCAGACCGGCTTGATAACTATCTTAGCCCGTTGGAACTCCGCACAGTGGAACAAGAAGTGGCAGACACCCTGGGATCTGACATCGGCTTGGGGGAGATCCGCGGGGCCATCAAACGGATGGCGAGGAACAAGACCCCGGGCCTAGATGGCCTGCCGGTGGAGTTCTATGCAGCTTATGCTGACCTCCTGGCCCCTCGTTTACTGGTGGTCTACAGGGAGGCGAAGAGGCTGGGTCGCCTCCCCGGCTCGATGTGTGAGGCGTTGGTGGTTCCTCTCCTCAAGCCAGGCCGAGACTCGTCTGACCCGGGGTCCTACCGTCCCCTCTCAATGCTGACGGTGGACTACAAAATATTGAGCAGCATCTTGGCCTCGAGGCTGTTAGGACATATGAGCTCCCTAGTACACGAGGACCAAGCCGGTTTCATCCCACGGCGAAATACGACCATGAACATCCGAAGGTTGTTTCGCTTGCTTGGGGAACCATTCGTGGATGCCCCGTCCCCGGTAGTTTTGTCGGTGGACCTGGAGAAGGCTTTTGATAGCCTGGAGTGGGACTACTTAAGCGCGGTATTGCGGAAATTCGGCCTCGGGGAGGGATTTATCAAATGGACAGCAGTTCTCTACGCTTCCGCTTCAGCCAGGGTTAGATCGGGCCCTTTGATTTCATCGCGATATCCGGTGGAGCGTGGCACGCGGCAAGGGTGCTCCTTATCCCCGCTTCTTTTTGCACTAGCGGTGGAGCCACTAGCGATGCATCTTCGCTCGGGAGCCCACTATACGGGCTTATGGACAGCGGCGGGCCCGCATTACGTCTCGCTCTATGCGGACGACCTGTTGCTCTTCCTGGAGGATCCGGTCGACGCATTACGGGGAGCGGAATTAGCGCTTACGGAGTTCGGAGACGTCTCAGGCCTACAAGTGAACTGGTCTAAGACCTGCCTCTTCCCGATGCGTAGGGGTGTCCCCACTCCGGCGCTAAGTAAGGAGATCAGATGGGAACCCGACTGCTTTAAATACCTTGGGGTATTTGTGTACCACGACCAGCCCGACCTCCTAGACGGAAACATTGCCCGTTGCATACGAGCACTCCGAGGCAGCATGGACTTTTGGGCCACGCTGCCGCTCTCCGTGGCAGGACGCATCGCCCTGCTCAAAATGGTGGCGCTCCCCCGATTATTGTATTACTTTCGGACTTTGCCGATCTGGGTCCCGCCGGCTACGTTTCGCCGCTTGCGTTCTATGGTGGTCGGGTTCCTTTGGGGCACGGGCCGGCGGCGGGTGACCCTCAATACCCTGATGAGGCCGAAGGACGAGGGGGGGCTCGCTGTGCCGGACTTCGAGAAGTATTACCTAGCGGCGCAGCTCCAGACATACACCCAGGAGATAGCCAGGGAGTTCAGAGGCCCGGAAGACGGTAGAGGGACGGGTATGGCCAGGCACGTCCTCTCCTTTATCGCGCTGCGACAGCGTTTGGTCCTTCGGGACCTGTCGATGGAGGAGCGGACTATCCGACTCTGTTGGAATCGGGCTCATAACAGAGGTCACCTGCGGACCCCATATGCACCTGAAATTCCATTGGGGATGCTGACGGCCCTCCCCCACGGAGGAGACTGGTCGCGACTGGCGGACTGGGAGGATTCGGGTTTACAGCTCGTCGGGGACCTGTATGAGGACGGAGTGCTCCTGTCCTTTCAGGATCTCATTGACCGCTTTGGGATCCCCCGGGGCGACTTTTTGCTGCACTCGGCCATTGTGCGAGTGATCCAGGCGCACTGGCAAAACGGACTAGAGGAACCTCAATTGTCCCAGGTGTGCCAGTATGTAATGATGTCGGCGGGCACAGTGAAGGCGGTCACTTGCCTTTACGGCAGGCTGATTACCGAGGGGTTGGTCCCTCTCGCCACACTGAAGTCCCGCTGGGAAGAGGACATCGGTAGGGAGATCCCGGAGACGACCTGGTCCCAGCTGGTGAGGCGAGCATGGAAGGGTACACGTAGCGCCCGTTTCCAACTGGTCCACTATTATGTTCTCCATAGGGCGTACCTGACCCCGGTTAAGATCAGGCGTTATTTTGCCACGGCTTCGGCGGAATGCCCTAGGTGCCCGGCTCAGGAGGCGGACCTCCTACACATGCTATGGGCCTGTCCAGGATTGACGTCCTACTGGCAGGAGGTGGCGGCGACTTTGGAAGAGGTGACGGGGAGGCACTTATCGTTCGATGCGGCGGTAGGGCTATTGCACTGGTTCCCCCATACCCCCCGGAATAAAATCACCAGTAAATTTATCGACCTGGGGCTCCTACTTGCTAAGCGAGAGGTGACCAGGAACTGGAAGGCACGTGCTGGTCCTGCGGGCAGCAGATGGCACGGTGAACTTTTGAAATGGGCGGCGGGTGAGAGCGCGCTGCGATATCAGTTGGCTTGGAGGCAAAGCAATGAGAAGGCGCAGGAGGCCGCGTTAGAATGGGAAACGCTGGTGCAGGCCCTCAGGGATTATCGTGCCCCCAGCGACTCCGAAAGCGAAGAAGCAACTAGGCCCGAGTCCCGTTAGACACTAGCATTAACAGCACTATTACCTTCCCCGTGGGTCAAGCAGTGGATCCTAAAGTGATAAGCTCCCTGGCGCTGATGGTGGGGGGGGGGGGAGGGGGGAGTTTCACAATGACTGGAAGTTTGAGGGGGGGGGTATCTTTTTGGGGGTTGGGGTTTGTTTAGAAAAGCAGAGGACGGACAGTGTGTTATCCGGACCAGCTCCCGCATCCTACTGACCCCAGCTACATTCGCCGCCCAACCCCAGGGATATGGGCTGCTTGGCTGTATAGCAATGCTAGGGAATGGGGTCGGTGGGCTATATCTTGTAAAAGTTGGCTATAATATGATGCTGGTCGTTACTGTATTGTTGTACTGATTCCTGCAATAAAAATATATTTAAAAAAAAAAAAAAAAAACAACAAGCCACTTAAAATAATCCAGGGAAGGTATGTGTTTTCAATATGTTTAGAAATCCAAGATGGTAATCAATTAATAGTGATTTTGAGATACATGTTTTCTATTCTCCCTAAAACAAGATCATAAATCCATCATTTATTAATTAAAGTCTTACAAATTTTTATAGCTAGCTGAAGGTGCCACTATTTTTCAAATGCCTATCATGCCAAAAAAATGGAAATCTTTACCCATCTATATCAGAGCCACTTTTGTTCACCCCTGATTTGGAAAGTGCATCAAAATGTGACTAATAGTTTGTGTATCAATAGCAGGTAGTAATAATGTGAGGGTCATGATGTTTGAGGGGATGTTGGAGCAATATCTTGAGTTTAGTACCTCCCATCCTCCTGGTTGGAGATTAAGAGTTCCTATTATAAGGATTTACTAATTTATAGGTCTTGCCTACCAGTCAATAGAGCTCTCTGGTTGCAAAAAGGCTATTATCAGCTTGTAGTGGGCTGAGAGTCTGGCCATTGCTTACATTTGGGTGGCTTTATTTTCACTTGCAATTGCTTTCTTTTTATTTGTTAGCTTGTGTAGGCATTCTTTCCTCTTCTTGTCTTTGTCCCTCACCTGGAGCCTAGCTTCCTCTTTTCATGTGTCCTTCAACTGCTTACTTTTCAGGCACTACTTTTTTCTTTTTGGTTAAGAAGTCCCTCAGTCTGCATGATTTTCCACCTGTCTCTCTCATGTACTTCTCTCTCCACCTCTACTGTGTACAGTGTTACTGTCACCCACCAATGTGCTTTTCTACTACACCCCTCTGCGTTGCGCTTGTCCTCATATGCTTCCTTCTCCCACCAATGAGCTCTGCTCCCTCGAGTGTTGCATCCCTCCTCCACTCATGCTCTCAGTTACTGCCCTATTTGCCATCAACCCTCTTCCACTCCTGCTTTCTGTTATTGCCCTCTATGCAATCCCCTACACATGAGATCTTTTATAGAATATATTTATTTATTTTTTGGTGGAGTACTAGACAGGGAGTTACTGTCATTTGTCTGCTTTGAAAGCACTTTTGTGCTATGTCTATTTCTTTACTTTTTTATTTAGCAATCCTTATCAGATAAAAGAAATAATGCTTGCATCATTTTGTAGGTGTCCATGCTCAATAGAGCATGTGTGCACCTATAAAATGATGCGGATGCATCCGCTTTTTAAAAACATTTTTTTACCCTTTTTGCAGTGTTGCACAGCATCTTTCCAATGGCAAAAAGCATTGGCAAAGCCAATATTTTCCCAGAGTGAGACCAATTTGCTTTGCCAATGCTTGCTGTAAGATTCTTTTTCTTGTTGCATGCAAGCCTTAAGAAAGCATAAACTATTTAAACCTGCTATTTGCGCTGTATATTGACCCACTATTGGCTAAGTTAGAACAAAACGAGCGGATACAACACCTGGCAACAAAAATGGGTCCGTGCAAAGTACTAGCATACGTGGACGACGTGGCAGTTCTTACACCCACACCCATAGAGTCTATCAGGGAAATAGAACAAGAGGCAGATCAGTTTGGGAGGGTGGCAGGGTATGCACTGAGCAAATCTAAGACTCAGATTATCTGTAATGCATATGCAGAATGCACCGACTCCCGGGTGGTGACAGAGGGGGTGTATTTGGGAGTGGCCATTACGGCAGATTTAGATCAGTTAGTAGAAAATAATATTAGACCAATAATAAACAAGGCCAAACGAGATCTGGACAGGGTACATAACATCCATATGTCTATAGAAGGCCGGGTGAATTTTGTTAAAATGAATCTGCTCCCAAAGTTCTTATATTTATTTAGAACAATCCCTTTATATTTTAACGTTAACTTGTTTACTCTAATAGAACAAATGTTTAACCGGTTTATTTGGTCCCACAGTAAAACCAGAAGGGCTCTTAGATTTATGTCGCTACCACGGGAGCATGGGGGATAGGCTCTGCCAGACCTAAAGTTGTATTATTGGGCAGTTGCATTACAACAAATGACTAGTCTTCTGGGAGGGTCTGAAATGGAAGCAGTACATCATACCGGCTCCACTGAGATTTATGGATTGGTTTTAGGAGATGAGGTTGAGAACGTGTTATTGAAGCAAACGGAGTCACGCTTTTTCAAAGATACCAAATCTAAGACAGTGGATGCAGCATATAAGATCAGGCAGGCTTTTAAGAAGAGCTTTGGCATGGGCAGATTTAATGCCCATACCAGATTGGGAAGGAATCCCACATTACCACAGGATATATTTGAAGATGCAACTTTTGGGGAGTGGGTAAGGCTTGGGATTAGGAATGTGGGGGATCTTATAGGCCCCGAGGGTATCTACCAATTTTCAGTATTGCAAGGGAAGTTTGGAATGAATTCAAGAAGCTTTTTCAAATATCTACAAGCAAGAAGCTTCCTTGCAGGCAAGACAGGGGGGGAGAGAGGGTTTGAATATGATATAATACTGCAGGCCATCGAGGAGGGGCAAGGTTGTACAATTGGAAGAATGTATGCAGAGCTGATTAACAACAGAGATGATGATTTGGAGAAGGTAGAGCTGAAGTGGATTAATAGAATGGGGATAGAGCGGGGGTGATTGGGAAATCACTAAAGTATGGTTATGAAATTCTCTGTTCCTCAGCCTTGCAAGCACAGCATTATAAAACTCTGTATATGCTGTACTATACACCTGCCAAAATAGCTCAATGGGGGGGGAACACAGGGAATAACATGCCCCAGGTGTGACAGTAACGAGGGCGACATACTGCATATGTTTGTTGCTTGCCCAGTCTTACGGCCATTACTAGAAGCGATGGAGGTATTCATGGACAGAACACTTAAATTGCAAATTAAACTAACACCAGAACTGGTCATGCTAGGGGTCACAAGTGACACCTCTTGTCGCAATCATGAATATTTTCTATTCGTAGCAATGGCAGTTTTCCGCCTGTGTATTGCGGCAGCCTGGAAAGAGAAAACACCACCTTTGTTGCAACAGTGGGTAGCTAGGCTACTGCATAGCTGTAACTAAGAGAACTCAATTTATGCCAGGCGGGGAAAAAAAGGGAGAGCAAAGGGACAGCAAATTTGGGCCCCAATTAATAAATGGAGGGAAGGAGTGGGTTAAGAATTTTTTTTAGTTATGTTTGTTCTTGTGGAATGCGCAGATTATATCCTTACACAAACCTTCTCTCAGTCTGATCCCTACTCTTCTGTCACTTTCTTTTATTTTATTTTTCTATCCTATCTCTATTTTTATTATACTTGCCTTCTATTTATTTATGTATTGTGCAAACAAAGTTTGATTTGTAAAATTTACGGATTGTATATATGGTTTGCCCCAGGTCCGAATTTAAAGGAAACTGTCCTTCGGGGGAGGTGGGTGGGGGGGGGGGGTAAAATGTATGAACATTTTCAATAAATATTTAAAAAAAAAAAAAAAGCATAAACTAGCTATATGATGTTATAACGTCAACACGTTTTCACCTAAACATTCTGCATTGTTTTTTTCCTGTACAGCCGCTTACACAAGTAGTCTTTTTTGGCACTAAAAATGGACCCACCTATTCCCCCCACTCCAAAATATATTTTTACCATGCATTTATTCTGCTATCAAATTTCTTTTAAAAGAAACACATAATGGTCATACATTGTTCGTTGATGCCATCCCTCGTATGTTGACAGCACAATTCAATTTCAAAAGACAGTGAGAGAAAAACACAATAACTAATATTTGAAAACGCTAGCTGCAGTGCCTGTTTTGCAAATATGATAGCCTGAGGGATAATATTTACAATGGCTTTAGGGCTGAGATTGCCGGAGTTACGACGTGTATTCAGAGTTCTGCAAAACTAACACTGCCCCCCTCCACTGAAATGCGCAGAAGGACATTACCTCAAATGACAGCACCCGCTGAAGGCAGGCAGCACAATGGCGATGCGCATGGCTGTCTTGGTTAATGTTGTGCCTTCAGACAGTTTTGTCATCTCAGCTGGAAATGTGCAGTGTTAGTGTACCAGCCTGGTCGTATGAATCCAAACGCTTCCTGTGTAAAGCAGCAGCAAGGACAGTGTCACTAGCTTGGACTCCAAGGGTCTCATTTACGAGGTTTTGGTGCAGGGCAGTGCAGCACAGCCTGTGTCAAAAGAAAAGGGTAGGAATGTGCTGTATCTGTGAGATACGGTGCATTCCTGTTCTTTTCTCCTGCGCTGGCGCACAAAAGGCTGCCATGCGCCAGGGCAGGCACCCTTGCGCCATGTCGCAGGAGTGTCTGCGTTGTACGGGTGATTGTTTTTGTGCAGGAAGGGACACCTTTCTGCACAAAAACAATCATGAGATGTGTTTTCAGAGGAAAAAACGAGGAGAAATAAGGATATTTCTCCTCGCTGCGCCTTCCTAACGCATTCCCAGGTTTACGATTCCTCGTAACGTGGGACACCCAGATCTACACGCATGGAACACCCCTTTCATGCAGTGTGTTGCATGAAAGGGGCACTTATTTACAAGGCCATGAAATGCCACGCAAAGGGGTTTTGCATGTCAATGTAAAAATGCTGCGGCACGTTGCGCCACTGGAGCGTCAAAAAAGTGATGCTCCGGCGGTGCAAAAGTGGCGGTAGAGGCCTCGTAAATGAGGCCCAAAATGTGTACAATAGCACTAAAGATCACGGTGAGAAAGCAACTGACCAGGTCATGGATTCGGTAGTTCTCAAGTCTTAAGGTGGGCTCCTGTTCTGCCATGGCAGCTTATTTATAGACCTGGCGTTAGCTAAAGCCTTTTGACTTCACTTGTATACTAAACTGATATGGGCTTTCAGTCAACAGTCTTTATCCATTTGTCTGTTATTGTGTTATTCACAATTTCCTCTGCCCTCTACAGCATGGGGCAATTGGCCATCCTACTTCAGTCATTGGCTAACTTTACTGTCAGTGATGGCATTCTGCCCTCTCTCAAGGAGCGCATTCACATAAAAAATAGTCCTGATCAGTGCCATGGAGTACTAGGAAAATGGGTGATTTTTAACCGCTTCCGTGCAGCGCCGATTCTTCCCTGGTGCTGGACATTCCAGAACGGGGTGCGGTCGTGACGGAACCATTCCGTCATCAGCACAGCTCAACCGTGACTGATGACGGAATGGTTCCGTCACCAGCATCGAAGGGGTTAACACAACAAATATATATTACAGTTTGCCACTTCTTTTTATATTGATGAGGCCCAGCAGCTTCCCCAACAATAAAGGCTTGCAAAACCCATATAAAATCCCAAAAAACAAGCATTGACAATACTAAATAGCTGGCAGCTAATGCCAGGCAAATTACTTTACCAGTGCTGGGTCTCTTAGCTTGGATGAGTATTCCAGTTTAGATGGTTAGTACAGGAGCTAGTTGAAAAGTATGGGGATATGAACACTAAGCAATGTATCCAGAAAAAAATACATAAAGTTATTTCTACTGGTTACAAACAATTACAATCCATTATGTCCTAACCTTCATATAACACCAACAGATACAGGAGATAACATATTTCCAATTGGTCAACATGAAATTCCACAAGGGATCTTCATTTCTACTCATTTCATTCTTTAATTGGTGGAAAAATTCTATGGATTGTTGCCACCTTCTATTTCCACTGAAAAGACAAGGCTGGGCTTTTGCTGCTTTACAGACACTTTTAACTGAAGGGTTTGGTCTTGATTTCCAGGCTTGACTGAGCAGTTAGTTGTGGCTGTCGTATTGCAACCACATATGCTCTGCAGTCAGAGACAAATATGTATCTTGTTGTCCTTTCTATGCTAATGAGAAGCACATCTCTTTTAGTGAGTGTGTTTCTATGGTCAAAGAGAAGCATTTTTTTGCTGACACTTTATCTGTTTTTATGGTCACTGAGAAGCATCTCTTTGCTGTCTTAGTATGTGTGTTTGGTAATTACAAAGTAGCATTCTTGCAATCATTGTACAGATGTCTCTGGTCATTGAGAAGCACACCCCTAGCTGTCAGTGTACCTCTTTCATTTGTTAGTGAGAGACACCTCTTTGTTGTTGGTGTATACGTTTTGTGGGTTGCCAAGAAGCACCTTTCTTGTTGTCAGTTGGCATGTTTTTATGGCCACTGAGATGCACCTTTCTTGCTATCAGTGTGTATATTTCTGTGATCAGTGAGAGGAAGCTTCTTTCCGGTCAAGGGAAGGCATGGCTTGGCTGTTCGGGCTGGACTGTTCCCATGAGGCACAGGGTCAGACTAAGTTGCATATGACCATGCCTGAACTGGGGTGGTGTGGAGTGCAAAAAAAATGATGGATTTAGGCCCAGATCTCTGTACCAAGGTGAATGTATGACATTGTTCTGCATTCTGTCCATCAGCTGTGGTTTTTGCATCAGTGAGAGGCACCTTTTTGGTCTTACTGTATATGTTTCTATGGTCGTCAAGAAGCTCTTCTCTTGCTGTCAGTTTGCCCGTTTTTCTGTGGCCAGTGAGAGGCAGCACCTTGCTGTCACTGTCTGTTTTTGTTTAGCGTTGTCTAGAAGCACCTCTTGTGTACCTGCTTGTACGGACAGTGAGAGGCACCACTTTGGTGCCACTGTAGAAGATTTTACTGACCCGAAGAATAACTTCTCTTGCTGTCAGTATGCATGCTTCTGTGCCTGTGAGATATGACTCTTGTTCTAGGGAGAAATTCCTTTTTTGCTGTCAGTTTACATGGTTTGTAGTAGCTTAAAAGCAGCTCTTTGTGTGGTGTCACGCTCGTGGTGAAGAGTGGCCACTGATTCTGACAAAGAAGGACACTTGCACATTGTGTACTGGGTGCTCGTAGGACACTGAGTGGTCTTACGTGTGCAGCCATGAGGGTTTAGGTGCTACATATCCAGGTCATCTGGAAAGTCCATAGTGGCCGGGTGGCTCACTCCATCCCTTTTCCACTTGGCTCTGGATCTCTGGGCTGAGTCTGGCATACAAAGCCATCCAGTCTTTGACTGGGTTGAGGATTTGGGCTCAGGTTATAGTGTTGGCTCTGGAGAACACAGTTCAGCTCCTCTTTGCCCATGTTGTCCTCCAGTCTCGTGATTGCATTCTCCATAATACGGCGACTCCTCTTCCTCTGGCTGTTGGCTATTGAACACGCTCACTGTTGTTGTGTCCAGCTCGTCACAGCATTTTTTGTCATCTTCTCCACTCTCTACTGGTGTATCCAATCTTTTGAAACATGTTCCTGGTTATCGTTTCTTTACCTCTGTGAGCAGTTACCACTGTTCCTGATGTTCTTGTCACACTCCATGCTCCGGGCTTGTAGGGTTTGCAAAATTTCCACCCTAGATGGCATTGTCTCAGGACGGCATGGTCTACAGGTTCTAACCAGCGATGGCTGGCTTACCGCTGCTGTCTAGCCATTGTGTTGGTCTGTTCTCTTCTCAATTGCATGCTCTCCTGTTCATATTCTGGAGGGGACCATACGGTGGACTAGGATGGTGCCTTGTCAATTTCCCTTTAGCATGATGGTCCACTGGGTTCACTTGGTTGTGCAGTGTGGTGTTCCTTGATATTCTGGTAGGAATCAGTGAGTGACTTCCTCAGGGTAGGCCCTTTCATGGACGAAGATCCTTAGCACCTTATTCGGAGTTCTCATAATATGCTCAACGTAATCATTAGCTTTCGGCCCCTGAGGTGTAATTCGTCAGTGTCCTATGCTGTGATGTTGTAGAAAGCTTTGGAATTCAAGACCCTGGAATGGCAGGCCATTATCGGTCCTAATCTCCTCTGGAAGACCACCTAGGGCCTGTACCTTCTCTAGCACCTGGCCAACGTGGGGAAAATCCGTCGACTCAACTAGTTACACTATGGGGTATATACAATGACTGTCTATCATCACCAGGGTGGTACGCCCATCTGGGAAATTGCCAAAGTCTAGATTGACCTTGCTCCATGGAGCTTCACTTTGTTCTCCTGTAATAACAGGTGCTGGACTTCTACTATGCAGGTCACTAGACAGGCCTCACACTTTGTACAAGGCCATCGATAGCTACTTCCAGTCCCGGGAATCACGCCTTTTGTCTCAAACAGTTCTTTGTCTTGGCAGCCCCTTGGTGTCCTCCCTGGACTAGCTCCACCATTCAGCGTGTTAACCCTGCTGGTATGACTATATGCAACCTCAGTGCACAAAGCTGTCCAGGATGAAGCTCATTTCATCCCTGACCCTCCAGAGTTGCCTCAACTGCTTATTGTCTGGGCCTCCCCATTGGTTAGCATCCTGCAGAAATGTGCTCCAGTCACTTTACGTAGCATTACTGTAAGTTTTTCAAGTACCGCTTCTTCCACGGTGCCTTGGTTAATCTCCTGGAGGCTCAACGCTCTCAGGCACGTGCCCCTGCTCAAGGTCCAGATGTATTCCTTTGTCCTGTCTCTTTCCCCACCTTGCTGTTCTACTGTGACGGGTGTCAGGAGAGGAAAACAGCTGGGTTCTGGGAGCCTTGTCAATATACAGTCTCAAATTGACACTGCTGGAGCTGTATCGCACACTGTTCTATTCTGGTAGGGGGATGGGACGCCTTCCCTTAAATAGCAGGACAAGTGGCTGATGGTCCATACCACACTGAACGGTTGTCCACTGAGGTAAAGGTGGAAATGACCACAAACCCACGCAATGGTAAGGGCTTCTCTTTCGACCTGGTTACATCTGGTTTACATTGCGGTGAGTGCTCTGCCTGTGGAGGCGAGTGGTGCCCACCACCCCGGTTTCGCCTTCTGCATCAGGACGGTCCCCAGTACTACTAGGCTGGCATCAACGAGGAGTTTTGTTTTCTGATTGGGGTGAAAGTAGACCATTGTTGACTTACTGACAAGTGCAGTCTTAATACATTCAAACAATTATCTCTATGGGGCCCAAGGCCCACCGGGCATTGGCCTTCGTTAGTGCTTTGAGAGGTTCAGCAATAGTCGCCAGTTTAGGGATAAAGCACCTACAGTAAGTGTCTATCCCCAGGAAACAGCAGGCTTTCATTGCATTGTTGGGCATGGGTGCTTGCTGAATTGCTTGTGATTTACGGGAGTCAAACTGGATGCCATCATTTGTGGAGACATACTTGAAGATCTTGATGCTTGTCTCAAAGAAGGAGCACTACTCCTGATGAAGGGTAATGATGTGATTGCACAGCTGATGCAACATGGCCCTCAGTTGGCTGTGATGTGCGTCTGCTGTTGTGGAATATATCAACATGTCATTTGTGACATTCATCACTCTCTGTAGGCCAGAGAGAGCCTTCCAAACTGTATTTTAGAACACCTTAGCTATGGACGAGATCCCAAAGTTCAGTCACTTGTACTGCTGCAGGCCTAGGTACATGGAGAAAGGTATAATGTATCTGCGGCTTTCATCGAGTTGTAGTTGCTAGCATCCAGCGTTAAGGTCGAGCTTCGAGAACCACTGGGCCCTGTTGAGGTTGGTGATGGTGTTGTTAGTGAGATGTGCCTTTCTTCTCTGATGGCTTTGTTGAGGAGGTACATATCTATGCAGATGTGGATATTGCTCGGTTGCTTGGGGTTTTCAGCGATGAGTATTGGTGAAACCAGGAGGGAGGCTCAGACACTGTCTTGATTATGCCCATTTTCTCCAACTTCTCCAACTCCAGTGCAACCAGTGGCTGTAGGTGGAATGGGATTCTCTAATGACCCATTGCCACTAGCATGACTGTCTGGTTATTGTGCAGTTTTATTGGGAGTGCTCAGAGGCATCCATGCCCCTGGAATAGACTGGGTAATTGGTGTATGAGCTCATCTATTTGGAAGGACTGCATATTCCGGTCAAAGAACACAAGAACAAGCTCTCCCACCATGTGGCACCCAAGGAGGGGCTCAGCCTACCCTTCAGTGATGTGGAATTTCAAAGGGATCTCCTTGCCGCAAGACTTAACTAGTTCAGCCATTGTTCATTTGAGTGGCTGGGAGATGTGTCCCTCACATGTGTAGATCCTGGTCATGGACAGCGAGATCATTGGCCTCGGGTGGAGCCGTCTGTATTGGGGGTAGCATATGATGTTGATGGATGCCCCTATGTCAATGGGGGCTATGATTGTTTTGCCTGCTACAACAACTTTGCATGTGCATTAGGGCCATCTGTGTCTCTTGAGGTGCATCGCAAAGGAGATGAGAAAGACGTCCTCACCATCCGAGGGCGACTCATCTTGGGGGTTGTTCGATCACGTATGCTGTGCAGTCATGCTTTGGTCGCCCAGGTTGGCCACTGAGAGTTGTCGGACCACTTTGGTTATTGGTGTCTGCCTCCTGCTGGCTTGAGTCCTGGGCCTCAGCGGCATAACTTTGCAAAGTCGTATCATTTGCCACAGTTGGAGCATGTCTTTCCTTGGGCCTGACAGTGTTCCAGGGGTTATTTGCCTCTCCCACAGTGCTGGCACTGGGTGTTGGTTGAGGACATCTTGGGGCAGGTACTTCTTGTCCAGGTGGATACTGCATCTGTGACGTCTGACTTGATGATGGGTGGAGTGCCACTGCTATGTTTGTGGGTCTGCACCATTTTTATTTCATACACCACAATAGGTTGTGGAATCGTGCCAGGACAAGATAGTTGTCAAGACTGATTATGGATTGGCGTAGGATCAACCCCCCGGAGCATCTTAGACTGGCATTCCTGGATGAGTTGTGGCCGCATCTCTTTAATCTGGCCGTTGGCTGTACAAAAGCTAGCCAACTTGCAGAGGGGGGCATAGAAGTTATCGATCAACTACTCTTTGCATTGGCGGGCTTGGCACTGTTTGAAAATCTAAAAATCTGGTTTCAACTAGGTGACAAAATGGGTGCTCAAGACCCTCACTGCAGCATCATAGTCACAATCTGTGTCCACACAAGGGAGATGTTCAAACACTTTGTAGATCTCTTAACCCATGTAGTGGAGCAGGATGGAACACTTTATAGTACTGCCTATTTCTCGGGTCACCTTTAAATGATTTTTCATTAAACCGACTCACATCCTCCATATGGGGGTGGCTGTGGCAGGATTGGCTAACTTGCTGAATGGCTGGAGTGGCATAGCTGCTTTGTGAACTGGGTTGTGGGAGCATGAGCAGCATTGGCTTCATCCGCCAAGTTGTGCAGGATACTGGTGCTGCACAAATAAGGCAGGAGCGACTGCAGCACCTCCGGGGCAAAGGGCAATGTAGATAGCCTTACCTGGGCTTCTGTAGGTGTTGTGGAGGCTTTTCCACAGGTGGGCTCCATGATGCTGGTCCCCCTCTGTTCAGGGCTGGGTGGCAGGGAAGAGAGCACTGGTGCAATGTGGATTGCAGATGTCGTGGCAGTCTGCAGGGATGTTAGGCCTGAGAGGCCAGGTGCAGGGCCTGTGACAGGCCTAGAATCTGTGGGGCGGATTTACAAGCCCACAGCGCCACCAGTTCGTCACTTTTTGTGTCGTACTGGTGGCGCATGCTACTGCTCCATATTTAAAAAGACAGGAAAAGCCACCCTGTGTGGCTTTTCCTGTCCGTGTAAATATGGCCCCTTTACACGCAGCACTTTGCATGAAAGGGGCGTTCCATGGGCCACTTTTGCACCGCCGGAGCATCACTTTTTTGACGCTCCAGTGGCGCAATGTGCTGCAGCATATTTACATTGACATGCAAAGCCCCTTTGCGTGGCTTTTCATGGCCTTGTAAATAAGGGCCCCTTTCATGCAGCACACTGTGTGAAAGGGGTGTTCCATGGGTATAGATCTGGGTGTTCCCACGCAACACCCATGGAACAAGACACATTTCCAGATTGACGAGGAATCGTAAATCTGGAAATGTGTCAGCTTGCTATGCCACCCTAAGGGTGGTGTAGCAAGGCACAACGAGGATGAATGTTTTAATTTCTCCTTGTTTTTTCCTTTTTCAATGCTTGCTGCATTCTACAGCACGCATTGAAAGAGGAAAATGCCTGAAGTGATTGTTTTGTGCAGGAAGGTGCCCCTTCCTGCACAAAAACAATCTCCCCATGACGCAGGCATCCTTGCACCATGGTGCAAGGGTGCATGGCCCGGCGCATAGCAGCAGTTTGTGCGCCGGCGCAGGGAAGAGCACAGGAATGAGACATATTATTGTAAATATGTTGCATTCCTGTGCCCTGGAAGTGCTGCAGCGTGGCCCAGCCAAAGGGCTTGCGTTGCCGCGCTGCTGCATTTCCTTGTAAATCTGCCCCTGTATTTTTGCAACTACTTGCACCCCAGGCAGCATTATCACATGGGCTACAGGCCCAGGAGGAGACCTCAATGGAGCCAGCTGCCAGCAATTAAGCTCTTGCTGGGCTGGAGTGGGAGGGGGGCTGACACGCCACTGGAGGTACGTGTGCAGATGCAGGAGCCGCAGGTCTTTGAGGCCATGATGAAGAGCGCCGACAAAGGCGCCTGGAGCTGTTGTGCAGGCGAGGCCGCAAGGCTCTGATGCCAATATGCGAGGGACGGACCAGAGCAGGTGCAGCGGGTGGGCTGAGGGGTTGTGCTACCACGTCAAAGGCAGGGGCTGCAGTGAGCTCAAGGGCCTTCCTCGTCGCCAATGTGATATCACGCTTGTGGTGAAGAGCGGCTACCTACACTGACAATGAAGGACACTTGCACACTGTGTACCTGGTGTGTGCGTTAGACCCTGAGGTGTCTTACGCACCTTTATTTATACCCACCGCCTTGAGGTGCTACATATCCAGGTCCTCCGGCACTCCATAGTGGCCGGGTGTCTCACTGCACTCTGTATTTAATTGTTTCCATTAAATGCATCTCCTGCTGCCAGGATACTTTTTTCTATGACACGACTCTTGCTGTCAGTGAAAAGGTGTCTATTTGCAACGAGAAGCTTGGTATCAGAGTATATTTTCCACCGTCTTCCTCCACTCAGTGATCAGGGGTAGTCACTGTCGTCGTGTGGCGCAGGACGTATGCACAGCCGGACTAGATGTGATATATTAAGCACAGTTTTAGGAATGACTGAAATGCTTGTACTTGATTAGGATAGTTACTCAATGCTACAACTCTTTGACCACTCCTAGCGAGGAAACCTGCCTGCTTTTGCACCTGTGCAATTTAAGGTGACACCCCACTTTGCAACAGTGAGCACCTCCTTCCTACAGAGGCCAGCGAAAGCAGAGAGGTCTCATGGCTGAGTGATGCTGAACAAGGCAGCAGAAAAGCAATAATAGCAAGAGCACATTTACAAAATCCAATGAAGAGAAAACAGCCAGCAGCTAGCTCGCTGGTGAGGGAGGCCATATTAGAAGCTGCTCTTCCCGCGCGCCCGCGCTCCTCTGCTGCCATTGGCTGGCCACCCACTTCCGACCTCTCTCAACTCTCGAGCACCTCTCGAGGTGATGTGATTTCATTTCTCTGGCTTCCCAGCCCACGTTATTAACTTTATGAAAAAAATACGAACCTAACAAACCCAGCAGCTAACAAAAAAGCAAAAATAAGTCAGCAGCATTGGCGTTTCTGTTTTTGCACTTGATGACTGCACATTAGCGGTTTTATGTTTTCGAGCACCAATTTTACAGAAGCAGCCAGCAAAATCTCTACTGTGTTTTTATTGAGGGAAGTAATTGCGCGGTGCTTGTTTGTAATTTTGGCAATCTCTTAATCATTTCAAAAAGCTTTTCTCTTCGGGCGGCGTAGGAAGACGAGGACGATTTTTTCAGAGTGATTAAATGTTTGCATGTGGGTCAGAAGCGTCTCTCAACAACATGTCTTACAGATTATGTTTTGAGGCAAACGCGGAACAGCGATTACTTTGTTTCACGCCCCCGCTACATAACGTTTTCTGTTTCATTTAACTGCAATACCCCAGAAATAGTTTAAATTTCAAAGTTGGTTTCTTCTGAATCCATTCTGAAAATATCAGGCAGCCAGATGGAGATAAAGAAGGCTGTTCCCTCTCAAAATATTTAGGGCATGAAGTACTAACTGATTCTGGCACGACAAAACCTGTAATTCGTAAAATCTCAGGATTTGTGATCGGAAAATCCGAAGTTACAGTGTGTTAGATGCACATTGCTAGTTATAAATGTCATTGTGAGTTGCAATGTGCACTTCCAGATCCATTTCAAATGATTAGAGAAACTGTACAAGGGTTTCCTTACTTCCTAACACTTCGCGATGGGGTGCTTTAACGGTTTGCAATTGTAAATGCAGAGAGATTCTACTGTTTGGATACCAGCATCAAAATGGGTATGGTATTTCTTGCAAACTGGAAAGTGCCCTTAATAGTACCATGCATTCTCTCCCAATGTACTTTGCTTCATGCATTTTGCGATTTTGAAGGAGGGGTGGAGATCTGCTGTCCCTCATAAACTAATTTTCTGCCTTTCCATCTCTCCTGTAGAATTCACCAATCTTGTCTCTTTAATCATAATGAGGCATGATTCTATTAATCATAAAGAAAACCCATTTTCGGTGTCAATGGAAAATTAATAATAATAAGGCAGAATCCTACATAAAGTTAATTTTGCACTGATATGGACTCATAATAAAAGTGGGCAAAATTCTATAAATCCTACAGAAAGCCCATTTCGGCTGAGAGTAATCAGTGCATCCATTATAGCTCAAGTATACCTTCCGTAAAAAATCGAAGACACTTCTGTGATCGGGGCCCTTAGAAATGTTTTACTCAAATGAATGACCCATAAATGTAGACAATAAACCTAGCATAAATCTAACAGCATGGAATATGTTTAAATGAAGTTTTGCTATTTGAAGATGCTCAGTGAGAAGGATAACCACTGATAGTATTAACAGGCGCTCATTGGGCAACAACCAACATGACTGTTTTCAAGATGGCTCTGAGAGTGTCTGATTCTGAACCTCCAAGTTGGCTGAAAGACTTATTCACATTCCCAAGTGACACAACAGCTATTTCCTCAGTCTCACTGTAAAAGATTCATATCTGTTTATACTGAGGATAACCTCAATAAACTCTTTTCTAAAGTCCTGAGGGCTATCTCAGTTCAGAAGAAATGAGATCTGTAAGGAAAAGGAGAGAGCTGAACCCACACTTTGGGCAAAGATCCATGTCAATTGGGCATGTTTTTCATATTGCTTCTACTAATTTGACATAGATCTGTATGTCACTCAGGCTAAGCTGGCTGCAAAATTGGTCAAAATTCCAGACCTGCCTTTTCAGAAGTTTAAGTAAACTGAAGTCGGATATGTGGTCCTGCCACCAAAAACAAAACTACCCACTGTTTTGCTCCTTTATTATTAAAAAAACGAAAAGAATGTTCCCAAAACAAAAGGTTTTCTAAGATAATAGGGTTAAAACAGTGCACAATACACAAGATTCAAAACTCACAAAACATTTTAATACTATTATTGTGATTTTTTGTTTTATAATTTTTTTATTATTTATTTTTTTTTATTTGCCAACGTAAAAAAATAATACATAAAGCATTTCAATAAAGCACCCCCCCCCCCCCCCACCCCTCAATGAAAGAGAAAACTACGTATAGTTTAAACAGAAGATAAAGACACAGTGGACCAAAAAAGCACAGAGAGCACAGATGTTTAAGAAAAGAAGAAAAGAAGAAGCAAAATATGAAAATACGTGAACAAAAACCACAAGGCCTAGGAGTCGGTTAAAAAGAAAGAAAAAAGAAAAAAAAGAAATAATAATATTTAGTTTACAAAGAGACTAGGGAGGAGAAACGGGACGGAATGAAGGTTCTCCTGACTGTGCCAGCCAAGATGTCAGTTTTTCCCACACCTCCAGGCCCTTTTTCCGTCCTTTCCTTCCTTTCTTTGTGTACACAGCAATTTCTAGGTGATACATAGCAATAAAGCTGGCTAGCCAATGTGAGAACGATGGGGGCTCCGGGTCAAGCCAGGCAGAGGCCACACAGAGCCGCCAAACTGTCATCGCAATAAAAATTAAACCATCTCTTTTCAATTTATAAGTATCTGTCTGTGTTCCTAGCAGAATAATAGTTGGATTCAGTGTGATAGGCTGAGTTGTGACTTCCCTTAAAAATTCCTGTATTCGGTTTAAGGTGATAGAGAGTTTCAAGCATGTAGAAAAAATATGGATAGAGTTGACCGCAAATTCCGAGCATCTAGGATATAGGGTGCCTTGGCCGGTCCCCCACTTTGCAATTTTACTAGGAGTGAGATATAAAAAGAAGATGGTTTTAAAGTGCTGCACCTGTAGTTTGGCTGAGATTAAAATGTTCTGTGACAGGGCAAGTGAGTTAAAAAAAGTGGTGCTAGGAGTGTTAGTTTTGTTGTGCCATTTATCAGCTATGTTCTGTAAGTCGTCTGGGGTCTGCCTATTTATGATATTATATAGCAGGCCAATTCGGGGGGTTAATGGCTTGCGTAACGTTTTAAGCAGGTCACTTTCCCTGAATCCTGAGGCCCCCCCTGCTTTCCTAGACAAAAAGTCAGATACAGAGAGATATTTAAATGCGTCTTCTTTTTTGAGTTTGAATCTAAGCAATAGCTCAGAAAAAGGGACCACCCCTTCACAAGTGATAAGGTCTCCCAGTTTCAGTATGCCGGCCTTATGCCAGTCTGAGAAGTAAGCCCTGCCGAAGATAGCAGGCAAGCTGCCATTGTTCAGCGTGGGAGTATAGAAGTTGAATCTGCCCAGTCCTAAGAATTTTCAGATACTGCGGAAGGTTTTAAAAGAGTTTAGTAATGTCTTGAATCTCACCCTTTTATAGTATCCGTAGGTGGTTTCCCGGAGAAGACAGCCCCAGGACTGTTCTCCCAGTAGTAGCTGGAAGGGCGTGGGAAGCCCTAAAGTGTGCGAGGATGGAGCCTCTTTTAGCAATTCTGCGCTGAATTGTAAAACCGAAGCCCAATAGTAAAGAGTGATGTTTGGAAAGGACCAACCCCCTCGCTCTTTTGGTAGACAGAGCTGCCTTAAAGCCCTCCTGGGTTGGGAATATGACCAAATAAACTGTGTGAATATTTGTTGAAATTTTTGTAGGTTAGATTTACTGAATTCCAGAGGTATTGTGCGGAAAAAATATAGAAGTTTAGGAACATATGTCATTTTTATGACATTACATCTGCCAACAAGGGTTAAATGTAGATTGTTGATTTGTTTTAGAGCCCTTTTAGTATGTAATGCCAAGGGGGCTAGGTTGTCTGTGACAATTTCATCCAGATTTGATGAGATAGAGACCCCCAGATATTTGGCTTTGGGAACTACTCTATAATCGGTCCAAGGTACTTGGCTATTGGTTATTATTTGGGTTTTGTTTTGGTTCAGGGCATAGCCAGAAATCCTCCCAAATTTTAGCGCCTCATTTTCAAGGGCCACTATGATGTTTAAGGGATCAGGTGAAGTGATGGCCAGATCATCTGCATAAGCCATGATCTTAGTACAGCTGCCTTGTAGGTTGACTGGGAGGATCTCATTATTTCTCTCTATTTGCTTGATAAAGGGGTCCAAATAGAGGGCAAACAGCAGAGGGGAGCATGGGCAGCCCTGTCTGGTGCCCCGGGAGATCTCAAACTGCCCGGTAAGTTGTCCATTAACGGAAACACAAGCTGTTGGTTTTACATAAAGGGCTTGTACTGCCTGCGTGATCCTTGGCCCGAATCCCATTCTCTTTATGACTGCCCACAGAAATTGCCAGGAGACCCGCTCAAAGGCTTTCTCAGCGTCCAAGAGTGTGAGTGACATCGGGTCTCCAGCAACCTGTGCAGCATCTAAAAGAGTAATGGCCCTCCTAACATGCTCTGTGGTTCCTTTTTTTGGGATAAACCCATGCTGCCACTCTGAGACCAACAATTCGACCACTAAAGAAATTCTGTTGGCTAGCACTTTGGAAAAAATCTTTGAATCACAGTTAATGAGCGTTATCGGTCGATACGAACTCATCTCTGTTGGAGATTTATCCTTCTTTGGGAAAATAGCTATTCTGGCTATGGACCAGGATGCTGGTGGTAAAGTCCCATTGAAGATAGAGGTTATTACTTCTATAAAAATTGTCTTAATTTGTGGAGCGAAAATCTTATAGAACTCTACTGGGATTCCATCCAGCCCAGTAGCTTTCCCATCAGGCAGGCTATTAAGGGATTCCAGTATCTCGTCCCATGTAGGAGTTATGTCTAGCATTTCCCTATCCTCTAAGGAAAGAGAACTGAGGTTGATCTCGCTAAGGTAGTTGGTGATCTCATTAGCGATTAAGTCACTGGGACCATGGTTCTCCTCCGTATAGAGCTTGGAGTAGAAGTCCTGAAAACCCTTTCTTATGTGATCTATGTTGTTAGTCTCTTCCCCTGATGGGAGTTTAATTGCACGTATCTCATTGCAGGAGACCTGTTGTCTGGTCCTAACAGCCAGATGATGCCCGATATTGTCACTGCACTCATAATTTTTTTCTCGGGTGCTTGCCCATTTTGCTGCAGTTTTTTCAGCAAAAATTGCCCCAATTTCGGCTCTAACCAGCACTACCTCTTTCTGCACTGTCCCAATGTCTTGTCTTGTTTGAATGCAGTGAGTCAATTTGGTTTCGGCCACCCTTAGCTTCCCTTGTAGGCTACTTATCGCCATTTTCTCTTTTCTATTTTTACGCACTGAGACTCCGAGAGTCTCACCCCTGATCCCAGCTTTTAAAGCGTCCCAGACTGTCATAAGAGGGGCAGAGCCAACATTAATCTCCAGGAATTCCTCTAGCCACCCTTGCATATGTGTTTTGTACAGCTGGTCCTGTAGTAAAGCTTTTTCAAAACTCCAGGAGGAGGCCTCTCTAGCTTTCCCCAGACCTTTAATGTTAACGATAAGGGGATTATGGTCGGACATAAAGCGTGGGGCCATTTCAATAGAGCAATTGTTAATAATTGAGGATGAAAAGAAAAAGTAATCCAGCCTAACAAGGGTGTGATGCGGAGCAGAAAAAAAAGTGTACCCTGGCTGGGAGGGGTTCAGTTTTGCCCAACAATCTCTCAGACCATGCATCTGCGCAAGATCTATCAAGGCCTGATATACCAGGGGTTTCCTCCCCTTGTATTTCCAGTGGCTAACGCTATCCCAGTTGGAGGGTAAGTGCAAATTCAAATCACCACAGAGAACAATAAGGGTGGGCCAGTGAGCTAGTTCCCCTGAAACCAAGTTGATGACTCCTGGGTCATCTACATTACTCCCGTAGATTGAGCAAAGTGTGAAAGGGAGGTTATTAGAAACATGACACTCAGTAATCACCCATCTGCCTAAAGAATCAGACTTGACCCGGGGTGAAGAGATAGAAAGTCTTTTCTCGGCCAATATCCCCACCCCCCTAGTTTTGGAACCCTGTGTAGTGGCCCCCAGGACTTGGAAACCCAAAGAATCTAATAAGTGTTTCTGGGAGCCCTCGATATGAGTTTCCTGTATGCAGTTGATATCCCCCCCAGAGTGCGAAGGCCGAGTGCCACGTTCTGCCTTTTAGAGTGATCGTTTAACCCGCAGATGTTCACAGAGACAATTCTTAAAGAGTTTAGCTTAGTCATTTAATAAACAAAAAAAAACAACAACAAAAAAAGAACCAAAGGATAATAATTCTTCAGACTCCTAATAACTTGTTTTGTACCAAGACAAGTGTATCTTATATGTACATGTGTATGTGCAGGAAAGATCAACATACTCGTGCTCAAGTTTTCTGTGCAGATCTCTTCTCTTGAGGTGCCTTTCCCATCCCTCCCCCCTCCCCCCTCCCCCCCTTTTTCCGAGCAATCAGGCAGAGCCTGAGTGATGATAATCAACTTGAGCCCCGACTGCCAGCCACGCCGGATTGATAGAAACTTAAGCTCTAGTTCATCAGTTCGGCCGCATGCCCTCTTTTTTTTGACTGCGCTCAGAGATAAAGTGATAAAGTGGAAAAGTAAAATAGTGTGAGAATAACATAGAGAAATTAAGAACGCTGCATAGCAAAAAATAGAGCCAATATCAAATACTGTCAAAAAGGTGTCACAGTCCGGGTCAAAGTGGGTTCGGCTTAGGTCTAGTTTAACTCATTGGACAGAGTGTACAAATGTTACTTCTTCCTGAGTTTCAGTTCCTCCAAATATTCCCCCGCTTTAATCTCAGAGAGAAAAACCTTGGTGCTCCCGTTTAGGATTACTTTGAGCCTTGAGGGGACCATAAGATACACTTCCGCCCCCAGCTGTTGGAAAGGGGAGATTAGCTGTCTCATTCGCCATCTCCTCTCGACAGTCTGATGGCAAAAATCTAGTTTTGCAAAGAAAGTTACGCCATTTGCACCTTTTTTTGGAGTTAAAGCGGGCCTGGTCATAAATCATCTGTCTAAGGAGGAAATTCCCAAAGTACACGAGAAATACCCTAGGTTGCCCTCCTGACGAGTTGCCACCGCTGTGTTGTCGCTTTTGATGAAAAGGGAACCGGTGCGCCCTCTGAACTTCATGGTCCCAATCCCATCCCGGATGGTCTGGAAAGGAATCCTTTAGTAATTTAACTATGAAGAGCCTGGGGTCGTCCCCCTCCTTCCCCTCCGGAATACCAAGTAGGCGGAGGTTGTTCCGGCGCTGACGGTTTTCCTGCTCCTCAATCTTTGTCATCAGATCCATCATGCAGGGGGTATTAGACTCCCCCTGCTGTTTGGTAGCTAGGGCTTCAGTTTCCAAGTGTTCTGTTCGTGCCTCTACCATCGTGACCCGGTCACTAATGTCTGCACATTATTGTGATTTATTACGTACAGATAGCCAAATGTGCTTCCCGCTGACATCTGCCTTGCGGGAAGCACATTTGGCTATTTGGCCAAATTGGTAAATTGACGCATGGGTACTACGTTCAATATAGACACTGTAGTAATATTGATAGTGGGAAACTACTAGCCCATAGTTTACATTGTATTATTTACTTATTTGATTACAGATGTATTAATTCAATGGTGTTGTACCTCAAGTCCTTGCATTTATCCTTTGGAATACTAGGTAAGCCACCTGTAAGGGTTGTCATTTTGGGTCTTGTGTTATTATTTAACGATCATGAACAAAAATAGGTTATTTTCCTCAATTTTGCAGATTTATGATTTCGTTGTCTGGATATGTTACCAGGCATTTCCCTTGTGTACATCTTGAGTCTAATTTTGAGGGTTAGACTTTTACTCTATGAGGCAGCCAAAAATAATTGAGGAACCATGCAGTACACATCTAATCTCCCCTTGCCTTGGCTACGAAGACATTAGTGGTGAGCTTGCACTGGTACTAAATAGTCAAGAAGACTGTGGCACTATACTTCACTTTTCTATTCTTGTTTCTCCCTTTTCTTTCTCGTTCCTCAACACACATCTTTTAAGACCAGAAATGCAAATATCAACTGGAATGTATAGGACACAACTTGGGTGATGGACCCTGGTGATGGAACTGGATATACTAAAAATATCCCTCCACACAGTGACTTACCTGACCTTTCATCATTCCTTATGATGCTGTTATTTTTGTGCTTGAGCCCTGGTGAAGTCTGCTGTTGAAATTTAAAGTATCAAATTAAACTCGTTTTGGCAAGATATGTAACAAACAACTGACAATGTCAATTGTTTGGATGCTCAAATAAAGGACAGTGGATTCGTAACCATTACATCATCATTGATTCATTGAATGCTCGGAGATTTCTTTTTGGCTTTGTAAAAAGGTACACACTTAAACTCTTCAAACATCTTCAGGCCTTCTTCGGCTACAATAAGTTGAGCCTATTAGGGTTTTGAGCACCGCTTTCCCATGATTGCTTGTATATGAGCAGTAAGCCTGGTTCCTTATCTGCTTCCTGACATACGTGAAGGGGGTATTATCTAAATACTATTGGTGAACCAAATGCCCCCCTCTCAATGTTTTTTCGTATTATCTAACATATTTACAATGAGGCTAGATTCCTATGTGGCTGACTAGCCCAACCAGCCATTCATGAGAATCTTAGCATTTGAGAATCTAAGGACCTCATTTAATGTTTGGGTATTGGGTACTCTTCCACTAACAGGATGGATATCCTGTCCTCCTACGAGAAGCACATTTGGATATAATGCATTAGTGATACGGCAAAGGGCGGATATCAGTCACATTTGTGTCTGAGCACCCAGCCACCAAACTCCTCTCTCTCTGGTTGTGAAAAGCTTCCAAAGTTGCTTTACTCTAATTAGAAATCCCATTCTTCTCTAACCCCTTTAGCGCCGAAGATCCCTCCTCTGTCCTTACATCCCCCCAAGCGCTGAGCGTCTTTTGTTTTTTTAAATTTGAGACAGTTTGCAGGTAAACCTTCTCAGAAATTAGGTTACTAATATGGAGGCTCTCCTATCAACTTAACAAACCTAATTTGGATAGGTTAAAACACTACAATTAGAGAATCTTTACTCAACCCCTGATAACCATGGTATGTGTGAATCTGAGGATGTTTTCAAGATGCATTTTTTGTGCACTCAAACTAAAAATTTCAAGTTATAATTGCAGAGAAATTCAGTAGCTAATAACAAATGTTCTGTTATTCTGCATTTAACATTTCTACTAATAAGAAGAGTACTCCACATGTGCTGTTGGGCATATCAAATGGAAAGGGAAAGATTAAAAAATGCAAACATGTGATGAGGGGAAAATAATGTGTGGATCAGATAGACTTTTGTGATGGTAGGTGCCTTTTGTATTTGGACTGTGGTCAGCCTGCACCCAAAAATCCTAGCAACCCCAGATATTTCTGAATCCTAGAGACCTGCGGAGACCTGGGTGGAGTGTCTTGTATGCATTTCACCACATTGTCTTTTCATAATACCCAGAAAAGGTCAAGCTATGCAACAAAAAACAAAGTTGTTTCATAATCTGGGATAAAAAGAATTTGAAGTTTCATCCTAGAGTTCTAAAGATAAAAATGGTATCTGATGTGTTTGAGTGGGCTATACAGAAGGCCCAAAACAGGATTCAATTTTCCTTTTCAAAAGTCAGACATTGCAGAGTGGAAAGCTGCCATATTTGGACGGTGTTCAGCACTCACCCAATGACACCTACCAACCCCACACAACTAAAAAACTTGGCAATCATGGAAGTCAAGGATGTTGTGGCTGATGTGGATCCCATTATGTTTTCTTACCCAGAATTGTATTGTATTGTATTGTAAGGGGTGCTTATAGAGCGCACTGACACCATGGGTTTCCTGGCGCTGGTTGGATGCAGAGGGGACAGGGGGACTTAACTAGATTGGGGGAACAGCCAGGTTTTTAAAGATTTACGAAAAAGAATCAGAGAATTGGAGGTTTTGAGAGAAAGAGGAAAAGAGTTCCAAAGTTTGGGGGCCAAGTATGCAAATCTCCGGCCTCCAGATCTGCAAAGTTTGAAAGAGGGAATGGTCAAGAAGTGAAGATGGGAGGATCTCAGGTTCCGGGATGGGCAGTAAGGCCTGATGAGAGATTTTAGGAAGGCGGGACAAGGCCCAGCTAGCGACTTGAAAGTGAGGCAGCCGATCTTAAAGGCCGCCCTTGAAGTGACAGGGAGCCAGTGCAGTTTGGAAAGGAGGGGCCTGGCGGATTGCCACTTCGAGATCCCAAGGGCCAATCTCGCCGCTTGATTTTGAACAGCTTGCAGTCTGGCCAAAGATGTTTTAGGCAGACCGTGATAAATCACGTTCGAAAAATCTAAGCGGGAGAGGACGAGGGCCATGATGACTTGCAAGAGGGCATCAGGTGTAAGGAGGTAAGCCACTTTCCTGATCCTGCGCAGCTGGTAAATGCAGGAGGAGACCACCGTCCCCACCTGAGGTCCAAGGGATAGACCGGAGTCAATGGTGACCCCCAGACTCTTCACCGAGGCCACGGGGATGGGAGAGGGGCCAAGTTCCGCCGGCCAGAAGTGTGGCCCCCAGAAGGTGGCACTCCTACCGGGAAGGAGGTTCAATTTTAGCTGGTTTTGGCCCATCCACTGGAGAATGTGGGACATGACTGCCTGGAAGTTGGAAGTTGGAAGAATGACCTACAAATGTCAAACTGAGGGTCATGTAGAATGTTGTGACATTACAGTAGAGGGAATGTCCTCAATTCGGTTTTGAACAACAAAAGTCCTACCACTAAGCATGCCTACACTTCTCCGGATAAAACCGTACCCCACATGTTTGAGAGGCCTTTTGCATTAGACAGGGATGGGCCAAAACCGTGACCATGTGAAGACCACATTGCCAATATATTGACTTCACACAGTCATATGTGTAAGAAGGCTAAATGGTTTAACATTCCACATTGTCAGGGACGTTGTGGTTCACAGCAATGGCATGGAAATTCCATGCAGGTAGTACACTTCAAAATTCTCAACTTCATTATTATGTCTAGTTTTCATTAATTATATGGCACAACTTAAATAGGATAGCAGACCTTACCCACATAGAGTGGCATACTTCATTAACAAGTACTACAATCTAGCCCTGGAACAACTGCTCTTGGTATTTTATCCGTCATTTGTGTAGCGCACAACTGCCACTCCTAGTGAAGGATTACAGGCAGGCCTATTTGTGTAGTTGGAGATGTGTGTGGTTGTAGTATGATCGATGTGGGTGGCACTTGGTAATGGGACTTTCTTACCATGAGCTACTGACTTAACATCTCTGTTAATAAGGATAGGCTGGGCTCTGACTATGCGTTTATGCCTTTGTCTTGCTTTGAGACCTGACTAAGATTGACGGAGGGTGGGTGGGTCAACCTCCAGTAACACCACTGCATTACAGCCCGAGCAGGCGTAAGAGAGCTTGTATTTCTTGTGCTTTCATCCTAGCCCCTGTGCTTGACAGTAGGCCTCTGATTGGTGGAATTAAGCTCCTTCTTTCTCATAAGCAAGTGCACCATACCAGTAAAGAACAGAAATACAGTTAACCCCTAGGGTTGGAGTCACTGGCTGTCAATTCACATTATAAGGGCCAGGAACAGAAATGTGGAACCTCTGACTAGACCTACATTTGAGTAGATCACTGCTGTAACCCTAGAACAGTTCTTAGTTTTGGTTTGGAGTTGGGCTTGTGTTTAGGCCAGAGGAAAATTCATCTAAGAAGTTTTACTCATCCTCGATCGGACTAAATGGAGCCCAATCTCCCCTTATGGAAGCCCACCCAGACCCCCTTCATTAACTGTAAGTCACATATGTTCGCACAATAGCAGAAGCCGGAGATGTCCACAGCTGACTGGGGCCAAGGTAAAGTCATTACAGCTTCTCCCTATGGATCACACACAGATGCCCATCAATGGGAGCAGCACACCAATGGGATCTTCTTCTACCTCAGCAGGCAGGAGAAGACACCGTTGCATGAGCACTACCTAGAGATATTGCGCAAGATTGAGACATTACAGAGAATATGCTACACTTTCAGACATTTGCGCTCTACCAGTGACCAGTTCATACCCACCTTTTGTGGTCGGGGGCTGACTGTGAACTCAGAGTGGTGGCAGTAGATTTCAACACCCCCATCTCTAGGGGCAATGTATCCTATCCTGTGCTCAATGTTTTAGGATCAGTGCCTTAGCTATGAGAACAGTCGAAGCCCGTCCCCATTGTTCCTCAGAACAGTGATTACTCCCCAGGAAGAACTCAGAACAATATTGTTGCATTCTAACTTTTATTTACAGTATTATAATATGTGTTTACTTAAAGTACTTTCTTTTAAGTAAAAACACTGGTTGAACAATGATGTATTGGCTGTTGGTAATGATGTTTTAAACCTCTACCTCTCCCGTTCTCCCTCTGTAAGACCTGGAATGCTCAATTTTGCTACTTTGAAGATCAAGTACTAAAGGGGTATACTTGGATTATGATCCAATAGTAAGATAAACGCCCAGGTCTCCAGTGGTAAAATCAAGAGAACCAATCTAACCTGGAAGTCTAGAAGATATCGGGCCTAGGTTCAGATTTTAAATAAGCAGGGTCTCAGATGTGTAACCTTTATGACTAAAACTGATGTCTTTTGTCTGTCTCTCCCCCAATGTGATTTCTTTCTCTGTTTATAATCCAGTGTAAAAAGTTTATTATTGCTTTTTTTAATTGTTTTAATATATTAAATTGTGTTAATGAATTGTTTTTAAGCTGTACTGTAATAACGACTTCTAAGTGTATGTGCTCTGTGATCACGAAAAATTGGCTTCTTATGGTTCGACAAATGTGTATCTTAGTAATAACACTTGCGTTTTTTTAAAATAAAAAAAATTGTAATTTTTAAATAGATGTGTGGATAGTTGGGAATGTATACAGTTTACCACTCATATAAGAACATATGTGTATGTGTATGAGAATATTAGTGTGCTAGCCAAGGGATGATCTCTGTTATACAAAATAATTTTTGCTGCAGAACTCACTTTCCGTCAATTTCCCTGGCACTCTCAAAATGTTCCCGCAACAAGTCAACAAATAGCCAATGGACGATACACATCCACCATGTCAATTTGAAGTCAGTTGCAAACTCTAGCACTGAATGTGCAACTCCAGGCAAGCTCTCGGAGCCTCACCTTTATACATAGTCAAAGTGAGACAAGTCAGAAGGCAAATGACTGCCTTAGATGGGCGCTGGATACATTAGTATCAACTCTCCCACCTACAAGTTTTGTGTTTAGATATAGTTGACTGTTCTTTGCTGTGGTTGGAATGGAGATAGTAAAGGGTAGATACTTCGGCCTCACAGCATCTATCACAATAGATGAAGTTGAGGATGCTGCTTCTACGGTAGAGATATTTAAGATACTTCCTTGATCAAAATGAAGGAGGGACATTTCCCTTTCTGTGGTAGAATAACCATAAAAAGCATAAGCATTGTGTGCAGCAATTACTGCTGAGTTATAGTCTCAGCAACGATGCTCTGCAAAATCTTAAACAGCACTCGTGTTTCCTTTTATCAGTAAGTATACAGTCTTTGTTATAATCCGTATACAGCTGACCGCAAACCACCAAGTAGACACAATGCCCTCATCCCAAATTATAGAGAGGGCATGTTCTTCCTGTTTGTCACTGAATTTCATAGCTAGCTGTATGTTGTAACAAAAACCGCTGCCCATGACCCTTGTGGAGATGTTCACAAAGAAACTCCTGAGGCAAACGTTTGTGGTTGCTAGAGATTTCCCCACATGCCAAAGTTTTAACTGTGTACATTTCCCTGTGCAGCTTTTTCCTGTATAGAAATTGCCTGCATAAAGGGTTTTACCTCTTTGAAGAGAAAGTCAGAAAAATCCCACACACTTTTCTTACTAATCCTTAACGAGAGAGGTCAACCAGCGGGTATTATGTTGTGGTCCTATCCAGTATGCATACTTATGCTCCTTGTTTTACTGCACCTGTTGGGTGTTTGGACAGAATATTGTAGAAACAATATAAAAGTGGAAAAAGTATTGTTTTAAGAATATCGAAGACAAAAATATCCTGAAGGTAAGGTTCTACAGAAAAACAAAGTTTTAATGTATTTTTTTTAAACCATATTTTATTGTCATTTGTGCTATGGCAACACATACATATGCATGTACATTCATGCTGGTTCAATCGTGGTATATTTTCCCCCAGAATTATTCCGTAACAAAACTATCCCCCCTCCCCACTTGAGTTGCCTGCTAATAGGTGGAGTCCGGATGATATGTACTAGGAGGTAAGCAGAAATAAGGGCCATTAGGTGTGCAGGGCAAGTTGCTCTATTTGCCTGTCGTCTGGGACTGGTGTTGCTACCCTCAAGGCTTTCCTTCGCTGCTAGCGTCTGTGTCAGCTGCCACTAGTTCCCCCACAAGATCCTCCCAGGCCCTGGCCCTTTCCATTTTGCCTGTTCCCCTCCTGGCCTCTTGGAGTAGTAGTCGCCCTTCCGCTCCCACCTATTGTTCTAGCTCTCTCCTCCAAGTGGTGAATCTTGGTCCGCCCGGGGCTTTCCATTTCCTGGCTATTTCTCGTTTAGCTAATATATACGCACGGTCCTGAAACTTCCCTGTAAAGTGTTTATGTATTTATGTCCACATCTATGTATCTTGATGATATATATATATTGTGAAGGCACATAGATGTGGAGTTAAGAATAGTAAACCTATACGTTCTGCATTGGAACTTACCTTTTCGATATTTTGGTCCTTGTTGGACTTGGCCCTTTTTGGCTGAAGTTCCCTAAACTTTTTGCTTTCCCCCTAGACCTTTTTCCTGACATAGTATTGCCAACTTAGATGCTTTGGGCACTTTGCCACTGCTGATCAGTGTCAAAGTGTAAGTGCTCCCTGTTTACAGTATAATGGTAATGGGTTGTCCATGATTGGTATGCTTGCCTTACTAGTAAAGTCCCTAGTACAGTGCACTATGTGTGCCAGGGCTGGTAATGAAAATGCTACTAGTGTGTCTGCAGCACTAATTGTGCCACCAACACAAGTAGCTTTAAAGAGGGAACTCAGGCCTGCCATTGCAGTGCCTGCACGCAGTTTGTTACTCTGCCATGTTGTTCTGACAAGTACACCCATTTGCCAGACCTTACCCTTCCCTCTCTATGCACATCAGACACCCCTATGGTAGGTCCAAAGAATCCCCTGGGGAGGGTGCAGTGCATGTGAAATGTAGGACATCTACTAAGGTGTGTATCATGTCCTGACAGTGAAATAATCTCCATTTCGTTTTTCACTGTTAAAAGGCCATCTTGCCCATAGGACAGAATGGGGAGGCTGTGTAATATATTTTCCAGACTATCTTCCCAAAGGCTTAAGATGAAGAGGTGAAGTTTAGTATGCCTGAACTTACAATGTAATAACACATCTTTTTTATAAGGGTGGTTTTTGCATTGTGGGTTTAGAAGCCACTCTTTTAGATGTGGCTGGGTTTTTGTGCTCCAACATTTCTGTGTGACTCGTCCTGATTGTGGATTGACTGTCTGGATTTGAAAGTGATTGGATCTGGGGAATGTCCTTACCCAGGGACGGAGGTGAGGCAGCAACAGGCTGACCTGCATCTGGAATGTAGGGGGAGGAGTAGCCCCTAGAGAATAAGAGACCAGGGTTGCTGTCGTAAAACAATGATCCCATCTCCTGCTGAGTAATTGAGAATCCGGAGCCCCACTAATCAAAGGAAGAAGGTGTCACTGGCAGGAAAGCACCCAGAACAGGTTTGAACAGGGGTCAGTGCCCCTTGAACACAAAGACTTCAAAGACATTTAGGGGTATAACTATGAGAGCTGTAGCCCCTTAACTTGGTAGAAATGGATTGATCAAGTTTGAACAAGTCTGAAGCTACTTTGTGGTCAAGAGGAAGCTTTGCCAAGGAATAAATAACTGAAGAGACTGAAGGAAAGGACGGACCCTTGCTGTGTGTTCTGGGGCTGGCCTGCAGTTTGTTGTTTTAACCAAGGAAGAGGCTACAGGGACTTTGCTGTGTGTTGTGCCCCCCTGCTTGAAAGGACTTTGCTGGGCTGGGTCCTGAAGTAAATTATCCCCAAGTGCCCGAGGTGAGCTGGTTCCCTGTTGTGGAAACTCAGGAACACAAAAGTTTCAGAAGTGTCTCAGCGACGCTGTGTGCATGTGCTTTTTGCAGCCTAAGACCTTCGTAAGCTGTGCCCTGTGATCGTGGGCACCTGGAGTCCAATCGAGTCTCAGCAATGCTGTGTGCGGGTGCTTTTTGCAGCCTGTGTCCTTCATGAGGATTGTCCTATGATTGTTTGCACCTAGAGTCCAAGTGAGTCTCAGCGGTGCTGTGTACGTGCACTTTGTGCAGCCTGAGACATTCGTGAGGAGTGACCGTGCACACCAGAAGTCAAAAGTGTCTCAGCGATGCTGTGTGCGTGTGCTTCGTTCAGCCTAAGACCCTTGGGAGAATTGCCCTGTGATCGTGGGCACCAGAAGTTCAAGTGTGTCTCAGCGATGCTGTGTACATGTGCTTTTTGCATTCTGAGACCCTTAGAAGAATTGCCCTGTGATCGTGGGCACCAGAAGTTCAAGTGAGCTTCAGCGATGCTGTGTGCATGTGCTTTTTGCAGCCTGAGATCCTCTGAAGAATTGCCCTGTGATCGGGGGCGCCAGGAGCTCAAGGAAGTCTCAGTGACGCTGTTTGCGTGTGCTTCGTGCAGCCTGAGATCTTCGTGAGGATTGCCTTGTGACCGTGCGCACCCGGGGCTCAAGGGAGTCTCAACGACGCTGTGTGTGTGTGCCCTTTTGCAGCCTGAGCTCTTCGTTATCGTCATTGGCCCGGAATCAACCAAGCCGCATCGGAGGCCCAAGTCGTGAGAGGCAGAGAGGAGAGCAAGGTCGCACCCCCCAGGTAACGTGTGTCGCTGCCTGGGGCGGGCTGCAGGCTCGGAGCGAGACGCTCTTGGCCTCTCCCCTTCTGGCAGCGCGAGCCTCTGTCCCAGCTCGTGTTGCGGCCCATACATGCTAAGGAGTGGCAGTACAGGGCGGGAACGGGGAGCTGCACTGTGGTTTACACCAGATCTGTATTCGGTGCATATGGTAAGGGAAACTGACCTCGAGTCAGTCAGAGGGGCGGAGAGACCGTCTGAAGCACTGTGATCGGCGTCGGAGTGTATTACACCTTGCACTAGTTTGCAGAACGAACTACCTGAGTGTTGCATTACACATTGCATTTATTCTGCATAACAAATTGTCTGATTGTTGTATTACACATTGCATTAGTGTGCAGAATGAACTACCTGATTGTTGTATTACGCATTGCATTATTTCTGCATAACGAACTGCCGGATGGTTGTATTACGTATTGCATTAGTTGCATCACAAACTGTATTATTCTTACATTGTAAAGTGCCTGATTCTGGCATTATGAACTCCATAGCCTTGCATTAGGACTGCAAAGGATCACTTAAAAGTGCTCATTAATTCTGTAGGAATTTACCAGAGCTGGCTGACCTAATAACTGGCCAGGAGGTATATTGCAAATACGCATATGTTGGATTTTTCTAGTGGTGTCTCATAGTATATTTTTTTATATAAACTTCTTCTTGTTTTTATATGAAACTCATGTGGAGTCCTTTTGTGGTGTCACCATTGGGTCACTGGGAGCATGGTTGCAAATACTTTACACATTTGCCTTGAAGATAAGCCTGGCTGCTTGTGCCAAGCTCGCAAGGGGGTGAGCAGGGGTTATCTGAGAAGATGTCCTTCCTTTCCCTGATGTAGAAACGAGGGTCCCTACTTGGCCTAAGGTACCTACCTCAGCCAACCAGGAATCCCGGTTCTAACAATCCTCAATATTTTTGACATGCCATTCTGTCCATATGACATTTGTTTTCTCAATATTCTGTCAGACTACGCACCTGTTGGCATCTGGTTCCTTCCAAAGCCCATGGGCCAGAGTTTCCGGGGCGTTAAAAAGTACTCTATATGCATTCCTGTCAAATGTTCTGGCTGCATTCCTAATCATGAAAGCCCAGCACCTTAGGTTTCTAAACCAAGAATCAATTAGAAAGATGTAAATGTGGACTTATAGTCTGTGGCCAACTTCCCCACATGTGCTGGATGCCCTTTCCAACATGCCCGTCACATTTGTTCCGTCTGCTGATTAGTTCTCTGGACAAATTTTAATAATGGTGGCAAAAGTAAGATTATAGCAGTTTTTCAAAAGTATTAATTATGCAATTTATGATATGGTGATACATTTGAGAGCTTCAGTAATGTCGCTGACGAACATTTTTTGACTTGAATGCGTGTCCACCATTATCCCGTGAGAGCTTGTTACTTGAAGTGTGCACTCGCCTGAAAAAGAAAATCACCACTGACACCCGCAAACCACATTCTCTAAAAGCATACTTTTGTGAAGTTTATATAGAACTTAAAAAAAAATATATAAAAAAAATTATATATATATATATATATATATATATATATATATATATATACATCCACCGATTTGGCTCAGTTTAACAATCCTATGGCGCTCTCTCACACATATTTTCTTTCAAGAAAAAGAGGTTGCCACTCCGGTGGATCGCACTCGCCAGAGGTCAGGCCAAAAAAACAGGGCTGCTCAGTTAGTACATCTCCCCACATCAACGCTGCCTACACGTTTCGGACATTCTCCCTTCATCTGGGCAGCTTTGACACGAAATGAAAAGCAACAGCAGGTTTGCTCAGGAAGTCACACCTTTATTTTGCCTGGTAAATCCCAATGTAATTCAGGTGAGTAACACTGTGGCATGATGGGACTTGCAGTCCTATTTTACATATCTCAAATGGGCTCTGGCTTTCAGATTGTGGAACACAATATCCTCGTGGGACAAGCAATGCTAGCGATGCGTCCTGATAGTACGTGCGGCCCCTCAAGCTCACGCTATGCATGGGTAAATCCATTTGCTGCGGACCCCCTTCAGTCTTGGGGTGGTGAGAAAATGTGGCCTGGCCTTGGCCACATATTTTCAAGAAAAAGAGGTTGCCGCTCCGGTGGATCGCACATCGTCTTGAATATGTGTGGCCAATCCCAGGCCACGGTTTCGCACCACCCCAAGACCCGAGGGGGTCCGCAGCAAATGGATTTACCCATGCATAGCGTAAGCTGGACGGGCCTCACGTACTATTAGGACTGCATCGCTAGCATTGCTTGTCCCACAAGGATACCCAAAACCCAAGACCCATGCTGAGGAAGCCGAGAACACTGCACACAATAGGACCCATAGGACATCATTGAAATTCAGGTTCAAATGCCTAGATTTGGAGTAAAATCCTGTACCGCCCCAAGAATATATACCACATATAACTGTGTGCAAAATGCATGTTTATTCTTCAAAATGTCATGAACTTTCATAATAAATTCATACAATTATCTAACTTTTTTAGCATGAAATATGAATTACTCAGTGGGCGGCTCCTCCGCTATGGAGGAGGAGCATCACCCGACTGCATTCAAGCAGTGCGAGAAGAGGAAACATAAAATGATAATAACTTACAGTTATTATCATTGTATGTTTGTGCTGCTTTTGCGGGCAGGCGGGGCTGCTCTGCTCTCAGAGCAGGGCATGGGAGGAGTGGTTTGCACACTCCTCAGTGCGTAATGGCTGGTCGGCCCTGTGGGGCCACCCAAACTAGTCATGCGCACTTTCCCCGTTCTCCATGCAGGCTGCAGTACAGCCTGCATGGAGAACATGCCAAGGCCCCCATTCCTTGGTTGAACGTCAAACCAGGATGCTCAAAACCAATCACAACACTGGTCAGGGGAGCCTGAGAGCCTACCAATCACAATTCTGCATTGCAGTGTTGTGATTGGGCAGTGGGGCCTGGCTGTGCTTTCTGTTTCTTGAGGCGAGCATGGGGCAGAGACACGGGACCCGGCGGGAAGGTAAGTTAATTTATTTAATTTTTGTTTTGTTTTGCACACCCTCGCTCGACCCCCACCTGCGAGCCCCAGCCCCCACCACCCGCGAGCCATGCCAGCCACTACTAGAATTACTGATACCTTGCAAAAAAGTGATACAAGATTGGCAAGAGACTGGTTAGAGCAAACATTGTGTCACGGTTTCCATGTAAAGCAGTCTTCAGTGGGTGAAAAATATACAAAATGGCATAATGCAAAATTTGTGAGTGAAATTCGGGAATTTTGAAATTTTGGCAACATAATTTGAATATCGCTCAGGCTTTATTGCACTGTGCTGCACAATATACAACTTATATGTGTGAGCTGCTAAGTAAAGCCACTCACGATCTTGACAGCAACGTGAAGTCTCATGAGGCCATACTGTAAAGTCTATTTCTTCAGTGTTTTCATCTAATTACATTTAACTCAGTTCCTTGTCGGCCAACTTATCTGGCCCCATGTACCGCCCCTTGTACCGCCTGTATAAGCATAGTGCCCTAAAGTGCACTTTCGTTCTTCCTTCATTCACCACAAAGTGTAAATTGTACTAATTTTTTTCAAGCGCTGAATATTGCTCGTAGATTTATTTAGGGGTTGTCTCATCTATTTCCTGGGTTAAATATTTATGTTTTTCACTGATTGCAGTGCTATAATGCTCTTAGGTCATGTTTGGGATTTGCGCAAACAAATTGCGAAACTGGTTGACAAATATCTTGTCTTTTGGCAGTCATTCCACGCAGCAGTCAATTGACTTTGATCAGTTGAGGTTTAGACCAGTGGTTACTACAGAATCTTCCTTGTTCTCTGTTCTTTTCTACACTGCAATTTGCCACTGCTTGAATGACACCACTTCATCATGCCCAGATGGGGTAATTGAGATGACATGTAATGACAAAGTAACTTTTGTTTTGTGAGAGGGCTGTTCATGCCCTGACACATTCTGAAATCGTGGCTTCTTGCACAGAAAGCTGTGTTGAATCGACCTATGCCTTAAACTGACACGGACATGAAATAGGCTTCTGTGCAACCTAAATGTCACTGTATGTCACAATTCAAGGGTCTATAGGAACTATGTACATGGTGTGTGGTCTACCCCCTTGCACATCCACTCACTGTACTTGGTTGCTGTGTCAGGACTCAGGGGCTTATTTATGAGCCCTTGCAACACTTTTATGCTGCAAGTAACCTACCCCGAAGAAGAAATAGGCAAACTGCTCAGCACCCTGAAACCTTCCAATCACCTCACGGATCCCCTCCCTGCTAACGCTGTCAAAGATTTCACCCCACTACTCCTTCCACTCTGGACTAAGATTATCAACAGCTCGCTCCAAGAAGGAACCATCCCTGACTCCCTTAAAGTTGGACAAGTCACACCTCTGCTAAAGAAACCTACTGCCGATCCATCCGACCTAAACAACTACCGTCCCATTACCAATATTCCCACTCTCGCCAAAACTATTGGAAAAATGCGCTCAACTACAACTGACTAAACACATTGATCTGTTTGATCTCCTCAACCTTCATCAATCAGGCTTCCGAGCAGGTCACAGCACCGAAACTGCTATGACTCACATAATCGACGACGCCCTTCAAATCCTAGATCAAGGGGATACCTGCCTCCTCATCCTTCTTGATCTCTTTTCAGCGTTCGACACTGTTAAACATGAGAAATTACTCGATCTGTTGAACACAAGAATGGGTCTTTCCGGGACTGTTCTCAAGTGGTTCACCTCCTTTCTACACAACAGGTCACAGAAATTCAAGAGTAACAACCTGCTTTCCTCTCCAATACCTGTTTCGTTAGGTGTCCCCCAAGGATCCTCCCTTTCACCAACGTTGTTCAACTTAGTTATGGAACCTCTCACCACCTTGCTTCAAGCATCCAATGTACTTTTTCACATGTACGCAGATGACACTCAACTATATCTCAAATTACAATCCCCCAATGACATCTTACTCCTGAACTCTACGATCAGAAGCACCCAATCCTGGCTTGCTGATAATCATCTCAAACTCAATGCTCTGAAAACAGAATTCCTGCTGATCTCACCTCCAGCGAAGATCTCTTCCACTCAAACCTGGCTTAAACAGCTAACTGCACTCAATGTCCAACCCACCATAGTGGATTCAGCGAAATCCCTAGGCATAACTCTCGACTCCAATCTCAACATGCAGCATCATATCAGCAAGGCTACTAAGGGAGCGAACTTCCAAATCAATACCCTAAGGAAACTTAAACCCTTCCTACCAGCCAAAGACTTCCAAATTGCAGTACAAGCACTAGTCATCCCGCGAATTGAATGCGGCAGCACCGTCCTCTGCGGTCTCCCGTTAACCACTACTGCACCCCTAAGAGCCTCTCTAAACGCTGCAGCGAGACTCATCACTGGATCAAAAAAGCACTCTCATATCTCCCCTGACCTGAAATCACTAGACTGGTTGCCTTTTGAAGCCAGAATACATCTGAAAATCGCCTGCATGACACACAAGGCTCTACACCTGAGCTCTCCCGGATACCTCACTCAGAAGCTGTCAATCTCTGGCGGCTCTAGAAACACCAGAGGCACAAACATTCTTCTGCTAAAACCTCGAAGATTCCGGAAGGAAAAAACTTATAAACGCTCTTTCTCAGGAATGGCACCCAGGATCTGGAACTCACTCCCTCCTGAAACTAGGCTCATCTCCTCCACTACACTTTTTAAGAAAGAAGTGAAAGCTATTTTTATGGCCAAATACACCTGACCTATGAGCATAGATCTAGAAAGACTCTACACCGACCTGTATTATTATGTTCGATCTCTATGACTATGTATTTCACCTGTATTATTGATGCTACTGACTATCTATGCACTCTTTAACTGTTATATTTATATTATTGATTTGCTGTACTAATTTGCTCCCTCACGTACCTACCCTTCCCACTTATTATGTTTAAATTCACTCTCTTGTTGGTATTCCCGGTTTTGTAAAGCGCTCTGATATCTGCAAAGATCTTGTTCGCGCTATATAAAACTTTCAAAATAAAATAAATAAAATAAAATAAATAAGTGCGTCACTTTTTGTGACGCACCGGCGGTGTAAAATATGCGCCCCTTAGCACACTATTTACAAAGTGAAGCATCTAGGCAGATGCATCACTTTGTAAACCTCTGCGCTGCATCATACCTACGGCAGGTATAATGTATACAGAGTGGGCATTTCCTCGCATAAAAGCCTCTTATAAGCGGCGCATTGAAATCTATAGGATTTCAATGTGCCACTTCTAGGATGCCATTGAGTCAATATATTACGCATGCCTCACAGCAGGCATAAGACTGATACAGGCTGTTTCACATGGGGCTTGCCCCATGTGAAAGGACACATTGCTGGAGTGGCATCTGTTTTCAGACCCACTCAAGCAATATGTTTGTTTTACGCCTATAGATACCTCAGAAATACTGACGCACAGTTAACTCCTTGCGACAAGGAGCACCATACATAAATACGGAGCATCATTCATGTTGCAAGGAGGAACCAGTGAAAATTGTTGCATCGCTGTTTTCATGCAGAGATGCAACCGTTTTCATAAATAAGGCCCTCAATGTTTCATGTGTAAGACAAGTTCCCTGCATCATGTTTTTGGGAAGACAGTTAACCCAAAGAAAGCAGTGCATTGCCCCATATGGTGCAGGGCATTGCTTACTTCACGGTCTGTGGTGTCCATAGATCAACCCACAGGTACTCCCCGCAGCCACCTGCCCCCTCGGCAGTGGGCGGGTTCTGGCCCTCTGGCCCACCAGTTGGCTCTATGGCTATCTTGTGGTTTGGGGTTAATTTTACCTTGGCGCTCCATTATGAGAATTTCAACCTTCTTCACTGAATTTACGCCAAGAGCCCACTATTCTTTGGTTGATTCCACCAATCTTTTTTATTTTATTTTTTTAAATAAATGAGTGTACAGATTGAGGTGTCTACTATATGCCGATGGCTCTCTTTTCTTCATTTGTACTATTAATTTTGATATATAGTGGATATTTTTTTATTTTTAAGTTATTGTTTTTGGTTTTATTTCAAAATCCTCTACGCTTTCTTTGGGTACTCATTACAAAAACTAAATTATTTAACTATTTTGTATCTCTCTCTGATTTCGACTGCCTTGATTTTCTTTGCTGCACTTCGTTTTAAGGTTGCCTTTGGGAGCAGCGGCCACGGGCAATAATGTTAGCGGTTTCCCACAATACGAAGAGACAACTGGATAAAGAGAGAAAACAAAGCAAGCTGTTCGAGATTATCCTCTGGTAGGTTGTCATTTCATCTGCTACAGTAAGAGTATCACTATTACAGGGTGAACTGTGGTAATATCCTAATTTCGTCTACTCGAAGAAGCTCGAGAAAAAAAAACCTGTGACATTTTTGTCTGATTGCTAATTAGCAAACGTTTCTTGGATGAAAAATATGCTTCACAGATGAAGTTCTCTGACTGATTCTGGAAGTGTGAATCTGCCCTGCTTGGTGCGAGGCTGAGTAGGCATGTGATGGCAGACGGATCACGGCGGGTTCGCTTAGTTTGTAAAAAAGCAGTGATGAGCTGTGCCGCATTGAATACATTGTTTTGTTGGTTTCCTATGTGTCTGAAGACGCAAGCCCTGAGTATCGGTGAGTACATGTTTTCTCACCACTCGATCATTCAGTGCTTTGTAGAGAGCGCTGCTGACCCGTTAGGGTCTCAAGGCGCAGGGGGGGGGGGTTGGGGGGGGGGAATGTACAGCTCCGTTGGGGTCATTCGAAGAGCCAGGTCTTGAGGTCTTTTCTGAATTGGTCGAGTATCGGGCTTCGCCGGAGGTGCATGGGGAGCTCGGTCTATGTCTTGGCTGCAAGATAGGAGAAGGACCTTCAACCAACTCTGTTTCTGTAGAACCGTGGGTAGGTGGCTATTGAGAGGTCGGTTTATCATAGGTTTCTTTTGGGTGTGTGGAAAGAGAGGTGGTTGTTGAAGTATTGAGGACCACTGAGCAAACCCCTGTTAGCCCAGAGTTCAGAATTACAAAGCAGGTGTTATTTAACACACCCAGTAATCACAAAGGACCTGATTTATATCTTGCCTTTGGGGTTACCCTGTTGCAATGGTGCGGATATCCCATCCAGCAAGTATATAAATCCCATTATATCCTATGGGATTAAAATTTCAGTGGACAGGATATCCGCCACCTTTTTGACAGATTAACCTGTCAGCCAAGATCTAAATCAGTCCCAAAGTTCACTAAACATCTCCTCCTTCATTAAATTTCAGCAGGATTGATATACAGTATTTATCGTATCATGCGGATTTTGAAGCAGTAAGAAACAACATCTTCAAATTATTACACAGAACCCCCTGCTATGTGTTATGTATTTAATCCGACAAATAACGAAGCCTGAGAAATAATTATTTAGGAGGTTCAATAAATATCACCTTGATTTCAACTAACTCAAATCAGGGTCACTATCTAATTTTGATGCAGTTCTTTTTTTTTGTTGGTTGCTTTTTTGCAATTTTTTATATAACAAACCTAGCTCACTGCCACCAGAGTGCTTTATAAGAGAACCAGCTTATGTTACACATTTATTATTTTCTTTTTAGGTGCATAGAGATTAATTTATTTGCACAGAATCATTGGATAAGGAGCCTAAACCAGGATTCAAGCCATAGTCATAGTCAGCAGCTCCAGCTGCTAGGCCAAATGCCTCCCCATCTTCCTCAAGCTTGAGTTCCATGACTCCCAAGGTCCCACTGGCTTAGTAGATTGACAGCGGTGGAGTGTGGCATTTAATATTCATATTTTTGCAGAGGCTCATCGTAAGCACCTATAGAGAAATCCCCATGTGTGTTGCCTTAACATCACATTGCAAAGAGCCTGGCTCTTTTCCCCTGACAGAGAGTTATTAAACTTCTGTAAGTTCACTGGCCTTTCTGTCAACTCTGTTGGGTATAGCTCCAACTTGAGTTGTATACATTTCCACAGTCACTCAGTGCACAACAAAATACGAGGCATTAATTTAATATACTAAACGTCATCCAGACAGCAAACAGAAAAGGCAGTGAATATTTTGGTTAAGATGGACTTTGCCGACTCTGTATTAATGTAAAAGAGGGGAGTTAGTTTCACTTCCCAGGACCGGTCTTGTCGTAATTCAGGCCATCTGATGAAACTGATCTCCACTTACAAGATAAATGTAAAGCATTAGACCAAGGTGTTGTGTTCCAAGTAGTCAAGAGTCAATGTACATTAATGGTCTGTGAGAAGTCATGTCTTATCATCTTATTGGAGGAGTGGTGTGGCGCAGCAGCCAGAGCGGCTAACACCATAGCGCTGGGATCACGGTTCAAACCCCTGCGGCAGATCAGCATTATTTGACTCTGGGCAATAGCTCACTTAATCTCCTCGACGTCCCCCAGTGCCTTGAAGCCTTAAGTGGTGATATGTTTGTGTTTACAAATATGAATGATTATTGGTCCTCAAGATGTTGAAGTCAGCTACATATGGTTCATCCATGTGTTCATGTTTAATGGGAAGATGACGTACAGGACACTGTGCTTTGCCATGGCTGAAGGATATTTACAGAATATGGAGTGCTGTTTGTTTGTCTGTGATAAATGATGAACTGTATAACTTATTTCACATGGCATCAATTTGGTCATTATGTTGATCTGTGCCATAGTGACAGGGGGCCCGATTCACAGAACTAACTTAAGACAAAATCCTAAACGTACTACTTTTGGTATTCACAGAATGTATTTACTACTTTTGGTATTCAAAGAATGGATTTACGACTACTAACTTTACTTCCGCACCCGGGCCGGAGATTCCCGCCTGGAGGCGGAGATTCTGGCCCAGAGGTGGGACTTCCGGCCCTGAGGTGGAGATTTCAGCCATGGCTACATCTCCGCCACCGGCTGGAATCCCCACCTCCAGGTCGGAAGTCCTACCTCTGGGCCGGAAGTCCCACCTCTGGGCCGGAAGTCCCACCTCCGGGCCGGAATCTCCGGCCCGAGTGCCGCCGTAAAGTTAGCAGTCATAAATCCATTCTGTGAATACCAAAAGTAGTAAGTGCATTCTGTGAATACCAAAAATAGTATGTTTAGGATTTTGTCTTAAGTTAATTCTGTGAATAGGGCCCAGGGACACTATCTTTCCAGACTTTTAGGTTCCTTTGCCAAGCTATGTTTTCTAGGACTTTAAGTCATGGCAAAGGCGTAGCAAGGGTCATTTGTTTGAGTGAAGGCTTACTCGTCATGAGAATGTCAGATGCACCAAGGGGCATATGTACTAGAAAATGCTGGAGCACTGAGCTGCACCAAATTTTGCAGCATCATGCTCCAACATTTTCAAAATGCAGAGATGCACTGTATTTATTACAATACGGTGCACCCCTGTGTTTTCGCTGGCGCTAAGATTTGTGCTTAGGACCAACCCAGGCCCCCTTGCACTATTTACGCAGGCATCCTTGCATCTTAGTGCAAGAGTGCCTATGTTGTAGGTAATGATTGTTTATGTGCAGGAAGTAGTCCCTTCCTGCACATAATCCATAATGGCTATTTGTTACTTCTGTGTGTGCTGCATTCTGCCCCGTAACTGCCTTACGGGGCAGCCACAAGCACCCCTCACGCTCTTACACAGCAAATGCAGGGTCAGACCAAAGTCAGCCATAGGACTAGCTAAGCCACTGAGTCGTGGTTCTGTTCAATTGAACCAATTGAGCTACAGGTATAAGAATGCAACTGTATATATAATGGTGGCCAAAACAGGATGGCTGGTCTTCCATTAATTACAATGGAGACATAATCACAATGAAAAACAGACATGTGAAAATCAGTGCAGTAAATGATGGCCTTCTGGATAATATATGCCCCTGTACTAGTCAAAGAACAGCAAGCCAAGGCCATTTGGTTGGGTAAAGGCTTACTCTTCATGAGAAGGTCAGATAGACTAAGGAGCATATGTGCTAGAAAATGCCGGAGCACGGAGCTGCACCAAATTTCGCAGTCACACTCCAACATTTTCAAAATGCATAGATGCGCTGAATGTATTACGATACGGCGCACTCCTGTGTTTTCCCTAGAGCTGGTGCTAAAATTAGTGCCTAGCACCAACGCAGCCACCCTTGCACCATTATGCAAGGGTGCCTGCGTTGTAGGGAATGATTGTTTATGTGAAGGGATTTGTCCCTACTTGCACACAATCCAAAGTGTCCATTTGTTTCTTCTGTGTGTGCTGAATTCTGCAGCAAACATAGAAGTAGCAAATCTTCAATATTTATTGATGGTTTATGTGCAGGAAGGAAAAGCTACCTGCACATAAACAATCTTTAATCACTTTTTGCTCTTTCTGTGTGTGCTTGAGAATGCAGCACACATAGAAAAAGCAAAAACGAGGAGAAATAAAAGCATTTCTCCTCATGCGTCATTCTAAAGCCTGCTCCTGCATAGTGTTAGTTTTTGGCGCTGCTACTGATTTACACCTCCTTGTAAGTCTGGGGCAGCATAAAAAATCAATGGGTGTTACGGTGGAATGCCAACAGCAACACCCATTGCACGCCACTTTGCGACAGAGGACTGTGGCAGAAAGGGGCATATTTAGAAGGTGGCGTTAAGGCACGCTAAGTGGCTTAGTGCCACCTTCTAAATATTGAAAATGGCACTATGCCATCGCAGTTTCAACAAAAGTGAAGCTCCAGTGGCGATAGGGGCTTGTAAATATGCCCCTAAAAGTATAATTCCATTGCAGCCTTAAATCGTTTTTGTACTTGGATGTAGTAATCCATTATAGAACACAGGATTCGTAGAAACCTTGCTCCATTAATATTAATGTTATAAAGAATCAATTTGCTAATACCTCTCAAATCCTGTGAATGGAAGGACGGGAGTCTGCAAGGAGTGAGGGGAAGATGTCATCCACACACTGTAATGATTTCATGGATATCTGGAAATGTCCTTTGTGCTTCGTAGTGCCCCTGCCACGTTTCAACATTTTTTGAATTGTACCGTATATGATTTGTTGGATTACTGGGCATTTTTATATATTCCAGTAATCTCCAATGATATCAAGAGAAATACTAAAATGCCTCAGACAGCATTTAAAATTTCATAAAAGTAAAAAAGTCTGTTCTGAGTGACTCAAACCCAATTTTAGCATTCAGGTTTCAGGCAACTGCCATGACATTGGTAAGGAGTAAGTAATTCTTGATTAGCCTTGTCCTTATCAGGTCAAAATAATCTGCAGCTTTGTCAGGTTTTGAATGCTTACAGTCATTTCACCAATTATTCTACTCACTTGGGAGCAAGATGTAGCTCTCAGACTCGAGAAGACTGCCTTTTCCTCTGCACTAGTCCTGAGACTCCCTGATTTGCAGTTTTAAAAAATCAAATAGTAGAAACCTATGCCTTGTGAAATGCAAAAGGTGCTGTTCAGTTGCAGTGGAATCTAAAAATATTAGCCATCCATCCTGTCAACTTTTCTTCCAGAACTTGGTCCAGCTTAGAACAAAACTACAACAAATAGAGTGCTTAATTTGAGCACATGCTTCCTGGTGCTCAGTGCCGGCACCTGGTTGGTTTCCTGTGCTTGATACCAGCGCTTAGCTGTCAACACTGCACTTATGACAGTCAGCCACATGGTGGTGCTGCTCATCAAATTTAGAGATGAGCAGAACAACAGTTGTTTATGAATACAATATACGTTAAATATTATTAATACCTTCCATCCCAGACATTCCGTTAACTTTGGGCACCTGGAATAATCTGAACTGTCGCACTTGCAGGTGAGAGAGTTGGCTAGTAGTTGTTTTGGCAGCGATGACAGGGGCGATGGGTGGAGCAAGCTGCAGTGGCCTTCTGGTTAGGGCCCTGGCACTTATTATTTTGCCAATTAAGTACTGAATTCAAATATGATCTGGACCTCTTTGCAATAAAAGAAGCATTTAGACTTTACTTTGAGGGGGCAATCATAAGAAAATTTTTTGAATGGATCATTCAAATATGTTATATCTAATCTCAATGAAATGTACAAATGCAAAATATGCCCAATGACTATTGTCATTTCCCGTTTTGAATATCAGATCTCTTTCAGGCAACAACGTGGAATGGTCAATGCTCTTCAATGCTATCCCTAGACCAGTGGATGAACATGATATGTTGCCTAATTCTCCTAGACTTCTGTTCTTATCCACCCCTCCAAATAATTCTGTCTCCTCCTTTCTCCATATAAGCCAACAGGGTCAACTAAAATTAACCCAGATTTGTGGATACAACAATCCCCGATCCAAAAAGCAAAACAATACAAAATTATTATCTCATAAGCAAGCTTTAAATGAGCCAGACAAATCCCTCTAGAGACCAGTATTAAGTTGGTGTCATAACTCTCTGGTAGAAGGACACCTTGGATTAAGAAACACAAATGAGGTACTCGTTGGTGGCTAAAGTGCACTCAGTCTGTTCACAACTACACTACCCAGTGTGCAACATGCACCAAACGTAAAAGCTTGCATATTAGATAGGTGTTTTCTTTACAACCAATCCACTCTCTGCAACATTTGTGGTCCATGATCTGTTTGGATTTTGTATTGGAATCACCCTATAATATGAATACATCAATGTATTGATGATGGCTGGCTACTTTACCTGGTGAGGACACTAGCAATGAATTAAAAATCATATCCTGGAATGTGGTAGGAATAAAGAATATTAGGAAGAAGTTGCATTATTTGCATTCTTTAGAGTCCGATGTGGTGTGTCTCCAGTAGACTAGGTGAATGGATGATTTGAGTTGTAAGGACTTTCTCACTTTAGATTGCAAAGCAACACCTTCCAGGAGGGGACATGCAAAGAGGGAGGTGACCTGTCTACTAAGATCCAATGTAAATATGATTTTTATAAAGATCCTAACAATTTATTTCTGGTAGTAATTTTATCTAACTCTAATGGTAATATGAGAAGACCTCCGTTGATGCTGATAAACGCCTATATTCCATCAGATGCCTCTCATGATGTCCTCTTAAGTGGGGTCTTTTCCTATATTAAAAAAGCCTATGATAAAGATTTTACCCCACACATAATTTTGGTAGGAGACTTGAATCGTAACATTTCTAATTTTACATTAGATAGTTTTCTGGATAAAGAAAAAAAGGAATTCATGCGGATCACACAAGCCCTTTCCCCCCCAAAAAAAGAACTAGTAAGAGATGGAAAATAATAGCAGTTGAATTGAAAAAGGTCGACGGTGTTATAGTAAATGGGAGACTTCCTTCTGATTCACCAGCAGCTTTTACATGTAAAACGTCTAAGGGAGAGTCAATTTGGACTAAGTGGTGTTGGGTAGTGCCTCTTTCTTCCTGCTGGGAGACTTAAAGGTTTCTGAATCCTTTTTAGTGATCACAAGCTATTAACTCTCCTTATATACTTTAATTCTTCTCCTCCTGTCCCTTGGCGATTAGATGGTGAGTACGTTAGCTTTGGTAAGAAAACAGGGAAACGCCATTGGGATAACAGGGCTATTCTATGCCTCAATGGCATCTTAGAGGCTAATTTAGAGAAGCTGCCCAGTTGGGCAGGTAAAGAAATATAAAGTTTTAATGCACTTATACAACAAGTAGCGGAAACTGCAAGATATCTGAGCCAAAGGAAAGGTTTTAAAGGATTTCTCTGATTCCTTTTTCCGTTAAATTATAAAAATAAATATTCTAGTCAGGAAACAGTATCTAAACTATACCTCAGAAAGATTTTATAGAATATTATTATAAAAAGGAGAAGGAATCGGGACTCTTGTGGTGGAGGGCTGTCGAGCCAGAGCTGGAGAAGTGTGGCTCAATGATTAGAGCGGCAGACCCTGATGCAGAGGTCTAGCCCGGGACCAGGGTTCAATTCCCCGCCTCGGCGGGTCTTGGGCTCAAAATTCCATGGACCTGATAATTCTCGCCTCGGTGCCTATTCCAATCATGGAGTCCCACTCTGCAACTCTGGGCAATAGCTTGCTTAAACTCCACAAAGGCCCCCACAACGCTAAGGATGCCTGGCCTCCACCTTGGGGGTGCCCAGGAGGGGACGCCTCACAGGGAAAGCCAGGATGGGTTCCACAGCTGTATTCGTACAAGCGCCTTGAGACCCTTGCGGGTGAGTAGTGCTCTATACAAGTATCAATTTACATTTACTTGATCACTCCCTGTCGCTATTGAGGAATACAAATGGGTTAGTTTTATTCAGGGAGTCTATGCAGCAACTGAGGGCACAATTAAGTGGAGCACCTCTAAAAAAGAAATAGAAAGGGTGATCAGGGGAATGCATACTTCGGTTGCGATGGGCTCTGATGAAATACCAATCACTGGTATAACACAAAATAGTACACTTTGGAGTAAAATGCCAGGTTTTTAAGCACTGTTATGAAAGAAAAATGGTTCCCCCCTCCTAGAAAGGGAAGTATCCTAGTCCCACTATTTAAGAAAGGAGGCCGTGACCTCCCTTAAAAATCGACAGATTGCACTTCTTGATGCAATGGGAAAATCTTTGCTAAATGCCTCCTGACCCAAATTAGTAATTGGGCAAATGCCAATAAAATTCTACCTATGGAGCAAACTGGCTTTAGCGCTAAACACAGAAAAGTATGTTAAAATTAGAGGAGGAAGGGTACATATAGCTTTTATTGACTTCTCCACAGCTTTTGACAAAGTAGATCGTCCTTTGCTGTGGAGTAAGGTTTTAAAATTTGGTATGCCAGGCATCCTTCTGGAGCTAGTTTGTGACCTCCATACTGATATCTGGTGTAGAGTTTTTGTGGGAGGGTCTTTCACAAGCCATCCCTACCACAAATGGATTAAAACACAGATGCTTACAGGCCCCTATACATCTCAGATATCCCTGGTTATCTGGCCCAAAGTGCCTACTTTATGCTGATGACATAATAATCTTTGCTTTATCATCTAACGGATTAAATAGTCGTCTGCAGGCACTCCAAAAATTCAATCAATATATCAAAAAGTAAAATGATGTGCATGCATAGTAGAAAAAAAGTCGAAAGATGGAAACTTTACATGGTTTATAGGCGGCCAAAATTTGGAACTTGTAAAATCATATATCTTTTTAGGAAAAATAGTGTGTGGCAAACTAAGCAATAAAGCCCATATAGAAATGATTTCAAACGAAATTTTGAAAGATTTAATAGAACAGTCAATGATCTTTAGAAACTTATTGACTGTGATTGATTTGCTACAATTATACCAGCCCTTGATTTTTACTTTATCACCGTATCAATTAAAAGCCACCCTGAAATAGGCCACTTGGGATACGAGTTTCTCTAGGGATAGGGAAACTTGTATTTTAAAGAAGGGTAACCATCCGGCTATTGACTCCTGCTTGGTAAATAAAGTACAGGCTTATATTTCTTGGAACTTGCTGCATGGAGTTCACCGCTTATGGTTACTATTGAGGCATGGTATGCTCCCTTTAAATCCTCTACTGGCTAAATGGTATGGTTCATTACCGATCTGTAATCTGTGCAATAACGGTCTCCAAGATGTAAATCATGTATTATTTATTTGCCCAGCTTTGTTGTTGTGCAGATGGAAATGGATGAGACGAATATGTCTACAGCTAACAATTCCTTTGGCCTCAGCATTAGTAGAATCTATATATGACCCCCCTAACAATATGTTCTGTCATAGAACTTTAAACTTTTTTACGTGCTTTCTAAATTTATATCAAGGTACATGAGATACCTAGGGAGTAGTTGCTAATATTTGTTTTAATTGGGCCTTTCTACTTTTTATATTTTGATTCTATTTGACGGTATAAAAACTATCTTATGTTATTTATCCCTCTAAACTCTTGTACTAGCACGAAGGACAATTTAACACTTTGTACTGTATGATATGCTGCTATCTTTTTTACTGAACATTCTTTTATCATTGAATTCTGTTTAGGAGTTTCTGATCTCTTGCTGCAGAGAAATATTTTTCTGTGTCTATTTTATTTGCAAAACAGAATCTTTTTTATGTGTTGGTGGTTTTGTGACTTAGGTGGACACCTTCAGTGTTCAGTAAACATAAATAAATAAACTAAACAAGAAAACTAAACAAGTATTGGAATTACCCTATAATAGGAATACATCAATTTGTTGATGGTGGCCGGCAACTTCACCTGGTGAGGACACTTTATTGCACTTAAGAAATTAGGAACATTCATAGATCCTTCTGCATCTTTTTAGAATGCACCTTAAAACTCCACAGTCATTCCAGATCGGGGATCTCTCTTTGTGATCACATTTTGGAAAGAATCATTAAAAAGAATCAGTACCGTACACTGAAATTCTACAAGGCTATCACAACTTGACAGATTGACAGACAGGTTGATCCGGTCTATAGAACAATATACTCATTGTTTCTTGATGAATTACTCCCCTTCCTTTTGAATAGAGCAAGTGGCTTATTCTGGCTTGATTGGCTTATAACATACCCTACACAGTTCCTTTTGCACTTCACTCTTTTGCTGTACCTTTGGGTTCCATCCTTGTATGTTGCCCTCTAGTTTCGTCACTTCAAACATCCCATTATCAAGGTTATGGCTGATTATAAAATATCACCTCATACTCATTGTAAGCTATCAATCTCTGTGATACGGTACGTAATGCATGGCAGCGTTATGAAGTGTCAGACCACTCTTTGGAGCCTGACTCCTTCGTTCATGATCTCAGACTGGCAAAGGCTTGTCATGATATCCAGTAGCTTGAAATGCTATGTTGTCCTATGGTCTCCTACCAGCTCCAGTCAGGAGGCCTCTTCTGCGTTGGTGGCACTCTTAGGATTCAGTGTAACAACTATGCTCTTCAGAAAAAGCAACAGACTAGACCACATTCTCCTTACTGGATTTTACTCACAGGCAAAGGAATGGAGATCTTTGGAAGTCAAGGCAGGGCTGGTTAGTATGATAGGTAGACCACTACTAGCTTTATGATAATAACTTCTGGGTTGGGCATTTGCGTCGGGTTTGACACAGGCAGTGCAATTATTTAAAACTTTCAGCTAAGTAAGGAAGTTGCCTGCCAATGACCTGCTTAGCATAAGCTCTTTTCTACTATCTGATTAGTTTGTCACCTAGATCACTGTCGCTACATTGTGTTACTTTAATACCTCCTTGTTCCCTCATATCATTTTGTTGAAGAATAAACAAAGTTATCTCTCTCTGTGCATATTTTTTTGTGGTTCCTGACAATGTGTTTCCGCTGTGACTTATATTGTTCCTCGGTGTCCAGGAGTTCTCCACTAATTTGCGGATAGTTTGAGGTAACAACAGTGCTTCCTACACCCTGGAGATTGGTAGGCCAAGGAACTTTGTGGGGTACTATTCAGGAGTCCAAGGGCAGATAAAGGTTACTGGACTGAGACTGTCACAATAAGAGCCACTGGTTTCCTTGGGCTTATCATTACTATTGAGCCAAAAACTGAGCACCACTTTCACTCTTTAGCGATTAAATCACATGGCAATGAAACTGAGCAGTCCAAGGCCTACCCAGGGAATCAGCGTGAAATTAGCGACTCAGAGCTCAATAATATCCAGCAGATATTAACTACTCAATATCCAGTAAGGGCTTTCTCTTAAAAGAGGGTGTACATTTATATTTAAACACAACACAATTCACTACATAGTCATTAGAGGGGATCTATTATTATTATTCTATTCTCAAGTAATATTCTTGCAATTCTTGGGAGATAACAAGGACTATGCTGGTAGGGCAATTCGGAATGGCACTCAAGGGCAGAGTGAAAACAGTCTTTGTATCACCCCCAGGGGTTTTAGAATGGCTGGTGTTTACAGGGAAGATGACCTGGTCTTTGCAGATGTTGGTGGTGCACCTTCCCAAAAGAATGGGGTTCTTTCCCTTTGGTATCTTTTAGCTTGCACCATGCCTTTTGTTTGTTTTTGTCTAAATAGCATAGGCAGTGCCTGTGGTATTCATTGGTTGGAGGGGGCTGTGCCACTCCAGATGGAGGTGCATTCATCAAAGCAGAAATTGCATAGTCCTTCCGTGCCCCAGCCAACACAGTCACAGTCCACAGCTAGTGAACCTGCATGTGCGGGAAATCAGTGGCAGCGTCAGTGCTGGGTGAAACTTAGGTTATGTCTGGATTATGTTCCTCATGGTCTGATAGAGCTTCATATTTGAGGTCTTCCCCAGGGCTCACCTCCACTCAAATAAGTTAAGTGCCCACACGGTGTTGCACCAGTAAATAATTCAGACTGATTGAAATCTCCTTTATCGGAGAAGTACCTCCTCTGGCACTTTGGTTCTTTCCAGATTCAGTCAATATTGTCTACCACTCTGATGCTTGATCACTTTGGCGGGACTGACACAGTGACAAGCTATATGGTACTCTCTGATTCCAGGCGAATGTGCTTCAGTCCACATTGCAGAGATGCTGCAGGACTTCCAGGTCTCTATCTCATTAGAGCGGTGCAGCTCCTTGCCCAGAATGAAGCAGTCGGCTTCAGTATGTCTTGTCTTGTCTTGCCCCCAATAAAAAAAATTATTTTGAATTGCCGTTCCCTTATCAAGCATTATGATGAAATTTTACTTCTCTTGGAAAATCTTAATCCTGATGCTCTTTTCCTATCTGAAACATGGTTGCGAGATGAGGCTGACCCAGCCATTACTCAGATTTTACAGCTTGGGTACTCATTACATAGAGCAGATCGTAAAACTGGTAGAGGTGGGGGCTTAGGGATAATCTTGAAAGATCATTTCCATTGTTGTTCATCAATTGCGGAAGTACCGGACTGCGAAAGTCTTAGCTTTGCACTTGAAATTTCTCCTACGGTCACCTTTTCTGGCCTGTTACTTTATCGGCCACCAGGACCGATGGGTACGTTTCTCGATAGTCTTCCGTCCCTTGTTGCTGAGTTAGCATTATCTCCAGCGAATTTTACAGTTCTCGGAGATTTGAACATACATCTAGACGACCCCTTTGATTACCAAGCAAGTGATCTTCTGTCTAATTTATCAGCTCTCCAAATTGTCCAGAAGGTCTTTGAAACCTACACACATTAAGGGTCACCTTCTAGATGCTGTGTTTAGCAATGACCTAAAACTCCATGTGGGTCCTCCAATCCCCCTCCCATGGACTGATCACCTACTTGTTCCCTTGGAATGGGAAACTTAGGCCTTCCCCATGTTGCAAAGTTCGGCTCCACTGCTGAAAGGATATGGCCGAATCTTTCCGTCAGCCAGTGGTAAACCTCTCTGACTGCTACCACTCCTTTGTCTGCTTCAGACCCTGGTAAGGCCAACAGTAATTGCGATGCTTTGATAAGACCACGCTAGATTCTTTAATCCGTCTGCAAATCTCATATAGAAAAACCAAATCAAAATAAGGGAAACTGAAACAAAGGAGTTGGAGGCAGGCTCCAGAAGCTGACAGTAGAAACGCTTATAGAGAAGCAATCAGGAACTATAAGGCGGAAATTAAAACTGCACAATCAGTATTCTATGAGGGCAGGATTAGCGCAGCAGCCAACGCGCCTAGGGAGATCTTTCGGATTGCTAAATCTCTCATTAGAGCTCCACAAAAACTCCCTGATCCTAAAGAGGCTCAAAATCGTTGTGATAAGCACGCTGAATATTTCCATCAAAAAATTCAACTCATTTTCCATTCTTTTACCTCTCCACATGGTAATTCCTTTCTTCTTGGTGCGGAGAGTAGTCCTCTGATTCCACAGTGTCTTTTAATGGAGTTCCCTCTGCTCGATGAGGCATTACTGAACACACTGTCTCAGAAAGGAGAGTAACCCTTTAGCCCCAAGGGAACAGGGTAAGTACACAAGTAAAACAAAAAGATTCCCTTGGTGGTATCTGAGATAAATTTTGTCTCACAATTAATCTATTGCAATTATCCTGCTCACATCAATTCGCTACTGGTAAAACCTAACAACAAGCATTCCACATAGTTATCAATAGCCCACAAGTAAGTAGAACCACAAAAAGCACTTACAATCTAAACATTAGTCAAAGCATAACGTTGCCAAGGTTTATGTATTTCATTTAGTGTTTTATTACAAAAAGTATATATATTTTTCTAAAAAGGACATCTGCCAGTAACAGTCAGATTTTTGCAATCGTTTTCCAGTGTGTAAGCGGCTGTCACAAATAAAATCATCAATCTAAAACAAATTATCATACAAACAAGATACAAAATGTTTAAAAAACCACAAAGGTTAATACATGTCGACGCTTTTCGGTGGAACTTGCATATTTGCACCACCTTCCTCAGGACAATTAAAAGACAATGATCTTAGTAAACTCCACTAGTAGCCCAGGGGTTTATTCCAATGTCACTTGTATTCCGATTTAAAATTCTCTAGGTAGTCTTTCCTGTGAGGAATGTGTTCTTTTCCCTCTCGATCAGCGATTTTGCAGATAAATCGTGCTATCTCACTAACTTTGTCAGTGTAATGTTCACCTGGGCAGTTATTCTCTTACTTGCACGTCTTAATTTATGCAAGGCAACACTCTGCGGTGCTCCTTCCTTCACCCTTTTTATAGGATTTCATCAATAGTCCTATGTTGGAGATTCTCGCGTGGCCGTGTTTCCTCTAAAGCTGTCGAGATAAAACACACTAATGTTGAGAGTAACATTTGGTTCTCCTATTGATCCAGCCTCTCCACGCCATCTTATGCTAGTCACGGATGTAATTCGGCCAGTGATCCTGAATGTTCTAAATGCCTCCATCACCTCAGGATAGGTGCCGTTGGCATGGAAATTGGCCCAAGTTAGAGCATTATTGAAGAAACCCAATCTGGATCCTTCCATCATGGCCAATTACCGTCCAATTTCTCTCCTTCCATGGTTGGGCAAGCTGCTTGAGAAACATATCAATACCATCTTGGTTCATCACCTGGAGTCTGACAATCTACTCTATGATTCCCAAGCAGGTTTCCGTCCTAAGCTTGGGACGGAAGCAGCCCTCTTAGCAGTGACAGAGGGCGCTCGGAGGTATTTGGACCAAGGCGGCACTGCAGCAATTATTTTGCTGGACCTCAGTGCCGCCTTTTACACTGTGGATCATAACATCCTGCTCTCCCGACTAAAACATCTTGAGGTGACAGGTCTGGCTCTTACCTGGCTGCAATCCTTTCTGAAAGACCGATTTTTTCAGGTCTCGGAGGGTGCTACTCAATCTAAACTATGGCCCCTTAGCTGTGGGGTTCCTCAGGGATCTTCCCTGAGCCCCACGCTTTTTAATATCTATATGGAGCCATTAGCTGGGATAGTGCTTCTCTCGGGCATCAAAATTGTCACCTATGCAGATGATACCCAATTGGTGGTTGTTCTTAACCACCCTAAGGGATCATCCAGCACTCTGGGCAGCTGCCTAGAAGTGGTAGCCGATTGGATGGCACTTTCTCATCTAAAGTTAAACAGGGAAAAGACTGAACTGATGTTCCTGGGTAAGTCCCCGTCACCCAGAGCAGCTTTAGGCTGGCTGACCTGTCTGGGAACTATGCCGGTACCGAAAGACCAGATTAAGAGTCTCGGAGTGTGGCATGATAGCACTCTCTGTTTCAATCATCAAACTATCAAGCTCTCCACCACCTGCTTTGACCTGATGACGCTGTTGAGAAAAATTCAGCCTCTTATCCCTTTTCAGGCTCATAGGATTATGGTGCAGGCTCTCATCTTGTTCCACCTCCTCTACGGGAATTCCCTGTATATGGGTGCACCAATGGCTACTTTTAAAAAGTTGCAGGTGACCCAGAACTGCGCGGCCCGTGTACTTTTGGAGCTTCCTCGGAGACAGTCGGGGTCAGCTGCCTTGAAGAAGCTTCACTGGCTGTCAATCCAGGCCAGGATTTGATTTAAGGCGATGAGCATAACCCACACAGCTATGTGGCACTCAGGCCCTGCTATGAGTTGTTCTTTAGTGACTCCTTACCACGCTCCTAGCAACCTACTCTCTAGCACAGCCTTTCCTGCAATCTCATGGAAAGTACGACAAGCCAGATGGGGAGGTCACTCCTTTTCATGGAAGGCTGGTACCTTTTGGAATTCTCTGCCACCCACTTTGCGCAGCGAATCTGATCTACAAATGTTCCGCAGACTTTTGACAACTTTTCTCGTTCACTAATTGTACAGCCTGGTTGTTGTTCTGTTCACCCGGTCCAAGCGCTACGGGGCTGAGGGTAGGAGTGCGCTATAAAAAAAAACGAATTACATTTCATTTCATTTCATTAGTCTATTGGCGGCCTTCCTCTGAGCAGTACCTTCCTCAAGCAAGGGCTCCTCAAATGCCCTCCTCACCAATGGATCAGGTCTCTCCCTTGAATCTGGATGGAGGCAGCTTCTAATGGGAGGCTGGCAGAATTCCCCCAGTTTATAGTCCTGAACCAGTCAAGTTGAATCCGTAATAGTTACTCAAACCCTGGATCACAAACGGTTTCTCTCTTTGAAGACCCCAGATTCTGGCAGAGCATTCTTCACACCCTGTCTGGATGGTTCTATCTCAAGTTTATAAAGAGGTTACAGACATCCTTTGTGTTTCCAACAGTCAGTTCTGAGACTGGTTTAAAGCACCCCTGCTTTTGCTTATTCCACTCAGACTGATCCAGCCATAGCATTTGTCATCAGGTGTTAGAAGGTAGGTGGGGTGGATATGGGAGTGTCTTATTAAGGGAGACTAAGAAAAACGGTAGAAAAGAAAGGGAGGCTGTGCTACTGAACTGCCCGTTAACCTGCCACTGTTAGTCCTTCGAGTAAACAATGAGGAAGGAAAGGGCAGATAATTCTCCCTGCGCTTCCGAGGGGCCAGATGTCTCTTCCTGTCCTCACCCACAACTCTGACAAACAACAAAGTATCTCTGGAATGTACCTGAGGATCCCTACAGTTCCCATTGCTCTGCAGGGCTTTCTGCCCTCCATCTCAGATACCCAGTGGCGGTTGGCACAGGTAAGAGCAGTGGTGTGGAGCAGGAGGTGTGGGGGGGAGTCAACACACGCCGGGATAGGTAAAATTAAATAAAACAATAAATAAAACCACTTACACTTACCTTGTCGCATCAGCGACAAGGTAAGTAGTTGTATATTTTTTTATTTCATTTTACCTATCCTGTTGTATGTTGACTCCACCTTCCCACCTCGCCCTGCCCTACCACTCTTACCTGTGACAGCCACCACTGCAGATACGACTGGGATGCGGGGAAAAGATGGATTCCAGTTTTGCTAATACCGAGATGTCATGCACGCATTCACTATTCGCAGAAATAATGTATACACACAAAACAGTAAATCACACCGAGATTGGTAAAGGACCTATTTGCAGGAACTGACAGACCAATTTAACAATGCGAGACATGGAAATACATGACTCCCCTAGGCAGAGACGGATAAAAAGGTATGTGTTACCACCACAATTATATTGCTGCCATCGGTGTTGGCCGTATAGAGCCTAGCAAGCTGAAGGTAGTCATGCTCAATGAGGGCGGTGCAAATGGTGTCCCCACCAAACTCCACAGCCCTTCTCTGGTTGCAATCTGTGTCCCAAAATGGCCTCCAGTGCCCACACATCGTTGTCTTGTATGATGAGGCGGAGACAAAAATCTTCAGAGTTTGCTATGTTGAAATTTATGCAAGAGCGAGGCTTTCCAAAGCCATGCAAAGCACCTTTCGCTGTCCCAATAATACTGTCTCTTCTGTAATATGCACATGGCTTATATTTGCCAATTCTTACACTAGAGCTCCCTGTTTTTGCTTTGCTGGTGAAGGATAAAAGAGCCATTGATACTTGGTTATTCCCCTGCAACGAAACAGATCCAAGCATACTGTTGACGTATCTGTCTCTTCACATCCTTTTTTCCCTCAGATCTCAGCTTGGTGTTTTTCCTATAGGTGCAATTACAGGTCTGAATCATGGCTGCATCTTCTGTGCAGTTGTCCAGCCCATGACACTCCTAGAAGACTTCTCCTAAAAAACGTATATCTTAAAAGGGGCTTCAGCACATGTTGGGAGGCATCTGCTCTTTGTTTTACTTCCTCAGATATTCAATTGCTTGCAAGGTCTGGAAAATATATGAGATTCTTGAACAACGTGCTTTGTCCCTCCCCTGACTCTGCTCAACTGGTCCCTCCTTCCCAAAAACTCCTCACAGACTATTTTTGCACTTTGCCCTAGTGTCTCCTCAACAAATTGAGCCATAAGGCTCATTTTATCCTTGATTTTGAAGCTTGTCCTGTGATCATAACAGTAATTATCAGATTGTCTTATAAGAAATATGTGGTACGAATTTGATGGTATGCTTCACTTTGTTTTTAATGTGGTAAAGACGCTATGGAGACATTTTATTGCAATGGTTTTAATTAACTGTGATAATTCAATAAATTAATCAGTCTATAGGAACATCGCCTTGGGGAGCAGGTGGGAAGATTCCTATCCTTCTGCCCACTTTGACATAGGTGTAAGCACAACGTGCCTGGCTCCTTCCAATATATGGATGGGTGCGATTCCCCTTTGGGTGCTGATATCAAATGAATGGTTTGCAACCACAATTACGACTGTGAATTAATGATACACTGCAAAGCAATTCAACGGGATTAGGGGGAGACCCCTTTCATGCCCATTCCTCCTTCTGAGTTGCAATAAGGTGCAAAGTGCACGTTGAGAGGTGGAAAGTCATTTCCAATTTGCAATGTACTGTCAGTACATTTAATCTTGCCTCTCTACAGTTGCTAAGCCTGTGACTTTGTGAATAACAGGCATTGCAATTGAGAAAAGGTTTTATACGACAGTCAATAAGTCACACCAACTGACAGCAAAATCTTTATGAATTCAGTCCTTTGAGCCTCCAGTGGTAGCTGTGACTGGACTGCCAAGCTTAGCTCCAGCTGATTGTTCACTGTTTTCTGTTACAGCATGGGTGTGCGTGTATGTCTGTGAGTGCATTCTTGTGTGGTAGAATTGTGACTACAATGTAGTAGCAGGGGCGTCTCCTCAGCGTCGCCCCACTGCCTTCCAGCACTGCAAAAAAGGAAAAATTAAATGATATCAACGTGGTGAGGCAGTTTTGTGGGGCTGGGCTGGGCTAAGCAGAGCAGGGGGGAGTAGTGGTGGCACCCTCCTAAATGCCCATGAATGGTTGGCCGGCCGTGTCTACTGGCCAAACAATCATGCACACTTTGCATGTTCTCCACCCAGGCTGCATTACAACCTGGGTAGAGAACATGCCCAGGCCCCCGGTCCCCATCTGAGCGCCAAACCATGGTGCTCGGACCGACCACAGTGCTGCATTGCAGCATTGTGATTGGCTTAGGGGAGCCTGGGTGCTTCCTGTTCGAACAGAAGCCAGGAAGAGGATGTATAGGTAATAGTAGTAAATACTTACCGCCTTGTCTGCACTTACCTTTCGATATTTCTTTAATCTGTATTTTCTGAACAATATCCTGTTGTGTCAAAATGTGGGATTCAATATTCCCTACTACAATCATTGTTAAAGAATATCTTATAAATATACCAACCAAAAACATGAGGTGTCTATTTTCTCTCTTGCTGAGAACCATCAGCCTAGGAAGCCTGAGAACCGGGCTATCTGGTATGTCATAGAGACTGCTCCTAGGAGCACCAGAGTAGGGCTCGCATCTTCAGAATCTGTTCTTTATGTGGGACAGGTCACTGTCAATTGGAGTTATACAGTGCAGTAGATGCTATTCCAGCCTATCGCAGCAGCCTCTGTTCACTTGAGGTTAAAGGTAAACCTGCAGTTTTAAACCCTGTGGTCAAGCATGGCCCATAGGACCAGTTAGGTCTTCCAACCTGCAAAAGTCACCGTTGCTGGGGGACCATGGCTCCTGTGACCAAATGATAGAATCCATATTCTTGTAACAACTCCACCTGTCTCTTATCCCCCTGCAGCTCTTGATAATGGATGAGGTTCAATACAGTCGTGGCAAGTGCAGGTAAGCGCTATTAGGCGGTGGCGCGGGGTGGGGCGGGTAGAGGGGAAGTCGACAGATAACAGAATAGGTTTTATTTATTTAATTTTACCTATTCCATCGTCTGTCGACTTACCCCCCCTTCCATGTCCCGCCCCACCAGCCCACTGCGCTTACTAGAACCCGACACCTCTAGTTCACTGAGGTGACAAAAGGGTGGGGAAACAGAAACTGAATGATTGCAACAGATTTTTTTAAGATGATCTGGTGATACCTGAGGAAGTGAAGGGTGGAGAGACTTGTACCACCGCTGCAGCGTGCTCGGCTCGTGATTCATGGCCCCCTGAAGAATTCAGGAAGCACCACCTTTCACTGATAATAATTGATACTTATTCTCAGAGTTTCATTAAGACAAACCTGATAATTAACTGACATGTTTTGGCAAACGCAGTTGAATTGTTCTCCCATCACTTGCTACAAATCATATGTAAACGTACATTTACTCAGCGTGTCAGGAGTGTAATTTAAGCCTAGATTCCTTGGTTGCGCTGTATATTCAAGATTTACACACATGATTTATGCCAGTAATCCCTTTTCAATTTCAGTGATAAATATGTACCACTGAGCGCCGCGCGCAGCACATGGTGGGGCTGGTGTTATAAGTATCTGTTTGCAAAGAGTGCATCGGTTTAATTACATACTTGCGTTGCTTCGCCCCAGTGGCGCAATTTGTTGTTAACCACGTGCCTGTGCGTGAGGGAAGGAAGCAGCGAGGAATCTCTTCACTGGGTGGAAAACCAGAACAGAGAGTAGATGGGTCCTCGGAACCGCTCGGTAGGATTTCATTTCTTATTGACATCCTTAGCAAAAATCTAATGTCTAAGCATTACTCATTTGCGTCCTAATGAGACAGATCCCGGCTAGAGGGCGCCATCTCGCACTGGGTGGAATTGTTTTTAAATATCTTTTGTGCCTGTTCCTACCAAGGCCTGCCTGCGCTCTCAGGACGGAGGATCTCTGTGTCTGGGGCGGGCTGCATTATGATTGGACCCCAGTGGCAGAAAGGTTTGAGTTGAGTATAAAGTGCATGTGAGCAACCTTTCATCAAACAGTGGGGAGGGGTTGAAAAAAAAGGTACAAATAAACTCACATAATCTAACTCATGCAGAGTGATACATCACTCAGCCTGCACCCACACAGACACATTGCTTTACTCACCTTCAATCACACACTGCTTCACTTATCCTACACTCACATTAGAATCCCGCTCACCCTGCACTCACAAGGGCATACCATTCATCCAGTGCATTGACACAGTCACACAACTCACTCGGTGCTCACATAACCACACCATTCACTCGTACAATCTTACTACTCGACCAGTGGGCTCTCGTTACTCACCCTGCGCACTGCTTGCCCTGCACTCAAACGCACGCAACACACTCTGCAATTGTACACAGTCACAATATTCACCATCATCCCCACACACCATGGGCCTCATTTATGAGGCCCCTTGCGCCATCGGAACTTCACTTTTCATGAAGTTCCATGGCGCAGAAGCCTGCGTGGTATTTATCAGGCAGCAGTACGCCAGTTTTTGTGGCGTACTGCTGCCTGATAAATATCAGTCCCTTTAACGCAGTGTACTGCGTTAAAGGGGCGTGCAATGGGTGTTGCTGGGGGCGTTCCCAGCAACATCCATGGCCTTTTGACACTGCCCAGATTTACGAGAAATCGTAACTCTGAAGCAGTGCCAAAAGCTTACGCCTCCCCAGGGGAGGCGTAAGGGAGGCGCAACAGGGAGAAATGTCTTTATTTCTCTTCGTATTTCCTTTTTCTATGTGGGCTGCATTCTGCAGCGCACATAGAAAGAGGAAAAGCCTCTTGTGATTATTTTTGAACAGAAAGGTTTCCCTTCCTGTACAAATATAATCTTCCCCGCAACGCAGGCACCCTTGCACCATTGTGCAAGGGTGCCTGCGCTGGCGCAGGCAGCCCATTGTGCGCCGGCGGAGGGAAAAAGGACAGGAATGCGCCGTATCTTATAGATACGGCGCATTTCTGCCCTTTTCTTTTGCCGTAGGGAAGCGCAGCAGGAAGGCCTGCTGCGCTTCCCTGTGGCAAAAAGTCATAAATGAGGCCCCATATACGCACACAGACCCCAGGCTGCAGCAGAACTAAACGCTCCCTGCACCCACACTCTCAAGCAGAGTCCTGCAGTGTGTTGAGGGGTGGTAGGGGCTGTGGAGGCCCAGCAGAGGACCTACAAGGCTGCAGTCATTTCAGGGGTCCGCACTGATGATGACCCCCTTGGAAGTCCAGGCCGGTAGAACCATTAGGAACATCTCTGAAAGCTGGTATTTTCCCCAGTACATACTTCATATATCAAAAGAAGAGAGCACTTTAAAACCTGCTTATAGCTGCCATAATGATTTCCTACGGAGTAATGCATGACCGCAGATTGCTTTACTACATTAAAAATCCGGAAAAAGGGACTTGGTTGGCATAGTAAAATCGTTGGGTGGCCCAGCTCACATCTGGCCAAAAGTTTGAATCCTGTAATTTTGATTTCATCTTTCTGAGGTCGATAACTTGTATTCTGTTAGTTTTAGTAATACACCTCTATGTGAAAATACTAAAGAAAGCATGAGCTAACACAAGGATTGTTCACCGTGACCCCATGATACCAAGACGTGTTTTTCAGGCCAAACACAACACAATAAATGGAAGAGGCGAGCCAGACATTAATGCGGGTTGGTGGCAGTGGCTTCTCTAGTCCTGTGGGAGGATAATGCACCTGGCAGCACTGAGCATGAAAAGGCTGTAAGCAGTCGCGGCCGGCATTATGGGCGGGTGGGGTGGGGGTGGGGGTGGAAATGGTGTTGTCGCGCTGCTGAGGGGATGGGGGAGGTGTGATAAATAATAAAATTCAAACTTACCTGCTTCCCGCCTTTAAGTTCCGAGACTCCAGACTCCCGACTCCCACCGTCCTGCGTTTGGAATTCCCAGGGTGCTGCTCGTCAACAGGAAGGCTGCAGGCAGCCTCCCTACCCTCCACCACAGCGCAGCGCTGTGATTGGTGCGGCCGCTGCCCCATCCACGTCATTTTCTCTCTGTATGCTGCAGCATACAGAGAGAACAGGGAGAGTGGGCGGTGTTTCTCGAGGGCAGGGGGGAGTGGCTTGCCCACTGTTGTTAATACTGTCTGTTTGGGCGGCCTCAGCCACTACCCCCTGCCCTCGAGTAACACGCCCACTCTCTCAAACAGGAACTTCTGCTTTCTCGCTGTGCAAGTAGGAAAGGAGCGCATGCGCGTTAAACTGACATCTACAGGCTTTCTAAATCCACTGAGAATGTGCAAGGCTAGGGTGACCAACCATCCGTAAATTTCAGGGACAGTCCGTAAATTGGACCTCACGTCCATTGTCCATGAGGATCCTTTTTATGGACGCCTTTTGTTCGTAATTTTGGGCATTGCAGGGAACAGACCTGTTCCCCTGCGAGAGGCCTCAGCCCCCTGATGGAGCCGCCTCGCACTCCTCTGAGCACAAGAGCAGCCCCACCCCGCCCATTGTCATTCTGTGTGGGGCTGATTGCCACTTACAGAATGACAATGGATCAGTCTGGGCTGGCACAGCATGTGGTGGCCTCCTCCTGCATCAGTCCCGGGCAGGGCATTCTGTCACATGGAAGGAATGTGCAAATACGCCAATGCTGCTACTAGGTGAGAATCCAGTTCATTTTAGGAAGGGGTGAAAGAAGTTTAAAGGAAAGAATTATAGTTATAGTATAGCAGCCATGGTTGCTGCTTTTTTATTTTATGCAACTAACAACCATGGACAAAGCCAATAGTTCTGGCTTGTTGTAGGTGTAACGTTACTTGTTCAAAGTGTAACGTTACTTGTTGTATTATATATCTGGATGCAATGACACAAGCAATAAAAATACCAGTCGGGCGGCACATTATATTAAGCACAGATTTTTAGCTTATGTGTTTTAAGGCACACATTTTGTTACATCAAACACCCTTTTGAAGAGAACCCCCTAGTTTTTTCATCCCACATAAAGCTCTGGAAACAACATCATGTCACATTCGCCCCACTTCAAGGCCTGTGCATCATGCATGACTCATGCCTTCCACTTTTTCAGATTGCCTACGTGCAGGGGCATAGTGAACCCTGCCCCACCCCACCCCTTGCTTTAGGAACTACAGTGAGGGTGGAGTTCTTGATGGGCCTCATAATTAATGTGAAAAGGTGAGTGAGTAAGTAAGTGAAGGAATAGGTGGATGGATGGCTGGATGGATGAGTGAAATGATGGATGGATGGATGGATGGATGGATGGATGAGTGAAAGGGTGGATGACGGGTGAGAGAATGGATGGAGGGATGAGTGACATGATGGATGGATTGATGAATTGATAAGTGAAAGGGTGGATGGATGAATTGATAAGTGAAAGGGTGAATGGTTGAACGGATGAGGGAAAGGGTGGATGTAAGGCTGGATGAGTGAGTGAAAGGGTGGATAGGTGGACAAAAGGATGGATAGATGAGTGAAGGAGTGAAAGGGTGGATGGATGAGAGAAAGAATGGATGGATGAGTGAAAGGATGGGTGAATGATAAGTTCAATGGATGGATTCTTGAGTGGATGAGTAGATGGATGGGTGGGTCGATGGAAGGATGGATGGCTAAGTGAAAGGGGAATTGAAAGAGAAAGAGTATGGGTAAATGGATGACTTAACGGGTGAAATGGTGGAAAGATGAGTGACTGGATGGATGAATCAGTAAGTGAAAGGATGGCTGTATAGGTAAATGGCTGGATGGATGTGAGGAAATATAAATTTTATGGTCAAGAAATGTTCCCTAACGTGTACCCCACCGTCTCCATGTACGAGCTTAAAGTGCATGTAACTTCCCTCCTGTGCCAGCTATGAAGACGCAAATACATTTGCGTCCAACGTTAACATGTCCTCTTTCAGATCCACCCTGAATGGGTCGGATATTCCGTTCCTAAGTATGCCTTGCCACCGTCTTTGTATGGTGCACTTTCACGTATTCCTGGCTCTGTGCGAGCTAGGCCCTGTTTTCTGTCATCGAGCCTCTTTTCAAAGTCATCTCTGCCTCCTGAAACTGCAACGTGGGATGCCCCCCCGTGAACTCTGTCCTACTCCCTGCGAGGCGAGCGGAGCCTGGCTCGGTCTGCTTGCTTGCCAAAGACAGTATTTTACCTTCACGTTATCAGCATAGCCAAGCTCAGCTTCCCGAAAACACATTCCAGTCCAGCAGAATAGATAAACAACCCCTCAGCTACAGAGCAAAGGGCCCGGCCTTTCTGTCTCCATGCAAGTAATTCATAGCTCCCGTTACCATGGTAGGCCCATGGCCCCCTCGCTTTACACTCAGACACGTAGGCACATATGCACGCATTCATAGTCAAGTATAGGATAGCCTCTGCCCAAGAGACCTTTCCTTCTAGATAATATGGTTCCCAAACATCAGATATCAGATATGATATAGGAACGAGTTGATCTGACATGCCAGACTTCTGTCTCTTTCCTCTAGTGTAAATGTCAAGTCCCCTGCACCCTCCAGCTTCACGTCAATCCCACGTCATGCAGCTGCGCGCGCATCCAGACCTCAGATTTCCGCTGACATTGCAAGATTTCTGCTATGTACACACCCACTTGTGACACTTTTTTGTGACGTTTCTAGCACACACCTCTGTGTACGCCCTAGTTCACGCCTTCTGATTACGTATTGCTAACACGTGTGTGCTCTTATCTTGTTTCTCTCAGCTGTTACGCCTTCTGTATTGATTTCCATTATGTGCATTAAGTATAAAAGTTATGTATTGTCAATAAAGTATGCTCTATCCCTTCCTGAACCCCAGTGGTGTCAGGAATCCGATATCCGGTTCAAGAACCATTCCTTTTTAAGGAATAAAACCCCTAAGAACTCTAACACCACGGACTCTGCGTCTTTCTTTCCGATTGAGTTATTTTATAAGTACTTACCTGCATAGAAATTAGGACGGTAATTAAATATTTACCACATTAATTTGGCGCCCGAATAGGGACCCCTCCCCCACCCCACGCGCCGGTTGGTGCGTTGCAACCTTTGCCCCCTGCCATAGTCAAGACGGACAACTACGCGTACCCGCAGGATTTCCTGTATCTCCCTCAGGCCTACGGAGGTGACGGAGACTGCGATCAGCACCCAGACGAGGCGGTGAGGAGTGCGGAGGATCCCGACCAGAGCCTAGCCGAAAGAAGCAAGGTCCGAGGTGTCAAGAGGCCCACCAGTTCCGAAGTATTCACGTATCGAGTCGAGTCGAGTCCAGTCCGGTCCAGTCCAGTCGAGTTTTTCCGAGGCCTTCTGTTCCGTGCTTCCCGGTGAGTACCGTTGCTGGGGACGCATCTAGACAGGTGCATTATTATGTATCCGGTAAAGACGGGTTTGGGTACACAAACACGGTCTGCACTGTTTTAGACAGTGTATCTGTGCTGTTTAGCAGTACATCAGGCATTCAAGTTCTTGCACTGTTCTTGGCAGTGTATCTGTACTGTTTAGCAGTATATAAAGTATTCAAGGTTTCGATTTTTGTTCTCGTTTTCTGGAGTTCAAGGGTAGTCCATATGTGTTCAAAATGTTTCATGTGATTAATGTCGTGGTATGAGTGACTGTTTGATGTACATTACTGTGTTTTTGTATAACTAGCTGTGTTCAGAGTCAGTAACAAGTATCGAGTGTCCAGTACCAAGTAACAAGATGCCGTTTTTCAATAAATTAAGACAGATAGGAACTAGGAAAGGGATACTAGAGGAAGAAATTCCTGTCCCCCCTAGGGACACTCCTGGAAATTTTATGTACCACAAGCATGGCTTAGATGCCATACTGTATCTAGATTTATGGGCCGATTATACCAAGCACCTAGAAGAGAGACACAGGTGGGGCTGCTACAGGAACATGGGATGCCGAGTGCATCATGAGAGTAGAGGAAGCGCTATGGAAAAAGAAAGCCAGACAATCCCAGAAAGATGCCATAGAATTGTGGCGTAAAGAATCGCATAAACGTACAGAAAAAGCACTCCGAAAAGCAGAAAAACATAGAGAAGAGTCAGATGAGGTCCGAGAAAATGAATTAGTTATTGAAGGTATCCGAGTAAAAGCAGAACAAGTAGACCGCATGCGAAACACTCTTGCCAATGGCATGTATTTAGTGGCCGAGGGTTTGCCTAAGGCCACTCCAGAAATACCGAAAGATCTGCCGCCACCATTGGTTCCAACTAAAGTAAGTCACAGGACCACCAAAGACATATTCCTTACTTCCTATCTAGACGATGTAGCTCCCGCTTACACCAATTCACGTACCAATGTACCGCCTACTGACGGTGACGGTGGTGGCAACCCACTCCCAGACAATGCCCAGCCCGTACCGCAACAAAGTTCACCCGTCCGACAACCTGTTCTACCTGTTCCTCCACCACTTCCTACACCTAAGATTAATACACTGAATCCGTTCGGGCCTGATCCTGGTAAAAGACAAGTTCAGTTACACACACACACTCCACAGACAAGTCATGCTCAAGCCTCTGCCTCAGGAGGTGCAACACGAGGTTACCAGACCCCGCCGCAAACACACAGATTAAACCTTAGGGACGTATTAAAGCAACGTACACCCCGAACACCAAGTTACGACATGCTTAAAGAACCCCTTCCAATTTGCAGATACGATCCAGTACCCGGTAAAGACGATAGAATGTTGTTAGCATCTCTACGCTTACGAAAAGTTACAGATTACTTAGTGTTATTCCCAGGAATGACTGAACACCTAGATAGAATATATCATTTTGTCCAGACTGGGGAAGATCCTGACAGTATTAAAGAGGCCCTGGCTCACCAGAAAGCTGACACTCAAGGTTGTATATTACGTTTCTTCATAAATTGTTTAATAAGAGAACGAGACAGGCCTGGAGTAGACAAAGACGAGATGGACGCACTAAACAAGTGGGGTCAGAATATAGCCGATGGAAACCATGATAAACAGAGTTGTATAGCAAGTATGTACAGAAGAATCAGAAAAGCAGTAATAGAAATACACGAAAAGGAACAAGAAAAGGAAAGAGATAGCGACAGGAATAACTCATCCGAGGAGGACGAACCAGAGGAATCTGACACGGCTAAAGAAATGATAGCGTATGTAGGAAAGGGAAATTACCTAAAGAAAGGCATTCGTCCAGAAAGCAAGAGAGTTTTTCTCTCTGGCATCTCAAAAACGAGTTCTCCTGAATATCTGTTTCAAGTTACCGATAAAATTCTTCAAGAACGAATGGGGTACCATGTACTCAATTCTATGGATGAACAAGAACTAGCCCGGTCAGCAGTACTATGGGCTGACAATTCTAGCACATATAATGATGATACAGTAGCACAGACATTTTTGAATCTTTCCCCAGACGAGCAGAAATTAGCTGGTATGTACATGATTCAGCATCTCATCACGTTATACAGACATCAACATTCTGATCCAGGTCCCTTACCTGATACATTAGAAGCACTACTTATGAACAGATGGAGAGGCCTAAGTACCAGGTTAATTCAAATAATTCTAGAACAACGGCACAGATATAACGCTTTCTTAGGCCCACAATATGTTCCAGCTCCGCCCCCAGAAAGAAAAATGTTTCATTTTGACAGGCAGAATCCTTTACGAGAAGTACACCCAGTTATGAATAACGATAATACCCTAAGACGTGTATTTGTGTACACACCTTTAACAAAGTTGGAATTGTTAGTAATGAAGAAACTAGTACCCTGTCACGATAAAGACCCTGCAGGTTTTCACCGAGAACTTAAGGACATGTTACTCATGGGAGATTACACGTATACGGATATTATGAAACTGTTAAAAGTACTGTTGCCCACGGGCATTTACGAGAAACTCAAGGAAAAAGAATGGGAGGTGGGAGACAAAAAGATTATTTGGACTGAAATAGAAGACGAGGAAATAGGTCGTACTCCAGGGCTAGGCCTTGGGGACAAAGCTAAAGCATTACCAGGTTTAATAGTACAGGTTTTTCCAAGATTACTGACAACTAAAAAGGAAGACTGGGACGCAATCTCAGCCTGTAAACAGAAACACGATGAAGATACTAGTGACTTCTATTCAAGATTCGAGAAATGTTTCATTATAAATAGTGGCCTGAAACCAGGTAGCGAGTCATACCCGCACCTTTTTGTAACAAAATTAGTCGAGAATTCCCTGACACAAGTTAAGAACCGTGTATATAAAGTCGAAAGTACATGGCAAGCAAATACGCCATCCCAGATGTTACAAATGTTACACTATCACCAGAACAGAATTAGAGAAGAACAAGATCACGAACAGAGACGTATGAAAGACACGAAAATGAAAATGCTAGTGGCCCAGTCGGTTCCAGCCGACGGTCAGAAAAAGGGTGTGACCCAGACAAGTAATTCAGCAGCTCCTGTTAAAGGGACATGCAACTATTGCAAACAACCAGGTCACTACGTAAACGAATGCCCCGTCCTGAAACACAATATATCAACAGGTAAAACTAAAGAAAGACCGCGTCAGCCTAGACAAGACCAGGTCCAGCAACAGACTTCACAGAATATACAGCCTATGCATGCTCCACCACATACAGTACAGACCGTAGCGGTATCACAGCCACAGCCCATTGCCGCGACGCAGCAAGTTTCGCAGCAGATGTACCAGTATGCCCAATCTGATTATCCCGATTATCAGCGATACACATGAAACAGCCTAGAGAGGGAGGTTGGCTTGCCTCTTATTGAGATTCCTGTAGATCAAGAGGGTCCTTATGTACATAGTCAAGTATTGGGAAAAGACAGAAAGTTTTTAATTGACACAGGGGCAAGTCGCACAACGATCAGTCATGACGAAGTTCCAGGGGCACCCCTCTCAGGCTCACAGAATGTTTCCCTTGGTTTTTCAGGACAGCCTATTGTAAATGAAGTATCAGAACCTGTCCCCCTAGCAGTAGGTCCATTATCACGTGTTACAGACCTGTTACTCATGAAGTCATGTCCAGAAAACTTGCTAGGTATCAAGACACTGAAGGCTCTAGGAGCAGTGATATGTTGTTCTCCGGAAGGAGTTAGACTTTTCCTACGTGACTTTAAAGGTCACTATGTACTACGAGAGTTTGATGTCAGATTGAAAAATGTACCGAAACACCTGTGGGCACAAGGCCCAACCGATGTAGGTTGTATGCACATTACACCATACCGTGTAACACTCAAACCAGGAGTTGTTTTACCCCGAATCAGACAATACAAGTTACCGCCCGATGCTGTAGTGGCTTTACTGGAAATCATTGAAGAGCTCATTGCCCAAGGAGTGGTCGTAGAAACCGACTCCAATATCTGTAATTCCCCTATCATTCCGATTCTTAAACGTACTGATCCCAATGCACCACCAGTATATCGGCTGGTGATTGATTTACGAGAACTGAATAAATGCATTGTACCACAGTATCCTGTGGTTCCCGACATCTCATCCTTATTGACTGCTATTGATTCAGAAGCGACGTTCTTTACTGTAATTGACCTCAAGAACGCCTTCTTCAGTGTACCCATTGATCCAGAGAGCCAATATCTCTTTGGATTCAGTTTAAATGGCCGAAGCTTCAAATTTTCACGCGCACCTCAAGGATTCACAGAAAGCCCCAGCATCTATAGCCAAGCACTGAAAAGACAACTTGACTGTATCCAAATGCCAGTTAACACTGCCTTACTCCAGTACGTCGATGATCTGCTGATCACCGCACGAAGTGAACCCGAATGTGAACAAGCATCACTGACAGTTTTACATTTTCTGGCCGACAAGGGACACAAGGTGTCTCCTTCGAAGCTGCAATTCTGTGTTCAGCAAGTGGTGTACCTTGGGCACTTGCTGTCCAAGTGGGGAAGACAGCTCACACCTGATCGAGTTCAGTTAATTGCACAGTTACCACAACCCAAGACACAAAAGGAAGTGCGGGCCTTTATAGGCCTCACCTCGTACTGCAGACAATGGATTCCTCAGTATACATTTCTAGCTAAACCACTGATACAGTTGACAACACAGGAGGCAGCGACTTCGACTGTCCTCCCTTGGACTCAGGAACATACACAGGCTTTTGAAGAATTAAAGAAAGCTTTATGTCAAGCACCAGTTCTAGCGACACCATGTTACAGCAAACCTTTTACACTTTTTGTTACAGAACGTGATGGTACAGCATTGTCTGTCCTCACACAAGATCAAGCAGGTTCACATAAGCCTTGCGCTTATTTTTCAAGTACATTAGATCCAGTGGCCCAGGCTCTGCCTGCGTGCTTAAAATCAGTTGCAGCGACAGCCCTAGCAATCAGACAAAGCGACTCAATAGTATTAGGACATCCACTGACAGTACAAGTTCCACATTCTGTAGAAGTCCTTCTAAACCGAACACAGACTCAACACCTGACTATAGCACGACTGACAGGTTATGAATTGACACTATTCCAGCCACACATAGAAATCAGACGCTGTAACATTCTAAATCCTGCAACATTGTTACCCTTGGTTATGACAGATTCAGCCCCGCATGATTGTATAGAGATCATTAATGCAGTAACAAAGCCCCGACGAGACTTAACAGATGTTGCACTGACAAATCCAGACCTGACACTTTACGTGGACGGTTCATGTATGAGAACAAGCACAGGAGAATTAGTGGCCGCATATGCAGTGACCACTGAAACTGAAGTCAAAGAAACACACCGTATTGATACACTGTCCGCTCAAGCAGCAGAGCTTATCGCTCTGACCCGAGCCTGTATACTAGCCAAGAACAGAAATGTTAACATATACACAGATTCACGTTATGCTTTCGGAGTCGTACACGACTTCAGAGTGTTATGGCAAGAACGAGGTTTCTTGACCTCTCACGGTGCCAAGATCCAACACAGTCCCCTCATTCAAGCACTGTTAGAAGCAATACATCTGCCTTCAGGCATATCCATCATGAAGTGTAAAGCACATACTAAAGTTACAGACTCTATCTCCCAAGGTAACGACCTGGCAGACCAAACAGCAAAACTTACCGCATTGACTCACACCCAGACAACTGATGTGACAAAGACAATAGTACCGACACATTGTATGACAGTTAGGGATCCCACACTAGATGTAATCGATATTCAGACAAACGCTACTAATTGTTGGATATGTGGCCGACTCCCTCCCTACCAGAAATACAGGGGAGTTCTGCCCCTCTTCCCGTACCCGTTCACACACAATGGTTCATGTGGCGCCTGGTTTAGTTTGATTAATTCCTTAGATTCAAACTCCGTAGTTTATCAGGGTAACTGGGTATGGGGAAACCTGAATACAGTTTTGCATAGAGTATGTTATCCTGACAAAGAGGGACTTCCCAAAAGGACAGGGACTGATCTAGAAAATGAAGTATATGGACTAGGAAAGCTTACACTTAATCTCATGATTCTGAATGTTGAATCCGAAACCGAGCCAGACTTGCCCACTATGTCAGTACTACCAGTCAAAGGTGAATTATGTGTCAGAAAGAATGGTTCAGTACACCTGGGTCATAGTAAATGTACTACTGTGGTCGAATTTAGTGATAAGGGCAAGTCCACATTTAAAGCTACACGTCATTCCTATTTCATTTGTGGTCAGACAGCATATATACGTTTGCCTCTAGATTGGGATGGGACCTGTTACATTGGATTCCTACTGCCACCTGTTTTCCTAGCTCCATCTGATTATCATAGAAATTCCCGTCTAGTTCACAGACCAAAAAGAGATCTCCCAATTGTCGACTATACTGAGACAGCATGGGAACAGTACACAGATTTCAATAAAGGTTTCTTTCCCTATTTAGGAGCTATCTTTAATAGTAAGTCTATCCGTCACTTGACCAGAACTCTTGAAGCAGTAGTAAAAGAGACTACTTCCGCCCTAGGTAACTTGACTGAGGAACAGTCTGCTATGAGACTTGTCGTTCTTCAAAATCGTCTTGTTATTGACGTCATACTAGCCGATCGAGGAGGAGCCTGTAAGGTCCTCGGGTCAGCTTGCTGTGTTTTCATTCCAGATAATGCTCCGTCCGTATATAAGGCTATTACACGTCTCCATAAGATAGCTAGTCAGATACATCAGAATCCAGGCTTGTACGCCACATCCTGCACTCCCCGTTCAAGTCAACGTTCTAAATCCCGTATGAACAAGGATGAGCAGATGATGCTAACTACACAAATAAATGGATTAATGAAGATTGATATATCATGAAGGGTCCGTAGGGATCAAGGAGGGAATGAGGAAATATAAATTTTATGGTCAAGAAATGTTCCCTAACGTGTACCCCACCGTCTCCATGTACCAGCTTAAAGTGCATGTAACTTCCCTCCTGTGCCAGCTATGAAGACGCAAATACATTTGCGTCCAACGTTAACATGTCCTCTTTCAGATCCACCCTGAATGGGTCGGATATTCCGTTCCTAAGTATGCCTTGCCACCGTCTTTGTATGGTGCACTTTCACGTATTCCTGGCTCTGTGCGAGCTAGGCCCTGTTTTCTGTCATCGAGCCTCTTTTCAAAGTCATCTCTGCCTCCTGAAACTGCAACGTGGGATGCCCCCCCGTGAACTCTGTCCTACTCCCTGCAAGGCGAGCGGAGCCTGGCTCGGTCTGCTTGCTTGCCAAAGACAGTATTTTACCTTCACGTTATCAGCATAGCCAAGCTCAGCTTCCCGAAAACACATTCCAGTCCAGCAGAATAGATAAACAACCCCTCAGCTGCAGAGCAAAGGGCCCGGCCTTTCTGTCTCCATGCAAGTAATTCATAGCTCCCGTTACCATGGTAAGCCCATGGCCCCCTCGCTTTACACTCAGACACGTAGGCACATATGCACGCATTCATAGTCAAGTATAGGATAGCCTCTGCCCAAGAGACCTTTCCTTCTAGATAATATGGTTCCCAAACATCAGATATCAGATATGATATAGGAACGAGTTGATCTGACATGCCAGACTTCTGTCTCTTTCCTCTAGTGTAAATGTCAAGTCCCCTGCACCCTCCAGCTTCACGTCAATCCCACGTCATGCAGCTGCGCGCGCATCCAGACCTCAGATTTCTGCTGACATTGCAAGATTTCTGCTATGTACACACCCACTTGTGACACTTTTTTGTGACGTTTCTAGCACACACCTCTGTGTACGCCCTAGTTCACGCCTTCTGATTACGTATTGCTAACACGTGTGTGCTCTTATCTTGTTTCTCTCAGCTGTTACGCCTTCTGTATTGATTTCCATTATGTGCATTAAGTATAAAAGTTATGTATTGTCAATAAAGTATGCTCTATCCCTTCCTGAACCCCAGTGGTGTCAGGAATCCGATATCCGGTTCAAGAACCATTCCTTTTTAAGGAATAAAACCCCTAAGAACTCTAACACCACAGACTCTGCGTCTTTCTTTCCGATTGAGTTATTTTATAAGTACTTACCTGCATAGAAATTAGGACGGTAATTAAATATTTACCACAGATGAGTGGGTGGAAGAGTGTATGGATGAGTGCACGGATGGATAGGGTGAAAAGGTGGATGAATGGATGATGGCTGAGTAAAAGGGTGGATTGAGGGATGGATGAGTGAAATGATGGATGGACGGATACGTGATGGATAGGTTTGTAAATGGATGAATATGGACACAGATGGAAGGACAGAATGAATAGTGAAAGACTGAATGATGGATGAAAGTATGATTACACATTGTAAGCCCCATTATTTTAAACAACATTTCTTATACATTTACTTTCACATTTATATGAATGATTGTCTCTATATAATATGTGTGTGTTGTAAAACACTCCAACACTCTGCCCCCACATACTTGGGATGAGTAGCACTATAGAAGAAATTAAATACACGAGAGAGGGTCTATGTGAAGATGAGTGGCGCCATTGGAGGGTGGTATCAAGGCCAGACTGGCTGGACCGGACATCAGGCGTTTTCTCTGGGAGCTGGAAAGGTGGGGGCAGTTTTGTTACCACAAAAAGACCTGCACATTTACTTAAAGCTGCGCGCACACTGACACACCATGAAGTGCACTATTGTCTCAACCTAATATGAACCTATTTTCACTTGTACTTTAGTAGTTGTCTATTTACTTACTTATATACTATTGCGCAACCTTCTCTGATGTGTCTGTAAAACGTACCTTTTGTCCTGAATTTTGACTTCCTGTCCTGAATTTTTGTCCTGAATTTTGACCCTTTGTCCTGAATTTTTACACTCACTGACTTGATTTTGCACCCATGTCAGTTGGTCCCCTATGCAAGGCGTGACGTGTCCGAGGCCAGTCAGTGATGTAAGTAAATTGGCCATTGACAAGTGGCTTCGCCTAAACAAATGAAAGAGAGCAGCATGTATACATGAAAAAGGGAAGTATATATAAATGAAAGAGAGCAGTATATAATGATGAAAGAGAGCAGTATCTTTAGAAGAAAGTGAGCCATACATAAAGAGGAAAGATCAGTATGTATAGATGTCTGCGAACACTATATATAGATGAAAGAGATAAGTATCTATAGATTAGATAGCAGTGTGCATAGATGAAAGAGAGCAGTATATAATGATGAAAGAGAGCAGTATGTATACAAGAAAGTGAGCCATATATATAGATGAAAGAGAGAAATATATATATATGTATGCAAGCACTATACATAGATGAAAGAGAGCAGTATCTATAGATTAAAGAGAGCAGTGTATATAGGTGAAAGAGAACAGTGTATATAGATAAAAGAGAGCAGTATGTATAGATGTATGCAAGCAGCATGTATAGATGAAAGAGAACATCATGTGTAGATGAAAGAGAGCAGTGTATATGGATTCTAAAAGTGCAGTATATATAGATGAAGGAGACCAGAATATCTAGAGGTATGTGAGAAGGATATAAAGGTGAAAGAGAACAGCATGTGTAGGTGAAAGAGAGCAGTATGTATTGGTGAAATAGAGCAGCATATATAGATGTTTGTGAGCAGTATATAGAGATGAAAGAGAGCAGTATATATAGATGAAAGAGAGCAGTGTGTATAGATGTATGTGAGCAGTATATATAGATGAAAGACAGCAGTATGTATAGATGAAAGAGACCAGTATATATAGAAGACAGTGAGCCCCATACATAGATGAAAGAGCACAGTATATAAAGATGTATGTGAGCAGTATAAATAGATGAACTAGAGCAGTATATATAGATGAAAGTGAGCTGCATATATGGAAGAAAGGGAGCAGTATACTTAGATGTATGCGAGCCGTATATATAGATGAAAGAGAGCAGTGTGTGTAGTTGAAATAGAGCAGTATGTAAGATTAAAAGAGAGCAGTTTGTATAGATGAAAGAAATCAGCATATATAGATAAAAGAGAGCAGTGTGTATAGATGAAAGAGAGCAGTACATATGGATGAAAGATGGCAGGCAGTATGAATATAGATGAACGTGAGCAGTATATATAGGTAAAAGAAAGCAGTATGTATAGATGAAAGAGAGCATCATATTTAGATAAATGAGAGCAGTGTGTAGAGATGAAAGATATTAGTTTGTATAGATGAAAGAAAGCAGTATATATGGATGAAAGAGAGTAGTATGTATAGATGAGAGAGAAGTGTGTGCAGATGAAAGAAAGCTGTATGTATAGATGTATGTGAGCAGTATATATAGATGAGAGAAAGCAGTATGTATAGATGTATGTGATCAGTATAATATAGATGAAAGAGAGCAGTATGTATAGACGAAAGAGACAAGTATGCATAGAGGAAAGAGTGCAGTATATATAGATGAGACCATCATATGTAGATGAAAGAGAGCAGTGTGCACAGATGAAAGAAAGCAGTATATATAGATGTATGCGAGCAGTATATATGGATGAAAGAGAGCAGTATATATAGATGAAAGAGAGCAGTATGTATAGATCTATGAGAGCAGTATATGTAGATGAAAGAGACCAGTATATGTAGAAGAAAGTGAGCCATATACATAGATGAAAGAGCAACGTATATATAGGTGTATGTGAGCAGTATATATAAATGAAATAGAGCACTATATATCGATGAAATGGGCCATATATTTAGAAGAGAGCAGTATAATTTGGTGTATGCGAGTAGTATATATAGATGAAAGAGAGCAGCTCGTGTAGTTGAAAGAGCAGTATGTATAGATGAAAGAGAGCAGAATGATGTGTAGATGAAAGAGAGCAGTTTGTATAGATGAAAGAAAGCAGTATATATAGATGAAAGGTGGCAGTATATATAGATAGATGAAAGACAGCAGTATATTTAGAAGAAAGTTAGCCATATATATGGATGAAAGAGAGCAGTCTGTATAGATGAAAGAAAGCAGTATATATGGTTGAAAGATAGCAGTATTTATAGATGAAAGAGAGCAATATGTATAAATAAAAGAGAGCACTTTGTTTAGATGAAAGAAAGCAGTATATGTAGATGAAAGAGAGCAGTATAAATGGATGCATGAGAGCAGTATATATAGACGAGAGCAGTATAAATGGATGCAAGAGAGCAGTATATATAGATGAAATAGAGCAGTATATATAGATGAAAGAGAGCAGTATATATGGATGAAAGAGAGCAGTATATTTAGAAGAAAGTGAGCCATATATATAGATTAAAGACAGTAGTATATATTGATGAAAGTGAACAGAATATATCGATGAAAGAGAGCAGTATGTGTAGATGAAATAAAGCAGTAGGTATAGATGAAAGAAAGCAATGTGTATAGCTGTGAGAGGGCAGTTTGTATACATGGAAAAAAGCAGAATATATATAGATGAAAGTGGGAAGTTGGTATAGTTGAAAGAGAGCAGTGTATATATAGATGAAAATGAGCAGCATATATAGCTGAAAGTGAGCTGTATATATAGATATATAGATAAAAAGAATCAGTATGTAGAGATGAAAGAGAGCACTGTATATATGAAAGAGAGCAGTATGTATAGATAAAAGAGCAGTATATATACATGTATAAACATATGTATATATGTGTGTGTATATGCTGTGAGTACTGGATCCCGCCAATTAGAAGGAAGCAGAGACGGCACACCAGGAAACCTTGCACAAAACCCTTTATTGTGCACTCGTGTGTGTATATATATATATATATATATATATATATATATATATATATATATATATATATATATATATATATATATATATATATATATATATATAAAAAAAACAGCGCACTTTTCCTTAGTGCCTCCTCGCACAAACAGGATCACGGACACAAAGTATGCTGGTGCCAGATTTTCAATTTATTTTATTTTTTAGTGCTGGAACGGTGAATGCCTCAGACGCGTTTCGGACACGGGGCTATATATATGAGAGCAGTATGTACAAATGAAAGAGAGCAATATATATGTATGAAAGAGAGCGGTATATATAAATATATGAAAGAGAGCAGTATGTATACATGAAGGTGAACAGTATCTATGTATGAAAGAGAACAGGATATATAGGTGAAATAAAGCAGTGTGTATAGATGAAAGTAAACCGTATATATAGATGAAAGAGAGCAGTATGTATAGATGAGAGTGAGCAATATTGCGGCTCTTTTCAGCACCTCTCTTCGGTCCAGACAGACACTGTAGTAGGTATCAACCAATGTGGTGATGCTTAAAAACAATTAATGATGGTCCTTCCCTGACTTTGTTATGGATAACTGTTCACTTTTCTCTTCCTAGAGTGATTTAGAACACTTAAAACATTAGGATGTGTATATTATTCTATCATTTCACCAATACGGTAGAAGTGGGAAAGAAACATTGTAAACATAAAGTACATCCCACTTTCAAAGTTGGGAAAGTGCTTCCTGGGTCACATTCTACTCATGGCAAAGTCTTAGTTATATCCAGGACAGACTTGTTCTGCCTTGCAATGTAGTATTATATAACAAAATAAAAGCCACAGCTGAGACGTTTCTTTGGCCTACAAGGATTTGGGGTACGTCTCTTTTTTCCCTAATAAGCACCTCTCTAAGTAGTCTTTTTTTGCTATTGTTACAGAACCTTTTTCTGGTCCTGAGGAGAACCCCACCACCAATAGGGGTTCGAAACGCGTCGACCACCTTAGTCCCGTATCTGGCTCATACTCTTTGTGTTACAACGGTCCCATTATCATCAACGAGAAAAGTGGATACTTTTTCTGAATTGCTATCAGCAAAGACTCTTAAAAACTGTGAAATCACAAAAGGATTACCTCCATTTATTTATGACCCATACGTGGACCCTCTGTCATTTCAGTTTGGTTCATATTGTATGATTGTGTTGTGTATGACTGAATGGCCAAGTATGTTTTAAGTGTGTAAATGTCTTTTTTGTTATTCACGTTATTAATGTATATATTTTATATATAATTGTTTGTATTTCCATGCACTAAAATATAGTGTCAGAAACAAAGAAAAATTTAAAAAGATTAAAATTTTGTATGCGCTAAGCAGGTTGTTTTTGCTTGATTCAAAACAGCTATTTTTCAAATCCTTGTAGGCCAAAGAAACGTCTCAGCTGTGGCTTTTGTTTTGTTATATAGTTCTGGTTTGACTCAGTCGCGCTGAGTTAGGAGACAAGGCCCTTGTGTGTTTTTTGCAATGTAGTATGTCATTGGTGCTTTTGTGGGGTCAGTGGTGATTTACTGCACCAAGATATTGCTAGATTAGTGGCATGTGCTATATAAATTGTGTCACTCCCTCTCTCAGCAATCAGGACGTTCCCCGTGCACACTCTGTTCCAACTAAAATAGGTTTAAAATTGCAACGAATCACAACTCTTGTGGTCCGTACTGCTCTTAAAGTCCCATGTAATAGATCTCACAATGGGCCTATCTTGCTTTTTCTCTTGAACAAATTAGGTGTAGCCTTTACTGGAGAATGTTGTTTTAATGCCCTTGCTATTTTTTTGTTCTGTTAGATTCTCTTTTTTATCATGTCTTGGCTAAGGGGGCTACTCAACATAGTGGGGTGTGAGTTATGGTGTGCATTGTGCTACAAACCATGACTTGCGATTTTAGAGTTTTTTGCTTTGTTCTCGCTGAAGCATAACTGAACTTTAATTGTCGCTTTTTTCTGTACATTTTGTGGGATCTTATATTATGTACCACATGTGCAGAATTTAAACTGGTGTTTGCCTGCCGAGCCCACTGGCATTTACTTTTTGGGGCCATTGAGGCCACTGTTATTTATTTTTCCTTATCAGACATTCCCCAAAACACACAAACAAAAATAATTAACCTCTTTGCCGCGGCACGAATTCCGCCATGGTGCGAGGGGGGCGGGGTTGGACGTGGCGCTGCGGTACTCATGACGGCTCCCGGCCGTCATAAATCACGGTGGGCGTGTGCTCATGACGGCCCGGAGCCGTCAGAATTCTGCCCACTGATTAATTCTCCAGCACATGCGGGGAATTAACACCGCGTGGGCAGAGCTGCAACATTCTGACGGCTCCCCGCCTTCATGAGCACACGCCTACTGTGACTCATGACGGCCGGGAGACGTCATGAGCACCGAAAAGGTTAAGTACGATTAGTCGGAAAAAAGTAAACAAGGAGAAAGCAGGGGCCTGCAAGCGTGTAATAATGGAGCATGGACCGTGTGGCAGTGGACTAAAGAGGACTGAGGTGGATTCTGGACTAAGCAGATTTGGTATTTGATGAGGGAACTTTTAACAGCTCTGGCCGTTGTCTTTTGAACAGTGCTTTGGGCACCGGCACTCATTATGTTACTAATTAAGCACTGGACTGCATTCTTTTGCCATATACATATTATGTACTGGATATGGCCTTTTGGCCAGGCCCTACCTGTCAGGAGTTTACTCAGGCCTCTGCATTCATGATCTCACAGAAAGACTTAACCTACTTGAGCAGCGTTAGGGCCCTTATCACATAGGGTCCAGGGAACTTATGTCAGGAGCCCTCCATCTCATGGCTCAGGTGTCACATTGTGGGTGCTACCTTTTGTATGAGACACCATTCTAGCCTTAAACATCATGGAGGTTTATGGGGCTAGAGCAGGAGATGACTCGTGATGCTACCTTGATAGCGCCTAGCTCATTCAATAAGTGACGTATTCTCAAGGGTGAAATCTCGCAAGATTTGGCAGCCATCTTGGACAGATCCCTGCTAATTGAGGCAGCTCCAGCCACTTCTTATGTATTCCAAGTATTGTTGTTTTGGTTTAGCGATAGCAGTACAGAAAGCCCACGAAATATCCAGGCGTCCCTATGGACTGGAGGAAGCTCCAGGGATGTTCCTATGCCAGAAGGGACGTCTTGCAAGTAGAAGACTTCAGGGAAGTAAGTCCTGTTTATTGTGTGGAAAAAAACGGATACTGGAATCGTAGCAGTTAGTGAACATCGAAGAGATTGCTGTTCTCTCAAGGAACACATATACAATAAGGCATTGGACCATGGCAGTAAAGGAATGTGCTGAAAAGCGGTATAAAACCACATTATCATGATCTTTATTACCACAAAACTTAATAATGATGATGACGATGAGAATAATAATATTAACGTTATTATGATTATTATTGTAGTTCACTTTTGACTTTTCCACCTGAACTCCAGCCAGCATTCTTCGGGACCAACGCTCCACCTGACTTCGGGGCTCGTGAATGAAAGGCTCGTCGAGGGAGGGTGCAAGGAGCGAATGAGGAGGATTCTTTGTCCATAGACAGGCCTATTGCAAGCTCAGCTGTTGCGAAATGTTCTTTGGGACGGTGGGAGGGTAATGGCAGGACCTCCAGGGCCTTAACAGACCCTATAGGCTGCCACTACCGATAAAGCTGCTTGTTACGATGTTGCCCTGTGTAGTGACTCCAAGGGCCTGATGTCGGTGCTCAGTGCTTTAAATGGGAAAAAATAAGTGCAGGTACTCATTAAAATAAGCTAGAGGTGTGGCAAGTGGGCGGAGATAGGGGCGGGGCTAAGGGAAAGATATGATGGTACTTTGTACTTTATTAACTGTACAATTAATTAAAATCATTACAGTAAAAAAAGGGAGAAAGAAAGAACGATTCATGTATAAAAAACTAAAAACAGTGATTACAAATTTCTTTGTTAAATAAAATGTGGTACTTCTGTACTGAATAAAAAAATTCAGCATCTCTGAGTCCCACATAGTTGGCCTTTCCCCAACTTTTGTGGACCTGTTCCTGAAGCCCCCATTTGTGCCCTGAGATTGGTCTGCATTAGTGAGCACTTGAGCTGGCCTCTGTGGCGCACTAACAGCCAGATTCATGAAGCCGAAATCGGCTCACAAAGGGCCAGATTCTGAGAATCTGGCCCTTTGCGAGCGCTATTTTTGCATTTGGGATTCATCGCAATTCTAGAAATCGCTAAATTTCGATTAATTGCACTTAAGGAATCTCAATTTGAGAAAACGTTTTGGTCGAGGATTGGATTGCACTGCTACATGTTTTAGTAGGGCTAGTGCAATACACTAAATGGGACTGGATGACTGCCTGGGAGGGGGCGGGAGAAATCGCTTTCAGCCGAATGGTCGTTGCGCATCTGATGAACAGTGCAGGGCCTGTCTAGACCCTTCACTGTTAATCACAGCGTGATGTAAGCCCTTTCAACACCCTGCAGTCTTGGGACATTCAAGGAGGCGCTGCTGGAATCTTCAGCAGCGACTGCACTGAGCTTGAGGAGATGCCTAACCTGCGCCTGCCGTACCGATGATCAGGGTACCGGCACTCTCCCTGGCTACAGAGAAGTGCCGGTACTGACGGAAAGAAAATTCGGAAGTGCCGGTACTCAGTACCGGTGAGTACCGGCCCATCTAAAGCACTGTTGGTGCTCCAGGGCCGCCAAACGTGCAGTTCCCGCTGGGGGAAATGGTGAGTGTACACCTCAGATCCATGTTTAACCTTTGTTCTGGCTGCCCGTCCTCTATTGGGCACCAGGTCAAAAGGAGGGTCGCCGCATACCACTTAAGGCGTGGCGCCCGTCACTCGTTTGTTCCTACCCAGGACGCTGTGCGAGGCATGATAGTCTTGGGTAAGGAAAACACACATTGGTCCTGTAACCCCGGGAAAAACCTCGCTGGACCTCATTGTTTGTATCCAAGAAAAAAATGCTTTGGTGAACTTCTGGACCGCCCGCCCGCGAGGCTCTAAATGACGCTGTAGGTGTGTTTTCCCTAACGCGTAACACAAGTACTGCCGGCTTTCAGTGCCACTCCAGCGGTCTGGTCAGATGCACCCTAGACAGGGGGCGATGCTCACATTCCAGCATCGCGCAGAGCAGCTGCTGCTGTCACCCCGGGGCCTTTGGCAGCTGCTCGTTTGGAGTTAGCAGCACCCGGGACACTTAAGGACCTTGCCGGCAGCGAGTATGGACATTTACGCTTCATAAACAGTGCAGGCATTTGAGCCCCCTGGCAGTAGCTCGTGTCTACATTTCAGAAGCCTTAATATTGTTTGACAGCTGTTGACCTTTAGCCTCTCGAACAGTGTCCGTTATTCCCGATCGCTTGTCACGTAGAGCCCCTGCTGCTGCCATTTCTTGGTGGACAATTGTAGGTGCCTGCATTTGAGTGCCTTTGATTGCAGCCTATACGGACACACCAAACATACGTTTTAGGGCCCGATACAAACAATTCATCACCCTGAAACCGACTAGCGCGAAACACGAGAAAGGCAGTTCCGTCCAGCTTGTGCTAAGAGTTCAGCACCATGGTCAGCCGCCGCCCCATACAATTCAGTACCCTGAACAGCGGCCAGTGTGCACATTTTCTGTGCTCCAGACATTTTATTTTAGCATCAGGGCCAGCGGCCGGTGAAGATATTTTAGCGCCCTGTACAGAGGTCGATGAAGATATTTAAGCCTTCGAAGTAGAGGTCGATGCACACGTTTCAAAGACCCGGACAGCCTCGTCGACGATATTTCAGCGTGCTGTACAGACGGAGGTGCTGGTATTTTAATGTCCGGGACTTCGTCGGTGCAGATATTTCGGCCGCCCTGGACCGCATTGATTTCATATATTTCACAGCCATGGACAGATAGACAGAAAACATTTTTATTGTATCGTTATTTATAACCATCAATATATATAAAAAAACAGCAATCTAAAAATAGCAAATACAACTGAGCTTCAGACGAATCATAGTTTGGTCATTTGGTACTTGTAGCAACACTCAACTCCATTAAGAATCAGGGACCCGATGTACAAAATCGCGTGTTTGCGATATCCTAACAGCAAATTTTAGAGATTCAGTATTAGGAAACAGTAAGCTGTGATGTACAACAGTGGCCCACATGCATCATTGTGTCATTTTGCATTTCTTAATTTGCGAAAAATAAGGAATCGCAAATTAAGAAGTGCAAAATGCTATGCATCATTTTTTTCGCTATTTCTTTGTGATTCGGTAAAAATCGCAATTTTTACCGAATCCCAAAGAAATACCGAATTCTTAAGTTAATTTTCGCAATTCCCATTGATTCCTATGGGCCAAAAGGCCCATAGGAGTCAATGCAAATTGCGAGTGGCACTTAGAAAATTTCATGGGTGCAGGGGGGGGTCCAAAGGACCCCCCGATGCACCCCTGAAATGTATTTTTCGCATCATGTTTCACACACACATGTCCTAAGGACATGTGTGTGTGAAACATGAATGTTGAAAAAAAAACATTCAAAGCATTTTAAACACTTTTTCCAAATTTACCGAGTGGTTCAACCACTCGGTAAATTTGGAACCCTAATTGCGAATTTCCACTTGTCAAAGTAATGATGCATTGCTTTTAAGAAGTCGCACATCTGCGACTTCTTAAAAGCACCCGCAATTTTAGAACTCGCAACAATGTTGCGAATTCTAAAATTGCTTCATGCATCCCAAAAAGCACTTTTGCATTCGCAAACGGCCGATTTTAAGGAATCGCACCGTTTGCGAATGGAAAAGTGCTTGATGCATGTGGGCCAGTGTGTTTGACACTGTTAGCGATTCGCAGTGGATGGCAAACGGACCTGCCTCATCAATATTAATGAGGCAGGTCGCCATTTGCGACCCATTGTCAATGGCTAGAGTCAAAGGAATGGTGGCCGCAGAACACCATGTCTGTGATTGCTTTTAAAAAAAGCTATATATTTTTTTTGTAATGCAGCCCTTTTTTTTCTAAGGAAAATGGGAGGGATTTAAAAAATAAAAATGAAAAGCTTCCTTTTTGTTTTTTAAGAGTAGGCAGTGGTCCCACGGACCACTGCCAGCTCTTAAAAAATGTTGGCGCCCACATTCACATAGGGGAAGGGATCCCCTGGGTACCCCTTTCTGTTTGCAAATGGTTTACCACCAATTTGAAGTAGGTGGTAACTGCAAATGTTTTGCCCCCGCATTTCCTGTTGCGTAACATTCATACATACCAGTGCTAGTTGGTATTAGGTAGGGACACCCTGAATACACCTCTTCCTAATTCGGAATCGCAAAAGCAAAATGCGATTTGTTAAGAAGTTACTGAATCACATTTTGCCTTTGGTACATGGTAAAAGGCATTTTACCGGTCGCAGACGGCCTGATGATCCCTTTGAAAACGGTCTGATGATCTTGGCCCCAGATCCACTAAAGTGCAATGTGTGACATTGCCCACATGGGATGAAATGGGCACTCAAATAAAAAAAGAGAAAAAAAAGCAGGTTAACAGCCTACTCCATACACAGAGGTATGGACTTCCAAGAGTTCTGTTGAAAAAATATGGTTAATACATAACTTGTTGTTACTAAAATGCACCAAGCAGAGCCATCAAAGAGCACCTCTGCTACGTATCGAATGACAGCAACATAGTATTCATGATTAGTGAACTCCAGCAAATAATACTGTGGACGATCAAAGAACAGCCATAGAAATCTATACTACAGGTACAACAGGCAACTTTTAGTTTCAGCTATAGTTTAAAAAAAAAATTTCCAAGAGCCCAATCTAGCCCAACTCCGATGGATGAAAATGCTAGGCACTCTCCAACATGTAAGATAGTAGAACACTCTTCAATAGTAAGTTCAATAGTTTTAATGCTTATTTGAGGAATTTCACATATTCGGCTGATAGCTGCGGGTTCTCACCGCCCAGACATGTGGAAATAGCTGTGTTGCATTGTCTTATGCTGAGTGTGTGGAACAAGGGTTTCAACCAGTAGCCTCTTAAAGTTTTCAAGACTGGCAGAGGCATATTACATGGGAGAGACTTTTCTTCTTATAGTTACATAGGCAACAGTGCCGTTTCGCAGACTCAGTTAGCCACCCACATTTATAGCCTTTTGAAGGAATTAACCCTTATCTCAGCTTCAGCAAATCGTTTTTGATGGCCAGTTTCATAGGGCAGGCTAAGTACCAAGCTTTCCCCGGCTCTTGGTACAGTGAGTCACATGAACCGCCATGGGCCTTTCTGGACCGATCTTGTTTGTCCTCAATTCCTGATTGTAGCTACACCATTCTTACCAAAAGTATTGCGGTCAGCTTAGGGTCTTTGCAGATATTCCAGTCTCATGGACAGCGGACATTGCAGCTATTTCACCCTCCTGGATAGCTTTCACCTAAGTTCCCTATGTAGACAGCATGGGGGATATTTACAATAAAACGTCGAAGTGTAGTGTTACTCCAAAATTAGTTACTCTGCACCCGACATTTTTTAAATGCAGGGATACGTCATATTTACAAAAATACAGTGCATCCCTGTGTTTTCTCTAGTGCTAAAAAATCTGCCTAGCACCAGCTAAGGCACCCTTGCCCCATGGTGTAAGGGTGACTGTGCTGCAGGGGTATTTCTTTATGTGTAGAATGGGGCACCTTCCGCCACATAAACAATATTTAAAGGCAATTTGCTGTTTCTGTGTGTGCTGCAAAGTGTAGCACACACAGAAAGAGAACAAATACAAGGAGAAATTAATAATTTTTCCTCATATTACCATCTTAATACCAGGTTTTACCTGGCCTTAGTTTTTGGCTCTGACCCACTGAAACACCCATTGCACGCCCCTTTCACCCTAAGTGAAGCATGAAAATGGGACTTATTTACAAAGCTGCATTAAGCCATGTAAAGTGGCTTAACATCGCTTTGTAAATAAGGAGAAGGGGATATCACTAAAAGTGACATTCTGGTGGCGATATCCAATTGTAAATATGCCCCTATGTTTCCTACAACACTTTTGGGACCTAAGATGGCAAGACTGTGCAGCTTTCCCTGCAGACACCGTCCTGAAGGACTGGGTTCTGTAAGACCCAGCGGTGCCAGGGCACAACACCTGAAACCTTCGTGGGTAACCTGCTCCGGCGTACAAGTCACAGAGACACGGGACACTTCCTTCGGCGTCAACGATTCAAGGTTTATTTGCTGCAGGGAACACAGAGATCACGACAAGTACACAGCGTGCAACTTGGGGAGACTGCTTCAAATTGGTTCTGTAGATCGCTCCTTTTATACAGTTTTTACCCATAAGACAACATTGAACACAAAGTTTACAACCCGGTTCCCACAATTGTCCCCCAGAGGGGTCGCTTTGGTCACTTTGAAACACATAAGGTCCGAAACATAAGTGCGGAAACATTTGGCGGTTCCCAACTGTAAAAACCCATCTTCCCACCATTAGCAAATTCCAATCAGCAGTAAAACAGATCAAAATAGGAACAAGGACAGGTGTAGAGGAAGACGGAGACAGTGGTGAGATCGGAAAGGGTGTAAAAGGGGGAGGTAACGGGAAACACGAGATGCAGGCATCAAAGGGACGTGCCTAATAAGATGCACGGCTGAGACAATAAGCCCGTGCGGCAAGATGAGCCTCAAGCGGCGTCATCTGCCTTACAGTAGCATCCCCCTCGTCATAAAGACACTTACAAAGAACATGTGTCTTCCGCAAATATCTTGGGAGTCCCAGGGTCGCGAAGCGGACAACGTCCGTTCGCTGGCTACTTGAGGGCAAGAGACAAAATGGATGCCGTATTGGAGTTCTGGACTTTTTGGTTCCGTCCAGAGGTGTCAGGGTACAACACCCAAAGACCCCGGAGTCCCACCTGCCTTGGTGCACAAATGAACAGAAACACGGGCTTCTCGATGGTGGCGTCAAAGACCAAAGGTTTATTACTGCAGGGACACAGAAGTCACAGAATCTACACACGGGCAGAATCTAGGAGACTGTTCGATTTGTACATTGAGGGTTGCTCCTTATATACCAAAAATTGTGCTCTAGGCAAATATTTCACATGTCGGTACATTCCCAAACCTTTTGTGTCTCTAAACAATAAATATTTGGCGTTACACAGGAACTGTCGATAATATCTGATACCAAACATCACGAAGAGGGGTTCCCACCAGTCCATCACAATCCCTTGTCAATATTGCATTCAAGACCCGGACCGCCTCATCGTAAAGTTCGTTACCTCCCCCTAATAAAAGCCCAGAAGGAAAAAGGAGCAGAGCCAGGTGCAGAAGATAGAAAACGGGATAAGAGATGTTTGTGGGTTGTAATGGGCAAGGCTACCGGCTTCGGCCGCCTAATCATGATCAGGTACAATGGACAGGAAAACCAGTTCAGGTGGGCTGGCCTCGGGCAGAGGAGGCAGCCTTTGTCGAGTCATGCAGCTTCAGCGTGATCTGGTTTAAGGTGCACGTGTCATGTAAGAGGTGAATCTCCGGCTAAGGCTACGTGTCTTTAATCAAAGTGAAGTGAATGAAATGATCAGAGGCTATTGCATATGTGAGGGCAAGGAACCACAAAAATGGCGGCCACGATCTAAGATGGATGCCGTGTGTATATCAGAAATGTGTCAGTGGAAGGAGTGCTCTTGCTCGTAGCGTAGCGAAAACACTAGGATATACTAAATGGATCATTTGCGGTTCGCTGATACTAATTTTATGTATTTCCGACAAACTTGAAAACACGGGTTCAAGTCGTCACGGAACCGTCACGGAACCTCAGACCCTCCTTTTGCCCTTACATAGGCAATTACTCAATCTATGTCTGAATCTAGTTCTATGCTCATCAGGTCAGTGACATGTTGTTGTATCATCATCCTTTCTCGTGTCTTTTCTCCAAATGCAGGTGGTTTCCTAAAACAGGTTGTAGCACAAAGACTACACAGAGCAGGACCACACTGGATAATCAGACAACATGAGAATAGTAATATTAAGATGACACCAATGACCATTAGAACCTTCCATCCCCACGCTGAGATCAGAGTCCAAACCCACTCCATAAAGGACCAGTTTCCCTCATCTACATGTATGGAGTCCGAAATCTTGTGCAACTTAGAGATCGCCTCGTAAACTGTTGGAGCATTATTAGGAATAAAGACACAGCAGCTCGATTGGATCATTCTGCATACCCCACCTCGATCTGCAAGTATAACATCTAGAACCATACGGTTCTGCAATGTCATGAGCCTATCCGCCTGAAGCTCAGCTGTCAGATTGCTAAGGGCACCAGCAGTTTCGGTAATAGTAGATTCAACTACCCGTGTTAGCTGACGTATGTTTCTACTATTGGCCATAGGCCCCCAGAACGGAAGGAAGCCTTTGAAGAAGTCTCCAGCTTCCTGACCAGCGGTATCTTCCTTACTGAAAACACCTCTAGCTACTCTTATTCTGTGGTAATCCGGTGAAGCAGTGTATGTCGGAGGCAACAATCGAGCAATATAACATGAACCTGAAAAGTCAGCAGGCAACCATGTATAAGCTCTGTCTCGACAGATGAAGTAGGTACCCCTGGCAGTAAGGAAGGCAGGGGAAGAGTTAGCCGGAAACACATAAGTCTCTACGCACTCACTCCTCCCTAGCTGAGCTCTCGGATTTCTCCCATTACCTTGCAAACAGACCTGACCTCGGTGAGGTACGACCCAGATTGGAGTTGAGCTTTTACGCTTGCTTTCTCCTAAACTAAGGCGATACTCTGAAGTATTCCAACTTAAATATACTCGCAATTCGTCTCTAGGGTAAGATGGAGTATTATTGACGTCTTTGATCATGTCAATAATTCCCTGGACTAAAGCTTTGTTGGCAGAGTTATATTTAGTGGAGCGTGGTGGGCGTGGAGGATAGGTCTCAAGAGCATAAGCAAAGATGGTTTGAAGGGCCTGAAATGATCCATTGTAGCTGAAAGGCAAAACCAGATAGGGAATACCTTTATCCATAGTGTGGGGTATCAAGCCACACACCCAACAGTCTGTCGTGTTAACTACCAGTTGGTGTTGGTGCAAGAGCTGTACAAAAGTATTATTAATGAATTCTGAGCGTCGAGCTTGCTCATGTTCCGGAAACGAGTGAAAAGAGTGTATAGAAGAAACAGTAGAAATAGCAGGATCAAGGGGAGGTACTGTAGATACTGGCACAAAAATCAAATTTATGCTAAAGACAATTCCACCCACCAGTGTTGCTAAAACAATCAAAAATGTAATGGCACATTGCATCAAGAAACATTTGCTATGAAGAATTCTATTTAGTCTGTTTCTGCGAACGTAAATCACATTTTCTCGTTGCAGCGCAGGAAGTTCCATCTTCTACAATCCGCTCGCGACCACTGATGATGTGTACGTAGATGAAAATGCCTCTGTCAGCCCTGGGAGTTCCCAGTACTAACAGAAAGATCGACCTTGTGTCAGACCCCTGCAAATTCAAACTAGGCACACAGCCACGACCCTACGGCTACCCAGACGGCAAGGCAATTTATTAAAAACAATAAACAATAGCAAACTTCCTGGCTGAAAAGCAAAAAAGTCCAATGTATATAAATATCAAAATCACAATATGCAGTTGCCTGCTTTATTAGTTCGTTTTATGGCTTCTAAGGTTGTATCTTTTCCTTGCTGGTACTGTTTGATCGGAAAATAGTGTATCACTAGCAGCTGTTGCAGAGTTTACGTTCGCAGATGGCAAAGTTTCTTCTGATGCTGGAGACAAATGTTCAATGTTCAAAGTAGTCTTTTCAAGAGGAGAGTCACGTTTCAAAGTGTCAGAAATCAAATCGGCATCGCTGAAAGGGACAAATTTTGGAGTTATTTCAGATTCGGAGGCACCAATTCCCTTCTTCACCCAGTCGTCGTAGGGCAGCGGCAGTGGAACACGCTTTACGTGAGAAGCGTGGATCCAGTTCTTCCGGCCAGCAACACGTACAGCTGTCCTCGTTGCCAGCAGGATTTGGAAGGGGCCGATGTAGCGAGGCTGAAGATTCTTTGTCCTCGCGAAGTTCCGGACCACTATGAAGTCACCCGGTTTCAGTTGATGCCCTGGACTCTCCGGAGGCTTTGGCAAAGCATCAAAAACCTGTTGATGAATAAGACTTAATTTAGCAGTCAAGTCATAAAGATAGTCTATCAACATAGGATATTCAATGGAGCAGAATTGTTTAGGCCTTGGCACACCCCAGACATTTGCCGGGCGGCCAAATACAATCTCATATGGAGAAAGCCCTATTCTAGAATGCACTGTTGCTCTCGTTGATAACAAGGCCAAAGGAAGTGCGTCTGGCCAAGCCAAACCTGTGGATGCTTGAATTTTGGCTATTTTAAGCTTGAGGGTGCCATTGTAACCCTCGACTAAACCAGCAGACTGGGGATGGTTCGCACTATGAAATTTTTGTTTCAATCCTAGACCAGCACACACACTCTGCATAACTTTCCCTATAAACTCACTTCCGTTATCTGACCATACAATCCGTGGCATTCCATACCTAGGGAAAAATTCTTTGAGAAGAATTTTGGCAGTTGATAAAGCAGTGTTGTCCTTTAGTGGGTATGCTTCTATCCACCTGGAAAAAGCACAAACTACCACCAGGACGTATTTTAAATTGTTGCAGCGTTCCATGTGAATGAAGTCTAACTGTATTACTTCAAAGGGACAGGAAGGAGGAGCAAAATGACCAGCTGGAGTTGGAGTTCCCTTGCCAGGATTATGCATCAAGCACACCATACAATTTTTCACCACTCTCTCTGCACACTTACTGATTCCCTCATTCTTCCAAACCGGAGCTAACATCTTACATATCCCTTTAGAACTTATGTGCGCCACTCCATGCGCCATCGTCACTACTGCAAGCACATACGCATCAGGCAACATCCAACGCTGCTGTTCTGTCAAATCGATCCAACATCCATTCGAGTCCAATTTGCCCGTATTTTCTCTCCATACGCGTTTCTCTTCCTCAGTCGCTTCTTTCTGAATCTCTTTCACACTTTCCATTGTGTCCTCACACATTCCAGACTCAGCAATCCATCTTGCAGACGTAGCAACATACATTCTACTCATCATGTCTCTAGCTGTCTGTTTAGCGGTTTCATCAGCAAAGGCATTTCCCCGACCAACATCATCCGTGATTGCTTTATGAGCACTGCACTTCACAATCGCAACTTCAGTCGGTAAGGTTAGAGATTCTAACAAGTCGTTAACTAGCTGACCATGTTGAATCTTAGTCCCATGGGACGTAATGAAACCCCTTTCTCTCCACAACCGGCCAAAACTATGGGCCACGCCAAATGCGTACTGACTATCTGTAAACACATTCACTCTCTTTCCCTCAGCTAAAACACACGCTCTCGTAAGAGCTATTAACTCTGCAGCTTGGGCAGAATTCTGACTCACTCTTGCAGTCTCCACAATCGTCTTCAAAGTCGTTACCGCGTAGGCAGCAGTCACATCACCATTCTCCAATTTAAAACATGACCCGTCCACATACAGCGTACCATCTGGGTCGGATAGAGGAGTATCTCTCAAGTCGATACGACCTTTTGTCTCTTCCTCCGTTTTGAAATAACAGTCATGTGGCTCAGAATCACTCGACTCTTGATCAGTCGGCAACAATGTTGCTGGGTTCAATACATTGCATCTTTTGATCTGAATATGACTCGCTAATAACGTCAGCTCGTAACCAGATAATCTCGCACTAGTAAGGTGTTGTGTCTTCGTTCGGTTCATGAGTGTGTCCACTGCATGAGGAACCATGACCACTAGCATATTGTTCATCACCAAACCAGCAGATTGTCGAATGGAAGCTGCAGCTGCCGCTGTAGCCCTCAAACAACTAGGCAATGCTCTAGCTACCGGATCTAATGTTGATGAGAAATACGCACAAGGGCGTTGTTTATCACCAAACTTCTGTGTCAAGACACTCAACGCGCAACCTTCTCTTTCGTGAACGTAGAGCGTGAATGGCTTACTGTAATCAGGTGTGCCCAATACAGGAGCTGAACACAAAGCTTTTCGTAATTCAGCAAAACTCTTTTGACATTCATCAGACCATGGCACCGGACTCGGAACATTTTTCCCAGTCAAAGCTACCAATGGCTTTGCTAAAAGTGAAAAATTTGGGATCCATTGCCTACAGTAAGAGGTAATACCTAGAAAGGCACGTACTTCCCTCTGTGTGCGTGGAACACTCATCTGCGTAATTGCTTTTATTCTTTCTGGGGTCAACTTCCTTCCCTCCTTTGACAAGAGATGACCTAAGTAGGTTACTTCTTGGCAGCAATATTGCATTTTGGAAGGTGACACCTTATGATTCAAATTAGACAAATGATGCAATAGTGAAATTGTAGCTGTCTTGCAAGTTTCCTTGTCATCGGCAGCCACCAAAAGATCGTCTACGTACTGTACTAGGGCAGAACCTGGAGGAAGGACAAAAGAATCTAACTGGCTTTTTAAAGCTTGACTGTAAATAGATGGACTTTCACAGTAGCCTTGTGGAGCGCGTTTAAATCTGAAACTGCGACCTCCTAAACAGAAGCCAAAAATATCTCTGCTTTCCTCGGCTATCGGAATGCTGAAAAAGGCATTCTTCAAGTCGATGACTGAGAACCAATTGGCTGTAGCGGGAATCAATGTTAGCAAGGCAGTAATGTCTGGCACTACAGGAAACTGCGGAATTACAATCTTATTAACTTCTCTAAGGTCTATGACAAACCTATAGACTGGAGGCTTTGTAGGATCTGTTCGTTTCAAAATCGGCAATACAGGACTATTACAAACATTTCCTCGCGTTTCTTCAACCACACCTTTTTTAATCAAATCTTGCACAATCAATAAGAGTGCACGCTCACCTTCATTCGATATTTTATATTGAGGAATTCTTGGAAATTTCACATTCGCTTTCAAAGTTACTACATACGGTGGAATCTCTAGTAGACCTACATCATTGGGACCAGTCGCCCAAAGAGAATCAGGGAGTGAACGTAGCTCCGGCGGGAGTTTGTCCATTGACAAGTACATCGGAGAGGTGAGTCTTTTACCCAAAGTAAGCTGTACTCCTTCCGGAGAACAGTACAATGTCGCATATAGTCGTTTTAACAAATCTAAACCAAGCAGATTTTCATTACAACCTGTCGTCAAAATTAAGGGTGCTTTCAATTGACACGGTCCAACAGAAATAGACAAAGGACCAGATATCGGGTTGTACACAGGGGCGCCTGAAAAACCTACGGAAACATTTGTTGAGCCAGACAAAGGTGCGCCAGGGAGTTTCGCATGCATGATAGAACTTTTTGCGGCACCAGTATCCAACAGAAACGGTTCGACTACACCTGATGTTGCTACTGCGACATAAGGCCCACTCTGATCCACTGGAACTGATACTACTCCCTCTCTCTGTCCATGGCTGTCCTAGTACCCATTTTGTTGAAATCCCTCTTCAACTTCACAATAATCCTCAACAAGATATTGCTGAGATCTATTCTGTTGAGCTGACTGTACATTTTGTTGATCAAAGTGATTAGAAGGACGATCATTCGTTTGTGGAGGCATAGCACCTCGTCCCCGACCTCTAGAATTCTGTGCAAAACCACCACGACCTCTCTGAGCTGCTGCCGCATTATTTTGCGCTAAAATCTGACAATCATTTTTATAGTGACCCTCTTTCTTACAGTACACACACTGATTCCACTGGTATTGAGGCCTGGTCGAATTATAATCTGTCTTTTGATACGAATTCTGTTGCATATTAGTCTGATTCGTGCGAGGCGGATACGCCTGCTGTAAAAGAACTTTAGTCTTTAAATCTTTCGTTTTCTTCTCTGATTTCTCCTTTTCCTCTTTATCCCTATTTTCATAGTACTGTGCAGTCGCAAGTATTTGCGCTGTCGTAGATACAGCCCACGCACTTTCTGAGTCTTTCAATTTATTGCATAATTCGGGTAACAAATTATGCACAAATTTATCGACAAACAATCTCTGTCCTCCTTCAGTGCTCATATCCTGACCACTATGGTCTACAAAAGTCTCTTCGAACCTCGTGAAGAAGTCGGAGACACTTTCGTCTTTCTTCTGCTTGCATGCGGATAATTTATCCCAATTAACACGCAATGCTGGCATCAGAGTCTTCATTAAATCTATTATTCTGCCAGGAAGATTAGCAATTAGGGGTTCGGGTTTCGCACCACCTGTTTGTTGAGCATCTGCTGCAGTGATAGCTGCCCAATCACCACCTAAAGCAGCCTGATGATCCTCTCTACGAATTTTAGCCCACACTGGTTGTGGAACTACATTACCAAACAACATATCAATGTCGGCTAAGTTCATTATACAAGCCTCAACTGTCTGTGTCAATTCCTTGTAATATCCGGCTGGATTCTTACGTGGATCTGGCAAGGCCTGTTTCACTGCTAACACTTCTGCTTGCTTCCACGGAATATGTATCCATACTCTTTGGAACTGTGCTGGAGCAGCTGCAATACCCGCATTATCATCACGTTGTACTGCCTCGCGCCAAATTGGAGGAACTTCCCTCATAGGATATTGGCGACTTGGCTTCATTCTACCTTTCTCTAAATCTCTCGGGGAACGAAGAGATGGATCAATCCTAAAACTCAAAATGAGTTCCATCGCTTCCTTTATATTATCGCCCACTATCATTCCAGCAGCAAACTCTTTTTGAATTTTAATTAAATCTTCCAAATCTGATTCGACATCGTCTTCTTCTATTTCCTCACGTAACAACGAGCACATCTCGTCAAAGACGTATCGCTGTGTTGGCTCTCCCCATTGCATAAATGTCTCTAACACATCTTTCGTACTATATCTTCTAACTTTTGTAATCCATCTGAGAGCTGTGGAGTCTAAAACTCCCCGTTCCTCAGTACTTGGAAGCTGACTCCGTCTCTGAACAGAGTCAGGAGTAGGAGTCTTAATCAAGGTTTTATATATAGGCGACAGCATATTAGTAACAGAATCAGTAATTCTTCGACGAACAGAAAGTGGAGTTAGTACACTCGCAGACATAGAGAACGCAGTAGAGGTAGGAATAGATGACGAAACAGTAGGAGTATCGAGGAAAATAGTTTGAGGACCAATAGGTACAGTGGTAGGTATAGGAGCTGGCAGTGCGGGAAGAGGAGGAGCTGTAGGAACATTTACATTCACCACAGGAGGTATAGGAACTTGATTCTGAGGAACAAGAACACCAGGTTGTCCAGCAACCGGCAATTGAACATCCGGTATAAGTGGAGCCGCAGCACCTTGTGCGTACGGTGGAGGCGACCGTAACAGATAAGATAGCAGAGGATCGTTTTCGGAATCCTCCAGTATCTTAGCCATTTTCGATGGCAAGGCAGGATAGCACTTGTCAATCGCTAAGTTACGCTCTCTAATGGCTACATCTATGGCTTTCTCACACTCGTCAGCCTGCAACTGCTTAGTCGCTTGCTCTAGAGTTAACTCTTCTAGTTCTTTTTGCTCTTTTTTCAACCTTTTCATTTCTCTCTGTTTGGATTCTTTCCGCCAATAACGAAAAGAGTCAAACATTGCCGGCCGGGCTTTCTTCCTAAACAATTTCGCTTCTAAATTGTCGAGAATCTCTTGTTCAAAACTACCATGCAGTGGCCAGCTAAGGACACCATCCTTCTTACAATAACGGACCCATATCTTATTATAAGTTATAGGACCCACACCATACTTACAATATAGGTCATATAGGGGAGTCCCAATCGGAGGAACCAGACAGGAATCCTCTAATTGTGAGTCACTGTTGCAACTAAAACAAGACAACATTTTCCGACTTACCATTCTCAGTCCGGAACACAAAACAAACAAACACGGAACAAATTGTGCACTTGAACCAAGAACTTAGGCCTACCAAAAACGAACTGATGTATCGATACCCAAAACTGAACCAAATAGATTATCGTAACCAGAACAACTAGTGATAATCTTACGAAACCAAACCAAACCAAGAACCGATCAAGGATTTTTAACAATCCTCACAAAAGTAACCAGCTAGCTATCACTAAATACTTAACTGAGTCACTGAAGACGTCACCAAGGAGAAACCCGTCACGTTTCGCTGTACTAAGGACTGCACCACTTCGGGTCCAAGACAGGGCGACGGTCAAGGCAACGGCCCACTGCAGCCGTCCTGAACGGGAACCCTCGTGGAAGAGAACTTCAGGGCCACTTTTGCGATATGCCGGGATCGATGAAGTGGGGCGCCTCCCTCAGGAATCTTCACACGAAGCTTCTCGAACTCTTCAGGCTTTTGGACCGGTACCGAATGACGTCGCCCCACGTTGGGCGCCAATTGGAGTTCTGGACTTTTTGGTTCCGTCCAGAGGTGTCAGGGTACAACACCCAAAGACCCCGGAGTCCCACCTGCCTTGGTGCACAAATGAACAGAAACACGGGCTTCTCGATGGTGGCGTCAAAGACCAAAGGTTTATTACTGCAGGGACACAGAAGTCACAGAATCTACACACGGGCAGAATCTAGGAGACTGTTCGATTTGTACATTGAGGGTTGCTCCTTATATACCAAAAATTGTGCTCTAGGCAAATATTTCACATGTCGGTACATTCCCAAACCTTTTGTGTCTCTAAACAATAAATATTTGGCGTTACACAGGAACTGTCGATAATATCTGATACCAAACATCACGAAGAGGGGTTCCCACCAGTCCATCACAATCCCTTGTCAATATTGCATTCAAGACCCGGACCGCCTCATCGTAAAGTTCGTTACCTCCCCCTAATAAAAGCCCAGAAGGAAAAAGGAGCAGAGCCAGGTGCAGAAGATAGAAAACGGGATAAGAGATGTTTGTGGGTTGTAAATGGGCAAGGCTACCGGCTTCGGCCGCCTAATCATGATCAGGTACAATGGACAGGAAAACCAGTTCAGGTGGGCTGGCCTCGGGCAGAGGAGGCAGCCTTTGTCGAGTCATGCAGCTTCAGCGTGATCTGGTTTAAGGTGCACGTGTCATGTAAGAGGTGAATCTCCGGCTAAGGCTACGTGTCTTTAATCAAAGTGAAGTGAATGAAATGATCAGAGGCTATTGCATATGTGAGGGCAAGGAACCACAAAAATGGCGGCCACGATCTAAGATGGATGCCGTGTGTATATCAGAAATGTGTCAGTGGAAGGAGTGCTCTTGCTCGTAGCGTAGCGAAAACACTAGGATATACTAAATGGATCATTTGCGGTTCGCTGATACTAATTTTATGTATTTCCGACAAACTTGAAAACACGGGTTCAAGTCGTCACGGAACCGTCACGGAACCTCAGTATCTAAGATGGAACCCGTGGGTACAGATGAAAAACCCACATAACAAATGAACGGTTTAAGCTAGCACAGCGAAACTGCGCACACTTACTAAACTCTTCATTTGCGGTCCATAGATACCAGACTCGACCATATTCGTACGAGTCGGAAGCACCACTTACAATTGTCACGGAACCTCAGACGCTCCTTTTGCCCTCATGTAGGCAAGCACTAGTCGGAATCATATTCGATATTCATCAGACCATCGAGATGTTGCTGTAGCATAGCTCTGTCCAACTGAGTCCCCATGGTAACAGATGGTTGTCTCATACACGTTGTAGCACAAAGGCCACATAAGGCAGGACCACACTGCACACAAAGGCAACACGTGAACAGGAACACTACCACAACTCCGATGATCATCAGAATTTTCCAACCCCAAGTCGACATCAGGCCCCAAAACCACCCCAGCAGCGTCCAATCCCCTACATCCACGTGTATGGATTCGGAGATCTTATGCAACCTCGAGATGGCTTGATAGACAGTTGGAGCATTATCTGGAATGAAAATGCAGCAGCTCGAATGGATCACCTTACATACCCCACCGCGATCTGCTAAGATGACATCTAAAACCATACGGTTTTGTAACGTCATAAGTCTCTCCGCCTGAAGTTCTGTGGTGATATTACCAAGGGCACTGGCAGTAATATTAGCTGTCGATTCTACCACTCGAGTCAACTGTCTCAGGTTCCTACTGTTAACCATAGGTCCCCAAAACGGGAGGAAACCCTTGAAAAAGTCTCCTGCCTCTTGACCGGCAGTATCCTCTTCGCTAATTACGCCTCTCACAACTCTAGTCTTATAATAATCGGCGTCTACAGTGAACGTCGGAGGCAACAGATTTGCAATGAAACATGAGCCCATGAAGTCAGCGGGCAACCATGCATATGCACGATCATAACAGATAAAGTATGTACCCTTGGCAGCCAGAAACACAGGGGACGAGGACATCGGCAGAATATAATTTTCAGTGCAAGCACTTGCTCCAAGTCGGGCTTGCGATCTTCGACCACGACCCATAAGACAGAAATTACCAGTGTGGGGTACGACCCATATTGGAGGCGAGCTTTTAAGCTGCTTTTCGCTAGTGAACACACTATATTCACCTCTACTTAGGACTCTATAGGCTTGTACCTCTTCTTCAGGGATAAGCGAGGGATCATAGATATCGCTATCTAAATCCTCTATGGCTATCGACAAAGGCTTCTGATACGAGGTAGGACCAGAGTAGGGGGAACGTGGTTCTCGAATGGGGTGGAAACCCAGTGCGCTTCGAAACATTGTTTGGAACGCTCGAGCTGACCCTTGGGAACTATACGGTAACACCAGATATGGAATTCCCTTATCCGTAGTATGTGGCATCAACCCACACACCCAACAATTAGTAGTGTTAACCACTAACTGATGCTGATGGAGGAGCTGAATAAAGGAATTGTTGCGGAATTCTACACGTCTAGCCTGCTCGTGTTCCGGTAACATGTGAAAGGAATGGGGAGAAGCAGTAGAGGTGAGATTAGGGTAAGGAGTAGGAGTAGGTGTAGCAGGTAAGAAGTAAGACATCGTATAGTACACCCCACCCGCCAATAATGCAGAAGCAGTCAAAAATAACACAAACAATTGGAATACAAAACATTTGGTACGACTGAGTTGCTGCAGCTTAAACCTGTGCGCCTTAGCTCCCTCCAAATCATTCAGCTTCGAGAATGCCATTCCCTACGACCGTCCGCAACGTTTCTTGACGCACTCCGTTCTGTGTAGCAATAGTCAATCCCTAGGAGTTCCTAGGAACCGACGGCCTTTAACCTAGCGTCAAGACCTACTATCCAGAAGGAAGTACGCGCGCGGCCCTACGGCCTTCAATACACAATATGTATATACAAACACAAAGTCTCTCGGCTGTGGAAGTAAAAAGATACAAGGGAGGAAGCTCAATATATAGATATATATATAAAATCACAGTGATACGAATGTTCAAAACTGATCACGGGAAACGGGGATAATGCAGTCGTTAATTCAGCAAAACAAAATTTTTATTTGTCCTTAGTGCGGGATCGCAAAGAATATCGGTGTTTCCCGGGACGTGTCTGCTCGTCGAACAAAGGATCCGTTGGAGAGACAGCGTCCTGCTGATCAGTCGATTGTTCTGGTCTTGAGTCTTTTGCTGACAACTGTTCAACAGTGTCTTTCTGCTGCGCTGAGGATTCTCCAACAGGCTCCGCGTCGCTGAAAGGGACAAACGCCGGCAATGTTTCTGTTTCTGTTGACGCAATGCCTTTCCTTACCCACGGGTCTGCCGGTAAAGGGATAGGGACTCGCTTCGTATGGGTGGCATGCACCCAATTTTTACGCCCCTCAAGACGAACGGCAGTCCTCGTGGCCAGGAGCACCTGGTAAGGTCCGGTAAACCTCGGGTCCAGATTATTCTTGCGTGAAAAGTTGCGTGTCACCACCCAGTCTCCAGGCTGGAGCTGGTGGCCTGGACCCTCCGTCTGCGTCGGCAATGCGTCGTAAACCTGTTGGTGAATTAACCTCAGTTTAGCAGTCAAGTCATGTAAATAGTCAATCAACATTGGATACTCAAGATCAGAAAACATTCCTGGCCTAGGAACCCCCCACACATTCGCAGGACGGCCGAACACTATTTCGTAGGGACTAAGCCCTATTCGGGAGTGTACAGTCGCCCTAGTTGACAGTAATGCTAAGGGCAAAAGCGTCAGGCCACGAAAGACCAGTCGTAGCCTGAATCTTCGCCAGCTTTAGTTTAAGGGTGCCGTTGTACCCTTCAACCAATCCAGCTGACTGGGGATGATTGGCGCTGTGGAATTTTTGATTTATTCCAAGGCCCTTACACACACTCTTCATCACACTTCCAACAAACTCACTTCCGTTATCTGACCACACGACTCTAGGCATTCCGTACCGAGGAAAATATTCCTTCAGTAAGATTTTCGCAGTAGACAAAGCAGTATTGTCTTTGAGAGGATAGGCCTCAATCCATCGGGAGGATGCGCAAACCACAACTAAAATGTATTTCAGGTTATTGCATCGCTCCATATGGATGAAGTCCAATTGAATCACCTCAAAGGGATACGAAGGGGGAGCAAAACTGCCAGGAGGAGTTGGGGTTCCTTTGCCAGGATTATACATCATACACACCATACAATTCTTCACCAATCGTTCAGCACATTTCGTAATTCCATCATTCTTCCACACAGGCGACAATAATTTACAAATGCCTTTCACGCTAATATGTGCTAACCCATGTGCCATTGTCACAACGGCCAGTACATACGCATCAGGCAACAACCATCTTTTCTGATCCGACAAGTCAATCCAGCAACCACTCGTATCCAACTTTCCCGTACTTTCTTTCCACTTCGCCTTTTCAGTCTCGGTGGCCTCATTCTGAATTTCTTTCACACTTTCAATGGTGTCTTCACACATACTCGATTCCGTAGGCCACCTAACCGAACTCGTCACATACATTCGAGTACTAAGGTTCCGGGCAGTCTCCTTAGCAATCTCATCCGCAAACGCGTTACCACGACCAACATCATCCGTCACCTTACGATGTGCACTACATTTAACAATCGCAACTTGCGTAGGCAAAGTCAATGCATCCAAAAGATCATTCACAAGCTGGCCATGCTGAATCTTCGTACCGTGCGACGTCAAGAAACCTCTCTCTCGCCACAATCGTCCAAAACTATGCGCTACACCAAAAGCGTATTGGCTGTCGGTGTACACATTCACACGTTTCCCTTTCGCCAACATACACGCTCTAGTAAGAGCAATCAGCTCCGCAGCTTGGGCAGAATTCTGATTCAATCTTGCAGTCTCAACAACAGCATTCAATGTTACAACTGCATAAGCAGTAGTCACATCACCATTCGGCAACTTAAAACATGACCCATCCACATACAGAGTGCCATCCGGATCTTCCAATGGGGTGTTTTTAAGGTCCACTCGACCTTTCGTTTCCTCTTCAGTCCTCAAGTAGCAGTCATGTTCTGCTACTTCATCTGACTCTGCACTAATTGGTAACAAAGTTGCCGGATTTAAGACATTACAACGTTTTATCTGAATATGGCTTGCCAATAACGTCAACTCGTACCCAGACAACCTCGCACTCGTCAAGTGCTGAGTTTTCGTACGATTTAAAAGAGTATCGACTGCATGCGGAACCATCACCGTAAGCATATTATCCATGACCAATCCTGCTGATTGTCGGATGGAGACCGCAGCTGCCGCTGTTGCTCGTAAACAACTCGGCAATGCTCTAGCTACTGGGTCCAAGGTCGAGGAAAAATATGCACATGGACGCTGTTTACCACCAAAAGGTTGCGTTAAGACACTCAAAGCACAACCTTCTCTCTCGTGAACATATAATGTAAACGGCTTGCTATAGTCAGGAGTACCCAACACAGGAGCCGAACACAATGAATCACGTAATTCGGAAAAACTTTTCTGACATTCATCCGTCCATGGTAAAGGAGTTGGAACATCCTTGCACGTAAGAGCCACCAATGGTTTCGCTAGCAATGAAAAATTAGGAATCCATTGCCTGCAGTATGACGTGATACCTAGAAAGGCACGCACATCTCTTTGGGTTTTTGGCACAGCCATTCGCGCAATCGCTGCAATTCTCTCTGGGGTCAATCTCCTTCCCTCCTTTGACAATAAGTGACCTAGATAGGTTACTTCTTGACAACAATATTGGAGTTTAGAAGGGGACACCTTATGATTTAGCTCACAGAGATGTTGCAGTAATGATACCGTAGCTATTTTACAAATGTCCTGAGTATCGGCAGCCACCAATAAGTCATCGACGTATTGGATCGAGGCCGCACCAACCGGCAACCTAAACGCATCCAGTTGACCCTTCAAGGCTTGACTGTAAATCGATGGACTTTCACAGTAGCCCTGAGGAGCGCGTTTGAACCGGAAGCTTCGTCCACCGAGAGAGAAACCGAAAAGGTCCCTACTCTCTTCGGCAATCGGGATGCTGAAAAACGCATTTTTCAAATCTATCACCGAAAACCATGACGCAGTAGCTGGAATCAGAGTCAGGAGCGCCGTGATGTCAGGCACAACAGGGAATTGAGGAACCACAATTTTATTCACATCCCGTAAATCGATAACAAAACGATAAACAGGCGGTTTTGTAGGATCTGTGCGTTTAAGAATAGGCAGTACAGGGCTATTGCACACGTTTCCCCGAGTCTCTTCAATAACATTTTTCTCGATTAGATCATAAATGATCGCCAACAGCGCTCGTTCACCATCAAGGGAGATACGATACTGGGGAATACGTGGCAATCGCACATTAGATTTCAACTGAACAACATAAGGGGAGATATCAAGTAGGCCCACGTCATTTGGACCCGTCGCCCACAAAGACGCAGGAAGAGAACTCAATTCCGGTGGAAGCTTATCAAGAGACAAGTACATAGGAGAGACAACCCTCTCTCCTAACGTAAGCTTTACACCCGCAGGAGAACAATACAAAGTTGCGTACAAACGTTTAAGCAAATCCAGGCCCAAGAGATTCTCGCCACAACCCGTGGTTAAAATCAACGGAGCTTCTAGCTCACGTGGCCCAATTTGAAGGGGCAAAGGGCGCGAAACTGGATTGCTAACAGGGGCGCCAGAGAATCCAACGGAAACATTTGTTAAGCCAGACAAAGGTGCGCCAGGGAGTTTGGAATGCATAATAGAACTTTTCGCTGCACCAGTGTCCAACAGAAAAGGCTCAACGACGCCCGATGTAGCAACTGCGACGTAAGGCCCTCTCTGATCAACCGGAACTGATACCACTCCCTCTCCTTGTCTCTGGCTGTCCTAGTAATTACCGTCGCCAGTTCCCTGATCGACGTAATAATCGTCTACATTGTACTGCGCAGATCGTCCTTGCGATGATCCACGTTGATCAAAGCAATTATTAGAATTAGATGAGTTATCTGAGCGATCATTCTGAGCACCACGACCTCTACCACGTGACGCCTATTGCGAACCACCACGACCTCCTTTAGATGAGTTACCACTATTACGTTCATTCAAAACAGGGCAGTTAAATTTAATGTGTCCCTCCTGTCTACAATAAGCACATTGATTGTACCCTAACGATGATCTTTGGGAGGAGGAATCATTACGCGGCTGTGACCGATTCGATTGCGACTGCGATCGATTCTGTTGTGAATTATTCTGATTTGGCCGCGGAGGATACGCTTGTTGCAACAACACTTTAGTTTTCAGCTCTTTCGTCTTCTTGTCAGCATGGTCATTCTCTTCTTTCTCTCTATTCTCATAATATTGTGCCGTAGCCAATATCTGAGCTGAGGTGGAAACGGCCCATGCACTCTCCGAATTTCTCAATTTATTGCTCAAGTCGGGCAATAAATTTGAAACAAATTTATCCACAAACAACCTTTGACCACCCTCAGTACCCGTATCCTGACCACTATGGTCAATGAATGCTTCCTCAAACCTCGTAAAGAAGTCGGAAACACTCTCATCTTTCTTTTGCTTACAGGCTGACAATTTGTCCCAGTTTACCCTCATAGCCGGCATAAGAGTCTTCATTAACGTTATTATTCTTTGGGGAAGGGCAGCAATCAACTGTTCAGGTTTAGCTCCACCAGTTTGTAAAGCATCTGCCGCCAAGATGGCCGCCCAATCACCACCTAAATCATTTGCGTGATCTTGCTGGCGAATCTTAGCCCATACCGGTTGTGGTACGACATTGCCAAACAACATGTCGATATCGGCAAGATTCATAATCGTAGCATCTACGAGCTGCGATAATTCTTTGTAATACCCTGCAGGATTTTTGCGAGGGTCAGGCAATGATTGCTTCACCTGTAACACTTCTGATCTTTTCCACGGGAGATGTATCCATACTCTCTGAAAATACGGTAGGACCGGAGGGGCAGCCGCGGGGTTACCTGGCATCCAAACCGGTGGAACTTCTCGCATGGGATATTGGCCAGATTCATCTGGTTGTTTCTCAATATCCTCAACAAACAATGCATAAGGTATCGGAGCGGGACGAAAAGATAGTAACCGCTCGATAGCACGTCGGACATTGGTATCTACTATCAGTCCAGTTGCGAACTGAAGCCGAAGCTCAGACAGGGCGGTCAGCACCTCGTCAGGCGCATCGGCCGCTATCTGATCATGAAGGAACTTACACATTTCATCAAACACGTATCTCTGGGTTGGTATATTGAATTGACAAAACGTTTCGAGGACAACACGTGGTGGATTTCTCTGCGGATTTACCATCCAACCCATCGCCATATTATATAGCGCAACGCGTTCTCTGTTTCCAGGAAGCTGACTTCGTCTCTGGGGACCATCGGAACCAGCGGACCCATGAACAGGTCCGAGCGACTGAAAGAAGCTAGCCGCAAGAGGAGAATTGCGACTACGGGTAGAGGGAGAAGAATAAGACACAGGGCTAACAAGAGAAGGAGTAGAAACAGTAGCGACAGCAGGGGTTAACAAAACAGGAGCAGTAGCGGGAGCAGGAGTATGAGGAAGCGGAGGAGCAGTAGGAATAGAAACAGACAAAGGAGCAGGAACAGTCGGAAGAACGGGTGCAGGTTGAGGAACAGGTGGAGGAGGAATAGGTGGAAGGACCGGTACGGCAGGGACCACAGGAGCTGCGGTACCCTGTACGTACGGGGGTGGCGACTTCATAAGATAGGACATTAAAGGATCCTCAACTACCTCTTCCTTCTTGTCCGACTCCGTAGGCAAAGCAGGATAACATTTATCTATGGTCATACGCTGTAGTCTCTCAAACACTTCCTTATCCTTATCCTCCTTATCACGCTGGAACTGCTCAGCTTTCTTCACTATGGTAGCAACATTATCTCGCTGACTACGTTTATTTTGCCTGATCTCTTTCTGTCGGGCTTCTTTGCGCCACAACCGAAAGGCATCAAACATGGCCGGCCTTGATTTTCGTTCGAACAACTTCATTTCTAGATTATCTAAGATTGATGCCTCGAAGCTACCGTGAGGTGGCCAACGAAGGTCGCCGTCCCTTTTTGTATATTTAATCCAATAATCGTTAAAGGTAATCGGGCCTAGCCCATGTTTGCTATATAGATCATAAGTAGGAGTTCCAACCGGAGGTATCGGACACGAGTCCTCCAGTCGGGAATCCGCACCACAAGGTCTGAAACAACTAAACAAAGTACTGCGACCAGGCATCTTGCACACTAGCCGAGTTTCACAAACTTCAAGGGTTACGGGATTTACCAAGTCCCAGCAAAGAACAAAACCCTCGGTCTTTGGCAACTGCAGTCGTCAAACAACACAACAAGGTACGCTAGCAAAGTGTCACCGACAAAAACACTCACACAGCGTGTACAACAAAAACACTCGCTAAAGTGTCAACAACCAAGAGCTATGGGAGCGACCCACAAATACTTAACTCAAAAATCGATGGCGTCACCAGGAAGGCCCGTCAATCGTCTCGCTATACCAAGGTCTACGCCAGGCGCCAAAACAGGTCTACAGTCAGGGCAGCAGTCCGTCGCAGCCGTCCGGAGGCGGGAATCTTCGCGGGAAAAGTCTTCGGGCCACTTATTTCGACAACAGGATCGATGAAGCGGAGTGCACCTTCCCTCGGAGATTTCACACGAAGTTCCTCACGATCGTCGGGCTTGGACCGGTACCACTGATGCAGCCCCACATTGGGCGCCAACTGAAGGACTGGGTTCTGTAAGACCCAGCGGTGCCAGGGCACAACACCTGAAACCTTCGTGGGTAACCTGCTCCGGCGTACAAGTCACAGAGACACGGGACACTTCCTTCGGCGTCAACGATTTAAGGTTTATTTGCTGCAGGGAACACAGAGATCACGACAAGTACACAGCGTGCAACTTGGGGAGACTGCTTCAAATTGGTTCTGTAGATCGCTCCTTTTATACAGTTTTTACCCATAAGACAACATTGAACACAAAGTTTACAACCCGGTTCCCACAATTGTCCCCCAGAGGGGTCGCTTTGGTCACTTTGAAACACATAAGGTCCGAAACATAAGTGCGGAAACATTTGGCGGTTCCCAACTGTAAAAACCCATCTTCCCACCATTAGCAAATTCCAATCAGCAGTAAAACAGATCAAAATAGGAACAAGGACAGGTGTAGAGGAAGACGGAGACAGTGGTGAGATCGGAAAGGGTGTAAAAGGGGGAGGTAACGGGAAACACGAGATGCAGGCATCAAAGGGACGTGCCTAATAAGATGCACGGCTGAGACAATAAGCCCGTGCGGCAAGATGAGCCTCAAGCGGCGTCATCTGCCTTACAGTAGCATCCCCCTCGTCATAAAGACACTTACAAAGAACATGTGTCTTCCGCAAATATCTTGGGAGTCCCAGGGTCGCGAAGCGGACAACGTCCGTTCGCTGGCTACTTGAGGGCAAGAGACAAAATGGATGCCGTATCTAAGATGGAACCCGTGGGTACAGATGAAAAACCCACATAACAAATGAACGGTTTAAGCTAGCACAGCGAAACTGCGCACACTTACTAAACTCTTCATTTGCGGTCCATAGATACCAGACTCGACCATATTCGTACGAGTCGGAAGCACCACTTACAATTGTCACGGAACCTCAGTCCAAACGTTGGGTTCATGGAAAAAAGCCTCAACGCTAGTATTGTAAACGCAGTCCTACAACGTTGGAATTCGCCCTCCATGCATAACATCGATGAAAAACTAGGAGGATTTAAAGAAATAGAAAGTATCATATTTTAAATGATATGGAGAGATGACGTCTGCTGTCAGTACCAAGCTGTCGGACACAAGTCGACGAACTATGGTTGGAAGGCTCTCCAGTGTTTTGCTGCACCCACTGACCCATCCAGTTTTGTCATAGAGGCTCTCAAAACCTTTTGAGATTGCATTAAATGCTGTTCTTGCTCCCTAGCCTCCTTATCTGTAAGTGCTTGTAGCACCTCCCTTCCCCCTGAGCAGCAACTGCTGCAGGTCTGCCTTGGGTGCTCAGGGACCCATATAGGATGTCACGCAGAAGGTGGAGTGATGATTTGTGACGGCTGAGATGGACTTATCTTGTACTGCAGCTTTCAGGGCTCCCTGCTAAGTACATTCCTGTTAAGTCGAATTTTGATCCTAAAAGTGAAATTACAACACCCCAGGGGGAGCTCAGGCGATGCGGTCACATGCTGAACTATGCATACATTTCATGTAAACCTTGTCAGCACAGCAGATATGGGGCTGTTGAGCTTAGAAATAAACACTGACAGAAGAATGAAAGGGCCCTTACTGACCACAGAGATGCTAAGGCTGGGATCAAAGAGGTGCCACGCGCTGACCATTGAGACAGAAAAACTAACAGCAAGAGATGGGGGTCTCTCACTCACCATATCTATACTACTGTTATAAAGAGAGAACGTGCACCTTTTGGCCAGGTAAACTCGGGAACCACAGCGCCAATCTACACACCCGATACATCTATGAAAATGTCAGGGTGTGTAGATGGACATAGGCTATATAAATAAAATAAAAAAGTAAATTAAAAAATTAAGTTTGTAAACAAAGTAGTTCCCTGAAAGTAGCGCTGGCCGGGACCTAGCGCTGGCCGCGACGCGACGTGCGTGATGACCGCGACGCGACGTGCGTGATGACGACAAAGGAGGAGCGGCGGTGCAGTGACGAGCGGCTGTGCAGTGAGGAGCGGCGGCACAGGTAAGGAAAGGGAAAGTTCAGTGCGAGACTGTGATGCAGGGGGAGGCAAGAAGGAGGCACCAGTAAAGGAAAATGTCGGAGCGCTAGTTAGTCGGGGCGGGAGGGGAGCGCGAGTGAGTCGGGCGGGAGGGGGGAGGGAGTGAGGGGGGGCGGAGTGAGTCGGGGCGGGAGGGAGTCGGGGCGGGAGGGAGTCGGTCCGGGAGGGGGTCGGGCGGGAGCGGGTGTACTGCCCCCAGCCCCTTTCTGCCCCAGGCAACGATGGGGCGGGCTGCTAGTAGACATATATACTGACAGTTAGAGAGGGGGCTCTCACTGACAATAGAGACATATATACTAACAAAAGATGAACCTCTCACTGATCACAGAGCTGTGTATATTGGCTGAAATAAGCATCTCTCATTGATGTTAGCTACATATTCTACAGAGCAAAAGAAGCCTGCCCCTGACCATAGAAATATATGCGCTAACAAGATAAGCACCTTTCAGTGACATGGAAACCTACACATTGGCAGCAAGACAATGACTTATATATATATATAAACAAGCAAGAAAAGGATCTTTACTAATCCCAGAAATGACAGGAGTGGTACTTGTCATATATCACTGAACAATACACACTACAGCAAGAGAGGGGCGTCTCACTGACCACAGAAATGTATACACTGAAACCGGAGGTAGAGGTTGGCGAGTCACTGGAAGCTCGAGCCAGGCTCGAGCCTGAAGCCTGGCTCAGCTCAAGGTCTTGTTGGGAACTTGAGCCAAAAACGAGCTGAGCTTTCATGTGGCTACTGCCTTCACTCTACCCTCATGCACAAAGAGGTAAAAACAAAGCATTAACATTTGAGGTAGAAAGAAGAGACAATTACATACTCATTTAGTGGCTGATTTATACAAAGTGAAACCAGAAAACCTGGATTAATCACAGCTTCCCCGCTTAGCCAAATTATGTGATTTTAGGCAAACATTTTGTTTCACCGATCCTCCTTTTTCTTCATTATCACATGAACACACTTTCAATGATGGGAGTTCGGAATACTAGCTGTACAAAAACCTATTATGTTTGATTTAATAGAATATAATGTTGCGCTGTCTGTAACAAGCTGAACCACATACTGGGTTTACATGACAACAGACTTGCCTCTTATTTCACTAATGACACCGTCACCAGGGTGAGACGGGGACAGGAATAGTTCTAAGTTCATGTTTAAAAGCGATCACATTTAATACGATTTTCGTAGTGCAGTACCATGATGTGATGTATTAATGTCAAAGCTTGTCAAAAGCTTTTGTGACCCCACTCACCCTAGAATAACACATTTCATACTGGTAAGTGGTTAGAATCCTAATGGGCTTAAAGGTAAACACACCAGTTAAAAATAGGTTACATAAGGGATGAATTCTGACACCTTTAGTTTGTTTCCATTCAACTAGCCATGCCCATACATGTAGCTGATTTGCTAGAGTACATATTTAAGGTACCCCATTTCCCTCTTTTGATTGGTGATTGAAAGTGGCCTCTGTTGATGAATACAGGTATTTGAACCCTTTTTGTTCTTCCATGTTAAAGAAATAAAGCTTATTGAATTTTGAAGGGAACTTATCATATTTTATCTGATGTTTGTGGTATGAATTACATGGCAAACAAATTCAGGGCTCGTGCACAACCTCTAAGAGCCAAGCCAGACTCCTGGTAGATCAGTGATAGAATGGGGGCGTGGTTTGGACGCCGATCGGGATGGCGGCGTGAGCTTGCAGCTCCGCGCAGGGTCCCGCTATTTCTCCTGAAAACCGCACCTGGGGCGACCCCTGGTCGGCACAACTTGCCTGCGAAGTGTTGGGGAACCACTGGTGAGCGGAGGAGACCTCTTTGGGGTCCGCTAGTCCCACGGAGACCTAGTCAGACGACGTCCGAGGTGTTGCCCGGAGTGTGAAGACAATGGCGGCGGCGAGGGTCGATGGTCTCTGAACCGAAACTGAGCGAAATTGGCATCGGCTAGCGGGGCGGCCCGCCTGTGCGAGATCGGAGTTGTAGGATCTGCTGGCACGGACCTGAGGAGCGGGGAGATTGGTGGTCACCATTGGATTGGAGTACTGGGGGCACGCACTCGTCTCTACTTCCCCCTCCCCCTCCCCCCCGGTACTGGCGACAGTGGGACGGACGGCGCTAGAACTTTTGGTCCCTGGAGATACGGGCACTGCAGAGGCTCTCTATCACGATCGTTGCTGAGGCGCACGTCCCCTGGGTAGAGATTATCGGGGCCTGGTGAGGTCCGGGCCTGCCCGTGTAGCTGCGACAGAGACACCTAATATGGCGGCTGAGGGAGGAGCGGCTGTCATGGAGCAGAGCCGGGAGGATTCGGCCGCGCTATCCCAGGTTGGCGAGGCCTCCCCGCCGATGATGGACCAGGAGCAGAGACTGAATCGGCGCCTGGATGCTATTCTGGATGCCATCACCTCGACCAAGGAGGCATTGCAGCAGGACATTGCGCAGGTCGCTACGGGGCTGGGGCTCCTAAGAGCGGATCATGCCAAGTTGGCGGATAAGGTTAAGGACCATGAGCAGCTGTTATTGGACCTGAAACTGGCGGTGGTGACCGCGGAACATAAGATAACGGACATTCTGGCCCGGCTGGACTCGTTGGAGCGACGAGCGGAGGATGCTGAAAGCCGCAATAGACGGAACAACGTGCGGGTCGTAGGCCTGCCGGAAAGAATTGAAGGGGAGGATACGGTGGCCTACATGGAGGACTGGTTCCGGACAGTGGTGGCACCGGAGGGACTCACTCCCTTCTTTACGTTGGAGCGGGCACACAGGGTGCCGGCTCGCCCACCAGCGCTTGGCCGCCCCCCCAGACCGATGGTGGTGAAGCTCCTTCATTATAAAGACCGGGACCTCCTCATCCAGAAAGCTCGGGCCTCGGGCCCGTATGAGGTGGAAAACAGCTGAGTCACGATCTTCCCGGACTATACTCAGGCGGTCCAGAAGAATAGGGCATCCTTCTTAGTGGTGAAAAAGGAGCTGAGGGAGGAGGGCATCCAGTATTCCTTGCTCTTCCCGGCCAAGCTGCGGATAATCCTGGATGGGACCACTCATTTCTTTCAAACTCCGGATGAAGTGTGGTTGTGGCTGGAATCGTACCGAGCTGGTACGGACAGGAATAGCAAAAGTCAGCGTGCGAAGCCTAAACCGCCCCAGGTCCGGAAATCTCAGAGGATTCGCTCACGCACTAAGCTTCAGCGAGAGAAACGAGAGGCTCAAATGGCTGTGGACAAAAGAGGGGCGCTGGCAGCGACGGCGGCCATTACGAGATCACAGCAGGAGAGTGACTTGGCGGCTACGGACTCTGGAGAAGACGGTGGCAGGACTGGAGAGGAATTTTCGGAGGCGGAGAGCTTGAAGGGGCCGGTGGTCACCCCCCAAACGTCTGATGAGATTTTTCATGGCTGATTCTTCTATGGGACTTGGGACACTGTTTCTGGTAGGGTGGTATCCTGTTGGCGCTAGGTGGGTCACCTGGTAGGGTGCAGCATCAGCATTGCGGGATGGAAGGCGCGGGGTGCGGGCTCCCCCTACCCGGGGTCGGCGGTAACTCACCCCCTCAGGGCCCTTAAGGCCTTCTGTGGTGGCGACCACAGGTTAGTCGGATGTGTGTGTTGTTTGAGGTTTGGATCGGGGCTCACACTGGGTTTGTAGGCTCTGTCCTGGGGAGTGGGGTTTGGGGAGTTTTTCTTATGGTTTGTTTTGGGGGGGCAACCGCTGTGATGTGGGCATTGAATGGCTATACCTGAACTGGATTGCTCAATGTTGGTATGGGGACGTTACCTAACTTGAAATGCCTAACGTGGAATGTCCGAGGACTGCGAACTATGGTCAAACGCCACAAAGTGCATGCTTATTTGGTGCGGCGAGGGTTCAGGTTGCCATGCTGCAGGAGACTCATTTAACGAAACAGGAATGCATCGCACTACAGAAGAGATGGCGGGGTCAGGTCTTTGGCACCACTTACTGCGTGTTTGCTAGAAGGGTACTGATATGGGTGCGGGCGGGGATACCGTTCCTGGTGTTGAATCAATTGGTGGATCCTGAGGGCAGATATGTGGCGGTGGAGGGGAGGTTGTATGGCCGGGATGTGGTTTTCAGCTGCATATACGCTCCAAATGTTGATCAGGCCCGCTTCTTTGATGGTCTATCCGGCTCCTTGGCCTCTTTCTTAGCGGGGCCTCTGATACTGGGGGGGGGGGGATTTCAATTCGATCACAGATGTGGCCTTAGATAGATCCCACCCACCACTCGTTGATTCCCCTGTACGTAAGTTAGCCGCACACAGGAAGGATTGGCAGGAAAGATGGGGATTGCTGGATGTGTGGCGGGAACAGCACCGGGATGGTAGGGACTATTCCTTTTTTTCAGCCCTCCACGCTTTGCATGTTAGGATTGACTCGGTACTGTGTAGCGGGTCCTTAGCCCCATTGGTCTCCCATACGGAGTATCTGGCCAGGACCATATCGGATCATAATCCTCTGTTGGTGCATGTCCAATGGCAGAGAGCGCGCTCCGCGATTCCAACACGGCGGCTCCGGCCCGACACCCTGGAGGACTCGGTGTTCAGTGACGCGGTCCAACGGGGCATAGATCAGTATTTTGGTGAGAATGAGGGGACAGCTTCTTGTAGGTCCACTGAATGGGACGCGATGAAAGTGGTGGTGAGAGGAGTATGCTTGGGGAGGTTTTCGAATGCTCGAATGTCGGTGTTGAATGCGCTTGCCAGTGCGGAGGAGAAATTGAGGGATTTGGAGCGGCATAGGCCGGACCGACCGGATCTACAGACCCGGCTGCTGGAAGCTAAGGAGGTGGTGGCCACCGAAACGGAACGGCTACGGGGCTATGACTACAGACAATATGCCATTAGAGCGCATGCTGAGAGGGATAAGGTGGGCACGTTACTGGCTAGACTCGCTAATCCTGAACTCAGAGGCTGCCTGGTCTTGAGCATCAAAAATGATCTGGGGGAGACGGTTTACTCCCAAACGGCGGTACTGGAGTGCTTTAGGGCCTACTATGCTGAGTTGTACAAGAGTCAGCTAGGAGTGGAGGCGTGCGAAATAGCGAAATATCTGGAGTCAGTGCAGCTTCCGGTGCTTGATGACGACGATGCAAAGGACTTAGGTGGACCTGTCACGCTGGCCGAGATTAGGGCGGCCATTAAACATATGGCGAGGAATAAAACACCCGGCGTGGATGGCCTGCCGATAGAATTTTACCAGAAGTATGCTGATAGCTTGGCGCCCAGACTACTGGTGGTATATGAGGAGGCTCATAGGTTGGGGGGTCTGCCCGGATCAATGAGGGAAGCATTGATAGTACCGTTGCTAAAACCCGTCAGGGAAGCAACTGATGTGAGTTCTTACAGGCCATTGTCCATGCTGACGGTGGACTATAAGATACTAAGCCGGATCTTGCCCACCAGGTTGGCCCCACATATGACCAGCCTGGTGCACAGGGACCAAGCGGGGTTTATCCCCACGAGGAGTACGGCATTAAATATTCGCCGTCTGATAGGGATACTGGATGGCACAGCAGATACGGATGGTACCCAGGCGGTGTTGTCTGTGGACATTGAGAAAGCTTTTGATAGTTTGGAATGGGTCTATCTGGATGAAGTCCTAGTGAGGTTCGGCATTGGTGAAGTGTTTCGCAGATGGACGAAGGTGTTGTATTTCTCGGCGATGGCGCGAGTACGACTGGGCAATCTGGTGTCAGCGGCTTATCCTGTTGGTAGAGGGACGAGACAGGGGTGCTCCCTTTCCCCTCTTCTGTTTGCACTGGCGATGGAACCACTGGCGGTACGTGCCAGGTCGGGAGACATGCACGCAGGGATTGCAAGAGGTGGGCAGTTGCACTACATATCATTGTACGCGGACGATCTGCTACTGTACATGGAAGATACGGAACGGGCTCTGGAAGGGGCGATGGAGATGTTGTCTGAGTTTGGTCGGTTGTCGGGCCTCAGGGTTAACTGGACGAAGACGTGTGTCTTCCCGCTTAGAGCGACCACGCCCTGCCCCGCCCGTGATATAGGGGTGGTCTGGGAGCCATCTTGCTTCACTTATCTGGGAGTCCGTATCTACCACGAGGTCGCGGACTTATTAGAGGGCAATATTGGGCGGTGCGTACGGGCGCTGAAAGGTTGCATGTCTTTCTGGGCATCCCTCCCCCTGTCGGTGCTGGGTAGGGTGGCTCTGCTGAAGATGGTGGCGCTCCCGCGGCTCTTGTACTATTTTCGCACGCTGCCCATTTGGATTCCCCAGAGGGTCTTCAGGGATTTGCGGACGTTGGTCATTGACTTCCTTTGGGGACACTGCCGCCGTAGAGTGGCACTGAACACGTTGCTCCGTCCCAAGCTTGAGGGGGGGGTGGCCGTCCCTGACTTTGAGTTGTATTATTTGGCCGCGCAGCTTCAGGTTCTCACACAGCATGTGGCTAGGGTGTTTAGAGGGCCGGAACGCGACCGAGAGCAGGGGATACAGCGTCATGTCTTGGCCTATATCATTATGCAGCAGAAACTGGAGTCGCGAGGCCTTACTATGGAGGAGCGGACGCTCAGGTTATGCTGGCAGAGGAGCCTGAGGAGGACGAAGGCGTCCCGGCCGTATGCCCCGGAGATACCGGTAGGCATGCTGACTGCGCTGCCGCATTAGGGCAACTGGTCCCCATTATTGGAGTGGGAGGAGCTGGGACTGCAAGTAGTGGGGGACTTGTACATTGATGGAATGTTGGTGCCCTTCCAAACGCTACAAGAACGGTTTGGGCTGCCGGAGGGGAGCTTCCTCTTGCATGCGGCTGTGGTGGCGGCCATGCAAAAGCATTGGAGAGAGGGGCTCATTGAACCGGACACAACTATGGCTTGCCAGTATGTAGTGATGGCCGCCGGCACCTTTAAAGTGGTGACCTGCCTCCATAATAGGATGTTGCATGAGGGGTTGGAGCCGCTCCTGGGCCTGAAAGCGAAATGGGAGGTGAGCATAGGCAGGCCCATTCCGGACACGGTGTGGGGTCACATCCTTAAGCGTACGTGGAAGGGCACGAGGAACGCGCGCTTCCAGCAGGTGCACTTTTATGTTTTGCATAGGGCCTACTTGACGCCGGAGAAGATCAAACGATACTTTCAGGTACAGGAGGCGCGGTGTCCGAGGTGCTTGGCGTTGGAGGCAGATCTGGATCATCTGTTATGGGGCTGCCCGAAACTGGAGGACTACTGGGAGGAGTTTGGGGGACTCCTCAATGCAGTGACCAACAGGGAGGTGGAGTTTGATATGGCGGCGTGCTTGTTGCTCTGGTTCCCACACACAAAAAACACTAAGGTGACAAGCAAATTTATTGACCTGGGGCTGATACTGGCGCAGAGGGAGATCACCTGGCACTGGAAGTCCAGGGAGGGACCGTCGGTGAGGAGGTGGACGAATGAATTGCTGAGGTGGTCTGAATGCGAGAGTGTGCGCCGTATGAGACAAGCAGTCAAGCTTGACAATGAAAAGAGCCTGGAATCAGCGCGGGCGTGGGAGTTGATAGTGCAGGCTCTGCGTGACTCCTTGGTGGACGATGAGGATTGAATGGATGGGGCATGAGGACACTGCGAGGCTTACGAGTGTGGAGGTATAAGTAGATCTGTAGCGGGACCCATACCGGAGTCAGGGACACGGCACACATCATTAGCGGTTGCTGGGAGGGAGGGTATGGGTGTTGTTCTAGGGCTGTTGAGGGGTGGGTTGGACACCAGGATCCAGGTTGGGAGCGGAGGCACTACCGGGCCTGTGACTGCCATTACGGTTTGTAGAGCATGAACAGATCGCGGAGCAGGGGCAGGGGCACGTGGCACTGTCGTGACAGGGCCCTCATAGGGTCTGAGGGGCGGGATTGCAGTATCGCCATGAGACCGGGCTGTTAGCTTATGTTGGACGGTGTTGGGGTTGGGTTACGGGTTGGTGGGGTAAAATGCAGATACATGAAAAGATTTCGACCATTGTCCCTCGGGGATGCTCACTATGATGTCTTGCTGGCAATCTGGAACATTATGCCGCCCGGCCCCCGGATACGGGCTGAATGGCTGTGTATACACTATGTTATTCGAACTATGCGGGGGGACACCATGAGTGTGTTGGGTGATTTATTGTATGCAATGGTTTCTGCAATAAAAACTAATTTAAAATAAAAAAAAATAGATCAGTGATAGAATATCAGAAACACATTATATATCGTCTGGACAGAATATCATGTCAATCATATCGAAGAGCAAATAGGTGAGTATAAATGTATTATTCTTAACTCCAGATTTACGTACCTATATACACCTTTAACCTGTTTTAGACATGTCGTTTTTTAGCTATACTATTTTTAATAGCTATTTTTAACTAATGGCGATTAGCACTTTTTTGCACTACCACTTTACTTATTTATTAGCACACACACTCCTCAAATGATTTTAGAAAAACCTGAATATGCAATCAAATGCACTGAATTTGGTCCTTTTTACATCAATTAATTGCATGTTACAGACTTACTAATGCTGTTAGCCATTTGGCTATAATTACCAATACACGGTTGTTCCATGTTTAAACAAAGGCAGATATCAATTTGCAAACAAGTGTGTTGACACTTGCTTAATGAAAATAGTGATTAAGTATTTTGTTTAGCTTCATCATATTAGGGGGAGTGTTTTACCATTTTCACATCACTATATATTGTGTCAATAACCCAAGCACGTCATGTGATCAAGACCGGGGAGACCCGTCGAAATGCGTCATGCTGTGTGATAAGGCGCAATAAAGCACCTTGAATCCAGCTCGAAGTGGTCCGCATCTGATGTCCTTGAATGGGATTGTATGTTAGGAGTTTGTATATATATATATATATATATATATATATATATATATATATATATAAGACAAAACTCGTCCTGGCACAAGCCTGCGCCACCAATTAGTAGAATCAATCGGTATCAAAAGAACGAAGAGCTGAACCCAAATTCGGTGCCAAACAACAAGGTGCTTTATTTGCGCATGTTGCTAAGCCTGTCCGCCATTACGCGTTTCGACTGTCTCCACAGTCTTGATCACATGGTAAGGTCACATTACCATCATTGGATTTAAATAATCAACACAAAGGGCGGACTTCAACATTACCGCCTCCCACTAAGAATTCATTAGGCTTTTTCACATGGAAACAAAAGAAAGACTGCGAATAAATATCCAAAGTCTATACATTCAAAAACAATTAAACTCACAGTGAGTATTTACATTTGCTCAAAGGTAAAAAATTGTGCAAAGTATGCCTAAAGTGTACGACATATATACATATTTACATAAAATAAATAAATATATGTATTATATTCACTAAAAACATTTCGTTGAAGTTAATAGAAAAAAATCTCAAATTGTTTCCAAGGGAGAAGCCTAAAAAACTGCACTTACCCCCTGTGGGGTTATAATAAAGTGCTTAGTGCTAATTCACAATTTGTGGATTTTATGAATTTTTATAACACTAAAATCCAATGTAAATGGTATAGAGCAGCAATCATAGCATAGTGCAAATAGTTTGAAAAAGTGAAAGTGCTGTTTTCTAGTGCAGAATTCATATAATTAAAAACATTCATGATTATCCCATGAAAACACTAAATACAAAGAAACTGTAGTAGGGGCCCCTACTAAAGAAATTAAATCCTAAAATTGAAATGTATACCGTGTATAAAATACACCAAAAATAATGTACTAAAGGACCTGAATCAATGGCGATTAGCACTTTTTTGCACTACCACTTTACTTATTTATTAGCACACACACTCCTCAAATGATTTTAGAAAAACCTGAATATGCAATCAACTGCACTGAATTTGGTCCTTTTTACATCAATTAATTGCATGTTACAGACTTACTAATGCTGTTAGCCATTTGGCTATAATTACCAATACACGGTTGTTCCATGTTTAAACAAAGGCAGATATCAATTTGTAAACAAGTGTGTTGACACTTGCTTAATGAAAATAGTGATTAAGTATTTTGTTTAGCTTCATCATATCAGGGGGAGTGTTTTACCATTTTCACATCACTATATATTGTGTCAATAACCCAAGCACGTCATGTGATCAAGACCGGGGAGACCCGGTCGAAATGCGTCATGCTGTGTGATAAGGCACAATAAAGCACCTTGAATCCAGCTCGAAGTGGTCCGCATCTGATGTCCTTGAATGGGATTGTATGTTAGGAGTTTATATATATATATATATATATATATATATATATATATATATATATATATATATATATATATATATATATATATATATATCAAGCACACAGTCTCCCGATTCCGGAGCCTCCGACCCTTCAAGGCGGCCTCACAAAAAGAATGGGCTCGGAAAAACCCATCAGCACACCCTTCCAGTGTCACAAAGCAGGTGAGGCCCAATACTGGTTGCAAGAGGCTTTTATTCAGGCATAAAAGAGCAGCGCAAACAGACTTCCTTCAGCAACGTTTCGGCGAGCAGCCTTTCTCAAGCAGGAAGTAATAGCATTTAATCAGCAAAGTGCATGTGTGCCTGCTTTTAAAAGATTATTCCTAACGTGACTTCACGCTTGCAATACCAGTCCCATAATGCATTGTCCATTTATAAACCTTTTTACTTTGACAGTTCTCTTTTTGTATTTTTTTCATAGAGCCTTTGCAGACGTTTTCAAATGTTCTCATATGACAATGTCATTATTCAAAGTAAGGGATTGAAATCAAGCAGTCAGGCAAGTTACCTACACGGGAGTAAGTTCTCGATTTCCCCGTGCTGCCTGAACGCGCCACTTGGATCCAGCACGATCGTGAAGGGTGTCTTCCCTCACGAATCCTTTCCGCCTCGCACCAAAATCCGCTAAAGTAGCAGTCCTAATGTAGGTTCATGGCGCGTGGGTGGGTCATGCTCCTCGTTAATGGTATCAAGCACACAGTCTCCCGATTCTGGAGCCTCCGACCCTTCAAGGCGGCCTCACAAAAAAAATGGGCTCGGAAAAACCCATCAGCACACCCTTCCAGTGTCACAAAGCAGGTGAGGCCCAATACTGGTTGCAAGAGGCTTTTATTCAGGCATAAAAGAGCAGCGCAAACAGACTTCCTTCAGCAAAGTTTCGGCGAGCAGCCTTTCTCAAGCAGGAAGTAATAGCATTTAATCAGCAAAGTGCATGTGTGCCTGCTTTTAAAAGATTATTCCGCACGTGACTTCACGCTTGCAATACCAGTCCCATAATGCATTGTCCATTTATAAACCTTTTTACTTTGACAGTTCTCTTTTTGTATTTTTTTCATAGAGCCTTTGCAGACGTTTTCAAATGTTCTCATATGACAATGTCATTATTCAAAGTAAGGGATTGAAATCAAGCAGTCAGGCAAGATACCTACACGGGAGTAAGTTCTCGATTTCCCCGTGCTGCCTGAACGCGCCACTTGGATCCAGCACGATCGTGAAGGGTGTCTTCCCTCACGAATCCTTTCCGCCTCGCACCAAAATCCGCTAAAGTAGCAGTCCTAATGTAGGTTCATGGCGCGTGGGTGGGTCATGCTCCTCGTTAATGGTATCAAGCACACAGTCTCCCGATTCCGGAGCCTCCGACCCTTCAAGGCGGCCTCACAAAAAAAATGGGCTCGGAAAAAGCCATCAGCACACCCTTCCAGTGTCACAAAGCAGGTGAGGCCCAATACTGGTGCAAGAGGCTTTTATTCAGGCATAAAAGAGCAGCGCAAACAGACTTCCTTCAGCAACGTTTCGGCGAGCAGCCTTTCTCAAGCAGGAAGTAATAGCATTTAATCAGCAAAGTGCATGTGTGCCTGCTTTTAAAAGATTATTCCTCACGTGACTTCACGCTTGCAATACCAGTCCCATAATGCATTGTCCATTTATAAACCTTTTTACTTTGACAGTTCTCTTTTTGTATTTTTTTCATAGAGCCTTTGCAGATGTTTTCAAATGTTCTCATATGACAATGTCATTATTCAAAGTAAGGGATTGAAATCAAGCAGTCAGGCAAGTTACCTACACGGGAGTAAGTTCTCAATTTCCCCGTGCTGCCTGAACGCGCCACTTGGATCCAGCACGATCGTGGAGGGTGTCTTCCCTCACGAATCCTTTCCGCCTCGCACCAAAATCCGCTAAAGTAGCAGTCCTAATGTAGGTTCATGGCACGTGGGTGGGTCATGCTCCTCGTTAATGGTATCAAGCACACAGTCTCCCGATTCCGGAGCCTCCGACCCTTCAAGGCGGCCTCACAAAAAAAATGGGCTCAGAAAAACCCATCAGCACACCCTTCCAGTGTCACAAAGCAGGTGAGGCCCAATACTGGTTGCAAGAGGCTTTTATTCAGGCATAGAAGAGCAGCGCAAACAGACTTCCTTCAGCAACGTTTCGGCGAGCAGCCTTTCTCAAGCAGGAAGTAATAGCATTTAATCAGCAAAGTGCATGTGTGCCTGCTTTTAATATATATATATATATATATATAGTTAGGATTTTTCTCTATGGGACTTTTGAAAATTCTATGTCAAATAACTTTGGCGTTTGTGGACGGAATCAGCTGAAATTTTCAGGAAAATGGCACATTTTGTTTCTGAGCAGCCCCTGAAAATTTGGGGGGGTTTCGTCAAGGGGGGGCAGAGAAAAAAGGGGGGTCCCAAAACGCGTTTTTAACATTGAGTTTTCTACAGGGCGTTTGGCCTCACTTTTAGCTCGAACGGCTGAATGGATTTGCACGAAACTTGGCAAAATTGTAGGGACTGTTAGCCCGATGTGCCTTTGCTGGGTCTCAATATATGTGCTCCAGTGGATTTTGAGAAATTAACATTTTAAAAAACAGATATATCTGTGACAGCGTCCCGGGTAGCGATCCGGTTCGCGTACTTTTCGCGTTACGGAACTTTGCGAAGCGAACCTGATTGGCTCTCCGGTGTCTGTCAACATTCTAAACAGTCCGGAACGGCCGCCATCTTGTCTCTCGGTAGGATCGAGAGACAAGAGGAGGAGAAAAACGAAGGGGGAATTTAATGAAAAGGGGCAAGGTAGACCCCTCTTGACCCCCTAGGAATGATGTTGGAGTTATTAAAGGGTCCCGTGGGGCAAATAAAAAAAATTTGATTTTTCGCGGTAGAAGCGCTTTCCGGTTCGCGAACCGGTAGCGAAACGGGAATTCGCCATTTTGTGTTTCGGTTTAATTAAATTACAAGATGGATCGTTTGGGAAAAAAAATGTTTTAATCCAATGAAAAGTGTTATTTTTAGGTCATATGATCAAGCATTTCATCATTAGGAAACCAAAAGTAAAATGAACCAATGAAAAGTTTTATAAACAAGTCACATGACCTGTTATGCGGCTTTGGGCTATAAAAAGCCTACAAAATCCGTTGGCCTGTGAGGTGGCGTCAGTAGAGGACCGATGTGCGAATAGGCCAAAGGCAGCACAACGCGCTGAGATCCGGATGGCACCGAGGTGGTGTCCAGCAAGTTGCCGCACTGGTGTGGCCATCCTACAATGCTGCGCCGAAAGACGGCGTGGGGTGCCCGGGGGGGGGGGGGGGGAGAGGCGGCGTAAACGGACCTCTTCCGCCTCCCCAGGTGAAGGCACCTCATCTGCAGTGGGGCGCCTCTTAGCGTTTCACTTGCCTTCCAGTAGAGTTCTGCCCGCTCTTGCGGCACAGTGCCTCACCCCCCATCCAGCTGAGTTCCGCCCGCTCTTGGGGTACAGCGTCTCGCCCCCCATCCAGCTGAGTTTCTCCCGCTCTTACGGTACAGTGACTCTAACGCGCCGAGATCCGGATGGCACCGAGGTGGTGTCCAGCAAGATTCACTGGTGTGGCCATCCTACAATGCTGCGCCGAAAGACGGCGTGGGGTGCCCGGGGGGGGAGGCAGCGCAAACGGGCCTCTCCCTCCTCCCCAGGTGGAGCCACCTCATCTGTAGTGGGGCGCCTCTTTGCGTTTGACTCGCCTTCCAGCTGAGTTCCGCCCGCTTTTGCGGTACAGTGACTCACCCGCCATCTAGCTGAATTGCGGCTACTCTTGTGGTGCAGCGATAGCCGGCTGCAACAGGACTCTCAAAATGGTGGCCAGCTCTTTGGATTTGGGCCTGGTCCACTAAAATGGCTCTGGGACACCTTGGAACTCGGACGCTTGCCTGCTAGGGCATGGGCCCCATTCACGAAAGCGTCCCCTCTTTTGACTGATTGTTCTTGTTGCCTATTTCTTCTGTTGTCATTTAACGGAACCTTTTTGGACTGCCGAAAAGGGTTCTGGTCCGACCGCTGGTTGGTGGAGACTTTTTGACTATATCCTGGACCTGCCCGGCCTCGCCCAAAATGGCGCCGGTATAAATGGGACTCGTAACTCCTTATTGTGTACTGGTTGCCCAACCTTGATATCACGAGATACGTATGCAGTTTTGAAGCACATGGCGGGCGGGGACGAGAATTGGTTGAACATTTGGACATCCCTATTGATATTAAGTTCTGATGTGTTATTGATTACTGTACTATTGAAAGTTCGAATTAACGTCACCCATGGTACTTGCCCGCAAATGTATATCTAGATAATTTTATTGTAACTGACCCTGTTATACATTAATTATAAAATGTACGTCCACCGATTCCGCAAATGTTAGACACCTTAGTTCTTCCAACCTAATGGGTCGCCCGTTACGTTGTTCTACAGTGTAAATGTCCCCTCATCATATACGATTCCAGTTTGCTCCGTGGCCAGCTCACGTGGTTATAGGCCCGTATTTGTATACTGACATTTTCACAATAAAGGTTTTTAAAACAAAACATGGTAGTAGTACTTACATTGGTAAAGTTTTGAATAATAGCCACTGTTTTCGAATCAGTAAAAAGCAAGTGAAATAAAGCAGTCCAATTACATGACGGTTAAAAGGTATAATACGCAGGAACGCAGTAAAGATAAATGGTCAAGGGCTGTTGTGTTTTCTACTCCTGCAACATAAAGTGATCGATAAGAATCTAATATTCATGCCTATCAGCGACTAAGACAGCAGGCCGAGCCTCTTTTGCTCAACGGCTCCCTCATGGGACGAAGAAACGCCCTTTTTCTCGAAAAAGGAATATTTTACTTGCAGGACAGTTGTAAATTTTCCGGGAAAATACATTAGCCTGGAACATTGTTAGTGATAAACTGTAAATGCATCTGGGTCCTTTGCTTTAGGAATCAGAGTGAGAAAAAAAAGGTGGGGCTTTCATCATTTGGGAAAAAAAATGTTCGAAAGCAATGAAAAGCGTTATTTTTAGGTCATATGACCAAGCCTTTCATCATTAGAATAACAAAAGTAAAATGAACCAATGAAAAGTTTTATAAACTAGTCACATGACCTGTTATGCTTACGTTACGCGCTGCGCGCCGCGCTCTGGATCGCTTCCGGGAAGCTGCGCCTCGCGCACCGGAGCACTTCCGGGTGCGCTAACGTGGCGCGTCATATGACGCATTACGCGACAACGCAGGTCCAGAATATAGTCAAAATGTCTCCACCAACCAGCGGTCGGAACACAACCCCTTTCAGTAGTCCAAAAAGTTCTGTTAAATGACAACAGAAGGGACAGGCAACAAGAACCTTCAGTCAAAGAGGGGAGGGCAAGTTCTTCTCTACCGGTTCACGTTGGGGCTCCACCGGAACTGATCGAATTGGTAGTCTACAGTGTTTCTGGATGTTTCAGATTGAAGCTGGCGTCAGCATGAGAGCACCCTGTGGCTACGTCGTGGCCATTCCGCGAGCAATCATGGCAGTCGCTCACCACCGGAAGTCTGCGGGAGTCGGGGGCCCCGGTGACTTTTGTAGAATCTTCAAGGCTGAGGGGACGCTTTCGGGAATGGGGTCCATGCCCTAGCAGTCAAGCGTCCAAGTTCCAAGGTGTCCCAAAGCCATTTTAGTGGACCAGGCCTAAATCCGAAGAGCCGGCCGCCATTTTAAGAGTCCTGTTGCAGCCGCCTATCGCTGCACCGCAAGAGTGGGCGCAATTCAAGTGGATGGTGGGCGAGACGCTGTAGCCGCAAGAGCGGGCGCAACTCAGCTGGTTGTGTGAAGCGCTGGGGTGTGCCTGAAAAACCTCCACCTGGGGAGGTGGGGGAGGCTCGTTCGCGCCGCCTCTCCCTTCTAGTGCATCCCACGCCGTCTCCTGGCGCAAGAATATGTGATGGTCGGACTAGGGCACCGCAGGACGTGTCTTCAGGTCAAACGGATTGTGGGACAATGTTCAGAATGGAAGAGTCACCAAAAGGCAAAAAGTTCCGCTTGACCCCGGGAGCCGGCCGCCTATGTCGGGGGCGATCTCAGGCCACACCAGGGCAACAAGACTTGGGGAGGGGGTCGGAGCCAAGCGCCCCCTCCGAGTCCACGCCATCACACCGCCCCTCGGGGGCCTCCGTCAAGCGGTTCAGGGAGGCACCGCATCACATTGTTTTCCAATGCAGTAAGGTCCACAAACAGCCCCCACTTACTTTGAGAATAGTGAAGCTGCAGCAGGTGCAAATAAGCTTCAGACAGTGTTACAAGCGCTGCTCAGAACTCTCAACTATGGCACCCAACATCCAGGACTTATGCCATTTGTGCAAGGCAGTGATATCGAAGCAACTCAGGGATCAAGGAACATACCATATCCAGAGTCCTTCCCACAGCGTCTCCCTTCCTTCTTACCTAGTTATTGTTCTTTCACTCCCACTCCAGGCTTTTAGTCTGTGGATGGAAAACCATGAACCTACACTCACGTATGAAAATCTTACTATTGATGCTTGACTGAGGCCAAGGAGATCAGAGTGCATGAGTCTCATGCTCGATCGATTGAGCTAGCCGGATCAGGCAACAAAAAGGTGGTGGTGGGGGTGGCGGCATCAGCAAGGCATACTCACACACAACTTGTCAGACATCAGCTCTGGATGTACTGGGGACGAGTCTTGGCGCATGGTGTCGTCCCCGGGCAATTTGCACAACGGTCCTCCACCCCTTGGCCGCCAGCTATGCTACCTCAACAGGAACAGTGATGGATGTTGCAGCAGGCTGCAATGTAAATAGTTATTTAATAAAACGTTTTACCCTGTTACTTTGCTGGTGTGTTGTATATATTTATAATATTTGCATAGGGTTTGTCGTTATTTTGGGCGGGGTGGGTGGCGGAGCCGAGCTGTCGTGCAGTCATCATGGTGTCGAGCTCAGTTCATCTCACTAGTTTCGTATTTCTTATGAGGGGTTGTTGCTAATGTTTCTATTTTAGCAAGGTCAAAAAGAGATCCCATTAGTGGCCTACTGATTTTGCTCGATTCCTTTTTGTTTTTTTTAAACGATTTTTCACTATCTGCAAAGACTAAACAGAGTATTACGACTCTGTGCTTGTTTGTAAATAGAGAATGAACCAAAGAGAACCAATTCTAAAACAGTAAATGCTTGGATAACAATCAATCAAATGGAGAGAGAAGCAGGCACGACGGATTACAACGGGGGCAAAGGCCTGCGTTAACTACCCTTCACTATCTGCAAAGAGAGAGTACTCCTAAGAGAAAAGAGGGGGGGGAGGGGGGGCAGCGTTCAAAGCAAATCAGCGTGCAAAAACACCAAAATGTTTTTACCTATCACGTACTTGACATTTGACAGCTTTTGATATTTGCTATTAAAAAAACATTGAAATTCACTGAAAAAACCATAGGTTATAGACCATATATAGTTAGGGATTAGCATTTACAAAACCTTGAAAATTCACTGAAAAAACCATAGGTTATAGACTATATATAGTTAGGGATTAGCATTTACAAAACCTTAATTTACTCGCACAAAACCATAGAAATTCGCATATATAGTTAGTTGCAATAACTATATATCGCGCACCCGCAATCCACTGCTGATGATGTCACATATTACATCATTCATGACATGGTCCGGGAAAGTCCAAAGGAGAACTGCAGGCTATGCATGGCTCATATCCATGCGGAAAATGTAAGGCCTGCAGTAATAGCCAGAGGGTACTTAGCTATCAGGTGCCACATAAGGAGTCCAAGATCAGAATTAACAAGTTTATTACTTGTTCAACCACATTTGTGGTGTACTGCCTGAAGTGCCCCTGCGGACGGATGTACGTAGGGAGCACTACGAAAGCAGTTAAGCTCAGGATCCTAGAGCATCAACGGGCCATTGCCAACAAAGATGAAAGCTATCCGATGGCCCGACATTTTGCTAGTCACCATAATAGCGATAGGACTCAGCTTAGCTTCTTCAGCCTAGACTGCATCCCTCAAGACATTAGGGGTGGAAATCTGAAACGGAGACTTAGACGATTGGAGTCACGATATATTATCGACCTCCAAACTAAGTCACCAGGAGGACTCAATGCAGGGGAAGAGCTACTATCACACCTATAAACACGACTATCGTGTCCTGAACTGTGTCACTGTCAGAGTAAATTTGCACTTACATCAAAATGCTTTAAGATATCAATTGGTTCACAGTTCAACCCCTTTGATGAATTGACATTGGATTTGATTTAGTATGGTTATGTAAGTTTTGGTTAATTTAATTTGGAGTTTTATTAATATGGCCATCCAGGCCTTAAGCATTGCCAATTATTCAAAGATTTATGGGGAACAGAACTTTTGAATTGTTTACCAGCGCAGGAATATGATCAATCGAGCAATGAAATTGATGCTGATTTATGATTTTGGGTTTTAGTTTTGAACCAATGAATTGCCCATCCAGGGCTCAATGTTTGAAAACAGATACCTTAATTAATTCAACTTATTGAGAAGTGATCAATTTGTACAGCTATATATGCATTGCTCGAAAAAAGTTTACCTTTGCACTGTAATGAGCGTTATTTCATCACTTAAAGATGGCGCTTTAATTTGTATTATGGTCCGTTTTTACTTTCAGCGAGTAATGCCTTTATTTATTTCCGCCTTGCCGTCGCCAGCTGACACTGACGAAGGCAAGTGCTGAAACGCGTCTGGTTTTGTGATTGTTGCGCAAAATAAACCGTACCTGGTTTAATCTCTGCTGTGAGTGCTGATTTGTTGCCGGTTGGAAACCTGCGGAGCCTGAATATATATATGTATATATAGATATATATATATATATATATATATATTACCTACTGGCTGTCGCCAGTAGGTATATATAGTTAGGATTTTTTCCCTATGGGATTTCTGAAAATTCTATGTCTAATAACTTTGGCGTTTGTGGACGGAATCGGCTGAAATTTTCAGGAAAATGGCACATTTTGTTTCTGAGCAGCCCTTGAAAATTTGGGGGTGTTTCGTCAAGGGGGGGCCGAGAAAAAAGGGGGGTCCCAAAACGCGTTTTTAACATTGAGTTTTCCATAGGGCGGTTGGCCTCACTTTTAGCTCGAACGGCTGAATGGATTTACACGAAACTTGGCAAAATTGTAGGGACTGTTAGCCCGATGTGCCTTTGCTAGGTCTCAATATATGTGCTCCAGTGGATTTTGAGAAATTAACGTTCAAAACAAGATATATATCTATAACAGCGCTCCGGGCTGCGCTCCGGTCCGCTTACTTTTCGCGAAACGGAACTTTGCGATGCGAAGCTGATTGGCTTTCCGGTGTCTGTCAACATTCTAAACAGTCCGGAGCGGCCGCCATCTTATCTCTCAGTAGGATCGAGAGAGAAGAAGAGGTGAAAAACGAAGGGGGAATTTAATGAAAGGGGGCAAGGTAGACCCCTCTTGACCCCCTAGGAATGATGTTGGGGTTATTAAAGGGTCCCGTGGGGAAAAAAAAAAATTGAATTAATTAAATTACTAGGTATAAGGGGGTGCGGGAGACGTATCCTGATCCCTTATGTTTTTTGAGGGTGGCTGAGGAGGCTCATATATGTTGATACATGTCTTCCAGCGGCTGTGCGTGAGCTTTTTTTTTTTTTTGCTGCGTGACGTCTGTTAACGTTCGATTCGATGGAAATCAGGAAGTGTTGACCGCCAATTTGTCAGTGCGATAAAATATTTTGTTATAAATGAATCCTTATTGATAAACATTGTCTGCGCCATCTTGCCTTTTTTCCAATGCCACAATTTTGTCGCGCACGGCAGCCATTTTAGATGCCTTGACCAGACCCACTCTCTGCACGCCGTCGATTCTCAGCACGGCTCCCCACCCTCGCAAGCATCTCCCCCACGCACTGGTCACCCCCGCTCTCTCTCATGCATGGGCCATAAACTTCCCCCCATCTGCGCCGCTCTTCCCTGAGAATCACACCCTGTGCCCGCCCAACACCTCCCTTTCACCCTATTCACTACCGCACCCTCTGACACTCCTCTTCCTCTGTGTCCGATTGTCCAGGCCGGTCCCAGGCTATCACCTAGCCCTGCGGATGTAGTTTATGGCCCCAGCTGTAGAGAATCCAGGCATGCCAACCCTCCCGATTCAGGCGTGAGACTACCGATTTCAGTGCTAGTCTCCCGCCTCCCGATTCCTGCAAGCAAAAACCCGATTCCTCGGGGGTTTCAGCTGACAGGGCTTGGTATTGTGTTACGTGCTAATTCTTCCAGGAAACGTCAGAGGGCCGATGCAGGGGCTCTAGAAGGGGTGATAAACCATTTAAGCCTCATTAACAAGCGCATGGTCTTTTAAAGATCTGTGAAGTACTCGGGGCGGCGGTGTGTGTGTGCCCTCTTTCAGGAGCGGGCGGGGGGTGGCACTGCCAGCAACTTGCCAGGCCAGGCAGTGTTCAACACTTGCATCACCCTTTCTCTGCCTGCTATTGCGCTCCATGCTTCGGAAAGGTAAGAAAAAGAACTTGCATTTGAGTTTGAAATGTCCGATCCTGTAGCAGTACACTTGCAAAGCCCACACATGACAATAACCCGATTCAAGGCCCCATTCACCCGATTTTTTAAAAATATATAGCACTCCAACAAAGTAGGATTATAAAACTTTATTAACTTATAAATATATCGAACGCAACAAAAACTGTAAATACATTTAAAAATTTTTTGGCAAAAAGAAGCAACAATGGTCAGTAGCTGTCTTTTGTGCGAATAGTCCCAAGGCAGCACAACGTGCTGAGTTCTGGACGGCACCCAGGTGATGTTACCTGGGTGCCGCACTGGTTTTTGGTTTCCTACAATGCAGCTCAGAAAAACAGCGTGGGGCGTCCCGGGTGGTGCGGGGGGAGGCCTCGTCAGTAGCGGTCTGTTGTGCGAATAGTTCCAAGGCAGCAGAACACGCTGTGATGTGGATGGCAGCCAGGTGATGTCCAGTAACTTGCCGCACTGGTTTTGGTATCCTACAATGCTGCTCCGAAAAATGGCGTGGGGCGCCCCGGGGGGGGGCGTGGGGGAGGCGGCGTGAACGGGCCTCCCCAGGTGGAGGCTCGTCTGCTGTACTGGGGTGCCCCTTTACCGTTTCAGTTGCCATTCCGCCCGCTTTTGCTACACTGTGCCTCATCCTCCATTCAGCTGTTTATCGCCCGCTCTTGCGGCTACAGCGTCTCGCTCACCATGTAGTTGAGTTGCGCCCACTCTTGCGGTGCAGCGATAGGCGGCTGCCATAGGACTCTTAAAATGGCGGACGGCTCTTCGGATTTGGGCCTGGTCCACTAAAATGGCGCTGGGACACCTTGGAACTCGGACGCTTGCCTGCTAGGGCTTGGGCTCCATTCTCGAAAGCGTCCCCTCAGCCGTGAAGATTCTACAAAAGTCTTGGGGGCCCTCGACTCCTGCAGGCTTCCGGTGGGGAGCGGCTGCCATGATTGCTCACGGAATGACCACGACGGAGCCACGAGATGGTGGTGCTCTCATGCTGACGCCAGCTTCAGTCTGAATCATCCAGAAACAAGGTGGGGCTTTCATCGTTTGGGAAAAAAAAAGTTCTAAACCAATGAAAAGTGTTATTTTTAGGTCATATGACCAAGCCTTCCATCATTAGGAAACCAAAAGTAAAATGAACCAATGAAAAGTTTTATAAACAAGTCACATGACCTGTTATGCGGCATAGGGCTACAAAAAGCGTAGAAAATCCGTTGGCACGTGAGGCGGCGTCAGTAGCGGACCGATGTGCGAATAGGCCGAAGGCAGCACAACGCGCCGAGATCCGGATGGCACCGAGTTGGTGTCCAGCAAGTTGCTGCATTGGTGTGGCTATCCTACAATGCTGCGCCGAAAGTCGGCGTGGGGCGCCCCGTTGGCCTGTAAGGTCGCGTCAGTCAGTGGGGGCTGTGCGTCTTCCCCAAGATGGAGGCTCCTCTGCTGCAGTGGGGCGCCCCTTAGCGTTTCACTCGCCGTCCAACTGAGTTGCGTCCGCACTTGCGGCTACAGTAGGCCGAAGGCAGCACAACGCGCCGAGATCCGGATGGCACCGAGGTGGTGTCCAGCAAGTTGCCGCACTGGTGTGGCCATCCTACAATGCTGCGCCGAAAGACGGCGTGTCCAGCTGAGTTGCGGTCACTCTTGCGGTACAGTGACTCGAACGCGCCGAGATCCGGATGGCACTGAGGTGGTGTCCAGCAAATTGCCGCACTGGTGTGGCCATCCTACAATGCTGCGCCGAAAGACGGAGTGTCCAGCTGAGTTCCGGTCACTCTTGCGGTACAGTGACTCGAACGCGCCGAGATCCGGATGGCACCGAGGTGGTGTCCAGCAAGTTGCCGCACTGGTGTGGCCATCCTACAATGCTGCGCCGAAAGTCGGCGTGGGGTGCCCCGTTGGCTTATGAGGTGATGTCAGTAGTGGACCGATGTGTGAATAGGTCGGAACCAGCACAAGGCGCCAAGATCCGGATGGCAAGTCCTGGATGTTGAGTGCCATAGTTGAGAGTTCTGAGCAGTGTTTGTAACACTGTCTGAAGCTTATTTGCACCTGCTGCAGCTTCATTATTGCCCTGGTGTGGCCAAAGATCGCCCATGACATAGGCGGCCGGCTCCCGAGGTCCGGCGGAACTTTTTTCCTTTTCTTTTCTGCATCTTGTCCCATAATCCGTTTGACCTGAAGACACGACCAGGTCCCTGAATGTGTGCAGGGGGACGTTATTGATTGAATCAAAATGGCGGCTTCCCACAAAGCTGACTCAAGCGTTGCTGTTGATGCTATACAGACAAAAATTGGTTTTCAGTTTGTACATTCTTCAGGATTTTTTTTTCCATCCAAGGCTGATTGAGAGTTTGTAGAACAATGGCTTCAGATTTTCAACATACTACTCTTCAACATTCTTCCTAAATGTAACAATGTGAGACTCACTAGGAGAACGGCTGTTTATCTTTCCTTTCAAAATGCTGCCAACAATATTTTCTGAATGGAAGACACCATCTTGTAGCATAAAGGGCCGAAAGGAGTTCTGGTCTGGCCGATGGTTGGTGGAGACATTTTGACTATATCTTGCACCTGCCCGGCCTCGCCCAAAATGGCGCCGGTATAAATGGGACTCGTAACTCCTTGTTGTGTACTGGTTGAACAACCTTGATATCACGAGATATGAATGCAGTTTTGATACTCATGGCGGGTGGGGACGAGAATTGATTGAATATTTCGACATCCCTATTGATATTAAGTTCTGATGTGTTATTGATTACTGTACTATTGAAAGTTCGAATTAACGTCACCCATGGTACTTGCCCGCAAATGTATATCTAGATAATTTTTTTGTAAGTGGCCCTGTCGTATTTTAATTACAAAATGTACGTCCACCGATTCCGCAACTGTTAGACACCTTAGTTCTTGCAACCTAATGGCCCGCTCGTTACGTTCCTCTACAGTGTAAATGTCTCCTCATCATATACGATTTCAGTTTGCTCCGTGGCCGGCCCACGTGGTTATAGGCCCGTATTTGTATACTGACATTTTGACAATAAAGGTTTTTAAAACAAAACATGGTAGTAGTATTTACATTGGTAAAGTTTTTACTTTTAGTCACTGTTTTCGAATCAGTAAAAGGCAAGTGAAATAAAGCAGTCCAATTACATGACGGATAAAAGGTATAATACGTAGTAACGCAGTAAAGATAAATGGTCAAGGGCAGTTGTGTTTTCCACTCCTGCAACATAAAGTGATTGATAAGAATCTGATAATCAGGCGTTTCGGCGACTAAGACAGCAGGCCGAGCCTCTTTTACTCAACGGCTCCGTCATGGGACGAAGAAACGCCCTTTTTCTCAAAAAAGGAATATATTTTACTTGCAGGACAGTTGTAAATTTTCCGGGAAAGTACATTAGCCTGGAACATTATAACATATATGTTTAAAAAAAAATAATGTTTGAAACCAATAAAAAGCGTAATTTTTAGGTCATATGACCAAGCTTTTCATCATTAAAATAACAAAAGTAAAATGAACCAATGAAAAGATTTATTAACAAGTCACATGACCTGTTATGCTTACGTTACGCGCTGCGCGCCGCGTCCCGGATCACTTCCGGGTGCGCTAACGCGGCGTGTCATATAACGCATTACGCGACAACGTAGGTCAAGAATATAGTCAAAATGTCTCCACCAACCAGCGTTCGGAACACAACCCCTTTCAGCAGTCCAAAAAGTTCTGTTAAATGACAATAGAGGGGACAGGCAACAAGAACCATCAGTCAAAGAGGGGAGGGCAAGTTCTTCTCTACCGGGTCATGTTGGGGCGCTACCGGAACTGATCGAATTGGTAGTCTACAGTGTTTCTGGATGTTTCAGACTGAAGCTGGCGTCAGCATGAGAGCACCACCATCTCGTAGCTCCGTCGTAGCCATTCCACGAGCAATCATTGCAGCCGCTCCCCACCAGAAGCCTGCGGGAGTCGGGGGCCCCCAAGACTTTTGTAGAATCTTCACGGCTGAGGGGACGCTTTCGAGAATGGGACTCAAGCCCTATCAGGGAAGCGTCCGAGTTCCAAGGTGTCCCAGGGCCATTTTAGTGGACCACGCCCAAATCTGAAGAGCCGGCCGCCATTTTGAGAGTCCTGTGGCAGTCGCCTATCGTTGCATCGCAAGAGCGGGAGCAACTCAACTACATGGTGAGCGAGACGCTGTAGTCGCAAGAGCGGGCGGTAAACAGCTGAATGGCGGAAGAGGCACAGTGTAGCAAAAGCGGGCGGAATGGCAACTAAAACGGTAAAGGGGCGCCCCACTACAGCGTGTCTTCAGGTCAAACGGATTGTGGGACAAGGTCCAGAATAGAAGAGTCATCAAAAGGCAAAAAGTTCCGCCGGACCCCGGGAGCCGGCCGCCTATGTCGGGGGCGATCTCAGGCTACACCAGTGCTATAAGACTTGGGGAGGGGGTCGGAGCCAAGCGTCTTCTCCGAGTCCGTGCCATCACACCGCCCTTCGGGGGCCTCCGTCAAGCGGTTTAGGGAGGTACCATATCACATTGTTTTCAAATGCAGTCAGGTCCGCAAACGACCCTCACTTACTTTGAGAATAGTGAAGCTGCAGTAGGTGCAAATAAGCTTCAGACAGTGTTACAAGCGCTGGTCAGAACTCTGAACAATGACACCCAACATCCAGAACTTATGCCATTTGAGAATGGCAGTGACATCGAAGCAACTCAGGGACCAAAACCATTAACGTACTTTCACGTATGAAAATCTTACTTGGGGAGGGGGCAGGAGCCAAGCGCCCCCTCCCAGTCCGCGCCAACTCACCGTATGTTTAAAATCTGAAGCCATCGTTCTACAAACTCAACCAACCTTGGATGGAAAAATCTAGAAGAATGTACAAACTGAAAACCAGTTTTGGTCTGCATAGCATCAGCAGCAACGCTTGCTATCAGAGTGCATGAGTTTCATGCTCGATCGATTGAGCTAGCCGGATCGGGCAACAAAAAGTATAAAATAGTTATGTAAATAGTTATTGTGAGAAGTTGGCCTGGTATATAATGCTCACTAGTTCTTAGTGATCACTTTGTACCATGCCAAGCAACCCTTATGATGATGGTTGTAATTCAACCTTGTAGACCAGTTATCCTAGTGATAACGTGGACAAAGCAGTCTTAGGCTAAACTCTGAAAGGCATGTGAAGCCAGCTGTTATACCATACACAACCCCCTTGAATACCAAATGAAAGGGACACCACACAGATATATATTGAAAATATATATTGATTTATTAACTATAAAATCCCCTGGACTCTTTATGAGCACAGAAGCACAAGCGTTAAATCACAAGACAGTTTAAAATACACAAAAGTTGCACAATATGGATGAGCCCTAGGGGCCACCTAAACCATATACTAAGAAAGTGGTATAAGAGATACCAATAGGAAAGTGAAGAGGCCTAGGGCCTTGGGAATCGCTGAAGCTATTCGAGACTAGCAGTGACTAAGTCGGGAGAGGCCCACGGGACTCGGGTGCAGTGTTCAAAGTGCACGCACTTTCCAATGCAAAGTCTATGGTGCGTAAAAAGTACAAAGTTAGAAAGTTAGGAACCTTCCGAGTGACCTACGGAGTTGAAACTAAAGACACAGGCCCTTGAGATGTGTACCAGTGCAGGAGCACCGGCGGAGCTGAGTTACCTCACCCACAGGAAGCGGGTGCACAGGGTCGAAGTAGTGTCGGGTTTCGTCACGCTGGTCGATGGTGCTTGGAGCTGAAGATGCTGCAGGCGGCTCGATGTGAAGAGTTCCGGTGGATCCAAGGGTGGATCTGAAGATGTGAAGACCTGAAAGCAGAGGGGACAGTGTTCAAAGTCACTAGCCAGTGACTACCGTGGAACCAGATTGGAACCAGGCGATGTCGGGTGCAAACAGGCGTTGTTGGGTAGCTTCTTTCTGCAGCCACGTGGATACCTGGGGTCGAGGACATCCAGGAGTCGGTCACGAGCTGTCCCACGCAGGCTTCTCGCTGTTGGCGGTGTCAGCAACTTGATCGGAGCAAACAGGCCTTGGCAAAGGCAAGCCAGGCAGAAGTTGAAAGATGCTTAACACTCGGACCAGCAAGGTTAGAGTGGGTGCTCCTTTTTACAGGAGCTTGGGTAGGTCTGGAGCAACCAGACCTGCTGTGTAAATCGTCGGTTTCGTCGCCAAGATGGCCGCTGACCACGTGGCTAGTGGCCGGGATGGCTCGTCGAGTGGCACAATGCAAAAGGGCCCCACGCAGATCGTGGAGATGCTGGAGGGCTGACCTTCGGTGCAAGGGCTGCTCGTTGGTGGGGGTTCTCAGTCCCCAAAGCACAACGTCGAGGATACCTCAGAAGCTGCGCAGTCAGCTTTTCGAGTGTCTTCCAAGAGGTCCGGTCCCACATCACTCGGTGCCTCCACGGGTCCCTTCTTTGCAGGGACTGTGGATCGGGCTCTGAGAGGTCTGGGAGTCTGGTTCTTGTCGGGCTCTGGGCTCTTGCTCCGGCGGGAGGCGGCGGCAAAGCAGACATCGAGTTGCTGGTTGGTACCTGTGTTCACAGGGTGGCCACTCCTAGGCCACAAGGGAGATTCTTCTTCAGTCTTCTGTGCAGCAGAATGTCGAAGTCCAGTCGTCTTCTTAGTTTTAAGTTGATTCAGGATGATCTGCTGTGCCATGGCACTGCTCCCACTCTTATTCCCAATCTGAGGGGTGGATCTCCTGCTAGGTCCCTCCCCTATGGGTGGGACCAGGAAGGGGGGTGGTTACACCCCCTCTCCTTTGTCCACCTCCTCGCCAGGACTAGGGCTGGAAAGCCCCAGAACCGGTTTGGGCTGGCTTATGCACAGGGACACCTTGTGTGCCCCAGGCATGTCTCAATCTATTCAGCCCTGTCCTACCCAATACACAAAACCCTGTCTGGGGTGGTGCTCGCACCTCCCCAGGCAGGAAACCCTTTGTCCAGGCCCTCCTCGCTGGAAGGACTCCCAGCAGCAGGAGGTCAGACATGTGTCTGTGGTGGCAGCATCCATTTTGTGATGCTGAGGCTCTGTTTAACTTTAACCGGGGTTAAGGCTACACACATGTCGTGTCCCTCTAGAAGGGTGGAATGCTATCCCCGTCGCCAGAACTGGCGAGGGGATAGTATTCCAATTCATATGACACCTTACTCGACATGTTTTGATAAAGCCAAACCAAAGATAGCATTTAACCGCGAGGATTATAATGCACTTAAGAGTATATGGTATGGCAATATCCCGGAACAGCTTAGGGAGTGGTTCCCGACAGCTGCAGACAGGCTCAGCTCATGCTAGAGCACCATCTCACATATTTCCAAGCACTCTGCCTCCAGGATTGATGAGGCCTTCCATAGGAGTGGCTGATAGGAACATATGTGTCCAGTTTAGGGTTAGGCACAGGCATACTGTACCTAAGTAAGAGGTGATTACACCAACTTACCCCAGCTGAGTGATCAGCCAGTTGTGTCAAATATGGAGGCCAGGCCAGGGGTGGCACAATACATGCTGCAGCCCCTGGTAGGCCTTGGCTACACCTATGCCCTGGGTACCTATGGTACTCTACTACAGGGGCTCATAAGGTGAACCAGTCCCAATTGTTTTATGCACCTAAGGTACATGGAGTCCATTTTAAGGAGAGAGCAATCAGCCTGGGGCCCTGAATAGCAGGATCCCAGGCCAACTAAGTCAAAAACCAGCTAAACACCAGGCAAAAAGTTTGGGGGTAACCATAGTCAGATATCCACCTTCCTACATAACCCCCCCCCCCAAACGAAAGGAGATAAGGCTATCCTTGACCAGGTAAGCCTATATTGCCTAAGTGGCCATATAAGGAAGTACCAGCTCTGGCTTGGTAACCCCCTGTCTCATGGTCCACTAAGCAATTCCTCACCCTAAGGGCATCTGAGGGTCTCCACCATAGGGAATCTCTACCTGTGGTGTGTTTTGGCAAAGTTAAAGGCTGGTTTTGAGATGGAGTACTGAAGTGAGTTTCCTCTGTAGGACTCAGCTTCCTCCAATCACTCTCCACCAGGTGTGCCTTTCTTTCCATGACTGAGTTGCACTGTGCTCTCAGGGTCAACCTCTGGCTGCCTACAGCTGGAGGCTGGGTCCCTTTGTTTGGCTTACTGGAGGGACAGGTCAGGTTTGGGCCCTTAGGGTCCCAGGTTTGGCTGTGCCCAACAATATCCATCTGGGGGAGGTCCCTAACTACTTTTAAGGGGGATCCCTCAGGAGTTTTTAAAGTTTTCACCTCACTAGGGCTACTAGTTTCGGTGCCCCTAATCTGTTGATGGGGTGCTTTATTTGACAGGGGGCCCTTTGGGGTTCACTGTCCTTCTTGTCCTTTGCAGCCCTGGGCTGAGTAAGGCAAGGTAGAGAGGGGCAGGTTACCTGCTCCAGACTGGGTCCCACCTGAGAAGGGTCCACTGCCATCAGAGGCTCTGTCAGGCCAGGCCTAACAACCTCTGGGGCAGTTCCTTCATCAGGGGTAAGATCAGTTCCCTGAGGAGGCTGATCCTTTCCTAATGTCTGGGGGGAGGGAGATTTCTCTTCCTCCTCAATGCTCTCTGTTTGGGTTGAGTGATCCATCATTTCGGGCTTCACTACCCATGTATCAGTTTGAGTTTGGGCTGTGGCCATCACAGCCCCACCAACCTTTTCAGGAGGAGACTCAGTTTGGGTATGGGCGGTTACCAGTACAGCCCTGCTACTCTTTTCAGGAGGGAGGTTATCTAAAGATGGGGCTGAGGTTTGCTCAGCCCTCCCAACCTTTTCAGGAAGGACATCTTGAATTGGGGCTGTAGCCATTACAGCCCCACATACCTTTCCATGGAGATTTACCATTCTAGAATGGGTTTGCTGTTCAACCTCAGCCCAGGCTGAGATTTCCAAATCATTACCCAGTAGGCAATCTACAGGCAAGTTGGCTGACACTGGCACTCTTTTTGGGCCAGTGACACCTCCCCAGCTAAGATTGACTACTGCCATGGGATGACTGGTTTCTATGCCATCAATGTTTGTCACCTGATATTTGGCATCAGGTAAAAGTTGCCTTGAGGGGACTAGACATTCAGCCACCATGGTGATGCTAGCCCCTGTGTCTCTGAAGGCCTCAACTTTCAAGCCATTGATGAGGGGCTCCTGTCTATACTTGCTCAAAGTGTTTGGGCAAGCAGTGAAATTGCCAAACCCCATGCCAGTCTCATAGACAAGAGTATCTGAGTTAGGGGACCTGGATAGGCCAGAGTCCACCTGTCCTCCAAAAGTAAACCCACCCAAATTCTTGGGGGTGCTCCCACCACCTGGGGGACCACTGCTAACAGTGACAGGAGGTGTTGGAGCCTTACTTGGAGGTATATTCTCCATATTGCCATTCTTGGGACAACAGCTATCAGTTTTGTAATGCCCCACCTGTTTACAGGTATGACAATAAGGCTTTTTCTGGGTTGTAGAAGTGTCTCGGGACCCACCCCCATTCTTGGAGTTTTGGGGCCCTGGGGAAGTCTTTTCCTTACTTTTATCCCCACCCTTCTCTTGAGGCTTGGTAGTCTCTTTCTTTTGGTCACCACCCTGGTTCTTAGGCCTGATCCTGGTTCTGACCCATTTGTCTGCCCTCCTACCCAATTCTTGTGGGGAGGTCAGATCAGAGTCAGCCAGGTGCTGATGTAGAAGCTGATTTTGACAATTACTTAAGATTTGCTCTCTCATAATTAAATTATACAATCCTGTATAGTCAGTAACCTTACTTCCCAGCAACCAGCCCTCCAGAGCCTTAGTGGCACATTCAACAAATTCAGACCAGTCCTGAGTCTGTGTCTTCTGGGTATCTCTGAACATTAACCTGTACTGTTCAGTGGTTAAGCCTAACCCATCAATCAGAGCACTCTTCAGGACCATGTAGTTTCTAGAATCCCCATCACTAACTGTGAGGAGTCTGTCTCTGCCTCTACCTTCAAAGGAGAGCCACAAGATTGCTGCCCACTGCTCCTGAGGGATCTGCTGTACCATGCAGGCTCTCTCCATTGCAGTTATCCATTTGTGGATATCATCCCCAGCTTTGTAGGGGGGCACAATCTTACTCAGGTTTCTTGTATCAAAGGACCTGTCTTTATCCTTCTGGATAGTGCTGCCACCAGTGGATCCTAATCCACTCTCTCTAGGCTGTCTTGCTCTAGCAAGTTTCTCTTGGGCCAGGGCAACCTCTAGTTCTTGCCTCTGAATCCTAAGCTCAGCCTCTCTAATTTGAGATTCTCTCAATTTGGTCTCATGTTCCCTTCTCTGAGGGCTAGTCATCACCCTTCTGGAGTGACCATGAGAACCTCTAGAAGCATGGGAGTTGTCAGAGTCACCTGAGTGAGTCCTTCTCCTCCTAGGCTTCTGGTTAAGTCCACCTGGGGGTCTGAATGGGTTGTTACCTGATTCATTCCCAAGTAAGCTTAACCCTTTTGATGCTCATGACGAGCTCAGCTCGTCATGATGCACAGTTGAGCTGTGCTGATGACGAGCTGAGCTCGTCATGAATATAGGAGAAGTGCAATTTTCAGCACAGGGGGGGAAAACGCCTAGCAGCCAAGGTGTTAAGTTAGCCTGGTTCAGTCTACTGACCAGCACCTGACTATTTCTGTCATCATCTGACTCACTGCTTTCCACCTCCTCCTCTTCCTCTTCTTCCTCTTCCTCCTCCTCTACCTGAGGAGCTCCAGTGGTGGATGCTTCCTCATCTACCAGGATGATAGGGGCAGGGGTGTCTACAGTGTCATCCTCTGAAGGATGGCCTCCTTCAGCATTCCCTGTGGGGTTTGCCTTAGAGGGCTTTAGAGTCTCAGACTGGTCTAAGAGCTCTCGTAGGTGGTCTGTAGTAGGGGAAGGCCCTGTCTTCAGACCCCTTAAGACACAAAGCTGTCTTAATTCCTTAAAGGAAAAAATAGCAAATTTGGATGGTGCCCTTGGAGGGTCACTCTCAACAGGAGTAAGTCCACTGGACCCCTCTGCTCCAGACATTGCTCTAGTGTGGGTGGATGTGTTGCAATCTACCTACACTGGTGTTTACCTACTAAACCTATCTAGTAGTTGTAGCTAGGGTGTGCTACTCCCTTTGCTCTACAACAACTAAGTTCAGTAGAACTTATGTATACTAGTCTTGTTTTATATGTACCTAGCAGGTACCTGTATGATCTTTCAAATGATAATCTCAAAGATTGTAATGGTAAAACAACAGCAAGCTCAGATCCCAATCCGCTGCTCACCAATGTGAGAAGTTGGCCTGGTATATAATGCTCACTAGTTCTTAGTGATCACTTTGTACCATGCCAAGCAACCCTTATGATGATGGTTGTAATTCAACCGTGTAGACCAGTTATCCTAGTGGTAACGTGGACAAAGCAGTCTTAGGCTAAACTCTGAAAGGCATGTGAAGCCAGCTGTTATACCATACACAACCCCCTTGAATACCAAATGAAAGGGACACCACACAGATATATATTGAAAATATATATTGATTTATTAACTATAAAATCCCCTGGACTCTTTATGAGCACAGAAGCACAAGCGTTAAATCACAAGACAGTTTAAAATACACAAAAGTTGCACAATATGGATGAGCCCTAGGGGCCACCTAAACCATATACTAAGAAAGTGGTATAAGAGATACCAATAGGAAAGTGAAGAGGCCTAGGGCCTTGGGAATCGCTGGAGCTATTCGAGACTAGCAGTGACTAAGTCGGGAGAGGCCCACGGGACTCGGGTGCAGTGTTCAAAGTGCACGCACTTTCCAATGCAAAGTCTATGGTGCGTAAAAAGTACAAAGTTAGAAAGTTAGGAACCTTCCGAGTGACCTACGGAGTTGAAACTAAAGACACAGGCCCTTGAGATGTGTACCAGTGCAGGAGCACCGGCGGAGCTGAGTTACCTCACCCACAGGAAGCGGGTGCACAGGGTCGAAGTAGTGTCGGGTTTCGTCACGCTGGTCGATGGTGCTTGGAGCTGAAGATGCTGCAGGCGGCTCGATGTGAAGAGTTCCGGTGGATCCAAGGGTGGATCTGAAGATGTGAAGACCTGAAAGCAGAGGGGACAGTGTTCAAAGTCACTAGCCAGTGACTACCGTGGAACCAGATTGGAACCAGGCGATGTCGGGTGCAAACAGGCGTTGTTGGGTAGCTTCTTTCTGCAGCCACGTGGATACCCGGGGTCGAGGATATGTAGGAGTCGGTCACGAGCTGTCCCACGCAGGCTTCTCGCTGTTGGCGGTGTCGGCAACTTGATCGGAGAAAACAGGCCTTGGCAAAGGCAAGCCAGGCAGAAGTTGAAAGATGCTTAACACTCGGACCAGCAAGGTCAGAGTGGGTGCTCCTTTTTACAGGAGCTTTGGTAGGTCTGGAGCAACCAGACCTGCTGTGTAAATCGTCGGTTTCGTCGCCAAGATGGCCGCTGACCACGTGGCTAGTGGCCGGGATGGCGCGTCAAGTGGCACAATGCAAAAGGGCCCCACGCAGATCGTGGAGATGCTGGAGGGCTGACCTTCGGTGCAAGGGCTGCTCGGTGGTGGGGGTTCTCAGTCCCCAAAGCACAACGTCGAGGATACCTCATAAGCTGCGCAGTCAGCTTTTCGAGTGTCTTCCAAGAGGTCCGGTCCCACGTCACTCGGTGCCTCCACGGGTCCCTTCTTTGCAGGGACTGTGGATCGGGCTCTGAGAGGTCTGGGAGTCTGGTTCTTGTCGGGCTCTGGGCTCGGGCTCCGGCGGGAGGCGGTGGCAAAGCAGACGTCGAGTTGCTGGTTGGTACCTGTGTTCACAGGGTGGCCACTCCTAGGCCACAAGGGAGATTCTTCTTCAGTCTTCTGTGCAGCAGAATGTCGAAGTCCAGTCGTCTTCTTAGTTTTAAGTTGATTCAGGATGATCTGCTGTGCCATGGCACTGCTCCCACTCTTATTCCCAATCTGAGGGGTGGATCTCCTGCTAGGTCCCTCCCCTATGGGTGGGACCAGGAAGGGGGGTGGTTACACCCCCTCTCCTTTGTCCAGCTCCTCGCCAGGACTGGGGCTGGAAAGCCCCAGAACCAGTTTGGGCTGGCTTATGCACAGGGACACCTTGTGTGCCCCAGGCATGTCTCAATCTATTCAGCCCTGTCCTACCCAATACACAAAACCCTGTCTGGGGTGGTGCTCGCACCTCCCCAGGCAGGAAACCCTTTGTCCAGGCCCTCCTCGCTGGAAGGACTCCCAGCAGCAGGAGGTCAGACATGTGTCTGTGGTGGCAGCATCCATTTTGTGATGCTGAGGCTCTGTTTAACTTTAACCGGGGTTAAGGCTACACACATGTCGTGTCCCTCTAGAAGGGTGGAATGCTATCCCCGTCGCCAGAACTGGCGAGGGGATAGTATTCCAATTCGTATGACACCTTACTCGACATGTTTTGATAAAGCCAAACCAAAGATAGCATTTAACCGCGAGGATTATAATGCACTTAAGAGTATATGGTATGGCAATATCCCGGAACAGCTTAGGGAGTGGTTCCCGACAGCTGCAGACAGGCTCAGCTCATGCTAGAGCACCATCTCACATATTTCCAAGCACTCTGCCTCCAGGATTGATGAGGCCTTCCATAGGAGTGGCTGATAGGAACATATGTGTCCAGTTTAGGGTTAGGCACAGGCATACTGTACCTAAGTAAGAGGTGAATACACCAACTTACCCCAGCTGAGTGATCAGCCAGTTGTGTCAAATATGGAGGCCAGGCCAGGGGTGGCACAATACATGCTGCAGCCCCTGGTAGGCCTTGGCTACACCTATGCCCTGGGTACCTATGGTACTCTACTACAGGGGCTCATAAGGTGAACCAGTCCCAATTGTTTTATGCACCTAAGGTACATGGAGTCCATTTCAAGGAGAGAGCAATCAGCCTGGGGCCCTGAATAGCAGGATACCAGGCCAACTAAGTCAAAAACCAGCTAAACACCAGGCAAAAAGTTTGGGGGTAACCATAGTCAGATATCCACCTTCCTACAGTTATATAATAAAATGTTTTACCCTGTTACTTTGCTGGTGTGTTGTATATATTTATAATATTTGCATAGAGTTTATCGTTATTTTGGGCGGGGTGGGTGGCGGAGCCGAGCTGTCTTGCAGCCATCATGGTGTCGAGCTCAGTTCATCTCACTATTTTCGTATTTCTCATGAAGGGTTGTTCCTAATGTTTCTATTTTAGCAAGGTCAAAAAGAGATCCAATTAGTGGCCTACTGATTTTGCTTGATTCCTTTTGTTTTTTTAAACAATTTTTCACTATCTGCAAAAACTAAACAGAGTATTGCGACTCTGTGCTTGTTTGTAATTAGAGAATGAACCAAAGAGAACCAATTCCAAAACAATAAATGCTTGGATAACAATCAATCAAATGTAGAGGGAAGCAGGCACGACGGATTACAACGGGGGCAAAGGCCTGTGTTACCTACTCTTCACTATTTGCAAAGAGAGAATACTCCAAAAAGAAAAGAGGAGGGGGGGGGGGGGGGCAGCGTTAAAAGCACATCAGCGTGCATAAATACGAAAATGTTTTTACCTACCACGTACTTGACATTTGACAGCTTTTGATATTTGCTATTAAAAAACCAATGAAATTCACTGAAAAAACCATAGGTTATAGACCATATATAGTTAGGAATTAGCATTTACAAAACCTTGAAAATTCACTGAAAAAACCATAGGTTATAGACCATATATAGTTAGGAATTTGCATTTACAAAACCTTATTTTACTCACATAAAACCATTGAAATTCCATATATAGTTAGTTGCACTAACTATATATCGCGCACCCGCAATCCACTGCTGATGATGTCACATATTACATCATTCATGACATGGTCAGTGACATCACTGATGACATCACTGATGACAACACCCAGTGACTGTATGTTTCTGTAAAGTTAAAATATGTCTTACATATTGAAGAATGAGTGGATGTATAAGTGTCTGGATGAAGGATTTAGTAGGTGCATGACTGACTGTATGAGTGAGTAATTAAATGTGTCTCACTGAGTGCATGGGTAAGTGACTAAACTGTCTTAATTTGTGCATCATTATGTCTGTTGTTCTGTAAACTGCTGCATGTGTTAATCAGTAGCTATATGAGTAACTATATGGGTTATTGATTGATTGACGAAGTATTTGTATGGGAGACTGAGTGTGTGTGTGGCTGGCTGGGAGATGTGTGACTGTGCAGATCAATGTGTTCTTGTATCAATGATTATATAAGAGAGTAAGTATGTGTTAGTATATGTTTGAAAATGTAAGGTACTCTATGTTTAACTGTATTGATTAGAAAATGGAAGTGTGATTGATTCTTTACAGGACTGACTAGGCGTGTGAGTAACTCCATGGATGAGTGGCAGAGTGTGAGTGTCTATATTGGTGTATGAGTTCATATGATAGTGTTGTAAAGATGAGTGATTGTATGTATGAATGATTGTATGAATGAGTGAATCTGTGTGTAGACTTAGGAATCAGTGAGTGCGTATGTAGTAACTAGTATTGGTGTGTCAATGGTTTAAAAAATTATATTCTGTATTTTACACTGGATGTAACAGAGGTTATATTAAAGTGTGAGGAGATGCATTGTATTGTCACATGAATGATATCATCAGTGATGTCATCAGTGATGTCATTTGAGATGTCATCAGTAATGTCATTTGAGATGTCATCAGTGATGTCATCAGTGATGTCATTTGAGATGTCATCAGTGATGTCATCAGTGATGTCACTGACCATGTCATGAATGATGTAATATGTGACATCATCAGCAGTGGATTGCGGGTGCGCGATATATAGTTAGTGCAACTAACTATATATGGAATTTCAATGGTTTTATGTGAGTAAAATGAGGTTTTGTAAATGCAAATTCCTAACTATATATGGTCTATAACCTATGGTTTTTTCAGTGAATTTTCAAGGTTTTGTAAATGCTAATTCCTAACTATATATGGTCTATAACCTATGGTTTTTTCAGTGAATATATCTATATACATATAATTTATGTATATATATATATATTCTATGAAAAAACCATAGGTTATAGACCATATATAGTTAGGAATTAGCATTTACAAAACCTTATTTACTGTTTTAGAATTGGTTCTCTTTGGTTCATTCTCTATTTACAAACAAGCACAGAGTCGCAATACTCGGTTTAGTCTTTGCAGAAAGTGAAAAATCGTTTAAAAATACAAAAGGAATCGAGCAAAATCAGTAGGCCACTAATGGGATCTCTTTTTGACCTCGCTAAAATAGAAACATTAACAACAACCCCTCATGAGAAATACGAAACTAGTGAGATGAACTGAGCTCCACACCATGATGGCTGCAAGACAGCTCGGCTCCGCCACCCACCCCACCTAAAATAACGACAAACCCTATGCAAATATTATAAATATATACAACACACCAGCAAAGTAACAGGGTAAAACATTTTATTAAATAACTATTCACATAACTATTTTATACTTTTTGTTGCCCGATCCGGCTAGCTCAATCGATCGAGCATGAGACTCATGCACTCTGATCTCCTTGGCCTCAGTCAAGCATCAATAGTAAGATTTTCATACATGAGTGTACGTTCATGGTTTTGGTCCCTGAGTTGCTTCGATGTCACTGCCTTGCACAAATGGCATAAGTCCTGGATGTTGGGTGCCATAGTTCAAAGTTCTGAGCAGCGCTTGTAACACTGTCTGAAGCTTATTTGCACCTGCTGCAGCTTCACTATTCTCAAAGTAAGTGGGGGCCGTTTGTGGACCTGACTGCATTTGAAAACAATGTGATGCGGTGCCTCCCTAAACCGCTTGACGGAGGCCCCCGAGGGGCGGTGAGATGGCGCAGACTTGGAGGGGGCGCTTGGCTCCGACCCCCTCCCCAAGTCTTGTTGCCCTGGTGTGGCCTGAGATCGCCCCCGACATAGGCGGCCGGCTCCCGGGGTCAAGCTGAACTTTTTGCCTTTTGGTGACTCTTCCATTCTGGACCGTGGCCCACAATCCGTTCGACCTGAAGACACGTCCTGCGGGGCCCTAGTCCGACCATCACATATTCCTGCGCCTGGAAACGGCGTGGGATGCACTAGAAGGGAGAGGCGGCGCGAACGAGCCTCCCCCACCTCCCTAGGTGGAGGTTTTTCAGGTACACCCCAGCGCTTTACGCAAACCAGCTGAGTTGCGCCCGCTCTTACGGCTACAGCGTCTCGCCCACCATCCACTTGAACTGCACCCACTCTTGCAGTGCAGCGATAGGCGGCTGCCACAGGACTCTCAAAATGGCGGCCGGCTCTTCGGATTTAGGCCTGGCCCACTAAAATGGCCCTGGGACACCTTGGAACTCGGACGCTTGACTGCTAGGGCATGGACCCCATTCCCAAAAGCGTCCCCTCAGCCTTGAAGATTCTACAAAAGTCACCGGGGCCCCCGACTCCCGCAGACTTCCGGTGGTGAGCGACTGCCATGATTGCTCGCGGAATGGCCACGACGTAGCCACGGGGTGCTCTCATGCTGACGTCAGCTTCAATCTGAAACATCCAGAAACACTGTAGACTACCAATTCAATCAGTTCCGGTGGAGCCCCAACGTGACCCGGTAGAAAATAACTTGCCCTCCCCTTTTTTGAGTGATAGTTCTTGTTGCCTGTCCCTAAAGTTGTCATTTTACAGAACTTTTTGGACTACTGAAAGGGGTTGTGTTCCGAGCGCTGGTTGGTGGAGACATTTTGACTATATTCTGGACCTACGTTGTCGCGTAATGCGTCATATGACGCGTCGCGTTAGCGCACCCGGAAGTGCTCCGGTGCGCGAGGCGCAGCTTCCCGGAAGCGATCCAGAGCGCGGCCCGTAACGTAAGCATAACAGGTCATGTGACTTGTTAATAAAACTTTTCATTGGTTCATTTTACTTTTGTTATTCTAATGATGAAAGGCTTTTTCATATGACCTAAAAATAACGCTTTTCATTGCTTTCGAACATTTTTTTTTCCCAAATGATGAAAGCCCCACCTTTTTTTTTCTCACTCTGACTTGTAAAGCAAAGGACCCAGATGCATTTACAGTTTATCACTAACAATGTTCCAGGCTAATGTATTTTCCCGGGAAATTTACAACTGTCCTGCAAGTAAAATATTCCTATTTCGAGAAAAAGGGCGTTTCTTCGTCCCATGAGGGAACCGTTGAGCAAAAGAGGCTCGGCCTGCTGTCTTAGTCGCTGATAGGCATGAATATCAGATTCTTATCGATCACTTTATGTTGCAGGAGTAGAAAACACAACAGCCCTTGACCATTTATCTTTACTGCGTTCCTGCGTATTATACCTTTTAACCGTCATGTAATTGGACTGCTTTATTTCACTTGCCTTTTACTGATTCGAAAACAGTGGCTATTATTCAAAACTTTACCAATGTAAGTACTACTACCATGTTTTGTTTTAAAAACCTTTATTGTGAAAATGTCAGTATACAAATACGGGCCTATAACCACGTGGGCCGGCCACGGAGCAAACTGGAATCGTATATGATGAGGGGACATTTACACTGTAGAAGAACGTAACGGGCGGGCCATTAGGTTGCAAGAACTAAGGTGTCTGACAGTTGCGGAATCGATGGACGTACATTTCATAATTAAAATACGACAAGCCAGTTACAATAAACTTATCTAGATATACATTTGCGGGCAAGTACCATGGGTGACGTTAATTTGAACTTTCAATAGTACAGTAATCAATAACACATCAGAACTTAATATCAATAGGGATGTCGAAATGTTCAATCAATTCTCGTCCCCGCCCGCCATGTGCTTCAAAACTGCATACGTATCTCGTCATATCAAGGTTGGGCAACCAGTACACAACAAGGAGTTACGAGTCCCATTTATATCGGCGCCATTTTGGGCGAAGCCGAGCAGGTCCAGGATATAGTCAAAAAGTTTCCACCAACCATCGACTATGATGATGTTCATAAGCTCTATTGATTAGACTAACACTCCTCTCTCCACATGAAATTAATTTGTCGCAAGTTAAACATGTCATTTTCATTTGTCCAAAGTTCTTCTGAAGATTTAGAACCGTTTCCCTTGCCTCTGATGCTGTCACTGCCACCTTATTGGTGGATGGACTGGCAGGTAGGGGGTTATCCACCAAATCTCGAATTTGGGCAGCACTATAATTAATCGGGTGCCACCTCTCCATATGACGATTCATGGTATAATTACCATAACTATATTTTTTTTCTGTTCCTCTGGAGAGTACATCGTGGCAGATGAGGCAGGTAACGTACCGGGCATTTACCTTTTTTGCATGTGGAGGAAAGGAAAAAAAATCAAGCGTCCGAATTCCAAGGTGTCCCAGGGCCATTTTAGTGGACCAGGCCCAAATCCAAAGAACAGGCCGCCATTTTGAGAGTCCTGTTGCAGCCGCCTATCGCTGTAGCAGCAAGAGCGGGCGAAACTCAGCTAGACGGCACCCCACTGCAGATGAAGTGCCTCCACCTGGAGAGGTGGGAGAGGCTCATTTGCGCCGCCTCCCCCCCCCCGCAGCATTGTAGGATGGCCACACCAGTACGGCAACTTGCTGGACACCACCTCGGAGCCATCCAGATCTCGGCGCGTTGTGCTGCCTTCGGCCTACTGTAGCCGCAAGTGCGAACGCAACTCAGCTGGATAGCAAGTGAAACACCAGGGGGCGCCCCACTGCAGCCGAGAAGCCTCCATCTTGGGGGCGAGGCACCGCATCCCATTGCTTTCCAATGCAGTCAGATCCTCAAACAGCCCCCACTTACTGACGCCACCTCACAGGCCAACAGGGCACCCCACGGCGACTTTCGGCGCAGCATTGTAGGATGGCCACACCAGTGCGGCAACTTGCTGGACACCACCTCGGTGCCATCCGGATCTCGGCGCATCGTTCTGCCTTCGGCCTATTCGCACATCGGTCCGCTACTGACGCCGCCTCATGGGCCAACGGATTTTTTTGGCTTTTTATAGCCCAAAGCCGCATAACAGGTCATGTGACTTGTTTTTAAAACTTTCCATTCGTTCATTTTACTTTTGGTTTCCTAATGATGGAAGGCTTGATCATATGACCTAAAATAACACTTTTCATTGGATTACATTTTTTTTTTCCCAAACGATGAAAGCCCCACCTTTCTTTTTCTCACTCGGCAATCCAAAAAGGTTCTGTTAGATGACAACAGAGGGGACAGGCAACAAGAACTATCACTCAAAAAAGGGGAGGGCAAGTTCTTCCCTACCGGGTCATGTTGGAGCTCCACCGGAACTCATCGAATTGATAGTCTACAGTGTTTCTGGATGTTTCAGACTGAAGCTGGCATCAGCATGAGAGCACCACCATCTCGTAGCTCCGTCGTGGCCATTCCAAAAGCAATCATGACAGCCGCTCCCCACCGGAAGCCTGCGGGAGTCGGGGGCCCCCAAGAGTTTTGTAGAATCTTCAAGGCTGAGGGGACGTTTTCGAGAATGGGGCCCAAGCCCTAGCAGACAAGCGTCCGAGTTCCAAGGTGTCCCAGGGCCATTTTAGTGGACCAGGCCCAAATCCGAAGAGCCTGCCGCCATTTTGAGAGTCCTGTGGCAGCCGCCTATCGCTGCACCGCAAGAGTGGGCGCAACTCAGCTGAATGGCGGATTTTGGCACAGTGTACCGAAAGCGGGCGGAATGGCAACTGAAAGGGTAAAGGGGCGCCCCACTACAGCAGATGAGCCTCCACCTGGGGAGGCCCGTTCACGCCGCCTCCCCCCTCCCCGGGGCGCCCCACGCCGTTTTTCGGAGCAGCATTGTAGGATACCAAAACCAGTGCGGCAACTTACTGGACATCACCTGGATGCCATCCACATCTCAGCGCGTTCTGCTGCCTTGGGACTATTCGCACAACAGACCGCTACTGACGAGGCCTCCCCTCCCCCTCCGGGGCGCCCCACGTCGTTTTTCGGAGCAGCATTGTAGGATACCAAAAACCAGTGAGGCACCCAGGTGACATCACCTGGGTGCCGTCCAGAACTCAGCACGTTGTGCGGCCTTGGGACTATTCGCACAAAAGACAGCTACTGACCATTGTTGCTTCTTTTTTCAAATTTTTTTTAAAATGTGTGTACTGTTTTTGTTGAGTTGTATATATTTATAAGTTATTAAAGTTTTAGAATCCTACTACTTTGTTGGAGTGCTATATATTTTTAATGTGACACATAATTGTAAAAACTTTGATGTACAAAGAGGCATCCCTGGAATCTTCCGCTTCAGGCTCGGTCCCACACACCCTCACAGTGAGAATCCCCTCCCCAATCACAATACAGGATGGTTATCAGATAGTAGGAACGCGTGTGCTGTGACGGATCTCATGAGGTGGGGGCCTTGATCTACTGTAACTCCTTTGAACAGGGGTGATTCTTTAAAGTTGGGGCCATAAACAACATCCGCACGGCTAGGTGATAGCCTAGGACCGGCCTGGACAATTAGACACAGAGGAAGAGGAGTAAATGTAAATGTAAATGTATTGGCATTTATATAGCGCACTACTTACCCGTAGGGTCCCAAGGCGCTTCGACCGCTGCGAAACCCTTCCTGGCTTCCCTGAGAGATGGTCCCTTAATGGGTATCTCCAGGGTGAGACCAGGCATCCCCGGCGGTCTGGTGGGGCCGTTAGTGAAGATGAGGCAAGCTAATGCCCAGAGTAGCCGAGTGTGATCGCTGATCAGAGTGGGCACCGAGGCGAGAGAATTATCGAGTCCGCTGACCCTGGTCCAGAAACCTGCCGCGCCGGGAATCGAACCCTGGTCCCGGGCTGTCCTCTGCTCTCGGGTCTGCCGCCTCTAACCAGTGAGCCACACTACTTCAGTGTGCGGTAGTGAATAGGGTGAAAGGGAGGTGTCGGGCGGGCACAGGGTGTGATTCTCAGGGAAGAACAGCGCAGATGGGGGGAGGTTTATGGCCCATGCATGAGAGAGAGAGCGGGGGTGACCAGTGCGTGGGGGAGATGCTTGCGAGGGTGGGGAGCCATGCTGAGGATCGGCGACGTGCAGAGAGTGGGTCTGGTGAAGGCATCTAAAATGGCTGTCGTGCACGACAAAATTGTGGCATTGGAAAAAAGGCAAGATGGCGCAGACAATGTTTATCAATACGGATTAATTTATAACAATTATTTTTAACAAAATATTTACTCGCAGTGACAAAATGGCGGTCAACACTTCCTGATTTCCTTCGAATCGAACGTTAACAGACGTCACACAGCAAAAAAAAAAAAAACGCTCACGCGCAGCCGCTGGAAGACATGTATCAACATATAAGAGCCTCCTCAGCCACCCTCAGAAAACATAAAGGGTCAGGATACATCTCCCGTACCCCCTTATACCCTGTAATTTAATTAAAACGAAATACAAAATGGCGAATTCCCGTTTCGCTACCTGTTCGCGAACCGGGAAGCGCTTCTACCGTGAAAAATCAAATTCTTTTTTTTCCCACGGGACCCTTTATTAACCCCAACATCATTTCTAGTGGGTCAAGAGGGGTCTACCTTGCCCCCTTTCATTAAATTCCCCCTTCGTTTTTCTCCTCCTCTTTTCTCTCGATCCTACCGAGAGACAAGATGGCGGCCGCTCCGGACTGTTTAGAATGTTGACAGACACCGGAGAGCCAATCAGCTTCGCTTCGCAAAGCTCCGTTACGCGACAAGTTCGCGAATCGGAGCGCTACCCGGGACGCTGTCACAGATATATCTGTTTTTTAAAACGTTAATTTCTCAAAATCCACTGGAGCACATATATTGAGACCCAGCAAAGGCACATCGGGCTAACAGTCCCTACAATTTTGCCAAGTTTCGTGCATATCCATTCAGCCGTTTGAGCTAAAAGTGAGGCCAAACGCCCTATGGAAAGCTCAATGTTAAAAACACGTTTTGGGACCCCCCTTTTTTCTCTGCCCGCCCTTGACGAAACCCCCCCAAATTTACAGGGGCTGCTCAGAAACAAAATGTGCCATTTTCCTGAAAATTTCAGCCAATTCCGTCCACAAACGCCAAAGTTATTAGACATAGAATTTTCAAAAGTCCCATAGAGAAAAAATCCTAACTATATATACCTACTGGCGACATATATATATATATATATATATATATATATATATATATATATATATATATATATATATATATATATATATATATGTATGTATATATATATATATATATATATATATATATATATATCACTGAAAAAACCATAGGTTATAGACCATATATAGTTAGGAATTTGCATTTACAAAACCTTGAAAATTCACTGAAAAAACCATAGGTTAGAGACCATATATAGTTAGCTGGACATTTTATTGACAAAAAACCAATGAATTTCCATATATAGTTAGTTGCACTAACTATATATCGCGCACCCGCAATCCACTGCTGATGATGTCACATATTACATCATTCATGACATGGTCAGTGACATCACTGATGACATCACTGATGACATCTCAAATGACATCACTGATGACATCACTGATGACATCTCAAATGACATCACTGATGACATCATCTAGTGTCTGTGTGTTTTTGTAAAGTTTAAATATGTTTTACATATTGAAGAATGAGTGGATGTATGGAAGACTGAGTGTGTGTGTGGCTGGCTGGGAGGTGTGTGACTCTGTGCATATCAATGTGTACTTGTATCAGTGATTGTATAAGAGAGTAAGTATGTGTTAGTATATGTGTGAAAAGTATGGTGTTCTGTGTTTAACTGTATAGATGAGGAAATCGAAGTGTGATTGATTCTTCACAGGACTGACTAGGTGTATGAGTGCATATGATAGTGTTGTAATAATGAGTGACTGTATGTATGAGTGATTGTATGGGTGAATGAGTGAATGTGTGTGTAGACGTAGGAATCAGTGAGTGCGTATGTAGTAACTGGTATTGGTGTGTCATGATGTCATCAGTGATGTCATTTGAGATGTCATCAGTGATGTCATTTGAGATGTCATCAGTGATGTCATCAGTGATGTCACTGAAGTATGGTGTTCTGTGTTTAACTGTATAGATGAGGAAATGGAAGTGTGATTGATTCTTTACAGGACTGACTAGGTGTGTGAGTAACTCCATGGATGAGTGGCAGTGTGTGAGTGTCTGCATAGGTGTATGAGTGCATATGATAGTGTTGTAATAATGAGTGACTGTATGTATGAGTGATTGTATGGGTGAATGAGTGAATGTGTGTGTAGACGTAGGAATCAGTGAGTGCGTATGTAGTAACTGGTATTGGTGTGTCATGATGTCATCACTGATGTCATTTGAGATGTCATCAGTGATGTCATCAGTGATGTCATTTGAGATGTCATCAGTGATGTCATCAGTGATGTCACTGACCATGTCATGAATGATGTAATATGTGACATCATCAGCAGTGGATTGCGGGTGCGCGATATATAGTTAGTGCAACTAACTATATATGGAAATTCATTGGTTTTTTGTCAATAAAATGTCCAGCTAACTATATATGGTCTCTAACCTATGGTTTTTTCAGTGAATTTTCAAGGTTTTGTAAATGCAAATTCCTAACTATATATGGTCTATAACCTATGGTTTTTTCAGTGAATTTCATTGGTTTTTTAAAAGCTAATATCTATAGCTGTAAAATATATTCTTTATTACGTGACGTATCACGTAGCCACGTGAGACGCCTCATGACGCGTCGCATAACCGTGACGTATCGGTTCTGCAGCGCAAACAAAACCCGTAACGTAAGCGTGCCGGAGCACGCTTACAGATATATATATTTTTTTTAACCTTAATTAGACAAAATCCACACGTGCACATATCTTGAGGCCTTGCAAAGGCACATCAAACAAACAGTCCCTACAATTTTGCCAAGTTTGCTGGAAATCTATTCCCTTAATTTTTTTTTTACTGTTTCTCTTGGTTTTCCCCTTGTTACGCTTACCGGGACGCTACCCGGTACGCGAACCGGACGCTCCAAAAACACAAGATGGCGGACTCCCGTTACGCTGCCGGTTAGCTGCCCGGTTCGCGTACCGGGAAGCGCCTCTACCGCGAAAAATCGCGGGGGACTTTAATATCCCCCTCATAAATCCTAGGGGGTCAGGAGGGGTTTACCTTGCCCCCTTTCCTTCATTTCCCCCTTCTTTTTTCACCACATCTTGTCTCTCGAACCTACCGAGAGACAAGATGGCGGCCGCTCCGGACTGTTTACAATGTTGACAGCTACGCTGCCGGTTAGCTGCCCGGTTAGCTGCCCGGTGAGCTGCCCGGTTCGCGTACCGGGACGCGCCTCTACGGCGTAAAATCGCAAAATTTTTTGCCCCGCGGGGCACTTTAATATCCCCCTCATCAATCCTAGGGGGTCAGGAATGGTCTACCTTGCCCCCTTTCCTTCATTTCCCCCTTCGTTTTTCACCACATCTTGTCTCTCGATCGTACCGAGAGACAAGATGGCGGCCGCTCCGGTTTGTTTAGAATGTTGACAGACACCGGAGAGCCAATCAGATTCGCTTCGCGAAGTTCCGTTACGCGTCAGGTACGCGAACCGGGGCGCTAACCGGAGCGCTGTCACAGATATATATATTTTTTTAAACGTTAATTTCTCAAAATCCACTGGAGCATATATATTGAGACATAGCAAAGGCACGTCGGGCAAACCATATCTACAATTTTGCCAAGTTTCATGTAAATCTATTCAGCCGTTCGAGCTAAAAGTGAGTCCAACCGCCCTATGGAAAAATGAATGGGAAAAACGCGTTTTGGGACCCCCCTTTGTTCTCGGCCCCCCCTTGACGAAACCCCACCAAATTTTCAGGGGCTGCTCAGAAAAAAAATGTGCCATTCCGTCCACAAACGCCAAAGTTATTAGACATAGAATTTTCAGAAATCCCATAGAGAAAAAATCCTAACTATATATACCCACTGGCTATCGCCAGTAGGTAATATACATATATAAACATATGTAATCTGCATATCTATATAAATATAAATGCATGCATACATATACATATATGCATACATATGCATGTTATTTACATGAAAGTTTTAAAAACACTAATAAAAGCAAAGCTAAAAAGCCACCTCATTACAAACAGAATGGCTTTAACTTAAACGAGGGCGAGATCTATTGCATTTTCAATGCTTGTTTACTTTGGTTCTATCAAGAAGGCATTCAGATGTGTCACACATTTGCCATAAATTCTGAATGTTAGCACTCTAGTTGCTCATTAGATCACTGTAGTCAAGCTAGTGCTCACCAGGGAAGTCTGCTGCTAATCATGGTTTGCAGCCATTTTCCCGCATTTTTTATCCCGCAGACTTTCAATCCGCATACCATTATCCCGCAAGGTCATTGAGCTCGCATACCATTATCCCGCATTTTTTCAAAACGCATGTGCATTTATCGCGCATGCCTTTACAAAGAATTACGTTTTAAAGGCATGTATGGTAAATGCATTTGCGTTCTGAAAACCACGATGACGAGAGAGGTAAGTGGGTTTGTGTTAATTTTTTCGTGGGTTAGTGATTGTGTAGTGTAGTGTAGTGTTGTGTAGTGTAGTGTTGTGTTAGTGTAGTGTAGAGTTGTGGTGGTTGTTTAGTGTAGGGTCATGCTGGGGGTAGTGTTTTAGGGTTTAGGGTTGTGTTGTAGTGTTTGCGTAGTGTAGGGTCATGCTGGGGGTAGTGTTTTAGGGTTTAGGGTTGTGTTGTAGTGTTTGCGTAGTGTAGGGTCATGCTGGGGGTAGTGTTTTAGGGTTTTGGGTAGTGTTGTAGTGTTTGCGTAATGTAGGGTCATGCTGGGGTGTAGTGTTTTAGGGTTTAGGGTAGTGTTGTAGTGTTTGCGTAGTGTAGGGTCATGCTGGGTGTAGTGTTTTAGGGTTTTGGGTAGTGTTGTAGTGTTTGCATAGTGTAGGGTCATGCTGGGGGTAGTGTTTTAGGGTTTTGGGTAGTGTTGTAGTGTTTGCGTAGTGTAGGGTCATGCTGGGGTGTAGTGTTTTAGGGTTTTGGGTAGTGTTGTAGTGTTTGCGTAGTGTAGGGTCATGCTGGGGGTAGTGTTTTAGGGTTTTGGGTAGTGTTGTAGTGTTTGCGTAGTGTAGGGTCATGCTGGGGGTAGTGTTTTAGGGTTTTGGGTAGTGTTGTAGTGTTTGCGTAGTGTAGGGTCATGCTGAGGGTAGTGTTTTAGGGTTTAGGGTAGTGTTGTAGTGTTTGCGTAGTGTAGGGTCATGCTGGGGGTAGTGTTTTAGGGTTTAGGGTAGTGTTGTAGTGTTTGCGTAGTGTAGGGTCATGCTGGGGGTCGTGTTTTAGGATTTAGGGTAGTGTTGTAGTGTTTGCGTAGTGTAGGGTCATGCTGGGGGTAGTGTTTTAGGGTTTTGGGTAGTGTTGTAGTGTTTGCGTAGTGTAGGGTCATGCTGGGGGGTAGTGTTTTAGGGTTTTGGGTAGTGTTGTAGTGTTTGCGTAGTGTAGGGTCATGCTGAGGGTAGTGTTTTAGGGTTTAGGGTAGTGTTGTAGTGTTTGCGTAGTGTAGGGTCATGCTGGGGGTGGTGTTTTAGGGTTTAGGGTAGTGTTGTAGTGTTTGCGTAGTGTAGGGTCATGCTGGGGGTAGTGTTTTAGGGTTTAGGGTAGTGTTGTAGTGTTTGCGTAGTGTAGGATCATGCTGGGGGTAGTGTTTTAGTGTTTAGGGTAGTGTTGTAGTGTTTGCGTAGTGTAGGGTCATGCTGGGGTGTAGTGTTTTAGGGTTTTGGGTAGTGTTGTAGTGTTTGCGTAGTGTAGGGTCATGCTGGGGGTAGTGTTTTAGGGTTTAGGGTAGTGTTGTAGTGTTTGCGTAGTGTAGGGTCATGCTGGGGTGTAGTGTTGTAGGGTTTTGGGTAGTGTTGTAGTGTTTGCGTAGTGTAGGGTCATGCTGGGGGTAGTGTTTTAGGATTTAGGTTAGTGTTGTAGTGTTTGCGTAGTGTAGGGTCATGCTGGGGGTAGTGTTTTAGGGTTTAGGGTTGTGTTGTAGTGTTTGCGTAGTGTAGGGTCATGCTGGGGGTAGTGTTTTAGGGTTTAGGGTTGTGTTGTAGTGTTTGCGTAGTGTAGGGTCATGCTGGGGGTAGTGTTTTAGGGTTTAGGGTAGTGTTGTAGTGTTTGCGTAGTGTAGGGTAGGGTCATGCTGGGGTGTAGTGTTTTAGGGTTTTGGGTAGTGTTGTATTGTTTGCGTAGTGTAGGGTCATGCTGGGGGTAGTGTTTTAGGGTTTAGGGTAGTGTTGTAGTGTTTGCGTAGTGTAGGGTCATGCTGGGGGTAGTGTTTTAGGGTTTAGGGTAGTGTTGTAGTGTTTGCGTAGTGTAGGGTCATGCTGGGGGTAGTGTTTTAGGGTTTTGGGTAGTGTTGTAGTGTTTGCGTAGTGTAGGGTCATGCTGGGGGGTAGTGTTTTAGGGTTTAGGGTAGTGTTGTAGTGTTTGCGTAGTGTAGGGTCATGCTGGGGGTAGTGTTTTAGGGTTTAGGGTAGTGTTGTAGTGTTTGCGTAGTGTAGGGTCATGCTGGGGTGTAGTGTTTTAGGGTTTTGGGTAGTGTTGTAGTGTTTGCGTAGTGTAGGGTCATGCTGGGGGTAGTGTTTTAGGGTTTAGGGTAGTGTTGTAGTGTTTGCGTAGTGTAGGGTCATGCTGGGGGTAGTGTTTTAGGGTTTTGGGTAGTGTTGTAGTGTTTGCGTAGTGTAGGGTCATGCTGGGGGGTAGTGTTTTAGGGTTTTGGGTAGTGTTGTAGTGTTTGCGTAGTGTAGGGTCATGCTGAGGGTAGTGTTTTAGGGTTTAGGGTAGTGTTGTAGTGTTTGCGTAGTGTAGGGTCATGCTGGGGGTAGTGTTTTAGGGTTTAGGGTAGTGTTGTAGTGTTTGCGTAGTGTAGGGTCATGCTGGGGGTAGTGTTTTAGGGTTTAGGGTAGTGTTGTAGTGTTTGCGTAGTGTAGGGTCATGCTGGGGGTAGTGTTTTAGGGTTTAGGGTAGTGTTGTAGTGTTTGCGTAGTGTAGGATCATGCTGGGGGTAGTGTTTTAGGGTTTAGGGTAGTGTTGTAGTGTTTGCGTAGTGTAGGGTCATGCTGGGGTGTAGTGTTTTAGGGTTTTGGGTAGTGTTGTAGTGTTTGCGTAGTGTAGGGTCATGCTGGGGGTAGTGTTTTAGGGTTTAGGGTAGTGTTGTAGTATTTGCGTAGTGTAGGGTCATGCTGGGGTGTAGTGTTGTAGGGTTTTGGGTAGTGTTGTAGTGTTTGCGTAGTGTAGGGTCATGCTGGGGGTAGTGTTTTAGGATTTAGGTTAGTGTTGTAGTGTTTGCGTAGTGTAGGGTCATGCTGGGGGTAGTGTTTTAGGGTTTAGGGTTGTGTTGTAGTGTTTGCGTAGTGTAGGGTCATGCTGGGGGTAGTGTTTTAGGGTTTAGGGTTGTGTTGTAGTGTTTGTGTAGTGTAGGGTCATGCTGGGGGTAGTGTTTTAGGGTTTAGGGTAGTGTTGTAGTGTTTGCATAGTGTAGGGTCATGCTGGGGTGTAGTGTTTTAGGGTTTTGGGTAGTGTTGTAGTGTTTGCGTAGTGTAGGGTCATGCTGGGGGTAGTGTTTTAGGGTTTAGGGTAGTGTTGTAGTGTTTGTGTAGTGTAGGGTCATGCTGGGGGTAGTGTTTTAGGGTTTAGGGTAGTGTTGTAGTGTTTGTGTAGTGTAGGGTCATGCTGGGGGTAGTGTTTTAGGGTTTAGGGTACTGTTGTAGTGTTTGTGTAGTGTAGGGTCATGCTGGGGGTAGTGTTTTAGGGTTTAGGGTAGTTTAGTTGTTTAGTGTATGCTAAAGGCATATTCGTTCTAAAAGTTTTCGTTATTTTAATTTGCGGCCTAATAGTACATGCAGGATTTTTTTTGCGGACTGATGGTATGCGGGATTTCGTCATATATTCGCTAATCATACTTTCTATGGCAAAATGAACCCCCTCATTTTGTTCCTTTTTAAATTAAATGTTTTAAGAGTTACCACTTTATTCCAATCAAGATGGCTTCAGGTGTGCCATACCTTTGTAATAAGTAGGACTGTTAGCACTCTAGTTGTTCTTTAGAACACTCTGGGAAAATCTGTCATTGGGCTATAGTTGGGCTACATCTGGCTGATATTTGGGCTACATTTGGTTTTTTTGTCTCTGGTGGCCATCTTTGGGCTACATTGGGCTACATTGGGCTACATTGGGCTACATTTGGGCTCCAACATATATATAGCCCAATGTAGCCCAATTTATATTTTTCAAAGTAAATTTTCGTAAAAACCACTGGAGCCTATATCTTGAGACATAGCAAAGGCACATCGGGCTACCAGTCCCTACAATTTTGCCAAGTTTGGTGTAAATCCATTCAGCCGTTCAGGCTAAAAGTGAGGCCAACCGCCCTATGGAAAATTGCATGGGAAAAACACGTTTTGGGACCCCCCTTTTTTCTCGGCCCCCCCTTGACGAAAACCCCCCAAATTTTCAGGGGCTGCTCAGAAACAAAATGTTCCATTTTCCTGAAAATTTCAGCCAATTCTGTCCTCATAAGCCAAAGTTATTCGACATAGAATTTTCAAAAATCCCATAGGAAAAAAATCCTAACTATATATACCTACTGGCTATCGCCAGTAGGTAATATATATATATATATATATATATATATATATATTCACAGAAAAAACCATAGGTTATAGACCATATATAGTTAGGAATTTGCATTTACAAAACCTTGAAAATTCAATGAAAAAACCATTGGTTATAGAACATATATAGTTAGGAATTTGCATTTACAAAACCTTATTTTACTCGCATAAAACCATTGAAATTCCATATATAGTTAGATGCGCTAACTATATATCGCGCACCCGCAATCCACTGCTGATGATGTCACATATTACATCATTCATGACATGGTCAGTGACATCACTGATGACATCACTGATGACAACTCAAATGACATCACTGATGACAACATCCAGTGACTGTATGTTTCTGTAAAGTTAAAATATGTCTTACATATTGAAGAATGAGTGGATGTATAAATGTCTGGATGAAGGATTTAGTAGGTGCATGACTGATTGTATGAGAGAGTGATTAAATGTGTCTCACTGAGTGCATGGGTTAGTGACTAAACTGTCTTAATTTGTGCATCATTATATCTGTTGTTCTGTAAACTGCTGCATGTGTTGATCAGTAGCTATATGAGTAACTATATGGGTTATTGATTGGTTGCCCAAGTATTTGTATGGGAGACTGAGTATGTGTGTGAGTGGCTGGGAGGTGTGTGACTCTGTGCATAGATGTGTGAACAGCTGATTCACTAGATGTATGGGTTCAAAACTGCATGTGGAAACAGCTGTATGGGTGGTTGACTGTGTGCATGAGTGTATTGGTGAGTGATTGGATATCTCAATGCTACATGTCAAAGTAAGTACATATGTAAAACACAGTACATGCGAGAGTTGACATATATAAATTACTGTGTTTAAGAGCCAGTGAATGTGTGAGTGGCTGCATGGATCATTGAAAACTTGTATCAGTGATTGTATAAGAGAGTAAATATGTGTTAGAATATGTTTCAATAAGTAAGGTGTGTATAACTGTATAGTTGAGGAATTGGAGGTGTGATTGATTCTTTGCATGACTGTCTAGGTGTATGAGTAACTCCATGGATGAGTGACAATCTGTGAGTGTCTGTTTTCACTGAGTGTATCTAAGGTTATATCAGAGTCTGTAGAGGTTCATCGTATTAACACATGAATGATGTCATCTGTGATGTTGTTGTCAGTGATGTCATTTGAGTTGTCATCAGTGATGGCATCAGTGATGTCACTGACCATGTCATGAATGATATAATATGTGACATCATCAGCAGTGGATTGCGGGTGCGCGATATATAGTTAGCGCATCTAACTATATATGGAATTTCAATGGTTTTATGCGAGTAAAATAAGGTTTTGTAAATGCAAATTCCTAACTATATATGTTCTATAACCAATGGTTTTTTCATTGAATTTTCAAGGTTTTGTAAATGCAAATTCCTAACTATATATGGACTATAACCTATGGTTTTTTCTGTGAATTTCAATGGTTTTTTAATAGCAAATATCAAAAGCTGTCAAATGTCAAGTACGTGATAGGTAAAAACGTTTTCGTGTTTATGCACGCTGATGTGCTTTGAACGCTGCCCCCCCTCCCCTCTTTTCTCTTAGTAGTACTCTCTCTTTGCAGATAGTGAAGGGTAGTTAACGCAGACCTTTACCCCCGTTGTAATCCGTCGTACCTGCTTGTCTCTCCATTTGATTGATTGTTATCCAAGCATTTACTGTTTTAGAATTGGTTCTCTTTGGATCATTCTCTATTTACAAACAAGCACAAAGTCGCAATACTCTGTTTAGTCTTTGCAGATAGTGAAAAATCGTGTAAAAAAATAAAAGTAATCGAGCAAAATCAGTAGACCACTAATTCGATCTCTTTTTGACCTCGGTAAAATACAAACATTAGGAACAACCCTTCATGAGAAATACGAAAATAGTGAAATGAACTGAGCTCCACACCAAGAGGGCTGCAAGACAGCTCGACTCCGCCACCCACCCCGCCCAAAATAACGACAAACCCTATGCAAATATTATAAATATAGACAACACACCAGCAAAGAAACAGGGTAAAACATTTTATTAAATAACTATTTACATAACTATTTTATACTTTTTGTTGCCCGATCCGGCTAGCTCAATCGATCGAGCATGAAACTCATGCACTGATAGCAAGCGTTGAGAGTTTGTAGAACGATGGCTTCAGATTTTCTACATACGGTGTAGTGGCGCGAACTGGGAGGGGGCGTTTGGATCCTGCCCCTTCCCCAAATAAGATTTTCATACGTGAGTGTTCGTTCATGCTTTTGGTCCCTGAGTTGCTTCGATGTCACTGCCTTACACAAATGGCATAAGTCCTAGATGTTGAGTGCCATACTTCAGAGTTCTAAGCAGCGCTTGTAACACTGTCTAAACCTTATTTGCAGCTGCTGCAGCTTCACTATTCAAAGTAAGTGGGGTCCGTTTGTGGACCTGACTGCATTGGAAAACAATGTGATACGGTGCCTCCCTAAACCGCTTGACGGAGGCCCCCGAGGGGTGGTGAGATGGCGCGGACTGGGAGGGGGCGCTTGGCTCCTGCCCCCTCCCCAAGTCGTGTTGCCCTGGTGTGGCCTGAGATCGCCCCCGACATAGGCGGCCGGCTCCCGGGGTCCGGCGGAATTTTTTGCCTTTTGATGACTCTTCCATTCTGGACCTTGTCCCACAATCCGTCTGACCTGAAGACACGCTGTAGTGGGGCGCCCCTTTACCGTTTTAGTTGCCATTCCGCCCGCTTTTGGTACTCTGTGCCTCTTCCGCCATTCAGCTGTTTACCGCCTGCTCTTGCGACTACAGCGTCTCGCTCACCATGTAGTTGAGTTGCTCCCGCTCTTAAGATTTAACAGAACTTTTTGGACTGCTGAAAGCGGTTGTATTCCGACCGCTGGTTGGTGGAGACATTTTGACTATATTCTGGACCTGCGTTGTCGCGTAATGCGTCATATGACGCGCCGCGTTAGCGCACCCGGTAGTGCTCCGGTGCGCAAGGCGCAGCTTCCCGGAAACGATCCAGAGCGCGCCGCGCAGCGCGTAACGTAAGCATAACAGGTCATGTGACTTGTTAATAAAACTTTTCATTGGTTCATTTTACTTTTGTTTTCCTAATGATGTAAGACTAGGTCATGTGACCTAAAAATAACACTTTTCATTGGATTAAAACATTTTTTTTCCCAAACGATGAAAGCCCCACCTTGTTTCTGGATGTTTCAGACTGAAGCTGGCGTCACCATGAGAGCACCACCATCTCGTAGCTCCGTCGTGGCCATTCCGCAAGCAATCATGGCAGCCGCTCCCCACCGGAAGCCTGCGGGAGTCGAGGTCCCCCAAGACTTTTGTAGAATCTTCAAGGCTGAGGGGACGCTTTCGAGAATGGGACCCAAGCCCTGGCAGACAAGCGTCCGAGTTCCAAAGTGTCCCAGGGCCATTTTACTGGACCAGGCCCAAATCCGAAGAGCCGGCCGCCATTTTAAGAGTCCTGTGGCAGCCGCCTATCGCTGCACCGCAAGAGTGGGAGCAACTCAACTACATGGTGAGCGAGACGCTGTAGCCGTAAGAGCGGGCGGTAAACAGCTGAATGGCGGAAAAGGCACAGTGTAGCAAAAGCGGGCGGTATGGCAACTGAAACGATAAAGGGGCGCCCCACTACAGCAGACGAGCCTCCGCCATGTGCTTCACAACTGCATACGTATCTCGTGATATCAAGGTTGGGCAACCAGTACACAACAAACAGTTACGAGTCCCATTTACACCGGAGCCATTTTGGGCGCGGCCGGGCAGGTCCAGGATCTAGTCAAACATAACAAATGAGGCTGACGTCTCTGAAGCAGTTGACGCACAGCAGGACATAGCAAATAAACATGAAGTCTCTAAAGCTGTTAACTCACTGCAGGACAAAACAAGTGAACCTGAAACCTCTGGAATAATTGTCGCTCAAAAGAACAACACACAAAACTCTGTAGAGCCTGAAGAAAGAAAAACAGAACGGCACTGTAGTTTCAGACACACTTAACACTAATGACTAAACAAAGATATCGTCTGTTTATGAAGCAGTTATCATGTTCACAGAATTGACAAAGAAGTGTGCAGACACCAATGCTATTAAGAAACACAAGGAAATCCCTAACGCATCAGCATTCTCGGAAGAGGTTGACACAGATAACATCTTAAGGAACAAAGAAAGACAAAATAAGGATGAGGAAGTTATCACTTTAGTTTTTTCATCAGCTAGCGACAGCAAGAAACACATTGTAATGGACATTAGAGAGGCTACGGATGGATAAATAAATTATCAAAAGAAATGGCTACTCCCCCCTTTAGCAGATTAGCTAAATCTTTGCGTAATTTGGACATTAAAGTTATATTATTGTTGTTGTTGTTGTTATGGTTATAGTTCTGGTTAATTTCAGCAAGAAACACTTTGTAATGGAGAATAGAGAGGCTACGGATGGGTGAATAAATTATCAAAAGAAATGGCGACTCCCCCCTTTAGCAGATTAGCTAAATGTTTGCGTAATTTGCGCATAAAAGTTATATTATTGTTGTTGTTGTTGTTATCGTTATAGTTCTGGTTAATTTCCATTCAGAGTGTCCTACACAGCACCACTCTAGGTAAACACTACTTTATGTAAAACCTGCACTTAGTTGGTCACCATGGGGTTTAAAGAAGGGATGGTTCTTCACCTGGGTGCCGTCCACAACTCAGCACGTTGTGCTGCCTTGGGACTATTCGCACAAAAGACAGCTTCGGACCATTGTTGTTTTTTTTTGTCAAAAAATGTTTAAATATATTTACAGTTTTTGTTACGTTCGTTATATTTAAAAGTTAATAAAGTTTTATAATCCTACTTTTTTGGAGTACTATATATTATTAAAAAATCGGGTGAATGGGGCCTTGAATCGGGTTATTGTCATGTGTGGGCTTTGCAAGTGTACTGCTACAGGATCGGACATTTCAAACTCAAATGCACGTTCTTTTTCTTACCTTTCCGAAGCATGGAGCACAATAGCAGGCAGAGAAAGGGTGATGCAAGTGTTGAACACTGCCTGGCCTGGCAAGTTGCTGGCAGTGCCCCCCCCCCGCCCGCTCCTGATAGAGGGCACACACACACCGCCGCCCCGAGTACTTCACAGATCTTTAAAAGACCATGCGCTTGTTCATGAGGCTTAAATGGTTTATCACCCCTTCTAGAACCCTTGCATAGACCCTCTGACGGTTCCTGGAAGAATTAGCACGTAACACAATACCAAGCCCTGTCAGCTGAAACCCCCGAGGAATCGTGGGGCATATTATCAAGGGGGTTTAATTCCGCTTTTTTGGCTTTAAAAGCCAAGAAAGCGGAGATAAAATTATCTCCCTATTACCAAGCTGTCGCTAACACCAGTTAGTGACAGCTAAAAGGAGATAGCGACCATCTTGGGCCCCGCTTTGCATGTCAGTGATATCTATCACTAATGATATGCAAAGTGGGTGTGCCAAGATGTTAGCGACTGGAAACAGTTCCTTACATCGCTATCTCCTATTACCAAATTTTGGAGATATTCGCGCTAAGCGCGAATATCTCCACAAGCTAACACCTGCCCTGAGCAGTTCTTAGCCATGTTATCCAATGGGAAGTGGATAACATGGCTAAGAGCATTTGCTGGATAATGCATGAATATCGCTGACTTTTCAGCGATATTCATGCATTGTGGCCGTTTTTTATCGCATTTGCGAGCAGTTCTTAGCCATGTTATCCAATGGGAGGTAGATAACATGGCTAAGAACATTTGCTGGATAATGCATGAATATCGCTGACTTTTCAGCGATATTCATGCATTGCGGCCGTTTTGTATCGCATTTGCGAGCAGTTCTTAGCCATGTTATCCAATGGGAGGTGGATAACATGGCTAAGAGCATTAGCTGGATAATGCATGAATATCGCGGACTTTTCAGCGATATTCATGCATTGCGGCCGTTTTTTATCGCATTTGCGATAAACCTTGCTAATAGCAAGGTTTATCTGCGATAAAAATCGCCGATGTGCGGCGATAATTTTTGTCTCTAAACAAGTTAGAGACAAAAATTATCGCTAGTTGTTGGTAATATGCCCCCGGGTTTTTGCTTGCAGGAATCGGGAGGCGGGAGACTAGCACTGAAATCAGTAGTCTCATGCCTGAATCGGGAGGGTTGGCATGTCTGGATTCTCTACAGCTAGGGCCATAAACTACATCCGCAGGGCTAGGTGATAGCCTGGGACCGGCCTGGCATCTAAAATGGCTGCCGTGCACGACAAAATTGTGGCATTGGAAAAAAGGCAAGATGGCGCAGACAATGTTTATCAATAAGGATTCATTTATAACAAAATATTTTATCGCACTGACAAATTGGTGGTCAACACTTCCTGATTTCCTTCGAATCGAACGTTAACAGACGTCACCCAGCAAAGAACAAAAAAAAGCTCACGCACAGCCGCTGGAAGACATGTATCAACATATATGAGCCTCCTCAGCCACCCTCAGAAAACATAAGGGATTAGGATACGTCTCCCGTACCCCCTTATACCTAGTAATTTAATTAAAACGAAGCACAAAATGGTCTCCCGCACCCCCTTATACCTAGTAATTTAATTAAAACGAAGCACAAAATGGCGAATTCCCGTTTCGCTACCAGTTTGCGGCCCAGTTCACGGCCCGGGAAGCGCTTCTACCGTAACAAATATTTTTTTTTTATTTTCCCCACGGGACCCTTTAAAAACCCCAACAACATTCCTAGGGGGTCAAGAGGGGTATACCTTGCCCCCTTTCATTAAATTCCCCCTTCGTTTTTCACCTCTTCTTCTCTCTCGATCCTACCGAGAGATAAGATGGCGGCCGCTCCGGACTGTTTAGAATGTTGACAGACACCGGGGAGCCAATCAGCTTCGCATCGCAAAGTTCCGTTTCGCGAAAAGTAAGCGGACCGGAGAGCAGCCCGGAGCGCTGTTACAGATATATATCTTGTTTTGAACGTTAATTTCTCAAAATCCACTCGAGCACATATATTGAGACCTAGCAAAGGCACATCGGGCTAACAGTCCCTACAATTTTGCCAAGTTTCGTGCAAATCCATTCAGCCGTTCGAGCTAAAAGTGAGGCCAAAGGCCCTATGGAAATTAACATGGGAAAAACGCGTTTTGGGACCCCCCTTTTTTCTCGCCCCCCCTTGACGAAACCCCCCCAAATTTTCGGGGGCTGCTCAGAAACAAAAGGTGCCATTTTCCTGAAAATGTCAGCCGATTCCGTCCACAAACGCCAAAGTTATTAGACATAGAATTTTCAAAAGTTCCATAGACAAATAATCCTAACTATATATACCTACTGGCGACACGCCAGTAGGTAATATATATATATATATATATATATATATATATATATATACTATTATAAAGAGAGAACTGTCTCCTTTGAGCCAGGTAAACTCGAAAAGTACACCACCAATCACAACACCCAATACAGCGTTGGAAAGGGGAGGTCCAGGAGATGGACATAGGCTATACATTTGGGCAACATATACATTACAAAGTGAAAACAATATTCGGGGTAAAGTAGTTCCTTGTGGGCGTTCTTCTGCTGTTAGGGAGTAGCATGGGCGTGTCAAACTAAACCTGTGAGCGGAACATTGGCAGAGGGGCATGGCCCATACAACTTCACTTGCTTCCAAGGGTTGCGAGCTTCAGGCACACAGAGCGCAGCAGGCACACACAAAACACCGCGAGTTCAGTAACACAGAAACTCGCTGCATGAAGACAGAAACTCACTGCAACATTGAAGCATCTATAGAAGTAAGCAATAGTGACGGTGGGCACATAAAGAGAGTGGGCGTGAGCGGGTGTAACTTACTGAGGGAGGTGTCATAAACAGCGTGGGCGGGTTTGAGGGACGTCGCCATGTGTAAGTAAACAGAAAAAACATTCACGTATGCCATGAAGGTAGAAGTTGATGTGTATTCACTTCAGGCAGACACACTCGGCGCATCATTTCTGTAACTACGCCTTATAAGGGGCGCGGCTTCCATCACCGGCGCGGCTTCCATCAACAAGACGCGTTACGTAGGAACGCTACATTCATGGCCCGCCTATTGCTATTACATACGTCACAGCCTTCACGACGCCACGCAAAGGGTTCCCTAAGGAAAACAGACACAGACTCGACGCTCCTGCTGCTCCCGCTGCTGGCCACTCTGCTGAGCGTCTCCTGCAGGGGTCCTGCCCCCAGCCCCCTTCTGCCCCGGACAACGTCGGGACGGGCTGCTAGTATATATATATATGTGTATATATATATATATATCGCCGAAAAACTCCTTGCCACTGCTTTCTCCCTCGCAGGATGCAGAAAAAAGAGCACGTACCACCAAGCTTAAAAATGCCTTCAATTCATTGCTGGTTCAGCTTACAAGCAAACGCAGGCAGACATGACGCGTTTTGTCCCTGCTACGGGGACTTGATCACATGACGCCATACTACCAATGGCATTCCTATATTTAGGTACTCACTTTTTTCTGTTTTTTTCTTTTTAACACACACGTGTTTTCATTGGTCAAACATATACCATGTGACATTTAACGTGCAAAACTTAATGTGTAAATACACGGTCCAGTACATCAACGCACATGAATGAAACAGTTTTGTAACACCATTTTTTAGTTTGTAGACATAAAATAAATTGGTAAGGTAAAACATACTTAATTTCGGCTTAAATGCGCCAAATTATACGGCAACAATCGCGGGCATTTCTTCATAAAGCGCTGTTACTCACAATACAACTTTCTCCATTGAAATATGTGGTTGTCACACATAAATAAATCAATGTATAAAAAACCGATAAGTGCATAAATGCTTAGTAATATAGATGTACATAATAACTTTTAAAACAACCTAATTTATGCAAGGTATATATATACAAATGAATAATGGACTATTCCAGAAATAAATACATAAATATATAAATATATAAATACATAAATAAAGACATATATATACGCCTCTATTAACTAGTAACTAACTTTTTTTTTCACCTATAAATAGGTTTTAGTATGGAGCCCTAAAAGTATACATAAGTTTAGGTCATTTCCTTCCTGATCATTGCAGACTTATCATTTTCTGAATATTAGACATTGAATTATTTATATTAATAAGACATTTTGCCCTGAATAGCCAAACATATTAGTATAACATCTTGTTCAACCTTACTCTGTCTACAGACACTAACCTACTCAGGTAGTCTCAATTACGAGATCTCTTGTAGGTAATAATGTCTGGACCTAACTGTTCTAAAGTGCATGTGCAAAAGGTGAAAAAGTGCAAAATGTATAATTGTGCAACGTGGATTAAAAGGTAGTTGAAAATAGAAAAGAAATATTGGATATAGAGAGTAGGGCAGACCGGTGGCGTATAAAATGTGGAACCTTATTTGTGATTCTTAAGGACAGCGTTCACGATCAGGTACTGTGTACGTGTCAATTTTTTCATACATAACTAAAAGGTAACCCCAAGTGTTAAATCACAGGCAACTGACAAGATGTCATTATTGTGGGATTTCATAGTCCCACCCATATTTGGACTGAAATCATATTAAGATAGCAAACTAGCATGCAATTCCTCTGACCTATTAAGTCCATTGGGGTATTTGCTGTCCAGACTAAGAATGTCATTCATTTCCAATAATCTAAGGTTCCTCTCTCTGTCTCCTCCTCGTTTATTTTAGGGACAGATTCGATTAGATAGTATTTGAGGTCCTTAGAATTGCCATCATGATGTTCATGAAAATGCCTGGCCACTGGGTATGCCTAATCATGGTTCATGATGGCTCTAATGTGTTGGAGTACACTCTTGTGTCCAGGTAAGATGGTACTACCTATATATCTTAGTCCACACAGGCACTCCAACACATAGACCACATGATCGGTTTTACAGTTGAGACTTTTGGTGATTTCCCTATCTGGTCCCCCAAATGGCAAGGAAAATTCTGTAGTATTGACTCCATGTTGGCAGGCTTTGCAAACTTTACATTTGTAAAACGCCTTTCTCTGTGCAAGCCAAGAGCCCTTGGCTTGTTCTCCACATGGGTCATTGTCCATAAGGGCATCCTTCATAGATGCTCCTCTTTTATAAGTAATCATGTTTTTTTTGGGACAATCATACCTATTATCTGATCCTGCTTAATACAATTCCAGTTCTTTTTAATGATCTTTCTGACTGCTAGATGCTCCTTATAGTAATTCAGGATAAATCTGAATGTATTGGGAGTCTCACTTTTAGTTTTAGAAGTCTTTCTAGATGAGACACGGGTTTCCCTATCCACCAGATTACAATTAGTAAGGCTTTTTTAAGGCATGTATTGCTGTATCCCCTTTCCCTAAATCTGGCCACGCATTCTCCCTGTGCTATTTGCAGCATTTCACTATTGCTGCAAATTCTTTTTATGCGTATTAATTCTCCGTAGGGGATGCTTTGTACCAGATGGGTAGGGTGGGCACTACTGGCGTGGAGATTAGCATTGCCCGCAGTGGGCTTGCGATGTAGTTTTGTTTCTAATCTTCCTTGGTTTATGTAAATTTCGACATCTAGAAATGTGATCGATGTTTGACTGATTGTTGCAGTGAAGTTCAGGTTTAAGGCATTATGATTTAAAGATGCAATAAAATAATTTGCTTCACATTCACTGCCGTGCCAGACCAAAAAAAGATCATCAATAAATCTCCACCAGCCTTTCATATGTTTCGTTAATGCATCTGAGTGTTTAGCCATGATGACCTGCTCCTCCCACCAGCCCATGTGTAAACAGGCGTAGCTGGGGAAAAAGCTGGCCCCCATGGCAACACCCCTTAGTTGTTGATACATAACATCCTGAAACATGAAAATATTGTTAGTCAAGCACAGCTCAATCATATTTTGCTATGCTCTTTGTATAAGGGCCCTTTTCTTGCCAAATAGTATTTGATAACCCTTAGTCCATCACTGTGTTTGATAGATGTGTAAAGTGCTGTAACATCTAGTGCAATCAACAGGTATTCTTTGTCCCACTGAAATTAATTTTTTCTCTTTGTTAGAAAATCGCCTGTGTCTCTTATGTAAGAGTCCAAATTTTGGACAAACTCTTGTAGAAAAAAATTCATGTGTTCTCAAAAGTACTGTTCCAGGCCGAAATAATCGGCCTGCCAGGTGGATTTACTCTGTCCTTGTGCACCTTGGGAATAAAGTACAGAATTGGAATGGTTGGGTGTGCTTTCCTTAAAAACTTGAAGTCATCACTAGTTAACATGCCTTGTTCCCGCCATGTCATCAGTTTGATTCTGTAAGATGCCGGGGTGTTGTTCCATATTGTTTTGTTGCTTTTACCGTAACAGGATTCATCACTCAGTTGTTTGATTCCCTCGAGAAGATAATCTTTCCTTTTCCATAGGACGACATTACCGCCCTTGTCGGCATTGCGCATTATGTTTTCTTTGTCATTCCTGATTTTCTTCATAAGTTGATGGTATTGTAATACTTTTTTATTTTTGTTGTTAGGTACTGCCTTAATGGCGGCTCTATTAAGGTTTTTTAAATCAGTGATGACCTGTTCCTGGAACATATCAATATTATCCTCAAGCATGAGCGGATAGAACTTGGAGGGTGGTTTGAGCGGTGTGACACACTGAGTTTTAGATTGTAATTGAGCAACTCCAGGTATTTCTCTGGTTAAATTTGGTTCATGTCCAATTTCAAACAGTGTTTCTACCAGCTCTTGTGTATTTTGATTTTGACTGTTGCTGATTGTATCAGAGAGTGGAGTTTGAATATTTATATCCTCTGATAATGTCCCACTCTGTACTTTATTGGATTGCACATGGAACTTGCAGAGCTTTAGTTTTCTCACATTTTTATATACATCAACCCTTGATTTAGTATAGTTAAACGTACTTTCTGGGCAGAACGATATTCCCAGGGCCAACAATTGGGTTTCTGCCGCATTAAGAATCATATCAGATAGGTTGATGATAGTTTTGGCGCTACTCTCCTGAACATCCATTGGTATTATTTTTTCCAGAATGTCTTCTGTTGTTTTTTTCTGTTGATGTTTTTTGTTGGGCAATCCTCCTTCTACTGGCCTTTCTTCTCTCCTGTCTGTTTTTGTTCCTCCTCTGTTGTCGCCTGTTTGCGGCTTTCTGGGTCTTAATGATTGGAGACGCTCCCAACATAAAAAATCCACTTCTTCAGTGAGCGAGAGTCGGCGTCCCCTCGTTTGCTTTGCATTGCTCCATGTATCTGTCTCAGAGCCGCTCTCCACTGCCGAGCTATCTTCAGATGCTGATGTCAGCTCAGAGAGTTGATTTTCATTTGCTGCCCCCTGTTTGGATGCCTTATTATCAGCCTTCAGGGCGTCGAACTTGCGAGCAAAAGTGAAGATTTTCCCTTGTTCGTAGTCACAGCGGTCACAATGAAATTTATAAGTTTTGCGTTCTCTGATTATGTCCTCTTCTTTTTTGAGGCGCTTTTTCATGTTGCTTTTTAATTTGGTAATTTCTTCCTGTTGCTCCATAAAATCGAGTTCTTTAGTAAGGATATCAATATCCTACGCTAATTTTGCACAGTCTTTTTCCGCATATTTCACTAGGATGAAGAGTAGTTTACGGGAGAAGTCCAGGTTCGTTTCTGCCCATTCGCGCATCATTTCGGGATCGGGCGCCTCGTAGCTGGGGGGCGATTAAGATTCTCAATCCTCGAGGGACTCGCCCCACTTCAATATACCGCTGTAATGATTTGGCCTCCCACCACCTTTTTTGTTCTGTTCTCCATAATTTTTCCAGTTGCCTGCACTTCTCTTTAATCCCTGTGTTAGTATTAGTTACTGTTGCCTTCTGGGAAACGCAGTCCCCGTCCGGTACCACATCGTCATTGAACATGGTTGCTGCCGCCTCCTCCCTTTCCTTTCTAGCGTCGGCTGCCGACATTCCGCTTGTAAGTACTGAGTGTGCTTAGGATTACTTTGTGAAGGCTGCTGGTAGGTTTTTGGCTCGATGGAGAAATCTCCAAACGACCGCACCGGCCGCTTAACACCTCAAATTCTAGCAGCACGTTGTTACCTCACACCCAACAATGAGCCTGAATCCGGGTAGGGCTTAATGGCTCCTTTACTGGTACACTGGTATTGCGCCAGTCGCGACCTCCGACACGCCTCCCGCTTACCTCTGTGCTTCCGCCGGGTCTGGAGTCCACAGCCATGTCCCTCCTTAGCTCCGTTGGGGGTCTCGTATGCCGTAGATCCTTTCTGGATTGCTTTTTTCACTCGTTGCCGAGCAGGAAACTCCTTTGCAGCAGGTGAGCCCGTTGCGTGAGGGGGTCAGTGAAGAGACAGGAGGAGTCAGAACCTGTTGTCTTAAATCGCCGAAAAACTCCTTGCCACTGCTTTCTCCCTCGCAGGATGCAGAAAAAAGAGAACGGACCACCAAGCTTAAAAATGGCTTCAATTTATTGCTGGTTCAGCTTACAAGCAAACGCAGGCAGCCATGACGCGTTTCGTCCCTGCTACGGGGACTTGATCACATGACGCCATACTACCAATGGCATTCCTATATATAGGTACTTTTTTCATTTTTTTACTTTTTAACACACACGTGTTTTCATTGGTCAAACATATACCATGTGACATTTAAAGTGCAAAACTTAATGTGCAAATACGCGGTCCAGTACATCAACGTACATGAATGTAACAGTTTTGTAATACCATTTTTTAGTTTGTAGACATAAAATAAACTGGTAAGGTAAAACATACTTAATTATATATATATATCTTGTGTGAGCCGCACACAAGACGAGTAGAGAACAACATCCAGTTTAATTGTTTCTCTAATAGCAGCGTTCGCGAGATTGTTTGCCCTGATGCATTTTGGTCCGACTGGACCTTTCTCAAAGGGTGAAGCTGGAAGCATACAAGTGGTTTAGGAGAGACGTGGTACTCCACAGTTGCCGTTTTTAAATGTTTGTCAAATGTTTGCCCCCTGGTGGGCGTCACGGTAGACAGATGCAGGGCACTATGGTACCTGTAGTTTCTCTCCGCTGCCATTGTGTTGGTATTTATCAGTAGTTGGTGCCTGAGAGTTCCATTGCATGCTTTGTGTTTTTTTTCGTGATTCCTAGCCAGGATTCGTTTGTGTCATGGCTTGGACCCAAAGCCAGAGTCCAGTCTCTGGTGGTGCCGCCGCCCACGTTATGCTTGCGCAGTTCCAGGAATCGGTCTTAGTTCGAGCGGTGATGGCACAGCTTTTGCTGGGGGTGCGTTGCTCACGGCGAAGACCACGCCGAAAAAATCTGCAAACAGGCCTCTCTGACAAGAAGAAGGTGAGCCGCACACAAGACGAGTAGAGAACAACATCCAGTTTAATTGTTTCTCTAATAGCAGCGTTCGCAAGATTGTTTGCCCTGATGCATTTCGGTCCGACTGGACCTTTCTCAAAGGGTGAAGCTGGAAGCATACAAGTGGTTTAGGAGAGACGTGGTACTCCACAGTTGCCGTTGTCAAATGTTTGTCAAATGTTTGCCCCCTGGTGGGCGTCACGGTAGACAGATGCAGGGCACTATGGTACCTGTAGTTTCTCTCCGCTGCCGTTGTGTTGCTATTTATCAGTAGTTGGTGCCTGAGAGTTCCATTGCATGCTTTGTGGTTTTTCTCGTGATTCCTAGTCAGGATTTGTTTGTGTCATGGCTTGGACCCAAAACCAGAGTCCAGTCTCTGGTGGTGCCGCCGCCCACGGCTTCATTATGTTCATTCACATATTTGATTGTTTTATGCCCGTTTTGCATGTATGTTTACCGATTTACGGTACTACTCTGCATCAGTTCCTATATAAGGAACCCGTTCCAATATGGTGCCCATCTTGGTGTCGGTAGGGCTGGCCCCTTGTCGATGTCTATTCTTGCACACAAAAAACTTTATTTAAACCGGAATTATGTTCTAATGGTTGAAACACTGACGAAGGCTTCTGCCGAAACGTTTGTTTGTTGCGAAAAATAAAACTCGCTGTTTGTCTGCTACCACCGGAGTGCTGTTTCCTTTCCCGACGTGGAGGGTTCTGAGCGTCATATATATATATATATATATATATATATATATATATATATATATATATTTATATATTACCTACTGGCGGTCGCCAGTAGGTAGTTATAGTTAGGATTGTTTTCCATAGGAAATCCTCAACATTCTATTTGGAATAACTTTGGCCCTGGTGGATGAATCTTTGTGAATTTCTCAAAGAAGATGGCTCGGTCCGCTGCGCTCCTTTCCTGAAAGTTTGGGGGGGATTGGTGAAGTAGGGGCTGAGATATAAGGGGGGTCCCAAAACGTGTTTTCTCCATGTTATTTTCCATAGGACCTTTAGACTCGGCTACAGGTCGAACGGCTGAATGGATTTATAAGAAATTTGGCAAAACTGTAGAGTCCGGTTCGCAGATTACGCTTTTTTTTGGAATGGTGTAAATCAGTTCAGTAGTTGTTGAGAAAATTAAAGTTAAAGTCAATTATATATCTATAGGCGCGCACGCGTGCGCGCACTAAAGCGGCTGCGCGTGAGCGGAATTTTTTTGCTGCGTGACGTCTGTTAACGTTCGATTCGAAGGAAATCAGGACGTTTTGTTCGCCATTTTGTCACTGCGAGTAAATATTTTGTTCATTTCAAAGCGTTGAAACATCGAAAGGGGAGAAGGTAGAGATTGTTTTGCTGCGTAGCTTTTCTCGGGGTGTGCAGTAAGGCCCTTAAACGCAAAAAGATATAATTTTTCCCCGAAAAAAAATACGGGGTGCGCGCACCCGGTTGCACACACCTATTTACAAGAGTGTGAAAATGGAGATAAATCAGAAGTTTGAGTGCTTAGATATAAGGTGGCTCTGAAAAGAGCCATTGTGTTAATTGAGTGTTTTCTGCATTTATAAGTAAGTACCGATGCAGAGCCTGATGTTGCAGAGGAAGATTCTGTTTCCCTCATTCGTGAAATGAACACCGTCTCTCCTATAGACGTCTTGCATATGGTATCGCAAGTTGTTGTGGTAAATAGAACCCATGCTATAATCTCTCAGGAACGCAGAAACAGATTTATTTACATGTCTCCTTGCTTTCTCAAATTGTGCACAATGTTGATTTGGCCAATTCCATTTCTGTCTTTAGCATATATTGGAATATACCAAGGCAGATCGAGGAAAAAGTGTCATCAATTGTCGAAAGGTGTCTTTTAGAAGCATTTCCAGACCTACCCCAGTGATTGTGCCTAGATCGTTCCCACCACAGTGCACAATTATAAGGTCTGGTTCTGGGAGATGCATAAAAGTTTTCACCAATGGAATCAATTGGTGACATTTCAATCCTCTTTTGGCAATCCATGTTATGTGTACATTTGGTAAGCCGAGGTTGCAAATTCATCTGCTTACTGCATATTTTTCACTCCAGTGAATATAACTGTGTCCTATAAGCCAGACCTTCATTTTCAAGGGATTTGTAGTCGTCCTCCGATCGGTTCTGGAAGTGGAATGGTAGTTAGAAGTTGAAATTCTAAATAAAGAAAAAGGAAGAGGCTGGGTGTGGTTAAAAAAATAAAAATGATTGGTTGATTGTAATAAGTGGAGATTGAAGAGTACGTTGCATGTTAATGTTTATGTTAAACGAGAAGTACTATTGGGTGTGAAAAAACAAGACATGTAACAGAGCTGTGGATTGACAGGTGTTTCTGGAGGGAAAATAGTCTTCTTAATTTGTTGTAGAACGTTGAGACATGAACTTTTGACCTGTGCCTTCAGCAAGGTGCAGAATGAGGTGTAACCATGGAAACAGCCGGAGATGGCAGTTGGTGATGGGTTCACTCTTTGGTGCCTCTGTGTCTGACTCTGTTCTGTGGTGGCAGGCGGACAACTGTTTGTTATTGTAGAGATGAAAGGGTGATAAGGAGAGAAATACGACATAGCGTTTGGCCTGTAGAAGCGTGGGAGCAGTGATTAACTCTGAGTGAAGCGGAACTGAGGCGGTGCTTGGTAACAATAAAACATTTTTTTTAACAGTGGTATAACTGTCTGTACGGTGCGCGACCTACTAAGAAAAAGTTCACGGGCCGTAATTGACTTGCAGGTTCTAGTATCAGTAAGTGAGGTCGAGAAAAGAAAACATTCAGGACTTTATTTATGAAGGCCTTGCGCCACCGGTGCGTCACTGTTTCCCATTTTAAAAAATGAGGCACCGGCGGCGGAAGGTCTTCATAAATAAGGTCCTCAGTGACTACAGTTAAGGTTATGTGGAACCCATGAATAGTTTTTCAATATGAAATCATTTCAGTTGAGATTATGGATTAAAAGAGAAACCGTGAATATTTGAAATGTTTATTTAGAAATGTACTGTTTTAAAGGCAAATCATTATGTAATATGAGTACAGAAATTGCAAAAAACACAGTAATTGGTATTGTCAGTAGTACATGGAATACATGGAAATAAGCAGTTGAGATGCGAAATGGCGTTTACAGTTATAAAAAACTCGTTTATAATTTACACATTAATTAGGGTACATGTAGCATATATTAGCGAGTTTTGCATCGAGTACGTTTGAAATAACCTTAGATAAGATATGCAATAGAATTGTTGAGATTAGACTGTAAAAAAAAAAAGTTGAAAATCGAGTAGCTGAAGAAACAAATGTAGTCCACATAAAAGACCAAAATTTAAACAACACGAAATCATAATGTCCACTGTTAGTAAAGCCAATAGGTCTGTTCTTCAAAAGAAAATATGGAAAAGAACGTGAAGAATATAGGGAAGCAAAAGGAAATGAGGACGTCAATGGCTTGTATAAGAGTTATTGAAGCATTGTTTAGGCAAAATAGGTAACTTCTGCTTGTAACAGGAAATCACTTTTATGATTTGAAAGTATGTCAGCTATCCAATGGAAAAGAGTAAAGCAGTACTCATGATCTGTTAAAATCGGAGCCTCTTTTATTATCACAGGGCAGCTCGGTGGGTTTTCGATGTAGTTCTCTGTTAGGAAAGAGTTAACCGTCCATTGTGTAGGCAAAGTATGCAGCAAGTGCTTCTAACAGGAAATCATTGTTATCATCTGAAAACATGTCAGCCATCCAATTGAGAAGATCAAAGGAGCATTCATGATCTGTCATTATTGGAGCGTCTTTTACCATTATTGGGCAGCTCAGTGGGTTTTCGATGTAGCTCTCTGTTAGGAAATCTTGCGCCGCTGCGAATATATTCCAATGACCCAGAACTCCTTGTATCGCTGCAAAGGCCATAAACCCTCCGTTGTAACAAAGCTGTTCATGATCAAGTAACGGATTCATGAGGTGATTGTAATTCCGTTCAGGAGGTACCAAATTGCAGAGACATAAATCCAGGGCCCACGTGAAATCACAGCTCAGGCAATGAAATACAGGCTGCACACAGGTGAAATACGAATATCGAAATGTTAATCGATATGAAGTATTCAAAGTTGAGAGTGGTAAGGTGCCGTAGTACAGAAGCATTCTCTGTCGAAATAGTTCTAAGTAGTCCGGCTCGTTTGCAAAGGCAGGAGGGACATCCATTTTGAATTTCCCAAGATGGTAAAGGAAACGGCGCAGCACTGCCGGTTGTATAGCAACTCCACAGAATTAGGTCGCCGGCTATGCAGTGGAGAGGAGCAGAATGACTTGATAAATTTTTTAGGAGTCTAGTCACTTATATATTGCTTAGTAGTTATCAAAAAAGTAGCTTACTTGAAGTGGAGGATGCGTTAAAAAATAAGGGAGTTATTTGACCAAGTTGTAAAGCAAGGTCAATTTTTTTTTACATCAATGCTGTTTTCTGTGAATGTTAGCTAAGTGAAAGATATGTGTGTGAGCAGATGCAACGTTCAGTTTTAAATTTGACAATGGAGGTCTTGTTCATGTCTTCCGATTCAAGGTCGGTATTCGCTGCCAAATACAAAGATCAAGAAACGCATGCGTGGGGTAGATAGTCTGCATTCTTAAAGGAAAGGAAATGAAGGGTTATTTTTACAGCGTTAGCATTGTCGTTTAAAAAGTTACAGTGATTTTCATTATATGTTAAGAAAATGTCACTGATGAAGACTGAAAATAAATCCTTATAAATAACAGGGACTGGTGTATTTTAGAAAAGGTGTGTAACATTACATGAATTGTAAAAAAAAAAAAATGTAATTGAAAGTGTATGGTTTGAAAATGAAAAGTAGAGGTTTATAGTTCACGTTTTGAAAACGGTTCTAGAGAGTCAGATGCATGATAGATTTATAAAAAATAGAACATGTTTTTCAATAGTATTATGGAAAAAATATGTGCCTTTATGTACTATTTAGATTATCTGCCTGTTGCCTATTCTTTGAGTTTTAGTAATCCTGTGTCTTATAAGTTTTGCAGGGGCGGTTTGAGGTTCATGGTGGGTTTTGGCATGGAGGGTAGGTTGGGGGTTTGTAATAGGGGGTCCGGGTGGGGTGGAGTGTGGAGTTTAGTGAAGAGTGAGGGGGGCGGGGGGTTAGGGTGTTTGGTAATGAAGCAGAGTCAGAGGACGCCAAATTTCTTTTATGGGGTGCCACGGAAATATGTATTTATTCTCAGAGGTTTATTATATTAAGGATATATATTAACATGGTGGCTCTTGTCGTTTTGTGGTTCTGTGCATGTGTATAATGCTGGCCCTGTAGTTTTTGTTTATGGACCTTATTACGACACACAGGGGAGCCACGTTGCACAGTGTGAGATCAGAGACTTAGGAAATAAAACTTTATAATTGTAAGGGCTCTAAGCGATACAAATCGCCCGTACTCGGTATAAAAAATATCACCGCTATTGGTGGTATTTTCTACGGTGTTAGTGCTCGAAGGAGAATAGTAACATATATGTGAAATAAAATTCTGTAACAGGCTCAGCATTTCACATTATCGCGTGAAAACAAAAGTTGTTCTCACATTGCAATAAGTCTCTTATAATTAAGGGACGGGGTGTATATAGTGCTATTTACTACTCTGCTATGTGAACGATGTCGAATATTTCATAAGAGGAGGCTTTAAAAGTTTTTCGATAAACTGGTTTTCCAGGGAAGTGGGTGGAGTGTTCCATGTAAATTGCAGAATAGAAACTAGTAAGAACCAATTGGAAGTGTTGTTTTAAAGTCACATGACTGCACATGCGTGTCTCGACGCCTGTACGCGATAGGTGGGTGCGCGCACCCGGTCGCGCACTAAATGTAAGCGATGAAAAAACATCCTATAATATGCTCTTGGAGCACGTTTTGGTAGAAAGAGTTAGTTCTGAAAAGAACTTTTTTTTTTTTTTTTTGGAAACAAGTGTTATGATGCTTTTGATTGCTTAAAGTTGCTACGACATTTTTCAGTATGTCATACTATCCAAATAAAGTGAAGAAATTTAACTTTTCTTGGAGCATTTATGACTCTCAATTTTGTGTTTAATTAGAGTAAAGCTTTGCTCTCCGTATACAAGAAGTTTTCCACAGTTTGTGCATTCCATGTGCACGTTCGCCAGATATGGTTTCAAGTCCATTTCAGCACTCGATGGAGATACAGGTCGTCCACTGGAAGATGTGCTGATTACTTCTGATGGTAATAGCGTGGCCTCCGTTTTTCTTGTCAAAGGTGGTCGCTCATTTCCTTCGGATTCGGAAGATGAATGCGGAACGGTAGCCATTGCAGCGAAGTCTTCGGGAAGATGTTCGACGTTGTTCTGTCTTGAGAGTAGAAAAGAAAGTGATGGAAGTGGGTGGAGTGCTGCGTGTAAATTCCAGAATAGAAACTACCAAGCACCAATTAGAAGTGTTGTTTTGAAGTCACATGACTTCACATGCAAGTGTCAGGCCTGTACGCGATAGGAGGGTGCGCGCACCCGGTCTCGCACTAAAATAAAGCGGCGAAAAAACATCTCATAATATGCTCTTGGAGCACGTTTTGGTAGAAAGAGGTCGTTCTGAAAAGAACTTTTTTTTTTTGTTTGTTTTTTTTGGAAACAAGTGTTATGATGCTTTCGATTTTTTAAAGTTGCTACTACATTTTTCAGTATGTAATACTATGAAAATGAAGTAAAGAAATTTATCTTTTCTTGGGGCATTTATGACTTTCAATTTTGAGTTGAATAAGAACGAGGCTCTGCTCTCCGTACAAAAGAATTTCTCCACACTCGTTGCATTTCATGTGCACCTTCGCAAGATATGGTCTCAAGTCCATCTCAGCACTCGATGGAGATACAGGTCGTCCACCAGAAGATGTGCTGGCCACCTCTGATGGTAATAGCGTGGCCAGGGCTCTTGTCGATGCTTTTGCATAATGCTCAGGGTGTCTTTGTTTAACATGCCACTGCATGGTGTGTATAGAAAAGGAATATTTTTTATTTGGATTTCCCCTTGAGAGCTCCGAATTGCATATCGTGCAGGTTACTTTTGGCACATTCACTTTCTTTTGATCTTTAGGATAAGTAAAACATTGCCAAATGAAAGATTCCTTTTTTCTTCTTAACGGTGGTCGCTCATTTCCTTCAGATTCGGAAGATGAATGCGAAAGGGCAGCCATTTCAGCAAAGTTTTCCGGAACCTTGTTGTCTCTTGAGAGTAGAAAAGATTGTGAGGAAAGTGGGTGGAGTGCTTCGTGTAAATTCCAGAACAGAAACTACTAAGAACCAATTGGAAGTCTTGTTTTCAAGTCACATGACTTTACATGCGCTTCTCAGGACGTGTAGGCGGTGACACTATCTAGTTACGAACGTGATTACATACTTAGGAACTAGCATTCAAAAAAACTATGAAATTCACTGAAAAAACCATAGGTTTTACACACGTTATAGTTAGGAAATAGCATTTAAAAAACCTATGAAATTCACTGAAAAAACCATAGGTTTGACACCAGTTATAGTTAGCTGGAAATTTTACTGACATAAAACCAATGAAATTCCACGTTATAGTTAGTTGGACTCACTATAACTTGCGCGTGTAATGCACTGCTGATGACATCACATATTACATCACTCATGACATCACTGATGACACCATCCTTGTGACACAGTGACTGATCTCCTTTCACTGTAAAGTAACCCTTGAAACACATATTCAAAAATAGAAACTAACATTTTCAAAAAAGTGGATATACCCATACCAGTTACAACAACGAATTCAGTAATTTCACCATCTATGTACACATTCACACATTCACCAACAGTTTTATATAGTCACTCATACATATACTCACTCATCATATGTAGTGATACACCTATTCATCCTGTTACACACCGACAGTCATCAACAAGTTACTCACACATATACTCACATATGCAAATAAACTAATAAACATCCATTTATTTGCATATACAGATATACACACACTACCACCTTACTTCTAAGGAAACTTATACATATGTACTCTTTTAAACAATCACTTATAGAAACACATACTTATTTAAACAGGAACTCTTACAATCTCTCACTTTCACATATACTGACTTATATACATCAATACTCACATATACTAGATTAAAATGTATCTTGTTACTGATAAACACACTACTGAGATAGGCATTCAATCACTAACACACACATATACACACTCATCTACTCATACAGTCCTGCACATATGCTGTTTTCAAAAAACATACAAACAGTGAGTCAGTCTTTGATGCATCTATGTGCTAAGTAACACCCCCACCAAACCATACAGACACTCATACTGATACTAAAAAAACCATATAATAACCCATATACACACACATGTAGCTACTCACCAACCCATACAGCCACTTATACACAAAGTGAAACACTGATACATATATTTAAATTTTTAAACATTACTCGCTAATATATGTTTTCACTAAGATACACTTAATAAGCCAGTTACCAATCAATTTAAAAAAAAAATCCATTTAGACACTTATTCAAACATTTATTCTTCCATCGACCTTTACATATACATATATAAAACATATTTATTTTTCAGAAAGACACACATTCACTGGATGGTGTCATCAGTGATGTCATGAGTGATGTAACTGACCATGTCATGAGTGATGTAATATGTGATGTCATCAGCAGTGCATTACACGCGCAAGTTATAGTGAGTCCAACTAACTATAACGTGGAATGTCATTGGTTTTATGTCAGTAAAATTTCCAGCTAACTATAACTGGTGTCAAACCTATGGTTTTTTCAGTGAATATATATATGGACCGCTCTCCGTTGTTTGCCAGCTGTAATGACTTCCGCGGCAATATGGCAATTACGGAGTGAAAGGGAGATGAGAGAGGCTGATTTCTCTCTCTGGTAGCATCGCAGAAGCCACACTAATAGCGTCATGAGTATCCTGCACTCGCAGTATGTAACAAATGGATGCATCGCACATGAACAATATTGCAAGTATGAAAAATATCACGCTATTAAGCAAAGATGGAAATTTCATGGCATATTCTTAAAGACTGTGGTGGTGCATTCTGGGGCCAGTAGGACAATATTGCTGGCATGTGACCACTAGGAGTATATCCACGCTCACCTGTGATCAAGGCGTAGAGGACGCCGAAACGCGTAAGGACTTTGAGCGCGCACTGCCAATGACGTGACGAATAAATGTCAGTTGCTTCAGAAGTTCGATGTTGGGCTCTTTTTTGTTCAAGTGGCCAAACCGCATGGTTCCAGGATCTCCATTCCTGTCATTGAGCTCGCCCTGCAGGACCGGGGGCCCCCAGCAAAGTGGAGGTGTTTTTCTTGAATATATATATATATATATATATATATATATAAATCTCATCAAGATACAGAAATGTAATGTGGAGGTATATATAGTATAACAATATTCTTGTCCTCGATATTTTTGACACAATATTTTGTCCCAAAGTATTTGTGTTTCCGATATTTTGTCCTAACACCCCCCCCTGGCTTGACTCTGGCTCAGCTCTGCCTGTTGATTTGTTGGCTCGCCCACCTCTAACAAGAGGGGTGCTTTTAGGTGATAATAGAAACAGGTACACTAACAGATTGAGAGATGCCAGGCAGTGATCATGGAGGCATGAACACTGACAGAAAGTGGCACCTATCGCTGAGCATTAAAACTTGTATTTGATAGCAAGAGAGGTATCTCTTACTGGTCATAGAGGTATTTACACCAGCCGTAATAAGCATCTCCCACTGACTATAAAAATACAAATGTGCAAGGTATTCAGTCTTTTATTAGTTCTATAGAGTTCTAGCCATAAATTAAAAACATCATATTTGACACTAAGGACCTAGGGTTCAAATGTACAAAGCTTTTTTTTACATGCGCATACGGCCTGATTACAGAATTGGGTCATTTGCGAATGCAAAAAGGCATTTTATGTTTAAATCATTTTTTAATGAAATTATTATAACCATACATTGCCATTGATAAAGGAGCAGAATTAGCAGTAAGACATTGCATGGCATTTAAGAAAATGTAGAAAATACATTTTCGGTAAGAGTCCCAACTCCCTCCCTCCCATCTTCCCCCCTGACAGAGGAAACTAAAAATCAAAAGAAAAAGGAAAAAGGAAAAAGGAAAATTCTCGTGGGTCTTTTTCCAATATATGTTGCATCTTCCTCCCCTCCAATCTTTCACACCACTTGCCTAACCTGGAAGCTTAGCTAGCCGTTCGCGGCTTCCCCGCCACTACATCCGGAGCGGCGGGTGGACTGGGGTCCTGTGCGGTTTCTAAAAGCCGGAGCAGGCACAGGTACTTGGGGCAAGTTCATTCCCTCATCTCCGTACTAAGTATAGATAAGACTGGGCCCCAGCAGTCCGCAAACGAGGATCAGTCACCCTGTAGTGTAAGCGTAATGCAATCCATGCCCATCACAGTCCATAATCTACCCACCCAGGCTTTGTGTGTTAGAATCCTATCTATGCCCAAATGGAACAGTATGTTCTGAAGTGCCGCTCCCAGGGCAGTCCCGTTTGCCTGCCTCTACGAGATTTAAGAGGGAAAGTGAGCTTGTTGGGTAGGCGTAGAACAAGGTATGCTCTGAAGCGTGGAATTTGCATGTTGAAATGATTATCAATGTCAGCTAAAACTTGTTCCCAGTATGCGGAAAGACGTGTACATTCCCACAGTCAGTGAGTCAGAGTACCCTCTGCTCCACATTGTCTTCAGCAAAGTGAAGGGCAGCTGGGGTTATATCTGTGCATTCTAGGTGGAGTAAGATACCAGTAGGTAGCTATTTTAGTCACAGTGTTAATGCTCGAAACATTCCGTGCTATGTGGCGCACATGATAAAAAATGTCCCCCCATTTTTCCTGCAAGATTGTTCAGCCCAGTTCAGACTCCCACCTTTGTTGCCCTGGCATTGAGGCCTCCAGTTCTGGTGGCTGCAGCATATGATTCAGTGAGTTCAGTGATGAGGTGTGCGTTTGTTGTCTTTGTCTGAAGCCACTTTTCATACTGTCTAAGACATGTTTGGGTCCTTGGACGCACCAGAGGTTGCAGGGCCCAGTGTCTCAATTTGTGAAAATGTCTCTTTGGACTCGGGAAGAGCAAATGCGGATCGGAGGTCCTCTAATGTCAAGAGGCCCTCTGCATTGAACATATGTCCAATGGACCAGCAATTGTGAGCTTCCCAGTGACGGAACTCCTTCTGATCTAGTCCGGTGGAGAATTCCTCATTTCCAACTATGGGAGTAAGGGGAGACCGGAATGAGGTTAGCTCATGCTTGGCCACTGTGGAATCCCATGCTCTCAGAGTCGTGCAAATGATTGGTGAGTTATATATGCCTTCTGGACGCTGCATTTTATGTAAAAAGGAGATCGCCCAAAAAGCCCATCCCGCTCGAGCCCGCTCCATGGAGAGCCAATGTTTCTCCAACTCACTGCACGACCACTCCAACAAAATGCACAACTGAGTGGCCTGGAAGTAGCAAGGCAGATTTGGGACCCCCAGTCCTTCCTCTCTAGGTGGCCTGTAGCTCAGTTCCCTTCTCATTTGAGCGACATTGAGCTTGCCAGGCTCCCATTGGAGCAGAATTGAGCTTGCTAGGGTCTCTATGGTTGACGGTCGGAGTAAAAACCTCATGGCCTGTGACTTTGCCACATTCATTTTGAAGCCAGAGGCTATTGCAAATCTCTCCAGCTCGGCAAAGAAAGAGGGAACGGAGACCTGTGGTTCTTCCAATGTGGCGACCACATCTTCGGTGTACAAGCTGATGGCGTGAGAGTTCCCCCCGTACCGCACACCAAGGATCCACGGATCCTCCTTCGTTCTCTCAGTGCCATTGCAAAGCCGGACTGATCAGGGTCTTTCAACCCTGGCATCATCGGGCCCAGGCATGCTGCTAATATGCTCATAAAGAGCTTCAGATCAAAATTCAGGAGGGATATTGGTCTGTAGGAGGCACAAAACTTAGCATCCTTACACGGTTTTGGAATTCCTACAATTAAATCTCTGAGCAATGCGGGAGGGATGTATCCCATCTCTCCTATCAAGTTAAATATCCTAGTGAGGATGGAGGCCAAAGATGTGCAGAAAGTCTTGTAGAAGATGTTAGAGAAGCCGTCTTGGCCAGGAGATTTTGGTAGTTTGAGGCGAGCTATGGCTGAGATAACTTCTTATTTTCGGATGGCAACATCTAGACTAGCTGCTTGTTCCGGGGTAAGTTTTGGGAGATTAGCTCCTTGCACATAAGAAATTGAACCTTGCTCTGCTAATTCTTGTGCGGAGTATAGTGTAGCATAAAGGTCCCTAAACGCCCGTGTTATAGCTATGTCGTCAATGCATTCATTACCAGCCTCATCACACACTGTATGGACTTATGGACTGCAGTCAACTGGCTTTGTGCCCGGAGTTTGTTGGTTAAGAGGCGCCCCTACTGATTGCCCCCCACATAGTAGGAGTGACGCAATCTCAATACAGCATATTGTGCTCTGTCTAGGTCAATGCCCGCAAGTTGTCAATGGGCTGCCTTCAGCTGTCGCCACACTTGTGGAGCCCCGGTGCGCTTGTGGATGCGATCTAGTTCTTGTACTTGACCGGCGAGATCCCTCTGTTTTTCCTTCCTGATTCTGTTATCAGCAGTGGAGATAGCTCTTGAATTCACCTTTGGCATATACTTAAGTGTTTCCATATTGTGATAATTGAAGTGTCAGGGGTGTCGTTGAAAACAAGGAATTCCTTTATGGCATTATCTACACCCTTTCTAAAGTCCGAACAGTGTAACATGGTATGACGCAGCCACCAGGTGAATGAAGGTCTTTCTGTGGGGGGAGAGTGAGTGTGAGGGTCAGTGCCACTTGATCTGAGTGCGAGTGCGGCTTGATGTCTGAGGCTTGTGTATGAGAGAGTAAGGAGCGAGAGCCGAGAAAATAATCAATCCTAGCATACGTTTTATGTGCATGTCAATAAAAGGTGCGAACGGTGATGGATTAAACCCAGATCTTTTGACTGGGTGTGAGTGTTTGATTGGTTCAGATGCTCCGTCCATTACCACCCCCTTTTGTACCACTTTTGGCCGCCATAAGTGAGGCAGGGTATGCTCAGACATGAGTCCCTTACTCACTTTGCCACTGGATTCAAGCAAGCTGGGCTGAAGACGGCTGGAATGCCAGAAACCGGTCCTCGGAAGCTTGTTTCCGGTCCAGGGAAGGCATGTCTTGGCAGTTTGGGCTGGACTGTTTCCATGAGGCACAGGGTCAGACTGATTTGCATATAGCCATGTCTGAACTGGGGTGGTAGAGTAGGCTAAAGAACGGTGATGGATTAAACCCAGATCTTTTGACTGGGTGTGAGTGTTTGATTGGTTTAGATGCTCCATCCATTACCACCCCGTTTTGTACCGCTTTTGGCCGCCGTAAGTGAGGCAGGGTATGCTCAGACGTGAGTCCCTTGCTCACTTTGCCACTGGATTCAAGCAAGCCGGGCTGAAGACGGCTGGAATGCCAGAAACCGGTCCTCAGAAGCTTGTTTCCGGTGCAGGGAAGGCATGGCTTGGCAGTTCGGGCTGGACTGTTCCCATGAGGCACAGGGTCAGACTGATTTGCATATAGCCATGTCTGAACTGGGGTGGCAGAGTGGGCTAAAGAACGGTGCTGGATTAAACCCAGATCTTTTGACTGGGTGTGAGTGTTTGATTGGTTCAGATGCTCCGTCCATTACCACCCCCTTTTGTACCACTTTTGGCCACCATAAGTGAGGCAGGGTATGCTCAGACGTGAGTCCCATGCTCACTTTACAACTGGATTCAAGCAAGCCGGGCTGAAGATGGCTGGAATGCCAGAAAACGGTCCTCGGAAGCTTGTTTACGGTCCAGGGAAGGCATGGCTTGGCAGTTCGGGCTGGACTGTTTTCATGAGGCACAGGGTCAGACTGATTTGCATGTAGCCATGTCTGAACTGGGGTGGCAGAGTGGGCTAAAGAACGGTGATGGATTAAACCCAGATCTTTTGACTGGGTGTGAGTGTTTGATTGGTTCAGATGCTCCGTCCATTACCACCCCCTTTTGTACCGCTTTTGGCCGCCATAAGTGAGGCAGGGTATGCTCAGACCTGAGTCCCTTGCTCACTTTGCCACTGGATTCAAGCAAGCCGGGCTGAAGACGGCTGGAATGCCAGAAACCGGTCCTCGGAAGCTTGTTTCCGGTCCAGGAAAGGCATGGCTTGGCAGTTCGGGCTGGACTGTTCCCATGAGGCACAGGGTCAGACTGATTTGCATATAGCCATGTCTGAACTGGGGTGGCAGAGTGGGCTAAAGAACGGTGATGGATTAAACCCAGATCTTTTGACTGGGTGTGAGTGTTTGATTGGTTCAGATGCTCCGTCCATTACCACCCCGTTTTGTACCGCTTTTGGCCGCCGTAAGTGAGGCAGGGTATGCTCAGACGTGAGTCCCTTGCTCACTTTGCCACTGGATTCAAGCAAGCCGGGCTGAAGACGGCTGGAATGCCAGAAAACGGTCCTCAGAAGCTTGTTTCCGGTCCAGGGAAGGCATGGCTTGGCAGTTCGGGCTAGACTGTTCCCATGAGGCACAGGTTCAGACTGATTTGCATATAGCCATGTCTGAACTGGGGTGGCAGAGTGGGCTAAAGAACGGTGATGGATTAAACCCAGATCTTTTGACTGGGTGTGAGTGTTTGATTGGTTCAGATGCTCCGTCCATTACCACCCCCTTTTGTACCGCTTTTGGCCGCCATAAGTGAGGCAGGGTATGCTCAGACGTGAGTCCCTTGCTCACTTTACCACTGGATTCAAGCAAGCCGGGCTGAAGACGGCTGGAATGCCAGAAAACGGTCCTCGGAAGCTTGTTTCCGGTCCAGGGAAGGCATGGCTTGGCAGTTCGGGCTGGACTGTTCCCATGAGGCACAGGGTCAGACTGATTTGCATGTAGCCATGTCTGAACTGGGGTGGCAGAGTGGGCTAAAGAACGGTGATGGATTAAACCCAGATCTTTTGACTGGGTGTGAGTGTTTGATTGGTTCAGATGCTCCGTCCATTACCACCCCCTTTTGTACCGTTTTTGGCCGCCATAAGTGAGGCAGGGTATGCTCAGACCTGAGTCCCTTGCTCACTTTGCCACTGGATTCAAGCAAGCCGGGCTGAAGACGGCTGGAATGCCAGAAACCGGTCCTCTGAAGCTTGTTTCCGGTCCAGGAAAGGCATGGCTTGGCAGTTCGGGCTGGATTGTTCCCATGAGGCACAGGGTCAGACTGATTTGCATATAGCCATGTCTGAACTGGGGTGGCAGAGTGGGATAAAGAACGGTGATGGATTAAACCCAGATCTTTTGACTGGGTGTGAGTGTTTGATTGGTTCAGATCCTCCGTCCATTACCATCCCCTTTTGTACCGCTTTTGGCTGCTATAAGTGAGGCAGGGTATGCTCAGACGTGAGTCCCTTGCTCACTTTGCCACTGGATTCAAGCAAGCCAGGCTGAAGATGGCTGGAATGCCAGAAAACGGTCCTCGGAAGCTTGATTCCGGTCCAGGGAAGGCATGGCTTGGCAGTTCGGGCTAGACTGTTCCCATGAGGCACAGGGTCAGACTGATTTGCATATAGCCATGTCTGAACTCGGGTGGCAGAGTAGGCTAAAGAACGATGATGGATTAAACCCAGATCTTTTGACTGGGTGTGAGTGTTTGATTGGTTCAGATGCTCCGTCCATTACAACCCCCTTTTGTACCGCTTTTGGCCGCCATAAGTGAGGCAGGGTATGCTCAGACGTGAGTCCCTTGCTCACTTTGCCACTGGATTCAAGCAAGCCGGGCTGAAGATGGCTGGAATGCCAGAAAACGGTCCTCGGAAGCTTGTTTCTGGTCCAGGGAAGGCATGACTTGGCAGTTCGGGCTGGACTGTTCCCATGAGGCACAGGGTCAGACTGATTTGCATATAGCCATGTCTGAACTGGGGTGGCAGAGTGGGCTAAAGAACGGTGATGGATTAAACCCAGATCTTTTGACTGGGTGTGAGTGTTTGATTGGTTCAGTTGCTCCGTCCATTACCACCCCCTTTTGTACCGCTTTTGGCCGCCATAAGTGAGGCAGGGTATGCTCAGACGTGAGTCCCTTGCTCACTTTGCCACTAGATTCAAGCAAGCCGGGCTGAAGACGGCTGGAATGCCTGAAACCGGTCCTCGAAAGCTTGTTTCCGGTTCAGGGAAGGCATGGCTTAGCAGTTCGGGCTGGACTGTTCCCATGAGGCACAGGGTCAGACTGATTTGCATTAAGCCATGTCTGAACTGGGGTGGCAGAGTGGGCTAAAGGACAGTGATGGATTAAACCCAGATCTTTTGACTTGGTGTGAGTGTTTGGTTGGTTCAGATGCTCCGTCCATTACCACCCCCTTTTGTACCGCTTTTGGCCACCATAAGTGAGGCAGGGTATGCTCAGACATGAGTCCCTTGCTTACTTTGCCACTGGATTCAAGCAAGCCGGGCTGAAGACGGATGGAATGCCACAAACCGGTCCTCGGAAGCTTGTTTCCGGTCCAGGGAAGTCATGTCTTGGCAGTTTGGGCTGGACTGCTCCCATGAGGCACAGGGTCAGACTGATTTGCATATAGCCATGTCTGAACTGGGGTGGCAGAGTGGGCTAAAGAACGGTGATGGATTAAACCCAGATCTTTTGACTGGGTGTGAGTGTTTGATTGGTTTAGATGCTCCTTCCATTACCACCCCGTTTTGTACCGCTTTTGGCCGCCGTAAGTGAGGCAGGGTATGCTCAGACGTGAGTCCCTTGCTCACTTTGCCACTGGATTCAAGCAAGCCGGGCTGAAGATGGCTGGAATGCCAGAAACCGGTCCACGGAAGCTTGTTTCCGGTCCAGGGAAGGCATGGCTTGGCAGTTCGGGCTAGACTGTTCCCATGAGGCACAGGGTCAGACTGATTTGCATATAGCCATGTCTGAACTGGGGTGGCAGAGTGGGCTAAAGAACGGTGATGGATTAAACCCAGATCTTTTGACTGGGTGTGAGTGTTTGATTGGTTCAGATGCTCCGTCCATTACCACCCCCTTTTTGTACCGCTTTTGGCCGCCATAAGTGAGGCAGGGTATGCTCAGACGTGAGTCCCTTGCTCACTTTACCACTGGATTCAAGCAAGCCTGGCTGAAGACGGCTGGAATGCCAGAAAACTGTCCTCGAAAGCTTGTTTCCGATCCAGGGAAGGCATGGCTTGGCAGTTCGGGCTGGACTGTTCCCATGAGGCACAGGGTCAGACTGATTTGCATGTAGCCATGTCTGAACTGGGGTGGCAGAGTGGGCTAAAGAACAGTGATGGATTAAACCCAGATCTTTTGACTGGGTGTGAGTGTTTGATTGGTTCGGATGCTCCGTCCATTACCACCCCCTTTTGTACCGCTTTTGGCCGCCATAAGTGAGGTAGGGTATGCTCAGACCTGAGTCCCTTGCTCACTTTGCCACTGGATTCAAGCAAGCCGGGCTGAAGACGGCTGGAATGCCAGAAACCGGTCCTCGGAAGCTTGTTTCCGGTCCAGGAAAGGCATGGCTTGGCAGTTCGGGCTGGACTGTTCCCATGAGGCACAGGGTCAGAAAGATTTGCATATAGCCATGTCTGAACTGGGGTGGCAGAGTGGGCTAAAGAACGGTGATGGATTAAACCCAGATCTTTTGACTGGGTGTGAGTGTTTGATTGGTTCAGATGCTCCGTCCATTACCATCCCCTTTTGTACCGCTTTTGTCTGCTATAAGTGAGGCAGGGTATGCTCAGACATGAGTCCCTTGCTCACTTTGCCACTGGATTCAGGCAAGCCGGGCTGAAGACGGCTGGAATGCCGGAAAACGGTCCTCGGAAGCTTGATTCCGGTCCAGGGAAGGCATGGCTTGGCTGTTCGGGCTAGACTGTTCCCATGAGGCACAGGGTCAGACTGATTTGCATATAGCCATGTCTGTACTGGGGTGGCAGGGTGGGCTAAAGAACAATGATGGATTAAACCCAGATCTTTTGACTGGGTGTGAGTGTTTGATTGGTTCAGATGCTCCGTCCATTACAACCCCCTTTTGTACTGCTTTTGGCTGCCATAAGTGAGGCAGGGTATGCTCAGACGTGAGTCCCTTGCTCACTTTGCCACTGGATTCAAGCAAGCCGGGTTGAAGACGGCTGGAATGCCAGAAACCGGTCCTCGGAAGCTTGTTTCCGGTCCAGGGAAGGCATGGCTTGGCAGTTCGGGCTGGACTGTTCCCATGAGGCACAGGGTCAGACTGATGTGCATATAGCCATGTCTGAACTGGGGTGGCCGAGTGGGCTAAAGAACGGTGATGGATTAAACCCAGATATTTTGACTGGGTGTGAGTGTTTAATTGGTTCAGATGCTCCGTCCATTACTACCCCCTTTTGTACTGCTTTTGGCCGCCATAAGTGAGGCAGGGTATGCTCAAACGTGAGTCCCTTGCTCACTTTGCCACTGGATTCATGCAAACAGGGCTGAAGACGGCTGGAATGCCAGAAACCGGTCCTCGGAAGCTTGTTTCCGGTCCAGGGAAGGCATGGCATGGCAGTTTGGCTGGACTGTTCCCATGAGGCACAGGGTCAGACTGATTTGCATATAGCCATGTCTGAACTGGGGTGGCAGAGTGGGCTAAAGAACGGTGATGGATTAAACCCAGATCCTTTGACTGGGTGTGAGTGTTTAATTGGTTCAGATGCTCCGTCCATTACCACCCTCTTTTGTACAGCTTTTGGCCGCCATAAGTGAGGCAGGGTATGCTCAGACGTGAGTCCCTTGCTCACTTTGCCACTGGATTCAAGCAAGCCGGGCTGAAGACGGCTGGAATGCCAGAAACCGGTCCTCGGAAGCTTGTTTCCGGTTCAGGGAAGGCATGGCTTAGCAGTTCGGGCTGGACTGTTCCCATGAGGCACAGGGTCAGACTGATTTGCATATAGCCATGTCTGAACTGGGGTGACAGAGTGGGCTAAAGAACAGTGATGGATTAAACCCAGATCTTTTGACTGGGTGTGAGTGTTTGATTGGTTCAGATGCTCCGTCTATTACCACGCCCTTTTGTACCGCTTTTGGCCGCCATAAGGGAGGCAGGGTATGCTCAAACGTGAGTCCCTTGCTCACTTTGCCACTGGATTCAAGCAAGCTGGGCTGAAGACGGCTGGAATGCCAGAAACCGGTCCTCTGGAGATTGTTTGAGGTCCAGGGAAGGCATGGCTTGGCAGTTTGGGCTGGACTGTTCCCACAAGGCACCAGGTCAGACTGATTTGCATATAGCCATGTCTGAACTGGGGTGGCAGAGTGGGCTAAAGAACGGTGATGGATTAAACCCATATCTTTTGACTGGGTGTGAGTGTTTGATTAGTTCAGATGCTCCGTCCATTACCACCCCCTTTTGTACCGCTTTTGGCCGCCATAAGTGAGGCAGGGTATGCTCAGACGTGAGTCCCTTGCTCACTTTGCCACTGGATTCAAGCAAGCCGGGCTGAAGACGGCTGGAATGCCAGAAAACGGTCCTCGGAAGCTTGTTTCCGGTCCAAGGAAGGCATGGCTTGGCAGTTCGGGCTGGACTGTTCCGATGAGGCACAGGGTCAGACTGATTTGCATATAGCCATGTCTGAACTGGGGTGGCAGAGTGGGCTAAAGAACGGTGATGGATTAAACCCAGATCCTTTGACTGGGTGTGAGTGTTTAATTGGTTCAGATGCTCCATCCATTACCACCCCCTTTTGTACAGCTTTTGGCCGCCATAAGTGAGGCAGGGTATGCTCAGACGTGAGTCCCTTGCTCACTTTGCCACTGGATTCCAGCAAGCCGGGCTGAAGACGGCTGGAATACCAGAAACCGGTCCTCGGAAGCTTGTTTCCGGTCCAGGGAAGGCATGGCTTGGCAGTTCGGGCAGGACTGTTCCTATGAGGCACAGGGTCAGACTGATTTGCATATAGCCACGTCTGAACTGGGGTGGCAGAGTGGGCTAAAGAACGGTGATGGATTAAACCCATATCTTTTGACTGGGTGTGAGTGTTTGATTGGTTCAGATGCTCCGTCCATTACCACCCCCTTTTGTACCGTGTACTCACTGTGGTCATAGGTTCGCACTCAACTATGCTATGAGTAGTGGGGCCTCAGTCCGCTCCGGGCTGAGCGCAAAGTAGGAGCCAGAACCCGCCCACCATTGGCCTACTTTAAGGCTCTGCTGGGCTTGCTACCGACTGGCACACTATGGAGGGGGGTGGTTTTAATATGAATGGGCAACTGGGGTCGTGCCTGGGAATACACAAACTTCACCTGGTATTACCAGGTCTCCACAGCACCCGGGGTCCAAGCTCTGTGGCAGCCTGCTGCGTCTGCCGCACTTGCCGCTCTTTGCTGTCCTGGCTCTCCGCGTCCCCTCTTGTCTCCGCTGCAATCCTCCGTGCGTGCCGGATGGAGAAGAGAGTGACAGGCAGTAGGCAATGTGCGGGGGGGGGGCCTCAATCTGCACCGCCTCATGTCACCACCCTCAATTGCTGCAGGCCCGGCTCCTGGTCTCGGTACCGGAACGATTCTGCTCTTCGTGCTGTGTGCTGCTGCAGTGGGGGTTCAATGTGCGACATCTGCGCCAGTAGTCTCCAGGCCAAATTAGAGACACTGCCTTGGTCAGGCCGTGGCTGCCAGGTCTCCTCGCATCAGCTTGATCGCAGTCTCCTCCAGCGCAGACTACAGCCTCACAGCAGGGTCCTTCATCTCGCCATCTGTCACGGGGGGATCCACCCCGGGATGGTGCCTCTCATGCTCAGGGGTCGCCCGGATACCGCTCCCAGCTTTCTCAGTTGCTGTGGGGACCTTCTGGGTGCGGCCTCGATCCTGCATGCTACCTCTCAGTGTGTACCAGGGGCCGCATTGGCTCTGGGATTGCTTGTACGGGGGGTACCACTGCTCAGCCCAGCTTCTCCCTGGTGAGGGTGGCTGCAAGGCCCCCTAGGGTTCCATATAATTACCGAGTTCGGCCAGGCGGGAGCAGAGAGTCAGGAGAAAGAGTCAGACCGATCTGCCATCTTGGCCACGCCCCAAAAAATCATTTTAAATGTACAAAGGACCAATTGAGATTCAGCAACCTGTTACCGAATCGCAATTTGGGTTGGCAATTCAGTACTAGGAAAGGGCGAGTTAAGGGCGTCCGTTCCTAATAATGAATCGCAGTGGCATATGAATGTTTTGTGATCAAAATGTGACTGCAAAACATTTGCAGTTTACCACCAACTTCATGTTGATGGTAACCAATTCACAAAGGGGAAGGGGTCCCTGAAAGGATCTGTTTGCCTTTGCGATTGTTTGTAAAAAAAAAAGAAATTAATAGTAGGCAGTGGTCCCACAGACCACTGCCTACTCTTAAAAAATTAACAGAAAAACCTTTCATTTTTCTTTTTGAAACACATCCTGTTTTCCTTTAAGGAAAACTGCCTGCATTTTAAAAAATATCACTTTATTAACAAGCAGCAACAGACATGGTGATCTGCTGACCCCTGCAGGCCACCATCCCTGTAATTTCTGCGGTTCCGAATGGGTCACAAATCAAAACGTACCTTAATAATATTCATTAGGTTGGCCTATTTGCGACCCACTGGCAATCGCAAAACGTGAAATACATATATTTGTGGATGGGTGTGTGCGATTACCAAAGAGTGAATCTCAAAAAATTGCTATTTGTAAATTGCAAACGATTACCTACGTACATCTGGCCCAAAGTCACAAAGGTATTTTGATGTGTAAATGGAAGCTTACAACTTAAAATAGCAAATGTCTTACTGTCAAGAATTCACAACGCAATTTCCTTCAGTGAATTTCTCAACCACAAGTGCAGAGAAATCTGTTGTCATAAATCCCATTCCAAGGTGTTGCATCCCCTTGAACTTTAGGAATGCCCATTAATATATACATTTCTGAGCATCTCCAAGCAACAATTCAACCCATTTCCTACCTGTAAATTATTGGATTTTTACACCTAGAGCACCTCTCTGTCCAGGATGGGAAGGGCAAAGGATCACTCTCAGATTACTTGAGGTGTAGGAGATGGCTTTCTCTGTGTTTCTTGTAGACGTGGTCCGTCCTAAACCTGCCTCTAGCATAGGGCTACCATCTAGAAACTGGTCCTGAGACAATATTGACTCCTTTTGAAACTCTCTTTCAGCCTTTATATATAACCTATATGTCAATATTAATAACCACGAGGAAGGTATCACTACCTGGTTAGCAGAAGCAGCAACACATGCCTCCGTTTGGAAAGCAAGACCGGTCAGGCGACATGATGCGTCTAAATGGTTTTCTGAAGAACTATAAACAGTTAAACTCAAACTCTGTCAGGCTGGACACAAATGGCAGAGTTGTTACTTGCCCAGAAAAAGGAAGCTTACCTGTTACAGCTTAACATATGTAAAAGATTAATTACATAAGCCAAATCAGCCTTCTACTCAGATAAATTCATACATTTGTCCAACAACTCTAAGGAAATCTTTGGAATTGTGTCTGAATTATCTAACCCTGATAGAGTGACCTCAACGATGCTGCACACCCATACCTTTTGTGATGCCCTCAGCTCCTTCTTTATTGAAAAGCTCAAAGCTATCAAAGACAGTATCCCATCTTGCCCCTCTCCTGCTGCAACACCGCTCAGTGACAGGAACCCATTCACTATGTCTAAGCTACCCACCATCAGCAAGGCACACTTCATGGACTTGCTGATCAATGTGAAATCCGGCTCCCCCATTGACACATGTCCTTCAAAGATCCTAAAAGGAGTCTTATATCCGCTTCTCTGACTCAGCACTAGCTCTTCTCAATGAGTTCCCGAGCCAAGGTGTGGTACCTAGCTCCTTCAAGAAGGCGGTAGTAGTCCCACTATTAAAGAAAGCTGGTGATGACTCACATGTCCTGAAGAATTACTGCCCCCCTAACCGTACTACCATACCTCGCAAAGGTTCTAGAAGCACATGTTGCTAAATGCTTATGTTCCTTCCTAGAGGACTCCCACTTTCTCGATCCCTATCAAGCAGGCTTTCGAGCAGCCCAATCCACTGAGATGGTTAACCTCTTAGGGGCCAATTACGATCTCATTCGAAAAGCATTCCTACTGAATCGGTCCAGAAATGTTTTGTGAACAACTTGAATCGGGGGAGTCCAACTGAGCGATTTGGATGCATCTGGATGCTTCCAGATATGATTTGGTCGGACTCCCATTGACTTCAATGGTAGCCTGTGTTCCGAACGAATACACAGGCTCCTATTGAAGTAAGAGATGGTTGGGAAAAATTGTGCACCCTGTGGCGGGCACCCCTTGGTGCCTGCCACATTGTGCATGGTTGGAATGGGGGTTCCCTTGGGTACCTCCACAGGACTGATTCGGAAGGCCCCGGGTGAAGTGGGGCCCAAAGGCAGATTCCGTCTTGGCATAACCGAATCAGAACAGCTGTCCGAACCGGTCATCGTAAATGCTCATCTGGAAACTGTTTCCTTGGAGCTGTACGAATCGGCTCTAAAATACTCAGGTTGTCCGAATGCCTTTTGGAACCATATCAGTCTGCTCAAAGAGTTTCCGGGCATTGTAATTGGTTGTTGGGAAAAGAATACGATTTGGTAAGAAACAATGGTTATGTATTGGATTCGTTGTAGCCTAATCCGGTCAAAGAAAACTCAAATGTAGTGGCAAGATTGAATGGCATCAGGGGGTAATCTGACTAGCAGTGCAAGAAAAAGTGATAAAGTAACAGTGCTATGTGCAAAATGGATGATTAAGATTGGGTTGTGGAAGTGGAAAAGAACAATTTTAATAGGATCCTATCCACACCCAAGGATAAAAACAGTGCAAAGTAGTGTTCAACAAATGACTACTGAGATGGATTGTAGGTCGACATGTTTCTGCAGTTGGTGTGGGGTCAAACGATCTCCTCCTGCTTCATCAGGACCTTAACATGATGCTACTGCTAATATGTGAAAAAAGTGAAGAAAATAAACGAAGTTCATATCACCTGGAATTCGCCCATGCAGATGATCCAGATGGTCACACAATAACAGTGGACGAACAAGCAGAGAAAAGACACACAGTTAATGGCAATAGTTTATAGAATACACACTTTTTTTGTGATAAATTGCATTTGCCGGTGATTTTTTGGTCAGTGGTTTCTTGTTAGTAAACAATCCTATATTAATAATCATATTCAGATTGAGGACAACGGATATCAATATATCCACTCACCCAATTTGTGGGGAATTCACTCTCCACCTCACCTGGCTACAGCTCAGGTAAAAAATGGAGCACCGCTCTATGGGAAGAGAAGAAGAAAGAAAAGATAAAGGAAGGACTAGGAAGCTGTATTGATCACAAAATATTTAGTAAAGGATTCATGTATCCGGTTTTTTATAAAGCATGTGCTCACATGGTTGCAAGCATTTAGCCGATTTTAGATTTTATTAAAATATATGCATTTAGCCTTATTTGTTTCAGCGATATCACAAGGCATGATGCACCACACAGTGGGATGGTCGCAGACGCGAGCCAGCCAGCGGTTCATGCCGGACGTTTATGTTTACAATTGATTTCTTTCTTTTATATGCGCCAGCTTTTTACTAGAAAAGAGAGACTATACTCATGATAATAGGCACCGTGTGCACCTCAAAGCAGTCGCATGGTTCTAGCAAGTGCGCCGATTCGAAACGACCAGTTAATCATGTAAGGCGTTTCGGATTGAATATCGCGGCCCACATCTAACTTGGGAACTAAGGTTCGGTTTCTGGGAGGACGCCCGAGAAGCATTTAAAGCCATTATTTAGTTACAAGCGAAAGAGCATTGGACGGAACACTGCTCAGAACGTTCTAACGAAGAAAAATGTTTTAACGCGTTCCCCACGGCTCGCTTACCTGTCCGTCGGTACTCCGGACATCCGTCTAGGCTGTCTTAGTGGGAGGTACCTAGACGGACAGGACTTCCGTCTAGGGTGAAGGATCCCAAATGATGTAGGGCGGTACAGGATGGGTATGTGATGGGAAATACATTTTTTTCACCATGAATTACTCCCTGTGGATTTCGTGATTGCACCCTTGTTGAGATAACACAGTTTCTCTAGATAGTTCTATTATTTCTGACCCGTTGCTATTTCATTAATTATCTAGTAACATGTTAGGGATGATAGCAATGCTCTGTCAATAAACATTCCCTCTTGACCCCATTTGTTTATATATGTATTGGATTCGACAATTCTGAATCCCATCTGGAGCCCTTCTTAATGATATCTTAATCAGCCCCTTAGTCGTAGATGACATGCGGGAAGAGTTTTATAAGGGTACCACTCAGGTGCTGGTACTCTTAGATCTCTCAGCGGCCTTAGACACAGTTAACCATGAACTTCTGATCGACCAGGTTGGAGCCACTGGCCTCTGGGGCATGGTGCTTAAGTGGATCACCTCTTTCCTGAAAGAACATGTCCTGTCTGTTCATCTATTCCCCTTCCGCTCATCCTAAAGTCCAACTTACCTGCGAAGTGGCCCAGGAGTCCTCTCTTTCACTCCACCTGTTCAATTTGTACATACGCCCCCTTGTGTACTCCTTGAAAAGATGAAGGTTAGAACTTCCAAGTACACCGATGTTATGCAATTACTGTTTGCTATAGATAATCCAATTGAATCTAAAGCTACTTTTCAAAACACAATGATATTCATCCACGATTGGATGAATAGTAAACAACTCTGATAAGACTGAAATCATCCTAACCAGTGGAACCTGACCAGTGGAAACCCACATTTTTGCCAGCCACCATTGGCACATCCCCTAACTGAAAAGCTCAGTCAAGAGTCTTGGAGTCCTTCATTCATTCAGTCTTTCAATCATTTATTCATTCAAAACTGGCTGCATCAGTTTTAAATCGCTGTATGGCGGCAACCTAGCTTTCATCTCAGCTCACATTCAAAAGTACACTCCCTCCCGCAACCTGAGATCCACTCATCTGAACCTTCTCACTATTCCCCATTAAAATAGAAAAGGTTGGCTCCAGTTTCTCTGTACTCGCCCCTGGTATTTGGAAGTCCCTCCCATTGGAAATTAGGGCAGCCCCTGTTATATCAGATTCAGACAATGCTTAAAAACCTGACTTTTCAAACAAGCTTATGACTGATTCCATGAGCAGTGGGCCTTGGTTCTGTTATCTGAGCTTCATGGAGCGCTCTACAAGTACTGATTATGTACCACAACAATCAATATCCTGCGGGAGCTTTCCATTGTAAATGAAGAGGTTTAAGGACTGGCAGCAACCTCAAACTAAATTTGCTGGTCAGTGCCTGACAAAGGGCACACACTTAATGGAATCTTAGGGCCCATCTCTGATGTCAGAATCTGACAGCATTGTGGTCACTGAGATCAGAAACATTTCATAGTCCACCTAGTTCTGGTGACTCTCTCTCTGCACCCAGGCCAGTTGATGGTACTGAACATGTTATCACACCATGTCAAATGCAAACTAAGGGTTCAGAGCCTTTTCTGGTGAGCTGGCCAGTGGACTTGAGGGGAGCAGAAGGGGAGTACAGCAACAAGGAACCTGCAAGGAACAAGCAAATGTATCTCCTTGTGTGGGTAAGCGAACCAACCCTTGAACCCCATATGCAATTCTCTTTAATGTGTTCCATATCATGAAGAAATGAATGTATTTGATACTCCAGAGCAATACACAAAATACTGTTATTAAGGTTCGCCAATGCTGCAGATCTAATTTAATTGTTTAGAAAATACAGGGAGGCAAGATGGCGGGAGGGAGGCAAGATGGCGGCGGCACACTAGACCGCTGTGAGACACTCTCCCGTGCCTGAGCTATGTGAACGGACTAGTGGAGGGGACTAGAACTCGCATTACCCACGAAGGCATCAAGATAAGTGCGTTAATAGCTGGCACTTCAAGGACAAAGCCTCAGAAATTTCTTCTAGCCACGCAATGATTTAGAAAGATGTATTATGAGCTGCGCCTGCTCTAAAACACTCAGAGACTTCTCACCCTTACCTGAGCAGCCAAGCTCACGGCTTCAGAACATTGCGCTAGCACTTGGCCTCGCGGTGCTAAAGCTCTCCGTTCGGATTCACCAACAATCCTGTGCTCCTGGTGTGGATTCTCCCCCCGTGAAGGCACCGATGGCTCCAAAGATTGCTGCGGCGGCGACAACCGCCTCAAAAACCCGAGCAGCCAAGCAAGCGCTTCGAGATCAAAAGCTTGCTGCTAGGCGCGCAGGGTCACTAACTGATGAAACTGCCGGCTCTGATGGGGGGCAAGCCCAGCTCCAACTTCGCCAAAAGCAACCAAGAGCTACGAGAAACCCTGGCACTCCAGGGCCGGGACCCTCTGTGGTGGATCTTCTCCGCGGAGCGCCGGCCGGCGCCGCAGCCGCACCCTCCCTTTCCAAATTACACGCAACAAGCGGAGCGCTGATTGCAGCTCCGCTAGTAACTCCTGAGGTGCTTCCCGGCGCGGATTCGCCAGCAGCGGAGGCTCGGTCTGAAGCACTGGCGGCTCTGAGTCCTTCAATTAGCTCCACGCAGTCAGTCACTGCTGCAACCTTACCTGACTCGTTACTATCGCCATTACCATTGCAGTGTTCATTGATAACTGCAGTAGTGCCTGAAGTGCCAGAAGTGCTTGGGGGCCTCATCGAGGCGCCGGTGGTAGCAGCAAATCCTACAATAACCACCGCACAGCCACAACAGCAAACGCCAGAAGAAATATGCGCTATAGCTGAGCCTACAGCATTTTCTGCTAATACAGTGGCCTCTACTAATGGTTTAAACAATGCAAGTGGTGCAACAAACATATCCACGGATCCCCAGCCTGAAAGTGACCTGTCATTGTTAAACCCGGTCAGTGAGGAGGGTAAATTAACATCACCCGCTATAACGCAAACTCCTGCTCAATCACAAGGCATTTCTGCATCAACTGGCGAAGGAAATGTTGAAGAATCAACACTGCTTGGGCTGGATTATGCAGGAGGGGCTGGAATCGCGTCTGACACAGACCTGGAGCCTCTTGAATTCTACACTATCTCCGAGGGCCGTGAGGACCCAGGCTGGCATCATGATTTAGACTCTGACTTAGATTCCCTTTCCGATTTGCATACTGGCTCTAGCACCAGCAACCAAGATAGTGATGCGGATGAGCTATTGGGTGAAGCCATAGCTGGAAGACATACAGCGATCAAAAAAAAGAGGAGCCATCATAACCCAGCAGGCCCCTATCGGGATGGCATTCCCGCATCAGCTTCTAGCTCTCATGGACCCTCTTCTTCTTCAAAGGAACAAGACACTACCTTAACTTCAGTAATGGATACGGTGCTGCAGGCAATCGCATCTCATAGAGAACAAACGTCTAAGGATGGTCGGAAAGCCCAACAAGCTCTTCAAAAGGTACAAGGAGTGGTACGTAAACTTTCAAAAACAGTGGCAGCATCTAATGCCAGAATGCTGGATATGTAAGATCGAATTGTGGGTATTGAGGCTGAAGCAACTGTGGTGAAAGAGCAGGTTGATGCCCACGACGCTGAGATGACTGATGTAAGATGGAAGCTTGAGCAAATGGAAAATCGTATGCACCGCAACAATCTCCGAGTCCTGGGAATACCCGAAAAAAGTGAAGGGGGCGACATACGTGGCTTTGTGATACAACTTTTTAAAGATACCTTCCCCGAGTTATCTTCATGGAACTGGGAACTGGAAGTCCAACGTGTTCATAGAACCCCTGCTACACTTCGTTCTGCCAACTCGCAGAGCAAATATCCTAGGGCAATCCTGGTCTATTTCGGTAACTTTTTGCTACGACAAACTATTGCGGAGAAAGCGAGACCTGAGGCCCATCGGATTCGTGATGATATTTCATATTTTGTTAGGCCGGACTTCTGTCATACAACTGTGGAGCGGAGATGGCGTCTTCGGCAGCTAATTAAACCTTTTTTGGACAAAAAAAGCTAAGGTTTATTTGAATAACCCAGCCACACTTAAAGTGATGTATAATGGTCAGGTAAAAAATTTTTCTTCCGAGATCAAAGCGAAGGCTTTTTTAGATAGCCTGAACTAATTTCTGAGACATTATGTCGTTCTTTAATGAATACTTTATTCGACGTTGATTAACAACTCAGAAAACTATACGCATATTTCAACTTTAAATTTTTTTTCTTTTTTCTTTTTTCTCTTTTTCTGGTTATTTCTGGTTATTTCGCTCTGAATACGACTTGAATATGCTGTATGCTCTATAATCTGGCATAATAATCTGTTATTGTTATTATGAATATTTTTTTTTCTTCCAGCATTTATGTGCTCTACGTATGAGCCACTGGGTACCGTGTAGTTCTAGGATGATTACTCTTTTATAATTTTGCATATTTCCTTTATTTTCTTTACATACCCTTCCATTAGTTTACACACGAGTAATTTGAAGTCTTTAGAACTAAAGCCCAGGCACGGTTATAGGGTGTCTCCCCATCACTTTAGACTCTAGTGAGAGTCTACATGCCTCAAAGGGTGGAGTGTGGGGGGGGGGGGGGGGGAAGGCCTGGGAGAAGGCCTGGGGGAGGGGGCTGAGGGGGTGGGGAGGGAAGGGGGGAACCAAAAAAAAAAAATTGGCAAAATCAGTCACAATCTATGCTATATAGGGAGCAAAAGCTGCAGAAAAGTTAAAACAAAGCAAAACCGTACTACGCATCTAAAAGAAAACGACGGCTCTAAGCATCTTGGGCTAGCTTTTCAAGCTAATACATGGGGAGAGTAAGTTTATCTACCTGGAATGTGGCAGGCCTCAACCATAAAGACAAAAGGGCTCAACTATTTCAACTAACTCAACAAAACCCTGTTGATATTTTATGTCTCCAAGAGACACATATTGCATATTCTGATAGGAACTTACTTAAACTACCTGGTTACAATTTAATGGCAGCTACATCCCAAACATCTAAAACTAGAGGGGTAGCTATCTTCGCTAAACCTATAATAGGTCCACCAATCCGTAAATTAGTTGATAAACAGGGTAGATGGGCCATCATTCAGCTTCAATTGGGTATTACTATTTGTGCAATTTATGGCTCAAATTTAGACGACCCTGCTATTTTTTACGAGCTTGAAGTTGAATTGGCCTCTTGGACTGGTCCTTTGGTTTTTTGTGGAGACTTCAACATCGACATAGGGTTATCTTCTGGGAACTATTTATCTCAAAATTATAAAGGACGCAAACCAAAGGTATACAGTGCATTGGATCAGATGATGAAAAGCCATAACTTAGCTGACGTCTGGGGTCTACTCCGGGGGCCTAATGTTGATGGTTATACATACTTTTCCTTCCCCCACAACAAATATGTTAGAATTGACTATATTATGTCAAGCATAAATCCAAAGGATATCATTGAAATAATTAAATCTCCGAAAATCTTATCTGACCACAATGCACTGACCTTTACCTTTGATACGGTTAATTTAACTAAACCAATTACACAATGGACTTTTGATAGGAGATTATTGGTTAATCCTGAATATATAGCTCATATTAAATCATGGACCCAGTCTTTTTTTGAATGTAACTAGTTTAGTGCACCCCGTATTATAGTATGGGACTGTTTTAAAGCGGCACTGAGAGGAGAAACCATTTCATTTGTTGCTAACCTAGCCTGACGTCATCCAGTCACATGCTTCATTTCTCGTTGGTACCTCATTGAAAGGGGTGAGTTTTATAATTGGCTGTTTCAATGATTGTGGCATTGGTAAATCTTTTTAGAATCATATTATATAGGGACTTAATCCAAATCCCCTGTTTCTTGTATTCTCCAAGGGAAGCCTTTGAAACAAATTGTCCCATACACCGGTGGCTCCTTTTTCCTCCATTGAATGAAAACTCCTTTAAATTATCAAGGTAATTTTCGGACATAATGGGTTATGCACACATATTGGCATCAAATGTGCACCTATTGCTCTAATGGAAGGTCTTATGTGTTTTCAGATATAAGGAAACCTTTTTACAATTGTAATTAAGTCATTTGAACTTCATGTGATGTTCCGCCATGAACTAAGAATTGTCTCCTACAAATTGAACTAGAGGATGACAACACGAGTCCGTTTCTTTTAATAAAAAGTAAGTTCATAGCACATCCCAAGCTACATAATCATCCTGGTAACCAGAATAGCGTTAAACCATCTCTACTGCTGCATTACAATTAGATATCTAATGTTTCATGGTGCAGCTATCACGGAAACTGTCCATGTAGCTCATGAGATCTACTAGCCACTGTTGTCTGTGCCACATTGTTTTTCGATTGTTGTCCTAAATATGTTCCTAAAACCACCGCTCATTAGAAATGAAATGTATTTGAGAGAAAGTTGCCCCTTTGCTATAATAACAGATGATGTTTGTTCAAGAACTAGATAAGCTGCAAAAAAATAGCAACGGGTTGATTAATGTATAGAGTTTAGGATTAGCAAAAGAAATATGTGGTGTTAATTCATTGTTTCTCTATTGCATAGAACCCTGTCCTGATGAAGGTGTCTACTTAAGAACCGAAACGCTGCGTCGACAACTTGGTTTTTTTAACAATCGTTGTTTTTAATATTTTGTATTGTGTATACGTGAGAGATGTACATTATTTTTGTATGATGTTGACACTCTTTTTTAATATTCTATTGTGGCACAGTTATTTGATGTTTGAAATTGTAAGAAATTCTTTTAATAAATTACTGAGATATTTTAACTTGAATTGTTGATCTTTATAATTTGCTATAAACAGTTATGAGTGGCTTCAATTGTTAAGATCTCGTGAGTTGCAGTGGCATCATATAAGCAAGTGCTATCCTCTTTTCTTGAGTAAGCAAGAGGGACCACCTTGTTTTCTTCTGAGACTTCAACATCGACAAAGGGTTATCTTCTGGGAACTATTTATCTCAAAATTATAAAGGACGCAAACCAAAGGTATACAGTGCATTGGATCAGATGATGAAAAGCCATAACTTAGCTGACGTCTGGGGTCTACTCCGGGGGCCTAATGTTGATGGTTATACATACTTTTCCTTCCCCCACAACAAATATGTTAGAATTGACTATATTATGTCAAGCATAAATCCAAAGGATATCATTGAAATAATTAAATCTCCGAAAATCTTATCTGACCACAATGCACTGACCTTTACCTTTGATACGGTTAATTTAACTAAACCAATTACACAATGGACTTTTGATAGGAGATTATTGGTTAATCCTGAATATATAGCTCATATTAAATCATGGACCCAGTCTTTTTTTGAATGTAACCAGTTTAGTGCACCCCGTATTATAGTATGGGACTGTTTTAAAGCGGCACTGAGAGGAGAAACCATTTCATTTGTTGCTAACAAACGTAAGCTCGAAAAACAATCCAATATAGAAATGACGTTGCAATTATCTGATCTTGAGGCCCTTCATGCCTCCCTGCTAAACCTATCTCGCAGAGGACAAGTCCATCCTACTTTAGATCCCGGGAAAACCCTAAATAAAATAATGGTCTTAAAAAATGAGATTAATAGCACGCTTATTCAAAAAGCTGCGGAAACCTATCAGGCCAATAAAGATAGTCTCTACGAATCAGGGGAAAATGTGGGGAAGCAGTTAGCACTACGTACCCGACAAAAGCAATCACGTAGTAATATTAAAAAGATAGCATTTGAAGGAAATGAGTATACTACCTCCAAAGATATTATTAAAGTATTTCAAAAGTACTATCAAAAACTTTATAGTAGCGATATCTCACACCCTGTTAATGAAATTACATCATTTCTAAATAATTGGCTCCCAGACCACACTTATCATAAAACTATAGACGAAGCAAGTAAGCTCTATCTGGACAGAGAGATCACTATCACTGAGGTGGAGATTGCATTAGCCGAGATGACTAATGGTAAGGCGGCCGGACCAGATAAAATTCCATTGGACCTGTATAAAATTCTTGGCCATCAGATAATTCCTTTTCTATTCGATTTGTTTCTTGGAGTTCATTACCACACAACTCCTCCTGAGTCTTGGAAACATACAAATTTAATAATTTTTCATAAGAAGGGTAAACCACCTCACCTACCTTCTTCATATAGGCCCATATCTTTGATTAATTCCGACTCAAAGTTATACGCTAAAATTTTTGCAAATCGTCTGAGTGGGGTCATCGAACGGCTCGTATCCCCGTGGCAACACGGTTTCATACCCGGCAAAGGCACTACAGATCACACCAGCAGAGCTATAACCCTATTTGACATCATGGGCGCCACGGGGGACGAAATGTCGATGATCTTCCTTGATGCCGAAAAGGCATTCGACCGTGTATCATGGCAGTTTCTCTGGAACATCTTGGAAAGCAAAAACATCGGCAATAATTTTATCAATGCCATTAAAGCCATTTATACTAATCCCACGGCAAAAATTTGTGTAGCAGGTAACGAGTCGGAAGTTATTACGATCCAGAGAGGTACAAGGCAGGGCTGCCCGTGCTCCCCGGTTCTATTTGCACTCTATATAGATCCCCTTATTCAAAAATTATTAATGTCAACATCTATACTACCAGTATTCACAGGGCCCTTTTCCACCAAAGTTTTGGCATATGCGGACGACATTACCGTAATAACCACTAAACCATCTGAAGCAGTTCAGGAAATCGAGTTAATTACTCGAGATTTTGGCAAATATTCAGGGTACTCTTTGAATAGGGATAAGACTATGGTATTGTCCACTAGTAATACCCAATATGAAAGCACACTTAGGGTTAAGCAGGCCACTTATCTAGGAGTGGCGCTCTCGGCAGATATAAGTAAGATTAGCGACATTAATTATATCCCCCTTATTGATAAAATCAAAAGCGATTTAAGAAGGGTAGATAGTTTACACCTCTCTATCATAGGTAGGTCCAATTACGTTAAAATGAATATATTCCCTCGTGTTTTGTATCTTTTCAGAGCAATCCCTCTTTTACCCGGGGAGCACTTTATGAAGACCATAGATTCTCTCATAGCAAAATTTATGTGGAGCTACGGAAAAATAAGGCGGGCCCTCCCCTTGCTAGCACTTCCTCTAAGTAGAGGTGGCTTAGCTCTACCAAATTTAAGATTATATTTTTGGGCATCATTATTACAACACATGGATCCTCTTTTGACCGCAAAACCTGGTGGCCCAACCTTTATAACTCCATATATACCATCGATATACGAGCTCAGTTTAGGTAAAAAACATAAGGGACTTTTTTTAAGACAGGTTGAAGCATCCTATTATAAAAAAATTAAATTAAAAACTGTTTTAGATGCTCGCTTAGTCTGGAAAGCTATTGGTAAACATCTACGCCTTCCCATATATACGAAATATACACCGTTATGGCATTGCAAAATTTTTCCTAGTATCTTCATTGACAGCAGATTCAAGAGCTGGGAGCTCCTTGGCATTAAAACAATTGGAGACTTCTATGTTAATAATCTCCCTCTCTCTTTTGAGCTCTTTCAAGAGAGATATAATGTCCCCTCAAGTGATTTCTTAAAATTTCACCAAATATCTGTTAGTATTCACAATTCCAACCCTAAAATCCTACTAGATAATATTCCAATTTTTGATATCATAGGTAAAAAATCTACTAGAATTGGGGTTCTATATCAGCTACTTTTAGCCAATACTCCAGATGATTTAGAGCGCACGGAACAATCTTGGGCTTTAAAATTATCTAACCCAAATGTAGATCTAGATCTCTCTTTAGCCCTCTCAACTAGATACTTTATAGCCTCTAATTTAAAGGCTCAATATTATAGAATCATCTATAATTTGTATTACACTCCGGCCAAATTGTTTGCATGGGGGCTCAGAACTGATGATAAATGTCCTAGATGTAAACAACCACTCGCAAATCTCCTACATATGTTTGCTGAATGCCCTACACTCGTAATTATTAAAACTATGATGCTGGAATTCTGGACCCAAATTTTTGGACATCGCATTAAGGATTCTGTAACATTGCTCCTATTGGGTCATGATGACTCTTTGAAACACAATAGCGAAGAACAGGCAGTTTTGTTTCTGGGATATGCCGTGCTACGGATAATTCTTGCAGCTAGGTGGAAAGATACAGAGCCTCCTTCTTTTAATATGTGGCTAAGTCGTTTTATCGCCATCTATAAACAAGAAATCTCAATATATACCACAAGAGGTAGGAAAATGAGAGCAATTGGAAAACAGATATGGGAACCTATTACCCGGTGGTATAACGAAATAAGGGGTAATTAGTTATAGGGTCTTTTGTTTGATTGCTTCTAGCTTTGATGTTTATTTTGTATTTTCTTCCATTTTCTGTCTCCATGTTCTCTCTTTTCCTATTATTATTCATTTGTATCTCAGTGTTTCTTTTCCTAATCGTCTTTTTTTTTCTCCCAGAGGTAGAATATTTGAATTTTCGATTATTCATATTTGAGTATGTACCTTGTAATCCTTGCATACCGTATCACTCCATAATTGTTTATTCTGTACTGTCATGTTTTTGTCTTCTGAATTTGCCAATAAAAAAAAAAAAAAAAAAAAAAGAAAATACAGCTACAAAAGTTGATGATACATAAGTCCATAGGTTGCGAAAACCCTGACAATCAAAGTATGTTGACTGTAAGTAAGTAAGTAATTTTATTTGCACAATTAATTAAAACCAATGCAATGCAATACAAAACATGAAAATTAAAACAAAATATGAAATCACCTATGTTTAAAACCATCATTGTATGAGCATTTATGTTCTGTTCTTAGTAATTATAAAATCATATCAGCCATTCAGTTATCTCTCAGTATTTGAAATTAAGTATAATTTGTGTTACAAGACAAGTTGGAACCAAGTCAATTCAAGATTCTGGCCCTGGCATTTTGTCCCCCACAGCCTTTAAAAATGTTACCAGGCCGCAGCTCAATTGAGGGTCCTGAGATGCAAAACAGGTTAGTACTGCGCTCCTTCATGTACGTATCCCAAGCCGAATAAAGTGTTGTTTTAAAAGGAGTTTCCTCTCAACCAGCAATTTCTCGCAAGAGCATAGTAAGTGAATCATGTCTTCTTCTATATGACCGCATAGCCGGCATGACAAACCTGCTTTCTTTTTTAACCAGTGCGGGAGATGCTGGATGCAGGGCAGCAGCCCAAATCTGTATTTTAAGAAGCACATTTTTGTCTTTTTGGCATAGCCCAAGCCCAAATAGTTCTGAGGAGCTTTTGCCGAGTAAGAATTCAAAATCATCCAAGCATGCGTTCTTTTTGCAAAAACTGTTTTGTCTTGTACCCACGACTGGTGTTTGATAGATTTCTTTACCAGTTTATTGAAGGTTTTATGGTCTAAGGAGGATGCCCAGAGCTGTTCCAGCCCGGTGTTTACAAGACTTTTTGCAAGATATTTAGCTGCAGGCGAGGTCGAAGTCTGCTCTATTTCCCTCCATAGATGTTCGTTCAAGGTTCCCTGTTCAGATTTCCTCACTTTGTCCCATACACAGATATAGGCCCCCTGGCGTGCCAGGAGCTGTTGTTGAATGCCAAACTCCAGCCTAATCTGTGATGGGGAGGTCCACTTAGGAAGACTAAAGATGATTCTATATGCAGCTGTGATTGTATTGTCAAGTATTGTTGCATCTCTGCCTCGTAAAACCTCACTTCCATAAGTGATTGTTGGCTGTAGTTTTGCTCGGATAGCTTGTACCAATGGTGTTAATGATGGACCAGATAGCTTGTTATTCAAGGTTTTTAAAGCAATTGCCAGAGCTATCCCTTTGCCTTTGATGCAAGACCTTTGTGCAATGAATCGGCCGCCGTTGTCAATTTTCACGCCTAAATATTTATATATTGACGTGTCTTTAATGCGAGATTTGTTCCAGAGCAACGTGAAGGTTTTTCTTTTTCTTATACTGATGGTCATAGATTGAGTTTTCTCTATGTTGACTGTAGGTCAATATTGAAGCACACAGCCGACACGTGTTTCGCTGTATTGACAACTTTTTCAATGATCGTAATGAGAGTTGTCAGGAGACAATACTACCCAAACCCTAAACCACTACACCCCAGCATGACCCTACACTATGCAAACACTACAACACTACCCTAGATCCTAAAACACTACACCCTGCATGACCCTACACTACACAAACACTACAACACTACCCTAAACCCTAAAACACTACCCCTGCATGACCCTACACTACAACACTACCCAAAACCCTAAAACACTACACCCCAGCATGACCCTACACTATGCAAACACTACAACACTACCCTAAATCCTAAAATACTACACCCTGCATGACCCTACACTACGCAAACACTACAACACTACCCTAAACCCTAAAACACTACCCCCAGCATGACCCTACACTTCGCAAACACTACAACACTACCCTAAACCCTAAAACATTACCCCCAGCATGACCCTACACTACGCAAACACTACAACACTACCCTAAACCCTAAAACATTGCCCCCAGCATGACCCTACACTACACTACACAAACACTACAACACTACCCTAAACCCTAAAACACTACCCCCAGCATGACCCTACACTACACAAACACTACATCACTAGCCTAAACACTAAAACACTACCCCCAGCATGACCCTACACTACGCAAACACTACAACACTACCCTAAACCCTAAAACTCAAGATCACACCCCTCTGATAACCCACACATACACAGATACCGAGGAGTCAAGTGGAGAATTGAAGTTAGACCCTTGGGACTTGACTAACTGCAACACCTGAAAACGGATTTCTGAGGCTATGGAAGACTACTCTAAGGGCAACTTGACCTCACTGGATTCTGAAGTCTACTTATGGGAGGCATATAAGGCGGTTCTGATGTGACAGGTCATTGCGCACATCTCCAGTAAATGGAGGGAGCGGGGCAAAGAGGTCAGAGACCTTTAAACCAAGTTAGCATCCTGGGTGGTCACCTATGTGATCAACCCCTCATACAGTCTTGAGAACAAGATAGAGGCGGTGAGAGCAGATCTGCGAACCCTGGAACACCAGTTGGCAAAAATGGCTTACAAAGCAAAAAAAGTGGCATTCTATGAGGTCAGTGACAAAGCAAGCATATTACTGGTGTGGCTGACCAAGAAGGAAGAAGGCCAAAGCCCGCCATTTGTATGGGAGAGGGTGAGATGGCCGAAACCCTGGTGGCCATTGCACAAACCTTCGTGATTCACTTGGCAGATCTCTACATGGCTAGAGGAGAGACCGTAAGACCTCTACATGCAGATTTTATTAATGATATCTCAGAACCTCGACTCCAGAGGGAGGCGAGTCATTCCTTAGACCGTCAATCTGTCAGAATGGGAGATAGGTGAACATCTTGAGCCAGATAAGGAGTGGGAAATCTTCGGGAGCTAATGGCTTCCACCCCAAATTTTATAAATGTGTAAAATCCCCAAATGTGGGACCGCTCAGAATGATGTTTCTGAGAGCAAGGGAGGAGGGCACGCTACCGTGAAACGTTAGGAAAGAAACAATTGTGAAGAGCCATAAATCGGGGAAGCCACCAAAGGAATGTGACCCCTATCAGTTCTAAATATTGAAACTAAGAGCATGGCAAAGGTACTTTCCAACTGCCTGTTACATGTGGTGGACATGCTGGTGGCCCCGGCCAATCAGGTTTTATGCTATACAGGGCAATGACACACAAGACTGGCTGGGTGCCTGGCAGGGTGCGACCGGATAGCCAAGCCAGCCATCCTTTTTGTCCTGGATGTCAAAAAGGCATTTGATTAATTGAAATGGGCATACTTAATGGTGGTACTGTGTAAAATGGTGATGGGCGCTGAGTTTATGTCCTGGGTGACATTATTATGCAATGACACATTTACCCCCCCCCCCCCTTACCCCCTCAGCACGGTAACCCAGAGGTTTCAAGTCTCTCAGGATCTTTATCAAAAGGGACCAGAACTTATTTGGTAAGGATAACCAGGGGAAGGTCCATGACTCCTTCAAAGCAGATGCAGATTGTTGGAAGAAACTATCATTTTCACTTATGGACAAGACCACCCTTTACAAAATGATACACCTACCAAAATGTCTTATAGAAGGCCACAGAAAGCTGGATCTGTTGGGAATCAGTAAAGTGGCTGATATCTGGTGAGGAAATGAGATCATACAATTTGTGGAACTGCTGGGAGAATATGAGTTGTCTGGGAGCCAGTACCTTCCATACTGTCAACTGGGGTCCCTTCTGAGAGATCATGAGGATGCTTCAAGGGAGGCCCCAGATGAGTTGCCTCTCGAATGCAGGGTCTTGGGAGCTCCGTTGACCAGCCACACTGAGTCTCGCTTATGCTCCATTCTCCTGCACATTCGCCTCTCTTCCCTGGATGCAGGGCCGGACTGGGAACCACAACCGGCCCAGGCAAAATGCTTGGCCGCCCCCCCCTCCCTACTCGGGGGGTTGGAGGTGCAGGAGATCTTTACCGGGCCGGTTTTCGGCCGATTTTGGTACAGGGTCGAATTTGCAGCTAGGCTGCAAAAACGGCCCTGTAACAAAAACGGCCCACAGGGGCCCAAAACCGGCCCCCACCCATGCAGGGCACCGGGGGATTGCCCGTTGCCCACTATGGCCAGTCCGGCAATGCCTGGAAGGCCTAAGAGACAAATGGGAAAAGATCTCGGCAAATTAGAAGGTGACAGCTAGGGGGGGAGACCGGCTGATACCCTTGGGAGGTGGCCATACAGGCTGGATTTCAGTTAATTCAAATGAAATTGCTCCACAGGGCCTAGTTTACGACAATGAGACTGTTAGGATTGGGGAGGACTGATACAGACTTCTGTTTGAGGGGCTGTAAATAGGTACACTGCTACATATGATTTCGGGTTGCCCCTGGATTTAGTCTTTCTGGGGGAAACTGGGCCATCGATTGTCAGAAATTCTGAAGTTTATACTAAAGCTCACCCCACCATTAATAGAGCTGGGCATTTTGGGGGTACAGAGTTTGGACTGTTTTACCTGTCTCTTTTGTAATGCTGCCATGATGGTGGTGAGACAGGATGGATCAAAAATGGGGGCAAGATACCACCCAGTCACTGCTGACCTGAGAGTCCAACTTGGACTGGTGTATGAGGGCGGGACAGATCGTTTACTAAGCTCGAGGTTGTCCTCGAATGTTCTGGGAAATATGGAGCACATGGAAGAATGCAGATGAGTCCGACCCCTAAAGGGTGCAACAAGTTAAAGCCCCGTGGGGATGGGGGGGAATATACACAGGAGCTTTATTATGGCACCGGGGTGACGTCGTTGTTTGTAAACATATGTATGCATGTTTGGTGGTTGACCTTCACAGGATATGGAACAGTGGGCCTGCTATTAACCCGTATGCCTCATATTGTGTTCATGGTTTGGTGGCTGCTTTACCACCTGGATGGGTATAATCAATAAAACAATTTGTTTTTAAATATTGAGAACGGTGTTGGATGAATTACAGTGGTGTTCAAGCTGGTCACCTAGACCTGCAGTAGGCGTGGAGGACACTGGGAGATCAAATTTACTTCTCTAACCCCAGTCCTAGTATTTTTTTTAAAAAAACTGTAACTTTCCCTAAATTGTGCAGAGGCCATTTTAAATACAGTGGCATGAGGAAACAGTGGGTGAGCGTATCTACTTTCTGTGCCTTGGGGCCCTGTGGTATTACAGAATGGGCCACAGGTGTTTGTGTGGCCCCTTCTGTAATGCAGATAGTGCTGGCACACATATAGATCCAGCGCTCTCTTAATGGGAAGTTACATCATTTGCATGTGGTAATGATGAAAACACTTTCGGCCACATGCATCAAAGTTCGGTTTTGCGATTCCTTATTTGCGATTTTTAGGGAATCGCAAATAAGGAATCGCAAAACGGGATGCATGATTTAAATCGCATAATATTTGCGATTCGGTAAAAATCGCAATTTTTACCGAATCGCAAATATTATGCGAATTCCAATTAGTGATTTCGCAATTCCCATTGATTCCTATGGGCCAAAAGGCCCATAGGAATCAATAGGAATTGCGAAATCGCAAATTAGAATTCGCAAAATGTTAATGTATTCCATGGGTGCGGGGGGGGGTCCAAAGTGGTGGTTGACCTTCACAGGATATGGAACAGTGGGCCTCCCCCTGCACCCCTGAAATGTATTTTGAAGTGCATGTTTCACACACATGTCCTAAGGACATGTGTGTCTGTAACATGACAGTGTTTTAAAATGCATTTTTGAGCATTTTAACACATTTTCGCAAATTACCACGTGGTTCAACCTCGTGGTAATTTGCACCCCCTAATTGCGAATTCGCAATTTTAAAAGTAATCATGCATTGCTTTTAAGGAATCGCAAATTTGCGATTCCTTAAAAGCAATCGCATTTTTGGAATTCACTAAAAATAGCGATTTTGCCAAAAATGCTTGATGCATCCCAAAAACCCATTTAGGAATCGCAAACGGCCGAATTTACCGATTCGCACTTCCTAAATAGGTTGATGCATGTGGCCGAAACCTCTGCGCCTGCACCATATTTTGGACATGGGTGGAGAATGAAGAGAGGCAAAATGCACGACAGGAGGCAGAATGGCTGTGACAGCACAAAGAGGTGACACACAGCCAGTGCACCCCAATACATGAGTACCCTATGAAAGAAGGAAAAGGTGGCACTATGGACCCCCGAAGACATCACCCTGCCGGCGGGTGGAATCGTTCACTGCACCAGCCCACAGGTTGATCTGTGTGTCTCTTTTGAAGTGCAAGACAGATGCCATTTGCATCGTCAACAACAGAGAAGCTACTTCCAGCAGCCGCTCCACCATGCACTAATGAGCAGCCCGCAGGACAGTCTTGAGTTGGCAACTGCCCTCAGGGCACCTCACTATATGTAGTACTTTGCACTGTCCCTGTTGCATCCAAAACACCTAGTTAAAGGTGGGCTGTGATGCAAACCAAGACAATATGTCTTAACTGTGACACTGCCCCAGAAGGTTTTTTTTTACTGTTCTAACGCCAGTCCTTGAATATGTTGAAGAAAATTAAAAATTCCGAAGTATTTTTAAGAAAGGCTTAAAAAGAGGTACATTTGGATTGACTGAAGTGCTGCCATGAGGGTGCAGCTCAAGACGAAAACACTGGGAATACTACAAAAATGAGGAATTGACGTACATTCCTCGCCAAGCTATTATCACTATGTAGTCAGAACCGGCAGAGCTATTCCACAGGGGCAGCTCCTCCATTATGGCGGAGTGTCGCCCTAGCGAAAAATGAAATGATAATAAAACCACATTATTGTCATTTTCTTTTTAATTTCTCCCTGCCGAGGTTAGGGCGGGGGCAGGGGCTGGGCCATCCTGCAGATTGCCACCCTGCAGGAGGAGTATTTGGGTACTTGGGAGTGTGCATGTCTGTTTGTCTGTCTGTCTCAGGCCGGCCAAATGAACATGCGCACTTGTGTTTCTCCAACCCAGCTGTGTTGTACAGCCAGAGTTGGCGAATAAAGCCCCAGGCTCCCTTGGCCTGAGCGAGTGCCAAGTCAGCTCGCTCAGGCCAATCACAGTGCTGCTCTCATACTGGTAATACCTGCATGAGAGCAGCACTGTGATTGCCCCCCTGGGAGCCTGTGCAGTGGCAGAAGAGGAGCATCAAGGCGGCAGCCATAGGAGCAGGAAACTTTTGAAAATAAATAATTTTCCCCTCAACCCCGTCTCTTCACCCCGCGTTGCCCTACCATCTTACAATTGGAGAGGCTGCCAATGCTCTTCCACCCTCTCACAAAAGGTCAGGAGCAGTGGGGAGAACTTACTTGGGATATCTCCTTGAATATTAGTACAAAGGCCTGCAGGTGCTTCTAGATTAGAATGCTAGGGCCAAGACTGATGACTGGTGGGTAGTGAATACTTCAATTACATTAGCGGTGTAAATTCTGTAATACTGGCATACAATATTTGATTAGGTAACTAATATTCTAAAAATAAACTTTGAGGCATACATAAACCATTGGATGTGGAGATTAAACTCTGTTAACCTGATAAGGCTGGCAACTACCTCATGCATCAATGCTTATGGGGAATCTAAATACAGCCATAAATGCTGACTTTAGATGAAAAATGTCTGAAGTTCTGAAAAGGTCACCTACCTCATAATATAAATACTTTGGGAAAAATACTTTCTCATGCATACTGAGCTTTGTGTGATTACATTAAGCAAATACTATCAGAAGGGAATGATTTTAGTCAAAAATCTTCTGAAGTTGGCAGTGCTCGAAGGTGTAAATAATTTGGTGGTTTAATAATAACAAACATAACCTTTGGCCTACGGTTGAAAATGCCATTTCTTTGGGATGTATGTCGTTACAATGCATGCTTTTTCCACGCATGCCACGCATGCCTGCGAAGGCAGTGATGACAAGGCAGTGATGAAAATTCTGAGCTAGGAATTGATCTGTCATGCTCTTCGGGTTTCAACACGGATGTGGAAGAGGCACCTAAGGGGACTGGAAGCTCGGAAGAGGCTTCAAGGACCTCACAATCAAATATGGGACTTTTGGACCCGTTTGGAGATCTAGGGCTCCATTATGATATCGGGCGGATCGCCTCCGCCATGGTGGCGGTGGCGATCCGCCAGACAGAAATGCCCGCCCGCCACCCTTTTCCCCCCCGCCACATTAAGATGGCGGGGGGGACCGCAGCGGAGGCAAACACCACCCGCCACTTTTCCGCCCCCGTCGCCTTGCGGCCGGGGCGGAAAACGAGTAACATGCAGGCGGTGTTTGTCAGACACCGCCCGCAATATTACAATAGGCATTTTTCAATGCCTTTCCGTGGCGGCAATGCCGCCACGGAAAGGCATGCGGTGTTCACTCTCGGGGCCCCCCTGGCTTTGCATAATCAAAGAGGCAGGCACCTCGCGGTGCCTGCCGCTTCGATTGTGCAAAGGCGTGCTTTTGTTTTTAACATTGTGGTGGGCGGATCAGTGAGCACTGCCCGCCCCAATGTTAAATTGACGAATGCGCCCGCCACTGTGGCGGGCGCATCCTAATGGCAATGTCGGGACCCCTGCCCTTTAGGTGGGCGGTCCCGAGTTCTGCTAGGGTGGCGGGCGGGCAAAGCCCGCCCACCATCCTAATGTTCCCCCTAATGTTTGATCCGCTATTAATTAAACACCCTTTATCCCCCGAGTGGGCTCCTTCACAACATGTGGCCGACTACATAACCCACTGGTTAAGGAAGGATATCCCACAAGAGGTTAGAGCAAGGCTACGTTCAGAATGCCCCAGACCTAACCTCCCCAAAAAGATAACGGTGACACCTGAACTGGACCCTAAAGTCGTGGCATTTATAACCAAATCTTCAAGAGACCCCAGAAAGGGCGTAGATAAAGGCTTAAAGTCATGCCAAGACAGTCTCCTTGACGTCATTGGACCCCTTACCAAAATCTTTGAATTGGCAGACTCTTATGTAGACCCTAAAGAGTTAAGAGAGTGGATCCAGAGGGCCCTATGCCTGGTCGCCAATGCCAATACCGCTCTCTCCACCGAGAGAAGAAAAGGGGTACTCTTTAACACCTTGGCTTCTGATGGAATTCCCCTCCTGTGCTGAACTTTATGAATTCCCATTGTTTCATGACGAACTCAGCTCGTCATCAGCACAGCTCAACTGCGCCTCATGACGAGCTGAGCTCGTCATGAGCATGGAAGGGGATAAGATAGACCCAAAACTTATCGAACTTGCTAAAAATGATAGGGGACCAGAATCAAATGGCCTTCTCTTTGGGGAAGAGTTTATCAAAGACATGGCCAAATATGTTGGCACATTTAATTCGATTAAAAAATCTCAAAAGGACATTAAAAAAATGTTCCAAGATCGTGTTTTCACCAGGGACGGGAGAATGCGGGCTCGTTTCCCCGGCCGAGGAAACTCCTCATCAAGACCCTTCATTGCACGTGGCGGAAGGTACAAAAGCAACTTCGGATCTCACCAATTCTATCCCCAAAGACAGAGATCCTGTGGTCGTGGCACATTCAGAGGTGAAAGAAGACAACGATCCTTCTCTTCAGGTAGGAACCTCGAAAGACCCTTCTGTTACCCCTCCAAAGGTGGGAGGAGATTAAGTTTATTCGCACAGAATTGGGATTTAGTGACCAAAGATCCTTGGATCCTGCAAACAGTGAGAGGCTACAGAATAGATTTTTTAGATTTACCATCCCAAAAAAGAATTCCACAAGAAATTTCCTTTTCAGAAAAGGACAAAACCCTAGTCTCCCAAGAGGTTCAGGACCTATTAAAGCAAGGTGCCATCATCGAAACTCACTACTTAGGTTACCTAAGCAATATTTTCTTAGTAGAAAAGAAAAACAAGGAACAAAGACCAGTGATAAACTTAAAGGGTCTAAATCAGTGGGTTCTATACCAGCACTTCAAAATGGAAGGGATTCACCTTCTGAGAGACATTCTAAGGAAAGGGGGACTGGCTAACCAGGCTAGATCTAAAAGATGCCTACCTAACAATTCCAATTTGGGGACCTCACCAAAAATACCTCCAATTTACCTGGCAGGGAAATCTTTATCAGTTCTGCAGCCTCCCCTTCGGTCTGTCATCCTCCCCTTGGTGTTTCACCAAAGTACTCCGACCCATAACTACCTGGCTCAGAGAAAGGGGCGTGAGGTTAATTATATACCTCAACGACATCCTTATAATGGCCCAATCAAAGAATACGGTGTCTCTTCACACCGACCTCACAATACAACTCTTATAGCATCTCGGGTTCATCATAAACACAAAGAAATCTTGTGTGATTCCGAGTCAACAGACTCAATTTCTGGGTTTCCTGGTAGATACTGTAAAAACAGAATTAAGACTTCCATCAGACAAAGTCAGGAAGGAAATACGAAAATTACTCAGTCTACACCTCTTCCCCTTGAGGCTTCTGGAAAAAATCCTAGGTTTACTCTCTTCAACAATTCAAGCAATATTTCCGGGACCCTTACATTACCGAGCACTTCAGAGATTAAAAGCCAGATCCCTGAGATTGGGTCACTCTTACTCTCATCTGATCTCCCTGGATCTAGACTCGAAGACAGAACTCCTGTGGTGGTTGAAGAATGTGGAAGCATGGAATGGCAGATCCATTTTCAGGGAGACACCAGATCTAATAATAGAATCCGACGCGAGTTTACAAGGATGGGGAGCGAGATGTGGGAACTTATCTGCAGTAGGTCAATGGACACCTCAAGAGAAGAGATTGCACATCAATTGTTTTGAGTTATTAGCGGGTTCATTTGCAATACGCTGTTTCACTCAGAATTCAGCCAAATGCTGTGTAACACTTCGGATGGACAATGTCTCTGCAGTATGTTACGTCAGCCAACTAGGAGGTCCACATTCCAAGGGTTTATCGGACCTTGCAATAGGTTTCTGGGATTTCTGTTTGAACAAAGGAATTTCCGTAGTGGCAGAACACATTCCTGGGCTGAATAATGGCATAGCAGATTGGTTCACGAGGAACTTCAAGGACTCCAGCAATTGGAAACTAGACAGACGTATTTTCTTAATCGTCTAGTCTCATAGGAGTCCCTTTCAGATAGATCTCTTTGCAGATCGTTTGAATACACAAATAACCAAATTTTTCAGCTGGAGACCAGACCCTCAATCTCTCAGAGTGGACGCCTTTCTCCAAGATTGGACCGGTCTAGCCCCTTATGCCTTCCCGCCTATTGCACTAATTCCACGCCTACTCCTTCATGCTCGTCGCTACAAAGCATGGTTGTCATAACACCACTCTGGAGATCCCAAGCTTAGTTTCCCATAATTCTCGAAATGGCTGTAGACTTCCCCATCCTGATCCCTCCCTTCAGGGAGATACTGCGGGGTCCAATAGGAGAGATCCATCCCCTGGTAGAGCACTGTCTTCTTGTTCTGACGGCATGGAAGATTTCAGGAGACAATGGCGAATCCCAGGACTTTCGTCAAATGATCTCTCACTCTCATTTCAGAATCGTGGGCTTCCGGTACAAGGAAAGCTTATCGATTGGCATGGAGCAAATGGGTTCGCTGGTGCCTTCAACGACACTATGATCCCGTTTCAACTGATTTAGTTCACATAGTTAACTATCTATTTGATCTGTTCACATCTGGTCTATCTTATAGAACAGTTAACGTTTATAGATCCGCAATTTCTGCTGGTCACTCGTATTAATAGAATCTCTGTTGGTCAAACCTTACTAACTAAAAAGATTATGAGGAGCATGAGAGTCATCAACCCTCCTTTTGCCAAATACTCCGCTTTATGGGATGTCACACTTGTTCTTAGACCTCTCTCCTCTTGGGGTGATAATTTCTCTCTTTCACTTAAACGCATCTCGTACAAACTTACTGTTTTGTTATGTTTGGTGTCTTTTAGAAGAGCTTCTGATGTTAAAGCTTTGGATATCTCTAGTAGGGCCTTCCAACCCGAGGGTGTTTGCTTTAATAATAAAAAACATAACCTTTGGCCTACGGGTGAAAATGCCATTTCTTTGGGATGTATGTCGTTACAATGCATGCTTTTTACACGCATGCCTTTACAACGCAGGTTTTACAACGCAAGTCGTTACAACGACTTGCGTTGGGGGTGCTGGCTAGTGAATAGTTTAATATACTATTCCAACTCCAGTCCCCGTAGATAGTAGGGAAGGTTTTGGATAGTAAATTAAACTATTCCCTATCCTACAGCGCCCTCCTGCGCAAGTCGTTGTAACGACTTGCGTTGTAATTCCTGCATTGTAAAGGTACTGCGTGGAAAAAGTTTTGTTGTAAAGGATGTTTCCCATTTCTTTGCTTTTCTTTCTTCATCCTGAACTAGAATTTCATTGAAAACGTATTGTTTATATTTTCATAAATACATAATAAATATATTTTGGACAGAGTTATGTTGTAAGGAGGAGGTAGTAAGGGTTTTTTGATGAGGTGTTAAGAGTTATGGGATAAAGTATTACTGGTAAGGGGTGAGGTGCTAAGTGTAGGACTAAAGCGTACAGGTGTAGGCTTAATAGTAATGGGCAAGGGTACGATAAAAGGGTTAAGTTTTGGGGTGAAGATAATACCTGGGTTAAAGGTTTGAGGAAATGAATTAAGAGTAACAGGGTAAGGGCTTAAACATAAAGAGTAAAGGATAAGGCAGTGAGGGGGTTAAAGAAATCAGAGGCAATGGTAAGGGGACAACATGTAGGGATAAACCGTTTGATGTAAGTGTAAGGAGTTACGGGTCAGAGGTTAAAGGTAAGATGTAAAGGGGTAAGTGTAGGGTTAAAATAAAGGGGTATTTATTAGGGGTAAAGTGGCAAGGGTAAGAGTAATGGCTTAAAGTTCTAAAGGTTTAAAGGTTAATGGTAAAGGGCCAAGGGGTTAAGAGTAAGAGATGGGTTTAAGAATAAGTTGGTATGGGCACAGAATGTGAGTAACAGTATCCATTGGGGTATGGGAAAGGGCTAAAGGATAGAGGGGCAAGGAGTTGAGGGTAAGGAGTAAGAGTGGTGGGATAAGGGCTCAAGGCAAAGGGACAAGGGGAAAGGTGTTAAGGTATGGATAAAAGGGTAACGTGAAGGTTGAGTTATTTTGTAAAATATTTCTTTATTGATTTTTTCATGAATCAAATTACACAACCAAGGTCTGCCCAAAATGAGACTGACAACCCAGCTGGACTGCAATGATCCCTTCCACTCCTGCCTGCATTGCAACGCATCTTTTCTCCACATACATTATTATCATGTTTATAAATGACTATACCAATGAGCAAATAATATAACCTTACATTCCCTGATGCTATTGCTACTGTTCAAACTTCCAAAGTGGATCTTACACTAGTATATGCTCGTTATTTCGATATTCAACCATAGTAACTTTTCTGTCTCTTCCCTCGTGTGCAGTGAGGACATGCTTCCCTTCTCCTGGTCCTCCATGTTTGGTCTCCTAGCTCTATAAGGGCAATCAACGAATCATTAATGTCCACCTAAACTTTTAGGTCTTTAATCAGCTTTTCATTCGTCTGGACTGGGCCTCTGTCATTCGATGAGACTCTGCACCAGGCCAGTCCATAAAATCCTGTATCCAGGATGCCACAAATGGAGAGCAGGAAGACATCCAACAAAACACTATTCTTTCTTTTCCCAATAGTAGGGCCAGCGTTACAAACCTGCACTGGATTTGGGGTTCCTAGGTTTATTGCGGTTCCTAGGAATAGGGATGACCCCTAACAGACAGTGAAACATCGAATCTTCCAATCTTATCGATGTCACCTGTCTCACCATCAGAACCACCTCCCACAAGTATTTAGAAATCTCTCAACAAGTCAACGTCATATGTGTTGATTTTGTATCTTCTTCACCACATCTGGGGCAGGCAGAGTATGTAGTAGCAGTGATTCTGTACAGACATTACGGAGTATAGTCGGTGCGGTGCAAACTGTAAAGGTGTGTCAGTTTAAACTCAGAGTTACTAGAAATATTTTGGAGTATGCACCAGGCTCTTTCCCATTCTTTGGCGGAGACGGGCTCCAGCAAGTCCTCATCCCGCTTGGCATGGGCTTGTAATGTGGGTTGGTTCCTGTTGGTTTTCATGACTTTGTATAAGTGGCACACCAAGTGTTGACAGGAGGACTCCTCCAGCATAACCTCCAATGTGGCAGATGGTTTAGGTGTACCCAGGAAGTCCCTCCATAGTTCCTGTATAGTCTTTCTGTTATTACCATATTGGAGAAATTGGTTCTTATTCAAACCTACGCTCTCACTTGCCATCTTGAAGGTAAGGAGTGTATACGGGCGATATGTTTGCCACCCTCCTTCCTTCCATCGAGCTAAGAACATCACTTTCTATATGTCTGTGAATAGTTTCGACCACCATAACCTTAGCGTTCTGGCAAATGGTGGACATTTCAGAAATGTTGTGACCACTATTTACCATGCCCATGCGATCTTAGGCAAGGCCCTACCCATCATATCATATGAAGGCAAGGTTCGGTTGTGGATAAGAGATTGAGGGGTAAGTGTAAATAGTTAAGAGGGAAGGGCAGGGGTTAAGGGCAGGATTGTAAGCAGTTAAAGATAAGCAGTACAGTAAGTGTGTGGGGGTAAAAGTCATATGTTGGGGAGATGGAACAAGGGGTAAGGGATTAAATGTGAGATAGGGAGTAAGGGGGTAAGGAAGTAATGGTAAAGGGCTAAAAGAATACATGCTAGGGGTACTAGTAATGGATAATTCACCCTTACCCTTTTTTCTCTCACCCTTAATAAAGGTTACTTTCATTATCAAGTTGTATCTGTGTACGAACCGCAAGGGTAATGATACAAAACTCCGATTTATTGCTACTGTTTACCTCAGCTTTCGAAACGGACTTGTTTTATATTCTGCATTCTCACCTGAAGAATGATTTCTTGGCGTTTATCAGCCTGATTCATCAACAACCCGTTTTGCGAGTCTATAATAGCGATTCATAAGGAATCACTATTACAGGCTCGCAAAACGGGATTCATGTAGGAATCGCAAAAAAATATGCGATTCCTACATATTCCTTATTTGCGATTAGCAAATTGCTAATCGCAAATAAGGAATAACTCCCCATTCATTCCTATGGGCTAAAAGGCCCATAGGAATGAATGGGGAGTATTCCTTATTTGCGATTAGCAATTTGCTAATCGCAAATAAGATAGCGATTTAAAGGGTGCCAGGGGTGTCCAAAGGACACCCTGTAGCACCCCTTAAATGCAAATTTAAACAGGTGTTGCCCACACACATGTCCAAAGGACATGTGTGTGTGCAACATGCAACTTAGAAAAATGCTTTTAAAAGCATTTTTCTAAGTTTTCGCTATTTACCACGAGGTTTGACCTCGCGGTAAATAGCGGGCCGAAATTGCAAATTCGCTATTTAAAAATGGATGATGAATTGCATTAAAGGAATCTCAAATAGAGATTCCTTAAATGTAATTCCACGCAAAATAGCGAAATCGCTATTACCGATTTTTGCATTTGGGATGATGAATCCCAAATGCAAAAATCGCACTCGCAAAGGGCCAGATTCTCAGAATCTGGCCCTCTGCGAGCGCAAATCAGCTTGATGAATCAGGCTGTATGTGTTTATACTGTTACCACAATCACAGGCGATGGTTGTTGGTCCTAGTTCCTATGGCGACTTAACAATTTGAAAATATAAACTAGGCAAACGATTGGTGGCAAAGAAAACAACAGGAACATGATTGCTGGTACAGTAACAGTCAGTGGTCCTGATTCCTGCCACAAAATTGATACACATTATTACTGTTGAAATATCTCCTTGGTACAGGAAAATGAATACAATAACTGTGTCTGAACATTAAATGCCCATGTTTAACAGAGCATGTCTACTGATTCTGATACTTGGATGTATATGGTCTCTAGCTTTGCAAGTCTCCTCATGTTTGTACCTCCAGGAAGTCAATTTATGAGGGACTTTACTTCTTCTATTGCAAGATATATAATCGACGTTATTTCTCCTCATCCTCAGCTACAAACAATGTTTCAAAGTCGGCTTATTGCTTCTTCCAGCCCCAGAAGGGTCTCTGCTGAGCAAATAAAAGATTTCCTGCAATAGAGGATATTTATTACTTGGCGTTGTGGGAAATATTGGAGTAATTCGCTAGCTCTTCTTTGTTCAACACCTTCGGGAAAGCCTGCTTTACCTTTATTTTTTGGCATTATTTACACTAATTGTGGTGTTTCGGCTGTGGAATCTAAAATTTCTCTGAAAAGGTGGTGTCTTGCTTTTTTTAACTGTCCTCCCCTGAAAAACATCTAGGTTTCACAAGTGAAGGGATTGAACTGGGACAGTGCTCTGTGCTTACAGTCAATAATTGTGACGTTTCTTTATCTGGTTATCGCACACAACCATTAAAAGTACACATGTACACAAAAGTAGACCCTAATGTGATACAGAGGTAAAACACAGTTGAGCGTGAGTAAATAATGTTTGTACTCTCTGAGCGCAACAATAAAATATGCCAATTTCCAACACAAAGTCTAATTTTTAAAAAGCTAATAAAATGACATTTTATCAAAATATGTTATATGCAAAAATGGTAGACAAAGAAAGACCTCAAGGGTCCGCCATGTAAGTCCCAATCACACGGGTTGGTTTCTCCATAAATAACTGGAGATGCTATATAACAGAAACAATCTTAAAAACGATTGTAGTTTCAAAAGTATTAAAATATTAGAAATGCTAGCCACCAACAATTATAGGTTTAGTCACCTTTTACAAGTCATTAAATACTCCACTGGCCCCATAAGTTGATTGCTGTCCACAAGCCGCCTATCCAAAGTGTAACACCTAAAGAAGGCTTAGATAAGGTGGAGAATCCCAGTTGTGTAATCAGAACACTGTGCTTTGCTCAATAATGACGAAACTGGCTCCAATTTATACATAAAATTCCCGTGGTGGAGAAGTGTGGCTCAATGGTTAGAGCGGCAGACCCTGATGCAGAGGTCTAGCCCAGGACCAGGGTTCAATACCCCACCTTGGTGGGTCTTGGGCTCACAGTTCCATTGACCTGATAATTCTCGCCTCGGTTCTAATTCCAATCATGGAGTCCCACTGGGCAATAGCTTGCTTAATCTCCACAACGACCCCCACAACGCTAAGGATGCCTGGCCTCCACCTTGGGGGTGCCCAGGAGTGTACGCCTCACAGGGAAAGCCAGGATGGGTTCCACAGCGGTATACATACAAGCGCCTTGAGACCATTGCGGGTGAGTAGTGCGCTATACAAGTATCAATTTACATTTTTTTATGGCCAATAATCAAGGCCTCCTTTGGCCAGTACAGATGTATTCTGGCCTCCCAAAGGTTCCAGCAGGACACTGAGGAGAATGGACTCTGCCCCTGGCTCACTGACTTCCAATCTCCGGTAATGCCACCACAACTCCCGAGAAGCCTGTGCCACTGCTTACAGGCCAGGAGGTGCCCCCTTCGTGCCGCTACACCTACAGACCTTCAGAAGATTGCTATAGGGACCTCCCACCCAGGGCTTTAAGTGGGATGAAAAAACTGGGGGGCTCTCAAAGGGGCGTGGCCAGTGTAATTAGGGGCGTGGCTTTAAATCACTTACTCAAAAAATCAGTACTTAGCATAGTGAGCCGCCCGACTTGTGTTTTGCTGTTTCCGTCATTGCATCCAGATATTTGATACAAGTAACACCATACCTACAATAAGTAATATTGGCTTTGTCAATGGTTATTATTTGCAGAAGATAAATAAGCTGCAACTATAACTTTTATATAATATTGACAAAGCTTCCATTTAAATCCTTGGTGACCCGACCACAATGCTGCTGCTTCTGAGTTTCAGAAAGAAGGGAAATCCAGAAAGAAAATGACTCTTAAAGGATTTCCCTTCCCCCACAACGCTCCCCTGGCATGACGTCATGCTGTAACTTTACTACTGAAAAGTGAGCAGTGTGAGCAGCGCACATCCATGTGCCTGGTGCTGCCTTGAAACTGGACTCTATCGGCCTTTGTTTTGCGCCATGGCACTTTTTTCCGGACTGCAGTGACAGCAAATAGTGGTCATTGTAGTCCGGGAAAAAAAACGGGCTGCCTGTGTCAAAACAGAGCCCGATAGAGACCCGTTTCGAGGCCCCCTGAAAAAAACTGCCGGTGCTCAGACCCCTTGAGACCCGGCCCACTTAAAGCCCTGCTCCCACCCCGTGGGCTTCTTTTTTTTTTAACCCACGAGCAGACGGGCTTCAGCGGAGGAAGTGACGTCACAAGGTTCCCTGCCCGTGACAGGTGCATCTGACCCAAGAATAGAGAATCAGCCGGGCGCCAAAAAAAACACTATTTACTGGCACATTTACATTGCCAAGAACCGAAGTAGTACTGGCGGAATAACAAGCTCCCTGTGATGTCATTGGACACAGGCCCGCCAGCCGTGTAGAAATGGGCCGCTTGTTTATAGGAATGAAAGCCGCGCTATGCTCTTGGTAATTTTAGCGAACATGGTGCCATTCTTCACAGCAGGTGAAGCTCGGCAGCTTTGCCCGCTCAGCCGCGCGCCTTGCTTCAGCAGAGATTATAATAACCACCGGAGACGCCGTGGGATTGCTCTGCCAGGGGAAGGCAGTTTAATGAACAGCTGCTTACGCTTCTATGAGGGTTGTTTATTACCGACCAAATCTCTTTCATTCTGTCAGGGAACAACAACTTCCAGTCCCCGTGACCTTTAATCTGCTTTATTTATTTTGTTTATTGTGGGATGCCTGGCAGCGCTCATTGTGCTAGCATAGGGTCCCCAGGCACTTTACCTGGCAGCCCGCGCTGCCGCAGGAAAGATGAAAGGACCTAAGCCTGGGTCCTCCGGCATTACACCGCACCCCCAAGTCATGCATCAGAAAGCGCTTTGAAGCTGCTTGGTGATGAGAGCGATATAAATTCGAATGGAATGTTAATCAAAGTAGGTTCAAAATTCAAGAATCTAATTCATGCTTTTCAAACTTGTTAATGCCTCCCACCCTCCACCCCCCCCCCCCCACACACAAAAAAAACAACCCAAAAATGGGTCCCCACCAGAATCCCTAACATAATTTTCACACATATTCCATGAAACTGTCAGCAATAAACCTATTTAATAGTTCATACAGTGGAGTGGTGTGGCTCACTGGTTAGAGGCGGCAGACCCGGAAGCAGAGAACGGCCCAGGACCAGGGTGCAATTCCCGACGCGGCAGGGTCGTGGACCAGGGTCAGTGGACTCGCCTCGGTGCCTACTCTAAGCAGGGATCACACTCGGCAACTCTGGGCATTAGCTTGCCTCATCTGTACAACGGCCCCCCACATTCGCAGGGGATGCCTGGTTTCTCCTTGGAGATACCCAGTAGGGACCATCTCACAGGGATAGCCAGGATGGGTTCCCCAGCGGTCTACAGCGCCAGGATACTCCATGGAGTCGCAGTGTGCTTTACAAGAACACATACATTACATTACATTGCAATTATGCTCACTTATGCCTTTGAATGTAATCAGATATGATAGGCTGCAGGCATCCTGGGCTCCTTAACTTTTGCAGGGAAGTGGCGATGAATGTATTCTGGATTCCCTCATCCTGGCACCCATTCCCAGCCAGGATTTGAGTGACAAAAGATGTCACAATGGTCTGTTACAGAGTGGCTCACTGCCACTCTTTTTTCACTTAAAACACAACACCGGTTTCGGTAAGATGCTCTTCTTGGCCAGACCGTTCCCCCCTCACTCCCCATGATCAGCTGAATGCACTGACGCTCATTCACTATCTGCTCCTAGAAGATTTTGAAAAGGGGGACCATTGGAAATAGTAGAAATCAATCATTACAGCTGTTTGTAGGTTGGAAAAGAATGCCCATTTTTGTTTAGATACTACGCTATGTACATTGGGGCATATTTACAAGAAAATGTGAAGCGCTGTGCCACGAGCAATTTTGCAGCGCTGAGCTGTGACATTTTCTAAGTTCGGAAATGCACCATAGTTACAACAATACAGCACATTCCTTCCCTCAATCCTGTGCCGACGCAAAAAAAGCAGCCCAGCGCAGGCACCCTTGCGCCATTGTGCAAGGGTGCCTGCGTTGCAGGGATGATTGTTGTTGTACAGTAAAGGACACCTTCCTGCTTAAAAACAATCATCAATGGTGTTTTGCTGCTTCTTTGTGCACTGCAGAATGCAGCACGCACGGAAAGAGCAAAAAACGAGGAGTACAAAAGTATTTCTCCTTGTTGCGCTACTCTTATGCCTCCCCTGGAGGCGCTAGGTTTTTGGCGCTGCCTCAGATTTACAGATCCTTATAAATCCGGAGCAGTATCAAAAAGCAATGGCTGTTGCATGGGAACGGCAACTGCAAGACCCATTGCACGCCCCTTTGCTGCAGAAAACGGCATCGAGGAAGACCATATTAACAAGGCGGAAAGCTACGCAAAAGGTCTTAGCGCCGCCTTCTAAAGATACAAAAACAACAGGTGATGGACAGAATGTAGAACAATGTCATACATTCACCCCAGTACAGAGATCTGGGCCTAAATTCATCGTTTTTTTGCTCACCAAGCCATTCCAATTTGAACCCAGCCATATGCAAATTAGTCTTGACCCTGTGCGCCATGGGAACAGTCCAGCCCGAACTGCCAAGCCAGGTCCTCCCTGGACTGGAAGCAAGCACCCAAGGACCGGTTTCGAGGGCTTTCAGCCCTCATCAGCCTGGATAGCTTGATTCCAGTGGCATGGAGAGCACAGGACTCACGTCTGAGCATAGCCGTCCCACTCGGGTTGACAAATGCAAAACAACAGGTGATGGACAGAATGCAGAACAATGTCATACATTCACCCCAGTACAGAGATCTGGGCCTAAATATAGAGCAGGACACAGCGCTACCAGTGCTTTGCAAAAATTGTCATTCCGGTGGTACAATTCCCTAGTAAATATACCAAATTGACTTTCCACATGAATGAGTTATCATGTTTGGGCAAGATTGCCCAGTGCTGCAGTGAACATTTTTAGTTTAGAATCAATACATATGAGTTTTGTAGGTGTGGAAGAATGGATCTGAAATGGCCTCTATCCCCCCTGTTGAATATCTTATAAGGCACCAGCTTTTAAACAGGGGCTTATTCAAGCGCCTGCCAATGGAACTGGATGACATGGATAGGTAGGGGGTAAAGAACAAGGAATAGAAACCCAGGTGTATTAGTGTTAATGTCATGTGACACCCATGCGCCGCACCTCCAAACTATGCAGTTAGGGTCATTCGCCTACCGGGGGATTTAATGTCCGGTGGTATGATGTCACGATGCAACACCTGCATGATTCAAACCAACTTCCATACGCGCTCCTTCAGGGTCATCATGGGGCCTGGACCCCACCGTCCCACACACATGTCACCATTGTCTACATAGGGGCACCCTCCCTGGCGCAGACTGTCTACACATCCCATCCCTGCAACACCGTCGCCGAGCGCCTCGCACCAATGATAGTTCTTCCCCGTCCACCCCACGATGCTTGTCATGACACACCCCACCCCAAGCAGACTCCATGGGTTTAATAGTTTCCATTCTTTGTTCGTGTGTTCGCCCACACTGATCCATAACATGCTGAGTGATGAAGGCTGCACTGTTATATTGAGCTGATATCCTGTACGTGTCTTGTTGGAAAAAACTGCTATGCTTGCAGTCAGACTTGATGCAGTTACCATATCATGTCTAAAAACTTAAGAAAACACATTTAAAAAGGGATTGTGGGTTCTGTGGAGGGTTTTGACCTGTACAGGAAGTGTGGCTCCTTAACTGGTAGCAGTAGCGGTGTGTGTTAGGTAAAAAACAACAATAATGAAGACAGTACAGCAAGGTCAGAGGAGACCCCAAAACCTCTGCAGAGAGTGGCTAGGGCCCACTCGGTAATTATGACAAGAATCCTGTGCACACGTTAAGGGACGTGTATACATGTATCATGCTTAATCAAAAGAATACAATAGGTAGTAAATGAAACAAAGTGGACACAATAGAAAGTCTTTTTGTTCTTCAAAGGATTGTATTTGACCTTCCTTTGTTGAAAGGTAACTTCAAAAGCAAATGACCAGCTGACACATGTTTCGTCAAGCGGGCAAGGAGCCCGTAATTCTTCAGGGCTGTAAGCACAAATGGGGTAAAGGTCCGTATAGCCGGTGATATTTCCGATCTGGGGTCTGGGTTGAAAGAATCATCGATAGTGAGTCACTGTGGACACAGAGACGGGCGGGTACATCAGTCTCAAACCAGCTAATGCCTGGGAAATGGCAGCGGAGAGATGGGTCCTCCTAAGAGTGTTTGTATTATGTAGACATGTTTTGTAAATATTTTTCGCTGTATTTTGCATACTCTGTTTGCAAGTCCATTGTCCATTGTGTCATATTTATTTTCTCCATACTGTCTTCTTTTTGGGAGATATGCATTCAAATATTATTACTACCGACAGGTGGGGGATTGACATGCAGTCGATATTCATATGAGATGGTAGGTCTATCTTTTATGTTTATTTTTCACGTCACCCTGTTCGTTTTGTTACACACATCAATGTGTCTAAGGCACACTCCCACACTAGCAGTTATCCTGATAACACTGTTGAGGGTAAGAATTGCACGGCCACCTATCTCACTATAAAGTAAGTTAAAGGTTTCTGTTGCTTGCAATTTTGTTGTTTTTAATATAATTTAAGGTTCGGTAAACCATAGGACAGAGGGTCACACTCATCAAGTATCCCATTGTAACACTTGTTATTGGATGAACAACGCCCGTCCTTTAGAATGCTTTTCAGATGCAAACCTCTTTTTTGTAAGTTTGTTGTGTGGTTTTTCCACCAGCTGAATCAGTAACACTAGAGTATCACTTTACAGCACTTGTTAAATATTTTTTATCAGTTGGCATTTTCTATACTGCTGATCCACGCTGGATTGTTATATACAATTCTGGATGGACTTAACCAGTCATCCCACGTGAGCAGTTTATGGTGCATTATGGGAACATGAGGCAAGTTTTCACTGTCAGCACGGCATGTGGTTTGTCTATGCATGATCATTCTAGTTTCTGATTTTAATCTGAATGCACTCTTTGATGGCTGATTGTGCATTTCCACTTTGCAAAAATAATTTGGTGATTATTTTTCACGCGTGATTATGATAGCTTGAGTAGATTCTCCCGGTTCTCATTTTTATCCTTTTATGTTTAAGTTGGCTTGAAACGCTGGTCTTTTTCCTTGACACTATCTCCATTTATCATCCTTTATTACAGCTGTTATCAGTCTTCTGCCTCTCCATAACTAATTATCTATTTTGCGATGAAATTCTATACTTGAATTCTAATATAATATAAATATATCTTGTTTCATAGTTACCCCTGATAAAGAGTGTCATCACCTGAAATGCGTTGGATTTGCGCTAATCAAATCATTGACTTAACAATATCCACATTGTTCTTGGATACCTTCAAAAGTGGATCTTCATCATTTTTTTGTAACACAGTCAGTGAATAAATTGATATGTTGTTTTGATCAATTGTGTTAAATTGAAGTTACTTTGGCATTAAAAGATTGTTGATATTGTTAACAACGTTTTTAATTTAGCCTATGGGCTCTATGGTTGTAGCTCTCTAGTTTTAGTTAACCGTTAGTTACTGGACTCTTGAAAAGTAAAAATTCTGCCACACATCAGGTCAGCTTCTACTATTGAAGGTCCTGCGCTACTTCTTCTCAGATACGGATGCAATCCAACGCACGAGCTTAGTGTTGGACACATTGTGGCTGAAGACCGTACTCCACAGCCCACATTTGCCACAAACATAAAGTATTAGTAGGATTCAAGAGAAGACCAAAAATCATCAGCAAAGAAGGTGAGGTAAAGCCAAATGGAAGTGTGGTTTCATGTTGAAAATATTTCTAAAAACATTGCAGCACAGTTATCTGCTATGAATTGATCCCATGTTAAATGTTAAGATAGAAAGGATTAAGTGTTGTTTTAAGTTAATTTAAAAGGATATTTGTCAGTTACAAGTTGAGGCTGTTGTGTTCTTGTCAAATATTTTGTTGTGGTGAAACATCTGTATTTGATCCCCACTTCCGCTTGTGTTTCTGTGGTAAACTGCATGTGTGTGCCAACATTCACACTCGATGTCTCACTTTTTAGGTTGGGCATTCAAGACCTCTTGTATATACTTTTGTATATACTTATATACTTTAGTATATACTTACATCTGTATGTACTTTGTGGGTTCTGGAGATCAGCCCTAGGATTTGTCTGTTTCCGCTTAGGGATATTTTTTTCTGTTCAACTGCCTCTATTTAACTGTCTTGATAGAAAACGTCCAGCAGAGGTCAGTAAAATACCAGAATTGCTTTCTGCTGAGGGACTTTCTTTTTAAAAAATTTTTGCAACTGCCTCTAGTTAACTTTCTAGATAGAAAACAGCCAGCAGAGGTCAGTAAAATTCCAGAATCACTTTAGCATTCTCTAGATTCCAGTCCATAGAAATAGTCTTCCACGAGCACCCGTAGACAATAATATTTTTTTCAAATCTTGTAATTTCAGTGATATGACCACCGAAGACCCTGATTTTATAATAAGCACAGCGCTTGGACTATACCATTTTCTGCTGAAAGATAATATTTCTCTTCATGTGTTTCCATACCTGGTTTCTCAAGCAGTGTGGTGCCTACTTTCCCTCCATGTTAAAGAACAGTAGATGTTTCAGCACCCAGGCTAATGTGCTGCATAGCTAAATACATAAAAGGTCCCAAAGGCAAGACCGATTGCATTGCCAATGCTTGTTTGTGGAAAGGAGCTGCTCCCCTGATAGTATTGTACATAACCACTGTTTTACTCAAAGTGATCTGCCTAGGACCCGACACTTCTTTTCTGCTTTTCTCCTATCAGTGTTTTTTTGTGTGTGCTTTCCTCTCTACAACCGTTTCTCACTCCCTTCTTTCCCTGTACTCTTCACTAGATGCATCCTCAGATGTCACATTCTTCTCTTCACATCACATCTTTATTACTGCAATTTGATATAAAAATGAAATGATGCGTAGAACCTGCTGATACTCGTAAGCATAAAGACTACATGTATTGAAACCTGCAAAGGTGTGCATTCCAAGTTAACGAGAATGTCTCTGGTAGCATGTGACAAGGCTGCAGGGAGTAATATTACATGTTACATGCAAGACAGGCCTAACTGCAAATAAACGCGGCTCCATTTAATACTAATTAATCACATGTATTAATCACATGGCCCAGAAAAGTGGGCATCATTTCAATGATAATGCTAATAGCGTGTGTTTGATCGGCCAATCTACTATTTGGAAGCACCATCTTTTTGATGTTTTTCAGACTAACGGGACAGAGATTGAACACGTTCTACTACTTTGGTGTATTGTTTTTTGGGGAGCGCGAAAACGCTTTACATGACTACCAGTTGTATTACAGATGGACACGTTAATTTTGTTAGGCACGTTGAGATTAAGTGATTTGTCCCGAATCGCAGGATGTTGAGTGTTCCTACCAAGACTCCAAACTGGTTCCCCAGCTTCGAGGTCAGCCACTCTAACCATTAGGCCACATCCACTGTTGTAAGCACAACTGCAATAGAGATTACTTTTAGGAGATTCATCTAGGAAGGAGAATGCAGAAGTATAATTTGCTTGAGCAGCTTCTGTATGCTTTTTCAATGGGGCATTGATATTTTGTAGCAAAGCAGCAGTTCTGGATTACCAATTAGACAAAGCAGGCACCAGCCTATGGGCTCCACTCCTGTTATGGGCTCTGTGAGAACGGATCAAAATGCTACTTAAAGTACATAAACTAGAGACATCAGATTCACATAACAGTTTGTCTGCTGGCAGCTGTCAGTTTGTAAAAGAATCCGGTGCAGTGGGTATTAGGAGATAATTTTCGAGGGGGCCCCGGAATTTTGGGGTATAAGGTAAAGATGCAGGCGTAGCGTTGCCTACATGGAACAGTTGGTGAGGGGAGATCTGAAGGGCTGAGTTCCATCTGCTTACCCAATTACAGCACAAAGTATACAAGAAAATTGATCATAGATTGGCATTCTTAAGGCTTAGTAAACTAATAAAGCCATACATTTTAGATTGCTGACATTTAGATACATTAGGTAGAACAAGACTAGTGGAACAGAAATGTGTGAAAATGTCATTGAGGTTTCCCTAACATTCACTTTGATTTGCATATTATCTGCTGTGTTGTTTAGAATAATTATGGTCATTCGTATACATGAGTTGTAGAAAAGTCCTGCAAAAGAATTAATCATATGGTTTTAAAATATTTTCCATTGTGTCTGAAAACAAATTTGGGAGGAGAAGTGCGTGGCTTCACTTTATCATCGCCTGCAGATGAGAGTGCCAGTTGAAGGAGAGTGGATCTCACAGCACACAGAGTGAGTCGCACTGAAAAAGAGGACTTTTTGCATAGAGACTTTTATCAACACCACAAGCCACCTCTGCTGCCAGACCAGCAAAAACTGCTAATCAAGCTGTACCGGCAGTGGCGGCTGGCATCTATGGGGGGATGGGGGAGCGTGGGGTACCACACAGCAGATACAATGTTATAAAAATGGGGTAAAAAACTTAACTAAAGTGACTTCCTCGCTCCGTACCTCTTCTTCACTGGAACAAGACTCTGAAACTCCCTTGCCCAATCCTGGCACTGCTCACATGCAGCATGTGAGGAGCACCCTGATTGAAGGGAGTGGCCTTACTTGGCATTCCACAGCGCACTGCAGGCCTGCACTTAATGTCAACCCGGCTGCCTTAGGACAGCCGGGTTGAGAGGTTTAAAGTGCACATGTGTGGCTGGCCATTGCAAGACGGTGGGCCAAAGAGACATGCACTCTTTAAACAAGTGCACATGGCAACCCACCCTCCTCCCTTCTGCTGTCAGCAGCAACCCGCCCCCGTCCTGACGCTCAGCTCAGGACAGGGGATGAAAAATAAAATGATTATGTACTACCATTTTATTTTTCATTTCAGGGGCTTTGGAGGTGGGGGGATTTTAAGCGGGCGAAGCTCCTTCGCTCCAATGGAGGAGCCACCCCTGAGTACTGGTAAAGATCATGTAAAAGAGAGCCAAAGAGAGAGGCTTGTTCCGAAATCCCTCTCCAGGTACGGTAAAACCAGAACAAAACCATTTCAAGTTTATAAGATATTGAAAAGTACTTTATAACCCGATATCTCCACCCATGGCAACTGTTGCACATAATTCAATCTTTTCTGTGCCTTATGAATGCATCGTCGCACCTGGAGACAAACCTGATTCAGTCAGTTGCCTGCTGCACATTATATATAAAGAATTGAATAAGATTAAACTACTGTTGTCAAAGACCTGTAAAGACCCTTTGATTACTGCTAGGGACTGATTTGTAGTATTTTTCCAGTTCTCTGCTCATATTACATCAACCCCTTATTTTGCCAGAGTTTCCCCTTCATGCTAAGGGCACATTTGCGGCACTGTGCCGGCATTATTTCAAAAGAGGGTTAAGTGCGAACAGTTTCTTAAATTTAGAATTTTTGGGGCACTGTCAGCAACAGTGCTATGTTTGTAGAGGTGGACGAGCCACTGAAAGTTCGAGCCAGGCTCTAGCTTGAAGACTAGCTTTGGCTCAGCTCGATGTTCTGTTGCAACCCCGAGCCCATAACGAGCTTAGCTTTCATGTGGCTTCTGCCTGCCTTCCTCCTTCTATCCGTGATGTGGCGTTTTGGTCAGAGCTGCAAACTGTGGACTGGGGAACCAGGTTTGAATCTGGCATTGGATCAACATTCTGTGATTCTGGGCAAATGACGTCATCTCCCCTTGCCTATAAACAATGCATGTGACCTTATGTAATGTAGCTGGTGCTCATGTAAAGCCCTCAATACCTTCGGATTGAGTTAGCGCTATATTTCAAAAACTGCACAAAAATGCACTAAGAGGTAAAAACACAGCCTTAATATAAGGGAAGACAGATAAACATTTGCTGACCTATTTGTACAAAATGAAACCTGCTAACCTGGGTAAATTGCGGCTTGACCGCTTAAACTGTGTCATCATAGGCAAAAATTTTATTTCACCCAAATTCTTTTTTCTTCTTTATTGCCTATGAAAGTGCTGTCAAATATGAGAGTTCAGACTACCAGGTCTACAAAACCATCACTTTCAGTTAGTAAACATTTTCAGGGCTCGGCTTGTGCACGTGCTCTAAGATCAGAGCCAGACCCTTGGCTTGGCTCTGGCCCGGCTCTTCTTATTAATGTGTTGGCTCACCCACCTCTATACATTTTTCACAAAAGATATCATATCCTAAGTAATAATTGTCCATAGTATTAGGCACAGTTCACAATAAATGTGTCCACAAATGTTCTTTTTCTTCTTTATTTCTCATAAAGCTTCGAATTGGATCCTAGCCAACACGTGTTTCGTCTTAAAGCGGAGTAAACCACAGACTTCTTCAGGGCAAAGATCAGACGATGTATTTCCAATACCATCAAATTTTAACTGCGCTATACAACTTTGTATGTCATCCAGAGCGTCAGATGAAGGTCAATAAAACGTAATAAGAGAAAAAACGCAAGAATAGTGACTACAGAAATCCACAGTCTCTTGTGCAACACGTATTCACAGAAAATCTCCTGGTATTAGTGGTCTGCCTTCGCACTCATGAAACCGATATAGTGTCTCTGACCAAAATAGAGAGCACTCTCGAACACAGCGTTACTATCCTTGCATTTTTTTCTCTTAATACGCTTTATTGACCTTCACTTGACGCTCTGGATGACATACTAAGTTGTGCAGCGCGGTTAAAATGTTATGGTATATGGAATACATTGTGTGATCTTTTCCCTGAAGAAGAACTGGGCCTAATACTATGGACAATTATTGCTCAGTATATAATATCTTTTGTTCTTAATCGTGTGGACCTTTTCTACATATCTGGTGATGGTTGGATGGCCATTACCTATATCCTTGTGAGCACTCTGATATTGTGAAGCATACAACCCACAACAGCGCATTGAGTACCCAACCATCCTTTTCTGTTTCATTCTCAAAATTAATCTTACTGGTTTATGGGGCATCCAGAGGTGAGGTATCTGTTCATGACATTTCTCACACTCTCACCCTCGTATTTTCAGACTGAGCAGAAGTTGCAGCTGTTTCCTAGACCAACCTAAACTGTTTTCTTTTATTTTTAAAACATTCACCCGAATTCCTCGCGCGTTTAACCTCAATCGTTACATTATTAACCCTCAACACAATATATTTTAAAGAGGCCCTTGCTCATTACCCTATGAAAGTCCGATTAACATAATTTCCTGCGGAAGAACAATGTACCGCCAATGCTTGAAGTCAACGCTGATTGAGCGGGAATGTTTCCCGGGAGCTTGATCCCCTGAATATTCATGCAATATTGTTTGTGACATTTAAAAGCTCAATTATCAAATGACTAATCAGCCTTTTGAAATATTTTTTTAAGAGGGTGGGCCTGCATACGTGTTCGTGCCTAGTTCCAAAAGGAAAATACAGAGATTTGAATAGTTGATATTAATTTCCTCTTTGAATTTTGCTGCATTGACAAAATGAATAAAAATGTCAAATTTCTGCCGACATGTAGATGGAGAGCTAACACCGTTGGTCTAAATTTGGGTTCGTGTGAGTGTGGCACGTGGGCAAACATGGCAACGATTGGAGCAAATGTAACCATTAGCCAAATATGTTGCGTGGCTAGCAATTTCATTTGAACTAGAATCGTAGTATACATTGAACGTTCTTCTAGCCGTATGGGTTTGTCCTTTAATAAGTATTTTAGCAATCCCAACTCTTGTTGTGTCATTGAAATACCAGTAAAAGGTCACTGGCGTAGCCTAAAAAATGAAAATAGCAACGAATTGCCCATACTCTATTATTTATTTCTCCTTTTGCCAAACAGTTATTGGAAATATCAACGATTGTAGTTTATGAATAAAAGTGCCTTCTGTGTCATTGATGAATTTAGGCACTTAGGTCATCCCACATGCACTCTGTCATCCATTCATCCATCCATCATCCATTCATCCATCAACTGACTCATTATTGCATTCACTCTCTAACACAGGCTACAATGAAGTGCACACAAAGTGAACAAAATGTACAAGTGAAGTTAAATGAAGAAAATTAAATTATGCTGCTGTCTAAACCCAGTAGACATTACCTTGCAATAAAGAAACTAAACTTAGCAGGGGGTGTCCTTCTTGCAGAAGTATGGTCAATAGTCTTTTGTTGTTTTAAAGTACATGGCCATCACATTTAGAACCAATGTGTTAGCCATCTTGGAATGGTAAAACAGTGATGCACTATGAACAGCAGCATTCCATAATAGTCTCTTGGTTCAGAGTAAGTGGCCCGGTGGGATGCAGCGATATGTAGATTAAATGAGGGGGGGGGGAAGCAACTGTCCCATCAGCAATGTTTGGAGAGCTATAATATCCTTTTATGAAACATTAAAATAAAAAAGGAGAAGCAAAAAAATAGAAGGGGAACTATAAAAGGAGAAACTTTAAAGCTAAAGCCAACTAGCCCTTACACTGAAGTGTACTCATTGTCAGGATAACGCTATCAGAAAATGGTGCCATTCACAGGGCAAGCGAGCTAATGACTGATGTAGACTTAACTATTACGCCGTGCAGCATGCTGTCGTGGATGGAAGCAGAGTATAAATGAAACTCAGACAGATTAATGGCATAACCAAGCTGAACCAAAAGCCCTCTATGCACATTTTCTTTTTATTTCAGACATTTATTTTCTACTTGGAAGGAGGAGTGTGCCACCGTCCACTCCTTGAAATTTTTCATTCGGACTCTGCAAGCTTTTGACATATTGATGCCCCAGCTCTGCTAATGTTTACACTTCCCAATTTCCCACTGCTTGTGAGTGGGGATGAAGGTCCTGCCCTAATAGTGTTGTGGGATTGTTTCAAGTTTACATTTTTGTGCACTAATAATGTGTGATGTACAATTTTACACATGATCCTGTGAAAATGGACTGAATTAATTTAGTTGCAATTGAAAATACATTCTTACGATGTATAGAGGCAAAGTTATTAACATGTTTTAGTTATGCCACATGTCTGAATAAATCTCCATTTTGAACTAGATGGATGCCATCTCTGTTACTCACTCCTGTTTTTCCCCCTCCACACATCCTTTCTAGGGGTGGGCATAACTCGCGTAATTTCGTGTAGCATAATCACACAGAATTACACAAAGTACCACAAGATTATGCAAGAAGAGTAATTCTGCATTTAGCGTTATTTACTTAGCTCAAAATGCCCGTACATGTCCAAAATGGATGCCAGGGTGGATGTTGGCTAAGAGATAGTGCTAAAAGCAATAGAACATTATTAGTGAGCCAAACGTGCACATGGGGTAGGATTTTCCCTCCCAAAGTCCTCTTGGCATTTAGATATTTTTGTTAGCGCAACTTGCACCCTTGCAAATAAAATGGATGCAAAGATGCATTTTGTGCTAAGTAAAGGAGCAATGTGCAACAAAACAAAAAAATTGCTTTTGAGGTTGGATTATACCCCAAATTACTCTTAGATATGCAAGCGGATGTAATCACGTTATTATCGGTAATTCCACATCGAAGAGTAACACAGAATTACCCAGATTACTCCAGTGAAATTGAAATTCCACCCAAGTCTAATTCTCTTCCTACAGGCGTCACAGAAAAAAAAAAGCTCATGACATAATGAGTTATTTCCACGCCAATAGTTTCCTTGCTGGTGTTGAACTTGCTGTGGTGCACAAGTATCTATCTCATTGGTTTGTTCACTGTGTCCATTCATTGAGAGAAGGTTGTGTTGTCTAAATGTTGTAGACTTGGCCTTTTTTGCAGGGTCATCTCTGAACTTTTTGCCTTCCTCCTGGTATTTTTTCTGACCTGGTGTTGGTGGTTTTAGGACTCTGGGCATTTTATAACTGCTGTCCAGTGTAAAGTGCATGTGCTTTCTACAGTAAAACATGGTAAGATTGATCTACACCTGTTTGTGGTATTTAATTTACCCAGTAAAGTGGTATCTCATATACCCCGGCCAGTAAATTAAATGCTACTGGTGGGCTTGCAGCGCTGATTGCACCACCCACCAAAGTAGCCTTTCAAACCTGTCTCAGGCCTCTGCTATTGCAGGGCCTGCGCATGCAGTTTACTGCCGCTGTGATGTGGCACATAACGTGGGTGCCACGTCTGTGACTCCCCTTTTTCTACATATCAGTCACCCCTAAGGTAGGCCCTAGCTAGCCCTATGGGCAGGGTGCGCTGTGGGTAAAAGGTAGAACATGTGCCTTAAATGTGTGGCATGTCTTGATAGTGACAAATAGCCATTTCTGTTTCTCACTACTGTGAGGCTGTCCTCTCATACGAATGCATTGGGGATTCCCGGATATATGTGTCAGTGGCAATTCCTGATCTGAGAAGAGTAGCAGGATCAAGTTTAGTATTTTTGGAATAGTGGTAATAAATGCTGCGCAATGGTGTGTGCAGGTTTATTATCACTATTTTAGAAATGCCACTTTTAGAAGTGGGCATTTCTGTGTGCTATGTGTCTTTGTGCCTCCCTGATGTGTATTGCAGTCTGGCTCTGGAGTGACAGGGGCTGGGGAGGCGCAGTGGCTCCAGAGGGGCTGGGTTAGTCAGCATTAGGCTGAATAGGCCCATCAGCATTTGGAGTGGTGGAGGGGCCTGAATAGGACAAAGCATACCTCACACAATTCTGGCTCTGCCCCCCTGTGGTGTGTCTGGTGCCAGGACCTACACTGACAAAGGAGGGTGTTGTGCACATGTGTAGGTGCCCCCAGAACTGGTTTAGGCCAGGCACAGAGGCCTGTGCAGGGGAGAACATAGACCTTTGCAATATAAATATTGGGGCTGTGACCCCATTTGGGCTGCTGTGTATTGATGTGGAACTGGTGGCCGGCAGGCAGCTGGACTGCCAGAAGGAACCGCTAGACAGCTGGACTGCCAGAAGGAACCACCAGACACTGGACTACTAGGAGGGGTGACCTGCTGCCTGTTGGGCTACGGTAAGGACTACCACCCTGTTTGGAGAACCCCTGTGCTGGCCTACCTGGGGACACCTTGCTGGTGTGGCCCTGTGAACCCCCATGAACTGGAGGCTTGCCCACTCTGATGGGTGACAGCGCAATTGTGTGTGCAGATCTATTATCACTATTTTAGAAATGCCACTATTAAAAGTGGTACAAAAAGGGGTGGTGATGGACGGAGCATCTGAATCAATCAAACACTCACACCCAGTCAAAAGATCTGGGTTTAATCCATCAACCGTTCTTTAGCCCACTCTGCCACCCCAGTTCAGACATGGCTATATGCAAATCAGTCTGACCCTGTGCCTCATGGGAATAGTCCAGCCCGAACTGCCAAGCCATGTCTTCCCTGGACCGGAAACAAGCTTCCGAGGAACGGTTTCTGGAACTCTAGCCATCTTCAGCCCGGCTTGCTTGAATCCAGTGGCAAAGTGAGCAAGGGACTCACGTCTGAGCATACCCTGCCACACTTATGGCGGCCAAAAGCGGTACAAAAGGTGGAGGTGATGGACGGAGCATCTGAATCAATCAAACACTCACACCCAGTCAAAAGATCTGGGTTTAATCCATCACCGTTCTTTAGCCCACTCTGCCACCCCAGTTCAGACATGGCTATATGCAATTCAGTCTGACCCAGTGCCTCATGGGAACAGTCCAGCCCGAACTGCCAAGCCATATCTTCCCTGGACCGGAAACAAGCTTCCGAGGACTGGTTTCTGGCATTCCAGCCGTCTTCAGCCCGGCTTGCTTGAATCCAGTGGCAAAGTGAGCAAGGGACTCACGTCTGAGCATACCCTGCCACACTTATGAATGTAAGACATTGTTCTGCATTCTGTTCATCAACTGTGTTTTTTGCATTTTTCACCTCGAGTGGGCTGGGTATGCTTAGACGTGAGTCCCAGGCTCTCCACATCACTGGAGTCAAGCTATCCAGGCTGAAGAAGGCTGATAGCCAGAAACCGGTCCTTGGATGCTTGATTCCGGTCTAGGAAAGACATGGCTTGGTAGTTTCGGCTGGACTGTTCCCATGAGGCACAGGGTCAAGGCTGATTTGCATATAGCCAGTGTCTGACCTAGGGTGGTGTGGAGTGCAAAAAAACGATGGATTTAGGCCCAGATCTTTGTACTGGGGTGAATGTAAGACATTGTTCTGCATTCTGTCCATCAACTGTGTTTTTTACTATTAAAAGTGGGCATTTCTGTGTGCTATGTGTCTTTGTGCCTGCCTGATTTGTGTTGCAATCTGGCTCTGGAGTGATTGGCTGGGGAGGTGCAGTGGCTCCAGAGGGGCTGTGAGCCAGCACTAGGCTGAATAGGCCCATCTGAGTTTGGAGTGGTGGGAGGGCCTGAATAGGACAGAGCATACCTCACACAATGCTGGCTCTGACCTCCCTGTGGTGTGTCTGGGGCCAGGACCTACACAGACAAAGGATGATGTTGTGCACGTGTGTAGGGTGCCCAGAACTGGTTTGGACCAGGCACAGACCCCTGTGCAGGGGGAGAACAAATACTGTTGCAATATAAATATTGGGGCTGTGACCCCATGTGGGCTGCTGTGTGCTGACGTGGAACTGGTGGCCGGCAGGCCGCTGGACTGCCAGCAGGAATTGCTAGGGGACTGGAATACTGGGAGGGCTGACCTGAAGCCTGATGGGCTATGGGAAGGACTATCACCTGTCTGGAGAATCCCTGTGCTGGCCTACCTGGGGACACCTTGCTGGCATGCCCGCTGTGAACCCCCATGACCTGGTGGCTTGCCCTCTCCGATTGGTGACAGTGCGTGGTGAGCGCTTAGGAGAAAGTCCTGTGAGCACTGCCAAATTGCTCCTCTTGATGAGCACTGCCTTGCAGGGATTTGCGAGGTGGGCACCTTCCACTTGCTGCCCGAGAAGTGGGCTCAACGTGCAAAGAGGCAGCGGGCACAGAGGGTGCCCACGCCATGGGAAACCACCTTTTTTTTTAAAGGGATCGAAAAGTAGACGGAGACCTCGCTCCGTAGTGACCAGAGGGCCGGAAGTCAGGCAGATGCGCGGCCTGACTGTGGGCGGGGCACGTCACAGTAGAAACGGACTCGGAGGGCGGGACGTGCCCGTAACAGGAAGCCAGGCAGAAGCTGCCTGGTTGTGGGCGGGACTCTCGGAGGACAAGGAGTGCCCTTGTGTTCCCCAAGCCTTGGAAGGGGCTTCTCTCTCAGCGCACCGTGAGCGCTACATCTGGCTCCTCCCTCTGAGCCAGATAAAGGGGCTCATGCGATGGGAACAGAGAGGAACACCCGCACTGTAAAACCGGAAGGAGGCGGAAGACAGGCAGAGCCTGACATTGGGCGGGGCTCCCTGTGCAGGGGAGGAGAGCCCCACATGTCTGCCTCAACGAGGACGGAGCCTTGCAGGCTCCCTGGACCATGTGTTTTGTGAGTAATACAAAGGCTATTTTTGATATAACCTTGTGTGGAGTTTCTTTTGTGGTGTGCCAAGTGTGTCGCTGCTCTGGGATAAGCATGACTGCACTGACAAGCTACCAAGGGGGTGAGCAGGGGTTATCTTCGTTGTGTAACTCCATTGCACTGTCTAGAGTGGTGGTTTCTGCCTGGCTGAGGCGCTTGCCCTAGCCAACCAGAAATCCCATTTCTAACAAAATGTTTCATATTAGTGCAAACATTTCTGTATGATGATGGAGGGTGTTGAATACTTTTTATTTTAGAAATGTGATTGTTAGACTTGCCATCTTTGGCATAGTTTCCTCTGACTTCTTGCCTCTACCTCCTGTATTTTTGATGCTGTGCTTGATTTCGTTTTTGCTGACTTAGATGTTTTGGTCACTGTGCCACTGCTGATCAGTGTCAAAGAGTAAGTGCTCCCTGTGTAAATTGTGATTACAATTCCTTCTCCCTAATTGGCATATTTGATTTACTGGTAAGTCCCTAGTAAAGTGCACTGAAGTGTGCCAGGGCCTATACATCAAATGCTACTAGTGGGCCTGCAGCACTGGTTGTGCCATCCACATTAGTAGCCCTGAAAAGGTATCTCAGACCCGCCACTCTAGTGTCTGTGCGCAGTTGTTAACTGCCATTTTCACTAACCTACCCTTTTCTTACATCTAAGGTTCCTTTGTGGTAGGCCCAATATACCCCCCCTGGGAAGAGTGCCGTGCATGTTAATGGTAGGACATGAACTAGTGTGTGTGACATGTCCTGATAATGAAATACTGCCAATTGTGTTTTTTACAATTGAAAGGCTATCTTGCCCCAAGGATAGAATGGGAAATGCTTTGTAACATTTTACAAGTATAACTTCCCATTGGGACAAGATAGAAAAATAAATTCTAGGCTCTCTGAACTCAGAATTTAATAACACACCTTTTAGTAAAGATGGTTTTCAAATTGTGTGTTTGAAAATGCCACTTTTAGAAAGTAGGCATTTTCTTGTTTGACCATTCTGTGTGCCTCTGCCTGTTTGTGTACTGACTGTCTGGTTTTGGAGTGACAGGGGCTGCGGATGTGTATTCATTATAGACAGCCACTGGGGGGATAGAGGTGTGCCGGGACACTCCTGGATGACTCGGAACTGAGCTGAATGGGGCCTGGCTGCATATAGAGTGGTGGGAGGAGATTTCCTTGCTCCTGATTAGGGCCTGTCTCCCTTGCATAATGCTGTCTCCACCCCCTGTGGTCATACTGCACCAGTGAGGACAGAACTGTTTTGAACTGGGCTCAGAGACCCTTGCACAAAGAGAACAAATACATTTTGGGGCATAAATATTAGACCTAAAGCCCCAGGACTTTAGACTACTTCTGGAATAAAGAGAAACTTTTGCCAAGGAGAAGAGCTGGAGAAACTGGAGGAGGAGTACTGCCCCTGTGCTCTGTGCTGTCTGGGGTTGGCTTGCAGTGGCTGTTTCTGCCAAGGAAAGGACCAGGACTTTGCTGTGTCCTTCTGCTTGAGGAAGATCTCCAAGGGCTTGAGTAAAGCTTGCCTCCTGTTCTGAAGTCTCAGGGATATAAAGACTTCATCCCCAGCTCCCCCGAACTTCCTTGCTGGGAGTTCTGACCTGCCAGGAGGTGCATATGACTATGTTGTGCCTCTAGACATTGTTACTGCTGTTGGGAGCTGGAAATGCAATGCAACTACAAGAAAATCTGCGCATCACTATTCTGGTGGCTGTTTTTTCTGACGCAGCACCGCTGTGCGAGAAAAATGTCCCTGCATCGCCGCTGCTGAAACTGACGCAGCACCTGTTGCAGCTGCAAGAACCGACGCATCAAGAGATCGCTACTGAAGAAACTGACACAGCACTGATTGACGCCGCCATATCGATTGCCGTCACACCCTGGATTTCCATGCATAGCACCTGTGTAGCAAGTTTTCCAGACGCTTCACCAGTGGACCAGAACAATCTCGGAATTGACGCATCACTTCTCCCTACAGACCGGATTCGACGCATCACTTCTCCTGCGTGCAGCAGAACTGTTGCATCGCTTCCCCATAGTCTCAGGAACTGGCACATCTCTTTGTTTTTCGACTCTTCCTATGTCTGCGGCTGTTTGTTTGCCCATATGAATTTTGTCGCAACTACAGGTACTTTGAGATAAATCATGTATCCATAGTTTTCTATGGGCCAAGTTGTTTGAAACCTTTTTATAGTCATATTCTTTTTACATGTATGTTGGATTTTTGTCATTTTAGTCATATTGAGTTTAGTTAAAGCTTCTTTATTTTTCTAAATTGGTGTGGGGTCAATTTGTGGTGGTATCACTGTATTACTGTGTTATTTGAGTACAAACACTTTACACATTGTCTTTGGGATAAGTTTGTCTGCTCGTGCCAACCTACCCAGGGGATGGGCAGGGGTTATCTAAAGTGTGTATCCCCCTTACCTTGACCAGAAACAAGGGTCCCTATTTGGGCAAAGGTACCTACCTCTGCCAACTAGTGACCCCCATTCCTAACAGTGATGGTGCTTATGGGATAAGGTAATTGACATGTATTATTCTTGTGCTCTGATTTCCTAAGGAAATTTTACTTTTGCTCACACCAGGATGATTCTGCAGCTCTTCTTATCTACCTGGCAAGAAATGTGTATAAGAACCCATTGATTTTGGGGGTGAACCAGAAGACTTTCTTATTCTACTATGGATACTATTTGATTTCGTATGATTTTGCTGCCCATCGAGATTTAAAATATAATCTGACTTTTACATACTCTCAATACTTTGAATTGGAGAGCCTTTATTACATTGACTCTATACCTCTTTTTCAGGAAAAATCACCTAAAATATGCACATTCCTGCCCTTTCCCTGTCGCGCAGCAAGGTGACTTTCTGCGCTATGCTGCCCTAGGCTGCGCTACATTGCATGACTTCCCCATAAGTTGGCTCCTAAATATTCTGCAATTTGCCTTTCTATGACAAACAGAACAATAGCTCGTCGGGAAGACTTGAGCTACCTGGTGGGGCACCACGGACCACCTGTAAGGGTGTCACTTTCTCTTCTTTCAACGTCATCTGAACTGTCAAGGGTTGTCTGTCTACAACTGGTATTTGTTTACAGGATGACTGGGAGGGAGAATGTGAAGCATAGAAGGAGTCCTGAACAACCCAGCTTCAGGAACAAATTCACCTCTAGAGATAAATGAGTGAATGAAAACAATGCATGAGGCCTGACCTGGGTTTATGAGTTGGTGTTTATATTGTCCAATCAGCGGGGCTCAAGATGCTAAGCTATGTCACATATTACCATAATAGGGCACAGAGAGGGTATGATTTGTCCGAGGTCCGAAGTTTTGGTAAAGTAGACCAGAGACTGCAAAACAGTGCTATTTTTTAGAAAGAATGTAACTTTACCACTATAAATTTCAACGAATTGCACTTGAAACTGGGTGTTTTTGAGTGCCCATCCACACCGAGGTAATAGATGGTCCAGGTTGTTTGAAACCATGTGCGCAGGAGAATAACATCAAAAAGTCTTTGCCTAAGAGAACACAATTTGGCCATACGGGGAGGCTGGGATTAAAAACCAAGACTCATCATTCTACAATTTCCAACTAGACAACTATTGAGATGGCAGTGATTCTGATGACAAGGCCAAAACAACGACTCTACCTCTCCCTCGGAAATGTCACAGTGTCCTGTGCTCTTCCCAGTATTAAAATACAGTTCTTATTGTGAGCATAATTAAGTAAAGTGGCAAAACCTGGATTAGATATCAAGTTACTGGCTAAAACATACCCACTGGATCACATAAAGTGATGGCATGTGAAGTGTCCTGATGAATTCTCAACAATGTTCTGGATCCTCTCAAGTTGTCTTTGGTCCTGGTACAGTAGGTGGTAACTGGGCAGTGTCTATTGAGCATACTGTTGTTTTCAATTGGTGTATCATTGAAGACTATTTTATTAATAGTCAGCTTGTCTCATTAAAGGTGGAAAGAGCGAGCAGGTAAGGCTTTCTCTAGGAAGTGTTAAAGAGATTGGAACTCAAGTGCACACACTTGATACGCTCAATATCTGGCTAAGTTACATTTTTTTAACGGGCCTAACATAGAAGAGGTGGTTATGAAATGAAAACCCAAAAATGCAGCCTTTGACTCATAATCACCATCACACCCCAACATTAACTTCTGGTGTAGTAACAGGCACAACATGAGTGAGCGAAAGTTATTGTGAACAGTGAGAAATAATTGAAAGTGAGTACGTGCAAAAAATGAGGGAGAATGAGTGAGTCAGAGAGATTGAAAGTAAGGGATAGAGAATTAGTGAGTGCAAGTAAGTATGGGTGAGTTGGAATCTGACTGAGTGAGAGTTGGTGAGTGCAAATGAGTGAAAATTAGTGAGTGAAAGTGTGTGTGAGAATAAATGAGTGAGAATGTGGTGTTATGCTGGGAAGTCTCCCATAGACCCTGGAATATGGAATATAGAAAGCAATTCTTGGCTTATAGGGACACCTATGGTAAAATACTAGTGCTAGCACACTGGAGGCAATTCAGGAAATTATAAAAACCTGTGAGAAAATACTGGCACTGGCATAGTGGAAGTAATTCTTGTCACAATGGGCACTGATCTTAAAATACTGGCACTGACATACTAGGTGCGATTCTTGGAGTATGCACTCTCTTGGAAAATTCCTGTTGCTAGCACATTGGAGGTAATTATTGGCATAAGGTAGGGCAACCGTAGCATATACTTGGGCAGCCATAACAAAATGCTATAAACTGGCGGTGGATTTTTTAATAAATAGATCACCCATGATATATGGAAGTCTTAATTGCAACAATCTAGTACTGGTATGTTCTATGTAATTATTTCCATTGTGTCAAAATGCTGACCCTGGGACGCTGTAGGTACCTTTTGATATTTGGGGGCATTCTCAGCACATTTTTCAAAAAATTGGGGTAACTATTGGGTAGCATCAGGTTTCATTAGCTTTGAATTCCATAAAGGACTTGGATTTGTAATGAGTGTCTCTTCAGAGTCAATATTTAGTTTTTAGCAAATTTAGGGGAAAATAGTGCTTTAAAATGTATTATGTGACTAATTTTCGTTTCAAAAATGTCTCAATGGCAAACAACCCTCCCCCTTTCCACCAAACCCCACAAAAAGGCCAGCTCACTACTGTTCAGAGCAAGCATTTCACCCCAGCACTTTCAAAGTGCCCTAATACTTGTAGTATCTAAAACAGACATTTTCTGTGTTGTATTGTTATATTAATCATACAGTTGTTATGGTACATCTGTGATGTCAGTTATTTTATTGCCATTAGGATTAAATAATATAACCTCTCTTTCTGGGAAGATTCAGTGCCAAAGGCCATATGATGTCACTTTATATGATAGTCTGAAGGTCAAATTGCGTATGATGTCACTTCTGCTATCTCTGTCCTGCAAAGTGATGATGGAAAGCTGGCCATGCTATCCATGTATAGAAAGGGTAGTACCTTCCCCTCACCCTGGTCACTCCCTCTGCCTGTGGAAGTTTGACCTGACACTCCAGCTCTGCTTTTGTCTGTTCAGCTCTTCTAGTCGCCCTCTGAACTCCTCCTGCATATTCCTCTGCTTCACTTCTCAATTTCTTCTTTTTTTTCAGATCTGTCCCTGCATTCCCTTACCTCCTCACTAACAATGGCTCATTTCACTTCCTTCACTTCCTGGTTATATCCCTACTCTCCCATTGCTTCCCTACCTTTCCTTCCGCTTGTGCACATTCTCTTCCTCTCTTAATCCCTTGCCCTTGCCTTGGCCTTTTTACTTTTTCCTCTTAGCCTCTCTTCAATTTTCTCTTCCTCTGTATATTTCCTGCCTCCCTTCTTTCTTTCCTCCCTCCCTTCTTCCCATCCTTCCCTTCAGCCATCCTTCCTTCTTTCCTATTCATTTCCTTCCTCCCTTGTTTTCGTCCCTCACATCCTTTCACCCCCTCTGCCTACCTTCTCTCCCTCGCCTCCTTTATTTCTTTCTCCTCTCAATTACTTCCTTCCTTGTCTCCTTCCTTCATTCAACCTCTCCTTCATCTTATTGTACTTCCATCATGCTGTCAGTCCCTTCTGCTTCAGTTAATTACTTCGTATTCTCTCATTTTCGCCCACTCCTTCTTCTTCTATTTTCTGACCTTGCATGTCTTTCCTTTCTTTATTTGTTAGTTTTATATTAAGCCTTCTTCCTTCATGCTGTTCCTCCTCCACAACACAGCACTGAGTCACCAAAATTCCAGGGGAAGTGACATTGCATACTTCATAACATCGCAGTAAGTAATATCGTATGGTTCTTGACCCTGCTTTATTAGGAAAATCATGTCACATGACCTTAACCTTGATGTCATCACAGTAACTGACATGTCTGAAGTTTCATAATAACTGCATGAGTAATGGGGGCGTGGCTTAGCAAGCCACGATGGCGGCTGTGTCTTGCTGAGGCTCCGCGATCGGGCTAGCATCTTGCCCAGTTCCTGGATCGCAGGGAGCCTCAACATACCCGAATGAATCCGCACCCGGGATACCCCTGCACACTGGGGCACCCCTTGAGTGACCAGCAGCTACTGTGGACAGACAGCGCGAGCCAGACTGCTCCCTGCCAAGACCGAGGGAAATGGCGGACGCTACTGAGCCCTGCGGACCCGTGAATCGCCGAAATCCAGCTTCCTAGAGGGCGACCCCAGAAGCCATAACCAGCGACGGCTGCGAGTGAGCCTGCGAGAGAGCCGACGTTAGCCCACCGGGATATACGGTGCACAGCGCCTCTCTGCGCTCCGGAGCCCCGACGCACAAGATGGCGGCCGCCGCCCCGATGCTCCGATACACCGAGGCTGCATCCCCACCAGAAGCCTGATCGGCTCCCAGACTCGGACTACCTGCCACCACGGATCGCAAGGAGCCAGCGAGCGCACCATTGTCACGGAGCCGACCACCCCAGATGCCCGGCACCATCATTGTGAACGGTGAGTGGAGGTCTCACCCATCCCCCCCCGGGGTCTTGACTGTGACACCCCGACCTCGGCCCCTTAAGCCGTCATCCTGCAGAAGCGCCGCTGCCGAACGGCGCCCTCCTCCATCCCGGAGCCCCGGCTCGCAAAATGGCGGCAGCCACCCCGGGGCCCCGGCACCTTGACGCCGGCTCACCGCCGGGAGCCTGATCGAGCCCCTCGAGACTGGACAGCTTGCCATCGCGGACTGCAAGAAGCGCGCCGCTTACACGGAGCTGGGTACTACAGAAACCCGCCATCATAATCAAGGGCGGTGAGTGCCGTCCTGGCTTTCCCCCCCCCCCCCGAGGACCTCATGCCGGCGCCCCGGTGACCTCCATCTCACGTCCGCCCTCGTGGGAAGCCACTGGACACACCGCCACCCGACCAGGGTGTCCGAAACGCGGCCACCTCCACTAACTGCCCGGTGAACCCGAGTGCCTGACCCTAACATGGTGCCCATGGGGACCTGACGCCGAGGACGATCGTTCTGTGAATAGGAGCGCCCTACCTACACTAAAGTCGACACCAGCGACCCCCCCCTGGCCCACGCCTCCTGACCCTGCCCTGCCAGTCAACGCGGGCCCCTCCACGCAGAGAGAAGAGGACCCCCACACAGACGGAACCGCCGACCCCGGCAACCGCACACCGCCCCTGGCACCCCTGGCAGAGGGCCCCCTGAGGTGGAACGAGCCTCGCATTACACCCGGAGGAGCTGACCGGCACTCAACTGCCACTCATCCGGTGATACTGCGTGGCGACGACCTACCGCCCTCGAGACACACGGCGACCACAGGGGGAACACCCTCTCCCGTCTAGCAGCACCCATGGGGAAACCGAGGGCCACCCAAGCAGTCCCGGAAACAGCTGTCAAGAAGATGCCGCAGACGAGGGCATGGACGCAGACTAATGCATCGCAAACCGACCCTACGCTATCAGCAAAGCTGGATCAAGTGCTGGCGGCAATAGAAATGTCTCGCCTCTCGATGGAAGAGAGATTGGGCACCCTGACGACAGACATTAGCCTGATTCGGGATGAACACCGTAAACTGGCGGACAGAGTGAAGGAGGGTGAACGGATCGTGACTGAATTACAACCAGCGGTGAAATCACAGGAAGCAGATATGCAGGAGATCCTGCGCCGCGTGACGACCCTGGAAGAACGCACAGTGGATTTGGAGGGACGCTCGAGGCGCTGTAACATTCGCGTACTGGGCCTGCCGGAGGGGATTGAAAACTCGGACCCCCTGGCCTACATGGAATCCTGGACTAAATCGTTTACCCCAGACTGCGACCGGTCGCCGTACTTCTCCATCGAAAGGGCCCACAGAGTCCCAGCCCGGGCTCCCAAGCCTGGTCTCCCCCCACGGCCCATGCTAGCCAAGTTCCTACACTTCCGAGACCGGGATGCGGTCCTCCGCGCGGCCCGGACGGCGGGCCCCCTGCAGGTTGAAGACCAACATGTTATGGTGTTCCCGGACTATGCCCGAGAGGTCCAACAGCGACGATCCACGTTTCTGGAAGTCAAGAGGCGCCTCCGCGCAAATGATCTTCAATATTCCCTGCTGTTCCCTGCCCGCCTTAAAGTGATCCACAAAGGGAAAGCTCTCTTCTTCGACACGGCAGCGGACGCGCAGGACTGGACCGAATTTCATTGCCCACTGATCCCTAAACCAGGACCCCAGAAGAAACGCAACAACGACTCCGGGCGATCAAGGAGACGGGGCGCAAGCCGCGCGCGATCTAGCCACTCCAAGAGTCGGGCGTCCTCCCAGGCGGGCTCACCCGATCTCACACAAATCATGCAGGAACGACGAGACGCCATACGGGCGGCCACCGGACTACATTTGTCACCCCCAGCTTCGGACCTGGAAGGTCAACTGCACCTGTTCACCCCAGAGAAAGACCGGGACAGTGATGGAACTATGTCAGGATTTGGCCCAATCTCCTCCCCCCTTGTTGTGGCACACACTTTGGACGCTGCCCTAGCCAGCCAGCCTGCCACCTCTTCGTGAACAACTGAACTGTCAACTGACATATCCTTTTCATGATTGCCTGTTGTAATGCGCGACGTCTAGAAGCCTAGACTGCTCTACCGGATAATTGCGAGCTCCAGCGAGCGATACACACTTCTCCTACTAGAGCCCGACCCGCACACAGGCCCAGCAGTGACACATGCTGCCACCCACGCGAATTTCTGTTGGTTTTCTCCCCTAGTGGGACACTAGTTTGGATATGCCACCCCCAGTGACGTATCCTCAGTATTGGGACAGTTGCCCACCCAAAGTTCTAGTTGTTGTTAACTCCCCCAGTCCCCCCCCCACGTTTGAGGAAGCTTGGCGCGCAGGACCACATACGATGCACATACACGGGCGGCCCACAGGAATTGTAGAGGAGCCCCTTCCCCAACCACACCACCCTAGGAATGGCAGTCCCCCACTCAGACATTAATATTCTTACACTAAACGTGCGGGGCCTACACACACCCAGCAAACGCTACTCTGTATACTCCTACATACGACGCATGGCAGCCAATATAGCGTTTCTACAAGAGACGCACATTAACGCCACTGAGCTCAATCGCTTACAAGCCAAATGGCGAGGGATCATCTGTGCCACACAATATTCGGCATTCGTGCGCGGCGCATTAATCTGGGTGAGGCCAGGTACCCCCTTCCGGGCGCTCCGGCGCATAGTGGATAGGATGGGCAGATACGCACTTCTGGAGGGCATTCTTGATGGGCAGGGGGTACTCCTAGGCAGCATTTACGCCCCCAATACGGATCAGGACCAGTTCTGGGATCACCTTACGAGCGTACTAGCCCAGTTCACCACAGTCCCGTGGGTATTGGGAGGCGACTTTAACTGCACACTAGACCCCTCACTGGACCGCTCACACCCTCCCCCCACACACTCCCCGGCCCCCCGGCAGGCGGCCCTCTTTAGAACATGGACCGCACATTGGGCGCTCACCGACGCATGGCGACACCTACACCCACTAGCTCGCATCTACTCCTTCCACTCGATTCCACACAACCTCCGGGTCCGCCTAGACCGTTTCCTCTGCTCTGCTCCGATCCTTCCTAAGATTACATCTACGGATTATCTGGGACGGATCCTCTCAGATCATGACGCCCACATTATACGTCTTACCTGGCGCCCCCCGCATCCACCGGTCCCCACCTGGCGCCTCCCTAGAGCGTGTCTAACGGACCCGGTTTTCAGGGATACACACACATCCAGCATACGCGATTACTTTACACACAACGAGAATACTGCGTCATCGGTACTGGTGGAATGGGACGCGTATAAGGTGGTGGCGAGGGGAGAATGCATCAAACAGATAGTGGGGGTCCGCCGCGCCTTGGAACGGACGCTCTTAACGGCGGAACGAGCTTTAGCTGCCCTCACCAAACGGCCTGACGACTCGGAGGAACACGCCGTGCTCACGGCGGAGGCTAAAACGGAATATCAGACTGCCTGCGCTGACCTCCGGAAGTATAATTTTAGGGCATACGCCTCTAGGGTACACAAAGACAGAGACAAAACCGGGGCGCTTCTGGCCTGGATGGCGAAGCAGGAAACTGAAATCAAGCCGATCACAGACATCATCAACCCGGAGGGTGTGTTAGTGCAATCACAAGCCGAGATTCTCCTGGCATTCCAACGCCATTATACGCGAGTGTACGAGGCCCAGGCTTACTGCTCCCCGTTTCCCGCGGACCACTTTTTAGACCCTCTGACGCTGCCCACGATATCGGATGACGACAAGCGCACACTGGACGCCAGAATAATTCCCTCTGACATCACCCGAGCGATACGCGCCATGTCCCGGAATAAAGCACCGGGACTGGACGGCTTCCCACTAGAATACTACTCAACATTCTCTTCCCTGGTGGTCCCCCACCTGTCACGGATGTTCGGGGCGTCACTCCATTTAGGGAGGTTGCCCCAGTCGCTACGGGAATCCGTGATTGTCACCTTTCTTAAGCCTCACAGGGATCCGCTCCACATGGGGTCATACCGGCCCATCACACTCCTGTCGGCAGATTGTAAGATCCGAGGGAAGATCCTGGCCGATCGATATGCACAAATCATACGCCCACTGGTCCACCCCGACCAATGCGGCTTCGTCCCAGTGAGAAATACCTCCCAGAACCTCCGCCGGGTCTTCCATATCCAAGATCAAGTACGTGACAGATTTCCCCGCGCCGCCTGCCTCATTATGGACCTAGAGAAGGCGTTCGACACCCTCACCTGGCCCTACCTGTTCTCGGTCCTGCACCGCCTTAATATCGGCCCGACCCTCATGGCATATACCCGCCTCCTATACACCGACCTCACCACTCGAGTTCGTATCGGGAAACGCATCTCACCGGCGTTTGAAGTTCGACGGGGCACAAGACAAGGATGCCCCTTGTCGCCCCTCCTATTCGCGCTGGCAGTCGAGCCGCTGGCGGTTCGACTGCGTCAGGAAGGTGTGGACTGGGGCGTACCACTCGCAGACGGAACCCATTGTGTGTCCATGTACGCGGATGATCTTCTCATATATGTCCGAGACATTGAAACGGACCTGACCCCCATAGGAGCCACATTAGCGGAATTTGCAGCAGCCTCAGGCCTACAAGTAAATTGGGACAAGTCCACAGTCTACCCTCTATACCCAGACCTACCCCCCCGAGACGTCGAACTCGGCCCACATAAGCTCTCATGGTCAGCGGAAGCTCCCCGATACCTCGGCGTGCGCTTGTACCATTCTCCAGCAGACATCTTCGAAGGCAATCACCGCAAGGTGCTCGCTAGCCTACGCCCGACGGTCGCCTTCTGGAATAAACTACCGCTAGCCCCGATAGGACGGATAGCCCTCGCTAAAATGGTGATGCTTCCCCGGCTCCTTTACCATTTTACAAACCTGCCGGTGATACCGCCCAGATCCTTCTTTCGCGATGTTGATTCCCTCTTAGGAACTCTTATTTGGGGAGCGGGCCGCCACAGGGTCGCTCTGAAAACTCTTCAACTCCCCACGACACAGGGGGGACTCGGAGCACCATCCTTCGAGGCATATTTTCTCGCGGCACAGCTCCAGTGGCTGTCCTACTGGACGGCGGACCGTTACCCTCAGGAGACGGTTACCCCTACTAGCAGAATCGCAACTCCGGAGCTCACTCGTCTACTCCTCCCGGGCACCAAGCCACGGCGCACATACCCCCTCCATGTGGCGATAGCGCGCCGATGCATGATGCGGGTTCACCGGTTGTCCCCTGATAGGCCCCCATACTCCCCGCTGCTACCATTAATAGGCAGCCCCAGGCAGGATTCCTACTTCACGGCTCCACTGCTCGCCGATTGGTCCAACTGTGGCATCACAGACCTGGAATCACTCTTCGAGGAGGGACAGTTGAAGCCGCTTGACCGCTTGATCGCAGAATATGGGCTCCCTCCGGGTCAGTTCCTAAGGTACAGGCAACTGCTCGATGGATACCGGCCCCATTTCAATCTCCAAACTGGCGAGCCAGACACGCATCCAGTAATACATACTATCCTACATATGGGGGTGGGTCGCCACCTGGTCACATGGTCATACAAATCCATCCGAGAACTCTCATACGCTCCCCTGACAACCCTACGAGCCACCTGGGAAGAGGACATAGGCCGCGCTCTACACGACTCAGAGTGGACCAAAGCGCTCGAGGCCCCTAAACGCGTCTCTAGGAACGCCCGCTTCAAAAATATTCAGTATTACATACTGCACAGGGCATATCTCACCCCAGCGCGATTACAGAAGTTCTACCCCTCCACACCATTCCTATGTCCCAGATGCTGCTCCCCTGCTGCAAATTTCCGTCATATGTTTTGGGACTGTCCCGACCTTCAACCCTTCTGGCGGGCAGTACACAACACACTACTGGAACTCACGGGCCTAACTACACTAGCCACCTGGGAGGCCAGTGCACTAGGCATCCTCCACATCTCAAAGCAGGAACCTGTCCATAGACGCTTCATGCCCTTAGCGCTCCTATTAGCCAATAAATGTATAACCATGCGCTGGCGATCCCCAGAGGGCCCACCCATAGCACAGTGGAAAGGGGCGGTTAGCAAATGGGCGGCAGCGGAGGAAGACGCCTTAAGAGAAGAAGAAGCCAAGGGTGCGCGTAAAATTCCCATCTCCATGGAATGGGCCATGCTCCTTCACAGCTTCTGACAGTCCACGCAGGCGGAGGACCAGCCTGACCCTTCCCCTCCCCCCACCCGAGAAGACCGGTAGCCTTTACCTGATGTGAGCCACCCCAGGGTCGAACCCCGATAACCCCCCGCGTCTTGAGCGGCCTCTCGTACGTCCGGCCACCTGACCCCCACCCCGCTAGCCGAGATACAGCAAACCTCCCTGCCAATCCCCCCCCCTTTCCCCCCCCACCTCGGATAGTAGGGCGCGTAGCCCCGTGGGGGTTTCCCCCCCCTAACCCCCCCCCCCCCCCTACACCCTGCTGCCGATATCTCCCTGTTTGGACCCTGCTAGCGCCTACATGCTTCCCTCCCACAGTTCCGTTACCCCTCTGTTCACTGGTCACACTATTATATGCACAGTACAGACCCAGATCCTGCGCCGTTGTGGCAAGCAAGCGCGTCCCATCGCTTCCCAGCCTGCAGGCGCCCTCACACGATTATAATGCACTGATTAACCGATGTCATGCTCATGTGTACCAGTTCTATAAAATGAGAAAATGTTGCACACATAGCTGTTCGTGGCTGAATGTTGAGGCCACGTCGGCGGATTGTTTACTCTGTACCGGTGTACCTTTTTTTCTGCAACAATAAAAACAAATTTAAATTAAAAAAAAAAAATAACTGCATGAGTAATAAAACACCACAACACTGACAGATGTGTATTTAATATAACTCCTATATTGTGGTGCTGACTTTGAAAGTTCTGGGGCATAATCTTTGCTCTAAATTATAGTGAGCAAGGGAAGCGAGTAAGCCAGAGCTCTTTTAGGGAGTTCATTCTTTCTTTCTTTCTTTCTTTCTTTCTTTCTTTCTTTCTTTCTTTCTTGTTTTCTTTCTTTCTTTTTCTTTCCTCCTTTCTTGTTTTCTTTTTTCTTTTTTTCTTAAAGGCAAGAGGCTTTCAGCCAGTGCCAGATTGATTGACTTTTTAGGTCTGTGTTAGCCAAGAACGTTTGATTTTACTAAAGTTATTTATGCAACATAGTTACTTGTAGGGGTTTCAGCCAGACATCATTTACTAGTGTGTGATAGGTGTCATTCACATTTTTATTCCACTTACTCAAGCATGCATTAAGGAGCACTGTATCAGCCCACTTCAGCCATTGCCTGACTTCACCAGGAGCTACAGTATGCCACCCTTTCACAAGGAACACATTAATACACAAAGTAGGAGCCTTCAGTGCCAGGGAGTTTATTGGTAATATGTGTTCTTTAAGAGCCCAAAAACATTATTGCTTTAAGTAACTCATTTTTTGGGAGATATTTTAGGGCCATGCTGTTAGACCTGTAAGCCTTAGGGCGGTCTGCCCACAAACCTTTTATTTTCATCCTGGTGTTTTTCTGAATTTGTTTTTGCAGGCTTTAGGATTCTGCACAACTTTCCACCACTAACCCGAGCTAAAATGCTCCTCTCTTTCCCGAAAGCATGGTAACATTGGCTTACATCAGATTAGCACATTTAGTTTACTTGTAGGTCCCTACTAAAGTGGCATACCATATACCCAGGGCAACTGGAACTATGCAATTGTGCGGTCGCAGCAATTTTTGCATAATTATAGATTTGCTGCATTTACCACATAATCAATCATCTGCTGCCCAATCTGCACATTTTAACAATAAAGGTTTTTGCTTCTAACTCAAACAGTACAAAAGTTACTAAAACTCAGCAACACGTGTTGCAATTTAGTGGGAGACCCTTTGCAAAGTGGCACTGATCACCTTTCTGTTGCTTATTGCTATATTTGGGTGTTAAACTGGTACTAAAGAGGCGCAACTAATAACCAGACAGTGTTAACAAGTTTAAAATTGACAAAATAATGGAGAAATATAATCACAAACTGTGACGCATAATACCTCATAATTTGCCCTTTCTTGCCACATAATTTACTCAACCCCCCCACATAACTTGACCTTCCACTGCCGCATACTTCCAGAGGCCCTGCATATACCCAGGGCCTGTATGCTAAATGCCACTAGTGGGCCTGCTGCACCTTGTGGAGCCTTCATTGGCTACACCTTGCAGCTTCGTCCCACTAGAGATTTTTGACTTCCAAAAAAGAGACTTTGGTACACATGCATCAACCTAAAAAACGGTCTCAAACAGGCAGATTTGCAGAATATGCCCCTTTGCGACCTGTATTTTTGCATTTGGGATGCATCATCCCAAATGCACAAATCACAATTTAAGGAATTGCAAAATTTGTGATTACTTAAATTGCGATTGCATTTAAGGAATCGCAAATTGCAATTCCTTAAATGCAATGCATTAAACAAAAAATAAATGGCGATTTTGCAAACATGAATTCCAAATTACTGTCAATCTAAAGTTGATGGTAGTTTGCGATTTATTTGAAAAATGCACTAAAGTGCATTTTTCAAAGTCCCATGTTACACACACACACGCCCTTGGGGCATGTGTGTGCACAACACATGCCCCAAGGATACATTGTAATTTCAAGGGTGCAACAGGGTGTCCTTTTGGCACCCTTGCACCCTTGAAATTACATGCACAATTTGCGAGTACCTATTGGGTACTTGCAAATTGCGCATGCAATTCCCATTCATTCCTATGGGTCTTTAGGCCTATGGGAATGAATGGGAAGCCATTCCTTAGTTGCAACTCTCAATTTGTGAGTCGCAATTAAGGAATGTCTAGGAATCGCACAAGTTTTGCGATTCCTACAAGCAAACGCAATTCCGATTCCCTAATTACGATTCCTTAATAACCGCAAATAAGGAATCGCAATTGCATATGTGGATGCATGTGCACCTAAGTCCGAACACAGATATCTTCACTGCAGCTTCGCCCAGCTGCTCCCCAATGACCATGTCTCCTACTTGTATGCTGCCTGCAGACTTGCCCCACTAATCTTCACCGATTTAAGATACCCTGTTCAGTGGTCCTAACTGGGTCCCTGTAGCTGACCCATGCTCTTTCGCGGTTGGCCTGAACTTGTGACTTTGTCTCAGTCCAGCGCGACCAGATACCCTCAGTTGGTGCTTTGCGCCTTTAGGCACTACTTTTATCCAAATATTTACAATTGCATATCTTCTTTTGTTATGATTGGATTTCTTTCATTTAGGTGTAATTTTACTTATTAGATTTTACTCTAGTTTTCTTACTTGTTGTGGGATTTTTCTTGGGCTGTGTTTTTACTTTATTACTACTTGAGTGTTGTATTAATTCTTTAAACATTGCCTCTAACTTAAGCCTGACTGCTTTTGTGCCATGCTACCAGAGGGTTAAGCACAGCATCATTTAGTTACTTTTGTGGTTCACCCTTTCAGGGATTGTGGCTCCTGACAGAACAACAAAAATCCAGGCAGAAGAATTGGAGATATGCAATTTGAAAGCCAAAGAAGAGAGTAGCAACAAAATTAGAAAGTGCCAACTGGCTATCTATTTGCGTTGAACCGCGACACAGTCTCAAGTTCAAGCTTGGAGCACAGGCTGGGTTCAGGGCTGAGGGTGACCCAATGGACAGTGTACCTAGTTGTACTTGAGCTGAGATGCAAGGTCTTGCGTCATGCTGCATCAGATTTAGCTGTTCCAATAGTACAGCCAATCATGAGCAGCGAGATCTGCACCGAGTTGCGTCATACTTTGTTCATTTTAATGACACCACCAGTCATGAGCTGTGAGATGCCGAGATGCAAGGTCCTATATCACACCATGTCCTATTATGTTATGCTGCATCAGTTCTGAGGAAACCCATAGTTGGGCCATTTGGAGTACACTCTGATACTAGACAAGAATCTGGGACTTGGGGTTATACCTTTTGAGGATCAGGGCTCACTCCAAAAGAGGCCATCAGCAGGGAACAGGCAGGTCCAGTTTATTTATTTATTTATTTATTTATAATTACATTTGTTAAGCGCGCAGCTACCCAGAGGTTTCCCGGCGCTAGTTGATTCTGGATCGCTGAGCAGATGCAGGAGAGGTCTCTCGAGCTCGTTCTATCCCTGTAGTTCAGAACAGGCCAGGCAGCTAGCCCCTGTAGTCACTCTAGTGGTTCTGGTTTCAAGGAGCAGGTCCAGTCTTCCTTTCTCAGCCAGCAGGGCAGTCCTTCTCATAGCAGAGCAGCAGAGCACTCCTACCAAGTCTTCCACAGGCCCAGAAGTTATCTAAGGAGTGGTCCAAGAAGTCCATTATTTATACCTGGTTACAGCTTTTGATAAGGCCGGGGATGAAACACCTACTTCATCCAGTAGCGGTCGGTGGTGAGAGTAGTTGCCGGGCGGTGACGTGGGGAGGAGGAGGGGCAGGGTGGGGGGTAGTGATCTATGGATTAGGGAGGATTACTTGTAAACATATAAATAAATAAAACAAATTTTGTTGCACGCACTGCATCTCCAAATGTGATGCAGTGCACGCAACGAAATTCTTTTTAATCCTACTTAATCCATAGAGTACTACCCCCCCGCCCCTCCTCCTCCCCAAGTCACCACCCGCCCGGCAGCTACTCCCACCACCGACTGCTACTGACTTCACCCACACATCTATTTCTAGAATTTCCTTCCTTCCTTTCCCTGTTGGTTGACAAAAGGCTAGTGTGAATTCCTTTGTGAATGAAGGAGGCAGCCCCTACTGAAATGCAAGTGTGGTAGCTGATGACCCCATTCATTCCATCAGGATGGCCCATCCTGCCAACATCATGTCCCTGTTTGTGATATTTTCTGGGAGGATTACACAAAGGCCATCTGCATCTAGTAATGTGGCACAGAACACAGGCTGCATGCTCCAAATAGTTAGGACAAGAGAAAGTCAACTTCCTAAAAGTTGCATTTTCAAAACTGTGACTTAAATTCTGACAATGCCATTAAGGAGGGTTTTAAATTGTAATTCATTTAAGGGTGAACATAATTTTCTCATCTGATCTCAACCTAAGTAATCACATATTAAGTGTAATAAGGAAACCCAGTGGTATGATGTGGGAGATAGGCCTTACAATAGTGAAAAATGACTTTATGAGTTCTACACTACCAGGACATGTAAAACATAAACGTTGATGGCACCCCCATTAGTGCCAGTGCAGTGAAAGTGAAAAATAAAACGGTAATAAAATGAATTATCTTTTAATTTTTGAGTGCTCCCAGCCTGAACAGTGTTTGGGGGCGGTGCATTGCTGCTGACTGGAAGCAGGGGAGGGGTGCTCACTCCACCAGTTTAAAATGCGCAAGTCACTTTGGCCGGCCGTCTTGTGACAGTCAGCCTGACATGCGCAGTGTAAACCTCTACAAACGGGTGGAGAGCTGGCACTGTGCGCGCTGTAGCATCGATGGAGCCCGTTACAGCCAATCCTGGCGCTACTCTCATGCTGCTCATCTGCAGCATGAGAGCAGTATCTGGGTTTTTAGAAGGGGGTTGCCTTAGGCTCCTTGAGGTGGCTGCCATAATGCTGACGCCAGAAGAAAGAAGAGTGAAACACAGGTTAATACGTTTTCATTTTCATAATTATCTTTTTGCCCGCCACTGGGTTTGTCTCTAAGTCCCCCAACGCCACCCCCAGTGTTGATGGTCACCAGCCGCCACTGAAACCCACATGTCCTAATTTTTAAAAACAGTTCACCCATACCTAGAACCCTTTAGGGCCTTCTTTAGGGGTGCATGGCAAAATGTTTGTTTTGATAGGTCAAAATGGCAGTTGAAAACTTCATTACAGGCTGCAGTGGCAGACCTCAGAAGTGTTTAAAAAGGAAGCAATAGTGCGTGGCACAGTGAGTACAGTGGTCCCACTAGTAGCATTTAACTTACAGGCTTTTTATTGCAGTAACACTTTACTAGGACTTACACACAAAGTAAATGTGCCAATCAGGTGTAAACAAACCAATGGTACCATGTTTTAGGGAGAGAGCACACACACTTTAGCACTGGTTTGTAGCGGTAAAGTGCACATAGTCCTAAAGCCCCAAAAAAGTCTTGTTTCAAAACAGGAGGGGTAAAGGCAAAAGGTTTAGGGGTGGCCCCTAGAAAGTGCCCGTTCCAACACATTTGTTGTGCCACCGTGCTTTTGTAGGATCAATACCACGCCCAACACTATGGGTGTTTTGGATGGGGTGTTCGTGCTGTTGCTTGTGCAATCAGTGCAGTGAGGATCTTCGCGCAGTGGAAATACTGCCCCTACAGACCAAGTGTCACAGCTAGGGCTGAGCCATCTGATGCATTGAGGGTGCCAACCTGGGTGGGGGAGCCATTTTGCTTGCATAAAGACATGGCAACCTAGTTACATAATTCGGGACTATGAGGCCTTGAAGTGACCAGTTGCCCTCTCATCCTGCCCAACAGCTTCATACTCCCAGAGCAAAACGTGGGTGTACGCTCTTGAGCGATAGGCCACCCCCCCCCCCCCCACCCCCCCACCACTTACCATTGAGTCACCCCACCTTATATTCATATCCCATCATAAGCTGATTTTATTGCGCGCCTCTGATTTTGATTGCCTCCAAGGTTCTGTTTTGTAACTAAAATTAACATGCAGAAAACATTAGTGGCAATTAATGTGCATTATACACATTTCTTCCTCTAAATCAAATGAACAATAAACCGTTCGCAGAACGAGAGAGAGAAAAGCAATTATGTGATTTAGTGTAAACGGGAAAAACCCAAGGCACATGTCTTCCGTTGTGAGGCAGCCGAGCAGTTGGTGACGCGCGACGCGGCACATTATTTACTTTCATTTTTTTTTCAGGGCTGAATCATGAGCATGGCATTGTTGGAGAATATTTTAATGCATTCATGTATTTAAAGTTCCACATTCGTGCGTAGACGAATCATTGTGGCAATTTGCTAGTGTGTGTGGCCCATCTTAGTGTCAAATTCAAAGCCATTGCAGAGGTGATGGCTCCCTCTAGGTGGGTGTCCTCTTGAGCCATGCCTTTAGATGTAACAAAGGGGCACATGCATGAAACTTACATTTTGCAATTACCAAATAGCGGTTTTTAAGAAGTCTGCATATAGCGATTCTCTAATTGCGATTCCTTAAGAATTGCAAACGCAATTAGGGAATAACTAGTTGCCATTGCAACTCCATTCTTTCCTAAGGGCCTCAAGGCCCATAGGTGGAATGGTCTTGCATTGCTTAAATAGTGATTACCCAATTTGGTAATCGCAATTTAGGTAATGCAAAGGCAAAGCGCCCTGGGGCCTAAAGCCCCCCCTGAGGCGCCTCTAACAAAAAACAGGTGCACATGTAAGGCACACACATGCCCTAGGGGCATGTGTGCGCCACATGGCAGTTAGTTTTCTGCATTTTACAAAATATGCACATTTTAGCATCAATATGAAGTTGTTGCTAATTAGCAGTTCCTAAATGCACAGTTCACATTTTAGGAAAGGCTTATTGCATATGCATTATGGAATCACAAATTGCGATTCCTTATTTGCATTCTCAATTTAGATAATCGCAATAAAATGAGATGACCTAAATTGAGAACCTCAAAAACTTTCATGCATTGCAAAAGGCCATTTTGCGATCGAAAGCGGGCGATTTTTGCTAATTGCACTGTTTGCGATCTCAAAATACCTTGATACATGTGCCCCAAAGCTCCTTAGCGTGTGTAGATGTTTCTATATGGCTATTTATAAGTATGTTCATCCCTTAAGGTCAACCTGGTAGATCTGCAGGTTCAGCTATGGTGGTGTTATGGTGGTTACAGCCTAAGTGAGCGCTATCTTACACCCCATCATTAGAAGGCAAAACACTGAGCCATATTTATAATTTCTTCATGCAGCACAATGCAGCAAGCCACCTCACTGTGCTGTAATAGGGAAAGGGCTGTAAAGTAATGTAATGTAATTTAATACGTATTTATTGAGGGCAACTGTCACCCAAAAGGGTATCCTGGCGCTGCGACCAAAACAATACCGACAGATGTTACGCACTACACTACTCTTGGGAAGAGATAGCTTTTTAAACCCTTTTTAAAAGCCGCTCAATCCTGGCAGCACCGCAGGGGCAGGGATAAGGAGTTCCAAAGTTTTGCAGCTGCAAAACTGAATGACCGGCCGCCCATCCTCACCCTTTTAATCCTGGGAACAACTACCAGGAAGGCTGAGGAAGACCTCAGCAGTCTTGCGGCTGAGTACCAGGAGAAGAGATCTTGTAACATCACTGGCCCCAGCCCATGTAAGGCCCTGAAAACAAGGCAAGAGGCCTTGAAATGAATCCGTTGCTGAACAGGCAGCCAATGAAGGTCCGAAAGCGCCAAAGACGATGACGCTGAGCGTGGACGAGAGAGGGCCAGCTTGGCAGCCATGTTCTGAATCCTCTGCAGCTTAAAAACCAAGATGTTAGGGGCTCCTATAAGCAGTGCGTTGCAGCAGTCTAACCTACTGAGGATGGTACTACGCACCACTTCTGTCGTGCCTGCACCTTAATTAACATTATACGCCTCATTCATGTCCTTTCCTAGTGCTTGCACACTTTTGACTGCCTAGCTCCAAAGCAGACACCCTTGCGCCATGGTGCAAGGGTGACTGGGTTGATAGGCCGGAATGTTTTTGTGCAGGAAGGGACACTTTTAATGCACAAAAACAATTCTCAGAGGCATTTTCCTCTTTTCAAATGTGCTGCAGAATGTGGCACCTGTAGAAAAGAGGAAAAAAAGGGAGAAATAAAGACATTTTTCCTCGTTACATCTCACTTGGGGAGGCGTAGCATTTTGATGCATTCTAAGGTTTACGACTTATGTTAAATCAGGAATTGCACCAAAATACATGGGTGGATGCGTGAGAAGACCCACACCCCACTCATGGAATGCCTCGCTGGGGCAGAGTAACGCAAGGCAGTGATTTCTGCTGCCTTGTGTTTATCTAGCCATGCAGTCATTCAGGGTGGGCTTGTGTGGCTTGCTAAATCACACTTAGCTTTTGTGTCGACCTTGTGCCCCTTTGCGTGACACAAAGGCAACAAAAGACCTAAATAAATCTGGCCCTTAAGATTTATGCATAATTGTCACATTCATGTCACTAACAGGCATATTTGGCCTTGTGAGCGAAATTTGGAGTTCTTCAGGTACAGGCCTGGTGAAGTTGCCGGGAAACCCTTTTTGGGTAGCTGTTGCGCATATAAATTTAAAAACTAAACTAAGTTGAGGTGGTCATACTAGACGCCTGTCATCTAGGAACTAGTTTTTGGAGGACAAGCTTACCTTTAGCTAGGTTTAAGGTGGTGGCTCCTATTATATGACCAGCGCTTTTTCCAGATGGTCTTTCAATGAGGAAGGAAACTTTGTTGATGTCAGCATTGGTGGCGATAAAGCCAACTCTCTTCCTGCAGGAGGACAGAGCTCTCTCTTATTGGACAGATTGAATTCTAGTTTGAAAAGTGATGTTTTCAGCCTATTTGTTGACGATGGACATGCCTTAGAGCCATGGGGCAGGTAGTATGCACTATAGTGCATGTTGGGTGTTCAAGGGACTAATTCTGTGTTGCCTCTGCCTCTGCTTCATGGCTTTAGGATCAGGGTGGAGTGATTTGATCTTCCGTTTCTGGTGAGTTGGTAGCTGAGATGGAGATTCTTGTGGTACATTGAGCATTTCACTCCGGACCTGCCTTCCAAAGTTAAAGCAACAAGGGCATGTGGCCTTCACTTGGATTCTTGCAGCCTCTATAGTCACTTGGTTCATGCACTTTTTCTGGCTTGCTTTCCTTTCCTGACCCATTGTAGCCAATTAACTTTGAACGAGCCCCACTAACCCTAAGCGAGAGTGGCTCTATGCTTTGAGTCTGACAAACAGAACTCTCATGGAGTCAACTGATGATGCGGATCCGCTGAATTGAAGGATGCTAGGGCATGGCACTGCTTGTGATGTGGTACCCCGGGATAGATCTACCTCCCTCAGTACAGAAGTTTAGCAAACAATCGACAACCTGGTTCCTGTGCTATGGCCACACCTCTGCTGCACCACAGGGACTTAGAAAATCAAGTCCTAATCATAAACACAGTTGCAGCATTTTTTGAAGAGCTGATCCAAAAGGAGGTTTTCCGATTATGATGGTAAAAATACCACCGGCAACTACACAGAGTGTGCAATGAAGTACACTTATATAAATAATGCAGAAGGCTGCTCTTAAACAGTGGCAGTGCCTGCGAGGGAGAGTGGTGGGTGTGCAAAACAGTAAACCAGATCAATTTCATGCTGACATACATTACATTATCATTTGGAAGTTAAAATGTTTAACTTTAAACGGGCAATGTAATGCATGTCGGTGATTTAGGGATACAAACAGACATAAAATAAAACAAATCTTAAAAAGGAAATACAAGTCACTTACCTTCGTCCTCGTTCCAGTCACTGTGTTCTTCTTTCCTCCAGCAAGCCCCAGCCAAGTCCCTTAGCCAATCCCGGCACTGCTCTCATGCTGAGAGCAGTGCCAGGATTTGATGGAGCAGGCTCTCTCAGGGTCCCAAAGAGCACTGGAGGCCTTTGCTCGGTCTTAACCCAGCTGTCCAAGACAGCTAGGTTGAGAGGTTTTAAGTGCACATGTCTGGCTGGCCATCGCAAACCAGCAGGCCACAGTGACATGCGCACTTTAAAGTGCCCAGCCCATTACTCCTCTCTGCTGCTTCCAGTCAGCAGTGGCCTTGTGCCAGTGTCGAGACTCGGCTCGGGATGGCTGTTTTCAGAGACAATGAAAAATACAAGTGCAATATTGTTTATTACCATTTTATTTTTCACTGGGGGCATTTTAAATTAGTGGAGCGACGCTCTTCTGCCTTAGCAGAGGAGCAGCCCCTGCTCTTAAACCCATATTCTGTGCAAAGTTTAGACTTTGTGAATAATATGTAACTCTTTCCATCTTACTCTCCACCAACTAATAAAATGTTGCCCTATTAGTTAAAGCATAGATGATGAGTGTGAACATTTTCCAAGTTTTTTTTGTCATTTGTCATTTTTCTCGCTAAAGCTACATGAAGATTGCATATCCCCTGAAAAAACTACCCAGCCCCTAATTGTTACATTTTTTATCGGGGAAGATAAGTGGAACGAATGCCATAAAATGTACCTCTTTAATGAGAGAGCCAAGTATGTTAACTCTTTTCATGACAGTTTAAGGTTAAGTGTGCTTGTTAGCTGGAGGCCTGGCCTGCTCGTGATCCATGCCCTCTAGCCTTACCTCGTGATTGCCCACAGTGTACATAGTTTCAGGTGGGAACCGGTCTGGTTAGAGGAAGGACTGGATTGCTCAATGTTTTATGTTTTCATGGGGCATGAACAACTAGCCTCACAGGTGCCCCGGGCAGGGACGTTGCAATACGCAGTTCCCTGGTTGCTGGTTTTGTAAATATGTAATTCATCTGTATAATGATAAGTAAGTTAGATTTCAGAATGCTTTAATGTGCATACATTTGTTGGCATTTGTGCTCGCCCCCGAGCCTGAATGTTAATAGGAATATGTGTGAATTCTCAATGCACTACTGTGCATCAAGATATGATTCAAGTTCACTCTACTCTGCGACTAAATGCAAGTGTAAAATGTCCTGTGTGATGCTTGATATACAATCAATCTACCTCCTATTTGGAATACCAACAAAGTAGTCCCAGACTCGTATTTGTCTGTTTTGGGACGGACAAACCACAATGCAAGAGAAAATGGTTTCTGGGTGTTACTGATCATACTTTCGAGAGCTCTCAAACCAACATGTATGAACCTGGTTGATTCACAAGCTGGGCATTATTAGCTTGGACACAGCTCCCTCTGTCAGACCATGGAATTGGAGGTTGGGGCTGAGAGCATGTGGTGGATGCTGGTGACCTCTGGTCTAAGCATGTTTTATGATTTGAACCTCAATACAAATCTAAAAAACACAGTATACACCCAACAAATGCACAAATATTGAAGTCTTATGTTTAATTCACAAACATAGATTTTTTTTTAATGTTCAGTTTTACTTCCTTATTTTTTTAATAATTTATACATTTAGATTTATTAATTGTAATATTATTTAATTTTGTAAAATAATCACAGATCCCCTGAGTATGCCTCGCAGATCCTGAGGTGTCCTCAGACCACAGATCAAGAACCACTGTCCTGCTATGTTGTTGAACATTATTGTCGTTGAAATAGTGACCTACATATTCCGAAATGATTGTGATGGTGGAATTAATAATAATACATTCACACTTGCCTTGACAATATTTCAGAGTCAAAATCATAGTTATGGCATTTGTCTATATCAATATTTCGACCCAGATAAAGGGACCTACAACTTGTCTTATCATTCTCTGCCCCCAACCTCCACTTAATGTCCATGTCCAAGCTGTCCCTTCCCTCTCTATTTCACACATCTGTATTTTGACATTCTCTCTCTCTCTCTCTCTCTCTCTCTCGCTCTCTCTCGCTCTCTCTCATTCTTCACTGTTCTCACCAACATCCCAACATCCATATTTATGACCCCTTCATTCTACTGCCATTCATTTTTGATTGTTCTTATCTCTCACTTCTTTATCTGCCTCTCGCTCTCTCAATCTTTCTTATCTGATTCTCATTCGCTCTTTAGCTCACTTTTTAGGTCTCGTTCGAGACCTATTGCTATGAAGTCGGGCCTCAAGGGACTCCGATCTGGGTACGAGCGCAGATTGCATATCGTGGCCGCGCACGCCCAGCCCCTCCCCCCCCCTTCTTCCAGCCGTGCACATCTTTCTCCACATTCACAGCCTCTCACAATCACGCGCGCGCGCACACACACGCAGGCACACACACACTGCATACACACACGCCCACGCACACACACAGGCACACACACACACACGCATTCCGTACCACTTACTGGGCTCTTTTGCCGTTGGCTCCTTCATTCCGTCGCATCACCGGATTTCTCTCCTCCTGTTGTCTCCCGAGAACGCCAGCACTCCCGGGATCCCTGCTTTCTTCTGGGCTCTCCGCTACCCACACCCCTCTGCCTCTAAGGTGCCCGCTCCGGACAAGCTACATCACCGCGAGCCTGGCTCAGAGGCGGGGCATCTCCCGGAACCTCGCAGGTTCAAAAGAACTTTGCTGCCTTTCAAAGCAGAGCCCGCCTCTCTCACCTGCGCTCGTAATATACGTGCGCGTGCTTGCTGCTGTGCTTTGAATTGGAAGGAGGTTTCCAGAAGAGTTCTTTCGAGGGGGTGGAGACATTTGGCAGCGGAGCTGTAGCTTTAAATTGGTTTTGCATTGCGCCGTGTTTTGGGCTGTTAAACCTCCATGTACGATAATTTGTACATGCATGGATTTGGAGATTCGGAGACAGTAAGCCATTTCTGACATTATATTTTCTGTGGATCTTTTAGGCGGGTGTAACGGAGGGGGGGGGGGGGGCGGCTAAAAGAGAGAGAGCATTGTTGAACGTAGCCGTCTGATAAGGAATGCAGTTCAGGCACCAGCGCTAATCAGCCAATAGCATAATATCGTGTCCGGATTAAAATTAAGTGTGGGCCTTCCATGTAAGAGCGTCCGTGCACCCCCTCGTTTATGGCATACATGCTGCACTTCCGTTCTCGTGAGGCGCACGCTCAAGCTGGACTGTATTTAATATTCATCACATCCTCGGTGCCTGTATTCACAATTACATTTTCTTAGCTTACGCGGGATGTGGTACACTAAAAAAACCCATGCATGAATACTGTTTTTTGCACAAATGATGTATAAACCCATGCATGTATAGTGCTGTGTGTTAAAAATGATGTGTATCGCATGCATGCATTACGCGGTGTGCTTAAATGATCTAATGTAAATAATGGTTCTCTGTTGAGTAGATAACTGCAAGTTTGGGCCAGAATCGGGTATTCGCCTTAAGTAGGACACATGTTTTTGAGCATGGTTTTTTTTAAATACTGCATTCGAGAATGTCGAGTAAACTGCTAAACCGCATGCACCTTAGGGGCGACAATGTATGTATTGCAGTGCTTGTGAAATGGTTCAAAAGGAACCTTTCAGCCCCCTCAGTAGTGCGATAAGTGCGCTGGGAGCAGGACACGGAGAGAGCTGGTGCCACCCTGCCCCTTTATTCGGCACTTTACATAACATGGAGGTGATGCCACCTGAACTGTCCAGCGAGGTGTGTTCACTGCAGGCCGGCTCGTTCCTAATGCTAGGGAGCCCGAGTTAATGCCATCTGTACCGCTCTTAAATTAAAGGCCATTACAGTGCAGCACATCTGCGTATTCGTGTGTCAGTACAGACGTGAAGGGGGATTTGGGGGGCAGCCGAGCCTCGAGGTCTGCCCCCCGGGCAGGTTTGGGAGGGGGAAGGGGCTTCATGGGCGCGGCCATTTTGTCGCCGGATGGGCTGCCTGGGAGAGCCCAAAGGCAGCCCAAATCCTACCAATTAAGCCCAATTAACGGCTTTTGTAGGTTACCCGCTTCCGCCCAGCCACCATTTTAGGTATTGTAACCTGGTGGCTGGGTGTGTAGTTCTTAGCTTGTCTGTCGTGTGAGGTAATTTAGGGTTAGCGGTGTCGGTGATTTCGGTGGTTGCTTCGATGTCGGGAGCTGAGGATGTTCGTGTGCTCGAGGCCATCCGCCTGCTGAGTGAAGCAGGGCGGATGGACCTCTTGGTGGGGCCGCGTGAGGCGCGGCCGGTGAGGCAGGCGTCGTTCGGGGTGGCGGCGGCCGTCCTGGCCTGCTCACCACCGAAGAAAACGCAAAAATTGCAGGTGAGTCTTCGGGGCCGCGCCGATGTCAGGAGCGCGGCCCCGGATGACGGAGGGTCGCGTGCGAGGCGCGTTGCCAAGGGCGCCTCGCCGCGTTTCCAAGGGGCGGTAGGGGGCGGGGATGCGGGCGGGAGCCGGGAGGTAACTGACGAGCGGATGCGCGTGGAGTCGCGCGGGCGCCCGGGCGTTGGTGCAGGCAGCGGGGGGGCCGTGAGGCGGAGCGGGACCTCTGGGGAGAGCGTGAGGCGCGAGGGGGGGACGGGGGATAGGGATGAAGAAGCGGGGGCGGGGCGGGAGGGGAGGGGGGAAAGACAAGGACGGGGAAGAGGAGTGGAGGAAGGCCAGGCCATGAGGAGGCGTACTGAGAGCCCCTCGCCGGCCCGGCAGGGGGCGGGGGAGAGGGGTAGGAGCGAGGCCAAGAGAGGAGGGAAAGGGGGAGGGGCGGAGGCCACAGGCAGGGGGGGGGGGCAGGTGAGGACGGCTGTGGGGGGGCTGGGGAGTGAACAGGGGCATAGAAGGGGGGTGTCCCCGATTCTTTTGGAGTCAGAAGAAAGCGAAAGAGAGTGGGAGGGGCTGGATGTGTTTTCATCATGGGAGGAAGGGATCAGGGAGGCCCGCATGGCGGCGGAAGGGAGGGAGACGGTGGTGGAGGAGGCAGGTCCGTCAAGGCAGGCAGGAGTGGTCTATGGGCGGGTTGGCAGCGGGGACCGGGCGGGGGAAGAAACCGCGGGCGACGCAGGGGCAGGTGTAGGCGGGCTCTGTTGGAGCGAGGACGAGGAGGAGGGGGGGGCAGGGGGGAGCTGGGGGAAGTGGCGCTGGGCGGACGAGGCGGAGCAGTGGCAGGGGACCAGCACACCAGCAATACCTTTTTTATTACAGGCAGGTAGTCGGCGCGGGGAACCAGACTTGGCACGGCTTGGGGCGGCCCAGCGACGCCAAGGAGAAGGGAAGGCGGAGCCTCCGGCGGCGAGCCTGGAGACCACGCGGGATCGCGGCGCGGCTGGCTCAAGAAGGCCCCAGGCGGGCTCGCCGGTCCCAGCACCCACAGGGCCCAAGCGGCTTGGGGAACAGCAGCATACCTGGAGCAACGCCAAGGAGGACTTTTTTACTTTGAGCGGGGGCAGAGGCGAAGAGAGGGCCTCTGGCAGGTTTAGGTCGGCGCCGCCGGTGGCGCGCCGGAAGTTTAGGTGGGGAGGTGTTGAGTTGGTGGAAGGAGAGGATAGTGCAGAAGAAGGTGAAGTGAGAGAGGGGCCGGGCGGACGGGGGTCCGGTAATGGTGTTGGTTCTTTGTTACAGGTGTCACGGGGCCTGGGTGCTGCGGCGGCCCGGACACAGGCGAGAGGTAGATCGGCGGACTGGAGAGTCGAGGAACGACGAGGGGATACGTTGCTTGCAGGTAAAAGCGGGATGACGCCACGGATGGTGTCGGTGGGGGTAGGGGGGGGAGGGGAGGTGGGGGCGAGTGATCGGTTATGCAAGGGGAAGTATGTGGCGGACCGGGGTGTGGGGACGGATGTGGCTGCGCTTGGGGGTTCGGGCGGGGACACTACGGGGTTGCCGGAAGGTAAGGTGGAGAAACCGGAGGTAGGGGGCAAGGCAGGCAGCGCAGCAGCGGACAGCGCAGCAGCGGGCAGCGCAGCAGCGGGCGGCGCGCCGGCAGAAGGAGAGGGCGCGAAGAAACCTGACAGCAAGGAGTTAAAGTTTAAACGACTTCCGTATATGGGGGTCACGAAGCCGCTAGGGGCGCATTTGATGGCGGCTACTAAAGAAAAGATATGGAAGGGAGAGTATGTGGAAATGTTAAAGCTTCTACATAGGGAAGTTCGGTCGAAGGAAGGGTCAAAGGAGGAGGAGTACGAACTACAGAAGCGCCCGAGGGTGCCGCTTACAATTGAAAACTGGACAGCGGCATTCCTGATTTTCGCGAGCGTGTATTGCGAGAAATTCCCAGAGAGGTCGGTGTCCCTGTTTAAGTACATGGACGTTATCAGGAAGGCTCAGATTACTGGGGGGGGATATGCGTGGGCGCAGTACGACGAGGAGTTTAGGGCGAGAATGGCGTGGGACACGGAGGCACAGTGGGGCGAACTGGATTCCGATTTGTGGCAGCACACGATGGGTCTGGCGGGATCGGGCAAAACTATCTTCACCGCCAGCGGGCTCCCGATCATATATCAGCCCTTTCAAGGGCGCCCCACCCGTGGAGGGGTGGGGGCGGGAGCCAAGAGCCAGCCCGGGACCGCGGGGCCCTGCTGGGATTTTAATAGAGGGGCGTGTGCCAGGGAGCACTGCCGTTTTCGACATGAATGCTCAGCGTGCGGGAGGTATGGGCACCCGGCGTCGCGATGCTGGGGCCCGACCGGGCAGCAGTATGGAGGCGCACACACGGCGGCGGGAGCAACACGACCAGGGGGCGGGCAGCAGTATGGGGGCGGTCGGGGTGGAAAGGGACCTGGGCCGAAGGGCTCATACGCCGGTTAGAGTGGACAAGTTGACGGCGGCCCTACGCAATTACCCAGACGCGGGGGCTGCGGAACGTCTACGGAGCGGGTTTCGAGACGGTTTTCGGCTGGGTTACGAAGGTCCGCGGGTGCGTCGGTGGGCGGACAATTTGAGATCAGCAAGGGAGCACCCGGAGGTGATACAGGCTAAACTAGACAAGGAAGTTCAAGAGGGGCGCATGGCAGGGCCTTTTGAGGACTGGCCAATGACGGACTTGATAGTGTCCCCTATAGGTGTGGTGCCCAAGAAAGAGGCAGGACAGTTCCGGCTCATACAACATTTGTCGTGGCCGGACGGAGGGTCTGTTAATGATTTTATCAGCGAGAGTGAGGCCACAGTGGTGTACTCCTCGGTGGAGGCGGCAATGGCTTTGGTGGTGAAGGAGGGTAGAGGCGCAGTGATGGCAAAATGTGACATCAAGTCGGCTTTCCGGTTACTGCCTGTTCACCCAGACGACTGGGGCCTACTGGGGATCCAGTTTCACGGCCGCTGGTATGTGGACAAGGCGTTACCGATGGGCTGCTCGATGTCCTGCGCGCTCTTTGAATGTTTCAGCACGTTCCTGCAGTGGTTCTTTACGGAATGCACGGGTCACCAAGGAGTCACGCACTACCTGGATGACTTTTTCTTGGTCGGGGCGCCGGACTCCACGAACTGCCAGGTAGCTCTGGACAGGTTTCAGGAGATCATGGTGGACCTGGGGGTGCCGTTGGCACCGGAGAAGACAGTGGGGCCAGGCACGGCGCTGTCTTTCTTGGGCATTGAGATAGACTCACAAAGGATGGAGGCACGGCTGCCGGCGGACAAGAAGCAACAGATGCTGGGGCTGCTGCAGATGATGGTGGCCAGGAATAAGGTGACGGTGTTGGATGTTCAAGTGCTGCTGGGGCACCTCAACTTCGCGTGCAGGGTGGTGCGGGTCGGTAGGACGTTTTGCAGGCGCCTCGGCCGGGCTTTGGCGGGGAGGAGGCCTCCACATCATCGCGTGCGCGTGTCGGCGGGGGTGCGGGAGGATTTGCGGATGTGGCGTTTTTTCCTGCACCAGTTCAACGGAGTGCCCTTACAGCGGGACGTGGACTTGGTGTGGGATGTGCAGATCTTCTCGGACGCTGCGGGTAGCGACGGTTTCGGGCTCTACTGGAACGGGAAGTGGTGCGCAGAGAGGTGGCCCCCGGAGTGGTCGGGAGGCGGGAGGAGCATTGCGTTTCTGGAGCTCTTCCCTTTGATTGTGGCGATCTGGCTGTGGGGAGAAGTGCTGGCGCATCGGCGAGTGACGTTCAATGTGGACAATATGGCAGTGGTGCAGGTGGTAAATCGCCAGTCCGCCAGGGATGAACAAGTGCTGAAGCTGCTGCGGGTGTTTGTGCTGGGCTGTTTGCGGCATGATATTGCTTTTCGCGCGGTACATGTCCCAGGAGTTGACAATGACATTGCGGACGCTCTATCTCGTTCGCAGTGGGGGAGATTCCGTGGGTTAGCCAAGGACGCGGAACGGGACCCGACTCCGCTGCCGGCGCAGATGTGGGACATAGGCAACACCGGATGTTGCAGCTGGTTCTAGGATCCTTGGCAGAGTCAACCAGAACAGCGTATGTGGCAGCCTGGGGGGAGTTTGTAGCGAATGGGGCGCGGTGGCGGCCGCCCGGCAGGGACAGGCAGGAAGAGGTGGTGCAATATTTGCTGGAACTGATTGGAAGGGGGTTGTCGAGAGTGACGATAGCGGGTAAGCTGGCAGGGATCGGTTTCATGGGTAAGCTACTGTGGGGATACGCCCCGACTGCAGGTGAATTGGGGTCCAGGATGTTGGAAGGTTGGGCGCGTGAATGCGGGCGGGGGGGGGAAGTGCGGTGGCCGGTGTCAGTGGAAATGTTGGGCAGAGTGGTGCTGATGCTGCCGCGTGTGTGCAAGGATGACAGGGAGGCATGCTTGTTTGGGACACTAATGGTGTGGATGTTTGCGGGGGCCTTTCGGGTGTCGGAGCTTTTGGGCTCCAAGGCTGAACGGGGCGTGGATTGGGCTGAGGTCCGAGTGTCCCAGTCGGAAGTGCGATTATGGTTACGAAAGTCCAAGACAGACCAGAGGAGTGTGGGGGCCTGGGTGACCATGGTGAAAAGGGGGGAGGGCGGTGAGTGCCCGGTGCTTTGGGGCAGGAGATGGATGGCGGTGGGGGATGCGAATGGCCTGGTGTTTCGGCACGCGAATGGGAAGGGGGCGACGGGGCGTCAGCTGTTGGGAGTGTTGCGGAAGGCATTGGCGAGATTGGGAGTGGATGGGCGAAAATTTGGCACGCATTCTTTTCGGATTGGGGCGGCATCCGAGGCGCACCGTCAGGGACAGGGGAGGGGGGCCATCATGCGTTTGGGTAGGTGGTCGTCTGATTGTTATCAACGCTACGTGCGCGGAGCTGACCCGGCGCGTGCGCGCGTTTTGGCATTGGGGGGACAGTGTTGATTGACATATGTTTCTCATTCCAGGTTCGGTGGCGGGACCCTCGTCCCGTGAGATGTTGATCTGGATTGTGGGTCACTCGTTTGTGAAGAGGGCGAAGCTGCAAGCGCAAGACAGCTATTTTGGGGATGGTTTGGGGTTCAATCCTGAGTTGTTCAAGGTGTTTTGGTCAGGGAGGGGGGGGATGAGATGGAAAGAGTTGGTTACCACCCTGAATGGGTTAGTGTGCGGGGGGCGGTGCCCCGACGTGTTGGTCCTCCATTTGGGGGAGAACGATTTGGTACGGGAGACAGGTTTGGTGCTGATGAGGGCAATGCGACGGGATCTGGCAGAGCTGCGCAGGTGTTGGTCGGGGTGTACGGTGGTGTGGACTGAGTTGGTCCCGCGCAGGGTATGGCGAGGAGCGGTGAAGCCGCAGGCAGTGGACAAGGCGAGGCGGAAGGTCAACGTGGAGATGGTTCGCTTTTGTCGTCATGTGGGTTTCACGCGCATATGGCACAGAGACATTAAATATGATGCGCCGGAGATGTTTAGAGGTGATGGGGTACATTTGTCCCGGATGGGAATGGATCTATACCTGTTGGAGCTTCGGGAAGTGTTGGCGAAGTTGTTGGGGGTACGACGGGAGTAAGATGTTGGTGACGGGCTGAGAAGTGAAGGGGCGGGGGTGGGGGGGCAGGGAAAGGGGGGATGAGGTGTAACCACCTACCCCACTTTCCCTGGGTGGCGGAGTTTGGGTTGATGTTGGCCAAGTTTGGCTGGAGTTCGGGTCTTTATATTGATGTTTGGGGATTTGGGGAGCGGGAGCGGGGAAAGGGAAAACAGTTGTGGAGTTACATTAGAGGGGTTAGTTACAGTTGCAATAAGGCAGATAGGTCTGCAGGTTTTACAAGGTTTGGAGTTAAGATGTAGGGGAGGAAATGATACATGACGATGTTATGGAATTTGTATATCTGGATATGCAGGGTGGGGGGATTGTATCATGTGGGGATCGTAGGGGTGGAGGGAGACACAAACCTAAGGGGTCAGGTAACTAGATGTCTAGAGAGGTTTAGTTTTGTGAGGCGGTTGCCAGGGGGTTAATACATGTGATGTGCACCTGTTTCAAATAAAGCGGCCTTTTACACACAAAATGGTAGTCGGTCTTGATTGCCCCCTTCATCCCTCCCAAGGGGGATTTGGGGGGCAGCCGAGCCTCGAGGTCTGCCCCCCGGGCAGGTTTGGGAGGGGGAAGGGGCTTCATGGGCGCGGCCATTTTGTCGCCGGATGGGCTGCCTGGGAGAGCCCAAAGGCAGCCCAAATCCTACCAATTAAGCCCAATTAACGGCTTTTGTAGGTTACCCGCTTCCGCCCAGCCACCATTTTAGGTATTGTAACCTGGTGGCTGGGTGTGTAGTTCTTAGCTTGTCCCTCCCTCCCACCCTTAAGTGAGGGTTTTGAGGGGGGTGGAATTTGGCGGCGGTTAATTTAGGGCAGGTGGCATTTGTTTGGGACAGGTGCGCAGGGGAGATTTTGCTGTATGGTTGTGTCGCTTGGAGCAGGTGCAGGCGGAGTTTGGGTTGATGTTGGCCAAGTTTGGCTGGAGTTCGGGTCTTTATATTGATGTTTGGGGATTTGGGGAGCGGGAGCGGGGAAAGGGAAAACAGTTGTGGAGTTACATTAGAGGGGTTAGTTACAGTTGCAATAAGGCAGATAGGTCTGCAGGTTTTACAAGGTTTGGAGTTAAGATGTAGGGGAGGAAATGATACATGACGATGTTATGGAATTTGTATATCTGGATATGCAGGGTGGGGGGATTGTATCATGTGGGGATCGTAGGGGTGGAGGGAGACACAAACCTAAGGGGTCAGGTAACTAGATGTCTAGAGAGGTTTAGTTTTGTGAGGCGGTTGCCAGGGGGTTAATACATGTGATGTGCACCTGTTTCAAATAAAGCGGCCTTTTACACACAAAATGGTAGTCGGTCTTGATTGCCCCCTTCATCCCTCCCAAACTAGCACGGTGGGCACAGGCGCTGTTCCACCTACAACTGGGACCGTGCCCACAACAGGCACCAACTTTGATTCCTGACAAAGGAGCTCGTGTGGTTGGCACTCTATGGCCCCGCTGCGTCTTACGTGTGGGGTTCTATAAATTGGGTGCACGTGGGAATAGGGGAGCCTACATCAAGCAGTGGGTGCAGCGTGAGCGGGTGGAAGGATGCTGGTGCCTGTGGCTGAATCGGCACGAGCGCTCACGTGGCGTCTCAAGTGCAGAATTTCAACCAGCCCCCTCGTTTCTTTAGTCAGTGGTAAAAGGAGGGAAGGAGAAGCACTGGGGTGGGAGTGGGCTGGTGCGGAGTGGGAGGGGGTGGGGGGGGGGGGGCGAGGCTGACGTTTTGAGATCCCCAGGTTGGGATTCAAGGTCCGTTTTTTGAAGGCTGGCGCACTCCATGTACATGCGGGGGTCATTCTAAATAAGGGAGGTGGATCGAGTCTCACGAGAACTGTGTAACAACCGCAACCCCAGTAGGAACGAGCTTCTTCAGGATTGTAATCATTCTAGAAGGATAGTTGATTTAAATAAACTATTAATAAACATTAGAGGAATATTTTGGGAGTTTCATTAGGAATATAGCATTATTTTCATTCAGAAGTGAAATTAGTGAATGTAAATAAGTTCCTTGCTAGTAGTGGATGCAACGTAGTATATCAATCGCATTGCAAACCATATAGAAAAGTAAAAACACTAGTAATGCAAAAAAAATCAGAAAGCATAAGGACTCTATTTAAAATTAAAATAGTATACTCAAATTAATTAGCATATTTGCCACGACAGACTCGACGTGTCCGACTGATCCTATTTCCCTATTCAGTTTACTTTCTGTGATCATTTGAAAGTTGCTGCTGATAGTTAAAAAAATTAATTAAAAAAAGACTGTTGCTCGCTCCGTAGTGCATTTAACCTATGGATTTTTGAGGAAAGCCATGTTAAACTCACTAGGAGTACATTATCGTTAACACTCTACTTACTTTTAAAATGTTATTCCCGTCCAGTCTTCCACTTGACAAAAATACACGGATGTTCTGTAGCGTGTCAAGCATCGTCTGTTTTTGTGGCTTCTTAGCTCTGTCTGCTGCTTAGTTTCAGCAACGTGAATACAGTTTTTTTTTTGGGGGGGTGGGGGGGGGGGGGAATAGGGCATTTGACCATTCACAGATTTGCGATAGCATGAACCAAAATAAAAGGAATATGAGGAGTTCAAGCTGAGCCACTGAGCCGAAAGGAAGCGGCCTCATAAAAGCTTTAAATAGTGTAGTCCTGGACAAAGGAGGAGCTTAAATATACATGCTTCTTTCTTCAAGAGGGCATGAGGTTGGGTAGTTAAACTCGAAATAATATATTCTTTTTATATATATCCTTTTTCCATCCTCTCTTTGTAGAGTTAGAGATCAGAAGACGGGAGGATGAGTACAGATGTTCAAGTAAGTAGCCTCTCCGGATGTCCTCTTCTGAAGCGCCCCTGCCCTTTGGTGGTGGTAGGCACACTTAGTTTTGAATCACAACAGAATGCATGAAGGACTGGTAATGTGTAGGCACATCTGCAAGCAGCGGTAGCAAAGTATAAAACAGTAACTCAATTACAGAAATGGCCTTGGCGCCAGTAATCTAATAATGCAAATGACAGTCCGTAAACTGAAGAGTAAAAATGTATGGTTTGAAAATAGCCAGGAATCCACCTGACTGTTCTTCTGAACTACTGTAAAATGTGTAAGTTTTCTTGACCATTCAAAAAATAAAAACACGGAGAACACACATTGTATTGAGAAGTCGAGTAGATATAGTGTGTATATTATGACTATCTACACACCTGCCCACAAAAGCAAAGTTAAATGTTTTGGTACTTAGGGGAATTTGACTATTTTATGATAGCTATGTTGATACACACACTTTTTGAAGTGATCTCCATGCCCCTCATAGGATACAAGTTCCATCAGGGCTAACTCTACTTTTCAATATTTGGAGCTGGTGATGTGAGCATAATTGCTTTGGATAATTACAACTTATTCCAGTGCTGTAGTACTACAGACTGCCACACTATTGTTAACAAAACTAGTTAATAATTTTAGAATATGTGTTCGCAGTAATTAGTATGAAATCTATAACACCTCAGTTGAAAACCTAGAAATCTGAGGTTTATGACAGTTTCACTGCCCAGCAGGCCCATCTAGTGTGGCTACTGCATCACAAACTTGTTTTAAATAGTTAGTTACTTGCCAGGTTTTCCAAAAGATGGGGCTGCACTAATAGATTTGGTTTTGTAAATGTAGGTAAAGCACTTAAAAAGACTGGTTTACACAGACCTTCAATACAGCGAACAATGTGCTGTTTTATTGGTTCTTTTATTGTATGATTTATTGTTGCTGTCATCCTACCGTAATTCTATTGTATTTTTTAATTACCGTATATTTACTTCACAATTGCTGTTTTTTTGGTGTATGTTCATTTAGTAATCGTTAGTAATTTACCCTACTGCACTTGTACCCATTGGTATGTTCTCTTGAAATTTAGCTGCTGTCAAACTCTCAGGATGTTGTTTCTTAGAACAAAGTGTGTGCATGTAGAAAACCTCTCACTTCATTCATGACCGATTTTCTTCTGACCCCTACGCATATATTTAGCTCTTTATATTTACCTAATCGTTATCTAGCTTACTGTATACCTCCCCCGCCCCTTCCGCTGGTGTTTTAGCAGCGATTTTGCCTACACCTGTTTTATCAGTTTTCCTGTACACAACAGATTAGAAGGAAAAGACAAAACCGAAGATGTACTAAAGCATGACCAGATAAAGCTCTATGGGCCCGATGTAGGTAGGCATTTACCGGTCGGTAACGGCCGAATTCGGCCGTTACCGACCGGTAAATGCCTTTTCCTATGTAGGAGGCATTTATTTACAGATTCGGTATTTTTACCGATTCTGTATTTACCGAATCGGTAAAATTACCAAATCAGTAAGTACAGACTCGGTAAAAATACCGAACCTGTAAATTCTAATGTAGGTAGCACTGTTGACAGTACTAGAGGCCTCTAAGAATTCGTTATTTACCACCCAATACAATTGGGTGGTAAATAAGGAATTCCTGTGTACATGCACATCTGTGCATGTACACCTGTGCCATGTGGCACACACATGCCCTAAGGGCATGTATGTGTGTCACATTGCACCCAAGCCAAAAACAGGGGTGCTACAGGGTGTCAAAGTGACACCCTGTTCCCCCTGGCAGGATTCGGTAATTACCGATTCAGTAATTACCGAATCCGTATGTGCCATTGATTCCTATGGGCTTCAAGGCCCATAGGAATCAATGGCAAACACAGAATCGGTAATTACCGAATCAGTAATTACCGATTTTTTACCGATGCGGTAATTAATTCGGTAAAAATACCTACATCCCCATTGCCAGTTCTTAAATACCGAATCGGTATGATTCGGTATTTAAGAAGTTGTAATCTGGGATTACCTACATCGGGCCCTATTTGTCCTAGGCAGCGTCTGGTGCTTAATTGATATGTCTGCTGCTGGTTGAAGTGGCCACCTTTAAGGAGCAGAAGAGAAAATATGCTTTTTTTCTGTGCTTTTCTGCTTTGAAAAGCTTGTGCTGCAGGGTGGTAGGCTGTATTCCTGGGATCATCATGAAAACCCTTATTGTTAAATAGGAGGAAATATAATTTGCAGGCAAATTACAGAGGAAAGGAGTGGGCTCAGGGAGATCTCGTCCTTTTTAGGTCTTGCCTAGGTAGCGCGCATGCGCAATCTCTCAAGACATGCTGTATCTACTGTATGGGTATTCTTCCACTTCCCCGGCCTTCAGTTGACATGGCATGTCAGAGCGTGTGGTTTAAATGCCTCTTGAGTACAGAGCCGCTACTATTCTACTGGGCCTCTATGCTGAAATCAGAAACGTGTTGGAAACTTGCGGACCACCATCTGCACCTGCCCCCAATCCTGCAATTGTCTAGGGATGCGGGCTGCCCATGAAGCAATAGCCTGTCCCATGCAGAACAAGAGTTACTAGAACATACGTGGAAATACCAGCTGCCTTCAGCCATGAGCTGTGCAACTGTTATATACCAGGTTTATGGTCCATCCCAGCCATATTTTGCACCGGCCTAATGCCCATACCACCAGGTATGCAAATCCCCTTTATTTATGCATAGATGCCAACATTTGATCAATGTTTAATTTCTCATTTGCATTAACCTTCATTTGAGAGCTTGAATCGATAGTAGCAATCTCCAAAAAGGCAAATCTTTCCACACAGTTCCAGCCCACACTTTTCAACACCATACATTTCCAATCCATACCACATAATTCAACACAAAACCAGATAATTCAACTCAACAACACACCACACACATCCAATCCACAACCCACAATCCCACTACATGCCACAAAATTAAACAGCACACTACATAATTAAACTCTACTACATACCACTCCACAAACTGCCATTCCACTTAATTACACTACATAACACACAATCGCAGTCCACATAATTCCAGTACAATTAATACCATGTAATTACCAACCACATAATTCCACATCACACCATGCCACATAATTCCACTACACAAATCCACTCCACTTCTATCACTCCACAACACGCAATTCCAAGCCACACAATTCCACAAATAACTAATCCAACCCACATAATTCCACAGCACATACATACACTCCATAACACATGGGTAAAAAAAAACATTGCCATTTGCAATGCCAAATGCTCTAACACAAACAAATGCGAGACCGATTGCATTGCAAATGCTTGTTCCTGTTTGTGCTACTAATCACCTTCTCTATTTTCTTCCCTTTTTCCCTGTTGTCCATGCTCACATTATGACTGTAATTTTTTCTTTCTCTCTTTTTCCTTTTTTTGCTTCAAATTCTGTTTATTAGAATTTTCTTTTAGATTGAAACAGAAAGATTGACATGCGTAACATTAGTCAAGGAAAAAGCAGCCCAGAGTTCCAGATCTCACATGTAGGTTACAGCTTCTACACGAGGTCTGTGGCGAATACACTTTTAACAAGCATTTACAATGCAATGGTTTCGCCTTTGGAAAAGTTTGAGCTATTGGCATTGTATATGACAAAAAATATATTTATGTGTTGTTTTTGAAAATAGATAAATAAATGGCATTGTTATTTACATTGCCATTAGCTTAATCTCTTGCAAATGTGAGACTTATTGTACCCTACGGATGAGCTCTGCAGACAGCAATTACAACCACACACACACCTAGAGCCACACACACCCAGAGCCACACAGACACACACCCAAACACACACAGAGCCACATACCCACACACCCAGAGCCACACACCCACCCACCCAGAGCCACACATACACACCCTAGAGCCACACACACCCGCACACCCAGCTGTAAAACAGCACATGACAAGTATGAAGAGAGTGATACCGACAGGAAATGAATTGTCTAAGTGTGATACGACCTTGGTGCATAAAATTATGCACACATATTATACAATAAAGAGGCTGTACTACTTCTGTCTATAATGCCCTAAAATGTCTGTCAACAACAAACAAGACTTGCCATCCACTGTGGAGTGGCCTGAAATTGAAGCACTATTGAAACTAGTATTTGCAAAGCCAATAGGGCTGCCTCTTCGTTGAGGGAAGTGTTTGGTGATATTTTGGCGAATGCGTGTGTGACCTCAAGCGGTCTTTAAAATAAAGTATCAGAGCAAAACAACATCTTGGGCTACAACAATATGGAAATAGGAAATCTGGGAGCAGGACCCTTCGCTGATCAGCCTGCATTAGCATAGTTATGCTACACTCTAAAAGAAGAGAGATATGGATCGAGTAAAAAGATGAAATCGGCATTTTAAGTGGTGAACTTAAAAAGGCATACATAGCAAAATATTGCATGGTAGATACTTTTGACAGAGGCGCAGTATTTTTTATTAGATCGTTAAAATTCAAAAAGATTGTGTAAACATGTGGAAAGTTGTAAGCACCAGTAAACTTTAAGACTCAGCATAAAAATACCCAGCACAAGTGGCCAAAAGGCAATAGAACAGAATAGCGAAGCAAGGGCTCCAGGGATCAAGAAGAAGGACATACTAACAAAGATGTAAGTGCTTGGAGTCAGGAGGGTAAAAGTTGAAAATAAAATAAAGAGCTTTCGAGACAGTGAGCATGTACAGCTCCAAAGACAATTAATTGAGCTAAGAGCTAAAGGGTGCAGAAGAGACTAAAGTGATCTAGTGAATGGGAGGAGGAACTATAAAGAACCATACAGAGGTACAACTCAATAGAGAATAAAACACTACTGAGCAAAGACAGAGTTTATCGAAGATTGCAGGGACACAGAAGGAAGAGCTCACAAGAGAATAAATGGTTTGATATACTAGAAGGCAATACATTAGAGGCTGCCAGTACACAGGGTTCCAGGGATGAGAATTAAGGTGTGACCAAATAACAAATAAAGCACTTCAGATACCGTCAATGTAGGTAGAGCTCATTGGATGAAAAGCCAAGGGTAAAAATGAAAGAAAGTCTGGAATAAATTGAGAATTAATGGCTCCAGAACCAAGCAGAAGTACAGCAAGCTCTGGTGATATTTAGGAGTTAGAACCAAGAATTAAGGCTTCTAGAGAGGTGGATATAGTAAAGGAAAAACAGACTGAAGGGATATAAATACATGAAAGATGTGCATCTCTGCAGACACAAGACTTTAGGGAGTAAGAGGTACAGCTGACAAAAATGTTTGAGCTATGCACCGAATAAAAGGTGTGGGAAAGAAGAGGGAGGGGCGCCGATGTACGGGGCACGAGTACGACAGACAATTAAGGTATTTAGAGGCCAGAGGAAGACAGTTGATATAGTGAATTAATTCGGGGGCCAGGAGAGTAACACTATGCAGATAACAAAGAAATCTCTGTGAACAAAATAAATGAGCAGCAAAAAAAATCCTCTAGAGACCTGCCTCTGAAGGGTGACTTATCCATTGCGTCTCAAAAGGTGCAGCAAAAAGTAGGACCATGCTGATCATAGGCACTTTATCCCATGGCATTGTGATCATGGGCACTTTATCCATTGGTTTTGTATGAACCTGCATCAAACCACAAACAGCCTATATTGATAATTCATGTTGTGAACACGACATTTCGCCTCGGACCAATCGAACATGCCCTCAAACACCTGACTGCCTGCCTGCCAACTATTCTATAAATAATCTATATATAATGAACCCCGACCTACCTTCCACCCACAACGCTCTAACCAATGAACACGTGCCATCAGACTACGCACTCAGACATATGACCAACTCAGATATTTCAACATCCTACTACAAAAATTGACAAAGCAAAACCTTTCCAACAAACTGCAAGGCCAGCATGCATGTAGTACTGCCAGCCCCACGTTAGTGAACTGTCTGAAAACTGCTGAATCAAAGCGCAGTGGTAATGGCCAAGGGTTACAGCCACCAACCAAGGGAGTACTGTAACAGTTGCACAACACGACCACCCACTTTCTGAGAACTCTGCCACATCCGCACAAGGAGTAAGAACACCAGTGCCCAAACCACAGAAAGCAATTTAACCACTGCCTAACCCAGTAAGAACAAGCATTTGAAAGTGGTGCGGGAACGGGCACACAGAGAGCGGGAGGGGGGCAGGGGCGGGAATGGGCACACGGAGAGCGGGAGGGGGGAACGGGATAAAAACAAAATTATAAAAAAATGCTGCTTACCTGAGCACATAGCAAACAAGCTTTTACAAGTGGTCGGGAACGGGCACACGGAGAGCGGGGGGGGGGCATGGGCGGGAACGGGCACACGGAGAGCGGGAGGGGGGGCAGGGGCGAAAGCGCTATTGAGCGCTGGGGCACAAATAACCGACGCTCGGTGAAGTGTATTGAGCAGGGGAAATAGTGGTCGACGGGCCCCGGCGCCATCTTCGGCGGAATGAGAAAACACGCCCTGACAGAAAAAAAAAAAACAACACGCCCACCGCCGAGATGACGTGCACAGAGGGGCAGAGAGGGAAAAAATCGCTGGAACGCCCCCGAAACTGGTCCGGCCTTGACGGACAGATCCGGCTTCCAATGGCTAGCCTCCATTTATGGAGCTAGCCAATGGGAGCCGGGGGACGTTCCTGTAGCCCTTATTGTAAACAATAGATTTCGCCTGCACCGAAAAGCTGCGCAGAGCGCATCCTTCGGCGAGGCGAAACCTAAAAATCAGCACAATCATAACATGTTGCAATCAGTCAGCATATATTCTATTCTCTCACGCTCTTTCTATCCCCTCCATTTCTGATCTCCCTTTCTTTCTCAAAACTCAGTCATCCTTGTCCCATTCATTTTTCTCCATGCCCACTTCCCCCTTTTTCCCTTTGTATCTCTTTCTTTACATTATTTCTTTCCTATTGTTTTCTATTTTCCTCTGTCGTTCCTTCCCTATTTCCTATCTTCTTTATTATTTTCCCTCTCTCCTTATTTCAAATCAATATCCTTCTTATTTGTTTCTCCTTTTCTCTTCAAGTCTAGTTTCTTCTACTCTGTCTGTCTTCCTATATTTTTTATTCTGCTTTTCTCTATTTCTCATCTTTCAACATTTATGCACTCCCTTGTATCTCTTTTTTCCATTTTACGATCACCCTTACTATTGGTCTCCAGTTTTGTGTTCTCTTATATTTCAATTTCCCTTCTCTAGCGTCTCTCTAGCTCATCACCTCTTTTTTCTCACCCCGTTCATTTATCTTACTCCCCTCCCATTACCTTCCCTTTCTTCCTCCTATTACTTTCCTCCTTTCTATTTTGCCTACTTCCCTTTCTCAGCTTCCTTATGTCTCCCTTCTTTTCCTTCTCCTTTGCGCTGTTCCCCTTTTTTCCTCCTTTGCTTGGTCCGACTTACTAACTCAACCTCCAAATTCTTTAGGTCTCGCCTACGCAGCATGCATGCGCTCCATAGGAGGGCCTTTAGCCCTCGCTCTGCTCATTTTCAAGCACACACTCGTGGCAGCATCCACCTTGCCGGAGCGAGCAGAAGCGCGCCACAAGCACGAGTGCAGTGCTTGAAAATGAGCAGACTGCACGAGCATGCACACACGCACGCACCACTCCCGGGCTTGTTTCTTTGGCAACTGTCACTTAAATGCAATGCCTCTCCTGCCTGATCATGGCTATCCTCTCACCATAGTTGTGCAGTTTGTTCACTTGGGTTCACAAATACAGGAAAGGAGACATTGCCTCCTTTTAGCTGGCTTTAGTTCTTTGTTATTTATTTAATATTATTTTCCCACTTTAAATTGCCTCTACTGCCATTAATTGCTTTGTCACTGTGAGAATAATTAATGCCAATCCCTTCTTCCCTGCTTCTGGACATCTATATGCTTATTTGTCGCACTGTGAGTCCGTTGTGTAGTTTACTTGACTTGCCAAATATCGCTCCTATGTATTGTAAGGAGAGACGCCCGACTTCAACATGGCTTCCTTTTTGTCACAAGATCCTGCATCCGAGATATCGAAATTCCTGGTAGGCATCACTCTGCGGAATTTGGCGGCTTTGGCCTTTTTGCTCGCGTCAGCTGAGTCTAGTGGGTGCTCCTAGTGACGCTTCTGACACTAGGCAGCGGAATATTGTAGTTGTCGCATCAGTGGGGGCGCTAATCTTCCAGTCAGTTTGCTTGGCAGGCTTGGGACCAGGAGGAGGTCGCGAGGTCTCCCACACTGCTCCTTCAGCACGTGCAGTGCTGGTGCTGCAAAGGATTTACTACTGGACCTGCACCCGGAATGGCTCATGTTTTGAGACCGTCTCTTTGTGGGGTTACAGAGTGAGCCATTACCTTCTTTGTCGCGCCAAATGTCACAGCATCCGATTACTATTCAGCTGTACGACAGAGGGTTGAGCAATAAGGCCAATATTTACCTGAGTTTCTTTCTTTGGCCATGCGGTTACCAGTCCTGTTCTGCAGAGAGCTCTTTAAGTCTTCAACCTCCTAAGAAATGCCTCAGGGCAGGCAAACTAATTGTGTTATCTGTGTGCTGCAATCAAGGAGAAGAGCGCTGGCTTGGTCACACAGCCTGGGTGTGCATTCGAACCAGTAGATAAGAGCTGCAACAACGAGACAAGGCAGTATTTTCCACTATTTAAGAAAATAGAATACTGAACATACGTTTGATGATCCAAACATTAATTATGTTTCGTTTCACCAGCATTTTTACACAGGTTTATTAATCACTTTCTTCTCGTGAATAAGCGATAGAAATTACTGGAAAATACGTTATAGAAGGAAGATGATGTCTACCAGAAAGACATACTTTATGTAATAGCAAAAGTATACCAAGAGACAAGTGTCGGCAAACAGCATTTGAAAATCCTGTGTTGTCATATTTCTAACATAATACATCTTGTGCACCTAACAGAGAAACATTGATTAACAAATTAGAAAATAAAATGCATACTTGGAGAACAAAAATACAACAGTCACTCCTTTTAGATCAACCTGTTCATCTGAAATATACAGATATATTTTTTGAATATGTCAAAATGTACAGTTTTGAACTTTTTCTTTTTTACCCAGAACGTAAAGACAATGCATCCCCTGTAATTATATACCCACCGATAGGCCTCATGTCACACGTGACCGTTTCAACCAGTGCTGTCTTTATATCCAAAGGCATGTGGCATTCTTGGACATTCATTTCCACAGGTATAATGGAAAACATGAAACTACAAGCCCCAGAGAGCAAGGGACCACTTGATAAAAAGCTAGAACTGGCTGATGGTGCAGCACATGACATGGGACCACGTGGCAGCTCCACAGCCATCATTCCGTGGTTTTCCAAAACAATTCACACCACGTGTGTGGAAAGCACAGGGGTAGCATTGGTGATTCATTGCTCAGACAGAACTCCTCGCCACTCTGCTCTAAACCGAGGAGCCAACAGAAATAGCATCACAGCTTCTTCGTTGCTTGCACGGTGTGACTTTAAACAAGTGCCTCCGTTTACTCACCTCCCAAAACTGTAAGCGTGCCTCGAAGCACTTTGGTTTGCAATGCGAGAAATGCAGAAATCCATGGAAAATGAAACAATGTAAACTTTACCCAGCTAGCGCATGTTTTCCCATCCATGTTGTGAGTAATTCATTCAGGCCTGCTTGTAGCATTGCATTCTGGTACTTGTAGTATTGTTTTGCTTCAATATAAATACAGGCAATAGTTGATAGACTTAATTAAGTAAAGTAAAGTAACTGTGGTAGGTCCCTTGCTAGCACATCTGTGAACAAGGACTTACAAAGTGAGCAAAAGGCAGATATTTTCATTGAAATGGAATACACAATATATTACAATATGCTAGGGTGAAAGAATGGCACAATCCATAGTTGTACATACCCGAATTCACATCTAGTGAACCCATCTTCTGACTAACCTCATAGCAGGGTAACACAAAATGATCAATTCATCTTACAATATATGTGGAGGGTGAACTGAGATTCACACCTGTTATGGCGCCCCTGCTTAAACAAAACCACTCCGACCAGAACCTCCACTAACCTCCAGAAAAACAAGCGACCCTTGACCCTGTTCTCAGGCAGGTCGCTCACCACTCCGCATAGCACCACCTGTGTGTGGTCGTCCCTGAACCCGCTGCTGCTGCATGTTTGAAGTTCAAGGCCCGCCTACACCCGCAGGCTACCACCTGCGCCTCATCCCTGGTGGCCAGTGGTAGGCCCTAAGCTCCCTGCGTTCGATCTGCCCTTTTCTCTCTGTCAGCCTTGCTGTAATTGTGCTTTTGCTCCTGTATTGTGAATAATTGTATTTCGCCTTTTTAGTCCTTTTTGCACTGTTGTATTGTTTTGAACCCTTTTTTGCCTTCTGTATCCCCCGCCCGCTCTACCCTCCCGTTTTCCCCCCTGCTCGCCCATTTGCCGCCCGCTTCCGCCTCCCAACTACTCCTCCCTCCCACCTCCCCATATATGGCGCCCGCGCAGCAGATGCGCGCAGCGGACGCGTGCAGCAGTTGCATCTAAGGCAAGCCCGTCTGCGCAAGTCCGCGCCTGGACTGCTCCCAGCGCCAGACCCCCTGGCCCCCAGGAACACCACGACGCCCGACGCCGCTACGCCACCAGCAACCTCCATGAACTCTACACCGGACGACCGCACACCTGCTTCCTGGCCTTCCTGAAGCACACCAAAGGACCCTTCTCCTGCAGGACGCAACCACCTCAGATGCATACTACTGAACACCCGCTCTGCACGCCGTCGAACCCTGGGACCTGCTAGGCACATCCTCCCTGAACTTCGCCTTCCGACAGAGACCTGGATGAACGCCTCCTTGGCACCCAACATTGCCGTAGCCATCCCGGACGGCTACAAGATCTCCCACAGGGACCACACCAACAGAATAGGAGGTGGAATCGCCATCATCCACAAGAACACTCTCAGCGTCTCGACCAACACCGACGACACCCTCAGCATCGCTGAACACCTGCACTTCCAGATTCACACCGATCCCAACACCACTCTCAGAGGAACGCTCATCTACAGATCCTCCGGACCCCAGCCTCTGTTCAGCGAATTCATCGCCGACTTCATCAGCACGCATGCCCTTGCCTCCACAGACTACATCCTCCTCGGAGACCTGAACTTCCACCTCGAGAACAACAACAACACTAACTCCACCACCCTGATTGACACCCTCGCCAACCTCGGACTCAGACAGCTTGTCAAAACGCCCACCCACTCCGCCGGTCACACGGTTAACCCCATCTTCACCGCAAGCCCTCACGTCACCTTCAGCCACACCACCAAACTCCACTGGACCTACCATCGCTGCATCCACTTCACCTTCCGGAAACCCACTACGCACTACCGCAACCAACAGATCCCCCACCGAAGCTGGAGCAAAATCACCTAAGACCAGCTAAAGACCACCCTCGCCCGAAGCCCACCTGCCGAGCCCACCGACGCCGACACCACCCCCCGCAACCTCAGGTGTTGGATCAACAACTGCACCAACACTCTTGCCCCAATCAAGAATCCCTCCGACAGACACACTAACAAGAAAACCAGCTGGTTCACCACAGACCTCCAGGCCTCCAAGCAAACCTGCCATACACTAGAGAAGAAATGGCACCGCAAACAGACACCAGACAGCTACGCAGTCCACAAGGACGCCATTTATAGACACATCACCTTATCAGATCTGCCAAAAAGGCCTCCTTCAAGGACCGACTTGACAACAACGCGCACAACAGCAAAGAGCTCTTCAACATCGTGAAGGAACTCTCCAACCCCAGCTCCAACACCAACGACATCCCACCATCGCAAGGTCTGTGCGACTCCCTTGCCACCTTCTTCCATCGCAAGATCGCAGACATCCACGACAACTTCAACAACCTGACCGCCTGACACCCACCGACACCTCAGACCCCGCGTCCACCACCCACATCGATCCCCTGCTCACCTGGACCTACATAAACAATGAAGACACCATCAAAATCATGAACACCATCCACTCCAGCTCTTCATCAGACCCATGCCCACACCTCATCTTCAACAAAGCCAGCGCCACCATTGCACCATATCTCGGCAAGGCCATCAGCATCTCCTTCAAGACCGCAACGCCCTACTCAAGAAACCCAAGGCGGATCCGAGTGATCCCAAGAACTTCCAGCCCATCTCCCTGCTCCTGTTCCCGGAGACGGTCACAGAGAAGACTATCAACAGACAGCTGACCGGCTACCTTGAGGAAAACAACATCCTGGACCCATCCCAGTCTGGGTTCCGCAGAAACCACAGTACTGAGACTGCCCTCATTGGCACCACCGATGACATCAGGAACCTGATGGACAACGGCAAAACTGCGGCCCTCATCCTCCTGGACCTATCAGCTGCCTTTGACACTGTCTTTCACCGCACCCTATGCACACACCTTCACAACGCAGGGATCGAGACAAGGCTCTGAATTGGACCACCTCCTTCCTTTCCCAGAGTGTCAGCCTCCCCCTTTCCATTCCGAAGCTTCCGAGATCATCTGCGGCGTACCCCAAGGATCATCCCTCAGCCCAACATTGTTCAACCTCTACATGGCACCGCTCTCGCATGTCTCCTGACTGCACGACCTCAATATCATCTCCTACGCCAACGACACCCAGCTGATCCTCCCCCTCACCAAGGACCCCCTCACTGCCAAAACCAACCTCCACAAAGGAATGAAAGCCGCCGCAGGGTGGATGAAGAACAGAGAACAGCTGTAAAGATTGTAAGCAGCGCAAGAATCGCATGCGCCACTAACCTGAATCCTATGCCCAGCAGGAACGACGGGATGACTGTCCTCACAACCTCACACCGCACTTCACCCAACCACGGGACAACCACCGCAATTGGTGCGAACACAGTCGGAGGTCGCAAGGGGGAATCTGGGGATGAATGAAGGGGTCTTCTAAGCTTCTCAAGACGAGATTCGGATTCAGCAGCTTTACTGGGAAGACCTCCCACTGGTGTAAGCGTTCTTTTCCGTGTAGAAAATCAGGGTTACTGGAAATACAGGAAGTCTATACACCAGCTGGTGAAAGTTAATGCACTTTTCTCTCCAGCTCCTGTAACAAGCTCCGAAGTTGAGACTCACTCCGGTAATCTTTTCGAACGTGTACTGAGTACTAAAATCCCAAAATACTTCTTTTGGGATTGGCTTGGATCAGGAGTCGATAATCCCCTCAATGCAGGAAACCAAAAGCAAAAACAACTTAGGGGTGTGTGCGAACCGCACTCTACCTTAAACCAGGCGATAACCTCAGAGACTGCAAACAAGAGATGCAGAAGAGAGCGAGCCCGCTCTCCGCAGTCTTTTCTCCACAAGCGCGGCTTTGTTTTACTCACAGAGACGCGCTGAAAAGTGATGAGCTGGCCACGCAGGCACTTCGTCGTCGCGGCGGGTGTCTGCTCAACTGACCACGCAGGCACTTCGTCGTCGCGGCGATCAAAACACAGGCTAGTCAAAATACTCCAGGACAGGAACTCCGAAGCATGAAACAACATGGAAACAAACCAGGAACAGGATTGACAAGCCCCGTTTTGTTCAAGGGGAGGAGCTTAAGTAATATCCTCCCACTGTGCAGCCTCCTGGCGCCGCTTGGCCTTCTGGGACTGGTAGTTTTTCTGCCCATACCTCACAAAGTAGTATTTGCGGCAACTTGCCGCTCTACCAAGGGCGTTCACTACAGAACCCCCCCTCAAGGACTGCCGTCCCGGCGGTCGTCCCGGCTTTCCAGGAAAATTGTCGTGGAAAAGCGCAACCAAATCAGGACAATGTAAGTGGGCCGCCGGTTCCCAAGAGCGGTCTTCGGGACCGTAGCCCTTCCACTCGACCAGATACTGGACCCTACCCCGTACCATACGGGAATCCAGTATGGACTCCACTTCGTACTCCTCCTGCCCATCCACTTCCACGGGTCCAGGACGGTCAGGCAACCTAACACTCGGGAGGCAAGGCCGTAGAAGTGATACGTGAAAAACCGGATGTATGGACCAGGATACCGGTAGAGAGAGTTTCATGGCCACGGCGTTGATCACTTCACAGATACTATACGGCCCAACGTATTTAGGCTTCAGTTTGTTGGCGCCACGCAAATGCAAGTTCTGGGTGGAAAGCCAGACTTTATCTCCCACCTTGTACACTGGCTCCCGGGATCTCTTCGTATCTGCATACATCTTCTGGGAGTTCTGAGCCTTCTGCAAATTGTACCGAGCCTCTAACAGTACGGCTCGGAGATGCGCATGGTGTTCCTGGATGGAGGGAACCAAGGAAACACCAGGCCATTCGAAAGGGAGTATATTCGGGTGGAACCCGTTCAAACAGAAAAAAGGAGAACATCCCAGAGTGGCATGCACCGCATTGTTGTACGCAAACTCTGCAAGCCATAATAAGGTGGTCCAGCTGGTTGTGTTCTGTAAGGTGAAACAGCGTAGGTATTGTTCCAGGGTTTGGTTTAACCGTTCTGTTTTACCATCCGTTTGCGGATGGTAGCTGGATGACAGGCGAGCGTCTATCTGGAGGATGGTACAGAGCGCCTTCCAGAAATGGGAAGTGAATTGTGTACCCCTGTCTGTGATCACCACATTCGGAAGCCCATGCAGACGCACAACGTTTTGCAGAAACACCTTCGCCAATTCGCCGGAGGTAGGTAGACTAGGTAGGGAGATGAAGTGACCCATCTTGGTGAGATGGTCTACCACTACCAAAACGACGGTTTGCTTCTCACACGGCGGCATTTCTACAATAAAATCCATGGACACAGTATGCCAGGGTTTGGGTGGAATGGGCAGAGGGCGTAACAATCCTGTCGGTTTAGCATGAGACGATTTACTCTGTGCACAGATCGCACAGTCTTTTATGTAATTCTTCACATCAGTCCGGACGCTGGGCCACCAGAAGGACCGTTCCACCGTAGAGAGTGTCTTGTATACCCCCAGGTGTCCTCCTAGTACTGAGTCATGGGCCCACTTCATCACCTTGATTTGCAACGCAAGGAGGGGAACATATAGTGCATGGTGATGATACGCTAAATGATCTTTTTCACAGCGATGATCCGGCTCTTCCAAGATCCATGCGGGTACATCTAGGTCAGTGAGGGCGATTCTAACGTCCTCGAGAAAGTCATCCGAGGTAATTAAGGCAATGGAGGCCTCGCTGTACTCGACACCCTGTAGGATCGAGGGTGATTCGACAGTTCTCCCTGTGTCATCTTCCCCCAGCCGGGAGAGAGCATCCGCCTTACCATTCCTAGTTCCTGGTCTATATCTGATGACAAAGTCAAAATCGGAAAAGAAAAGGGTCCATCTCAGTTGACGAGGGGTCAATGCTTTCGCGGTTTTCAGAAACAGGAGATTACGGTGGTCAGTAATGATCTCCACAGTGTGCACAGCTCCAAGAAGGTAATGCCTCCACTCCTCGCATGCTCTTTTAATAGCCAATAGCTCCTTGTCCGTGATGGAATAGTTGACTTCACACGGAGTGAGTTTCTTTGAATAGAACGCCACAGGATGAAGCTGTCCTGTAGAAGGGTGTCGTTGTGACAATATGCCGCCAAGAGCATATTGGGAGGCGTCCGTTTCGAGGATGAAAGGCAACTGAGGGTTTGGGTGCCGAAGGATGGGGGCTTGTGTGAACTTCAACTTGAGAGTTTGAAAGGCCTTTTCTGCTTCTTCTCCCCATTTGAAGGAAACGTTCTTTCGCAAGAGAGACGTGATGGGGTGAATTATTTTGGAGAAGTCCTGGACAAAGCGCCTATAATAATTGGCGAACCCAAGAAAACTTTGAACAGATTTGATAGTCTGCGGCGTTTTCCAGGAGAGTATGGCCTCGACTTTTCTCATGTCCATCCTAAATCCTTGGGCATCGATCACGTAACCCAGAAAAGCCACTTGTCTGACGTGAAAAAGACATTTTTCTAGCTTGGCATACAACGAGTTACGCTGTAGTCTCTCCAACACCTCCTTGACGTGCGTAATGTGTTCCGAGAGGGAGGCAGAGTACACCAGAATGTCGTCAATATAGACGATACAGAAAGACTCCAAACACCCCCGCAACACCTCATCCATAAAAAACTGGAAGGCGGCGGGGGCGTTGCACAGTCCAAACGGCATCACCCGATACTCAAAGAGTCCGAATTTTGTTCGGAAGGCCGTCTTCCACTCGTCCCCAGTCTTAACTCGCACGAGATGGTATGCCCCTCGAAGGTCCAGTTTGGTGAAATACCTCGCCCCTTTAAGTTGATCCATAAGCACGGGTATCAAGGGCAATGGGTACCGGTTTTTTACCGTTACCCGGTTGATGGCTCGATAGTCAATGCATGGACGCAATTCCTCACAGTCCTTCTTGGGGATGAAAAACATAGGCGACGAGACAGGGGAGGTGGAGTGTCAAATGAACCCGGTGGCCAAATTGTCGTCAATGTAGGTCCGTAGATACTGTGTCTCCTTTTCGGTTAGGGCGTACACTCTGCTGCAGGGCAGATCCGCACCTGGAACAAGGTCCACACGACAATCGTAGGTCCTATGTGGAGGCAGATGAGTGGCTTTTCTCTTATCGAACAAGGAGGCGTATTCGTGGTATTCCGCCGGTAAAACCGTGGCACAACAGAATCTGTCAACTGAGCAGGCTCCCGCCAGGCATGAGGCAGGTGTGGATTCTGAAACACTGCGGAGAAGGTCTCTGTCCTGGCAATGTTCTTGGCAATATTGGGATGTCATTCTAACTGTACGGGTTGACCAGCAAACAGAAGGGTCATGTAAAGTTAGCCAGGGCATGCCTAAGATAAGCCGGAATTGTGGGGCGTCTATGAGGTCGAATTGTATATATTCGTAGTGATGGGTTCCATATTCCATCAGTAAGGCCAGGGTATGTTGAGTCACGGGTCCCGATGACAAGTCAGTGCCGTCTACAGCCTTGACCAGCTCGGGCGTTGTTTTCCTGTCACAGGGAATACCCATTCTTTTTGCATAAGTTTGGTCGATATAGTTCCCTGTGGCTCCTGAATCCAATAGAGCGTCCACAAGAAAAGGTTTCTGTTTCGGTACCTGCAGGGTTACGTTTATGTTCATGTGTGCAACCGCAGGGTGAAGGGTGTTCGCGACGTACGAGGAGACCAGGGGAGACTGGAGTCCTGAATCAGTGGTCTCTGTCTGATCCAAGACCATTAGTTTTCCGACGGCTCTTCCGTCTTCAGGGAGGCCTGTGTTCTAGGAAATACATTTCTTCCGGAAGAAGAAGCCCGAGCTCTGCATTCGTTAACAAAATGCCCACTTTTCCCACAGTACATACATAGTTTGAGCCTTCTTCTCCGATCTCTTTCTTCTCTGGTGAGGGGGCCTCGTATTCCACCTATTTGCATAGGCTCTGGCCCTTCCTGTGGCTTGGTTTTTTCATCACTCGCTTGTCGAGCTCTAACCATGGGATAGGAGAACCGAGAGTCCCCTCTGCTCCGATCACCTCTCCGCTCCAGCAATCGATGGTCCAGTTGGACTGTTAAGTCAATAAGTTCCTCACATGTGGAGGGCAATTGCACCACCTGTGCTAAGACGTCCTTCAATTCCCCCCGGAGACCCTGATAGAATAGGGAGATTCTTTTCTGAGCCGGCCAGTCTGTCTCAACTATGAGGCGGTTAAAAGTCGTAATGTAGGACAAAAGGTCCTGCGAACCTTGGCGTAAGGTCATTAACTCATGGTCCAATGATATCATGTGCGACTTTCTGTCGAATAGTTTACGCATTTCAAGACAGAAATTGTCGAAATTATGTAGTACGGGATCATTCCGTTCCACTAAAGGAATGGTCCATCCGGATGCGTTTCCCCCCATATATGACATAACGAAGGCGGTCTTTGAAGAATCCTCCTGAAAGATTTGAGGTTTGCAAAGGAAATGAAGGCGACACTGGTTTAGAAAGGTCTCAAATTTTTTGGGATCTCCGTAAAACCTTTCGGGAGGAGCCAGAGGTATACCATGGGTCTGCAGAATATGTACCGTTGGGGTGGCGTCCGTGGACGTAGAAGGGGCTGCAAAAGTTCCCCCAGGTTGGAACGATGGAGGAGGGGGCAAGGTAGCAGGTCGTATTAGCGGTCTGCTACTAGGCTCTTTTTGGGCGAGATCAGACATTTCTTTACGTAAGTCTGACATTTCCTTGTACAAAGCTTGGGTTTCAGCTCGTGATGTTTGAACTTCGCTTTGCAATTCCGAGACGCTTTCCAACAAAGAGGTGAGTATAGTGTTTGTATCCATCGTCCGGGCTGGTTAGCGTTCTTGGGCTTGTCAATCTGTAAAGATTGTAAGCAGCGCAAGAATCGCATGCGCCACTAACCTGAATCCTATGCCCAGCAGGAACGACGGGATGACTGTCCTCACAACCTCACACCGCACTTCACCCAACCACGGGACAACCACCGCAATTGGTGCGAACACAGTCGGAGGTCGTAAGGGGGAATCTGGGGATGAATGAAGGGGTCTTCTAAGCTTCTCAAGACGAGATTCGGATTCAGCAGCTTTACTGGGAAGACCTCCCACTGGTGTAAGCGTTCTTTTCCGTGTAGAAAATCAGGGTTACTGGAAATACAGGAAGTCTATACACCAGCTGGTGAAAGTTAATGCACTTTTCTCTCCAGCTCCTGTAACAAGCTCCGAAGTTGAGACTCACTCCGGTAATCTTTTCGAACGTGTACTGAGTACTAAAATCCCAAAATACTTCTTTTGGGATTGGCTTGGATCAGGAGTCGATAATCCCCTCAATGCAGGAAACCAAAAGCAAAAACAACTTAGGGGTGTGTGCGAACCGCACTCTACCTTAAACCAGGCGATAACCTCAGAGACTGCAAACAAGAGATGCAGAAGAGAGCGAGCCCGCTCTCCGCAGTCTTTTCTCCACAAGCGCGGCTTTGTTTTACTCACAGAGACGCGCTGAAAAGTGATGACCTGGCCACGCAGGCACTTCGTCGTCGCGGCGGGTGTCTGCTCAACTGACCACGCAGGCACTTCGTCGTCGCGGCGATCAAAACACAGGCTAGTCAAAATACTCCAGGACAGGAACTCCGAAGCATGAAACAACATGGAAACAAACCAGGAACAGGATTGACAAGCCCCGTTTTGTTCAAGGGGAGGAGCTTAAGTAATATCCTCCCACTGTGCAGCCTCCTGGCGCCGCTTGGCCTTCTGGGACTGGTAGTTTTTCTGCCCATACCTCACAAAGTAGTATTTGCGGCAACTTGCCGCTCTACCAAGGGCGTTCACTACAACAGCCCTCTGAAGATGAACTCGGACAAGACAGAGGTACTCATCCTCGGCTCCACCCCCTCAGCCTGAGAAGACTCCTGGTAGCCTTCCGCACTGGCAGCAGCACCAACACCCACCGACCACGCACGCGACCTGGGGTTTATCCTCGACTCAACACTCCACATGACCAAGCAAGTCAACGCCTTCTCGTCCTCCTGCTTCAACACCCTCCACCTGCTCCGCAATATCTCTGGTGGATCCCCATTGAAACAAGAATAACGGTCACCCAGGCCCTCGTCGGCAGCAGCCTGGACTACGGAAATGCCCTCTACGCAGGAGCCTCGGCCAAACTCCTGAAACGACTAAAACGCATACGTTTTAGTCTCGCCTGATCCTCGACATCCCTCGCCACAGCCACATCACACCATACCTGAGAGACCTGCACTGGCTTCCCGTCAACAAGCGGATCACCCTCAAGCTCCTCACCAATGCACACAAGGCGCTCCGCAACACCGGACCAGAAAACCTCAACAGCCAACTCACCTACACCACAAACCGACAGCTCCGCTCCGCTGACCTTGCCCTCGCCACCGTCCCCCGCATCCGAAGAGCGACCACCGGCGGCAGATTGCTCTCCCACCTCGCCGCCAAGACATGGAACACCCTCCCCATCCTTCTACGGCAGACCCAGGAACTACTAACCTTCAGGAGGCTCTCGAGACCTGGCTATTCGAGCAGTAGCAGCACCCCTCCCACCCAGCGCCTTGAGACCCTCACGGGTGAGTAGTGCGCTTTACAAATGTTTTATTGATTGATTGATTGAGCATTGGCATAGCCAAAAGGTCTCTTCTTTGGGAACTTATAAGTGTTTAGTTGTACAGCACAATATCCTTGGTGCAACAACATCAACTGTTGCATGGCAAAACTCATTATAAGGTCCCAAAGGCGAGACCTATTGGCTATGCCAATGCTGGTTCCTCTTTTCTTGTTTCTCCTAAATTTCCCACCACCATATTGCAGTGCCTTCCTCTCTGCCCCATAAGCAGTCTTTACTCTCTCTCTCACTCCGATTCTTTCCTTTGGATTAAATGTTGTATCAGGACAGCAGACACCGGTGTTCTGAGGTACGTACCGTTCCAACTTGTACAAGACCGCTGTAGAGGAGTTTTGGCCGTTACCTTGGCTCTTGGACTCTTTTAACACCATCCCTGCTGATGGAATTCTCCTCCTGTGCTGGCCCTTATTGAATGGGTGTGGTCGTGACAGAACCATTCCGTCATCAGCACAGCCCAACCGTGACTGATGACGGAATGGTTCCGTCACAAGCATCGAAGGGGTGAAAACTTTGATGTGATTCGTGAAGAGAATACGAAGGCTCTGGGTTTTTACCCTCCAGACGAATTGATCAATTTGGAAGTCTGTGGGACGTTGAAACTTACTTATGATTTCTGAATCCAGGCCTCCAAGGATTATGAATTAAATACTTTTTGGAATCTAGTGACTGTCGGACACTGATTGAGCTTCACCTGGACCTTTGAGGGGTTCGTGGCAGCATACAGGGCTGCGAGCGTGACGGCAGGGACTCCAACTACCAGGAGTCCCTGCGAGACCAATCGTTGTCACCTGGCCCGCTCTCCCTGTAGCCACGCCCACACTGCACCGGTGGTAAAAGCAGCCTCTTGATCCCGCATCGGTGGGTTCTCCTTCTCTTTCGCCTGCAGACGGTGATTGCTGGGATTGTCTCCTGTACCTCCTGAGACCAACGCTACTGTTCGCCGGACCCGCTCAGTGGGTCCCGCTTCACCTGGACATTTGAGGGGGTTTGTGGCAGCATACAGGGCTGCGAGCGTAACGGCAGGGACTCCAACTACCAAGAGTCCCTGCGAGGCCAATCTTTGTCACCTGGCCCGCTCTCCCTGTAGCCACGCCCACACTGCACCGGTTGTAAAAGCAGCCTCTTGATCCTGCATCGGAGGGTTCTCCTTCTCTTTCGCCTGCAGACGGTGATTGCTGGGATTGTCTCCTGTGCCTCCTGAGGCCAAAGCTACTGTTCGCCGGACCCGCTCCGCGGGTCCCGCTTCACCTGGACCTTTGAGGGGGTTCGTGGCAGCATACAGGGCTGCGAGCGTGACTGCAGGGACTCCAACTTCCAGGAGTCCCTGCGAGGCCTATCGTTGTCACCTGGCCCGCTCTCCCTATAGCCACGCCCACATTGCTCACGTATAAATCCAGCCTTATAACCGCGTACGCGGGACGTGCGCGGGACGGCGCCGGGCGAAGCCCGGGCCAAGGGCGGGCCCGTTTGTGCCCATTCGTGACCAGCAGTGACCGGACCGGGCCACCCCTCTTACTTTTGTTGTAATTCTCCTGCACGCATTATTGGTCCACATGGCTGCACGGGAAACACAGAGTAAGTCCTCGCTTGCAGGAGGTTCTCTAACTGGAGGTATGGACACATTTCTTATCAGGGGCAAATACTATTATTGACACTGAAATTAACCTCCTTGAAAAACGTTTGTCTAAAGAACTGTCATCCATTAAGAGATCCTCCCTGGGGGTACTTGCTTATGCTAAATCACCTGTAAGATCACCTGATCCCGCCATCAGCATAGTGGTAGATCATCCCCCTCTTCTTGAAGCTGACAACCAGACCCCCGTGGAACTTGATGTTATTGTGCACGATATTCTACCTGAAATCAACCTAGTATTAGAAACTAACAATGTTTCCACTGCCTCTGAATCCAAAGTCATCTCTAAAATTCTTTTTTACAGGGGTCGAATCTAGGGGCTACTGCCAAAAGGAAAAGATCATATAATAAGAAAGCTGGTAGAAAATCGAAATCAGCCAAGATCCAACACGATCCTACTCCACCACTTACGATTCCTTCGACAGTTTCCTCTGTTAACGGGATATCTATTGAAAGCCTGGCCACTTTTTTTTAAATCGATCCTGTTTCCCCTAGAGGCTAAAATGGAAAAGATTGAACTTAGGTTGTCTAACATCGAGAAAACTACTGCCTCCATCCTAGCCAATGTTAACAAACTCAGTAGCTCCAACACCCTACAGATTACTCCTACCCTCCCTGTTACCCAACAAGTTAATGTAGCTCAACATCCTACCGGTCCTCCTAAGGGACCCCCCCCTCAGTACTTCAGGATCCATTCCAGTGTAATAATGTCCCCTCACAGTTACCTCCCGTACCCCAACCCAGTAATATCTGTCCACCTGGACCAATGATTGACGGAACAGAAGGTTCCCCAATTAAAGTCTCTAGAGCCCGTAGACCTCGTCTGCCTGACCTCCCCCCGGAAGCAAACCGTTATATGGTGGTTTTGGCTGGCGCCCCTGCCCTGGAAACTGGAGAAACCGAAACCTTTAGCTCCCTGAAAAGCAAAGTCGTAAAATGGCTAAACTGGAACAGACCCCTCCCGGCCCATCTTCACTTTTTTTGACTATAACCGGTATAGTTGTCTAGATGGCTTGGAGGGAGTGGACTGACTACACCCAACCTGTGATTCAATGTCTCCCCAACCTGAGTTGGGCAATGGTTCAGTGGACAAGGTAGATGTGGTCAATGAATTGTGTTTAGTTGAATGCTTGCTGCCCACTGAACCATCTAAAATGTTGTCTATTGAATCCCCCCCTCATCTGGCGAGTACGGATCTCCACCAGCCGCTTGAAGCCCTGGGCACATCAGAGGAGTTGTTAATTACTGTGGTTTCCCCAAATAACCGTGTGCTGACTGAGCCGGCAGTGGTGTCTAGCCCTCCAGGCTACCAAATGGCTAGTTGGAATATCGCAGGCTGGCGACAGAGGATGTCAGCCCTGGGATGGAAGGAGTTTATCTCCGGGTTTGACATCCTCTGTTTCCAGGAGACCTGGTCCACGTCCGATATTCACCAGGATGGCTTTACTTCCTATAATTGTCCTGCACAAGAATCCATCATGGGAAGGGCAAAGGGTGGTCTGTTGATTTTATTGTCTGTGCACCACCCAGTACGCGTGAGGTCCCACTCCATTGTGGGCTCACACATTCAAATACTCAGGTAGAATACAGAGGGGGCCGGAATACTTTGCTGATCAACCATTATAACAATCTATTTGACCCCACGAGTACCCGTGTTGTAGATGAGATAGAGTCAGCTATAAATAAAATTTGTAATGAGTCCCACAAGTTATATGACCTTATCTGGGGGGGAGACTTTAATATTAAAACCTGCCCCTACTCATTTACTAACGTATGTGGATACAATGGGGATAATGGGGAGAATTTGGCTCATTTTATTCATACCCCTTACGGTGATTCTCTTAATACCCTCCTGTTAAAATACGATCTGGTTATCCAACAACCCGCCCTGGACCATGAGGGTAATATTGTTCCAACCTTTACTGGGAGAAATTCTACATCTGTTATTGACTATTTGTTGATAACAACACAGTTGGTCCCCCTTTGTTCGGTCCCCATTATTGTGGACTATGGAATTAGTGACCACAATGCCATTACTTTGTCAACCCTCATCTGGGGTCCTAAGATAGATAGATTGCTGCTCTTATATCTCCTGAGGCGGAAGCCGGGAGGCACTGTCAGACAGCGCTTTTAAAATTGATTAATACTTTGACGCTATTTCACTGTTACTGCTCCTTGCCCCTTGTGTCCGCCCCTCCCTCCTCTCAGCGCCCACGGAGCTTATCGTGGCGTTTTGTATTTTAAAAATCTGGTTTTAATGTGAGGGACCTGCTTTCACTGTTATTACACTTACTCACTGCCTAGCCTGGGCGACTTTCGGCCGATTTACGGGCTGAGGCTCCCGGGCGCCGCATTTTCGGCAGCGGCCATCTTTGATTGGGCATTTCGGTCTGAGGCGCTCTAGTCGCCAGTACTTAAGCAGCCTACGAGAGCACCCCAGTGATTGCTGCTCTTATATCTCCTGAGGCGGAAGCCGGGAGGCACTGTCAGACAGCGCTTTTAAAATTGATTAATACTTTGACGCTATTTCACTGTTACTGCTCCTTGCCCCTTGTGTCCGCCCCTCCCTCCTCTCAGCGCCCACGGAGCTTATCGTGGCGTTTTGTATTTTAAAAATCTGGTTTTAATGTGAGGGACCTGCTTTCACTGTTATTACACTTACTCACTGCCTAGCCTGGGCGACTTTCGGCCGATTTACGGGCTGAGGCTCCCGGGCGCCGCATTTTCGGCAGCGGCCATCTTTGATTGGGCATTTCGGTCTGAGGCGCTCTAGTCGCCAGTACTTAAGCAGCCTACGAGAGCACCCCAGTGATTGCTGCTCTTATATCTCCTGAGGCGGAAGCCGGGAGGCACTGTCAGACAGCGCTTTTAAAATTGATTAATACTTTGACGCTATTTCACTGTTACTGCTCCTTGCCCCTTGTGTCCGCCCCTCCCTCCTCTCAGCGCCCACGGAGCTTATCGTGGCGTTTTGTATTTTAAAAATCTGGTTTTAATGTGAGGGACCTGCTTTCACTGTTATTACACTTACTCACTGCCTAGCCTGGGCGACTTTCGGCCGATTTACGGGCTGAGGCTCCCGGGCGCCGCATTTTCGGCAGCGGCCATCTTTGATTGGGCATTTCGGTCTGAGGCGCTCTAGTCGCCAGTACTTAAGCAGCCTACGAGAGCACCCCAGTGATTGCTGCTCTTATATCTCCTGAGGCGGAAGCCGGGAGGCACTGTCAGACAGCGCTTTTAAAATTGATTAATACTTTGACGCTATTTCACTGTTACTGCTCCTTGCCCCTTGTGTCCGCCCCTCCCTCCTCTCAGCGCCCACGGAGCTTATCGTGGCGTTTTGTATTTTAAAAATCTGGTTTTAATGTGAGGGACCTGCTTTCACTGTTATTACACTTACTCACTGCCTAGCCTGGGCGACTTTCGGCCGATTTACGGGCTGAGGCTCCCGGGCGCCGCATTTTCGGCAGCGGCCATCTTTGATTGGGCATTTCGGTCTGAGGCGCTCTAGTCGCCAGTACTTAAACAACTGGGTATGGCTCCGCGCAGCGGACGCGATCAGCGGTCGCGCCGCATTCGCGCCGGAGTCGAGCCAGAGTCCAGCCCGTCTGCGACAGGGAAGCGCCAGGGGCCAGGCATAATATCTCAGGTGACTCTACTGATCTATCTACTGTCCTGCGAGCCCTAAAACCCTCTAGGCTGCCTTGTCATCACACCTTAACCCCTGATTTTCTTGCTACTACCCCTGTATGTGGCTGCTGTAATAAGCCCACCTTTTTTACCTCGCCTGATAGGGCTGTTTATCGCCCCCCTCCTACAGGGCCTTCCCCCTCTCCCACTGTCTACACGGGGCTCCTTTTGAACACCCGCTCATTGGTCAAAAACAATGTCTCTTTTAGAGACCTTATCTCACAGGAAAAGCCTTCCTGGGCCTTTATTACAGAAACTTGGGCCTCAGATTCTTCTCAGCCGGATTTGATAAATGCTATTCCTGAAGGATACTCGCTGGCCAGGATGGACAGAGTGGGTCGTGTGGGAGGAGGCCTGGGGTTACTTTACCTCAGCTCCATAAAATGCCGGACTGTCCATCTGTCTTCCCCCGCTAAGAAATTGCAAGCAATGCATTTTACCCTCAACCCCTCCCCCACTATCTCCTTTACTGGGATACTGGTCTATAGACCCCCTGGTCCTAGGTCGGCTTTTTGCTCCGATCTTCTTGAAATCTTAGAGCCCTACATCGCAGGGCCCTGTTTGACCATTTTAGGAGATTTCAATTTCCATTTGGAGAAGCATACTTCCCCTGACACCTCCCATCTATTAGACGCCCTATCCTCCTATAATCTACCTCTGCTAAAGACCGGACCTACCCATTTAGCTGGCCACACTTTAGATGGAATTTTCAGTAATGACTCCCGTCTCTCTATTGGTGCCCCTTTCCCTTTGTCATGGTCGGACCATTTTGTTGTCCCTTTTTGTTTTTCCCCTCTTCCCTCCAGCTTCACCCAGCCTGGTCATACCAAGTGGGCCCTAAGAAGGAATTTTGGGGAGATTACTAACGACTCCCTTGCCCCTTATCTGGCTTCATTTAGGCCCTCTTCCACCGGTGATGTTCACTCGGCGGCTCTTGACTTCTCCAATTCCTTGACGGAGGCTGTCAACTCTCTCGCCCCTGCCAGGCTTCACTACTCGGCTAGGAAACGGCCCTCCGCCCCCTGGTACTCTGAATCTCTTAGGATTCTTAGACAAGGATGCAGAAGGCAGGAAAGGCTTTGGAGGACACATCTCGATCCTATAGAAAGGGAAAAACACAAAACCCTTCTCAAAGAGTACAAATCGGCCGTACTCAGAGACAAACAGGCTCACTTCTCCAAACTCACATCCTCTCTTAAATCACCCAGTGATCTTTTTAAGATAGTGGATAATCTCTCCCTCATTCAGATGCCTGATCCCATAACAGCATCACAGGATCTGTGTGATCAGATCTCCACCTTCTTCCATGAGAAGATTATGGATATCTACACAGACTTGGAAACTCAGAATCTCAGTCCCCTCCTTGCCTCTTCCTTAATCCCCCCTGATATCCCTGTTCCTACCCCCGTCCACGCTCTTTCCCAGTTCCCTGCCATCACCTCTGCTCATCTTAACTCTCTGCTCGACAAACTTAAGTCTGGATCTCCTTTGGATCCATGCCCCCTTAAGGTCCTCAAAGACTGCAGACATACTATCCTTCCCCCCTTGATGGAAGTGATGAACTTGGCCATCTCAGAAGGGATTTATCCCCTCTCTTGGAAATTGGCCACTGTCAAGCCCCTTCTTAAGAAATCTACCCTGGACCCTGGGACATTAAAGAACTTTCGTCCCATCTCCCTTCTCCCTGCCCCTGCTAAACTTTTGGAGACTCATCTCAACCTCCACTTGAGCTCTTTCCTTGACAGTACCAACTCTCTTGATCCCTCACAGCATGGATTCCGGAGGACCCATAGCACTGAGTCGGCACTTACAGTGGTAGTCGATAGCATTCGCTCTAGGGTCGACACCGGCCACACCACCTTACTGGTGTTATTAGACCTTACGGCGGCTTTCGACACCCTGTCTCCAAATATTCTTGTTAACCGACTCAGTGAGCTGGGAGTCAAGGATTCTGCACTCAATCTTCTTACCTCCTTTCTTGACCAACGAAAGCAAAGGGTCAAGCTTGGCGAGTATTTGTCACCTGTCAAGGCCGTGAAGTGTGGGGTCCCCCAGGGCTCTTCACTGAGCCCGACGCTTTTTAACATTTACGTCGCCCCTCTCGCCAGGCTTATAAGATCCTTTGGCCTGGAAGTTCTCTCCTATGCCGACGACACGCAGATTATGGCTTCCATCTCCCAATCTGTGAGCCAAACCGCGTACAATTTTAAAAACTGCATGGAGGCGGTCGCCGGATGGATGCTTAAGAACTTCCTTAAGTTAAACGGCGAGAAAACAGAGGTTCTTGTTTTCGGAGGCAAAAGTGAGATCTGGTCTATGGATTGGTGGCCGTCTGTCCTCGGGGCCTGTCCTACGCCCACTTTTTCTGCCCGTAACCTTGGGATCATATTGGACACCTCTCTTTCCCTGGACAAACAGGTCAGTAGGACAGTGTCCACCTGCTGTAATGCCCTGAGGGTCTTAAGGAAGATCTCTCACTACCTTTCCCCTGAGGCGCGCAAACAGGTAGCAATAGCGGTCATTGCTTCGAGACTGGACTATTGCAACGCCCTATACCTTGGCATCAGCAGTGGTCTCATTCAGCGCCTCCAGACCGTACAGAATGCGGCTGCCCGGTTTGTTGTAGGTGCTCCCAAACGTTCCTCGGGCACCACCATCAGAAAAGACCTGCATTGGCTCCCCATGCAGGCAAGGATCAACTTTAAGGCTCTATGCCTTATTCATCGTGCCCTTAATGAATCTGGACCAGAGGCTATTCGTGCCCTGGTGGCCCACTATGTCCCTGGGAGAGCACTTCGCTCTTCCAACAAAAACCTGCTTGTGGTTCCTCGCATATCCAAGGTTCGGTGGGGAGGAAGGTCTTTTCGCTTCCTTGCGCCTAGACTTTGGAATACGCTCCCTAGTGATCTCAAGTTGATCTCCTCTCACCTCCAATTCCGCAAGGCACTTAAGACTTGGCTATTCCTAGCAGCTTATCCCTAAGTTCCCCCACTGGTTGATACCTGAGCTCTCTGATTCCATCTTCAGCGCCTTGATGCCTTTGGGTTTAGTTGCGCTTCTGTATACAAATTAAAAATAATAATAATAATAATAATAATAAGATCCGTTATGATGGAAGGATGGCCGATGAGATTATACCTTGTAGACAAAATGGCATTCGGATCAAATGGGGTGGAAATAATTCCAACAAACTACTAAAGAAAATTGTGAACGCAGGCCAAGAGGTGATACTCCGTTGCAGCGAAGTTGATGCTACCCCAAGTTGTATCGTTACTGACTTTGAAGAACTTGGTAATATAATTAAACAGTCCCTTACCATCACTAAGGGCATTACCAAGAGGGCCACGCTAGGCTGGTTTGATAAAGCTTGTACCTCTGCACTCCAAAACCTTAAGAGGGCCCTTTCCAACCGCCCAAGAGACAGGGAAGCAGTAATTCTATTAAGGGCTACCTATAGACACAAGCTTAAACGCAGGAAACAAGAATTAAGAGAACAAGCCTGGGAGGACCTAACCAAGGCGGCAGCACTCCGGGATTGCAAGCTATTCTGGAGCACCGTTAATAGCCCTTTCCTCCAGAAGGAGGATTTCCCAGTTTTGACTGCCCAAGTAAGTGAGGACAGTTGGGTTCAATATTTTACTGGGATCTTCGACCCAACCTGTAGGGAACTGGATAGTCCTAGTGTAAACCCCATTAATTCTAATGAATGTCTGGGGATTACCCTCTTGGAAGTTGATCTGGCAATCCGAAGTAGTAAAGGAGGGAAAGCCCCTGGACCGGATGGGGTACCGGTCGATCTGTATAAATCTGACCTGGCTTTGTGGAGTCCCCTATTAACCCAAGTGTTTAATGCTGCTGTCAATGACACCACCCCCTCTACCTGGAGCGAATCCGTTATCTTGCCTATCTATAAGAAGGGAGATAGAGGAGAGGCTAAGAACTACGGCCCTATCTCCCTTCTGGATTCCTCGCTAAAAATCATGAGTAGGGTATTGTTGCTACGCCTAGAGGAGTGGGCCGATACCAATAACATCCTTGCAGATTCACAATTTGGTTTCAGGAAGGGCTTTGGCACTATTGAGTGTATCAATCTAAACCTCATTATCGGAAAATACACCAAAGCAAAGCAGGGTTCCTTGTTCCTCTGCTTTGCAGATCTCTCTAGTGCTTTCGATCTGGTTGACCACACTTTGTTGTGGTCTACCTTAATCGAAATGGGTGCTCCGGCAGCGATAATCCACTTTTTGGCAAGACTATATAATAACTTATCAGCTCAGATTCGCTATGGTCAAGAGGGAGAGTGTACAAGGAAAATCAGGGTAAAATCTGGCATTAGACAGGGCTGTGTCCTGGCCCCTTTACTTTTTGATTGTTTATAAATTCCATGGAGTCTGAATTAAAAAATGTACAAGCTGATGCTCCGCAAGTCGAGGGACAACCAATCCCGGTGCTGCTTTATGCAGACGATACTGTTTTACTTTCGAGAACCCCATTAGGCCTTCAGAAACTTATGAATTGTTTTTATGATTTTATACAGGGGAAGAAACTAAAAATTAATAATTTGAAAACCTATATCATGGCATGCGGAAAAAAGGTGAATAATCTCAAATCATTTTATTTTAAGGAAAACCGTATTGAGGTTGTGAATAACTTTTGTTATCTGGGCATTACTTTTAATAACGGTGGATCCTGGGCCCCCGAACAACTTAATGTTAAATCTAGGATGGGCAAAGCATCTTTAAGTGTATTTTGTTTTGCTGCCAAACTAGGAATCCGCCGCATACCAGATATGTTGAACGTTTACCGTCACAGGTGTGCATCTATTGCCCTTTATGGCTCAGGGGTTTGGGCCACAGGCAACAAAAAGACCTGCAAGTCCAGGAAAATGTAATTCTTAAGAGACTCCTTTGCCTTCCATCTTCGGCATCCACTGAACTGACCCATAAAGAACTAGGGCTGGACTATATAACTGATTTGACCGGATTGAGACCCCTGTTGGCCTGGAGGTCCATCTGGCTAAAGGATGAAACCAGCTTTACCAGGGGAATAATACAAGACTGTCTACGCCTGGACAATGTACTCCGGATTCCGTGGCTAAAATACATCATTTCAACTTTTTAACCTGGATGTTCTTAAAGACCCCAAGTGTGCTGTTGATATACCAAAGTTGGAGGTTAAAGGTGTTTTTTTGAGTCATAAACTTAATAGACGAAGAGTACAATCTAGTGACTATTCTACCCATGCATTCTATTTTTCAAATATGGATGAAGGGACTGGGATTCCTATGTATTTGAAAGTTATCACTAGACAATCTCACCAATATGTATTAACCAGGCTGAGATTAGGCATTGCGCATAACCTGGTAGCATTCCCAAGTATGAACATACATTCTGCTACCCCTTGCCCGTGTGACGGAATTACTAAGCAAAGCACGCTGCACTTTATGCTGATATGCCCTTTGTATAAATCTTTGCGAGTTTTATACCTCAAACCGTTGTTTAAGAAATATTCTGTGTCCACCACTGCTAATGCCATGAGATTCTTATTCACACTTGCCACCCCGGACATTTGCTTTTTTACTGCAACCTTTATTCTTAAATCAGTCTGGGTTAGAAAAAGTATGTTTTTTAGTATTGGTTCATATCCTTTGCTGCTAGTCCATGTTTCTTTACTATGTTGTGTACTTTATGTACTTTATTCCCCATTCTTTACCAATTCTTAAGTGCCTTTTTTTATTATTATTCTGTACACTTTTGTGATGTTTTTATGAACAATCAAATAAAGTTTATAAACTGAAACTGATAACAGGACATAAATTATACTGTGTGAAACTTAATAGGAAAGGAAGATGAATGATGAGTGTTTGCATCCATAGGGCTCAGCATGAAGTGCACTTGACCTTGTTAATGGACTGAAGACTATTGGAATCTGCTATCTGCTATGCTATTAACTGCTGCTAAGCCTGCACTGCCAGACAATCCCTACTTGTACCTTTTTGGCCAAGGCGGTGAAGGGTACTTACTGCTCTGGCTAGCTCTACCACCATTGGTCTGAAATGTCATAGTAACTCTGGAGGGATGGTGCAAATAACTACAAACATGCGTCTTGCTGTGAAAAAGGCTGCTTACATATAACATGTTTGTGCATATGCACAACTCTTCAAAGAAGCCATTTCAACTAATTTCCCTGCCTCACTAATTCTTTAAAAAATGTCTGATGTCCTAAACCTGAAAGCTCCTTGTAACCCTGAAAACATTCCCCACACTGCACAATCAGTTCATCTTCTTAAAGTCATATAAACCTTCCCAGGTTCATGTCACAGTTCCCTCTTAATTCCCCACTTTTAAACTCTTGCCCTTGACTGTACCTTCCTCACAAACCACCATACTCCATCCATCACCTGCCTCCCCAACTTCCCTCACTTTGCTGGAATCATTAGATCCGTGACACTTACTCTCCCTACTATGTTTACGAATCTGTTTCACATCCTGCCTCCTAGCAAACCTGTCCTACCAGCAGCAAGAGTACGCCTTAAAAACACCAGAACCTGTTCCATCAAAACCTACCAACCATCTATCAAATTCCCAAAGCTGCCCAGGTTTTTTCTACCACTGGCACTAGCCACTTGCCCATCTCAACTGTGAAACACCCAGGGCTACCCCCTCAGTGAAAAAAGAAATCAGCCTGGACACTGTGAGCCTGTGAGCAAAAACCCTCAAAAACAATTCCCGGCGGTGCATCAAAGCCTCACCAAGGCTGACCAATCTCCAAACCCTATCCTTTCCCTCTTTCATAGCTCTGCCCTAACTCTCCAACAATCTCCTTCCCCACTGGCCCCCAGTGCGCACTATGTGCCCAAAGCAGCTTGGAATGAAAACTCCTAAACTGACATGTCCCATGGGCAGTGCTTAATTTGAGCCAGTGGTTTCCGGAGCGCGGCACCAGCTCTGGTGCTCGGTACCGGCACTTAGTTGTCATCACCACACTTATGACACTCAGCCACATGGTGGCGCTGCTCATCTAATTTAGAGAGAAGCAGAACAGGGTTGTTTATGAATATAAAAAAAATACTAATATCCGACTCCTCAGCCATTCCTTTAGCTTTGGGGACCTGGAATAATCTGAACTATTGCACTTGCAGGCGAGTTAGGTGGTTAGTAGTTGTTTTGTTACTGTCATTGGCAGCGATGATGGGGCAATGGATAGTGCAATCTGCAGTTGGTCAGGGCGCTGGCACTTATTATTTTACAAACTAAGCACTGCCCCTGGGTATTCCTTTAGGGCCACGATCAAGAAGCTTTCTTTCCTACATCCTTTTAATAGAATTTGATCCATCTTTGTTCCTCATTAGGTAATGATGGAGACCTTGCTATGTGATGTTTAGTCCCAAATTAAGAGCTACTGTTTTATTTTAATCAGAATTAAGAGTCCAGCAAAAAGCCCACAAGTTGTGTGTCACATTATCAATACAACCCCATAAAGTTCAGGGTATTTAAATGGCAATTTAAAACTGCACTACATGATGCAGTGCCAGGCATGTTTTAAAAGGCTATTTTGGTGGTTGGCACAATGAGTGCTGCTGCCTACTAGTGGCATTTAAATGCCAGGTCCTGGGTATGTGTACTACCATCTCCTAGGGACTTGCAAATAAATTAAATGTGTCAAGCAGATGCTTTCCAATATTTCCATGTTTTAAGGAGGCAGCACCATCACTTTAGCTCTGATTAGCAGGGGTTAAGTGAACATTCCAAATGTCAACAAAAACAAAACCATGATACAGCACATTCCTTTCTTTTCTCAGTGCTGGCGCACAATGTGCTGTGTAGTGCCAAGCAGGCACTCTTGCACAATGGGACACCTTCCTGAACAAAAACAATGCCTTGAGGCATTTTCTTCTTTCTACGTGTGCTTCGGAATGCAGCCCACATAGAAAGAGAGAACATTAGGAGAAATAAAGATATTTCTCCTCATTACCCCTACTCTGGGGCTGCATAGCATTTTGATGTATTAATGGTAAATTTGGGAATTTGCCAAAATCCATGAGTGTTGCTTGGGAACACCTATGCACCTACCATGGAATGCCTCTCTGCGGCAGAGTAACACAACAGAGTGATATGCACTGCTTTGTGTTAATCTAGATTTATAAAGCCATTCAGGGCCACACAAAGGGGCCTTGCATGGCTAGATAAATCTAGCCTTTGAGTTGCGTCGCTCTTACGCTCTGTTGCATGGTAGAAGGGCGATGCAACTCATTGGTAAATATGGCCCTTAATTATCTAATTCTCAATATAATTTTTTTAAACCTCAGATGTTTGAGTACACAGCTCCAGCTCTTTCCTGGGAGAAATAGAACAAAATGCCACTGCTTTTCATTAAAGAAATTATGTAATGTGCACAGTTCTCTAAAGTCAGCTCTTTAACCAATAAAATAAGTGGATCTGAAAGCATAACTTCACAAAACACAAATCTTAAGAAAACAGGTGAACACATAATTCCTCCTTTGAGGAGGAAGGTAATAATTTGTGAGGAAAAGTCTAAAAATTAGCAAGAACTATGATGAAATGTGTATGATTATTTGCAGTTCAATGTAAAACATAGTAAAGCAAAGTAGTCAAGCAACACTTCCTGTATTTATTTTCAGAATCCCTTTGTTGGGATTTAGGGCTTCATGGGGATGGTTTCTCTCCTCCACCTCCCCTTCTCCTTCTCTTCCCGGCTGCCTGCATGATTGGGTGCACATGTGAGAACTGGTCTGCTGAATTGCAGCATATATTTAAGACTCTGCCTACAGGAAGCTGGCGCTTGGTTTCATTTCCGATTCCTTGCCTTGGGACTTCCGTTTTCGACAGTTCCGACCATGTCTTGCTGCTGGACCCTTGGTTGTGGACTGTTCGAGGCCCCCAGGCTTCGGGGTCCAAGCCGGTTTAATACCCGTGTAAATCGTCTTGCTCCCTTTAGTTGTCTGTCTCAGATTTACCGCGTGTTCTTCTGGACCGGTGAAAGCATTTTAAGGGTGCGCACTGCCCCCTTTATTGACTGGGTCACCTGACTCGTGACACCAGTAGTGGGTGGGTGTACAGTGTAGGGTCAACGATGTGTTCTTCTCCTCCTAGACGACTAAACCTAACGAGAGGGAGTAAGATCCAGCAATGTGTTCCTATGTGCACCTGATTGTGTATGTTTGGTTAACTGAGATTCCTTGTTTCATTTATCCTGAGTAATTCTCCTTTTTCTTTCACACTTATAAGGGCCAGCGGTGCTCTCCTTACCTTGTGTGGGTGCTGGATAAGAAGACAAGAAGGAGAACCTGTTTGGCTACAGTGTTTTTGTTGTTTCCCTGTGTATCCCCCACCTTCTCCCAGTGCTGGGGTTATTCATCACCCTGGTTTATATGTTGGGTGTAGGGTGACTGCGGTGACGGTAGAGGATTGGGATATTCTTTGCTCCTGGTGTGCTGGGCGTATTGGTAGCGTGGTAACGGAACAGAAAACCAAGCCCACGAATTGTGCACTGCCTGAGCGAAGATGGATGCGGAAGGGGATAGGGTTGAGGCACCCTCGATGCAGGATTTAATGGCCGCCATCACTGCCCTGCAGACTGAGGTCCAAAGTCTCAGACAAGAAAAGCACAGCTTACAAACGGAACTTAATGTGTTTTGATCCCGGGCAAATCCTTGGGGTAAGGGGTTGGGCCCGTCTGCTACAGAGAAGGGATCTCTTGTACAACCCGATACTTTTCAATATGACCGTATTCCTACTCAGGTGGCTAGTGGAGGAAAACCTATAACAGTCACAGTAACTACCCCAGTTCCCGTTCCCTCAGCTGCTCCAGAAAGGTTTTCTGGGGATTGTAACAGATATGGGGTATTCATGATTCAGTGCCACTTGCACTTTATGTGCCGTCCCACTGCCTTTCCAGACGATTCTGCAAAGGTGGCGTTTATTATATTTAGCTGGTACCGCACCTATTTGGGCTGTCCCTTTGGTGGAGAGTGATGATCCAGTTTTATATAATTTTTCAGCATTCAAAGAGCAGATGCGATGTTTATTCACTAAGCATGCATTCATACAGGCGAGTGACGCTGAACTGCTCAAGCTAAGACAAGGGAAGCAGGATTTGTTAACATATGTTTCTTCATTCAATCGTCTGGTATCAGAAACACACTGGCCCCTTGCAAAAAGAACATCATTGTTTTTTCTGGGTTGTGTGAAGACTTAAAGGATGTTGTATCACAGGTGGTTAACCCCCTAGAAAACGGCACCGACTTAATTGATTTGGTGGTCCAATCGAACCATAGGCTGTCTGAAAGAAAGGTTGAGAGGAATCGGTATCCGGCATCTCAAAGGGTAGTATTTAGGGGGGATTCACAAGACCGTGTTGAATCTAATCAAGCACCTGAGCCTATGCAGATAGGGGGGCCAGGGGTCCTTTAACAAGTGAGGAGAAGGGGAGGCGATGATCCCAGAATTTGTGCTTTTATTGTGGGAAAGGTGGTCATTCTGCACAAGAGTGCCCTGTGAAACCTTCTAGTTTTTCCACTAACGAGGCAGTAGCTTTTGTAGGACGGAATCTTGGTGGGTTGTCTGCCAATGACGTGGGTCTTTATAACCCCTATGTCATTCCAGGGATGGTACAAAGGGTGTCACGTCATTTTACTATCTCAGCGTGTTTTGTGTTTTCTAACAGTAGCAGGGCTACTCTGTCGGTGTTATTGGATTCTGGTGCCACTGGGAATTATATGGACATACGGTTAGCTGAGAGATTGATGATTCCATGTGTGTAAGGAACAGCCTGAACCAGTAAGAGCAATTGATGGGACTGATCTCTCGTCTGGGTCAATAGTCCGGCAGACAGACCCGTTATTGGTAACTTGCGAAAATGGGCATACAGAAAATATCAGTTTCGACCTAACAGATGCCCCTTTTTTCGGGGTCATACTCGGAGTGCCGTGGTTACAGGTGCATAACCCTAGGATAGATTGGGTGAGACACACCGTAACATTGGACTCTGAACATTGTCTTCAGCATGTTATCAGGTGGCAACAGATTCGGTGGTGCCCTTAACTTGTGCAGTGGGCAGTTGTGGAAACCTTAGAGATACTCCTCCTCCCTTCTACGCATTCAATGATGTTTTCGACAAAGAACGAGCCAGTGTTTTGCCTCCACACAGGTCTTTTGATTGTCGCATTGATTTATTGCCTGGTGCTACATTGCCTTGCAGCTGTGTTTATGCGTTGTCTGAGCCTGAGGAGAGGCTCTTACGGAAGTATCTGGATGAGATGCTGGCCTCAGGTTTCATTCGACCTTCTTCTTCACCTGTGTCCTCTTCTATCTTTTTCATCACTAAAAAGGAGGGGGATCTTCACGCATGTGTGGATTACAGAGCGCTTAATAAGGTGACGATCAAAAACAAGTATCCACTCCCTCTGATACATGTGTTACTAGATCAGGCATGCGACTGGTGTTTATGAAACTCGATTTAACCACATGGATGCTGCACATATTCATCTCCTGTGCTGAAGGTCAATGGAAACGGGTGTGGTCATGACGAGCTCAGCTCGTCATGAGCACAGCTCCACTGTACCTCATGACGAGCTGAGCTCGTCATGAGCATCGAAGGGGTTAAGGTGCGCTTACCATCTCATTCGTGTCCGTGAGGGTGACAAATGGAAGACCGCATTTCGTATGAAATTTGGGTTGTTTGAATATTGTGTTGTGCCTTTTGGGTTATGTAATGCCCCAGCCGCTTTTCAGTTTTTTATCAATGAAGTATTGCGAGAGTGCCTGGATGAGAGTGTGATCGTTTATATTGATGATATTTTGATTTTTTCTAAGAGGACTAGCGTACATGAACACCATGTCTCTCAGGTGTTGCATAAATTACGGGAACATCATTTGTTCATTAAATTGGAGAAATGTAAATTCAGTGCATCCTGGGTGGAGTTTTTTATTTTTTTTATTTCCAGTGACGGCATTAAGATGGAACCTCGTCAGATCGAGGCTATCGTTAATTGGCCTTCCCCTACTTGTGTGAAGGATATTCATGTCCTCTTAGGGTTTGTCAATTTCTACAGGCGTTTTATTTCTCTCTTTTCAGATATTATCACGCCTATGACAGCTCTATTAAAGAAAGGGGCATCTTTTGTCTAGTCCCCTGAAGCTCAGTCAGCCTTAGTGCAGTTGATTGCCAGGTTTACTACTGCCCCTGTTCTGATGCACCCAGATCCAGCCCCCCCATTTTATGTGGAGGCTGATGCTTCTCAATTCACTGTAGGAGGGGTGTTATCTCAGAGGGACGTTAATACAGGTCTTATGCATCCTATTGCTTTCTTTTCTAAGAATTTGTTATCAGCTAAGCAAAATTACACTGTGGCCGAAAGGGAGTTGTTTGCTATTAAGCTTTCGTTTGAGGAGTGGCATCATCATTTATCGGGGGCTAGACATCCCATTACGATCTATCCGGATCACAAAAACATGGAGTTTTTTCGCTTAGCAAGGGCTTTAACTCCAAGACAAATGAGATGGGTCCTTTTTTTTAAATGAGTATGACTTCACCATCACATTGATGTAAATAATTAATTTACTCTCTTAATTTCTATGCAGGTAAGTACTTAATCAATAATAACTCAATCGAAATGAAGGAAAACAGAGTCCGTGGTGTAAGAGTTTCTAAGGGTTTTTATTCCTCATAAAGGAATCAGGATATCATGTTCTGACCACCACACAGGATGTCAGAAGGGATAGATGAGCGCGCCGTCGTTTATTGACAATACATAGCTTATATACTTGATTTACATCATAATGTTCAATGTAAGAGGCGTAACAGCTGAGAGAAGACAAGATAACAGTATACACGTGGTGCTAGTACATCATCAAGAGGCGTAAACTAGGCGTGTGTGCTAGAAACGTCACTGATAGGTGACGCAAGTGGGTGGCACCAAGGGGTGGTGCTAACAGAATGTTGCAATGTCAGCGGAAATCGGAAGCTTGGATGCGCGCGCAGCTGCATGACGTGTGATAGACGGGGTGCAGGGGACTTGACATTTACACTGGCGGAAAGAGACAGAAGTCTGGCATGTCAGATCAACTTGTGCTTCTATCATATCCGATATCTGATGTTTAGGAACTAAGCTATCTGGGCAGAAAGGTCTCTAGAGCAGAAGCTATTCTATACTTGCTGTGAGTGCGTGTATAAGCGCCTGAGTGTCTGTATGAGAAGCGTGGGGGCATGGGGCCTTCCATGGAAGCATGGCAACAGAGGCTATGAATTACTTGCATAAAGACAGGTCGGCCCTTTAGCCCTGTAGCTGAGGAAGGATGTTTACTGAAGCTAGCAGGCCGGAATGTATCTTCGGGGAGGAAAACAGATAACTCGAAGGTTATAGTCAATCTTGGCAGGCAGCAGGCTGAGCTGAGCACGGAGGGCCGCGCTAGAAGTAAGTCAGAGTTCACGGGTACGGGGGCTGCTTGGGCAGAGGCCCTCGCAGTCAGAAGCCAGAAAAGAGGCTCGGTGGCAGAGATTCAGGGCCTACTTTCAGCCAGGCTGAAAAACGTAGGAGTACACTTCAAAAAGACGTTGGCATAGCATACTTAGGAACGGACCATCAAACCCATTCATGGTGGGTCTGAAAGAGGACAAGTTAACGTTGGACGCAAATGTATTTGCGTCTTCATAGCTGGTACAGGAGGGAAGTTACATGCACTTTTAACTCGTACATGGAGTCGGTGGGGTACTCGCTAGGGAACACAACATGACCATAAAATTTATATTACCTCATTCCCTCCTTGTTCCCTACGGACCCTTCATGATATATCGATCCTCATAAATCGATCAGTTTGTTCTTGTAACATTATATGTTCGTCTTTCTTTCTTTGACTGTTTGAGAGGCAACTGGAATGCTCAATGCAGGATGTGGCACACAGTCCACATATCGCTGGCCCACACTGCAGGCACAGGCAACAACTGAATACTATAACAAGGCCAATGCCTAGGAACGATAAGATCTTCCATCCCCAAGCTGTCAACGTAGTCCAGAACCAACCGGACCAAGTCCAGATGCCTGGATTCTGATGTATCTGATTTGCAATTTTATGTAAACGGGTGATAGCTTGATAGACAGATGGTGCGTTTTGTGGAATGAAAACACAGCAACTTGACCCGATGACCTTACAAGCTCCACCTCTATCTGCCAAGATGACGTCAATCACAAGACGATTTTGAAGGACAACAGTCCGTATAGCAGACTGCTCCTCTGTTAAGTTACCTAGAGCGGAGGCAGTTTCGTTCACTACTGCTTCAAGTGTTCTCGTTAATCTGCGTATTAATTTACTGTTTTGGACAGGTCCTAGGAAGAAAAAGAATCCTTTATTGAAATCAGTGTACTGTTCCCATGCCGTTTCTGTGTAGTCGACAAGGGGAATATCTCTTTTGGGTCTATTCGGTGCTAGATTCGTATTTCTATGGTAATCAGGAGGAGCTAGGAAAACAGGTGGCAGAAGGAAGGCAATGTAACAGGTACCATCCCAATCTGGAGGCAAACGTATGTATGCGGTATGACCACAAACAAAGTAGGAATGACTGATAGCTTTAAAGGACGATTTACCATGGTCACTGAACTCGACCACAGTAGTGCATTTACTATGACCTACGTGTACTGAACCTTTCTTGCTAACACATAATTCACCTGTGACTGGTAGTACTAACATATGGGGCAGAACTGGAGCAGTTTCAGATTCAACAGTGAGGATCATAAGGCTAATTGTGTAATTACCTAATCCATATACTTCATTTTCTAGATCAGTTCCTATTCGAGTGGGAAGTCCTTCTTGATCAGGATAACAGACGTTGAGCAGGACTAAGTTCAAGTTTCCCCAAACCCAGCCCCCATCGAAAACAGCAATATCAGGATCTAAAGAATTAATTATTTTAAACCATGCTCCACAGGAGCCATTGTGAGTGAATGGGTACGGAAAGAGAGGCAGAGCTCCCTTGTAATTCTGGTAGGGAGGGAGTCGGCCACATATCCAACAGTCTGTAGCATTATTTGTCTGATGGGAATGGTGTAACATACTAATGAATGTATTGTTGCGCAGCGCAAGTCTGTAAGAGAGTTCATGTGCAGGAAGTTCACTAAAAGTGTGTTCAGCAGAGACATTGTAAGCAGATTGTTCACGCCTGAAAATAGGCCAGTACATAGGAAGCAGAATGCTGGCAATAATAATTAGAATACTCAGAATAAACATGATTATTAGTGTCACTATGCAGTGACTACGAAGTGATTTGCAATATGTTCTTCTCTTTTCCTCTCTCTCTCTAACTCGATCTAGGGGATACATGTCAGAAACTATTTAACCGATTCACCTAAGGGAGGACTTAAACAATTAAACTGTCTGACTTGCTAGATCGAAGCTTCATTCGGTAAAGTTCTTGAGGAGTCTTTTCTCTTTTAGGCACAGTAACGTCTTGTGCTTCAACACAGTCTTTGGTGGGGGTGGACGAGTCAGAGTCCTGTTTCAGTCCGTTTTTTAGTTCATTGCATAGTTTGATGTGACTCGTGTGGACCCACCCCTTTCTCCCCTCGATTTTCACGGCGGTCCTAGTGGTAAGCAGAACGGTCTTTGGAGACTTCCAGCGGGGCTCCAGCGGACTTTTCCGGTCGAAATTCCGGACGACTACCAGGTCACCTGGGCGGACCTCATGCGCCTTTACATCGGTGTTGTCAGGGAAGGCTGCGGCAACCTGTGAACGACATGATTGGAGTGCAGACATCAAGGAGGCAAGGTAATCTGTCAACATGTTACAATCAATATCAGTGATCTTTTTCGGAACGGGCGTCCCCCACATATTCGGCGGTCTGCCAAAGACCACTTCGTACGGGGATAGCCCTGATCTCGAGTGGGCAACCATTCTCATATAGAATAGTGCCACGGGCAGGGCGACTATCCAGTCGACCCCTTTTTCCTGACAGATCTTGGCAAGACGGATTTTTAGTGTCTGATTATGCCTTTCTACAAGGCCAGCTGCTTCGGGATGTCGGACACAGTGGAACCTCCACTGATATCCTAGCAAGAGGGAAACTTGTCTCATCAGCTCGGACGAGAACGGCTGTCCGTTGTCTGAATACACGACACGGGGCAAACCGTACCGTGGGAAGAATTCACGAACCAACTGTCTGGCAGTGGTCGGAGCAGTGTAGTCTGGGACTGGGTATGCTTCGGTCCAGCGGGACAGAGCACAAACAATTACAAGGACATACTTAAATCCTCTACAGCTATTCATCTGGATATAATCCATCTGGAGGACTTCAAAAGGGTGATCGGGAGGATGAAATCCACCTTGCTCAACAGGGACGCTTTTACCTGGATTGAACTGACAACAGATCATGCAAGTACGCACTTTCTGTTTTGCTGCTGCTCGTAAGTGTTTGTTGTACCAGAGATTCTGTAAACTGTCTAACATGGCTTTCTCTCCAAGATGGGCAGGACTATGTGCTGTATTTATCATGACTTGAACCATTGAGTCGGGGAGAAACCATATAGATTTTCCCTTCGTCACCCAACCTTGATCTGTCTGAATCCCTCCTAGTTCAGTCCATTTCTTTATCTCCTCTGGAGTAGCATGTGTCTGGATATCAATTACATCTAGGGCGGGATCTCTAACTGCCATACACTGGGTCTGGACTATTGTCTTTGTCACATCAGTAGTCTGGGTGTAAGTCAATGCTGTATGTTTTGCTGTCTGGTCTGCCAGGTCGTTACCCTGGGAAACAGAATCTGTGACTTTAGTATGTGCCTTACACTTCATGACTGATATGCCCGAGGGCAAATGTATTGCTTCTAACAGTGCTTGAATGAGGGGGCCATGTTGTATCTTGGCCCCATGGGAAGTCAGAAAACCTCGTTCTTGCCAGAGGACTCCGAAGTCGTGTACAACTCCGAAGGCATAGCGGGAATCTGTGTATATGTTAACATTTCTGTTCTTGGCTAGAATACAGGCTCGAGTCAGAGCGATGAGCTCTGCTGCTTGAGCAGACAGGGTGTCAATACGATGTGTTTCTTTAATTTCAGTTTCAGTGGTCACGGCGTACGCGGCCACTAATTCTCCTGTACTTGTTCTCATGCATGAACCGTCCACATAAAGTGTCAGGTCTGGATTTGTCAATGGGACATCTGTTAAGTCTCGTCTAGGCTTAGTTACTGCATTAATTATTTCTATACAATCATGCGGAGCTGGATCTGTCATAACTGTAGGTAACAGTGTTGCGGGGTTCAGGATGCTGCAACGTCTGATTTCTATGTGTGGCTGGAATAGTGTTAATTCATAACCTGTCAGTCGTGCTATAGTTAAGTGTTGAGTCTGGGTTCTGTTTAACAAAACCTCTACAGAATGTGGTACTTGAACTGTTAACTGATGACCTAAAACAATTGAATCACTTTGTCTTATTGCTAACGCTGTTGCTGCTACTGACTTTAAGCACGCAGGGAGTGCTTGAGCTACTGAATCCAATGTACTAGAAAAATAAGCACAAGGCTTATGTGAACCTGCTTGGTCTTGAGTGAGGACAGACAACGCTGTGCCATCACGTTCTGTAACAAAAAGTGTAAACGGTTTGCTGTAACATGGTGTCGCTAAAACTGGTGCTTGGCATAAAACTTTCTTTAATTCTTCAAAAGCTTGTGTGTGTTCCTGAGTCCAAGGGAGGACAGTCGAAGTCGCTGCCTCCTGTGTCGTTAACTGGATGAGTGGTTTAGCTAGAAATGCATACTGGGGAATCCATTGTCTGCAGTACGAGGTGAGGCCTATGAAGGCCCGCACTTCCTTTTGTGTCTTGGGTTGCGGCATGTTCACAATTAACTGAATGCGATCGGGAGTGAGCTGTCTCCCCACTTTGGACAGCAAGTGACCCAAGTACACAACTTGCTGAACACAGAATTGTAGCTTCGAAGGAGACACCTTGTGTCCCTTGTCGGCCAGGAAATGTAAAACTGTCAGTGATGCTTTTTCACATTCGGGCTCACTTCGTGCGGTGATCAGCAGATCATCGACGTATTGTAGTAAAGCGGTGTTAACTGGCATTTGAATACAATCTAGTTGTCTTTTCAGTGCTTGACTATAGATGCTGGGGCTTTCTGTGAATCCTTGAGGTGCGCGCGAAAATTTGAAACTGCGTCCATTTAAACAGAATCCGAAGAGATATTGGCTCTCTGGATCAATAGGCACGCTGAAGAAGGCGTTCTTGAGATCAATTACAGTAAAGAACGTTGCTTCTGAATCAATAGCAGTCAAGAGAGATGATATATCGGGGACCACAGGATACTGTGGGATAATGCATTTATTCAATTCTCGAAGATCAATCACCAGCCGATATACTGGCGGTGCATTGGGATCAGTACGTTTAAGAATCGGAATGATGGGTGAGTTACAGATATTGGAGTCGGTCTCGACGACCACTCCTTGGGCAATGAGCTCTTCAATGATTTTCAGTAAAGCCGCTGCAGCATCGGGTGGTAACTTGTATTGTCTGATTCTGGGTAATACAACACCTGCCTTGAGGGTAACGCGGTATGGTGTAATGTGCATACATCCTACATCAGTTGGGCCTTTTGCCCACAAGTAATCAGGTACATTTTTCAATCTGACGTCAAACTCACGAAGGACGTAATGACCCTTGAAATCCCGCAGAAAGAGTCTAACTCCCTCCGGGGAGCAGCATATTATAGCCCCTAGAGCCTTCAGTGTTTTAATTCCTAACAGATTTTCCGGACATGATTTTGTTAGTAACAGGTCTGTAACGCGTGATAATGGACCCACAGCCAGGGGAACTGGTTCTGAGACTTCATTTACAATAGGTTGTCCTGAAAAACCAAGGGAAACATTTTGTGAGCCTGAGAGGGGTGCCCCTGGAACTTCGTCATGACTTATTGTAGTGCGACTTGCCCCTGTGTCAATTAAAAACTTTCTATCTTTCCCCAATACTTGACTGTGTACATAAGGACCTTCTTGATCTACAGGAATCTCGATAAGAGGCAAGCCACCTTCCCTCTCTAGGCTGTTTCATGTATATCGGGAATATTCGGGGTAAGCAGACTGGGCATACTGGTACATCTGTTGTGAGACTTGCTGGGTTGCAGCAATGGGCTGTGGCTGTGGTACTGCTACGGTCTGTGCTGTCTGTGCAGATGCATGCATGGGCTGTGTATTCTGTGTAGACTGATGCTGGTTATGGTCTTGTCTAGGCGGATGCGGTCTCTCTTTAGTTTTACCTGTCGCTATGTTATGTTTCAGAACTGCACATTCGTGTACGTAGTGACCTGGCTGCTTGCAATAATTGCATGTCCCTTTAACAGGAGCTGCAGCGTGACTTGTCTGGGTCGTACCTTTCCTGTGACTGTCGGATGGGACCGTCTGGGCTACTAACATTTTCATTTTCGTGTCTTTCATGCGCTTCTGTTCCTGATCTTGTTCTTCCCTAATTCTATTCTGGTGATATTGTAACATTTGTAACATCTGGGATGGCGTATTTGCTTGCCATGTACTCTCGACTTTATACACTCTATTTTTAACTAACGGTAGGGAATTCTCGACTAACTTTGATACAAAAAGATGTGGGTACGACTCGCTACTTGGCTGGAGGCCACTATTGATAATAAAACATTTCTCGAATCTTGAATAAAAGTCGCTAGTATCTTCATCATGTTTCTGTTTACAGGACGAGATTGCATCCCAATCCTCCTTTCTAGTTGTCAATAATCTGGGCAGGACCTGTACTATTAAACCTGGTAATGCTTTAGTTTTGTCCCCAAGGCCTAACCCTGGAACCCGTTTCTTTTCTTCATCCTCTATTTCTGCCCAGGCAATCTTTGCGTCTCCCACCTCCCAGTCCTTTTCCTTTAATTTCTCGAATATACCCGTAGGCAATAATACTTTCAACATTTTCATGATATCATCATATGTGTAGTCCCCCATCAGTAACATGTCTTTGAGCTCTCTATGAAAACCTGCAGGGTCTTTATCATGGCACGGTACTAATTTCTTCATTTCTAACAGTTCTAATTTAGTTAGAGGCGTGTGTACATACACGCGTTTCAAAATTTTATCCTCACCCATAACAGGGTGCACTTCTCGCAAGGGGTTCTGACTTTCAATACCACCCCCGCACTGCATATGGTACATTTTCCTTTCTGGAGGTGGGGCGGGAACATATTCAGGACTTACAAAGGTGTCATATCTGCGTCGTTGTTCTAGAATTATTTGAACTAATTTAGTGCTTAGGCCTCTCCATCTATCCATCAGTAGTGCTTCTAGTGTCTCATGTAAGGGACCTGGATCGGAATAATGTTTTCTGTACTTAATGAGAAGGTGCTGAATCATATATATACCTGCTAATTTCTGTTCGTCGGGGGAGAGGTTCAGAAATGTCTGTGCTACGGTGTCATCATTATATATGTCTGCATTTTCGGCCCATGATACCGCTGATCGGGCTAATTCTTGTTCATCCATAGAATTGAGTACATGGTACCCAACTCGATCTCGAAGCCGTTTATCAGTTTCCTGGAACTGATGTTCAGCAGAATTCGGATTCGTTAAGGCAGAGAAGAAAACTCTCTTGCTTTCTGGACGGATACCCTTCCTAAGATAAGTTCCCTTACCTACATATGCTATAGTGCCTGTAGTCGGTTCTAGTTCTTCAGATTCTTCTTCCTCCTCGGAGGGAGTCTTTTCTTTCTCTTTCTCGTGTACTGCTATCACTGCTTTCTTAATCTTTTTATACATGGCCTCTATGCAATTTTGTCTGTCATGTTTTCCATCGGCTATATTTTGACCCCACTTGTTCAATGCATCCAATTCACTCTGCTCTGTTCCGGGCCTGTCTCGTTCTCTTATTAGACAATTTATGAAAAATCGTAGTATCAGTGCTTGCATGGTAACTTTCTGTTTCTCCAGGGCATCCTTAATACTGTCGGGGTCCTTTCCCGTTTGAACGAACTCATATATTCTATCTAGGTGCTCCTTCATTCCTGCATAACATAACAAACTATCAGTAGCAGATCTTAACCGTAAAGACGCTAATATCATTAAGTCGTCCTGTCCAGGTTCTGGATCATATCTACAAACTGACATATTTTCTTTTAGTGCATCAAGACGGGATGAATTAGAAGAACGGGGGGATCTGTGCGTAAAAGGACTCTGCATACCTCTGAGATTTAATCTGTGAGTCGGTGGCGGGGTCTGGAGACCCGCGGTCGCACCTCCTGAAGCGGAAACTTGGGCATTATCTCTGTGTGTAGTCAGTATCTGAATTTGTCTTTTAGTAGGATCTGATTGAAGTGGTTTCGGCAGATCAGTTTTAGGTGAGGGAAGTGGCGGAGCTGGCGGAACGGGACTAGTCTTTTTCGGTGTCGGCTGAGAGTGATCTTGGGGGGCAGTACCACCCCCGGCCCTGTCAGTAGGCAGGGCACGAACAGGCAGATTGGTGTAAGCTGGCGCTACATCTTCGAGATATGAATTTAGGAATATGTCTTTAGTAGTCTTATGCATTACTTTAGTTGGAACTAATGGTGACGGCAAATTTTTCGGTATTTCTGAAATGGCGTCAGGGGTACCATCGGCCAAAAGATACATGTTGTTCACTTTGCCATTTAGGATACGATCTATTTGTTCTACTTTTACTCGAATTCCCTCAGTAACTAATTCGTTTTCTTGGGCCTTTTCTGATTCTTTAAGCCTGTCTTCTCTACGGAGTGCTCTATCAGCACGCTTACGTGATTCCTTACGCCAAAATTCTATGGCGTCTTTCTGAGATTGTCTAGCTTTCTTTTTCCGTAATATTTCTTCTACCTTTATGATGCACTCGGCATCCCATGTTCCGTTAACTGGCCATCGGTATCTTTCCTCTAGGTGCTTGGTATAATCTGTCCATAACTCTAGATACAAGATGGCGTCTATGCCATGCTTATTATACATGAAATTACCTGGAGTGTCCCTAGGGGGGATTGGAATCTCTTCCTCTAACATCCCTTTCCTAGTTCCTATCTGCTTTAATTTGTTAAAAAACGGCATTGTGCCTACTTGATACTGAAATGCTTGATCCTTAATACTTAATTTCGCCTGTAACTATTTAAACAAAAAAACACAATAATACACAAGAACAATCACATTCATACCACGACATTAATCACATGAAACATTTAAAGACATAGCTAACTTCCCCCTACTCTGAATGTACCGCTCAACGATACAGATACACTGCTGTAACAGTGCAGAAATTCGGAATACTTTATATACTGCTAAACAGTACAGATACACTGCCTAAAAACAGTGCAGACCGGACTTGCGTACCCAAACCCGTCTAGATACGACCCAGCAATGGTACTCACCGGGAAGCACGGAAAACAGAAGGCCTCGGAAAACTCGACTGGACTCGACTCGGAACTTCGGAAAACTTCGGAAAACTTCGGAAAACTTCGGAAAACTTCGGAAAACTGGTGGGCCTCTTCACACCTCGGACCTTGCTTCCTTCGGCTGGGCTCTGGTCGGGATCCTCCGCACTCCTCACCGCCTCGTCTGGGCACTGATCGCAGTCTTCGTCACCTCCGTGTGTCAGAGGGGGATGCAGGAAATCCTGCCAGTACACGTGTTGTCCGTCTAACTGATGGCAGGGGACACGGATTGCAACGCACCTTCCGGCGCGTGAGGTGGGGGAGGGGTCCCTATTCGGGCGCCAAAATGATGTAAATAATTAATTTACTCTCTTAATTTCTATGCAGGTAAGTACTTAATCAATAATAACTCAATCGAAATGAAGGAAAACAGAGTCCGTGGTGTAAGAGTTTCTAAGGGTTTTTATTCCTCATAAAGGAATCAGGATATCATGTTCTGACCACCACACAGGATGTCAGAAGGGATAGATGAGCGCGCCGTCGTTTATTGACAATACATAGCTTATATACTTGATTTACATCATAATGTTCAATGTAAGAGGCGTAACAGCTGAGAGAAGACAAGATAACAGTATACACGTGGTGCTAGTACATCATCAAGAGGCGTAAACTAGGCGTGTGTGCTAGAAACGTCACTGATAGGTGACGCAAGTGGGTGGCACCAAGGGGTGGTGCTAACAGAATGTTGCAATGTCAGCGGAAATCGGAAGCTTGGATGCGCGCGCAGCTGCATGACGTGTGATAGACGGGGTGCAGGGGACTTGACATTTACACTGGCGGAAAGAGACAGAAGTCTGGCATGTCAGATCAACTTGTGCTTCTATCATATCCGATATCTGATGTTTAGGAACTAAGCTATCTGGGCAGAAAGGTCTCTAGAGCAGAAGCTATTCTATACTTGCTGTGAGTGCGTGTATAAGCGCCTGAGTGTCTGTATGAGAAGCGTGGGGGCATGGGGCCTTCCATGGAAGCATGGCAACAGAGGCTATGAATTACTTGCATAAAGACAGGTCGGCCCTTTAGCCCTGTAGCTGAGGAAGGATGTTTACTGAAGCTAGCAGGCCGGAATGTATCTTCGGGGAGGAAAACAGATAACTCGAAGGTTATAGTCAATCTTGGCAGGCAGCAGGCTGAGCTGAGCACGGAGGGCCGCGCTAGAAGTAAGTCAGAGTTCACGGGTACGGGGGCTGCTTGGGCAGAGGCCCTCGCAGTCAGAAGCCAGAAAAGAGGCTCGGTGGCAGAGATTCAGGGCCTACTTTCAGCCAGGCTGAAAAACGTAGGAGTACACTTCAAAAAGACGTTGGCATAGCATACTTAGGAACGGACCATCAAACCCATTCATGGTGGGTCTGAAAGAGGACAAGTTAACGTTGGACGCAAATGTATTTGCGTCTTCATAGCTGGTACAGGAGGGAAGTTACATGCACTTTTAACTCGTACATGGAGTCGGTGGGGTACTCGCTAGGGAACACAACATGACCATAAAATTTATATTACCTCAACATACAGGCCTGCTGCTCAACAAGTGAAATCGGATGCATTGTTTCGCATATATGTGGGACCTTTGGAAGAATTGGTTAAGTCCGATAGTAGGCCTATAATCCCGGCAGGCAGAATCGTGGGGTGTACCTCTCTAGAGGATTTTTTGGTGACAGTGAAGGATGAGGTGGGACTCCTCGATTTGACTCCATGGTAACCCTAGCCGTAGTTCGCGTAGTCACCTACGTGTAGCTACGTGATGAGCACTTAGCACTATAGAGGATTTTTTGGGTGAAAGTGAAGGATGAGGTGGGTCTCCTGGATTTGACTCCATGGTAACCCTGGCCGTAGTTCGCGTCGTCGCGCTACGTGTAGCTACGCGATGAGCACTTAGCACTATGCATGCTACACGTAGCTACTTGAACTGCGTAGTGCGGTAGGGAAATGCAGTTTGCAATGATTGCACAGTACCGGATGCTTGTCCGCACTGTGCTATCATTGCAAACGCCAACATGTACAATGCAAGGGGTCGTTTTCTGCCACTCAAGTAGATTTGTCAACACGGACTGGTAGTTTCTCATCGCGAGCGGTCGCGAGCATACGCGACCACTTGCAATGAGAAACCTGACCTCCCTGCGTTAAGAATCGCCGGGAGGTTTATTTTCCACGCTCGCGATCAGCAACTTGATGTTGCCTATCGCGAACGAGGAAAGAGTCTCGCCGGTATGTTGATTTTGCTCGCTTGCGGCCGCCAACTTGACGTTGAGGACCGCAAGTGAGCAAAAAATGCCCGCTATGCGTTTTTGCACTGTGCTACGTTCGATTTTCGTAGGGTGTAGTTGCTCAAACTACGCACACTTCGCAAGCGTAGTGGTAGTTTTCCACCCAGGCTTACTCCATGGTTGACCAATCCGTTGTTTAAACTCCTCGACGGGTTATTGTACCATGAAGATAGGTTGTTTGTACCTCCTGAATTGAGAATGCAGGTGCTCACTTGGTGTCATTCGTCTTCTCTTGTTAGGCATCACGGGATGAATAAGAACAAGGAGTTTTGTTTGCAATGGTTTTGGTGGGACACTGTAGGTCACGATATTTAGGTGTTTGTGGCTTCCTGTCCTGTTGGTGCAGTTGGTAAATCTTCACATGCGCCCCTTCTGGTTTGTTGCATCCGTTGCCTGTGCCACCCACCCCTTGGCATACTATCAGTATGGATTTTCTGACTGATCTGCCTTTGGAAGCAAGGTACACCACCATATTGGTGGTAGTGGATTTATTTACTAAGACAGAGCATTTCATCCCTTTACCGACATCCAAGGAGTTAGCTGATGTGCTCATAGCATTACGGTTGTCATCTGCCTATCATCCGCAATCTGATGGGCTAACTGAACATGCCAGTCAGACAATGGAGCCGTATTTAAGATGTCTGCTGTCCTCGCTGACATGTAGTTTGGTAACCAGCCTTCCTTTGGCTGAGTTTGCCTATAATACCAGCTTGCACTCAGCCTTAGGGATGTCTCAATTTTTCTGTTCGATGGGGTTTCATTCCAAAGCTATACCTATACAACCGTCTGAGTGGGTACCTGCTGTGGACACTTTGAGTAGGGTTCCGACAGGGATTAGGGAGAAGGCACTGGAGCAGTTATTGGCTCCCAAACTGAGTATGAAGACACAGGCGTATAGGCATAGGCGTCCTATTCCCTCATATGCAGTGGTTGACATGGTATGGTTAGCGACAAAGAACTTGAGGTTGGATGTCTCCAAAAAATTACATCCTTGGTATGGGGTACTCTTTCCTGTCCTGAAGGTGGTGAACCCTGTGGCAATTAAATTATCTTTGCCTGATGAGTACTGTATCCATACAGTGTTTCACACATCCCTGCTAAAACCTTGTTCTAGGACCACTCAGGCTTTGCCTCCTACCCCGCCTGTGGTAGTTGATAACCACAAGAAATTTGAGGTTAATGCTATCTTGGATTCCAGGAGAAGACGGGGAGGTTATTTTATTTGATTGACTGGAACGGGTATGCCCCAAAGGATCGTACCAGGGAGCCGCCCAGTAATGTACATGCTCCGCGGTTGGGGCGTCTATTCCATGTTCGGCACCCTAGCAAACCGAAGACAGTGGGGAGGCGTTTGGAAGGGGGTACTGTTGGGATTTAGGGCTTCATGGGGTCGGTTTCTCTTCTTCACCTCCCCTTCTCTTCCCGGCTGCCTGCATGATTGGGTGCACATGTCAGAACTGGTCTGCTGAATTGCAGCATGTATTTAAGACTCTACCTACAGCAAGCCGGCGCTTGGTTTCAATTCTGGTTCCTTGGCTTGGGACTTCCTTTTTCGTCAGTTCCACCCGTGACTTGCTGTTGGACCCTTGGTTGTGGACTGTTCGGGCCCCCAGGCTTGGGGGTCAAAGCTGGTTGAATCCCCATGGAAATAGTCTTGCCCCCTTTTGTTTGTCTGCCTCGGATTCACAGTGTGTTCTCCTGGACCGGTGAAAGCATTTTAAAGGTACAAGGGGAGTAAACGCAGCTGCGTTTCCTTCTTCCCTTTCCGGACTTCCTGTATTTTTCCATTCCATCCTTCTCGTTATGTGTTATTTGGGCGGAATCACGGAGTAGCTGAAGGATGGTCGTTTTTTGGACTCTCTGCTTCCTCATTAGCAATATTGGGGTTTCTTTTATTCACAGTGTGTTTCTTTTTCCCCCTTTTTCTTTACAATAAAATAAGATGTTCTTTCCCTTGATGTCTCCAGGGGATTACATGGCTACAACCGATATGCAAGATAAGAACCTATACATTCCTGTACATCCAAGTCATCAGAAGGTTCTGAGGTTCCCTGTGGGGGCAACACATTACCAATTTTGGTTACTGCATTTGGCCTCAGTCTGCTCCCTTTGTGTTAACCAAGGTGTTGGCCCCTTTGAAGGTGGTTCTTCATCTGCAGGGGCTTTCTGTCTTCCCATAGGTACACAACTGCTTAGGCAAGGGGGCATCTCTTTCCCTGACTTGTTTACATGTTCATACAGTACTGGATCTTCTGTCGTCTCATTGCTTCTTATTAAATGCGAGAAACTCCCAGCTGACTCCCACTCAGGATCACATCTTCATTGGGGCCCAGTTCCAGATGGATCTGGGCATTGTGATGCTGTCAAACTCATGGATTCTGAAGAATCATTCACATCCTCTGGATCTTCTGTAGGCACCCGTTCAGTCAGTATCCCTTTGCATGATGGTACAAGGCAATCTGGTGGCAACAGTGTTCTTTGTGCCCTTCGCTTGGTGGCACATCAATATTCTTGGCAAAATAGCGATGGATTAAACCCAGATCTGTGACTGGGGGTGAGTATTTGAAAAGTTTCAACACTCTGTCCATCATTTTATTTTGTGATGTTGCTGTGGCAGGCATGCCAGAGTTCTTGGTCTTCCAACTGGAGGGAGTTGGATGCAATTTGTTTGTCTCTCCTTCATTTTCCCCTCATCTGAAGGACAGGGCTATCATCGTCAAGACCAACAACACCATGGCCCAGTCCTATGTTGATCCACAGGAGGAGACAGGGGCCCTGTCATTGTCTGCAATTTCGGATCAAATGCTCCTTTGAGCTCAGTCAACTTGAGGGCCATCTTGCTTCAGGGAGCTCTAAATTGTCAGGCCGATCACCTGAGCAGGGATATTCCATCCTCAGACTTTTGTCTTTCTCCCCAGATATTTGCTAAGGTGTGTCAGTTGTGGGGTCCCCCTCAGTAGACCTTTTTGTGAGCCTTGTCAATGCACTTCTTCTTTGGGTTTTTCCGGGGGAAGGTAGGAGTCAGCTTCAGGGATGGATGCCCTGACTTGTCTTTGGCCTGTGGGCCTGATATTTGCTTTCCCTCTGTTTCCTTTGTTTCAGAGGGAGAAGGCTCAAGTTTTTCTGGCTGCTCTGGCATGGCCTACTCTGCCTGTTTTTTTCTCTTGATAAAGATGAAGTGGGATCTGGAGTGGAGGTTTCCATTGGTTCCATCTCCCCTGTGTTTATCATGTCTCCTTGTGCAGTGCCTGGCGAAGCTCAAGTTGATGGTTCGGTGATTGAGCAGGGAGGTGTAATGTTACAGGGTCTCTCTGCCTCTGCCTCTTCTTCTGTGCAGGCATCCAGACAGTTGTCTACCAGGTCTTATAATGTTAGACATTGGAAGGCATTTCTGGCTTGTATGATCAATGGGAGATGCTTCCCCTTTCTGTTTCTCTACCTGAGGTGTTGAAATTTCTCCAGGATGATTTTCAGTTGGGTCTGAATCCTGCCACTCTGAAGGGGCAGTAAGTAAGGATTTGGGTATTCCTTGGGGGGTGTCTGGTGAACAATCAGGGTCTGGTTTTTAGGATTTTAAGGAGTATTCCAATCTCAGTCTGTTCTCTCAGGTGGTGTGTCCGTCTTGAGATTTGCTGCTGGTGTTGCAGGCTCTCAAGTAGCCCCCGTTTGAGGCTCTGATGTCTGTGGGGTTATGCTTTCTGACCTTGAAGGTATTTTTTGGAGGCTGTCATGCCTACTTACCGGCTGAGGGAGTTTAGTTATTTGTCTTGTCTGTCTCCTTTCTTTTCTGTGTTTGAGGACAGGCTTGTTCTTTGGTTGGGCCCTGGATTTTGGCCAAGGTAAATTCTTTGTTTCAGCATCAGCAGGAAGTGATCTTTTTGGTGTTTTGTCTGGAACCTCAGGCTCCTGAGCAGGTGGCGCTTCATTCACTGGATGTGCAGAGGGCAGTTTGGACTTACCTGGAATGGATGAAGCAGTTTCAGGTCCTTTTCTGCTATATTTGTTAACTCTGGTCCCTCCCGGAAGGGGGGTAAACCTTCGACTCAGACTTTGAGCAGATGGAATATAAGCAGTTTGGTCTGTCTTCTCCTCTGGGGATCTAAGGGAGGTCCACTAAGGCCATGTCTAGGGGCATGTCTGCTTCCATGACTGAAGTGCAGGGTGCTTATGTGCACGAGATCTGTCGGGTTGTCATATGGGCAGCTCCGTCTACCTTTGTGTCTCATTATTTAGGTGTTCCAGGGTCCTGAGTTTCTGGATTTGTTAGGTTCTAAAGTGCTGGCTTACGGGTTGTAACACGTTTTTTGCTTTTGGCTTTACATATTCTGTGCAGTTGTCCTGGTCTGCTTATTGGCTTGAGTACATCTTGCTATGTTAGTCATCATTGCGAAGAGACGAAGGGGTACAACTATGATTACTTACCGGTAATAGCATTGATCTGAGTCCTTCCTCTCACCGTGAAGGCTCAGGTCCCCCCTACTTCCCTTTTCGGCCAGTCCTACTGTGTGGTGTTTGGGCTTGGCACGGAACAGCAAGAAAGGAGGTGGGAGAGAATTTTATATTGGGAAATGTTTGTTATTGGAGGCATAGGGACCTCACTATGTGAGTCATCATGGCGAGAGAAGGACTCAGAGTAATGCTATTACCGGTAAGTTATTTCAGCAGTACCAACTCTTTTTACATTCTTTTTACAAAGTCGGCGGCGCTGCATTGGCTTCTTCAGCCGCAGTCCCAAGATGCATTATTTCTTGCAGCCCCACAGCAAGGCCTGCGTCGAAATCGATGTGGTGATCTCGGACTTCGTAGATTGGTAAACTCGATGCGGCGATTTCATGAGCAGCCGGCAGGCGCTGCATCAATTTCTTCCTCTGCGTCATCAAGATGCGTGGAAATTCTTCATGCACTGTGGCAATGCATCAGAAGTAGGTGTGGATGTGTCGCTCTCCAGATCCCAATAATAGGAACAACCCTTAGAGGCCCAGAACACCTCCAGGCACCTCTTGGCAGGTCAGAACTCCCAGCAAGGAAGTTCACTGGAGCGGCAGGTGAAGTCTTTGTGCTCCTGAGACTTCAGAACAGGAGGCAAGCTCTACTTCAAGCCCTTGGAGATCTTCCAAAAGCAGGTGACACAGTACCCAGCAAGGTCCTTGTCCGTTCCCTGCAGACAGGGCCTAATCAGGTGCTAGTGAGTACTTGTCCCCCTACTCTGAATGCAGCCCTGGTCTATTCAGCCCAGCCCTGACTCATTCAGGAATTGCAGGACACACATCAACTACCCCCTCGTAGCTGTCTGAGAGAATACACCTCCCCAGCCCCTTTCACTACAAAGCCAGACAGTCAATACACAAACCAGTAGAGGCACACAGGATGGCTGAGCAATAAAACACCCACTTTCTAAAAGTGGTATTTTCAAACACGTAATATAAAAAATATAAAAAGAATTTTTACTAAAAGATGCATTTTTATATTCTGAGTTCAAACACACTAAACTCCAACTTTCTATCTTGTCCCAATGCGAAGGTATATTTATAATATGTTATAAATAAACTCTCATTCTATCCTATGGGACAGAAAGCCTTTCAATAGTGAAAAATGAAATTGCCAGTATTTCACTATTAGGACATGCCACATACATCAGGGCATGTCCTACCTTTCACATGCACTGCATCCTGCACACAGGGGTACCTTGGGCCTACCTGAGGGGTGACTCACATGTAAGAAAAGGGAAGTTTAGTGCCTGGCAAGTGGGTGCATTTGCCAGGTCGACATGGCGGTACCAAACTGCACACAGACACTGCAGTGGCAGGTCTGAGTAACATTTACAGGCTGCTCTTGTGGGTTGCACAACAGTACTGCAGGCCCACTAGCATCATTTGATTTACAGGCCCTGGGCACACACAACACAATGCACTGTACTAGGGACTTACCAGTAAATCAAATATGCCAATCATGGAATCACCAATCCATAAACACAATTTAGAGGGTGAGCATATGCACTTTAGCACTGATCAGCAGTGGTAAAGTGCCCAGAGTCATAAAACAAACAAAAACAGGGTCCAAAACAGGAGGCCAAAAAGCAAATAGTATGGGTATAAGCCCACTAGAAAAGCCAGGTCTAACAGTATTGTATTTAATTGAATATTGTGTTGTCCTATTCATACGAATCTAGCCCACATACAGAGTGCATGTTAGATCTGGCCCTCTCTGCAGGGTCACCCCTAAGCTTTTTGCCTTTATCCATCATGCTTTGCTAGTTTTTTCTAACCTTTGGACTCTGCACACTTTACCAGTGCTAACCAGTGCTAAAGTTCTTGTGCTCTCTCCTTAAAACATGGGAGAATTGGCTTAAACCCAATTGGCAAATGTAATTCACTTGTAAGTTAATGTTAATGCTAATATAATGCCATTTGTAAAGCGCATTGTTACCCAACGGGTGTCCTGGCGCTGAAAGATCGGATGTCCTACAGAGGCCTAAACAAGAAAGAGAAGGCAGATTAACTAGACTGGAACAGCCACGTCTTGAGGGCTTTCCTAAACTCCAGATGATTAATTATGACTCTAAGCTGAAATGGCAGGTCATTCCATGCCTTAGCTGATCCGACCATGAAACGTCTACCTCCCCAGTTAGATTTTCTAACAAAGGGCACCAGTACCTGTTTCACTTCAGACGAGCGAAGGGTTCTCCTAGGCACATACCACTGGAGGTTCTGTCTAAGATGGAGGGGTCCAAGTCCATAGGGGGATTTATGGACTACACACAAAGCCTTAAAGCTAACACGCGTCTTAACGGGCAACCAGTGCAGCTTTTTTATCTCCGCTGATATTGAAGCATGTTTACGTGTTTTAGTAAACAGTCTGGCTGCCGCGTTCTGCAAAATTTGAAGCCTTTTCATAAGTCCTTCCTGGATGTTTAAGTATAGGATGTTGCAATAGTCCAGTTTGGACATGACTAAGGCAGTGATGGCAGTTTTCTGACTAAGTCCCTAGTAAAGTGGTACTACCTGTACCCTGGACCTGTAAATGAAATGCTGCTACTAGCCTTGCATCACTGATTGTGCCACCCACTCATGTAACCCATTAAACACGCCTCAGGCCTGCCATTGTAGCTTTTTGATGCAGTTTTAAACTGCCATTTCAATCTGACAAAACAAAGCTTATAACAGACCAAACTTACCTTTTCAATACACAGTGGTGGCTGGTGACCATTAAAAGTGGTCACTGTAATCCCTTGCTTGAAGTCCAGTGAGCAAGCCTGACTCACTCACTCGGAGGGTTTGGCGGGGGTCGCTCAAACTTGCTTGCACTCAGTCTTGCTCTCTCACTCATTCTTACTCTAAGACATTTCCTTACAATCATTCACACTTGCGCTCACTTTTACTTACTCTGACTTACTCAGTCTCACTGACTCACACAGTCTCAATAATTATCATTGGACCCATAAGTCTCACTCATTCTCAGTTACCATCACTCAGTCCCACTCATTCTCACACCTTCTGATTCACTCGATCTCATTCTGGCTCACTCAGTCTCTCAGTTTTTCTTAGTATCACTGTGACCCACTCATTACCGCTCAGTCTTAGTTATTCTCACCTAGTTTGCCTTTGTCTCCCCATGACTCACTCATTCTCCCTGATTCACTCAGCCCATCTCATTCCAATTCAGTCACTCTCACTGTGACTCACTCCGACTCAATCAGTCTCACTCAACGTCACTCATTCTGACTCACTTAATCTCACTCTGATTCAGTCACAGTCATTTATAGTCAGATTCAGTCGTTTTTCTGTTAGTCTCACTCATTCCCACTGATTCACTTAGTCATACTCATTCTGATTAAGACAATCTCACTCTGACACACTCTAACCCACTTAGTCACACTCATACACACTCATTCTGACTCAGTATAACTCTGACACACTCGGGCTCAATCATTGTCACTCAGTGTCACTCAAGCTCACCTAGTCTGACTCACTATTACTCATTCTCAATCTGTCTAACTCTGTCTCACGCAGTCTCTGACTCACTAAGACTGACTCAGACTTGAATCACTTAGTCTTACACATATTAACACTAAGTTACATTCAGTCATTTTCCCTCTTATTCATTTTCACTAGTACTCACTCTTCCTATTACTCGTTGTTACTCACTTTAACACAGTTTTCACTCACACATACACACATAGACACACAGACATGCTCACACATACACATGTTCTATCGGGGACACACACTCTCATGCATACACACATAGAATTTAAAAGCATTTTACTTACCTTGCTACCTGTGCAGGTTGTGTTTGGACTCCTGTTGCTTCGCTCTGCTTCCAGTGCTTAAAACGGAAACCTCATATCTGCACAGTCACAGGTTCAAGGTTTTAGTCTCTACTGTTTCACCCACCCTTTCACAACTCTGAGACGAGTTGGGAAAGGGTGGGGTGACTTGCTGATTCCCATATAGCCACGGGCACTGCAGGGCTTAAGTCTACAGCCCCATGGCCACAGTGGTGGTTCCTCTGCTAAGGCAGAGGAGAGTCGCCCTAGTGAGTGCCAGGAGCAGCAAAGAAAGGAAAACATAAAATGCTAATAACAGAATATTATTATAATTTTATTTTTTCTCCCTGCTGCTGCAGTGCGTGAGGACACAGGCAGAGCTTCAGGGTAGGTGTGGTAAACACTCCTGTGTGCAATGACTGTTTGGTCGACCCTCTTGGACCGCCCAAAACAGTCATGCGCACTCCCCTGTTCTCTAGGCAGGCTGCATTGCAGCCTGAAAGGAGAACATGCCCACCCCTACAGAGTCTGGCCGAGAGCCATGTCACAGCACTTAGACGTATCACAAAGCTCTGTTGAGGCATTGTGATTGGCTTAGGGGTAGGAGCCTGGCTGCCTGCTTCCTGTTCCGACCTATAGTCAGATACAGGCAGCAGGAGAGAAGACGCGGGACCCGGCGGCATTGTAAGTTCAAATTATTTTTTTAAAGCACCCCGCGAGCACATTTCCATCCCATGCACCCACCCAAACCCACGAGCCGTGCTGGTCGCCCCTGCATGGCCACCTTTAGCTCTGACACTTTAACAGATCCCAGATTGACAGGCACTTAGGAGTTCTAGGACCCAGAGGCCAGTTCTAGGGGTTTCACCAGGCCTGGATGATCTCTGACGACTGGTGCAGGAGCCTTCGTGAGGCTGCGCTAGACATCAGACATTCTCACTAGCTCTCTCATGCTGCTGCTCGAAGGCATTTTCTTTGTTATACCAAGAGTGAATAAACATTAGTATTCATTCTTCATATAACGGCTCCTAAAGCAAGGTGGGTATAGCCTTGGAGTCCTAAAGGGAAAACCACAGCTGTTGAAAACTATCCCAAGTGATGGAGATATGTTGCTCAGATGCGCCTGAGCAGTTATCCCAATCAATAGGTATTTTGCTCCCAAGAATCTAAGCAAACCATTGGTACTAAGCTCAGTGGGTTATGCCTTCTGATGTACTAACATACAGATAGCTTCTTCTTTATTGTGTATTTATTTGAACAGTCAAATAGCACAGTCTGGACGAGAGAGGTATATAGTCACTGTTCAATCAACCTCTAACAGAAAAATAAGACAAAGAATTACAATGGACGGGAAAGGAAAGCATTGGGTAAAGCTTAAAAGAGGAGAGTTGAATACACTTTCCCATCTGTGAATTTGGCATCAGTTTCTAATGAATAGTCAGTCGTGTATTGTACTTTTGGCAGTGTAACTTTAGTTCAGAAATTGTTCAGGCAGATGGGCTTTTAGACGTTTGCTGAAAGCCGTAAGTGGCTCTAATGTCCTCAAATTTGCCGGAAATGAGTCCCAGTTGCAGACAGCTGTCACCGAGAATGACGTTTGCAGGCCATTGTAGATCTGGATTTCGACACTTGCAGTAAAAGTGAGTCTTCACTTCTCAGATTTCTTCAACCTCCTGAAATATTCAGGAGTTGAGGAAGGTAAGGGTAGTATTTTCATTCCAGGCCCTGTGAGTGAAGGTGCATAATGTGTGTTCCTGGTTGGAGTGGAAAACTAAAGAAGGTCTCAGAGGATTGGTGTTGACTTGTTTGAAGTGTTGTACTTAGTGGACTAGCAGGAGAGTGGAGGATGGATTAGAAGGGAGCAAATGAGAAAGTGGGGGTCCTGGAAGGATGGCAAATGGCTGTGTCAGATGTGTGGTTCTCAGTTTAATCCTGCTAACTTCTTCCTTATCCCCATCGTGGACTTTCGTTGCACAGAGGTAGCATTAATTGTAGTCCAAAGTCAACTTTGTATGATACTGGATCAGGTGGGAGGAGCGGCCATGTTCTCTCTCGACCGCTCTGCATCATTTGTCACCATTTTCAAATTGCACTGGTGAACAGGTTTGCGGTAGTGCGTGTGCCAGAGCTGGCCTTGAAGTGGATTTGGTCTTTTCTTATATGTTGAAGTCAGATGATTTGTATTTCTCCATTTTTCATCTACTTCCAAACTTCTGTTTGCTGGAGTCCCACATGGTTCCTTCTTGGGTCCCACATTGTCTTTATGTGGCCACTTTGGCCAAATGTAATAAAGGAATTTTAGCTTTCATGTATGTGTAACGTGGATGACACACAAGTAAATCTGAGATTGGAAGTTAAAGGAGAAGCTGCTCATATGAATGTCCTTAGGAGGTTCAGGGCTGAGGCAGACTGGATGTCAACTAACTGAATAAAAGTACATTCCAACAAAACTGAGGTTTGATCCTGGGAAGTTCAACCTTCCTTTTGTCCTCTGGACTGGATGTCTCTTGTCCTCGGACAATGCCTCACCACAGTGTAAGCTGTGAGATATCTAGAGGTCAGATACGATTAAACAATTGCCTTTCTTCCCCAGATAAAGTCTCATATTCAATTTTCAACATCTGAAAATAGCACAGAAAATCCTTCTTTTTCTCCCCAGAAAGGCACACTTTCCTATCCTACAAGTTCTAGAGCCCATCTTGAAAATTCTTATGCTCTTTATCGTGGTCTCCCAGCATACTCCATCGTACCACTCCAACTGGATCGAAACAGCACTGCACTCCAGATTCTGGACCTATCAAAACACATGCCAATTTCAAACCATCTGCACACTTTGAATTGGACCCCATTTGAAAAGCTCATTCTCTTTAGAAGGCTCTGTATTTGCATTAAAGCTTACATGGCTGTGCCCTTCTTTTACTCAGAAATGTTTTTCATGGTACTCTCCCCCTAGACCACTAATACCCTCCTCGGCTTTCCTCCTACAGAACCACAAGATTAAAAAAATTATCAGGAAGGCAGAACCTTTGCTCTACAGCTAGCCAATGTCTGGAAGAAATTACCATTAAACTTAACATATCAGACCAGTCTGCTCCGGTTCAGAAAGAACCTAAGATTTGGCAGTTAATAAAAGTAGGTTGAATTTAAATAAATAAAATGTGTGATTTTCGTTCTTTGACTCACCTTCAAGCAACCTTACCTTTACCAAAATGTCGAACTGACATATTTGACAGCTCCGCTTTAGAACGTGGCTTGCGTCCCAGCCACAAAACCAGCCGAGGGTTCAACTGACAATATAGCACAAATCTGTGAATGCTCGCTGGCCATTGCAAGCAAAAATTCAAAGTCTTTATGGCGAAACACAGAGAAACTACAAAAGCCATATTTCTTTAATTGTTTATTGTAGCTGTGTAATATCATCTGGCAGTGGTGGTCTGCACTTTTACCACACAATCACACAAACGCACTCACACTCACTTATGCATTCACACGTGCACGCACACACGCACATCCATTCACAAGACTGACTCCCAAATATTCATGACGCATCAAACATTAAAAATTAAAATCCTACTTACATGCGCAGCTCTGACTCGGAAAAGGGTTGGGACAGCTTCCTTCCTTCACTCATCACAGAATGGGATGTGGTCTATCAGATTGCTGACCCCACCCCACTCTGTGATGAGGTGTCAGCGATTGATATTCGGCCTCGGGCACTTCAGGACTTAGAACTGAAATATCCAGGTCCGAGGCATCCAGTAACCCTCCCACTCATCAGGAGAGGGAGCCCCTTGAGGTGCTCTGCCAGGCTGAAGTTGTCACATCCACTGGAGCTATGACCTTTTCAGACCACCAAATTTCAGCTTAGGCAGGCAGGAGCTTGCACATTTAGCGCATGTCTAGCTCCTCACTGCCTGACCTGAAAAAAAAGAGTGTCTGTCAGTCTGACATTTGCTCAGCCTGACAGATATTGTGGCCAAAAGTTGAGGGGTGTAACTATGGAGCCTATGAGGACGGTCTGCAGCTGTTAATACTTATAATTCACCCCCTACGGTAAGCCCTGGACACCGCAGAAGGTAGGGTGCAGTCTATTTATAAAGTAGGACATGTACTTTTAGGTTTTGCATGCCCTGGTAGTGAAAAACTCTTCAATTCATTCATCACTACTGCAAGGCCTACGTCTCCCGTAGGATAACATTGGGGTGGCCTTAGTACATTTGATAAGCCATAATTTCTAAATAGAAGCAGGTACCCAGATCATGTTTGGTGTCTTTGGAATTCTCATGAAAAATCATCTCTTATAGTAAAGTTGGATTTTAAATTGCAATTTTGAAAAATGCCACTTTGAGAATGTTGGTGTTTTCCTGCATTAGCCAGTTAATGCCTGCATCGTGTCCGTGGGTCACATGAATAGGTATAGCTGCCAGTTGGGCTTTGTGTATTCCTCCTAGACAGCCGCACACAATAGAGAGCTTAGGTGTGCCTGGATGGGCCATCACTGGCAGAATGGGAGGGCGGAGCTGGGCACTTAAAAAAAGGCTGTGTCCTGTCTCCATGCAAAGGGCTGCATACTCCCTGTAGTTAGTCTGGAGCAAGGACAGGGAAGGCAGGATGCCTGGGGACATCAAAGGGAAACAGCTCGAAGTGTCTCCCACTATCCAGAGGAAGGGCACCAGGTATAAATATTGGACCTCAGACACCAACTCTTCAATACACTTCTGGGCCTGTGGATACTCTGCCAGAAAGAAAGACTGCTGTGCTATCAAAATGACTGCCACTCTGCTGGACTGCTGCTCGGAAGGAACTGCTGCCTTGCTGTGGTGACCTACTGCCTGCTATCATTTTGCCTGGGTGAGAAGGACTGGACCTGCATCTGTTGAACAGAGGACCCCAAAGTGACTCCAAGGGTTAGTTGGCTGGCCTCCTGACTAGAGCTCAGGGACAGAAGGCTCCAACCACCTTGAACCCAGTACCTGGATTCTGCCATCTGTGAGTCATTCCCTGCCAAGTGGTGCCACCCCAGTCCTGGACCCTTGGAAGTGGGCCTGAAGCTGCTTGGCCAGCCCATCGGTGGACTTAGCAGAACTGACGCATCTCTGCTTTGTGGCGCAATCCCAAGTGTAACCAATGCATCTCCTCTGCTTCAAGGGTTCTCCAGACACCAAGGACTCCTCATCGACCCCAAAGCTGCATCGCAACCACAACGGGGAACAGTCATTACACCACGGTTTTTACTACGCGTTGCTTTTACATTGCATGCGTCACAACGCATGCGATGTTACAACACGTGGTAAAAACCACGCATACCAATACATCGCATGCGCTTTTACAATGCATGTAATGTAATGAGTAATGGCTGCGGCTATCTATGTCGTTGTGAGGAAACTTAGGCTGTTTCCTCACAACTACGTGCACCAAGCAGGAAGGAGGAAGCAGGAACCCGGAGCAGAGACTGCGACGCTGGAGAGGAAAGAGGTAAGGGAGTTTGAGCTTGGGGTGGGGGTTACTTTTGTAGGGTTTAGGGTAGTGTAAAAGTAGTGTTGTAATGTTTGTGTTGCGTGGTTTTTTAATAACATTTTAGTGGGTTTTTTGGTAGTGTAGTGTTGTGTAATGTTGTAGTGTTTGTTTAGTGTGGTGTATTAAAGTTTAGGGTAGTATAGTAGTGTTTATGTAGTGTAGTGATTTAGGTTTTAGAGTAGTCGTAGTAGTGTTTGTGTAGTGATTTAGGTTTTAGAGTAGTGTAGTGGTGTTTGTGTAGTGTAGTGTTTTAGGGTTTAGCGTAGTCTATTGTTTTAGGGTTTAGGGTAGTGTAGTGTTTTAGGGTTTAGGGTAGTGTAGTAGTGTTTGTGTAGTGTAGTGTTTTAGGATTTAGGGTAGTGTAGTGTTTTAGGGGTTAGGGTAGTGTGGTAGTGTTTATGTAGTGTAGTGATGTAGGTTTTAGGGTAGTGTAGTAGTGTGTGTAGTGATTTAGGTTTTAGGGTAGTGTCGTAATGTTTGTGTAGTGTAGTGTTTCAGGGTTTAGGGTAGTGTAGTGTTTTAGGGTTTAGGGTAGTGTATTAGTGTTTGTGTAGTGTAGTGTTTTAGGGTTTAGGGCAGTGTTGTAGTGTTTTTGTAGTGTAGTGTTTTAGGGCTTAGGGTAGTGTAGTGTTTGTGTAGTGTAGTGTTTTAGGGTTTAGGGTAGTGTGGTGTTTTAGTGTTTATGGTACAGTAGTAGTGTTTGTGTAGTGTAGTGTTTTAGGGTTTAGGGTAGTGCTGTAGTGGTTGTGTAGTGTAGTGTTTTAGTGTTTAGGGCACTGTAGTGTTTTAGGGATTAGTATGGTATAGTAGTGTTTGTGTGGTGTTTTAGGACAGTGTAGTAGTGTTTGTGTACTGTTTTAGGGTTTAGGGTAGTGTAGTAGTGGTTGTGTAGTGTAGTGTTTTAGGGTTTAGGGTAGTGTAGTGTTTTAGGTTTTAGTGTAGTATACTAGTGCTTGTGTAGTGTAGTGTTTTAGTGTTCACTGTAGTGTTGTAGTGTTTTAGGGTTTAGGGTAGTGTAGGGGTGGTAGTAGTGTGGGTAGTGTTGTAGTGTAGTAGTGTTCTAGGGTTTAGGGTAGTGTAGGGGTGGGAGTAGTGTGGGTAGTGTTGTAGTGTAGTAGTGATTTTGGGTTAGGAGTTGTGTAGGGGTGGGAGTAGTGTGTTGTGTAGGTATAGGGGTAGGGATGTCACTTACCTTGCAAACTTTTACTACGAGTATTGCTTTACCACGCATGCCTTTGCATTGTAATGGCATGCGTGGTAAAGGCATACTTGTGGTAAAAGTATGCGATGTAATGGCATGCGATGTCATTGACATCTCGTAGTAATACCCGCGTTGTAATGGCATGCGTGCTATTACTATGCGATGTAATGACAAACATCCAACCACCACCTGTGTGAAGCTTTCCCGACACACGCCCTTGCATCCCTTCTCGATGGCAGCTTAGCTAATGACGTAAGTTTCTTGTATCGCAACCTTGCAGCTCCTAGGAACCAAAGTATCACTTTGACTGTGCAACGCATTCCCAACACCGGACTTTACATGGCAAGCCCTTGTTGATAGAATCCCCAACAACTATGTAGAACGTCTCATTGCAGCTCCTCACCTCGGAACTGAAGCATCACCTTGACTGTGCAATGCATCCTCAGCATGGAACCTCACAAAGCTTTGCAACAAGGAACTAAGGTACTTTGTTGAGTGGCCCTAACTGGTTCTCTGTAGCCGGCTCACATTCCATCGCTTTCGGCCTGAGCTTGTGACCTTGTCCTGGTCCGGCGTGACCAGATATCCAGGGGGAACAACCTTTACAACGAAGGTTTTACAACGCGGTACTGTTACCACGCAACAAGTCGTTACAACGAATTGCGCTGGGGGGCGCTCCAGGATAGTAAATAGTTTAATTTACTATCCAACTCCTTCCCTACTATCCACGGGGACTGGAGTTGGAATAGTAAATTAAAATATTTACTATCCAGCACCCCCAACGCAAGTCGTTGTAACGACTTGCGTTGTAAAAGTTGCGTAGTAACGGCATGCGTTGTAAAAGTAAGCGTTGTAACGTCGTACATCCGATATCCAGAGTTGTCACTTTGTGCTTTTTGAGGCTAATCCCACTGAAATCTTTAAACCTACATATCTCTGGTTCTACTGATTTGATTTTTGTTGTTTTGATCTCGCTTTGTTTATTTAAAATCGCTCCATCTTTCTAATCTGACATGGAATCCGTTTGTAACGTGCTTTCCCTGTGTCACTGTTTGATGCATAGCACAAATACTTTACACATTGCCTCTGAGTTAAACCTGACTGCTCTATGCCAAGCTACCTGATAGTTCAGCACAGATTACTTTAGGGTTTGCTTGTGAATTCCTCCTGAGAAGAATTATGGTTGCTGCTTGAGAAGGGTTCCTTACAGTGCACAACAACTGACTTGTCCTGTAGTTCACCTGTAGCATTATTACCTGGATGGGAGCAGGAACAGTTTCCATGAGACTTGGCGCATGATTTACATGGAATCCTTTTCAGGTGTCAGCTCTGGCTTTTAGAGCCAAGCCAGACCCATGACTCGGCTCTATCTCAGCTCCCCCTGTTAATTTGATGGCTCGCCCACCACTACTCAGGAGGAAAACCCACTTAAATATAGTCATTTCAGGACCATATTCCCTAAACCATCACAAAAGACAGACAGATACACTATAGTACTGACAACGTCAATAGATTGTACAACTTTGTTCAGTTATAAGTCCTTTCCGTGCTCCTGGTATTTCCAGAGTGTTGTATGCTGCTCTGGGGTACACTTCTGTAAGGGCCGCTGTGACTGGTCAACACATTTCCTGGGCTACCTTTCTGGACTGGCTTGGTAGAGGCTTTGGGGAGAAGATCGCATTGTTCATCCCTTCATTCACTCGTTTTATGCCCAGCAGACTTCTAAGGCATTCCATTAAGACTTTGTCGTGAGTGACACCGACGTCCTAAAGTGCCCCAGTTTCGCTGGATTTTTTTGTATCCTTGACACTAAGTTGCGATAATGGGGCAAAAAAGCTGGAAGTTGATTAAAAAGATTTTTCATAAAAATCGACAATGCCTCAAAGTTGCTTTCGGCCTATCATTCTGGAATCAAAGCACAGGCAAGAGCGGTGAGTATGCAAATTCTCCGACGGGTAACGCCCACTTCTTGGCTTCACAGACGCAAGCTAACGCTCGAATTTTTTTAACAGGTATTATAATAAATGAAAAAAGAAAAAAAAAATAGAACAACGGACAGCGGAACAATTCCAAGGCGAAAGGATAAAGCAAGAGCGAGGCGGTTTCATTTTTTGAAGAATGTCGACGCTGCTTATTATTTTATGTCCGAATACTTTTATTAGCCGATTTCACTCACGTTTACAATGAAATGACCAAAGAGAAATATAAAGCCGGCTCTTTAATATAACCTTGCATCCCAGCTCAAGGGCGCCTCCATCCAAACCCTGACTCGTGCGTCTTGCCGGAAGGGCCTACTTCCACTTCAGTGCTTAATTGGAAAAATAATAAGGGCCAGGGCTCACGCCAGAAGGCCACTGCAGCTTTCACCACTCTTTGCTCCTACCAGCGCTGCCAATAGTACCAGCACACCTACTAACCACCACACACCTACCAGTATTTCAATTCAGACTATTCTAGCCCCCCAAATGCTATAAGAATGGCTTGTGCTACAGGTGTTAGTAATTTTTTATTTATATTGAATTAATAAACAAATGTTGTTGTGCTGATCTCTAAATTAGTACAAAAACAACAATTGATTGACAGAATGCAGAACAATGTCATACATTCACCCCAGTACAGAGATCTGGGCATAGGTCCATCGTTTTTTTGCTCACCATGCATTCCAGTTTGAACCCAGTCATATGCAAATCAGTCTTGACCCTGTACCCAAAGCAAACAGTCCAGCCCGAACTGCTAGGCCAAGTCCTCCCTGGACTTGAAAAAAGCATCCTAGGAACGGTTTCACCCCTCATCAATCAGGATAGCTTGACTCCAGTGGCATGGAGAGCACGGGACCCACGTCTGGGCAAATCTGTCCCACTCAGGGTGAAAAATGCAAAAACTATGGATTTAACCTATATCTCTTGACTGGGGGAGAATCTTTGAATCATTCTGCATTCTGTCCATCATTTGTTGCAGTTACACTTTTCGCCCAGATGTGGGTCCCTTGCTCACTGCGCCACTTGATTCAAGCTAGCCTGGCTGATGAAGGGTGACATACCGCGAAACATGGTCCCAGGATGCTTGTTTCCAGTTCAGGGAGGACCTGGCTTTGCAGATCGGTCTAGACTATTCCCATGAGACACAGCGTCAAGACTAATTTGCATATGGCTGGGTCCAAACTGGGGTGGCGTAGTGGGAAAAAGAACAATGGATTTAACCCAGATCTCTTGACTGGGGGAGAATGTTTGAATCTTTTGGCATTCCATCCATCATTTGTTGCAGTTACAGATCTCTAAATTAGGGCAGTCTACCACATGGTAGCACTGTTAGTCGAAGTCGGTCGACAGTCGGTGTTGACAATTAACTTCCAGTGCTCAGCACCAGAAGCCACTAGCTCAAATTAAGCACTGCTTCCCCTGTGGCCCACATTTGATATAAAGGGTCTTGAGCCGCTTAATAAATATACCTGTTGCTTCTGATGCATTCATTGTACTTTTTATAATTTTTAAATATGTCTATGTCTTAATGAGCCTCTATAATGCATTCCATCGTGATATTAACCAATGAACTCAGTGTTATTCATTTATTTTAATTTTATTTATTTGAACTTATATTGCGCAACAGCTACCGCAGCGGGTTTCCCGGCGCCAGGGATAGACACAAGAAGAAAAGAAGACAGCGCAGTGCAATGGGCACACTAGAGCAGAGGGACAAATTTACTGAAAGAGCAGGGTCTTAAGTTTTTTCCGAAAACAGAATAAATCAGTCTCCGATTTCAGAGCGAGAGGAAGTGCGTTCCAAGATTTGGGGCCTAGATGGGAGAAGGACCGGCCCCCCACCTTTACAAGTTTAAATCTTGGAACCACGAAGTCACCATTTGCAGAAGATCTCAAAGTGCGACTGGGTTTATATGTTTGGACAAGATTCTGTAGATATTTTGGGGCTGAGCCCTGCTTAATTTTAAAGAGATGACACAGGGCTTTGAATTTGATACGGCTCGGGACCCTAAGCCAATGTAAGTCACGAAGAGCCTGTGAGGCCGAAGATCTCCTCGGAACATTACAGAGAAGTCGGGCTGACGAATTTTGCACCACCTGAAGCTTGTTGATGGTTAAAGCTTCGGCACCGAGATATAGGACATTTCCGTAGTCCAGGCAGGAGATTACTAGCGCCTGGACAAGGGTTCTCTGGGTGGCACGGGGCAGCATCCATAAGATTTTCTGGAGCCATCGCAAGGTGGCAAAACACACAGAAGCCACCTTAGTGGCCTGCTGCCTCATAGAGAGCTTGTCGTCTATAAGAAATCCGAGGTTGCGAACCACGGAGACCGCTGGGGAAGGGGTCCCTTGTCACTAGGCCAGTGCTGAGGGCCCCAAAGATCTTTGTTCTTCCCCAAGATAACAATCTCGGTCTTGTCACGGTTTAACTTGAGAAGATGCTTCTGCATCCACTCGGCGACAAGCGACAGTCCAACCTTCAAGGCTGATATGTTGCTACACTCGCTGCTGGAAAGGGAGAAAACAATCTGAGTGTCATCAATGTATGAATATTAGTTAATATTAGCTTGTCCATTGGAGACCATTTTTTGACATTGTGAAATGGCATTTGCCTCTATTTCAGCTTTGCGTATTACATAAGATTTCTGGAAGCTATAATGTACATGTGGTGTGCAATGACACCAGGGTGTCTGATGAATTGGGGGTATCGTGTCTGGACTCTCAGTAATTAGAAGAATAGGAGATGTGGCCTAATGGCCAGAGCTGCCAACATTGGAGCTGGGTATCCAGGTTCGAGCCTTGGCGTTGGCTTAAAAACCTGTGATTCTTAGCAAATCACTCAGGTTCTAACTAGGATGTCAGTTTGGTAAGCAACCGACTGGTCTTCGAAGCTTACCGACCATCATCCTTGGTTTGAATTCCAACCGCCATATTACAATTATACAACAAGAAAAAGTGGGAAACCCAATTCACCCTTGTAGGCTTGGATAATATATCTACTGATAAGTAACAGTGCCTACAAGGGATTTCTTTCAATGTACTCAGTTCAACAATTAAAACATACAACAATGTTTGTAAGTCCCAACCGGTATCTTAAAATTGAACCTTCAATAATTCAGTTGGTTCATTTATATCAGAATAAATCTGCCAAAGATACTCTTAGAAACGGGTGTGAATTTTTACTGACAAACTCATCTATTCCCTCTGTGATTTTTTTCCTAAAGGAATTGATTTCTTTATTGATCAGGTTTATTTTCTGTGTTTACATATGTTTGGAATAGATGTTCACACTAATGTCTCTGAGGTATTAGTCATTGCGTATCATCTGTAAACCTCTGTCATTGTGTTTTGTTCTAGTTTTTTGTACCCTTTCTTGTTTTCATCAAAAATTTTGTATTTTGAAAAATTCACACCTGTTTCCAAGAGTATCTTTGGCAGATTCATTGTGACATAAATGAACCAATTGAATTATTGATTGTTCAATTGTAAGTTACCGACTGGGACTTAAAACATTGTTATACGTTTTAATTGTTGAACTGAGTACATTGAAAGAAATCCCCTGTAGTCACAGTTACTTATCAGTATTACAAATATGGCGGTCACCAGTCAAACCGGCAGGTCAATCTGGCTGGCTTCCGACAGGCTCAAGGAGCCCGTCAGCCAGTCGGAATCCGCACATAATCCCTTACGGTCGGCGTTTCCAATGTCGGGATTATGATGTCAGTTTCCAACTGGCTTTCCATTTCAGGCTTTCTGACATAGAAAGCCTGTTGGAAAGCGACTTTGTGGGAGTTAGCAGGGTCCCCATTCATTTGCAGCTACCGGTTGGGGGCTAAGTGAGCATCTATGGTGCCCCTCTTTAAAACCCTGCATTTGTGGTGCCTGCCACACGGTGCAGGGATTTACAGTGACTCCCATTTCTCTACGGGAGCTTGTGCTGCAGCCGTTTTCCATCCTCTGTACAAGCTCCCACAGGGAAATGGGAGCCTGATGGGGTTGCATCGTAATTACGGTTTTGGACTGCCGACCCGAGGTCGGTCATTCCCGAAACTGCAGGGATGTCGGTTGGAGCCGAGGTGCAACTACAGACAAATTTGGGTGGGGGCTACTAAAAATTTCGGGGGGGGGGTAATTCTTTCAGCAATAGGCAGAGTGGAGATGCAGGGGCTCTAATAAGGAGTGAAAAAACAACAAAGCCTCGTTAACAAGTAAATGGTCTTTTAAAGATCTGTGAAGTACTCGGGTGCGGCTGTAATAAGATGGGAGCCTGACTAGCCAGCCTACAGCAGCTCAAAAACTGTCTGTGTGTGTGCCCGGGAAGCTATTTCAGCCTGGGCTGACACACACATTTGCTGACACACACGTTGGGGGGACTGAAGCCCTTTGAGCCCTATAGGAGTTGTGCGCCTAAGTTAGAGGCAATTCCGACTGACATCCTAATTAGGGCCTAAATCTCCCTGTTACCTTCTAAAAGTGTTCTTGTGTAACGTAAGTGGTGCTCACGTAAAGTGCTCCAATACCTTCGGGTTGACTTCGCGCTATATAAAGCTGCAAATAAAAAAGAATCTACAGCCATCTCCTTCAACCCAGTACAGCAGTTGACGGTTATACGTCACACGTCTCCCCAATACTGCTGCTTTATGATCATGACCATAAGAAGAAGGAAAAGATAATCCCATTACATATTGGTCAGTTATTCGTAAACTGCCAGCCTGCGTGCTGGGCCGTGTTACTCCACTGCTGTGTACTGGACATTAGTATTCAGGGTGCAAACAATGTTACTCATGGGCTATGGGACTGTCAATGGCAGCCATTATTGCTCTGTTTGCTTGGAAATATTGATGCAGTGTGGTAGGCAATGCCACTCTAATTTTTAAAAGTGTTACTTGCAATTGTACAGAACACTGAAGGATTTTTGGGAGATGTTTCCAGTCTCATGAAAACATATCTTATTTTTACACAAAAACGTCTCCACTCCCTCTGCCTCCAAAGAGGTTTCTGTAAACTTTATACATATGGAAAGATGAAAAACTGAAAATCGAGCACACTTGTGGCTCCAAGTACAGTCAGCGCTATATATTGAGATAAGACTGAGTCTGAATTGTACAGCAGACAGTACCAGGATCAACACCTCTGCGGCAGTGCTACTACCAGAGGTGGGTGGTAGCAGAATCCACACCTCTATGGTGGCATGAGAGAATGTGCATCCACCATGGGTGGATAATAAATTCTTCAGTGCTTAATCTGTAAACAAATAAGTGCAAGGGCTCTCGTCAGGAGGTCACTGCAGCTTGCATCACACACTGCCCCAGCCCCGCAACAACATAACAAATAACCATCACACTCAGTGTGACAATTTAGACTATTCCAGACCCTCGAAGCTATAGAAATGGCTTGGGCTGCAGGTAATAGTTATTTTTAATGTATATTAAATTAATAATTGACTGTTGTTGTGGTCATCTCTAAATTAGCTAGACAGCACCACCTTGTGGCAGACTGTCACAACGGTTCGTGTTGACAGTTGAGTGCCTGTACTGAGCACCGGAAACCATGGGTCATATTAAGCACTGTACCTTTCTCCAATTAGAATCCCCCTCTGAGGACCTTTTAGATATGTGACCACTAGCAGACAAACCCTGTGCTCTCAATGCACAGCTTTTAATGGGGACTGTGCCCAGCTCGTAAAAACCCTTGTTTAAATCACACCCAAGCAGGGCAGATTTGTGCAGGAGTGGGGATGTGTGCTTAAAATGGAGTCTTCTCAGCAGGTCTGATCTACACTACAGCATTGTACTTGCTTGCAGGCCTCTAAAAAGGGAGAAACGGTACCTAGAAAATAGGATGAGCAAAGGAAGCGTGATTTACTCTCACTGTGCAACCCCTAAACTGCCCTCGGATTCAACAATGCAGTGTCATCTTAAAGGTTTGGGGGCCCTTGGAAAGACTGGCTTTGGGGCCTCTTTTCAGAAAAACTATGAATTTTATTACACATTTCCAGTTAATTCAGGCCCAAAATAGTGCCAAGCAGACCAAATTATATGTTAAACTTTGTTGAAATATATCTTGCATGGGACCCCAAAAATCCTTACGATGACACTGGGTAGAGAGAGAGCGAGAGAGAGTCAGAAATATAGGTACCAGAGAAGCTTATATGACAACATAAAATAGTCAGATGTCAAACAGTGAGAAGTTCCCATTTCCAAGAGACCCCTTTGAAGTTGGGGCAACTGCCCAACTTGACCATGCCTTAAAACGTTAATTCTAAAATAGGCACAGGGGGCGCATGCAGCACTCCTGACCTTTACATGCGGCCCCCTTGTACACTGCAGCACTGGGCTGCCTTTTACTCGACTCAGCACTGAACCTTAAAAATGTTTTACATGAACAGGCAAGTATTTATTTAAAGGTTAATTGATGTTAAAGTAAAAAGGGAGTCCAGCACTGCTTAACTTTAGCAACACCTTTATGACATCTTGCAGCAAAAGAGTAAAAATAGGACTACGTCTCATCAAAATTGTGTTTCATTAGCATGCAGAACAGTTCCACTTTAGCACATCAGATTATATCAGTACATTGAGATTTTTTTTTAAGTGATTATTTTCAGACATGAATTTAACATTAATTCCCCAACCTTGCAATGATGCCAATAGTAAAATAAGAGGTAAGTTAGTTGTTACGTGCACTCATTTGGCGACCAGTGCTATTACTATACATGAACAACATAAATCAATCACAGGAAAAGGTTTTGTAGAGCACACATGTATTTTGAGGTTGTCTTACATATGATAACAAGGAAAAAGGAGGGAAAGTGAAATAAAACAATTGTGGGGAAGTCAGCATTAATCCCAGCTGTCCTGGTTTCTCATTGTGCATTTCAGCCACTAGATTTATAAACTTAATTTACCCTTCGCCCACCTTTCCTCCAAGTTACTCCCCTCCCGACCGCCACTGCTGGCATCTCTGCCGTCCTCGGTCACATCATAGACCAAACTTTTCGGCCCCAGTGAAAATATTTGTGAGTACCCATGCCTTAAAACGTCTCTGCAACCATGATGTTCATAGGCTGGTCTGGACTGAGCTTCCTAGATACCTAAAGCAATGGGGAGAGGATGCAGCCTAATTTCTAGGGCAGTCGACCTCCAATTTGGGAACCGTGTTCAAGTCTTGGCAACAATGCTCAACATCCTGGGATTCTGGGCAAATCACTTAATCTCCACGTGTCTAACAAAAAAAATGGATGTGTCATTGTGTGACACAACTGGTGCTCATGTAACGCGCTCTCATACCTTTGGGTCAAGTTTGCACTATATAAAACTCTGGGAAAAAAAAGTTAATTGCAGCTGCTGGGATTGGAGCCCTGGCGCCCGCGGTGACAGTCTTCCTGTCGGTGGTGTTTCATCATGAACAATGGCTTCAAGGTGATATTTGCTTGAATTAGTCCTGTGTACTTGTCGCTTGATGTAAATCAATTACTTTCATTGTATGGAAATAGATTAGGCTTGTTAATGTGATGCAGACATGGTAGGTAGCTTATTGTGGGCCATTGTTCCTGCAGCTTTATTCGTCGAGGGTCCCCTTTTGACGTTTTCACCTGTTTGCATTTGACAGTGCTAATTAAGGGCTCGTGATTTTTATGAGGCAGAAGTGGGACTGTGTGGGTTTGAAAGCCTTTGTGGGGTTCTCACAGAGGACGTGCAGATGCACTGCTTTTCGGTGACATCTAACTTTTGTGAACAGGACATGTGTGCTCCTTCTCACTTCATAGCCCTGGACCTCCACCTCAAGGTAAGTCAGGTACCCAGACACAATGCATCCCAGCGCCTTGAGACCCTCACGGGTGAGTAGTTGCACTTTACCAACCCCTGATCGATTGATTGGTGCATCCATCTGCAAAGAGTGTTTCAGTTCAAGGTTCCATATCCACAGAGGCTTATCTTCAGTCCGGTCATCCATCTACAAAGGTTTTCGGCCAAAATTTAGTATCTATTATGTCACGAGCTGCTCAATCCTCTCACATACAGTGGGAGTCTACAAAGCATAGTTTAGTGGTCAGGGGAGAAACAAGAAGCAATCCCCTTATTTACCTGCAGTTCACGTTTTCTGAGAGATATTGAGTCTATCTGGCCCGTCATTCGTCTGTTGTTCCACCCACTATGCGTGCTTCGAAGGCAATATTTTGTGTTCATCAAGATCCATCATTCGTCTGCTTTGGCACCAATACCAGAGCTTTCCAGCTCTCTGTTCAGAGTCCATCACAACTTTTGTGTGGTTGGGGCTTCCATATAAAGTGAGTTTCTCTACAGCATGATTTAGGAGCCATAATGGTTTGGTTATTGGTCAGCTGCCTCACTATGATCCCGTGTTTCCAAGATCCACTCAGCGCCTGACTTTCATTTACTGCTCTATCCACAATCAAGGTGCCCAGGTGAATGTTTAAGATCCTTAGCTTCTATCCTTGGCCACCTGCTCCTCTACCTTCAGTTGGTAGCCAGTCGGTTGCCACCTTTTCCACCAGGAGCAGCCTTGTTCCGTTGTATCCACCCAGACCATCCTTGTTCAACTTCTGCATCTGCCTTCCTAGCCTATAGCATGTCACTTCCTTCACCTACAGTTTGTTATGGTGTATGTCAGCATGTTTCATCGCTCGCCATTGGTCCCCTTTTTCCACTTAGAATGGGTGCATTTTCATCGTTTCTTTCTGATTTAGCCAGAACTCCTGAGCTATCCTGCAAGCAACAGATAACCCATTGCTGTTTAGTCTAAATGTAACATCTAATTTAATAATTTTTATCATAATGGTATTTTACAAGAAGTCGCAGTTCAAATTGGGACTAAATGTTGGGAAGTATTTCATTTGTTTCGTGTTGAAATAAGTGAGGGGGCTGTTAAAATGCAGAAGTAAAACTCGTCATCACTAATAATATTAGATGAACATTAATCTCTATATATTTCATTCTTCAAAAATCGCTTTAATAATAGGTTTCTGCAAAACCACTGACTATTGTACTACTGTGAGGTGTGTGAGCCCGTGGTCTTCAGACATTTCACTTTCCTTAACAAGTGAAGCCTTTACGAAAAAAGAAACTAAAGGATAAATATAGCCTGAAAAGCTCTCTTGAAAAACACATTTGTCAAATGCTGGTGTGACATCGATTTATCAGATTGAATTACTGCTTGCGAAAGGCAAACGTATCAGAGTTTACTGCCGCAGCCTGAGACACAGAAGCGGGTTTATGGAAAGCACAGCCTCTCTTCTTGCGTATTATAGTGCCACATTTGTATAGCATTTCATGCTCATGAAAAGCAGTCAATGTACTTTGGAGTGGGTACGTTCGTTGCGTATGGTCTAAACTTGCATGCATACTGGGGGGCATATTTACAAGCCCCTATCGCCACGAGAATGTCACTTTTTACGATGTTTCTGTGGCGATAGGGGCTTCGCCTTATTTACTAGGCAAAAGACACACAATTTATGGACGGAATGCAGAATAAATAAAAAAACATTCACCCCCCAGTCAAAAGATCTGGGTTAAATCCATCATTCTTTTGCTCACCATGCCACCCAAGTTTAGACCTGGCCATATGCAAATCAGTTTTGACCCTGTGCCTCATGAGAACACTCCAGCCTGAACTGCCAAGCCAGGTCCTCCCTGGACCAGAAACAAGCATCCTAGGACCGGTTTCGGGGTTTCACCCCTCTTCAGCCAGAATAGCTTGATTCCAGTGGCTCAGTGAGCCCAGGACCCACGTCTATTTACAAGGCAGCATTGAGCCACGTTAAGTGGCCGCCTTTCACACTATGCTTAGCAGGAAAGGGCAGGGCAATGGGTATGGCTGTGGGCATTCCACAGCAACACCCATTGATTCTGCCGCTGCCTCCTATTTATAAGGGAGGCGTAAATAGGAGCAGTACCAGAATTAAGACAAGGGAAAACCTTTTCTGACCCTGATGCAATGAGGAGAAATGTTCCATTTCTCCTTGTTTTTGCTGTTTTCATGTGTACCGCATTAGCAGCACATATGAAAACAGCAAAAGGCCAATTATTGTTTATGTACTGGAAGGTCCGCCTTCCTGCACATTAACAATAATTTTTTAAAATGCCGTTTTGCCACTTCTTGTGCTGCATTCCATTTTAGATTTTAAAGATTGCAATGCTGTAACGGTGCCTGTGTTGGCGGTAGGCTACTAAGCGTAGCTCCAGCCCGGGGGGAAGGGGCTGCACCATATTCTTGTAAATATGGTGCAGCCTTGTGTTTCTGAAGTGGGGGAGTGAGGCGTTAAGCCAAGAAGGCTAACGCCTCACTCTGCCACTTCCCTTGTAAATATGCTCCTATGTGAGTTATATGGGAAGACCTTTGGTGTTCTGTAATTAGTCTTGAGGGGTGCTCCCTACGTGTTGCAGTGAACATGTGGCTGTGCTTAAACACTTAGGGCCTGATTTACATGTTGGCGGTAAGGATATTCCATCGCAACAGCGACTTAGTATCCCTACTGGCAAAACAATGGCCCGCCCGCCAAATTTAAAAGCAGGTGGACCATAGCTTGGCGATGGTGGAGACTACTCTGTCTTCCCCGGGTCAATCTTTTTTGTCAGAGAATTGGTTATATGTCTGCCTGTCCAATTTAGATGGGCAGATATTTAGAAGTTTTTACTGCCCGTCACCGCCAGAAAAACTCTTGCGGTAAGGTGCAGTAAAAACATAAAAATGCTCCGCTCGCCATGATACATGACTCCCATGGCAAGGGGAACATTGTTTTTTTTTTTTTTAAAACCTTTATTGCACCATTAAGTTACACAGCGGAACGCCTACAACCCATCGGGCTGGCCGCTATAGCAATTTGTTAGTCACATTGCAGCACCACAAAGTCTTTAGTAGAGTATCCGTCTTAATACATAGCAATATAGCCGCTGCGATGATGAGGTGCAGCATATGCATCAGTGTCACAGTTGTTAGTGGTTTTTGATTTTCCATTTTCGATGAACAACAACAAACCAAAGTAAACGTTAGGAATAGTAATGTGGCCGTGTGTAGAGTAATACTGACCGTGTTGTAAGTACCTCACTAAAGTGTCCCGCTCTAGTCCCTCTCCCACTCACGCTAAGAGCCCCTGGGGGCCATGTTTGTGCTCGAGTATATATCCCTCTTAACTGGTGTTCCATGTAGTCCCCCCCCTGTCACACCCGCCTAGTAACGTAGTAAAGAAGTCACTCACATTGTCCCTGGCTTCCCCCTCCCTAACAATTCATCCGCAGTACTAGCCCTCTTCTTCTTCCTCATCTGACTCATCCTGGTCTTCCTCCGGCAAGGGATCACAAATCTCCCCTCTGTATACATTCCATTTGGTCCAGATTTTATTCCATTTCCCCGGGCGGGCACGGTTAGAGTACACCGCCCTTTCCGTTATCATTACCTTATTCATGTTCAAACACCATTGTGACTTGGTTGGCACTTCTGCCGCTCCCCAGCATTGTGCGATATCTTGTTTTGCTACCATCAATCCCACTGTAACCCAGAGTTGCCCATGTCTAGAGAGGTCAGTAGGCTCCCATATGTTTAAAAGGCACCTCTTTGGTTCAGGCAATAGCGACATTTCCAGTGTTTGTGAAATTGTTCGCAGTATCTGTCTCCAATATTCCTGAATCCGGGGGCAGTCCCATATGGTGTGAAAAAACGTGCCCTCCTCCCCGCACCCGTGAAGGCAGTAAGGGTGTTGTACCCTGTTAATACCATGTAGCATAGTCCTAGTGTAGTACACCCTGTGTAGTATTTTCAGTTGCACTAGTCGTAGTCGTGCAGAGATGCCCACTTCCTTAGGCGACTCCAGTGCCTCATTCTACTCATGTTCGTCCATTTCACTAGTGTCTCCCTCCCATTTCGCCTTCAATGACAGTGCTGGGTCTGATAAGTTGTTGAGTAATTTACGATAGGTAAGCGATGTTGCGCGTTCAATCATAAAGTCAGTGAGGAGGCGGTCTTCCAGCGGGGAAGACTCGGGCAGGTCTGTGTCTGGGGGCAGAGCTGTGAGCAATGCATGTTGTATCTGGATGTACCTATAGAGCTCTCTTTCACCGAGTTCATACAATTCTCTCAGTCTATTGAAGGGTATCACCCCGCTCCTCTCCCAGAGATTGCCCACCGTGGATATCCCTATAGTGTCCCAGTGTGAGAACCCCTTGCTGTTCCTCATGTTGCCTAAGACTCGAGAGTCCCACAGTGGAGTCAGTTTGGTGATCCTCCCCTTCCAACCTAGAGCAGCCGTCGCTGTATGCCAAAGCGTCACTGTTAGTTTGGTGGGTCCCACTAAGGCGCAAATTTTGCGTTGGTCGTATAATGGAGCCAGTAAGCTATTAGTGCCTAATTGCGCCCTGTCGGCCTGTAATGCTGGCAAGATTTGCGAAGCATGAATCCATTGGTTGATGGGTTTAAGGTGTGCCGCCCAGTAATACAGTTTTAAGTTAGGTAAGGCGATACCACCGTCGTACCAACCTCTATGCAATTTGGATTGTGCGATGCGTGCAGGATGGTTCCCCCATAGGAGGTTAGATACCAATGCTGCAACCTTTTGAAAAAACCTAGGGGCTACCGGTTAAGGTGTATTTTCAAGGACATATAAAAATCGTGGCAGGGCCATCATTTTATAAAGTGCAGCTCTTCCCAGGAGCGTTAGCGGGAGTCCCGACCAAAATGTAACATCTTGCTTGAGTCTTTCTAAGTGAGGCTTCAGATTTTTGTCCATAAATTCCGCGGGGTCACTAGTAACCTGAATGCCTAAGTATTTAAATGATGAACCCGCTATCGTCACAGGGCACCCCGCGTCGAGGGCCGGGACCTGCCCCTTCAGAACATACATTTCCGATTTACTCCAATTTAACGTATATCCTGATATCCTTCCGTGAGTATCACAGAGATGTAATAGGGCCGGCACTCCGCTTTCTGGATTTGTTAGATAAATCAGCATGTCGTCTGCATATAGAGACAGCCGGTCCTCCCATCCTTCACTCCAGCATATGCCCTTGAGTAGGGGCGAGGTCCTTATAAGAGTGGCAAGGGGTTCCAATGAGATCGCGAACAATAATGGCGAGAGGGGGCATCCTTGTCTTGTGCCCCTCCCTAGTGGGAACACTCGCGAGATATGTCCATTAGCCACCACCTGAGCTACCGAGTCAGTGTATAACAGTCTAACCCACGCAATAAAGCGGGGTCCAAATCCCAAGCGCGACAATGCCTCAAATAAGTATGCCCATTCCACAAGATCAAATGCCATCTTAGCATCAAGGGCTAATATCACTGCTTGTGTGGTGATCGAGTCCGCCCTAGCCAGCACTCCGTGCAGTCTGTGCAGATTTAACGCTGTATTTCTGTGTGGCATAAATCCGGACTGGTCCGGGTGTATAAGTGACGGTAAATGGGGCAAGATTCTCGTTGCTAGGAGTTTGGCAAGAATTTTGGCCTCTGCATTAAGCAGCGATATGGGGCGGTAAGTGGAGCATAAGTCAGGTGGTTTGCCTGGCTTGGAGATGGCTACTATAGTCGCCGCTCTCTGGTCCGGTGGAAGTGAACCCTTCTCTAGACATTCCTTAAACATCCCCAGCAGATGTTTACTGAGGGTCTCAGGCACTGCTTGATACCATTCAATAGGTATTCCATTAGGTCCCATTGCTTTACCCGGATTTAAAGCACGGATAGCCAATTGGATTTCATCAGCGGTGATGTCCGCTTCCAACTCACTCGACACTTCCGAGGATAATGTTTGGACCTCGATCGGTGCTAATACTTCTCTGGCCATCTCGGGTGTAATCACACGTTCAGGGGTGTACACCCGTTCAAAGTGGGTCACGAGCAGTTCAACAATACGTCCCGGGTTTGTATGTACCCCCCCGTGTTCATCCTTCAAAAGTTGGATTCCCCTAGAATTCCCTTCCCTTTTGTCAAGCCATGCCAGCATTCTGCCCGCCTTTTCGCCCACCTCGTAGATCCTATTTTGAGTGTTGATTAGGTGCCCTTTTACTTGGATGCGCTAGTGATCGTTGTATAGCTGCTGTTGAATAGTAAGTGATGTAGGGTGGATGAAGTGGGATGTTGTTCGTGGGTTGTTGTCAATTCTTGCAAAGTTAAGTCCAGATTAACTAGTTCCTGAGACTGTTCTCTTTTGTAGCCCGTGATGGAGTTTATGGCTTGTCCCCTTAAGACCGTTTTATATGCCTCCCATAGTATCTCGGAGGAGCGCACTGAATGGACATTCTCATTGAAATATTGTGTCGTCACCTTTTTAAGAGCCTTGCGAACCTGGGGAATCTTGAGATATGTGGCATGTATGGGGTATATGCGTTTGCGCGATCGTTCCTGAGAGTAAAGTGTGAGGGCAAGTGGGGAGTGGTCCGAGATCCCTCGAGGGTGGATTGCAATTGTATCTATATGTCGGAGTCCATCTCCCAGGGTCAGGAAGTGATCGATTCTAGATAGGCTGCCATGTACTGTGGAATGAAAAGTGTATTGCTTCGAACCGGGGTGGAGGTGCCTCCAAATATCAATCAGGCCCATGGCTGTTAGGAACCGTTGGAGGTGGGGGACTCCTCCCGTGGGGATCGGTGTTGGAAACCTGTCGAGTTGGGTATCCAGAATTGCATTGAAGTCCCCCCCAAGGATAACCTCCCCCTCGGGGAGAGTCAGCATAAAGTCACCCAGTTTCGGGAGGTGTACCGAGTGTAGTGCCGGTGGGATGTAAACTGAAACCAGGTTGAAAAGCTTTCCCTCCCACTGCCCCTGCAGTGCCGCAAAGCAGCCTTGATCGTCAGTCTTAGTCTGTAGAGGGATAAACCGTGTATTTTTCTGTATCAGGATACCGGTCCCTCTGGAGCCGGACGTGAAATCAGAGTGGACTATCATCTTATAGCCTCTTCTATCCAAGGCCTTGGTAGCTCCCCCTGTCAGATGTGTTTCCTGCAGTAGTGCTATGGTGGGTTTCTGTCTCTTAAGTGCAGTTAGCACCAGCCCCCGTTTAACCTTGTCCCCAGTCCTCTCACGTTCCAAGTCATTAGGCGTAAGGAGGGGCACTGTGTCTCAGCGTCTATTCCCCCCCTTTCAGGAATTGGGACGTCAGCCTTTTGGTACTATGAGGTCCATGGTATATCGATCAGTAAGTGTGTCATGTGTGTCGGCTACGCAGTCGCGTAGTAAAATGCTGAGGGTCCTCATGGAGGCACACGACCATTGCCCTCTCCACCCACCTTGTATTGACTCACGTGGAAGCCTAGTCTTTGTCTTCGACCGTACATATGTATTCCTAACTGTAACAGTACAACCCCTCCCCCATCCCCCCCCTCCCTGATACCCTGCCTAACGGACTTTCAACTGCCCGCCCCCCCAACTGAGCAGAGTGCTTGACCCATCCCACAACCAGAGTACTTGTGTGTAGGGGGGAGAGCGTCTCCCCGAGCAGGCGGCATCCCTGCGTGCTTCAGGGGTAGCCATGCCAGTGTCCATGTGCAGCTGCTAAACAGTGTATTAACGGTCAGCGATTGCCTCTTTCGTAGAACCCAGAGTAGGGGGTCATTCCTCTCCGCCGGCCCCTGCAAATCCACGGGAGGGAGAGCCCTCCGCTCCTTCTCGACCAGACGTCTGTGAGCCAGTCCTGCTGTCCCCTCTGCGGTCGTGATTAGATCTGTGTGTTCTTCGCTGGCGGTCCACGGTGTGCCATCCCTCAAGCCAGTCCCGGGCAGTGTCCGGGGAGTCGAAAAAACACACCTTTTTGTCCGCTACCACTCGCAGCCGGGCCGGAAAAAGCATTGAGTATGGCAGTTCCTTCTCCCTCAACGTTTTTTTCACCTCCAGAAACGTCCTCCTCTTCCTGGAGACCTCCGCTGTGTAGTCTGGGAAGAAGGCTATTCTCGAGTTCTGGATTTGGATGGCCGGCGCCACTCTTGCGGCCTGTAGGATGGCGTTGCGGTCCCTGAAGTTGAACAGCCTTGCCAGTATTGGCCTAGGCGGACCTCCTGTCTTAGGTTTGCCCCCCGGCACTCTGTGGGCCCGCTCCACCGAAAAGAAGTTCGAGAGTCCCTTGGGCTGGAGTCTGGTTTTGATTATGTCTTCCACATAGAGGTCCATTGCACCCGTATCTTCAGATTCTGGCACACCTAAAATTCAGACGTTGCGCCGGGAGCGTCCTTCTTGATCGTCCAGTTTTTCTCTGAGCAGTTTGTTGTCAGTTTATAGTTGTTCCATCGCCGTTTGTAGTTCGGACACATCTTCGACCAAGGATTTGGTGACAACCCCAACCTGTTTGACCCTTTAATTCATTTTCTGGAGGCCCGCCCGTATCAAGGTGACCTCGGTGGCTGTAGCTCCCACCGTAGCTTGCACCTGGGCCAGTGCCGCCAAGACATCCTCAAGTGTGGCTTTTTTCGTCCCCTCGGTCTCCGTCGCTTTCCCCGCATTCTTGCGCTGTTTTTGGGGAGGAGTTTGCCTCTCATAGGCGAATTTGTCTAGCTTGGCCTGGGTAGTGCTATTTTTGGGGCCTCTGTTGGACATGGTTCTGTTCTAACGGGCGTTGCAATCCGCCGCTGAGGGTCGGTGTTCAGGCCAAGAACATCAATTGCGTTGCCGTCTGTGAGGCGGCAACGCAATTGACTTCTCAGTGCATAAGAGTAGTGTCTCCTCGTAGGCCTTTGTCTGCTGGGTTCCTCCCCAATAGAAACGTGAGGTCGAGCAGTGCGCTATCTGTATGAGAGATACGTGAAGTGGTACCCCACCTACTAGTGTCGTAGCTTATGTGGCCCGCGATTTCTATTTGCTTGCAGAGCGTCCGTGAGCATGTCAGGTGGGGGACCGTGTGTTGTGGCAGGTGCTGGGTCATGTCCCCACGTTCTGCCGTGCAGTAGTGCCCCCTCAGCAGGCGTTCCGGTATTATCCCGCCTGCCGTCTTTAAAGTCTTTCCAAGAGTGGGGGGGGGTTTCAACTCACCGTCCTTGTTGTAGTGGACCGCCGCACATCCGCCCGCCGACACTTTCAAAAGCAATGCTGCAAAGACAGCAGATCTCTGTGTTCTCTCCCGGGAGGCTGTTCCGATCCCCGCCCCGTGAGGGTGGCTGCTGCAGGAACCCGGGGCGCGACGCCCGTCCAGCGCGCAATATGGCGGATCTGGTTTCTCGATCTTCGGTGTTGTCCGCGGCGCCTCTGGACGTGACCTCACGGTTATGTCTGCTGCCACTGGACGCCGCAGGGCCCCGCTTGTGTCACCGGGCCGCCGGAGGATGCTCCAAGGATTTTCAGGCAGCGCGTCCCAGAAGCCGGCACTTCCGGCCAATCATCGCAGCCGAGAATCTATTTCCAGCCGGCCTCAATCTGTCCGCAACTCCGCTGCCTCCAGGAAGACGGTAGGCCTCTCCTCACTCTGGTCTCCGCCAAGCGATTTCGAGCTGCGCTCAGGCCGTCGCCGTCCCAAAAATGTTCCCCTGGGTGCCGCAAGGACTCCGGGTCCGGTCCACCCCTTCAAACACCGTGAAAATCAGGATAATTATATCGGATTTCAGTGGGAAGCCGCCTCGTCACGGGAGCCTCTCTAAGCTGCGCCCGCCATCGTTGGCTGCTAGCCACGCCCCCCGGACATTGTTTTTTTAGCTTTAAAAAGAAAACCCTGTTTTAGGATTTTCTTTTTGAAAATGAAACAAGATAAGTTTGACGTGCAGGTCCGTCACGTTGAGTCAAGTATCAATCTTAAAAAAAGCATTGAGAGTAACCGCTGTGGCGGTTAGGTTGTTTGCTTGTTATTTCTAAATTTGGCAAACAGGGACTTTGTTAGGGCAATGAGTAATTCCACCCCATCCGCCAAAAAATTTGTTAGGCTCCAAGTGAAGCTGACAGATCTGGAAGAGGTGGACGTGGTATTTGCTTATCATCTTCCAGTGGATGGGATTTGTAGCCTGGGTGTAATTTGTGGTCTTTGGATGTCTGAGGTTCGAAGGGGGCTCCAACTGTGATGTGCGAACCTATGTCGTGACACACTTGTGAGAGCAGTTGCTGTCCCTCTCAAGAGTTTGAACACTAGTTGGTGGTTGTGTTGCAAATTGATTGATTCTGTATTTTCCTAGAGCTATTTTAACCACTCTCATTTCAGGGCTTTTACCTGAGAAGGCTAGTTTGGGGATTGGTCTGCAGTTAGTTTCTTGCTCCTGCTGCTATTGGGTTCCATAGTGGGGTAATTACAATGCGATTGGGTGGATGAAGATGCACCCAGTTGAAGGGATGCATTGGGAATTATTGCTGGATGCAGAGAGAAACTTTTATTGAATTCTTTAGGCAGGCTGCCGTGCATAGTTCTGCTCACGACAAGGAGGTTTCGCGCTTGGTAGCCTCTTGCAGGCCGTGATAGAAGGTTAGTGGCTGAAGATTGGCAAGATTTGCTGCAGAGTGGATGAATGGAGGTAGAGAGAAAGGGAGGTATGTTAGCAATTGATGTTAGTAGCTCATGTTTTTGGACCTGGCCTCCAAGAATTGGGCCAGATTGACTCAGAGTTTCGGGATGAGTGTGAGGATTTTTTAAGGAAACAATGGACCAATGATGTCACAGGTCTTATTGTGATATACTGCTTTTTATCCAAAGTCTGGCTTTCAGTCACTGAAGTGGATAAATAGGAACTACAAAACCGTCGAAAAGGCAGCATATTTGGATCTACCTTTATCCAGGTAGGGAGGGGAAGTATATAATTTAAACTTCTCACACTTACATAACAGGCACAGCACCGGCAGCATTAGTGACAATGTTCCTCACATAAAACTGGTAGAGAACAGACAGCAGTTAAAAAAACTTTTCTCATCACTGAATAGCTACAGCATGGGTTGGCATAATACTACCTTTCCCCTGCACTGACCAGATACAGCACAAGGAAGCAGCAATGCAAAATTCCTGCACATAAAACTGATATTGAACAGGTAGCCGTACCACAGGCTTTAATTAAAAGGTGAATGCTGCTGTTGCATTGCCTTGATCATCCTCCATCGCTGTAGGAAGTGCCTACCCCGAGAGGGATTAGTTCTCGGCTAATCATGGGCTTATGTAATTGTAATTGCATTTATATAGTGCTTACCACTCCTGACGAGGCATCAAAGCACTTTTCGGCAGTAGCACGGGAGTCAGGAAACCAAAAAGGATTAGTGGTGAGTTAGTATAGGGGAATATGAAATTAATTTGAGCGGTGGATAAGTGAGTTTGTTAGTTGGATTGAAAAGGATAGTGGAGGGATAGAAGAGGGAAGGGTCTAGAAAGTGTCTATTTTTAGATCATAGCTGCAGGAGAAAGTCTGGGGTAAGTAACGAAGGCATGCAGGGGGGAGAGTCTATAGAAGTGGATCAGGGAGGAAGATGAGGCATCAGATGAGTTTATTCCTTGCTACCACACTGCCACCATGGCAGTGTTACCTTGAGTAAAGTTGGCATCTGTCCATGTCAAAGTGACAGGAGGCTACCTACTCTTTTTTTACAGCTGATAAACCAATGACCCTCAAGAGAACGTCTTAAGACTCGAGAGGCCTCCAAGTCTTCCATGTACGTCTTCCTGTAGCTGTCACGAGCTTCAGATCTCACTCCATGGACACAAATCATCTTCCGGTCACGCGGACATATTCTGTCTGCTCATCATCTTACCAACTCCTGCGTCAGGAAATTCTGTCTGTCAGGGTGTCCAGCAGAGGCTGGTACACGCACCGCTGATTTATCTATCGCTGTTCATGCCATCTGTTTTTCTATTGCATCCAGCATCAGATAAGTGTTTTTCATACCGAGCCAGCTCCATAGATTCCAAAGTTCATGAGTTAGCAGAATGTGTGATAAGGCAGCAAATTGTCTCGGTGCATCCGTCATACAAACCGAGCTCAGAACAAATGGTCCTCTGTCCAGATGTTTCCTCCCTTCACAATTCACTGATTGCTTGGTGGAGTTTTGCCAATGTTCGAAGAATCTTCACTGTGCGCAACACAAGGGAAATTAGCTGGGCTACTGGGAAAGGCTTCTGGCTTAAAAGGCAGGAAGAGGGAACAGGGAAGAGATGCTGCACGTAATGTGTCACTTTGGTCCCTTTGTGGGGAGCAGGGACAGGTGGTATTTCATTGACACTTTAGCTAGTGCTGGGTCTACCTATTGCTTGGGTAAACTCGATGATGAGTTTAAGGCCTGAGGTTCTAATTTAACACATGGGTAGAGGAGATCAAACATTCAGTTTTTAATGAGAGGAACAGCTGCACATGTAAGACATGAGCTTGGCAAAAGAGAGCTGAGATATGGGATCAAACTTTACTGTAAAGACTTGAGTCCTCTTCACAGAGCTCCCTAGAAAAGTGTTCACCTTTAGCACTGGGGAGCGTTTCATCATCGCTGGACTAATTCCTAATTATAAGCACCAGCCAGGGGCAGAGCACTCTTCACTGCGAGAAGAAGAGCACTCTTCACTGTAAGCTGTAGAGAACTATTCACTGCGAGATGTAGAGGACTCTTCACATCGAGCAGTAGAGCACTCTCACTGTAAGCTGTAGAGAACTATTCACATTGAGCATTAGAGAACTCTTCACTGCGAGCAGAAGAGCACTCTTCATTGTAAGCTGGAGAGAACTATTCACTGTGAGATGTAGAGGACTCTTGACATCGAGCAGTAGAGCACTCTCACTGTAAGCTGTAGAGAACTATTCACGTCGAGCATTAGAGCACTCTTCACTGCGAGCTGTAAAGGACTCTTCACATCGAGCAGTAGAGGACTCTTCACTGCGAGCTGTAGAGGACTCTTCACATTGAGCAGTAAAACACTCTCACTGTAAGCTGTAGAGAACTATTCACATTGAGCATTAGAGCACTCTTCACTGCGAGATGTAGAGGACTCTTCACTGCAAGCTGTAGAGAACTATACACGTCGAGCATTAGAGCACTCTTCACTGTAAGCTGTAAAGGACTCTTCACATCGAGCAGTAGAGGACTCTTCACTGCGAGCTGTAGAGGACTCTTCACATCGAACAGAAGAGCACTCTTCACTGCAAGCTGTAGAGAACTATTCACATTGAGCATTAGAGCACTCTTCATTGCGAGCTGGAGAGGGCTCTTCACATCGAGCAGTAGAGCACTCTTCACTGCAAGCTGTAGAGAACTATTCACATTGAGCATTAGAGCACTCTTCACGGCGAGCTGTAGAGGACTCTTCACTGCAAGCTGTAGAGAGCTATTCACGTCGAGCATTAGAGCACTCTTCACTGTAAGCTGTAAAGGACTCTTCACATCCAGCAGCAGAGCACTCTTTACTGCAAGCTGTAGAGGACTCTTCACATTGAGCAGTAAAGAACTCTCACTGTAAGCTGTAGAGAACTATTTACATGGAGCATTAGAGGACTTTTCACTGCGAGCTGTAGAGGACTCTTCACATTGAGCAGTAAAGAACTCTCACTGTAAGCTGTAGAGAGCTATTTACATTGAGCATTAGAGCACTCTTCACTGCGAGCTGTAGAGGACTCTTCACATAGAGCAGTAGAGCAGTCTTTACTCCAAGCTGTAGAGAACTCTTCACATCGAGCATTAGAGCACTCTTCACTGCAAGCTGTAGAGAACTATTCACATCGAGCAATAGAGCACTCTTCACTGCAAGCTGTAGAGAACTATTCACTTCAAGCATTAGAGCACTCTTCACTGCAAGCTGTAGAGAACTTTTCACGTCAAGCAGTAGAGCACTCTTCACTGTAAGCGGCAAAGGACTTTTAGCATGAAGCACTAGAGCACTCTTCAAATGGAGCAGTAGAGCACTCTTCACTGCAAGCTGTAGAGAACTATTCACATTGAGCATTAGAGCACTCTTCACGGCGAGCTGTAGAGGACTCTTCACTGCAAGCTCTAGAGAGCTATTCAGGTCGAGCATTAGAGCACTCTTCACTGTAAGCTGTAAAGGACTCTTCACATCCAGCAGTAGAGCACTCTTTACTGCAAACTGTAGAGGACTCTTCACATCGAGCAGTAGAGCACTCTTCACTGCAAGCTGTAGAGAACTATTCACATCAAGCATTAGAGGACTCTTCACTGCGAGCTGTAGAGGACTTTTCACATAGAGCAGTAGAGCAGTCTTTACTCCAAGCTGTAGAGAACTCTTCACATCGAGCATTAGAGCACTCTTCAGTGCAAGCTGTAGAGAACTATTCACATCGAGCAGTAGAGCACTCTTCACTGCAAGCTGTAGAGAACTATTCACATCAAGCATTAGAGCACTCTTCACTGCAAGCTGTAGAAAACTTTTCACGTCAAGCAGTAGAGCACTCTTCACTGTAAGCGGCAAAGGACTTTTAGCATGAAGCACTAGAGCACTCTTCACTGCGAGCTGTAGAGGACTCTTCACATAAAGCAGAAGAGTAGTCCCTACTCCAAGCTGTAGAGGACTCTTCACATAGAGCAGTAGAGCAGTCCTTACTCCAAGCTGTAGAGGACTCTTCACATCGAGCATTAGAGCACTCTTCACTGCAAGCTGTAAAGGACTCTTCACATCGAGCAGTAGAGCACTCTTCACTGCAAGCTGTAGAGAACTATTCTCATGGAGCATTAGAGCGCTCTTCATTGTGAGCTGTAGAGGACTCTTCACATCGAGCAGTAGAGGACTCTTCACTGCGAGCTGTAGAGGACTCTTCACATTGAGCAGTAAAGCACTCTCACTGTAAGCTGTAGGGAACTATTCACATTGAGCATTAGAGCACTCTTCACTGCGAGCAGTAGAGGACTCTTCACTGCAAGCTGTAGAGAACTATTCACGTTGAGCATTAGAGCACTCTTCACTGTAAGCTGTAAAGGACTCTTCACATCGACCAGTAGAGGACTCTTCACTGCGAGCTGTAGAGGACTCTATATATTGAGCAGTAAAGCACTCTCACTGTAAGCTGTAGAGAACTATTCACGTCGAGCATTAGAGCACTCTTCACTGTAAACTGTAAAGGAATCTTCACATCGAGCAGTAGAGGACTCTTCACTGCGAGCTGTAGAGGACTCTTCACATCGAGCAGAAGAGCACTCTTCACTGCAAGCTGTAGAGAATTATTCACATTGAGCATTAGAGCACTCTTCACTGCGAGCTGTAGAGGACTCTTCACATCGAGCAGTAGAGTACTCTTCACTGCAAGCTGTAGAGAACTATTCACATTGAGCATTAGAGCACTCTTCACTGTGAGCTGTAGAGGACTCTTCACTGCAAGCTGTAGAGAACTATTCACGTCGAGCATTAGAGCACTCTTCACTATAAGCTGTAAAGGACTCTTCACATCGAGCAGTAGAGGACTCTTCACTGTGAGCTGTAGAGGACTCTTCACATTGAGCAGTAAAGCACTCTCACTGTAAGCTGTAGAGAACTATTCACATTGAGCATTAGAGCACTCTTCACTGTGAGCTGTAGAGGACTCTTCACATAGAGCAGTAAAGCAGTCTTTACTCCAAGCTGTAGAGAACTCTTCACATCGAGCATTAGAGCACTCTTCACTGCAAGCTGTAGAGAACTATTCACATCGAGCAGTAGAGCACTCTTCACTGCAAGCTGTAGAGAACTATTCACATCAAGCATTAGAGCACTCTTCACTGCAAGCTGTAGAGAACTTTTCACGTCAAGCAGTAGAGCACTCTTCACTGTAAGCGTCAAAGGACTTTTAGCATGAAGCACTAGAGCACTCTTCACTGCGAGCTGTAGAGGACTCTTCACATCGAGCAGTAGAGCACTCTTCACTGCAAGCTGTAGAGAACTATTCACATTGAGCATTAGAGCACTCTTCACTGTGAGCTGTAGAGGACTCTTCACTGCAAGCTGTAGAGAACTATTCACGTCGAGCATTAGAGCACTCTTCACTATAAGCTGTAAAGGACTCTTCACATCGAGCAGTAGAGGACTCTTCACTGTGAGCTGTAGAGGACTCTTCACATTGAGCAGTAAAGCACTCTCACTGTAAGCTGTAGAGAACTATTCACATTGAGCATTAGAGCACTCTTCACTGTGAGCTGTAGAGGACTCTTCACATAGAGCAGTAAAGCAGTCTTTACTCCAAGCTGTAGAGAACTCTTCACATCGAGCATTAGAGCACTCTTCACTGCAAGCTGTAGAGAACTATTCACATCGAGCAGTAGAGCACTCTTCACTGCAAGCTGTAGAGAACTATTCACATCAAGCATTAGAGCACTCTTCACTGCAAGCTGTAGAGAACTTTTCACGTCAAGCAGTAGAGCACTCTTCACTGTAAGCGTCAAAGGACTTTTAGCATGAAGCACTAGAGCACTCTTCACTGCGAGCTGTAGCGGACTCTTCACATAGAGCAGTAGAGTAGTCCTTACTCCAAGCTGTAGAGGACTCTGCACATAGAGCAGTAGAGCAGTCCTTACTCCAAGCTGTAGAGGACTCTTCACATCGAGCATTAGAGCACACTTCACTGCAAGCTGTAAAGGACTCTTCACATCGAGCAGTAGAGCACTCTTCTCTGCAAGCTGTAGAGAACTATTCACATCGAGCATTAGAGCGCTCTTCACTGCAAGCTATATGAAGTAACTATTCACATCGAGCAGTAGAGCACTCTTCACTATAAGCGGCAAAGAACTTTTCGCATGAAGCACTAGAGCACTCTTCACTGCGAGCTGTAGAGGACTATTCACATCGGGCAGTAGAGCAGTCCTTACTTCAAGCTGTAGAGAACTCTTCAAAAACAGCAGCAGAGAACTCTTCACTGTAAGCTGTAGAGGACTCTTCACACAGAGCAGTAGAGCAGTCCTCACTGCAAGGTATAGAGGACTCTTCACATCGAGCAGTAGAACACTCATTACTGCAAGCTGTAAAGGACTCTTCATGACGAGCATTAGAGCACCCTTCACTGCAAGCTGTAGAGAACTATGCACATTGAGCAATTGAGCACTCTCACTGTAGGCTGTAGAGAACTCTTCACATCAAGCAGCAGAGCACTATACACTGTAAGTTGTAGAGGATTCTTCACATTGAGCTTTAGAGCAGTCCTCAATGCAAGCTGTAGAGGACCCTTCACATTGAGCAGTAGTGCATTCTCACTGTAGGCTGTAGAGGACTCTTCACATCGAGCAGCAGAGCACTTTTCACTGTAAGATGTAGAGGGTTATTCACATGGATCAGTAGAGCAGTCCTCACGGCAAGCTGTAGAGGACTCTTCACATCGAGCAGTACACACCGCAAACTGTAGCGGACTCTTCACATCAAGCAGATGAGCACTCTTCACTGCAAGTTGTAGAGGACTTTTCACATCGAGCATTAGAGCACTCTTCACTGCAAGCTGCAGAGGACTCTTCACATAGAGCAGTAAAGTGCTCTTCACTGCAAGCTTCAGAGGACTCTTGACATCGAGCAGTAGAGCACTCTCACTGTAGGCTGTAGAGGACTCTCCACATCGAGCAGCAGAGCACTTTTCACTGTAGGTTATAGAGGGTTCTTCACATCGAACAGTAGAGTACTCTTCACTGCAAGATGTAGAGGACTCTTCGCAAAGAGCAGTAGAATAGTCCTTACTGCAAGCTGTGGAGGACTCTTCACATCGAGCAGTACAGCTCTCTTCAATACAATCTGCAGAGAACCCTTCACATGGATCAATAGAGCAGTCCTCCCTGTAAGCTGTAAATGACTCTTCACATAGAGCAGTAGAGAGCTCCTCACTGTTAGCTGTAGAGCACTCTTCACATAGAGCAGTAGGGCAATCCTCACAGCAAGCTGTAGAGGACTCTTCACATCAAGCACATGAGCACTCTTCACTGCAAGCTGCAGAGGACTCTTCACATAGAGGAGTAAAGTGCTCTTCACTACAAGCTGTAGAGGATTCTTTACATGGATCAATAGAGCAGTCCTCACTGTACGCTGTAAAAGACTCTTCACATAGAGCAGTAGAGAGTTCCTCACTGTTAGCTGTAGAGCATTCCTCACACAGAGCAGTAGAGCAGTCCTCACGGCAAGCTGTAGAGGACTCTTCACATCAAGCAGTCCTCATGGAAAGATGTAGAGGACTCTTCACATGAAGCCGATAAGCACTCTTTTACTGCAAGTTATAGAGGACTCTTCACATCGAGCATTAGAGCACTCGTCACTGCAAACTGTAGAAGACTCTTCACATAGAGGAGTAAAGTACTCTTCACTGCAAGCTTCAGAGGACTCTTCACATCGAGCAGTGGAGTACTCTTCACTGTAAGCTGTAGAGGACTCTTCACATCGAGCAGTAGAGCACTCTTTACTGCAAGCTGTAGAGGACTCTTCACATATAGAAGTCCTCATTGCAATATGTAGAGGACTCATCACATTGAGCAGTAAAGCACTCTCACTGTAAGCTGTAGAGGACTCTTCACATCGAACAGTAGAGCACTCGTCACTGCAAGCTGTAGAGGACTCTTCAGATAGAGCAGTAGCGATGTCTTCATTGAAAGCCGTACAGGACTCTTCACATGGAGCAGTAGAATAGTCTTTACTACAAGCTGTGGAGGATTCTTCACGCGGAGCAGTAGAGCACTCTTCACTGCAAACTGTCAAACACTCTATTTCAACAGTGCATATGTGTTCACTTTGAGCCATCAATCAACCTTCAGTGTGAACAGTTGGCCACTCTTCACCACAAGCTGTAGAGGCCTCTTGCTTTCTATTGCATTGTTTTCTATGTAGTACTTTCATATGCTTTTTGAGGCCCTAATGGTTTTCTCAGGGTCAATTCAGTAGCTTCTCTATTTGCACCATTTATATAGTGCTTCATATTGTGCTAAAATTCAGAAGCACTCAGCTTTTCATTGAGTTTGTGGATGCCTCTTCAGGGGCTTGGTTGGCAGAGTGGTGGTTGTAGTTTGGACTGCATGAGTAGTGGAGGCGAGGTGTCTGCATGAGGTTTAATTGTGATATAAGCTTGGTGCTCAGTATTGCAGTGCAGCATGTGGTGTTGAAGAAGTGTGTAAACAGATGTGTTTGTGCATGCAAATACTGTATATTTTTTTGGGTGGACAGTATTATATGGAAATTAAACAGCAAGGGTTACTAGGACTTATTAAGTTCATCCAGTAGAGTCAAAACACCCATCTCACTGGATTCAATTTTGAGCCACTGTTATGTTATATTTGATGCTATGTTAGGTTGTGAGTATTTGTAGAGGGCGGTTCTTACCCTGGACAGTATCCAGAAGATAGGTAAGGTGGTGACTGTGCTGACTGAGTCTGTGGTGTAGGTGAAGAGACACATCTTCAATTCCTTGCTGAACTTGAGGACTGAGGAGGCAGTTCTGATGCACAGGGGAGGTCTTTCAATGCTTTGGGTGTGAGGCATGAGAAAGCGCAACCACCGCATCTGTGAATGTGGAGTATGTGTGCAGGTATGAGGTTTTGTGGTCGAGGTGTGGAAGTGGATACAGCTGTTTTGGGAAGAGGGTCCTGTATTATGCAAGGCTTTGAACGTGTGTGAGAGGAGCTTGAAGAGTGTAATTCTGTGGATCGGGGAGCCAGTGGAGTACTTTGGGGTTCAAGGTGGTGTGTGTGTGTAGGTGGGGGTGGGGGCCTGAGTGTGAGTCTGCGTTTTGTATAACCTGAAGTTTTCTGCTCATTTGGACATGATGGTGATATAGAGTGTGTTGCTGTAGTTCAGTTTGCTAGTGATGTGGGCCTGTGTTATAGTTCTTCATGTGTTAATTGGGAGTGCTTTGAGGATTGTTTGAGGATCTTTAGGATGTAGATATAGGAGAAGGTGACTGTGTTGACTTGATTTGTGATTGACAGTTGGTTGTTCACCACAATGCTTAAATTCTTGGCTTGAATAGACAAGCAGGTTGCTGGTCCAAGGTCTGCTGGCTACCAAGTGGCGTTCCATTGAGAGGCCTTTTTACCAAAGAATACTGCTTCTGTTTTGTCTGTGTTGAGTTTCATGTAGTTGTTCTTCATCCAGCTCGAGACGTCGAACATGCAGTAGGTAAAGATGGTGTTGGATATTTCATCAGAAAGGGAAAGGATAGGGGGAGGAGCCAAGCTCGCGACCGTGATGGTCGCACTGTAGCTCAGCTCCGGCAACCTTTCTGCCTGAAACGCTTATCCTGTAACTCATCCTGCCCCGAGGAGACACATTCGGCTAAATATGGGAAGGTGAAACATTGCAAGCACTTACCGTCCGTCCCGGGGGCTCCTAGGTGCCGCGGATCTGGAGTGGTGCCCTTGCTTGTTCCGGAGCGGCGTGCAGGCCGGGTGCTCGCCTGCAACGGTCGGCCGGAGTGGGATGTTGACGCCGGCCCCCGGTGGAGGAGAGGGGTCGGCTGAAGAGGCCGTTGTGCAGTTGTTCCGGTGGCGACTGACCGGGCCCGGTCTGGTGGCTCGGGGGCTCTGTGGCGGGGCGCGGCCCGCCTTGGACGGGGGCAGACTGTTTAGGAGGCTTGTCCCCCCCTTTGTTGCCTTGTCCGGCCATCTTGAAGCCCTTTGCCCGGATTCGGCGGGCGGCGCCCGCGGGACGGTGGCGCCGGCGACCCCTGTTTTTCGGTGGCCCATCTTTCTGCACCAAGAATTCCATTGCTGGGGCTCGAGGAGACTCCGGTGGTCCTTATTCGGGGGCCCGGCCCAGAGGTTGTGGAGCGAGGGGTACCTGCTGCACTGACAAGATGGCCGCCGACGCCCCAGGTCCCGGACCAGCTTGGGGCGGCGAACCTAGTTTGTCGAACCACACGACGGCTGAGGCCTGTGGGCGTGAGCCCACGATCGGTGATGTCTTTGCCGCCCTATGTTCTCTGCGTGCGGCCATGGCCTTCGATGCTGTTACGCGAGATGGCGGTTCTGCCGCCGTGCCTGTGGACTCGTCCCCCATGCCTGCGGCTCGACTGATGGTGTGTGCTGCTTTGCCCCCCTCGGCTGCTGCTCAGAGTGATGCCGCCGTGCACCTACGCAACTGTATGTCAGTGGCCCCGAATCTCCAGGAAGCTTCGACTGAGGCGAACATGAGCGAGGGCCTCACGTCGGGGCCCGTCCATGCTGGTCTGGCTGGGGAGCCCGGCGGATGTTTGCTTCGAACTGCTTTGGTGTGGTCCCGCGGCTGCCTTGCAGGAGTCACCTCGTTTTTTTGGACGGCGGGGCCGCACCCAGTTTGTTTGCTGCTCCTGATGCTGCTACATGACAGTCTGGTCTGCCGCAGCCACTGCTTGCTTTGCTGTTTGAGACTGGAGTTATCTGGACTGCACCCTTGGCCTGCCTTTTCTCAATCCTGTGTGCCTTCCATGCCGAACTGCTTGCTACCTACCACTTTGTTACGCACGGAAGCTATGATCAGGAAAGGACAGTGGTGAGACATCATTGCTTTGGCGGACTACTGTTTAATGTACGTAGATGAGGACTATTCGCAGCTGTGACAATATGGCCGACTCCTTTTCCCGTTCCTGATGTTTGAGGTTGTGTCTTTCTCACTTTGATGTGGGATTCAGTTGTGTTAAGGCGGGGGTAGAAGCTGAATGTTCGATTGTAGATCTCCTCTCCCACTGGATCCCTTTCCCTCTTCCCCTTTTCCTTTTCTTTGATTTGTTGTGTTCTCTTTCTTACTTTTTGATTCTTCTATATTTCTGGTTCTATTTAGGGCGACAGGCACGCTGCTGGGGGGGAGGGGGGGGGGGGGGGTAGGCCGTAGCCTTCTGCAGGGGTGCAGGGTGGTGTGGTAGGGACGGGGTCTTTTTGCTGTTCGTTATTCTCTTTAGTTCTATGGCTCTTTTGTATCCCTTTATCGGGACGCTGTGTCTGCGCGCGTCATCCATGGAGTGTTAGCTGGTGGTGAAGGGGTCGCTTTCCCGCTTCCACGATATCGACTGCACATATGGCATGTCTTACATGATTCGCCCCGATAGCGGGTCCTTCAGTTCTGCATGCATTATTGCCGTGGGGCGGGTGCAGTGGCGCCGCGTTCTTTCTTTCCCTCTTTCTGGCATTCTCTTCTCTACCCCCCCTCTTTTTCTCCTTATTTGGGTTAGTATAGTGGATGACTATTATGTTGCTGCTGACTCTTCTGATTTGTGCCAGCACGCATACAGGTGGTGCCTGGTGTGTGGCGGGCCGTGGTGGGAACTGATCTGAAACGGGGTGACTACAAGTTGATTCCTAACAATTGCTGCTATTACTTCCATTTATCACTGCCCCTTTGTACTGATGCTCTTCATATAACCCGCCATGGGTATTCAGATTTTGATAGTTGCACCTGATCCTGCTATACTTCCCTACTATATTATAAAATTAACCTTAATTAATCCTACCTCTAGCGGTTGCATTCGGCTTATTAATGTTGGATTGCTTGCTTGTATACCACTGGGTGACTGCTGGGGAACTTCAATGTTGACTCATGTGCGTTCATACTGCGTCGTGGCCGGCCTGATTGGTTGTAGGCCCGTATTTGTATGCTTCTATTCGCACAATAAAGGTTTTCAAAAAAAAAAAAAGAAAGAGAAAGGATAAGCTGTGTGACATCAGCTTAAGAGATGATGTTGATTAAATGGGATTGGATGATGTTGGCAAGAAGGGCCATGTAGGCATTGAACAGTGTAGGGCTGAGAGAGGATCTTTGAGGTATTCTGCAGGTGAGGTTGATGGCGGCCAAGGTGTAGGGAGCCAGGCTGACCAACTGAATGCATTTATTGAGGGATGAGCGGATTCAACAGAGAGTGGGCCCAAGTATGCCTGTTTCTTGGAGGAATCGCATGAGGATGGGGTGTGAGACACTGTTGAAGGCACAAGATAAGTTGAGTAGAATGAAACCTGCTGTTGCCTCTGTCCATAACCAGTCAGATGATGTATGTGGCAGCAATGAAGGCAGTCTCGGTGCTCAGGTTGAGCCTTAATCCAAATTGGGTGGGGTGGAGGAGTTCATTGTTGTTAAGGTGATTGGCCAGTTGTTTGTTGATGACTTTCTCCTGAACATTCATAGGGTAGGGAGGCAAGGAGATTGTTTGTATAGGTAGTGTCTTTGGGTCGGCTGAGGGTTTCTTCAGAAGGGGATTATGGTGGCATGTTTTCATGCTTCTGGCAAGTGGCTGTGCTGATGGAGTTGTTTATTATTGGGGGGGTTGGGGCTGTACAGATGAGGTTTAGTCTGTTAGTGAAGATGAAGTGTGTGGAGGGATCTGGCGGAGCTACTGCGAGGATGGATCTCATGGTCATTGTGCTGATGCTGGGCCATGAGGTCATGCCCAGGTCTAGTGGGTTATTCTCATAGGGTAGTAGGACTGCAATGGTGGATGGGCCTAGCTGTGGGCCATAGTTGTTGTAGATGTTGCTGATCTTGTGACTCAAACAGTGGGAGAACTGGGTTCAGAGGTCCTGAGATGGGGGGATGGTTGTGTAGCTGGCAGCAGGTGAGGTGAAATCCTATACAATGGTGAATATTTATTTTCTGTTGTTTGTGAAGTTTTCAATGAATTCTGTCACTTGGTCAATCTGATTTGTGGATGGTAGAGCCTGAGGGATGGCTTGTAGGTGCTTTTGTTGGTTTCACGACCACTAAGAAGTAATTATTTGCAGTCAACTCAGAAGCAACAGAAGATCAACCATGTTGGAGACATTTGTCAGTAACCAGGGAATATTATGTACAGCCAGCACCTAAACATCAGAAGGTCCAGACACTGGAAGCATGTTCATCTGCTGGGCATAAATTATATTGCGTCTGACCAGGAGCTACAGTCGACCAACCATGTGCAGGCATAACTCAGCCAACAAGCAAAACCATAGCCCAACCTTCTGGGTGCACATGTTACTTCATTACACTATCTACATCTAGAGATTAATGGGAATGGTTAGACCTGGCATCCTTGGCATGATTTCCCTTGACTTATTGCCTATTGACCTCCTGTTTTGCTGACTGAATTTTTCTGGCTTTAGGATTCTGGGCACTTTACCACTGCTAACCAGTGCTAAAGTACATAGGCTCTGTACTCAAAAGATGGTAACATTGGCTTATTAACAATTTGCATATTTAATTTACTTGAAATTCCCTAGTAATGTGCAATATATGTGCCCAGGCCCTGCAAATTAAATGCTACTAGTGGGCCTGCAGCACTGATTGTGCCGCCCAGTCAGTGGCCTACCCCTCCCATAGGTTAACATTGACTTTGCCTTAAAACATCTTTTAAGTGTAATTTCCAATTGGGAAAAGATAGAGATTTGGAATTTGGTTTCTCTGGACTCACAATTTAAAATCAAAACATATGGTGAAATTGGATTTAAAATTGGAAGGCTGAAAATTCCTCATTTAGAAAGTTCTACAGGGAAATGGGCAACCTAAGAGACCCTTGGAGGCTTGGGCAATATAGACTCAGTGTCAGGTAATGGTGCCTACAAGGGTTTCTTTTTAAATATCACAATCTTCAGTAATTTCAGAAATGAATTAACATAAGCCCAAATTAGTAGCTTATTCCAATTAAATTTCAAAATAAATTATTGCACTTTAATGTGAATTAATTGCGAAACCAAAAAACGTAACTGAAATGAGTAATACAATACAGGTGTATACTTACAAAGGTTCAAATTTATGTTAAAAAGATATGTTATAAAAAGAGGACACAATACAATTCACACATAAACGAAAGTGTGTGAGATGAACATTTTATGAATCTCTTTTCTCATGAACACTTTTATCATAACCCATTACAAATATTAGAAAACAGGAAAATCATTACTAGCTTTAAAATGAACGATTCCTGAAATGATGATGTACAAAGGAAATAGGTTGGGTGGTCGACGTTTCAGTCTTTGGTGTGAAAACATCTATAAGACCATCTTCAGGACGGATAATGAGCCTAAGTTTCCTGAGCCTGGTTGGTGGTACCCCAGCACGTTAATGCCTTCCTACTAGGTCTGGCTTATGATGTGCCACTGGCAGGTCATATTGGAGCAAGACAAGACCGTTGACGGGCCCATTTATATTGGCCTCAAATGAGAAAGGCCTCAGCTGTGTTCTGTAGGTCCTGTCCTACCTGCCAGGTGAGTGGCAAGTCAGGGGGAGGTGCAAGGCCCCCCCAACTCTTCCCTGTCATTAGTACCCCTTTTGAGTTGTTTGGCATACACATTGTGAGAATTCTGAATCCGACTACTGCCAAGGGCAACAGATTGATTCTTGTCTTGGTGGACCATTGTACCGGGTACCAGGAAAATATCCCTCTGAGGACAGTCACTGTGCCCATCATCGCTAGGGCACTGATGGGGATCTTTACTAGTGTAGGTTTACCCAAGAAGGTGGTATCTGACTGGGGTACCAACTTCAAATCCAACTGCATGAAGTCCTTGTACAAGGAGTGTGGTGTGAACTACAAGCTCACCACTCCCTACTTCCTCCAAACCAATGGGTTGGTTGTAAGGTTCAACTGTACCCTCAAGGGCATCATTACGGGTCTACCTGAACTGTAAGGTGTAAATGGGATGTCATTCTGCCATGCCTTTTTTTTACCTACAGGGAGGTTCCACAGAAGGGGTGGCATTCAGCCTTTTTTTAACTTTGATATGGACATGCTGTGAGAGGACCTCTCAGTTTGGTTATGGAATACTGGGATAAAGCTTCCAAGAAGTCACCCCAGGATGTAGTTAACTACATGCTGCAATTCCAAAACCAAACAGCCCAGTTCTGGAAGTCCACACAGGAGAACCTGAAAGCTAGCCAGAAGGACATTAAATGATAGTACGACCAGAATACCTCTCTGGTTGAGTTATAGCCCGGTCAAAAGTGTGGGTAATGAAGCCAGTGGAGTCCCAGGCCCTGCAAAATCTTTGGTCTGGGCCTTATGAGGTGAAGGAGTGCAAGAGTGATGTCACCTACCAGGTGTACCTCAAGACACCTAGGGACCCTTTGAGGGTCCTGCATGCGAATAGCCTCAAGCCCCACTTTCAGCGGCCGGAGATTACCATGCTTCTAGTCACTACTGATTGGGTGGAAGATTGGGTGAACCTCTACCCAACCTCCTATCTTCCATGGAGCAGGATGGGTCAGTAGAGAGTGTCAGCCACTCCACTACACTAACCCAAGTACAACAGAGAGACAGCTGCCAGTTGCTGGGGCAGTTTGCCTCTTTGTTCTCCCTTACCTCAGAACTCACTACATGTTGTACCCATGATATTAATACCGGGGCTGCATACCATACCTCTAAATAACATAATTTACAGGATGTCTGACAAGCTGAGAGCTGGCATCAAGGACTAGGTCTCCAAGATGCTAGCTTTAGGGGTTATTGAGCCCTAAAACAGCCCATGCTTCAGCAAAGTGGTGCTGGTTCCCAAGGCCGCCCCTCCAGCTGTGACACTTGAACTCACGTTCTGTGTGGACTACCATGGGCTCAATGCAGTCACCCGGGCTGATGCCCATTCCGAGTCATGCTTTTTGGGTTGAAGAACACCCCTGTCACCTTCTAGAGGCGGTCAATCAGGTCTTGGCTGGGTTGGACAACTTAAGTTCCGCCTACCTAGACAACATTGCAGTCTTCATATTTAGTTGGGAGGACCACTTGAAATGGTGTACAGTCAAAATATCGAGTTTTTAATATCGAGTAGCAATAATATCGAGTAAAAATATAGAATAGACATGATATCGAATAGACAGAATATAGACTACCAAAATATCGAATAGAATAGTATTAATATTAAATAGAATAGCATTATTATCGAATGAAAAATATAGAATGGACAAAATATCGAATGGACAGAATATAGAATACAAAAATATCGAATGGACAGAATATAGACAACAAACATATCGAATTTGAGGTAAGTAAGTTAATATTATTTTTAATATTTGCGTAATATAATTCTGTAGCGGGTTGTGGGTTTATAGGGGAATAGGGTGGGAAGTAATTTAATTATAATTAATTAAATATGTTATTTTATTTATTGGTATTTATTTAGAATTATTGTTAATTAATTATTAATTGGTAATTCATTTAAATATAATTGGTAATTATTTTTATTGGTATTTATTTTGAATTAATTGCTAATTAATTGGTAATTATTTAAAATATAATTGGTAATTAATTTTAATTGATTAATTGATGAATATGTTAATTTTTGTAATTTATTTTCTGTAGCGGGTTGTGGGTTTATAGGGGAATAGGGTGGGAAGTAATTTAATTATAATTAATTAAATATGCAAATTTATTTATTGGTATTTATTTTGAATTAATTGTTAATTCATTGTTAATTAATTAAAATATAATTGGTAATTAATTTTAATTGATTAATTGATAAATATGTTCATTTTTGTAATTTATTTTCTGTAGCGGGTTGTGGGTTTATAGGGGAATAGGGTGGGAAGTAATTACATTATAATTAATTAAATATGTTAAATTATTTATTGGTATTTATTTTGAATTAACTAATAATTAATTATTCATTGGTAATTAATTAAAATATAATTGGCAATTTATTTTCATTGAATATTTGATAAATATGTTAATTGTAGTCATTTATTTTCTGTAGTGGGTTGTGGGCTTAGAGGGGAATGGGGTGGGATGTAATTTAATTATAATTAGGTACATATTTTAATTGATTTCTTGGTATTTATTTTGAATTAAATGTTAATTAATTAATAATTGGTAATTAATTAAAATATAATTGTTAATTCATTTTAAATAATTGATTAATTGATAATTATGTTACTTTTATTAATTTATTTTCTGTAATGGGTTGTGGGTTTATAGGGGAATAGGGTGGGAAGTAATTTAATTGTAAGTAATTACATTTTTTAATTTTTTATTTTTTGATCTAATTTTTTATTAATTTTACATTGTTCATTAATTTATTGTTAATTGGTAAATAATTTGTATTAGTAGGTAATTGATAATAATTCATTTTTATTTGTTTTAATAATTGATTAATTAATATATTATATACAATTGTTAATTATTTAAATTAATTTGTAATTGGTATTAATATTTATGTTATTTTTATTTATATATGAAGTATTTAGTTTCCCTACTGTTGCACTAACTGGAGTGGGAAGAGTAATTTTTACCCTCCCGCTATCCAATGCTTTCCCTACTGTTGCACTTACTGGAGTGAGAATATACATTTTTACCCCTACGCTATCCAACACTTTCCCTACTGTTGCACTCTTTGAAGTGGGAATAGTAATTTTTACCCCTACGCTATCCAATGCTTTCCCTACTGTTGCACTCTCTGGAGTGGGAATAGTAATTTCTACCCCTACGCTATCCAACGCTTTTCCTACTGTTGCACTCAGTGGAGTGGGAATAGTAATTTTTACCCCTATGCTATCCAACGCTTTCCCTACTGTTGCACTCTCTGGAGTGGGAATAGTAATTTTTACCCTCCCGCTATCCAACGCTTTACCTACTGTTGCACTCACTGGAGTGGGAATAGTAATTTTTACCCCTATGCTATCCAACGCTTTCCCTACTGTTGTACTCTCTGGAGTGGGAATGGTAATTTCTACCCTCCCGCTATCCAACGCTTTCCCTACTGTTGCACTCACTGGAGTGGGAATAGTAATGTTTACCCCTACGCTATCCAACGCTTTCCCTACTGTTGCACTCTCTGGAGTGGGAATAGTACTTTTTACCCCTACGCTATCCAACGCTTTCCCTACTGTTGCACTCACTGGAGTGGGAATAGTAATTTACACCCCTACGCTATCCAACACTTTCCCTACTATTGCACTCACTGGAAGGGAAATAGCAATTTACACCCCTACGCTATCCAACTTTTTCCCTTCTGTTGCACTCACTGGAGTGGGAATAGTAATGTTTAGTGCTACGCTATCCAATGTTTTTTCTACTGTTGCCCTCACTGGAGTGGTAATAGTAAATGTAACCCTCTCACTATCCTATGGTAAATATATTGTATTTTTTTTAATTAATACTATGTTATATATATATATATATATATATATATATATATATATATATATATGTGTTTTAAATATATATATTTTTTCATTATACTAATTATCTATTAGTTTTGATGTTATTTAAGTATTTTAAGTATTTTTAAGTTAGTTATATTTATTATTTTATTAATTTTAAAAACCTTTTAACTATTTAAAAAAGTCGATATTTTGACTGTCTATATTTTTAATATCGATATGTTTGATTAGATATTTTTGTACTTACCTGTTTGGAGATAGGAAGTCGATATTTTGGCATTTTATATTTTTTACTCGATATTTTGGTGTATCGATATTTTTTACATCGATATTGTTTCAGTGATCCACTTGAAACGCCTGCAGAAAGTGCTTTGGGCTCTGCAGAGTGCAGACCTGACTACCAAGGACATGAAGCGCCAGATAGGGCAGGGTTCTGTGGTTTACTTGGGATACCAAGTATGAGGCAGCAAGGTACAGCCCTTGCAGCCCAAAATTGACACTATTCTGGCTAGGGAACTCCAAGACCCAGTCAGAAGTAAGAGCCTTCTTAGGCCTCACAAGTTATTACAGGAGACTCATCACTGGATATGGCTCTAATGTTTCCCCCTTCACAGAACTGACTTCCCAGAAGCAGCCACATCAGGTGATCTGACAGAGCTTGACAGAAAGCTTTCGACACCCTGAAGGAAGCCATGTACATTGCACCCCGATGTCTCCCAAGAGTTTGTTGTGCAGACGGACACCTCAGAGCATGACATTGGGACTTTGCTCCCACAGTTAAATGAAGAGGGCTTGGATAAGCCAGTAGACGTCCTCAGTAGGAGGCTACTTTCCAAGTAACAGAGTTGAAATGTAATTGAAAGGAAAGCCTCTGCTGTGGTCTGGGCACTGAAGAAGCTAAGGCCTTTCCTGTTTGGCACTCACTTCTGGGTTCAGACAGAACATAAGTCCCTCAGATGGTTAATGCAGAAGAGGGGTGAGAATCACAAACTATTGAGGTGGTCCATCACCCTACAGGGAATGGACTTTATGGGGGAACACCGTCCTGGCGCATACCACCCCAATGCTGATGATCTCTCCAGGTTCTTACGCCTTGGTGAAGACAACTCTCAAGGAGTTGGGTAACTCTCCCCACCTTCATCTGGGAGGGATATGTGTTAGATCTGGCATCCTTTGCGTGTTTTCCCCAGACTTTTTGCCTTCTGACCTCTTGTTTTGTTGACGTTATTTTTCCTAGCTATAGGATTCTGGGCACTTTACCACTGCTAACCAGTACTAAAGTGCATGTGCTCTGTACTGAAAACATGGTAACATTGTTTTATCCACAATTAGCATATTTAATGTACTTATAAGCCCCTCTAAAAGGGCACTATAGGTGCCCAGGGCTGTTAATTAAATGCTACTAGAGGGCCTGGAGCACTGATTATGCAACCCACTCAGTAGCCCTTTAAACATTGCTCAGGCCTGCCACTGCAGAGCATGTGTCTACAGTGTTCAGCTGCCATTTAGACCTGGCAAGTTAACCTACTTGTCAGGCCCAAATGTTCCCTTTTATTACATATACGTCACCCCTAAAGTAGGCCATGGGCAGCCCTATGACCAGGGTGCAGTGAATTTAAAAGGAAGGACATGTAATTTTGAATTTTACATGTCCTGCTAGTGAAAGACTGCTAAATACGTTTTTGACTAGTGCTAGGCATATATCTCCCTTAGGTTAACATTGAGATTGACTGAAAACATCTTTTAAGTGTAATTTCCAATTGGGAAAATATAGATATTTGGAGTTTTGTGCCTCTGGACAATTTAAAATAAATTACCTATGTTTAATTTGGATTTTAAATTGTAAGTCTGAAAATACCACTTTTAGAAAATTGGCATTTTCTTACTTTAACCATGCTGTGCTTCTGCCTGTCTCTGAATACATGTCTGGGCTGAGTTAGAGCTGGGCTTTGTGCATTCCCTCTAGACGGTCACACAAAGGGAGAAAGGGTGTCACATTTGCATCCTGATTGCCCATCACCAGGCTGATCAGCCTTCCAGCGGCAGATCGCAAGGTAGGAGCTGACACTTGCACCTAATTAGAGCTGTGCCTGTCCCCACACAAAGAGTTGCATACTTTCTGTAGTGACTCTGGAGCCAGGACAAGAAAGGCAGGGACCCTGTGATCTTCAAAGGCCTCTTTGATTTCTCCCCCACTTCAGAGGTACATTTGGGTATAAGTATTGGACCCCTGACACCCCAAAATCAGAACAAAGAACATTCTGCCCTGACGAGGAGCTGCTGTGCTGCTGAGGCATTGCCACTTTGATGCCTGCATTGCTGTGTTGGGATGCTGCCTGCTGATGTCTGTACTGTAGAGGCGACTGCCACTTTGCTACCTACTCAGCTTTATTGGCCTGCTGCTTCTTCCCATGGAGTGAGAGGGACTGGACATGCTCTCTACATCCTTGAACCCAAGTTTCTCCAAGGGCTTGCTGGATTGCCTCTAAAGTCTCAGGGTCACAAAACTATTTTTGCAACTCTGCTGGTGTTGATAGACTCTGCTATCTTTAAGTCAAACCCTTGCCTGAGGTGCCCCCTACAGCCCTAAGTGATAAGGTAGGGTTTGCCTTCAAGGGAGTTTTTTGACCAAATATTAAACAAATTAATTATAAAGAATAAATAATAGGCCCAAGTACTTTTGGCCCAAGCTAAACAATAGACAATCACCATATAAAGTTGCAGTGACTTTTTTGATTTAAATAAAGCACTAAACATTACATTAAGGAAATATTTAACAAACGAAAAAGAGCACAGAAACCGGTGTATATAAAAATATTTTTCTTTATAGTTGTATTTTAAAGAGGGTAATAAAGTGTATATGAACAATGTGACAAGAAGGCAAACAGTACACAATAATGACACCTTCACTGTAACATTATGTAACGCTTTTCTTCTTTTGTTAAAATTAAATACAGACAAATGATGCAAGAAGAAGCGTGGGTCGACGTTTCGGTCTCTACCGTTTCTATACAGAGACCATCTTCAGGACTTTACAAATATACAGAAGTTGACCCCTATAACAGTAAAACAAGACATAATTACTGTTCAATTCTTGATAAATTGATCTAGTAAAAACAACCGGATAAGCTGTGCAAAGCAAAATTAATTCATATCACAAACAAATTTACAAAGCAAAAAAGAGTACTTCAATCTGAAACCATCAATGGACAAATAATAAACTGTTAATGTTGTATGTTTATGTTGATATGTTTAAGATACAGCAGCATTTTAGGTGGCGGATGAAGAATCACATGGACAGGCCTCATATCACAGGCTAATAAGTGAGGTCTTGTGATATGAGGGCTTAACAGTTTATTATTTGTCTGTTGATGGTTTCAGATTCGCCCTAAAATTACTCAAATACATCTGTATGACGTTCTCAAATACAGGTGCCAGCACCTGATATCAGGTATTTGTGTGTATGTTTTTGTCTACATGGGTACCTAGGGGCATTTTTTAAGTTAATTATGCCCATCTAACGAATAAATTTAATTTAGGACAATGAACTGGAAAGATATGTCAGAATATTAAGAAAGTTGTAGAATGATTTAAGTACTCTTTTTTGCTTTGTAAATTTGTTTGTGATATGAATTAATTTTGCTTTGCACAGCTTATCCGGTTTTTTTTACTAGATCAATTTATCAAGAATTGGACAGTAATTATGTCTTTTTTTTACTGTTATAGGGGTCAACTTCTGTATATTTGTATAGTCCTGAAGATGGTCTCTGTATAGAAACGGTAGAGACCGAAACTTCGACCCACGCTTCTTCTTGCATCATTTGTCTATATTTAATTTTAACAAAAGAAGAAAAGCGTTACATAATGTTACAGTGAAGGTGTCATTATTGTGTACTGTTTTCCTTCTTGTCACATTGTTCATATACACTTTAGTACCCTCTTTAAAATACAACTATAAAGAAAAATATTTTTATTTACACTGGTTTCTGTGCTCTTTTTCGTTGGTTAAATATTTCCTTGATGTAATGTTTAGTGCTTTATTTAAATCAAAAAGTCACTGCAAATTTATATGGTGATTGTCTATTGTTTAGCTTGGGCCAAAAGTACTTGGGCCTATGATTTATTCTTTATAATTAATTTGTTTAATATTTTGGTCAAAAAAATCCCTTGAAGGCAAACCCTACCTTATCACTTATATAGCCCAAGCACTCAAGGGTATATTGGGTCTCCCACTTTGTGTATAATACCCTACAGTCATAGGCCTCAGAAGTGGGCTTTGCAGCTGTTTTCTGCAAAAATCAATGCAGTGACCCCTTCATGCAGATTGGAACCACGCCACACACTCTTTATTGTGACCTGTAAAGCACTTTTCTCAGTGAGTTGTTGAGCATACTTCAATGTCAACAGTAGAGCACTGATCACCATAAACACTCTTCACTAAATACTAGTGAGCATGTGTCACAGCCAGCAGTAGCACTATTCACTGCTAGCAATTGAGACATTTAACTATGAGCTGTAAAGCACTCTACACTGCCAGGATGAGTGCATTTCCACAGCAATCAGCAGCATAATTTTAATTGTGAGCCCTGTGAGGGGGCCAGGGCATAAGGGGATGTAAAAAGCGAAAAATATACTTTCCATGTTGCCACTCTGTCCCCCATCGTCGCTCCTCCATCGGCTGAACAGGAAGCAGCCAGGCTCTCCTGAGCCAATCACAATGCTGCAATGCAGCATTATGATTAGTCTGAGCATGGTAGTTCGGCTCTCAGACCACTGGGGGGTGGGCATGTTCTCCACCCAGGCTTAATGCAGCCAGGGTGGAGAACATGCTAAGTAAGCATGACTGTTTGGCAGGCCCGAGACAGCCGGAAAAAGCATCATGCGCACTTCAGTGTGCTCACCACTCCTCCCCTGCTCTGCGAGAAGAGCAGCCCCGCCCCACACCCATGCTGCTGCAGCAGGAACAAATAAAATGATAATAATGTCAAGTTATTATCCTTTTATTTTTCCTTTCCTTCACTGCTGCAACGCAGAGGGTCGGCGCTCCACCGCCTTAGCAGAGGACGGGCCACCGCCCATGTAGTGTACAAACTAAGGTCCAGATTTATCATTCTTTCATGCAACACCAATGCAGCAAGACAACTTGCTGTGCTGCACTGAGTGAAAGAAAGGAAAATAAAATGATAATAACTTGATGTTATTATCATTGTATTTGTTACTGCTGCGGGAGAATGGGTGTGGGGCAGGGAGGGTGGGGCTGCTCTTCTCACAGAGCAGGACACAGGAGGAGTGGTGGGCCCATTGAAGTGTGCATGATGCTTTTAGCGGCCGTCTCGGGCCAGCCAAGCAGTCATGGGCACTAAGCATGTTCTCCACCCAGGCTGCATTACAGGTGTGCCCAACCAATAGCTAGGGCTTTCTCGTGCCAACTTTTGCACCTGCTTGCAATGCAACAACGTTCAGGTACTCATTTTAAGACTACTTCTTGGAGATTCTGTACACACGGAGCATATATCAGCTGCATCAATTCAATGTTAATGACACTAGTTGAATTAAAATGTTTTCAAGGTGACGCAGGAGGGGGCGCCAGGTTATGTCCCATCAGGTTACCTCTCTCATTTCCAATCAGGATGGTGTTCCTGGGGATTGCATTTTGCTGTGGAAGCTGCCCGCTCCTGATCCACTCAACGATTAAACCCTCTAAAATCGAGCTGCGACTCTTAAATGCAACTGGGCCAAAAACGATGAGCCCAGCAACTCCTCTCTGACATTTGTTTTAATAAACTCCACACACTAGTGTGTGAGCACAATTAGCATGCAGGTTTTGTCTTGCTGTTTGGCTACACATCTTAGTAGACTAAAGCATTGATATTCTTTCCCTTTAAGAGCACGCGATTTCAAACACCCAGACTCCTGCATTCATTTAATCCTCTTACATTATGTGCCATTCGGAAATTTGCAACAACTTTCAATAGGAGCATGGATTTAAATGAATGGCATTTATAGGATAAGGAGAATATTAAAATGCATACATTGTGCATTTGGAAAATATGCATGTTGGCGTTTCTGTGTAATATAAAACAGGGTTCTTATTCGCGCGTTTCTAGTATTAATGCGTGATTCATGTGCTCTATATTTTAAAATATTTGTCCCTTAGGGTAGCCTATAAGAAACTTAGGGGCATATTTACAAGAGGATATCTCCCCCAGAGCGTCACTTTTAGTGACTTTCTCCTGGCGATATCCCCTTCTCCTTATTTACAAAGTAGCGTTAAGCCCTATAAAATAGCTTAACATCGCCTTGTAAATCGCCTGTTTTCACGCTTCACTTAGTGTGAAAGTGGCGGGCAATGGGTGTTGCAGTTAGGGTGACCAACTGGCATTGGTGCAAATTCAGGGCGGTGAGTGTAAAAATTCAGGACAAAGTGTCAACATTCAGGACACAAATTCAGGACAGGAGGTCAAAATTCAGGACAAAACTTCAGGACAATTGGATATGTTTTACAGACACATCAGAGGTCGCGCAATTGTATATAAGTAAGCCCAGTCATATCTAGACATATTCAGCCATTTGCAAACCTATCCATCATGTATCCTTCCATCTTTCATTTCACTCATCCATCCCTTCATCCATCCTTTCACTCATCCATCCATTATCCATCCATCCGCCCTTTCACCCTATCCATCTGTACCCTCATCCATCCACTCTTCTACCCATCCATCCATTCACTCATCCATCCAGCGATTTACCCTTTTACCCATCCAGCCATCCTTTCACTTACTCATCCATCTACCAAGTCACTGATCCTTGCACCCATCCACCCTTTCAGTCATCCATCATCCTCCCTTTCTCTCTCGATCGACTCTTTCACTTAGCAATCCTTCCTTCCATCCATCCATCCATCCATCCACCCACCCTCCTACCATCCATCCATCCTCCCATCCATCCATCCATCTACTCATCCGCTCATGAATCCATCCATTGACCCTATCACTCATCCATCATTTCTCTCATCCATTTATCCTTTCACTCCTTCACTGGTCTATTAATCATTTTGTCCATCTACCTTCCCTTTCACTCACTCATCCATCCTTCCATCCACCTTTTCACTCATCCGTCCATCCATTCGCCCTTTCACTTATCAATTCATCAATCCATCCATCATTTCACTCATCCATCCACCCACTCACTCATCATCCACCTTTTCACTCATCCATCCTTTCACTCATCCATCCACCCTTTTACCCATCCAGCTACCCTTCCACCCATACATCCAGCTATTTCCGTTTTCTCTCTTCCATCCTTCCACTCACTCATCAATCCATCCATCCCCTCCCATTATCCATCTATTAAATCTTTCATTCATCCATTCACCCTTTCACTAATTCATCCAGCCATCGCTTCACTTACTCACTCGCCCACCTTTTCATATTAATTTTCAGCTGAGCCTTTTTGAGAAGAGCCCCATCAAGAACTTCACTCTCGCTGCAGGAGCCATTCCAGGACTAGGACAGAAGCCACCCAGGGCAGAGATAGGATCCACTACAGGAGGGGACAGGAGCCATCACAGGCGGGTGGGGGGGGGGTGGACAGGAGCCACCACATGGGGGGACAAGAGCCATCACTGGAGGGGGAACAGGATCCACCAGGGTGGACACAGGGGTGGGTATGCAGTATTCTAGTATCATCTTGGTCTCTTCCAGGGTGCCCTCCTGGACAAGACAATAAGAAGACATGCTCGGTTTTCAAAATGTTAGTTTTGCCCCCCTCCCCCCACACTGATGTACAGTACTGAAAGGAGATACTCCAAGAGAACTGATTTAACTGATTGTCCTCCATACTTTGTTAATCAGTGTGGGTGCGATTGTGCCATTTCTCTTTTTTATTACAATATAGACTGCATGTTTGAAGAATCGAGGTTTGTTTACAATTTAGTGACAGTAATTAAGCTCTGTGAAGTGAACCACGTGCTGCCTCTGTGTAATCAGGGCCGGTTCTAGGATGTTTGGAACCCTGGGCAGAAAGGGAATGTCTCACACTAATTGCAGATACAAGACGCATTCAGTGCTGTTTGCATCTGAATAGATGCCCCTGCTCCTGATGCCCCTCCCTCTGTCACCTTCAAGCACCTCCTAACAGCTCATCAAGGGCTGAAGGTGTGAGGGTTGCCATCCCACTGTGCCTCGCCAATGCTGATGGGTATCTGAGGTTTTGTACTGCCTCAGAGTCTGTTACACCCGATCTCAGCAGCATCGCAGTCAAGAAGGGAGGTGGGGGCCAGCTGTGCCGGTTGTGCTACCAGTTAAAATTACGGACAAATGGCGTCCGTTAAAGAATCCTTCACGGCCAACGGACAGACAGACGAAATTACGGACTGTCTATTAAATTTACAGACGATTGGTCACCCTAGTTGCAGTGGGTGTTCTGCTGCAACACACATTGCTTTTTGACACTGCCTAATTTTTATAAGGATGGGTACAGCACCAAAAATGAATTCCCAGCCTGTTTTCCCCCTACCCCCATCCCCTCGTTTCGTTGTGCGGTGGTAGCCACCGGCCTTTACTCTTCATTTATATGATGTATTTCAGTATTCTACAAGCCACAAGTCCATATGTCTACACTCAAAGACTGTTGCCTGCCCCTCAGTTTTGTCTCTGCTTGCTCTGCCCTTGCCACTGATTGGAAATCTGTCAGTTCTGGGAACAAAAGAAGGCGATTCTGCACTTTCGCATTTTTAATAGATTACAATTAACAGCCATTGTTTGTAAAATGTGAAAGTCATAGTGTGAGTCACAGTGTGATGTGCACCTCAGCATTAAACTTGTTGTTTCATTCGTTTTGGTGGATTGCGTTCTCTGATTCAGCAGGTCAGTTTTAAAATGTCCGACACAGCCTTACTGACCGCTCCTGGGGGGGAAGATCAACTGACGAGTTCCCTCAGAATGAAGGCAGAAAAGTTCCACAAATAAATAACAAAATTTCTCACTCCAAAGCCAGTTATTGTTTGCTTACAAATCTCAAAATGTTCTCAGCGCTCACAGGGCAGCAATTTGGAGAGTCAATTCAATTAAATTTTTATAGTTTCAGTTAATTAAACCATAACCATTTCAGAATAAAATATAAAAATTACAATTTATAGCATCTTAATAAAATATGCCCATCATTGCTAATACAAAATATCTTAAGAACCAGGGGGCAGATTTACAAGCCCCTTGCGCCACTTTTGCGTTACTTTTCCCATGTTAAAAGTGACACAAAAGTGGTGCAAGGGGCTTGTAAATCTCCCCCTAGGTTTGTTGTTAAAATAGCACACATTTATGCCTTGTTTATGGAAATAAGCTGTACCAGTTTGAAATTGTGACCAGCTTCAGTTAATAAGCGAAATGAGCTATATTTGTGAATACATGCTGTAGTACAAAGGTCTTCAATCTGTAAGGCGCATTCCCCAGGGGTGTCCTGGAGTCCTGGGAAGGGGGTCGCGCATTGCCAGTCCTCACTTCTGCCTGAAATCAAAAACATGCTCTCTTCCTCTTGAAAACGAGGGGCCTTATTTATGAAGGACTTGCGCCGCCGGTGCGTCACTTTTAACATGGGAAAAAGTGACGCACCGGTGGCGCAAGGCCTTCATAAATAAGGCCCCAGGAGGCTTTATTCTGCTCCTTAAAATGCTTCAGCTGAATTGAGTCTCCTGTTCTGTGAAAGCAAGAGGCTGGGCAGCAGGTGAAACAATCCTTCGTTCCAGGATGCCTGCTTGCCTGAATGAAATGCAAATGTACACTTTGAGTTATTCTGCAAATGTAAATGGTGCTTGGGAGCGGTTCCGGCTTTAATTGCTTTGTGATAGCAAATATTTTTTTTTATATTTTTTTTACTGGTATTAAGAAGAGTTAGCAACTGGGCTGTAAAGTGCATGTTTTTAATCGTGTAGTACCTCTGAGGAGGTGTTAAAGGGAGAGTTATGCAAAAAGAAAAAGCATTACATTTGTTCTAGTATTTCTTAAATCTATATTTTGAAAGCCCCATTGTATCCTAAAGCTATTTTCACAGTTAGTAGCAGTCTACCTTATAATGTGTGTAATGCAAGAATAATTTAATGACTTACACTTTCACAGTGCTTTCTGTCATAGGCTGTGACCTGGTAGCACTAAAAATCCACAAGCCACGATTCCCCACTGCACCACGCAAATTTAATTCTGAGGCTCTCTTGTTAGAAGTAGACCTCTGCAGTGCATTAACTAATAGAGGTTTTCTAATGTACTACAGTGCGTTTCCCACTGAGTAACAACTTTTTAAAATTTACTTTTCATTTAAGCTACCCATTTATTCTATATGTAGCTAGCTGATGGCGAAAGACCTAAAAAACTAGCAAATATTTGGGGGCTGATTTATGAGAGGCTTGATCTGCCGGAGGATAATTTTTTTTTTGTGGCTGGGTGGCCTCATACATATGGAGTAAGACAAAGCAGCGCAAGTTGCTGCCTTGCCTTAGTCTGTCAAGTAGGAGTTTGATGGGCATTGCGGTGGGTGTTCCCCACCACACCCATGGATTTTGACACTGCCCTAGATTTACAAAACCATGTAAACCTGGGGCAGCGCCAAAACCTTACGCATCCCCACAGCAGGCGCAATGAGGAGTAATGTTTTCATGTCTCCTTGTATTTATTTCTCTTTTCATGTGTCCTGCATTCTGCAGCTCACAAAGAAAGAGGAAAACCCCTCTCGGAGCACCTTCCTGCACAAAAACAATCCTGCCTACTTTAGCGCTAGGCAGCAATTTGTGCGCCAACGCAGGGGTAAAGGACAGGAATGCACTGAATATCATAAATACGTTGCATTCCTGCCCTTTCACATTGGTATAGGGCAGCGCAGCAAGAAGACTTGCAGCACCCCCCTGGGCCAGTTCCTCATAAATTAGGCTTTTTGTTTTTAGCCACACCTTTGACCATTCCCCCACACTCACTGATCTTTTGTTTGATAAACACTGTTTAATAATATTTCCCCATTGTAAAAAAGATTTGCTGTGGGAATTAGGGCCTTTTATGGTTGTTGATGGTTGTCAATGATGAGGAGTACCAAGTTCTAGGAAGGTTTGGCAGGAGCGGGTCCTTAAGCCTAAATATTTTTGACAGGGGGGTATTGGCATCAAAATCTTTGAAGAATGTTTGTAGTAGGTAGAAAATGATGTTCAGGCTGTTGTTCAATTGTCTTACTTAACATAGGTAGACATCAGTATGGATTGTATGCTGATTTAGTTTGTGCAAAACTAAGGCAATGTTTGTGGAAATAAGCAATATCAAATGCAAGCTTAAAATCATCGTCCCTCACCTGATGGGTGAGGGTTGGAGAGGCTCCTCTATAGAGTATTTTTGCTTAATAAATAATTGAACTTTCTTCACTGTCAACTGACTGAATATTTGGTAATGGGATTGGGGCTATTGGTAGATATAGCTCTTTATGTTATTTTTCTGGTACTTCAATGCATCGGTCTCATATCATGTAGACTCTGCAAAGGAGTAAAAGAGGACTTTATCTACTGGATCTTCATCGTTCCCAAACTTCGTGGGCTACTCTCATAACTGCTAAAAGAAGCTTTAACGGAAGAGGTATCCATTCGTGGCTATGGAAGTCTGATTTGCAGGGCAAGCTCTTCATCCTGACTGAATTTAACAAATGTACAGTTTTACTGCGAGTAGACCTAGGATTGAGGCATGCCATTATTGTTTGCCTGAACGAACGGATACCTCTTCCGTTAAAGCTTCTTTTAGCAGTTATGAGAGTAGCCCACGAAGTTTGGGAACGATGAAGATCCAGTAGATAAAGTCCTCTTTTACTCCTTTGCAGAGTCTACATGATATGAGACCGATGCATTGAAGTACCATAAAAATAACATAAAGAGCTATATCTACCAATAGCCCCAATCCCATTACCAAATATTCAGTCAGTTGACAGTGAAGAAAGTTCAATTATTTATTAAGCAAAAATACTCTATAGAGGAGCCTCTCCAACCCTCACCCATCAGGTGCGGGGAGAAGACTGTTGGCTCACATTCAAACATGAGGTTATATACTTTTCAGTTCAACACATATAATCACTGTAAAAGGAAAAACACCAGTTGCCCCTCAAGCTCCAGGAAAGGACCATATATGGCACACATGATTAGTTCAAAGCTTAGCTATTCATTACTGGGAAGGTCAGGAGGGGTGACTCCCTTTCATCTTGGTGCCCGGGAGTGTAAGCACAGCGCCTCCAGGAATGCGCTTATCGCACCAAAGCCAGATGCGACCTTGAGTCTCAGGACAGTCAAGTAAACAGGCTACGTTCAGCTGCTCCCAGTAATTCAGATGAACTGGGGCTTGACAACTGCCGGAGACTAACACGTGATCCCAGCCCATATGCGAGCATTGGTTCGGAAAATGGCGTCTGTATGGTTCTCGGCCTACTCTGTTAGCAGTGTTAACTCAAGGAGTGAATAAATGCTGTCCTCCCTGCAAAAGAGATTTATATATATATATATATATATATATATATATATATATATATATATATATATATATATATATATATTACCTACTGGCGGTCGCCAGTAGGTAGTTATAGTTAGGATTTTTTTCAATGTTAAATCTCAAAATTCTATTTGGAATAACTTTGGCACCGGTTGACGAATCTGCCTGAAAATTTCCTGAAAATGGCCTCGTCGAGCTCCGGTCCTTCCTTGAAAGTTTGGGGGGGATGCGTCAAGCAGGGGCCGAGATAAAAGGGGGGTCCCAAAACGCGTTTTCCCCATGTTAATTTCCATAGGGCGGTCGATTTCACTTTTAGCCCGAACGGCTGAATGGATTTTCACCAAACTTGGCAAAATTGTAGGGACTGGTAGCCCGATGTGCCTTTGCTATGTCTCAAGATATGTGCTTCAGTGGATTTTGAGTAAATTAGGTTCAAAAAAATATATATCTATAAGCGCTCTCCGGTGCGCGCACCGGAGAGCGCTCCAGGCGCGCCACGCGACTTGCGCGCAGAAAGCTGATTGGCTCTCAGTTGTCTGTAAACATTCGAAACAGTCTGGAGCGGCCGCCATCTTGTGTCTCGGTAGGATCGAGACACGAGAGGTGGGCAAAACAAAGAGGGAAATGACCATAAGGGGGCAGGGTAGACCCCCCCTTGACCCCCTAGGTTTGATGTGGGGGCTATAAAAGGGCCCCGCGGGGCATTTAAAATATTTTTTTTTTTCGTTTTGCGCGGGGGAAGCGCCCGGTACGCGCACCAGGTAGCGCACCGGGGAGCGTAAAATGAAGGAAAAAGATGACAGAGTTTATAAAAAAAAGAAGCCTTTATTTAGAAATTGGAGGTAGTTCTAAAAAGAACTTTTTTTTTCTTCTTTTTGTGTGTTTTATATTTTTTTGTGTTTTTTGAACATTTTGTACTTTTTTTGGCTTTTCAAAACAGTTTTATATTTTTTTTGTATTTTTTTAGGGGGAGAAACAAAAAAAGGGAATTGAAACTGGCTCAACTGGAGCAAAAAAACAAAAAACCCAAAAAATTACTTCTTTTTGGGGCACTTGTGATTATCACCTGCAAGACGATGAGCTTTACGCTTTTTTCACCATAGGCGATAAGCTTGCCACATGCAGAACAAGTGATTTTAAAATCAGCAAATCTTGGCTGAATACAAGGCATCATCTCTGATGTTTCTGGTCCCGATGAAGTGGGTTGGGTTCTTTGGGAGGTGGTCCTTGACGACTGGGGGAGGTTACTGGCCAGTTCCCTGAACTCTGCACGAGAGTAGTTGTTTGGGTGCTTTCGGGTCATATGACGAATCATGGTATGGTTACCAAATGAATATTTTTTGTTTGGGTTGCCCCGTGAAAGTTCTTCATTGCAGAATAGGCAAGTTACCTTGGCTGCATTCACTTTTTTTTTGCCCTCTGGGATTGAAAAAAACTCCCATACAATGTGTGGCTTGGGTTTGTATGGGGTATTTTCTTCAGGCAGCCATCTTCTCCTCCCCTCCTCCTCTTCCTCTTCCTCTTCCTCCTCCTCCTGTTCTTGACCACCAATATAATTTGGAGCTGGTCCTGTTGGTGGTGGTGGTGGTGGTGGTGGGGCAGATGCACCAGCTGCTGCTGCTACTGAAGCCATTATTAAGATCAAAAAGGTACAGAGATGTACAAACAGGTCTTCCTCAGTCAAAGGACAAAGTCAGAATAAGGAAAAAAGGTGGGGTCTTTCATCATTTTGAAAAAAAACTGTCCTGAACCAATGAGAAGTGTTATTTTCAGGTCACAAGACCAGGGGCTTCATCATTATGAAACTAAAACTGTTATGAACCAATGAAAAGTGTTATTTTCAGGTCACATGACCCGACGCGCTTACGCTACGCGCCCCCGGGCGCGCCCGGGGGCGCTCCGGGTCGCGTAGCGTAAGCGCGTTGGATGTTTACGTTGCGCGATCGTATTCGCTCGAGTACTTCCGGGTGCGCTTACGCCGTGCGTATCACGCGGACGCGGCTACGCGATACGTCATGATCATGTTTTCGTTCGCGATGTTGGCGCTTACGAGACGCTCCCCGGAGCGCGCCCGGGGGCCCTTTATAAAAGTACGCTTTTCGGGGCGCTCCCCGGGAAGCGCACCGGAAGCGCTCCAAAGCAAAAAAAATAAAAAAAAATTGGGAAAAATTGTAGGGAGTGGTAGCCCTATTCTTAAGTGGTTTTTACGAAAATTTACTTTGATAAAATATATATTGTGCTACATTGGGCTATATATATGCCAAAATGTAGCCCAAATGTAGCCCAATGTAGCCCAATGTAGCCCAAAGATGGCCACCAGAGACCAAAAAATGCAAATGTAGCCCAAATATCAGCTAGATGTAGCCCAACTGTAGCCCAATGACAGAATGTACCAGAGTGTTCTAAAGAACAACTAGAGTGCTAACAGTCTTACATATAAACTGAGACTTATAGTTAGGAATTAGCATTTAAAAAACGTTTGAAATTCACTGAAAAAAACATAGGTTTCACACCAGTTATAGTTAGGAATTAGCATTTAAAAAAACAATGAAATTCACTGAAAAAACCATAGGTTTCACACCAGTTATAGTTAGGAATTAGCATTTAAAAAACCTATTAAATTCACTAAAAAAACCATAGGTTTCACATCAGTTATAGTTAGCTGGAAATTTTACTGACATAAAACCAATGAAATTCCACGTTATAGTTAGTTGGACTCACTATAACTTGCGCGCCTGCAATGCACTGCTGATGACGTCACATATTACATCACTCATGACATGGTCAGTGACATCACTCATGACATCACTGATGACACCATCCTTGTGACAGAGTGACAGACCTCCTTTCAGTGTAATGTAACCATTGAAACACATATTCAAACAATAGAAACTAACATTTTCAAAAAAAATGGAGATACCCATACCAGTTACAAAAACCAATTCAGTAATTCCACCATCTATATACACATCCACTCATACACCAACAGTTTTATATAGTCACTCATACATATTCTCACTCATCATATATAGTGAAACACATATACATCCTGTTACACACCGACAGTCTTACAAAAGTTACTCACAAACATACTCACACATGCAAATAAACTATTGAACATCCATTTATTTGCATATACAGCTATACATACATTAGCACATTACTTCTAAGGAAACTTACACATACTTACTCTCTTAAACAATCACTTATAGAAACACATACTTATTTAAAAAGGAACTCTTTCAATCTCTCACTCTCACATATACTGACTTATATACATCAATGCTCATATATACAAGATTAAAACATATGTAGTTACTCATAAAGACACTAGTGAGACAGGTATTCACTCACTAACACACACATATACACACTCATCCACCCATACAGTCCTGCACATATGCTGTCTTCAAAAAACGTACAAATAGTGAGTCAGTCACCAACCCATGCAGCCACTTATACACAAAGTGAAACACTGATACATATATTTTAAAATATAAAAATTACTCGTTAATATATGTATTCATTAAGATACACTTAATAAGGCAGTTAACCAATCAATTCTTTAAAAAAAACATCCATTTACACACTTATTTAACCATTTACTCTTCCATCGTCCTTTACAAATACAAATATAAAACATATTTATTTTTCATAAAGACACACATTCACTGGATGGTGTCATCAGTGATGTCATGAGTGATGTCACTGACCATGTCATGAGTGATGTAATATGTGACGTCATCAGCAGTGCATTGCAGGCGCGCAAGTTATAGTGAGTCCAACTAACTATAACGTGGAATTTCATTGGTTTTATGTCAGTAAAATTTCCAGCTAACTATAACTGATGTGAAACCTATGGTTTATTAGTGAATTTAATAGGTTTTTTAAATGCTAATTCCTAACTATAACTGGTGTGAAACCTATGTTTTTTTCAGTGAATATATATATACATATATATATTCCGCTCCGTGGGGTTGTCCAAGTAGCGGGTAGCACCCGAGCCTGCGTGCGCCATCCCCAAGGCGTTAGTTGGTATGGGCAGTTGCGTGCTTGTAATAGGCCCGACGCGTTTCGGAAATTTATTTTCCTCATCAGGGGCCAGCAGTAAAGTGCACGACGTCTACCATCTCCCTGTATGAAAGCACGCATTGTGCTTATGGGAGATGTAGTCCATATATCCTGGATGGATGCACTTTCAAATTACTGCTCGTTCCAAAGGCTCTAACATAAGCCCCCAAACATCACTCCTGTCCTCATCCATCGCGCAGCTCCACATACGAGACCCCTTGGATAGAGGGTCTCGTGGCCCCCGTTTCTTCGGGGTGGTGCCACCCAGAGGCAGGACCGCCGCTAATATATTCCGCTCCGTGGGGTTGTCCAAGTAGCGGGTAGCACCCGAGCCTGTGTGCGCCATCCCCAAGGCGTTAGTTGGTATGGGCAGTTGCGTGCTTGTAATAGGCCCGACGCGTTTCGGAAATTTATTTTCCTCATCAGGGGCCAGTAGTAAAGTGCATGACGTCTACCATCTCCTTGTATTAAAACACGCATTGTGCTTATGGGAGATGTAGTCCATATATCCTGGATGGATGCACTTTCAAATTACTGCTCGTTCCAAAGGCTCTAACCTGAGCCCCCAAACATCACTCCTGTCCTCATCCATCGCGCAGCTCCACATACGAGACTCCTTGGATAGAGGGTCTCGTGGCCCCCGTTTCTTCGGAGTGGTGCTACCCAGCGGTGGGACCTCCGCTAATATATTCCGCTCCGTGGGGTTGTCCAAGTAGCGGGTAGCACCCGAGCCTGCGTGCTCCTTCCCCAAGGCGTTAGTTGGTATGGGCAGTTGCGTGTTTGAAATAGGCCCGACGCATTTCGGAAATGTATTTTCCTCATCAGGGGCCAGCAGTAAAGTGCATGACGTCTACCATCTCCCTGTATGAAAACACACATTGTGCTTATGGGAGATGTAGTCCATATATCCTGGATGGATGCACTTTCAAATTACTGCTCGTTCCAAAGGCTCTAACATGAGCCCCCAAACATCACTCCTGTCCTCATCCATCGCGCAGCTCCACATACGAGACTCCTTGGATAGAGGGTCTCGTGGCCCCCGTTTCTTCGGGGTGGTGCTACCCAGCAGTGGGACCGCTGCTAATATATTCCGCTCCGTGGGGTTGTCCAAGTAGCGGGTAGCACCCGAGCCTGCGTGCGCCTTCCCCAAGGCGTTAGTTGGTATGGGCAGTTGTGTGTTTGAAATAGACCTGACGCGTTTCGGAAATGTATTTTCCTCATCAGGGGCCAGCAGTAAAGTGCATGACGTCTACCATCTCCCTGTATGAAAACACACATTGTGCTTATGGGAGATGTAGTCCATATATCCTGGATGGATGCACTTTCAAATTACTGCTTGTTCCAAAGGCTCTATCATGAGCCCCCAAACATCACTCCTGTCCTCATCCATCGCGCAGCTCCACATACGAAACTCCTTGGATAGAGGGTCTTGTGGCCCCCGTTTCTTCGGGGTGGTGCCACCCAGCGGCAGGACCGCCGCTAATATATTCCCGCTCCGTGAGGTTGTCCAAGTAGCGGGTAGCACCCGAGCCTGCGTGCGCCTTCCCAAGGCATTAGTTGGTATGGGCAGTTGCGTGTTTGAAATAGGCCCGACGCGTTTCGGAAATGTATTTTCCTCATCAGGGGCCAGCAGTAAAGTGCATGACGCACATTTTGTTTCTGAGCAGCCCCTGAAAATTTGGTGGGGTTTCGTCAAGGGGGGGCCGAGAAAAAAGGGGGGTCCCAAAACGCGTTTTTCCCATTCATTTTTCCATAGGGCGGTTGGACTCACTTTTAGCTCGAACGGCTGAATGGATTTGCACGAAACTTGGCAAAATTGTAGGGACTGTTAGCCCGATGTGCCTTTGCTAGGTCTCAATATATGTGCTTCAGTGGATTTTGAGAAATTAACGTTTAAATCAAGATATATATCTGTAACAGCGCTCCGGGCAGCGATCCGGTCCGCTTACTTTTCGCGTTTCGGAACTTTGCGCGCAGAAAGCTGATTGGCTCTCCGGTGTCTGTCAACATTCTAAACAGTCCGGAGCGGCCGCCATCTTGTCTCTCGGTAGGATCGAGAGAGAAGAAGAGGTGAAAAACGAAGGGGGAATTTAATGAAAGGGGGCAAGGTATCCCCCTCTTGACCCCCTAGGAATGTTGTTGGGGTTATTAAAGGGTCCCGTGGGGAAAAGAAAAAAAAATGATTTTTCACGGTAGAAGCGCTTCACAGGCCGCGAACTGGGCCGCAAACTGGTAGCGAAACGGGAATTCGCCATTTTGTGCTTCGTTAATTAATTACTAGGTATAAGGGGGTGCGGGAGACGTATCCTAATCCCCTATGTTTCCTGAGGGTGGCTGAGGAGGCTGATATATGTTGATACATCTCTTCCAGCGGCTGTGCGTGAGCTTTTTTTTTTTTTTGCTGCGTGACAGTCCGGAGCGGCCGCCATCTTGTCTCTCGGTAGGATCGAGAGAGAAGAAGAGGTGAAAAACGAAGGGGGAATTTAATGAAAGGGGGCAAGGTATCACCCTCTTGACCCCCTAGGAATGTTGTTGGGGTTATTAAAGGGTCCCGTGGGGAAAATAAAAAAAAAAATGATTTTTCACGGTAGAAGCGCTTCACGGGCCGCAAACTGGTAGCGAAACGGGAATTCGCCATTTTGTGCTTCGTTAATTAAATTACTAGGTATAAGGGGGTGCGGGAGACGTATCCTAATCCCCTATGTTTCCTGAGGGTGGCTGAGGAGGCTGATATATGTTGATACATCTCTTCCAGCGGCTGCGCCATCTTGCCTTTTTTCCAATGCCACAATTTTGTCGTGCACGGCAGCCATTTTAGATGCCAGGCTGGACCCAGGCTATCACCTACCCCTGCGGATGTAGTTTATGGCCCCAGCTGTAGAGAATTCAGACATGCCAACCCTCCCGATTCAGGCGTGTGACTACTGATTTCAGTGCTAGTCTCCCGCCTCCCGATTTCTGCAAGCAAAAACCCGGGGGCATATTACGAACAACTAGCAATAATTTTTGTCTCTAACTTGTTTAGAGACAAAAATTATCGCCGCACATCGGCGATTTTTATCGCAGATAAACCTTGCTATTATCGCAGAAAAGTCAGCGATATTCATGTATTATCGAGCAAATGCTCTTAGCCATGTTATCCACCTCCCATTGGATAACATGGCTAAGAACTGCTCAGGGCAGGTGTTAGATTTTGGAGATATTCGCGCTTAGCGCGAATATCTCCAAAAGTTGGTAATAGGAGATAGCGATGTTAGGGACTGTTTCCAGTCGCTAACATCTTGGCACGCCACTTTGCATGTCATTAGTGATAAGTATCACTGACATGCAAAGCGGGGCCCAAGATGGTCGCTATCTCCTTTTAGCTGTCACTAACTGGTGTTAGCGACAGCTTGGTAATAGGGAGATCATTTTATCTCCGCTTTCATGGCTTTTAAAGCCAAAAAAGCGGAGATAAACCCCCTTGATAATATGCCCCACGATTCCTTGGGGGTTTCAGCTGACAGGGCTTGGTATTGTGTTACATGGTAATTTTTCCAGGAAACGTCTGAGGGTCGATGCAGGGGTTCTAGAAGAGGTGATAAACCATTTAAGCCTCATGAACAAGCGCATGGTCTTTTAAAGATTTGTGAAGTACTCGGGGCGGCGGTGTGTGTGTGCCCTCTTTCAGGAGCGGGCGGGGGGGCACTGCCAGCAACTTGCCAGGTCAGGTAGTGTTCAACACGTGCATCACCCTTTCTCTGCCTGCTATTGCGCTCCATGCTTCGGAAAGGTAAGAAAAAGAACGTGCATTTGAGTTTGAAATGTCCGATCCTGCAGCAGCACACTTCCAAAGCCCACACATGACAATAACCCGATTCAAGGCCCTATTCATCCGTTTTTAAAAAAAATAGATAACACTCCAACAAAGTAAGATTATAAAACTTTATTAACTTTTAACTATAATGAACGGAACAAAAACTAAAAACATTTAAACATTTTTCAACTCAAAAAGCAACAATGGTTAGAAGCTGTCTTTTGTGCGAATAGTCCCAAGGCAGCACAACGTGCAGAGTTCTGGACGGCACCCAGGTGATGTCGCCTGGGTGCCGCACTGGTTTTGGGATCCTACAATGCAGCACAGAAAAACAGCGTGGGGCGTCCCGGGTGGTGCGGGGGGAGGCCTCGTCAGTAGCGGTCTGTTGTGTGAATAGTCCCAAGGCAGCAGAACGCGTTGAGATGTTGATGGGACTGTGTCCAGTGTCCCATGGCTGACACAACATGTACGACAGGCACCCAGGTGATGTCCAGTAAACTGCCGCACTGGTTTTGGTATCCTACAATGCTGCTCCGAAAATTGGCGTGCGGCGGCCCGGGGGGGGGGGGGGGGCGTGGGGGAGGCGGCGTGAACGGGCCTCCCCAGGTGGCGGCCATCTAGCTGAGTTGCGCCCGCTCTTGCGGCTACAGCGTCTCGCTCACCATGTTGTTGAGTTGCTCCCACTCTTGCAGTGCAGCGATAGGCGGCTGCCACATGGCTCTTAAAATGGCGGACGGCTCCTCGGTTTTGGGCCTGGTCCACTGAAATGGCCCTGGGACACCTTGGAACTCGGACGCTTGCCTGTTAGGGCTTGGGCTCCATTCTCGAAAAGCGTCCCCTCAGCCGTGAAGATTCTACAACAGTCTTGGGGGCCCCCGACTCCCGCAGGCTTCCGGTGGGGAGCGGCTGCCATGATTGCTCGCGGAATGACCACGACGGAGCCACGAGATGGTGGTGCTCTCATGCTGACGCCAGCTTCAGTCTGAATGATCCAGAAACAAGGTGGGGCTTTCATCGTTTGGGAAAAAAAAATGTTCTAAACCAATGAAAAGTGTTATTTTTAGGTCATATGACCAAGACTTCCATCTTTAGGAAACCAAAAGTAAAATGAACCAATGAAAAGTTTTATAAACAAGTCACATGACCTGTTATGCGGCATAGGGCTACAAAAAGGGTAGAAAATCCGTTGGCACGTGAGGCGGCGTCAGTAGCGGACCGATGTGCGAATAGGCCGAAGGCAGCACAACGCGCCGAGATCCGGATGGCACCGAGGTGGTGTCCAGCAAATTGCCGCACTGGTGTGGCCATCCTACAATGCTGCGCCGAAAGACGGCGTGTCCAGCTGAGTTGCGGTCACTGTTGCGGTACAGTGACTCGAACGCGCCGAGATCCGGATGGCACCGAGGTGGTGTCCAGCAAATTGCCGCACTGGTGTGGCCATCCTACAATGCTGCGCCGAAAGACGGCGTGTCCAGCTGAGTTGCGGTCACTGTTGCGGTACAGTGACTCGAACGCGCCGAGATCCGGATGGCACCGAGGTGGTGTCCAGCAAATTGCCGCACTGGTGTGGCCATCCTACAATGCTGCGCCGAAAGATGGCGTGTCCAGCTGAGTTGCGGTCACTCTTGCGGTACAGTGAGTCGAACGCGCCGAGATCTGGATGGCCCGATGTTGTGTCCAGCAAGTTGCCGCACTGGTGTGGCCATCCTACAATGCTGCGCCGAAAGTCGGCGTGGGGTGCCCCGTTGGCTTATGAGGTGATGTCAGTAGTGGACCGATGTGTGAATAGGTTGGAACCAGCACAAGGCGCCAAGATCCGAATGGCAAGTTCTGGATGTTGAGTGCCATAGTTGAGAGTTCTGAGCAGTGCTTGTAAGACTATCTGAAGTTTATTATAAGAATCAGAGTAAGTTGAAGACTGTCTGAAGCTTATTTGCACCTTTTGCAGCTTCACTATTGCCCAAGGTGGTGTCCAGCAAATTGCTGCACTGGTGTGGCCATCCTACAATGCTGCGCCGAAAGACGGCGTGTTCAGCTGAGTTCCGGTCACTCTTGCGGTACAGTGACTCGAACGCGCCGAGATCCGGATGGCACCGAGGTTGTGTCCAGCAAGTTGCCGCACTGGTGTGGCCATCCTACAATGCTGCGCCGAAAGTCAGTGTAGGGTGCCCCGTTGGCTTATGAGGTGATGTCAGTAGTGGACCGATGTGTGAATAGGTCGGAACCAGCACAAGGCGCCAAGATCCGAATGGCAAGTCCTGGATGTTGAGTGCCTCAGTTGAGAGTTCTGAGCAGTGCTTGTAAGACTGTCTGAAGCTTATTTGCACCTGCTGCAGCTTCACTATTGCCCTGGTGTGGCCAAAGGTCGCACATGACATAGGCGGCCGGCTCCCGAGGTCCGGCGCAACTTTTTTCCTTTTCCTTTCTGCTTCTTTTCCTACAATCCGTTTCATCTGAAGACACGACCAGGTCCCTGAATGTGTGTAGGGGGACGCTATTGATTGAATGAAAATGGCGGCTTGACACAAAGCTGACTCAAGCGTTACTGTTGATGCTATACAGACAAAAATTGGTTTTCAGTTTGTACATTCTTCATGTTTTTTTTTTCCATCCAAGTCTGATTGAGAGTTTGTAGAAAAATGGCTTCAGATTTTCCACATACTACTCTTCAACATTCTTTCTAAATGTAACAATGTGAAACTCACTAGGAGAACGGCTGTTTCTGTTTCCTTTCAAAATGCTGCCAACAATATTTTCTGAATGGAAGACACCATCTTGTAGCATAAAGGGCCGAAAGGGGTTCTGGTCTGGCCGATGGTTGGTGGAGACATTTTGACTATATCTTGGACCTGCCCGGCCTCGCCCAAAATGGCGCCGGTATAAATGGGACTCGTAACTCCTTGCCCGCAAATGTATATCTAGAAAATGTTATTGTAAGTGGCCCTGTCGTATTTTAATTACAAAATGTACGTCCACCGATTCCGCAACTGTTAGACACCTTTGTTCTTGCAACCTAATGGCCCGCTCGTTACGTTCTTCTACAGTGTAAATGTCTCCTCATCATATACGATTTCAGTTTGCTCCGTGGCCGGCCCACGTGGTTATAGGCCCGTATTTGCATACTGACATTTTCACAATAAAGGTTTTTAAAACAAAACACGGTAGTAGTATTTACATTGGTAAAGTTTTTACTTTTAGTCACTGTTTTCGAATCAGTAAAAGGCAAGTGAAATAAAGCAGTCCAATTACATGACGGATAAAAGGTATAATATGTAGGAACGCAGTAAAGATAAATGGTCAAGGGCAGTTGTGTTTTTCATGTCTGCAACATAAAGTGATCGATAAGAATCTGATAATCAGGCGTATCGGCGACTAAGACAGCAGGCCGAATCTCTTTTACTCAACGGCTCCGTCATGGAAGGAAGAAACGCCCTTTTTCTCGAAAAAGAAATATATTTTACTTGCAAGACAGTTGTAAATTTTCCGGGAAAGTACATTAGCCTGGAATATTATAACATATGTTTGAAAAAAAAATATTGTTCGAAAACAATAAAAAGCGTAATTTTTAGGTCATATGATCAAGCTTTTCATCATTAAATTAACAAAAGTAAAATGAACCAATGAAAAGTTTTATTAACAAGTCACATGACCTGTTATGCTTACGTTACGCGCTGCGCGCCGCGCCTCGGATCACTTCCGGGTGCGCTAACGCGGCGTGTCATATAACGCATTACGCGACAACGTAGGTCAAGAATATAGTCAAAATGTCTCCACCAACCAGCGTTCGGAACACAACCCCTTTCAGCAGTCCAAAAAGTTCTGTTAAATGACAACAGAGGGGACAGGCAACAAGAACCATCAGTCAAAGAGGGGAGGGCAAGTTCTTCTCTTCCGGGTCATGTTGGGGCGCTACCGGAACTGATCGAATTGGTAGTCTACAGTGTTTCTGGATGTTTCAGACTAAAGCTGGCGTCAGCATGAGACCACTACCATCTCGTAGCTCCGTCGTGGCCATTCCACGAGCAATCATGGCAGCCGCTCCCCACCAGAAGCCTGCGGGAGTCGGAGGCCCCCAAGACTTTTGTAGAATCTTCACGGCTGAGGGGACGCTTTTCGAGAATGGGACCCAAGCCCTATCAGGGAAGCGTCCGAGTTCAAAGGTGTCCCAGGGCCATTTTAGTGGACCAGGCCCAAAACCGAAGAGCCGGCCGCCATTTTGAGAGTCCTGTGGCAGCCGCCTATCGCTGCACCGCAAGAGCGGGAGCAACTCAACTACATGATGAGCGAGACGCTGTAGTCGCAAGAGCGGGCGGTAAACAGCTGAATGGCGGAAGAGGCACAGTGTAGCAAAAGCGGGCGGAATGGCAACTGAAACGGTAAAGGGGCGCCCCACTACAGCGTGTCTTCAGGTCAAACGGATTGTGGGACAAGGTTCAGAATTGAAGAGTCATCAAAAGGCAAAAAGTTCTGCCGGACCCCGGGAGCCGGCCGCCTATGTCGGGGGCGATCTCAGGCTACACCAGTGCTATAAGACTTGGGGAGGGTGTCAGAGCCAAGCGTCTTCTCCGAGTCCATGGCCATCACACCGCCCCTAAGGGGCCTCCGTCAAGCTGTTTAGGAAGGTAACATATCACATTGTTTTCTAATGCAGTCAGGTCCACAAACGACACTCACTTACTTTGAGAATAGTGAAGCTGCAGTAGGTGGAAATAAGCTTCAGACAGTGTTACAAGCACTGCTCAGAACTCTTAACTATGGCACCCAACATCCATAACTTATGCCATTTGAGAATGGCAGTGACATCGAAGCAACTCAGGGACCAAAACCATTAACGTACTTTCACGTATGAAAATCTTACTTGGGGAGGGGGCAGGAGCGAAGCGCCCCCTCCCAGTCAGCGCCACCACACCGTATGTTGAAAATTTGAAGCCATCGTTCTACAAAGTCAACCAAACTTGGATTGAAAAATCTAGAAAAATGTACAAACTGAAAACCAGTTTTGGTCTGCATAGCATCAGTAGCAACGCTTGAGTCAGCTTTGTGTCAAGCCGCCATTTTGATTCAACAAAGCACAGGCATTGAAAAAGGCTCAAACTCAGAACTCTGAACTATGGCACCCAACATCCAGGAGGTTGCCATCCGGATCTTGGAGCCTTGTGCTGCTTTCGACCTATTCACACATCGGTCCACTACTGACATCATCTTATAAACCAACGTTATGTAAATAGTTTTTTAATAAAATGTTTTACCCTGTTTCTTTGCTGGTGTGTTGTCTATATTTTTAATATTTGCATAGGGTTTGTCGTTATTTTGTGCGGGATGGGTGATGGAGCCGAGCTGTCTTGCAGCCCTCATGGTGTGGAGCTCAGTTCATCTCACTATTTTCGTATTTCTCATGAAGGGTTGTTCCTAATATTTCTATTTTAGCGAGGTCAAAAAGAGATCCAATTAGTGGCCTACTGATCTTGCTCGATTACTTTTATTTTTTTACCCGATTTTTCACTATCTGCAAAGACTAAACAGAGTATTGCGACTTTGTGCTTGTTTGTAAATAGAGAATGATCCAAAGAGAACCAATTCTAAAACAGTAAATGCTTGGACAACAATCAATCAAATGGAGAGACAAGCAGGCACGACGGATTACAACGGGGGTAAAGGCCTGCGTTAACTACCCTTCAGTATCTGCAAAGAGAGAGTACTACTAAGACAAAAGAGGGGAGGGGGGGGGTGCAGCGTTCAAAGCACATCAGCGTGCATAAATACGAAAATGTTTTTATCTATCACGTACTTGACATTTTAAAGCTTTTCATATTTGCTATTAAAAAACCAATGAAATTCACAGAAAAAACCATAGGTTATAGTGGATATATAGTTAGGAATTTGCATTTACAAAACCTTGAAAATTCAATGAAAAAACCATTGGTTTTAGGCCATATATAGTTAGGGATTTGCATTTACAAAACCTTATTTTACTCGCATAAAACCATTGAAATTCCATATATAGTTATAAGCGCTAACTATATATTGCGCACCCGCAATCCACTGCTGATGATGTCACATATTACATCTTTCATGACATGGTTAGTGACATCACTGATGACATCACTGATGACATCTCAAATGGCATCACTGATGACATCACTGAAAACATCTCATTTGACATGACTGATAACATCACTGATGATATCATTCATGTGATAATACGATGAACCTCTTCAGACTCTAATATAACCTTAGATACAATCAGTGTAAACAGACACTCACAGACTGTCACTCATCCATGGAGTTACTCACACACCTAGTCAGTCATGCAAAGAATCAATCACACCTCCATTTCCTCAACTATACAGTTATACAAACTTTACTTATTCAAACATATACTAACACATATTTACTCTATTATACAATCCCTGATACAAGTTCACGATGATCCATACAGCCACTCACACATTCACTGGCTCTTATGCACAGTTATTTATATATGTCAACTCTCACATGTACTGTGTTTTACATATGTACTTACTTTGACATGTAGCACTGAGATATCCATTCACTCACCAATACACTCATGCACACAGTCAACCGCCCATACAGCTGTTTCCACATGCACTTTTGAAACCATACATCTAGTGAATCAACTGCTCACACATCTATGCACAGAGTCACACACCTCCCAGCCACCCACACACACACTCAGTATCCCATACAAATACTTGGGCAACCAATCAATAACCCATATAGTTACTCATATAGCTACTTATCAACACATGCAACAGTTTACAGAACAACAGACATAATGATGCACAAATTAAGACAGTTTAGTCACTAACCCATGCACTCAGTGAGACACATTTAATCACTCACTCATACAGTCAGTCATGCACCTACTAAATCCTTCATCCAGACACTTATATATCCACTCATTCTTCAATATGTAAGAGATATTTTAACTTTACAGAAACATACAGTCACTGGATGTTGTCATCAGTGATGTCATCAGTGATGTCATTTGAGATGTCATCAGTGATGTCATCAGTGATGTCACTAACCATGTCATGAATGATGTAATATGTGACATCATCAGCAGTGGATTGCGGGTGCGCGATATATAGTTAGCGCTTATAACTATATATGGAATTTCAATGGTTTTATGCGAGTAAAATAAGGTTTTGTAAATGCAAATCCCTAACTATATATGGCCTAAAACCAATGGTTTTTTCATTGAATTTTCAAGGTTTTGTAAATGCAAATTCCTAACTATATATCCACTATAACCTATGGTTTTTTCTGTGAATATATATATATATATATATATATATATATATATATATATATATATATATATATATATATATATATATATATATATATATATATGTAAGTAGAGCTCTTGAGGCGGAAAGCCGAGAGCAGGACTTTTTTAAAGATTACTTTTAAAAATTGTTTACTGTGATACTGTGTTTTTAAAAACAACTATAGTCTACCTCTTGGCTCCCCACGTGACTCCCTCCCCGCGCAGCCGAGTCAGGCGCTGCAGCGGGTCGCAGGCGAATCGCCGGGACCCCAGGGCCACGCCCATTGAAACAGGCCACGCCCCCTTCACTACAAAAGCGTGCCTTCCTCGCCAGCGCTTGTTGTAAGTAGAGTTCTTGAGGCGGAAAGCCGAGAGCAGGACTTTTTTAATGATTACTTTTAAAATTGTTTACTGTGATACTGTGTTTTTAAAAACAACTATAGTCTACCTCTTGGCTCCCCACGTGACTCCCTCCCCGCGCAGCCGAGTCAGGCGCTGCAGCGGGTCGCAGGCGAATCGCCGGGACCCCAGGGCCACGCCCATTGAAACAGGCCACCCCCCCCTTATCTCGTCATATAAGGATGTGCTGGTTTCGGAGGCGCAGCGGACAGGCGCAGCGGGCGCGCCGGTGGTGCGCCGAAGGCGCGCCAAAGGCAAGCCCGTCTGCGCCCGTCCGCGCCCAGACGGGACCAGGAGCCACAAACCCTGGTTCCCCCACCTTTCAGGGCAGGACATACAGCTCGGCAGCCATATACAGCATAGGAAGCACAGCTGCTGTCCAGTGCACTCACATCTTTGCACCTACAGAGCTCCCCCCCCGTTGCCCTGACTGCAAACACTCCTTTTGCAACACCTCCCCGTCGGCCTCGTCACAGAAATACTGTATGTATGCGTTAAATTGCCGATCACTGCCAAAGCATAGCACACAAATTGCTATGCTGCTCGAGGAGCACAAGCCAGATGCGATTTTCCTGACAGAGACTTGGCTTACTGCTCAATCTGAGCCAGATATAGTCTCAGCCTTACCCGCTGGTTACCATAGATTGGACAGGCCGGAAGGGAGAGGCGGAGGTCTGGCAATCATACTAAAGGACCAGTATCGTTGCCGTACTACAGCGGAAACTATCCCTGAGTGCGAGAGTGTAGAATTTTGCATAGAGTTTAATGCTAACAGTTCATTCTCCGGCACTTTGATTTACTGCCCCCCTGAGCCAGCAAAATTGTTCCATAGATCTCTCCCATAGATTATAGCAAAAAGAATTCTGTCTTCTGCCAACCATACGGTCTTAGGGGACCTCAATTTCCATTTTAATTCCCCATCAGACCACATCGCTAAGGAACTAATAGATGACCTAGGAGCTCTTCAACTGTCCCAGCTGGTTACAGCCCCGACCCATGAAAAGGGTAATTTACTCGACCCAATTTTTAGCAATTGCACTGACCTGACTGTCGACCAATCCACCCCCCTCCCATGGTCGGACCATTTTTTGGTCCCGTTCACCTGGGTTACTCAAAAAAAAAAACAGTTACCCCCGCAAGTCACAACCAGGAGGAACTGGTCAAAACTCCCCTTGGAATCCTGGACGCACAACCTGGACTCCACTCGTCCACCCCCCTGCCCAGACCCCAATGTGGCAAACGAAAACTATGTAAGCTGGATCGCGAATTCGTTAGATACGATCCTCCCTCTTCGCAGATCCTGCTCAAAGAGAATGCAGAAATCAGCTCCCTGGTTCTCCGACTCTCTAAGAGAGCTAAAACGCCTTTGTAGGCAACGAGAGAGAGCCTGGCGATTAGACTTCCTCCCGGAAAAAAAGGCATCCTACAAAGAGGCGATCAAAGCCTACAGAGAAGGGGTCAGGGCGGCCCAGGCAACCTTTTACTCTGACAAAATTTTGGAAGCCAAATCCAAGCCCAAGGAAATTTTCCACATAATAAAACAATGCACCAGTGTCAACACTGCTCCCCCCCGAACAAAACTCAGGACCAATGCAATGAGCTTGCAGAATTCTTTCACAATAAAGTCTTGAAAATCTACTCCACCTTCCCAACAGTAGCCACAACCCCCGATGGGACTGACCTACCCCCCCCAGACTCCCTCTTCCCCCAGACCAGCCAACTCTTGAGCACTTCCCTCCTCTGGACCTTGACACCCTTGGCAAAGTGGCACTCCAAGTTAAGTCGGGCTCTCCACGCTACCCAGCCCCACCGGAAGCCCTGATGCAGGCATGCCAAACCACCCTGACTGTAATCTTGGAGCTTCTGAACTCGTCCATATCCGCATGCACAGTCCCCACAGCTTGGAAGCAAGCCATGGTGCGGGCGCTGTTGAAAAAACCCAACCTGGACCCTGACGATCACTCCAGTTACCGCCCCATCTCATTCCTCCCATGGGCAAGCAAGGTGCTGGAGAAATATATAAATGCCCAGCTGGTCCAGTTCCTAGAGAACTACTCTCTATTACATACGTCCCAGACAGGCTTCAGACCGAAGCATGGCACTGAAACCGCCTTGTTAGCGGTCACCGAAGAATCTCGAAGGGTACTGGATCAGGGAGGATCAGTGGCAGTGATCCTCCTTGATCTAAGTGCTGCCTTCGATACGGTCAGCTATGCCACCTTGCTGAACCGTCTCTATGACATCGGAGTATCAGGTGACGCATTAAGGTGGTTCGACTCTTTCCTGTCCGATAGATCTTTCCAGATCTTCGACGGTGACACAGTGTCATCCAGCAAACCACTCAGCTGTGGAGTACCGCAGGGCTCCTCCCTGAGCCCTGCGCTATTTAATGTATATATGAAACCGCTGGCTGGGGTCGTCGAACCATACGGCATTAAAGTCGTGTCGTACGCCGACGACACTCAGCTAGTGGTTTCATTGGCCCAAGAGAACAACAGGCAATCCCCGGTAGGCCTGCTGAAATGCTTAGAGGACGTCAAGGAGTGGATGACCAACTCCTCCCTCAAATTGTACGGAGAAAAAACAGAGCTCATGCTTCTAGGTCCAGCCTCGCCAGTACCTTTCACTTCCTTGTGGCCCCGCGGTCTGGGCGCTCCCCCCACCCCTAAGGAAAATGTAAAGAGCCTAGGAGTGTGGTTGGACAAAAAGCTCTCCTTCTCCACCCAGGCCACCAAGTTGTCCGCCACATGCTTCGGCCTACTCAGAACCTTGAGGAAGGTCCTCCCGCTTTTACCTCTGGAAGCTAAAAAGGTGGCAGTACAAGGCCTCATCCAGTCCCGCCTGGACTCAAACAACGCCCTATACGTAGGGGCCCCTGAGATGACCCTCCGGAAGCTGCAGGTGGTACAAAACTGCGCAGCACGTACCCTGCTACAGATTCCGCAAACCCAGTCAGCCAGACCTGGACTAAAAATTCTGCACTGGCTGCCAGTGAGGCAGAGAGTGGCATTTAAGGCGCTATGCATTGCGCATCGGGCCTTCTGGAAGACAGAACCAGTAATTAATGACAACCTTGTCATCCCCTACCACCCAAACAGGAACCTCCGGTCCACGGAGGCATTCTTGGCAGTTGTTCCTAGAGTAAAGAGAGCCAGGACCGGGGGTAGGCTGTTCTCCTTGAACACCGCTAAGCTCTGGAATGCTCTCCCCCTCCCACTTCGGTCCAACCCAGATCTGCTCTCGTTCCGAAAAAAGCTGAAAACACTACTGTTTGCCAAATCCTCTGAGTTCTAACTCCTCTGCTCCGTCACATCTCTACTTCAATTCAGCGCTTGGACGCCCGTGGGCAGTAACCGCGCTTAACAAATTTATTTACAATTTACAATATATATATATATATATAAAGCTACAAACTCCTCTCAGGTAATAAGTACCTGCAAAAGATGGCAGCACTCTTTGGGGTAGGTTTCCAATCAGTTTATTTTGAAAGGAGGAAACCACGGCACATCAGGACGTGTTTCGGCACACAGCCTTTGTCAATTGTGGCACAAACGGTGCTGCGGCCGCCATCATAATATTACAATTTTCACTCACATGTGTTTTCGGCCAAAAACAGAGAAAGAGGACTGTTTGTTATTGCTCGACATAATGTCGCCATCTTAGAGTATCTGCACATACGGTTACGTTTACCATGCAATGACTATTACTCCACTTTAGTAGACATTTACCAAAAATATGTCCAGTGAAGCACAAAATCTACCGGGCATATTACCAAGCAATAGCGATAGTTATCGCTATTGCTTGGTTAGCGTGAAAGAATTATCGCCGAGCTGCGGCGATTTTTATCGCAGATAAACCTTGGTATTACCAAGGTTTATCGCAAATGCGATAAAAATCGGCCCCAATGCATGAATATCGCTGAAAAGTCAGCGATATTCATGCATTAGCGAGCTAATGCTCTTAGCCATGTTATCCACCTCCCATTGGATAACATGGCTAAGAACTGCTCAGGGAAGGTGTTAGCTTTTGGAGATATTCGCGCTTAGCGCGAATATCTCCAAAAGTTGGTAATAGGAGATAGCGATGTTAGCGACTGTTTCCAGTCGCAAACATCTTGGCACACCCACTTTGCATGTCATTAGTGATAAATATCACTGACATACAAAGTGGGGCCCAAGATGGTCGCTATTTCCTACTAGCTGTCGCTAACTGGTGTTAGCGACAGCTAGGTAATAGGGAGATAATTTTATCTCTGCTTTCTTGGCTTTTAAAGCCAAAAAAGCAGAGATAAACCCCCTTGATAATATGCCCCTACATCTTTGGAAGTGCCCCCTGGAGTTCTGGACTTTTTGGTTCCGTCCAGAGGTGTCAGGGAACAACACCCAAAGACCCCGGAGTTCCACCTGTCTTGGTGCACAAATAAACAGAAACACGGGCTTCTCGATGGTGGCGTCAAAGACCAAAGGTTTATTACTGCAGGGACACAGAAGTCACAGAAACTACGCATGGGCAGTATCTAGGAGCCTGTTCGATTTGTACAAAGAGGGTTGCTCCTTATATACTGAATTTTAAGCTGGAGGCAAATTCTTTACATGTAATACATTCCCAAAACCTTTGTGTCTAAGACAATAAATATTTGACGTTACACAGGAACCGTCGATAATATCTGATGCCAAACATTACGAAGAGGGGTTCCCACTAGTTCATCACAATCCCTTGTCAATATTGTATTCAAGAGCCGAACCGCCTCATCGTAAATTTCGTTGCCTCCCCCTAATAAAGATTCAGAAAGAAAGGAACGGAGCCAGGTGTGGAAGATAGAAAAGTGGGATAAGGGATGTTTATGGGTTGTAAATGGGCAAGGCTACCGGCTTCGGCCGCCTAATCATGATCGGGACAATGGACACGAGAACCAGTTCAGTTGGGCTGGCCTCGGGCAGAGGAGGCAGCTTTTGTCGAGTCATGCAGCTACAGCGTGTTCTGGTTTAAGGTGCACGTGTCATGAAAGAGGTGAAACTCCGGCTAAGGCTACGTGTCCTTAATTGAAATGAAGTGATCAGAGGTTATTGCGTATGTGAGGGCAAGAAACACAAAATGGCTGCCATGATCTAAGATGGATGCCATGGGTAGATCAGAAATGTGTTTGTTACAGGAGTACTCTTGCTCGTAGCATAGCGAAAACACCAGGATATGCTAAATGGATCATTTGCGGTTCGCTGATACCAATATTATGTATTTCCGACAATATTGAAAACACGGGTTCAAATCGTCACGGAACCTCAGACCCTCCTTTTGCCCTTACATAGGCAATTACTCAGTCTATGTCAGAATCTAGTTCTATGCTCATCAGGTCAGTGACATGTTGTTGTATCATCATCCTTTCTCGCGCCTTTTCTCCAAACGCAGGTGGTTTTCTAAGACAAGTTGCAGCACAAAGACTACACAGAGCAGGACCACACTGGATAATCAGGCAGCATGAGAATAGGAATACTAAGATGACACCAATGACCATCAGAACCTTCCATCCCCACGCGGATATCAGAGTCCAAAACCACTCCATGAAGGACCAGTTTCCCTTGTCTACATGAATAGAGTCGGAAATCTTGTGTAGCTTCGAGATCGCCTCATAGACTGTTGGAGCATTATTAGGAATAAAGACACAGCAGCTCGATTGGATCATTCTGCATACCCCACCTCGGTCTGCAAGTATTACGTCTAGAACCATACGATTCTGCAACGTCATGAGTCTATCCGCCTGAAGCTCAGCTGTCAAATTGCTAAGGGCACCAGCAGTTTCGGTGATAGTAGATTCAACTACCCGTGTTAGCTGACGTATGTTTCTACTATTGGCCATAGGCCCCCAGAACGGAAGGAAGCCTTTGAAGAAGTCTCCAGCTTCCTGACCAGCGGTATCTTCCTTGCTGAAGACACCTCTCGCTACTCTTGTCTTGTGATAATCGGATGAAGCAGTGTATGTTGGAGGCAACAGTCGAGCAATATAACATGAACCTGAAAAGTCGGCAGGCAACCATGTATACGCTCTGTCTAGACAGATGAAGTAAGTACCCCTAGCAGTAAGAAAGGTAGGGGAAGAGTTAGCCGGAAATACGTAAGTCTCTACGCACTCACTCCTCCCTAGCTGAGCTCTCGGATTTCTCCCATTACCTTGCAAACAGACTTGACCTCGGTGTGGTACAACCCAGATTGGAGTTGAGCTTTTACGCTTGCTTTCTCCCAAACTAAGGCGATACTCTGAAGAATTCCAACTTAAATATACTCGCAATTCGTCTCTAGGATAAGATAGAGTATTATTGACGTCCTTTATCATGTCAATAATTCCCTTGACTAAAGCTTTGTTGGCAGAGTTATATTTAGTGGAACGTGGTGGACGCGGTGGATAGGTTTCAAGGGCATAAGCAAAGATGGTTTGAAGGGCCTGAAATGATCCATTGTAGCTGAAAGGCAAAACCAGATAGGGAATACCTTTATCCATAGTGTGGGGTATCAAGCCACACACCCAGCAGTCTGTAGTGTTAACTACCAGTTGGTGTTGGTGCAAGAGTTGTACAAAAGTATTATTAATGAATTCTGAGCGTCGAGCTTGTTCATGTTCAGGAAACGAGTGAAAAGAGTGTATAGAAGAAACAGTAGAAGTAGCAGGATCAAGGGGAGGTACTGTAGTTACTGGCACAAAGATCAAATTTATACCAAAGACGATTCCACTCACCAACGTTATCAAAACAATTAGAAATGTAATAGCACATTGCATTAGGAAACATTTACTATGAAGAATTCTGTAAAGTCTGTTTCTGCGAACATAAATCACATTTTCTCGTTGCAGCACAGGAAGCTCCATCTTCTACAATCCGCTCGCGACCACTGATGATGTGTACGTAGATGAAAATGCCTCTATCAGCCCTGGGAGTTCCCAGAACCAACAGAAAGATCGACCTTGTGTCAGACCTCCGCAAATTCAACTAGGCACACAGCCACGACCCTACGGCTACCCAGACGGCAAGGCAATTTTAAAAACAATAAAACAATAGCAAACTTCCTGGCTGAAGGCAAAAGTTCAAAATTTCAAAATATCACAATAGGCAGTTGCCTGCTTTATTTGTCCATATTACGAGGTCGTAAATTGTATCTTTGCTTTGCAGGAACTGTTTGATCAGCAAATAGCATATCACGAGTAGTTGTTGCAGTGTTCAAGTTCGCAGGTGACAGAGTTTTTTCTGATGCGGAGGACAAATGTTCAGAGTTCAGAGGAGTCTTTTCAGGAGGAGAGTCAGATTTCAGAGTGTCGGTAATCAATTCGGCATCGCTGAAAGGGATGAACTTTGGCGTTTGTTCAAATTCGGAGGCACCAATTCCCTTCTTCACCCAGTCGTCGTAAGGAAGTGGCAAAGGCACACGTTTGACATGAGATGCATGAATCCAGTGCTTGCGACCAGCTACACGAACGGCGGTTCTCGTCGCAAGCAGCACCTGGAAGGGGCCAACAAACTTCGGTTGAAGGTTCTTTGTCCTCGCAAAGTTTCTGACCACAACGTGGTCGCCGGGTTTCAGCTGATGCCCTGGACTCTCCGGAGGCTTTGGCAATGCATCGAAAACCTGTTGGTGAATAAGACTCAATTTAGCAGTCAAGTCGTAAAGGTAATCGATCAACATAGGATATTCTAGAGAGCAAAACTCCTTTGGCCTAGGCACACCCCAAATATTTGCCGGACGGCCGAAGACAATTTCATAGGGGCTAAGCCCCACTCTAGAATGTACAGTTGCTCTCGTTGATAACAAAGCCAAGGGAAGTGCGTCTGGCCAGGATAAACCTGTGGATGCCTGTATTTTAGCTAGTTTTAATTTGAGTGTGCCATTGTAACCCTCAACTAAACCAGCAGACTGGAGATGGTTTGCACTGTGAAACTTTTGTTTGATGCCCAGACCGGCACACACACTCTGCATGACTTTCCCTATGAACTCACTTCCGTTATCTGACCATACAATCCGTGGCATTCCGAACCTAGGGAAATATTCTTTGAGAAGAATTTTGGCCGTTGATAGGGCAGTATTGTCCTTTAGTGGATATGCTTCGATCCATCTGGAAAAAGCACAGACTACCACCAGGACGTATTTCAAATTATTACACCGATCCATGTGAATGAAGTCTAACTGAATCACTTCAAAGGGGCAGGAAGGAGGAGCTAAGTGACCAGCAGGAGTTGGAGTTCCCTTGCCAGGATTATGCATCAGGCATACCATACAATTTTTCACCACTCTCTCTGCACATTTACTGATCCCATCATTCTTCCAGACTGGAGCCAACATCTTACAGATTCCTTTAGAACTTATATGCGCTACTCCATGCGCCATTGTCACCACTGCAAGCACATACGCATCAGGCAACATCCAACGCTGCTGTTCTGACAAATCAATCCAACACCCACTCGAATCCAACTTGCCCGTACTTTCTCTCCATGCCCGTTTTTCCTCCTCAGTTGCCTCTTTCTGAATCTCTTTCACACTTTCCATTGTATCCTCACACATTCCAGACTCAGAAATCCATCTTGCAGACGTAGCAACATACATTCTACTCATCATGTCTCTAGCTGTCTGTTTAGCAGTTTCATCAGCAAAAGCATTCCCACGACCAACATCATCCGTGATTGCTTTATGAGCGCTGCACTTCAGAATCGCAACTTCAGTCGGCAAGGTTAGAGATTCCAACAGGTCGTTAACTAGCTGACCATGTTGAATCTTAGTCCCATGGGATGTAATGAAACCTCTTTCTTTCCACAAACGGCCAAAACTATGGGCCACGCCAAATGCGTACTGACTATCTGTGAACACATTCACTCTCTTTCCATTAGCTAAAACACACGCTCTTGTTAGAGCTATTAATTCTGCAGCTTGGGCAGAATTCTGACTCACTCTTGCAGTCTCCACAATCGTTCTCAAAGTCGTTACCGCATAAGCAGCAGTCACATCACCATTCTCCAATTTAAAACATGACCCATCCACATACAACGTGCCATCTGGATCTAACAATGGGGTGTTTTTTAAATCAATTCGTCCTTTTGTCTCTTCCTCCGTTCTAAAACAACAATCATGAGGCTCGGAATCACTCGACTCTTGATTAGCCGGCAACAACGTTGCTGGATTCAATACATTACATCTTTTGATCTGAATATGACTCGCTAGCAATGTCAGCTCGTAACCAGATAATCTCGCACTGGTAAGGTGTTGTGTCTTGGTTCGATTCATGAGTGTATCAACAGCATGAGGAACCATAACCACCAGCATGTTGTTCATCACCAAACCAGCAGATTGTCGAATGGAAGCCGCAGCTGCCGCTGTGGCTCTCAAACAACTAGGTAACGCTCTAGCTACCGGATCCAATGTTGATGAGAAATACGCACAAGGGCGTTGTTTATCACCAAATTTCTGTGTCAGAACACTCAACGCGCAACCTTCTCTCTCGTGAACATAGAGCGTGAATGGTTTGCTGTAATCAGGTGTACCCAATACAGGAGCTGAACACAATGCTTTTCGTAACTCAGAAAAGCTCTCCTGACATTCATCAGACCACGGTACCGGACTCGGAACATTTTTCCCAGTCAAGGCTACCAATGGTTTCGCTAAAAGAGAAAAATTTGGGATCCACTGCCTACAGTAAGAGGTAATACCTAAAAAGACACGCACTTCTCTCTGTGTGCGGGGAACACTCATCTGCATAATTGCTTTTATTCTCTCTGGGGTCAACTTCCTTCCCTCCTTTGACAAGAGATGACCTAGGTAGGTCACTTCTTGGCAGCAGTATTGCATTTTAGAAGGTGATACCTTATGATTCAAATTAGACAAATGATGCAATAACGAAATCGTAGCTGCTTTGCAAGTTTCCTTGTCATCGGCAGCCACTAAAAGATCGTCTACATACTGCACTAGAGCAGAGCCTGGAGGAAGGACAAAGGAATCTAACTGACTTTTTAGTGCTTGACTGTAAATAGATGGGCTCTCACAATAGCCTTGTGGAGCGCGTTTAAATCTGAAGCTTCGACCTCCTAGACAGAAGCCGAAAATATCTCTGCTTTCTTCGGCTATCGGAATGCTGAAAAAGGCATTCTTCAAGTCGATGACTGAAAACCATGTGGCTGTAGCAGGAATCAATGTTAACAAGGCAGTGATGTCTGGAACTACAGGAAACTGCGGGACCACAATCTTATTAACCTCCCTGAGATCAATGACAAACCTATATACTGGAGGCTTCGTAGGATCAGTTTGTTTCAAAATCGGTAATACAGGACTGTTACAGACATTTCCTCTAGTTTCTTCAACCACACCTTTCTTAATCAAATCTTGTACAATCAATAAAAGTGCTCGTTCACCTTCACTAGATATTTTATATTGAGGAATTCGTGGAAATTTTACATTTGCTTTCAAAGTGACTACATATGGTGGTATCTCTAAAAGGCCTACATCATTAGGACCAGTCGCCCAAAGAGTATCAGGGAGTGAACGCAGCTCTGGCGGGAGTGCATCCATTGACAGGTACATCGGAGAGGTGATTCTTTTGCCCAATGTAAGCTGTACTCCTTCCGGAGAACAGTACAATGTCGCATATAGGCGTTTTAACAAGTCTAAACCAAGCAGATTTTCATTACAACCCGTCGTCAAAATCAAGGGTGCTTTCAATTGACACGGTCCAACAGAAATAGACAAAGGACCAGATATGGGGTTGTAAACAGGGGCGCCTGAAAAACCTACGGAAACATTTGTTGAGCCGGACAAAGGTGCGCCAGGGAGTTTCGCATGAATGATAGAACTTTTTGCGGCACCAGTATCCAACAGAAACGGTTCGACTACACCTGATGTTGCTACTGTGACATAAGGCCCACTCTGATCCACTGGAACTGATACTACTCCCTCTCTCTGTCCATGGCTGTCCTAGTATCCATTTTGCTGAAATCCCTCATCCATTTCACAATAGTCTTCAACAAGATATTGTTGAGATCTATTTTGTTGGGCAGACTGTCCATTACGTTGATCAAAGTGATTGGAAGGGCGATCATTCGTCTGTGGAGGCATAGCACCTCGCCCTCTACCTCTAGAATTTTGCACAAAACCACCACGACCTCTCTGAGCTGCTGCTGCATTATTTTGCGCTAAAACTGGACACTCAATTTTGTAGTGACCTTCTTTCTTACAGTATGCACATTGGTTCCACTGATATTGAGGCCTAGGTGAGCTATAATCTGTCCTCTGATACGAACCTTGCTGCGTATTAGTCTGATTCGTGCGAGGCGGATACGCCTGCTGCAAAAGAACTTTAGTCTTTAAGTCTTTCGTTTTCTTTTCTGATTTCTCTTTCTCCTCTTTATCCCTATTTTCATAATACTGTGCAGTTGCAAGTATTTGCGCAGTTGTAGAGACAGCCCACGCACTCTCTGAATCCTTTAATTTATTGCATAACTCAGGTAACAAATTATGCACGAATTTATCGACAAACAGTCTCTGTCCTCCTTCTGTACTCATATCCTGACCACTGTGATCTACAAAAGTCTCTTCGAACCTCGTGAAAAAGTCGGAGACACTTTCGTCTTTCTTCTGCCTGCATGCGGACAACTTGTCCCAGTTAACGCGCAATGCTTGGCATCAGAGTCTTCATCAAGTCGATTATTCTACCTGGAAGATCAGCAATTAGAGGTTCGGGTTTGGCACCACCTATTTGCTGACCATCCGCTGCAATGATAGCTGCCCAATCACCACCTAGGGCAACTGGATGATTCTCTTTACGAATTTTAGCCCAAATTGGTTGCGGAACTACATTGCCAAATAACATGTCAATGTCCGCCAAATTCATTATGCAAGCCTCAACTGTCTGTGTTAATTCCTTATAGTATCCGGCAGGATTTTTACGCGGGTCTGGCAAAGCCTGTTTTACTGCTAGCACTTTGGCTCGTTTCCATGGAATGTGTATCCACACTCTCTGGAATTGCGCCGGAGCAGCTACAATACAATTGGCATTATCAGCTTCCACAGCTTCGCGCCAAATTGGAGGAACCTCCCTCATTGGATATTGGCGACTTAACTTCGTACTACTTTTCTCTAAGTCTCTTGGTGAACGAAGAGATGGATCATTTCTAAAACTTAAGATCAGTTCCATCGCTTCTTCTATATTTTGACCTACTATCATTCCTGCAGCAAACTCTTTCTGAACCTTAATTAAATCTTCTAAATTCGATTCAACATCATCTTCTTCTATTTCCTCACGTAAAAGCGAGCACATCTCATCAAAGACAAACCGTTGCGTTGGCTCCTTCCATTGCATAAATGTATCTAGCACATCTCTCGTACTATATCTCCTACTCTTCGAAATCCATCTGAGAGCCATGGAATCCAAGATTCCCCGTTCCTCAGTACTTGGGAGCTGACTGCGTCTTTGAACAGAGTCAGAAGTAGGAGTCTTAATTAAGGTTTTATAGAAAGGAGACAGAATATTAGAGACGGAATCAGTGATTCTTCGACGAACAGAGAGCGGAGTCAACATACTGGCAGATGCAGAGAACACAGTAGAAGTAGGAACAGATAGCGGAACAGTAGGAGTATCGAGGAAGATAGTTTGTGGAACAGTAGGTGTAAGCGAGACAGGTATAGGTAGAGAAGTCGGCAACCCGGGAAGAGGAGGTGCCGTAGGAACATTCACATTAACCACAGGAGGTACAGGAACTTGATTCTGAGGGGCAGGAGCAGGAATACCAGGTTGTCCAGCAACCGGCAACTGAACATTCGGTACAGGTGGAGCCACAATACCCTGTGCATACGGTGGAGGTGACTGTAACAAGTAAGACAACAGAGGATCATTTTCGGGATCCTCTAGTATCTTAGTTGTACTCGATGGCAAGGCAGGATAGCACTTGTCGATCTTCAAATTATGCTCTCTAATGGCCACCTCTACTGCCTTCTCAGATTCGTTGACTTGCAGCTGCTTAACAGCCTGCTCTAGAGTCAACTCTTCTTGCTCTTTCTGTTCCTTTTTCAATCTCTTAATCTCTCTCTGTTTGGATTCTTTTCGCCAGTAACGGAAAGAATCAAACATTGCCGGCCGGGCTTTCTTCCTAAACAATTTCGCTTCTAAATTATCAAGGATTTCGGGTTCAAAACTACCATGTAGTGGCCAACTTAGGACACCATCTTTCTCAGTGTATCGGACCCACACCTCATTATAAGATATAGGACCCACACCATGTTTACAGTACAAGTCATATAAGGGAGTCCCAATCGGAGGAACCAGACATGAGTCCTCCAATCGTGAATCACTGTTGCAACCAAAGCACGACAACATATAATTTCTCCGACTTACCATTTTGCAATCTGGAACACAGAACAAACAAAACACAAAACAGATATGTGCACCTGAACCAAGAACTTAGGCCTACTGAAAACAAACTGATGTATCGAAACCCAAACTAAACCAAATAGATTATCGTAACCAGAATAACCAGTGATAATCTTACGAAACCAAACCAAACCAAGGACCAAAAAGGATTTTAACAACCCTCACGAAGTAACCAACGAGCAACCACTAAATACTTAACTGAGGCACTGAAGACGTCACCAAGGAGAAACCCGTCACGTTTCGCCGTACTAAGGACTGCACCTCGGGTCCAAGACAGGGCGACGGTCAAGGCAACGGCCCACTGCAGCCGTCCTGAACGGGAACCCTCGTGGAAGAGAACTTCGGGCCACTTTTGCGATATGCCAGGATCGATGAAGTGGGGCGCCTCCCTCAGGAATCTTCACACGAATCTTCTCGAACTCTTAAGGCTTTTGGACCGGTACCGAATGACGTCGCCCCATGTTGGGCGCCAATTGGAGTTCTGGACTTTTTGGTTCCGTCCAGAGGTGTCAGGGAACAACACCCAAAGACCCCGGAGTTCCACCTGTCTTGGTGCACAAATAACCAGAAACACGGGCTTCTCGATGGTGGCGTCAAAGACCAAAGGTTTATTACTGCAGGGACACAGAAGTCACAGAAACTACGCATGGGCAGTATCTAGGAGCCTGTTCGATTTGTACAAAGAGGGTTGCTCCTTATATACTGAATTTTAAGCTGGAGGCAAATTCTTTACATGTAATACATTCCCAAAACCTTTGTGTCTAAAACAATAAATATTTGACGTTACACAGGAACCGTCGATAATATCTGATGCCAAACATTATGAAGAGGGGTTCCCACTAGTTCATCACAATCCCTTGTCAATATTGTATTCAAGAGCCGGACCGCCTCATCGTAAATTTCGTTGCCTCCCCCTAATAAAGATTCAGAAAGAAAGGAACGGAGCCAGGTGTGGAAGATAGAAAAGTGGGATAAGGGATGTTTGTGGGTTGTAAATGGGCAAGGCTACCGGCTTCGGCCGCCTAATCATGATCGGGACAATGGACACGAGAACCAGTTCAGTTGGGCTGGCCACGGGTAGAGGAGGCAGCTTTTGTCGAGTCATGCAGCTACAGCGTGTTCTGGTTTAAGGTGCACGTGTCATGAAAGAGGTGAAACTCCGGCTAAGGCTACGTGTCCTTAATTGAAATGAAGTGATCAGAGGTTATTGCGTATGTGAGGGCGAGAAACACAAAATGGCTGCCATGATCTAAGATGGATGCCATGGGTAGATCAGAAATGTGTTTGTTACAGGAGTACTCTTGCTCGTAGCATAGCGAAAACACCAGGATATGCTAAATGGATCATTTGCGGTTCGCTGATACCAATATTATGTATTTCCGACAATATTGAAAACACGGGTTCAAATCGTCACGGAACCTCACCCCGTATATACACATAATATACACAAATCAATCTCGCCCTGGATGGGCATGGTCCCTTTTCCCTATTGTTCCGAAAACATTAATAATTTCAAGCATGATACACCAAATTCATCATAAAGAGAGAATGTATCCTATATGATCACTGAAAAATAGTTAATAACAATCCATATGTACTCTTCTGAACATATTGCAGATAAACCGAATCAAATTAGCTCAATACATACAAAATCAGTTCATTAGCCTAGATGTATCGCTAATTCTTCACTACTTTGAAAGCCTGACGGACTCTTGCACTGTAAATCAATGATATATTGAGATTCCAAGCGTCTGAGTCTCAATAAACGGTCCCCTCCTCTAAGATTGACTGGGACACTGTCCAGACAAAAGTACACCAATAGATCCCTATTGTGATTATGTACTTTATTATAGTGTCTTGCTACGTGGTATGCCTCGTCTATGTTATTGATAGCTCTCATATATTCTAATATACGTATTTTGACAGGATGAATGGTGCTGCCAACGTATCTCAGCCCGCAAGGACAAATTAAACAGTAGATTGCATAGGCAGTAGAACATGTAGGAAATTTCGTTATTTTCTTGGGTGTCTGCAGACCAGGCACGTTGTAAGTCAATGTACGTTTACTATTTTTACAAGCTTTGCACCGACCACAAGGATAGAAACCATTAAGTGGTCTAAGAGAGGAAAGAACAGGTTTGACATCATGATGGCTATGTACTAAATGATCTTGTAAAGCTCTAGCTTTCTTAAAGGTGTATAATGGGTTGGCAGGTAAGTCATCTTTAATGACATTGTCAGTCAAAAGGATATTCCAATTTTTACGCAATATCTGTTTGAGTTGACCCGCATCATCCGAGAAAGTCGTGATCATTCTGAAGGTACCTTTGTCAGAATCTTTCTTGACTTTGGTGACTAACAGATCCTTTCTCTCAATAGCCTTCACTCTTGATAAAGCATGTGATAAGACTACCTGGCTGTAGCCTCTCACTTTGAAACGTTGTATGCTGGATAAAGCAGCTATCTCAAATTCCCAGATATTTGAGCAGTTCCTTTTAAGCCTCAAAAGTTCTCCGTAAGGGAGCACCCCTGTTCGACAAGCACCCGCTTGTGTGTGCGGCAGGCTGGTGTTCTGGGAGCTGTCTATATATATATATATATATTACCTACTGGCTATCGCCAGTAGGTATATATAGTTAGGATTATTTCTCTATGGAACTTTTGAAAATTCTATATCTAATAACTTTGGCGTTTGTGAACGGAATTGGCTGAAATTTTCAGGAAAATGGCACATTTTGTTTCTGAGCAGCCCCTGAAAATTTGGGGGGGTTTTGTAAAGGGGGGGCCGAGAAAAAAGGGGGGTCCCAAAACGCAATTTTCCCATGTTAATTTCCATAGGGCGTTTGGCCTCACTTTTAGCTCGAACGGCTGAATGGATTTGCACGAAACTTGGCAAAATTGTAGGGACTGTTAGCCCGATGTGCCTTTGCTAGGTCTCAATATATGTGCTCCAGTGGATTTTGAGAAATTAACGTTCAAAACAAGATATATATCTGTAACAGCGCTCCGGGCTGCGCTCCGGGCTGCGCTCCGGTCCGCTTACTTTTCGCGAAACGGAACTTTGCGATGCGAAGCTGATTGGCTTTCCGGTGTCTGTCAACATTCTAAACAGTCCGGAGCGGCCGCCATCTTATCTCTCGGTAGGATCGAGAGAGAAGAAGAGGTGAAAAACGAAGGGGGAATTTAATGAAAGGGGGCAAGGTATACCCCTCTTGACCCCCTAGGAATGATGTTGGGGTTATTAAAGGGTCCCGTGGGGAAAATTAAAAAAAATTGATTTTTCACGGTAGAAGCGCTTCCCGGGCCGCGAATTGGGCCGCAAACTGGTAGCGAAACGGGAATTCGCCATTTTGTGTTTCGTTTTAATTAAATTACTAGGTATAAGGGGGTGCGGGAGACGTATCCTGATCCCTTATGTTTTCTGAGGGTGGCTGAGGAGGCTCATATATGTTGATACATGTCTTCCAGCGGCTGTGCGTGAGCTTTTTTTTTTTTTTGCTGCGTGACGTCTGTTAACGTTCGATTCGATGGAAATCAGGAAGTGTTGACCGCCAGTTTGTCAGTGCGATAAAATATTTTGTTATAAATGAATCCTTATTGATAAACATTGTCTGCGCCATCTTGCCTTTTTTCCAATGCCACAATTTTGTCGTGCACGGCAGCCATTTTAGATGCCTTGACCAGACCCACTCTCTGCACGCCACCGATCCTCAGCATGGCTCCCCAACCTCGCAAGCATCTCCCCCACGCACTGGTCACCCCCGCTCTCTCTCTCATGCATGGGCCATAAACTTCCCCCCATCTGCGCTGCTCTTCCCTGAGAATCACACCCTGTGCCAGCCCGACACCTCCCTTTCACCCTATTCACTACCACACCCTCTGACACTCCTCTTCCTCTGTGTCCGATTGTCCAGGCCGGTCCCAGGCTATCACCCAGCCCTGCGGATGTAGTTTATGGCCCCAGCTGTAGAGAAACCAGACATGCCAACCCTCCCGATTCAGGCATGAGACTACCGATTTCAGTGCTAGTCTCCCGCCTCCCGATTCCTGCAAGCAAAAACCCGGGGGCATATTACCAACAACTAGCGATAATTTTTGTCTCTAACTTGTTTAGAGACAAAAATTATCGCCGCACATCGGCGATTTTTATCGCAGATAAACCTTGCTATTAGCAAGGTTTATCGCAAATGCGATAAAAAACGGCCGCAATGCATGAATATCGCTGAAAAGTCAGCGATATTCATGCATTATCGAGCAAATGCTCTTAGCCATGTTATCCACCTCCCATTGGATAACATGGCTAAGAACTGCTCAGGGCAGGTGTTAGCTTTTGGAGATATTCGCGCTTAGCGCGAATATCCCCAAAAGTTGGTAATAGGAGATAGCGATGTTAGGGACTGTTTCCAGTCGCTAACATCTTGGCACGCCCACTTTGCATGTCATTAGTGATAAATATCACTGACATGCAAAGCGGGGCCCAAGATGGTCGCTATCTCCTTTTAGGAGATAAACCCCCTTGATAATATGCCCCACGATTCCTCGGGGGTTTCAGCTGACAGGGCTTGGTATTGTGTTACGTGCTAATTCTTCCAGGAAACGTCAGAGGGCCGATGCAGGGGCTCTAGAAGGGGTGATAAACCATTTAAGCCTCATGAACAAGCGCATGGTCTTTTAAAGATCTGTGAAGTACTCGGGGCGGCGGTGTGTGTGTGCCCTCTTTCAGGAGCGGGCGGGGGGTGGGGCACTGCCAGCAACTTGCCAGGCCAGGCAGTGTTTAACACTTGCATCACCCTTTCTCTGCCTGCTATTGCGCTCCATGCTTCGGAAAGGTAAGAAAAAGAGCGTGCATTTGAGTTTGAAATGTCCGATCCTGTAGCAGTACACTTGCAAAGCCCACACATAACAATAACCCGATTCAAGGCCCCATTCACCCGATTTTTTAAAAATATATAGCACTCCAACAAAGTAGGATTATAAAACTTTATTAACTTATAAATATAACGAATGCAACAAAAACTGTAAATACATTTAAACATTTTTTGGCAAAAAGAAGCAACAATGGTCAGTAGCTGTCTTTTGTGCGAATAGTCCCAAGGCAGCACAACGTGCTGAGTTCTGGACGGCACCCAGGTGATGTCACCTGGGTGCCGCACTAGTTTTTGGTTTCCTACAATGCAGCTCAGAAAAACAGCGTGGGGCGTCCCGGGTGGTGCGGGGGGAGGCCTCGTCAGCAGCGGTCTGTTGTGCAAATAGTCCCAAGGCAGCAGAACGCACTGAGATGTGGATGGCACCCAGGTGATGTCCAGTAAACTGCCGCACTGGTTTTGGCATCCTACAATGCTGCTCCGAAAAACGGCGTGGGGCGCCCCGGGGGGGGGGCGTGGGGGAGGCGGCGTGAACGGGCCTCCCCAGGTGGCGGCCATCCAGCTGAGTTGCGCCCGCTCTTGCGGGTACAGCGTCTCGCTCAACATGTAGTTGAGTTGCGCCCACTCTTGCAGTGCAGCGATAGGCGGCTGCCACAGGACTCTTAAAATGGCGGACGGCTCTTCGGATTTGGGCCTGGTCCACTAAAATGGCGCTGGGACACCTTGGAACTCGGACGCTTGCCTGCTAGGGCTTGGGCTCCATTCTCGAAAGCGTCCCCTCAGCCGTGAAGATTCTACAAAAGTCTTGGGGGCCCTCGACTCCTGCAGGCTTCCGGTGGGGAGCGGCTGCCATGATTGCTCGCGGAATGACCACGACCGAGCCACGAGATGGTGGTGCTCTCATGCTGACGCCAGCTTCAGTCTGAATCATCCAGAAACAAGGTGGGGCTTTCATCGTTTGGGGAAAAAAAAATGTTCTAAACCAATGAAAAGTGTTATTTTTAGGTCATATGACCAAGCCTTCCATCATTAGGAAACCAAAAGTAAAATGAACCAATGAAAAGTTTTATAAACAAGTCACATGACCTGTTATGCGGCATAGGGCTATAAAAAGCGTAGAAAATCCGTTGGCACGTGAGGAGGCGTCAGTAGCGGACCGATGTGCGAATAGGCCGAAGGCAGCACAACGCGCCGAGATCCGGAGGGCACCAAGTTGGTGTCCAGCAAGTTGCTGCACTGGTGTGGCTATCCTACAATGCTGCACCGAAAGTCGGCGTGGGGCGCCCCGTTGGCCTGTAAGGTCGCGTCAGTCAGTGGGGGCTGTGCGTCTCCCCCAAGATGGAGGCTCCTCGGCTGCAGTGGGGTGCCCCTTAGCGTTTCACTCGCCGTCCAACTGAGTTGCGTCCGCACTTGCGGCTACAGTAGGCCGAAGGCAGCACAACGCGCCGAGATCCGGATGGCACCGAGGTGGTGTCCAGCAAGTTGCCGCACTGGTGTGGCCATCCTACAATGCTGCGCCGAAAGACGGCGTGTCCAGCTGAGTTGCGGTCACTTTTGCGGTACAGTGACTCGAACGCGCCGAGATCCGGATGGCACCGAGGTGGTGTCCAGCAAATTGCCGCACTGGTGTGGCCATCCTACAATGCTGCGCCAAAAGACGGCGTGTCCAGCTGAGTTCCGGTCACTCTTGCGGTACAGTGACTCGAACGCGCCGAGATCCGGATGGCACCGAGGTGGTGTCCAGCTAGTTGCCGCACTGGTGTGGCCATCCTACAATGCTGCGCCGAAAGTCGGCGTGGGGTGCCCCGTTGGCTTATGAGGTGATGTCAGTAGTGGACCGATGTGTGAATAGGTCGGAACCAGCACAAGGCGCCAAGATCCGGATGGCAAGTCCTGGATGTTGAGTGCCATAGTTGAGAATTCTGAGCAGTGTTTGTAAGACTGTCTGAAGCTTATTTGCACCTGCTGCAGCTTCATTATTGTCCTGGTGTGGCCAAAGATCGCCCATGACAACATCTCTGCTACGACCACACCACAGACTCTCGACCCCAACCACCTACAGTGCATCCTTCTCAACACCCGTTCGGTCCACAGACACGCCATTGACCTTTGGAATCTACTAGACACCATCTCTCCAGACGTCGCCTTCCTAACAGAAACTTGGATGAACGCTTCCTCCGCCCCAGACATCACCATTGCCATCCCTGAAGACTATAAGATCACACACAAGGACCGCACCGACCACACAGGAGGAGGAATCGCTATCGTCCATAAGAAATCAATCCGCATCTCAACCAGCTCTGACGCCAACCTCGCTAACTCCGAACACCTTCACTTCCAAATCCACATCGACCCCAAGACCACACTCAGAGAGACCCTCCTCTACAGACCACCAGGACCCCGCGCAAAATTCAGTGAAGACATCACGGACTTCATCACCCCACACGCGCTCCCCTCCAAAGACTACATCCTTCTGGGAGACCTCAACTTTCACCTCGAAAAGATCAACGACCGCAACACCGTCACCCTCTTAGACAACCTCGCCAACCTCGGACTTAAACAACTAGTCACTTCCCCCACCCACATCGCAGGTCACACACTCGACCCCATCTTCACCTCCAGCAAGCATGTCTCCTTCAGCCACACTACGGACCTCCTCTGGACTGACCACAGCTGCGTTCACTTCACCTACAACAAGCCGAAACCCACCAACCACCTCCAACCAACTCTGCAAAGAAACTGGAACAAAATCACCACGGACCAGATCTCCGCCTCGCTCCTTCTAAACACCCCAGGCCACTCATCTAACGCAAACGAAGCCGCCGCCAACCTCACCCTATGGTTATCCAACACCGCCGACACCTTAGCACCACTGAAAAAACGTCAAAGCAAACCTGGCAGCAAAAAGGCCTCATGGTTCAACGATGATCTTAAGAAGTCCAAGAAACTCTGCCGCTCCCTTGAAAAGGCCTGGAAAAAAGACCCAACTACTAGCACCAAGGACGCCTTCAAAAACGCCACCCGCACTCACCACCAACTAATCCGAAAGGCCAAGAAAACAGCATTCAAGGATCGACTTCACCCGCACTCACCACCAACTAATCCGAAAGGCCAAGAAAACAGCATTCAAGGATCGACTTGACAACAACGCCCACAACAGCAAGGAACTTTTCAACATCGTCAAGGAATTTTCCAATCCCTCGGCCAACTCCAACGACATCACCCCCTCGCAGGCCCTCTGCGACTCCCTAGCCTCATTCTTCCACAACAAGATTGCAGACATACACAACAGCTTCGACAACCAACCCGGAAACCAACCCATCCTACCATTTGCTGAACATTCTCCCCCCGTGAACACCCTTAACGACTGGAACCCAATCTCCACTGAAGACACAATCCGCCTGATGAATTCCATCCACTCAGGATCCCCCACAGACCCATGTCCTCACCACATCTTCAACAAAGCAGACTCCGTCATAGCACCGCACCTCCGAGACGTCATCAACTGCTCTTTCAACTCCGCCACCTTCCCGGAAGACTGGAAACACGCTGAACTCACCGCCCTTCTGAAAAAACCCACAGCGGACCCCACCGAACTCAAAAATTACCGCCCCATCTCGCTCCTTCCATTCCCGGCCAAAGTCTTCGAGAAAGCTGTCAACAACCAGCTCGCCGCCTTACTCGAAGCCAACAAATCCCTCGACTCCTCACAATCCGGCTTCCGAGCAAAACACAGCACTGAGACCGCCCTCATCGCAGCAACAGACGACATTCGAACTCTACTGGACAATGGAGACACAGTAGCCCTCATCCTCCTCGACCTCTCTGCAGCATTCGACACAGTCTGCCACAGCACCCTTCTACAACGCCTCAATAACATCGGAATCCAAGGAAAAGCACTTGAATGGATCACCTCGTTCCTCTCCGGAAGAACCCAGAGAGTCCGCCTTCCACCATTCAAGTCCGAGGCCACTGAAGTCATCTGTGGCGTACCACAAGGATCCTCACTCAGCCCCACCCTCTTCAACGTATACATGAGCCCCCTCGCGACCATCGCCCGCCAACACAACCTCAACATCATCTCTTACGCGGATGACACTCAACTAATCCTTTCTCTCACCAATGACCCCAACACCGCCAAAACTAACCTACACGAAGGAATGAAAGAAGTTGCCGAATGGATGAAACAAAGCCGTCTGAAACTGAACTCAGATAAAACAGAAGTCCTCATCTTAGGTACATCCCCCTCTGCATGGGACGACTCCTGGTGGCCGGAAGCCCTCGGAAAAGCACCCATCCCGACTGACCACGCACGAAACCTAGGCGTCATCCTGGATTCTTCACTCTCAATGAACAGACAAGTCAGCGCCGTATCCTCTTCCTGCTTCAACATTCTTCGCATGCTCAGAAAAACATTTCGCTGGATCCCCACCGAAACAAGGAAAACAGTCACCCATGCTCTGGTCACGAGCCGACTGGACTACGGAAACACCCTCTACGCAGGCACTACCGCTAAACTCCAGAAGAAACTCCAACGAATCCAAAACGCCTCAGCCAGGATCATATTAGACATCCCACACAACAAACACATCTCTGGTCACCTTAAAGACCTCCATTGGCTACCCGTCAATAAGAGGATCACTTTCCGACTGCTAACCCACGCACACAAATCACTCTACGACATCAGACCAGAATGCCTCAACTCTCGACTGTCCTTCTACACCCCCTCCCGCCAACTACGTTCTTCCAGCCAAGCCCTCGCCACGGTACCTCGCATCAACAAGACCACCATGGGAGGCAGATCCTTCTCATACCTGGCTGCTAAAACATGGAACTCACTCCCCGCCTACCTTCGCCTTACACAGAACCACCTAGCATTCAGAAAGCAACTTAAAACGTGGATATTTGACAAGTAATCCTCCTCCCCTTTCTTAGCGCCTTGAGACCCTCTGGGTATGTAGTGCGCTATATAAATTCTCTGACTTGACTTGACTTGACATGACATAGGCGGCCGGCTCCCGAGGTCCGGCGGAACTTTTTTCCTTTTCTTTTCTGCATCTTGTCCCATAATCCGTTTGACCTGAAGACACGACCAGGTCCCTGAATGTGTGCAGGGGGACGTTATTGATTGAATCAAAATGGCGGCTTCACACAAAGCTGACTCAAGCATTGCTGTTGATGCTATACAGACAAAAATTGGTTTTCAGTTTGTACATTCTTCAGGATTTTTTTTTCCATCCAAGGCTGATTAAGAGTTTGTAGAACAATGGCTTCAGATTTTCAACATACTACTCTTCAACATTCTTCCTAAATGTAACAATGTGAGACTCACTAGGAGAACGGCTGTTTATCTTTCCTTTCAAAATGCTGCCAACAATATTTTCTGAATGGAAGACACCATCTTGTAGCATAAAGGGCCGAAAGGGGTTCTGGTCTGGCCGATGGTGGGTGGAGACATTTTGACTATATCTTGCACCTGCCCAGCCTCGCCCAAAATGGCGCCGGTATAAATGGGACTCGTAACTCCTTGTTGTGTACTGGTTGAACAACCTTGATATTACGAGATATGAATGCAGTTTTGATACTCATGGCGGGTGGGGACGAGAATTGATTGAATATTTCGACATCCCTATTGATATTAAGTTCTGATGTGTTATTGATTACTGTACTATTGAAAGTTCGAATTAACGTCACCCATGGTACTTGCCCGCAAATGTATATCTAGATAATTTTTTTGTAAGTGGCCCTGTCGTATTTTAATTACAAAATGTACGTCCACCGATTCCGCAACTGTTAGACACCTTAATTCTTGCAACCTAATGGCCCGCTTGTTACGCTCCTCTACAGTGTAAATGTCTCCTCATCATATACGATTTCAGTTTGCTCCGTGGCCGGCCCACTTAGTTATAGGCCCGTATTTGTATACTGACATTTTGACAATAAAGGTTTTTAAAACAAAACATGGTAGTAGTATTTACATTGGTAAAGTTTTTACTTTTAGTCACTGTTTTCGAATCAGTAAAAGGCAAGTGAAATAAAGCAGTCCAATTACATGACGGATAAAAGGTATAATACGTAGGAACGCAGTAAAGATAAATGGTCAAGGGCAGTTGTGTTTTCCACTCCTGCAACATAAAGTGATCGATAAGAATCTGATAATCAGGCGTATCGGCGACTAAGACAGCAGGCCGAGCCTCTTTTACTCAACGGCTCCGTCATGGGACGAAGAAACGCCCTTTTTCTCGAAAAAGGAATATATTTTACTTGCAGGACAGTTGTAAATTTTCCGGAAACGTACATTAGCCTGGAACACTATAACATATATGTTTAAAAAAAAATAATGTTCGAAACCAATGAAAAGCGTAATTTTTAGGTCATATGACCAAGCTTTTCATCATTAAAATAACAAAAGTAAAATGAACCAATGAAAAGTTTTATTAACAAGTCACATGACCTGTTATGCTTACGTTACGCGCTGCGCGCCGCGCCCCGGATCACTTCCGGGTGCGCTAACGCGGCGTGTCATATAACGCATTACGCGACAACGTAGGTCAAGAATATAGTCAAAATGTCTCCACCAACCAGCGTTCGGAACACAACCCCTTTCAGCAGTCCAAAAAGTTCTGTTAAATGACAATAGAGGGGAAAGGCAACAAGAACCATCAGTCAAAGAGGGGAGGGCAAGTTCTTCTCTACCGGGTCATGTTGGGGCGCTACCGGAACTGATCGAATTGGTAGTCTACAGTGTTTCTGGATGTTTCAGACTGAAGCTGGCGTCAGCATGAGAGCACCACCATCTCGTAGCTCCGTCGTGGCCATTCCACGAGCAATCATGGCAGCCGCTCCCCACCAGAAGCCTGCAGGAGTCGGGGGCCCCCAAAACTTTTGTAGAATCTTCACGGCTGAGGGGACGCTTTCGAGAATGGGACCCAAGCCCTATCAGGGAAGCGTCCGAGTTCCAAGGTGTCCCAGGGCCATTTTAGTGGACCACGCCCAAATCTGAAGAGCCGGCCGCCATTTTGAGAGTCCTGTGGCAGCCGCCTATCGTTGCATCGCAAGAGCGGGAGCAACTCAACTACATGGTGAGCGAGACACTGTAGTCGCAAGAGCGGGCGGTAAACAGCTGAATGGCGGAAGAGGCACAGTGTAGCAAAAGCGGGCAGAATGGCAACTAAAACGGTAAAGGGGCGCCCCACTACTGCGTGTCTTCAGGTTAAACGGATTGTGGGACAAGGTCCAGAATAGAAGAGTCATCAAAAGGCAAAAAGTTCCGCCGGACCCCGGGAGCCGGCCGCCTATGTCGGTGGCGATCTCAGGCTACACCAGTGCTATAAGACTTGGGGAGGGGGTCGGAGCCAAGCGTCTTCTCCGAGTCCGTGCCATCACATCGCCCCTCAGGGGCCTCCGTCAAGCGGTTTAGGGAGGTACCATATCACATTGTTTTCAAATGCAGTCAGGTCCACAAACGGCCCCCACTTACTTTGAGAATAGTGAAGCTGCAGTACGTGCAAATAAGCTTCAGACAGTGTTACAAGCGCTGCTCCGAACTCTGAACTATGGCACCCAACATCCAGAACTTATGCCATTTGAGAATGGCAGTGACATCAAAGCAACTCAGAGTCCAAAATCATGAACGTACTTTCACGTATGAAAATCTTACTTGGGGAGGGGGCAGGAGCCAAGCGCCCCCTCCCAGTCCGCGCCACCACACTGTATGTTTTTAAATCTGAATCCATCGTTCTACAAACTCAACCAACCTTGGATGAAAAAAACTAGAAGAATGTACAAACTGAAAACCAGTTTTGGTCTGCATAGCATCAGCAACAACGCTTGCTATCAGAGTGCATGAGTTTCATGCTCGATCGATTGAGCTAGCCGGATCGGGCAACAAAAAGTATAAAATAGTTATGTAAATAGTTATTTAATAAAATGTTTTACCCTGTTACTTTGCTGGTGTGTTGTATATATTTTTAACCTCTTGGCTGCTAATGACAAGGGTAACTCGTCATGCCCCTCCCATTCATTTCAATGGAAATCCCATTATAAAGCTTTCAAAGCCTTAGCAGCCAAGTGGTTAATATTTGCATAGGGTTTGTCGTTATTTTGGGCGGGGTGGGTGACGGAGCGAGCTGTCTTGCAGCCCTCATGGTGTGGAGCTCAGTTCATCTCACTATTTTCGTATTTCTCATGAAGGGTTGTTCCTAATGTTTCTATTTTAGCAAGGTCAAAAAGAGATCCAATTAGTGGTCTACTGATTTTTCTCGATTACTTTTATTTTTTTACACGATTTTTCACTATCCGCAAAGACTAAACAGAGTATTGCGACTTTGTGCTTGTTTGTAAATAGAGAATGAACCAAAGAGAATCAATTGTAAAACAGTAAATGCTTGGATAACAATCAATCAAATGGAGAGACAAGCAGGCACGACGGATTACAACGGGGGTAAAGGCCTGCGTTAACTACCCTTCACTATCTGCAAAGAGAGAGTACTACTAAGAGAAAAGAGGGGAGGGGGGGCAGCGTTCAAAGCACATCAGCGTGCATAAACACGAAAAAGTTTTTACCTATCACGTACTTGACATTTGACAGCTTTTGATATTTGCTATTAAAAAACCATTGAAATTCACAGAAAAAATCATAGCTTATAGACCATATATAGTTAGGAATTTGCATTTACAAAACCTTATTTTACTCACACAAAACCATTGAAATTCCATGTATAATTAGTTGCACTAACTATATATCGCGCACCCGCAATCCACTGCTGATGATGTCACATATTACATCATTCATGACATGGTTAGTGACATCACTGATGACATCACTGATGACATCTCAAATGACATCACTGATGACAACATCCAGTGACTGTATGTTTCTGTAAAGTTAAAATATGTCTTACATATTGAAGAATGAGTGGATGTATAAGTGTCTGGAAGAAGGATTTAGTAGGTGCATGACTGACTGTATGAGAGAATGATTAAATGTGTCTTAATGAGTGCATGGGTTAGTGACTAAACTATCTTAATTTGTGCATCATTATATCTGTTGTTCTACAAACTGCTGCATGTGTTGATCAGTAGCTATATGAGTAACTGTATGGGTTATTGATTGGTTGTCCAAGTATTTGTATGGGACACTGAGTGTGTGTGTATGGGTGGCTGGGAGGTGTGTGACTCTGTACATAGATGTGTGAGTAGTTGATTCACTATATGTATGGGTTCAAAACTGCATGTGGAAACAGCTGTATGGGCGGTTGACTGTGCATGAGTGTATTGGTGAGTGAATGGATGTCTCAGTGCTACATGTCAAAGTAAGTACATATGTAAAACACAGTACATGTGAGAGTTGACATATATAAATAACTGTGCATAAGAGCCAGTGAATGTGTGAGTGGCTCTATGGATCATTGTGAACATGTATCAGGGATTGTATAAGAGAGTAAATATGTGTTAGTATATGTTTGAATAAGTAAGGTGTGTATAACTGTATAGTTGAGAAAATGGAGGTGTGATTGATTTTTTGCATAACTGACTAGGTGTGTGAGTAACTCCATGAATGAGTGACAGTCTGTGACTGTCTGTTTACACTGATTGTATCTAAGGTTATATTAGAGTCTGAAGAGGTTCATGGTATTATCACATGAATGATATCATCAGTGATGTGATCAGTAATGTCAAATGAGATGTTATCAGTGATTTTATCAGTGATGTCATTTGAGATGTCATCAGTGATGTCATCAGTGATGTCATTTGAGATGTCATCAGTGATGTCATTTGAGATGTCATCAGTGATGTCATCAGTGATGTCACTAACCATGTCATGAATGATGTAATATGTGACATCATCAGCAGTGGATTGCGGGTGCGCAATATATAGTTAGTGCAACTAACTATATATGGAATTTCAATGGTTTTGTGTGAGTAAAATAAGGTTTTGTAAATGCAAATTCCTAACTATATATGGTCTATAACCTATGGTTTTTTCTGTGAATATATATATATATATATATATATATACCTGGCTGGTCCGTCTCCTTCCTTTTGGCGTTACACCGCGCTGAGCTGTGCCAAGCTGTGTGGAGCCGATTTTGCATATATATATATATGAGTGTGTATATGTGTGTGTTAGTGAGTGAATACCTGTCTCACTAGTGTCTTTATGAGTAACTACATATGTTTTAATCTTGTATATATGAGCATTGATGTATATAAGTCAGTATATGTGAGAGTGAGAGATTGAAAGAGTTCCTTTTTAAATAAGTATGTGTTTCTATAAGTGATTGTTTAAGAGAGTAAGTATGTGTAAGTTTCCTTAGAAGTAATGTGCAAATGTATGTATAGCTGTATATGCAAATAAATAGATGTTCAATAGTTTATTTGCATGTGTGAGTATGTTTGTGAGTAACTTTTGTAAGACTGTCGGTGTGTAACAGGATGTATATGTGTTTCACTATATATGATGAGTGAGAATATGTATGAGTGACTATATAAAACTGTTGGTGTATGAGTGGATGTGTATATAGATGGTGGAATTACTGAATTGGTTTTTGTAACTGGTATGGGTATCTCCATTTTTTTGGAAAATGTTAGTTTCTATTGTTTGAATATGTGTTTCAATGGTTACATTACACTGAAAGGAGGTAATTTGAAAGTGCATCCATCCAGGATATATGGACTACATCTCCCATAAGCACAATGTGTGTTTTCATACAGGGAGATGGTAGACGTCATGCACTTTACTGCTGGCCCCTGATGAGGAAAATACATTTCCGAAACGCGCCGGGCCTATTTCAAACAAGCAACTGCCCATACCAACTAACGCCTTGGGGAAGGCGCACGCAGGCTCGGGTGCTACCCGCTACTTGGACAACCCCACGGAGCGGAATATATTAGCGGCGGTCCCGCCGCTGGGTGGCACCACCCCGAAGAAACGGGGGCCACGAGACCCTCTATCCAAGGAGTCTCGTATGTGGAGCTGCGCGATGGATGAGGACAGGAGTGATGTTTGGGGGCTCATGTTAGAGCCTTTGGAATGAGCAGTAATTTGAAAGTGCATCCATCCAGGATATATGGACTACATCTCCAATAAGCACAATGTGTGTTTTCATACAGGGAGATGGTAGACGTCATGCACTTTACTTCTGGCCCCTGATGAGGAAAATACATTTCCGAAACGCGTTGGGCCTATTTCACACACGCAACTGCCCATACCAACTAACGCCTTGGGGAAGGCGCACGCAGGCTCGGGTGCTACCCGCTACTTGGACAACCCCACAGAGCGGAATATATATACCAGGACTCCTGTGCACACCCCCGACACGAATTCCCGGCTGAGAGGTGACTGCGGATTCCAATGCAGGGGACCCGAGGGGGCGCTGGATTATCGTTTTGCCCTACCTGCCATCATGTTTGGAGTCTGTGCCTGCCATCGGTTTCCTCTCCGCAAACGCAACCCCAACAAGCATCTCCGTCCCCAGGTGACGCCATACCGCTGCATTCTGGGATTTGCAGTCTTTCCCTACAGGACTGCACGTGGGAGCTTGAAACCATCAAGGGGGCGGAGCAATATGGATTTTAACACCATCGAGGCAGGTCTGCCTACGCCACAGCAAAGCAAGCAGATGAGATGGAGCGCTGAAGAAGGCACACATGCCGAAATGCATTCGCAAAGGACATCTCTTTAATAAAGTGCTTCTTTGTATCCTCTGCATGGGTAACTATTTCTTTTCATCGGAGAAGAACTTTCACTAATATTTCCATGCGACTGCCAGGACGCATTGCAGTTTACCCCCGCAGTACTAAGAGGTCAGGGCGTTCTGGCTTGCTCATCCGAGCATTCCTTCACTTCGATTGCGTTAGCAAATCCGCCCATGAACCCACCAGGACACCGGGACGACGCAGCGGTTAGGATGTATTTCACTTCCTTTCTGGGGGACCAGGACTCCTGTGCACACCCCCGACACGAATTCCCGGCTGAGAGGTGACTGCGGATTCCAATGCAGGGGACCCGAGGGGGCGCTGGATTATCGTTTTGCCCTACCTGCCATCATGTTTGGAGTCTGTGCCTGCCATCGGTTTCCTCTCCGCAAACGCAACCCCGACAAGCATCTCCTTCCCCAGGTGACGCCATACCGCTGCATTCTGGGATTTGCAGTCTTTCCCAACAGGACTGCACGTGGGAGCTTGAAACCATCAAGGGGGCGGAGCAATATGGATTTTAACACCATCGAGGCAGGTCTGCCTACGCCACAGCAAAGCAAGCAGATGGGATGGAGCGCTGAAGAAGGCACACATGCCGAAATGCATTCGCAAAGGACATCTCTTTAATAAAGTGCTTCTTTGTATCCTCTGCATGGGTAACTATTTCTTTTCATCGGAGAAGAACTTTCACTAATATTTCCATGCGACTGCCAGGACGCATTGCAGTTTACCCCCGCAGTACTAAGAGGTCAGGGCGTTCTGGCTTGCTCATCCGAGCATTTCTTCACTTCGATTGCGTTAGCAAATCCGCCCATGAACCCACCAGGACACCGGGACGACGCAGCGGTTAGGATGTATTTCACTTCCTTTCTGGGGGACCAGGACTCCTGTGCACACCCCCGACACGAATTCCCGGCTGAGAGGTGACTGCGGATTCCAATGCAGGGGACCCGAGGGGGCGCTGGATTATCGTTTTGCCCTACCTGCCATCATGTTTGGAGTCTGTGCCTGCCATCGGTTTCCTCTCCGCAAACGCAACCCCGACAAGCATCTCCTTCCCCAGGTGACGCCATACCGCTGCATTCTGGGATTTGCAGTCTTTCCCTACAGGACTGCACGTGGGAGCTTGAAACCATCAAGGGGGCGGAGCAATATGGATTTTAACACCATCGAGGCAGGTCTGCCTACGCCACAGCAAAGCAAGCAGATGGGATGGAGCGCTGAAGAAGGCACACATGCCGAAATGCATTTGCAAAGGACATCTCTTTAATAAAGTGCTTCTTTGTATCCTCTGCATGGGTAACTATTTCTTTTCATCGGAGAAGAACTTTCACTAATATTTCCATGCGACTGCCAGGACGCATTGCAGTTTACCCCCGCAGTACTAAGAGGTCAGGGCGTTCTGGCTTGCTCATCCGAGCATTTCTTCACTTCGATTGCGTTAGCAATTCCGCCCATGAACCCACCAGGACACCGGGACGAAGCAGCGGTTAGGATGTATTTCACTTCCTTTCTGGGGGACCAGGACTCCTGTGCACACCCCCGACACGAATTCCCGGCTGAGAGGTGACTGCGGATTCCAATGCAGGGGACCCGAGGGGGCGCTGGATTATCGTTTTGCCCTACCTGCCATCATGTTTGGAGTCTGTGCCTGCCATCGGTTTCCTCTCCGCAAACGCAACCCCGACAAGCATCTCCTTCCCCAGGTGACGCCATACCGCTGCATTCTGGGATTTGCAGTCTTTCCCTACAGGACTGCACGTGGGAGCTTGAAACCATCAAGGGGGCGGAGCAATATGGATTTTAACACCATCGAGGCAGGTCTGCCTACGCCACAGCAAAGCAAGCAGATGAGATGGAGCGCTGAAGAAGGCACACATGCCGAAATGCATTCGCAAAGGACATCTCTTTAATAAAGTGCTTCTTTGTATCCTCTGCATGGGTAACTATTTCTTTTCATCGGAGAAGAACTTTCACTAATATTTCCATGCGACTGCCAGGACGCATTGCAGTTTACCCCCGCAGTACTAAGAGGTCAGGGCGTTCTGGCTTGCTCATCCGAGCATTCCTTCACTTCGATTGCGTTAGCAATTCCGCCCATGAACCCACCAGGACACCGGGACGACGCAGCGGTTAGGATGTATTTCACTTCCTTTCTGGGGGACCAGGACTCCTGTGCACACCCCCGACACGAATTCCCGGCTGAGAGGTGACTGCGGATTCCAATGCAGGGGACCCGAGGGGGCGCTGGATTATCGTTTTGCCCTACCTGCCATCATGTTTGGAGTCTGTGCCTGCCATCGGTTTCCTCTCCGCAAACGCAACCCCGACAAGCATCTCCTTCCCCAGGTGACGCCATACCGCTGCATTCTGGGATTTGCAGTCTTTCCCAACAGGACTGCACGTGGGAGCTTGAAACCATCAAGGGGGCGGAGCAATATGGATTTTAACACCATCGAGGCAGGTCTGCCTACGCCACAGCAAAGCAAGCAGATGGGATGGAGCGCTGAAGAAGGCACACATGCCGAAATGCATTCGCAAAGGACATCTCTTTAATAAAGTGCTTCTTTGTATCCTCTGCATGGGTAACTATTTCTTTTCATCGGAGAAGAACTTTCACTAATATTTCCATGCGACTGCCAGGACGCATTGCAGTTTACCCCCGCAGTACTAAGAGGTCAGGGCGTTCTGGCTTGCTCATCCGAGCATTTCTTCACTTCGATTGCGTTAGCAATTCCGCCCATGAACCCACCAGGACACCGGGACGACGCAGCGGTTAGGATGTATTTCACTTCCTTTCTGGGGGACCAGGACTCCTGTGCACACCCCCGACACGAATTCCCGGCTGAGAGGTGACTGCGGATTCCAATGCAGGGGACCCGAGGGGGCGCTGGATTATCGTTTTGCCCTACCTGCCATCATGTTTGGAGTCTGTGCCTGCCATCGGTTTCCTCTCCGCAAACGCAACCCCGACAAGCATCTCCTTCCCCAGGTGACGCCATACCGCTGCATTCTGGGATTTGCAGTCTTTCCCTACAGGACTGCACGTGGGAGCTTGAAACCATCAAGGGGGCGGAGCAATATGGATTTTAACACCATCGAGGCAGGTCTGCCTACGCCACAGCAAAGCAAGCAGATGGGATGGAGCGCTGAAGAAGGCACACATGCCGAAATGCATTTGCAAAGGACATCTCTTTAATAAAGTGCTTCTTTGTATCCTCTGCATGGGTAACTATTTCTTTTCATCGGAGAAGAACTTTCACTAATAATTCCATGCGACTGCCAGGACGCATTGCAGTTTACCCCCGCAGTACTAAGAGGTCAGGGCGTTCTGGCTTGCTCATCCGAGCATTTCTTCACTTCGATTGCGTTAGCAATTCCGCCCATGAACCCACCAGGACACCGGGACGAAGCAGCGGTTAGGATGTATTTCACTTCCTTTCTGGGGGACCAGGACTCCTGTGCACACCCCCGACACGAATTCCCGGCTGAGAGGTGACTGCGGATTCCAATGCAGGGGACCCGAGGGGGAGCTGGATTATCGTTTTGCCCTACCTGCCATCATGTTTGGAGTCTGTGCCTGCCATCGGTTTCCTCTCCGCAAACGCAACCCCGACAAGCATCTCCTTCCCCAGGTGACGCCATACCGCTGCATTCTGGGATTTGCAGTCTTTCCCTACAGGACTGCACGTGGGAGCTTGAAACCATCAAGGGGGCGGAGCAATATGGATTTTAACACCATCGAGGCAGGTCTGCCTACGCCACAGCAAAGCAAGCAGATGGGATGGAGCGCTGAAGAAGGCACACATGCCGAAATGCATTCGCAAAGGACATCTCTTTAATAAAGTGCTTCTTTGTATCCTCTGCATGGGTAACTATTTCTTTTCTTCGGAGAAGAACTTTCACTAATTTTTCCATGCGACTGCCAGGACGCATTGCAGTTTACCCCCGCAGAACTAAGAGGTCAGGGCGTTCTGGCTTGCTCATCCGAGCATTTCTTCACTTCGATTGCGTTAGCAATTCCGCCCATGAACCCACCAGGACACCGGGACGACGCAGCGGTTAGGATGTATTTCACTTCCTTTCTGGGGGACCAGGACTCCTGTGCACACCCCCGACACGAATTCCCGGCTGAGAGGTGACTGCGGATTCCAATGCAGGGGACCCGAGGGGGCGCTGGATTATCGTTTTGCCCTACCTGCCATCATGTTTGGAGTCTGTGCCTGCCATCGGTTTCCTCTCCGCAAACGCAACCCCGACAAGCATCTCCTTCCCCAGGTGACGCCATACCGCTGCATTCTGGGATTTGCAGTCTTTCCCTACAGGACTGCACGTGGGAGCTTGAAACAATCAAGGGGGCGGAGCAATATGGATTTTAACACCATCGAGGCAGGTCTGCCTACGCCACAGCAAAGCAAGCAGATGGGATGGAGCGCTGAAGAAGGCACACATGCCGAAATGCATTCGCAAAGGACATCTCTTTAATAAAGTGCTTCTTTGTATCCTCTGCATGGGTAACTATTTCTTTTCATCGGAGAAGAACTTTCACTAATATATATATATATATGTAAGTAGAGCTCTTGAGGCGGAAAGCCGAGAGCAGGACTTTTTTAAAGATTACTTTTAAAAATTGTTTACTGTGATACTGTGTTTTTAAAAACAACTATAGTCTTCCTCTTGGCTCCCCACGTGACTCCCTCCCCGCGCAGCCGAGTCAGGCGCTGCAGCGGGTCGCAGGCGAATCGCCGGGACCCCAGGGCCACGCCCATTGAAACAGGCCACGCCCCTTCACTACAAAAGCGTGCCTTCCTCGCCAGCGCTTGTTGTAAGTAGAGCTCTTGAGGCGGAAAGCCGAGAGCAGGACTTTTTTAAAGATTACTTTTAAAATTGTTTACTGTGATACTGTGTTTTTAAAAACAACTATAGTCTACCTCTTGGCTCCCCACGTGACTCCCTCCCCGCGCAGCCGAGTCAGGCGCTGCAGCGGGTCGCAGGCGAATCGCCGGGACCCCAGGGCCACGCCCATTGAAACAGGCCACACCCCCCTTATCTCGTCATATAAGGATGTGCTGGTTTCGGAGGCGCAGCGGACAGGCGCAGCGGGCGCGCCGGTGGTGCGCCGAAGGCGCGCCAAAGGCAAGCCCGTCTGCGCCCGTCCGCGCCCAGACGGGACCAGGGGCCACAAACCCTGGTTCCCCCACCTTTCAGGGCAGGACATACAGCTCGGCAGCCATATACAGCATAGGAAGCACAGCTGCTGTCCAGTGCACTCACATCTATGCACCTACAGAGCTCCCCCCCCGTTGCCCTGACTGCAAACACTCCTTTTGCAACACCTCCCCGTCGGCCTCGTCACAGAAATACTGTATGTATGCGTTAAATTGCCGATCACTGCCAAAGCATAGCACACAAATTGCTATGCTGCTCGAGGAGCACAAGCCAGATGCGATTTTCCTGACCGAGACTTGGCTCACTGCTCAATCTGAGCCAGATATAGTCTCAGCCTTACCCGCTGGTTACCATAGATTGGACAGGCCGGAAGGGAGAGGCGGAGGTCTGGCAATCATACTAAAGGACCAGTATTGTTGCCGTACTACAGCGGAAACTATCCCTGAGTGCGAGAGTGTAGAATTTTGCATAGAGTTTAATGCTAACAGTTCATTCTCCGGCACTTTGATTTACTGCCCCCCTGAGCCAGCAAAATTGTTCCATAGATCTCTCCCAGAGATTATAGCAAAAAAAATTCTGTCTTCTGCCAACCATACGGTCTTAGGGGACCTCAATTTCCATTTTAATTCCCCTTCAGACCACATCGCTAAGGAACTAATAGATGACCTAGGAGCTCTTCAACTGTCCCAGCTGGTTACAGCCCGACCCATGAAAAGGGTAATTTACTCGACCCAATTTTTAGCAATTGCACTGACCTGACTGTCGACCAACCCACCCCCCTCCCATGGTCGGACCATTTTTTGGTCCCGTTCACCTGGGTTACTCAAAAAAAAAACAGTTACCCCCCCAAGTCACAACCAGGAGGAACTGGTCAAAACTCCCCTTGGAATCCTGGACGCACAACCTGGACTCCACTCGTCCACCCCCCTGCCCAGACCCCAATGTGGCAAACGAAAACTATGTAAGCTGGATCGCGAATTCGTTAGATACGATCCTCCCTCTTCGCAGATCCTCCTCAAAGAGAATGCAGAAATCAGCTCCCTGGTTCTCCGACTCTCTAAGAGAGCTAAAACGCCTTTGTAGGCAACGAGAGAGAGCCTGGCGATTAGACTTCCTCCCGGAAAAAAAGGCATCCTACAAAGAGGCGATCAAAGCCTACAGAGAAGGGGTCAGGGCGGCCCAGGCAACCTTTTACTCTGACAAAATTTTGGAAGCCAAATCCAAGCCCAAGGAAATTTTCCACATAATAAAACAATGCACCAGTGTCAACACTGCTCCCCCCCGAACAAAACTCAGGACCAATGCAATGAGCTTGCGGAATTCTTTCACAATAAAGTCTTGAAAATCTACTCCACCTTCCCAACAGTAGCCACAACCCCCGATGGGACTGACCTACCCCCCCCCCCAGACTCCCTCTTCCCCCAGACCAGCCAACTCTTGAGCACTTCCCTCCTCTGGACCTTGACACCCTTGGCAAAGTGGCACGCCAAGTTAAGTCGGGCTCTCCACGCGACCCAGCCCCACCGGAAGCCCTGATGCAGGCATGCCAAACCACCCTGACTGTAATCTTGGAGCTTCTAAACTCGTCCATATCCGCATGCACAGTCCCCACAGCTTGGAAGCAAGCCATGGTGCGGGCGCTGTTGAAAAAACCCAACCTGGACCCTGACTATCACTCCAGTTACCGCCCCATCTCATTCCTCCCATGGGCAAGCAAGATGCTGGAGAAATATATAAATGCCCAGCTGGTCCAGTTCCTAGAGAACTACTCTCTATTACATACGTCCCAGACAGGCTTCAGACCGAAGCATGGCACTGAAACCGCCTTGTTAGCGGTCACCGAAGAATCTCGAAGGGTACTGGATCAGGGAGGATCAGTGGCAGTGATCCTCCTTGATCTAAGTGCTGCCTTCGATACGGTCAGCTATGCCACCTTGCTGAACCGTCTCTATGACATCGGAGTATCAGGTGACGCATTAAGGTGGTTCGACTCTTTCCTGTCCGATAGATCTTTCCAGATCTTCGACGGTGACACAGTGTCATCCAGCAAACCACTCAGCTGTGGAGTACCGCAGGGCTCCTCCCTGAGCCCTGCGCTATTTAATGTATATATGAAACCGCTGGCTGGGGTCGTCGAACCATACGGCATTAAAGTCGTGTCGTACGCCGACGACACTCAGCTAGTGGTTTCATTGGCCCAAGAGAACAACAGGCAATCCCCGGTAGGCCTGCTGAAATGCTTAGAGGACGTCAAGGAGTGGATGACCAACTCCTCCCTCAAATTGAACGGAGAAAAAACAGAGCTCATGCTTCTAGGTCCAGCCTCGCCAGTACCTTTCACTTCCTTGTGGCCCCGCGGTCTGGGCGCTCCCCCCACCCCTAAGGAAAATGTAAAGAGCCTAGGAGTGTGGTTGGACAAAAAGCTCTCCTTCTCCACCCAGGCCACCAAGTTGTCCGCCACATGCTTCGGCCTACTCAGAACCTTGAGGAAGGTCCTCCCGCTTTTACCTCTGGAAGCTAAAAAGGTGGCAGTACAAGGCCTCATCCAGTCCCGCCTGGACTCAAACAACGCCCTATACGTAGGGGCCCCTGAGATGACCCTCCGGAAGCTGCAGGTGGTACAAAACTGCGCAGCACGTACCCTGCTACAGATTCCGCGAACCCAGTCAGCCAGACCTGGACTAAAAAGTCTGCACTGGCTGCCAGTGAGGCAGAGAGTGGCATTTAAGGCGCTATGCATTGCGCATCGGGCCTTCTGGAAGACAGGCCCAGTAATTAATGACAACCTTGTCATCCCCTACCACCCAAACAGGAACCTCCGGTCCACGGAGGCATTCTTGGCAGTTGTTCTTAGAGTAAAGAGAGCCAGGACCGGGGGTAGGCTGTTCTCCTTGAACACCGCTAAGCTCTGGAATGCTCTCCCCCTCCCACTTCGGTCCAACCCAGATCTGCTCTTGTTCCGAAAAAAGCTGAAAACACTACTGTTTGCCAAATCCTCTGAGTTCTAACTCCTCTGCTCCGTCACATCTCTACTTCAATTCAGCGCTTGGACGCCCGTGGGCAGCAACCGCGCTTAACAAATTTATTTACAATTTACAATATATATATATATATAAAGCTACAAACTCCTCTCAGGTAATAAGTACCTGCAAAAGATGGCAGCACTCTTTGGGGTAGGTTTCCAATCAGTTTATTTTGAAAGGAGGAAACCACGGCACATCAGGACGTGTTTCGGCACACAGCCTTTGTCAATTGTGGCACAAACGGTGCTGCGGCCGCCATCATAATATTACAATTTTCACTCACATGTGTTTTCGGCCAAAAACAGAGAAAGAGGACTGTTTGTTATTGCTCGACATAATGTCGCCATCTTAGAGTATCTGCACATACGGTTACGTTTACCATGCAATGACTATTACTCCACTTTAGTAGACATTTACCAAAAATATGTCCAGTGAAGCACAAAATCTACCGGGCATATTACCAAGCAATAGCGATAATTATAGCTATTGCTTGGTTAGCGTGAAAAAATTATCGCCGAGCTGCGGCGATTTTTATTGCAGATAAACCTTGGTATTACCAAGGTTTATCGCAAATGCGATAAAAATCGGCCCCAATGCATGAATATCGCTGAAAAGTCAGCGATATTCATGCATTAGCGAGCTAATGCTCTTAGCCATGTTATCCACCTCCCATTGGATAACATGGCTAAGAACTGCTCAGGGCAGGTGTTAGCTTTTGGAGATATTCGCACTTAGCGCGAATATCTCCAAAAGTTGGTAATAGGAGATAGCGATGTTAGCGACTGTTTCCAGTCGCAAACATCTTGGCACACCCACTTTGCATGTCATTAGTGATAAATATCACTGACATACAAAGTGGGGCCCAAGATGGTCGCTATTTCCTACTAGCTGTCGCTAACTGGTGTTAGCGACAGCTAGGTAATAGGGAGATAATTTTATCTCCGCTTTCTTGGCTTTTAAAGCCAAAAAAGCGGAGATAAACCCCCTTGATAATATGCCCCTACATCTTTGGAAATGCCCCCGTATATACACATAATATACACAAATCAATCTCGCCCTGGATGGGCATGGTCCCTTTTCCCTATTGTTCCGAAAACATTAATAATTTCAAGCATGATACACCAAATTCATCATAAAGAGAGAATGTATCCTATATGATCACTGAAAAATAGTTAATAACATCCATATGTACTCTTCTGAACATATTGCAGATAAACCGAATCAAATTAGCTCAACACATACAAAATCAATTCATTAGCCTAGATGTATCACTAATTCTTCACTACTTTGAAAGCCTGACGGACTCTTGCACTGTAAATCAATGATATATTGAGATTCCAAGCGTCTGAGTCTCAATAAACGGTCCCCTCCTCTAGGATTGACTGGGACACTGTCCAGACAAAAGTACACCAATAGATCCCTATTGTGATTATGTACTTTATTATAGTGTCTTGCTACGTGGTATGCCTCGTCTATGTTATTGATAGCTCTCATATATTCTAATATACGTATTTTGACAGGATCAATGTTGCTGCCAACGTATCTCAGCCCGCAAGGACAAATTAAACAGTAGATTGCATAGGCAGTAGAACATGTAGGAAATTTCGTTATTTTCTTGGGTGTCTGCAGACCAGGCACGTTGTAAGTCAATGTACGTTTACTATTTTTACAAGCTTTGCACCGACCACAAGGATAGAAACCATTAAGTGGTCTAAGAGAGGAAAGAACAGGTTTGACATCATGATGGCTATGTACTAAATGATCTTGTAAAGCTCTAGCTTTCTTAAAGGTGTATAATGGGTTGGCAGGTAAGTCATCTTTAATGACATTGTCAGTCAAAAGGATATTCCAATTTTTACGCAATATCCGTTTGAGTTGACCCGCATCATCCGAGAAAGTTGTGATCATTCTGAAGGTACCTTTGTCAGGATCTTTCTTGACTTTGGTGACTAACAGATCCTTTCTCTCAATAGCCTTCACTCTTGATAAAGCATGTGATAAGACTACCTGGCTGTAGCCTCTCACTTTGAAACGTTGTATGCTGGATAAAGCAGCTATCTCAAATTCCCAGATATTTGAGCAGTTCCTTTTAAGCCTCAAAAGTTCTCCGTAAGGGAGCACCCCTGTTCGACAAGCACCCGCTTGTGTGTGCGGCAGGCTGGTGTTCTGGGAGCTGTCTATATATATATATATTCACAGAAAAAACCATAGGTTATAGACCATATATAGTTAGGAATTTGCATTTACAAAACCTTGAAAATTCACTGAAAAAACCATAGGTTATAGACCATATATAGTTAGGGATTAGCATTTAAAAAACCTTATTTTATTTGCACAAAACCATTGAAATTCCATATATAGTTAGTTGCACTAACTATATATCGCGGACCCGCAATCCACTGCTAATGATGTCACATATTACATCATTCATGACATGGTCAGTGACATCACTGATGACATCACTGATGACATCTCAAATGACATCACTGATGACATCACTGATGACATCTCAAATGACATCACTGATGACATCACTGACATCTCATTTGACATTACTGATTACATCACTGATGATATCATTTATGTGATAATACATCTTCAGACTCTAATATAACCTTTGATACACTCAGTGTAAACAGGCACTCACAGACTGTCACACATCCATGGAATTACTCACACACCTATTCAGTCATGCAAAGAATCAATCACATCTCCATTTCCTTAACTATACAGTTATACACACCTTACTTATTCAAACATATACTAACACATATTTACTCTCTTATACAATCCTTGATACAAGTTCACAATGATTCATACAGCCACTCTCACATTCACTGACTCTTATGTTCAGTTATTTATATATGTCAACTCTCACATGGAGTGTGTTTTACATATGTACTTACTTTGACATGTAGAACTGAGATATCCATTCACTCACCAATATACTCATGCACACAGTCAACTGTCCATACAACTGTTTCTACATGCACTTTTGAACCCATACACCTAGGGAATCAACCGCTCACACATCTATGCACAGAGTTATACACCTCCCAGCCACCCACACACACACTCAGTCTCCCATACAAATACTTGGGCAACCATTCAATAACCCATATAGTTACTGATATAGCTACTGATTTAAACATGCAGCAGTTTACAGAAGAACATAAATATTGATTGCCAAATTAAGACACTTTAATCACTAACCCATGCACTCAGTGAGACACATTTAATCATTCTCTCATACAGTCAGTCATGCACCTACTAAATCCTTCATCCAGACACTTATACATCCACTCATTCTTCAATATGTAAGACATATTTTAACTTTACAGAAACATACAGTCACTGGGTGTTGTCATCAGTGATGTCATCAGTGATGTCATTTGAGATGTCATCAGTGATGTCATCAGTGATGTCACTGACCATGTCATGAATGATGTAATATGTGACATCATTAGCAGTGGATTGCGGGTCCGCGATATATAGTTAGTGCAACTAACTATATATGGAATTTCAATGGTTTTGTGCAAATAAAATAAGGTTTTTTAAATGCTAATCCCTAACTATATATGGTCTATAACCTATGGTTTTTTCAGTGAATTTTCAAGGTTTTGTAAATGCAAATTCCTAACTATATATGGTCTATAACCTATGGTTTTTTCTGTGAATTTCATTGGTTTTTTAAAAGCTAATATCTATAGCTGTAAAATATATTCTTTATTAAGTGACGTATCACGTAGCCCGTGAGACGCCTCATGATGCATCGCATAACCGTGACGTATCGTCTCTGCAGCGCAAACCAAACCCAAAACGTAAGCGCGCCAGAACACGCTTAAAGATATATATATATTTTTTTAACCTTAATTAGACAAAATCCACACGTGCACATATCACAAACGTTCAAAAAACACAATATGTCGGACTCCCGTTACGCTGCCGGTTAGCTGCCCGGTTAACGTACCAGGAAGCACCTTTACCGCGAAAAATCGCAATTTTTTTTTTTCACCCCCCAGGGAACTTTAATAGCCCCCTCATCAATCCTAGGGGTTCAGGAGGGGTCTGCCTTACCCCTTTCATTCATTTACACCTTTTTTTTTTCCACCTCTTGTCTCTCGATCCCACAGAGAGACAAGATGGCGGCCGCTCCAGACTGTTTACAATGATAACAGCCAATCAGCTTCTCCTCAGACTCCCGTTACACTGCCGATTAGCTTCCCGGTAGCTGCCCGGTTAGCTGCCCAGTTTGCGTACCAAGACGCGTCTCTACGGCGAAAAAATCGGATTTTTTTGTTTGTTTTTTTTGGGCCCCACGTGGCTTTATAATATCCCCCTCATAAATCCTAGGGGGTCAGAAGGGGTCTACCTTGCCCTCTTTCCTTCATTTCCCCCTTTGTTTTGGCCTCCTCTTGTCTCTCGATCCTACCGAGAGACAAGATGGCGGCCGCTCCGGACTGTTTACAATATTGACAGCCAATCAGCTACTCCTCAGACTCCCGTTACACTGCCGGTTAGCTTCCCGGTTAGCTTCCCGGTTAGCTGCCCGGTTCGCGTACCAAGACGCGTCTCTACGGCGAAAAATCGGATTTTTTTTTTTTTTTGGGTTACACTGCCGGTTAGCTTCCCGGTTAGCTGCCCGGTTAGCTGCCCGGTTCGCGAACCAAGACGCGTCTCTACGGCGAAAAAATCGGATTTTTTTTTTTTGGGTTACACTGACGGTTAGCTTCCCGGTTAGCTGCCCGGTTAGCTGCCCGGTTCGCGAACCAAGACGCGTCTCTACGGCGAAAAAATCGGATTTTTTTTTTTTTTTGGGTTACACTGACGGTTAGCTTCCCGGTTAGCTGCCCGGTTAGCTGCCCGGTTCGCGAACCAAGACGCGTCTCTACGGCGAAAAAATCGGATTTTTTCTTTTTTTTTTTTGGGCCCGGCGTGGCTCTATAATATCCCCCTCATCAATCCTAGGGGGTCAGAAGGGGTCTACCTTGCCCCCTTTCCTTCATTTCCCCCTTTGTTTTGGCCTCCTCTTGTCTCTCGATCCTACCGAGAGACAAGATGGCGGCCGCACCGGACTGTTTAGAATGTTGACAGACACCGGAGAGCCAATCAGCTTCGCTTCGCAAAGTTCCGATACGCGAAAAGTTCGCGAACCGGAGCGCTGCCCGGAGCGCTGTTACAGATATATATCTTGATTTAAACGTTAATTTCTCAAAATCCACTGAAGCACATATATTGAGACCTAGCAAAGGCACATCGGGCTAACAGTCCCTACAATTTTGCCAAGTTTCGTGGAAATCCATTCAGCCGTTCGGGCTAAAAGTGAGTCCAACCGCCCTATGGAAATTAACATGGGAAAAACGCGTTTTGGGACCCCCCTTTTTTCTCGGCCCCCCCTTGACGAACCCCCCCCAAATTTTCAGGAGCTGCTCAGAAACAAAATGTGCCATTTTCCTGAAAATTTCAGCCGATTCCGTCCACAAACGCCAAAGTTATTAGACATAGAATTTTCAAAAGTCCCATAGGAAAAAAATCCTAACTATATATACCTACTGGCTATCGCCAGTAGGTAATATATATTACCTACTGGCTATCGCCAGTAGGTATATATAGTTAGGATTATTTCTCTATGGAACTTTTGAAAATTCTATATCTAATAACTTTGGCGTTTGTGGACGGAATTGGCTGAAATTTTCAGGAAAATGGCACATTTTGTTTCTGAGCAGCCCCTGAAAATTTGGGTGGGTTTCGAAAAAGGGGGGGCCGAGAAAAAAGGGGGGTCCCAAAACGCGTTTTTCCCATGTTAATTTCCATAGGGCGTTTGGCCTCACTTTTAGCTCGAACGGCTGAATGGATTTGCACGAAACTTGGCAAAATTGTAGGGACTGTTAGCCCGATGTGCCTTTGCTAGGTCTCAATATATGTGCTCCAGTGGATTTTGAGAAATTAACGTTCAAAACAACATATATATCTGTAACAGCGCTCCGGGCTGCGGTCCGGTCCGCTTACTTTTCGCGAAACGGAACTTTGCGATGCGAAGCTGATTGGCTTTCCGGTGTCTGTCAACATTCTAAACAGTCCGGAGCGGCCGCCATCTTATCTCTCGGTAGGATCGAGAGAGAAGAAGAGGTGAAAAACGAAGGGGGAATTTAATGAAAGGGGGCAAGGTATACCCCTCTTGACCCCCTAGGAATGATGTTGGGGTTATTAAAGGGTCCCGTGGGGAAAATTAAAAAAAAATGATTTTTCACGGTAGAAGCGCTTCCCGGGCCGCGAATTGGGCCGCAAACTGGTAGCGAAACGGGAATTCGCCATTTTGTGTTTCGTTTTAATTAAATTACTAGGTATAAGGGGGTGCGGGAGACGTATCCTGATCCCTTATGTTTTCTGAGGGTGGCTGAGGAGGCTCATATATGTTGATACATGTCTTCCAGCGGCTGTGCGTGAGCTTTTTTTTTTTTTGCTGCATGACGTCTGTTAACGTTCGATTTGATGGAAATCAGGAAGTGTTGACCGCCAGTTTGTCAGTGCGATAAAATATTTTGTTATAAAGGAATCCTTATTGATAAACATTGTCTGCGCCATCTTGCCTTTTTTCCAATGCCACAATTTTGTCGTGCACGGCAGCCATTTTAGATGCCTTGACCAGACCCACTCTCTGCACGCCACCGATCCTCAGCATGGCTCCCCACCCTCGCAAGCATCTCCCCCACGCACTGGTCACCCCCGCTCTCTCTCTCATGCATGGGCCATAAACTTCCCCCCATCTGCGCTGCTCTTCCCTGAGAATCACACCCTGTGCCCGCCCGACACCTCCCTTTCACCCTATTCACTACCGCACCCTCTGACACTCCTCTTCCTCTGTGTCCGATTGTCCAGGCCGGTCCCAGGCTATCACCTAGCCCTGCGGATGTAGTTTATGGCCCCAGCTGTAGAGAATCCAGACATGCCAACCCTCCCGATTCAGGCGTGAGACTACCGATTTCAGTGCTAGTCTCCCGCCTCCCGATTCCTGCAAGCAAAAACCCGGGGGCATATTACCAACAACTAGCGATAATTTTTGTCTCTAACTTGTTTAGAGACAAAAATTATCGCCTATCGCAAATGCGATAAAAAACGGCCGCAATGCATGAATATCGCTGAAAAGTCAGCGATATTCATGCATTATCGAGCAAATGCTCTTAGCCATGTTATCCACCTCCCATTGGATAACATGGCTAAGAACTGCTCAGGGCAGGTGTTAGCTTTTGGAGATATTCGCGCTTAGCGCGAATATCTCCAAAAGTTGGTAATAGGAGATAGCGATGTTAGGGACTGTTTCCAGTCGCTAACATCTTGGCACGCCCACTTTGCATGTCATTAGTGATAAATATCACTGACATGCAAAGCGGGGCCCAAGATGGTCGCTATCTCCTTTTAGCTGTCACTAACTGGTGTTAGCGACAGCTTGGTAATAGGGAGATAATTTTATCTCCGCTTTCTTGGCTTTTAAAGCCAAAAAAGCGGAGATAAACCCCCTTGATAATATGCCCCACAATTCCTCGGGGGTTTCAGCTGACAGGGCTTGGTATTGTGTTACGTGCTAATTCTTCCAGGAAACGTCAGAGGGCCGATGCAGGGGCTCTAGAAGGGGTGATAAACCATTTAAGCCTCATGAACAAGCGCATGGTCTTTTAAAGATCTGTGAAGTACTCGGGGCGGCGGTGTGTGTGTGCCCTCTTTCAGGAGCGGGCGGGGGGGGGCACTGCCAGCAACTTGCCAGGCCAGGCAGTGTTCAACACTTGCATCACCCTTTCTCTGCCTGCTATTGCGCTCCATGCTTCGGAAAGGTAAGAAAAAGAGCGTGCATTTGAGTTTGAAATGTCCGATCCTGTAGCAGTACACTTGCAAAGCCCACACATGACAATAACCCGATTCAAGGGCCCATTCACCCGATTTTTTAAAAATATATAGCACTCCAACAAAGTAGGATTATAAAACTTTATTAACTTATAAATATAACGAACGCAACAAAAACTGTAAATACATTTAAACATTTTTTGGCAAAAAGAAGCAACAATGGTCAGTAGCTGTCTTTTGTGCGAATAGTCCCAAGGCAGCACAACGTGCTGAGTTCTGGACGGCACCCAGGTGATGTCACCTGGGTGCCGCACTTGTTTTTGGTTTCCTACAATGCAGCTCAGAAAAACAGCGTGGGGTGTCCCGGGTGGTGCGGGCGGAGGCCTCGTCAGTAGCGGTCTGTTGTGCGAATAGTCCCAAGGCAGCAGAACGCGCTGAGATGTGGATGGCACCCAGGTGATGTCCAGTAAACTGCCGCACTGGTTTTGGTATCCTACAATGCTGCTCCGAAAAACGGCGTGGGGCGCCCCGGGGGGGGCGTGGGGGAGGCGGCGTGAACGGGCCTCCCCAGGTGGCGGCCATGCAGCTGAGTTGCGCCCGCTCTTGCGGCTACAGCGTCTCGCTCACCATGTAGTTGAGTTGCGCCCACTCTTGCAGTGCAGCGATAGGCGGCTGCCACAGGACTCTTAAAATGGCGGACGGCTCTTCGGATTTGGGCCTGGTCCACTAAAATGGCGCTGGGACACCTTGGAACTCGGACGCTTGCCTGCTAGGGCTTGGGCTCCATTCTCGAAAGCGTCCCCTCAGCCGTGAAGATTCTACAAAAGTCTTGGGGGCCCTCGACTCCTGCAGGCTTCCGGTGGGGAGCTGCTACCATGATTGCTCGCGGAATGACCACGACGGAGCCACGAGATGGTGGTGCTCTCATGCTGACGCCAGCTTCAGTCTGAATCATCCAGAAACAAGGTGGGGCTTTCATCGTTTGGGGAAAAAAAATGTTCTAAACCAATGAAAAGTGTTATTTTTAGGTCATATGACCAAGCCTTCCATCATTAGGAAACCAAAAGTAAAATGAACCAATGAAAAGTTTTATAAACAAGTCACATGACCTGTTATGCGGCATAGGTCTATAAAAAGCGTAGAAAATCCGTTGGCACGTGAGGCGGCGTCAGTAGCGGACCGATGTGCGAATAGGCCGAAGGCAGCACAACGCGCCGAGATCCGGAGGGCACCGAGTTGGTGTCCAGCAAGTTGCTGCACTGGTGTGGCTATCCTACAATGCTGCGCCGAAAGTCGGCGTGGGGCGCCCCGTTGGCCTGTAAGATCGCGTCAGTCAGTGGGGGCTGTGTGTCTCCCCCAAGATGGAGGCTCCTCGGCTGCAGTGGGGCGCCCCTTAGCGTTTCACTCGCCGTCCAACTGAGTTGCGTCCGCACTTGCGGCTACAGTAGGCCGAAGGCAGCACAACGCGCCGAGATCCGGATGGCACCGAGGTGGTGTCCAGCAAGTTGCCGCACTGGTGTGGCCATCCTACAATGCTGCGCCGAAAGACGGCGTGTCCAGCTGAGTTGTGGTCACTCTTGCGGTACAGTGACTCGAACGCGCCAAGATCCGGATGGCACCGAGGTGGTGTCCAGCAAATTGCCGCACTGGTGTGGCCATCCTACAATGCTGCGCCGAAAGACGGCGTGTCCAGCTGAGTTCCGGTCACTCTTGCGGTACAGTGACTCGAACGCGCCGAGATCCGGATGGCACCGAGGTGGTGTCCAGCAAGTTGCCGCACTGGTGTGGCCATCCTACAATGCTGCGCCGAAAGTCGGCGTGGGGTGCCCCGTTGGCTTATGAGGTGATGTCAGTAGTGGACCGATGTGTGAATAGGTCGGAACCAGCACAAGGCGCCAAGATCCGGATGGCAAGTCCTGGATGTTGAGTGCCATAGTTGAGAGTTCTGAGCAGTGTTTGTAAGACTGTCTGAAGCTTATTTGCACCTGCTGCAGCTTCATTATTGCCCTGGTGTGGCCAAAGATCGCCCATGACATAGGCGGCCTGCTGCCGAGGTCCGGCGGAACTTTTTTCCTTTTCTTTTCTGCATCTTGTCCCATAATCCTTTTGACCTGAAGACACGACCAGGTCCCTGAATGTGTGCAGGGGGACGTTATTGATTGAATCAAAATGGCGGCTTCACACAAAGCTGACTCAAGCGTTGCTGTTGATGCTATACAGACAAAAATTGGTTTTCAGTTTGTACATTCTTCAGGATTTTTTTTTCCATCCAAGGCTGATTAAGAGTTTGTAGAACAATGGCTTCAGATTTTCAACATACTACTCTTCAACATTCTTCCTAAATGTAACAATGTGAGACTCACTAGGAGAACGGCTGTTTATCTTTCCTTTCAAAATGCTGCCAACAATATTTTCTGAATGGAAGACACCATCTTGTAGCATAAAGGGCCGAAAGGGTTTCTGGTCTGGCCGATGGTTGGTGGAGACATTTTGACTATATCTTGCACCTGCCCGGCCTCGCCCAAAATGGCGCCGGTATAAATGGGACTCGTAACTCCTTGTTGTGTACTGGTTGAACAACCTTGATATTATGAGATATGAATGCAGTTTTGATACTCATGGCGGGTGGGGACGAGAATTGATTGAATATTTCGACATCCCTATTGATATTAAGTTCTGATGTGTTATTGATTACTGTACTATTGAAAGTTCGAATTAACGTCACCCATGGTACTTGCCCGCAAATGTATATCTAGATAATTTTTTTGTAAGTGGCCCTGTCGTATTTTAATTACAAAATGTACGTCCACCGATTCCGCAACTGTTAGACACCTTAGTTCTTGCAACCTAATGGCCCGCTCGTTACGTTCCTCTACAGTGTAAATGTCTCCTCATCATATACGATTTCAGTTTGCTCCGTGGCCGGCCCACTTGGTTATAGGCCCGTATTTGTATACTGACATTTTGACAATAAAGGTTTTTAAAACAAAACATGGTAGTAGTATTTACATTGGTAAAGTTTTTACTTTTAGTCACTGTTTTCGAATCAGTAAAAGGCAAGTGAAATAAAGCAGTCCAATTACATGACGGATAAAAGGTATAATACGTAGGAATGCAGTAAAGATAAATGGTCAAGGGCAGTTGTGTTTTCCACTCCTGCAACATAAAGTGATCGATAAGAATCTGATAATCAGGCGTATCGGCGACTAAGACAGCAGGCCGAGCCTCTTTTACTCAACGGCTCTGTCATGGGACGAAGAAACGCCCTTTTTCTCGAAAAAGGAATATATTTTACTTGCAGGACAGTTGTAAATTTTCCGGGAAAGTACATTAGCCTGGAACATTATAACATATATGTTTAAAAAAAAATAATGTTTGAAACCAATGAAAAGCGTAATTTTCAGGTCATATGACCAAGCTTTTCATCATTAAAATAACAAAAGTAAAATGAGCCAATGAAAAGTTTTATTAACAAGTCACATGACCTGTTATGCTTACGTTACGCGCTGCGCGCCGCGCCCCGGATCACTTCCGGGTGCGCTAACGCGGCGTGTCATATAACGCATTACGCGACAACGTAGGTCAAGAATATAGTCAAAATGTCTCCACCAACCAGCGTTCGGAACACAACCCCTTTCAGCAGTCCAAAAAGTTCTGTTAAATGACAATAGAGGGGAAAGGCAAAAAGAACCATCAGTCAAAGAGGGGAGGGCAAGTTCTTCTCTACCGGGTCATGTTGGGGCGCTACCGGAACTGATCGAATTGGTAGTCTACAGTGTTTCTGGATGTTTCAGACTGAAGCTGGCGTCAGCAGGAGAGCATCACCATCTCGTAGCTCCGTCGTGGCCATTCCACGAGCAATCATGGCAGCCGCTCCCCACCAGAAGCCTGCGGGAGTCGGGGGCCCCCAAAACTTTTGTAGAATCTTCACGGCTGAGGGGACGCTTTCGAGAATGGGACCCAAGCCCTATCAGGGAAGCGTCCGAGTTCCAAGGTGTCCCAGGGCCATTTTAGTGGACCACGCCCAAATCTGAAGAGCCGGCCGCCATTTTGAGAGTCCTGTGGCAGCCGCCTATCGTTGCATCGCAAGAGCGGGAGCAACTCAACTACATGGTGAGCGAGACGCTGTAGTCGCAAGAGCGGGCGGTAAACAGCTGAATGGCGGAAGAGGCACAGTGTAGCAAAAGCGGGCGGAATGGCAACTAAAACGGTAAAGGGGCGCCCCACTACAGCGTGTCTTCAGGTCAAACGGATTGTGGGACAAGGTCCAGAATAGAAGAGTCATCAAAAGGCAAAAAGTTCCGCCGGACCCCGGGAGCCGGCCGCCTATGTCGGGGGCGATCTCAGGCTACACCAGTGCTATAAGACTTGGGGAGGGGGTCGGAGCCAAGCGTCTTCTCCGAGTCCGTGCCATCACATCCCCCCTCGGGGGCCTCCGTCAAGCGGTTTAGGGAGGTACCATATCACATTGTTTTCAAATGCAGTCAGGTCCACAAACGGCCCCCACTTACTTTGAGAATAGTGAAGCTGCAGTACGTGCAAATAAGCTTCAGACAGTGTTACAAGCGCTTCTCAGAACTCTGAACTATGGCACCCAACATCCAGAACTTATGCCATTTGAGAATGGCAGTGACATCGAAGCAACTCAGAGTCCAAAATCATGAACGTACTTTCACGTATGAAAATCTTACTTGGGGAGGGGGCAGGAGCCAAGCGCCCCCTCCCAGTCCGCGCCACCACACCGTATGTTTTTAAATCTGAAGCCATCGTTCTACAAACTCAACCAACCTTGGATGAAAAAAACTAGAAGAATGTACAAACTGAAAACCAGTTTTGGTCTGCATAGCATCAGCAACAACGCTTGCTATCAGAGTGCATGAGTTTCATGCTCGATCGATTGAGCTAGCCGGATCGGGCAACAAAAAGTATAAAATAGTTATGTAAATAGTTATTTAATAAAATGTTTTACCCTGTTACTTTGCTGGTGTGTTGTATATATTTTTAATATTTGCATAGGGTTTGTCGTTATTTTGGGCGGGGTGGGTGACGGAGCCGAGCTGTCTTGCAGCCCTCATGGTGTGGAGCTCAGTTCATCTCACTATTTTGTATTTCTCATGAAGGGTTGTTCCTAATGTTTCTATTTTAGCGAGGTCAAAAAGAGATCCAATTAGTGGCCTACTGATTTTTCTCGATTACTTTTATTTTTTTACACGATTTTTCACTATCCGCAAAGACTAAACAGAGTATTGCGACTTTGTGCTTGTTTGTAAATAGAGAATGAACCAAAGAGAATCAATTGTAAAACAGTAAATGCTTGGATAACAATCAATCAAATGGAGAGACAAGCAGGCTTGACGGATTACAACGGGGGTAAAGGCCTGCGTTAACTACCCTTCACTATCTGCAAAGAGAGAGTACTACTAAGAGAAAAGAGGGGAGGGGGGTGCAGCGTTCAAAGCACATCAGCGTGCATAAACACGAAAAAGTTTTTACCTATCACGTACTTGACATTTGACAGCTTTTGATATTTGCTATTAAAAAACCATTGACATTCACAGAAAAAACCATAGGTTATAGACCATATATAGTTAGGAATTTGCATTTACAAAACCTTATTTTACTCACACAAAACCATTGAAATTCCATATATAGTTAGTTGCACTAACTATATATCGCGCACCCGCAATCCACTGCTGATGATGTCACATATTACATCATTCATGACATGGTTAGTGACATCACTGATGACATCACTGATGACATCTCAAATGACATCACTGATGACAACATCCAGTGACTGTATGTTTCTGTAAAGTTAAAATATGTCTTACATATTGAAGAATGAGTGGATGTATAAGTGTCTGGAAGAAGGATTTAGTAGGTGCATGACTGACTGTATGAGAGAATGAATAAATGTGTCTTAATGAGTGCATGGGTTAGTGACTAAACTATCTTAATTTGTGCATCATTATATCTGTTGTTCTACAAACTGCTGCATGTGTTGATCAGTAGCTATATGAGTAACTGTATGGGTTATTGATTGGTTGTCCAAGTATTTGTATGGGACACTGAGTGTGTGTGTATGGGTGGCTGGGAGGTGTGTGACTCTGTACATAGATGTGTGAGTAGTTGATTCACTATATGTATGGGTTCAAAACTTCATGTGGAAACAGCTGTATGGGCGGTTGACTGTGCATGAGTGTATTGGTGAGTGAATGGATGTCTCAGTGCTACATGTCAAAGTAAGTACATATGTAAAACACAGTACATGTGAGAGTTGACATATATAAATAACTGTGCATAACAGCCAGTGAATGTGTGAGTGGCTGTATGGATCATTGTGAACATGTATCAGGGATTGTATAAGAGAGTAAATATGTGTTAGTATATGTTTGAATAAGTAAGGTGTGTATAACTGTATAGTTGAGAAAATGGAGGTGTGATTGATTTTTTGCATAACTGACTAGGTGTGTGAGTAACTCCATGAATGAGTGACAGTCTGTGACTGTCTGTTTACACTGATTGTATCTAAGGTTATATTAGAGTCTGAAGAGGTTCATGGTATTATCACATGAATGATATCATCAGTGATGTGATCAGTAATGTCAAATGAGATGTTATCAGTGATTTTATCAGTGATGTCATTTGAGATGTCATCAGTGATGTCATTTGAGATGTCATCAGTGATGTCATTTGAGATGTCATCAGTGATGTCATCAGTGATGTCACTAACCATGTCATGAATGATGTAATATGTGACATCATCAGCAGTGGATTGCGGGTGCGCGATATATAGTTAGTGCAACTAACTATATATGGAATTTCAATGGTTTTGTGTGAGTAAAATAAGGTTTTGTAATTGCAAATTCCTAACTATATATGGTCTATAACCTATGGTTTTTTCTGTGAATATATATATATATATATATATATATATATTCACCAGAAGCTATCAATCGATAGCATAAGTCAGCACTCACCACAGAAATTCTTTCCTCAATTGTCACGGTTTATTTGGAAGCAGCATGCATCACATAGCACCAACGCGTTTCGCAACCCACTGTTGCTTGATCACGGTAAGGATACAATGTTACAGTTCCATTTTGTATTTAGAAAAAAACGCTACAAACTCAAAACAATGACATCACTTCCTGTCAATTACAGGAAGTGGCTGGGAAATGTAGTTTTTGTCATAAAAACGAGTGTATCTTTAGGAAAACAGCGAATTCATTTATAAACAAAAATGTGTTAAATTCTGTGATTCATATAATTCTCAGGTAATTTCAAACTCTTTGTGCACAATAGGATCACTTTTACTCATTGGTGATTTTGGTAACGGCACACGGAGACCTTTGAATGCAGGCAATTCGAAGTGCCATCTGGTGGACAAAATAATTATGACAACATAACTGAAATTAAGCTCTCTGGTGAGCATGTTACATTAATTTCAACTCAAATAAAGCCCTCTGGTGGGCTAAACGTCATATCTTAATTATATAGAACCCATTTTGGTCTATTTTGGTCCCCGTACTCAGTTTCTCGATCCCGTATTCGACCCTAATATTGCTTCATATGGATCTCTTATTCAGTTATTACCTGATGTAGTATTCCTACTGTCAACTGTACACATACGCTGTTATGCATTGTCCCAACCACATTATCCACTCATATCTGTGAATTCCTTAAAATTCTATTAGACTCTGTATCTTGTTACCAAAGAAAATTAATTCAGTACACAAACAGATCTCATATTGATTACATCATCATAAATGTACATAGAGCTCCTCGCTCTGATTAAGACCCCAGGGGCTCATTGTTCGGAAATTGAGAATTTGTCTAGATTCTCTGCATCTAAGTTGTTTTTCTTGGTCCCCGCCCCTTTCATGTGGTAAGACACATTCCAATGCATATGTCTTCAAGAGTTTCCAGTCACTGTTGTGCATTAGTTCCATGTGTTTGGCGACCGCGTTGTTCTTATCTTTATTCACTGTCGCTCTGATGTGCTCAAGGATACGTAGTTTAAATTGTTTCTTCGTACTCCCGATATATTTTAGAGCACATGGGCACTCAATCACATATACTACGTGGGTGCTCGTACAGTCTATCAACTGGTTGATCTTCCACAATTTGTTGTTGGGTAAGTTCACTTCTTTCTTATTTATTGCAATTTGACAGACCTTACACCGTTGGCATTTGATAAAGCCTTTCGTGTTCATCCATTGAATGCCCTTTTTCTTTTTTGATTTGTCCTGGAAATGGCTCTGTATCAACCTATCTTTAAGGTTCTTAGCTCGACGATATGTGACTACTGGATGATTACCCATTACTTTGCCCACAGTTTGATCTAATTGCAGTAATTTCCAGTTCTTTCTGAGAGTATTGACAATTTGTTTTGATTCTCTCGTATAGTCTAGAATTAATCTCACTTTTCTTTCATTAGGTGTTTTGTTCTGAGTGGTGTTTGTTGCAGATTTTTTAGTAGTCAAGGCATCTTCTCTTTTTTTCTGGTTTGCTCTTTGCCACCCTTTTTCAATGATAGCTTTGTGGTATCCTCTGGTTTTAAATCTCCGCGCCATGCTCTCACTTTTTGCTCTCCATTCTTTCTCTTCTGAGCAAATTCTTCGTGCTCTTAAAAACTCTCCATACGGTATGTTCTCCTTGACAGAAGGTTTGTGAAAGCTGTCAAAGTGTAAGATTGAGTTAGTTGCCGTATCTTTTCTATGGAGTGTTGTCTCCACTTTGTTATCTTGAATGTAGATCTCCGTATCCAGAAAAATTGCTCTGTCTTTGCTGATGTGATACGTGAAGCGAATATTTGAGGTTGAGGAATTCAAAATTTGGAAGTAGTTCTCAAATTCACAAGCTGTTCCTTCCCAGATTATAAAAAGATCGTCTATGTATCTTATCCATTTCGCTATCTTTTCAACATAGAGATCATTATCAGAGTGCCAGGCAATTTGTTGCTCCCACCACCCCATTGTGAGACATGCATATGCTGGGCTGAATGAGAAACCCATGGCACAGCCATGGATTTGCTGGTAAATTTCATCCCCAAATAAGAACACATTTTGAGTAAGGCACATCTCCACCATGTCAATCAACATCTGATTGTGTTGGTTCAAATGGATATCTCGTTCTTTTAAGAAAAAAGCACAAGCATTCAATCCGATGTCATTATCAATATTTGTGTACAACGACACAACGTCCATTGTTATAAGTAGGTAGTTCGCTTGCCAAGGGAGGTCCTCTAGATGTTTCAATAGGTCTGTTGTGTCGCGTAAGTAAGAGCTTAAGCTGGTAACAAACGGCAAGAGGAAGAAATCAACGTAATTTGCAATTGGTTCCATGAGGGACCCCTTCGATGACACAATGGGTCTCCCTGGTGGTTTTAGTGGGTTCTTGTGCACTTTCGGAAGAAAGTAGATAGTGGCCATTTTTGGATGGTCTGTGCACAAAAATTTCCTTTCATCTATGTCAATTAGATTTTGGTTGTTCCATAATTGAAGTTTTTGATCCAATTTTTCTTTGAATATCTTCGTTGGATTAGAGTCTAGCTTTCTGTAATATTTTTTGTTGTCCAACTGTAGATGTGCCTCAGCCATGTAGTCGATTGTGTTTAGAATGACAATATTCCCGCCTTTATCGGCTGATTTTATAGTTATAGTTTTGTCATCTTTTAAGTTGTTCAACGCAATTCTTTCATCTTTTGTTAGGTTGTCTTTATACTTGAAACCCTTAATTTTGTAGATATCTTTGACAATGGCCTCTTGAAATAGGTCAATCTTGTTCCCCTGAGGCAATTGGGGATAGAATTTGGAGGGAGCTTTCATCCCACTCAATCCTGCGCCCTTTTGGTGTACTGTTTGTGATTCTGAGATGATATCACCCTCATTGTCTGTGTCCAAGTTGGTGAGTACTGTTAAAGCCGGTAAATCCGCCGCGGTTAGACTTTGTTCTATGTTAGATTCATTGGTTCGTTTTTGGTTTTTATTCTTTACATATGTTGCCATTTTTTCATTTTCCTCAAAGATTTTCATAAGTTTTATTTTTCTGATATATTTATATATATCTATTCTTGTCTGTGCCATATCCATTGATTCTGATGGACAAAACGTTATCCCCTTTTTCAGTAAAGACGTTTCATGTTCATTGATGTTTTTATGAGACAAATTCAAAACCACTAACTCATCTTGTATTATGTTGTTTATTTGCCCTTCTTCTGGCGCATTGATCTCGTTTCTGTACCTATCGTTTCTGATCCATCTTTTTCTCCTTTGTCCCCTTCTGGTTGTCTTTTTTGTGATGTTCCTGATCTGGGTACCCATCTGCGCCCTTGACCTCTTCCTCTGATACTTTGGTTTTGATTGAACTCCCATGTCCTTTGTTCTAATACCAGTCTCATATCTCCTAAAAAATCCTTGTTAGTTGAATCCGGGTTCTGCACTCCATCTTCACTCGTTCCCGTGGAGGTCAATGAAGTCGCACTTGATGAACTTTGTTTATTCAGACCTTTACGATGTTTTTTGAAAATGTCAAATTTTCTGGCATATGTAAAGATGCATCCATTGGTGTAATCCTCTTCATCCCTTTGAAATTTAGATTGCTTGCGGTTTCTTACTACTTCTTCATGTTTGTTTACATACTTTTCCAACTCTTCCTTGAACTTTGTTTGTTCTGGGGTGAGTTCTAACAGCGCTAGTTCTTTCTCCAATTCTGCCAATTCCTCCTTTATTTTAGTTAGTGAGACTTCTAGATGTTTTATCAGAATTTTGATTAGTCCCAAGGATGATTCTAGTATATATTCACCCCATTCATTCAGTAATTCATCCGACACATCTTGTTGGCTGGGCATCAATGAAATCCGCAGTCCTCTTGGGACCCTTTTTACTTCAATATATTTTTTCAATGTGATTAATTCCCACCACTTATTGATTTCTTTCTTGCTTAGTCTCTCCCACATCTTAAGCTTGCTTTTAGTATCCGATTTCTCATCTTTATTTTTATTTTTATTTTTTTCCTTATCAGTTTCTGTTTTTCTTTGTTCAAAGAAACGTGAGTCTAGTAGTTCAGTTCTCTCAGCGTCTCGTTTATCCATTATGTATCACACAAAACGATGTGCTGGTGCTGCTTCGGAGAAAACTACCGACGTACTTGTTCTCCTTTTTCTCTTCTAATACCGTCTATTTGCCCTCCTGTTTCTTTTGTGTATACAGGAGCAAAAAATGGGAAATTCTGTGTGTGAGAAAAGACGTACTGAGTAATTACTGTGTCCAAATTATTTCTCCGCTTCTGTGTATTGTACACATTCCATTGCGGTATAATATTTATCCAGTATTTCCGACGACTCCAATTCACAATGAAACCAAACCCATTACTTTTTGCAACCAGCTTTGTGACCCAGAAACGTATGTCGGAAGTACCGCGTCACAGTTTCCCGTGCTTACCTTCACCTTCCGATGTCGGTCCGCCAGGTCTTGTGCGTTTCCCTCGTCCCAAACGCTCCGTGTCTCTGCTGATGAATTTCACTGGGTTGGCGTTCACCAGGATCACTCCGTAAAATCCACAAATATGGCTCAATACTGTAATCCAACGGCGCTCATCCACCGGTGCTGACTTCAAAGCAGAGCCCCGCTTTCTTAAATTCACCAGAAGCTATCAATCGATAGCATAAGTCAGCACTCACCACAGAAATTCTTTCCTCAATTGTCACGGTTTATTTGGAAGCAGCATGCATCACATAGCACCAACGCGTTTCGCAACCCACTGTTGCTTGATCACGGTAAGGATACAATGTTACAGTTCCATTTTGTATTTAGAAAAAAACGCTACAAACTCAAAACAATGACATCACTTCCTGTCAATTACAGGAAGTGGCTGGGAAATGTAGTTTTTGTCATAAAAACGAGTGTATCTTTAGGAAAACAGCGAATTCATTTATAAACAAAAATGTGTTAAATTCTGTGATTCATATAATTCTCAGGTAATTTCAAACTCTTTGTGCACAATAGGATCACTTTTACTCATTGGTGATTTTGGTAACGGCACACGGAGACCTTTGAATGCAGGCAATTCGAAGTGCCATCTGGTGGACAAAATAATTATGACAACATAACTGAAATTAAGCTCTCTGGTGAGCATGTTACATTAATTTCAACTCAAATAATTTCAGGTCTCCGTGTGCCGTTACCAAAATCACCAATGAGTAAAAGTGATCCTATTGTGCACAAAGAGTTTGAAATTACCTGAGAATTATATGAATCACAGAATTTAACACATTTTTGTTTATAAATGAATTCGCTGTTTTCCTAAAGATACACTCGTTTTTATGACAAAAACTACATTTCCCAGCCACTTCCTGTAATTGACAGGAAGTGATGTCATTGTTTTGAGTTTGTAGCGTTTTTTTCTAAATACAAAATGGAACTGTAACATTGTATCCTTACCGTGATCAAGCAACAGTGGGTTGCGAAACGCGTTGGTGCTATGTGATGCATGCTGCTTCCAAATAAACCGTGACAATTGAGGAAAGAATTTCTGTGGTGAGTGCTGACTTATGCTATCGATTGATAGCTTCTGGTGAATTTAAGAAAGCGGGGCTCTGCTTTGAAGTCAGCACCGGTGGATGAGCGCCGTTGGATTACAGTATTGAGCCATATTTGTGGATTTTACGGAGTGATCCTGGTGAACGCCAACCCAGTGAAATTCATCAGCAGAGACACGGAGCGTTTGGGACGAGGGAAACGCACAAGACCTGGCGGACCGACATCGGAAGGTGAAGGTAAGCACGGGAAACTGTGACGCGGTACTTCCGACATACGTTTCTGGGTCACAAAGCTGGTTGCAAAAAGTAATGGGTTTGGTTTCATTGTGAATTGGAGTCGTCGGAAATACTGGATAAATATTATACCGCAATGGAATGTGTACAATACACAGAAGCGGAGAAATAATTTGGACACAGTAATTACTCAGTACGTCTTTTCTCACACACAGAATTTCCCATTTTTTGCTCCTGTATACACAAAAGAAACAGGAGGGCAAATAGACGGTATTAGAAGAGAAAAAGGAGAACAAGTACGTCGGTAGTTTTCTCCGAAGCAGCACCAGCACATCGTTTTGTGTGATACATAATGGATAAACGAGACGCTGAGAGAACTGAACTACTAGACTCACGTTTCTTTGAACAAAGAAAAACAGAAACTGATAAGGAAAAAAATAAAAATAAAAATAAAGATGAGAAATCGGATACTAAAAGCAAGCTTAAGATGTGGGAGAGACTAAGCAAGAAAGAAATCAATAAGTGGTGGGAATTAATCACATTGAAAAAATATATTGAAGTAAAAAGGGTCCCAAGAGGACTGCGGATTTCATTGATGCCCAGCCAACAAGATGTGTCGGATGAATTACTGAATGAATGGGGTGAATATATACTAGAATCATCCTTGGGACTAATCAAAATTCTGATAAAACATCTAGAAGTCTCACTAACTAAAATAAAGGAGGAATTGGCAGAATTGGAGAAAGAACTAGCGCTGTTAGAACTCACCCCAGAACAAACAAAGTTCAAGGAAGAGTTGGAAAAGTATGTAAACAAACATGAAGAAGTAGTAAGAAACCGCAAGCAATCTAAATTTCAAAGGGATGAAGAGGATTACACCAATGGATGCATCTTTACATATGCCAGAAAATTTGACATTTTCAAAAAACATCGTAAAGGTCTGAATAAACAAAGTTCATCAAGTGCGACTTCATTGACCTCCACGGGAACGAGTGAAGATGGAGTGCAGAACCCGGATTCAACTAACAAGGATTTTTTAGGAGATATGAGACTGGTATTAGAACAAAGGACATGGGAGTTCAATCAAAACCAAAGTATCAGAGGAAGAGGTCAAGGGCGCAGATGGGTACCCAGATCAGGAACATCACAAAAAAGACAACCAGAAGGGGACAAAGGAGAAAAAGATGGATCAGAAACGATAGGTACAGAAACGAGATCAATGCGCCAGAAGAAGGGCAAATAAACAACATAATACAAGATGAGTTAGTGGTTTTGAATTTGTCTCATAAAAACATCAATGAACATGAAACGTCTTTACTGAAAAAGGGGATAACGTTTTGTCCATCAGAATCAATGGATATGGCACAGACAAGAATAGATATATATAAATATATCAGAAAAATAAAACTTATGAAAATCTTTGAGGAAAATGAAAAAATGGCAACATATGTAAAGAATAAAAACCAAAAACGAACCAATGAATCTAACATAGAACAAAGTCTAACCGCGGCGGATTTACCGGCTTTAACAGTACTCACCAACTTGGACACAGACAATGAGGGTGATATCATCTCAGAATCACAAACAGTACACCAAAAGGGCGCAGGATTGAGTGGGATGAAAGCTCCCTCCAAATTCTATCCCCAATTGCCTCAGGGGAACAAGATTGACCTATTTCAAGAGGCCATTGTCAAAGATATCTACAAAATTAAGGGTTTCAAGTATAAAGACAACCTAACAAAAGATGAAAGAATTGCGTTGAACAACTTAAAAGATGACAAAACTATAACTATAAAATCAGCCGATAAAGGCGGGAATATTGTCATTCTAAACACAATCGACTACATGGCTGAGGCACATCTACAGTTGGACAACAAAAAATATTACAGAAAGCTAGACTCTAATCCAACGAAGATATTCAAAGAAAAATTGGATCAAAAACTTCAATTATGGAACAACCAAAATCTAATTGACATAGATGAAAGGAAATTTTTGTGCACAGACCATCCAAAAATGGCCACTATCTACTTTCTTCCGAAAGTGCACAAGAACCCACTAAAACCACCAGGGAGACCCATTGTGTCATCGAAGGGGTCCCTCATGGAACCAATTGCAAATTACGTTGATTTCTTCCTCTTGCCGTTTGTTACCAGCTTAAGCTCTTACTTACGCGACACAACAGACCTATTGAAACATCTAGAGGACCTCCCTTGGCAAGCGAACTACCTACTTATAACAATGGACGTTGTGTCGTTGTACACAAATATTGATAATGACATCGGATTGAATGCTTGTGCTTTTTTCTTAAAAGAACGAGATATCCATTTGAACCAACACAATCAGATGTTGATTGACATGGTGGAGATGTGCCTTACTCAAAATGTGTTCTTATTTGGGGATGAAATTTACCAGCAAATCCATGGCTGTGCCATGGGTTTCTCATTCAGCCCAGCATATGCATGTCTCACAATGGGGTGGTGGGAGCAACAAATTGCCTGGCACTCTGATAATGATCTCTATGTTGAAAAGATAGCGAAATGGATAAGATACATAGACGATCTTTTTATAATCTGGGAAGGAACAGCTTGTGAATTTGAGAACTACTTCCAAATTTTGAATTCCTCAACCTCAAATATTCGCTTCACGTATCACATCAGCAAAGACAGAGCAATTTTTCTGGATACGGAGATCTACATTCAAGATAACAAAGTGGAGACAACACTCCATAGAAAAGATACGGCAACTAACTCAATCTTACACTTTGACAGCTTTCACAAACCTTCTGTCAAGGAGAACATACCGTATGGAGAGTTTTTAAGAGCACGAAGAATTTGCTCAGAAGAGAAAGAATGGAGAGCAAAAAGTGAGAGCATGGCGCGGAGATTTAAAACCAGAGGATACCACAAAGCTATCATTGAAAAAGGGTGGCAAAGAGCAAACCAGAAAAAAAGAGAAGATGCCTTGACTACTAAAAAATCTGCAACAAACACCACTCAGAACAAAACACCTAATGAAAGAAAAGTGAGATTAATTCTAGACTATACGAGAGAATCAAAACAAATTGTCAATACTCTCAGAAAGAACTGGAAATTACTGCAATTAGATCAAACTGTGGGCAAAGTAATGGGTAATCATCCAGTAGTCACATATCGTCGAGCTAAGAACCTTAAAGATAGGTTGATACAGAGCCATTTCCAGGACAAATCAAAAAAGAAAAAGGGCATTCAATGGATGAACACGAAAGGCTTTATCAAATGCCAACGGTGTAAGGTCTGTCAAATTGCAATAAATAAGAAAGAAGTGAACTTACCCAACAACAAATTGTGGAAGATCAACCAGTTGATAGACTGTACGAGCACCCACGTAGTATATGTGATTGAGTGCCCATGTGCTCTAAAATATATCGGGAGTACGAAGAAACAATTTAAACTACGTATCCTTGAGCACATCAGAGCGACAGTGAATAAAGATAAGAACAACGCGGTCGCCAAACACATGGAACTAATGCACAACAGTGACTGGAAACTCTTGAAGACATATGCATTGGAATGTGTCTTACCACATGAAAGGGGCGGGGACCAAGAAAAACAACTTAGATGCAGAGAATCTAGACAAATTCTCAATTTCCGAACAATGAGCCCCTGGGGTCTTAATCAGAGCGAGGAGCTCTATGTACATTTATGATGATGTAATCAATATGAGATCTGTTTGTGTACTGAATTAATTTTCTTTGGTAACAAGATACAGAGTCTAATAGAATTTTAAGGAATTCACAGATATGAGTGGATAATGTGGTTGGGACAATGCATAACAGCGTATGTGTACAGTTGACAGTAGGAATACTACATCAGGTAATAACTGAATAAGAGATCCATATGAAGCAATATTAGGGTCGAATACGGGATCGAGAAACTGAGTACGGGGACCAAAATAGACCAAAATGGGTTCTATATAATTAAGATATGACGTTTAGCCCACCAGAGGGCTTTATTTGAGTTGAAATTAATGTAACATGCTCACCAGAGAGCTTAATTTCAGTTATGTTGTCATAATTATTTTGTCCACCAGATGGCACTTCGAATTGCCTGCATTCAAAGGTCTCCGTGTGCCGTTACCAAAATCACCAATGAGTAAAAGTGATCCTATTGTGCACAAAGAGTTTGAAATTACCTGAGAATTATATGAATCACAGAATTTAACACATTTTTGTTTATAAATGAATTCGCTGTTTTCCTAAAGATACACTCGTTTTTATGACAAAAACTACATTTCCCAGCCACTTCCTGTAATTGACAGGAAGTGATGTCATTGTTTTGAGTTTGTAGCGTTTTTTTCTAAATACAAAATGGAACTGTAACATTGTATCCTTACCGTGATCAAGCAACAGTGGGTTGCGAAACGCGTTGGTGCTATGTGATGCATGCTGCTTCCAAATAAACCGTGACAATTGAGGAAAGAATTTCTGTGGTGAGTGCTGACTTATGCTATCGATTGATAGCTTCTGGTGAATTTAAGAAAGCGGGGCTCTGCTTTGAAGTCAGCACCGGTGGATGAGCGCCGTTGGATTACAGTATTGAGCCATATTTGTGGATATATATATATATATATATATATATATATATATATATATATATATATATACCTGGCTGGTCCGTCTCCTTCCTTTTGGCGTTACACCGCGCTGAGCTGTGCCAAGCTGTGTGGAGCCGATTTTGCATATATATATATATATATATATATATATATATATATATATATATATATATATATATATATATATATATATATATATATATATATATATATATATATATATTATATGTATGTATGTATGTATATATATATATGTATGTATATATATGTATATATATATATATATATATATATATATTCACTGAAAAAACCATAGGTTATAGACCATATATAGTTAGGAATTCGCATTTACAAAACCTTATTTTACTCACACAAAACCATTGAAATTCCATATATAGTTAGTTGCACTAACTATATATCGCGCACCCGCAATCCACTGCTGATGATGTCACATATTACATCATTCATGACATGGTCAGTGACATCACTGATGTCATCACTGATGACATCTCAAATGACATCACTGATGACATCACTGATGACAACATCCAGTGACTGCATGTTTCTGTAAAGTTAAAATATGTCTTACATATTGAAGAATGAGTGGATGTATAAGTGTCTGGATGAAGGATTTAGTAGGTGCATGACTGACTGTATGAGTGAGTGATTAAATGTGTCTCACTGAGTGCATGGGTTAGTGACTAAACTGTCTTAATTTGTGCATCATTATGTCTGTTGTTCTGTAAACTGTTGCATGTGTTGATAAGTAGCTATATGAGTAACTATATGGGTTATTGATTGGTTGCCCAAGTATTTGTATGGGAGACTGAGTGTGTGTGTGGGTGGCTGGGAGGTGTATGACTCTGTGCATAGATGTGTGAGCAGTTAATTCACTAGATGTATGGTTTCAAAAGTGCATGTGGAAACAGCTGTATGGGCGGTTGACTGTGTGCATGAGTGTATTGGTGAGTGAATGGATATCTCAGTGCTACATGTCAAAGTAAGTACATATGTAAAACATAGAACATGTGAGAGTTTACATATATAAATAACTGTGCATAAGAGCCAGTGAATGTGTGAGTGGCTGTATGGATCATTGTGAACTTGTATCAGGGATTGTATAAGAGAGTAAATATGTGTTAGTATATGTTTGAATAAGTAAAGTTTGTATAACTGTATAGTTGAGGAAATGGAGGTGTGATTGATTCTTTGCATGACTGACTAGGTGTGTGAGTAACTCCATGAATGAGTGACAGTCTGTGAGTGTCTGTTTACACTGATTGTATCTAAGGTTATATTAGAGTCTGAAGAGGTTCATCGTATTATCACATGAATGATATCATCAGTGATGTGATCAGTAATGTCAAATGAGATGTCATCAGTGATGTCACCAGTGATGTCATTTGAGATGTCATCAGTGATGTCATTTGAGATGTCATCAGTGATGTCATCAGTGATGTCACTGACCATGTCATGAATGATGTATTATGTGACATCATCAGCAGTGGATTGCGGGTGCGCGATATATAGTTAGTGCAACTAACTATATATGGAATTTCAATGGTTTTGTGTGAGTAAAATAAGGTTTTGTAAATGCGAATTCTTAACTATATATGGTCTATAACCTATGGTTTTTTCAGTGAATTTTCAAGGTTTTGTAAATGCTAATTCCTAACTATATATGGTCTATAGCCTATGGTTTTTTCAGTGAATATATATATACATACATATATAAACATATATCATCTGTATATCTATATAAATACAAACATAAATGCATGCATACATATACTTATATGCATACAGATGCATGTTATTTACATGAAAGTTGAAAAAACACTAATAAAAGCAAAGCTAAAAAGCCACCTCATTACAAACAGAATGGCTTTAACTTAAACGAGGGCGAGATCTATTGCATTTTCAATGCTTGTTTACTTTGGTTCCATCAAGAAGGCATTCAGATGTGTCACACATTTGCCATAAATTCTGAATGTTAGCACTCTAGTTGCACATTAGATCACTGTAGTAAAGCTACTGCTCACCAGGGACGTCTGCTGCTGGTATTCAAAGTGCATGTTTCAGTCTGCATGTCAGAATTTTTTTAATGAAATAGAAGAGGATTTGAGAAGTCACTCAAAATGATCCCTAATTTTTCTTTCTGAAGCACTAATCATACTTTATATGGCAAAATTAACCCCCTCATGTTGTTCCTTTTTAAATTGAGTGTTTTCAGACTTACCACTTAATTCCAATCAAGATGGCTTCTGGTGTGCCATACTTTTGTCATAAGTAAGACTGTTAGCGCTCTAGTTGTTGTTTAAAACACTCTGGGACATTCTGTCATTGGGCTATACTTGGGGTACATCTGGGTGATATTTGGGCTACATTTAGGCTCTTTTGTCTCTGGTGGCCATCTTGGGAGACTGTATGTCAGAATTTTTTAATGAAATTGAAGAGGGTTTGAGAAGTCACTCAAAATGTGCCCTAATTTTTCTTTCTGCAGCACTAATCATAATTCATATGGCAAAATATACCCCCTCATTTTGTTCCTTTTTAAATTAAATGTTTTAAGAGTTACCACTTTATTCCAATCAAGATGGCTTCAGGTGTGCCATACCTTTGTAATAAGTAGGACTGTTAGCGCTCTAGTTGTTCATTAGAACACTCTGGGACATTCTGTCATTGGGCTATACTTGGGCTACATCTGGGTGATATTTGGGCTACATTTGGGCTCTTTTGTCTCTGGTGGCCATTTTGGGAGACTGCATGTCAGAATTTTTTAATGAAATAGAAGAGGATTTGAAAAGTCACTCAAAATGTGCCCTAATTTTTCTTTCTGCAGCACTAATAATACCTTCTATTGCATAATATACCCCCTCATTTTGTTCCTTTTTAAATTAAATGTTTTAAGAGTTACCACTTTATTCCCATCACGATGGCTCCAGGTGTGCTATACCTTTGTAATAAGTAGGACTGTTAGCGCTCTAGTTGTTCTTTAGAACACTCTGGGACATTCTGTCATTGGGCTATACTTGGGCTACATCTGGGTGATATTTGGGCTACATTTGGGCTCTTTTGTCTCTGGTGGCCATTTTGGGAGACTGCATGTCAGAATGTTTTAATGAAATAGAAAAGGATTTGAGAAGTCACTCAAAATGTGCCCTAATTTTTCATTCTGCGGCACTAATCATACTTTCTATGGCAAAATATTCCCCCTCATGTTGTTTCTTTTTAAATTAAATGTTTTAAGAGTTACCACTTTATTCCAATCAAGATGGCTTCAGGTGTGCCATACCTTTGTAATAAGTAGGACTGTTAGCGCTCTAGTTGTTCTTTAGAACACTCTGTGACATTCTGTCATTGGGCTATACTTGGGCTACATCTGGGTGATATTTGGGGTACATTTGGGCTCTTTTGTCTCTGGTGGCCATTTTGGGAGACTGCATGTCAGAATGTTTTAATAAAATATAAAAGGATTTGAGAAGTCACTCAAAATGTGCCCTAATTTTTCATTCTGCAGCACTAATCATACTTTCTATGGCAAAATATACCCCCTCATGTTGTTTCTTTTTAAATTAAATGTTTTAAGAGTTACCACTTTATTCCAATCAAGATGGCTTCAGGTGTGCCATACCTTTGTAATAAGTAGGACTGTTAGCGCTCTAGTTGTTCTTTAGAACACTCTAGGAGGCTGCAGTAGAACACAAAGGAATCAACTGACAGTCTCTGTCCTTTTTGGATGTACATGTTTTACTGAGAATGTCAGACTTCATTTTCACATGACTGAGAAAGATAATGTGAATTTACAGAAAATATGCTTTCAGTTTAGCTTATAGATCCCCTTCCAAACCACTGTGGGAAAATCATGAGATATTAGTTTTCTTTCAAACAATATTCATGATATCACAGCAGAAGGTTTTTTCACATGGTAAAATCACCTTAGAACCCACCACAATTCCTAAAACGAGTATGGTACCATTAACAAATGATTTATAATGTAACTAAAGTCCTAAAACCCTCTATTAACTACAATGCTTTTTAATGAGGTGCTATCATGTATATTGGTCCCAAGATGGCTGCCAACACTTCTTGGATGAAGTGCTGACAGCCAATCAGATCAGATGTGTGGTTAGGCTCCGCCCAGATATATATCTTTTTTTGAACCTAAATTACTCAAAATCCACTGGAGCACATATATTGAGACCTAGCAAAGGCACATCGGGCTAACAGTCCCTACAATTTTGCCAAGTTTCGTGCAAATCCATTCAGCCGTTCGAGCTAAAAGTGAGGCCAACCGCCCTATGGAAATTAACATGGAAAAACGCGTTTTGAGACCCCCCTTTTTTCTCGGCCCCCCTTGATGAAACCCCCCCAAATTGTCAGGGGCTGCTCAGAAACAAAATGTTCCATTTTCCTGAAAATTTCAGCCAATTCCGTCCACAAACGTCAAAGTTATTAGACATAGAATTTTCAAAAATCCCATAGAGAAAAAATCCTAACTATATATACCTACTGGCGACCGCCAGTAGGTAATATATATATATATATATATATGTATATATATATTTATATTTAAGAATGAACTGCCACCAAGGGAGGAACACTGAAAGCCCCCTATTACAGAAACACGTAGGGGAGATGCGGTAGCCACTAATCACCTCCGCTGACACGGCCTCTAAGGAGATGCAAACAGCGGCATCGAAACGTGTCAGGCCATAGACTTCAAAGGGATGTTAAGATACCTGCTTGGTTTAGGTAGAGTTGTTACTCACCTGCAGTGCTGTGCGGCCTAAGATTCTGGGCGTTTTTGGTATATATATATATATATATATATATATATATATATATATATATATATATATATATATATATATATATATATATATATATATATATATATATATATATCCAAACAAACTTGCTCTATAAGTAAGGATACCCACACAACGTTACGGTTCACCTTTTAATTTTCAGCTGGCAACATCACACTGATTCAGTCCTTGGCAGTGTAGAATTTTCGCCATCACGCCATATGCGTTTTGAGGTCCTTTCCCATTGTTCACTGGCTTGGCACTGGAGAAAGGAGACAGCTTGGCCATGAGCTTTTTCAGGTGTTCAAAGTTTGTCAGACCGCCTCACCGGGCGTGTCACTCTCGCTCGGCATTGTGGTATCTGTAGTTTAAAGTTATAGTAACTGGCACAGCAGTTTCCCTTCTTCCCAAATATTTCCCGTTGGGTCACTGTTCGGGGCTTGACCAATCTGTCGTTCGTTTTGCGCCGCTGAAAAGGCACGCTGTTCCACTGTGCGTTTCTTGAGTGCTGAAACACGCGGAACTGCTCGTTCTAGCAGGGGGGGTTTCCTTGTGACCTGAGCGGGCCACGATCAATCCAAACAAACTTGCTCTACAAGTAAGGATACCTACACAACGTTACGGTTCACCTTTTAATTTTCAGCTGGCAACAACACACTGATTCAGTCCTTGGCAGTGTAGAATTTTCGCCAACACTCCATACGCGTTTCGAGGTCCTTTCCCCTTGTTCACAGGCTTGGCACTGGAGAAAGGAGACAGCTTGGCCATGAGCTTTTTCAGGTGTTCAAAGTTTTTCAGACCGCCTCACTGGGCGTGTCACTCTCGCTCGGCATTGTGGTATCTGTAGTTTAAAGTTATAGTAACTGGCACAGCAGTTTTCCTTCTTCCCAAATATTTCCCGTTGGGTCACTGTTCGGGGCTTGACCAATCTGTCGTTCGTTTTGCGCCGCTGAAAAGGCGCGCTGTTCCACTGTGCGTTTCTTGAGTGCTGAAACACGCGGAACTGCTCGTTCTAGCAGGGGGGGTTTCCTTGTGACCTGAGCGGGCCACGATCAATCCAAACAAACTTGCTCTACAAGTAAGGATACCTACACAACGTTACGGTTCACCTTTTAATTTTCAGCTGGCAACAACACACTGATTCAGTCCTTGGCAGTGTAGAATTTTCGCCAACACTCCATACGCGTTTCGAGGTCCTTTCCCCTTGTTCACAGGCTTGGCACTGGAGAAAGGAGACAGCTTGGCCATGAGCTTTTTCAGGTGTTCAAAGTTTTTCAGACCGCCTCACTGGGCGTGTCACTCTCGCTCGGCATTGTGGTGTCTGTAGTTTAAAGTTATAGTAACTGGCACAGCAGTTTTCCTTCTTCCCAAATATTTCCCGTTGGGTCACTGTTCGGGTCTTGACCAGTCTGTCGTTCGTTTTGCGCCGCTGAAAAGGCACGCTGTTCCACTGTGCATTTCTTGAGTGCTGAAACATGTAGACCTGCTCGTTCTAGGAGGGGGGTTTCCTTGTGACCTGAGCAGGCCACTATCAATCCAAACAAACTTGCTCTACAAGTAAGGATACCCACACAACGTTATGGTTCACCTTTTAATTTTCAGCTGGCAACAACACACTGATTCAGTCCTTGGCAGTGTAGAATTTTCACCATCACGCCATACGCGTTTCGAGGTCCTTTCCCCTTGTTCTCTGGCTTGGCACTGGAGAAAGGAGACAGCTTGGCCATGAGCTTTTTTAGGTGTTCAAAGTTTATCAGACCGCCTCACTGGGCGTGTCACTCTCACTCAGCATTGTGGTATCTGTAGTTTAAAGTTATAGTAACTGGCACAGCAGTTTCCCTTCTTCCCAAATATTTCCAGTTGGGTCACTGTTCGGGTCTTGACCAGTCTGTCGTTCGTTTTGCGCCGCTGAAAAGGCACGCTGTAAGTAAGGATACCCACATAACGTTACGGTTCACCTTTTAATTTTCAGCTGGCAACAACACACTGATTCAGTCCTTGGCAGTGTAGAATTTTCGCCATCACGCTATACGGGTTTTGAGGTCCTTTCCCCTTGTTCACTGGCTTGGCCCTGGAGAAAGGAGACAGCTTGGCCATGAGCTTTTTCAGGTGTTCAAAGTTTGTCAGACCGCCTCACTGGGCGTGTCACTCTCACTCGGCATTGTGGTATCTGTAGTTTAAAGTTATAGTAACTGGCACAGCAGTTTCCCTTCTTCCCAAATATTTCCTGTTGGGTCACTGTTCGGGTCTTGACCAGTCTGTCGTTCGTTTTGCGCCACTGAAAAGGCACGCTGTTCCACTGTGCGTTTCTTGAGTGCTGAAACACGCGGACCTGCTCATTCTAGCAGGGGGTTTCCTTGTGACCTGAGAGGGGCCACTATCAATCCAAACAAACTTGCTCTACAAGTAAGGATACCCACACAACTTTACGGTTCACCTTTTAATTTTCAGCTGGTAACAACACACTGATTCAGTCCTTGGCAGTGTAGAATTTTCGCCATCACGCCATACGCGTTTCGAGGTCTTTTCCCCTTGTTCACTGGCTTGGCACTGGAGAAAGGAGACAGCTTGGCCATGAGCTTTTTTAGGTGTTCAAAGTTTGTCAGACCGCCTCACTGGGCGTGTCACTCTCGCTCGGCATTGTGGTATCTGTAGTTTAAACTTATAGTAACTGGCACAGCAGTTTCCCTATATATATATATATATATTCACTAAAAAACCATAGGTTTCACATCAGTTATAGTTAGCTGGAAATTTTACTGACATAAAACCAATGAAATTCCACGTTATAGTTAGTTGGACTCACTATAACTTGCGCGCCTGCAATGCACTGCTGATGACGTCACATATTACATCACTCATGACATGGTCAGTGACATCACTCATGACATCACTGATGACACCATCCAGTGAATGTGTGTCTTTATGAAAAATAAATATGTTTTATATTTGTATTTGTAAAGGACGATGGAAGAGTAAATGGTTAAATAAGTGTGTAAATGGATGTTTTTTTTAAAAGAATTGATTGGTTAACTGCCTTATTAAGTGTATCTTAATGAATACATATATTAACGAGTAATTTTTATATTTTAAAATATATGTATCAGTGTTTCACTTTGTGTATAAGTGGCTGCATGGGTTGGAGACTGACTCACTGTTTGTATGTTTTTTTAAGACAGCATATGTGCAGGACTGTATGGGTGGATGAGTGTGTATATGTGTGTGTTAGTGAGTGAATACCTGTCTCACCAGTGTCTTTATGAGTAACTACATATGTTTTAATCTTGTATATATGAGCATTGATGTATATAAGTCAGTATATGTGAGAGTGAGAGATTGAAAGAGTTCCTTTTTAAATAAGTATGTGTTTCTATAAGTGATTGTTTAAGAGAGTAAGTATGTGTAAGTTTCCTTAGAAGTAATGTGCTAATGTATGTATAGCTGTATATGCAAATAAATGGATGTTCAATAGTTTATTTGCATGTGTGAGTATGTTTGTGAGTAACTTTTGTAAGACTGTCGGTGTGTAACAGGATGTATATGTGTTTCACTATATATGATGAGTGAGAATATGTATGAGTGACTATATAAAACTGTTGGTGTATGAGTGGATGTGTATATAGATGGTGGAATTACTGAATTGGTTTTTGTAACTGGTATGGGTATCTCCATTTTTTTTGAAAATGTTAGTTTCTATTGTTTGAATATGTGTTTCAATGGTTACATTACACTGAAAGGAGGTCTGTCACTCTGTCACAAGGATGGTGTCATCAGTGATGTCATGAGTGATGTCACTGACCATGTCATGAGTGATGTAATATGTGACGTCATCAGCAGTGCATTGCAGGTGCGCAAGTTATAGTGAGTCCAACTAACTATAACGTGGAATTTCATTGGTTTTATGTCAGTAAAATTTCCAGCTAACTATAACTGATGTGAAACCTATGGTTTTTTTAGTGAATTTAATAGGTTTTTTAAATGCTAATTCCTAACTATAACTGGTGTGAAACCTATGGTTTTTTCAGTGAATTTCATTGTTTTTTAAATGCTAATTCCTAACTATAACTGGTGTGAAACCTATGTTTTTTTCAGTGAATTTCAAACGTTTTTTAAATGCTAATTCCTAACTATAAGTCTCAGTTTATATGTAAGACTGTTAGCACTCTAGTTGTTCTTTAGAACACTCTGGTACATTCTGTCATTGGGCTACAGTTGGGCTACATCTAGCTGATATTTGGGCTACATTTGCATTTTTTGGTCTCTGGTGGCCATCTTTGGGCTACATTGGGCTACATTGGGCTACATTTGGGCTACATTTTGGCATATATATAGCCCAATGTAGCACAATATATATTTTATCAAAGTTAATTTTCGTAAAAACCACTTAAGAATAGGGCTACCACTCCCTACAATTTTTCCCAAATTTTTTTTTTTTTTTTTGCTTTGGAGCGCTTCCGGTGGGCTTCCCGGGGAGCGCCCCGAAAAGCGTACTTTTATAAAGCGCCCCCGGGCGCGCTCCGGGGAGCGTCTCGTAAGCGCCAACATCGCGAACGAAAACATGATCATGACGTATCGCGTAGCCGCGTCCGCGTGATACGCACGGCGTAAGCGCACCTGGAAGTACTCGAGCAAATACGATCGCGCAACGTAAACATCCGACTCACTTACGCTACGCGACCCGGAGCGCCCCCGGGCACACCCGGGGGCGCGTAGCGTAAGCGCGTCGGGTCATGTGACCTGAAAATAACACTTTTCATTGGTTCATAACAGTTTTAGTTCCATAATGATGAAGCCCCTGGTCTTGTGACCTGAAAATAACACTTCTCATTGGTTCAGGACAGTTTTTTTTCAAAATGATGAAAGACCCTACCTTTTTTCCTTATTCTGACTTTGTCCTTTGACTGAGGAAGACCTGTTTGTACATCTCTGTACCTTTTTGATCTTAATAATGGCTTCAGTAGCAGCAGCAGCTGGTGCATCTGCCCCACCACCACCACCACCACCACCAACAGGACCAGCTCCAAATTATATTGGTGGTCAAGAACAGGAGGAGGAGGAAGAGGAAGAGGAGGAGGTGAGGAGAAGATGGCTGCCTGAAGAAAATACCCCATACAAACCCAAGCCACACATTGTATGGGAGTTTTTTTCAATCCCAGAGGGCAAAAAAAAAGTGAATGCAGCCAAGGTAACTTGCCTAATCTGCAATGAAGAACTTTCACGGGGCAACCCAAACAAAAAATATTCATTTGGTAACCATACCATGATTCGTCATATGACCCGAAAGCACCCAAACAACTACTCTTGTGCAGAGTTCAGGGAACTGGCCAGTAACCTCCCCCAGTCGTCAAGGACCACCTCCCAAAGAACCCAACCCACTTCATCGGGACCAGATACATCAGAGATGATGCCTTGTATTCAGCCAAGATTTGCTGATTTTAAAATCACTTGTTCTGCATGTGGCAAGCTTATCGCCTATGGTGAAAAAAGCGTAAAGCTCATCGTCCTTGCAGGTGATAATCACAAGTGCCCCAAAAAGAAGTAATTTTTGGGGTTTTTTGTTTTTTTGCTCCAGTTGAGCCAGTTTCAATTCCCTTTTTTTGTTTCTCCCCCTAAAAAAATACAAAAAAAATATAAAACTGTTTTGAAAAGCCAAAAAAAGTACAAAATGTTCAAAAAACACAAAAAAAAATAAAACAACAAAAAGAAGAAAAAAAAAGTTCTTTTTAGAACTACCTCCAATTTCTAAATAAAGGCTTCTTTTTTTATAAACTCTGTCATCTTTTTCCTTCATTTTACGCTCCCCGGTGCGCTACCTGGTGCGCGTACCGGGCGCTTCCCCCGCGCAAAACGAAAAAAAAAAATATTTTAAATGCCCCGCGGGGCCCTTTTATAGCCCCCACATCAAACCTAGGGGGTCAACTGAGAGCCAATCAGCTTTCTGTGCGCAAGTTGCGTGGCGCGCCTGGAGCGCTCTCCGGTGCGCGCACCGGAGAGCGCTTATAGATATATATATTTTTTTGAACCTAAATTACTCAAAATCCACTGGAGCACATATCTTGAGACATAGCAAAGGCACATCGGGCTACCAGTCCCTACAATTTTGCCAAGTTTGGTGAAAATCCATTCAGCCGTTCGGGCTAAAAGTGAAATCGACCGCCCTATGGAAATTAACATGGGGAAAACGCGTTTTAGGACCCCCCTTTTATCTCGGCCCCCGCTTGACGTATCCCCCCCAAACTTTCAAGGAAGGACCGGAGCTCGACGAGGCCATTTTCAGGAAATTTTCAGGCATATTCGTCAACCGGTGCCAAAGTTATTCCAAATAGAATTTTGAGATTTAACATTGAAAAAAATCCTAACTATAACTACCTACTGGCGACCGCCAGTAGGTAATATATATATTATATATATATATATATATATATATGAAGCTCCAAAATCCTCTCAGGTAATAAGTACCTGCAAAAGATGACAGCACTCTTTGGGGTAGGTTTCCAATCAGTTTATTTCGAAAGGAGGAAACCACGGCACATCAGGACGCGTTCAAGCGAAGAGGGTACATATAGATGCATCATGCTAACATAATATGGTCCGATACTCCTTATGTATGGGAAATCTATTTTTTTATCCCTTAGCATTTCTACGTTGGTTAAGTACGGAGAGTCATTTAAAGCAGCTCAGTTGCAACAACCATCTTGTGTTATATCCAATGGCATTGAACATTTGTACGCCGCTAATTTGGTCAAATTCTTGAGCGTGCACAATAAAACTGCTCCCCGTCAATTCCTACAGTTTTGACGATGTACACCAATCCCCATGAAAGGGGATTGGTGCACAGGGGCGAGGATGTGATGTAACGAACAGAGCGGCCCTCTTTGGAGCTGGGGAGCCAGGTTCAAGTCTCATCATCAACTCGTCATCCTGTGAGTCTGGGCAAGTCATTTAATCTCCCTGTGCCAACCAAAAATGAATGTATTCTTGTGTAATGTACCTGGTGCTCATGTAAAGAGCTGCTAATTCCTTTGGGTCAAGTTCAGGCTATATAAAACAGCAACAAAACAAAAAAAACAGTACATGAGCATCAATGAGGGGTTGCATTAAAATCCCTGTTCTTTTGCTTGTGACCTCTGGCTTCCAGTTCAACATATTTTTTGGGTTGAGCATGCCCATTTCTGTTTGCACGCTGAGCGTCAGCTACACTGTGCACTCAGACGCCATTAGTAAGGATGCATCCATGAGGACACACATTCAGGTCATATTAAATTTTCCTTGTCTAGTCTTTGATTTAGAAAATGTGCCGTTGGTAAAGGGAGGAGTCAGCATACACTTTTGGGGATGGACAGAATGAGCCATGTTGGGTAACAGTCAGCGTAACGAAAGTTGAGGGGGACCCCTTACAAAGTACATGGAGGATTCTCGCCAAGCTCCAGACCCAGGCAGGAGCTTTCAGTTCAGGAGCCCGCTGCCCATGCACATGCCGGAGCAAGTCCCCTGGAGCTCAGGGGGGGCACAACACAGGGGCAATTTTTACACCACTGGCTGCAGTAGAGGCTGCTGCCTAGTACACAGTCACGTGTTGCAAATGACTGCCAGTCCATGCAGGCTCGCCTTGCACAGTACGATCGTCAGCGGGGAGCGCAGTGCGTAACATAGGCCACAGCAGCCCCTGAAGTGTAGGGTGGTCTCACATTTCAGGGCACCCCAACCCTTCACCCCAAGATCAATGAATATCTGTGAAATATGTGAGACACAGGGGCCCTTCCTTGCATTCTGCAGTGGGCCTCGCCCAGTATTTTAATGCCACTGGAATTATGCGGCAGGAGAGGGTCAAATTGTGCGGCAGGGTTGAGTAAATTATGCTGCAAGAAAACGTAAATTATGAGGCTTAATGCAGCACATTTTATGATAGTATTGCATCAGTATTTCTACAACTGTTAACACAGTCTGGTCATTGGTTGCACCTCATTAGTTCCAGTTTAACACTCACACATAACAGTAAGCAAACAAAAAGGTGGCCAGTCAAGCTTTGCAGAGGGGCTTCCACTTGCGTGCCTGAGCTTTTTGTAACTTTTAATGGTTGAGCTAGAAACTATTTTTTTGGTTAAAATGTGAAGATTATGCAGCAGATGGTGGATTATGTGGCCAATCTATAATTATGCAAAAAAACACCCCTGCAGCACAAGCACATAATTTCAGTGGCCCTGGTTGAAATTGCTGAGGCATGTCCTCACCGCCCTCTCCCACAGTAGTCCATATGCGGAATATAAGAATTACTTTTTGTGAGAAGGTAGCCTGGCATATGATGTCCACTAGTTCTAGTGGGCACCTTGCACCAGTTTAATCAACCCTTATTGATCATGGTTGTAAAGTCAACCTTATAGAAAGCTATCCTAGTGGTAGCATGTCACAAAATTAATATATGATAAGTTGCACAGTATAGGTAATGCTCTAGGGGCCTCACAAACCATATACTAAGAAAGTGGTATAAGTACCACATGAGAGTTAGAAAGCAGGCCTAGGGCCTTTAGAATCGCTGGGGCTACACTAAACAACCAAAGGTTAGGAAGTAGGAGACCCACAGGAGTCACGTGCAGTGTCTAAACACAGGCGCGGGTTCCCATTGACTTTCTATGGAGTTCGTAAAAGATACAAAGTTACGATTTAAGGACACTTCCGGATGGACTAGGATGAAACCCTTTTAAACTAGGACACTTTGAGAGTCAAGACCCAAGCTAGCACCAGAGTACTCGTGTTACCTCACCCAGGGAAGCCGGGTGCATAGGTGTCTTTTCGATCGTGTTTCGTCGTCGTTTTCTATGGAGAGCTGCAAAGAAGTGCTGCAGGCGACCAGAGGAAAAGTGTTCGGGTGGATCCAAGGTTGGATCAGTGATGTGAAGAACCTGAAAGCAGAGGGGACAGAGTCTGGGTCACTAGCCAGTGACCAGGAAGAAACCAGGAAGGAACCAGGCGATGTTGCGTGCTTGAAGGTGAAGAAGGTGAGGTTGTCTCTTCAGCCACGAGGTCCAGGAAGCATCGACCATGACCAGGCACTCTATTCGAACTGTCCCACAATGGATCTAGATGACTGCTGTATCAGTATCCAGATTGGACCCAACAAGCCTTGGCAACCATAAACCATGCAGGATGTCAATATTGGCTCTGTTGCAGACCAGCAAGGTTTGTGGTGCTTCTCCTTTACAGGGAAGCTGGAGCAATCCTGGAGCAACCAGGAAAGCAAAGTAAATTCAAGATGGCGTCTTCAGGGGGCTCACTAGCCAATGGGCAAGAACCGGGAAGACGCTTCAAGCTCAAATGCAAAGGCGGGGCCGACGGGACACTCGCAGAGTGTAGGGGCATGAGCTTTGGAACAATTGGTTCTCGGGGCTGCGGCTTCTTGTATCCCAAGGTACAACTTACTGAGGCTTCAGGAAAGGAGTGCAGTTAGCAAAATGTAGGATGTCCAAGATGTCCAGTCCCACATCTCTTGTGTCCGCCACGGTTCTCAGCTTTGCTGTGGATGTGGGTCGGGGTCAGCGAAGTCTGGAAGTCTAGGTATTGTGTTGCAGAGTCTTCGGGTTCCGATGGGAGCCTTGAAACTGCCAACCAGCAAAGATGCTGCTGGTGCCTGTTTGCACAGGATGTTCCCTTCTTGACCACAAGGGAGATGTCTTCCGTCTTCCAGTCAGAATGGAATGTCGAAGGTCCAAGGATGGGGGCTGGATTACCTGACTACGTCCCTCCTATGGGTGGACCTGAGAAGGGGGTGGTTACACTCCTTTCCCTTTGTCCAGTTTGGTGCCAGAGCTGTGGCTGGAGTGCCTCAGCAACTGGTTTGAACCAGGCTATGCATGGAGCACCTTGTGTGCCCCAGGCAGTGTCTAGATGCATTCACTTAATGCAGCCCTCCCTGCCCCAATACACATAAACCCTGTCTGGGAGGTGCTGGCACCTCCCTGGACAGGAAATCTATTGTCCATGCTGCCCTTGCTGGAGTTTACCCAGCAACAGGAGGTCAGACTTGTGTCTGTGGCAGCAGCTCCATTTTGTGATGCGGAGGCTCTGTTTAACTTTAACCGGGTAAAGCAGTAACTTACATGTCTTTTCATTATAGAAGGGTGGAATGCTACCCCCGCCGCCAGAATTGACAGGGGGGTAGTATTCCAAAGTGTTTGACACCTTACACGACATGTTTTGATAAAGCCAAACCAAAGGTAGCATTAAATGCGAGGATTATAATGCACTTAAGAGTATATGGTATAGCTATATCATAGAACAGCTATAAGGAGATGTTCCAAAAGCTGCAGAGGGGCTCAGCTCATGCTAGGGCACCCTCTCACATAAAACCAAGCACTTTGCCTCCAGGATTGTCGAGGCCTACCATAGGAGTGGCTTATAAGTGTATATGTGTCCATATGTAAAAGTAGATATAGGTACACTATATCTAAGTAAGGGGTGATTACACCACCTTACCCAGGCTGTGTGAACTGACCTGTGGTGTCAGTTTGGAAGGCAAACCAGGGGTGGCACAACACATGCTGCAGCCCCTAGTAGGTCTAGGGTACACCTATGCCCTGGGTACCTATGGTACACCATACAAGGGCTCACAAGAGTGACCCAGTAACCAATCTGGTATATACCTAAAGTACATAGTATCAATTTATAGAGAGAACAGCTGGGCTGTGGGTCTGATTAGAAGGCCCACAGCCACATTAAAGTTTAAAAAAAACAGAGAATCACAGCAAAAAGTGGGGGTGACCATAGGAAGCAGACCCTATTCTCCTACACAACCCCCCTCCCTCCCAAACGCAGGGACATTAAACTAACCTTGACCAATTGAGTCTTCATGTTCTAAGTGGAAATATCTGGAGAGTCCATCTGCATTGGCATGGTCAGTCCCAGGTCTTTGATCCACTGTAAAGTCCATCCCCTGTAGGGAAATGGACCACATAAGCAGTTTGGGGTTTTTACCCTTCATCTGATTTAGCCACAAGGGGTGCTTATGGTCTGTCTGAATCTTGAAGTGAGTACCAAACAAGTATGGACTCAGCTTCTTCAGGGCCCAAACCACAGCAAAGGTCTATCTCTCAATAGATGACCAACATTTCTCTCTAGGGGTCAGCCTTCTGCTAATAAAAGCTACTGGCTGGTCTTGACCATCTTTATTCAGTTGTGAAAGCACAGCACCTAGCCCCAACTCAGAAGCATCTGTTTGAACAATGAATTCTTTGGAGTAGTCTGGACTTTGCAGAATAGGAGCAGTGCACATGGCCTGCTTCAGGTCATCAAATGCCTTTTGACAGCTGACTGTCCACTGAACTTTCTTTGGCATTTTCTTGGAAGTTAAGTCATTCAGGGGTGTCACTATGGAACCATACCTCTTGACAAACTTCCTGTAATACCCAGTCAGGCCCAAGAAAGCTCTGACCTGAGTCTGGGTGGTTGGAGCAGTCCAGTCCATTATGGTCTGGGTTTTGTTCTGCAATGGTTGAACCTAGCCTCCACCTACAAGGTGGCCCAGGTATACAACCTGACTGTGCCCTATCTGGCACTTGGTAGCCTTGATAGTTAGGCCTGCCTTTTGCAGGGCCTCCAAAAAATTCTTTAGGTGGATCAGGTGATCTTCCCACGTGGAGCTAAAGACAGCAATATCATCTAGATAAGCTGCACAGTAGTCATCCAGGCCTGAGAGGACTTGGTTCACCAACCTTTGGAATGTGACAGGTGCATTTTTCAGACCAAAGGGCATTACCACAAATTGACAATGTCCTCCTGGGGTTGCAAATGCTGTTTTGGCTATTGCATCATCAGCTAGTCTGATCTGCCAGTAGCCAGCTGTCAAGTCAAATGTACTCAAAAACTTGGCAGATGCCAATCTGTCAATGAGTTCATCTGCCCTTGGTATTGGATAGGCATCTGTCCTAGTGACAGCATTGAGGCCTCTGTAATCCACGCAAAACCTCATCTCTCTCTTACCATCGTGGGTGTGAGGTTTAGGTGCCAGGACTACTGGACTGGCCCAAGGGCTCTCTGAGGGCTCAATGACTCTCAAATCCAACATCTTTTGGACCTCGGTCCTGATACAGTCCCTGACATGATCAGGTTGCCTGTAAATCTTACTTTTAACAGGCAGACTGTCCCCAGTGTCCACTTCATGAGTGCACCAGGTAGTCTGACTTGGAGTCAGAGAAAACATATGTCTGTAGGACTGTAGAACCTGTCTGCAGTCCTGTTGCTGTTGGTCAGTGAGTCTGCCTGCCAAGGCTTCATAATCAACTGAACCATCATCAGGGTTCGGAGAAAGCAGGTCTGGGAGAGGGTCACTCTCTTCCTCCTGTCCTTCATCTGTAACCATGAGCAAGCACATGTCTGCCCTGTCAACATATGGTTTCAATCTGTTGACATGAAGTACCCTGTGGGGGCCCCTGGGAGTTCCAAGGTCAACCAAATAGGTGACTTCTCCTTCTGCTCAACAATAGTGTGGGGTCCACTCCACTTGTCTTGGAGAGCTGCTCGGGCCACAGGCTCCAACACCCAAACTTTCTGTCCTGGCTGGTAAACAGTCAGCACAGCCTTTTGTTCATGCCAGGCCTTTTGCAATTCCTGACTAGCCTCAAGGTTTTTAGATGCCTTCTTCATGTACTCGGCCATCCTAGAGCAGAGACCAAGTACATCATCCACAATGTCCTGTTTGGGAGGTTTGAGAGGTAACTCCCATCCCTCCTTCACCAGACAAAGGGTTCCTCTTACAGGATGCCCAAACAGAAGTTCAAAAGGGCTGTAGCCAACCCCCTTCTGTGAGACCTCTCTGTAAGTAAACAGAAGGCAGGGCAGCAGGATGTCCCATCTCCGCCTAAGCTTTTCAGGGAGACCCTTAATCAGAGACCCTCAACTAGACCATTGCATTGTGGATGGTAGGGTGTGGTGAACTTGTAGTTCACTCCACACTCTTTCCACATAGCAGTCATATATCCAGACATAAAGTTTGCACCTCTGTCTGAGACAACCTCCTTTGGAAAACCCACTCTTGAGAAAACTCCCAGGAGGGCTCTTGCCACAACAGGTGCTGTTGTGGTCCTTAGGTGAATAGCTTCAGGGTATCTGGTGGCATGATCCACTACCACCAGAATAAACCTGTGCCCGGAGGCTATTTGGGGATCTATTGGTCCAACAATGTCAATCCCTACACGTTCAAAGGGAACCCCCACCACAGGTAGTGGTATTAGGGGGGCCTTTGTGGTGCCACATGATTTGCCACTGGATTGGCAGGTGACACAGGAGCAACAAAACTCCTTGGTATCTTCTGACATATGAGGCCAGTGAAAGTGAGGGACAAGCCTGTTCCAAGTCTTGTTCAGGCCAAGATGTCCTGCAAGGGGAATATCATGGGCTAGTGTGAGAAGGAAGCCCCTGAATGCCAAAGGTATGACCAACCTCCCGGGAGCTCCAGGCTTGGGGTCTCTAGCCTCTGAATACAGGAGCCCATCACCCCAATAGACTTTGTGGGTCCCACTAGCATTCCCAGTAGCCTCAGCAGCAGCTTGCTGTCTAAGGGGTTCAAGAGAAGGACAGTCCAACTGCGCCCCCCTCAGATCTACCCTGGAGGGTTCCCCTGTCCCAAGAAACTCAACCTGATCAGGCTTAAGCTCTTCTAGGACAGTTTCCTCCTGGGCCTCACAATCAGCTTCCTGAGAAGGCTGTTCCTCTTCCTCAGGCAAGGGGGAAGGCACTGCCTTAACCTTACTGCTTCTCCTCCTGGTAAGCAACTGGTCCATTGTTCCAGAATCCAGTGCCAGTTCAGTGTTGCTATTTCTGACATGTGACCTAGCCACAGCAAGGACATGTGCTGATATCCCTAGCATTTCTGCATGGGTCCTATAATCCACTTCAGCCCAAGCTGAAGTCTCCAGGTCATTGCCAAGCAAACATTCTACAGGGAGGTCTGAGCTAACCACAACCCTTTTGAGGCCAGTTACCCCTCCCCAAGATAAATTAACAATTGCCATACTGTGAGTGGTAGTGACATTGCTAGCAATGGTCACTAGGTAATTTTCACCTAGTATGATCTGTCCAGGGTCCACAAAGCCAGGCATCACCATTGTGACACTAGCACATGTGTCGCTGTAGGCCTGAGCCACTTTGTCATTAATTAAAGGAGTTTGTCTGTACTTGCCCAGATTATTGGGACTCACAGTAGAGGACATACTTATGTCTGTGGGTCTATGTGAAACTAAGGTCTCGGTATGCAAACAGTGTCAGTCTTATTGTTATATTGCATAGGGACTAATCACATTGTGATATATGTACCCATCAGTTACTCACTCTGAACCGCCCTGTTGTCATCATTTGGGCGATCTCACAAGCTGGAAAGTCCACACTGTACACACCACTAGTAAACACACAGTGGTAACTGGAAGCAGTGCTCAAAATAATATGTGTAAGTGAAAGTGTAAAGATAACAATGGATAGTGGAGACACAAATAATTTTAATGAGAAGTAACCACTTCCAAGATTAAAACCAAATAGGTGCAAAGTATCAGTAGTTTTAACAAATATCTACTGCATGATATTAAAGGTCGACATGTTTCTGCAGTGAATTGACCCAACCGGGGTCACCTGCTTCCTCAGGACCAAAAGTTTACTTTGCGACTGCTTCTAAAGTGAATAAGTGCAACAAAAAATTAAGTAAATTGGGTATCACCTGAATAAGTCCTCTCACTGTTCTGTTAAGGTGATGCACAGGTGTTGAAGACATATATATAGGGAAACAGAGATAATAGGATAACATATTAATAACAAAGTTATCTCCCTTTAGTTTCAGAATAAAGTCTAATGACTTATACATTTGCGCTATTTACATAGCATACTACCCAACCATACATTAATTGGATACTCCTCTCACTCACCTGAAGAATGAGGGACCAGCGCCACTCCTCACCTGGCTACAGCTCAGGAATTGGGAACACCGCTCTATTTAAAATCATAGAAACGAAAGTGAGAACACCCCACTGGACAACTGCTGTTCCTGGTCTGAGCAAAGTGATCACTCAGTTTACAACATTGCGAACATATCAGTGTCTGGTCAAAGCCCAGTATTGTTCATGCTGAATCACATCCTACTTGGCGTTCTGATGGGGCTTATTAATGAGGGTCTAGAATTGCAAAACCTTCGAAAATCTAAAAAAAGCCCATGATTGGTGGGTGGATTTTGCATGCTGTCCGCCTCTGTTTCATAGAAATGGCAGCATGGGTAGATAGGCTATTTTATCAGGCTACTAGATTGTGAGCCAACGATCTCCTTTAGTTGGTCGGCGGGGATTAATGTTACAGCTAGCTCGTTAGAGTCGAGCTAGCGCTTGACCCAGAAAGAAACATCGTTATTGTATTATTTATCCGACGTCTCACTAGAGTTACACCATCCCTGCGGACACTGTGCTGCCTGCCCACAAACTAGTCGTTCGACAAACTTAGATATTGGAACGTCCAGGCATTGGGAACAGAAACAGTTTACTAACTGTAACAGTGCTAATCTCATCTACCTGATCACATGCCCATGCCCTTTACAATATGTCGGTATGACTACGCGGAAAATCAAGGTGAGGATTTCCGAACACAAGAGCACAATCAGATGCAAGAAGCAGGCAACCCGCCTCACTAATCACTTCTTGGAGGTAGGACACAAGCCAACTGATTTTACGTGGACTGTCCTTGAGCAACCACGTATTCCACCACACATTACCGACATCAATAAACATCTATTCAAACTAGAGCAGAAATGGGTGTATCGCTTGAACACTGACAAAAATGGCCTAAATGAAGACATCCCTTGGACAGCATTATAAAAAGCCTGGCCTTTTTTTGCCTCTGGGTCTGGTTCTTCACAAGTGGTTATGTGTCAGCGACTTAATAGCTGGCCCTCATAGAGATCCCTATTTTATAGAGACCATATGTGCCAACAATGATACTCCAAAGTCTCCAACTATCCGGCAGGTTATAGAATGCTATATATGTACTCTATAGGGAATATATAGACCGCCCCACGACCTTGCAACGAGAGCGCCAAACAGGCTATGATTATGATACAACATAATTCAGTGGCAGTATGAACTATGGTAATACTATATCCCACTTAGTAAGCCAACATCATCTCTAATATACAGCACCTCGAGCATTTTCCGGCAGCACTTAGGTTGTCTAACATTCCCCCGATCATCGGGATCATCTTGTGTCCTTGTCTTCTTTATATCAAGAGACAGGACACTTGCGTTTTTCTTAAAACTGCTACCACACTGGGCACTATAATCTTTATTGCCTAAGACTGAGTTTTTTTGCATACGAGGTTTTTTTGCATACGAGGTCTTTTTCGTGATGAGATCCGTTTTTTTCCCCCAAAAATACGCACTGTGTCTAACCAGATCGCCTTAACTTCAAATTAAAAAAAAGATCGCATTTCCATAATAAACATATTTTCCATAATTTACAATAAACAAGGTCGATTATCAGATCGGACAAGTGCTGAGTATTGAAACTATCACTCATATATGATTGCCACAGTCGCGTTTTGGTAACAGCGTGTGAATAAACTACTATTCCCCGCAAAAAAACTAATAAAACTACCATTCCCATGCTCTTCCGGGCACAGCGCAATGACTCTAGAGTAAGAACCAATGGAGTGACACGTCGTATAATGACGTGTAACGAGGACAACCCCGAGCTCAACAAAATAAAGAAATGCCCGTCCCTCGGCGCCTCCCCGAACAGCGCAGATGCCTGATCGGTGCACCAACGGACAGGCACGTATACCAGCGTTACGGGACCCGGTGGGGCTTGATGGATTTGCTTAATGTAGGGCGGGACTTTAAACGGGCTCTCGGCACACCATTGGCGAGCGTAGTGGCAGAGGCTCAGTCCTAGCACGCTCGCCTCATATCACTTTTGATAAATATTGGCCCAGCTTCTTATGTAACTCTAGTGAGACGTCGGATAAATAATACAATAACGATGTTTCTTTCTGGGTCAAGCGCTAGCTCGACTCTAACGAGCTAGCTGTAACATTAATCCCCGCCGACCAACTAAAGGAGATTGTTGGCTCACAAACTAGTAGCCTGATAAAATAGCCTATCTACCCATGCTGCCATTTCTATGAAACAGAGGCGGACAGCATGCAAAATCCACCCACCAATCATGGGCTTTTTTTAGATTTTCGAAGGTTTTGCAATTATAGACCCTCATTAATAAGCCCCATCAGAACGCCAAGTAGCATGTGATTCAGCATGAACAATACTGGGCTTTGACCAGACACTGATATGTTCGCAATGTTGCAAACTGAGTGATCCCTTTGCTCAGACCAGGAACAGCAGTTGTCCAGTGGGGTGTTCTCACTTTCGTTTCTATGATTTTAAATAGAGCGGTGTTCCCAATTCCTGAGCTGTAGCCAGGTGAGGAGTGGCGCTGGTCCCTCATTCTTCAGGTGAGTGAGAGGAGTATCCAATTAATGTATGGTTGGGTAGTATGCTATGTAAATAGCGCAAATGTATAAGTCATTAGACTTTATTCTGAAACTAAGGGGACATAACTTTGTTATTAATATGTTATCCTATTATCTCTGTTTCCCTATATATATGTCTTCAACACATGTGCATCACCTTAACAGAACAGTGAGAGGACTTATTCAGGTGATACCCAATTTACTTAATTTTTTGTTGCACTTATTTACTTTAGAAGCAGTCGCAAAGTAAACTTTTGGTCCTGAGGAAGCAGGTGACCCCGGTTGGGTCAATTCACTGCAGAAACATGTCGACCTTTAATATCAAGCAGTAGATATTTGTTAAAACTACTGATACTTTGCACCTATTTGGTTTTAATCTTGGAAGTGGTTACTTCTCATTAAAATTATTTGTGTCTCCACTCTCCATTTTTATCTTTACACTTTCACTTACACATATTATTTTGAGCACTGCTTCCAGTTACCACTGTGTGTTTACTTGTGGTGTGTACAGTGTGGACATACCACCTTGTGAGATCGCCCAAATGATGACAACAGGGCGGTTCAGAGTGAGTAACTGATGGGTACATATATCACAATGTGATTAGTCCCTATGCAATATAACAATAAGACTGACACTGTTTGCATACCGAGACCTTAGTTTCACATAGACCCACAGTTATTGTTTGTTGTTACAGGATGCTATAAGGGGTTATAACTGTGCACTTGGTCTTTAAATATTCCCTCGGACCCTACTCCCTCCGTGTTTGATATTGACATACTTATGTCCCCATCACAGATCAAAACAGCTTGAGTTGGTATTCTGACTAGGCCAGAATCCATCTCAGCTCCCAGGGTTAACCCTACTATACCCTTCTGTTGAGAACCACCACTTGGAGCTGAACTAGGGGAAGAGTTGCCTTAGGGGCAATGGTGGCTGGAGCTGCCTCCTTCTTGGTAAAATCACTGGTCCAGTGAGTATTTACTTTACAGACTTTGTACCATAGTTTCTTTGGGCCTTCTTTCTTGTTAGATTGTTGGGAACCCCCACCATTAGAAGCTTTTTGGGGACCTTGAGAAGACTTCTGGTCTTTTGCTTTCTCCCCACCCTTTTGGTCTTGCTTTTTCTGATCACCACATTGGTTCTGTACCTTCTGCTTCACCCTGGTTCTGACTCAGTTGTCTGCCTTCTTTCCCAATTCTTGAGGAGAGGTCAGATCAGAGTCAACCAGGTGCTGATGCAATAACTCGTTCTGATAGTTGTTAAGAATTTGTTCTCTCATAATCAAATTATACAATCCTGTATAGTCATTGACCTTACTGCCCAGTAACCAGCCCTGCAGAGCCTTAGTTGCACAATCTACAAAATCAGTCCAGTCGTGAGTCTGTGTCTTTTGGGTATCCCTGAACAGCAACCTGTACTGCTCAGTGATTAGGTCAAACACATCTATTAGAGCACTCCTCAGGACAGTGTAGTAGTCAGCATCCTGTTCACTAACTGTCAGGAGCTTCTCTCTGCCTTTGTCTGCAAAGGAGAGCAGCAAAATTGCTGTCCACCGACCCTGGGGTACCTGCTGTACTTTGCAGGCCCTCTCCAAAGCAGTTATCCACTTGTGGATGTCATCCCCACACTTGTAGGGAGGGACAATTTTGTTCAGGTTTTTATGGTCATGAGACCTTTCCTTATCTCTAGGAATTATACTGCCACCAGTGGGCTCTAGCACACTCGATTTCTTCTCTCTCTCAAGAGCTAGGATCTCTTATGCAAGGCAACTTCTTGCCTCTTGATCCTCAGCTTGACCTCTTTCATTCTAGCTTTGTGCTCTCTCCTCTGAGGGGAAGTCATCTTCCTCAGAGCAGAAGCACTGGACCCTACTGAGGAATCAGAATGATCAGAATCACTGGAAAGTGATCTGCGCCTTCTGTTTCCAAGGTTAGGCCTATTTGGAAGATAAGAGGGGGGCCTACCAAGGCCCTCTCCACCTCCAGATAGTCCTGTGTTGCCCAGATCAGGTTCACCCACCTCATCCTGGTCAGCATCCACCTCCTCATCAGAGACGACTGGATATTCCCCAGTATTATTCTCTTCTGTGGATGGATGGCCCTTCTTGCTACTACCTTGGTTACCTGGGTCTGATGCATTCTCTACATCATGAGCCACTAAGATATCTACCAGGTGGTGAAAAGTTGGACTCTGTCCTTACCTCAGTCTTCTGACTGAACACAGACTTCTCAGTTCTTGAAAAGTAAATGTGTCATATTTAGAAGGCACCCTCTGGGTTTCTTCTTGAAGAGGTCCTCTAGGGTCTGCTTCCAAGGACATCTTCTAGAGAGGTGTGGTATGTGCACCTACCTACACTAAATGGTTTCCTACTAGAACCTTTCTAGGAGTTGTAGTCAGGTTGTGCTAAGCCCTTACCACCTACAACTTCTAAGTTCAGTAGAACTTATGTATATAAGACTTGATTTATATGTACCTACAGGTACTTTGATATGATCTTTCAGATGATATTACAAGATTATTTGGTAAAACAAATTGCAAGCTCTTATCCAAATGCTGCACACCAATGTGAAAAGTTAGCCTGGCATATGATGTCCACTAGTTCTAGTGTGCACATTTCACCAGTCTAATCGACACTTATTGATGATGGTTGTAAAGTCAACCTATAGAAAGCTATCCTAGTGGTAGCATGAACCAACAGTCTTCAGGCTAAGACTTCAGGAGGCGAGTTAAGCAAGTTGTTTTACCATATATAATCCCTTGAATACCAAATGAAAGGAAACCCCACAAGGTATATATCAAATATATATGTATTTAATCTAAACACAACCCCTCTGCACTCTTTATGAGTTCAGAGGTCAAAATACAATACACGTCACACAGTTAATATATATAATAAGTTGCACAGTATACGTTATGCCCTAGGGGCCTCACAAACCATATATAAGAAAGTGGTATAAGTACCAAGTGAGAGTTAGAAAGCAGGCCTAGGGCCTGTAGACTCACTTGGGCTACACTAAACAACCAAAGGTTAGGAAGTAGGAGACCCACGGGAGTCGCGTGCAGTGTCTAAACACAGGCGCGGGTTCCCATTGACTTTCCATGGAGTTCGTAAAAGATACAAAGTTACGATTTAAGGACACTTCCGGATGGACTAGGATGAAACCCTTTTAAACTAGGAAACTTTGAGAGTCAAGACCAACGGGAGCACTGGAGTACTCGTGTTACCTCACCCAGGGAAGTCGGGTGCATAGGTGTCTTTTCGTGTTGTGTTTCATCGTTGTTTTCTATGGAGAGCTGCAAAGAAGTGCTGCAGGCGACCAGAGGAAAAGTGTCCGGGTGGATCCAAGGGTGAATCGGTGATGTGAAGAACCTGAAAGTAGAGGGGACAGAGTCTGGGTCACTAGCCAGTGACCTGGAAGGAACCAGGAAGGAATCAGGCGATATGGCGTGCTTGAAGGTGAAGAAGGTGAGTTTGTCTCTTCAGCTTCGAGGTCCAGGAGGCCTCCACGATGATCATTCGCTGGATTCAAGCTGTGCCACAATGGATCTAGATGACTTCAGTGTCGGTATCCGGATTGGACCCAACATGCCTTGGCAACCACAACCCATGCAGGATGTCAAGATTGGCTCTGTTGTAGACCAGCCAGGTTTGTGGCACTTGTCCTTTTCAAGGAAGCTGGAGCAACCCTGGAGCAAACAGGAAAGAAAAGTAAATTCAAGATGGCGTCTTCAGGGGGCTCACTAGCCAATGGGTAAGGAACCAGGAAGACGCGTCATGCTCAAATGCAAAGGTAGGGCCCACGGGACACTCCCGGAGTGTAGGGGCCTGAGCTTCAGTGAAAATGGTGCTCGGGCTGGGACTTCTTGTACCCCAAGGCACAACTTACTGAGGTTTCAGGAAAGGAGTGCAGGTAGCAAAATGCAATATGACCAAGATGTCTGGTCCCAAGTCTCCCGTGTACGCCACGGGTCTCAGCTTTTCTGTGGATGTGGGTTGGGATCAGAGAAGTCTGGAAGTTTAGTTCTTGTGTCACAGAGTCTTCAGATTCCAACGGGAGCCTTGAAACTGCAAACTGGTAAAGAGGCTGTTGGTGCCTGTTTGCACAGGGTGGTCACTCCTTGACCACAAGGGAGATGTCTTCCATCTTCCAGTCAGAATGGAATGTCGAAGGTCCAAGATATGTCTTTCAAAGATTCGTCCAGGATAATCTAAAGTCCGGGGGACACAGCGCCTATACTTATACTAAGGATGGGGGCTGGATTACCTGACTAGGTCCCTCCTATGGGTGGATCTGAGAATGGGGTGGTTACACCCCTTTCCCTTTATCCAGTTTGGCGCCAGAGCTGTGGCTGGAGTGCCCAGCAACTGGTTTGAACCGGGCTATGCATGGAGCACCTTGTGTGCCCCAGGCAGTGTCTAGATGCATTCACTGAATGCAGCCCTCCCTGCCCCAATACACAAAACCCCTGTCTGGGGAGGTGCTGGCACCTCCCTGGACAGGAAACCTATTGTTCAGGCCACCCTTCCTGGAGGTTTCCCCAGCAACAGGGGGTCAGACTCGTGTACGTGGCAGCAGCATCCATTTTGTGATGCTCAGGCTCTGTTTAACTTTAGCCGGGTAAAGCAGTAACTTACATGTCTTTTCCCTCTAGAAGGGTGGAATGCTACCCCTGCCACCAGAATTGGCTGGGGGGGGGGAGAAGTATTCCAAAGTGTTTGACACCTTGCACGACATGTTTTGATAAAGCCATACCAAAGTTAGCATTAACCGCAAGGATTATAATGCACTTAAGAGTATATGATATGGCTATATCATAGAACAGCTATAAGGATATGGTTCCGAAAGCTGCAGAGGGGCTCAGCTCATGCTAGGGCACCCTCGCACATAAAATCAAGCACTCTGTCTCCAGAGTTCTCGAGGCCTACCATAGGAGTGGCTTATAGGTGTATATGTGTCTATATGTAACGGTAGACATAGGTATACTATATCTAAGTAAGGGGTGAGTACAACACCTTACCCAGGCTATGTGAACAGACCTTTGTTGTCAGTTTGGAAGGCAAACCATGGGTGGCACAGTACATGCTGCAGCCCCTGGTAGGCCTAGGGAACACCTATGCCCTGGGTACCTATGGTACACTATACAGGGGCTCACAACAGTGACCCCATAACCAATCTGGTATGTACCTAGAGTACATGGTATCAATTTAGAGAGAGAACAGCTGAGTTGTGGGTCTGATTAGCAGGCCCACAGCCACACTAAAGTTGAAAAACCAGAGAATCACAGCAAAAAGTGGGGGTGACCATAGGAAGCAGACCATACTCTCCTACACTTTTATATAGCAGATAGGCTGTTGGGTTGAAAATAGACTATGACAGTAGCTGAGTTTACATGTAATGCATACCAAACCTGTCAAACCTTAAAAGGTAAAAAACGAATAAGTCCTTCCTATGTCTACCATTTTCTGTCTACAGTATTGCCCGAAAAGCAATCTGTTACTCTCATTCCATTCATCAATAATCTTACATTTACAAAAATCTAAGGGCCTCATTTATGAGGCCTTGCATCAGTTTTGCGCTTCCAATGCATCACTTTCTGTGACGCATCGGCGGCGTAAAACAAGCCTCCTGTTGCGCACTATTTACAAAGTGACGCATCTAAGCAGATGGCTCACTTTGTAAACCCCTGCGCTACATTATACCTTTGTCAGGTATAATGTATGCAGGGGGGCGTTCCCCCGCAAAAAGCCTTGTAGAAGTGACACAGTGAAATCTATGAGATTTCACTGCGTCACTTCTAGGATGCCGTTGCGTCAAAATCTTGCGCCTGCCTCACAGTAGGCGTAAGACTGACGCAGGCCCTTTAACATGGGGCTTGCCCCATGTGAAAGGACGCATTGCTGGAGTTGCGTCACTTTTGTGACACACTCTAGCAATGCGTCATTTTTGCGCTTACAGATACGTCAGAAATACTGACGTATCTGTAACTCCTTGCGACATGATGCGTCATACATTAAATATGACGCATCAGGTATGTCGCAAGGAGTGCGCACTGAGAAGTGACGCATCGCTGCTTTCACGCAGCGATGCGTCATTTCTGATAAATGAGGCCCCAAATGTTTATTCTTAGGAGTGTATCTCCAACCATAAAATATTTCATGCCTTTCTAATTCATATACGTTCCTTTCCAAAAGGCTCCTGTGTTTCAGTGTCTTTTAGTTATTTTATTTAGTCCTTTCTATTGTTCTCAAATGTTGTATGTACCATAGAATATTGTGTGGGCCGATTTACACCGGAGAGCTGCATATAGAAACTCACAAGCAACACTATCACAGTATCACAGTAGAAAGCACTGCAACATTTCTTGACGCCGAAACACCATTTTTTGAATGGCAAAGCACTTTTCTTGGAAATATGTGGCAGATGTCCAAAGCACAATGTTTAAATAAGTTGCCAAGAACAAAAACCACATTTTAACATTAGTAGACTTGACAAAGCCAAGTCAAGTAACAAGGTGCTTGAATTGTGTGCACATTTTGGGATTGCTGCCAACAAGTGGTTTGGAAACCTTGTAAAGTAAGTCGAGGTAGTTTCATTTCAATTATCGTCACAGGAATGTTGCTAAAAAGCACTGCAGATAGCAGGCAGTATTACCTCCACTCAAACATACATTTCATATGGACCCTGAATGATGATATAACTGCCCCAATTACAATGGAATGTACACTTGTAATAAGCAAGTTGTGTAATAAACTCTGCAGCAGAGGAGTAACACAACTCACTGTAATACTCTCTTGATTTCATAATGACCATAGGCCCCTGGGATTTAAAATTAAAATTTGAAGGTTGTACATTAATGTCCACAGCCATAATGGACACAGCAGTTGATTCAACCACTGGACAATGTTATCGACGTGGATGGAATAATGAAAAGAAATGTATTTGTTTTCAAAATCTCAAAATTGTGCCATGTTGTTTTAAACCTTTCTAAAACAAATGAATACTAAAATACTGCAAAACATATGAAACGAAAAGCTCACAACCCTTAACCAGTCATTTTAAAACCCACTCAGCAAACTCAACAACTTCTCAAATGAACTCAACGCTATCCTAAACCCAACGTTTGGTCCGCCAGCACTGCTTCTTGAAATCTCAGATCACAATGGATAATACTGTTCCTATTTTGCCAAGGTTTGTGAAAAGGCTGGTAAAATATAAGCCTTTGGGCCTTACCCATCAAGTTGTACCCCAAACAAAGAGATCTTAAATTGGGCATAAACCTATTTTGTGCCCACTTTGTAACACCTCTACTTTGCAGATCACCAAAAGACCTGCCAAGCGTTTTTGTAACGCCAAGGGTACCTAAGTAAAATGTGCATTGAAAAATCGTGCCCCCTAGAAGAGCTAATTTGCATGAAACTAGTCCCGCGCCATATAAAAGAATGTCACACTCCCCCATTGCCAACATTCACAAGTGCATTTCCAATTAAACTGAATGTCCTAGATTTGCAGTAGAGCTCAAATGTTACGCCATGAAAAATATGGAGTAAAATGAGTGAGGTTTTCATCAGGAGACAGAGTTCACCCTCTCTTCAAAAGCTGTGGGCTGAATTATTCTACTGTACTTTATCAATTTTATGTATGCCACAAGCCATGTGCTCAAAACGAAGTCTGAAACAAACTGCATCTACATGACATGGTTTACAACAGTTGCTATATTATGTTATGTTGGTATGTTATGTTGCTGTGTTATGTTATGTTGATTTGAATGGAGGACCAATCACCAAAAAAGTTATCCAGGCACTAGGGCAGGTGTATAGGTGTGTGGTTCCCAAGGTACTTATACTAAGAGCTAGGCCTTTAGCTTCTTGCAGAACTCAAGAAGTCAGGAGGAGGCTTTGATGTACTGTCTTCAGTATGATGTAGGAGAATGAACAGACTCCAGTTTTGCTTGTGTGGATGCGGGGAGTGTGTACGAGTGAGTGTCAGGCAGAGTGTAGGAGTATGGTTAGTTGGTGATGTGTATGCAGTTTTTCAGGTATTTTGGTCCTGTGTTGTATGGGGATTTGTATGTTTGCATGAGAAGTTTGATTTGTCTGCAGTTATGATTGAAGAGCAAGAGTGGAGGAGTGTGGCTCACTGATTAGAGCGGCAGACCCTGTTGCAGAGGTCTGGCCCAGGACCAGGGTTCAATTCCCGACGCGGCAGGGTCCTGAGCCCAAAAATGTCCACGGACTCGATAATTCTCGCCTCGGTGCCTACTCTAATCATGGGGTCCCACGCTGCAACTCTGGGCAAAAGCTTGCTTAATCTCCACTACGGCGGCCCACCCGCTGCAGGATGCCTGGCTTTCACCTTGGGGATGCCCAGTAGGGGTTATCTCACAGGGAAAAGCCAGGACGGGTTCCCAAGGCAAGCGCCTTGATGCCTTCGGGTGATACGTGCGCTATATAAGTCGCAATACAGATCAGCTTCCTGAGGACGCTTGTGATGTGGGTGCAGTGTTAGAGGTTGAGTATATGTCTTGCATCTGTCTTCTGGATTGTCTAGAATCTGTGTAGGAGTTGTATGGAAATTCCAGCATAAAGAGTGTTGACAAAGCCAAGCCTGAGGGTGATGAGTGCTTGCATAACGGTCTGTCTGATGTTCTGAGGCTACCATTTAAAGATCTTCTGCAACATGCATAGGATTTGGAAACAGGAGGTGCACACTGCGTTGACTTGAGCCGCCATGGTAAGGTTGTTGTCTAGGATGATCTCTAGATTTCTTGTGTGTCTGTGGGTGTTGGATCTAGCTCCGAAAGCCACCATGTTGAGTCCATTGGGGAGTTCTTGTTGCTGAAAACCAGTACCTTTGTCCTGTTGGAAATTGAGCTTCAGGCAGTTGGTTAGTATCCAGTCTGCGACCATGGACATGCAGTTGGTTCTAGTTGTCTTGTTCATCAGTTAGAGGATGAGTTGGGTGTCATCGGCGTAGGAGATGACGGGCTGCCTTGAGATTGGATGATCCTAGTGAGTGGAGTAATGTATATGTTGAACAGGGTGGGGCTGATGGACAATCCCTGTGGGACTCTGAATATCAAGTTTGTGGTCTTGGATGTGAAGGGTGGCAGTCTCACCCTTTGTGTTCTTCTAGTGAGGAAGGAGCAGATCTATTTGTGAGCAGAGCCTTGTATGTCAATTTCGTGGTGTCTTCTGGTGAGAGTGTTGTGGGAGACAGTGTTGAAGATCACAGCGAGGTCAAGTAGGATGAGGTCTGCTGTTTTTACTCAGTGCAGGATGATTCGAATGTCATTGGTGGTCGTGATGAGTGATATTTTAGTGCTGTGGTTCTTTCTGAATCCTGATCGAGTGTTTTCTAGAAGATGATAACCTTTCAGGAGGGTAGTGAGTTGCTTGTTGATGGCCTTCTCAATCACTTTGGCTAGAAATGGGAGAAAGGAAGTGGGGTTGAAGCTCAGTTGTTTCAGGTCAGCTGAGGCTTCTTGAGGAGGGCATTGATTTCTGCAAGCTTCCATTCATCTGGGAAATTGGTGGACATGATGGAGGTGTGGATGATGTGGGTTCGGGGTGGTGCTGATTGGTGATGTTCTTACGTTGTAGATGTGGTGGAGGCAAGCGTCCGTTGGGGTACCTGACTGGATGGTCTGCATGTTTGTTGCTGTATCATTTCTGGTGAGGTTTGTGTTTTCGATCAGGTGATTGCCTTGGTTGGTGGTGGAGGGTATGTTAGAGAATAGTTCTCTAGCTTTGGGTTGATATGTTAAGTTTCTGTAGATGTTTGTGATTTTGCTGTGGAAGAAGGTGGATATGTTGTTGCATGGTTGTTGGGAGTCAGCAATATTGTTGACAGTGGCTGTGGGAGAGGTGAAATCCTTGATGATCAAGAAGATCTCCATGCAGCTGTTGGAGCTTCCTTCAATGTGGTCCACCAATGCTTTTATCTTGGTGTCTCTTATATACTGGTGATAGCGTCTGAGTGCAGCCTTGTAGGTAGTTCTGTTGGTGGTGTCATGGCTGGCTCTCCATTTCTTTTCTAGCTGTTTACACTGTTTTTTGGTGTCTCAGAGGTCTTCTGTGTACCATCTGGCCTGCTTGTTTGATCTACTATGCTTTTGGGTTTGATGGGTGTGAGGGAGTCTGCACAGGTCTTAATCCAGATGTTGAAGTTGTTGATGTCGTTGTCGAGGTTGTCTGTGGGGCTAGGTTGATCCATACTGAGGGTGCTGAGCAAGTCTGCTTATGTGATTTTACCCCAGATACAGCCTGTAATGCTGAACCTGGTAGCGGTGTTAACTTGAGGTCTGTTGATTTGGAAGCGAATGATGGAGTGGTCTGTCCATGTGAGTGGTGTGGTGGAGTTCTATTTGATGAAGTCAATTTTGGTGAAGATGGGGTCCAGTGTGCATCCTGCAATGTGGGTTGGTTCGGAGATGAGCTGGGCAAGTCTAATGTTGCTCAAGCTTTCAAGGAGTGCTAGGAAGAAGAGGTAATTTCGGTCCTCCAGGTCAAAGTTGAGGTCACCGAGGAGAATGTAGGCTCTGTAGTTGATGGTGAGGGGCGCAATGAAGTGGGTGATAAGGTTGCTAAAGGTGGCTGATGTCAAGGTAGCTGGTAGATGAGGGTTCTGTTTAGGGCCAATGTTTTGGAGATCTGCAGCTTGAAGTGCTGGTGTTCCATGAAGAGGGTGGTGTTATCTGTGGATGTTTCTGCATTTGATATATCCCTTGTAGATGATAGCAAGTCCGCCTCATGGCTTATAAAGGCAGTCTTGTTGAGCGTTCTTGCAGCCTGCTGGGATTGCCATAGCGATGCCAGGAACCAATGAGGGGTTGAGGCAGGTCTCTCTGTTGACGAGGTTGACGGTGCATTGCTGCTCATCATGTCCCATATTTCGGGTGTGTGTTTGCTGAGTTATCATATGTGGAGACGCATGCATGCAAGTGGATGTTGATGTGTGGGTTTGCTGTGGCATCTGGTGTAGTGTAGCGGTGTAGAGGTTGTTGGTGCTTGTGTGGCATGTGTGTTGGGCAGAGGTGTTGAAGGCATTGTAAGTGTTTGCTTGGGGTGTGGGTGGCCGCTGGGTAATTGGCAGTGGATGCCAGTGAAATTTCCAACCATGGTGCAAGGCATGGTGTGGCAGCTGTTGAGGTAATGTGTTTGGGTTGTAGTGACCTAAGTAGTGCTTTGGAGTATCTCTAACAATGATTGAAACAGGGTTCCTGGTGCTGGGTGTGGTCCAGGCACAGACTGACTTTCTTTTGGCGCACCAATGGCATGTCCATGTTGCAGCTACCATTAAGTAGATCTTGGGAGTGGGAAGGAGCGCAGGGTGTCACAATGTAATTTCCTGGCTGATGGATGATGGAAAATGAAGCCGTCTTGCTTGGTTCCTTTGTTTTAAGAAAGATTTTGGCACGAAAGACAATAATGACACTTCCTGTCCAGATGCATGATGTTAAGTTCAGTGATGTCACTTCCTGTACAGGTGGATGATGGGAAATCCAGTGATGTAACTTCCTGTGCTGATGGATGATGGTGGATGGTGGGAAATTGTGTAGCTCAATTGTAATAGGGTCCTGCATTTTGAATGGGAACTTTAACATTAAATGCTCCTAATCCTTTTATTGTGGGAAAGAAAAAAAGACCCATCACTTGCCTTTGAGTTAAAATGGAGGCGAGAATGAGATGCTCATCTAGAGGCTGAATTGTACAACATGAAAGAAGGAAAGCATGGACTAATCACTACTTCCCTATGGAACCAAATTGTGTGATCCTAGGCAGATATTTTATTCAGCTGTGCCTCATTTTCCCTTATCATCATATTTGAGAACATTTGAAATAGAAAAGTTCAACTTGTGTGCTGTATAAACCCCTTTTTCTTAATAGACTTACTATTGTTCCATCTAAAACAACAGCTTAGGACTAATATCTTAGGGTACATGTGATTGCTGACTTAGTTTACTAACAATATCCTCATCAGGGCAGTGGAGAAAAGGGCATGATCTTGACTTAATTCATGTTTAAGACTACCACTTCATAAAAATGACAGAATTTTTATACGGTCTAATATGATGAATACGTGGTAACATTTTGTGATCAAATCGAGGTAGGATTTTCATGTTTTAAAACCACTAATTATTAGCATTTTGATGAAATCACAACAAATGCCATTACTATTTATTTATTTATTTTTTATTTCTGGTATTTATAGAGCGCGACACTCATCCCAAGGGATATCACGGCGCTAAAAGGAAAAGGGGACTGCTGAGATTATGCGGGGGGAGTTAGTTTTTAGGGAAAAGGTGGGTTTTGAGTTTTTGCCGGAATTGAAGGAGGTTTGTAGTGTGTCTAAGATCCATAGGTAATTCATTCCATCGCTTGGCCGCCAGGTGTGTAAAGGCTCGTCCACCTGTCCTTGTTTTGTAGATGCGCTTGGGTTTTGCTAGGGCTGAGTTATTGGATCTTAGGTTCCTGTTTGGAATATAAAACTCGATTTTCCCCTGCAGGATTGTAGGGCCTGTTTTGTGGAGGGCTTTGTGCGCGTGACAAAGTAGTTTGAAGGTGGCTCGCTGGCGCATTGGCAGCCAGTGGAGTTGTTTCAGGCATGCTGATGCCGAATCTCGTTTGCCTTTGTTGCATACCAGTTTGGCTGCCTGGTTTTGAAGGACCTGTAGGCGGGAGAACAGTTGCTCGTTCATCGCTTCGAATAGGGCATAATCCAGGCGGCTGACCAGAAGGGCCTGGGTAATTGTACGCCGACAGTCCAGTGGGATCCAGGAGAAGATTTTGGCTAGGAGTTTCAAAATTGCAAATCCTTTACCCCAGAGTATGCGTACGTGGTCTTTCATGGACAGTGCGTCGTCCATCATGATGCCAAGGTTTCTGGCGTACTGTTTCGGGGTGGGGGCTGTACCCAGTGACGGTGGCCACCACGTATCATTCCATGATAGTTTGGCTCCTCCGAACAGTAATATTTCAGATTTTCCGGCATTGAGTTTAAGGCAGTGGTTGCGCATCCAGTCTGCCATTTCGGAGAGGCAGCTGTGTAGTTTTCTTTTGGTTGTTTCCGATCTTTCCGATCTTTCGTCCATAGTCACCATCAGCTGTGTATCGTCGGCATATGAACATATGCCGATGCCCCACGTTCTTTGGCATATGAACATATGCCGATGCCCCACGTTCTTTGGTCTGATGATGTCCCAGGAAAACACCAGTTCCGACCGGGAGACGAGGCAGTCGGTCAGACTATAGGTGTGCTAGTAGGTACATCCCCTTGACGTTACTACAGAGGAGCGCCTCTCTGATCTAACCAGTAAAAGCCTGAACCCACCCTAATGTTAGGGTGCCATTTGAAAAAAAGATATGAGAGCATTAGGCCTCTTGTAGGTGCATGGCACAAGTGTATAGCTAGGCAGGGATTATAGGAGCCCTGATGAAGGCTGGTGTCCCATATGGACTTTTAATATGGCCAAAACATGTTGCCACAAACGTATGAATAGATGAACCACTGCACTTCATCAGATATCTGGGGTATTTAAATTGTTATTCATATCTAAGGGACCGATGAATAAAGGATATTTTACTGGGTATTTTAAAATATTTTTATGATATATCTGGATCGCAGCTCAAATTCAGCCCTTAATTATATAGGAACTCCCAGCACTGGCTAGGACTGCTGTGGTGGTATTAACCTACCTTGCTGTGGATAATTCGCCTATGATGACACATGCCATGATAAGTTGTGAGTGAAGTAATTCCTCCAAAATCTTTATGATTCCTACAGGTTTCAATAAAAACTTTTGCCCAAGGTATTGGTATTTGTGATTATTTTAAGTAGGGAGGTCATACTTGGTTCAGAGCATCGTCCTCTCTGTGTGTGTATCTACAGGAAATTTCATTCCATGTTATGGTGCTTAGATTACAGGAAAGGGCTGTTCAGTGTACTGATACAGTGTCGTCATATTAATAAATGTAATTACATATATCATTTACCCACATATGTAGGAGTATGAAAAGAGGAACTCTGAACACAGCCTCTTTTTTAGGTCTCGCCTATGGAGCACGCATGCGCTGCATAGGAAAAAGACCTTTAGCCATGGGCACAGTTTTGCAGGCAAAAACGTGCACACGTTGCATTTTATTTAAAGAGTTTTATATAGCGCTGGCTACACCCGAAGGTATCAGAGCGCTTTACATTAGGTTCCACAATGTAACAGAAAATTATTGCTTCCAATGGCAACGCATGCACATCTGGTGATTCCCTTGCGGGAGCGAGCCTTGAAACCATATGGTTCCTGCTTGCTCCCGCAAGGGAAATAGGCGCAGGCCCCCTCCTCTCTCTCCTCCCCTGCTGCCAGCATAAGGCGCCCTCACTCGTCTTTTTTGGAGCCATTTCACAGTGAAGCAACTAAATGAAAGAAGGAAAGAGAGGTTGTGAACTGTTTCTTCAAGTCACGGTTTTCAGTAAGTGAGGAGCAAGACAGAAAGAGAGGAAATATTAGGAACAGAAGGGGGCAGCTGCCAGCACAGAAAAGAAGAGGACATTGTCTGTGTCTTCTCTGGGCAGTAAGGAAGAGGCAGAGTCCTTTTCCTTCTCTGCCTGACACCGAACGCCCACGAAAGAAAGTGTTGTCTTGCTAGTGTGCTTCTATTCCCAGCTCTGTATTCCATGTTGCTCATTGCCATAGGTTTGCTTCTCTCCCACCTCCTCCTTGATGTGTTTGCCCTCGTGTGCTTCTGCCCTCCCACGTGCTTTCTCGCATGTGTGCGTCTCCTCTCCTAGCCCCATGGTGCTCTCTCTTCCCTCTCGCATGTTTGCTTTTCTCCCCCTGTGCTCCACATTGTTCTCTCTCAAATGTTTGCTTTCCTCCGTCCCCTACCCTCTTTGTTGCTTCCCCCACCTTCACCCCTGTGTTGCAGCCGTCTCCTATCCCAGCGCCCCATATTGCTTCCCCCACCTGTGCCCTGTATGTTGCTTCTGCCCTCCTTCTTTGCTTTTGCCACCTGATTTAAAAAACGATTTTGCATGGTTTTTTTCTTTTATTTACCAATACAACAGTAAATAAAACGGGAAAAAAACACCCACAACATTTTGTAGGCATGTGCAAGTCTACAAAACGATGCAAGCGGCCACACCCAAGACTTTATTTTTTATAAATCCTTAGCCATGCTGCACGGCATTGGAGATTCTGTCCTGTATTGCTATAAATCATTGGCAAAGGAAGTAGATCCCAAAGGAGAGACCTATTGGCTTCACTGAAGCTTGTTAATATAGTCCCTCGTTCTTTCGTCCGACATACGCAGCATTTGCCACTCTGCAGACAGCCACATTTCCATCTGCACGCACTTCCAGTAGCTGTGACTTTCTTTCCAGCCAGCTGAATCTTCTCTGCCACCTCTCCAACATGTCAGGGCCTTCAGATTTCCACAATGTGGCATTACCTTACATACGTAATTGCAGTACAATGTAAGGGGCCAGAGGAATCCCAGTCATATATTATTATATGCAAAATCCTCGCATTCTCTCATATTTGGCAGACAAAATTTTAAGTTACCCCAAAGAGGGACAAGATTTTACATTAGAAAATTCAATGGTCTGTTCCAGTGTCTGATTATAGTAGAGATAACTGTGTACGTAGGCTCATACCTATATCTGTCATACTTCCTATGCCTCTCTTTTTCTCTAGCTCAAGACAATTGTTATACCCCTCTCTCTTTCTGCCACACTCTCTCATTCTGGCTCTGCTTAGCTCCATCTCTCTCTCTTTCACCCCCTCTCTCTCGTTCTCTCTAACTATCCATCGCTTCTCTCTCCCTCTTCACACACCCCTCTTATTTCTTACCACTCTGTGTTGCTTTCTCTGCATTACTTCCCACGCCCTGTGTTGCTTCCCTCCACTAGCACTACTTTTTTTACCAATCCAACTCACATCTGCAAGCAACAAAAAGAAGCATGCCTAGAACCATTGCCAAACCCAACAGATCCCAAATGTAATACCTAATGGATTTGCAAATGCTTGCTTGTTTGATTTGGAGATAGTTCTTAGCCTTTGGATTTTGCCCCACTTATATGTAAAGTATACTTGTATGTAGGGGCTTTCAGCTAGCCATCTTCATCCATTGACTTGTTATTGTGTAATTCCCATGGGGTGCCGCTCGCAGTCGGTGTTCTGGGATTCTACTTTGCCGCTACCTGAACTGAAAGGGAGCTGCCTTTACAGGTGATTGTCCAGTGGAGCCTTGAGTGACAGCTGGGACCGGGACTGCGAGGCCCACCAGGCAGTGCGTTCTACATACTTCGCACACCTGCCGCCTCTTCCCGTGTCCCCTCCCTTCTGCTGCACGTCCACGTCCTGCCTGGGCTTTAAAACACGACTCGCGGCCCCCACTCCGCGGGGGCTGCTCGCAGTTGCTTTCCTGGGATTCTACTTTGCCGCTACCTGAACTGAAAGAGAGCTGCCTTTGCCGGTGATTGTACAGTGGAGCCTTGAGTGACAGCTGGGACCGGGACTGCGAGGCCCACCAGGCAGTGCGTTCTACATACTTCGCACACCTGCCGCCTCTTCCCGTGTTCCCTCCCCTCTGCTGCACGTCCACGTCCTGCCTGGGCTTTAAAACACGACTTGCAGCCCCCACTCCGCGAGAGCCGCTCGCAGTCGCTTTCCTGGGATCCTACTTTGCCGCTACCTGAATTGAAAGAGAGCTGCCTTTGCCGGTGATTGTCCAGTGGAGCCTTGAGTGACAGCTGGGACGGGGACTGCGAGGCCCACCAGGCAGTGCGTTCTACATACTTCGCACACCTGCCGCCTCTTCCTGTGTCCCCTCCCCTCTGCTGCACGTCCACGTCCTGCCTGGGCTTTAAAACACGACTCGCGGCCCCCGCTCCGCGGGAGCCGCTCACAGTCGCTTTCCTGTGATTCTACTTTGCCGCTACCTGAATTGAAAGAGAGCTGCCTTTGCCGGTGATTGTCCAGAGGAGCCTTGAGTGACAGCTGGGACCGGGACTGGGAGGCCCACCAGGCAGTGCGTTCTACATACTTCGCACACCTGCCGCCTCTTCCCGTGTCTCCTCCCCTTCCACTTTTGCCCGGTATTTTAGGCGGACCTACAGCGCGTTAGCGGGACGCGTGCGCGGGACGCAGCTCGGGACGAAGCCCGGACAAAGGGCGGACAGTCTGAGACAGTCTGAGACTGACCGTGACTGGACTGGGCCTGGATTCTTATTTTGATGCCCCAGTGACCTTCCTATGGAGCCTTGTTAGTAAGACCCCCTAGTATTGCTTATGTTGGTTTACCTTGCCACTTGCTCACTACTGGCTTATCTGAGCTTCCTGCGCGACTGTGGTACCTTTTTATTGAGTGTAATATGTCTAAACAGAAGTCATCTTCAGCCTCCAATACTATGGATAACTACCTAGTACAAGTAGTTAGTAAAATAAATAGTTCGAGAAGGATATCCCTGGGCTTGAGCTCCACTCCCATAATCCCTACATTGAATTCCTCGCTAGAATCAAATATGGTCGAAGTTCCGATACGGGTACATTGTAGTGAACCCCCTGAAAATGTTTTTACTCAGGAAGATAATCTTGACCAAACTACCTTAACTGCTATTAATTTGGTCAACGAGTCCTTAGATGAATCTAAAACGACCCCAGAAAAATCCCTCCCCTGTGCCTCCCCTTGTAACTAGAGCAATAAGAACATGTAGAAAGGGCCAGAATAAACGTGGTGGGCTGCGCTCTAGCAGGAAACGGATTGTTTCCCCTCCCAAACCCATACCCACAAATGAGACAACTGGGGAGTTAGACAGGAAGGTGTCACTGGAGGACGACCAAATCAAAATACTTGTGAATATGATTGATTGTAAGATCAGAAATGTTGTCAAACCGTTGTTAGCCAAAATTGACCATCTAACAACAGAGGTAAATAGGCTTGGGGGCATTATAAATAAGTGTGGGCGGCCAGCTACGCTCCGTGCACGGAGTGTGCGTAGTGCCGCCTACTCCGCATTTTGCGGAGCGGGCGTAGCCAGACGGCACTACGCACGCTCCGCAGACGGAGCGTAGCTGGCCGCCACCCGCCTCCCTCCCGCCCTCCCTAAATACTTTCAATTAAAGGAGTCAAATAATTAAAATGCACTTACCTTGCCCGCCGCTGCCCGCCGCGTCCCCGGGGCTCGCTATCTTCCGTCTTCCGTCTTCTTTACTAATGCGCATGCGCGGGTGGCCGCGCATGCGCATTTTCTCGTGTGAAATGCGCATGCGCGGCTGCCCGCGCATGCGCATTAGTAAAGAAGACAGAAGACGGAAGATAGCGAGCCCCGGGGACGCGGCGGGCAAGGTAAGTGCATTTTAATTATTTGACTCCTTTAATTGAAAGTATTTAGGGAGGGCGGGAGGGAGGCGGGTGGCGGGGCTGGCGGCCAGTGGTGTTTGCGGAGTGGGGCTACGCGGAGTGCGGAGGTGGGCGTAGTTTCTCGCCCACTTCGCGTAGCTCCGCAAAGCCCCACTCCGCCCACTCCGCCCAGGGTTAATTATAAATCAGATAGAGGAAAAGGTGGGCAATATACTGAGGTACCTGGTTTTTATGGACCCGGCGGTGCCAGGGAGAACACCCAAAGACCTCGAGTCCTTCCTGTTTCGGACCACAGAGACACAGAGTCTTCTAGGTGAAATCAAAGATCGTATTTATTGGCTGCAACCAGTAACAGGTATCGTAGAAGTACAATGGCATGTATGTTCTCAGGAGACTGCTCGTTTTTACAGAACCAGCCTTCTCTTTTTATACTAAATAATGAGCTTCAGGCAAGAATTCCTTGTTTTTTTCAGTTGGTCATACAAATATTTCTACTACAAAGAAAAAGCAGAGTCATGATCACAAGCCCACATTTCAGTTTGTCCAGTTCATGATAGATTACCCGGCAAGGCCTAGAACTTTTATCAGATATCGACAGACCCCTAATAAAATCGGGCACCTCCTCCTTGTAAAAAAGGTCATAAAGAAGAAACAGGGACAGGTGTGTGTGAGATTAAACATAGCTTGTATGCGATAAACGGTTTATGACATGTTGTGCCTTGATACTAATCTCGACCGGCCACTGGGAAAGGAACTGCCCGAACAGGTTTGGCTTGAGGCAGTGGAGTCAGCTCGCCCAGGTCACAGAGGAGTCAGCAGAGGTGTATGTGTCCTTTCAGATCGAATTCGGCCTTAGTCATTTGACTATGTAAGGGCAATCACAAAATGGCTGCCGCTCACAAAATGGAACCCGAGGGTTCAAGACGAAAACTACGATTTCAGGGTGATTTCGTCACTCAATCATGACGAGAATGCTTAGGTATAGTAGTTAAGCCATTTCCGGTCTGCTAGTACCAAAATCGTCATGATATGATGATATTTATGACACGAGCGTAGAGCTTCGGTACCACACAATAGCAGGGTCCAGGATTTTCAGTACCACAGACCCTCCTTTTGCCCTTATATAGGCAATAACCTATACTCATGCTAATCTGAGTTTAGGTCTGTATTCATAAAGTCATTAAGATGCTGCTGTAGCATCATCCTGTTACTTAGTTCGTCCCTCGATACAGGTTTCCTTACACATGATGTAGCACAGAGGCCACATATTACAGGAGCACACTGCACGCACAGACAGAACAGGAAAAGGATGGCTAAGATCATCCCGATGACTATCAGAATCTTCCATCCCCAGGCAGATATCAGTTTCCAGAACCACCCCAATAAGGACCAGTCTCCTTCATCCACGTGAATGGACTCAGAGATCTTATGCAGTTTGGAGATGGCCTGGTATACTGTCGGAGCGTTATCTGGGATGAAAATGCAGCAACTGGATTGGATCACTTTACATACCCCACCACGGTCTGCAAGTATGACATCTAGGGCAACCCTGTTCTGAAGAGTCATAAGGCGGTCCGATCTGGAGCTTCGCAGTCAAGTTACTAAGGGCACCAGCCGTTTCAATCACGGCGGATTCAACTACCCTCGTCAATTGGCGAATGTTCCTGCTGTTCACCATAGGCCCCCAAAACGGCAGAAAACCTTTTGCCTAATCCCCAAACTCCTGTTCCGCAGTGTCGTCTTCACTCACAACACCCCTAACTGTCCTTGTCCTATGGTAATCTGCTGCAGCCGTGTAGGTGGGTGGCAACAGGAACGAGATGAAACATGTGCCCGAAAAGTCAGGGGGCAACCATGTATATGCCCTATCATGGCAGATGAAGTATGTACCCTTAGCTGCTAAAAATGAAGGGGAGGTCTGAGACGAGAAAACATATGTTTCGGTACAGACGCTTTTCCCTAGCTGAGCTCTTGGGTTTTTGCCATTTCCCTGCAGACATAGGTGACCCTGATGGGGTACTATCCAAATTGGGGAGGACTTCTTTGCTCGCTGGCTCTCACTCAAGGATACTCCATATTTTGTTATATTCCATCTACTGTAAGCCTTCAATTCATCTCTGAGAATCGTTCTATACGTGTCGATATCTCTGCTCATATTTGTGATTCCCACCACTAGCGCCTTGTTGCTCAAGTTGCTTCCTGTGGAACGTGGGGAATATGGTTCGAGGGCAAATAGGAACATTGTTTGAAATGCCCACAAAGAGCCATGGTAGGTAAATGGCAAGACAAAATATGGGATACCTTTATCTGTTGTGTGTGGCATAAGTCCACATATAGTCAGTCAAAGGGGAGATCCCTGGAGTCGACTAATCAACTGATCACTATTGGCCTTTCCTGTTAGAGAGGAAAAGGTCACAATATGCCATGGGTATTTGGACAAACATAAAAATAGGTTTCCACAAAGAAATAGTCTCGTTTACAGTCTAAATTTATTAAAATTACAATCGATTAAACAATAAAAAACAGAGTAAATTCATACACTTTTTGCAATACAATTTTAAAATCCAAGATAAGATACCTTGGAAGGATAAAAATAATTATTCAACAATGTTACACAAACACAATATTACGGTACACGATAAATGGGGAAACAGTCAAAGTACGTTCACAGTAAATAGACAGCCAACCAAACATAATCACAAAAAACCCCTCATGTATAAGTGGCCAACTCGATATCTATGCCACTGTATTACACCAGATCCAATGGCCTTGAACAGTTTAGTTACTATAAAGCTTTAGTGGAAAGATGAGATACCCATCTAAAGTTTTACCCGGCCCTAACTGGATTCTTTTTAACAAAACAAACAGTGCGTCGACGCGTTTCGGTGCTTTACACTTGATTTTGTGGCACCTTCCTCAGGACTTCTTTTTTCTGGGGTTTCGGGGAACGGATGGATGCACCGTATCTGTGGATATATTAGGAGAGATGTACGAAATCAATTATCGTGCATAAAACCTGTTTCTCATTCTCTATGTGGGGTGGAGTGCTCAATTAACAAATACCCAGTCTGACTTCGCGCTCTTAGTTATAACTGCCATTGTTCTCTTGACAATTAATAATACATGGCACCAATCTACTTAGTCAGAAAATACATTTGGTCACTCATTGGTATATACATTAGCTCAATTTTGTTCGCATTGTCCACTGCTATTACTGTGGGACAATCCCATTTGCCACGAAACAATCAGGCAACTCACATATGAATCCCTCCAAGTCTTTTTCATTGTGGAAGACCTTCTGATATAGAGGGGATTGATGAACCCTGGGGCCTAGGGAAGTGGATAAATATCAATTCTCACCCTTAGAGTCGTTTCGGGAACGTTCCACAATGGGGTCTGCTTGAAGTTTCACTTTGGCTTCCACAGATATTGTTCTTGGAGCCTTCTGTCAAATAAGCAGAACTTAAATTAGGGATAAGATGGAAACTCCTATCTTCTACTAGCTAGGAGGTTCTCTACGTTCTCATATTTACCTCTCTCCTACATCGGGAGCTCCTTGTTGTGGGGTTCCTTAATTTCGAGGTTGTCAGGCGTTTGCTCACTTGTCGTGTATCTGTGATATTAAAGTACATTACATCATTTTACTATACTCTTTCTTAAGAACACCTTTCCTCTAATCAAAGAGTTTTATACTGATAGTATCTTACCTCATATATTTTTAAAACGTTCTTAGAACGGGCATACAAAGTCGTTGCTCTACTCCAGAACTGGATGTGTTCTGTTGAATAAAGACAAGTGTAATACCGTCATGTGCTTTTTATATTTTGGATACTGCAAAGTATTCTGCTCTTAGCTATGTCAATAACCCTGTGATTTGACTGGCACCTTTCTATTTTTCATATTCTAGTGCTTGCTCCTATTAATTTCCGTCTCTCCTACTTGGTACCCATAATGTCCAAATTCCGATTTGGGACTCGTTGTGCCCAAATTCCTCTTTGTAGCCCCTACTTTCTACTGGTTAGGTGGACCATATCTTTGTGAAAGTAATTGGCTCTCCCTGTCCCGCTAAGGTTTGAGTCTCTAACTCTAAGTGCTCAGTAAGGAGTAAGTAAGGAGTAAATTCCAAAAGATGTCCCCACTCCATGCCTTTAAACTGTGTGGGGCTAAAGATATCCCCTGTTCAGGCTACCTACAGAGCATTATATCCTGTATTTTAAGTTATATTCTAATTGGGTTCCCATACTCAAAAGGGCATAGGGGCTTGCTCTACACTTACCGGATTAGCGCTGTGGTCGTGCTTCTGCCTCGTTCCTTCACTCGCTCTAGTGTGTGGTGTTGGGTGAGTGTATTTATATCTACCCTTAATTGATCAAGTGCTCGCACCTGTCAAGAAGGAGCGCTGTTAGCGCGCTACCGAGACCGCTGTAAGCGTGGGCGCCATCTTTAAACGGTGTAGAATGCCTGCTTCTGTATCATAAGATCTGCCCGTCTTTTATCAGAATAGGAGCAAACTTGGCGCGAAATGTATCTACTTATATCTCTCATTTATGCAGGAAATATACGTCGCCCGTGTGTATTAAAATGCCCTCGCTTGCTGGATCGGCAATGTTAAAGTGTATACTAGAGCATTTATATCGCCTAAGTAAAATTGCTCTCGTATTAAATTCCGGACTCAATTTATTTATAAATTGTCCGAAATAATACTCTCGAGTAAAGATTAGAGGGTCCAGGTCTCAATATTGATATTACTGTTTGGACCAATGGGTCGCTCCGATATGTCCCCTCACTGTGGGCGCCATCTTGGACTAGTGATTCGTGTGCCTATTAACAGTGCTTACCGAATGAACTTAGGGTGCAAGAGGGTTGCAGATTCCCAAAAGGTGGTACCATTGTTCTTAAACACCCATGTATATGTATGAAAAGGGTCCCTCACTTGTTTCCATTTATTAATTTCAGAACTTACTTCTTATGTATATAGTGCTGTCTGCCTATGATGCAGGTTAGTGAAAAGGTGGTCCCCAAGTGGGAACGGCTGTCTAAATGAGAGCCTCCCACTCTTCCCTAGAATTTAATCCTTTCCTGATGGTGTTAAATTTAACCATATACCATTGTTCCTGTAACTTTCGTCTCTTTGTACTATCTCCTGATCTGGTGAGTTCCCTAATTCTTTCCAGAATGACCCATCTGAGGTCCTTTATTTTGTGTCCATTTTCTTTCCAATGGGCCACAAGGGGGGCATTTTCTTTGTTATTATTTATCGCGGATTTATGTTCCCCTATCCTAAGCCTCACTTCTCTGCCAGTTTCACCTATATATGCCTGGTTGCATGGGCACAGGATCATATATATTACATTCTTTGTTTTACAATTGTTCAAGGTGGTGATTGTATGTGTGGCACCATTATGTTCCACTGTTTTAGTCACTATACATAACTCGCAAATGCAGCAGTTTCCACACTTATTATTGCCTGTTGCTTTCTGACCACTTAGGGTGGTTTGGGTCTCTATTTTGTCCTCTCTGTATGTATGTACAAGATTCGACCTGAGGTTCTTGTTCTTCCTGTATGCATACAGGGGACGTTCCAAGGGAGTGACGTCTGGGCCATTGTTTAAAATTTTCCAATTGTGATTTATAATATTTTTAATTTGGTTGGCTATGACTGAGTGTTGGCTCACCATCACTATTTTGTCTTGTGTTTTCTTATTGTCTGTTTTTTTAATAAGACAATCCCTATTATAGCATTGTGCTCTCTTGAGTGAGTGGTTTATCAGTTTTTTGGGGTAGCCTCGGTCCTTAAATTTCTTTTTCATTTCTTGGGCATGTTTATGGAAGTCTGTTAAATCCGTGCAATTTCTCCTGAGTCGAAGAAACTCGCCAAATGGTATCGAGTCCTTCTGGCTCTTGGGGTGGTAACTGGAGTAATGTAGGATTGTGTTCCTATCGGACTCCTTCTTGTACAGTTCCACTTTTAGATGTTGATCTTGACTCTTGATACTTATGTCCAGGAAATTGACCTTGGACCTGCTGTGAACTGCTGTGAATTTGAGATTTGGGTCCCCTAAATTGAGCCAACTGAGAAATTCTTCTAAGAGCTCTATGGTTCCCTGCCATATGAAAAATATATCGTCAATGAAGCGAGCCCAATTTCGAATATTTTCGAAGAATGGACTCACTTCATTGTATACGTGCTTCTTCTCAAATAGGCTCACGTATATACAGGCCAAGCTGGGCGCACATGTTGCGCCCATGCTGGTCCCCTTCTTCTGAATGTAGAGGTCTTTTTTGAAAAGGAAAATGTTATTAAGTAGGACCATCGATACACATTGAACAATGAACTCTTTGTTTCCACCTCGTATGTCTGTCTCTTCCAGGAGGTTCTTAACTGCCACAATGGTGTCTTTTTGTGGTATGTTGGTGTAGAGTGACTCTACGTCGAGAGTCACCATCAGTTCATTTTCTTCATTAAAGGGGATCCCTTCCACTTTGGCTATCATATCCGCTGTATCTCGGATATATGATTTTTGTTCAGCTACTAAGGGCTTAAGGAATCCACATACCCAACAATTTGTCGTGTTCATTACAAACTGGTGTTGGTGTAGGAGCTGAACGAATGAGTTATTTATGAATTCCAATCTCCTAGAGGACTCATGTTCGGGCAGGGGGTGAAAAGAGTGCGAGGAAACAGTAGGAGGAGGTATGGGCTGTGTAGTGGGTGCAAATGATACTCGAAATGTGAAAAAAGCATAGCCTATTAAAAACATCATTATACTACACAACATGAAAATGCATATTATTAAAAATCGTGTTTTTGCCATCACAGTGCATATTCTGGTTTCAAAGTTCATTGATCTGGCAGGTCTCTCCATCTTGGGAAACTCCATCCTCTAAAATTGCTGCCCGTGGGGGTAGGGTGATTCTACTAAGGAGTGCTTCTGTCAGTCCAGGGCAACTCCCTTAGACCAACCAGAACCGTCGACCTAAACGTCTTTGGCTGCACCCCAAAGACTTTGGGCAGCCGCGACCCTAGCAGCAGAACCGGATGGCGGTTCGAAAAACAAAAATAAGCAAGTTTCTTGGATGAGAGAGCTGCACAATAAAAAGTAAAAAGTAATTTATTTGTCCATAGTCATAGTTCTTGGCCTCAAATTGTAACGGTTTCTACCAGGTGCTGTCTGGTTTTGAAATAAGAGTTCAGGCTCTGAAGTGTTCAATCGAATTGACGGAGGCACAGCTTCTTGCAAAATGTTGTTGCTTTTCTTTTCAGAAATTGTTCCTTTTATACGTGCAGCGCTAAAAGGTAGAAAACGAGGCACGATCTCAGTTTCAGAGTCAGCGATTCCCTCCAGGACCCACCAGTCATACGGAAGAGGCAGTGGGACCCTCTTACAATGATTGCCGTGGACCCAATGTTTCTTTCCTTCCACTCGAACGGCAGATCTTGTCGAGAGAAGAACTAGATGATGGCCGGTCCTCCGGGGCTGGTCATTCTTTGTTCGCTGGAAATTCTTAACCAGCACCCAGGATCCAGAATCGATCGGATGCCCTGGAGCTTCAGAGGCCTGAGGTAGAGTGTCGTGGACCTGTTGGTGTAAAACACGCAATTTAGCCGTCAATTCATACAGATAGTCAAGCAGTACAGGGTGTTCTATTTCGCTAAACCTGGTGGGCCTTGGCACTCCCCATATGTTGGCCGGGCGGCCGAACACAATTTCATGTGGACTAAGTCCCACTCTAAAGTGAACGGTCATTCTTGTTGATAGGAGTGCCAAGGGCAGGGCGTCAGGCCATTTAAGACCCGTGCTCGCTTGAATCTTGGCCAGTTTCAGTTTTAGCGTGCCATTATAGCACTCTACTAATTCAGCTGATTGGGGGTGATTTGCAGCGTGGAACTTTTGTTGTATACCTAGCCCCTCACACACTTTCTTCATCACTCGACCCACAAATTCACTCCCATTATCACTCCAAACCATTCTAGGCATTCCGAATCTGGGGGAAAATTCCTTGACAAGGGCTTTAGCTGTGGATAAGGCAGTGTTGTCCTTAAGGGGATATGCTTCCACCCATCTGGAAAAGGCACAAACAACGACGAGTACGTATTTCAGATTGTTGCACCTTTCCATGTGGATGAAATCTAGCTGCAAAACCTCGAACGGATACGTTAGAGGTGCAAAATGACCAGCTGGAGTTGGGGTTCCTCTACCAGGATTGTATTTCAGACACACCATACAATTCTTGACCACATTCTCCGCACACTTAGGGATCCCAGCATTTTGCCATACTGGGGCTAGCAACTTACAGATCCCTTTCACGCTGATGTGAACCAATCCATGAGCCATTGTCACCACTGCAAGCACATACGCATTGGGTAACAACCATCTCTGGTGTTCTGACAATTCAACCCAACAACCATTCACATCCAATTTACCCTTACTTTCTCTCCATTCATTCACCTCTTTCTCTGTGGCTTCAGCTTGAATAGACTTCACACTCTCAATCGTATCTTCACACATACCTACATCACCAATCCATCTCGCAGGGCCTGCAACATACATTCGACTCATTACATTCCTTGCAGTTTCTTTTGCAACTTCATCCGCAAACGCATTTCCACGACCAACATCATCCGTAACCTTTTTGTGTGCACTGCATTTCACAATCGCAACTTGTAACGGCAAGGTCAGTGACTCGAGAAGCTCATTCACTAACTGACCATGCTGGATCTTAACACCATGCGACGTCAGGAACCCACGTTCTTTCCGCAATCGTCCAAAACTGTGAGCCACACCAAAGGCGTATTGGCTGTCCGTGTACACATTCACTCGTTGTCCTTTCGCCAAAACACACGCTCTTGTAAGTGCAATCAACTCTGCTGCTTGCGCTGAATTATGGGGGATACATGCAGCTTCAACAATCGTATGCAAGGTTGTCACAGTATATGCTGCAGTCGTATCACCATTCGGCAACTTGAAACACAAACCATCAACCCATAAAGTACCATCACATTCAGGAAAAGGAGTGTCCCTAAGGCCTATTCTCCCTTTTGTCTCTTCTTCTGTCCTAAGACAGCAGTCATGTTCTTCGACCTCATCTGTCTTTACTGAAATGGGCAATAACGTGACTGGGTTTAGCGTATCGCACCTCTTTATGTGTACATGACTCGCTAACAGTGTCAGCTCATAACTTGACAATCGAGCACTAGTTAAGTGCTGTGTCCTTGTTCTGTTTAAAAAAATGTCTACTGCATGTGGGACCATGACAATTAACATATTATCCATTACTAACCCAGCAGACTGTCGAATAGAGACAGCTGCTGCCGCAGTGGCCCTCAAGCAACTTGGCAGCGCCTTAGCTACCGGATCTAAAGTCGCCGAAAAGTACGCGCATGGACGTTGCTTGTCTCCAAAAGACTGTGTCAGAACTGACAATGCACAACCTTCTTTCTCATGGACATACAATGTAAAAGGCTTACTGTAGTCGGGGGTACCCAACATAGGAGCCGAACACAATGCATCACGTAATTCGAAAAAACTTTTCTGACACTCTTCAGACCACGGAATGGGTTTCGGTGTACCTTTACAAGCTAATGCCACCAAAGGTTTGGCCAATAAGGAAAAATTTGGTATCCATTGTCTGCAATATGATGTAATGCCCAAGAAAGCACGCACTTCTCTCTGTGTCCTTGGGACACTCAATTTTGCAATTGCCTGAATTCTTTCTAGGGACAGTTTCCTTCCCTCCTTGGATAAGAGGTGACCTAAGTAGGTCACTTCTTGGCGACAATATTGCAACTTTGAAAGAGAGACTTTGTGGTGCAACTCACACAAATGACGCAACAACGACAATGTGGCTTCTTTACAAATATCCTCAGTATCTGCCGCTATTAGCAAATGTTTTCACCACAACCTGTTGTAAGAATAAGGGATGCTTCTAATTCACATGGCCCAACAGAAAGGGACATAGGACTAGAGATCGGGTTCCTAACCGGGGCACCAGAAAAACCTACTGAAACGTTCATTTTGCCAGACAAAGGTGCGCCAGGGAGTTTTGAGTGCATAATAGAACTCTTTGTAGCACCAGTATCCAACAGAAAAGGCTCTGACACACTGATGTAATCGCCTCAACATAAGGTCCATTCTGATCTACTGGAACTGAAACAACTCCCTCTCTTTGTCCATGGTTTTTCTAGCAATCATTACCCTCCATATTCTCATTTTCTGCATAGTAGTCATCAGCATAGTACTGAGCTGTCCTAGAAAACGCGTTATTCTGCTGGTCAAAACTATTCATAGAATTCTGAGGCGGGAAGGAAGGAGCAATCTGGGGGAAATTTCCACGGTCCCTACCTCTCGGAGCCTGTTGAACACCTCGACCTCTTGCACCAGAAGCACCATTCATACGTCGTAACTAAACCGGACAACTACTCTTGAAATGACCCTCTTCTTTGCAATACGCACACTGATTCGGTCCATACGGTAAAAGTTGTTGAGAAGACTCGTTTCTTTGCGAGTTTCTCGAATTCTGCTGGGGTTGCTGATAATCGCGCTGACTAGCAGTACGAGGTGGATAAGCTTGCTGCAGAAGGACTTTAGTTTTCAATTCGTTAGTCTTTTTATCCGCTTTCTCTAACTCATCTTTGCGTCTATTCTCATAGTACTGGGCCGTAGCTAGAATCTGTGCTGATGTGGAAACAGCCCAAGCACTCTCAGAATCCTTCAACTTATTACATAATTCAGGAAGCAAATTATGTACAAATTTGTCAACAAACAATCTCTGGCCACCCTCAGTAAACATATCCTGACCACTATGATCTACAAAAGTCTCCTCGAACCTCGTGAAGAAGTCAGACACAGTCTCATCTTTCTTTTGTTTGCATGCTGACAACTTGTCCCAATTCACACGCAATTCGGGCATTAAAGTCTTCATATATGCAATAATCCTACCAGGAAGCTCTGCTAGTAAAGGCTCGGGCTTAGCACCACCAACTTGTCTAGCATCAGCAGCAGTAATATTAACCCATGTGTCACCTAACTCTTGATCATGATCTGCATGACGAATCTTTCCCCATAAAGGCTGTGGAACAACATTTCCAAACAACATGTCTATATCGGCTAAATTCATGATGCAGGAGCTTGCGGTCTGTGATAACTCCTTATAATACCCTGCAGGATTTTTACGGTGATCAGGCAATGTCTGTTCGAGAGCCAAAACCTCAGATCTCTTCCAAGGAACATGTACCCACACACAATGAAAATGCTGTGGAATGACTTGATTAGCATTTGCATCACCTTCCCTCCAAACTGGGGGAACCTCTCTCATGGGATACTGTTGCGCCTTTTTCCTACCTGGTGCATCATGCTCAGATAGTGATCGAGAATTGTTTCCTTACTCCTATAGGATAATAATGTCGCAACCGCTTGTTCAACATCGGCGCCCACAATCATGCCCTCCGAGAACTTGAACCGCACACGGTATAATTCCGGCATGTCGTGTTCCAGATCATTTCCCTCCAAATCTTCACAGAGAAATACACACATTTGTTCAAAAACATATCTCTGCTTAGATGCTTCCCACTGACGGAAGACTTCCATGACGGACTGAACGTCATATCTTACAGTATTGATAACCCATTTACGCGCTAAATCATTCAGTACTTCTCTCTCTTGATAGTCAGGCAGTCAACTCCGCAACTGTCTTCGTTCTGTGTTAGGGGTCGTATTAGGCGACCCAAAGAAAGGTGAGAAAAGACCAGTGACAGTGTTTGCCACTCTCTGCCGAACAGAAGGAGAAACTGACGGAAAGGCAGAAACGCCAGAAAAGACAGGCTGATGTAAAACAGAGGTGGAGGCAGTAGCAGAGGGAGTATTAGGATAAGCAGTTGTAGCAGTAAGCGAAGTCGTAGGGAAAACAGATGGAGTAGGTAGCAAAGGCGGCGGCCCTTGAGAGGGCTGCGCCGAAGGAGTAGGAACTAACTGAAGGGGAGCTGGTGATTGTGGTAGAACCTGTGGTCCAACAATGGGAGGTTGTACAACCAAAGGTTGCTGTGGTGCTATAGCACTCTGCGCATAAGGAGGTGGTGAACTCAGTAAATTAGACATTAAAGGATCCTTATCAAGTTCTTCTTGAGATCCTCGTCCTTTACGTGGCAAAACTGGGTAGCATTTATCTACCGCTAACTTCCTACTTCTAAGCGTTTGTTCATTCTCCTGCTCTTCTTCATTATCCCTGAACGCAATGGCAGCTTGTACCATTGACATACCTCGTTTATTTTTCTTTGCTAATTTCATTACTTTTTGTTTGGCTTCTTTGCGCCATAGGCGAAAGGAGTCAAACATCACCGGCCGGGCTTTCTTCTTGAAAAGTTTAACCTCTAGATTATCTAGGATTTCTGTGTCAAAGCTACCATATTGGGGCCATTTTAAAACACCATCGTTTCTGGTGTATCGGACCCATACTTCGTTATATGTGATAGGGCCTACGCCATGCTTCACATAGAGCTCATATGTTGGAGTTCCAATCGGAGGAACCGGACACGAGTCCTCCAATCGGGAATCCCTACTACAACCAAGACAAAACAAATTTCCAAGTCTGCTAAGACCAGGCATCTTCGCTCTCTAGTCTAGCTTCAAACTTCAAAGGATTATCGAATACGATAGTCTCGTGAATACACGAGTCCTTCGGCTTTGGCACTTGCAAGTTCCAAATCAAAGCTATCCCAAAGGATACCAAACTAAGAACCAAACTAAGGACTGGGAGAATCTCCACTTATGCTTAACTGAAGTATCGCTGATCGATGATGTCACCAGAAGACTCGTCTATCGTTTCGCTCTATCAATCGTCAAGGGTCCAAAACAGGGCGATAGTCAGGGCAGCAGTCCTTCGTAGCCGTCGGGATGCGGGGAACCTCGCAGCAAAGACCTTCGGAACCACGTCGACATACAGGGGTCGCTGAAGTGGCTGGCCGTCCTCTGGAATTTTCACACGAAGCTCCTCCCGAACCTCTGGCTTGGACCGGTACCGCTTGATACCGCCCCGAGTTGGGCGCCAACTGAGGTACCGGGTTTTTATGGACCCGGCGGTGCCAGGGAGAACACCCAAAGACCTCGAGTCCTTCCTGTTTCAGACCACAGAAACACAGAGTCTTCTAGGTAAAATCAAAGATCGTATTTATTGGCTGCAACCAGTAACAGGTATCCTAGAAGTACAATGGCATGTATGTTCTCAGGAGACTGCTATTTTTTACAGAATCAGCCTTCTCTTTTTATACTAAATAATGAGCTTCAGGCAAGAATTCCTTATTTTTTACAGTTGGTCATACAAATATTTCTACTACAAAGAAAAAGCAGAGTCATGATCACAAGCCCACATTTCAGTTTGTCCAGTTCATGATAGATTACCCGGCAAGGCCCAGAACTTTCATCAGATATCGACAGACCCCTAATAAAATCGGGCATCTACTCCTTGTAAAACAGGTCATAAAGAAGAAACAGGGACAGGTGTGTGTGAGATTAAACATAGCTTGTATGCGATGAACGGTTTATGACATGTTGTGCCTTGATACTAATCTCGACCGGCCACTGGGAAAGTAACTGCCCGAACAGGTTTGGCTTGAGGCAGTGGAGTCAGCTCCCCCAGGTCACAGAGGAGTCAGCAGATGTGTATGTGTCCTTTCAGATCGAATTCGGCCTTAGTCATTTGACTATGTAAGGGCAATCACAAAATGGCTGCCGCTCACAAAATGGAACCCGAGGGTTCAAGACGAAAACTACGATTTCAGGGTGATTTCGTCACTCGATCATGACTAAAAATGCTTAGGTATAGTAGTTAAGCCATTTCCGGTCTGCTAGTACCAAAATCGTCATGATATGATGATATTTATGACACGAGCGTAGAGCTTCGGTACCACACAATAGCAGGGTCCAGGATTTTCAGTACCACAATACCAACCCTAGCCTCAAGCAGACCCGACCCCATAGAAAGCATACCAGATGTAGAGACAGAGGGCAGGGATAAAACTACCCCCATTGTACAAACGCCCCATCACTGTGAATCCAATATTAATCAGGGAACTAACATTGATGCCCTCCCACCCAAACCTATGAACACATGCACTGACAAAGGCCCGGTTCAATTAATTGTAGAGGCTTCCCCCTTAGTTTTGGTTCTGGCCAATGTACCCTTCCTCATACCGGGTCAAGTGGAATGTACAGCCTCTCTGATTAGCAAAGCTTTTCACTGGCTATCTAACAACATGGTGATATCCCCTTGGGGCAAACAACAACCAGCTGAGGAAATCACAATGGCAAGAAGGGTAGAATGGATAGGGAATGGTGTTAAAAAATGTAAGGGTGACTGTGTAGTTTTGCATTTCTTAAAACCAGAAGATCTTCCCGAGGTTTTGAGGAACATCCTTCCCCCACAACGTAGGAGCACAGTCATCATTCCATTAACTCTGGATTTTTTTTATCAGCGTAGTACAATAGGGAATCCAAGCATTTTAAAGACCATATGGAACCTGGTGTCCCACAAGTGGGGCAGAGTCCCCCAACCTAGTGAATGGGAAATTAATCTTGAAAATCGGTTTGGGGCATTGTCAAACCTGAATGAGTGTGATTGACTCATACAGCTTGACAGAGTTGTGTCTAACGAACTAGCTGAGTTAAAAAATGTAGACACCCCTAAAGAGAAGGACTTTTGTCTGACATATGTTATCCCCTCATTCACAGGGAATATGATAGAGGAATCATCTACTCTAAATAGTAGTATCAAGAATAGATATTTGGAGACACAGCTAAACCCCTCAATGGTAGAACCAAGTCCCGTTCCTGATCCAGTTGTATCCGTGCTTGAACAGACACGTCATCATAACATCAATATTGACTTAGATATAGGGCTGGGGGATGATCTACAAGGCTCTTTTCTACCTTATTTCCCCCTAGACGTAGTGGCAGAGGGGATAGTAGAGCCAGTGTTATCTTTTCTCTCCTGGAACATTGCTGGGATCTCAAATAAGCTGGTATCACCGGAATGGTGCACATTTATAGATCAGTTTGATATCCTACTGTTCCAGGAAACATGGTCTGTGACCCCAATATACCACCTAGGCTACCTTAATTTCCACATCCCAGCCATAAAAAACCCCAAGGGTCGCCCAGTAGGGGGCCTAACAATTTGGGTTCGCCAAAACTTATGTTGCAGTATCCACCAAAGGAGCTCCTTAATAGACGACATATTGTCGATTACTCTTACTTGGGTCAATGGACATGGGATGGTCATATTTAATATCTATGCCAGGGGAGTAGTAGGTGGTAAAACATCAGAAGTTATAACCGCCTTGGATCATGAGCTTGAAACTCTCCCAAATCATCTGCTCTTTATTTTTGGGGGCGATGTTAACATCACCTTTGAACCGCTCGGCCTAGAAGACCAAATTTTTACTGAAGAAGAGGATAGTAAGTGGGGTATCCGGCAGCTAGAGCTTCCGGCAATTACCAGATGGACAGCGGTGGCTATCCAAATGAAGGCCCTATGCTTAGCTAGAGGACTTAGAGCAACAAATGGACGAACCCCCTCGGATCGACAGGGAAGCAAAACGTTTGATAACGGTAGATCCGGTAGCCGAATAGATTACATCCTAGTGGATGTTAGATTATGGTATAGGTTGACTGACATGGAAGTTAAAACCCGAATGGAGAGTGACCATAATCCTCTTTGTATGGGCCTTAAAGCAATTGGAGGATTAAGAAAAATAAATCAAGGGGGAGCCAAAACCACCCTAGATATTGTAACTTCGAATAATCACCATCACATCAAATGGGGTAGATTAATAGAGAACATAGAGAGACTAGAGGAGCTTAAAAAAGTTGTGTTAGAAGAAATAGCTGAGATTAATCGACATGTTAACAATGGCAATTTCTCTGAAATTATGCTTGAAGCCCATACGACTTTTTTTTATCAAGCTCCATGAGTTCTTTAAGAAGGAGAAGAAACCAGGAAACCCCCAAAATATAAAGCCCAAATCAGGATGGGATGATAAGTCTTGTAGAGAAGCCCGCCAGAATCTTAGCATAGAACTTAAAAATAAGAATATCTTAGGGGTGAGAAAAGCGAGGGGCACCTATAGGAAAGCTCAAAGAGAGGCTAAGAAAAATTGGGATGAGGCCCTCTGGCGGGATATGAAATCTGCATGTGATGCAAAGAACCAGAGCCAATTTTGGGCTCTGGTCAAATGGGATAGAGGAGGGGTGGCCCAACACCCACAAAACAATGTGGCCCAAAATCAATGGGTTGAATTTTTCAGGCCCCAATATGCGTGTGTGCCAACTGAAGGGGAATATTCCTTACCCCCTACAGTTCTCTATCAAAGTCAGCTTTTTACTACAAAAGATGTTAGCTTAGCGCTGGACTGCGTGATAAGGGGTCGTGCTCCAGGAATGGACGCCATACCTGCAGATGTGTTCCTAAGTGACCGTCCAACATGGTGCCAGTACTTTGAGTGGTTAGCAAACTCTGTGACCAGAGGTGCTCCCATACCGACTTCCTGGAAGGGAGCAGAAATCATCCCAGTTTATAAAAAGGGAAATAAATCATTACCCAGTAACTACAGACCAATTAGTCTTATAGACTCTGCACAAAAAATAATAGGTCGTATGATTCAAAATAAACTACAAACCTGGATCGATGAAAATGACATTCTATCCCCTTACCAAGCCGGGTTTCGCCCTTGTACAAGCTCAGTAGACCAGGTCTTTTTTTTCATAGCCCTTTATTGGAGGAATGTGATGCTTACTAAAGGAACCCTCTACGCTGTATTCGTAGATCTAAAATCAGCTTTCGATCTAGTTCCCCGTTCCAAGCTCTGGGGGGTACTTGCTGAAGCCGGGATGGCCCCGGAACTATTGACGCTACTCGTCCGTTTGCATGAGAACAACTACGCTGGAACCAGGTGGGGTGCTCCGGGCGAGGTGACCGACACATTCCCAGTAGAACGAGGGGTTCGGCAGGGGTGTGTCTTGGCACCGATTAACGGTATTGTAAAACATCTAAGCCGTACGCCCACTGATGCACCGATTCTGGCTGGAGAGCGTGTGCCTGTTCTCATGTTTGCGGACGACAAGCTCATAGTTTCCCGTACACCTAGCGGGCTACAGAAAGCAGTAAATGCCTTCGGAGAGTTCTGCAAAGCACATGGACTTGAGATAAATACATCCAAAACCAAGTTCATGTGCTTAAATCAGCGGAACACCTACAGGGGCTCAATAAATTTGAATGGTATCCCCCTAGAACAAGTCGAGGCCTTACAAATACCTAGGAATAAACCTCCAATGTAACCTGAGCTGGAAAAACCATATTGATATGGCTGTCCTAAAGTTTCACCAACTGGCAGGAGTATTGGCTCTCAAATATAAAGCCTCACAGACTAAGCCCATTACCCCTGCCCTTGAAATATACAACATGAAAGTGGTCAGTGCCTCTCTATATGGTTCGGAACTTTGGGGTTTCTCCAATCTAAATCAATTAACATTTGCAGAAAATAGTTTCTTTCGAAGGCTGGTTGGGGTCCCCCAAAGTACCTCTACTGTGGCATTGGCGTATGACTCAGGTAGGAAACATATCAAGGACCTGGCACGACTACGTCTGCTACTTTACTGGAGACGTCTTATGACCACCCCTGAACTTGTGCACTTTGCAACTGCCCTAAAGGATATTATTAGGGCAGATCGATTTCACTCGATTGTGTGGCTAAAAGAAATAAAAGGGCTGCTTTGTAAGCTGGAACTAGATCATTTGTGGAATTCATCCAATGTTGAAAGTTTCCCTTCAAAGGTCACATTAAAGAACATGTACTGGGAAATGGTATGGATGTCCACCCAATGTAAAGGCTCTAACACAAACTTAACAGGACGCTATTTAAACATTAAATCTGTACCATCCTGTGAGCCCTATTGGGATATTATCGAAAAACCACTCGATAGAAAACTGTATTTTCAGTTTAGAATCGGGACGCTACCTACAAAGGCGTTCACACGAAATTGGTCGATAAACCAGGATAATAAATGTCCCCACTGTAAAGATCTGTTAGAGACCACGGCCCATATACTGTTTGTCTGTCCCTTGTACGTTAATCCTCGACGTAAATGGATAAAACCAGCTTGCCAAAATTTAGGAACACGCAGGTGCATAGAGGCGTTAAGAATATTAGAATCTGATTGTACCCCCTTTGTGGCGATTGCTGTGGCAAAATTTCTAGGTTGGTCATGGACCCTACGCACCCGCACTTTACAACAGCTAGCTATTGTTCAATAAAATTATTGATATGGCTGATTGTATGATTCTATGTAGTCAATCTTTTAAATGACAGCATTATGTTTAATGAGTTTTTTTAAAAAAAAGTGAAATGTACTTAATTCTTCTGTAGTATTTATTGTATAGGGAATATTGTAAGATTCCTTTTATGACTGCTTCGAATAAAGTTTTTAAATTGATTGTAATTCCCATTTTCCTTCCACTTACTACAGCATACAGCATGAGGCAATAGGTCAGCCTACCTCAGCCATTGGCTAACTTCACTGTGAGTGATAACATTCTGTCCTTGTACATACACACACAAAGCATTTCCCTCAAGTGACTGGTATGGCAATGTGCTTTTTGAGAGCCAAAATATTTTTGCTTGTAGGCTTTTTTTTGTAGAATGATGATGCTGATGCCAGGCAGGTGTTCCAAAGTTTTGCAAAAACCATGATTAAAACAAACAAAGCTCCAAGCAAAAAATCTTGTGGTCGACACAGGAAATATTAGCTCTGCCAATGCTTGTTTTTTGGTGCGTCCACATAGAAATGCTGATGCAAGGCCACAAAGTCACAAGTTTGTGGTATTCACTAACAATTTACTAGTGCTTGACTCTGGCAACACATACAAATGTATTCTAGGCCAGAGCGAGGAGCTCTCTAAAATTGTTTAGCGAGTAGAAGGGCTTCCTACAAGAGCTAATAGAGAATTTGAAAATAATGTAAAAACTATTTTACAACACATTGCTACCTGCAGAAATATACACCCAATATATGCCTCGTGCTCCATCGTTCCAGCTAGGCACTGAAGGAAATTCAATACACCACTGCACTGATGTCCCTTTAGCAATGTCAAAGGGTTGCACTCTCAACACTGAGAGATGTCCTCTGGGTTCCAAGAAAGTCCTTGTATAAAGGTTTCACAAAGGATTATAACTTTACTCAAAAATAGTTATTTGAATATTTATTCATGTATATTCATTACTTGTGTTCCATTATTCATATTCCGTTATCACTTTTTTGCACTCATATGATCCCAATGCATTTCGGCATTCCAATTCCTAGCACTAGTACCCGTTATCTTAAACAATCACGTTCTTTGAGCACGTTTAGGCACAATTATACCGTTGTTGGTTATCGTGCACTAGTTAGCCTATGAACAGTTTATACTTCATGTAAAATACAAGCATTTCTTCGTTTACAGAAATATATCCCCAGATGAAGGCATAATTGGAATGCCGAAATGCATTGGGATCATATGAGTGCAAAAAAGTGATAACGGAATATGAATTATGGAACACACTTGTGAATGCAACAAGTAATGAATATACATGAATAAATATTCAAATAACTATTTTTGAGTAAAGTTATAATCCTTTGTGAAACCTTTATACAAGGACTTTCTTGGAACCCAGAGGACATCTCTCAGTGTTGAGAGTGCAACCCTTTCACTTTACCGCGCCTCCAGACAGAAGGCGATACTCTGGAGATCCACACAAACTGTAAAAACGCTTAAAACACGCTGTGCGCCCAGCAATAAATCCTTTTTCCTTTAGCAATGTCCTCTACTGAAGACACCTTCACATACAATCCACTTTCAGATGTTAGATGTCTCATGAGCAAACCCAACCATAGACCGAGGATTAAGATAAGGCCACCAACATGGCGCTCACAGATGATTCACCATCTCCTTGTGCCAAGTCCCTGAGCCTCCCTATTGACTCACTCAAGACTCCAGACTCAACAAGTGAACGCCAAAACCCAAGCAGCCTGGAGTCAGGTCAGTCTTCTCAGGAAGTAGTTATTTCCCCCCCTCCTTCATAATTCCTCACAACACAACCCAAATCGGGGGGCTCTGCCAGGAAACTATAAAAACGACATTCTACATCTCTCACAAGAGCAACTATGAAGAGCTTCTTATTACCTCACATGTCCTACTAATTCACAACGCCTAGATACTCCTAGTGGTGATGGTGCTGTTCTCTAGAAAAGATTGAATTCATGAACTTCTGAGGTGTGTATATTCTGTAGTTTGAAGGCAAGATGCCAGAAGTGGAAAGGTTCCTGATGTTTACTGTTCGCTAAAACATTAGTTATACAAATAAATGAATCCTACATACACGTAATAAATAGACTAATGTGATTCAACACACTATGTACACCACACACAACAGCTATAGACCAAAATAAACACAGCTGTGGCAACAGAAGAATGAGTGCCCCGGTTTGAAGGCATTGGGTTTTATTTGACAAATCACTGTATCTCCAAATCCCTGGGACCCCTTTTCCTCTCAAAATCAGAATTTAGAAAGTGGCTAAACTCCAGGGTAGCTGGAACAAGAGGATATTGTTGTAGTCCCTATGTCTCAAATCGCTTAGGACTGTTATTGTTGGTTTAACCCCTTGCATGCTGATGATGGCCCCCGTCCGTCATGCATCACGGTTGGCGTTTGCTGATGACGGCTGGGGGCCGTCATGAACCCGCCCACTCATTAAAATGCCTGCACAGGCACAGAATCGCGCCCGTGCCCAAGGGGTTAATGTTTAAAGTATATAGTTTGATCATGAACTTTCTTTTTTAAACGTTTATGGGCCAGTCTATAAGGAACTTGCAGAACTTCTTCGAATGGACGAGCCTGGGTGCACCGACCCATTGCATATTAGGAGACCATTTTTGTACAATAAAACGTGTCCTTTGCACACTGAACAATGCATATATAAAACATGGCTAGACTACTAGCATGTTACATATGCACGCATGAAGGCTGTTTACCATATAAAACACGTGAACTAATGGGGAGCCCGCAGTCTTTATCACACCTATCACCTGGGGGTACTTTCGGCCCTTGTGTGTACCTCACAGCCGCTTTCCAGACACGCAAGTCAAGTGATGCGCTTTAACCCCTTCGCTGCGGCGGCTATTCCGCCGCAGCGCTAAGGGGGTGGGGCGGTCACGCGGCGGTCCCGTGCTTGTGACGGAACCACTCCGTCACGGCCTGCGGGTGAGCTGTGCTTGTGACGGAACGGTTCCGTCACAAACGCGTCCGCTTAATGGAACGCGGCGCGCAGGCGCGCCGAGCGGGCCGTGAAGGAACCGTTCCGTCACTAGCACAGCTCACCCGAGGCTTGTGACAGAACGGTTCCGTCACAAGCATGCAAGGGGTTAAATAGATGGTCTCAATCAATCGGCGCCGGACTCCCACGTGGGTCCCACCACTGTGCAAACTGGGTGTGTGAATACAACGAGAAAGCCAAACGTTGAGAAGCAGGGGGAAGGTAAACAGCATGAAAGCCACTCTGCCACTTCAAATCTCAAAAGAAAAGAAAATACAAGCAGCAAAAGAAAAGCCTCTTGGGCGACATATTTGGAAAATGTTTCCACATTTTCCGGAAGGTTAGAGTCTTGGCGCGCGAACGCTATTAAGGAAGGTTTTAACCACAGGTGAAATGGTTCTCTCTATCAACACTTTGATTGGACTGTTCTGTAGATATGGCCACACCTCTCTCTAGATATAAGATAGCAGTATTTGTCTGTTCTACAGGATGGATATATTACTGTTTTCTTTGTTTTGTAATTATATCTAAATATTTGTTGTGTTTTTATGATTATTATGCGCCTTATATATTGTTTGTTACTTATTGTTAATTTTTGTAGAGGACCATTTTTGAAAAACAATTGATCAACACATTTATTGAGTGTTGGTATACTGAGATTGTGTGTATATTCCCCGTTTCAAGACTATTACACACACGTTTGATGTTGTGGTCATTAAAAGAGATTTCCTATCAAATATTTGGTGAATCATTTTATTTGTTCCTTTTGTTGGTTCATTTGCATTGATAGTGTTCTGAGGTTTTTTGATTATTGCAATTTTGTATGCATTCAAATGTATTGGAAGTGTAGGGGTTGCACGCATCTTTCGATGTTCCGCGATGGCGCCAGGATATTTCTAGATATGTGATATGAATAGGTCTATTTGGACGGGTGCAAGCTTTTATAACCTCTCACACCTCACTTGACTAGATGTTTCCTTGTTTGATTAGGACAAATGCTGGTATGATTTTTCAGAACTGCAAGCAACTTCTTTGTGACAACTTCTTTCCTCTGTTTTAAACCGTAATTTTGTATATTTGTCTGGTACCCAATGGACAGACACCAACAAGCAGCCCCTCGAGGGATTTCAAAAGACACTGATGAATGCCCCCTCCCACAGCAGGTGACTAGAACTCTGGTCATCACAGAAGTTAATAAAACCTGACTGGCCCTGACATGTTTGGATGCGGCTCCAGGGTCCAGGGGTGGATAATTGTACTCCTTGTGTCAAAAACTCTGCGGCTGTGGCTTCAGCCAACTGAGCTGCCACTGCAAGGACCTGATTACGAAGCCCCACATCTAGATGACTGAACCCACTGTGAGCACAAGTCTCTGAGGAAAAGTCAGAGTCCCGGTGAGTTCCCTGAATTGACCCGTGCGCAGCCCTACAGGAAAATATTTGCTAAAGCGCCACCTAATAGAAAATACAACGTGTAGGAGCTATAGAACATTTGTGATGGTATTTCATTCCAGAATATGCTAGTACCAGCTGACTTCCTGCGTGGATCGTATTTTTTACTATTTTATTCGGGAACCGTAAAAGAAAAGCATTGGCAAATCCCAGCACTCTAACACTGACTACTCATCATCATCATCAAGAAAACTTTATTTCGGTAAAAATACCATATAAAGTATGCACAAATTATATAAAAACAAGATACGCATGAGTGACAATGTAGAATGGTTAGTACAGACACAAAGAATTTCTAAAACATTTTTAGAAATGGGCACAGTTGGACATTAGTCATAGAAATGTAGACCCAGTTAAAATAATAAATATATAAAAAGAGTTATAAAAAGGTGCAGCAAAAACCTTTGTCAGGCATACCAGACAAATGCTAAATGGGTGTTACACAAAAATATTTGTAACCGCCCTAATACTCATTTAGCAAAGTTTCTACACTTGTGCCACATGGCTGCCAGATATTGCGAAACAGCAAATACAATGAATTCAGGTGTGTCAGTCTTTAACACTCTAAATGCTTGCATACAATGATGAAAGCCCAGATTTTTACACAGAGGTACAAGCCAATACCTACTCGGTTTTTCATACGCCGGGCAAAACAGAAAACATGAAGCTCAGTTTCGGTCTCACAATTGCAGGATGGACAGTTCTTCAGGGCTAGGGGTGACCACTTGCTAGTAAGAACTCGAAGGGGTAGGGCACCATGCCTCAATTGGACATACAGTTTTTTGGCTAATATTGGATATATAACATCTAGAAAGGGCTCCAATGAATATTGGTCTTTCATATGCAAAAAAAGAAGCAGTGATAGAACCCATTTGGGGATTTCACAGCGCTGCATTGAGTTTATCAGAACGATGAATAGTCGCCAGCATAGATCATGAAATAGCTTTACATTCCCTCTCTGGGTCAGCCCATAGAGCAGGAAGAACTAGCCTCATGAACTCGTTCTTAATAAAAGTAAGCCAAGGAATTTTCACAGCACTAGGATAGGTCAATATTTCTTTAAGTTCCTGTCTATAGTTTATCAGCTCAGGTGTCACCCAGAGCCTGCACCAGAACCTAAGAGGTTTTACTGCTAGCTCTTCGTCAATTGATATAATCCACAGGTCTCCAGCCTTAAGGGAAGGAGCGGGGTACTGGGTGGAAGTCCTAGGAGCTGCCTAAAAAATGTATTCTCTATCCTAGTGATTTCAGATCTATTACAATGTCCCCAGAGTTCACCCCCATATGTGATAGCACCCCTTGCTTGCGATTTGTAAACTTCCAAGGGGGGACCAACAGGTTTATTGGTGGACTTGTTGGATAGTTTGAGAATTCCTCCCGAAAGTTGAGTCAATTTAAATTGAGACTTAGCTTGTTGGGGGACCCACGACAAGTTCTCATTAATGGTAACCCCCAGATAATCAAAAGTATCTACCCTTTCGAGTCTCGTCACCCCTAATTTTGGGTTTGGTCGAGTTGTTCTCGGGGGATGAAAGATCATAAATTTGGTTTTAAGAGAATTGATCTCTAGTCCCCATGCAGTGCAGAATGCTTCAAAGCCATCCAAAGTTCACTGTATACCCATTGGGGACTTGGATAGTAAAAGGGTGTAGTTAGCAAACATGATGGCAGGCACCCTGTCGCCGGTTAACTTAGGAGCATCGTTGTCCTGTACTCCATTAAGTTGCGTGATTATCCCATTAACAAAGAGGCAAAACTGGGTCGGTGCGAGCACACAGCCCTGCCTTACCCCCCTGCTCACAGGAAATCGGGACGACAGGGAGCAGCTTTTCCCGCATCTAACCTGGGCAAAATTTGCCTCATGCAACCTCATCAAAACAGATTAAAGGTGGATAGGAATTCCCAGCTCAAGAAGTACACTCCAGAGCTTCCCCTGGGGAACAAGGTTGAATGCAGAACGGAGGTCCACAAAAACCAAATAGAGGCTGCCACCCTCAATTTTCACCGTTTTCCAATGCAGGAGTAGAAGATGAAACATTTGGTCCACGGTGGAGGTATTCTTCCTAAACCCTGGCTGGTAGGGACTTAGAATAGCAAACTCCTCTATCCAGTCTTGTAGACGGTCCAGAATGAGTCTCGCAAAGATTTTCTAAGGGACATCAATTAGACTTTTTGGGACAGATGTAGGAGCCCTAATACCGGTCGGAAAAGGCCGATTTTAGCCGTTTCTGACCGGTATTAGGCTTTTCAGATGTAGGGGGCCTACCGAATTGGTAATTTTACCGATTCGGTAATTTTACCGATTCGGTAAATATACCGATTCGGTAAATATACTGATTCAGTAAAATACTGAATCGGTATATTTACCGAATCGGTAAATCCATATGTAGCTGACACTCCTAAGAGAGCCACAGGCCCTTAAGAGTCAGTATTTTACCACACAATCCTATTGTGTAGTAAAATACCGAATTCAGGTGTGCATGCACATCTGTGCATGCACACCTGTGCCATGTGACACACAGACATGCCCTTAGGGCATGTATGTGTGCCACATGTCACACAAGCCTGTACTTGGGGTGCTAGAGGGTGTCAAAGTGACACCCCCTCCACCTTTGCAGGATTCGGTATTTACCGATTCGGTAAATACCGAATCGGTATTTCCCATTGATTCCTATGGGCTTGAAGGCCCATAGGAATCAATGGGCAATACTGATTCAGTATTTACCGAATCTGTAAATACCGAATCTTACAGATTTGGTATTCCTAAATTCGGAATTACCTAAATCTGCCCCCTTCCCATTTACAGACTCTTAAATACCGATTCGGTAAAATTCAGTATTTAAGAGTCTGTAAATGGGAATTACCTACATCTAGCCCTACGGTCTGTAATTGGATGGGAGGAAAGGAGAGCCCTTTTTGTGTATAGGAACAATCTCTGCACCCAGCCATGTACAGGGAACCACCATGCCTCTCAGGATAGCATTAAAAAGAATCTGAAGGTAAGGACCCCAGATACTTGGCTCATGTTTAAAAAGATCGCCCGGAAGTTTGTCCAGACCTGGTGCTTTGCCTGAGGCAAGTTTGGTAATTGCGTTACAAACTTCAGCCACCGTAAACTCAATCACCTCTGACTGCATGTTAAGTACAGATTGAGTTGATATTAGATCAGGGTCATCCAGAGAACCCTCAGTAGAGTACGGAGCCCGGTAATGGCCTTCCCAGACTTCCGCCGCTATATTAGGTTCAATGGCTGCTTTCGGCTCGCCACTACCAGTATTTATGATGGACCAAAATTTGTGGAAATCTTTAGCAGCTAGCGCAAGTGTTAGGCTGGACCACTTATTGTAATCCCATTCTTCCTTCGCACACTTAGTTGTCTTTTTGTAGTGTGCCCTCCTGTCTTTAATTGCAGATCTGTTATTCTCTTTTACAGCCTGCAAAAGTTCCGTTTTGGCCTTCCTACAGGTAGTATTGTACCAAGAGCCATGGGGGGGCCTGTTTTCCTTCCTTGAAACCTGGGGATTAAGTACTTTGCCCAATTTATTTACTAGGCTCACATGGAGAGCCTCCATCTTATTAAAATATTCAGGGGGCACAGGTGAATTAGATAGGACAGCAACCTCCGAAAAAAGTGGAATCGCCAGGCTATAGAGTCTTTCAATGTGTTCCGGGTGCTCCAATAATTTGTGCCATATTACTCTGCGCCTGTCGTTTGATAGGGTAGGGTCACCAGCATTGTCCCTGGAAAGTAATGCACCGCTCTTACTGGTGGTGGGCAAACCCAGATCCAGAATTAGTGCATTATGGTCGCTATTAACCCTTGTGCAAATGTTAAAATCTATAACATTTGACCATAGCCTTCCTTCAACCAGAATATAATCAAGATGGGACGTTTGTCCACATTTGTTGAATGTGAATTTAGCTGGAGTATCAGAAGGGGTACGACTGTTACATGCTCATAGGGAATGAGTTAGAGTTAGTGCCATGATCTGTGTGGCTAACGGTGTCCCTGCCCTTACCGGAGAAGCCTGAATCGCAAGAATGGACCAAAGATCGTCCTCTGATGTTAAGGCAACTTCACTCAGGCCCACAAGAGGCTCATATTGACAATTCTGGTTGCCCCCACCAGAAGATAAGTACTGCTCAGTATAGTTGAAATAAAAAGGGACAGGTCCTCAATAGTATTGGACTCTTTGGTTATACTGACAGGACGGGGATAAACGTTAATCAGTGCCAATTTAAAAGCATTAGGCAGAGCAAGGACTACACATTGCATGTCTTTAGAGGAAGGATTTAGTAACTTAACCGTACATCCCAGATGAGAGCCAATCCAGATGGTAAGACCCCCTGAAGGACGACCTCGCCCTCCCCATACTGCCGGGACAAAGAATGAGGCAAATCCTGCCCGATACTGCTCGGTACGAGCCCAGGTCTCTTGGAAGAGGCAAACATCACATTCATCCACAAAGGAACCCCATTCTGGACAATTCAACTTGTTAGTTAGGCCTGCCAAGTTCCACAATAAAATTCTAAGTTTCTCCATCCTTGCACCTACATTCCCCCTTGCAACTTGTCTTTGGGGCTTTATAGTGTAATTATCTTTCCTAACCGCCCAGACGGCTGGACACTTCCTCCCCAAGCCCATAGTGTAAGATTGGACACCTGTGGTGCAAATAATAGGGTTGACAGTGAGGTGCGGGGACGTGGCACCTATCTCTTCGGAGTAATCATACTCAACTATGTACACTAATGGGTCTGTGCTCTCTGCATAGACCCTTTCGTGGTCTTCTGGGTTCATGATAGTGTCTATACTATCATCGTGTTTCCTCACATTGGTAGCAGCCAAGGACCCAACCTTCAAACTACAACAATCAAAAGACTTATTAATTAGCCCAGAATCACCAAACTCTTAGATGCCTCATCATTTATCTCCCCAATTAATCACACACTGGTTAATGAGGGGGGCAAAGGAAGACCTGCTGGAACTAGGTCCACTACAGAATCCTTGGATCTATCCATGGGGGGTGAACTACCACTTGGAATATCCGAGATTGAAGTGTTCACCTTACTTCTTAGAACATTCCCACACCCTACAAAGCTGTTCAATTTGGTAGTACCAACAGCCACCTCCCCCCGCTCTATCTCACAGTCTTCCCTATTTTTATCCACACAAGTGGACTGCAAGTTCCAAGGGTTCAGTCAATCCACAAAGTCCAGACAGCTGTATCTGTTTTGCAGGTAAACAGCCAGAGGGAATTGAGGTTCTGTGAACCTTCCCCGGCTGTGGTCACCCACTGCAAAACTCCCTGCAGCATTGCGAGCTCGTTCAGTGCCCGAACTAATACGCAGTGAACTGGGGGGGGTTAAAAATGAGACAAAGGATAGGACTGAATACCTGACATGGACCTAGTCTGGTACCACTCACAGATGTAATTCACCGTCCGTGTACCTCTAAAATGTATCATGATACCGTCTCCCTCGATGTCCTTTTCTCTATGACCCACCCATGACACTCTGCGAACAAACATAACTTCACTAGTTACATGCAATGGAAGAGGTCTGTTTTTGTTAAGCCAATCCATGATCTTGTTCTTCAATGATAGATATGATTCCTCACTATCATTCCTCAGCTCAGGTACACCAGCTAAGACCACCACATATGAGCTAGATTCAGGGGGTAAGTCAATTCTTATGGACTGTGTTTTGTTAATACGGTAATGATGTGAAGTTACAGGCACACTGCATTCATTACTAGGTGTTGATTTACTCCGTAAATCCTGTTCCCTGCCACAGCTAGGAACATTCAGCACTGGACCGGCTTTGACCAGTACTGATCTCCTAGCACCATTTGTACTATGATCATCTGCCACAGACCCCATACCATCCGCAGTGTTTAGGTCAGCTGGAATAGAAGGACAAACAGGTAATAGGTGGGGAATTGTTGTTGAGGGGTCTGTTTATCACTAGAAAGGCTTGGCCTGGCTAGATCCCCACAATTCCGATCAGAAACATTGGCGAGGGTTAATAAGTTTACTTCAATAGCAGCTAGTCTGTTTGCAAGTGGTAGCAGACTATCAGCAATTATAGCCCCCACTTTGGCCCAAAGTGCATCATTAAATAGAGACACAAAGGCCTCTGACATGTTAAGATCTATCGGGACTACTGAGGGCATCACTGGCTCAGTCTCCTCGTTCGGTCCCAAGGTTTTCAGTCCTTCCTCTCCAGGCCTTGCTGGCTTCGATTTATTGAGATGGTTTTTCTTCGAGTGGCCACCCTCCCGCTTCTTGTTGTTAACACCTGGCATGTCCTTTGGAGGTACCTTTCTTCTCACGGAGGGGGCAGACTTCGACCTAGTTATGGCACAGGAAAACTGATCTTGTATGCTACTCTCCGTCACACAATCGGTCTGGGCAGGAGTGCTAAAACTATCCCCGGGTGCCATAGAGGTAGGGGGGGTTTCCATGTGGGTGTCCACCATACATGATTGATGAGTGCTGGTAATTGATCTATGAACAAGAGAGCAGACTGACATAAGCCCACCCATGGAAGAGCACTTTGAAGATAAGGGATTGAGTGATAGCCGTCGTTCCGTTACTGCTATCTCATGCGCAAGTGCATTCGTAGCTCTCGTGATGAAATTATCCAAAGTGCCCATCACGCTCCCCCCCCTTCGAGCCCATCTTTCCCTTGCTAACACCAGTTGCCATTATAAGTGTTTGTGCAACGCACTGATTTAGGTCCCACAGTTGATGAAAATTAAACAACGGCGATGAATCTTACCGTGCTTGAGTGAGCACAGTTGTTCCGGACCAAACATTAGAAAATGGGCCCAGCCCAGCCGACTCCAGACTCGAACGGGCTCAAACGGGCCCGCCCTTGGCCCGGGCTTCGCCCAGCGTATGCCTACGCGCGTCCCGCAGAGCGGGAGCGGAGAGGTCCTTTGTAGCAACCATGTGCTGGCGTGACCAACGGCCCCCTGGGACAGCAAGTCCTGAATCAGCAGGTATGCGGGCAGGAAATGACCTCCAGGGGTTGCGGCTCCCGCGGAGCGGGAGCGGCGAGGTCCTTTGTAGCAACCAGGTGCGGGCGTGACCAACGCACCCCTGGGACAGCGAGTCCTGGATCAGCAGGTATGCGGGCAGGAAATGACCTCCAGGCGCTGCGGCTCCCGCGGGAGCGGCGAGGTCCTTTGTAGCAACCAGGTGCGGGTGTGACCAACGGCCCCCTGGGACAGTGAGTCCTGAATCAGCAGGTATGCGGGCAGGAAATGACCTCCAGGCGCTGCGGCTCCTACCCCGCTGTGAATGCCATTAACTCAGAGACACTTGTGTCTTCGGCCTGTAAGCACATGGCTTGTGTCGTGCACGAGGAGGCCCTTCGTCACCCTCTCTTTGCCTGCCAGTGTGCTCCATGCTTCTGAAAGGTAAAACAAAAACGTGCATTTGTGTTTTAAATGTCCGCTCCTTCAGTAGTACACTTCCAAAGCCCATACATGAGAGTAACGCGATTCAAGGGCCCATTCTCCCGATTTTTTTTTTTAATCTCCCACTTTGCTCTTCTGAAATGTTGGAATGTGTGCATTACAGCAAACATTATTTTATTAGTAATAAATCAGTTCATCAAACGAGGTGGAAATAACCAAGGGCCAGATGTAGGTCGCCAATAACCGGTCTGTAACGGCCGATTTCGGCCGTTACCGACCGGTAATTGGGTTTTGAGATGTAGGGGCCCTGATTTTACAGAATCGGTAAATTTACCGATTCAGTAAATTTACCGATTCTGTAAAATACCGAATCGGTATTTTTACCGAATCTGAGATTTATGTGGGACTCTTCTGAGTCCCAAAGGCCCTACAAATTCGGTATTTTAACACCCAATCCAATTGGGTGTTAAAATACCGATTTCTTGTGTGCATGCACACCTAGCCATGTGACAGACAGACATGCCCTTAGGGCATGTCTGTGTGCCACATGGCGCACATGCCTATTTTTGGGGTGCCAGAGGGTGTCAAAGTGACACCCCCTGCACCCTTGCAAAAGTCGGTATTTACCGATTCGGTAATTTCCGAATCGGTATTTCCCATTCATTCCTATGGGCTTCACAGCCCATAGGAATCAATAGGGAATACCGATTCTGTAATTACAGAATCGGTAAATACCGAATCTTACAGATTCGGTATTTCTACCGAATTATTTACCTACATAGCAATTACCGAATAGTGAATACCGAATCCGTAAAATTCGGTATTTACCATTCGGTAATTGCCTGTTACCTACATCTGGCCCCAAAATCCCAAATTCTAAAGAAAAAAAAAAGCCAAAAATGGAAAGAGGTTAATGTCTATGCAAGATGTAAATAGAGGGTTGGAGTTAAAACAGTGACTGCAAAACCACCCTTTGCAAAAACACAGCCTTTCTAATATGGATAACCGAAATCTGGACCCCCCAGAGACATCAGCCTGCAAAAAAAAATCATCTAAATTCCTCCAGATTCACTTCTGACATATTTGAGACTGCGCTGCTTTACTGTGCTAACTGCTGCCCTGTCATCTCTGTGTCCAGGGACTTGATTGTGGCCTTATGCAAAGAGTCCTAGTGAGATATTTTTTAACTCGAGTCTGTTATTTTCCCAAAGATGTTTTTGCATTCCATATTTCACAAACTACCAGTGAGCGTGTACATGTCGATGAAAGGCGCGATGTATGTGCCAGGTTAAAAAGGCATTCAATGCAGAAACAAGGAAGGCAGGAAAAACCGAGTCGGAGAACCCATGCTGGTCTCGCGGGAAAAACAAACAACACTATGGAGACTCTTGGTTTCGGAACAGAAATATTGTTTTATATCTTCCTGGGCCTTTGACATGTTTCAATGACTACGTGTTTGGCCAGCTATACACTACGAAAAGGATACCCCCCTCCCACACACACACACACACACACACACACACACACACACACACACAATGTGACTCCTCCAATGGCAAATAAAGGCCACGTCAGACGATAAAGGGTCTTTCCTGAAGAGACCATCAGCCTGATTCATGTAGGTAAATTGCACTCGCAAAGGGCCAGATTCTCAGAATCTGGCCCTCAGCGAGTGCGATTTTTGCATTTGGTATTCATGATACCAAATGCAAAAATCGCTATGTAAGAATTCGCATATTTGCGTGGAATGGCATTTAAGGAATCTCTAATAGAGATTCCTCAAATGCTATTCATGACACACAACAAAATTGCGATTTTGGAATTTTGGGGCCGCTATTTACCGACAGGTCAGACCTGTCGGTAAATAACAAAAACTCAGAAAAATGCATTTAAAAGCATCATTCAAAGTTGCATGTAGCACACACACATGTCCTTTGGACATGTGTGTGCGCAACACCTGTCCAAAAGTGCATTTTAGGGGTGCTACAGGGCGTCCTTTGGACACCCCTGGCACCCTTAAAATCGCTATCTCAGTTGCGAGTAGCAAATTGCTACTCGCAAATCCCCATTCATTCCAATGGGCCTCTTGGCCCATAGGAATGATTGGGGAGTATTTGCGAGTAGCAAATTGCTACTCGCAAATAAAGAACATGTAGGAATCGCTATTTAAGTAGCAATTCCTACATGAATGCCGTTTTGCGTGTCCTCAATAGCGATTCGCTATGATTCGCTATTAGGGACACGCAAAACGGCATGTACATGAATCAGGCTGCATGTCTGGCATGTGTACCTGGACGATGGCGGAAAGCCGAGCAGAGCGATCTAAATACAAACTGCGGGCTCCAAGGCCGGAGCGAGTCAAAGTCCACCCTGAGGCGCAGGCTGCGGTATTTACACGAGGACTCTTGGCCCAGTGCGAAGAAGTCCTGGGCAGCAGCACAAACGCTCTGTTGGACGCTCTGTTGGATAGTCCCACTTGGAGCCTCCAAATGATTGCCCTCCAAGGCTTGCTGGGCGGTCCATTTCCCCCTCACACCTCGTGGACCGCAGGAGAAACAAGGCCCCCAACCGGCCACCACCTAATTAACCCCTCATGTGCATCCTGTGACCTCCTTCCCCTAGAAACACTGCCTTCTATTCACCGGGAGCCCCTCCCATCCTCTAAAACATGATCATGCGGACCGTGTGTGTTGGGGACTGGGGAGCTGGGGTGGCGGATGAAAGGGCATTGTTAACTTGGATACAGTTGGCACTGAATTGCAATGAAATTAGAATATTTTACCACTTCCATGGCATAGCGCCCTCGCACATGATCTTTCACTCGGAAACCAAGGAAAGGGGTATTTGACGTAAGGGAGCTGAACACAGGGTTTAATACATCACTGAAAGTAGAGTAAATGGAGTGCAGGTCAATTTCGGTTCAAGGCCAAATGGAATCCATGTTGCCGGCAGTCGTGGCTCGCTACTGCGGATTGCGGCTCGCGACTGCGGCTCGCGATGCATCACTGAAAGTAGAGTAAATGGAGTGCAGGTCTATTTCGGTTCAAGGCCAAAAGGAATCCATGTTGCCGGCAGCCGTGGCTCGCGGGGGAGGGGGGGAGGGTGTCACGGGGGTGGGTCGCATGGGGGTGGGGGGTGTTACAAATTAAAGAAAAATCCGACCTGATCAGGTCTGCGCAGCTCAGGTCCTTTGGGGCCTACTGCTGGCAAGTAGAAACCCCTCTCAGCCAATCCTGGTGCTGCCAGCAGTGCCACGATATACTGAGGGCACGGTTACTCTCCGCCCGCCTGCCCATTAGGAGACCGAGGTCTGCGCCTTTGCTCAACGCTTGCTCTCCTAATGGGCATGCGCCAGCCACAGCAGACTCTAATGTGCATGACTGGGCACGGCGCAAAAATTAACCGACCTTCCGCACTCATGCGCACTTCTGCTGCTGCCTGCACCTGGTCCTGTCAGTCAGCATGATGTTGGACCGCCCACCCCTTCAGACTCTGAAGGGGTGGGCGGTCCAACATCATGCTGACTGACAGGATTGTCAGTTCTCCCTCAGCGTCACTGAACTTAAGTAAACTGAGAGTTTACTTAAGTACTTAAGTTCAGAGACGCTGAGATAGCTGCGGGTATGGGCGGCTTGTGGGGCAATGCCCCAGCGCCCTAATGGATGCACTGCCACTGAACCCACAGTTTGGGGAACACTTATGTAGACAGTAATGTGCTGCACAGTAAACAAGCTTTACAACGCGGTCAAAAAAACGCAGTGCCATCACAACGCAGATTTTAAAACGCAAGTCGTTACCACGACTTGCACTGGAGGGTGCTCTAGACTAAGGAATAGTAGATTTCCTATTCCAACACCTTCCCTAATGTACGTCGGCTGGAGTTGGAATAGTAAATTACACTATTCCTAAATCCAACACCCTACAGGGCAAGTTGTGGTAACGACTTGCTTTGTAAAAGCTGCATTGTGATGTGCCGCGACCATTTTGATCGCTTGGTAACATCATACATCCGTACTGCACCGTCAGCCATTTCTTTCATTTTATAGTAGTCAGGCATCAACTTACCCTCGGGTCAGTCTCTGCAGGGCAAGATGCGCAATTTATCAGAACTACAGCCGGGGATATTCTATTTTGGGGGTCCTGTGCCAATCGTATTTCGGGGGCCCCTTGTTCAGAACAGCTTTGAATTTAAGATCAAGTTTCAGCCCTTTCATGCCCTCTTTGGACAGGTCCCTGACAGTGCACAGGCACACTGGTACAATTTCTAAATGTGTTTACATCTAATATTAAAGAATTGTGATGTGTTTTCAATATTGTAACACAGCAGCAGCTCACTAATATTGATGCAAATAATCTCTGTGCCATCCTCCCATTTCTCATATTTGAGGTCCTGTTTTGATGTAAAAGAACATTTTTGGATGGATGTTGCTTGAAACAAAAACCCCTTTTTCTGCAAAATCTCTGGAATGCATTCTCACAAACTAAGTACATTTAAAATAAATTACAGGAAAATGGCATTTAAAACGATCTGTTTAACAATTATTCAAGGTCATCAAGGCAAGACTCTTTGCAGTAAGGCTGGGGCCCTGGGCCAGACCCACATTGCCCATGCCTTAAAAGTCTGTGATTCAGCTACTCTTGGCAACAGGTAATATTCTATAGTGGAAATGTGTAAACTGTTCGCCTCTTTTTTTTCTGCTGACCTGGAAACAAATTTCCACCCAGACAATGTTTTCTCCTTTCAAGAAAGCAAGCAGCAGCTACAAGCTATGCCTGTCAACTTCTTGACTTCGAGCCATCAAAGTACTACTTCACACCCATGAGCCCTTTACCATCAGTCATGCAGCACCAGAACGGCTGCTAGTATCTTCTTCCAAGTGAGTAGCATCTGCCTTTCTACTCGCTACAGCACCCTAACTCTGAAGCCAATACTTCCCCACTTTATCTGGTGCCTACCTTGTCATGACTCTCTAAATCCCAGGAACTAATACGGAAGCAAGCTTACCTTTGATAGCCACAGGTACTATACTGGTGATGAGCACTACTATCTGTAAAAGAAATTAATAATATTAAAGCTGAGACAGAACAATCGCTACTGGGCTGCGAAAGGATGCCTGCCAGGATGTTGAAAGGAAGATTGTTGGGAGAACATTACCTGCATTAAACAGGACACTGACCTACATTCCAAGACTGCACCGTCATTATATGGAACTCTTATTTTCTAAAGCAAATATGAAAGTGGACTTGTGCTGAGCGTTCTATGGATCGTGAACTTCCCACCCACTATACAACACATTCATTTGATATTGGGTGATTTCAACTTAGTTCTCTTATTTTCCATTACTGTTCAATATTTAAAAGATACCAATCCAATCTCAGCCCCATGTCTGTTTCTATTGTCTGGTACAGATAATGTATGTGGGAGCATTTGCAATAGGATTTGAATTAAGTATGTGTTTTATAGAATATTTCATTTGCACATGCTAGAGATTTTCCTGCCACTGCTTGCTGTAACTAGCCAACGGTCAGATGCGTCACTTTCAGTGATGCTACCAAGGCAAATGCCATGTGCTGTCACTTCCTGCGATATCACTGGGAGAGGGAGAAGTGAAAGAACACAAGCCATCACTTCCCTTGATGTCATCAGGTCAAAGGTCCTGTGATGCCATCATCTGGGGTCAAAGGGCACATGAGATCATTTCCACTACCATTTTGGTGAACCAGCTTCCATGAAAAGTTGCTCCTCTTTGGGTTCTTTTATAGCCAGTAGTTAGTAGATCTCACCTCCATTCGTCTTGTCATACCTATGTTTGTGCACCGTGGTCTGAGTAGCGATGCATTTTCTTTTTCTTATAACTAGGTTTATTGATTTTTAACATGACATTATAGACAATGACACATTCAAGTAGCCATTCAAGAAAAGAGGAATCAGCTTATAAAAAAAATGTCACTGCCCATCCGGCATGAATAAAATATACTGAGAGCACTAACGCCATAAACACATTGACTTGGAGCTTATCCAAGTGATCACACCCTGGGCCTCAAATGTTTTGCCGCATGGCCAATCAACCCCTAGTTTGCTAGATACACTCTTAGTTCTAAGCATAGTGATTTATACCATTCAGCCATCTACAAAGAGGTGTGTATTGTCAGAAGGCAAATAACATGCAGTGGTACAATTGGCCAAAATCCTAAACCCATCAGAGGCAGCCTCCAGGGGATCCCTCCCACCTTTTCATTAACTCAAGGAGTGTCACCTTAAAGGCAAGTTCCAAGGGGCACTTCAGGACTTTGGATGGTGTGTCCTTAACTATCAGCTGGTGTTTCTGAATTGTAGGACGGGACCAAATGATGTGGAAGAACCTTCCCATTTCTAAGTGGCATCTCTCACAGGATAGGGAATGGCATTTGCCCATCTTCAACAATCTCTCTGGGGTGGAGTAAGTTCTATGTAGGAACCTAAGTTGGATGAGGCATAGCCGGGCTGAGAGTGCTAAATCCAGGGGGGCAGAGTTGTAAGCATCCCTCCATTCTTCCTACTCTAATTGCTCCCTGCTACCTGGCTAGCGGACTTGCACAACTGCAAATTAGTCCATGGTATGTTCCCCACCTTCGGGGTATCCTTGTTTAGTGGAGACCATCAGTCGCAATTCTCATCTGCTTACAAGGGAATCCCTGGGTGAGGCGCCCAGCCTTGCAAACAGCTACATAGTGTCTATAAACTAAGTGGCAGATTTAACATTGGATTGCATTACCCTAGCATCATGCATGGTGTCGCAAGGGCAACACAATACGTAAGTCAGATTTAACTAGCAACGTAAGACCACCTTGTGAGGCTCTCCTTGGTAAATCTGGAGTAAGCAATGCCGCGTAACTAGCTGCCTTGCATTACCCTGGGCTGGAAAGGTGTTCCATGGTGGAGCATGGGTGTTACTACACAACCACCCATGGATTTTGGAGCATTCTGAAATTTACCAACACCGGTAAACCTGGGAGTGCGTCAAAATGCTACGCCTTCTGAGGGGAGGTAAAACAAGGCCAAAGAGCTTGTTTTTGTCCAGGAAGATATCCCTTCCTGCTCAAAAATAATCCTGCCTACAATGCAGGGACCCTTGCACCTTAGTTCAAGGGTGCTTGCGTTGGCACTAGGTTGCACTCGGTGCGCCAGGGCAGGCAGAGAGCCAGAATGCACCATATATTAGTAAACATGGAACATCCCTGCCCTCTCCCTTTGACACAGCAAAGCAAATTGTCTTGCTTCGTTGAGTTGCATGAAATATTGATACATCTGGCCCTGAAAACCTTCGTGAAGGCGAATGAGTGAGTGAGGATGAGCCAAAATATCAAGAACTACATTGTAATGTTAACATATATTTCATTGTAAAGCACAAACCTTCGGTGGAATACTAAAGAACTAAAAATTTAAAGGAAATGCCGAAAGAGTTTTACTAGTTTTCTTTTCGAGGTGTTTGATGCAAATATTTTATTCTATGCTCTTTTATATTCCACAGCGACTTTTAAAATTTGAGCTCTGTATTTAACATTAAATCACACTGCTCTCCCTTCAGACTAGGCTGAGCACAGGTCTGCCTGGCAGCTCTGTTATTAAGCACGGCTGCCACCGGCTGAGACCACCTCAGAGACCCTTCCAGCAACTGCAGTGAAACATAAACGGTTTTAGTATAAACAGCAAAGTTATTTGTTTCATAAAAACTGTAATGAAGAACTTGCCACAATAGAACATTGGAAAACAAAGATGGAGAGGTGAAAACAAATTACATAGGGGCATATTATCAAGGACAGGCGATACATTATCGCCGCTTTTATCGACAGGAAACTGCTGATAAAGCGGCGATAATGGCCTTGATAATATGCTCTATGAATTCCAATCGAAGCCCATGTTAGATTTGAACACATCTAACATGGGCTTCGATTGGAATTCATAGAGCATATTATCAAGGCCATTATCGCCGCTTTATCGGCAGTATCCTGCCGATAAAAGCGGCGATAATGTATCGCCTGTCCTTGATAATATGCCCCATAGTTTTCAGTAGCAGCCTCCTAGCCTGCTCCTTTAAGGGCAGAGCAGGTGAGAAATTAAATTCCACAAGTGCAGTTTTGAAGTGCTTTGCAACTTTATTGTATCCTTTGCAAATCTTCTTCTGAGAATGAAAAACAAGTTTAGCTGTCCATTTTTATACGCAAGAACTTTAGTGTAAGAAAATTCTGTCACTGAAGCACATTTTTTTTTTTTTTTGGTAAACCTTTATTGTTACTTAAATCAGTTACAGTCATGAGTCTAGAAACCATCACGGTCGGCCGTCAAGACAGAGGCGGTCAAATCAAATCAAGTAAGCCATAGAAATGCAGGAGTTCGCCCCCCAAATACTCTGTTGTAACTCAGGAGAACATTCTTACTATATTGGTAACAGGATTAAAGAAGGTTTCTTTTTTTAAATTAAAGAAAGAACAGGATCTGATGCAGTACAATTAAACCATAACAAATCAAGGGATATTCGTAGGTCAGGATTGCTGTAGGCAAGATATTAGAGCTGGAGTACATAATCAGGATAATCAATAAGCAGTACATTTCACCCACCGAAACAGTGCCTGACCGCGGTGACGCAAAGCATTAGAAAGACTTCCACCCTTATTATTTGAACTAGTAAAAACGTACGGGGAGTTAACTCCACTCAGATCCCGGGAAGAGAAGAAGAAAAGAGGAAAGTTAAGAAAAGCCAAATATAACAAAAATAAAAGAAGGCCATAGAAACAGAAAAGGAAAAAAAAAACAATAATTCCCCTCCCCCATCCTCCCACCCTGCACCCCTGCATATGACTACGGCCTACCCCCCTAGCAGCGTGCCTGTCGCCCAGTGTCTAAAACCCGAAATATAGAAGGAAGAGAAAGAGAAAGCAGAAAGAAACAATAATCTACACTAAAGTAGAAGAAAAAGGGAAAGGAAAGAAATTAACCAGAGCCCCACGATAGGAGAAAGAAAGAAGTATGGAGGGTTCCCAGTACAGGCCCCCGATCCCCCCTCCCCCCTCACCGCCACATGGCATTTCAATTACACCGGAGTTGTTACCAAGGCATCAAAGACACCAACATAAACAGGATAGCAGTCGCCGCTCAGCTCCTCAAGTCACACAGCTAAGATGGAAATCCCCCCGTGTAGCAACAGAAGAAACCAGAGTGCCATTAATTCCCGCAGACCCACCCGGCCCTAATCATAAAATTATCCCAGTCTGTGTGGTGCAGGGTCGGGCAATCAAAGTACCAGATTGAACACGCAGGCCAGTCCAAGAGAAGCCAGAGTTCTTGCAATGTCCCAGGATACGACACACTCGACAGCCATCCACCGCTTCCCATGGAGCCAGATGTCCCTGTGGCGATCCACTTGGAACGAACAGGGAGTCTCCCAAGTACACACATTCGCCTCTCAGCCACCGATAGAGTCACCTCCACACCCGACAGCAGCGTCTTCACGGAAAACTGTAGTATGGGCCACACAAACAAGGTCTCCTAGAGATAATACCGGCTTCGGGCTACCTGTCCAATCCACATGCAACAGGGATTGTCCCCGTAGCGATCTATTCCAGATTTTGTCCCTCCAGCACACAGGGGGTATCCGATCTCCTCCCTTCGGTCTTCAGTGCGCACTGCTACCGTTATGGTCAGGTAGGACTTATTGAGGCGCCACTTCCAAAAAGGGACTCCCAACATGAGCGCCGCTCAGACGAACACCAGAGCCGCCAGTCCTTGTCATAGAGAGGAGCATAGTACCAACAAGACCTCCACATTTGCACACAGTATGGGTGCCATCTCCACTCCCCACTGATGGTCACATACGAGCCCCCTCAATCCAAAAAGTGCCACAGCAACGTTTTGCATCAACCGGCTCCGATCAGCTGGAGTGCGGGATGTAGACAGCTGCACGCGGGTCAAACAAAGTTCCGTTAGGGAAACAAAGAGCGACGTCCAGGTTCCCGTTGCCATCAATCAGTAATCGGGGAGGGAGCACGATCGGCATAGAGGGACGGCTCATTTCACGTTCACCAGGCTCCACTGATCGAGCGCTGGATGTACACTCTCGGGGGCGGGCTGACCTTCATAACGGTTGACCGGCACCTTCCCGGTCTGCATGTCCGTTGTTGTTAAACTTGCGGCCGGCAGCAGCATCACGCGGGGTCCCGGCTTCGGGTATCGTGCAGGCCATAACGTGCGGGGGTCCATATCTCCGTCCTCAGGACTCGAAAATTTCTCGGAGTCGAACGCAGCATCACAGCACCCCTTCCGACGTGCGGGAGCACCATAGCAGCGCAGGATAGTCTACGGGATCAGGCGGCGGGCGAAGAAGGTCGGCGGAGCCGGGAGCCCGGGCGACCATCTTGGTCGCCGGTCCGGCTCCGCCCCGTGAAGCACATTTTTTAAAGGTTTGTAGAACCTTAATGCTAACCTTTTTTTGACACACATTGTCTTACACTTCACAATGCTCCACGTATTTCACAATGTTAAGAAAGTTTTTTCTAGATACATCGAAAGGTAACAAAAAACATATTGCACCATGAAGAAGGACATTAACTGGTTTGTTAAATTACTATATTGCAAAGAACAGATAAAGCTTGTTTACAAAATAGAGAGTCATGTTCTGAGAGTTTGAGTTTTTCCATAAAAGTAGCGATGGGCGGAACTCGCGGAGTTACTTAAAAACTGCGCAAGATTCAGCAAAGTTCGGCCAATGGGCAGAAATTATACACGTCACCTTGCACTGCAATTTATCGCCAGTAGTACGATCAGCACTGAAAAATCAATGCAAGCATATCTATGTGGTCTGCAAGAGTGTGTGACCATTTGAGTTTATTTTGCTGCCTTTTCAGTAGAAAATGCACTCCAGTGGCAGAAAGTCTACTCAAAGTGGAGCCCTCTGTCTGTGAACACACGCGACTGCCTGCGTTAGGAAATCGTGGCAGGGGATACCAAATCTTACTTTTGCTCACCAGCTCGCATTAATCTGGAAACTCCTGGGGAAAAACTTCCTCCACATGGCGATTAGTGGAATTTGGCCGGAACTCCGCATTGCAAGAGAGTCACCAAATGCTGCCAATTCTGCGGGCGTAATGAAACATTCCAACCAATCCCTTCATAAAAGCCGTTTTAGTTTGTGTTGCTCATAATGAAAGATAAGTGTTACTCATTACTAAGATGAAGGAGGGGGTCTCTTGTCTGTGCAAGCCGACAGCTGAGGGTCGATGGGCCGAGATACACGTAAAGGAGCCATGTGAATTGTATGCTACAACTTTATTGTTAAGAATGGGTGGGAGCAACACGTTTCCGTGATCATTGTACTAAATATAGTGCTTGATAACAGCACAACAACAAAATGCAGGATCCAGCTTCGTGCCTCTAATAAGTGGGTTTGCAATTTGCATCTGATTCTGAATGGGGAATAACGTGCTACTTTGTAGTGTAGTTCCTATATTCCCAATAGGCTCTGCACATTGAAATAACATAAACGATAGTGTAGACGTAGGACTGAGGTCGACTAGGTCTCTATTGAATATGTTAGACTTAAATATGTGTGCCAGCTAGCTCAGAGGTCCCTAGAAACTTTCTCGAATACACAAGAAGGGATTAGCTTCTGACAACCATATAACATGACAACTTTGTTCCCCCTGAAATAAGGAATATCTCCAGAGTCGCAGAAACAATAGATGGCTATTTCACTCAGTCAATAGTGCATGCTTCATTTCACCAGAAGTGCAGAGAAATAGAGAGACGTGTGTTTTCAATAAAAGGGTTATTTATTGAGCAGTCTTCTTTCTCATGCAAGAGAAATGAATTGCCACAATTGCAATACTTGTCATACAGTAAAGTGCGTACAGTAAAATGAGTATTACGAAATAATACTGTAAAAGCATTTATATGGTTTCTAAGCCATAAGATACTTAAAATGGATAAAATACATACAATGATAAAATAATGACTAAACGTACTCAACTGGTGTTTCTAAGATACGCCTACCCCAGTGGAACTAACCTAGTGGGTTCGTGGGAAGGAGTAGATGAGTTACAGTTTTTGCCAAGAATCTGAATCAAGAATTCTCTAAGGGTCTAATCAGCTCAGTACCTTGGGTATAGAATGAAGGAGGTCTTGTATCTCTCTCTCAGGACTCGATCTCCCAGTAACTTGCAAGGGTAGCAGGGAAACACTGGAGCTGGATTTCTCAGCAGGAGAATAGACAGCGTCTCTCTCAGTGCGTCAGCAGGGAGGGTCGGCTTCCTACGGCACTAGCATCAGCAGGGCGTCGGGCAAGTAGATAGCCGATCTGCTCCAGACCACCGTGTGTTGCTTAAGGCAGATGTTGGTATATTTATACCTGGAAGGTGCTGGGTTTGACGTAAGGTTGGACATAAGACGTCACTAAGAACTTGCAGTTCTTTCAGGACTCCAGGAGTTCTAGGACAAAGCAATACCGAAGCAGGGGGAATTCCCGGGCTTCTGGAGGCTTGGTTTGTTTAAGAATGCGTTGTGCTTTCTAGGAGTCTATGGGAGTAGCTTTGCCGTATTTGGACTGCATTGACTATGACTTAATATGGATATGATTTTTATGCCTTTATAAGGATATGATTTGATATAACCACATAAGGGCATGAATCTGGAATGCTTTAAATAGGGTCCTAGATGGGGGGGCGTGGCTAGCAGCCAAGCATGGCGGCCGCATAGAGTGAGAGCTCCCGAGGGCACTGTGACCTTCTAACATATCTGACACACTTATCCGCTACCCAGCCCGCCTGAAGCGGCGGCGTTCGAGTCCGGGACCGAAGCGGTGTCACCGGTCTGATTTTCGGAGAAATCGGTGCACCGGAGCCTGACATACTGCGAGTGGCGAGTCGGGGCCTGCAGCCGGAGGAACAGCACCGGCCTTGCGTGCCACCCAGGCCCCGGCGGAAGTGCGACCGAGCCGGCCGAGAGAGGTGGACGCACCCCGGTGCCTGCCGGACAGCGCAGAACCAGCCTGAGACTCCTGGTGGCGTCATCCGGCGACGCACAGACTGCCAAATCCTCCAAACGGGACCGGAGCAGCGCGAAAGAAAGAGCGAACCCAGCCTTGGCAGGGCGGAGCGGAGCGGACATCTCGACCCTCCCCCCCCCCGGAGCCTAGCGGGCAGCAAAACACGACGGAGGAGATCATCGGGCCCCGCTTGACTGTGAGGTAGCAGTGAACAAAAGTACCACCCCAGAACAGAGGTGAGAGACGTCGGTGCCCCCGGGGGACGGCGCCATACTGATTATAAACGCGGGAGCTCACGGGGATCCTCAGGGCCCGCGTCCTACCAGACAAACCAGCAGCACTGACATAGAGGCAGGGACCAGATACACGGCGGCCTGTCCGGGTTGCGGGGAAGCGGCTATCCGGGCCCAGAACCTAAGCCATCCGGTGTGACCAAGGGAGGCAGACCGGCGAGGAAGAACAAGATTGGGGGCCGCAGTGGCCGTTCCAGCCCTAGGTGAGAGTATCGAGGGGCAATAGCACGGAGTACACCAGCGATTCACCAGAACCCACACGACCGCCGCAGGGCCTGTCCTACACCACCGCCACGACCAGTGAGACCTACGCAGACAGCGAAGGGTGACACTCGGCCCAACGCCCATCAACCTGCTGCTCCCTGACTGGTACCCACAAACGGCAACTTCAGACGTGGTACAGGTCGCGAATAAGCAGAGCAAGACTCTGGACCTCGCAGGCCCTAGCACCATGGCGGGTAAAGGCCTCAGGAGTGGAACCACGCAGGCTAAATTGGACAAATTTGCCTACGGACACCAAGGTCAACAACAAACTACAGGGCGATCCTCCACAGGACATGCCCAGGAAGCAGAAAAAACGACAAAAATAACGCTGGAAGACATCATGAAAACACTCTCAGAGGTGAAAACTACAGTGGGCGCCATCTCCTCGGAAGTCTCACTGCTGCGAGCAGACTTTCACAAAATGGCGGAGAGGGTGTCGCAGGTGGAAGTGGTCACGAAGTCGCTTGTGGAAGACACCTCAGAGCTCCAAGTGGCCATGGAAAAGATGCAGAAAGTAACCAAGCTCCTACACGACAAGCTGGACGACCAGGAAGGGCGTTCGCGACGCAACAACGTACGCATCCTTGGGCTTCCAGAGACAGAGGGGAAAGGGGCCATGGACCTCTATGTAGAAGACCTCATCAAAAACAAACTCCAGCCCAAAGGCCTATCCCACTTCTTCTCGGTGGAGAGGGCGCACAGAGTCCCGGGGGGCCCGCCCAAGCCGGGGGCAGCGCCAAGACCTGTGCTAGCCCGGCTCTTCAATTTTAGAGACAGGGATGCAATCCTACAGGCAGCAAGAAACTCACCACCAGTGCGGATTCAAAATGCAACCTTAGCATTTTTCCCAGACTACACGGCAGAAGTGGCCAGGCGACGCAAGTCCTTCACGGAGGTTAAAAAGGCACTACGCGACAGGAAACTTCCGTATTCCATGATGTTCCCTGCTAAACTGCGAATTGTGGCCGAGGGGAAGACTTGGTTTTTCGACACGCCAGAGGTGGCACAAGAATGGCTGGAGGGCTGGAGACCAGCGGGACAGCGACACCGCTCACAGCGAGACCGACCGCGACACCGTCCTGAAAAGACAATACCCAGTCAATCCTCCCAACTGCCCCATCAGGAAGGCGCGGAGGAAATAGAATCGGACCTTGAAAGAGACCCGCTGGACTCTGGACAATTGGCTCCGGTATGAAGCCGGAATATATTGACTTCGAGACTGAGTGGGCCGCAGGTGCCATGGATCAGACGTGGCTGAGTAAGGTGGGCACGCACAGGCAGTGCCCGAGGGGGACTCACCAACCCCACAAGCAAGTAAGACGACTAGGGAAGGACTAAAGCACTCTGCACAGTTGGGGAAACGGGCGGGGGTTAGTCCGTGGAGCAGGGTAGCAGGGAGGGGGGATGGGATTGAAGTTTTCATGTTAGAATGCTTAATTTTGTTTGTAGTCATCGTTCAGCACCTACATTGCACTATCACCCTGACATCTGTATGTCTCCTACACAGCACGGCACAAATCGACACATGTGTTACACCACAGCACACGTGGTGTGCAAGACTCCCTCGTCAACTTAATGGCCAGGCCGCTTAATCACACGCCCGCCGAGGGCTCCTCCATAGCTGGGGGGATACCCCCACTACGCATGCTAACATGGAATGTCCGAGGCCTGGGTGACAAAATCAAAAGAGGCTTGGTCCTGCAGGCCATAAAACGACAAAACCCGGATATAGTCCTCCTACAAGAAACCCACCTCACAGGGTCCACCTGCAAAGCACTTGACAGACGTGGCTACACAATGGCGATACACGCAGACTTCACTGCTGGCTCCAGGGGAACAGGCATACCAGTGAGAAAATCACCCCCCTTTATTATAACCCGCCGTGTGGCGGACGACCAGGGTCGCTTTGCTGCAGTCCATGGGCAATGGGAGGGCAGAGCTCTAAATGTGATATCAGTATACATCCCCCCAGCTCTACACTCTGTGGCCCTACCGGCACTGGGCAAATTCCTTCTTGACCTCCCCGATGGCGACACGATTGTTGGGGGGGACTTTAATGCAATCATGGATCCACTTAAAGACACCTTTCCCTCTAGGACCCGGCCACGAGGTACTGCACCACTATCGGATTTTGTAGAGGCCCTAGGCCTTATAGACATCTGGCGACAGCTACATACCGAGGCCACCCAATACACTTACTACTCAGCGGTACATAATAGCTTATCACGTATAGACTACTTCATGGCACTGGGATTGGGACTAGACATGGTGGACAAGGTGGACATACTGCCCAGGGGAATCTCCGACCATTCTCCAATTGTCCTATCGCTTACCACCGGGGGGAAACGATGCGCTCGGATCTACCCAATTTACCCCAATTTTTTAAAAATCCCCAAGATTCGAAAGAAACTCAAACTAGTAACAACGCAGTATTTTGCTGAGAATACAGGCACTGTGGATTCACCATCCACCCTGTGGGAGGCGTACAAGACAGTCCTCAGGGGGGCGGCCATTGCAGCGATAACGGGGCACAAACGGGACTCCCGAAAGGAACTCACAGAATTAGAACTTGCACTCGACGCGGCCAACAATGCACATATGACAGACCCCTCCCCGTCCACGGCACACCCCCTCATGGTTCGGCAACAACTATACCTAGCTCACCTCAAAACGACTGAGAAAGGGTATATCGCAAACACTCAACATAGAATTTACGATGTGGGCGACAAAGCAGGTCGTATGCTGGCATGGCTAGATAAGAGAGGGAATGGAGCGAGAGGTATTCAGAGAATTCACACAGAGGATGGGCGGAAACTGGTGCAACCAGAAGAAATAGTTTGCGAATTAGCAAGACATTATCGGGCAATATACACACCGGAACGGAGGGTCACACAACAAATGGCATCGGCAACACTAGCGGACATTACTATCCCCAGCATTACACAGGAAGATAGGGACACCCTAGAACTGGACCCGACGGAGGAAGAAATCCAGCTGGCGATCCAGGCGTTACAGTCCGGTAAAGCACTGTTCCCAAATGGGATACCGGTAGAGTGGTACAAGTCCATGGCTCCAGACCTCAGTGCCCCATTACTAGCCATGTATTTAGAGAGCAGGGATAGAGTAGAGCTGCCGCTGGATCAACGCACGGCCACGATTGTAGCGATACCCAAACCGGGGAAACCCCCGACTGAGTGTACCTCGTATTGCCCGATATCGTTGTTGAACATCGAGGCCAAGATACTAGCTAAACTTCTAGCCACCCGCCTGATGCCCCACCTCAGTACCTTGATCCACCCTGACCAGTCGGGCTTTATGCCTCACCGGAGCACTGCGATGAATCTCCGAAGAGTCCACGGCGTGTTGGCCCGAGCACACCTCCTCACGGAGCAGGCTGTGATTCTCTCTCTCGACGCTAAAATGGCGTTCGACCTAGTAGAGTGGGAATATCTCTTCGTGGTACTGGAACGCATGGGATTTGGGCCGAAATACATAAAATGGATACGGCTGCTTTATACGAAGCCCGTCGCACAGGTGGTAGCCAATGGCCACATATCGCCGAGGTTCCCACTGGGCAGGGGGACTAGACAAGGCTGCCCCCTGTCCCCCCTGCTCTTCGCACTGGTGCTTGAGCCCCTGGCAATCCAGATCAGATCCACGCCCCTGTTCGCAGGCATTAAATGGGAGGAGGGATGGGAGGACAAAGTCTCACTATACGCAGACGACATGCTCATCTACATGACCGCACCTGATACCGGCATCCCGGCCCTGCTAGACCTATGTAACACGCACGGGTGCACATCGGGCTACACTCTAAACTGGTCGAAATCTACCTTGTATACGTTAAAAGGCCCGGCGCCGAGATTACAGGAGAACTGTCCGCTGCTTACGACATCAGCCTCCTTCAAATACTTAGGCATTGTCATCACGAGCGTGGAAGCAGAATTTTTTGTTAGCAACTTAAAACCACCCATAGATCGCCTACGAGCAGATGTTAAGCATTGGGCGGCCCTGCCCCTGACCCTGCTGGGTAGGGCGGCGTTGTACAAGATGATGGCCCTCCCGAGGCTCCTCTATGTTCTAGAAAATACTCCCCACCTGGTCCCACCACTATACTTCAGGCAGATCGTAGCGCTGGTCAATGTCCTGCTCTGGAATGCGGGCCCTGCGCGTATAGCGTACGACAAGCTGTTTAAAAGCTGGTACGAGGGGGGCATAGCGCTCCCCAACATTCAGCTATATTACTGGGCGGCCCAACTCAAAATTATAAACTACTGGATCCACGCCCCAAAAGACGACCCAGCCTATCGGGCAGATTGGTCACAACTTGGGACGGACTGTATGCTGTCTGTGCTCTATAACAGGTCACAACTGAAGACCCTAATTGGTCCGACCAAGCACACGGTGGCCCTATGGCACATGGCGCAGGCCCGTCTGGGATGGGCAGGTCGAATCACCAAAATGACGCCATTGTGGGACACGAAGACATTGGGGAACCTGAGAGGCTGTAAGGGGTTTGAGCAGTGGGATTCCATAGGCATCTCTACAGTAGGGGACCTCTGGGACAATGACACAGTAATACCATTTCCACACCTACAACAGCAGTACAACCTTGGACCCACAGAAACATTTAGATATGTCCAAATTAGACACGCATTACTACAGGCAATCCCTACAGGCACCACTCTGCCGGACTCCTCGCCACTAGAGGATAGATTGCTAACGGAATTCATGCTCCAAAGCGCCACCTCCCTTACATATAAGAAACTGATCAATAATCTCAAAGACCCAACGCTGAAACTTAAAGAAAAATGGGAGGGGGAATTAGGTGAGACAGACGACTTCGAATGGAATGAGGCGCTGGCCTCCCCGAAAGAGGTTGGAATCTCCAGTAAGCTCAGACTGGTACAACTTAAAATCCTACACCGCATCTACTACACCAGGACACTGTTGCATAAAATACAGAGAGCACTACACCCCTTCTGTTTGAGAGGCTGCGGGGAGGAAGGGACAGTGATACACACACTATGGGAATGCCCACAAATACGCGAATTCTGGAGACAAATACTCCGCTCAATCTCCCAGGCCCTTAAACTTTCCATATTACCTGAACCACGCAAATGCCTTTTGAACATCTGGGACCCCAATGACCTGGGTAGATACGAACTGATTTGGGCAACATTGGCTATGACAGTGGCTAAGCGGGATATAGCACAGAAATGGGGCGCGCCAGACGTACCCACCGCCAGTAGGTGGGCTAAGAACATGGACATCCTAATGGTAACAGAGAGAGCAGTATGCGTACTTCGTGCAGCGCCCCGCAAGTGGAACAAAGTGTGGGCGGCATGGAATGTCTACAGAGGAGAAATCTGTGAACCCTTACCGGAGGGGGAGGACCTAGACTCGGAGGGGGACAAGGAGTAACAGAGCGGATGCGGGGTAGTCACCTCAACAACGAGACAAACGCGACAATAGTGGCACTAACCTGGCCATTTACCAAAGTGCAAGCGGAGACAAAGGCTACTACGGGATATGGGTGAACACACAAGGGCTATGATGACACATGGTTGGGGGGGAAAGTTGGGAAGCTTGTTATTTCTGTATTAAATGAAAAATGATGTTACCACTGAATAATATAGGAGGGAGGGGATAATAGAGGAATACAGTATACACAAAGAAACCGACGATTGATACATATACAAGTCTCAGAAAGTTTAATGCGACACAGTCCTTACTACGATAAAGTTTCTTATCGCGTATGGAAAAGATAATTTGTACAATATGTAACGATTGCCAAAAAAATTTATGCAACTGATTAACCACTATTCCTTCCTATCAATAAAGTTTAAAAAAAAAAATAGGGTCCTAGATACATTCACAACACCCACTCCACGTATAATGTCCATCATTACTAAATACTAAGCAATACTAAACATATAACGATGCATGTGTTTTCCAGCCCACCCCAAAATGCATAGTAAGCATTTGAAATGGTATATACACGAAAAAATGAGTATAATACTGTACGTTTTTTGCAAGCAGTGGTGTCATTCAGCTAATGCATATTTTGTAATATTTGACTGAATGAATCACTAAATTTTACATTTATGAAATGGCTCTTAATACAGAGGAGAAGGTCGAGACCATTTCATCACAGAATTATACAAGACTGTACATGTGCTAGAGGCTAAGTCAAAATATTGTCTCTAGATATTTTAAAAATAGAAATCTTGTTCTCTAAGAATAGTTCTACTGTAAGCCGAGTATCATGTGCCCAAAAAAAGGTAAATATTTTGGGAACTGGAGAAAAAATAATTTCACTTTCGGGAAGAAAAATAGCTCCAATGTTTTTTAGAAGTACTGTTTATCAAAACTGAAGGCCAAATTCAGAGTTCAGGGAACGCTGTATACTCGCTATTTCAACAGTTATTCTCGTTGTTAGGAGACAACATTAACTCAGATAGGCTGGTAAAAAATGTGTCTACAACAGTAGGTGAAAGTTGGACCAGGTCCTAAAAAGTAGAAATAGTGCATATGTGCGAAGCATTGCCATCATCGGTGTTTAGATCAGCAATGGTCACGGAAGGTTATACCTGTGTGCCTCAACGAATGCCGTCATCTGAATGGGTAGCGGCTGGGGACAACACGTTGCATGAGCCGTTACTGAACCAAGCAAAGTATCGACATCCATAGGTACTGCTGATGGGAGTGTGAGACAGACGTCCAACACGCATTCTTCTCCGCAAAGCAGGCATCGTAGAACAGGTAAGATACAATCTTGCCAGATTGGTCTGAATGAAAGAAACCAGGTAGTATTCAGATCTCTTAGCCGCTCAAGCCTGCCCAGGCGAGGTCGCCCCACCTACCACGCTCCTGCCTGCTACTGCCAGCACGCTGCCCTTCTGCCGGCTGCCCTGCTGACGGCTGCGCTCTTCCTGCTACCTCCGCCTTACCGCTGCCTGCCTGCCTCCCACTGCGTGCCTGGTTCCCCTGCCGCCTGTTGCTTACCCGTGTTATTTTTCTGTACCCCTGCTGTGTGCCTGTCGCCTGTTGCTTCCCCGTTTTATTTTCCTGTACCCCTGCTGTGTGACTGTCGCCTGTTGCTTCCCCGTTTTATTTTCCTGTACCCCTGCTGTGTGACTGTCGCCTGGTGCTTCCCCGTTTTATTTTCCTGTACCCCTGCTGTGTGACTGTCGCCTGGTGCTTCCCCGTTTTATTTTCTGTACCCCTGCTGTGTGCCTGTCGCCTGGTGCTTCCCCGTTTTATTTTCTGTACCCCTGCTGTGTGCCTGTTGCTTCCCCCGCCCGCCGCCTGATCACCCTTCCCTCCGTTTCCCTCTCCCCCGCTTCGGCTGCCCTCCGGGTTGCTCTTGCCGCCTTCTTCCCGCCACTGCTCTCTGGCGCTCCGCCCCCCCTCCTGCCCATTGGCCGCCCGCTCCCGCCACCCAGCTGAACCGCCCTCCCGGCTCCTCACTTATGACGCCCCCGGAGCGACTGCGCAGCGGACGCGCGCAGCGGGAGGGCCGACTGAGCGCCGAAGGTGCGCCTAAGGTAAGCCCGTCTGCGCCCGTCCGCACCTGGACCGCGCCCAGTGCCAGGACCCCTGGTCCCCGCAGACCCCAGCCTGCCCGCCGGACGTACGACGCCGCCACCCTCAACGCACTCAACACCGGCCGATTCCCGGGATGCTACCGAGCCACCCCAAGACGCACCCACGGACCCTTCAGCTGCCACGCCTGCAAGTTCTCCTGCATCCGGACCTGCCTCGCACTAGCACCCGCCAAGCCGAGCACCAGCAGCAACCACCTCAAGTGCATCCTGCTCAACACCCGCTCCGTCCACAGACACGCCATTGAACTCTGGAACCTCCTCGACACCACAGCTCCTGACGTTGCCTTTCTCACGGAAACCTGGATGAACGCCTCCTCAGCGCCCGACATCGCCATCGCCATCCCAGAGGGCTACAAGATCACCCGGAGGGACCGCACCGCCAACCAGATGGGAGGAGGCATCGCCATCATCCACAGGGACACCATCCACATCACGACCAACACCGACGACACCCTGACTACCGCCGAACACCTACACTTCCAGATCCACACCGACCCGAAGACCACCCTTAGAGGCACCCTGATCTACCGACCCCCGGGACCTCGCACACAATTCAGCGAGGACATCGCCGACTTCGTCAGCCCGCATGCCCTCCCCTCCGCTGACTACATCCTCCTGGGGGACATCAACTTCCACCTGGAGAACAACAACGACCGCAACACCATCACCCTGCTCGACAACCTCGCCAACCTCGGACTCAAGCAGCTGGTGTCCACCCCCACCCACCTTGCTGGACACACACTCAACGCCATCTTCTCATCCAGCAAAGACATCGCCTTCAGCCACGCCACAGGACTCCACTGGACGGACCACAGCTGCGTCCACTTCACCTTCACAAGAACGACGATCCACCACCACCATCAACAGGTTGCTCGAAGAAGCTGGAACAAGATCACAGCCGACCAGCTCGCCGCTTCCCTGAGCCAGTACCCTCCCGCCAGCTCAGCGAACCCCAGCCAGGCCGCCGACAACCTCACGAAGTGGATCAGCAACTGCACGGACGAACTCGCCCCACTGAGGACCCCGCCCAGCAGACCCGGCAGCAAGAAGGCCCCATGGTTCACCGACGAACTCAAGAGCTCCAAGAAGAACTGCCGAGCCCTCGAGAAAGCCTGGAGAAGGGAACCAACACCGGACAACATGACCACCCTCAAGCTTGCCACCCGGAAGCACCACCAACTGATCCGCGCCACCAAGAAAACTGCATTCAAGGACCGGCTGGACAACAACGCACACAACTGTAAGGAACTCTTCAACATCGTGAAAGAGCTCTCCAACCCCAACGCCGGAAACAACGACATTACCCCATCGCAAGACCTCTGCAACTCCCTCGCCTCCTACTTCCACAACAAGATCGCGGACATACACAACAGCTTCAGCACTCAACCAACGCACGCCACGACCGCACCAACGCCCCCCACCACCACCCTCCGCGCCTGGACTCCGATCAGCATCGAAGACACCGTCTGCATGATGAACTCCATCCACCCCGGATCTCCGACCGACCCCTGCCCTCACCACGTCTTCAACAAGGCCGACGCTGTCATCGCACCCCACCTGCAGGACATCATCAACACCTCCTTTGACACCGCCACCTTCCCGGAGAGCTGGAAGCACGCCGAACTCAGCGCTCTACTAAAGAAACCAACAGCGGACCCCACCGAACTCAAGAATTACTGCCCCATCTCGCTCCTCCCGTTTCCAGCCAAAGTCATCGAGAAGACCGTCAACAAACAGCTGGCCGCCTTCCTCGAGACAAATGGATCCCTCGACCCCTCACAGTCTGGCTTCCGAGCCAACCACAGCACCGATACCGCCCTCATCGCTGCCACCGACGACATCCGAGCCCTGATGGACAACGGAGAAACAGCAGCCCTCATCCTCCTAGACCTCTCCGCGGCATTCGACACTGTCTGCCACCGCACCCTAGTGCAGCGCCTCAGCAACGTCGGAATCCAGGAGAAGGCACTGGAATGGATCACCTCCTTCCTCAACGGAAGAACACAGAGAGTCCGCCTACCACCGTACAAGTCAGAGGCCACCGAAATCATCTGCGGCGTCCCTCAAGGATCCTCGCTGAGCCCCACCCTCTTCAACGTCTACATGAGCCCCCTCGCGGCCATCGCACGCCAACACAACCTCAACATCATCTCCTACGCCGATGACACCCAGCTGATCCTCTCCCTGACCAACGACCCCGCCGCCGCCAGAGCCAACCTTCACGAAGGGATGAAAGACGTAGCCGAGTGGATGACGACCAGCCGCCTGAAACTGAACTCGGACAAGACGGAAGTCCTCATCCTGGGCTCCTCGCCCTCCGCCTGGGACGACTCCTGGTGGCCCCCCGCCCTGGGCACCGCACCCAAACCGACAGACCACGCACGCAACCTGGGCTTCATCCTGGACTCCTCCCTCTCCATGACCAGACAGGTCAACGCCGTCTCCTCGTCGTGCTTCAACATCCTGCGCATGCTACGGAAGATCTTCCGGTGGATCCCCACCGAGACCAGGAAGACGGTCACCCAGGCCCTCGTCACCAGCCGACTGGACTACGGCAACGCCCTCTACGCCGGAACCACCGCCAAGCTCCAGAAGAGACTCCAGCGGATCCAGAAAGCCTCGGCCAGACTCATCCTCGACATCCCACGACACAGCCACATCTCCGGACGTCTGAGAGACCTGCATTGGCTCCCCGTCAACAAAAGAATCACCTTCCGTCTCCTCACCCACGCACACAAAGCCCTACACGATCAAGGCCCAAGCTACCTCAACAACCGCATCAACTTCTACGCTCCCAAACACCACCTCCGATCAGCCAGTCACGCCCTCGCCGCCGTCCCCCGCATCCGAAGAACGACTACAGGAGGAAGGTCCTTCTCCTACCTGGCCACCAAGACCTGGAACTCCCTCCCGACCGACCTGCGCCTGACCCAAGACCACCTCTCCTTCAGGAAGAAGCTCAAGACCTGGCTGTTTGAGCAGTAGCAGCACCCCCCCCCCTAGCGCCTTGAGACCCTCCGGGTAAGTAGTGCGCTCTATAAATGTCTTTGATTGATTGATTGATTAGCCGAGCCAAGCCGAGGACTTTAGTAATCCGCTCTCGGTATTGCATTGCTAGTATCGTGTCTTCCATTGTAGCCTGAGTTTTGTCTGTGACTTGACTTGCCATATCGGAGCAGAAGGAACAAAAATAAGATTCCTGCTACAAGTCCCAAGATGAGAGGCAGGCCGCTGAACACAGAGTGCACGAAATTAGGGAAGATGCCCAGGACTGCTTCAAAGGATGCTAACAGTCCCAAATAAATTGTCTTAAATACATGTGCGATGCCACTGGTATCTGACATGTTTAAGATTTGACTTAACATTTCTACGAAATGCACGGGGCAATTTGTTGATAATAATGCATGTATCTCTGCTGCTGTCCTTGCAACTTGCAGATCATACGTTTCTCTAGACAAGGTTAAAGGCACAGTTGTTTGTAAAAGAATAGACTTCATTCTGCTTAAAGTATCAATTCAAATAGAAGAGATATTCAAAGAAGGCCGTATTGCCGCCTCCATGTCTGGTTTGCTGTTTAGATACAATACTTGCATACAGCAAGTGACCCTGGAAGTAACGCTCACGAGATAGGCCGTTCCTGGCACCAGGCCACAACAGCTGTGGTCACTTGTTATAACATAGCTACCGTTGGAAAGCTGCCTGAAAAAAGGCTCTATCTGTGTAGCAGGGGTGCCGTGCAGGTGACATGAAAGGTTATTTGATGAACCTTCGCAGGTTCCATGCAAGTTAATTCCTTGACACAGAAGTATACCGCTTAGTGAATTATTACAGTTGTTACCACTAAGAAATACTTCTTTTTTGCCCCCACTCCAACATCTATGTGTGTAAGGCAAATTCCAGGTTGACTTGATGTACCCTTTACCCAACCTTTCATACAGGCCTGCTGGTATATACTTTTGGCAATATTGAAACTGAAAAGTCGTTATCGGAATTGTAATGGTGCCATGTATTATCCATTCAATGACAGGTTTTTCGGAGACTGTCAATGGCAATCTTTCTAGTTTTTCAATGCTCAGCACCGTATAGTCTGCCCCTCTTTGTGCCAAAGAGATTTGTTTATCAGTAAGGTTAAAGATAGAAAATAATGACGCTGTGTTGATTAGACGCCATGGCACGTAGCCTGAACGCAGAGTTTGTAACGTCCAGCCTAACTGTACAATAGAACGTAATTGGGACTGGCCATGTTGTAACATTAGCATATCCTGTTCTATTATATCAATAGCAGATGATACAATGCTGTCCAGAGAATATATTCTGGAGGACAGAGTCCTTAACCCATTGTCCACTACAGACAGGGATTTTTCCAAATTAATATGATCAATTTCTCGTATTTTTTTCAGCAGTTTCAATTTGTGTTACTTTCCAAGCTTCGTTGTAAGCTGCGTATATACCAGCGTATATGAAACGTTTCTGACGCTGTTTGCGAGGTCCCAGTAAGATATCTCGCAAGTCAGCACCTTCTTTAAGTAAAGTCAAGTGCTGCTTAATTTCGGGTAGTGTGGATTTCTGTAGCCATTCGAGGTATAGTTTTCCTACACTGTATGTTGTTATTATCCCTGGATGTTGTCTCTGGGAATATCTTGGGTTTGGCCTGTTCTGTTTGAACCCCTGTATTTTGTTCAGGAATCTATCTTGACAGTTTTTTTGTGTCTGTGGGCCAGAACAACCATTTTTTCCAATCAGGATTAGTTCTGTTTTGTTTTAAAATATGGGACACGTCTAACCCCTCATCTGTAGTGTTATTTCTATCAGGCATAGGCTTTGGTATAGACGGGTTGTTTAAATCTTTTATCTTGGCTAGGCCAAGACAGGTTGTTTGCTGAATGGTGTCATTCAGGAACATTATTTGTTCTGGGATCATGCAGGCTCTGAATAATGATTCTAACCCTTGTACCTGACATTCGTTTGTACCCCAGACAGTTTTTGTCTCAATGTTGTTTTTCCAAAATTCAAAACCAAATATAGACATTTTTTCATAAAACTTTTCAGAATATATCAGTTTAGTGTTTGTCAACATGTTTTTCATTCCTGTCTTATTCATTATTTTAAAATAAAACGTTTCTGGATCAGTGATATTAAACCCTGAGAAGTATGGAAATTTCTCATAAAATGTTTTCGAGCTGCCTTTTGGTGGAGTTGGACAATGTTCCCATTGATTATAACTGAAAACAGTTCTAGGATTAGCAGATTTATGCAAATAATGATGCCCAAAATGATTAAAGCAATACATTTCTTCATAATTTGATGAACCTTGTAAATAATCATGTTCTGTAAATTTTGCTGACATTTCTAAATCTGACATCATGTTATTAATATTTTCAAAGTTCCAATCATCAGAGAAAGTACTAGGTGATACAAAGTCACTTAAAGAAATCTTGAACTGATGTGGATATTTCAAGAGTTCAACCGGGCCATAGATTTCGTAATCCGTATTGTCCCATGCTACACCACCAGGTATAGGAATGGCTGTGATGTTCACTGATGATAGTTCTCTTTTTTCAATGTGAGCGGATCTGTGAGGTTTTAGAACCAAGTTGATGTTCTGACTTGCTGTGTCCATTGTACTGTATTTTCCATCACTCATTCTTCCCAAGCTTAAAACCAAAATTAACCAGAGCAGGAGGAAAAGTACACCTAACACAACCCACAGTTCAATCCAGGGTGAAATCAGATATGTTTCTCCAAGTTGATGAAAGAGTTATGTAATTTTTTCTTTGAAAGATTTGTTTGCTGGCTTGTCTTCATGTTCACTTGGATCATCAGAAAAGTCATCGAAGTTGATGAAGTAGCCAGGTGCAGTTCTGTCAATTGTTGGAATTGCTTCCGGATTTTCATTAATCTTTGGATTATGCTTCTTCCTTTGTCATATTAGTATAGTCAGTGGCTACATCATTGTAGACAGGTGTTTCTTGACAAACTGTTGCAATTTGGGTTTCAAGAGGCACAAGTTCCATGGCTTTGTTGCATAGTCCTTTTATATTCACTGCATGTTTATCAAATGTGATTAGTCTTTCAGTTTGAACCTCTTGAATTGTAGCAAGGTTTGGTCTTCTGCTACATCTTGGGAGTACACTGGGCCTACTACTTTTTATTGGCCACATGGTTGTGCTTTTACCAGGTCGATTGATACAACTCGGTTCTCCTTTTTACCAGCAAGGGGCAGTAGTACTACTGATCTTGTTCCAATGATAGCTAAGACAGGTACTGCTTTTCTGTAAGAAGGCCCAAATTCCTTCTTCACCGCGATCTTTTCTCTGACCAAATCCCCAATCTTTGGAATCCAGACAGGTCTTGCTGGGACAGGTGGTTTTTCTTCAGTGGCCATTGGCTTTAGCTTTGTGTTACTTAGACTTCTTCTTGTTTCATTCAAGTCCTGTAAAACAGCCAAATGATCTTTCATATCAAAAGCTTTTTGTTCCACCACTGAAGTCTGACAATCGAGGTCTTCGATTATCATTCTTGTACCAAACAAAAGTTCATACGGAGGGATTCCACCCAGAGAATTTCTTGGCAGATTGTTAAGACTACGTTGGACACTTATTAGATGTTTGACCCACCCATCACCCGAACCTAATACCCTCGCTGTTATAGATTGCTTTATGTCACTTTTTTTTCTCTCCACTACCTCATTTCCTTCAGGATGGAATGGACTAGAGTACCGCAATGCAATTCCCAAGCTGGCCATGGCCTCCTTGTAAGCTTGAGAGCTAAACGCAGGACCCTGGTCAGAATGTAGCATGCCAATTGCGTATGTGCCGATAAAGACTCTCAAATCTTTTATAACAGTTCTGGCGTCAGCCGCTCGCAGGGGCCACATCCAAATGAATCTCGTCTTAATATTTATGGGATCGCATTTGTCCGGTCGGACGCCTGCGTGTAGATGGTCTAATGCTGTCTAATATAGGTGTCTGGGCTGGTCTTATTGTGCTCAAGTCAGATATCTGGCCCGGTTCATAACTGCGATCTCTGTTGCAGTCATGACAATCCATTGCAAAGTTATAAACTTACACGCTCATTCCCGGCCACCAGTATTCTGATTGCAATTCTATTAGCGATTTCAGGATCTCTTGGTGCCTCAGACCCATTCCCATGTGTGCTTCTTGAATCAAGTGAGCCCTCCGGTTCGTGTTTGGAATTACTCTATCCCCCACTCCAGGGATTTGAGCAAACGGAACGGAGTTCGCATCAATTATGTATGTATTTCCGAGTGGATAGTTTAGAGGTAGCGCCGCATAATTGCCTTCCATTGAGGCTCTTTCTCCATCTATTTGTTTTTTAGAACGCTTTTTTGTAGCTACGGAAGCCGTTTGCACAGCTGCCGCTGTGGCTTTATTAGCCAATTAATTCCCTGCAACGTGCACGCCATCACGTTGAAGAATCTGCGTATGTATCACGTGAGTCTTTCATAGTTCTTTCTGTAAAAGAACTACATGTTCCCATAGTTTTTTATGTTTTATTGTGCCACCTGTCTCATCTTTGTAACGGTTTTCAATCCAGGTCTGCATGGAATTATTGTAAGATTTGACGCAGTAATGCGAATCGCACACTATTAGTGTGGGGAATTCGCGATCTGCATTTTCAAGCGCCATCTTCAAAGTTCGTAGTTCAGCTCGCTGAGCTGTACAGTTTCGGAGTGATTCAGTTTTTTAGTGACCATTGGTCTGAATTTACCTAAGCGCCAGCGACCTATAACAATCGCACATGCTGCATTGTAAACTTTTTTATCCACAACGTAGTGTTGTTCAAATCTGTCTGTGTAGATTAGGCAGGTGTATTGTTCCAGAGGTAGAATTTCGATAGACAGAGGACATTCTTGTTCATATTCTAGATGTTCTAGCTTTTTCATTTTGGGATCAAATACGTGTATCACGTTAGTTGCAGCAAGAGAATTACCCATTGTATCCATTTTGGATCTAATGCCATAGCATTTGGAATGCTCGGTCTTGTTACTGCTTCAAGGGCTGATACTGCTGTTAAAACAGATATCCTCTTCCATGAGCTAGGGCTTCTTCTTTTGCTACAGCCGTTTGAACCGCAGTTAAAATTTTATTCAGTAGAACTGAATTTCATTTCAGCTTGTGTGTACAAGTGTGATTTATAAGCTATTGGTACCGTTTCTCCCTCCTTAGAGGTCAGGTATGTAAATCCGCATCTTCCTGGGATGACTCGGATTACAAGGTTGCGTTCGTTTGCGCGTGTTTGCATCATTGTTTTAGTTAACATGTCTATTTGTAATGATCTTAAAATTTCTGTGTGTTTCTGAGTCCAATTAATTGGTTTGAAATCAGGTTTTATTAATTCGTAGAGCGGTTTAACCCTCTCTGCATAATTTAGAATGTAAGTTCTTCCGAAGTTCAGGAAACCTAGAATTGATTTAAAGTTTTTCAGCGTTTTTGGAGCTTGTAGTACTGCTCCCTTCTCTAAGAAGTTGTCTGCTAGGCTTTTGCCTTCACTTGATAATTCATATCCTAAAAATAGGACAGTGAGGTGGGCAATTCGTGACTTTTTAAAGTTAAATTTGTACCCTTCAGATGCGAACCCAAGTATGATGGTGTTCACTCTTTTCAAGTTTGTCTCCAGGTCATCGTCTGTTAGATAGATGTCATCGACATAAGAAAATGCCTCATCATCATACATTTGTCGTAACTCTGTTACCCTGGCTGAAAATAATCCTGGGCTATTCTTGAATCCCTGTGGGAGACGACAAAATTGCTTTTGGGCCCCCATGCTGGAGAAAGCGGTTAAATACCTGCTTTCTGGTGCAATGTTTTGACAGAAAAAACCATTTGAAATATCTAATGTCGTTTTATATTTTTTGCGCACGATATTATTCATTAGTGCTGCACTATGTTAGTTTTGTACTGCAAATGTTTTGCAACACATGTTTAAGTGTCTGCAGTCCAATACTAGATGATATTAATTGTCTGGTTTGGAGACAGGAAAGAAAGGATTGTTAATTTGTGAGGTGCATGTTTCAATCACCCCTGATATTCAAGTTGATCTAAGATCTTTCTGACTTGCTTTTTAGCTTCTTGCTTAACAGGATACTGCCTCTGTGCAGTAAGTTGATTTTTTATCTGGATTTTATGGTGAGGAGAATCCTCATCCCATCCTACATGATTTTTATATAATGCAGGGGCTTGGGCCACTGCCCATTTTCCTGCATATGTGTATTTTTTATGAATCGGAATGTGATTTGAGAAGGCAGGCATAATCATTTCTTCCCCATGTGGGAACTCCCTGACAAACTCTGGTGGCCAATCTTTCTCTGCTAGAAGGATGTCATAGTCTTTAGATAGATTCTCCCAAAAGAGACCTTTTATTTTCCTAGTTTTGCCCCCCTCTATTTGTAATCTTATTTCATATAATTTATGGGGCACGCTAACTCTGGTGTCTGCAGTTTTCACTTGAATGTATTCATTTGTGTCCACTGTCTTCAGAAGATTCATCAGGATCTTGCGAGCTATGGTCACTTCTGCTGCGCTGACTAGCATTGTTTGGGCCCACTCTCCGTTCTTGAGTTGTGTCCTCAGGATCCTCGGCATGTTTTATTTTAATACTGGCTACCTTCTTTTTAGGAAATAGTAATTCTTTACTTTGATGAACAGGTTCTTTGTCTTTGGGCTTGACGCGCTCTTCTTTATGTTCTGACCGTCCTCTTCTTTCCGATTCCTGTGAGGAAGTCTGAAAAGATCGAGATGGACGTGTATCAATATCTTGATATCTGTCAGGTTTTCTCAAATTGTCCCTATTTCTAAGGTTATATCTTTTTTCAGAGGGCTCCTGTTGTGGAGACTTTCGCCCCCGTTCTGGAGATCTATCTCTCCGTTGGGGAGACCTTCCTCTGGTCTGAAAATGTTTTTACTCTGGGAGTGGTTTGCTTATTACCCTCCCACTTCTTTTTTGGAGTCTTTTCAGGATTTTCAGTAAGTTGTGGTTTTAGTGGTTTCCCACCCAAACTATCTCTGCCTAATTCTTCATAGGATTTTTCAATTATTCTGGCAAGTTCAAAAGGTTGGTCTGCTATATCTGTTTCTTTAAATTTTTGGCGGCATATTGTACTGTCAATTGTCAATTGATCTAATTGTCCATATGCTTTTGTTAATTCTTTTATTTGAACTAAAAGTTCTTCACTTGACATTTTTTCAATGTCAGGATGTGGTGTATAGCTGGCTAGAACCGGCCATGTGGCTCCTGGTCTACCTAGTGGACCGAGCCTGGTAATGTGATTTTGATGTTTTAGGGCGCCATTAAACCAGAGCTCATGCTCTTGGTAAGTTAGTGGAATTTCAACTTCCTCGAAAGGGGAGTATTCCTCTGGAGATTCCTCTATTTTGTAGTAGTGGAACTCGCGTGTCACAGCATTTGCTGCTGGAAAAGTTATCCATGAATAGAATACCTCTGTCTGCCGATATTCATGTGCCTCGACAACAAATATGACTGTACCACCTCTTGATGATACTCCGTTTTCTATAAGTTTTAGAGTTAAAGTTTTTCTTACATTTACCGGGATGAGTATTGCATCCGGTTCATTTTCTCGGAGACTGGTGTCTTCCGCCAAAAGTTGAGTTGCTAGTCTAGCTCTCTCCCTTTCTTCGTCACTTTCCGTCATTTTACTGACTGAAAGTTTGCAGATCAAGTTTCAAGGAAACAAAGATTAGGTGCACAATATTTTGGAACACTGTATCATTCAACGTTGACTAAACCAAAAACTAATACATAGGAATCTCTTCCTACTAAGTTTTGGCGGATATTAACCTTTTACCCACTCCAGACGTTTATTGGAGTTTTTACAGGAAAAGGGTTCTGTGTGAAAAACACGACTGAGTTACTTTAGTATCTAGCGTTAAATTATCGCCTTACCAAACGTTGGGCGCCATGTAGTGTAGTTCCTATATTCCCAATATGCTCTGCGCATTGGAATAACATAAACGATAGTGTAGACGATGAACTGAGGTCGACTAGGTCTCTATTGAATAGGTTAGACTTAATTGTGTGTGCCAGCTAGCTCAGAGGTCACTAGAAACTTTCTCGAATAAACAAGTAGGGATTAGCTTCTGACAACCATATAACATGACAACATTGTTCCCCTTGAAATAAGGAATATCTCCAGAGTCGCGGCTATTTCACTCAGTCAATCGTGCATGCTTCGTTTCACCAGAAGTGCTTAGAAATAGAGAGAAGGGCGTTTTCAATAAAATGGTTATTTATTGAGCAGTCTTCTTTCTAATGCAAGAGAAATGAATTGCCACAATTGCAATACTTGTCATAAAGTAAAGTGCGTACAGTAAAATGAGTATTATGAAATAATACTGTAAAAGCATTTATATGGTGTCTAAGCCATAAGATACTTAAAATGGATAAAATACATACAATGATAAAATAATGACTAAACGTACTCAACTGGTGTTTCTTAGATACGCCTACCCCAGTGTACCTAACCTAAGCCTAGTACGTGGGAAGGAGTAGATGAGTTACAGTTTTTGCCAAGAATCTGAATCAAGAATTCTCTAAGGGTCTAATCAGCTCCGTACCTTGGGTATAGAATGAAGGAGGTCTTGTATCTCTCTCTCGATCTCCCAGTAACCCGCAAGGGTAGCAGGGAAACACTGGAGCTGGATTTCTCGGCAGGAGAAAAGACAGCGTCTCTCTCAGTGCGTCAGCAGGGAGGAACAGCTTCCTTCGGCACTCGCATCAGCAAGGCGTCGGGCAAGTAGATAGCCGATCTGCTCCAAACCACTGTGTGTTGCTTAAGTCAGATGTTGGTATATTTATAACTGGAAGGTGCCGGGTTTGATGTAAGATTGGACATAAGACGTCACTAAGAACTCGCAGTTCTTTCAGGACTCCAGGAGTTCTAGGACAAAGCAATACCGAAGCAGGGGGAATTCCTGGGCTGCTGGAGGCTTGGTTTGTTTTAGAACGCGTTGTGCTTTCTAGGAGTCTATGGGAGTAGCCTTGCCGTATTTGGACTGCATTGGCTATGACTTAATATGGATATGATTCTTATGCCTTTATAAGGATATGATTTGATATAACCACATAAGGGCATGAATCGGGAATGCTTTAAATAGAGTCCTAGATACATTCACAACAACTTGCTCACGTTATTTACTTTTTCATTGTGCCCAGCAAATGCTAGTTATTGACAATAATTGTGGCAGGTTTTATCTTTGACAAATCATAGGAGAAATTACCAGCAATGTGACCAAAATGTGCACTCATCTTGCATTCTTGTTTTGAGCACAAGCAGGAGTTTGCACTGTGCTTTGGCCATGGTATTCTAAATTGCATTCTTATCCCAGTTGTCAACGATTGTGGCTCGTAAGAGACAGTAGTGCTGTGCACATTAAGATTAGCCCCTTTCTCTGTCTTGGCCACTTCACATGCAGATTGAACAGGCAATGAAAGAGAAGTTATTGGGATTTTTATGATTTAATGGATTTTGGAGCGATTGATGGTTAGGGGGAGCTGGGCAGGCAGACAGTTGTTTGGATGCACCGAGGGGAATATAGATGGGCATAGCTGAGACAGGTTTATGGGGTGAGTGGAAGGGCAGAAGATGTGAGGGATCCATATATAACACATGGTGGAAAAAAGAAGGGAGAAATGAATGTCTAGAGTAATAGGTGTAATAAAGGGGATGGATGGATGATGAAGAAGGACATTCAGTTTGGGTTGGTGTAGAGAATTGATGTGCATTAGAGGTTTGGATGAAGATGTGTACAAAAGGTAGATGGCTTGATAAGCAAATTTCTCTCTAGCAGTGGGATTACGAAACTTGAGGGGTGGGGCTCAAAGTACAGGGGACTGTACATTCTGGACCCAGTCAGGAGCTGACAGACCAGGGGTCCGCTGCCCATGCACAATGCAGATGCAGGGCCAGATTGGACATTTCATTTACCCGGTAGGCTACATGCTAGGTCAATGGTTTCAGAGCAGGATAGACTTCCATGACCCACCATGCCTTCATGGACACAATCTAGTTGTAGCCTCTTGCTCTATGGGGCGACTTGAATATTTTTTCTAGTACTGATTTTGATTTCTAGTCCAGCCCTGGACAGAAGGATTGGTAGAATGAGGTGTTGGAGCAAATGGACAAATGAAGGTGTGATGGGAATGGAAGAAGTTCAGATCAGGGGACAGAGCTGCAGATGGGGTGATAAGATTGAGGAGTGCATGGATGGGTGAAAGGTGACATAGATGGGTGTACAAATAGTTGTATGGGAGATCGATGGGTTATGTATGTAGTAAGGTGGAATCTGACTGCATGATTACCCCCACTTTTTTCCTGGTGTTTTGCTGGTTTTTGACTTAGTTTGCCTGGGATCCTGCTAATCAGTACCTCAGTCTATCTGCTTTCTCCCTAAACTGATTACATGCACTTTAAGTACACTTCAGATTGGATTCTGGGGTACCCTTATAAGTCCCTAGTATATGGTATACCATATACCCAGGGCATTGGTACCCCAGAGGCCTCCCAGGGGCTGCATCTTGTATTATGCCACCCCTGAGAGGCCACTCAAATTGACACAACAGGTCTGCTACTGCAAACTGTGTAAGGTGGTGCATGCACCCCTTACTTAGATATAGGTTCACTATATCTACCTTAAAACTGGACATATAAACCTATCAGTCACCCCTATGGCAGGCCTTATCAATCCTGAAAGCAGGGGGCTGGGTGTATGTGAGAGGGTGCCCATGCATGACCAGGGCCCCTCTGCAGCCTTCGAAATCCATCCACTGGGGTTGTTCTGTGATGCAGACATACCATATACTCTAAAGTGCATTATAACCTTGCGGTAAATGATAACTTTAAAAACGGCTGCACAGAAAACTGTTGTGTTTGGTGTCAAACCACTAGCGAAGCTAGGGGGGGGGGTGGTCTGCCCCAGGCGGCACCATTTTTGAGGCGGCAGGAGGCTCATTGCGGCCGCGATGGCCTTTAAAAGTTCTGTTCTGTGACCCTGACCTGCCTGCTTCAGAATCAGCTTCGGTAAATGCAGGCTGTGCACAGTGCACACAAACGCGGGACTTAGTTTTGGCAATGTTATTGAAAGTCCCGCGTTTGCACTGTGCGGCTGTGCCTGCCTGCTGCAGTTACCGCAGGTAAGGAGTGCAGGCTGCAGTGCAGCGTGGCCTAAGAAGGCCCGCCACGTTAGTGATTGAGGTTCCGTGACGATTTGAACCCGTGTTTTCAAGTTTGTCGGAAATACATAATATTAGTATCAGCGAACCGCAAATGATCCATTTAGCATATCCTGGTGTTTTCGCTACGATACGAGCAAGAGCACTCCTGTTATGAACACATTTCTGATCTACCCACGGCATCCATCTTAGATCATGTCCGCCATTTTGTGTTTCTTGCCCTCACATACGCAATAACCTCTGATCACTTCATTTCGATTAAGGACACGTAGCCTTAGCCGGAGATTCACCTCTTTCATGACACGTGCACCTTAAACCAGATCACACTGTAGCTACATGACTTGACAAAGGCTGCCTCCTCTGCCCGAGGCCAGCCCACCTGAACTGGTTCTCGTGTCCATTGTCCCGATCATGATTAGGCGGCCGAAGCCGGTAACCTTGCCCATTTACAACCCACAAACATCTCTTATCCCGCTTTTCTATCTCCTGCACCTGGCTCTGCTCCTTTCCTTCTGGGCCTTTATTAGGGGGAGGTAACGAACTTTACGATGAGGCGGTCCGGCTCTTGAATGCAATATTGACAAGGGATTGTGATGGACTAGTGGGAACCCCTCTTCGTGATGTTTGGCATCAGATATTATCGACAGTTCCTGTGTAATGCCAAATATTTATTGTTTAAGATACAAAGGTTTAGGAATGTACTGACATGTGAAATATTTGCCTGAAGCACAATTTTTAGTATATAAGGAGCAACCCTCAATGTACAAATCGAACAGGCTCCTGGTTACTGCCCATGCGTAGTTTCTGTGACTTCTGTGTCCCTGCAGTAATAAACCTTTGGTATTTGACGCCACCATCGAGAAGCCCGTGTTTCTGTTCATTTGCGCACCAAGGCAGGTGGAACTCCGGGGTCTTTGGGTGTTGTTCCCTGACACCTCTGGACGGAACCAAAAAAAGTCCAGAACTCCAATTGGCGCCCAACGTGGGGCGACGTCATTCGGTACCGGTCCAAAAGCCTGAAGAGTTCGAGGAGCTTCGTGTGAAGATTTCCGAGGGAGGCGCCCCACTTCATCGATCCCGGCATATCGCAAAAGTGGCCCGAAGTTCTCTTCCACGAGGGTTCCCGTTCAGGACGGCTGCAGTGGGCCGTTGCCTTGACCGTCGCCCTGTCTTGGACCCAAGGTGCAGCCCTTAGTACAGCGAAACGTGACGGGTTTCTCCTTGGTGACGTCTTCAGTGCCTCAGTTAAGTATTTAGTGATAGCTAGCTGGTTACTTTGTGAGGATTGTTAAAATCCTTGATCGGTTCTTGGTTTGGTTTGGTTTCATAAGATTATCACTAGTTGTTCTGGTTACGATAATCTATTTGGTTCAGTTTGGGTATCGATACATTAGTTTGGTTTTGGTAGGCCTAAGTTCTTGGTTCGAGTGCACATATTTGTTCCGTGTTTTGTTTGTTTTGTGTTCCAGACTGAAAATGGTAAGTCGGAAAATGTTGTCTTGTTTCGGTTGCAACCATGACTCACGATTGGAGGATTCCTGTCTGGTTCCTCCGATTGGGACTCCCCTTTATGACTTATATTGTAAACATGGTGTGGGTCCTATATCTTATAATGAGGTATGGGTCCGTTACTGTAAGAAGGATGGTGTCCTTAGTTGGCCACTACATGGTAGTTTTGAACCCGAGATTCTTGATAATTTAGAAGCGAAATTGTTTAGGAAGAAAGCCCGGCCGGCAATGTTTGATTCTTTCCGTTATTGGCGAAAAGAGTCCAAACAGAGAGAAATGAAAAGGTTGAAGAAAGAACAGAAAGAGAAAGAAGAGCTAACTCTAGAGCAAGCAACTAAACAGTTGCAGGATAATGAGTGTGAGAAGGCTATAGATGTAGCAATTAGAGAGCATAATTTAGCGATTGACAAGTGCTACCCTGCCTTGCCATCGAAAACAGCTAAGATACTGGAGGATCCCGAAAACGATCCTCTGTTGTCTTATCTGTTACAGTCACCTCCACCGTATGCACAAGGTGCTACGGCCCAACTTGTACCGAATGTCCAATTGCCGGTTGCTGGACAACCTGGTGTTCTTGTTCCTCAGAATCAAGTTCCTGTACCTCCTGTGGTTAATGTGAATATTCCTACGGCTCCTCCTCTTCCTGGGTTGCCGACTTCTATACCTGTATCTGTCTCGCTTACACCTACTACATCACAAACTATTTTTCTCGATACTCCTACTGCCTCGCTATCTGTTCCTACCTCTACTGTGTTCTCTACGTCTGCAAGTGTGTTAACTCCACTTTCTGTACGTCGAAAAATAACTGATTCTGTTGCTAATATACTGTCTCCTTTATATAAATCTTTAATTAAGACTCCTACTTCTGATTCAGTTCAGAGACGTAGTCAGCTACCAAGTACTGAAGAACGGGGAGTTTTAGATTCCACGGCTCTCAGATGGATTACGAAAGTTAGAAGATATAGTACGAGAGATGTACTAGATACGTTTATGCAGTGGAAGGAACCAACGCAACGGTACGTCTTTGATGAGATGTGCTCGTTGTTACGTGAGGAAATAGAGGAAGATGATGTTGAATCAGACTTGGAAGATTTAATTAAAATTCAAAAAGAGTTTGCTGCAGGAATGATAGTGGGTGATAATATAAAAGAAGCGATGGAACTTATTTTAAGTTTTAGGAATGATCCATCTCTTCGTTCGCCGAGAGATTTAGAGAAAGGTAAAATGAAGCCAAGTCGCCAATATCCTATGAGGGAGGTTCCTCCAATTTGGCGCGAAGCAATACAATGTGATGATAATGCGGGTATTGCAGCTGCTCCAGCACAGTTCCAACGAGTGTGGATACACATTCCATGGAAGCGAGCTGAAGTGCTAGCGGTGAAACAGGCCTTGCCAGATCCGCGTAAAAATCCAGCTGGATATTACAAGGAATTAACACAGACAGTTGAGGCTTGTATAATGAACTTAGCAGACATCGATATGTTATTTGGCAATGTAGTTCCACAACCAGTGTGGGCTAAAATTCGTAGGGAGGATCATCAAGTAGCCTTAGGTGGTGATTGGGCAGCTATCACTGCAGCGGATGGTCAGCAAACGGGTGGTGCAAAACCCGAACCCCTAATTGCTAATCTTCCAGGTAGAATAATTGACTTAATGAAGACTCTGATGCCTGCGTTGCGTGTTAATTGGGATAAATTATCCGCATGCAAGCAAAAGAAAGATGAAAGTGTCTCCGACTTCTTCACAAGGTTCGAAGAGACTTTTGTAGATCATAGTGGTCAGGATATGAGCACTGAAGGAGGACAGAGACTGTTTGTCGATAAATTTGTGCATAATTTGTTACCTGAGTTATGCAATAAATTAAAGGATTCAGAGAGCGCGTGGGCTGTTTCCACAACTGCGCAAATACTTGCGACTGCACAATACTACGAAAATAGGGATAAAGAGGAAAAGGAAAAATCAGAGAAGAAAACGAAAGATTTAAAGACTAAAGTTCTTTTACAACAGGCGTATCCGCCTCGCACGAATCAGACTAATATGCAACAAAATTCGTATCAGAGGACAGATTATAGTTCAACCAGGCCCCAATACCAGTGGAATCAGTGTGCGTACTGTAAGAAAGAGGGTCACTACAAAAATGAATGTCCAATCTTAGCGCAAAATAATGCAGCAGCAGCTCAGAGAGGTCGTGGTGGTTTTGTGCAGAATTCTAGAGGTCGAGGGCGAGGTGCTATGCCTCCGCAAACGAATGATCGTCCCTCCAATCACTTTGATCAACGAAATGTACAGTCAGCTCAACAAAATAGATCTCAGCAATATCTTGTTGAAGATTATTGTGAAGTGGATGAGGGATTTCAGCAAAATGGGTACTAGGACAGCCATGGACAGAGAGAGGGAGTAGTATCAGTTCCAGTGGATCAGAGTGGGCCTTATGTCGCAGTAGCAACATCAGGTGTAGTCGAACCGTTTCTGTTGGATACTGGTGCCGCAAAAAGTTCTATCATTCATGCGAAACTCCCTGGCGCACCTTTGTCCGGCTCAACAAATGTTTCCGTAGGTTTTTCAGGCGCCCCTGTTTACATCCCGATATCTGGTCCTTTGTCTATTTCTGTTGGACCGTGTCAATTGAAAGCACCCTTGATTTTGACAACAGGTTGTAATGAAAATCTGCTTGGTTTAGATTTGTTAAAACGACTATATGCGACATTGTGCTGTTCTCCGGAAGGGGTACAGCTTACTTTGGGTAAAAGAATCACTTCTCCGATGTACTTGTCAATGGACGCACTCCCGCCAGAGCTGCGCTCACTCCCTGATTCTCTTTGGGCGACTGGTCCTAATGATGTAGGCCTTTTAGAAATACCACCGTATGTAGTAACTTTGAAAGCAAATGTAAAATTTCCAAGAATTCCCCAATATAAAATATCTAGTGAAGGAGAACGTGCACTTTTATTGATTGTGCAAGATTTGATTAAGAAAGGTGTGGTTGAAGAAACTCGAGGAAATGTTTGTAATAGTCCTGTGTTGCCGATTCTGAAACGAACTGATCCTACGAAACCTCCAGTGTACAGGTTTGTCATAGACCTTAGGGAAGTTAATAAAATTGTGGTTCCGCAATTTCCTGTGGTTCCAGACATTACTGCATTGTTAACATTGATTCCTGCTACAGCCACTTGGTTCTCAGTCATCGACTTGAAGAATGCCTTTTTCAGCATTCCGATAGCCGAGGAAAGCAGAGACATTTTTGGCTTCTGTCTAGGAGGTCGAAGTTTCAGATTTAAACGCGCTCCACAGGGCTACTGTGAAAGTCCATCTATTTATAGTCAAGCATTAAAAAGCCAGCTAGATTCTTTTGTCCTTCCTCCAGGTTCTGCCCTAGTACAGTACGTAGACGATCTTTTAGTGGCTGCCGATGACAAGGAAACTTGCAAAGCAGCTACAGTATCGTTATTGCATCATTTGTCTGATTTGAATCACAAGGTATCACCTTCCAAGATGCAATACTGCTGCCAAGAAGTGACCTACCTAGGTCATCTCTTGTCAAAGGAGGGAAGGAAGTTGACCCCAGAAAGAATAAAAGCAATTACGCAAATGAGTGTTCCACGCACACAGAGAGAAGTACGTGCCTTTTTAGGTATTACCTCCTACTGTAGGCAGTGGATTCCAAATTTTTCTCTTTTAGCGAAACCATTGGTAGCTTTGACTGGGAAAAATGTTCCGAGTCCGGTGCCATGGTCTGATGAATGTCAAGAGAGTTTTACTGAATTACGAAAAGCTTTGTGTTCAGCTCCTGTATTGGGTACACCTGATTACAGTAAGCCATTCACGCTCTACGTTCACGAGAGAGAAGGTTGCGCGTTGAGTGTCCTGACACAGAAGTTTGGTGATAAACAACGCCCTTGTGCGTATTTCTCATCAACATTAGATCCGGTAGCTAGAGCGTTGCCTAGTTGTTTGAGAGCTACAGCGGCAGCTGCGGCTTCCATTCGGCAATCTGCTGGTTTGGTGATGAACAACATGCTAGTGGTCATGGTTCCTCATGCAGTGGATACACTCATGAACCGAACGAAGACACAACACCTTACTAGTGCGAGATTATCTGGTTACGAGCTGACATTACTAGCGAGTCATATTCAGATCAAAAGATGTAATGTATTGAATCCAGCAACGCTGTTGCCGACTGATCAAGAGTCGAGTGATTCTGAGCCACATGACTGCTGTTTTAAAACGGAGGAAGAGACAAAAGGACGCATCGATTTGAAAGATACTTCGTTATCCGATCCGGATGGTACGCTGTATGTGGACGGGTCATGTTTTAAATTGGAGAATGGTGATGTGACTGCTGCTTACGCGGTAACGACGTTGAAGACGATTGTGGAGACTGCAAGAGTGAGTCAGAATTCTGCCCAAGCTGCAGAATTAATAGCTCTAACGAGAGCATGTGTTTTAGCTGAGGGAAAGAGAGTGAATGTATTCACAGATAGTCAGTACGCATTTGGCGTGGCCCATAGTTTTGGCCGGTTGTGGAGAGAAAGAGGTTTCATTACGTCCCATGGGACTAAGATTCAACATGGTCAGCTAGTTAACGACTTGTTGGAATCTCTAACCTTGCCGACTGAAGTTGCAATTGTAAAGTGCAGTGCTCATAAAGCAATCACGGATGATGTTGGACGTGGGAATGCTTTTGCTGATGAAATTGCTAAACAGACAGCTAGAGACATGATGAGTAGAATGTATGTTGCAACGTCTGCAAGATGGATCGCTGAGTCTGGGATGTGTGAAGATACAATGGAAAGTGTGAAAGAGATTCAGAGAGAAGCAACTGAGGAAGAGAAACGTGTATGGAGAGAGAGTACGGGCAAGTTGGACTCGAATGGATGTTGGATTGATTTGACAGAGCAGCAGCGTTGGATGTTGCCGGATGCGTATGTGCTTGCAGTAGTGACAATGGCGCATGGAGTAGCGCATATATGTTCTAAAGGGATATGTAAGATGTTGGCTCCGGTCTGGAAAAATGAGGGAATCAGTAAGTGTGCAGAGAGAGTGGTGAAAAATTGTATGGTGTGCTTGATGCATAATCCTGGCAAGGGAACTCCAACTCCAGCTGGTCATTTCGCTCCTCCTTCCTGCCCTTTTGAAGTGATTCAGTTAGACTTCATTCACATGGAACGCTGTAATAATTTAAAATATGTCTTGGTGGTGGTTTGTGCTTTTTCCAGGTGGATAGAAGCATACCCACTGAAGGACAATACTGCCTTATCAACTGCCAAAATTCTTCTCAAAGAATATTTCCCTAGATTTGGAATGCCACGGATTGTATGGTCAGATAACGGAAGTGAGTTTATAGGGAAAGTTATGCAGAGTGTATGTGCAGGCCTAGGTTTGAAACAGAAATTTCACAGTGCAAACCATCCCCAGTCAGCTGGTTTAGTGGAGGGTTACAATGGTACCCTCAAACTGAAGATAGCTAAAATACAAGCATCCACAGGTTTAGCCTGGCCAGACGCACTTCCTTTGGCTTTGTTATCAACAAGAGCAACTGTACATTCTAGAGTGGGGTTTAGCCCATACGAGATAGTCTTTGGCCGCCCAACAAATATCTGGGGTGTGCCAAGGCCTAAGGAATTTAAGTCTATAGAATATCCTATGTTGATAGACTACCTTTACGACTTGACTGCTAAATTGAGTCTTATTCATCAACAGGTTTTCGATGCTTTGCCAAAACCTCCGGAGAGTCCAGGGCATCAGCTGAAACCAGGAGATCTGGTTGTCATCAAGAACTTCGCGAGGACGAAGAACCTTCAACCAAGATTTGTGGGGCCCTTTCAGATCTTACTGACAACGAGGACAGCAGTTCGTGTAGCTGGCCGCAAGCATTGGGTGCACGCATCTCATGTTAAGCGTGTACCCTTGCCGCTACCTTACGACGACTGGGTGAAAAAGGGAATTGGTGCCTCCGAAACTGAAAGCACACCGAAGTTCATCCCTTTCAGCGATGCCGAATTGATTACTGACACTCCAAAATCTGACTCTCCTTCTGAAAAGACTCTTTCAAACACTGAACATTTGTCTCCAGCATCAGAAGACACTTTGCTATCTGCGAACTTAAACACTGCAACAGCTGCTAGTGATACACTATTTTCCGATCAGACAATACCTGCGAAGCAGAGATACAACCTGAGAAAACGTAACATGGACAAATAAAGCAGGCAACTGCATATTGTGATTTTGATATATTGAACATTTGCCTTCAGCCAGGAAGTTTACTATTGTTTATTATTTTTTAAAATTGCCTTGCCGTCTGGGTAGCCGTAGGGTCGTGGCTGTGTGCCTAGTTTGAATCTGCAGGGGTCTGACACAAGGTCGATCTTTCTGTTGGTTCTGGGAACTCCCAGGGCTGACAGAGGCATTTTCATCTACGTACACATCATCAGTGGTCGCGAGCGGATTGTAGAAGATGGAGCTTCCTGCGCTGCAACGAGAAAATGTGATTTATGTTCGCAGAAACAGACTGTACAGAATTCTTCGTAGCAAATGCTTTTTGATGCAATGTGCCGTTACATTTTTGATTATTTTAGCAACATTGGTGGGTGGAATCGTCTTTAGTATAAATCTGATTTTTGTGCCAGTTACTACAGTACCTCCCCTTGATCCTGCCATTTCTACTGTTTCTTCTATACACTCTTTTCACTCGTTTCCTGAACATGAGCAAGCCCGACGCACAGAGTTCATTAACAACACTTTTGTACAGCTCTTGCACCAACGCCAATTGGTAGTTAACACTACAGACTGCTGGGTGTGTGGCTTGATACCCCACACTATGGATAAGGGTATTCCCTATCTGGTTTTGCCTTTTAGCTACAATGGATCATTTCAGGCCCTTCAAACCATCTTTGCTTATGCCCTTGAGACCTATCCTCCGCGTCCACCACGTTCCACTAGATATAACTCTGCCAACAAAGCTTTAGTCCAAGGAATTATTGACATGATCAAGGATGTCAATAATACTCCATCATACCCTAGAGACGAACTACGAGTGTATTTAAGTTGGAATACTTCAGAGTATCGCCTTAGTTTAGGAGAAAGCAAGCGTAAAAGCTCAACTCCAATCTGGGTCGTACCTCACCGAGGTCAGGTCTGTTTGCAAGGGAATGGGAGAAATCCGAGAGCTCAGCTAGGGAGGAGTGAGTGCATTGAGACTTATGTGTTTCCGGCTAACTCTTCCCCTGCCTTCCTTACTGCTAGGGGTACCTATTTCATTTGTCGAGACCAAGCTTATACATGGTTGCCTGCTGACTTTTCAGGTTCATGTTATATTGCTCGATTGTTGCCTCCAACATACACTGCTTCATCTGATTACCACAGAACCAGAATAGCGAGAGGTGTCTTCAGCAAGGAAGATACTGCTGGTCAGGAAGCTGGGGACTTCTTCAAAGGCTTCCTTCCGTTCTGGGGGCCTATGGCCAATAGTAGAAACATACGTCAGCTAACACGGGTAGTTGAATCTACTATTACTGAAACTGCTGGTGCCCTTAGCAATTTGACAGCTGAGCTTCAGGCGGATAGACTCATGACGTTGCAGAACCGTATGGTTCTAGATGTTATACTTGCAGATCGAGGTGGGGTATGCAGAATGATCCAATCGAGCTGCTGTGTCTTTATTCCTAATAATGCTCCAGCAGTCTATGAGGCGATCTCTAAGCTACACAAGATTTCCGACTCTATACATGTAGACAAGGGAAACTGGTCCTTTATGGAGTGGTTTTGGACTCTGATCTCAGCGTGGGGATGGAAGGTTCTAATGGTCATCGGTGTCATCTTAGTATTCCTATTCTCATGCTGCCTGATTATCCAGTGTGGTCCTGCTCTGTGTAGTTTTTGCGCTGCAACTTGTCTCAGAAAACCACCTGCGTTTGGAGAAAAGGCACGAGAAAGGATGATGATACAACAACATGTCACTGACCTTATGAGTATAGAACTAGACTCTGATATAGACTGAGTAATTGCCTATGTAAGGGCAAAAGGAGGGTCTGAGGTTCCGTGACGATTTGAACCCGTGTTTTCAAGTTTGTCGGAAATACATAATATTAGTATCAGCGAACCGCAAATGATCCATTTAGCATATCCTGGTGTTTTCGCTACGATACGAGCAAGAGCACTCCTGTTATGAACACATTTCTGATCTACCCACGGCATCCATCTTAGATCATGTCCGCCATTTTGTGTTTCTTGCCCTCACATACGCAATAACCTCTGATCACTTCATTTCGATTAAGGACACGTAGCCTTAGCCGGAGATTCACCTCTTTCATGACACGTGCACCTTAAACCAGATCACACTGTAGCTACATGACTTGACAAAGGCTGCCTCCTCTGCCCGAGGCCAGCCCACCTGAACTGGTTCTCGTGTCCATTGTCCCGATCATGATTAGGCGGCCGAAGCCGGTAACCTTGCCCATTTACAACCCACAAACATCTCTTATCCCGCTTTTCTATCTCCTGCACCTGGCTCTGCTCCTTTCCTTCTGGGCCTTTATTAGGGGGAGGTAACGAACTTTACGATGAGGCGGTCCGGCTCTTGAATGCAATATTGACAAGGGATTGTGATGGACTAGTGGGAACCCCTCTTCGTGATGTTTGGCATCAGATATTATCGACAGTTCCTGTGTAATGCCAAATATTTATTGTTTAAGATACAAAGGTTTAGGAATGTACTGACATGTGAAATATTTGCCTGAAGCACAATTTTTAGTATATAAGGAGCAACCCTCAATGTACAAATCGAACAGGCTCCTGGTTACTGCCCATGCGTAGTTTCTGTGACTTCTGTGTCCCTGCAGTAATAAACCTTTGGTCTTTGACGCCACCATCGAGAAGCCCGTGTTTCTGTTCATTTGCGCACCAAGGCAGGTGGAACTCCGGGGTCTTTGGGTGTTGTTCCCTGACACCTCTGGACGGAACCAAAAAAAGTCCAGAACTCCATGATGTCCTCCGAGTCCAGTCGCTCCCTCCTCCAGCCTCGCTCAGAGTCTTGCAGGGCCGTCAATCAGGTGTAGCGTGCGCGGTGCACGAGAGCGCAACCAATGACGGCCCTGCAATGGACATTTTTGGCCAGCCCTCGCCTCGGGTTCAGAACGTAGCAGTGACGCATTACGCGCTCACCGCTATGCTCTCGTCGTGTCGAGGAGTCCATTGATTCTGGCTTTTGTAGGCACTTTTCAGACTCAGACTAATTCATAAGGTGAGAGAGAATTAATTTAGAAACCGTCCTACCCATATTGTAAACACTAGAAACTGTGCCTGGGCAATTCAAATTGAGTTGAAGTTAATGAATGAGTTGGTGCAGCAGTTGGTTTCGCAAACAATGCACCCATGTACCCTCCTCTACTCAGTTTATTGTGGAAATATTGCTTCCATATAGTAAATGCGGCGAAAACCAAATGGAGTTAAACCGGTTAGACAGCTTCTTGTGGCGGCAAGGCTGAAAAGCTAGTAATTAGGTGGCATGAGTGCCACCCACCAGCAATGTTCTATAACTGGATTTTGGTTAGATATACGAGGCCCGGTACCCGGGCTAGACTCGGAGATCTGAACTGTGCGACGTGGATGAGCGCACTGGGATGATTCAGTGCCGAGTCATCTGATAGATCAGAGAGGTGGCAAGGTATTACAGCCCTCTGTGTCGCCGAGCGCTGTTTCATTGCCTCAACAAGCTTTCTTTATTTTTCAGAGAACGTATCTCACCCCGGTGGTCAGAGCTGTAATGAAGCAAGTTGATGATATCACTATGGCTGTCTGAATATCACACAAGTGATTTGCAAAGGAGTGTAGACATTAAATAAACGGCAGTGAGGCAGAGAGCTTCTTTTTGGTGTGGTGCCCACTATCAACCTACACCTAGAGCATCGTCCACCACTACTCTCTCCAATTACAGTGTACTATCTTCCGCCTGTGGGCACAGCCCCATTTCTATTTTCCAACATTATATATAGCGCCCACCTTCCTTTTACCCCAGGTACAAGGAGTCCCGCCCTCAAACCTTTGCCACAGTGTTCTGCATTTTCCTAGCCTAGGATTAGGAATGGACCCCTGCTATTCACAGTCCTGTCAAGTATCACGCATTAGGTGGTTTAGAATGATTGCACGGCACGGTCCGCACCATGTTGTGGTGATAGTAGTCCCCTTCCTAGGGCCAGCAGAGCTGATGGGGATCAGCTCCCCCTTGCAGTTGCACAAAGTAAGTCTAGCGCTGTGGAAAGGCCATGGTCCGCTTTAAGCACATTGGAGGTCAATGTCCCCCAACCCCTTCTGCTCTGATGCAGGAGCTGAGTCTTGTGGTGACAGTAGTCCCTTTTCTATGGGCTGGCAGCACTCTTGGAGATCAGTTCCCCCCTGCAGTAGCACAAAGTAAGTCCCATGCTGCGGAAGGACCAGGGCACACTTTGAACGTGTTGGAGGTGTGTTGTGTTTCAAAGAATGTGATGTCGTTTCATAAATCGTGACGCCACAAAGCTCTAACTTGAGACTTTGCCCTGCTGTGAGTTGAGCTTTGCATTCTTGATTTGTAACCTAAACACTTTAATTATACCACCCTGCATATATTGAGCATCAAGTTTATTTATGAAATTAAAGTATGTTCCTTACCGAGTTCTTCTTAAGCACCATGAAATATTGATGCAGCTTAGTTTTCGTTTTTTATTTATTTACAAAGAGGTGCAGTGCCAGCCCAGGCCTGCAGTGCGTCAACACTGGTGACACATGTTATGGTCCAGGTCACAATGCTCACAGTGCTGCTAGATCCTTGGTGGCATCTCCTTAATATAACGGGTGAGGAGGGCTGGTCCAAATACCAAAATATATATATGGCTTACATGCAGTGCCTGCTGGGGTCACTAACGCAATATCGCAAGGGCCTGGGGAGTGAGTCGGCCCTGTGTGTTGCAAATGGGAATCCAATTTGGACTGGTGCCAACAGGCAGAGCGGCTGGTGTATCAGAGCCACAGCCCAAAGAAATGGGAGAAGGTCTGGGAACAATGGAGTGCCTACAGGGGATGGTGAGTGGTTTCCATAACTGGGCGAGCTATGCTCTGTGGTATGGACTCCAACATGTACTGGACATCCCCATACTGTGTTGATTATACAAATGTATGTTGTACATTTCTATTTTATCCTACCAAAGACTGTAAACGTGCTGTGTCTTTTTACCTAATGCAATATATCGATCAACCATGTGGTTCTATACTGAGCAACTGTTTAATAACAAGATTTTTAAAAAAATAATAATAACTGGCCTGGAAGTTCTCTGCATTCTGTTTGCCTAAGTTGCCTGGTCCTGCCTTTCTTGTTTGCCCTCTCTTATTATCAATTGGGAAAAATAGTGACGCAATATTATGATAATGTTACCTTTTTTGGTGACTATGTTACTCTGAGTCCCCTATTCTGAGGCGTTGAAGGTATGATTGCCTATACCACTTGTAGTGTTGACCAGTAGGCATGACTGACCCATGGTAAATTTGGAATTGCCAGAGTATGTGGTGTGTCTGCAATCTTCCCAACACTCAAAAATGTTGGGAATAACTTCCCACAATCATCTCACGTTGAAAATGTTGGGAGCATCTACTACCCTCAAAGTTGTGACTTTGGAAATGCTGAAGAAACCTGCCCACCAAGTTCCGACTTAGCAAATGTGGGGAACACCTACCCACCAAGGGTTAACTTTGGGAAAACCTAATACATGTATATGCCACAAAAATATAGCCAACCATAAGAAATAAAAAGTAATTGGATAGATTAATCCTGACTACAGAAGCCCCTGCAGCTTATGACTACAGGGACGCCTTTCTCCCTCCACCCATATTGGACCATATTAAACCCTACTGGGGTAATGTTACTCTAACACCTACAGGCCTACATTACTGTTCGACATATGTCCTTTATTTGTGTCTTATCGCCATCAGGTTTTCAGCTCCAAGTGTGGTTTGCCGTGGATCACTTGCACTTGCACGATGTATCTAAAATAATATTGTCCTCATCATGCTACTAAGAGTAATTCTCCATTTCGGAAACCCCATACTTATGCAGCTAAAACTCCAGTTTACTGCACCCAGAGAATATATGTATGTATAAGTGAATCCTTATTATAAGTCTCCCCTCCACAAAGTGATATTCATGTCTGCTTTGGGAATGTACATTAAGTGGGGAACTCTGGTTTCTGACAAAGGCCATAGTATGTAGACCTACAGACTTATAATGCTGGAGTAATTATTATCTCTACGTATCACTTCTCTTTTAACTTTTAACCTTAGCAGAGGTAATTTTATTCTTTTCTAGATCCCTCATACTTGTAGTATAAAGTGCTCTCTTCAAGGTTGAGTCCAACCAGATGCATCTGATTGTGGGAATCCATGATGAAGCATGCCACAAAATGTGTGTGGGAGTCCTTTTAAACAATGTTGTCATTTTTAGTAGGAGTATCTATATTCTGGAGTACCTTATCCGATTATTTTTGATTTCTTACGGTAATGACCGAGGTAACTATTAGCAGCTATACCGTGTGTCTCGGACATCTTTCAAGTGCTTACCGTCCTTTTCCCCCAGCACTCCCCCCATCCGCCCCCACCAAAGGGGGGGCAATCTGAGGGATAGCCCTGGGCGCCACAAGCTCTAGCTACGCCCCTGTGTCAAACACCTTCGAATCATACCTCCACACCAGTAACTGGTGTGTTGGGTATGATTACGCCCTCCTAGAGTGAGAAATATGACAGCACCGGTACACCCAGTACCAGCTTTCTCGACCTTGGCATCACAAGATGGATGCTGCCAGCCACAGACACAAGTCTGCTCTCCTGCTGCTAGATGATACTCCGTCAGGGGAAGGCTGGACAATAGGTTTCCTGCCACAGGGATGTGTTACCACCTCCCAGACAGGCTTTAGTGTATTGGGGCTGTGTGGGTGCACTTCAAGTGTGCTTTGATGTCTGCACTGGGGGCACATTTGGTGTCCCTGTGCATAGTCCAGCTCAAACCAGTTGCAGGGGCTATCAGCCACTGGTCTGACACGATACTGGACAAAGGATATGGGTGTAGCCTCCCCTCAGTCCTGACCCTCCCGTAGGTGGGTCCCCGGAGTTTGTCCCACCCCTTCCTTGGGTATAGGACTTTAGATTTACCTGGATGAATCTCTGCTCCAGAAACCAAGAACTTTGATGATCTACACTGCGCTAGAGGACTGAAGAATCTCTCTTGGAGTAAAGGAGTTACTCCCCTGCTAAGCAGGCACCAAATATGCAACTGACCAGTTTGCAACTCTGAAGATCCTGAGGACTCTGAAGACTTTTGCAACACAGGAGGTGGGTTTCCAAGTGTCCCAGAGGTTGACTAGTGTGCTCAACAAACCTGAGACCCGTTTCCTTTGTGAGGATCGTGCAACCCGAACCCCTGGGCACCCTGTCCATTTGCAGAAGCATCTGCATTCTGGCAACCCCTGAAGCTGTGCTTTGGGCTTCTAGTAGTCCAGACCCCAAGCAGTGATTCCACTGAAGGTTACTGGCCTACACTCCACAAGTGTTCCATAGGCTGGTGTTTTGGGATTCCTCTCGAGGTCCCTTCGGGATCCCTTGTCCGTCGACCTCGGGGTCCCTGAGAAGGGAACTTTAATTTTCAATGGGCTTTCCTGGTTGCTCCAGACATGCTCTGGCTCTCGATCACTTCGGGGGTGCCAGGACCTTGCTGGGCCTCACCAAAGCATCTTTTCCCTGACCACATGGGTTGCAGTTGCTAAGGCTTGTTGGTATTCAATACGGACACTGACCCCCCCCAGCACTCGGCATCCTTCGTGGGAGAGCTTGCCTGTGGACCTTGGCCATCATGGATGTCGCCTGGTCCCTGTGGCTGCAGAGTCAAACATCACCTCTTCTCACCTGAAGCACCCGACATCGGTGGGCATTCGCCTACCAAACCCCTGGTCACTGGCAAGTGACCCAGACTCTGTCTTCTCTGCTTTCAGGTTCTTCTCAGCTTTGATCAAGGCTTAGATCACACCGGACACTTTTCCTCTTCACAGCAGCAGCACTTTGCAGCATCTCGCCATTGAAAACGACGAAGAATCCCGACACCATTTGACACCTATGCACCCGGCTTCCCTGGGTTAGGTTACACAAGTACTCCGGTGCTCACATTGGTGCTGGCCTTAGAACCATCTAAGTGTGAAAGGGTTTTCTCAAAGTCCTCTCCTAAGATTCCTTATTCTTTAAAATTCCAACCGCAACTTTCCCCCAGGATTGTGCGGAGCTCGCTGCTGTGTCCTCACACTGCACACGTCCGCCGTTGGTCCCCTGTGTCATTACCTTGGGTTTGTTCTTGTGGTCCCAGCGATTCTACAAGCTCTATGCACTGTCTCTAGTCAAGTCATGGTTGTATATCACTTTCTTAGAATATGGTTTGGTCTCCCCCTGGGGCCCACTGTGTATTATGCAATTTACTGTCGTTCTAGTACTGTAATATTGTGTGCCTTGTTTTCTAATCTCATAAAGAGGTTAGTAGAGAGTGTTTAGAAATAAATACATATATTTTATATATACCTTGTGTGGTACTCCTTTCATTTGGTCATTCAAGAGGTTATAGACTGGTAAAACAAGCTCCCTCACATTCCTTTGAGATTTAGCCTGAAGGCTTCTCTCCATAGCTACCACTAGGATAGCTTTCAATAAAAGTTATCTTTAACCTGATCATTAACAAGGGTTGTTTGGAATGGTACAAGGTGCCCACTATAATTAGTGGTCAGCATATACCAGGTCAACTTCTCACATTGGTGGCAGCGATGGGATTCAAGCTTGCTATTGTTTTACCAGATAATCTCATTGAGTGACTAACTGAAAACCAGTAAAGGTACTTAGGTACATATAAATCAAGTCTAGAATAAAGTAAGTTCTACTAAACTTAGAGTTGGGTAAGTCAAGGGTCTAGCACACCCTTTTTCCAATTCAAGAGAGTTTAGTAGTTCCCACTATGTTAGGTAGGTACCTACACCACATAACACCAGTATGTCTTCTATGACAGAAGCTAGTGGCTCCTTGCTTACTAAGTCTGACCATCTCTCATTTCAGGACTTGAGAAACATGTGTGCATCTAGAAGGGTGAAGACAGGGAAAAACACAAATACCCAATGCCTCATAGAGGTTTTGCTTTTAGACGACCTGCCTAAACTCCAACACACGCGATTTAAGTCACAGTGTACCGGAAATACATAGACTGTTTCCGTTTCCTGGTCTGCACACCAACTCTCAATCTGGTCCGCAATCTGCCGCCAAACTCCAACATAAACGACTAGAGTGACGCGGTACCGGAAACACTTAGTTTGTTTCCGTTCTCTATCCTGGTCTGCACACCAACTCTCAATCTGGTCCGCAATCTGCCGCCAAACTTCAACACAAACGACTATAGTGACACGGCACCGGAAACACTTAGTTTGTTTCCGGTCTCTATCCTGGACCAATCGTTAAGGATTACCATGGATACGAAGTGTTCATGATAGCCCCACTTCCAACCAATCAAGTGGGAGTCTTTATCGATATGTTACCGAACCAATCAGCCTCAGTAATTCTGGATAGCGATAACAATGTGGTTCCTCTTTGATCCGCCACTGGCCCTTTTATTCGAACCACACGGGTTGGTTCACCACCTTCCCCTCGGCTCAGAAGATAGAACCGAGGCAACGACGGACAGGTGGGTGATACAACCGTGGCTCGTTTTTCCCTTTTTGTGAGCTCTAGATTCTCTTACCAGAAATGTCTCAATTGAGCTCCAGACTTGTTGGAACATGAGCCTTGCTCTAATTTGGTCAGCTTTAAAGTATTTTTTCGATCTTTCCAGCATGCAGGAGACACTTTATTGACAATTGTTCAAGGGTTCTGTGTCCCTCTGCTCTCTAATTATCTGCATACAAGTATATACAATTGCTAATGGAGGTACATTTTCTGACTTTGCAAAGTCAGAGTACCTGACTCTAAATTCAAACGCTGAAAAATCAAAGCACACTAATGAGAGACGTTTCAGCTTTGAGTTGATTCATGTGCTCTTCCAGCTGTATTTCTTGCCATCATTTGCTTCCTACTTTGAGCATCACTTATAGTTTTTTATGACGCACTTTCTGGCGACAATCCACACATGTGAAAGGAAATCTCTTTTTTCATGTCTTCAATTTCTATGTTTAGAGCGTGGCCTCTTTTGACCTGAGCGATTGCCAGGCGAGGTGGGGTCTTCTCCATAAAATTTATGGGTGAGTTAAAATGTATTATACTGTGGAACTCAACATGTATGTTATTTGAAAATGCTTACAAATGTTTCTACCTTGTGTGCATTTCTCTCTTTTCTTTTCCTTAGGAGAGTGTCTGTCACATAAGAATGAGACTACCATAGAGTAAAAAACTTTTACCGGTAGGTCTACATTATCATTATTATTTTTCACTCGTGGTACTCTTCGATCCACTTTTGCAGTAGTGTATTTCTTAGGTCCTGATGAAAGCCTACTGAGGCTAAAACATGTTGACCAGTTAACATCTCTAACTGATAGTAATTCCTTCCATACTATCACCACTCTGCTTTTAATCATGCCGTTATGATGGTCACCCTTAATAAAGTTGTTCTTTGGCATCACAACAGGCCTTTTTAACATTATTCTTCACTTTCTGAGCACTGAAACCCCCCTCCCCCCTTTTTCCCTCAGCCCACTAACACAACCTGTCGGCTGTCCTTCTCACTGGTGGATCCTTTACTAGCATCCCTTGAAAAAAACATTCAAGCAGGGATCTAGTGGATACCAGTTTACATCTCTAAAACCCAGATGATGAGGTTCCGCCCACAGGTGGGCTGATGGGTATTCTTTCTTGTGCTTTCCCTCTCTCCTTTGGCTTGGTCCACTTCCTCTTTCTCTTTACACTACATTTGAGAGTTTAGTTTTTTCCACAGTATTGTTTGAGACCCTTAGCATCCCCTTTAGTGTTGTTTGATTATTCAGTTGGGGGACACTGGACAGCCCCATAATGATGATGGATTTTCCTGCCATCACAGAGAAAGAGTGGGAAGAGAGTATGAAGGAAGATGATGAACTTAAGATGCTAATGGAGCAGATCAAGAAAGGATGGCCCAAAAATAAAAGAGATGTTGAAGCAGAGCTGGAAGGGTTCTGGGAAGTACGGAATTAATTGAGTGCCATTGAAGGAAAAGTCTACCGTAATAACAGAGTAATTCCCCCAAAGGGATTACGGAAAAGAGTCATAGACTTGGCGCACGAAGGTCACCTTGGGCGAAGCGCCACTAAAGGAAGAGTAAGAACGAACTTTTGGTTTCCTAAAATGGACAACATGACGGAGGAAACTGTAAAAGAGTGTGGAGCATGCGCTAAAAGTGACAAGTCTAAAGTAGTACACAAGTCACCTTTGTCTCCAGTGGAGGTTGCAACCAAGCCATGGAATAAGCTAGCATTAGACACCATCGGACCTATGCAAAACCTTGGTGTGCAAAAGAGGTTCATGTTAGTTCTGATTGATTATACCTCCCACTGGGTGAAGCAAAATTTTGTGCATAACATAAACACCAGAACAGTGATCCAATTCCTTAAGGAAGTGTTTTGTGAAGAGGGTATCCCCTCCACTTTAGTTACCGACAATGGGGTACAATTCACCTCCGAAGAAATGCAGAATTTTCTGGAAATGTCTGGCATCAGACATGAGACCACAGCGCTTTATTGCCCCAAAGCCAATGGCATGGTGGAAAGGGCAAATAGGGTTATCAAAGAGAACATCCAGCTGGCTACTATAAATGGACAAGATGTTGAGAATTGTTTGAGGGAATGCCTGTGGGCTTACCACACGTCGCCCAATAGAATAACTGGGGTCTCTCCTTTTGTGTCTTTACGCGGGAGGGAGCCTAGTACCAAGTTTAACCCCTGTTGGTTAAATGGGGGCGAAGTCAGGAATGTGGACTGGGAGGAGGCAGGAGAGAAGGTCAAACAACATCAAACTAAATGGATGTACCATATTACTCCGCATACTATTACAACTACCTACCGTTACAACGCGACCATTACAACGCATACCATTACAACGCATAGCGCTTTGAGGTGCTGGATAGTGGTAAGTATAATTTACTATTCTAACTCCAGTCCCCGTGGACCCTAGGGAAGGTGTTGGATAGTAAATTATACTTATTCCCTATCCTAGAGCGCCCCCCAGCGCAATGCTTTGTAATGGTATGCGTTGTAAAAGTCGCGTTGTAACGGTAGTGCGTTGTAACAAATGCGTTGTAACAGGTGTATACCAACTAAATACAAACAATGGTATGATAAGAAACATGGTGTGAAGTTTCAAAGGTGGGAAGTGGGGGACATGGCGCAAGCAAGAAGGAACACTAAATTGGGAACTGACATCAGCAAGTTCTATTCTCCTAGCAAGATTGTCAAAGTGTTAAAAAATGTTGTTCAGTTTGAAAATGGTCAATGGTGGAGTTGTGACAACATTGTAAAAGTACTGCCATAACCTTTTCTCTGCAGGTAAATACTGTTATCCCCTTCGGGGAGCCGACTGTTGTTTTGTAAACCTGTACCCTTTTTTGGCATGCCTGGTGGGAACTCATTATAAGGAAGGGAGATGTGTTCGAACCTGGTTTGGTACATTCCATCCACCCCTTCTCCCTGGCCCTTGTTGGGTTCTCCCACTGTGAAGCTTACTGTAGAATGTTGAGGTGCTCTCCAGTGAGGAGAGTGGATGACCAATAAATGAGTCGTACTTGCTTCAGCTGTGTCCTGTGTCCTCAGTACTTCTCAACTTCCAACAGTTATCTTTAACCTGATATTTAACAAGGGTTGTTTGGAATGGTACAAGGTGCCCACTATAATTAGTGGTCAGCATATACCAGGTCAACTTTACACATTGGTGGCAGCGGTGGGATTCAAGCTTGCTATTGTTTTACCAGATAATCTCATTGAGTGACTAACTGAAAACCAGTAAAGGTACGTAGGTACATATAAATCAAGTCTAGAATAAAGTAAGTTCTACTAAACTTAGAGTTGGGTAAGTCAAGGGTCTAGCACACCCTTTTTCCAATCCAAGAGAGTTTTGTAGTTCCCACTAGGTTAGGTAGGTACCTACACCACATAACACCAGTATGTCTTCTATGGCAGAAGCTAGTAGCTCCTTGCTTGCTAAGTCTGACCATCTCTCATTTCAGGACTTGAGAAACATGTGTGCATCTAGAAGGGTGAAGACAGGGAAAAACACAAATACCCAATGCCTCATAGAGGCTTTGCTTTTAGACGACCTCAGAAAGACCCCAAGGTCTGATGAGACAGGCAGGTTAGGTGGGCCAGTGGAAGAGGACAGGCCAGGAAGTGAAAACATCCAGGACCTAGACTCTAAAGCTGACCAGGAAGATCATGATGATTCTAACCTGGACAATCCAATTCTTCCTGGGGATGGAGGAGAAGGCCCAAGGGGTCCTCTCTTCACTCCACCAGGAAGAGTTAGCAGTGTACCAATAATATCTAGATCTCCTTCCCAGGAGTGTAATAATTCTAGAGTATCTGTAGGGATCTCTGTTTCTCATAGGACCTCTGCTTCTCAAAGGAGGGAGTCCTCTTATGATAGAAAGTGACAACTGCTTGACTTTGAGAGAGCTAAGCTCAGAATCAAGAGAGAGCAATTGGCCTTAGACAGCTGGGGCTAGAGCCCCATGATGGCAGCAACAGTGTCCCCAGAGGTAGAGAACATACTCATGACTATAAGAACCTGACCAAGATTATCCCTCCCTATCACAGTGGGGATGACATCCACAAATGGATAACTGCACTTGAGAGGGCCTGTAAAGCACAGAGGGTCCCTCAGGAGCAGTGGGCAGCAATCTTGTGGCTCTCCTTTGCAGACAAAGGTAGAGACAAGCTCCTCACTGTTAAAGAAGAGGATGCTGATAATTACAAAGTCTTGAACAGTGCTCTGATTGATGGGTTTGTCTTAACCACTGAGCAATACAGAATGAAGTTCAGAGATACCCAAAAGGCACAGACTCAAGACTGGGTTGACTTTGTAGATTGTGCTACTAAGGCTCTGGAAGGTTGGATACATGGCAGCAAGGTGCATGACTTTTTTGGATTGTACAATTTGAAAATGAGGGAGCAGATCCTTAATATTAATCAAAACCAGCTTTGACACCAGTACCTGGTGGACTCTGATCTGACCTCTCCCCAAGAATTGGGAAAGAAGGCAGACAAATGGGTCAGATCCAGGGTTAAGCCAAAGAATCAGGGTGGTGACCAGAAGAAAGGTTCTTCCAAGAACCAACAGAAAGGTGGGGATGAAGCAAAAGATAAATCCACCACAGGGCCCCAGAAGTCCGGGTCCCAAACTCCTTACTCCCCTGAAAAGAAACCTTATTGCCATGTCTGTAAGAAGCCTAGCCACTGGAAAAATGATGCTTGTTGCCCTAGGGTCAGCAATAAGGAAAATGTTCCTTCAAGCAATACTACCACTCCTCCTGGTACTACAAGTAGGAATTCCCCAGGTGGTAGTAGTGTACCCAAAAAGTTAGGGGGGTTCTCATAGGGAACTGAGGGGGACCATGGTTTAGAAAGGTCTCCCTCACAGGCCTCCTCAGTCTGTGATGGTGACATGGGATTTTACTGTCAGTCCCAATTCCTTGGGCAGTTAAAGACTGGAGCCACTAATAAATGGTCAGAAAGCTGTGGCTCTTAGGGACACAGGGGCTAGGGTCACAATAGTGACAGGAAAATTAGTACCCCCTCAACAGCTTTTACCTGAGTTTAAGTACCAGGTTACCAACATTGATGGTATCAGGACAGATCATCCCATGGCCATAGTTAATCTCAGCTGGGGAGGGGTCACTGACCCAAAGAGAGTGGCAGTGTCCCCAAACTTGCCTGTAGATTGCCTGTTGGCCAATGAGCTGGATATTTCAGCCTAGTCTGAAGTTGAATACCAGGCCCATTTGAGAATTTTAGGCCGCCCTGAAAGAGTTGGTGGGGCTGTTAGGGCCTCAGCCCAACCCAAGGGAATTTTTGGAGAGGTGGAACCTGAAAGAATGGCCAACTCTACTCCACAAGCGAGCAGAAGGGTTGAATAAAAGTCTTCTTCCCCCCAGACTATAGGTAAGGGTCGGATTCCTCAGGGGACTTATCCGACCCCTCGTGAAGGAACTGCCTCAGAGGTGATCAGGGCCGGCCTGGCAACACCCCTGATAGCAGGGCACCCTTCCAAGGTGGTACCCAGTCTGGAGCAGGTAACCTACCCCTCTGTACCCTACATCAATCAGCCTAGGGCTGTAGAGGTCAGGGGGGTATGTGGACCCCTAAGGGCCCACTGACTAGAGGAACCCCCTCATCCACAGGTTAGGGGTACCCAGTCTAGTAGCCCTAGCCAGGTGAAAATTCCTCAATACACTGAGGGATCACTATCACCCTTATGTAGGGAACTCCCCCAGATGGACTCTGTTGGACCAAGGCAAACCTGGGGCAAAGTGGTTCCAAACCTACCATGTCCCTCCAGTGTTCCAAACAAAGGGACCCAACCCCCCGCTGTAGGCAGCCAGAGGTTGACCCTTAGGGCCATATACAACTCAGTCATGGAAAGACAGGCCTCCATGGTGAACAGTGATCTGAGGAAGCTGAGACCAACTTTGTTAGGGCCTCACTTCTCTACTCAGACACCCCACGAGCCTTTTACTTTGCCAAAACACACTACTGGTAGTAATCCCAACTTTTGGAGAAAACCCAATACCCTTAAGGGTAGGGACCTCTTAGTGGACCATAAGTCAAGGGGTATCCATGCTAGTGCAGGATATTCCATACATGGCATCTTAGTCAATACAGGCTCAACTGGACAAGGTTAGCCTTATCTCCGTTCATTTGGGGGGGTATGTAGGAAGGTGGAATCTGACTGCATGGTTACCCCCACTTTTTTCTCTGTGTTTTGCTGGGTTTTGACTTAATTTGACTGGGATCTTTCTAATCAGGACCCTTGTCTATCTGCTTACTCCTTAAACTAATTGCAGGTACTTTAGGTGCACTCCAGATAGGATTCTGCGGTATTCTTATAAGTCCCTAGTATATGTTATACTATGTACCCAGGGCATAGGTACCCCAGAGCCCTCACAGGGGCTGCAGCATGTATTATTCCACCCCTGAGAGGCCACTCAAATGGAAACAACAGGTCTGCTACTGCAACCTGTGTAAGGTGGTGCATGCACTCCTTACTTAGATATAGGTTCACTATATCTACCTTATCACTGCACATATAAATCGGTCACCCTAATGGCAGGCTGTATCAATCCTGAAGGCAGGGTGCTTGGTTTTATGTGAGAGGGTGCCCATGCATGAGCAGGGCCCCTCTGCAGCCTTCGGAATCTCTTCTCTAGGGTTGTTCTGTGATACAGCCATATCATATACTCTTGAGTGCATTATAACCTCGCGGTGAATGCTAACTTTAAAAATGGCTGCCGAGAACACTGTCCTGTTTGGTGTAAAACACCTTGAAATAATACCTCCATACCAGTAACTGGTGTGGAGGTATGATTCCACCCTCCTAGAGGGAGAAATATGACTGCACCGGTACACCCAGTACCAGCTTTCTCGACCCTGGCATCATAAGATGGATGCTGCCAGCCACAGATACAAGTCTTCCCTCCTGCTGCTGGCCAAATCTCTGGCAGGGAAAAGCTGGACAATAGGTATCCCATCACAGGAAGGTGTAACCACCTCCCAGACAGGCTTTAGGGTATTGGGGCTGGGTGGGTGCACTCCAATAGTGCTTTGATGTCTGCACTGCGGGCACATTTGGCGTCTATATGCATAGTCCAGCTCAACCTGATGCAGGGGCTATCAGACCTTGCTCTGGCATGAAACTGGACAAAGGATATGGGTGTAGCCAACCTCTGCCCAGACCCTCCCATAGGTGGGTCCCCTGAGTTTGTCCCTCCCCTTCCTTGGGTATAAAGTAGGAACCCCTGGCTACAGGACTTTAGATTTACCTGGTTGAAACTCTGCTACAGAATCCAAGTACTTCAGTGATCTACACTGCACTAGATGACTGAAGAATCTCCCTTGGAGTAAAGGAGTTACTGCCCTGCTAAGCAGGCACCAAAGATGCATCTAACCGGTTTGCAACTCGGAAGCTCCTGAGGACTCCGAAGACTTTTGCAACATAGGAGGTGGGTTTCCAAGTATCCCCAAGGTCGACTAGTGTGCTCAGCAAACCTGAGATCCGTATCCTTTGTGGGGACAGTGCAACCTGAACCCCTAGGCACCCTGTCCGTTTGCAGAAGCATCTGCTTTCTGGCGACCCCCGAAGCTGTGCTTTGGGCTACTTGTAGTCCAGACCCTGAGCAGTGATTCCACTGAAGATTACCAGCCTACACTCCACAAGTGTTCTGTGGGCTGGTGTTTTGTGATTCCTCCCAAGGTCCCTTCGCGATCCCTGGTCTGTTGACCTGTGTATCCCTGAGAAGGAAACTTTAACTTTCAATGGGCTTTCCTGGTTGCTCCAGATGTGCTCTGACTCTCCATTGCTTGGGTAGCCCCCAGAACCTTGCTGGTCCTCACTGAAGCATCTTTTCTCTGACCGTGTGGGTTGCAGTTGCCAAGGCTTGTTGGTGTTCAATCCGAACACTGACCCCCCCCCCCCCCTAGCACTCGAAATCCTTCCTGGGACAGCATGCCTGCAGACTTTGTTTGTTGTTGACCTCTTCTGGTCCCTGTGGCTGCAGGGTCAAGCATCACCTCTTCTCAACTGAAGCACCCAACATTGGTGGGCATTCGTCCACCGAGCCCCTGGTCACTAGCAAGTGACCCAGACTCTGTCCCCTCTGCTTCCAGGTTCTTCTAATCTTTGATTCAGGCTTGGGTCACACCGGACTTTTTTCCTCTTCACAGCAGCAGCATTTTGCAGCATCTCGCCATTGAAAACAACAAAGATTCCCGACACCATTTGACACCTATGCACCCGGCTTCCCTGGGTTAGATTGTTATTGTTAACTGAAGCTTATAGAGCGCCAACTCACCGTCGGGTCTCTAGGCGCTTATGACAGAAAGAAATAACAACAGCAAAGTGAATGAAGAAAAGATGCGTGAGGCCGTGGCACTAAGCGGTACTTAAGGCTTCCCTAAACAGGAGCGTTTTTAAAGACTTCCTGAAATGCAACAAATGTGATCCTTTGCGGAGAGACTCTGGAAGTTTGTTCCAGATCTGTGGAACCAACACAGAGAAGGATCTCCCTCCCTTAGTTGCCAGTTTGTAACAGGGACAGGACAGCAGATGAGTGTTAGAGAACCTTAATGATCGTGTGGGGTTATAAACCCCAAGTCGTTCTTTAATATAGGCAGGTGCTTGGCCATAGATTGCCTTATGAGCAATGCATAGAATTTTGAACTCCACCCTTTGTTTTATGGGTAGCCAGTGTAACCTACTCAACAGTGGAGAGGCATGAGTCCATCTAGATAGTCTAAAGATTAGCCTAGCTGCATCGTTTAAGACCACTTGCAGTCTACTGGTCAATGTTTTGGGCAATCCCAAATAAAGGGCATTCCCATAATCCAGTCTTGAAATTATTGTAGCGGAGACAATTGTACGAAGGGTGGAAGGGGAAAGAAGAGGGACTAGCTTACGTAGCTGTCTAATTAGGTTTGTGCAAGTCCCAACAACGGAGGAAATCTGGCTGGCCATTGACAGCTCATGGTCGATCTTTATGCCGAGACTTTTTACATTGGAACATGGTTTCGGGGTTGGGCCAAGGTCTTGAGGCCAAAACAAGTCACCCCAAGAAGAAAGCAGCAGTTGAGACCACCAGGACCTCTGTTTTGTCCGGATTGATCTTCAACAAATTCGCTGTCATCCAACTCACAGTATGTCTGAGAATTTTTTGGGCTTGGATCTGTGCAGATGCCATGTTATCAATACTGAGTAACAACTGGGTGTCGTCGGCATAGTTGAAAGTTTTGCAGCCCATGTTTACCAGAGAGTCAATTAAGGGCTGCAGATAAAGGTTGAATAAGAGTGGGGACAAAGCAGATCCCTGAGGGACTCCACACTCAAGGGTACCCAGGTCTGATGTGCAGTCCCCCAGTTGAATCCTTTGAGTTCTCCCAGAAAGAAAGGATTTTAGCCATTGATAGGCTAGGTCTTGTATCCCAAAAGCGGCCAGTCTGTCCAGAAGCAGGGTGTGGCTGACAGTATTGAATGTCGCTGACAGATCTAGTAATATCAGGGCACTCTGCTTCTTACTGTCAGCCACACCTCTGAGCTCATCCAGCACTGAAAGCATCACCAATTCAGTGCTGTGATGCGCCCGAAACCCCGCTTGACGCTCCTGGAGCAGATGGTGTGACTCCAGGAATGATGAAAGAGACCTCAAAACGAGTTGTTCCAAAATCTTGGTCAGAAAAGGTAACTGGGATATTGGCCTATAATTTTTTAGGTTGGCAGGGTCAGCCCCAGGCTTTTTTATTAGGGGCCTAACTTGTGCGTCTTTAAGGCTGGAAGGTAGATGGCCAGTGTCTAATGATTTGTTCAATAAGGAGACAATATGACTCTCTAAAGTAGGGAGCGCCAGTCGAAAAATACTAGGGGGACATGGGTCCGCTGGTGAGCCTGACTTGATTCGACTCATAAGCTGCCCTAGGACTATAGAATTTATCAAGGGAAACTTAGAGATGGTATATTCTGGGGGGGTTTTGAGAGTGCAGTAATAGAGAGTGACTGCTGGAGGTGTTCTTGATGTCAGAGAGAATAACTTTTACTTTATCAAGAAAATAATGTTGAAAGGCATTACAATCTATCGGGGATTCTGATTTTTTTGCTTTCTTGCTCAGCTCTGTTAGAATTTTAAAGGTTTCTTTCTGGATATTCTCTGCGTTGTTAATTCGGGATTCATAGTAATCTGCTTTTGCTGACAGAATACATTTTTTATACAGCTTAAGAAATGCTTTATTATGATCCCGATCTATGAGATCATTTGTTTTCCTCCAGCATATCTCTAAATGGCGGAGCTTTATTTTGCGTTCCCTCAAAGAAGGCTTGAACCTCGGAGCCCCTTTTACTGCTCTGTTTATCTTCTGTTTCCTTTCAGGTGCTATTTGATCAATGGCCTGACGAAGATTTTGCATCATATTTATATATTCCTGATCTAGATCACAATGAATATCAGGTATCTGTGTATTTTTAAGGAGGGTGCCCGTCAGTATTTTTGAGTCAACTTTCCTCCATTGACGCACTTTTTTAATTTTTAGGGGGGGTGGTTGAGACGGATACCCATCTATTGGGATATCACAGTTTATTAGGTAGTGATCTGACCATATACAGGGTAGGATACCTGTGAGAGCTACATCCGGATCTGAGGTCCAAATTAGATCGAGGGTATGGCCTTTATTATGTGTGGGTACCTCAACTAGTTGTTGGAGCCCAAGTGTGGGCATAGTGGTCTTTAACTGTCGGGTTGCCACATCTCTATGCGTTTTGTCCCAATGGACATTAAAATCTCCCGTTATTAAGACTTTTTGATAGCGTGTACAAATATCTGAGATAACGGGGGCCAGTAAGTCATTAAACAGAGGGGTAGATTTTGGGGGACGATAGACTGTAAGAACAGCAAGGCAAGTGTTTCTTAAAGTAATCTTCATCCCAAGTATATCAGCTAGATCGACTGTTTCTGCCATTAGTTTGGTGACTGTTAGATGTTTTTTAAACAAGTGGTTCCCAGCATATACAAATCGAATTAAAGATAATATATAGACCACAATGGGCTGCTATATAGTGCAAAAACTCCCTGCCCGTTTATTCAAGAAATAGTTTGTCTCAATGCATAGGTAAAACAGGTAACCAAAGACATGAAGTTTACTGTAAGGCACAGTCCTGTGCCGTACGTGGGAAAGGAAGTAAAGAGGACAGTGAATGTGAACAATATCAGGCAAACAAAAGTGAGCTAGCAGGCCACTGATACAAATTCAAATCAACAGTGTGTCCTGGAGTGAATCTTCCATACATTAATAAAACAGATTCTAAGTATGGGACACTCTAAAAGCAGTCGACGGACGTTTCGATCCCAAGCTCAATCATAGAGGGATCATCTTCAGGACTTTTGAAATAAAAAACATTTGCCTGAATGTAACCTTTAAACATAAAACCGCCAGACTTGTGTCTGTTAGTGGGGTTTTATCCTGTTGGATGTCTTCATTGGTTAAGGTAATAGCCCGACATCCATTTTAGATATTGAGTTCTGAGCCCAACTTCAGTGTTATGCAGCCGGGATGAGTTTCAAGTTGTGCATTGCTTTATCAAATCTGGTCAGACTTAGAGTATATTCCTTGGGAAATAAAATAATTGTCCCAATTTCATGCGCTTATGAGAAATATGAGAGATTTCCTGCACCAAAACTGCTTCTATAAAAACGGTCTGAGTTGAGGACTATTTGGTAATATAAACTGTGCCCATTCGGTCAATGCCGGTCTCCATTTCAATTGTAGGCTCTTAGTTTAGCTGCAGTCGGTGCTGCTCGTACCACGCGCCGTCGGCTCATCTATAGCCACTGGTACCTCGAGCGGACCTTTACATTTTTGGCCGCTTCAGAAGCCATCAGCCGTAACGTCCCAAACGTGGTACGAACAGCACCGACTGCAGCTAAACTAAGAGCCTACAATTGAAATGGAGACCGGCATTATAATATCTGGTAGTGAGCTGTCGCCCAGCCATGTTTCTGTGAGAGTTAGGACATCTATGTCCTCATTCTGAAGGAGGGTAAAAATTTCAAGATGATGTTTTTGTAGCGATCTTGTATTCAGGCTAGTTAACTTCAGGCTGGGATGATTCAAAGTCATGCTACTATTGGTACACAGGATACCGGTCTCTTTTAGTTTGGCCAGAATGGTTGAGCTTAGGGTATGAGTAGTAGAATCTAGTCGGTGTAGCTCACCTGGGGAATATATCAGTCGACAGCCAGGGGATTAGGCCCCTGTGCCTGGTTGTGCGCGGACGGGTGCAGACGGGCACGACTCTGGCACGACTCCGGTGCAGGTTCGGCGCGGAGGCATGACCGTCCCCTTTTAAGCGCAACTAGAGCGCGTCCCTGCAATAGCCCACACCCAATATGGCCGCCGTCAATCACTCGCCAGACCAGGAACCAGCTCTCAGCGTCAATGCTCGGCCGAGAGCGGTACGGTGGCGAGGGGGGCGGGGGGGGGGGGAGAGGTCACAGCACAAAGTACTCACAGGAAAAAGTTAAAAACTTATTAAATCAAGCCTAATGTAAAACGCACAATTTTAAAATGCGCAAAGTGAGAGATAGTCCTCCCGGCTTCCGCCTCAGGAGGGGGAAACATTGTTCTGTCAAGACAAGCGCCGGGCTCCCTAAGCCCCTTTTAAGTGCAACTAGAGCACAACTAGAGCGCGTCCCAGCAATAGTCCACACCCAATAAGGCCGCCGTCAATCACTCGCCAGACCAGGAACCAGCTCTCAGCGTCAATGCTCGGCCGAGAGCGGTCCGGTGGCGAGGGGGGGGGGGTCACAGCACAAAGTAATCACAGGAAAAAGTTAAAAGCTTATTAAATCAAGCCTAATGTAAAATGTGCGATTTTACAATGCGCAAAGTGAGAGATGGACCTCCCGGCTTCCACCTCAGGAGGGGGAAAGATCGTTCTGTCAAGACAAGCGCCGGGCTCCCTAAGCCACTTTTAAGCGCAACTAGAGCACGTCCCAGCAATAGCCCACACCCAATATGGCCGCCGTCAATCACTCGCCAGACCAGGAACCAGCTCTCAGCGTCAATGCTCGGCCGAGAGCGGTCCGGTGGCGAGTGGGGGAGGGAGAGGTCACAGCACAAAGTAATCACAGGAAAAAGTTAAAAACTTATTACATCAAGCCTAATGTAAAACGCGTGATTTTAAAATGCGCAAAGTGAGAGATAGACCTCCCGGCTTCCGCCTCAGGAGGGGGAAAGATCGTTCTGTCAAGACAAGCGCCGGGCTCCCTAAGCCCCTTTTAAGCGCAACTAGAGCGCGTCCCAGCAATAGCCCACACCCAACATGGCTGCCATCAATCACTCGCCAGACCAGGAACCAGCTCTCAGCGTCAATGCTCGGCCGAGAGCGATCCGGTGGCGAGGGGGGGGAGGGCGGGGAGAGGTCACAGCACAATGTAATCACAGGAAAAAGTCAAAAACGTATTAAATCAAGCCTAATGTAAAACACACGACTTTAAAATGCGCAAAGTGAGAGATAGACCTCCCGGCTTCCGCCTCAGGAGGGGGAAAGATCATTCTGTCAAGACCACAATCTGATAACACAAGTGCCCCAGTGCTCACATGGGTGCTGGCCTTAGAAATTTCTAAGTCTAAAAGGGTTTGCTCAAAGTCCTCTCCCAAGTGTCCTTATTCTTAAAAATTCCAACCGCGACTTTCCCATAGGATTGTACGGAGTTTGCGGCAGTGTTCTCACACTGCACGCGTCTCCCATGGATCCCCTGTGCCACTACCTTGGGTGGTTCCTTGGGGTCCCAGCGATTCTACGTGCTCTAGGCACTGTCTAGTCAAGTCGTGGTTATTATACCCCTTTCTTAGTATATGGTTTGATCTTCCCCTGGGGCGTACTGTGTATTGTGCTATTTACTGTTGATCTAGTACTGTAATATTGTGTGTCTCGTTCTCTAATCTCATAAAGAGGTTAGTAGAGAGTGTTTAGAAATAAATACATATATTTTATGTGTACCTTGTGTGGTTCTCCTTTCATTTGGTCTTTCAGGAGGTTATAGACTGGTAAAACAAGCTGCTTTACATTCCTTTGAGACCTAGCCTGAAGGCTTCTCTCCATAGCTACCACTAGGATAGCTTTCAATGAAGGTTGTCTTTAACCTAATCATCAATAAGGGTTGTTTGGACTGGTACAAGGTGCCCACTATAATTAGTGGTCAGCATATACCATGTCAACTTCTCACAATGTAGACAATGAGTGTATGGCAAGAAAACCTTCAGGAGGACTGGAAATATTAAAGGATGGATGGAAGGGCAGGCGGGTCAGTAAAAGGGCAGGTGGATGGGTGGGGTGATTGGTGGATGGATGGATGAGTAGAAAGAGAGCAATGGATCAGTAGTGGGGATTTGGGATGGCATACCTTCAAAAGAGTTCTTTGTTCTGGGAAAATTCTCTTACACATGCCCTGGTCAGTTATTGGACCTAATAAATACAGTTGGGTTGGCATGGAAAATCAGAAATACATGCCTGTGCACAAAACTCAGGTTTTTTGTTATCCAGGCTGATATTTAAACATTTTCTTGCCTCCAAAATATTCCCTTTAGCTGAGCCATGTGGACCCCCAAAGCAAACACCTAAGGGGTCAGATTTAATAACATTTGATAGCTCTGTATTACACCAAAGGGAGAGAGCAGAAAAGTACCATATTTACTAAGATATTGCGCTATTTCTGTCACCCCCAGTGCTGGTGCTCTTTAACCTGCCCTGCATCACACACAGACCCTTGTGTCATGATGCAAAGGTGCGCCCATCATGCCTAGCATGGATTTTAAACTGGATTGGTGTCCTTCGAGTATGAATTACTATTCCTAGACATATTTTAAGTTTTTATGTGTGCGGAATTGTGCGACACATTTGCAAATTTGGAAAAGTCTGGTGAAAATAACACTTTTCTTCAACTCTACGCCTGCTTCTAGGAGGTGTACAATTTTGTCTCAAAGCCATGCCATGTTTACATATTTTAGTAGATAGGGTTTGCATCAAAATCCGTGGATGGTTGCACGGGAAAGCCCACATACCACCCATGGTATGTTTAAATGATGCAAAGTAGTGCAAAGTAGCATTTATCGCTACTTTGTTTTACTTTAATGTCATGTTTTAGTGCAGAAGATATTTTGCTGTGAAAAATAAATCCCAATTGTGTACTTTGCAAAGGTTTGTGCAACTTTTGTGAAACAAAGCCAGTTCACAGTGTAAGTAAATCTGCCTGCAAACTCGTAGGCAGTTTTCCCCTTCTACCTACTGTTCTCTTCTAAATCCTGTCTTTCACTGCTGTCTGTATCACACTTTGCTACATAATAACAAGTTTTGGCCCTGCTTACATTTTGGAATAACTTGAGAGATGTATGAAAATTACACCTTTCTGATGTTTTTCAAAAGTAAGCATAAATTCCACATAAATGTACATCACCTAGCTGAGCTAAACAGCACAGATCCTCAGATCGTTCAGGCATTTGGTTCACAACATCTCTTATATCTTGTTAAATTTGTAACCTGTAATTTCTAATAGAAAGAAATTAGCTCATTCTGCCACTTCATGCTTTGACAATGTTATATACGTCACGGTATACACCTGTTACAACGCAACTTTTACAACTACTTACTATTACAACGCAACTTTTACAACGCATACCATTACAACGCATTGCGCTGGGGGGCGCTCTAGGATAGGGAATACGTTTAATTTACTATCCAACACCTTCCCTAGTGTCCACGGGGACTGGAGTTGGAATAGTAAATTATACTTACCACTATCCAGCACCTCTAAGCGCTATGCGTTGTAATGGTATGCGTTGTAATGGTAGCGTTGTAATAGTAGGTAGTTGTAATGGTATGCGTTGTAACATGGTACATCCATACATTACTGTTCCACCTATCAACTAAACGGAAAGAGCATACTGAGTGAAATAACAAATACCTTAACAGACAGGTGGGCAAGCCACAGAAAGTGCAAGACACACTTGAGCCAGATGCTTCACTCGGACTCAGCTCATGGTAGTTTTGGAACCTCAAGCCCAAAACGAGCTGAGCTTTCATGGAAAGTCATGTGTCTTAGTGGCTACAAATACGGACGCCTTAACAATGTGAACCAGGTTGAAATTCTTGCCTTTGATCCACATCCTGCATATCTGGTACTTCCTGAGTCATAAAAGCAAATGAAGTAGTTTGTGTCCTGTGTCTGTTGTGAAGCTCTCATATGTCAGTGGACAAGCTAAGGGCTATATGAAACTGCCAAAAATAAAATGTAGATTCTGCCTGTCACAAAAAATCAAACAGGTCGAGGTAGAAGTTTGTGAAGCGTTCACTCAGCTTCCACAATTGTAACCTCGGTAATCAAAGGAGAGTGAGCTCTGCTGGTTTTCAGGAGTCTGGGTGTCTCAAGTGTCAAACCGAAACCCTCAACCAATCTTTGCCACTGGTGGTGTAAGAAATCACTACTATGGTATCTTGTTGGGTTGTGTCATCATTGGGTTTTGCACCTAGGTACTGAAGGGATGGATGAGGATGACCTAAGTTGGGACGCTGGGGGCCTACAAGTGGCAAGTTGCCACGATGCTCCCGCCTCACCCGATACCTATAAGGCAGATCGAAGAATATGAGAAGCCATAGGCTCAATAAAAGCTGGCATATCGTTCCGAGTGAATTAATCGTAACAAAGACACATAAGTAAAAATGCACAGGTCCACAATATTCATCTAAAAGTTACCCGATAATCTTGTAATTTGGTCCAGACAAAGGTCTAAACCCTCATAGGCATTAGAGACCGAAACATGTTAACCATTCACATGTGATGATAAGGACTATTAACACATTCAAACTACCACTAATTTACCTTCTAATCTTAGCCCTATATATTTCACTTGTATTAAAGACTCACTTTTAGGAAATAGGAGGTAATTTTACACACCACGACATGTATCCAACCAGTATTTTACCTCAGAAGGAGGCGGTACTCACCTATGGAAGAGAGTGCCTCGGTGCGAAACCCAATCATAATGCCGCCCAACAAGACACCATAGTGGTGATTACTTACAGCACCAGCGGCAAAAATTGTTGAAAGGTAAAGGGGGTGAACGGGGGAATCAGGCGCACAAGGCTGTGTGCTCCCAAGTTTATGATTTCAAATGTAGGTAGTGCTCTTACCTTATTTTGTGTAGGCAACAATGATATAGCATGTTGTAACCATAGCCACACTTTGGGTGAACCAGAAGCGACTGGTCAATTAGACATTTGTGTGGCAGGCATATGCAGTAGGTTGGATAGATACATCTTTTTTTAACTTACCGGAGGTGTTACAAGACACATATACATTTACTTTATATTTGACTGTAAATAACTCTGGAATCATCAGACAAGATAAAACACCACACGAAGTATGTGCTGTGATGTTATTTTATGATTTAGCACTGAAGTCACGGGACATAATTGTCACACACTGATTTCAATTTATTTGAATTTTCCTTCATCCAGACCACGCCAAGATATATGGGTATTTCTCTTGATATTCTAGCCAGATTAGGACTAGATTGCACTGTCTTTTTCCTTTTCACGATAACATGCATGGGGATATAACTATATACTCAAATCTCCTTGATGGCATTGACTTTTATAAACACTATGATATGACTTGATGTAAATATGATACAATGCATGCATTGTTTGTTTTATCCGTCACAGTTATTATGTAAGGATTAATTCACCTAATGTATGGCGGCTCTTAGAGTGACAGTGAGGTGCCTCTGGCTTTCAAAGAATGTGGCGAACCAAGTCTTGGGTATAATACCATCACCAGTGGTTTGGTGTTACTGATATCAATATGTGTATATGGAGAAAATGTTGTATTTATTGACAATTCCAGCCCTGAAGAAGTCATAAGGTGACTTAAACCCAAAGACAAAACACGTGTTGGCTGGTGTGAGGCTTATTTATATTATATCACCAGATTAAAGTGAAGACTTGATGAAAAGAGGACAACAATCAGACGAGAATTACTTTATTTATTTTTTGACAAAATTGGTGTTTGCGCTCAGGGCACAGGTTAATGATTGGATGAGAGTTTTGGGTCAACACTTGAGACGCATAGGGGAAGATTTACAAGAAAATTCATGCAACGCAGCCCCGCACAGCTGTGCTGCGTTGCATGACAGGGTGGGAGCAGGAGAGCGCCATATCTTCAGAGATATGGCTCTCTCTTCCTTTTTACCTTGCGCTGATTTCAGCTACCGTGCACCACGCGCACACCTTATCGCCACAGCACTAGAGTGCATGCATTAGTCTAGCATAGGTTTTGTACAGGAAGGGTACAAAATACGATGCCCAGACACAATGCAAGTTTTTCACACTTTGTATGCATGCTGTACAGTGCAGCATGTATGCAAAGTCAGGAAACATTTCTCCTTCCTTGCACCTACTTGAGGGCACAGTTTTCTCACGCTATACCCAATCTACTTTATTTAGTAAATTGTATTTAGCATGAGAAACCTTGTGTGGTTGCTTGGGAATGCCCAGGCTCCACCCTAGTTACGCTCACATGGCGCAAAGTAATGCAAAGGATGGGATATGAACCCACGAAGGCAAAGCTAAAGGAAAGAGTCCTTCTTAAATTATTTGGTGGCAGTAGATTAATGGAACACAATGCCCTCTGAACAAAATAAGACAATATTATTATATTCATTAGGTCCACAAGGGCTTATGGTTCAATCTCAAATTACAAAGTCTGTTGTTGTTAGTGATCATGTTTTTAATGATGCCATTCTTGATCTTGACAGGTATTTCACACAAAAAGTGTGTATAGGTATTATCAGTCACAATTTGTTTTCAAACGAAACAAGGAAAGGATGAATCCATAAATGAATACTTGGCTGAGTTAAAACAAAAAAAGCCTTATTACACTATCAGGCACATGCATCAATGTTGGCTTTTGCAATTCCTTAATTGCGGTTTTAAAGGAATCGCAATTAAAGAATTGCAAAAGCTTATGCATGTAGAAATTGCTTACAAAATAGTGATTTCGAAACATTCCTTAATTGCGACTCGCAAAGGAATACCTCCCCATTAATTCCTATGGGCCTAGAGACCCATAGGAATGAATGGGAAGACATTCTCAATTTGGGAATCTCAAGTAGAGAATCGCAAATTGAGAATGCAATTTCAAGGGTGCCAGGGTGTCAAAAGGACATCCTGTTACACCCCTGAAATTGAACTGTGCACATATGTTGCGCACACACATGCCCTAAGGGCATGTGTGTGATCAACATCAAACCTTGAAAAATGCACAAAAGTGCATTTTTCAAAGTTTTTGCAAATTACCATGAAGTTCAACTTCATGGTAATTTGCTCCCCCTATTAGCGAAATCGCAGATTTTTTTTCTTTAATGCATTGCATTTAAGAAATCGCAACATGCGATTCCTTAAATGCGATCGCAATTTGATATTTCACAATCAATTGCGAATTCTCAAATTGTGAGGGACTTGACCCTTAATGCATCGCAAAAGCTAAGTTTGAGATCGCAGACGGACGATTTTTGCGAATCACACCGCTTACGATTGCAAAAGGCTTTGATGCATGTGCCTGTATGATCTTATCAGGGACCAATTGGTTATGTATGCTAGTAATCCTGCTATTCAGGAATGGTTGTGGGTTAATGGGGATGCTTCTTTAAATGACGTACCAGCCATTGTGCAAAATGCTGAGGTGTCAAGTAGGTGTGCAAGAGGTGAGTGAGTGTGAAACGGTGGGGAAACTTCAGAATAAAAACAAGAATTTAGTAAACCCATGCAGCAAAACAAAAGTGTAGTAACTGTGGTGCTATTGAACATTTTATGAAAGCGTGTAGAAATGGAAAAAACTATTTAACGTGTGAGTGATATGGCAAATGGAAAAGATTTAAATATGTAGAAGTGGGATGATGAGATCTGTAATAAGTTGGTGAGTCTTTGTGGCAGTTGTTCTTATAAATTGAGGAAAGGTCTACAAAGAACAAACCAAAGTGTTGGATGACAACTGGTGGTGTATCCTTAAATATGTTTGTGGATTCAGGTTCACTATACAACATTATTAATGAGGATATGAGGAGTGAAAAAGAATCCTGCGATTTAGCAATGGTTGTGGGTTAATGGGGATGCTGACATTAATCCAGAAGGTTACAGAGGAGAAGGAGTTGATATGGTAGTTTTCAGGCAGTTCACTTTCAAATTCCAAAATAGACGTACTTGTGGTAGACTGTATGTGTCAAAGAAGGGACCTCATGTTTGGGTTGATTTGACCAGAAATATACATATTATACTTGATCCAAATAGTGAGGAATAAGTGTTAGTAGTAGATGAAGGCATGCACATTGGTGAGGACATGCTCTGAAGGTTTCTGAAAATCTTTAGTGGAAATTTAGGAAGCTTACATGGATTCGAACATAGAATTCTTTTGAAGAAAGACACAAAACCTAAGGTACACACAGTAACGAACATTCCTTTTATGATTCGGGAAGAAGTCTATAAAGAGTTAGGGAAGCACGTCTCTTTAGGTGTGATTGCACCCATAGAGGCATCAGATTGAGTTTCTCCATTGCTGGTGGCTAGACGGAGCAATGGCAAACTCAGGTTGTGTGTCAACTTAAGCCATTTAAGCGACAGCATAATTGTAGATCAATTCCCTCTACCACAGATTTCAAGAGATGGTAACATCTCTGAAAGATGCAAAATGTTTCTCCACTATTGATTTATCATAAGCTTACCACCCGATTTCTTTAACTTCTGATTATAGGAGTCACACAACATTTATCTCTCCAGGAGGATGTTTCCAATTTAAGCGTATGCCATTTGGCTTAGCGTCTGCAGCAGCAGTTTTTCAATGCTTATTTTCTCAATTATTTGGTAGTGAGGGTGGGGGTAAAAAACTTTCAGGGTGACATTTTAGTCCTTGGATACAACAAGAAAGAACATGATGACAGATTTGTGAAAGTGCCTAATATTGTAGAAACAAAGGGTTTGTCTGGAGTTTTCCAAGTCAAATTCGCTGAGAACAGTGTAACTTACTTGGGTCATGTGATAAGTGAGGATGGAATAAAACCTAAACCATCTTTAGTATGAGCAGTTGTGGAAGCAACTCCAACGACTGGTACAGACAATGTACAGTTGTTTTCGGGTGAGCAGAATAGTGTTCAAAATACATTTCAGGGTTTTCAAAGAAAACATATCACATTAGGCAATTATTGAAAGGCAAAAACAAATGTAAATGTTCTGACCAGCGTGAAGCAGATTTCCGTACTATTTAAAACTGATTTTGCTAAGGTATCAGCTTTGAAATGTTTTGATCCGAATCAGTGCTTAATTTGTTAAACAAATGAGAGCTGGGGCCTTTATGAACAGGCCACCGCAGTTTGCACCACACATTGCGACTGAACTTACAAAACTGCGAACCATCACACTGCTACAAGTGGGACAATTCAGACTGCTTGAGGCCTCCAAAGCTTTAAGAATTGCTTGGGTGGCAGGTATTAGTTGTTTTTAATGGATATTGAATTAATAAACAACAGTTTTTCTGCTGATCTTTAAATTACACAAACAGCACCAACATGTGCCAGGGCAGGCAATTAAGTGCCGGTGCCAAGCACCGGAAACCACTGCCTTATATTAAACACTGATCCGAATGCTGACAGTATTATTACAATTGATTTTAGCAGTAAAAGTTTCAGTGCAGTTCTAACTCAAATGTATAAACAAGGGAAATAATATGTAATTTCATATGCTTCAAGGTCATTGTCGCGTGCTGAGAAGAAATACCCAATCATTGAGAAAGAAACATTAGCTTGTGCATGGGCTTTGGAACATTTTAGAGCATTTGTTTGAGGCTAACCTTGAATTAGCTGTTGTGATCATAAACCTCTAGTTAATATTTTAACTACTGAGTGCACCGTAAATGCATTTGCTAGATTGGCCAGGTTATCTATGTGCATGCAGGATTAAAAATACAAGGTGGTGGATGTGCCTGGCAGTGAGAGTGTTGAGGCAGTTTTTTGCCAAGAATGCCACTTTACGTGGAAGAATGTGAAAATGATTGGTAGAATGAATTTCAGGTTGCATTGGTGGCACAGTTACATAAACAAAAGGAATTCTACTTGCAGTGAAAGGGAAAAGTGTCAACCACAGGGGTGTGGGGGCACTCAGTGTTGTGTAAAATACCCCTCACACACCAACAGGCCTCTTGGTGTCATGCTTCATCATAGGGGTCTTCGCACCACTCTAACGGGATGCGGCGTGCTAAGACCTACGACTTCGCGGGAGCACTGATAGTATTGACTATGTGTGGTGCATGTAATGTACGTGGTTGGGCTATTAATGTGAGTGGTGGGATATAGTGAAGGTTTAAAAAGTACCTGGCTCGTGGGTGTATAGGAAAAAACTTTATTCACAACCCCGGGCTGGTACTGTTAAAAGAAGTGCACTGCGAGGTAGTACTCTTTCGTGACTATGGACAGTACCTCAGGTGTGCGTCGACATGTTTCAGAGCATATGCTCCTTCTTCAGGGCGGGGGCACAACTTCCCCACCTTACTCATGTATCTCTATTACTTCTGTGTAAATAACCAAAAAGTGCAGGACTAATTACATTGTCTTAATAAAAGATTATAGGCTATAATGTGCCTACAGTGGTTTTTGGCTCAGGACACATGCATTTGCATGACCTGAAAAAAGAAAAGAAAAATGGATATGGTTACCCTGGTTAGGGTGGCTCATACACGAACATGTGTGTGCCTCTTGCTTATCTTATCCCATTCACGCCCGGGAACACGCACAACATGCACAAACAGCCCACAGACTCTCTCTCTGTTCCATTCATGCACGGCAACACGCACACGTTGACAACATTTAGACGTGCATCTTCCAAGCATACCCCCCGTCTTACCTTCTCTCTCATTCATTTATCTGCACGTTTCTGCCTTTCACTCGCGGAAAGACGCACAACAAACACAATCAGACCACAGACTCTCTCTCCCACCCCCCCCCCACACTCCCAGTCTCTCGCACGGAAACACGCACACCATAGCTTGTCTCTCATTCATCGGCACGTTCTCCCACCCCACCTTCTACTTTTATTCCCGCACGGCAACACGCACACCATAGCTTCTTTCTCATTCATCTGAACGTTTTCCCCCCCTCCCGCACGCTCTCTCATTTACGCACGGAAACACGCACACTATAGCTTGTCTCTCATTCATCGGCACGTTCTCCCACCCCACATTCTACTTTTAATCCCGCTTTTATTTGAAAACATTTTAAAACACAACCTAACAGTCCCCAGACTCTTTCACATTGATGCACGCCATGTGCTTCTTCCTTCTCCCCTCTGTAAGGTGGGGAGGGGCGAGAGCAAAACGTCTGGGGCCTAACCACCCCAGGAGACTGGATTGCTTTCATCACAGTCGTAAAGTTTCTAATCTGTTGTCGGCCATCCCCTGTGAAATGCAAATCTAAACTAAAGAGACCGAAAGTCGCCTTCTCACTGAAAACCATAAAACAAGGGAAGCAACTTTAGAAACACTGTGTAAAGCACCACGTTCTTTTACACATTCGATTACATGCAGGTAAAATGGTATTTTGTTATTTGTATGTTTGTTAGTGCAAAGCTACACACCAAACACGCATAGCACCATCCGCAAGTGCCTGCTTAGGCCATGCACACACACAAACACTGCAAATGCCTAGACATATTACGTGTGCGGAGAAAGAAAAATACCACATTCAGTATGACCCATACGTGTAAATGCAAATATAAAGTAAAGGTAGCGAAACTCGCTTTCTCACCAAATACCATAAAATACACGGGAAGCAACTTTAGAAACACTGTGGAAAGCAACACGTTCTTTTACCCAATCTATTACACGCTCGTCAAATGGTATTTTGTTATTCTTACGTTTGTTAGTGTAAGGTTACGCAACAAACATGCATAGCACCAGCCGTAAGTGCCTGCTTAGGCCATTCACACACACCAACACTGCAAATGCCTAGACATATTACGTGTGCGGAGAAAGAAAAATACCACATTCAGTATGACCCCAAAAAAATGTACTACGATTATGCAAATCACTTTTGTATTTGTATAATAGTGTTGTGAGTGCTGCTTTAACACGTAATCACACTTTTTATCGCCATATTTTGAGAAACGTCAATCGTGCAAATATTGTGGGACTATCCACAGCCCTCACTCCCACTGCACACAGGCCTCACTCACACATGCCTCAGACCACACTGCACAAAGTCTTCGATCGCACTGCATACAGGCATCACTCACTGCATACAACCTTCACTCAGTGCACAAATCCCTAACTCACACTGCACACAGGCTTTACTCACACTGCACACAGGCCTCATTCACTGCACTCAGCCTTCTATCACACTGCATACAGTCCTCACTCAGTGCATACTGTACACACTCAGTGCATAATGCACACACTCAGTGCACACTGCCCTAACTCACAGTGCACACAGCATTCACTCACTGCACACAGCACTCACTCACTGCACACAGCACTCATTAGCACTGCACAAAGGGATCACTCACACTGCAAACAGGCGTTACTCAGTGCAAGCAGCCCTCACTCGATGCACACAGCACTTAGTGCACACAGCACTCCCTCACACTGCACACAGGCCTCCCTCACACTGCACACCGGCCTCAATCAGTGTACACAGCCTTCAATCACACTGCATACAGTCCGCAATCAGTGCATACTGCACACACTCAGTGCACACAGACATAACTCACAGTGCACACAGCACTCACTCAGTACACCCAGCTCTCTCTCAGTGCACCCAGCTCTCACTCAGTGCATACAGTTGTCACTCATTGCACATAGCTATCACTCATTGCACACAGCTCTCACTCATTGCACACAGCTCTCACTCAGTGCACACAGCTCTCACTCAGTGCACACAGCTCTCACTCAGTGCACACAGCTCTCACTCAGTGCACACAGCTCTCACTCAGTGCACACAGCTCTCATTCAGTGCACACAGCTCTTACTCAGTGCACACACCTCTCACTCACCCTGCACACAGGGCTCACTCACACTGCAAACAGGCGTTACTCAGTGCAAGCAGCCCTCACTCACTGCACACAGCACTCACTCACACTGCACACAGGCCTCACTCACAATCCACACAGGCCTCATTCAGTGCATACATCACACACTCAGTGCACACAGCCACTAACTCACAGTGCACCCAGCTCTCAGTCACACTGCACCAAGGCCTCACTTGCACTGCATACAGCCCTTACTTACACTGCACACAGCCCTCACTCTGCGCACACAGCCATCACTCTCAGTGCACACAGCCCTCACTCAGTGCACACAGCCCTCAGTCCGCTATTTGTTTGTGCTGTTACTAACCATTTACACATAACACCATCCCTCTGTATCAGTTTAGCACATGCATACACACTAACACTATACATCGTTTTGTATGACACTGAACTGATGGATAGATTCTAAAGTTACAATTACTTTGAGATATTAGTGTTGCAAGTACGGGCCTCACTCAGTGCATACAGCCCTCACTTAGTGCACACATCCCTAACTCGCACTACACACAGGCTTTACTCACACTGCACACAGGCCTCACTCAGTGCACTCACCCTTCAATCACACTGCATGCAATCCGTAAAGGCAACACTCTCTCTCTATCCCATTCACCCACAGCACACGCACAACAAACAGAACACAGACTTTCTCCCTTTCACGCACGGAAACACGCACACCATAGCTTCTTTCTCATTCATCTGCACTTTCCCCCCCACATGCTTTCCCATTTACGCACGTAAACACGCACAACATAGCTTCGATCTCATTCATCTGCACGTTCTCCCACCCCACCTTCTACTTTTATACCCGCTTTTTTCGGAAAACATTTTAAAACACAACCAACAGTCTCCAGACTCTTTCACATTCATCCACGACATGTCATTCTTCCTTTTCCCCTCTGTAAGGTGGGGAGGGGGCGAGAGCAAAACTTCTGGGCCCTAACCACCACAGGAGACTGGATTGCTTTCATCACAGTCGTAAAGATTCTAATCTGTTGTCGGCCATCCGCTGTGAAATGCAAATCTAAACTGAAGAGACCGAAAGTCGCCTTCTCCCTGAAAACCATAAAACAAGGGAAGCAACTTTAGAAACACTGTGTAAAGCACCACGTTCTTTTACACATTCGATTACATACAGGTAAAATGGTATTTTGATATTTGTACGTTTGTTAGTGCAAAGTTACACACCAAACACGCATAGCACCATCCGCAAGTGCCTGCTTAGGCAATACACACACACCAACACTGCAAGTGCCTAGAAATTTTACGTGTAAATGCTAATTTAAATAAAGGGAGCGAAAATCGCCTTCTCACTGAATACCATAAAATACACTGGAAGCAACTTTAGAAACACTGTGGAAAGCAACGCGTTCTTTTACCCAATCTATGACATGCAGGTGAAATGGTATTTTGTTATTCTTACGTTTGTTCGTGCAAGGTTGCACAAGAAACATGCATAGCACCAGCCGTAAGTGCCTGCTTAGGCCATTCACACACACCAACACTGCAAATGCCTAGACATTTTACGTGTGCGGAGAAAGAAAAATACCACATTCAGTATGACACTAAAAACATCTACTAGGATTACGCGAAACACTTTGGTATTTGGATATTCGGTTGTGAGTGCGGCTTTAACACGTAATCACACTTTTTATCGCCATATTTTGAGAAACGTCAATCATGCAAATATTGTGGGACTATCCACAGCCCTCACTCCCACTGCACACAGGCCTCACTCACACATGCCTCAGAACACACTGCACAAAGTCTTCGATCGCACTGCATACAGGCATCACTCACTGCATACAGCCGTCACTCAGTGCACAAATCCCTAACTCACACTGCACACAGGCTTCACTCACAATGCACACAGGCCTCACTCACTGCACTCAGCCTTCTATCACACTGCATACAGTCCTCACTCAGTGCATACTGTACACACTCAGTGCATAATGCACACACTCAGTGCAAACTGCCCTAACTCACAGTGCACACAGCACTCACTCAGTGCACACAGCATTCACTCACTGCACACAGCACTCACTCACTGCACACAGCACTCATTCGCACTGCACAAAGGGATCACTCACACTGCAAACAGGCGTTACTCAGTGCAAGCAGCCCTCACTCAATGCACACAGCACTTAGTGCACACAGCACTCCCTCATGTTGCTGTTGAGTACTGCAGTAGTGTGGATGAATGAGGCTGTTGTTGTGCTAAGTACGGCTGTGGTGGTGCAGAGTGATGCTGTGTTGTTGCTCAATGGTACTGTGGGGGTGCTGAGTGATAATGTGGTGTTGCTGCGTGTTGCATTGGTGGGGTTCAGTGATGCAGTTGTTGTGAGAAGTGCTACTGTTGTGGGGCTGAGTTATGCTGTGGTGGTAATCAGTGAACACCAACACAGCAGCACTCATCACCAGCACAGCACCACTCATCACCACAACAGCATTACTCAGCACCACACTAATATCACTCGCCAACACACCAGCATCACTCCACACCACCACAACAGCATCATTCAGCAACAACACAGTATCACTCTACAACGACACAGCAGCACTCATCACCACCACAGCACCATTCATCACCACAACAGCATTACTCAGCAGACAAACGTCACACAAACAGAAAATGCACGCTTTCACCAGGCACACACACCAAAAGCTATCAATGCACGCTTTCACCAGGCATACACACACACCAACAGCCATCAGTGCACACTTTCACCAGGCATACACACACACACACAGCCACCAGTGCACGCTTTCACCAGGCATACACACACACCAACAGCCATCAGTGCATGCTTTCAACAGGCATACACACCACCGGCCGTAAGTGCACGCTTTCACTACATGTTTTAACGTAGCACACACAATAACAGGTATAAAAGCATGCTTTGTTGCTGTTGAGTACTGCAGTAGTGTGGATGAATGAGGCTGTTGTTGTGCTAAGTACAGCTGTGATGGTGTAGAGTGATGCTGTGTTGTTGTACAATGGTACTGTGGGGGTGCTGAGTGATAATGTGGTGTTGCTGCGTGTTGAATTGGTGTGGCTCAGTGATGCAGTTGTTGTGAGAAGTGCTACTCTTGTGGTGCAGAGTTATGCTGTGGTGGTAATCAGTGAACACCAACACAGCAGCACTCATCACCAGCACAGCACCACTCATCACCACAACAGCATTACTCAGCACCACACTAATATCACTCGCCAACACACCAGCATCACTCCACACCACCACAACAGCATCATTCAGCAACAACACAATATTACTCTGCAACGACACAGCAGCACTCATCACCACCACAGCACCACTCATCACCACAACAGCATTACTCAGCAGACAAACGTCACTCAAAGAGAACATGAACAGTGCATACATACTACGTTTAAAAAAAAAATAAAGGTCACAAAACAAATGCCAATGCATAGCGGCGACACGAGCCACATACGGCCCAAAAACGAGCCAAACACGAGCCAGGTGCGAGATAAAACAAAAACAGGGTGCGAGCTCAGGCGAAACTAGACTACAGGATCCGCATACCAAGACGACACAAGCAAACATGAGTCAATGCATGGCGAAGAGATGAGGTAAAGACGAGCCAGTGATAGCAGGAAAAAGGACACTAAGCAGAGACGAGCCGGACACAAGCCAAGTGCGAGCCAAGTCCATAATTACATTAACATCACACAAAGGAACTGTATACAATTTACTGTACAAAATCACAAATGCACTCTTTCATTATATTTAAAAAAATAGCAATTACCTGTTGATCGTAGCAGCTCAGTCAGTGAAATGTAGAGATCAGACAAACGACACACAAAGAGAACATACACAGTGCATACATAATAAGTTTTAAAAAAAATGAAAACATCACAAAAAACACAGCAATGCATAGCGGCGACACGAGCCAGATACGGGCCAAAGACGAGCCAAACACGAGCCAGGTGCGAGATAAAAAAAAAACAGGGTGCGAGCTCAGGCGAAACTAGACTACAGGACCCGCATACAAGGACGACACAAGCAAACATGAGTCAATGCATGGCGAAGAGACGAGCTAAAGACGAGCCAGTGGTAGCATGGAAAAGGACACTAAGCAGAGACGAGCCGGACACAAGTCAAGTGCGAGCCAAAAAATAGCCAAGTCCATAATTACATTAACATCACACAAAGGAAATGTATACAATTTAGTGAAAAACATCACAAAGGCACTCTTTAAATATATTTAAAAAAACAGCAATTACCTGTCGATCGTAGCAGCTCAGTCAGCGAAGTGTAGAAATAAGACAAATGTCACACAAAAAGAACATAGACAGTGCATACATAGTAAGTTTTACAAAAAAAATAAAACATCACAAAAAATAGGCCAATGCATAGAGGCGATACGAGCCAGATATGGGCCAGACACGAGCCAAACACAAGCCAGTTGCGAGATAAAAAAAAAACAGGGTGCGAGCTCAGGCGAAACTAGACTACAGGACCCGCATACCAGAACAACACGCGCAAACATAAGTCAATGCATGGCGAAGATACGAGATAAATACCAGCCAGTGATAGCATGAAAAAGCACACTAAGAAGAAACGAGCCGGACACAAGCCAAGTGCGAGCAAAGAAAGAGCCAAAGCCATGATTACATTAACATCACACAAAGGAAATCTATACAAAAAAGTGTGCAAAATCACAAAGGCACTCTTTAATTATATTGAAAAAATATAGCAATTACCTGTCGATCATAGCAGCTCAGTCAGTGAAATGTAGAGATCACACAAACAACACACAAAGAGAACATAGACAGTGCATACATAATAAGTTTAACAAAAACAAGAAAACATCACAAAAAACACGGCAATGCATAGCGGCGACACAAGCCAGATACGGGCCAAACACGAGCCAAAGACGAGCCAGGTGCGACATAAAAAAACAAGCAGGGTGCGAGCTCAGGCAAAACTAGACTACAGGACCCGCATACCAGGACGACACAAGCAAACATGAGTCAATGCATGGCGAAGAGATGAGCTAAAGATGAGCCAGTGATAGCATGAAAAAGGACACTAAGCAGAGACGAGCCGGACACAAGCCAAGTGCGAGCCAAAAAAGAGCCAAGTCCATAATTACATTAAATTCACACAAAGGAAATGTATACAATTTAGTGTAAAACATCACAAAGGCACTCTTTAAATATATTTAAAAAAATTGCAATTACCTGTCGATCGTAGCAGCTCAGTCAGTGAAGTGTAGAGATCAGACAAACGTCACACAAAAAGAACAGAGACAGTGCATACATAATAAGTTTTACAAAAAATAAAAAACATCACAAAAAATAGGCCAATGCATAGCGGCGATACGAGCCAGATACGGGCCAGACACGAGCCAAACACAAGCCAGGTGCGAGATAAAAAAAAAACAGGGTGCGAGCTCAGGCGAAACTAGACTACAGGACCCGCATACCAGAACGACACGCGCAAACATAAGTCAATGCATGGCAAAGATACGAGATAAATACCAGCCAGTGATAGCATGAAAAAGCACACTAAGAAGAAACGAGCCTGACACAAGCCAGGTGCGAGCAAAGAAAGAGCCAAAGCCATGATTACATTAACATTACACAAAGGAGATCTATACAAAAAAGTGTACAAAATCACAAAGGCACTTTTTAATTATATTGAATAAATATAGCAATCACCTGTCGATCGTAGTAGCTCAGTCAGTGAAATGTAGAGATCAGAAAAACGACACACAAAGAGAACATAGACAGTGCGTACATAATAAGTTTAACAAAAACAAGAAAACATCACAAAAAACACGGCAATGCATAGCGGCGACACAAGCCAGATACGGGCCAAACACGAGCCAAAGACGAGCCAGGTACGAGATAAAAAAACAAACAGGGTGCGAGCTGAGGCGTAACTAGACTACAGGACCCGCATACCAGGACGACACAAGCAAACATGAGTCAATGCATGGCGAAGAGACGAGCTAAAGACGAGCCAGTGATAGCATGAAAAAGGACACTAAGCAGAGACGAGCCCGACACAAGCCAAGTGCGAGCCAAAAAAGAGCCAAGACCATAATTACATTAAATTCACACAAAAGAAATGTATACAATTTAGTGTAAAACATCACAAAGGCACTCTTTAAATATATTTTAAAAAATTGCAATTACCTGTCGATTGTAGCAGCTCAGTCAGTGAAGTGTAGAGATCAGACAAACGTCACACAAAAAGAACAGAGACAGTGCATACATAATAAGTTTTACAAAAAAAAGAAAACATCACAAAAAATAGGCCAATGCATAGCGGCGATACGAGCCAGATACGGGCCTGACATGAGCCAAACACAAGCCAGGTGCAAGATAAAAAAAATAGGGTGCGAGCTCAGGCGAAACTAGACTACAGAACCCGCATACCAGAACAACATGCGCAAACATAAGTCAATGCAGGGCGAAGATACGAGATAAATACCAGCCAGTGATTGCATGAAAAAGGACACTAAGAAGAAAAGAGCCGGACACAAGCCAAGTGCGAGCAAAGAAAGAGCCAAAGCCATGATTACATTAACATCACACAAAGGAAATATATACAAAGAAGTTTACAAAATCACAAAGGCACTCCTTAATTATATTGCAAAATATAGCAATTACTTGTCGATCGTAGCAGCTCAGTCTGTGAAGTGTAGAGATCAGACAAACGTCACACAAAGAGAAAATAGACAATGCATACATACGAAGTTTTACAAAAAGAAGAAAACATCAAAAAATAAAAAGGGCAATGCATATTGGCGACACGAGCCACATACGGGCCAGACACAAGCCAAACACGAGCCAAGCTCAAAATAACAAATAAAACAGGGTGCAAGGTAAGGCTAAACTAGACTACAGGACCCGGATACAAAGACGACACACGCAAACATCAGTCAATGCATGGCGACGATACCAGATAAACACAAGATACAATTTATAAACAAAAAAAATAGGAAAACATACACAAAGACGAACATCGCAATAAATTGTACACAATGCAGAAAAGGCTAATAGTAGGCATGTACATTATTAAATCCACATTCCACAAAAAAAATAGATACAATAAAGTCGAACAACACCAAAAACGCAATATGAAAATATATAACAAAATAAGGAGACTTATCTGTATGTCGCTTCAAAACAGTCCGTGAAGTATAGAAATGTCACAAGCGGTAGCCAAACAGGACCCGGAAAGTGAATAGCTGTAAATGCAAAAAAATAATTTAAAAACATCTTCAAAAATACATTACATCAACAGACAAAAGTTGGTCTTACCTGCAGAACTTCACAAAAGATATACGTAACTGACGTTTACGTCAAAAACGTGCCCCAACCCTGACGTATTATTCAAATACTCCCCGAAAAAAATTAGGATTAGCACTTTCGTCAAATAAATAAACTAATAATATCAGAAAACATTTTAAATAAATAAAATTACAGCTAAAAAGGAAAACACAAAGTAATACACAATACATTCAAAATCAATATAAAAATGTATTTAACCAAAAATTTACTGGTATGTTGCAGCAACTCGCCCATTGAAGTGGAGAAATATCACAATCAGTACACAAAAATTGAATACTTACACATTTCTAAAACATTAAAAGTACATCTGAAACAAAAACATTATTACATTAATTAAAACAAACATAATTTTAGCTTACCGGTCGAATTTCACAGAAAACATCGGTAAGTGACTTTTACGGAGCCAAACTGGAACGGTACAGTGAAAAGCTGTAAATACAAAAAAACAATATAAAATTAACGTCTACAAAGAAAGCAAAACACATTATATCAATAGACAAAAGTTTTTCTTACCTCCAGAACTTCACAAAACATATCGGTAACTGACGTTTACATGAAACACGTGACCCACCCGTGCCGTATTAAAATCAAGTACTCCCCGTATTCAATTATGAATCGCACTTTCGTCAAACAAATAAAGGAGAAATATCACGAAAAAATTATAACAAATGCAATTACAGCTATAAGGCAACACAATAAATAATACACAATATAAAAAAATGGTCGAGAGAAATAATTTAAAAATAATATTTTACCTGTATGTCGCAGCAACTCGGACATTAAAGTGTAGAAATAGCACAAACAAGACAAAAATATTACATACTTAGAAATGTTAGAAATATCAAACATACAACAGTGAACAGCTAGAAATAAAAATAAAAAAAAACATGTAAATCATATACAAGGATCCAAAAAACACATTACATTAACTGACAAAACTTACTCTTAACTGTCGAAATTGGCGGAACAGAGGTTGTAATTTTCGGCAATCTTTCCCCAGACTGGTCCCCCTTATGGTGGCCGTCGTCTATGGGCCAGCCTCCAGACCCGGTCGACAAGGTCAGGAACTTGGGTGTACTGTTTGACAACCGTCTGAACTTCCTGCCTCATGCTAACCAGATCTCTTCCTCTGCCTTTTACAAACTTCGGCTTATAAAAAAAATTCTGCCCTTTTTACCTGAGCATCATGCCAAAACATTGGTAAGCGCCCTGGTCCTCTCCACCCTAGATTACTGTAATGCCCTGTTTCTAGGTGCCCAGGAGAGAGTGCTAGCTAAAATGCAGGCCATCCAGAATGCCGCTGCAAGGCTCCTAGGGCGAATTACTAAATACCAATCGGTCTCACCAACTCTAAGGCGACTTCACTGGCTCCCAGTGAAAAAGAGGATAAAGTTCAAGGCACTATGTTTGACATACAAGGCCTTACATAATGTCGGACCAGTGTTTTTCACTCAAAATTTAATTCCCTACTGCCCATCTAGAACACTGCGCTCCTCCAATTCTTCTGATCTGGCGGTCCCCCGAACCAAAACTGTCAATTGGGGTGATAGGCGGTTCTTAGTAGCTGCACCGAAATTGTGGAATACACTTCCATATTCAATTAAGGCCAGCACCTCTCTCAGGTCCTTTCGAAAAAATCTTAAAACCTGGCTTTTTAACCTCTGATCCTTTTTAACCTTCGTATTTTCTGTCTCCCTGGGTTAACACAGCAGTTCTTTAGCGCCGAGATGCCCTCGGGCCTTCGTTCGCGCTTTAGAAATGTTTCAAATAAATAAATAAATATCGGTAACTGACGTCAGAACAGCAGAGACGGAAAAGTGTTGAAAAGTCACAGACGGTCGAAACAGAACACAAAGAAGGAATACTTAATAAAAAGTATCCCACAAAAATATTACATCAGAAACAAAAACATTACATTCACAGAAAAGGTGTTCTTACCTGCATCACTTGCCAAAAGATATCGCCATCTGACCTTTACGTAAAAAACGTCCCCCCGGTCACACGTATTCAGATAAAGTATTCCACATAATAAACGCGTTACAGCACTTTTGTTAGAAACAAAAAAAATATATATATAACAAAAAATCATACCACATAACAAATAAAGTAGCTTCTATTATATACAAAAAAAGATATAGACTTACACAGAAAATAACAGTCACAAAATTAGCACAATAAAAAAATAACCTACCTGACACTGCGAAATACCCGCAGTTCTGAAGCACAACATGCATGCATTATTGCAGTCTATTATTACATTCAAATTATATACGCAAAATAAATCACAAAGTACATCCTAATAAACAACTTCCCAATGTCATATGCATCAAAACACAACGCAAAAAAAACAATTATACATTTATCAAAAGAAGACCAATACTCTACATACAAAAAGGTAAATACTGTCCATAAATATCAAAAGGACTTAACAAAGAATATAAACATAGAAATATATTACATAAGAAAGTATTAAAAAATGGCACTTCAAATAATCATGTAAAGTCAATAGCTAATCACAAAGTACAGTTCTCAAAATAACACTAATACTCTACATACGCAAAGGAAAATAATACCCATACATATCAAAAGTACATAATAAACGGTATAAACATAGCCATATATTACATAAGTAAGTAATCAAAACATGGCATTTCAAAAAATCATGGTATTTAGAGAGATAATCACAAAGTTCATACAACAAATATAACAAGGTTCGAAAATTTCGGATACACAACACATAAAAAAAAATACCTTGCTATATATTACATTTCAAAACATTACAATTAATAGCACATCCATAGTTTATAACAGTACAAAACTATATACTAAGTACATACGTAACAAATAAAACAGTCGCCATACCAAAAAGTCAAGAATACATCCAAAAAATTAATAAATTTAATAAAAATATAAACACAAGCAATAATACATTCAAGTTAATGTAGGAAATCATATAAAATTTTAATCTTAGCTGTCAAACGGCGCAGCAACAAGAACGGAAGAAGAACACGCCTTTCCTGCACTAAGATTCACACCAATCTGGGAATTTCCCCGTTGACGCACGTCAAACGCAACGCTACGTCACCAAACGTAGCGCTGCGATTGGCTAGAAATTACGTCACAGTAAAAATAAAATAAAAACAAACAAAAGACTAGAACGCTAAATTCCCTTACGTAAGGAACGTAAAGGGAATATATAGCGTCCGCCATTTGGAAATTAAAAAAAAAAAACACAGTTTAAAAACATTAACAACACACATATAATACCAATAAAAATACACACATACACACACAAATTACATTAAAACATAAAATTAATACATGCTAAACACTTACACTCACACAACATCAAATATGCTACATCACATACAAACATCACACCATAAGCATAACGCTTCAACATACAATACACTCATAATGTTAAAGGAAAGCATTACACTTTAACACAACAACACTATTACACACCACCACAACACCATAACAGCACAATTCTGCAACACCAAAGCAACACTCAGCAACAACACAGATACACTCAGGAACACCACAGCACCACTCTGCACCACCACAACATTACACGACACAAAACACCATAAGTCAGCACAACAACAGCACCACTCAGCTCCAACAGAGCACCACTCAGCAAAACAACAGCATCACTAAATGCAACTACAACATCACTTCACAACACCACTGCACTACTCAGCACCACACTTACACAACACAAAACACAAAAAGTCTGCAAAACAACAGCACCACTCAGCTCCAACAAAGCACCACTCAGCAAAACACAGCATCACTAAATGCAACTACAACATCACTTCACACTACCACAGCACTCGTCAGCACCAGATGAGCATCACTCTGCAACACCCCGCCATCACTCAGCGCAACACTAGCAACACTCAGCACCACCACAGCATCACTCACCAACACCCATAAAAAACATCAGCACAACACCATCATCACTCAGCAACACACCAGCAATGCTCAGCACCACCACATTATCAATCAGCAGGCCAACATTAACACTCAGCGCCACAACAACACTCGATTTACAAAAGGGGGTGGTGATGAACAGAGTGTCTGAATTGAGCAGACCACTCTTACCCAGTCCAAAGATCAGGGCTTGATCCATCACCGTTATTTATCTCACTGCCCCATCCCAGCTCAGAACCTGGCTATATGCAAATCAGTCTGTCCCTGGCCCAGTGCATCATGGGAACAGGGCAGACTAAACTACCAAGCCAATTCTTTACCAGAAAGGAGACAAGCTACCGGGGACCGGTTTCTGGCATTTCAGCCGTCTTCGGCCCGGCTTGCTTGAATCCTGATGGAGCAGTGAGAAAGGGACTCATGTCTGAGTATACCCTGCCACACCTATAGTGGCCAAAATCGATTTACAAAAGGGGGAGGTGATGAACAGAGTGTCTGAATTGAGCAGATCACTGGGTGAGAACTTTCTGCTTAATTCAGAGACTCTGTCCCTCACCACCCCTTGTTGTCAACATTAACACTCAGCGCCACAACAGCACCATCACACCACCACTCAACACCACCACAACAACACTCAGCATCACCACTGCATCACTAAGCACCAACAAACAAACAGCACAGCACCACTCAACACCACAAAAGCAACACTGTACACCACCACAGCACCACTCAACAAGAAAAAAAACATTACTCAGCACCAAACCAGCATAAGTCAGCACAACAACAGCACCACTCAGCTCCAAATAAGCACCACTCAAGCAAAACAACAGCATCACTAAATGCATTTACAACATCACTTCACACCACCACGGCACTACTCATCACCTGACAAGCATCACTCTGCAACACACCGCCATCACTCAGCGCAACACTAGCAACACTCACTACCACCACAGCATCACTCAGCACCACCCAAAAAAAATCAACACAACACCATCATCACTCAGCAACACGCCAGCAATGCTCAGCACCACCACATTATCAATCAGCAGGCCAACATTAACACTCAGCGCCACAACAACACCACCACAACACCACTCAACACCACCACAACAACACTCAGCACCACCACTGCATCACTAAGCAACAACTAACAAACAGCACAGCACCACTCAAAACCACAAAAGCATCACTGTACACCACCACAGCACCACTCAACAAACAAAAACTATTACTCAGCACCACCACTGCATCACTAAGCAACAACTAACAAACAGCACAGCACCACTCAAAACCACAAAAGCATCACTGTACACCACCACAGTACCACTCAACAAAAAAAACTATTACTCAGCACCAAACCAGCATAAGTCAGCACAACAACAGCACCACTCATCTCAAAATAAGCACCACTCAAGCAAAATAACAGCATCACTAAATGCAACTACAACATCACTTCACACCACCACTGCACTACTCAGCACCATACAAGAATCACTCTGCAACACACCGCCATCACTCAGCGCAACACTAGCAACACTCACCACCACCACAGCATCACTCAGCATCGCCCAAAAAAAACCAACACAACACCATCATCACTCAGCAACACACCAGCAATGCTCAGCACCACCACATTATCAATCAGCAGCCCAACATTAACACTCAGCGCCACAACAGCACCACCACAACACCACTCAACACTACCACAACAACACTCAGCACCACCACTGCATCACTAAGCACCAACTAACAAATAGCACAGCACCACTCAACACCACAAAAGCATCACTGTACATCACCACAGCACCACTCAACAAAAAAAAACAATTACCCAGCACCACCCCAGCATAAGTCAGCACAACAACAGCAACACTCAGCACCACCACAGCACCACTCAGCACCACACCAGCATCAAAAACTAACAAACCAGCATCACTCTACACCACCACAGCACCACTGAGCAACAGCACAGCAGAAATCACCACCACACCACCATCACTAAGCCCAACACCACCATCACGCCACGACACACCACCATCACTCAATGCAACAACAGCAGCAGTCAGCACCGACACAGCATCAGTCCGCAACACCCACAAATAAAAAATAGCGCCCCCCCAGTATCATTCAGCACTAACGCAGCACCACTCAGTGCCACCACATAATCAATCAGCAGCAACACATTAACAATTTGCACAAAAAACCACTACCACAGCACCACTCAATATCACAACAACTCAAGTCAACACCACCAAAACATCACTCAAAGCAAAAACGATCAACACTCAGCACCGCACCACCATCACTCGGCAACACTACACCACCACTCTGCCCCACTACAGCATCACTAAGCACCACCACAACACCACTAAGCACCACCACATCAACAATGAACACAAGCACAGCACCACTCATAAAATTAAAACATGCAAAAAACTCACACTCACACAACATCAAATCTGCTACATCACACAATAAGCATAACGCACCAACATACAATACACTCAAGTTCAAGTTCAAAAGACCTTTATTCGAATTTCATAAACTTCATAAAAGTACCGATTGCAGCAATAAAACAGTTGTATATAATACAGACAGAAAAAAGAATTTGTACAGAAAAACATTTCATAATATCATAAAAATTCATACAATTACTACAATACACTCATAATGTTAAAGGAAAGCATTAGACTTCAACACAACAACACTATTACACACCACCACAACAACACAACAGCACAACTTGGCACCACCAAAGCAACACTAAGCAACAACACAGATACACTCAGGAACACCTCCTCACCACTCAGCACCACCACAGCATTACACAACACAAAACACCATAAGTCAGCACAACAACAACACCACTCACCTCCAACAGAGCACCAATCAGCTAAACAACAGCAACACTAAATGCAACTACAACATCACTTCACAACACCACAGCACTAGTCAGCACCAAACTTACACGACACAAAACACCATAAGTCAGCACAACAACAACACCACTCAGCTCCAATAGAGCATCACTAAAAAAAACAGCATCACTAGATGCAACTAAAAGATCACTTCACACCACCACAGCACTACTCACCACCAGACGAGCATCACTCTGCAACACCCCGCCATCACTCAGCGCAACACTAGCAACACTCAGCACCACCACAGCATCACTCACTACCATCCAAAACAAGCACTGGCGTTGCCAATAGGACTCGCAGTCGGAAAGTTGGAGCTATTACAATTGCAAATAACAATGACTTTTATTTTTGTTTTCTTTTTCAAAACATAAAGGGCTTTGTCATTTACAGGACCAATAGCTCCAACTTTCCTACTGCGAGACCTATTGGCAACGCCAGTGCTTGGTTTGATAGTTCCACTTGCTCTCTTACAATGCCTTACTAAGTAATTTTTCCCTTGTTTCCCTATTTTCCATATATCTCCCCTGTCTCCCTGCCTTGTACCTTGCCTATGCTTGTGTCGCTGTCTCTCTATTCGCTGTCTCTCTATTTATGGTCTTACCTGGGGGACAGAATTTAGCTGCTTGTACTTGAAGTCCAATAGTCAAGAATGCGGAAACATGCAGCGGGCTTTGGACGAGCCCATTGGTTACCACTGTTTGACTTTCTTGTTGCTCCTTTTTTCTTGCTTTTTAATATAATTATATCTTCGTCTTCATGATTTTTGCTTGTGTGAAACTTCTTTACCATCCTGAATGGATCACGTGTATTCTTCCACTCCTCATATTCAGGGAACGATTTTTTCTTTTGCCTTTAGAGCCCCATGGAAGTGCACATGTTGTTCTTGCCCTCTCCCCTTCTCTCCACGATGCTGCTTCTCCCATCACACTTCCATCCCCTCCTTGTGCTCTCCATGCTCCTCACTCCCCCCCCCACCACCGGGCTGCAAGTGTATCCATGATTCATCCATGCATGCATGGTGGTGAAACAAACAGCCCAAAAGCCTATGTCAAAACAAATGGTAAACAGGAGCCTGCTTAATCAGCTTGCACCTGAGGACACAGCGAGCTCAGCAGTGTGAGGTGCAACATCCAACAGGGAAGATTTGCTGCCTGGCTCCTTAATAACTTGTGGACTTTAACTGTTCCCTGTATTATTTATGTCATCCGGCCTACCTGCAGCATCAGAGCGAGGAGTCCGGTACCTGGGAGTGGATCTCTGCCCACTGTCTGCAGCAGTTCTAGAGGGCAGAATCAGCTTAAGGTACCCTGAAATTCCTGAGGCAGACATTTTGCACGGGTCGAGAGAGCAAGTAATTGTAAATCTACTGCACCTTTTTGCTTTAAGCAAAATATGGCCCCGAATCGAGATTACCGCCCAGTGGAAAAGCACAGACTTTAAATGCCAACATCCCAAAATGAGACAGGAAACCTGGTGGACTATACCCCACAAAGCATCTAGGAATTACATGAGAACGGTGCGTTCGGGGCGGTGAGGAGACATTTGAGGCTTAGAGGAACATTTGTTGTTGACTAGTTCCAGTCCAAACCTCTCTTCATCATGAATAGAAAAGTCAATCAATATATTTAAATGATTATATTTCCCTTTTCCAAAGAAGAAACCTGTCATGGGCCCAAGTGTTGAGATTGAGTGCTAGTGAAGAAGCACATCTGGAAGTCTTGCCTGGAACCTCATTGGATTTTTCAGCGCATATGATGTGTAGCTGAAACTATTAAATGAACAAAATAGCGGCTATGATAGCAATTAATAAACAGAAAATTAAAAAGATTTGCAACATTGTAATGGTATTGATGTTTCAAAATCAGTCTTGTTCTCCAACACTTCCCTTCTTGCCACTTGCTAAGCTGTCTTAGTACCCCAGGAGCCTATATAAGTTTCTAAAGAGGCTGTTCACCCACAAACCTTCAGTTGAACAATAGTGTGTTGGTCCACATTCAGTAGATGGTTCTCTAAGTGTCTTTGCTCTCTGACAGTTCTTGAGGCACCAGCCAGCAGATAAGGCCAGGCTAACTCCCAAAAGCCTGTCTGTGGACTTCATGAGAGAGGTTTACTGCTCTGCACTGTATGCACCGAAATTCCAACAAACTGAACTCTTCCTCTGTAGTTAATACTTGTTTGTACCTAGTTTTAATATACTTTTTTGATTACTTTGAAAAAAGCAGGTTTTCCATTAATTGATCTGAAATGCATTAACTAGCACATTCATCTTGTTACACCTTAACATAACTTTATAATGCAATAGAATCCATGTTAAACATATATGTGAATAATAATTATGCACACTCAAACTATAATTAAGCAAATGTTACAGGTGGGACTTTGCTACCTGAGGACTTTGGCATTACAGGACGCCTGTTGGGAGCGTACACTTGTGGATTCCCTGCCAGCCGGCTCCACACCTCGCCGCACCCGCTCCGCGGGTGCCGCGCCGCCTTGCTGTGCAGAGTGTTGCGTGCTGGACGTTAGAGGAGGAAAGGCGGAACCGGGCAAGGTATACCAGCGGGGCTGCGAGCATAGCAGGGACTCCAACAACCAGGAGTCCCTGCGTGACCGACAGCCAGCTTCCTGTCCGCTCTCCCCGCTGGCCCGCCCACCGGAGGATTACAAAAATCATCTGCCCCGTCTTACTAGCGTGGGACTTTGCTACCTGAGGACTTTGGCATTACAGGACGCCTGTTGGGAGCGTACACTTGTGGATTCCCTGCCAGCCGGCTCCACACCTCGCCGCACCCGCTCCGCGGATGCCGCGTCGCCTTGCTGTGCCGAGTGTTGCGTGCTGGACGTTAGAGGAGGAAAGGCGGAACCGGGCAAGGTATACCAGCGGGGCTGCGAGCGTAGCAGGGACTCCAACAACGAGGAGTCCCTGCGTGACCGACAGCCAGCTTCCGGTCCGCTCTCCCCGCTGGCCCGCCCACCGCCCACCGCCCACCGGAGGATTACAAAAATCATCTGACCCGTCTTACTAGCGTGGGACTTTGCTACCTGAGGACTTTGGCATTACAGGACGCCTGTTGGGAGCGTACACTTGTGGATTCCCAGCCAGCCGGCTCCACACCTCGCCGCACCCGCTCCGCGGGTGCCGCGTCGCCTTGCTGTGCCGAGTGTTGCGTGCTGGACGTTAGAGGAGGAAAGGCGGAACCGGGCAAGGTATACCAGCGGGGCTGCGAGCGTAGCAGGGACTCCAACAACCAGGAGTCCCTGCGTGACCGACAGCCAGCTTCCGGTCCGCTCACCCCGCTGGCCTGCACACCGCCCTCTATGCCCCCTATAACTCAGCACTAACTTCCCGCAGCGCGGGACGCAGTACGGGGCGAAGACCGGGCAAAGAGCGGGCCGTTTGAGGCCGTTAGACGCTGGGAGAGACTGGACTGGGCCATTTTCTTTGGCCCTAACCCTCAGTACTAACTGTACTGTCAGTTCGTTTGTCTGACTAGCCACTATGTCATCCCATGAGTACAAAGATAGGGCAGCCAAGTCCAAACTGAAAAATGGTACACTAGATGACTTTATCACCAGGACCCACACAGCCATTGACACAGAGATTGCTAAAATGCAGCACCGAGTGTCCATTGAATTAGATGCCGCAAGGAGATTGTCACAGGAGTTAGCAGCGGCCAAAAAATCTTCCCTAGGGCCCATAGCCTTCGCAAAAACACCTGATCGTTCACATGGTCCTCCTCCTACCTTGATTGTAACTGAGGCAGATATTCACCAGCCATTAGTACCCACTACATCCATACCAAAGGGGGGGTCACTATCAGTATCCTCTAATTCCCTAAAATCTTCTATGGTCGGGGTAGATGGGGAAGAGAATGAGGGTGAGGGCGGTCCCCTGGGAATGCCGCCAAACCCCAAATCCATGGAACCGGGCGGGGGAAATTCTTGCACCAAACAACGAGGGCCACACAAAAAAAGGAAGCGTAATAACATAACAGCATACGCAAGGAAAAGGGCCAAGATCGCGAAGGCACAGTTATTCACCAAGGCACCATCTTTGCTACCCCTAGAGCCGCTCCCAGTGAGTAACACACAGCCACCTGAACCAAGACCAGAACCCAGCCCGGAATCACTGGTGGTAATTCATGAAAATAATAATCTCGTAATAGAGAATGAAACTAGTGGGGTTCCACTTTGCGTCATAAAAGGGAAAGACGTAGAATTCTTGACTGTGGTATGGGAAACACTCAAAAAGCTCTTAACTCCCATTGAAGTGAAACTTTCACATATAGGATCCCAGTTCTTGGAGATGGAAAAAAGTATTTTGAACCTAGATAAAAAACTAACCCACACACAAGATAAGGACCTTATGGCCAGTCTTGAGAAGCTGATAAAAAGCCTGCTGACTCCCCTGATGGAAAAAACCCAAATCCTTAATCTAAAATTAGATCAACTAGAGTTTTTAACATCTAAAAACACCGCTTTACTGGAGAGTCTTGTAGACAATAGCAAACAACCCATTGCTACTGGTGGTAATAATATTACTTTAGCAAAAAAGGGTGCTAAGAAAAACCAGACACAATCTCAGCAACCGAAAACTGCAGTATCTGCAGATCCTAACGGTATTACCCCTTGTATAGCACCAGCTACTTTATCTAAAACTAAGCTGGCAACTATTGTGGGATCTAAGTTAAACAACTCTATGGTGGTGGCTACACCAGAAAATACAGCTGCCCCAGCCCTGCCAAATGCTGAAGGGAAAGAAACTCCAGTTAGTAAACATCTAGCCCCTAGCAAAACACCCTTGCCTGGTAAACAGATCTATGTAAACATACCCCCTGAGGCTGCCCCGTATATGGCAATTTTGACAGGTGTTCCATTAATTGCAGCGAATAAATATGAGAAAATGGAGGACCTTTTAAATAAAACAAAATTCTGGCTAAATAATAACAGGCCCCTATCCCAAGACACTGCTACAAAAATCCTAAGCGTGCGGAGGGTCCCCTGGGTTGGGCCAAGTAAGAAAGATCTGGAGGGAGATTGCATCCTGATTAACTTTAGAGACATCTGGGTTAAGGATATTATCTGCAGCAAAGCAAGGTTTGGTAGGATAGGGGACATCCAGTGTGTAGGACTCGAATATTTTTACCCCAACCTTTATCATACCGTTTCAAACCCCAACCATCGCGGGTATAGAACAAACTGTAATAATCACTTGGGTTGGGCACACAACCTGAACATGAATCAAGGCACACAAAATTATTGTGCCCCTTGGCATGAGACAAATGGCCCCTTTATGGGACCACCAAGTATGGGTCCTTTTACACAAGTCCCGTTTAACCCACGAAGACCAAGGTTTCAGGGAGAGGAACACCTAGGATGGACCTCAAATAATAATATCCCATTGAGAAACCGTTTTGACCCATTAATGGGTATGGATGGGGTAGACTGACCATCAACTGGGTCTGAGGGCAATGCGCCTATCGCTCTAGATTTGGGAAAGAAGGAAAATATAGGGATAGTCCGCAATGATGACCCAGTGGTGGTGACTGGTGATTGTGATACTGTGAGTACTGGCCCCCCACACGCAGAGAACGATGTTATTTTTGTGGGAAATGCCACTTTGGGTTGTGAGAATTACACACTACTGCCTGGGCAAGACCACTCAAGTACAAAAGATATTCTGGGAAGCACCTATGGGAAACAGGGGCTGTCCTTAATATCTTGGAATATTGCGGGACTCACAGGCAGATTGGAAGATGATGCGTGGCTGGATTATGTGGGAGCCCAGGGAATTTTGTGTTTACAGGAGACTTGGACTAGGACTGCCTGTGACATTGAGGGTTTTCAATCATTCAATGTTTTGGCCGTTCCATCGACATCTGGGAGGGCAAAGGGTGGTATAATGACAGCCTTGTCTATAAAACTACAGAAGTTGACATCCTGCATATCTGGTACTTCCTGAGCCATAAAAGCAAATGAAGTACTTTGTGTCCTGTGTCTATTGTGAAGCTCTCATATGTCAGTGGACAAGCTAAGGGATATATGAAACTGCCAAAAATAAAATGTAGATTATGCCTGTCACAAAAAATCAAAATGGGGGAGGTAGAAGTTTGTGAAGAGTTTACTCAGCTTCCACAATTGTAACATCGGTAATCAAAGGAGAGTGAGCTCTGCTGGTTTTCAGGAGTGGGTGTCTCAAGTGTCAAACCAAAACCCTCAACCAATCTTTGCCACTGGTGGTGTAAGTAATCACTACTATGGTATCTTGTTGGGTGGTGTCATCATTGGGTTTCGCACCTTGGTACTGAAGGGATGGATGAGGATGACCTAAGTTGGGACGCTGGGGGCCTACAAGTGGCAAGTTGCCATGATGCTCCCGCCTCACCCGATACCTATAAGGCAGATCGAAGAATATGAGAAGCCATAGGCTCAATAAAAGCTGACATATCTTTCCGAGTGAATTAATCGTAACCAAGACACATAAGTAAAAATGCACATGTCCACAATATTCAACTAAAAGTTACCCGATAATCTTGTAATTTGGTCCTGACAAAGGCCTAAACGCTCACAGGCAGTAGAGACCGAAACATGTTAACCATTCACATGTGATGATAAGGACTATTAACACATTCAAACAACCACTAATTTACCTTCTAAACTTACCCCTATATACCTCACTTGTATTAAAAAATCCATTTTAGGAAATAGGAGGTAATTTTACACACCACGACATGTATCCAACCAGTTTTTTACCTCAGAAGGAGGCGGTACTCACCTATGGAAGAGAGTGCCTCGGTGCGAAACCCAATCATAATGCCGCCCAACAAGACACCATAGTGGTGATTACTTACAGCACCAGCGGCAAAGATTGTTGAAAGGTAAAGGGGGTGAACGGGGGAATCAGGCGCACAAGGCTGTGTGCTCCCACGTTTATGATTCCAAATGTAGGTAGTGCTCTTACCTTATTTTGTGTAGGCAACAATGATATAGCATGTTGTAACCATAGCCACACTTTGGGTGAACCAGAAGCGACTGGTCAATTAGACATTTGAGTGGGAGGCATATGCAGTAGGTTGGATAGATACATATTTTTTTAACTTACAGGAGGTGTTACAAGACACATATACATTTACTTTATATTTGACTGTAAATAAGTCTGGAATCATCAGACAAGATAAAACACCACACGAAGTATGTGCTGTGATGTTATTTTATGACAGCACTGAAGGCATGGGACATAATTGTCACACATGATTTCCATTTATTTGAATTTTCCCTCATCCAGACCACGCCAAGATATTCGGGTATTTCTCTTGATATTCTAGCCAGATTAGGACTAGATTGCACTGTCTTTTTCCATTTCACAATAACATGCATGGGGATATAACTATATACTTACATCTCCTTGATGGCAGTGACTATTATAAACACTATGATATGACTTGATGTAAATATGATACAATGCATGCATTGTTTGTTTTATCCGTCACAGTTATTATGTAAGGAATAATTCCCCTAATGAACGGCGGCTCTTAGAGTGACAGTGAGGTGCCTCTGGGCTTTCAAAGAATGTGGCGAACCAAGTCTTGGGTATAATACCATCACCAGTGGTTTGGTGTTACTGATATCAATATGTGCATATGGAGACAATGTTGTATTTATTGACAATTCCAGCCCTGAAGAAGGCAGAAGGTGACTTAAACCCAAAGACAAAACACGTGTTGGCTGGTGTGAGGCTGATTTACATTATATCACCAGATTAAAGTGAAGACTTGATGAAAAGAGGACAACAATCAGACGACTATTACTTTATCTATTTTTTGACAAAATTGGTGTTTGTGCTCAGGGCACAGGTTAATGATTGGATGAGGGTTTTGGGTCAACACTTGAAACGCAGAGGGGAAGATTTACAAGTAAATTCATGCAACGCAGCCCCACACAGCTGTGCTGAATTCCATGACAGTGTGGGAGCAGGAGAGTGCCATATCTTCAGAGATATGGCTCTCTCTTCCTTTTAACCTTCCACTGATTTCAGCTACTGTGCACCACGCGCACACCTTATCGCCATAGCACTAAAGTGTGTGCATTAGTCTAGCATAGGTTTTGTACAGGAAGGGTACAAAACACGATGCCCAGACACAATGCAAGTTTTTCCCACTTTGTATGCATGCTGTACAGTGCAGCACGTATGCAAAGTCAGGAAGCATTTCTCCTTCCTTGCACCTACTTGAGGGCACAGTTTTCTCACGCTATAACCAATCTACTTTATTTAGTAAATTGCATTTAGCATGAAAAACCTTGTGTGGTTGCATGGGAATGCCCAGGCTCCACCCTAGTTACGCCCACATGGCGCAAAATAATGCAAACCAGCGCTCTGCGATGCTTTGCATTACTTTTCCATTTTTTCCTGCACTAAACAAGCTTAGCGCTGGAAAGTAAATAGAAAGAAAATGCCCTCTGAACAAAATAAGAGAATATTATTATATTCATTAGGTCCACAAGGGCTTATGGTTCAATCTCAAATTACAAAGTCTGTTGTTGTTGGTGATCATGTTTCTAATGATGCCATTCTTGCTCTTGACAGGTATTTCACACAAAAAGTGTGTATAGGTATTATCAGTCACAATTTGTTTTCAAACGAAACAAGGAAAGAATGAATCCATAAATGAATACATGGCTGAGTTAAAACAAAAATAGCCTTATTACACTATCAGGCACATGCATCAATGTTGGCTTTTGCAATTCCTTGATTGCGTTTTTCAAGGAATCGCAATTAAGGAATCGCAAAAGCCTATGCATGTAGAAATTGCTTAAAAAATAGTGATTTCTAAACATTCCTTAATTGCGACTTGCAAATTACGAGTCGCAATTAAGGAATACCTCCCCATTCATTCCTATGGGCCTAGAGACCCATAGGAATGAATGGGAAGACATTCTCAATTTGCGAATCTTAAGTAGAGAATCGCAAATTGAGAATGCAATTTCAAGGGTGCCAGGGTGTCAAAAGGACATCCTGTTACACCCCTGAAATTGATCTGTGCACATATGTTGCTCACACACATGCCCTAATGGCATGTGTGTGAGCAACATGAAACTTTGAAAAATGCCCAAAAGTGCATTTTTCAAAGTTTTTGAAAATTACCATGAAGTTCAACTTCATGGTAATTTGCTCCCCCTATTAGCGAAATCGCTCATTTTTTTACTTTAATGCATTGCATTTAAGGAACCGCAACATGCGATTCCTTAAATGCAATTGCAATTTGAGATTTCACATTCAATTGCGAATTCTCAAATTGTGAGGGACTTGACCCTTGATGCATCGCAAAAGCTAAGTTTTCGATCGCAAACGGACGATTTTTGGGAATCGCACCGCTTACGATTGCAAAAGGCTTTGATGCATGTGCCTGTATGATCTTATTAGGGACCAATTGGTTATGTATGCTAGTAATCCTGCTATTCAGGAATGGTTGTGGGTTAATGGTGATGCTGCTTTAAATGACGTGCCAGCCATTGTGCAAAATGCTGAGGTGTCAAGTAGGTGTGCAAGAGGTGAGTGAGTGTGAAACGGTGGGGAAACTTCAGAATAAAAACAAGAATTTAGTAAACCCATGCAGCAAAACAAAAGTGTAGTAACTTTGGTGCTATTGAACATTTTATGAAAGTGTGTAGAAATGGAAAAAACAATTTAACGTGTGAGTGATATGGCAAATGGAAAAGATTTAAATACGTAGAAGTGGGATGATGAGATCTGTAATAATTTGGTGAGTCTTTGTGGCAGTTGCTCTTATAAATTGAGGAAAGGTCTACAAAGAACAAACCAAAGTGTTGGATGACAACTGGTGGTGTATCCTTAAAAATGTTTGTGGATTCAGGTTCACTATACAACATTATTAATGAGGATATGTGGAGTGAAAAAGAATCCTGCTATTTAGCAATGGTTGTGGGTTAATGGGGATGCTGACATTAATCCAGTAGGTTACAGAGGAGAAGGAGTTGATATGGTAGTTTTCAGGCGGTTCACTTTCAAATTCCAAAATAGACGTACTTGTGGTAGACTGTATGTGTCAAAGAAGGGACCTCATGTTTGGGTTGATTTGACCAGAAATATACATATTATACTTGATCCAAATAGTGAGGAACAAGTGTTGGTAGTAGATGAAGGCATGCACATTGGTGAGGACATGCTCTGAAGGTTTCTGGAAATCTTTAGTGGAAATTTAGGAAGCTTACATGGATTCGAACATAGAATTCTTTTGAAGAAAGACACAAAACCTAAGGTACACACAGTAAGGAACATTCATTTTATGATTCGGGAGGAAGTCTCTAAAGAGTTAGGGAAGCACGTCTATTTAGGTAGGTGTGATTGAACCCATAGAGGCATCAGATTGAGTTTCTCCATTGCTGGTGGCTAGACGGAGCAATGGCAAACTCAGGCTGTGTGTCACCTTAAGCCATTTAAGCGACAGCATAATTGTAGATCAATTCCCTCTACCACAGATTTCAAGAGATGGTAACATCTCTGAAGGATGCAAAATATTTCTCGACTATTGATTTATCATAAGCTTACCACCAGATTTCTTTAACGCCTGATTATAGGAGACACACAACATTTATCTCTCCAGGAGGATGTTTCCAATTTAAGCGTTTGCCATTTGGCTTAGCGTCTGCAGCAGCAGTTTTGCAATGCTTATTTTCTCAAATGTTTGGCAGTGATGGTGGGGGTAAAAAAAACTTTCAGGGTGACGTTCTAGTCCTTGGACACAACAAGAAAGAACATGATGACAGGTTTGTGAAAGTGCTTAATATTGTAGAAACAAAGGGTTTGTCTGGAGTTTTCCAAGTCAAATTAGCTGAGAACAGTGTAACTTACTTGGGTCATGTGATAAGTGAGGATGGAATTAAACCTAAACCATCTTTAGTATGAGCAGTTGAGGAAGCAACTCTACCGACTGGTACAGACAATGTACAGTTGTTTTGGGGTGAGCAGAATAGTATGCAAAATACATTTCAGGGTTTTCAAAGAAAACATATCACATTAGGCAAATATTGTAAGGCAAAAACAAGTGTAAATGGTCTGACCAGCGTGAAGCAGATTTCCGTACTATTTAAAACTGATTTTGCTAAGGTATCAGCTTTGAAATGTTTTGATCCAAATCAGTGCTTAATTTGTTAAACAAATGAGAGCTGGGGCCCTCGTCAACAGGCCACCGCATTTTGCACCACTCACTGCGACTGAACTTACAAAATTGCGGCCCATCACACTGCTACAAGTGGGACAATTCAGACTGTTTGAGGCCTCCAAAGCTTTAAGAATGGCTTGGGTGGCAGGTATTAGTTGTTTTTAATGGATATTGAATGAATAAACAACTGTTTTTCTGCTGATCTTTAAATTACACAAACAGCACCAACATGTGCCAGGGCAGGCAATTAACTGGCGATGCCAAGCACCGGAAACCACTGGCTTATATTAAACACTGATCCGAATGCTGACAGTATTATTACAATTGATTCTAGCAGTAAAGGTTTTGGTGCAGTTCTAACTCAAATTTATAAACAAGGGAAAGAATATGTAATTACATATGCTTCAAGGTCATAGTCGCGTTCTGAGAAGAAATACCCAATCATTGAGAGTGAAACATTAGCTTGTGCATGGGCTTTGGATCATTTTAGAGCATTTGTTTGAGGCTAACCTTGAATTAGCTGTTGTGATCATAAACCTCTAGTTCATATTTTAACTACTAAGTGCACCGTTAGTGCATTTGCTAGATTGGCCAGGTTATCTATGTGCATGCAAGATTAAAAATACAAGGTGGTGGATGTGCCTGGCAGTGAGAGTGTTGTGGCAGTTTTTTGTCAAGAATGCCACTTTACGTGGAAGAATGTGAAAATGATTGGTAGAATGAATTTCAGGTTGCATTGGTGGCACACCAGCTGTTAAAAGGCAAAGGAATGTAAGGCGGAATATGAGAAAGACAACGTTTTGTAAAACATCATTACATACTTGACTGGTGTGTCACTAAAGAAAGAACCAATGGAACAAACTGTTAGATGGCCCTTTTGGATAGGTCTGAGTTATTGGCAGAAAATGGTACAATTTTGAGAGAACAAAGAGTTAGTCCTCCACATACCTTAAGGGACATGGTAATTAGTTGAAGCCATAGGAGGCATTCAGGAATCACTAGAGCAAAATCAATTATTAATGTGTGGTGGAACGATTCCTGAATCTCCATGAGAAGCTGTTGATATAGATTTTGGGGGTAGGCTATTGGGAGTCCTTAGAAGCATACTTTTGCTCTTATTGTTTTCTCGTTGGCCTATTGTGCAGGTTGTGGATAAAGCAGATACTGGTTCTGTTTGGAGTTCCATGATCAGATTTTTACATCAAAGGGAATTCCAGCTTCCATTTTTCCATCTAGAATTCAGTTTGTTTCAACTGAAGCAAAATGCTTCTTTGAACATATTGGTGTAAAACATAAAAAAACCTCTTTATATAATTCTAGTGACAATGATATGGTGGAGAGGGTTGACAGATAATCAAGGGAACCATATAGTCGGCCATGGCAAGCAATGAGGATTGGATCACTCAGCTTGGAAGAATGGTGTGGCCGTATAGAGTCACAAGTTAGGACGCAACTGGATTATCTCTTTTTGTCATTATTAGAGGAATCCTAGGACTAAATTTACTGCCTTTTACATCTGTCTCTCTTCCCTGTCACCCTCTTCTATCCTCTGCCTTTCTTGCCATCTCTCTACCCCAATTTCACAGTTTGCTTTCCCCCAGTATTCTCTCCAGCTTCCCCCGCCCTGAATTGTTTCCTTCTCCTGTCTTTGTCTTCTCCTTACTTCCTCCTTTTTTCCTCTTGGTCTGTCTTCTTATCTCAGGCTTCCCATCATTTATGTCTCCTTCTACGATCTGCTCTTTTCCTCCTATTACCTTGCCCACTTCTTCTGCTGTCTCTGCCTCTTCCTATATCCATGGATCCCTGGGTCTTAATGCCTCCTATTCATGGCTCAGACGTCATCTTCCCTTTCTTAATGTTGTCTTCTGTTTATCTCTCTCTATGTCTCCAGGTTTCCTCTCATCAAAACTCCGGTGTTCTCTTTTCATACCTCTCTTTTTGTCCTCTATTACATGTTTTTGATAGTTCCACTTGCTCTCTTAGAATGCCTTACTAAGTAATGTTTCCCTTGTTTCCCTATTTTCCATATATCTCCCGTGTCTCCCTGCCTTGTATCTTGCCTATGCTTGTGTCGCTGTCTCTCTATTTATGGTCTTACCTGGGGGACAGAATTTAGCTGTTTGTAGTTGAATGCGGAAACATGCAGCAGGCTTTGGACCAGCCCATTGGTTACCACTGTTTGACTATCTTGTTGCTCCTTTTTTCTTGCCTTTTAATATAAATTATATCTTCGTCTTCTTGATTTTTCCTTGTGTGAAACTTCTTTACCATCCTGAATGGATCATGTGTATTCTTCCACTCTTCATATTCAGGGAACGATTTTTTCTTTTGCCTTTAGAGCCCCATGGAAGTGCACATGTTTTTCTTGCCCTCTCCCATCACACTTCCATCCCCTCATTGTGCTCTCCATGCTCCTCACTCCCCCCTCCCCCCCACCGGGCTCGTCTTTTCTTCCCCCATCCCTCCTGACCTGCAAGTGTATCCATGATTCATCCATGCATGCATGGTGGTGAAACAAACAGCCCAAAAGCCTATGCCAAAACAAAATGTAAACAGGAGCCTGCTTAATCAGCTTGCACCTGAGAACACAGCGAGCTCAGCATTGTGAGGTGCAACATCCAACAGGGAAGATTTGCTGCCTGGCTCCTTAATAACTGGTGGACTTTAACTCTTCCCTGTGTTATTTATGTCATCCGGCCTACCTGCAGCATCAGAGCGAGGAGTCCGGTACCTGGGAGTGGATCTCTGCCCACTGTCTGCAGCAGTTCTAGAGGGCAGAATCAGCTTAAGGTACCCTGAAATTCCTGAGGCAGACGTTTTGCACGGGTCGAGAGAGCTAGTAATTGCTAACCTACCCCACCTTTTTGCTTTAAGCAACATATGGCCCCGAATCGAGATTACCGCCCAGTGGAAAAGCACAGACTTTAAGTGCCAACATCCCAACACGAGACAGGAAACCTGGTGGACTATACCCCACAAAGCATCTAGGAATTGCATGAGAACGGGGAGTTTGGGGCAGCGAGCAGATATTTGAGGCTTAGAGGAACATTTGTTGTTGATTAGTTCCAGTCCAAACCTCTCTTCATCATGAATAGAAAAGTCAATCAATATATTTAAATGATGATATTTCCCTTTTCCAAAGAAGAAACCTGTCATGGGCCCAAGTGTTGAGATTGAGTGCTAGTGAAGAAGCACATCTGGAAGTCTTGCCTGGAACCTCATTGGATTTTTCAGTGCATATAATGTAGCCTAAACTATTAAATGAACAAAATTGCGGCAATGAAAGCAATTAATAAACAGAAAATTAAAAAGAATTGCAACATTGTAATGGTATTGATGTTTCAAAATCAAGTCTTGTTCTCCAACACTTCCCTTCTTGTCACTAGCTAAGCTGCCTTAGTACCCACAGGAGCCTTTATAAGTTTCTAAAGAGGCTGTCCACCCACAAACCTTCAGTTGAACAATAGTGTGTTGGTCCACATTCAGTTGATGGTTCTCTAAGTGTCTTTGCTCTCTGCCAGTTCTTGAGGCCCCAGCCAGCAGATAAGGCCAGGCTAACTCCCAAAAGCCTGTCCGTGGACTTCATGAGAGAGGTTTACTGCTCTGCACTGTATGTACCGAAATTCCAACAAACTGAACTCTTCCTCTGTACTTGTTTGTACCTAGTTTTAATATACTTTTTTGATTACTTTGAAAAAAGCAGGTTTTCCAATAATTGATCTGAAATGCAGTAACTAGCATATTCATCTTGTTACACGTTAACATAACTTTATACTGCAATAGAATCCATGTTAAACATATATGTGAATAAAAATTATGCACACTTAAACTATAATTAAGCAAATGTTACATGGTATGTATGTGCAAACACTACTAGTAAACTTAATGTGTTTATACATGCAAAACAAATCCAATAAACGAATTCAAATAAATGAATATATGAACTGCAATGGGGAATACATAAGCAGAAAACTCAAATATAATATAATATAATATACCAAGAACCTTCTTTCCTGCTGACCCCATCAGAACCTGAGGCTTGCAGCTATTTGATGTCAGAGTACAATTCAATGTCATGTGTCCCAGAAACTCAGCAGCATTTCTCGTTAATGTTGAAGGAAAATCAGGCACCAGCAGGTTCACATTTGAATTGTTGCCCCCTGGAAGCTCATGTTAAATGCTTCTGGGGGTTTTCTGAATTGCGGCACTAACACAACAAGATAGTGTATTATTGCACACCGTCAGAGAATAACTTAATTGCTTCACCCCCTTCCAACTCTGATTCAGGATTGTTTAGAACAAAACCTTGTTAACAGGAAACTCTCATGAGCCTGGGGATAATGCTTGTTTCACTGGTGAATACGGTGTGTGATTGTGTTGCTGGAGTCCCTGCTGCTTTAACTGTGTGCTCCCCCAGTTACCACGAACCCTGTAGCTTCTATAACAGGCAGCACTTGCATTGTTGTAACCCTGCCTTGATTTCCAATGAGAGCTACCACCTTTTACATGCACTCTTTCAATAAGGGCTCTCTGTAGGGATACATTCAAATATTACTTCGTCAACAATGATATCATATTATTGGACAGGCCCTAATTTTTGGGGAAAGCAGTTATTTCATAATTAGAGCTCCCGGTTATATGGTATTTATTTTTTCAACATTTCCGTCTTTTTTGGCCATTTTATCTGTGTTTATCCACATTTAATTTGTGTTTTGTGTATAAATGAAGTTGAAAAACTGTACATTTCCATATTTATTTAACTGATAGGCGCGCACTCATACTTTGATGTCTATGGTGTTTTAGCTATTTAAGCTGCCAAATACTACATAACAATGCATCTACTGGTAAATACTAGCATTATACCATAAATGTATGTTGACATATGCTGTTATTTAAATAAATGTTGTCCTGTTTTTTAATTTACCTTGCTGTCTATAGGCTCAGCTGCTGGCCTATAATTCATCATACAGCATGGAGAGTCACTTTAAAGGAGCACAAGTTACTGTATTTATCCACTTTTAAAAATCAATACAGACAGAAAACCCATAGTTTTCTGTCTGTATTTATATGTAAAAATCTGTAAAAACTAAAAACAGGGAGCCTTATTCATAATGTGTTGCACACATATTCACTTACTCATACATCTAAGTCTCTACCTAAATGCAGCACGTTCTGACATTGTTTTCTAGCAAATTTGTTGGACAAGGTTCTGTGATAACAAAACCAGACTATAGCTGGCACAGCACCAGTCCTGTTCAATACATTTATATTATTTTTTTAACGCAGTTTTATTGATTTTTCAAAAGAAAGTATGCTGGGATTTACACACCATAGTTACAGTATGTGACAGGTCAAATAAAGACATTCCCAGAGGGTCCATACATGGTAACAGTAGGTTGCAGCTAAATTGGAGTTTTATGACCATAGTTTAAGTGGCGGCATCTCCCTATGATTACAGGTCGGGCTTCCACCAGTCTCAGGTGGAGTACATGGGGTTTAGTGGGCCACCCAACCAGTCTATCTACCTGCACCATATTATACTCCATAAAAAAATTGTGTTTAGTTCTGTTCCTGAAGGATACGCCATGGCCCCCAGATCTTTTCAATCATATTTTTGTCGCTGAAATAATAGTTGAGTTTATCCTGTTGGAGAACCCTTATTATAATAGTGTTGAAGAATGCTAAAGGGTTGGAGTCTGTCCATAATGCTGGCCAAATTTCCGTGAGCGACTTAAATGTAGCGTTCCAATGGCACATTAATCTTACTGTGTCTATTCTGTATAGTTCCCTGTATAGTATAGTATAATGGACTCTTTAGCTGGAGGTGCAAGCATTACAGTATCAGTGAGTCTGTGCTCACTTGGCCTTGTTGTGCCCTGAAAAGGCCTTAAACATAGGCTTAAATGCATCAACACCTTTGTGTGGGAGCATGACCACATATTTTCAAGGATATAAAGTCTAACAAGACTGGAGGATATTGCATGGCAACCTTTGGGATTTCATGGACCGACTGATTGCCATGCTACCTGTAGGTGGAACCACACGTTAAAATTGAGAAGTGGACTCCTTTTCCTAGAGAACGAATGAGTAAAATGGAGAAAGTGCAATTGGACTGGTTTTGTTATTATAGATCCGTGGCCAATACATTTTCTAGGAAACACTGTTGGAACATGCCACAATCTGATAGAAATGTTGATGTTGGGACGAGTGAGTGTGTGTGCAACACATTATAAAATAATTGCTTTTCCGAATATTACAGCCTGTCCTATAATATGATATTATCATAGACAAAATAATATTTGAATTTATCCCTCCGGAGAACCCTTATTGTAATAATGTTTGATGCCCTGGTTCTGCTAGGACTACATCAGCTTCCAGTTTGTGAGCTTTAGCCTTTTACATGCACAGTAGGATGTTACCAGCGAAACTATCTTATATGCCCACAAACGGTGTGTGCTTGTTTAACGAAGCATCCATGTAACTGACTAGTATGATATAAAACTAACAGTGACTATTTCGTTTAAGGCTCAACTCCTGTTAGACTTGGCCCTTTTTTTTTAAAAAAAGGGGACCCGTATATATCTAACTAGTAGCCCGTCCCGACGTTGTCCGGGTATGAAATATCAGGTAGCGTTTTAAATGGTGTAATGAGGACTTTTAAAAGCATGAAGTGGCACAATAGTTAGGCATGTGTATGCATATACTGTATGCACCTCGGAATAATAAGTATTTGCTGATGTCTTTAGTGTGTATTTACTCCACTGACGTAGGTAAGCGTGTGTGAAAGTGCAGTCATTTGTAAAGTTATTGTCCCCGCAGGCACGCTGAGTAGCTTCAGCCCCTGCTTGAGGGCCGGCTCCAGTTGTGGTTGATGTTGTGCTTGTTGTGTAAAGTTGTTGATGCAGAGAGTTGAGTGGGTGAGAGCGCGCTGGAGACGATGCGCTGCTGTGAAAGTGCAGTCAGTTCAAAAGTTATGGTCCCAGTAGGCACGCTTAGTCGCGTCAGCCGCTGCCTGACCTGACACGCCCCCATCAGAAGGCACAAACGGCATTCGCCCCAGTATGTCTGACACGCCCCCAGCACAACGCACACAGTGCATTCGCACACAGTATGTGTGAAAAGCCCCTAGCACAAGGGTCACGCTCACAAGTGAACGGCTATTTACCATGCCTCCAGCTGAACGCAGACGCCCAAGGAATGCGTACGCCCAGGTGCGCTATTTGCACCATGATTTAGGAATGCGGCGCGATTGCTGCCGGCTGATTGCCACGCCCATTGGCCATGCCCCTTGCTCCCGCGCAATTGCCGTGCCCATTAGCCTTGGCCACGCCGCCAGCACAACGCACACATTTGGTTTCCACACTCCAATCCAATCCAATCCAAAAATTCTTTATTTCGGCCATTTGAGACCATAAAAGATTCATTAAAAGCATTAAAAACATTTAAAACACATCCGACATACAATAAAAACATGACATGGTACATTTCATAGTAGTTCATTTCCCTGGAGAGTCTGGGAATGAGGAGCGATTCCAATACAATTCATATCACTATTCAGTCTTTTGGTATTTTTCCCCTTATCTGCCACATTGCCATTATAAACTTGCAAACTGCACAGACTATATGGGGGAGGGTACCTGTCTTCAGTATTCTGTATGAATGTAAATAGTTTCTTATGCCCAAGTTCCTACACAATGGCACTAGCCAGTATTTCCTCGGTCTAGTGTAGGCCGGGCAAAAAAACAAAACGTGAGTTTCTTCCTCATCGTACTTATTGCACCCAGGACAGATTTTATCATCCCGCATTGCCCATTTGCAAGTGAAGGTTTTCAGGGGCAGGGTGCCTAGCCTCCATTGAATGAACAGTTTCCTTGCCAAAATAGGAAATATAATGTCCATAAAACCTTCAAAATGATAAGAATTTTTGGAATCCAAGAATTGTTCAGTCAGGGTGTCGATTTTGGGTGCACACACAAGAGAGACTAGACTTTTCTCCTTGAATATTTCAACCAGCCTTTTGCGTGGGACCCTTTGGCAGCCTCTTTCAGGAACCTCCCATAACTCAGGAAGTCCCAAACGATGAAGTTCTCTCTTGATAAAGGCCAACCACTGGATTCTGTCGCACTGGTTAAGATTCATGACGTGCTTAAGGTCTTCCCTGTAATGTGCAAGTTCGCCAGTGGACCAGAGCCTGTGCCAGAATCTCAACGGTTTTAGTTCCAATTCGTTCCCTATTGAAGGGAGCCCCAGATCTAGTCTTAGGGGTAGCACAGGTGTGCCTTGCGGAAGAACCAAAAGGTGTCTGAGGAAGTTATTTTCTACTTTGACAAGTTTAGTCCCGGCTTTGTGACCCCACAACTCACTACCGTAAGATGCGGCCGCTTTGGCTTGTGATTTATACATCTCCACAGCTGGACTGATGGGTTTAAAGGTTGATGTATTTGCGACCTTCAGAATTGCCCCCGACAATTGAGACAGCTTTCACCGGGATCTGGCTATCTGAGGGCCCCATGATAAATTCTTGTGTAGAGTTACCCCCAGATACTGGAACGTTTTTACCCTTTCCAGCCTTGCAGAACCCAGTGTTGGATTAGGCCTAGTTGTAAAGGAGGGATTAAATATCATGAATTTGTTTTGTTCTGTATTAATCTCCAGACCGTGTTGCCTGCAGAAAACCCCAAACCCATCTAATATCCGTTGGATCGTCATCGGGGATTTGGAAAGCAGGAGGGTATTATCGGCAAACATGATAGCCGGTACCCTCCTGCCTGCCAGCAGGGGTGCGTCGTTGTCCCTGACATTGTCAAGATGGACTATGACACTGTTAACAAAGAGGCAGAACAGGGTCGGCGCAAGAACGCAACCCTGTCTTACCCCTCTAAGAACTGAGAACCTAGAGGACAATGCTCCATCCCTCCCTCACCTAACCTGAGCAAAATTGCCTTCGTGGAGCCTAATTATAGCATGCAGTAGTTGAGAAGGAACGCCCAGCTCCTTTAGAACCTCCCATAGTTTCTTAAGGGGAACCAAGTCAAATGCGGACCTCAGGTCCACGAACACCATGTACAGACTCCCCCCCTCGATCCTCACTGTTTTCCAGTAGAGGAGGACGAGGCGGAAAATCTGATCCATGGTGGATGTGTTTTTCCTGAAGCCCGCCTGGAGAGGACTAAGAATCGCGTTGTCCTCCATCCAGTCTAGAAGGTGGTCCAGGAGATGGTGAGAAAATAGTTTTTGGGGTACATCTATGAGGCTGATCGGCCTGTAGTTGGCTGGGAGCAGAGGAGAGCCCTTTTTGAAAATTGGTACTATCTCTGCCCCCAGCAAAGTACAGGGGATCTCCATGCCTCCCAGGATGGAATTAAAGAGTATTAGGAGGTACGGGCCCCAGATCTCTGGATGGTATCTAAACAGATCGCCGGGCAATCTGTCGAGTCCCGGGGCCTTCCTCAACGCCAGTCTCTCTATGGCGCTAACTACCTCACCCAATGTAAATTCTAATCCTGCTGCTGAGTCATTTGTAATATCAAGGGCCACCTCATTAGCAAATTCAGGATTATCTTGGTACAATTTACTAAAATGGGATTCCCATACCAAGGCAGCGATGTTTGGCTCCACTGCAGTTTTTGGTTCTCCTGAGCCAGTGTTAACCAGAGACCAGAATGTTCTAGAGTCCCTCGTTTCTAGTACTAGGGAGAGGTCCTGCCATCTATTCCAGTCCCATTCTGACTTTGCTTGTGCCATGGCTTCCCTGTATTTGTGTCTAAGCAAAGCAACCTTATCCTTATTAGTGCCAGATTTTATTGTAGAGATCACCTCGGTATTGATCTTTTTACAGGTGGAGTTATACCAAGCTGAGGTTCGAGTCTTTTTCTTCCTTGGCACCACCACCGGATAAAAAACCTCTCCTAAAGTTCCCACTAAATCTGTGTGAATTTGGGCTATTTTCTGGTTAAAATCTGTGGCTCTAGGTTGGCTAATCAGTCAATCTATTTCGTCTAGCTTGGGGAGTGCTAATTCATAGATTTTAATTATGCTCTCTTTTGAATTTACTAGTTTCCCCCATCTTACCCTGCGTCTGTTGGTGCTAAGAACCAGGTTCCATAGGTCTTCTCTGGGGTCAATAGATGACGACCCTACAGCAGGAACGGGGTGAACCATATCTAGACAGAGGGCATTATGGTCGCTGTCTGATCTTTCTATAACCCTAAAATCCTGGACCTTGGACAACAAACCTGCATCTACAAAAATGTAGTCCAGGCGCGATTCGTGGTCCTTTCTGTTAAAGGTGCACATCGAAGGGGTATCAGACGGGGTGCGCCCATTGCAGGCCCTCAGGGCAAAGGGCAAAGTTCAAAGTCAGGGACATAATCGGCACTGCTAGAGGGGACCATGATTTAGGATGAGGGGATTGGCATGGAGGGATCCCCCAATAGTCGTCTTCAGCAGTTAGGGCGGCCTCCTTCAAACCTTCGAGGGGTTCAAAGTGGCAGTTAAAGTCTCCACCCATCAATATCTTACAGTCGGCGGGGAGTTGACCCAGAAATTATGAAAGATCATCCAAAGTGGGTGATTCCTTGGACGCACTGACTGGGCGTGAGCACACATTAGCAATTGCCAGATGGAAGGCATTGGGCCATTTAACGAGAACACATTGTATGTCCTCCGAGAAAGTAGGTACTATCTCCGCATTACAGCCAATGTGACTAGCCACCCAGACAGCTAGTTCACCAGAAGGCCTCCCTTTGCCATTCCACTTAGCGTTGATGTAGAAGGTTGCGTAGCCTGCTCTAAGGAAGGGTTCTCTAGCCCAAGTCTCCTGAAAGAGACAGATGTCGCTGCTACCTAATAGGGAAGCCCAATCATTTGTGTCTAATTTGTTGGCAATACCTGCCACATTCCAGGAGAGGACCTTCATGGGTCCTGCGGGAGTCTTAGATACCGTCCCCCTGGTCCTCTCAGCGGCGATACCTAGTGATGGTAGTTCAGACCTATCTGGTAATATTCCCAGATCTGATGGAGCTTCAAATATTAGATTAGGACCGAGTGGACTCTGGGATAAATTAACTGGATGGCCCCGGGAGCTGCTGGTAGTTATGCTCTCCGAGGGAGATGCGTCAAGGTCTCGGATAGTGATATTAGTTACATCTCTTCCTGTGCCCAACCCAGCGGTTTCAGAAGCTACACCTTGAGTGTCCCCCACAGATGCGCCCTTCTGGAGTCAGTCAACCTGTTTGAGGCAACTGTATCTATTGGGGTGAGCATAATTGCCATAGACAGGGGAATCATAGCGAATGGGCCTATGCCTTGACCCGTCAACAGCAAATCCCACCCTGGTCCAGCCGTCGTCCCTCCTCGTAGTTGCATCTCGTACATTGGGATAGAAGAACAACAGGGGGACCAGTTCTATAGATGTGCTGCCTGGACTCCCAAGCCAATTGCAGATGTAAGTAGCAACCTGAGAACTTCTGAAGCTTACGATTATACCATCTCCCGCATTTTTCTTCACAGTATACCCAATCCATGGGACCCTTCTGACCATCAGTACTTCTCCTCTTAGATTAGGTGGTAGGGGCCTTTGAACATTTAGCCAGCTAATAACTTTGTTGCGTAGGGAGTCATGAGATTCCACCACGTTACTGGAGAGCTCAGGTACCCCCATCAGGATTACAGCATAGGCCGCCGCCTCGGGACGCAAGTTAACTACTTTTCGCCGGTTAAGGTTATTGCCTATCCGATTAGGGCAGTCAGCCATTACATTAGGCGGTCTCACCTGTCCCAGTGAGCTAGCCAAAGTAGGTAACTTCGACCTCCTAACATGCGGCACCGGAGGCAGTTGCCTGGGGAGAGGTACAGGGGCAGGTTGTGGTGGGGTGATTGTGGGAGCGTTCTCCGTGGAAAGAGTTGTTGGCAGAATTGGAACCACAGTAGTAGAAGCACTAGGCAGGAGAGAGATCCCAGCATTAGTCCCATTTGCTCCATTTGCGCTTAGTCGCAACCCTTGCTGATCAGCCCCACTACCACCTAATTTTTCTATTACTAGAAGTCTAGCCTCAATGCAGTCCAATTTGAGCGAGAGGGGAGCCAAAAGATTTTTAAAGAAGTCAGTGAGTGAGCAGATAATATGCTCTGGGGTGTTTGGAAGTCCCCCTTCAAAGATGAATGGACCAGTGTGGAGAGGTATGAGGTTGGGGGCGGGGACTATAGAACTCGCCGTTTCAGTGATGCTCCCAAAGGAAGAGGTTCCCGGGGCATCAGTGCTGTCATCAGCAGTGTTGGGGTGGGATCTACTGTAGCCTTTTTAGCACCTTTAGACTTCCTCGATCTTTTCCTTTTCGGGACAGCATCCTCTCGGAGACCCACGTGATCCGTTGCAGTAGAACCATTCCCCATGACCCTAAATAGAACTGTCTGTGGAGTTGGCGAAGATGCCACCCCATCAAGGATGTGGACTGAGTATCGATCCCTGTGTGAGTTAGATGGTGTCCTCAACTGCTGCAGTACTGACTCTATTGTTTGGTCGATGCTATCCATAAGTGATAAGTGTGTAGCATCCAGCAGTTGTGACGATCTAACGTTAGAAGATGACCCCGGGGAAACCAGGTGAGAGCTTCCAATCCCTTCTGCTATTTGTTTTTCTAAGACTGTGAGACCCTTGCATACCACAGTATTAGATTTAGCAAGAAAATTATCCAGAGTACCTGTGACCATGGTGGCCGCCTTGAGTCTTGTTTCCCTCATTGCCATATCGTTCGAGCAGAACTTCAGGGTAGCCAGGCAAGTTTTTGAGGTTGAAATGTTCTGGTAGGTGAGAACTTAAGGGTGTGGCCCGGTCTGGTCTCTACCGTCCTCTAACGGCCTCAAACGGCCCGCCCTTTGCCCGGGCTTCACCCCGGTCTTCATCCCGTGCGCGTCCCATGCGTGTCCCGCGTGCGCAGGGATTAGTGGGATTAAGTAGGAAAAGGTGGGGCGGGGAAGAGGCTCCAGCTGCGGCGATTGCCTGGCCGCTTGGAATGATGAGCCTCGCAGTCCCGGCCCCGTCCTCGCTGAACAACAGTGCCCGCGATGCCCTTAGCGTTCCTCCACCTCAGGTTAGCGCCACAGGTAAGCGCTGGTCACAATACTCCTTTCAGGGGACAGGCAAGCTCCCAAGAATGCAGGATAAGAGAGTCCACAGTTCACCACGGCTAGCGAGCGGCTCCCGCGAAGCGGGGGGCGCGAGCCGTTTTCAGGAGCTGCTGAGAGGCGGGGCGGGAAAGAAGGTCCAGCTGCGGCGATTGCCTGGCCGCTTGGAATGCTGGGCCTCGCAGTCCCGGCCCCGTCCTCGCTGAACAACAGTGCCCGCGAGGCCCTTAGCGTTCCTCCACCTCAGGTTAGCGCCACAGGCAGACCCCCCAGGATATAGCGGCACAAAAATGGAAATTTAGCGGCACAAAAATGGAAATTTAGCGGCACAAATATGGAAATTTAGCGGCAATTTAGCGGCATTTTATTTGCCGGTTTTTCCTACAACAAACACATATCTTAGTTTTTAGGTCGAGCTGACGTTAGCATTCATGCGAAGCATGAATGCTGTCAGCTCGACAACTAATGTCTTCAGTATTTAGGAGAGTGGACACCAAAGTGTTACAAGCTTTTTCAGTCTCGGATTTCACCTCGGGAGCGCGCAGCATTGTCTGCAGTGGCAGTGTCAGTTTCGCTTTTTTATTACTTTTGTTTTTCCCGAGGCTGGCTGAGGCTGGCTTGGAATGAACAGGCTTGCCCCCGCGCATGCGCAGAGTAACTCACAGCCCTTGCTTTTACAGACGCAGGCAGGCAGCCCCCACCCCTCTGCATGCACGCACGAACGCACACACAGGCGAGCGCATGCACACGCAGGCACACACATACAGGCACACAGACACTCGCTCACACACACACACCCCCCTCCCCCACAGTCACACACACGCACGCACACACACATACATACAAAGCCCGCCCGCCCGCACTCGCGCGCGCACATGCTTTCCCCCCACCCACCCTCCCCCCTTCCCCCTCCCCCGCTCAGCAACGCACTCACCGGCTTCCTTCGTGCGGCGGCTCTCCTCAGCTGCAGGGCCCGGCAGCAGGACTCTTCTTCCCTCCTTCGGCACCGGGGCGCAGGGTAGGCTCCTGCCTGCTCCGGTGCTCCAAACACGGCGGCTCCGTCCAATCGCGGCTCTTCCGTGGGAGGCGGGGTAGGCTCCCGCCCTCCTACTTCCTGTTTCCTGTTGTCGCGCCGGCCTGCCTGACTTCCTGGTCGCAGGCCGGCAGAGTGACGGCGGTGATTGCGGTATGTATTTAGTTAGCTATTTATGCATTTTTATATAGCGCGGACTTTACCCGAAGGCGGTATTTATTTATTTATTTTTTTGGGACGCTGCGTGCTGTCCCGCACCACCTCCTGCTGCATTTCCTGCTAGTCGGCGCCTGTTGCCATTGACAATTCTTTTGCATGTCCTATGTGAAAGCTGCAGTATTTGTCTTTGGTCAGTATTTGACACCTACTGAACACTGTTTTTACGTCAAGAATCCACTTGATAACATTGCACACGTGTTTTGTATTTTAAATTTGCTCCTCGCAAACAGCATGCACGCATTTAAAACTAGTTCTTTATGTTTTTCCTTCTGTATTGCTTGCTCTCGTTTTCTCGCTCCCTCCTACAAACTTAAGTATCGGCCCTTGCACTGAGTTCTTCCTTTCTCCACCTCCCTCTGTGCCCCACCAGGTCATTATTTACCACAATGCAATATACTTTTTCATCGCAGTTTCAAAACTTTTTTGCTCTTGCTCCTAATGCAGCTGTCGAGTGACCTTTTGTAGTCAACGTAAAAAACAGATTTCATAACAACTGTTGAAAGGGGCTTAGGCGTCACCCACGTACATGTTGGTTGCCTTGAGTAGCAGGACATTGTTGCTTATGGTCTCAAGCCAGTGATCTTGGCTGTGTGCCAGATCTGTTTATGTAAAGTTATGTTAAAGGCAGTAGGCCTGAGATATTTGTTGTGAAAATGTTTGTTTTTTCCCAAGATTTTCATACGCGTAAATTCTTGCGGCCTAGTGGACGTTGGTAAACCACTGTCATTCTGGTTCTGTACAGTAAGCAAAGCAGCATTGCACACGTGTTTTGTATTTTAAATTTGCTTTCTCTAGCTGCATTCCTCGCAAACAGCATGCACGCATTTAAAACTAGTTCTTTATGCTTTTCCTTCTGTATTTCTTGCTCTCGTTTTCTCGCTCCCTCCTACAAACTTAAGTATAGGCCCTTGCACTGAGTTCTTCCTTTCTCCACCTCCCTCTGTGCCCCACCAGGTCATTATTTACCACATTGCAATATACTTTTTCATCGCAGTTTCAAAACTTTTTAGCTCTTGCTCCTAATGCAGCTGTCGAGTGACCTTTTGTAGTCAACGTAAAAAACAGATTTCATAACAACTGTTGAAAGGGGCTTAGGCGTCACCCACATACATGTTGGTTGCCTTGAGTAGCAGGACATTGTTGCTTATGGTCTCAAGCCAGTGATCTTGGCTGTGAGCCGGATCTGTTTATGTAAAGTTATGTTAAAGGCAGTAGGCCTGAGATATTTGTTGTGAAAATGTTTGTTTTTTCCCAAGATTTTCATACGCGTAAATTCTTGTGGCCTAGTGGACGTTGGTAAACCACTGTCATTCTGGTTCTGTACAGTAAGCAAAGCAGGTTAAGGTGCAAACTTTTCGATTTTCAAGGGGAGAGGATGTAGCCTTATGGTTAGAGCAATGCAATAGGTCTTGCATTATTAAAGTTTGAGCTAATCATTGTAAATGACAATGCCTTTTATTTATTTGCATTGGTGCGTAAACAAGCACTTTGTACTTCTAGTCCATGCTTATGAGAAGCAAGGCTGGCAGTCTCTTTTACTGCCAGCCTTGCTCATCTTAAGGAAGGACTATACGTTCAAAGTGCGTGTTTATGCACCGATTGCAGGTTTTAAAAACAAATGAATAAAAGGCATTGTCATTTACAATGCCAATAGCTCAAACTTTAATAATGCGAGACCTATTGCATTGTAAATGCTTGTTGTGTTTGTGGTCTGTGTGTGTTGGTTTCTGGTGTGTCTGTGGTCTGTGTGTGTTGGTCCCTGGTGTGTATGTGGTCTGCGCGTGTTGGTCCCTGGTGTGTTTGTGGTCTGTGTGTGTTTGTGTAACCGAAGTAGCTATAAGTATTGTCATCTATTACCCTGTTACTCGTCTTAATTTCTCAGGTAATGTTCTTCGCTCTATTGTAAAGCGCTCGGGCACCTCTGGGTAATTATGTCTGGGCTGTATAAAAACGCATGAATAAATAGGATGCACCCTGAAAGTTCTCTTTGTAAGTGAGCAGCCCTAGACAACATATGGTTAATCCTGTGCACCAGACGCCTATACATTCAGCCTACTGACTTGATAAGACTGCAGGGGCAGCACCTTTCTACTTTCTTTCCCCAGCAGATAACTTTACATGAAAGTCCACAAGAGACACAACAAACTGTCACTTGCCAGCCATTCACCGTCCTAGGCGCAAGCAGAGCTCTGGGAGAGCAAAGGTTTGAACGAGACTGCAAGAACGTATCCCCCCTCCCCCCCACGTTACCCCAAGGGGCCCAACTGTGTGCTAGCATCCTACAAATACACAGATGGTGCTAGCCTGACCCCAGGCTGCAGAGGGTTTGTTCTGGCGATGTCAGTGTCTCAGCCTGGTTTGTACAAGTAGGCTGAAATGAGAGAAAATGCTTTGCCTACGCGCAGAGGACTCGCAGCTGTTTGAGCCCAGTGCCCAGCGAACGGAGGGACAATCTAAAGGGGGGTGTGGGGAGGGGGGGGTTAAGGGGGGAGGGAAGGGGCTCGAACAAAATACCTAAACCACGTGCGCATTTACTAGCTAATGAGCACGCCGATTTTTGTTCAGCGCGCTAGGATTGGCTGAGGATACTCCAATTCTAGGATGGTTTACACATTTACATTGAGTTCTTCCCACTGCCTGTCTACACCCCTCCGCAGACCCGCCCCACCCCCTTGAAAGGGGTCTGGATGTGTAGATTTCGCCGGCACTTTAGTAAAAATCCCGCAATTTTTACAAAAGTGCCGATTTCGCGGGCACTTATGTAAAAATCGCAGCATTTTTACTAAAGTGCCGATTTCGCGGCAAATCGCGGAATTGCGAAATCGCGATATCCTGGAGGGTCTGCACAGGTAAGCTCTGGTCACAATACTCCTTCCGGGGGACAGGCAAGCTCCCAAGAATGCAGGGTAAGAGAGTCGACAGTTCACCACGGCTAGCGAGCGGCACACTCCATAAAGGCACGCTTATTTTTGCGCGATTGCTGTCAGCTGATTGTCGCGCCCATTGGCCACACCCCTTGCTGATTGCTGTGCCCATTGGCCAGGCCCCCAGCACACGCCCCCAGCCCAACGCACACGTTTGGTTTCCACACGCCCTCAAGGAAGGCTTTTTTTTTGGTTGTAATGCCGCGCCCCGCCCACGCCCACAAGGGACTACATTGCTGGTAGGGTTATTTTACCTTTCAAATGTATATGGTGGGAATCTGTAAAGCCTATGTCTTTCTGCTACAACTGCCCTTTCGAATGCTGTATTGGGTGTTGTGATTGGTGCTGTACTTCTTGAGCTTACCCGCCTCAAAGGTTTCAGCTCTCTCTTTATAATAGTAGTATAGATGAACAAGTTATACATAGGGAAGGAAGCACATTAAGTAAAGGTCTATAGCTAGTTAGGTCAAAGAATTGACAAAAACAGTTCTAGTTGCTTATTATGGAGGGACCTAGAACTATTTTTGTCAATTCTTTGACCTAACTAGCTATAGACCTTTACTTGATGTGAGACCTGGCCCTTTTGACAGGTTTTCCCCCTGACATTTTGCCTTTTGCCTCCTATTTTTCTGACCCTGTTTTCATTGGCTATAGGATTCTGGGCACTTTACCCTGCTGATCAGTGAAAAAGTGCATTTGCTCTCTGTATAAATTGTGATCTGAATGGTTATCTATGATTTGTATATTTGATTTACTGGTAAGTAGTAAAGTGCACGCTGTGTGCTAGGGCCTGTAAATCAAATGCTACTGGTGGGCTTGTAGAACTGGTTGTGCCACCCACGGGATTAGCCCTGTAAATGTATCTCAAACCTGTCACTGTAATGTCTGCAAACGCAGTTGTAAACTGTCATGTTGCCCTGGCAATTGGGTGCAACCCTAGGCCCAAGGCACCCCCATGGACAGGGTGCAGTGTATGTGAAAGGTTGGACATGTACTAGTGTCTGCGACAAGTCCTGCTAGTCTCCTGCTAGTGAAATACTGTGTATTTTGTTTTACATGATTGAAACGCTATCCGTTCAATAAGCTAACATGCTAGTTGCTTTGTAACATTTTACAAGTATAACTTTCCATAGGGACAAGAAAGAAAAATAGAGTTTAGGCTCTCTGAACTCATAATTTTTCAATGTACCTTTTAGTATAGGTGGTTTTTAAATTCTGTATTTCAAAATGCCACTTTTAGAAAGTGGGCATTTTCTTACCATTGTGTGTCACTGTCTTTGGCTATTTGTGTATTCAAGGTCTGGTGTTTGAGTTGGGGGTGTGAATTCACGCTAGACAGTCACTTGAGGGGGTGGTTTGAGATGTGCCCGACCATGCCTGGGTGACTCATAGTTGTGCTGAATAGACCTGGTCTGCAATTCAAGTGGTGGGAGGAGTTTCACTTTGCACCTGACTAGGCTGTGTCTCATTTTCACAATGATGTCTCCTCCCTCTGTGTCCATGCTGCGCCAGGGAGGACAGGACTGTTTTGGACTCTGTTAAAAGACTCTTCTCACAAAAAGAATAATTACAAAATGGGGTATAAGTATTGGACCTAAAACCCCAGGACTTTAGATTACTTCCAGGAACAACAGGACCCTGCCAAGAAGAAGAGGGGAGGGACTGTATGAGGAGCGCTGCCTTTCCTGTGTGAGGGGTGGGTTGGCTTTCCGTTGCTGCTTTTGTCTGTGGTGGAGGAAAAAGACTGACTTTTTTTGCCCTGCTGTGGTATCCTGCTTGGGAAGAAATCCCCAAAGGGACTGTGTGCGCTGGCCTCCTGTTTTGGTAAACTCAGAGAGACCAAAGTTTCCATGTGCTTCATTCTATAAGAGCTCTGTGTGCTTTACTTTCCCAGAGCTCCGTTTGCTTTTTATTTTGACTGAAAATTCCTGTGCTTACTGGAAGTTCTTGGGGTGGAGGAATTCCTTGGGCTTCATTTCTTTGTGAAGCACCTCTGTCCATCACCAGGGGAGAGACTCTGGTTCTGCCTGGATTGCTACTCCCGCTGGGTACTTCTCGCTGCACCATCGTGGACCGGAGTTTGAGGATGAGCCCATCCGCTATGGTACAAGAATTCAGAGGAAGGCAAGAGCAGCCGCTCGTTAGCAAAGAGAGTGCCGCAGGAGTTCAAGGCATTGCCAGGCAACCAGGCAGACACTGCTAACTCGGGAACAGAGGCCAGAAGTAAGGCTTTGGTTCACCAAATCCCCACTCCCACCAAGATACCACATTGATTGCACCAGCGCCTCCGCAGAGAGGGCGCTCTCTGAAGGGGAGAGAGCCACCAACACCCGGATTAGCATATGACGGCTCAGGAGAAGCGGTACGCTTTCGGAAGAGAAAAGAGCTGCCGCCTTGCAGCAGTGCAGGGTGGATGTTCGACAGCCGACTAAGAGGGGAATCATTTACTTCTTATCTAGTCCAGATAGAGAGGCCATACTACAAGCGTCCCATCGGGCCTGACTGGGGATGAAGTGGGTGCCCTCATCTTCTGAGGCCAAATATCCCTCCCCGCAGCGCCGCCTGTATGCAAGCTGCTGCTATTCTTGGCAGCCACTAAAGGGGGCATTTCTAAGCAGGTACTACGCGGCTGGTGGTAGCATGTGGGTATTCTGCAATCCAGGCTGCCTCTGATCTCAGCCAAGGCCCACATTGTTAAGGTCAGCCCGTTTTGTAAATGACCGGTAACGCAGGATTAATGCAAAGACCAGCTTTTAATGAACTGTGAAAGTGATGAAGTAACCGTGATCAAAATAATGGTGATCTAATGTATTTGGGCTATTCCACAAAGTGATATATGACCTGTGCATGGCACAAGTATTTATATCAGTGCGCTAACTATGATAATGTGATGCCTAATGATTTCACACTATTTGTGTGACATGTGCAACTTATAAATCTTTCCTTTATTGAACTAAAGGTAGGGTTAAGATAATTCTAAATACCAAAGGACACACCTATAGTCTCATTCATGTGTATGTAGGCAATTTGTGCAGTATGGCCCTAACTCTCTCAAAACTAACGTTAAGTGATCTTCAAGGGGGAGACATCCCTTAAGGATAAGAACCCTCACTCACCCGGAGGTGACATGCTTCATCATATGGGTCCTCCATACCAGTGTGGAAAACCTAGTCAACACTGTTAAGGAGGACCCATATGATGAAGCATGTCACCTTCGGGTGAGTGAGGGTTCTTATCCTTAAGGGATGTCTCCCCCTTGAAGATCACTTAACGTTAGTTTAGAGAGAGTTAGGGCCATACTGCCCAAATTGCCTACATACACATGAATGAGACTATAGGTGTCCCCTTTGGTAGTTCGAGTTTAATGAGGGAACACACACCCACTGGTCTATAAACTTTCCCTTCTGACCCCCAATCTACGGTAGGGGTTAAGATAATTGCCTTATGGCAAGGTGATGTATGATCTAGGTAATGTCATGACACTTGCCTAATTGCATAGTGATTATTGATTTATGTGATTGTGGTCTTATGTGTTTTATGTATCATACAAAGGATATTTTTTATAACCTTCAGTGGAGTCTCTTTTCAGGGGTGCCTAGTGTATCACTGGTTTGTGTGTGTGTGTGTGTGTATATGTTGTGCAAACGCTTTTCACATTGCCTCTGGGATAAGCCTGACTGCTCTGCCAAGCTACCAAGGGGGTGAGGAGGGGTTATCATGGGTGTGTAACTCCCTTACCCTGACTAGAGTGGTGGATTCTGCCTGGCTTAGGTGCATACCATAGATAACCAGAAACCCCGTTTCAAACAACTCCTATTTGTCTTTTCCCATTCATGACTTTCTGCGTATGGTAAATTTGCCAACCTATTTTGTTTAAGTCTGTTGCTCCCAACCTGGCAGCTTGTGGGCCATTGGTACACTTGTGCATTTTAATTAAAAACAAAAACAAAAATCCTAACTCCCAAATAACATTACTATTCCTATTGAGAGCACCAGCATAAAACGAATTCCACTTGAGACGGATGGACTAATGCGATCAGATGCACTAAAACTGTCCCCCGGGCAGCAGCACTAAAGAAACTGATTGTTCAGGGGTATATGCATCCCTTACAAAGCACGCAGGCAGTGGAATAAGGCCCAGTAAATAACCCAGTCACCAATGTTGCACTTACCTGTATTTTTTAAATGAAAAAATATGCTACAAATAGTTCTTAGGTCGAATAGATCATCAAAGCTACTGGATCTTCAGGTCTGAAAGTATTTTTATGGGTTTTAGTGGGCTTGAACAAATAAGTGCAGTAAGTGCAGTTAGTACTGTTGCAAATGATGCTGAGCGCATCAGGGCCTGCAGAAGCAGTTACTAGGGGGCATATTACCAAGCAATAGCGATAATTATCGCTATTGCTTGGTTAGAGACAAAAATTTACAGCTGAGCTGCGGCGATTTTTACCGCAAATAAACCTTGGTATTACCAAGGTTTATCGCAAATGCGATAAAAATCGCCGCAATGCATGAATATCGCTGAAAAGTCAGCGATATTCATGCATTACCGAGCTAATGCTCTTAGCCATGTTATCCACCTCCCGTTGGATAACATGGCTAAGAACTGCTCAGGGCAGGTGTTAGCTTTTGGAGATATTCGCGCTTAGCGCGAATATCTCCAAAAGTTGGTAATAGGAGATAACGATGTTAGCGACTGTTTCCAGTCGCAAACATCTTGGCACGCCCACTTTGCATATCATTAGTGATAAATATCACTGACATGCAAAGTGGGGCCCAAGATGGTCGCTATCTCCTACTAGCTGTCGCTAACTGGTGTTAGGGACAGCTAGGTAATAGGGAGATAATTTTATCTCCGCTTTCTTGGCTTTTAAAGCCAAAAAAGCGGAGATAAACCCCCTTGATAATATGCTCCTAGCTTCCTCCTGTCTCATTGCTGTGCAGCTCCCCCAATCCACACACCGCATTGCTCGTGCTGGAGTTGCCTCTGTAGAGTACTGGATTCTGCCCAGCACAGTTAGTTACTGAGCAGAGAAATCCATCTTTTATTACCAGCATGCACTGGCCAAAGATGTTCACATTGTGTAATTAATTCACCTCCTGATGGTTTCGTTGCGGTTGCTGCATGTTTGTGTGAGGGGCACGCACTCCAACGTTGCCAAAAATGGTCCATTTTTAGGTTGAGCCTACCAGACACTGAAAGCTGCCAGGTTGCAAAAGACATATTGGGAGCTTACCAAGAACATACTGGGGCTTGTAGTTAGTCTATTGCTTACCATTTGTTGGTTTTGATGTTACTCGTATTTGCTTGCTTTCTATGGGTTGGCTTTTCGTGTTTCAGCTTACCCCTCTTGTGTTTGCCTTTCTCATGAAACTTAGCCTTTTTACTGTCTCTCTGACTGGCTGGTTTCTATGCTTCCTATGCTTGCTTTTAGAAAACTACCCTTTGTGTACGCACTCCGTAAGAGTCTATGTATTTCCATCTGTTTCCCTCATGTGGTTTTCTACCTCCTCCACGGTGCTCTCTCTCACCCATGTGCTTCTCCGCCCATGCTCCCCATTGCTCTGTTTCTCCCATGTGTTTATCTCTTTACCCCCGGTTCTCTCCCTTGTGTTGCTTCTTCTGCCATCCACTGTGTTTCTTCCTCCCCCAAAAAGCAAACCAATTATTAGTTTTAATGCCTTAAAAAAATCCATCTGAAATCGGTATATAAAAAGAAAAAAACAGCTCATGTCCTTTAGTAGGCGCATGCATGGTGGCACAGCAGACGCAATGAATGAATGAATACATTTATATAGCGCACAGCTATTCAAAGATTGCCCCGGCACTCCGGAAAGCCTTCCCTAGAACCTATCCCACGAACCACCAGATGCCAAAGCTGCAGGAAACTGCTGAAGGATAGACGTTCATTGACGGAATAACCAGGTCTTAAGCAATTTCCTAAACGGAGCTAAGACCATCACAGATTTCAATGACAAAGGGAGCGAGTACCATGCCTGTGCTCCATACAACTTAAATAGCGTGGGACTTAAAATAGAACCCTGTGGGACTCTCACATTGAGACTGGGGATTAGCCACAAAGGGCGGAGTCCATACCTCCTGCCCTCAAGAATCCAAAAGGGAGGAGAGCCATTTTAGAACCAAGCTGCCGATACCAAGATCCTGCAACCTGTTCAGGAGCCTGTTATGGGGAACAGCATCAAAGGCCACTGACAGATCTAATAAGACCAGGATGGCTTTTCCTCCCACATCAAAGCACTCTTTGATATGTTCAGGGACCTCTAATGATTCAGACTCAGTTCTGTAGTTAGCTCAAAAGCCAGGCTGACTGATATGAAATAGGTTATTCATTTCCACGTAATCCGTGATAACCGTTGTTTGCGTATTTCTCCAAGACTTTGGAAAAAGCCAGCAGCAGAGAAATAAGCCTGTAATTCGATAATACGTTGGGATCAGCAGAAGGCTTTTAAACTAAAGGCAAAATTTCAGCCTGATTCCATATAGAAGATAAATGACCGAAGCTAACGATTAATTAAATATTTGATTTACTATCGGATTTACGGCCGTAGCCACAGTAGCTAACAATTTAGCAGGGCAAGGGTCCATTGGGGTTCCAGACTTGAGGTCCTTGATAATATCCAGTGATATTATAGTTTGTAGCCAGGGAAATTGCAGGAGAGCAGGGGTAGCTCCAGATATAGGTTCTAAGGTGGAGGCTTACAAAATCTCCTGATCATGGGGTGACCCCCTGGTAAAGTATTTTTGAATAGTCACAATTGTCCTATGGAAGAAGGTTGCTAGATGGTTGTCCAATCGGAGGAGAGTGGAAGAGCTTTGGCCATTGAAGGCGGGGCTGTAAAGGCTTTAGCAATATTAAACAGCTCCTTGCTATTGTTGCTAGATGACTTGGTTTTGACTGTCAAATCGTTTTTTTTTGCCTCATAAGCCTTAGTATAGTGGGACTTTAGTGCCTGTTTATACTCACATTTATAACCAGGGTCAACATTGTTCATCCACCTCCTTTTTAGAAGTTTACAGCTGCTCTTACTACTTCTAAGCGCCTCATTAAACAAGGGAGCAGAGGATTTGATTTTCTTAGAGGTACATGTCTGACGTGGGGCTAAATCGTGAACACTATGGCGCACCCAAGATTCCAACAGAAGGGCATCACTTTCAGGATGCCCAGAGAGTAATGGAGTGGAAGCTTCCAGCACATCCCCAAGCGCAGAGGTTGTAACTCGGTGGAAGGCTCTGAACATGGTTCCTTTTTTAGATATGGGTGATTGATGAGCTCTTCCTAGCTTAGGTACCCTAAAACTAATCAAATGGTGGTCAGACCATGTCAAGGCAGGAGCACATCCACCTCAAACTCTAGGTTCGTAAAGATCTCGTCGTGAGTGTGGCCCTTATTGTGAGTAGGATGAAGGGCGAAAGGAAAAAGATTAAGGACTGAAAGAGATTCTGTCAGGAAGATTGCTTCTGGATCTGTGGATATATCCACGTGGATATTGAGACCACCCAAACTCATAAAATGCCTGTAATGGAGGGCTTGGGGTGCAATCACTTCATTTATAGAGTTCAAAAAGGCACTTGTAGGGCCCGGGGACCTGTAAATCAAGGCTCCTGCAAGAGATTGCTGTGCCGATAGGGCACAGTGGAAGCCTAGACACTTTGCACCCTCCAAATTTCCCAAAGAAATAGAGTTGCATACAAATTCTTCTTTATAAACAATTGCAACTCCACCACCTTTGACAACCAGGCGGTCCAACCTGAGGCCTTTTTAGCCGGGAGGAATCACTGATGCGAGTGTGGGATTATAGGACTGCGTCAGCCAGGTCTCTGTAAGAAATATTAAGTCAGGATGAGATTCATGCAAAAGATCAGAGATCTGAAATTTCTGCTTCTGCAGCATGGCTAAAACATTGGCAAAACCAATAAATCTTATAGGCAAGAACTATTGGCTCTGCCAATGCTTGTTTCAATTGTAAGTCATGTAATATTCTAAGATTTCTATTTATGCTGAGCAGCATGTAGAGACTCGTAAGCTCGAAGTTCATCATTTGCATTTTTTATCCTTCTAAAAGTCAATGAATTTAGTACTATCACAGCAGGGTTTCTATGATTTGCCGGGACATGCTGGCATTTTCTAGTAGAGCTATTCATTTAATTGTTAGTATGTGATGGATTATATTTAAGAGCGTGCATGCACTTCTTTCTCCGTGTTCCTTTATCAGACCAGAACAGTATCAGAATTTCTTAGCGAAGTTGCTATGCTTTTATTAGGACAGCCAAAGCCCTAGTAGCTGCTGGCAGGGAACAGAGTTGCGGGACGGGGGTAGGAACAAAATAGAAAAAATAGTGGGGAGAGGATGTGGTCTAACTTCTAGGGCGGTCAACCTCAAATCTGGAGAACCGGGTTCGAGACTCGGCAATGACACTCAACATACAGTGGTTCTGGGCAAATCACTTAATCTTCCCTGTGCCCAACAAAGAAAATTAATGTGCCCATATGCAACGCAACTGGTGCTCATGTAAAGTGCTCTGATACCTGACACCTTCGGGTCTAGTTCGCACTATATAAAACTCCGGGGAGAAAAACACATCCATCCTCACAGCTGCCTGCACCATCTCTCCTCCTTTGCTTCGACCCGGAACCAGGAAACAGCAGGAAGCAGCAGGAAGCACTGGGCTCCCAGGAGCCCCCAAGCCAAACACAATGCAGCAATGCAGCGTTTTGATTGGTCTGAGCGCCACAGGGACAGGGAGCCTTGGCATATTCCCCACAAGGCTGTGGGGGGAGCAGGCTAAGTGCGAATTACTATTTGTCTGGTCCCAGACGGCCAGCCAAGCAGTCAAGTGCACTTAGTGTGCACAAACCATTCACCCCCCTGTGCCACCAGCCCCGCCCTGACCCAGCCCAGAACCTACTAAACATAAAATATTAACTATGTTATTATCATTTCATTTTCCTGCTCTGAGAGCAGTGGGGCGCCGCTCCTCCGCCTTAGCAGAGGAGCCGCCTCTGACAAGACCTTTTCCACAGGGCAGCTTGTATTGCGACGGCAAATACTCTCCAGTGCGGAACTCCCTGGATCTATGTGAGATCCCTTGGTCCTCGGATTGAATCCTGGAAGGTCCACTCCTCATGTTATCCTTTTTGAAGTCGTTCAAAGGAATAGCAATAAACTATCAGTAGCCCTAAGATGTATCTATGAGCCGTGGCAAAACAACTTCTAGGGGGGTAAAAGTGCGCTCCAAGTGGCTTGTTATGTTACAGAATACTTTTATGGGACATCTCATACACTTCTTATCAGGGATGAAATACTCTTTATGTGACAGCGTATACTATTGCGATAAGAAAGACCTTTCACTTGTCAGCACACAACATTTAAAATGACTGTCATTTTTTATGTGACGGCACTGCGATGTACAACACACATTACAGCCTTACAATGTAAAGAGTAACATTACAAACACATGCCCTTTCTAGAAGGGTAGCTAGGGCATGTATGAGACAGTGCCACCAGCCCTTCCCAGTACTGTCCTAGACCGCTCTGCTAATTCGTCAGCCTACGCACATCAGGCTGAGGGTGTATTCAGACTGGGTAACCAAACACAGCTCATTGAAAGATGCTCAAACTGGCCCCACCTCTTTTACCTCTGCTCACAATTTCCACCAATTAATCAACCCATCCATCCATCCATCCATCCATCCACCCACCCACCCATCCATCCAGCCATCCATCCATCCATCCATCCATCCATCCATCCATCCATCCATCCATCCATCCATCCATCCATCCATCCATCCATCCTTTCTCCTCCTCTCATCTCCTTTCTCTCTACCTGCCACCTCCCTCCTCTCTTTCTTTCTCTCACTCTTGAAGCCTCCCCATCTGCCGCAGTCAACCTTAACATTGTCTTAGGACTCCAGACCCAGAGTAATTTAAAGAATTTTCGGGGCCCTGGGCAAGGATTATTTTGGGCCCCCTATTCGGAAGAAATTAGAATAATATTACATATTTTCTGCTAATTCAAACCTAGACGATGCCACACAATATTGAATTCTACTTTAAGCTTACCACAAAAACGAAGAACGTCTTTCCTGGGAACGCAAAATTCCTCAAAAATGACACTGGACAAAGAGAGTCAGTAGTAGAGAGAGGTAGGGAAGTTTTGATAGAGAAACCGGCAAAGGTGTGATAGAGTGATAAAAAGTTCGCTTTACCAGAGGACACGGAGGGAAAAGAAGGCCCTGGCAATTGCCTACTTTCCCCATGCCTTAAAAACGTCTCTGTCCATCCCACAGGGGAAAATGCCCAGTAGAATAAAAGTCCGATCCAGCCATGCACAGGGAAGAACAAATGCAGTTTTTTTGCTACCTCTCAGAGTTTTAGTTTATGCAGATATCTTGGCTGGCATGAAAGGGGTATTTGAAAGTCACTGTCAGAAGATACCAGCAAGACCACAACCCCACTACAAAAACAAATGTGCTTACTTCTCGGGAGTGCTTACCTTGCTTCCCATCTGACCCAAGATGGAGTCAGTAGTCCTGGTATATTTGTGACTTTGTTTGGGTTGTCTTGTCTGTGGCCTGAACATGGCAGGTCTCGGCATATAATCTACCGAACTGTATTCGTTGGTGTGTGGTAATTACTAGCATGTTTTATTTCTTAAAACCTGGACAGTAAAAACAGGAGGCATGGACTCCTACATAGAGCAAATTCTTCCATTTAAGCCCCTTCACGTGTGCCAGTCCCCAGCCTACTCATGTGCTGTTACTGTTGTGACCTTCCTCACCTTTGCGACATTTCCCTGCACAGGCACTAGAAGGATAACTAAGGCTCTTAGTTTTCCGTTTTTACTGATTTTTACAGATACGAATAGGATGCACATTGTTTTCTGTCTGTATTTATTTATATTGAAAAGCAGAACAATTCTGAAAATGGTGAGTCACTCTCCATGCTGTCTTTTGAGAATTCCAGGCCCACAGCTGAGCAGCTTGACAGCATATTACATTAAATACATGCGTATGTGTACATATAATTGTAGTATAATGCTAATACTCACATGTTGGTGTAGTGTTTTGTCATATTGACTGCGTAATTTTCTAGAGCGCGAAAGGTATCAAAGTATGAATGAATGTTCATTAGTTAAATAAATGAGGAAATATACTATTTTACAACTCGCTCCATTTAGTCTCAAACACTAAATAAATATGGATAAATACCAATAAGATAACCAAAAAATGAGTATGGATAAATACAGATGGAAAAGTTAAAAAAATTATTTCCATAAAACCTTGAGCTCTAAAGATAATGCTGCTGTCACTCTCTTTAAGTGACTTTGCTTAGCATCTGTCAGTTCTCCAATGTCACAGCCCTGCTGTCAGTTACCTCATTTTATATCATTGAGCTCAGTTTCCTTGAGTGACATCACTAACTTTAGCTCTCTTTCATTTTTTCTTGTGTGTCATCACTGCTATCATACTGTCAGTTTCCTATTGCCAGTTACCTCATGTGACATCTCAGCTATCAGTCTTCTGACATTTTCATGTCATTTTACATGTGTCTCTTCGCTTCTGTCCTGTCAGTTTTTGTGTGACATAAATCCAAAATACCTCTTGTATCTTAACTGTTATTGTTCTCATGGAATTCCTGTTTTTTAGGTTGACATCGTTACTGCCTGTTTCGTCTTGTGACATCACGCTATTAGTCCTCAAATACAGAACATCACGGGTGTCAATGTCCCCTTGTGATTCCACCTCTGTCAGTTTCCATGTGTGACATTACTTTCAACTGTGTCTTGACGTAGTCACTGATGTCAGTTTTCATGCCTAACTTCACGCCATTTTTGGTTGCCTCTGATGATCTCACTTTCGATAGTTGGCAGCAACATTCTCTTATGTGTTATTTGGCATCTCCGCAACTTGTTTCCGTGTGTGATATCACTGCTATCAGACCAACCATGTGGCATCACCTCTGTCACAGTTTCTTCATGTGCCATTACTGTTGTTAGGTCATCAATGTGATATAATCACTTTATTGTCTTATTGTGAGACCTCTTTTCTTAAGCTCTCCGTGTGACTTCATCACTCTGGGCCACTTGTACAAAGCCTTTTTGCATTCACAAAAGGTCTGATTCACATTATTGGGCTGTTTGTCACCGCTAAAAAGCCCCTTTGTATGTACAAAACTCAAATTGTGATTCTGTAACATGTTACTGAATTGCACTTTGTTTTCTCAACCAAATAAAGATTCAGTATTTGGTTGGAGTGTGTTTCGGGGATCCTCTCCAAATGCTACATCAGAATGGTATATATTAATGTTTTGAGACCACTGCCTACTCTTAACCCCTTCCATGCTCATGACAAGCTCAGCTCGTCATGAGTCACGGTGCCGCTGTGCTCATGACGAGCTGAGCTCGTCATGACACGCACGGCGCTCACACGTGTGGCTAATTCCCCGCGGTGCTGAATGTCTATGAAAACGGCCGTGGTCATGACGAGCTCAGCTCATCATGAGCACAGCACCACCGTGCTGTGCGACAAGCTGAGCTCGTCATGAGCACTGCGTTGCTGCACGTGCTGCCCCTCCCCCCAGCACAGCGGGAGAATTAGCCCCGCAGGGAAGGGGTTAAAACATGTTAGTTAAAATGTTTTTTTATTGTTTAATGCATCCCATTTGCGATGCAGTAACAAAAATATTGTGTCATTTAAAGCAATCAAGGACATGGTGGTTTGCTGACCTCTGCAGGCCACCATCCCTGTAAGGACTTCAGTTCATTGTGGGTCACAATTTGCAACCTACCTCATTATTATTCATGATGTAGGTCGAATTGTGACCCAATACCAAATGTTTTTTGGAAAATTGTCCTATTAGTACATAGGTCTGTTTGCCAAAACAGAATGGATTCAGTAAAAGTTGGTGCACAATTTGCAACAACTTTTTCCGAATCCATTCTTTGTACTTTTGCCCACCCATTACCTCCTGTGAAACCACCATCACTGGATGGGAGTGCAGGTGTTTTTTTTGCTCCCTCTCTTGTATGCTGCTTCCACCCTCAATTTCTCCCCTCGTGTTTTCCCTCCTCCCTTTTCTAGCTCACGGCACCAATGCTGACCAACATGTAGATAAAGCTATGGCAAAGCCAATAGGTCTGCATTGGCCGCCAGAAGACAAGACGCATTAGCTTTGCTAATGCTTGTTATTTCTCTCTAGTTACCATTTCCTCGCACCTTCTTTCCCTTTATCTTTTCTGCTTTACGCTCTCCTTGATTGATTGTCTCCTTTCTTTCTTTCTTTCTTTCTTTCTTTCTTTCTTTCTTTCTTTCTTTCTTTCTTTCTTTCTTTCTTTCTTTCTTTCTTTCTTTCTTTCTTTCTTTCTTTCTTTCTTTCTTTCTTTCTTTCTTTCTTTCTTTCTTTCTTTCTTTCTTTCTTTCTTTCTTTCTTTCTTTCTTTCTTTCTTTCTTTCTTTCTTTCTTTCTTTCTTTCTTTCTTTCTTTCTTCTTTTCACTCCACAATAGATCACCTCCCTTCCCCTCATCTCCATCTCTTTTTACCTTCTCCTCCTATTCCCCCTTTCTCTTCCTCATCTGATATGCGTTTTCTCTCTTTGCCCTCTGCTCTCGCCCTTTTGCCCGCTGTCGCCTCCATTTGCTCTGTCCTTCTCTCTCTCAGGCTGACTTCAACAATTTCCATGCCTTGCCTCTCTAATCCCTCTCCTACCACTGTAGCTATTTACTCCCACCATCACTGTTTCTCTGATCCTTGTCCTAAACCCCTTCTCTTCCTCTCCCCTTCACTATCCCCTTGTTTTTTTCCCTGCCCCACACCGGTCTCATCCTGACTCCCCATCTCTGTTTGCTGGGTTTCCTTCGGTTGCTCCATCTTTCATTCGCTCTGCGTATCTTGCCCCTCCTGCCCCCCCTTCTTTTTGTCTCATACCTCCCCCACCCCGTCTCTCTCTTCCATCGCCCAGCTCCCTGTCTTGTTGCCTGGCTGACGGTACACATCCAGCATTAAGAAGAGTTTCCACATTCAGGACTGGAGGATTGCAATCAAATTCGATTACTTCGTTTCAGACTCCACTGGTTTTTGTTTGCTTTAGATTATCGAAGTCTCTGTTAGATAAGCTGGAATTGGTGACATTTGTCGGCGATGCAAAGTTCTACGTGATCTTCATGTTAGGGACCATGGAACAGACACTAAAGGCGAGGAGGCGCTGGTGGTGCCCCTGCTTTAATGTTGATGAAATGAACATATGCTACCCTGGCCACAGAGGTGAAGAGAGGCCTGTGAGCCACCCTTGTCTCACCTTACACATGCACAACCCGTCCCTCCGTACTACTGAGACACACATCCAGCACTCCTGCATCAGTACTGAAAAGATATGCAGGCATCACCCTTGCCTCAGTACTGAGGACAGGCTCATGCACCACCTTTTCCTCCGTACTACGGAGACACACATACCCAGCACTCATGTATCAGTACTGAAAAGACACGCAGGCATCACCATTGCCTCAGTACTGAGGATAGGCTCAAGCAGTACCCTTGCATCAGTACTGACGAGACACACATGCACCACCCTTGCCTCAGTACTGAGGATAGGCTCAAGCAGCACCCTTACCTCAGTACTGAAGATAGGTTCTTGGACCACCCTTGCCTCAGTACTGAAAAAAACCAAATGCAACACCCTTTCCTCAGTACTGAAGAGACACACACACACCACCCTTGCCTCTGTACTGAGGATAGGCTCTTGTACCAGCCTTGCCTCAGTACTGAACAGACATGCAGGCATCACCCTTGCCTCAGTACTGAGGACAGGCTCATGCACCACCCTTCCCTCCGTACTATGGAGACGCAACCACCCACCACTGCTACATCAGTACTGAAAAGGCATGCAGGCAACACCCTTGCCTCAGTACTGAGGACCGGCTCATGCACCACACTTCCCTCCGCACTACGGAGACGCACACAACACTCATGCATCAGCACTGAAAAGACATACATACACCACCCTTGCCTCAGGACTGAGGATAGGCTCATGCAGCACCCTTGCCTCAGTACTGAGGATAGGCTCATGCAGCACCCTTGCCTCAGTACTGAGGATATGCTCATGCAGCATCCTTGCCTCAGTACTGAGGATAGGCTCATGCAGCACTCTTGCCTCAGTACTGAGGATAGGCTCATGCAGCACCCTTACCTCAGTACTGAGGATAGGCTCATGCAGCACCCTTGCCTCAGTACTGAGGATAGGCTCATGCAGCACCCTTACCTCAGTAGTGAGGATAGGTTCTTGCACCACCCTTGCCTCTGTACTGAAGAGACACACATGCACCACCCTTGCCTCAGTACTGAGGATAGGCTCATGCAGCATCCTTGCCTCAGTACTGAGAATAGGTTCATGCAGCACCCTTGCCTCAGTACTGAAAATAGGTTCATGTAGCACCCTTGCCTTAGTACTGAGAATAGGTTCTTGCACCACCTTACCTCAGTACTGAGGATAGGCTCATGCAGCACCCTTGCCTCAGTACTGAGGATAGGCTCATGCAGCACCCTTGCCTCAGTAATGAGGATAGGCTCATGCAGCACCCTTGCCTCAGTAATGAGGATAGGCTCATGCAGCACCCTTGCCTCAGTACTGAAAAAACCAAAATGCACCACCCTTGCCCCAGTACTGAAGATACTCACATGCACCACCCTTGCCACAGTACTGAACAGATACACATGCCACCACTCTTCCCTCCGTACTACGGAGACACACACACCCAGCACTCATGCACCAGTACTGAAAAGACATGCATGCATCACCCTTGCCTCGGTACTGAGGACAGGCTCATGCACCACCCTACCCTCCTTACTATGGGGACGCACACACCACTCATGTATCAGCAATGAAAATACATGCATGCACCACCCTTGCCTCATTACTGAAGATACACACATGCACCACCCATGCCTCAGTACTGAGGATATGTTATCGCACCAGCCTTGCCTCATTACTGAAGATACACACATGCACCACCATTGCCTCTGTAGTGAGGATAGGTTCATGCACCACCCTTCCCTCCTAACTACAGAGACGCACCCACCAACCACTGCTGCATCAGTACAGAAAAGACATGCAGGCATCACCCTTGCCTCAGTACTGAGGACAGGCTCATACACCACCCTTCCCTCCGTACTACAGAGACGCATACAACACTCATGCAGCAGTACTGAAAAGACATACATACACCACCCTTACCTCAGTACTGAAGATAGGCTCATGCAGCACCCTTGTCTCCATGCAGCACCCATACCTCAGTACTGAGGATAGGCTCATGCAGCACTCTAGCCTCAGTACTGAGGATAGGCTCATGCAGCACCCTTACCTCAGTACTGAGGATAGGCTCATGCACCACCCTTGCCTCTGTACTGAAGAGACACACATACACCACCCTTACCTCAGTACTGAGGATAGGCTCATACACCACCCTTCCCTCCGTACTACAGAGACGCATACAACACTCATGCAGCAGTACTGAAAAGACATACATACACCACCCTTACCTCAGTACTGAAGATAGGCTCATGCAGCACTCTAGCCTCAGTACTGAGGATAGGCTCATGCAGCACCCTTACCTCAGTACTGAGGATAGGCTCATGCACCACCCTTGCCTCTGTACTGAAGAGACACACATACACCACCCTTACCTCAGTACTGAGGATAGGCTCATGCAGCACCCTTGCCTCAGTACTGAGGATAGGCTCATGCAGCACCCTTGCCTCAGTACTGAGGATAGGCTCATGCAGCACCCTTACCTCAGTACTGAGGATAGGCTCATGCAGCACCCTTGCCTCAGTACTGAGGATAGGCTCATGTAGCACCCTTACCTCAGTACTGAGGATAGGTTCTTGCACCACCCATGCCTCTGTACTGAAGAGACACACATGCACCACCCTTGCCTCAGTACTGATGATATGCTCATGCAGCACCCTTACCTCAGTACTGAGGATAGGCTCATGCAGCACCCTTGCCTCAGTACTGAGGATAGGCTCATGCAGCACCCTTACCTCAGTAGTGAGGATAGGCTCATGCAGCACCCTTACCTCAGTACTGAGGATAGGTTCTTGCACCACCCTTGCCTCTGTACTGAAGAGACACACATGCACCACCCTTGCCTCAGTACTGAGGATAGGCTCATGCAGCACCCTTAACTCAGTACTGAGGATAGGCTCATGCAGCACCCTTACCTCAGTACTGAGGATAGGTTCTTGCACCACCCTTGCCTCTGTACTGAAGAGACACACATGCACCACCCTAGCCTCAGTACTGAGGATAGGCTCATGCAGCACCCTTGCCTCAGCACTGAGGATAGGCTCATGCAGCACCCTTGCCTCAGTACTGAGGATAGGCTCATGCAGCACCCTTACCTCAGTAGTGAGGATAGGTTCTTGCACCACCCTTGCCTCTGTACTGAAGAGACACACATGCACCACCCTTGCCTCAGTACTGAGGATAGGCTCATGCAGCACCCTTACCTCAGTACTGAGGATAGGCTCATGCAGCACCCTTGTCTCAGTACTGAGGATAGGCTCATGCAGCACCCATACCTCAGTACTGAGGATAGGCTCATGCAGCACTCTAGCCTCAGTACTGAGGATAGGCTCATGCAGCACCCTTACCTCAGTACTGAGGATAGGCTCATGCACCACCCTTGCCTCTGTACTGAAGAGACACACATACACCACCCTTACCTCAGTACTGAGGATAGGCTCATGCAGCACCCTTGCCTCAGTACTGAGGATACGCTCATGCAGCACCCTTGCCTCAGTACTGAGGATAGGCTCATGCAGCACCCTTACCTCAGTACTGAGGATAGGCTCATGCAGCACCCTTGCCTCAGTACTGAGGATAGGCTCATGTAGCACCCTTACCTCAGTACTGAGGATAGGTTCTTGCACCACCCATGCCTCTGTACTGAAGAGACACACATGCACCACCCTTGCCTCAGTACTGATGATATGCTCATGCAGCACCCTTACCTCAGTACTGAGGATAGGCTCATGCAGCACCCTTGCCTCAGTACTGAGGATAGGCTCATGCAGCACCCTTACCTCAGTAGTGAGGATAGGCTCATGCAGCACCCTTACCTCAGTACTGAGGATAGGTTCTTGCACCACCCTTGCCTCTATACTGAAGAGACACACATGCACCACCCTTGCCTCAGTACTGAGGATAGGCTCATGCAGCACCCTTAACTCAGTACTGAGGATAGGCTCATGCAGCACCCTTGCCTCAGTACTGAGGATAGGCTCATGCAGCACCCTTACCTCAGTAGTGAGGATAGGCTCTTGCACCACCCTTGCCTCTGCACTGAAGAGACACACATGCAGCGCCCTTGCCTCAATACTGAGGATAGGCTCATGCAGCACCCTTGCCTCAGTACTGAGGATAGGCTCATGCAGCACCCTTACCTCAGTACTGAGGATAGGCTCATGCACCACCCTTGCCTCAGTACTGAGGATAGGCTCATGCAGCATCCTTACCTCAGTAGTGAGGATAGGTTCTTGCAGCACCCTAACCTCAGTACTGAAGAGACACACATGCACCACCCTTGCCTCAGTACTGAGGATATGTTCTCGCACCAGCCTTGCCTCAGGACTGAAGATACACACATGCACCACCATTGCCTCTGTACTGAGGATAGGCTCATGCACCACCCTTCGCTCCTAACTACAGAGACACACTCACCAACCACTGCTGCATCAGTACTGAAAAGACATGCAGGCATCACCCTTGCCTCAGTACTGAGGACAGGCTCATACACCACCCTTCCCTCCGTACTACGGAGAGCAATACAACACTCATGCAGCAACACTGAAAAGACATACATATACCACCCTTACCTCAGTACTGAGGATAGGTTCTTGCACCACCCTTGCTTCTGTACTGAAGAGACACACATGCAGCACCCTTACCTCAGTACTGAGGATAGGCTCATGCAGCACCCTTTCCTCAGTACTGAGGATAGGCTCATGCAGCACCCTTGCCTCAGTACTGAGGATAGGCTCATGCAGCACCCTTACCTCAGTACTGAGGATAGGCTCATGCACCACCCTTGCCTCTGTACTGAAGAGACACACATACACCACCCTTACCTCAGTACTGAGGATAGGCTCATGCAGCACCCTTACCTCAGTACTGAGGATAGGTTCTTGCACCACCCTTGCCTCTGTACTGAAGAGACACACATGCACCACCCTTGCCTCAGTACTGAGGATAGGCTCATGCAGCACCCTTACCTCAGTACTGAGGATAGGCTCATGCAGCACCCTTGCCTCAGTACTGAGGATAGGCTCATGCAGCACCCTTACCTCAGTAGTGAGGATAGGTTCTTGCACCATCCTTGCCTCTGTACTGAAGAGACACACATGCACCACCCTTGCCTCAGTACTGAGGATAGGCTCATGCAGCACCCTTGCCTCAGTACTGAGGATAGTCTCATGCAGCACCCTTACCTCAGTAGTGAGGATAGGTTCTTGCACCATCCTTGCCTCTGTACTGAAGAGACACACATGCACCACCCTTGCCTCAGTACTGAGGATAGTCTCTTGCACCACCCTTGCCTCAGTACTGAAGAGACACACATGCACCACCCTTGCCTCAGTACTGAGGATATGTTCTCGCACCAGCTTTGCCTCAGTACTGAGGATAGTCTCTTGCACCACCCTTGCCTCAGTACTGAAGAGACACACATGCACCACCCTTGCCTCAGTACTGAGGATATGTTCTCGCACCAGCTTTGCCTCAGTACTGAGGATAGTCTCTTGCACCACCCTTGCCTCAGTACTGAAGAGACACACATGCACCACCCTTGCCTCAGTACTGAGGATATGTTCTCGCACCAGCTTTGCCTCAGTACAGAGGATAGTCTCTTGCACCATCCTTGCCTCTGTACTGAAGAGACACACATGCACCACCCTTGCCTCAGTACTGAAGAGACACACATTCACCACCCTTGCCTCAGTACTGAGGTTCTCGCACAAGCCTTGCCTCAGTACTGAACAGACCCACATGCACCAGCCTTACCTTTGGGGCCTATGAATTTGCTCTCAGGGTGTGATCGTGACGTGGCTGGTGCATCTCTCACCCCATTGAACCTAGGGTTGGTTTGGCTCATCTGGCTGGCAAGTCATGTCTCCACTTTCTCCCTCACTGCTCCATGTATCCCTCCTGCAGCTGTGTTCTCATTCACACAGGACTGCTCCTTCCTGGCAGAAGGAGGACTGGTCTGTATCCTGAGTATAGGAGTCAGTGCATTTCCCTGCTAAAACCCCCAAAAGGGTAGCAAGGCCTATTTGAATTTGCTCTGGGATCAGGTCCATGAAAGGTGCACAGCTTGCAGGGATCATTGACTGTTTCGATTTAAAAAAGCAGTACTGATCTAGAGCAAGTTGCACAGACAGATTTAAATACATTTAATATGTTTTGTGGTTTTCCTGTTGCTCTAATTATGTATTTTTGTTTTACAGGATTTCTGACATTGTTCTCAGTTTGCATCACATCAGGTTCTCCATTTAAAAACGAAGGAGTAATTTTTTCCATTTACTGAGACAGGTTCCCCTCCATCTGTAATTGTCCTGTCTTCCGAATACTCTTAAGGGTATAACTCTTCTTCCTTGCTTGCTTGCACTTTTCCAACTCATCATTGAAATGGTGGCTGAGGTGATTGCTTCCATTGGCGAATTAGGACTAGCTTTCTAAGTGGTGATAATGTGCATGCCTGAGGTTCTTGATCCTCACTATAGATCCCTGATCCCTTCTTGGTAAGGTATAACTAACCCGAGGGCTTCTGGGACATGCCCCCTTTTTTCTACCTCGGTGGTAGCTGGTTCATGTTATGTTGGATCAGAGATCCACCATTCTTGTCCCTCTAATATACTACCCATTTAAAAAAATGGCCTGTGTAAGTGTAGGAAAAGGAAATCCCTCTTTTTCGTCTTCCGTGAGAAGGATCCTTGCTGCAATTGCTGAGCTTCTGGGCTTAATTCCTGCTATCAGATACACTACGCGGCTATGATTTTGCACTCTTTGAAGGGGGAGCTCCACTTTACTGACAGATATCTCTTTTGTAAGTTTGGGGATTTCTCTCTCAGGGTTTCATTTGAGCTCCTTTAAAGTATTTTCTTAGTTTCAATGAAGACATCACAAAAGTTCTCATTTGCCCAGTCTAGTTTGATTAAAATGGTGTTTCTCTCATATTCTCTTGCTTTTTCCCTACAGATTTGGTCACCAGGCAGGTTTGAATTTGAAGGTAGGTGTTACAAGCGGGCTGTTATCATGTGCTCACTGCACCTTTGTCTATTTGTTGTGACAGGCTTGGTGTCTGCCTAAATTCTACGGAGAGTCTTCTGACCCCTCCCTCTCTCTGTATTCTGTATTAGATCCAGATGATTTCACAGTTCCCCGTCTGTACTTCTAGTCTATAACTGCATTATCACATAACTATGGGTATCTATATCCGACCTGCAACTGATTTCTGTTCTCTACTGGTACATATGACATGGCAATTTTTTCTAACAAAACCCCTCTTCCCATCATTATTTTTTTTTAACCCGCCAGAGGCATATCAAGATATAGGCTTAAAAAATATAGAATGCAAAAAGAGTCTGATAAAGTTTCCTCCTAATAGCTGCTGCACAATGAAATATAGAAGCATCTCAACCATTCCAATAAGGTATAGATAATCCGTCCATAAAATGATTCTCTGCACAATCTTCAACGATTTCTCTAACGTCAATCCCATTAAAACCTTCATGCACAATGATGTGCAATAATTTTGGATCCACTTACATATTCATATAATTAACTGATCCACAGATGTTAATAAGCATAGTAAGTAACTTCTCTAATTGGCATGCCTATTATTATGGATACCAGAAAGCCCTTGACCTTAGCCCACATGCTGAACCCAACCTCAAGAAGTTAAGGAAACTCTTGAAAATTGAACTTTACAGACTTACCTTAAATTGATATTGTCTTGCACCAAAAGTTATGTTGAAGAATATCAGGCATGGTTTCTCACGCAGCCTGATTTGGATGCTCTACTTTCCCTTCCAACACTCATTCTGTTCTTCATGTGAGCCAGTGCTCTGAAGTCACTGAAAGACACAGCACTATACAAAAGTCCACAATAAATAATTAAATGAAATGCACCCTCAATTGACCACGGTTCAGTTAAATTATATGAAACAATTTCGGATAGTTGGCATCTGCTGTTGTTGAAAAATGTAAAATGGACCCGATCCCTGATGAAGGCTCCATATAAATCAGCGTGAGCCTAAGAGCCAAAACATTGACATATAATATAGTGAATATGTGTTCCTTGTCTGTGTCGATTTTATCACCAAAACATGATGATCCCTTTGTAAAATCCTAATTTTATGGCACCTTTGCCACAGTTCTTTTTGGCACCTAGCACTTTCCAAGACAGTTTTCTCCTGTCTTTTTCTTTCTTGCATGGTGAATGGATCTGCAACCATTTGAAATACGGTCTTTACTCCAATCATTGACTGTGTGGTATCAGAACAATGCCACTAAGATAGTTAGTTGCTGGTTTTGGTATTTTTGAATTGCATTACTTTTAAGTGATCAGTCTAAGTGTAATTAATAGAATATATTTTCCTAAGAATGATGCCCCCTGGAATTGATTTGATACAAGGTTCAGGATCATTTGAGATACTAATGCCCAAGATTGATTGGCTCTAATGGAGTTTCGTTCCGAGGCAGAGTCATTTGTTCTCAACATGGTCTATTTTATTTCATATGAAATTGCATTAAAGATTTTTTTAATAAACGTTTCATATTCATAGTACCTTTCAAGGCCTTCTTTTGTATCTTATTGTATTGTTGACCCAATCCACTTAGAGGCCTTATACTGTATGGAATGGCTGGTGCCAGCAGCTCTCATTAAACCCCTGATAAGTACACATGTATTAGTTGCTGTAGTGGCTGGTGTCTGGGCTGAGTGGCGGGCAGGGAGAAGGGGGGGGAAGAACGACAACAAATAAATAAATAAATTACCTGCCACATCCCTGCATCACCGCTCTTCTGCTCCTCACCAGCATAGGCTCCCATAATCCCCTGCAGCCAGTCCTGATGAATGATGCATGAGAGCATCACCAAGATTGGCCTGAGCGCCCTCAATTTGCACTCCCAGAGAGACTGGGAGCCTGTGCCCAACCCGGCCCATGCAGGGAAGAGTGCTGGGGCCGGGTGGGGATGGGGGGGTTGACAGACAATGACGAGGGAAAATTAGCTATTTATTACATTTTACCTGGAGGTTGCCTGTTGCATCCCCCCAACCCGGACCCACTGCTTTTAACTGCACGGGCCGCTCCTGCCTGTGCCTGCTGCCTCCAACCCTGCAACACAGCTCTGGCTGGAGACAGTTTCAATGTGCATGTTGGTTTGGCCGTACTGAGACAGCTTGCCAACCCCACATGCGCACTATGAACAGTGCCCGCCACTCCTCCTCCGTGACTGCCCTCACAATCCACCCACCCCTAAGACTTGCACGAGAGAGAAAAATAAAAGGATAGTAAACCTAGTTCATTATCATTTTATTTTTCAATTCTTGCAGCTTCAGGCGTGGGGCGATGTTCTTCCGCCATATCGGAGGAGCCACCACTGCTTAGTTGTGGGTTTACCGCAGTGCTTAATTTGTAAAAGAATGAGTGCTGGTGCCCAAAACTCTGCTCAGAAGCCTGTGTCCAGTGCAAATAAATCTCATCTGCCTAATTCCGTGGCTGCATAGCCTTTAATCATCCTCATTCCTTTTTAATCCACTTCCAGACCATCCCTGCACTTTTGTATCACTCTTGAGGTTCCTGCTTTCTCCCTTTTGTGGTGTTTGTTCTGTATTTCTCTTCCTTGATCTATCACTTTCCTGTTTTTCTTCCCTCTGCTCCTCTTGAAAAATGTCTAATACAGAAAAACAAGTGCCAGCCCCCAAAAATAAGTGCCATGGCCCCCTGCCGGCAACCACTGGTGTGTCTAGACACTGCTGAGCACCTGGAATTCCCTACTAATTCTGATCACAAATACTGCAAACAAATCCACAAAAAATAAAATTCTCCAAGTGAATGATATGTGTGCTATGATCACAGCTTACATCCCAGAGGAGGATGTTACATATAACATATGTTTAAGACCTCAAATAATGCAAGGCAGGCTGCCAGCACCTCCAGTCGCAGGCTTACCATTATCACCAAACCTTGCCACATTGATGGATGTGCCTTTAATCAATCAATCTATCAAGACATTTATAGAGCGCACTACTTACCCGTAGGGTCTCAAGGCGCTTAGGGGGGGGGTGCCGTTACTGCTCGAACAGCCAGGTCTTGAGCTTCTTCCTGAAGGAGAGGTGGTCTTGGGTCAGGCGCAGGTCGGTCGGGAGGGAGTTCCAGGTCTTGGCGGCCAGGTAGGAGAAGGACCTTCCTCCTGTTGTCGCTCTGCGGATGCGTGGGACAGCGGCGAGGGCGTGGCTGGCTGAACGGAGGTGGCGTTTGGGAGCGTAGAAGTTGATTCGGTTGTTGAGGTAGCTCGGGCCTTGATCGTGTAGGGCTTTGTGTGCGTGGGTGAGGGACGGAAGGTGATTCTTTTGTTGACGGGGAGCCTTTAGAATGATTGGCCTGGGGATGCTCTCAAACTATTCAATGTCTACCCAAAATTTTCAAAGAAATATGGAATGGCCAAAATGCAGATTGACTCTCGACACCTGCACTTTGTATAATTTAACTTGTGATTAAATCCATTTACGAGTTAAAAATCTAATTTTTGCAGCAGTGACCCGTTTTAAAGAGTGGGGGCCCCAACACCCTTTTCCCAACCTGAAGAGTGTCTGTCAGGCTACATAAAGGTCAGCCTGACAGCAACTCTTCCTGTTCAGGTCTGTCAACTTGATGCTACACATGCTCTAAATGTGCAGGCGCCTGCCTGCACGAAGCTTTGCCGGGGAGAAGATGTCACAGCCTGTGGGTGTGATCTCCTAAGCTTGGCAAAGTGCTTTGAGGACATCCCCCTCATAGCAACAAGGATTGTCACTGTTAGCCTTGGACCTAACCCTGGGCGTAGCTGGCGTAGCGGGACCACGCGGCGGTCCACGGATTTGGGAACAAACTCCGTGGAACACCAATCCGTCACCTGCCTCCACCACCCCCATTAACAATTAATTAGACAATTAAAACTAAAACAAAAACACTTACCTGTACTGCAGCGTCCCCTGGCTGCTCTCCCCCTCTTCCTCGCCATCTTTGGGTGATCCTTTGGAACTGTGCATGCGCGCGAGCGCTCTTATGCACAGTTTTTGCCAGGATCACCCAGAGATGGCGAGGAAGAGGAGGAGGGCAGCCCAGAGACGACGCAATACAGGTAAGTATTTTTTGTTTTAGTTTTCATTAATGTCTAATTAATTGTTAATAGTGGGGTGAAGGCAGGGTCTGGCCAACTCTGCTCTGCTGAGGAGTGTGCGGAGATTTGCCTACTCCTCGTTCTCCATGGAACGCATAGTAGGCAAATCTCCACACTGAGCTGAGTTCTCCGCCCCCGCCTACTTGGACCTAGGTGCTATAGTTTTAAGCCCTGAAGTGCCCTGCACCGAGTGTCTATCAGTGACCCCTTGTCACAGAGTTTGGTGAGGTGAGCAGTCTCACAGACCCTATCCCACTGTGTGAGGTCAGTCACAATGATAATGACAACCTTGAGTTGCTTCAGGATAAAAGGAAAGATGAGGGTTCCCTGCACTCTGAAGATTAGTTTAATTTGTATTTGTATTTCATTTAAAGTGTGTGAATTATAGTGTACATGCAGTTACCTCTTTGTGAAACTCCAAGTTACAAAATATTTTTCCTATAATTTATGCCTTTTACTCTGCCCACATGCTCACTAACCCCATGTGTGCTCATGACCACTGTTCCATACTTTTGTTACACACATCAACCAATGGTTTAAGCAGGGTACTCCTAGGCAGGTGACACACAGCAAGCCAGCAGGTAGTTTAGGCTTGGACATACTTTGGGTGTGTTTAGGCTTAGTGGTTAAGCAGCGGTAAATCTAAGTGCTCATTTCACTGCATTTCCGTTATAATGCACTCACCTTAACAGTGCAGGAACAGTTCTTTTCCAAAAAGCATTGGCAATGTTTTGATAAAAGTAAACACGTTTGGTAATTGGCAACCTCTCAAGCATGATGTTGGGTCCATTAGTGAGATACTCAGAAGTCTGGGCCCTGCCTCTTCTCCTTTTCGTCTGCATGAAATGTCACAACTACTTGCTTATCCTCTGCACGACCCATCTATATCACCTACACCTCAGGCCTGTACCATCCGCACTACGGGTACCACATGTCTGTATTATCACACTACCCATTTGTGTCACCTTATCATCTTGTGCTTAAATAGAAAACTAATGTGATACTTGAAATTCTGAACTATCAGCAGACCAGTGAAATGAAAGTTATGTTCTGTGTATTTTCATGGACCAATCACCCCTGTGCTACCAACCTTCCAATTTATTTTGACTTTGATGACGTACCATTTTAAAAATTATGATACACATTTACGGATTGATCACACGAAAAGCTGAAAGTGCACTTTGCACACATTAGACACAGTGACACATGGAACTGAGACAAGCATAGTCAAGCACCGTAAAAGTGTGCATTTAAAAATAAGATGAAGAAAACATATATACAAAGTAATACGAATACATATAAAGGAGTTGCACTAATGAATTTCTTATGAACATGTTGTTTATTAATGTTTACTGATGAAATTGTGATGTCAATACAGTGGTTTAGTGTTTCTAATGCTTTCTGTCAGAATGCACCATTTAGAAAATTTGGTGCAAAAACATGCAGAAACTAGATACAATCTTGAAATCTTGCATAATAATACTAGAAATACCATAGTTTATGAAAAGTAACAAATTAAGTTTGTGATATGAATTTTAGAAAATTATACATTTCAGTGACGTAACGGAACTTGAGGGGGCCCCCTACAGGGTACGTGGAGGGCCCCCCGGCTCTGGATTTATTAAGGATGTCCCAGGCCAAATAACTGTGCTAGGGGGCCGCCTGCAGCTCGGGCCCCCCGTGCACCCCAGGGGCAGTGGGGGCCTGTGTTACGCCACTGATACATTTATATGAATGTTGGGAAAATTGGTGGTAGTATAGTATTTCTAACAATAGCTAATTTCATGAAATTATATTTGGTGAAAGTTCTAAATATTCTCTATTGGAATTGATTTAATTATAATATATTTTATATTGATTTAGAGTTTATGTCATTTAAAATTTGTAATGTCAACTTACAGGCTCTTTCGTTAATGCTTTTCTCTAATGCTGACCTTTCTCCTGAACTAATACAATGCTCCAATTACAACTAGTGAAATTTTGCTTTATTTGTTCTGTACATGTATAATTCTTTACATTCCTGAGTGTTTCTTCAATGTTCACAGTGAAATATTCCTGAAGGAACAGGAATCCAGCTATTGCTATGGATGGTTATTTTGTATCCTTTTCCACAGATGTCAGGCCTATGTGGACCTACAAATCTCTCGTTTCTCATGACTAGCATGGGAAAGTTGCAAGTGTCTTCGATGACATTATGTGAATCCGAACATATGATAGTCTGTCAATGGTAGTGTGATGCAGCATCCCTGGGAGGTTGTTCGAGATTTTGTAAAAGAAAAAACCCCATAGGAGGGGCAACGCCTTACTTTTTGTTTGTTTTAGCAAAAGGATGCCATGCTGATCGATTTTTGAGAACTATCCTTTCACTTTTGGACCGTTCTCCTGAGTCTACAGATGGTAGCTGGTGGACTGGAATCTTCTTTGCCGATCAATTTACATTTCCTTTCTTTCATACACATGGACTCACCCTTAATGGACTTTATATTTGAACCTTTTTCCCCTTCTTTGTGGGATTTGAGCTGTTAGATAATGAACTATCCTTCTAACTTAATGGTGGTAGGACTCTGCAACTTATAAACTGATTTTATAATAACTATCCGATAAAGCTTTGCCTAAATGTTTGGTGCTTTAATACAAGATGTGATATTTGTAACTGAAAATCTCAAAAGATTGCTTACAGCTATGAATTATGAATCTTTGTATATTAGCCAAATTATTCTAATATCTGTATGATTCAATTATTGACTCCTATTGGTTCTTTCATTTAAACTGTGCTGTTTACTATTGACTTCAATGCATTTTAGAGAGAAAGAACAAGCTCTGTCAGAACATCAGGTGTTAATTCTTGGTTTTTATGTTGCAATTGCAGAGCTTTTGGTCTGCATAAATCTAGCTAGACTTAATTTCTTCAGGTGGTTGGGGCTTCCCATTGTGATTCTTTATTTCTACAGTATAGTTTTACGGGTGGTATACCTAAATCTGGTCGGAAATTTGAATTAGCTGCCAATTAATGGTCCTCACTGGACAGGTTTCTAGGTGTTTGACCGCCCTAATTTCCACCCCTCCTATCGGTGGAAAAAGATTCATCAGGGAATCATTGCCTCTGTTTTAAATGGAAATGTTCCTGATTGTCTAATCATAGAGGGCCCAGTACAGTTAGAGTAGTAAGGAGAGTAAGCATATAATAATAAAAAATGACCATGTTTGCACTGCAGCAATTTATTGTTCATTTAATCAATTTAAACTTCTTCTAGCATGGAACAAGCTCTGTCATACACCCAATCACAATGCAGTTATGATGAATAAACACTAGAATAAATATAAGGCTTTAGCTTATATAATTTGATTACTTTAAAATTTTGAGAGGCAGGAACTATGATGCACTTTCATTAGACTACATTTATTTTTATGGAAAAAAGTAGATTGTGGCTCCTTTCTAAAAGTTAAGGTTCCAACAAAGCCTCTCAACTGTAGGTAAATAACATCCATAGGCATTACTCAAAGCTAGTATTTGATCGATTTAAAGGTCGATGTCTGAAGTTGTAAACAACTGATCAGTTTGAATAATGAATATGGCAACGTGGACATTTGGTCACTTGAAAGTGCTGGGCCTGTGACAGTACAACGAACCGTAGATAGGTATGTGGTTATATTTATTTTATATATTGCTGCTAAATCCAAATGTTATAGAGCGCATGATAATGGGAAAGTGAAGGACAAGCATTTGCAAAGTCAATAGGTTTCGCCTCTGTGAAATCTATTGGTTTCGTCAATGGTTTTAGATATGTTACACAACAGAGCTCGCTGCTGTGCAGCATGTCCTAAAGTAAAAAAAAAGCACAATGACACAGTCACCGCTGTCTGCGTCATAGTTCTTTTAAAAAAACATTTAAGCCATGTTGTGCAGCAGTTAGCACCACTGTGCAACGTCTTTAAGAAACATTGATAACATCAATAATTGCCCAGATGCAAAGCCTTTTGGCTTTGCCAATGCATATCTTTTTTGTCTGCTTTAAAAAGGAAGGTTGAATTGGAGGTAGAGCTGGTGGTTTCATTTTGCAACAATCTGAAAACATTCTATATCTTAATCTGGCCACACAGCATTCCAGATGCCTTGTAAGTCTTAAACTAAACTTTCACACAATTCTTTTGAAATGTGCTCTCCACAAAACTATACATTCAGGCAGTTGATCCTGTGCCCCTTGGTTTGAGATATTCTTACCTTCTGAACTTTAAACAACTGAGGGGCATATTACCAACAACTAGCGATAATTATCGCTATCTTGGCTTAGCGGCAATATTTTTATTGCCGAGCTGCGGCGATTTGTATCGCTTAGGAACCTTGCTATTATCAAGGTTTATCTCCTAAGCGATAAAAATCGGCCAAAATGCATGAATATCGCTGAAAAGTCAGCGATATTCATGCATTACCGAGCTAATGCTCTTAGCCATGTTATCCACCTACCATTGGATAACATGGCTAAGAACTGCTCAGGGGCAGGTGTTAGCTTTTGGTGATATTCGCGCTTAGCGCGAATATCTCCAAAAGTTGGTAATAGGAGATAGCGATGTTAGCGACTGTTTCCAGTCGCTAACATCTTGGCGCGCCCACTTTGCATGTCATTAGTGATAAATTTCACTGACATGCAAAGCGGGGCGGGGCCCAAGATGGACGCTATCTCCTACTAGCTGTCGCTAACTGGTGTTAGCGACAGCTAGGTAACAAGGAGATAATGTTATCTCCGTTTTCTTGGCTTTTAAAGCCAAAAACGCAGAGATAAACCCCCTTGATAATATGCCCCTGAGTCCTGCAACGGCCTTTGCAATTCACAAGCATCGTACCTTTCCCAAAAACATAATTGTGCAATGTTTCCAAGTAAGGGAAAACAGGTGCCAGTGAGGGTAAGGCTCATTCCGAGGAGAGCTCACACTCCTCTGGTTAGAAGCAGTGCCCTTGCAACACAAACTGTGTTTTGTAGTGTGTTTAGGCAATGTTTTATAAACTGTGGGGCATATTGGAGAAGTGTGGCTCAGGGGTTAGAGGCGGCAGACCCGGAAGCTGAGATCGGCCCTGGACCAGGGTTCAATTCCCCGCCCCAACGGGGGTTGGGCTCAATAATTCCACGGACTCGATAATTCTCGCTCCGGTGCCTACTCGACTCACGGGTTCACACTCTGCGACTCTGGGCAATAGCTTGCTTAATCTCCACAACGGCCCCTCGCGGCGGGATGCCTGGCTTTCACCTTGTGGATACCCTGCCGGGGTATCTCACAGGGGAATACCAGGACGGGTTCCCTAAGCAAGCGCATAGATGCCTGCGATTTGCGCTATATAAATACATGTACATTTACATTTACATTTATCAAAGTGTTGTGTGGCCCTTGTGCCACACAACTGGGCACCAGAGCGTATCAACTCTTACAATAAATTTATTAAGCCATGTATGGCCACCCCTCGCGGCCCTGCGTGGTGTGATAATTCTAGGGTAACGCAACACAATGCAAATGGCTACATTCCGTTACTCTACCCAGCGAGGCGTCAATGGGTGGATCATCAGTAGTCCTTAAGCAGTGCTTACACATCATTCCTCCTGTTCTTTTTTCTGTCTGCCGACAGAATGAAGAAAATGAGAAATGGGGTTGGTCCTGCAGGGCTTGAGCAACTGACAACGTGGATCTTTACAGGTCGGCATTTCAGAGAGGCAGGAGGACACGTCTCCCTGTCTGCAGGGCTTGTGGGTAGATGCATAGGGTTGCAGGTGGTTTTATGGATTTTGATCTCATTAAGGGGCTCATTACGATCGCAGTGATCGCCAAATCGCGGCCATTCTCCCCCTGCTAAATTATGATGGCAGATGTTTTTCTGGCGGACGGGAATTCCATCCGCCACAGGTCCGCTACAGGCAATCGTTCAGATTTCCTGGCGGACCCGCAAAGTATATTAGGATGCTTCATCTCCGCAAACCTAGAATGGTGGTTCACCCGCCATTCAAAGGCTGGCGGAGATTGACTTCGGGGGCCCGTTGCGGGCCCCCCTTCAGCAGGGGAACTACCTTCCTGCACTTGGGGGACATTCATGGTGCCCCCTTACATTTCCCTGCATTTTTACCATTGCATTGGGATCTGCAGCCTGCAGCACCCACCGCCAGGATAAAAATTTCTGTGGAGGTCGCATTGTGATTCCATGGGCGGCACCGCCGCCATATAGGGGGACGGGCCCAATTCCCGGCACGATGGCATTCAGAATGAGCCCCTAAGTGATTTCCAACAATGGTAATAGAAGAGTTTTGGATGCAGGATGGATTCCTGCCTTCCTGGTTGCTGACAGCTCATGCGCGCCGAATAGGGAGTGCGTGCATGCACAAGCGATCCCGGCTTGCACAAATGATTTCAATTGTAATGGGAGAACCCTTAAATACCAACAATTAGGTGAGAACTGTGTAGTGTTTATTTTTTCAGATTGACAGTGGACTGTCTTTGACATTTTGGTTGGATTTTGTGGCAATTTCCGGATAGGCAAACATCCAAAAAAGAGGAGGCATGTAGACACATCATCTTGTCAAGTGAAGTAGTGTGGCTCACTGGTTAGAGGCGGCAGACCCGAGAGCAGAGGACGGTCCGGGACCAGGGTTCGATTCCCGGCGCGGCAGGTTTCTGGACCAGGGTCAGCGGACTCGATAATTCTCTCGCCTCGGTGCCCACTCTGATCAGCGATCACACTCGGCAACTCTGGGCATTAGCTTGCCTCATCTTCACTAACGGCCCCACCAGACCGCCGGGGATGCCTGGTCTCACCCTGGAGCTACCCATTAAGGGACCATCTCTCAGGGAAGCCAGGAAGGGTTTCGCAGCGGTCGAAGCGCCTTGGGACCCTACGGGTAAGTAGTGCGCTATATAAATGCCAATACACATTTACACATCTTCTTTGGAATCTTTGTCATCCTCCCCTCTGCTGAAGAGACACAGGGAGAGTGACAATGTCAGGATTACGAAACTTATAAAAGACATTTTGTTGAAATGGGGTCAGACAAAGTTAAACAGAAGGATGCCCTGCCACTGAGGTCATCTCAGTCCTCTGGATCGGAGGATGATGCACCAGGGACAGAGGAACATAAGGGCAAGTACACTGCCAGGGAGATGTTGCCTGAGTTAAACACGCATGTTAAGGCTAACATGGGTTTGCCCAAGGATGAGGGTCCTGAGACATTGGTGGGGTCAAATTCAGAGTGCAGCTCCGTTGGAAGTACCTGTACAGCTGTACATTACATCCTTAAAACGGAGTGGAAGGGCCCAGATAAAATTCTGATCCCTAGATTTATGGCTAAATTGTATGCATTGCAGGATAAGCAGCTAGATCTTATGGATTTAATCCCTATTGATTCTTCTGTGGCCAGTTTGGAAGGAAAAACATCTTTGGCAGAGGACACATAAAAGATTCGGTGGACAAAATGATTGATGTAGCACTGTGTAAGGTGTATTCTGGTTCGCGTCTGGCTCTACGGGCTGAAATATACAGAACACCTGAGGCCCAGTCTTTGATTTCAGACATTAAGGCTTTGTTCAGGTCTATGGATGATGCATCCAATTGTTTGAGTTTGTTGGAACAATTCAAATGTCAGGTGGAATACTTGTCAGATATCTGTTTTGATATGGTGAGAGGCTCAGCATTGTCTGGAGGGGCTGGTGTGGTGATCTGACGTACTCTTGTAATAAAAGGCTGGTGTACTGATTCAGCTCAGAAAGTGTCCTCTCTCAAGCTACCTTTCCAGGGTACTCTTCTGTTTGGGGCAGAGCTGGAGGAAATTCCCCACAAATAGCTTAAAGAGAAGAAACATTCCTACTCCATTAAACATGTTTCTTCTGAGAAGAAACCTGTGAGGTCTAAGTCTCTGTTTCGTCAGCCCTCTTGGAGACAATATCCACATTCTTAGGAACTGTTTCAGGTCCGTGAGAGTAGAGAAAAGAAAGTCAAGTGTTCCCCAAAACCTCTTTCCTGACTATATGGTGGATGGCCAGGGGTGTGTGGTAGGACGTCGGATCCAGCTGTTTCTCCAAATCTGGAAAGCATCTTCAGACGCCTGGTTGCTGAGTAATCTAAGACCAGGGTACCAGATAGAATTTTCGGATCTGTCTCATTCATTAGGAGTCCCTGTGACTCTGTGGCCCTCTTGGAAGGAAACGAGGTAATTGAATCTCTTCTTAAGAAGGAGACAATTCTGGAGGTTCCTTGGATGGAGAGGGGCATGGGATTCTATTCCATCATCTTTCTTGTGGCAAAGTCCTCAGGAGGTTTCAGAATTGTGTTAGACTTAAAAGCTCTCAACAAATGTGTGCAGACCCTGCCCTTCAAGATGGAAACCCTGCAAAGAGTGATTCATTGGTGATCGAAGGACATCTGATGTGCACATGGATCTACAGGATGTGTTCTACAATGTCCCGATTCATCCTCAGTTCCAGCAGTATCGAAGATTTTGTGTCAAGGAGAAGCATTATCAGTTCAGGGTGCTGCTATTTGACCTGCAGTCAGAGCCCAGAGTCTTCACGAAGGTGGTAACTCCCTTGGTGGCATTGTTGTATAGCGTTTTAGGACCCTAGTGTAATTTTCCCGATTCATGCCCTTATATAGTTATAAAATATTGTATCCTAATATAGGCATAGAAATCACAACCATATTAAGACATAGCTCAAGTAGTCCTAATACGGCTTGGCTACTTCCACTTGTTCCGAAAATGTACACCTATTTCTTAGAAAAACCCGCCTTCAGCCGTCAGGGACTTCCCCCTGCATGAATATTAATTTATCCAAGAAATCATGGAGTTTTCAGAGAACCAAGTCTCTAATGACGTTATTTTGTCCAATCTTACGTCAAACTCAGCACCTTCAAGGTATAAATATGCCCACACTTGTCCAAACAAACACACAGTGGTTTGGAACAGTTTGACTATTACTTGCCCGACGCCCTACTGCAGCAAGTGCCGAAGGAAGCCGACCTTCCAGCTGACACACTGTGAGACCCTGTAATTTCTCCAGCTGAGAAATCCAGCTCCAGTGTTTCCAGGCTACCCTTGCGGGTTACTGTGAAATCGAGTCCTGAGAGAGAGATACAAGACCTCCTACATTCTAAAACCAAGGTACGAAGCTGATTAGACCCTAAGAGAATTCTTGGAATAGATTCTTGGCAAAAGAATACTAAACTTAAGCTACACCTCACTTACTTCTTCCCTTGTACTAGACCTAGGTTAGATACACCGGGGTAGGCGTATTTTAGAAGCACCAGTTGAGTACTTTTAGTCATTATTTTTCACTGTATGTATTTTATGCATTTTAGGTATTCTATGGCTTAGAAACCATATCATGCTATTACAATATTATTTTATAATACTCTCTTTTTACTGTACGCACTTTACTTCATGCTAGGTATTGCGATTGTACAGTTCATTTCTTATGCTTGAGAAGGAAGACGGTTCAATAAAAACCCTTTTATTGAAAACGCCCTTCTCTCTATTTCTCTGCACCTCTAGTGAAACTAAGCACGCACGATTGACTGATTGAAATAACTATCTATTGTTTTCGCAACTCTAGAGATTGATTTCTTATTCTTGGGAAACAAAGTTGTCATGTTTTAAGCGGTTGTCAGAAACTAATCCCTTCTTGTTCATTCGAGAAAGTTTCTAGTGACCTCTGAGCTAGTTGGCACACACACAATTAAGTTTAGTATATTTGGTAGAGACCTAGTTGACTTCAGTCCTACGTCTAGACTACAGGATACACTATTCCAATGCGCAGAGCCTATTGGGAATATAGGAACTACACTACAGCATCTATTCTTCTGCTGGGCATCCACCTGTATCCTTTCTTGGAATATTAGCTTATCTATGCTTCCTTTGAGAAGCAGTTCCTTCATGATCTAACCTTGGTCTGCTTGATTCTCCAGTCCCATAGGTTCCTGCTGAAACAGGGGAAGTGCCAGTTAGTTCCTTGCAGAGATCTGACTTTTATAAGGGCCAGGATCCATACAGATCTGAGAGGTGCTCTCTTTAGGTCTCTGACCTTGAGAACAATGGGTTGACACTCCCAACTGGCATGTCAATGATTGAGATTGCTGGGGCACATGACAGTGACTGTTTTTACAGGCCTGTGGTTTCATCTTCATTCATTTTGGGACAAAAAGTCAGAGAACTTTGACTGTGTGGTTCCAGTGACTGTGGAGGCCATCAAGGTTCTGATTTGAGGGACTCAGCAGGAATCTCTCTCATGGTGTTGCAGCCAGTTCCTCCATTGGTTCTCAAGACAGATGCCAGTTCCTTTGATGGGGGGACAATCTGAGGGACAGGTTGCTGCAAGCACAGTGGTCTCTGAAGGAGGACTGGCGTTCTTGGTGAGAACTAAGGGCTATTTACAGAACAATAATGGGGTTGTGGCACCTTCTTGTGGTTTGCAATCTCATGGTCTGATCCAACAACTAGGTTACAGTGGCCTATCTGAACCATCAGGGGGGTCTGGTCCACTTCCCTGATTGCTGTGTCTACCCTGCTTTTCAAGTGGGGAGAGGTTCATTTGCCGTCTCTGGTGGCGGTCCACATCAGAGGAGTGGACAAAGGGGTGGCAGATTCTCTCAGTCGTTTTTTCTTCCTTCCCAGGAGACCAGGGCTGTCTTTCTTCAGTTGTGTGAGAAGTTAATAGACCTCTTTGCTTCTCAGCTCTATTTGCAAGTTTACAGCTGTTGTTTTTGCAGCCCACAGGAGGTGGCCTGGGTGGTGGACGTGTTGACCCATTCATGTCCAAATCAGCTTTTGTATGCTTTCCCTCTGATTCCACTCTTTCACAAGTTGCTGGTGAGATTGTTGAGGAAAGCAAGGGAAGCAATATTAGTGGTAGTGGTAGTTCTGTTTTAGCCCCTGTGCTCATGGTTCCCCAGGCTCAAGTTTCTAGAAATTCAGGGTCTGTGGATGATTCCTTGTTCTCCTTCCCCTCTCAGGTCATCATCCCTTTTCTGTCCCTGCAGTGACTGCATCTCTCGGTTTGGAAGTTAAGAGGAGGGGATTTCAGAGAACTCTGGACGACCCCATCATTTAGCTGTTGCTATCCAGAAATCCCACTGGCCATCGAACTTGAAATAATATGAGAGATATTGGGGTAGTTTTCAGTGTTGATGTAAACTTCTCCAGCTGTCCCCGCTTAACTGTAATCTAAATGAGCTTCTGCAGTTTTTGTGGGGAGGATTTGAGAAGCATTTGGCTATTTCTACTCTGTGTGCCCAGTGTGCGGCTATTCAGGCTTTTAGGTCCCCTTGGTGGAATTTGGATGATGTAGAGGATTTGGTGGCAACATTGTTGTGCAGCTCTTCTCTTTCCTGCCCTCTGGTAAAACCTCTGTTTCCTTTGTGGCATTTTTCATAGTTTTTTTTAAGCCTTGGTTTCTCCCCCCTTTGAACCTTTGGAAATGGTGAATGTTAAGGGGCATATTTACAAGGGCATTGCGCCACCGGAGTATCACTTTATGCCATTCTCCAGTGGCACTGTGCCCTGCTCCATATTTACATGGTAGCACTAAACCACATTGCATGGCATAACGTCACCTTACAAATATGGGGACATATTTACAAGTCCCCAGTGCCACCAGACCAGCACTTTTTTTCCCCAGTGCCACCAGACCAGCACTTTTTTTACCCTCTATTGGTGCTGTGTGCTGACCCATATTTACAAGGCTACGCAAAGCCACTTTGAGTGGCTTTACACAGCCCTCTAAATATGACTCACTTTCACGCAGTACTCAGCGTCAAAGGGTATGTCATGGGTGTTGCTGTGGGTGTTCCAATGCAACACCCATGATTTTTTGACACTGCTCTCTGATTTACAAGGATTTGTAAATCTGAGGCAGCTCCAAATTGTAACGCCTTTCCAGGGGAGATGTATGAGTAGCGCAACGAGGAGAAATACTTTTATTTCTCCTTCTTTTTTGCTCATTCAATGTGTGTTGCATTCTACATCACACATAGAAGGAGCAAAATGCAATTGATCATTGTTTTTGTGCAGGTAGTTGTTCTTTAGTGCACTACTGCAATCATCCCTGCAACGAAGTCACCCTTGCACCACAGTGCAAGGGTGCCTGGGCTGGCACTAGGCTGCTTATTTTTGTCCTGCCGCAGGGATAGTTGAAAATACGGTGCATTCCTGCATTTAGAAAATGATGCAGTTCAGTGCAGCAAGATTGCTTGAGTCAGCACACTGCGCCATTTTCTTGTAAATGTGCTGTTAGGTTTGTGACTTTCAAAGTGGTGTTTCTGGTGGCCATAACTTCAGCCTGGCACATTGGGTGAACTGGAGGCCTTGATGGCTAGAGAACCTTTTTTGTTCTTTTCGGATGATAGATTTGTTCTTCAATTGGATTCCTCTTTGTGCCAAAGGTGGCATCCCAATTTCACAAGATTCTGGAAGTGATTCTCCCACCTGTAAGTGCTAAGCCGGGTTCTTCCTTGGAAGACTAGTCATTTTTGTTGGACGTGAAGAGAGCTTTGTTGGTCTATATAAATAAGACTATAATAAGACTAAATCATTTAGAAAAATTGACTCTTTGTTACCTCGGTGGAATTGAAAGGGGTGTCCATCTCTGAGATTTGCAGAGCAGCTACATGGTTGTTATTGTTATTGTTATTTTTGATTTGTAGCGCGCTCAATCACCTACAGGCCTCTAAACTCTCGGGAATCGATGGTAAACAACAACTTTGACAGTACAGAGGGCATCCACTAGCCTACGTGGCTCACAGGGTTCTCCTGAACAACAGCGTTTTCAGCCCCTTTCTGAAACGTAGGAGGTTTCCTTCCTTTCGTAGTGGCTCAGGTAGTGTGTTCCATAAATGCGGAACCAGGGTAGGGTGTTAAAATATCGATTACAAAAATATAGCTGACATAAATATAGTTGTAAAAATATCGTTTACAAAAATATCGACACCCTATACTTATACAGGTAAATACATAAATATCTACTCAAAAATATCGTTGTAATTAATATAGATGTAAAAAATATCGACTTTTTAAATTAATTAAAATTACATTTAATAATAAATAAATATAAGTACTATTAACAAAATACATTACATTACTTTTATTTTTTAACTATTTAAAACAAATTAACTACACTTTTTCATTATAAACTTAATAAATGTGTACATATACATATATTTTACACATTACTTTATATAACAACAATAATACATACATATAATTAAAATATACAATATATTATTAGTTAAAACATTTGATAGCGTAGGTGTAAAAATTACTATTCCCACTCCAGAGGGTGCAACAGTAGGGAAAGCGTTGGATAGCGTAGGAGTAAATATTACTATTCCCACTCCAGAGGGTGCAAATGTAGGGAAAGCGTTGGATAGCGTAGGGGTAAAAATTACTATTCCCACTCCAGAGGGTGCAACAGTAGGGAAAGCGTTGGATAGCGTAGGGGTAAAAATTACTATTCCCACTCCAGAGGGTGCAACAGTAGGGAAAGCGTTGGATAGCGTAGGGGTAAAAATTACTATTCCCACTCCAGGGGGTGCAACAGTAGGGAAAGCGTTGGATAGCGTAGGAGTAAAAATTACTATTCCCACTCCAGAGGGTGCAACAGTAGGGAAAACGTTGGATAGCGTAGGGGTAAAAATTACTATTCCCACTCCAGAGGGTGCAACAGTAGGGAAAGCGTTGGATAGCGTAGGGGTATAAATTACTATTCCCACTCCAGGGGGTGCAACAGTAGGGAAAGCGTTGGATAGCGTAGGAGTAAAAATTACTATTCCCACTCCAGAGGGTGCAACAGTAGGGAAAGCGTTGGATAACATAGGGGTAAAAATTAATAAATGTATTTAGTCATTTATAAAATAACAAATATTTATTTTTATTTATTTAATCATTAATTAAATAATTAATCAATTAAAATGTAATTAATTTACTACATTTTCACTAAAAAATTCCAGTACACACACCTAAAATTAATTAGAAAATCAACATAATTAATTACATAACTATTATTCAATTAACTAATTGAAATTAATTACCTATTATTTATTACACTATTTATATTCATTTAAAACATTAATTAATCTATTATTTTATTATATTTAAATTACTTCCCACCCTACTCCCCTATAAACCCACAACCCGCTACGGAACTATTAATACTAAATTCAACATAAAATACATTATTAACTAATACAATACTACAAAATATACTACTTTGACTACAAATACTCTTTAAAAACACTACATTACTTATAATTATTTAAAAAACGATATTTTTGTAAACTATGTTTTTGTAAACGATATTTATTACAACTATATTAATTTAATCGATATTACTTACCTGTCTGTCGATATTCTGGTCAGACTATATTTTTGTCTTCGATATTTCTTCCTGTAGATATTTTTGCAGCGATGTTTAGGTAAGTCGATATTTTCGCAACGATATTCCCGTTCTGTACCCGGAACCAGCACCGAAAAGGCTCTACCGCCCTTGGTGGCAAGTTTGTACAGAGGGCAGACTAATAGCTGAGAGTCTGAGGACCTAAGAGCTCTCTTTGGGCTATACATTGCCAGGCGATCTTTGATGTAAGCAGGTGCCATGCCATAGATGGCTTTATGGGCGATGCACAGATTTTTAAATTCCACTCGCTCCTTAATAGGGAGCCAGTGGAGGCTTTGTAGCAGGGGGGAAGCTTTAGTGTGTCTTGGCTGTCTGAAGATAAGACGAGCGGCATCATTCATCACCACCTGTAGTCTATTTATCAAGGTTTTTGGTAGGCCAAGGTAGAGGGCATTTCCATAATCTATGCGTGAAATCACAGTAGCTGCGACGATGGAACGTAGCATAGATTGGGAAATGATAGGCACTAATTTCCGTAGCTGTCGGATGATATTAGTACAGCTGCCCACCACTGAAGAGATTTGGCTGACCATAGAGAGGTCACAATCCAGTTTGATCCTGTTATGGCAGGGTTCTTGGCTTTATTTAGCAGTGATAAAAGATCATTATTCTTGCTCGCATCTAGTATAGGCCTTCTTAGCCTGTGTTGGCCCTTTAAACCCTTTTTCCAGACCTAGAAGAGGATAGCTGCTTAATATGCCTTTATTCTTGACTTTAACCTGTCTATTGCCTATTGGCTTTGACATATTAGACATATTGGTATGGTTCATGTAGGTATTCTGACAGAGCTAAGGAGCATTTCACCCCTTTCAGGCCTAAAGCTAGAGAGACTCCATCTTGATGGAAGCAGAAAGGCTTTCTAGGTTAAAAGTGATGTTTTAGTTTCAAGCTGTTGTTCGCTTGGAGAGAACCGGTTCAGGCTGACCCTTATCGAAGGAATGTATTTTTCTCCACTCCGAAGACACAACTTCAGGCTGGCCAGCTGGGAAAGTGTCCTTGGTACGGGGAGGTACAAGAATTTGGTGGGCGGCAGGTTACTGGCCGTGAATTTCCATGAAGGAACGGGCTTTGATATTAGCGAAGGTGTTAGTCTTGCAGGTCAGTTCAGTTTTGGAAGTCTGCAGCGTGGTGTGCAGTTCAGCGTGGTGCTCAGAACAACTTGGAGCATAGGACTGCTGAGAGCCCAGAACAACTTGGAGCTCTGAATAGCTTGCAAAGAGAGAGAGGATGTCTGCTGGGAGCTGCAGAATAGAGTGCAGTTCTTGAATGGAGAAAGAAGGCAGACGATTGCTGAAGATGAGGAGAGAGAAAAGCAGTGCAGAGAGCATCAAAGAAGGCTGTCAGCTGGAGCAACTGAACCAGAGGCGTACTGATGTGGTGAAGGAGGGAGAGACAGAGAGAGCCCTAATCCCACCAGAGGCAGAGAGAGAAATCTTCCTTCTAATAGGTGAGGTAGTCTGAATTAGTCACATTAGCTACACTTAATCTTTTCCCTTTTAGCGGAGTGTTCCTGTTATGTGTAATCCTTCTCTTTCAAGCGGTGTGTTCTACCTATAGCCTTTGTTAGATTTGCATAAATGTTTATATTACTGTAATAAATGTCCCCAGTTTATAACTAATTGGTGTGTAATCCCTATTCTTGTTCACTAAAGGTAAATGGCACTTCTAGGTGTTTGCTAGGCGCATGAATGGATGAGTAATCCCAATCAGGTGAGTGGTGATCACATAAATAGGGAGTGAGTGGACCTTTGATGCCAAGAGCCGGTAATACACAATAATCTGGACCCACATCTAAAGTTATTATTGTAGTTTCATCCCGAGTAGACAGCGGAGATAATATCCCAATATATATATATATATGTATAGGTGTTCATAGGAATGTGGTCGTCGTTTGACATGCGGCGTTAATGAGAGCACTGGAGTGTCAAACCAGTGTGTAAAGCCACCGGATTGTGGTAAAAGACTAAGTGAGAGCGGCAGGAGGGACACTGCCGTGGATGTTTCGCAGGATCGCGAACGCTTGGAAAAGGAGAGCACGGGGGCTGCAGACCCACGTGTGTAGACGCACCAGATTGTGTGTCAGATCTGCCCTAGGGTAGAACGGTCTGGGTCAGGGTGGCCGCGAGACCAACTGATGTAAATAAGTGTGGTGTAGGGTATGGATATCCCTAGTAATCAGTGAGTATTCTTAGTATCCCTATAGATTTAGTGGTGTTCTTAATGATATGAGCTTGTATATTGCGAGTTCCCTATCCTCAGGTAGGTACCAGGTGCCTGGATATAGAGGAGTCCTGAGGAAGGAAGGTGAGTACGTTTTGGCTGGGTCACAGGGGCCCCTGGGGGCTGATCCCATCTAAACAGAAAATCCAGCCATTACATTTTGGCGTAGTCGGCATCTTACGGACTCTGTGTGACCCCATGTGTTGTGAGTAAGCGCCAAACATTACATTTTGGCGTAGTCGGCATCTTACGAACTCTGTGTGCCTGGCCATGTGTTTAGAGAGGACCCCATGTGTTGTGAGTAAGCGCCAAACATTACATTTTGGCGTAGTCGTCATCTTACGAACTCTGTGTGCCTGGCCATGTGCTTAGATTGTTTCCCATGTGTTGTGTGGGAGTGCCCTGAGTGCCATGTACGCCAATTACATTTTGGCGTAGTCGGACAGTTTACGAACTCTGTGTGCCTGGCCATGTGTTTAGAGAGTTGCCCATGTGTTCTGAGGGAGTGCCCTGAACGCTAGTTCCATCTGGCTTAATGTTGCAGTTTATGTAGCCTGTTAGACCTATTGGCTTGAACAGTTGCAGCGTGAGGAGATTGTATTACATCATGGCATTTGGTTTATTCAGGGTGGAAGGAATGGTTTTCATCTTGGTGTTTAAACTGTCAGAGTTGAAGGATGGCATTACATGAGGAAGCCAGTTACATCTTTGTGATGGTCCAATTGTATAAATGTGTGTAAAAAGTGCTTTTAAATTGCCCATTAAATTGCTTGCTGCATCTGCTTATGCTGTGCAATGTGAAATGTGTTCATTTTAATATGATCTGTGGAGTTCTGTGAATATAGCTCCTTGTAAATATGGCTTTAGAATAGCGCCATTTTAATGTGGCTTGTGAGGTGCAGGTTCTCATGTTGATCTGCTGTGTTGCTTGTGAATGGTGCTTTGAATATATTCCTTGTGACAAGCGTGTCATTTTTTGAGTTTGTTTATTGTCTTGTAAATATGGCTTTAGAATAGCGCCATTTTAATGTGGTTTGTGAGGTGCATGTTCTTTTGTTAATCAGTTGTGTTCCTTGTGCATTGCGCCTTGGAAATGTTATTTGTGAAAGGCTTGTCTTGTAAATTTGGCTTGTGAATAGCGCCATGTGGTCATGGCTTGGACAGGACATGTTCTCATTACGTTTGGCAGGAGAGAGCTGGATCTTTCTCGGGTGCTTGGGGATAACGTTTTTGAAAATATGTACGTGTCATTTGTAAACGTGAAGAAATGTGCTGATGATTTTCCCATGTAAAAATGGACGTTGGGAAATGATTCTGTTTGAGCTGCCAAAGGGTTAATATCTTGAGTTGAGGTGGCAGCCTTTAATTTTTTACATGCTGTCAACATGCATGGTTATCTGACCTGACTATAAAAGTCAGTGAATTATTTTAAGGATTTTTGATGGTTTGATTTTGACTTTTTTTTTGGTTTCTTGGTCAGCCTATGTGCTTTGTCAGTTTCTTGACGGAAAGGTAACATCTTGTGTTTTGAGAAGAGTTCTGTTCATTTCACATTCCTTTTGAAATGCGTCTACGTATTTGTGTGGGTTCACTTTGGAACTGAAGTGTTTATAAATCAACCAGTGAATTACGGAGAAAGCTGTTCTTTTAAAATGAGAGAAATGTTAAAAAGATAGCCCTAGAGTGCACGCTACGAGCTGTTTTCATTAATTATTTCTGTGAGGGGTTTCCATCTAGACAGGAATGTGATGGTTGCAATAATAATAGGTTTAGAATAATAAATCTTGCCCGACAGTGCGTGGTAACATGTGCTTTTAATTAGTGTGAGGCAACCATGTGCTTTTAAATGAAAAAAGTTAAAACGTGACATTATTATTTTCCCAAACGTGAATTAAAATGTATGCTTTTATAAATGTGTCATCAAAAAATGTGAACTTAAATATAATGTTGAAATGAATATGCATTTTATGCTGTTTTACAAATTATTTCTTTTTGACAAATGGGCCATGTTAATTCGTTTCTCAAATGCAGAATGTATATAATTTGGTGTGCAAAAGATAGTTGCCCCTTTTAAATAAGTGCTCATATTTTTAAATGTTTTGTGGACAAACGTCTTTTTAAAAAAAAGATTGGATCTTTTTTAATTGGCAATACACTGTAACAGAATTGTTTTTTTTTAGTAATATTCGCCTCCGTTAGTTTGAGAATCAGGCCATGAGAACAGGCAAAAGGAATTTGTTTTTTGACCTTGGCAGCCCAGCTGGTCTGCGCAGACAAACTTTTTTTTTCATTCTGCAAGTTTAGATCACGTCCCAGTGTGTTATGATGGGCTACAATCCAATTTTCTTCCGCGCACGGCTTGTTTATTTAAGGGCGGGGTGGCCTGGGCTTCTCTGACCATGGAAATTGGGAAGCTTGCAGTGCCCTGCTGATGCTGTCATCATTTGGCAGTGTTACAATTTTTTTTTCACACTGTAGCATGACTCTTGCCCAGAAGGGTGAGACTGACTTAGTTAGGATTAGGGTATGTTAGGCCCCACTCAATGTTGCTAAAAGTTAGATTTTGAATGTTTTAATTAATTAGGATATTTTCTTTTCAATAATGAAAGGCACCCGGGGTGCTTTTTAAATGGAAAATTTTATTTTACAAGAATAATGATACTTTTTCTCTGGTTTCTAGGATTGCTGCAGTTGGGGTGCGTGCGTGCATCTGCCCACTCCCTTTATTTGTTTTAGCTTTTTATTTTCATGTTATTATTTTAGTTTATTGTTTTGGATGATGGAACCAGACCAGACCAGACCAGACCAGACCGGGTGATGGATGGCCGCATTGGAGGAAGTACCGAGGATGCAGGGTGGTGGCCTACACTGAAGAATTTGGACATTAAATAATCCCTTGGACAATCAGGCCCCACTTTTAAAAAGAAATGAAACCCAAACATGTTTTATTTGTTACAGGATTGTAAAAGGACTTGATTCATAATCCCTTGTACTAGCAGGCCCCACTTTTAAAAAGAAATGAAACCCAAACATGTTTTATTTGTTACAGGATTATAAAAGGACTTGATCCATACTCCCTTGTACAAGCAGGCCCCACTTTTTAAAGCAAACAAAAATATGTCACCTATTATAGTTTTTCCAAATGAAGGACTTTTTTCAATGATGGCGCACACATGTGCTCCACCGTGTGATTTAAGCTTGATGTTACACTAGTTATCTTGTAGACTGGGGTTGTAGTTTTTTACTGTTCTTGCATTTTCACCTTAATTGATCAAAGGGTGGTTACCTTACGATTTAGATGGTTCTGGGTGGTGTGTCTTTTAGTATGATTATGTGTTAATGTTTATCCAGACCTTGCAACAGTTTGTCATGTTTATTTCTCAGATTTCACCTTAAATTGACTAATGTCAGTAGGTAGGCCTCATTTAGGCCTATTGTTATTTTCATCTCACATATTAGCACCTACACCAATAGTTTCATGAGTCATCATTAGCTTAAGTTGCCTATAGTACGTAAGGCTCATTTAGGCCCTTTCTTGTTTTCTCATTAGAAGTTGAAACACATTTAGCCTTAAGTTGTCCGAAGTAGGCCCATTTAGGCCCCTTGCTGTTTTCATTCAACACATAAGCCCCTACATGACTAGATTTCACCAGTTATCATTAGAAGTTGAGGCACATTTAGTTTGAGGATGCTTTGGTTAGTTTCTGTTGTTATCAGATCCAATCTCAGATATGTTTCAGCATTCAGGTCAAGGGTGCTTTGATTTGTTTTTAGGTTTCTATTCCCTACAATTGAGTTTCAGGTAGAATTTTCTTGAGTTGTCATTGTTTTTAGGGAGTTTTTTAGGTTTTGATTTGTTGATAGATTGTGTTGATGTTTGTTTATCTAGATGTTATTGTTTGTCAGATGTTCGCAAGATAAGGATCTAAGGGTGGATGGCAGAGTCTTTTGGGCTTTATTTAGCAGTGATATAGACCTTAATCTTGCTCACATCTAGGATAGGTATTTTTTAGCCTATGTTGGATAGATTGTGTTGATGTTTCTTTAGATGGTTGTTGTTGTTTATAAGATGCTCGCAAGATAAGGATCTAGGGTGCAATGTTATGGCAGGGTTCTTGGCTTTATTTAGCAGTGATAAAAGATCATTATTCTTGCTCGCATCTAGTATAGGCCTTCTTAGCCTGTGTTGGCCCTTTAAACCCTTTTTCCAGACCTAGAAGAGGATAGCTGCTTAATATGCCTTTATTCTTGACTTTAACCTGTCTATTGCCTATTGGCTTTGACATATTAGACATATTGGTATGGTTCATGTAGGTATTCTGACAGAGCTAAGGAGCATTTCACCCCTTTCAGGCCTAAAGCTAGAGAGACTCCATCTTGATGGAAGCAGAAAGGCTTTCTAGGTTAAAAGTGATGTTTTAGTTTCAAGCTGTTGTTCGCTTGGAGAGAACCGGTTCAGGCTGACCCTTATCGAAGGAATGTATTTTTCTCCACTCCGAAGACACAACTTCAGGCTGGCCAGCTGGGAAAGTGTCCTTGGTACGGGGAGGTACAAGAATTTGGTGGGCGGCAGGTTACTGGCCGTGAATTTCCATGAAGGAACGGGCTTTGATATTAGCGAAGGTGTTAGTCTTGCAGGTCAGTTCAGTTTTGGAAGTCTGCAGCGTGGTGTGCAGTTCAGCGTGGTGCTCAGAACAACTTGGAGCATAGGACTGCTGAGAGCCCAGAACAACTTGGAGCTCTGAATAGCTTGCAAAGAGAGAGAGGATGTCTGCTGGGAGCTGCAGAATAGAGTGCAGTTCTTGAATGGAGAAAGAAGGCAGACGATTGCTGAAGATGAGGAGAGAGAAAAGCAGTGCAGAGAGCATCAAAGAAGGCTGTCAGCTGGAGCAACTGAACCAGAGGCGTACTGATGTGGTGAAGGAGGGAGAGACAGAGAGAGCCCTAATCCCACCAGAGGCAGAGAGAGAAATCTTCCTTCTAATAGGTGAGGTAGTCTGAATTAGTCACATTAGCTACACTTAATCTTTTCCCTTTTAGCGGAGTGTTCCTGTTATGTGTAATCCTTCTCTTTCAAGCGGTGTGTTCTACCTATAGCCTTTGTTAGATTTGCATAAATGTTTATATTACTGTAATAAATGTCCCCAGTTTATAACTAATTGGTGTGTAATCCCTATTCTTGTTCACTAAAGGTAAATGGCACTTCTAGGTGTTTGCTAGGCGCATGAATGGATGAGTAATCCCAATCAGGTGAGTGGTGATCACATAAATAGGGAGTGAGTGGACCTTTGATGCCAAGAGCCGGTAATACACAATAATCTGGACCCACATCTAAAGTTATTATTGTAGTTTCATCCCGAGTAGACAGCGGAGATAATATCCCAATATATATATATATATGTATAGGTGTTCATAGGAATGTGGTCGTCGTTTGACATGCGGCGTTAATGAGAGCACTGGAGTGTCAAACCAGTGTGTAAAGCCACCGGATTGTGGTAAAAGACTAAGTGAGAGCGGCAGGAGGGACACTGCCGTGGATGTTTCGCAGGATCGCGAACGCTTGGAAAAGGAGAGCACGGGGGCTGCAGACCCACGTGTGTAGACGCACCAGATTGTGTGTCAGATCTGCCCTAGGGTAGAACGGTCTGGGTCAGGGTGGCCGCGAGACCAACTGATGTAAATAAGTGTGGTGTAGGGTATGGATATCCCTAGTAATCAGTGAGTATTCTTAGTATCCCTATAGATTTAGTGGTGTTCTTAATGATATGAGCTTGTATATTGCGAGTTCCCTATCCTCAGGTAGGTACCAGGTGCCTGGATATAGAGGAGTCCTGAGGAAGGAAGGTGAGTACGTTTTGGCTGGGTCACAGGGGCCCCTGGGGGCTGATCCCATCTAAACAGAAAATCCAGCCATTACAGATCCCCAGGCTCTTCACGTTCAAACTGGGTTTTGGGGCTGGACCTAACTCTGCGGGCCAGTAGAGGTCACACCATGGTGAGGTGGTAGATGAAATAACCAAGACCTCAGTCTTATCTGGATTGATTTTTAGGAGGTTTCCTGTCATCCACTGGACCGTGTGTCTCAAGATATTCTGAGTGTGGAGTTGGGCGGTGTTTGTATTGTCAACACTCAGCAGCAGCTGCGTGTCGTCTGCGTAGTTATATACTGTGCAGCCCATACTCGCCAGGGAGGCAATCAGAGGCTGCAGATATAGATTAAACAGCAGTGGGGATAGGGCCGAGCCCTGAGGTACCCCACATTCTATTTCTCCCACTGCGGAGATTTCTTCTCCGAGTTGTATTCTTTGTGTCCTTCCTGACAGAAAGGACTGCAACCACTCGAAAGCCCGGCCTTTGATGCCAAAGTCACTCAGCCTTTCCAGTAGCAGCGCATGACTGACGGTTTCGAACGCCGCTGAAAGGTCTAATAAAATCAGGGCGCTCTGTTTTTTACCGTCAGCCAAGCCTCTCAATTCATCCAGCACCGAGAGCATCACCAACTCGGTGCTGTGGTGTGCTCGGAACCCTGCGAACGACAAGCAGGGAGTGGGACTCCAAGTACATGGACAAAGATTTTAATACATGTTGCTCCAGTACTTTAGAGAGGAATGGTAGCTGAGAGATCGGCCTATAGTTTTTTAGTATTGCGGGGTCTGCGCCAGGTTTTTTCAACAGCGGTCTTACCCGCGCTTCCTTAAGTGCTGCTGGTAGTTGTCCTAATTCCAGAGATCTATTTAGGAGATGGATGACTTGCTCCTCCAATAGTGGACGGGCTGCCTGAAAAACTTTAGGTGGACAAGGGTCCGCTGGAGATCCAGATTTGATTCTGGCCATCAACTGCTGCAGGCTCAAAATGTCAATCTCTGGAAACAGTGTGATAGCACACTCAGTTTGATTTTGGGGGATTATAGGTGTATCCATTCCATTAAGCGGCCCATTTTTTTATGTCCTGGATGATGGTTCTTACTTTCTCCAAGAAATAATCCTGAAAGCAATTGCAGTTTATGGGAGACTGAACGCTGTCTGGTTTTTTGGTTGTCCTCCAAAGCATTACAGTTTGCAGAATATTTTATGTGATGAAAACTATTTTGTTTTGGGTGTTTTACAATTTTGTAATTTCATAAATTGTCCTATTGAATATGTGAATAAATCACAGAGGGGTGCTGTAATAGTTGAGTTAGTATCCTTGTGTGATTTTCTTCTTTCCCTATGATTGTTGGGTTGCTCGGCTTTGGGTATTCTCACTTGGGATGAAGGGAAGGAGGACTAGGGTGACCTGGGGGTAATGTCCTATTACTTACCGCTAATCTTCATTACTCCAGGTCCTGTTGTCCTCATCCCATTCATCTCACCCACCCCTCTCTCCTGGTCAGCTGGCCTTCATATGGTTGGGGATTGGTAGTTCAGAAGGAATGCTAGGTAATTACTGCTTAAGTATCTCCCAGTGAGAAAAGGTAGGGCAGTAAATTCCTGTATTCCTCTTTTCTTTTTTCCATGTGTTGAGACAGGGTATCTCACTTGTGATGAATGGGAAGGGGACAACAGGATCATGTCTTATTAAGATTACCGGTAAGTAATATGATATTTCTGGTAGACCTGGCATTGTGTTCAAATGCTACTCATCCCAAGGCAGGGTGCAACAAGGAGAAATATCTGTACTTCTCCTCTTTGTTTTCTTCTTTCTATGTGTGCTGCATTCTAAGGCACACATAGAAAAAAGAAAATGCCTCAGGGTGCCCCTTCCTGCATAAAAACAATCCTGCATACAACACAGGCATCCTTGCACCATGGTGCAAGTGTGCCTGGGTTGGCACAAGGCAACACATTGTGTGACCGGGCAGAGAAAAGGCTGGAATGCACTGTATAATCTTAAAAACAGCGCACTTCTGCCCTTCTACTCACACGCAGTGCAACACAGCAAGGTTTATTTGTTGTGTGATTTTTTAATAAATATGCTCCTGTATTTCTTCATCCCATGCAAAGTACTTGTTAGCTTCCTCGTATCACGAGGAATACTCTCAGCCAGTCCTGCCCTCTATCTAGTAGTGCTTGGCACACTAATACTTGTAGCACCATACAGGGAAACGTACAAATCCCAGTATGACTAGAGTTTTGAGCACAAAAACAAGTCAACTACGTTACTTTATGTATGTATAGCTGAAACTGCTGTAGTTCCTGACATGAATCCCTTAACTCTTAGGAAGTGTAATGCAGTTCCATAGTCTAAATAAAGCATCCCAAATAACCAATTATTCAGTAGGGAAATTTGTAAATAACTTGTAATTGTTGAAAAGCAACTTCAAGGGCTGATACCTTGTAAAGATTCGTGGTGCATTTGATATCCTGAAGGGCAAAACTACGCCCAGTGAAAAGTGAAGGTACTTTTGACAAGATTAATTGATAGGGATCTGAAAGTGCGCATCTGAAGGTCCATGCGGTGAGGAAATCCCACCGTCTATCATAGGAATGACTGTTTGCAGGAGCATCATTTTGAAAGTTATTTATGACAGAAATAGATTTACTCCCGTGAAGTCCAAAATTGGTCTCATTTCTTCTTACATTTTCGTCACAGAAACAGAATTGAAAGCGCTCCTATACCTTTTCCCCTAAAGACGCTGTTGTGATTTGCCTGTTGTGATCCTCTGCTGCTTTGATATTTTGTCAGAGGGCTTTGACGACAAAATACAAATAGAAAAGGATGCTTTAATTCTAACTGATGAACTTATGATGTTATCTGTAAAAGCCATTGATCTTCGATATGACTTTTCCAATAACCTGTAAAATAGAGCCACCGACCTCCTACTAGTATATAGCTTACATTGATGCATGGTCTGACTATGGGTGGTTAGAGATGCACAAGTGAAGTGACAAGTCTGGATTTTTCAGTAAGGACAATCCCCTAGCTATGGGTCTGCCATCTTTGGGTTCGTGCCATCTGTTGTTGACCACAATGAAGTAAGGGAGACCTTGATGCTTGTGGTTTGTTTCTAAAAGTTTGCAATTGTTTTTGTCCTCAAGCAAGTGCTTTATTACCCCTTCTACTTTAGGCCCAATAGGATTAGCTCCCAGAAATAGCACATAAGAAATAGGGGATTTTTGTGCAGACTTTACTTCCAGGGTCTCATCCAGATGTTCCTTCTTCCTGCTATATTAGTCCCAGAGAAAGTGTATCAGATACAAAATGAACTATTAGCTTCATTGTTTTCAAGAGCTCAGCGCGGTCTTCTGTGCTCCGACATAACGTGATCGAGTATCCCTTAGGAAGCCTGTGACATATGGAGCATATGATACAGTACGAAAAGCAAAGTTAGAAGCTGCATAAACTCTTTTAAGTGACACCTCCATCTTTTTGGTTATGGTGTTGGATGGTATAAAGTTTTCTGCAGCCAATGAAGATTGCATACTTGGCAAAATTGTATTAACTTTTACAGACTCAGGAAATTAGGTGTCAAATTCTGTGAATAGATAACTTCTCTATAGGAATCAAGAAAACAATGTCTTGTTAATATCTTTCCTTTCCTTTATTACTATATTTCTCATCACTTTATGAAGAGGTTCGGAATCATGTATAGTTGCGCCATTAGATTCAAATAAATCATCTTGATCAGTGAACTGCTTTCTAACAGAAAAATCCAAGGGTATATTCACGAGCCCCTTTCGCCACCACAACGCCACTTTCAGTGACGTTATGATGGCGACACTGGCCTCGCTTTATTCACAAGGCAGTGTTAAGTCACTTAACGTGGCTTAACGCTGCCTTGTGAATAAGGCACCCTTTCAGGCTGTATTTAGAGTGAAAGGGGAGGGTAATGGTTTTGCGCTTGGCGTTCCACCGCAACATCCATTGATTTTGATGCTGCCCCCTATTCACAAGGTCCTGGTCTTAAACAGGCTAAACGAGGAGAAATGCTTTATGTCTTCTCGGTTTTGCTCTTTCCATGTGTGCTGCCTTGTGCAGCACACATGGAAGACATAAATTGCCATGGTTTGTGTATGTACAGGAAGGTGTCTTTTCCTGTACATAAACAAACCTTTTTTTAAAATGCCATTCTGTCACTTTCAAGTGTGCTGCATAAGGCAGCACACATGAAAGTGAGAGAATTGCATTTAGGATTGTTTATGTGCACGAAGGGACACCTTCCTACACAAAAACAAATCTCCCCTGCGCACAGACACCCTTGCACTCTGGTGAAAGGGTGCCTATCGAGATACAATAATATTATGCACAAAATATCAAAGACCAAAATATGGAAAGGTAAGAGCATACAGGGGAAGTATTGATTTACTATTCCTGTTACCACCACTACTTACCTTGAATACAAATATATTGTCACGGTACATTAAAGGGGAGTTAGGTATAGCATAGAAAATCTATACTTACCTTTCGATGTTTTGGATTTGATATTTTCTCCTCAATATTTGCATACCTCGGAGCAAGGATTCTCTCAGCCATATATTTCCCAGTAAACAAACAAGACACTAAAGATGAACCTCCTTCTGAAATAAAAAACGTTGTACTCATCGTCCATTGGTATCCTCCTGGAAAGGCGGGATTTTTGATCTCCTATCTGATTGCTCTAGATCTAAATCCCCACTTAGGTCGACTGAATCTTTGTTGCCTGTCATAGAGTAAAAGCAATCCACTACCAGATTAATCAAATCAATAACTGGCACGACTCTGAAGAACCACTTACCACTGATCAGTTTTAAAGATTTATTATAAAGCCAAAGTTAACTGGAGATACAAACATCTCAATAATAGGTTCATCAGGTATACGGGCACCAAAACAAACATGAATTCTCTGAATGATCTTAAGCGACAGAAAAATATCACTAAGACTAGCTCGAAAATCAGCAGGTTTACAAGAATAGACACAAGTTGTAATTTAAGCGTCATTTATAACAAAGAAAGTTCAGGTTAGACTGTCCCTACACTAGACTAAGTGACATCCCTATTTAACAAACCCTTTAGCTAAAAAGGTGTCAGCAGTGGTGACTTCCAAAGAAGTTCACTCACTTTCCCTTAGTCTCTGATGTAATTCTGTGCATTGCAGTCGTGCCCTCTCTGCCTACCCATCCACTCTCTAAGGGTCTTCAGGCCATCTGCTCTAACTCCACCCCAGGGTGCTGTCCCTAATACAAAATCACAATCATTGTCGAATCGCCCATCAGAGACGCCCCTCACGTACACATCTCACGTGGTTTCGATTCTGGTTTCTTCCATACTGATACTCCTCTGGGCCTCTTGTTAGCGTTGACCTTGCTTCCCAGGCTTCTTCTCCGCTCGCCGGTACCCCCCATTACATTCTTGGAACCTCCTCCAGGCCTGTGCCTGTCTCCCCGGACAGAGCTCTGTTCATCACTCTCTTGATTGGAACCCCCTCACACCTACAGCAGACACCCATGAATAGGGCCCCAAATTCCAACCTCCAGTTATCTGTTTTAGGTCATAAAACTTCGAACACAGTTGACAATTAATGCTTAACGAGACTCAATTCTAGCTAACACGTGCAGATCAAAGAAGCAACTTTATCTTTCCAGGCCTACTAAATTACTTTACAAGAGGCCTGCACTCTGTGAACCTTTATTTCTTAAAACTAATACGATTCTACTTAATACACTCTGATTATATGAAAACACTTCTACAAACATGATTTCTAACGCATGATCAATAATATTCTAAAATAACAGTAAAAGTAATAATCCATCGAATGTGAACTGCAAAAGCATGTTTTCGTTTTTCATACATTGCCATGAGGCCTGCATTTCTAAGTTTAGCAGCATTACATTTTCTTCTGCAGCAGTCACCTAACATGGAGTCTTAACAGCACTCTAACATTTCTAAACATTACTACATTAGCTTCACACTCTATAATATGCACTCTTCTTTGATTAAACACTCATAAGTATATGTATTTCTATGTATTTTCGACACTTCTACGTGCTTTAACTATTTCATGCATCTAACGAGTAAATATGGTGCACTTATACATTTTTCTCAAATTTCGCTCTCTCAGTTCCCCCCTTTGATGACTTTCAGGGGTCATCACTATCACAACACCATCATCATTGAATCGAATCAGACAGAGCTCGTTGCAAGGCTCCCTCGCTTTATCATTTCTAGAGCCCTCAGACTCCTGCAATGATTGTCCTGCATCGCAGCTAGTCTCTGCTCCTGTTCTCTCATGGATCTTTGTAACCTATTTGCTCTGTACCATTTGTACAACCTCACTAGTCCCCACAATATGATCACACAGATCACTATTATGATGATAGTTTTTAGAATGTACCATACAAAGCTCTTCCCTAAGTTGGCGAATTAACCTCCAACTTTAACCATTCCGTGACCCACTTTTTCCCACACATTTACTTTTGACAGATCCTCAATTTCTTGGTGTATCTCAGTTATATTTCGTATGTACTTCTCAAGAGGTTTTGAATTGTCTGGAATGTAAGTGCAGCATTCCTGGACCTTCAAAGCCTTACAGACTCCGCCCTCTTTGGCTAACAGAACGTCTAGAGCAAGTCGGTTTTGAAGAACCATTGCCCTTATCAATTGCATCTCTCCTTCCACCAGCATTAAAGATCTAGCAGTACTGGCAGATAATCTATCTACAACTGTTGCTAATCTCCTGATCTTGACATCATTCAGTATTAATCCTAGAAGTGGGAACATAGCGCCGAATACATCTCCAACTACCTCCGCATCGCCTACATCCCTTCTCCCTCTGGCTTGAGTTCTTCCCTCAATGATCTCTAAATCCTTAGCATGATAAATTTTGGGGAAAACAATTGCCAAATAGCATGAACCGTACCAATTGTCTGGTAGTTTCACATAGGCATTTCTTCCACAGACAAAATACACATTTGGGATCACTTGCATCCCCTTTAAGAAATCCTTCGAGTAGTATTCTAATTGGAAGGCATGTTCACAACTTACTTCTCCCACGAATACAGTTTCATAGTTGGTCTTGCCTCTATATATACATAGCTTCCCTTTTTGTGTTCGATCTAAAGCTATTGGACCGTTACTACCCTTTCTTTTGTGTGACTTCTCCTCCTCAGTCCAATCTGTTTTCCATTGGCCAGAAGCCTTTAGAATCTTCTGCCTCCTGTATCGATCATCCACCTGCCCTATAAACTTTTTCTCAATTTCTGATACTTTGCAGGTCAAATTATTTCTTCGGGCATGTGAAGTATCTAAAGTTCTCCAAGGAATTAAAAATTTCCCTAATCGATCCTCACTTTTATAATAGTCCCACTTATTCAGGTGCTTATAGTTCGGGACTTCTGGTAATACTGCATCAAAATTTGAAAAATAATATTCAAAGCTATCTCGTCCATAAAATACACTAAGCAACAAACTACATGTAATCCCATAAGTCAATGGAAGATGATGATACCTAATACCTTCGTCTACAGAGGCTGGTAACTGCATGCAAACATAACAGTCCTTCGCTTCCATAACATCAATGTATTCATACAACAGTTTGGCATAAGCGTTCGACTTGAAGTTTCCCTGTGACTCATCCACATGTAATCTACGAGCTTCTGCTGCTAGTAAAGCCTTCTCCTGTATTGCATTGTCCTCCTTTTTACTAGCAGTAGTAGGTTTTGATGTTACCACAACCTTTGCTTCTGTAGCTTTCGTCTCGTTCTCATGTCCCAATATATATGATACAGTGACTACTAAAACTATGAGAAGAATAACTCCCGCTAAAAGTGTACCTATTATGCATTTCGCTTTGCGGTTCGAGTTGCCGGCCTCCATGTTCTTCAGACAGTGTAGTTTTATTCTTCTTTCCAATGCAAAGTACTTTCTTTTATCTCCTCAACAGTCTCTTTCTGTTCATTCAGTCTTCCTTGAATTACACCTTGGGAAGCTGGCAATCTCTCTTTGAGATCAGTCTTTTGGACCGCAACAACAGACAACCCTAGCCCTTCTCCGTCAACTAAATGAAAAAGTCCCTAAATTTTCTCTTCTTCCACTTGGCGCTAGGTTATCTTCTCAATCTTGTTTATTTACAAAGTCTTTAAGTGTCTACTATGGTGCGCGTTCCAGCGGCTCTAATAGCGTATTCTAATATTTCTAAGCGAAGAATGGTCTCCTCGAGTGCTGATACTGTTGTACCAAAAGTCGGAAATTCTACTCTGTTAAAACTAGTTCTCTTATTCGGCTCAGGTAAGGAGGGTTGGGGAAGTGTCAGTAACCCTTCAGCTTCAACTCCAGGCACCAACAACGCTACTTCCACCTTGATGATGGGGTCAGTGCTGATCACTGTCACCTCCCTCACCCTCCCGGATTTCTGTGCACACAACATCTGCTGCTAGGTAGGTCCACTCAGGAGTGGCGTATCTTCTGCAGGGTACACGCACTTTCCTTGATCTCCTTGGACCTTCCGCTTCTGAGTTCTGTGCACCTTCTTCCAGGTCTGAGTCTTCGGATATGGGAGCAAGGGTTCTCTCTGGAGTTGACTTTAGGCTTGGCCTCCTTCTTCTTTCAGGCCACCTGGTCTATCCTCGTCTTGCTCTCCTGCCTCTTGTCCTCACACCCGACTCTAGATCACTTGCAGCTTGATCAAGATCTGTTTCGTACTCACAGCTGCTTTCTCCTTCTGTGGCAACGTCAGTTTCACTGTCGTCTTGCCCTCCTTCCACTGGATCTGACACACTCCCAGCTTCCTCCGACACCCCCACAGCTTGGCTGGTCCCCTCTACTGATTCTTCCTCCACACTTGGATTTTCATCCGAGAGAGGAGCTGTTTCTTCCAGGGGTGCTGGAACTCTCCGCGTATGGGAGGCGTGAATCCAGTTGGGCAGCCCTCCGACCTTAACAGCAGTATTCGATGTTAAGATGATCTGGTAGGGTCCTCGCCAACGCACGTCTAGGCAATTCTTTCTGACGTGCTTCTTCACCACGACCCAATCACCAGGGGACAAGTCGTGGCACAGGTCTTGAGATGATGGGATTTCAGCAGCCTGCACCTGAAGAGACACAGAATGAATGGCATCAGAAAGTCCCTTGCAATAATCCAGGATCAGATCATCTGTGATATTCAACAAAGCTGCAGTTGGAACTGATGGCAGTCTCATAGCCCTCCCCATTAACACCTCATGAGGAGAGAGACCGGTTCTCCTGTCTGGTGTGCTACGTATGCTCATAAGTACTAATGGCAGTGCATCAGGCCAGCTCAGAGATGTCGATGAGCACACTTTAGCAATTCGGGACTTTATCGTCCCATTGATCTGCTCCACAATTACTGAAGCTTCTGGTCGGTAACTACAGTGCAGCTTCTGATCGATATTCAATGCTGAGCAGAGCATCTTCACAATTTCGCTGTTGAAACGTGTTCCCCTATCTGATTCTAAAGAGGCCGGCACCCCGAAGCGCGGTATTAACTCCCTAAGCAATAACTTTGCTACTGTGAGTGTGTCACACCTGCGTGTAGGGTAAGCCTCCACCCATCTGGAAAATATGCAGACAACCACCAGAACGTATCGGAGGCGGTTACATCTTGGCATTTCGATGAAGTCTAGTTGCATCCGATTGAACGGACCCCTAGACCTCCCTATGTGACTCAACGTGACTGGGGTTCTCTTTCCTACGTTCAGCTGTTGGCAAGTTACACATCGCTGGCACACTGCTTCTGCGGCTACTCTAAACTTGGGGTTATACCATGTCTGTCTAAATACCCGAAGCATAGCATCTCTACCTAGATGTACTGGACCATGTATCTGTCTTGCCATAGGACTCACTAACTCATTTGGTAATACTGCCCTTCCATCTGCTGAAACCCAAAAATCCATTTCACTTTTTACACAGCCTGCAGTTTCCCATGTCTTTTTCTCAAAATCTGTTGCAATCTTCTTGTATGCCCTTTGAGTCGTCCCAGGTGTCTACAGTTTCTAACATCATGGTTAACTCTGTCTTTTCCTGTGTCCCTCCTACTTCTACCTCTGTAAAGGAGTATCCTTGCTCTGCACAATAACGTGCAACCTCGTCTGCGTATCTATTTCCCTGAGACACAAAATCAGTACCTCTGGTATGGGCTGAACATTTAACAACAGCAATAGCTGCCGGACCTTGCAACGCTTCTAACAACAATCGTACAAATTCCCCATTTCGAATAGGTGATCCTGAAGAAGTCATGTAACCTCTTTGAGACCACAATTGCCCATAGTCATGAACTACCCCGAAACCATATTGGCTGTCGGTGTAAATGGTGACTCGAATTTTGCTGCCTGCTATACAGGCACGGGTCAATGCAATGATTTCAGCTACCTGAGCGGAGTGTACTCCTTCCAGGCAAGCGGCTTCCACAACTCCAGTAATGGTACAAACAGCATAAGCTGCTCTCAACTGACCAATATTGTCCCTTACACATGAGCCATCGACAAAGAAAATTTCATCAGGGTCAGTCAACGGCTCATCTACAATATCTGGTCTCGGTTTGGTGCATAGTTCAGTCACATCAAGGCAATCGTGATCTTCACATTCTTCATCTTCTATATCATTTGAAAGTGGCATCAAAGTAGCAGGATTCAAAACAGAGCATCTCTTAAGGGTCACGTTCTCCGCGGCAAGAATGACTTGCTCGTAGCGCGTGAGCCTGTTATTTGTCAAATGCTGTGTCTTGGTCCTGGTCATTAACAGTTCCACAGAATGTGGTACATACACCACTAACTGGTGTCCCATGACTATACTCTCACACCTCTCAATGTTGACACCCGTTGCAGCAACGGATTTGAGACATCCGGGCAACGCTGCGGCTACTGGGTCTAAAGTAGCCGAGAAGTACGCAGCTGGTCTACGGGCATTTCCATGAATTTGGGCTAAAACCGACAAAGCACAACCTTCTCTTTCACAGCAGTAAAGTAAGAATGGTTTTCGTAATCCGGCATTCCCAGAGCAGGAGCACGACACAAGTCCTCTCTCAGCTGCAAGAATGCCATCAAACAGTCCTTGTCCCATGGTACCGGATCACTCACCTCCTTGTGCGTCAGTTTCTGTAAAGGCTTTGCTTTCAGTGAAAAGTTAGCTATCCACTGTCGGCAATAACCAACCATTCCTAGGAACATCCTGACCTCTCTCTGTGTCGTGGGCGAATTCATTTTCATGATCGCCTCTATTCTGTCTGGTGACACCTTCCGCTTCCCTTTTTCAATTCTGTGACCCAAGTACTGTACTTCTGTCAGACAGTACTGTAATTTGCTCGGAGACACCTTGTGTCCGTTCTCAGCTAAATGGTTCAGCAAGGTGATGGTGTCTCCCTTACAGGCTTCCTCTGTTTCTGACGCGACAAGTAGGTCGTCTATGTACTGGACTAGAACCGAGTTCTGCGGCAGTACTAGACTTTCAAGATTTTTCTTCAGTAGCTGGTTGAAAATCGATGGGCTTTCTGTATACCCCTGTGGGATACAACACCATGTTAATACGCAATTTTCCAGCTTAAAAGCGAAAAGAAATTGGCTCTCCTCATCTAGTGGGATTGAAAAGAAGGCCTGGCAAAGGTCTATCACTGTGAACCACTCAGCTTGGAATGGTATCTGAAACAATATCACTGATGGATTCGGTACCACTGGACAACATGAAACAACTATGTTATTAATCTTTCGGAGGTCCTGCACTATTCTGAATTTCCCACTAGGTTTCTGCAAACCCATAATCGGGGAGTTACATGGACTACCCACGATTTCTTTCAGTATTCCCTGCTTAATCATGGAGTCGATCACGGGTCTTATCCCTGCAATCGTCTCCGGGGTCAATTTGTATTGTGGCGTTCTTGGATATTCGACATTTGGTTTTACCATGATTTTCACTGGCTCCACTCCTTTGATCAGTCCTATCTCTTCCCCAGTGAAATCCCACACTTTAGATGACACCGTATCTCTTAGGTCCCATGGAAGCCCATCCACTGTCAAAGTAGGATACAACTCCACACATACCCTTGAGTTCGCAACCTTAAAGTCGGCATCGTCATCGTTAGTCTGTACTTCCACTCCCTGAGGTGTGCAATATATCGTACAATTTAGTTTGCACAATAAGTCTCTTCCCAACAGACACACAGGGCTAGAGTCACAGACCACCAACTGGTGCTCATCACTGTATTTCCCTATTTTCACTAATACTTGCTCCGTCAAAGGACTAGTTATTCTTCTATTTGCGACTCCTACCACTTGAATGGTTTCCCCCGACATTGGCAGGTCCGGAACCACTGCTGATCTTAGAGTGGATCGAGTGGCTCCCGTGTCCACCAAGAAGGTCGTAGGACACCCTGCTACTTCAGCCTCTACATACGGTCCCCTTTGGTCCACCTCCAGAGCTGCCCCGAGGGTACAGTCCTCCATTTTACTCACGCGCTGTCCCGTCAATGGATCAACGTAATAACACTCCTCTCCTCCTACAAAAAGTGGCATCTGTCTATAGGTCTTTCCTCCTGTTGCAATTGTGGGTGGTTGAGCGAACTGGGCTCGAGGAGCTGAAGTCCCCCCTTTGACCACCTTTCCCTTGGATATTGTTGTCCCTTTCCCCGTGCTGCTCTGAGCTTCCTCGTCCTCTAATTCTAATTCTCCACTTTCAGGGTTATAGGGACACTCGCGTTTCCAATGTCCCACCTGGTGACACTGGTGACACTTTGTCGTCTTTTTCAACGTAGCCAGATCTACTCTAGGTCTAGAATTTTCCTCATTGTCCCTATTCTGATTATTCGACCTCCTTCCCAGGGTCCCTGTTCCTTGTTGTTGCTGTCCACCCTTTCCAGCTGACTGCATCTGAACCAACATCAGCTTCTCCTTAAGTTTTTTTGCTTTAGAGTCAATTTCATCACTACAGTATCTTGCATATCTCAGAATTTCATCTAACGGTTTATTTTGCCAACAGATTAAATGTTGCTGTATCATCAAGCAAATATCAGGTCTCAATCCCAAAACGAATTTTGACACAAACTGTCCTATATCCTTGGGATCCATTACATCTAGTTCACTGTATTGTTTGAATGTTTTCAGTAATCTCTCATAGTATTCATGGACTGTCTCCTTGGGTTCCTGCCTAGTTCGGTCTATCTTCACCCAATCAATGTCCTGCGGTGGCACCTTGTCTTTCAGCCATGTTATTACCCTTTCGTACTTCTCCATGACTCTTTCAGACGGTCCATTGGTCTGAGCATCCCTCTCTGGTTCAGATGTGGGCCATTCTACACTAACCTTACATGCAGTCCATAAGTCCCCTGGGACTACGATATCAAATAGGGTGTTCAAATCAATCCACAGTACTTTAGAGATTTTTACAAACCTCTCTACCTGCTTATACCACTCCACGGGGTTCTCTCTCAATTTAGGAAAGGAATTGGTAAATGCAGCTAAATCTCCCCTACTCCATGGCACATGCACATAGCTCCCATTTGCTATTTCTCGCAAAGGGTAAGCTTCCATTCTCTGTAGCCCTCCCTCTGGGGACATCCCAATTGTGCTCCGTCTAACGGTTCCTTTCTTGGACCACCTTTCTTCCCACTTATCCAGATCCCTCCATGTCCTTATCCCTGTAATCAGTTCTCTGATGTGTGTTTTTAATCCGATTGTTCTCCTCTCTTCGAGGTCCTGATCTGAATAATGCAACCTATGGTTACCCTGTAATGCCTTAGTTCTCGACAAGTCTACCATGTACTTGTCTGCTAATTCAGATAATTTCTCATGTACTGCTCTCGCCTTCCGAGTAATATCCTTTGCTATAAACAGTACCTCATCTTGCTCGTACATGTCAATCCTCTCCAAAGGCAACGTACCATCTATTATTTCATCTAGATCTGATTTTAAACTGGTTACATCTAACCTTTTTGCCTTTATCTCAGCCCTCAGTGTGTCATTCTTAGAGGGTCCATTTATATCTCTCCCATCCCAGCTCCGAGCCCTACGCCTGGGCTCAGGCGAGTTATGGGGAGTCCTCCCATGTTCCCATCCTTCGAGGTCCCATGCAGTTCCATCCCCTCTTGGCATGTGATGAAATGATACTCTATTTCCCACAGTCCCACTTTGTCTGTTCTGCTCAGTCTCCCTGAATGCATGATAGGACCTTCCATTGTCCTCCCTGCTTTCACAATTCCCTTGCTGCCTAGTATCACTCAACACATGGTAAGACCCTTCGCAACTCCCCATGTTCCCGCGATCCCAGTGTTGTCTATTATCGCCAGGTGCATGGTGAGTGCACTTAAAACTATCTCGGTACTCTTGTGCCTTTCGGTCTCCCTCGCTGTGAATGAGACGAGACACCCTTCCATATTCTGCACTTCTATGCTCTTGGTCCTGTCCATTTCCATTAAGGGAATGACATGTAGCCCCTCTATTCTCCTGACTTTTGCCGTCGCACTACTGGCCGCTTTCGCTAGCCCCACAGTGAGACAATGTTCCGTCACCTCGACTTCCCCATTCAGCTTCCGCTCCTGACCTATTACTCTTGGTTCCCACACTAGCGTTCCACTCTCTCAAGTCAGCCCTCAATTCCTTAAAGGACTTCGGCCGTGGTCCCCTCATATCCATCGGTCCTCTCAGACCCCCCTGATCTATTATGGGATCCCCTGTTTGATTTAATGGGGTGCTCCAATCTCTTGGTCCTGACAACTGCCTTTGAGAATTAATCATGTTGTTCCTGTTCTCCATTTCCGCTCTCTCCCTGTCCAACCGTGCCTGTTCCTCTTCCCGTGCTTTCTCTGGGTCATAAATCGATACTATAGGACCTATAGAACCAGGTACTTGGAGAGCGTCTGGCAATTGGTAGGACTTAGCACGCTCCATTTCTGGCACCCTTTGTACCACGAACCTTCCGACTACCCTCTGTACTGGACTAGGCTGAGATATTTCCTCACCTTTGGCGTATTCTCTCTCTGCTATAGGAGGTGGTCTATACTCCCCTGTACCAGCCCCGTCCCCCTTTTGGATCTCGGCACCTTCCATCTCTCTATTGTACGGAGGTGGTCTGTCCATCAACAACCTATTTATCAGACTATCCTCTGTCTCACTCTCATCATCCTCCTCTGGTGGTTTTTTGTCTCCTGTGACTTCTATCACTGGGTACAGTTTATCTACTTCAATTCTCTGCACTCTCCACTTTTTAGCTTCCTCATCCCATTTCGCATCCTGCACTGCTCTTACCGATCGTCTCACTCTTTCCTGACGCCTGTTCAGGTTCCGGTCGTAAGCCGCCCTAAACCACGCATTAAGGGCTTCAAACTGTGTTGGTCTGGGCAGAGGTCTCGTTGCGGTCATAACTGCTTTTAACTGGTGTAATGCTTCTAATCTAAACGTTCCGTATTTCGGGAACGCCAATTCCTCATTCCCCTCTGTAATCTTACTCCACTCAGAAATCCACAGTATAGTATGCAGCCCAACATTCATAGCCATATAATGAGCTGGTGTACCCTCCGGCGGGGCCTCTTCCCCATCAACCGATTCTCTCTTTTCTCTCTTAAAGATCGCTCTCAAGCGCTTAAAATACTTCATGATCAAATCTACAGTTTTCTACTTCGCTGCGTTTGTTTTACTTCCTGATGACAATCCACCAATCCTAGCGCGGTTTTCTCTAACTGGCCTATCACAGCGCGGCTCTTGACAACCTGCCTATCCCAGCGCGGTCTTACACCAACCGGCCTATCACAGCGCGGCTCTCTCTGACGTCACTCGTCTCCCCTTCGCAGCAGTTCCCCTCCTTTCTCAGCTCGTATCCCGGTCAAGCATGCGTCCCATTCATACTCTGAAAAATTATTACTTCCGACCAAGCGATCACTTTTCTTGACTGTACGCCCACAGTCTAACTGTAATTGTCACCTCAACCGACGAAATGTCTTTCCGTAAACGTCCAGACAATCGCCTTAACTGATAGGTTACTTACACACAGTAACTTCCGACCAGCGTCCGTTACTCATACACTCACTCTTGCATTCCCCCTATCATGGTCCTGCGGGCGATCAATGGTACCTCATGACCCCCTTCACAATGGTCGACAATTACTCTGGATGTCTGATACACCCATACCACTTAAGCTCTCCTCTGAACTTAAGATTTTCACCAGGTTGCGCGCGCTCACAACCCTGCCTCAATCACACTACAGGCATTCAACTCCGCATGACATTGCAACACAAATACAACACAAAAGCACCGCAATCTAAACACGCATGACCCTTTATACTCACTCTCGACTGTCTCTGCTACTTTTCTTTTCTCGCGCCGTCAGAACCTTCTTCGGCAGGTGGTTCTTCTGCTGGTCATCTCTCGATTTCTAGGGGCCTCGGGGGTAATCTTAACCTAGTCTAGATCACCTTCCTCAAGAAGGCAACCATCCTATATTGCTACCAACTGGAAAGGCGGGATTTTTGATATCCTATCTGATTGCTCTAGATCTAATTCCCCACTTAGGCCGACTGAATCTTTGTTGCCTGTCATAGAGTAAAAGCAATCCACTACCAGATTAATCAAATCAATAACTGGCACGACTCTGAAGAACCACTTACCACGGATCAGTTTTAAAGATTTATTATAAAGCCAAAGTTAACTGGAGATACAAACATCTCAATAATAGGTTCATCAGGTATACGGGCACCAAAACAAACATGAATTCTCTGAATGATCTTAAGCGACAGAAAAATATCACTAAGACTAGCTCGAAAATCAGCAGGTTTACAAGAATAGACACAAGTTGTAATTTAAGCGTCATTTATAACAAAGAAAGTTCAGGTTAGACTGTCCCTACACTAGACTAAGTGACATCCCTACTTAACAAACCCTTTAGCTAAAAAGGTGTCAGCAGTGGTGACTTCCAAAGAAGTTCACTCACTTTCTCTTAGTCTCTGATGTAATTCTGTGCATTGCAGTCGTGCCCTCTCTGCCTACCCATCCACTCTCTAAGGGTCTTCAGGCCATCTGCTCTAACTCCACCCCAGGGTACTGTCCCTAATACAAAATCACAAGCATTGTCGAAACGCCCCTCAGAGACGCCCCTCACGTACACATCTCACGTAGTTTCGATTCTGGTTTCTTCCATACTGATACTCCTCTGGGCCTCTTGTTAGCGTTGACCTTGCTTCCCAGGCTTCTTCTCCGCTCGCCGGTACCCCCCATTACATTCTTGGAACCTCCTCCAGGCCTGTGCCTGTCTCCCCGGACAGAGCTCTATTCATCACTCTCTTGATTGGAACCCCATCACACCTACAGCAGACACCCATGAATAGGGCCCCAAATTCCAACCTCCAGTTATCTGTTTTAGGTCATAAAACTTGGAACACAGTTGACAATTTATGCTTAACGAGACTCAATTCTAGCTAACACGTGCAGATCAAAGAAGCAACTTTATCTTTCCAGGCCTACTAAATTACTTTGCAAGAGGCCTGCACTCTGTGAACCTTTATTTCTTAAAACTAATACGATTCTACTTAATACACTCTGATTATATGAAAACACTTCTACAAACATGATTTCTAACGCATGATCAATAATATTCTAAAATAACAGTAAAAGTAATAATCCATCGAATGTGAACTGCGAAAGCATGTTTTCATTTTTCATACATTGCCATGAGGCCTGCATTTCTACGTTTAGCAGCATTACATTTTCTTCTGCAACAGTCACCTAACATGGAGTCTTAACAGCACTCTAACATTTCTAAACATTACTACATTAGCTTCACACTCTATAATATGCACTCTTCTTTGATTAAACACTCATAAGTATATGTATTTCTATGTATTTTCGACACTTCTACGTGATTTAACTATTTCATGCATCTAACTAGTAAATATGGTGCACTTATACATTTTTCTCAAATTTCGCTCCCTCACTCCTCTTCTACTTTTGACAACATTTTGGTGAGACTCCCCTCATTCAGTCATGACTGTGAAGAGGAAGAAAGGTTTGTGTGTTAGTACTTATCTCTGCCTAATTTGTAAACTAAATAAATATGTGTAAGGGGCAAAGTTTTTCGCAGAAACCGGCAGCCACCGTTTTCCATCCCAGGCTTCTGCTGTTTTCGTATCTTTATTTTCGTACTTCTTTCTCTTATTTGCCTTTCTCTCTCTTATTCTGGGTCAAATGTGCCGTGGTGAAAAATACGTTTCGTCCCCTAAAAATAAGTGCAGGTGCCCGTGACCACTAGTACAAATTAAATTTGTTTTTACACACACCTTGCATTATTTCACTGTTCCTTTAGATCTTGTCGGTAAATGTCTATTCTTGCTCTTTTGCCCTCGATCAGTACATTCCTTGAAATTTAAAATGATATATCGAAACTAATATACCAATAGGATACAGACATAATATGTTCAATATTATGAAAATGTATTGCAATGTATGCTGTATCTGTAAAAACTACCCATAACAATATTGCTAATATAAAATTGCTGAAAACCCCAACATTTGAGAGGAAAATTATCAACCAGAAAAATACTACCCAATATATTTGCAATAATGCTATATATAAACAGGTAGAAATATAAGAAAGAAAGAAGGTTAATACCTGCCCAATAGAAAAAATACATGGGCCAATGTACTAAAGTTAATGCACCTATGAACCACATACGTGCAAAAACAGGGGAATTTGAAATGCAGATTCCACTTAGCGATTCACAGAATCAGGATTGGGCGATTTAAATTAAAATGAATAATAACATTTTATAAGGCGCTTCACGCTTTACTTCTAAACAGTGTAAATAAAAGTAAATAAGAGGTGGCACTATATATTTCCCAATTTAATGGTTCTTAATTTTCCATAATTAGAAAGATAGAAGTTTGTGTTGACCTTGTATGTTATTCAAGCCTGTGACTCACAGCAGAAATTAGCCAGTGTCGAAAGTCAAATTCCAAATACAAGGATCAGAAGGTGCATGTCCATGAGCAGTGAGGCACAGGTTCAGAGGCCCTGGCAGCTCTGCATTTCCAGATTATGTGTTAGGTGGAGCAACATCTTGAAGTTCTGTTGGCTTCTCGCATGTCTGCTGTGTGCAAAATCGAAGTAGATTGTTTCTGCAGGAAGTTCACTTTATCACAGAATTTACAGCTTTCTTTGTCTTTCTTCTGGCCTCAAATGGAGGATTTGCACTGCTTCGGCCCTTCTAAGTAGCCACTGGAGTGGATCCTGCCTATGAACAACCACCCTCTGGGAGACATCTGCTCTCCTGGGTCTCTTTCCAGGGCTTCGCCTGATTACTTGGAGAGCAAAAAGAGTGGACATCTGCAATTAGTTCTCTCCTCCACCTTGGTTGATTCAGTTTAGGTCTCTCATAGAGGGTCTACCAAGTAGGCTTATGAGCACAACTGGCCTCCTTTTACTCTTGGTGTCAGCAATATTTCCTGGCTCCCAGGAACTGTGAACCCCATTTTTGTGTTTTTGATAGTCTTATAAAATGGGTTTGTTTTGGGTCTAGTTTTTCCACTCTCTGTGCCCTGCATGAAGGGATAAAGCTTTCAGGCTTCCTTCGGGAGGCCTCTACAACCTAGAAGGACTTAGTAGTGGGCTCTTTGCCAGACTATTTCTTGATCTAAAACTTATGTTCTCATAGCATTGCGGAAGCCAACAAGGAGCTCTCTCTGAGTTGAGAAAAGGTTTCTGGATTCCTACGAGGTTCTTCTTGGTGTCTATCACTTCCACCAGGAGGCTGGGTCAATTGGGCAATTTGTCTTTCAGGACTCATTTCTTATGTTTCTTTCCAGATCAGTTGGTGTTGTGATTGGGCCATGACTTTGGCCTACACAGTGCCCTCTGGCCTAGGAGATTATGTTTCATTCCTTTTTCTGCACCCTCATTTAGTGGAGAAGGAGTTGTGGTTTCTCCTAGATGTTACCTGGGGTGTGAAGGTATGCCATGCCATGCCTTGCCTTCTGTTTTCTGGCTCTTTGATAAAACATGTTGCCTCTTCCCCCATATTCGGGCAGTGGAGTAAGACATTTCTTTCAAAAGGCGAAGAGCTGGGTCAGGTTGGTGATCTTGATTGCCTGTCACTTTCAGAGATCCCCCTTGCCCGGCATATTCAAGCTGTTTCCACTTGGCAAAAGCTGGTGAACCCTCCATCAAGCATACCTCTTAAGTTGATACTGGATCTTGTCCCCCTACCTACATCTCCTACAAGACATTGGAAATTGAGGTAGGTTGTCCCTGGAATTTGGGGCCAGAGTACCTACAGCAACTCTTTCTAACTAAACTTCTATGCTTTCTTTTGTAAAGTGACGATCTTCACTAATGTACATGTACTGCAATGCATGTGCCAGTAGCATTACTGACCTTGGTCCTGGTCAATAGCACTAATTATGCCTCTTTCTCTTTTATGGCTGCAGCTTGCATCCATTTGTCAAGTCTGAGTTAGTAATTAGCGGAGTGTTTTCTGGTTTCACTGTCATCAATGTTATATTAAAGTCCACAGAGAAAGAAAGTTTCTCTCCAAAAATAAGATTTATAAAGGGTTGATATTATTTGTACGAGCTTCGAATACTCAAGCATTCAAGGTTCACATATGCTGACAAAGTGACCTACGGAAGTATACAAAAAAGTGATGGATGGAATGCTTGACTTAATCTCCATCACTGGTAATTACTCTGGGACGCATCCAAGTCCATCATTAATTTGCACACCATGCCAGCTCAGCTTGGACCCAGCCATATGGAATCAGTCTTAACCCTCCTCCAATGGGAACAGTCCAGCACGAACTGCTAAGCCAGGTCCTCCCTGAACCAGAACACAAGCAATTCAGCACCAACTTCTCCCTAATTAGGGCTCATCAGCCAACAATAGCTTGGTTTAAGTGACACAATGTGCACAGGACCAACATCTGAGCATACAAGTTCCTCTTAGGGCAACACACTAAAGTCTATCCATCATTTTTTGTATACTTCAGTGTGTCCCCCTAAGTGGGACATGTATGCCCAAATGTGGGTTCTGTGTGCACTGTGCTACGAGCTGAGGAGCTCAAATAAGGGTGAAACTAGTACTAGATTGCTTGTGTTATGGTTCAAGGAGTACTTGGCCTGATAGTTCGGGCTGGACTTTTCCCACTGGAGCAGTGTCAAGAGCGATTCGCGTATGACTGATTCCAAATCGAGGTGGCATGGTGCGCAAAATAACGATGGACCGAAATACGGCTTAGGTCATTCAAGCATTCCATTCTTTACTTGTTTGCATACATTAAGGTGACCTATAGTCAAGTTATGAACTCCTACTATTTATCAGTGCGTTCACATTCAAGTGGGCTTTGGGATGATCCTCATTCTGGACCTTGCAATCTAATATGGCAGATTGTAATCTAGAACTCTGTGTACCCCCACCCAAGCCTCTATTGGAATATGTAACTACCTTCCTTTTGCCCTTGCTAGCACTCATATAAAGGTCCGACTGCCACCTGTAACTCGCTGCCATTTGCTTAGTAGGCATCCCCCTTGTGTCTTATATTCACAGACCCGCACAGAGGTTAGCCTGGAAGGAAGGTGCTCAAGGGAGACTTTTATGAAATTGTTTTCTCCTTGTAAATGGCTGCATTATTTATGGATTTCCCACTACATGCAGGAGTGATGGTTTATACCAAGTCAGGTGATGTATTATTTTATGAAAACAGATGCTACCAGGATTGTGGCAGTAAAATAAGACACCATCAGATAAAGCAAATATGTACACAGGAGCTCCAGCAGCATTAGTGATTATGCAGCAATTGTGGTAAATGTGTATCATATGCTCTGCACAGTCCATCGAGTGACCATGCCTTCCTGTCCCTTGAGAGCAAGGACTGGTGACCATGGGTGACCAGAAAGATAGCTCAGTGAGTTCAACTCTTGTCGCGGATATCTATTTAACCAGTACCTCAGAACTGCTTACTCTGTCAGGCTACCCATCTCAACACAATTAATAGCACTAAGTGAGCTATAGGGTTATCGGTTGTCACAAAACCTAGAATGAGGTCCTTAAAAGACAATATAAACATCAAGATTATATTTTTGTAATCCTATTTAAGTCTAGTATATTACTCTACTTAAGACAGACAGATGCCCATATGGGTTTCTGATCCGGTAGAAAGGTAAAACGTTTTTAACACAATTCCCTACTATGTGGGGTTTGTCCTGCTGCAGAAGTGCCAACAGGCAGTTTAAGCGCGCTTTAGCTGCTGTTCACTAGTACATATATTGCACCTCATCTGTGCCTTGCCACACATCCTCTACACCGTGACTGCATGACGCTGCTACCTTACCTGCATCTTGCCAGCACATCAAGGTCAAGTACAATTTGCTGGAGGGGGACACACTTTGGCCACACAAAAAACAAAAAAAACAAGATTTAATGTAGGGATGCTGTTACATACACTTATTCTAGGATAGAATTTGCTGTGAGTTGCGGCTAATGATTAAGCTGCTTACCGCTTTATCATAGAACAGTGTTATGCTTTATCGTAGAACAGGTAGCTCCATGGAACGACCTGTCGCTACACATAGAATCTCCTGCTCACTTCTTGAATTGGGCAAGAAGCTGAAGACTTGTGTTTTTGAGTAGTCTCACTAGGCTCTAGGTGTAGCTAGACTCATACCTGCTCGGTACCAGGATACCCTCCCAAGTGATAGTGCGCTCTACAAATCTGCATAACATAACACAAAAGGGTAAATTGATTGATTGCAATATTTCTAGGGTTTTATGGCCAAGATTGCTAAATTGGTTCATTGGACTTGCTTTCAGTTTAAATATTTATTGTTGGAAGATGACTTTCCAGCGACAAGTTTAAGGTTGCAGTAGTGTGGTTTCTGACGTGCAAAGGGCCGAAGGATGCTCTACCCCCTCACCATTCAGCACTGCGGATCTAATAACTAATGGCTTGACATCTGAGGACCCCTTCGGATGGGTGAATATATCTTACATGTTAAACTTCTTCTTCCGTTGATGGATCTCAACCCCAACTGAGGGCCTAAATCATAAAACTTGATAGTTTTGTAAGATTCACTTTTTTTATCTGTGATGCACATTGTATTACGTTTGATGTGCCCAATTCTCAAAAATGGCATTAAAAAGTCATCTGTATGAACCCTAGGTTAAATTTTTCTTTGTAGTGGATTTCCAACATTTTTGAGATCCACAAGCAATTTCAGGAAAACTTCCAGAAAACTATTACGGACATCAATTTCAAGGAGTAATCCAGCACAACAAATATATGTGTGCAGAAATGGGACTGTTACTTATTGATGATCTTTATTGTTTTGATTCCCATTCCTGGTCCCAGTGCTTACTAAAAAGAGGTGATCCATGAATACAGACGCATGTGGCTTAGCCCAGTTTTAGTTTTAGTTTTTAAATGTTTTTATGGAATTTTCCAACTAGTATATAGGCAATGCATGGTTTATAATATCACATACATGTACAGTACATGTGAAGAGCAGATATAAATACAGATGTCTTGCAGTCTTGCAATGTCTACATTAGATCTCAGTCACACAACGATTTACAGATTGTTGGTTAGGCAAGGGGTCCCCTTTCTTATAAATAAATCATATTTCATATGACAGAATTTCCTTCCTGATACATGAGCTTCCTCCTGTTGACAGGGCCGCTCCACACACTCCTATCCCCACCTCTCTCCCATGAATCATCGCTCAGAAGACCTGCCCAGGCAGCCAAGTAGATGTACACAGTTTCAATCTGAATGTTCCCGCAGATATTCCACCAGGGGTTCCCAAATATCACTGGGGGGTGGGGTGGGCAGGAGATCTGCGTAAGTCATAAGTTGGCCCTTACAATATATGAAATCTGTGAGCCAGTCTTTGAACTTGGGGGCCCGCCGTCTGCCCCACCTGCAAGCCACCCTGTGCTTTGCCAGCAGTAGTCCCATTGCTGCAAATTTCCTATTTGGTTTCTGTATGTCAGCCGTGTAGCCCAGGAGTGCAAGCAAAGGGGACCGCAGGAGAGGGGCACTGATCATTTTGGACAGTGCATATATCACCTCCCACCAGTACTCCTGAACCTCACTGTATTTCCAAGCTAGGTGTAGGAAGTCTGCTCCCTCCTGCCGGCAACGCACACAACGATCGTCATTTCTCAGTTTATAGTGAAGGTGTATAGCAGGTTCTGTGTAGGAACTTAAAGTGGATGATTCACAGTTGCATGCTCGCTGTGATGGCTTCTGTCTGTCCACTGCTCATCCATCAATGGTGTTTCCAAGCTGTTGTCCCAAGCCTCTGCAGCCCCATTTGTCAACTGTGGCTTTTCTAACAGCGCAGTTCGATATATGTGGGACACGGCGTGTGCCGGTTCTGACATTTTCAACACTGTGTGCAGTACCTCTAAAGTAGGGGGCTCCTGAGGGAATCCCGGGATATTGGCCCTAATTTCATGCTTCAGCCTTATGTATAAGAAAACCTCCAGTGGGGTGGGCCCATCCCCAGTAGCTCCTGTTGGTATTTAAACTTGCCCTCCGGGTACAGATCTCCCCATACATGCAGGTTCCTTTTACGAAGCATTTCCCGACATACAACCTCTTGAGTGACAGGAGCAATCGGTAGATGCGGAAGCAGCACAAGCGGGGAATATAGCATGGGTGTATCCATTATTTTAGCTAAGAGCTTCCACGCGTGATTGGTGCGGTTACTGTGTGGTAGGACACTCCCTCCCAGGGGAACCAAGTTCCCAGGAAGGAATTTAGGGGCGTGGGCACCATGTACCCCTGCTCAAAGGCCAGGTGTGGCATAAAAGGCAGTGGATGGAGCCAGTATACTGCATAATGAGCTTGAGCGCTGAGGTAATATAGTTCCATATCCTGGGCCTCAAATCCCCCCTAAAGAAGGGTTATGTCATGATCCTCTACCCCACCCGGAATTGTTTCCCCCCACACCAGCTTGATAAGTAAAGAACCAAGAGTATTGAAGAAGGGGCATCCTGTGTTGTAGGGTATGTTGATGAATAGGTATAGGAGTTTGGGCAGGATATTCATCTTCATCAGTGCCACCCTGCCAGCTAGTGAGAGTGGCAGTGTGACCCAACGGTCCACCCAGTGGCTGATAGTTTCATCTGCAGCACCATAGTTGGCGCAGAGAGTTTCCTCCTTCTCTCTAGGTATGGTCACACCCAAATATTTTATTTGGGTTTCACACCAGCTCAATGGAGATTCTGGGGCAAATTTGGCAGTGTTGGGAGTGAGCTGGAAAATCTGTGATTTACTCCAGTTAAGTCTTATCCCGGATAGGTCGCCAAACCTAATAAACTCCTGAAGGATCGGGTTTAGGATGATGCTTGGGTCCTGTAAATAGAGGGTACCATCAGCGGTATACAATGATATTAATATCTGACAAGAAGGGTATTGTATGACATAGTCTCTGTGATTTTGCCTTATTTTGGCAGCCTGGGTTTCAACGGCCAGGGCAAATAGCAGTGGGGATAATTGACATCCCTGACACGTGCTTCTCTTAATGGGAACCGGGTGGAGTGTAGACCGTTAACCTGAACAATGGCCTCAGGCTGGGAGTAGAGTAGTCTTATCTACCCTAGGAATGGCAGGGGGAGGCCCATTCTGCCCAATATTGTAAACATGTAGTCCCATTCGGGGGAATCAAAAGCTTTTGTGGTGTTTAAAAAATTCCCAGCCGCAGAGATCTCTGGATCGATATCCTGCAGTAGCGTAAATGTGGTTTGCAAGTTGTGGGAGGTGGGTCTGTTATGTTATGTTATGTTAATAACACTTCTATAGCGCACAGCTGTCCCAGCCAAGGGGCGTCCCGGCGCTTCAGGAAGAGTACCCAGACACAACACAGCAATACAGGGCGGAGGCGTAGAAGGCAAGAACCTAAGAGCTATGAGGGAACAGATGCGTTTTGATAGCTCTCCTGAATTTCAGCAACTCATCCATTGCACGAATGCGAGGTGGAAGCGCGTTCCACAGTTTTGCAGCCAGAACCCGAAAGGAACGACCTCCCGCTCTGCATAGTCTAAATCTAGGGACCATAACCAAGCTTTGGCCCAGAGATCTCAGAGGTCTGCCTGGTATAAAGCCTCCGTAGTCTGGTAGGACTAATCCGTCCATCAGCAGGGTCAGCCTGTAGGCAATGACTTTATCCAGAATCTGGGTGTCGCAGCTGATTAGCGACAGGGGTCTGTATGCCACGCATTTGTTAGCCTCCTTGCCTGACTTAAGCAGGGATATGATCATGGCTTGCAGCATGGATATGGAAAGAGTCCCGATCTCTCTAGCTTCCTCAAAGACTCGCTTCAGTAAGGGGGCCAGATGCTCAATGTAACATTTATAAAAAATCTCCAGGTTCTTACCCGAGCGAAGGTTCATTATTGCGGCCTGAATTTTATCTTCCTCAAAGGTAGCCGCCAGAAATTTTCTGCGGGAATCATTGATCCACCCAGGGTGGTATCTTCAAAATAGGAGCCTATATCCGGCGGCTCACGGCATTGCATGTGGTATAATGCCATGAAATATTTGGAGAAGACGTATAGGATCTCCTCTGAGTCTGTATGTCTATTGCCCTCCTCCTCAAGTATTTCCAGGACCTGATTAGCGAATCTGGGGGTTCTAGTTACTTTGACTAAGACTTTGCCAGGACTCTCACCCTCCCCATAAGACCTAGCAGTTTGGTATTTCGAGCAGAATTTAGATTTGCGTTCCGCCTCTTTTGAGTACTCAGTTAACACCTGGGAAATCTTTATTATATGGCAGACTCAGCAGGGCTAGTGATGCCCTCATAGGGACGAACAGTGTTTGTACAGGGTTGGGTCCATGCAGTTCCTTACATGCTCTCTGCTGTTGTGTAATTTACCAGAATGCATAGCCTTGCCAGTTCTAAATACAGTCTCTAACCTTATACAATCTACCATTATTCCTCTTCAGGAGCCGGTGAGGATCTTCTGGAGCATGGGTCCCAGTCTCGGGGTGTGGGCGAGCGCCTCATAACAGTTTTTAGAAATTCCTGAGTTTGTTGTGGGTTACTGAAGACGTGTCTTTTCTCGGTGGAGAACTCGTAGTCTTGCAGGGTAGAGCATAGCATACTGTATGTTAGCTTGTTGAAGCTGCTTTTTGACAGGTAGGAATTTTTTGTGTGTTTCCTGTACCTCCAAGGTGAATTCTGGGTATATCAAAAGTCTAGTTCCTTTATATATCAAGTCTTGCTTTTATCTAGCTAGCCGCAGCGCTGTGTTGCGGTCTTTGTAATTGAGTAGACGTGCCAGGATAGGACGTGCAGTGCGCCGGGTGGCGGTCTTGTTGCAAGCGAACAATGGGCCCTCTCCACCACTAAGACCTTAGAGAATGCTTCCCCACCGAAGAGCCCCAACAGCATTTGTTCCACATAGTCCTCCATGCGGCCCGTAGCTGTTGACTCTGGAACCCCCACTATGCGCTAAACTATTTCTGCACGAGCGCGCCTCCAAGTCCTAATTTTTGGCAGTAACAATTTTAAGTAATTTCTCCATGCCTTGTAACTTTTCACAGCTAGTGGAAGAGCTGTCTTCAAGTGAGAAAAAGTGCTTCTCCGTCTCCGATATGCTTCTGTTGTGTTTTTCGCATATTCATGGCGTCCATTTTGGACTCAATGGATGTGAGGCTTTTGCGCATATTGAGGAGTAGTGTCTTTATATCTGAATCTTGTGAGAAACTGCAGGCTGGGTTTTCTTCCTCTCTTTGTGGATATGTGTCCTCTGTCTTGTTGCGAGTGTTCCTCCATGCAATCAACTCAAGTTTGGACTGCTTGCCCTCCGTTCGGCCCATAGTGGGCTCCACGGTTTGGTGTAGGTGAATGTCGAATGCCCCACAGAATGTCCAACAAGGGCTATGTGCTGTAACTGACTTTGTAATGGGGGGAGTAGGAGACAATGACCAGTTATGTTATAGTGCCCCTCTGTACCTCCTCGTGGTGGTTATGACCGGCCTCAGCCTCTCTAGGGCGGAGCCCTGACACCAACTCAGCAGCAGTTCTTCACTGGGGCATCCATATCAATGAGCGCAAAATCTCAGGCAGGTTCAGCTCCAACCCGGTCTCACAGCCTCCGCAGTATCACAGTGCCCCAGTGGGTCCTCAGCATGGCAGCGCCCAGACTCAGGAAAGCAGCGCCACCGTGCAGCCATCCGCCTCTCACTTGAAACTTCTCAGGCTGCGGGGATCCTGCTGCATCCCACGTCCAGCGCATCCCAGCCGGGACACCCTGCAACATCTTTAGGCCTGGGTAGGGTGCACATGCAGGTCGGGCAGCTGGTAGCTTTCATGCAGACCGCCAGGGCTGCACATTCCCACAGCAGGTCCCTGCAGGTCCTCAGGAGGTCAATGCTGTGGTCTCACAGCTCTGCAGCAGCGGCAGATAGGGCCGGTCTCCGCCACCTCCAACCTCGATCCGCAGTTCCTCGCCTCGAAGATCAGGACGCCTTCACAGGCTGAGCCCCGCAGAGGGTGAGTCCCCTCCTATTACAGCAGCAGCCCCCGTAGGCCCGACTATTCCGCCTGCACTGCCGCCATCTTGTCTCGGGTGCAGGACGCAATCAAGGGCTTGTAGAGCAGGTGCTCAGCTGGCTGTCAGCAAGTTCGAGTTCACATCTGTAGTTCCCCCATGTTTTTTTGAGGGCTTACCATGGCTTTACAAGTGATTTTGCTGCCCTGTAGTGAAGGATTTTGAAGGATATGTCCCGGGGCTAACAGAGCCTCCCTAGGGTGCGGCCATCTTGTTCACTGGCTCTCCAGTTCCCCGGCTTAGCCCAAATTTAAAGGAGTCCTCCACTTGTCGTGTGTTTCCCATATGGCCAATTGTTGTTTTCCCTATGTTAGCCTAATCATGCACATTGTAGGCCATTTTGGTTTTACACATGTTACTAAATAATACACTTACCTTTGTGCTACATTATATTTTCACACTGAACTAGCACATATTTTTGCATTTTATTATTTTCCTGGGATTTAGTCTGAACATCATAGGCAGGGTCAAACAAAACTGCCCCTAGTTATTCTCTCTGTTAAGACACTAGCAACCTAGACATAGTAAAGGAATACAGCTGCTGTTTTTGAATACACATATCTTGATACCTAACTGAGAACTTGGGGTTCTGGAAAAAAACACACAGAGCGTAGGTCCTGAGACAAGAGTGTGGCATCAGCTAGGGTGTAGAACATCCACCTGTGCATTCTAAGGTACGGGGTCCGTCACTAAACCCAGAGATCTATACTATATAACCAATTTGCTTTTATAGTACGGGAGGGGTAAGGTAGGTCTGTCAATTTATACACTTCCTTTGTGTCTCTTTCTTATCTTATTGTGGACAAGTACGAGTGAGAGGGCGAAAGGTGTGTCCTGTAACCGTAATCCATGAGAGGATTAAGATTGTTGTGTTCTGGGGTGCCAAATCACTTGTCTCTCTGGAAAGGTTAGGAGGGAAAGTGAGGTACTATAGCTAATTGGACTCAGGCTCATAGATTCTGAGCTGGTATGGTGACTCAATTCCTACATGCTGATGTGCAATGGTCCCAAGCATAGTTCTGTTCCTAAACAGAATCCCTGTAACATGGTGCTGCCAACGTTTGGTCAGGTACTTATTAGCAGGAACATACAATGGGCCATACGGGAAACACATGATACTCTAGCTTCTCTGCTGGGCCCCTCCTATTGAAGAGGAACCATAAACAGAAGGCACAGCTGTATCTCGATGCATCCTCACCAAGATTGCACATCATGGGGATGGCACGTGGGACTAATGTCCTCGGATGACGAAGAGTAATCATAGCATTGAAGGTTAGCAGTAAATATTTGGTGCATTATGTCTTCAACATTCCCTTGTCGCATACCCTATTTAAATGAGTATTTCCTCCAGATGTACATCTTAAAAAAGCACATAAACCCCACCAGTATTTAGGGGCTACTTTAAGGCTTCCTCAATAAAGGTGAAGATTTGGGAAGGAGCGTAGATGAGAAGGAAGAACAAGCCACTACATGAGTTAGATGGTGGAAGAAAAGTAAATGTGACTCAACGCCAGCCCAGATTCAACCTTCTAGCAGTGACTCCAAAGGTAAGAGGCATGCAGGTCCTAATATCGCAGTTCCAAGGGTGGCATCACACAGATGATATTTAGTTAATAATTTTATTATTTTTCCTCTTCTATCACTTTTTATTTCCTTTTATTTTAAAGTGCACTTAAAATACACTATTTTACACTACTTTACACACTTTTTTATACTATATTTCAACACTTTTGCAAGATACAGTTGTACGACCTATTTCAACAATATGCATATGTACTTTTAATTTTTAGACGTCTTTCAGAAGCATGCTCTGTCTAAAGGCGACCACCCACGGTCCCTCTCCTAAAAGCGACCACCCACGGTCCTTCTCCTGTCCTTGGGATCCTTTATGATCTTTCACAGGTTGGACAGTCCTCCTCAGGCACCTATCTTAAAGGCGCCCTCAGACCTCCCCTAGAGACCCCTAATGAATCTCAGTATGTATCTACTGGTATATTTTAGAAAAACACTATTCAAATGATAAAATTGAGTTCAGTGCAGTTAAGCACTGCCTACCTGATCATCAGACCAGTTGTATGCCGTTGTATGCACCCTTCTTAGCTGTGGCAAAATCACCTGATGGCTCAAAGGAAGCTGGTGGTGTCTTTTGTCAAAGGCTTATCAACTGGAGCCTTGTCGTCTGGGTGTGTCAGGAAACAAGTCCTCTCAGTAGTTGCGCAGAATACACCGAGACAGGAAGGCCCCTGAGGAATCCAAAGACAGCAGTTCTTTATCCCCGGCAGAGACCATCAGTTCCTGTCGAGTCACGGCGCCATCTGTTAAAGCATAAAATGTATTAATAGGGACAAGAAGAAGGGCACATTCAAGGTTTCAAAACAAAGTGGCTTTATTGCCAATAAAGCTGCAGCTGAGACAATTTGCAGGAGTGCAAAGGGATCTGTTTTTTTCAGAAAGCAAGCCAGTTCTTATATACAATTTTTAGAACCTGGATACATTAATCATTAACAATAACATCATGGTGTGACCATGCTAGAATTAGGTCCACGTGTACATTACAGTATCAAGGTGCATTTCAGAAATATGTCTACGTTCACAATTTACATTATTTGCGACGCATCTGACCATGCAGCTACAGGTTAATCTTTAAACTACCACCTCCTGACTTTCAGCCTTGTCTTGGCCGGTTATCTTGAAATGTCAATGTGCAATGTTGATCTACTATCAGCAGAGGCCCGTGTTTTCTGCTTTCCCACACAAATGACGCACTTGCTATCTGTGCTGAGCAAACACTTTGCCTCTTCACTTAACGGGGCAAGGGCAGGCCAAACTTGTCACGTCCTAGGTCAGCGAGCGATTCCTAGAAAGGGCTCGCTGAACTGACTGAACTGGCTCTGTACATAGGTGAAAAGCTAGTGAATCATTAAACAACTTGGAGCTACAACAGAATGGGCACGTTCATGTTCACTTGCCTTTCTTTCCTGGTTTCAGCTGAATTTCAGACAACTTAATTTAACCCTCTGTGCACCAGCTGTGCACCATGGAGCAACATTTCATTATGACTAGTGGGCTCATTTTATTTGCAAGCAGGTTAAAAGACAGAAAATAATATAAACTACGGTTCAATTTTAATATTTTCATTTAACAAAGGGCCAACTAATTTTTCATCTTTTACAAAGCGACCCTTTGAACCTCAGTTTAAAATAATTTCATCACGCAGCATATCACAATTTAATAATTATATTTTTCATTCTTATCATTGTCAAAAATGTCTATGTTCATTAACTCAGTAGTGACTGTTTGCATCAGCATTCTTTCTTTTTCCTTTAATTTCCTCACTTGGCATTTTGTCAGCTGTCCCAATAGTTGACAGCATATTGGCAGGCAATTAATTAATAGACAACAGCCTATTATTAGTAGGAAAATTGTTATGAACACCATTCCTATCTTCCAACCCCATGCGCTCAACCAATTCCAAAGTGAACCTCCTATATCCCATGTACCAGAATCCTGATGTGCTTCTACACCTATATGATGCAATCTTTTTATTGCTTCCCTGACAGTAACAGAGGAGTCCGGGACATAGGTGCAACAGGATGCCCCTATAATTGCACAGACTCCTTCCCTTTCTGCTAGCATCATGTCGAGAATCATTCTATTTTGTAATGAAACTAATCTCACAGCTTGAAGCTCTACTGTAATATTTTCGAGTATACCTGTTGTTTCATTTATTGTTGCTTCTAGTAGCCTGGATAATCTACGTATATCCCTGGAGTTGACAGCTGGACCAATCCATGGTATCACTCCTTTAAATATGTCACCTGCTATCTGTGATGCTGTATCTCTTTGATCCACATCCACACTTCTCCTGCCTCGCCGTGGTGCATTTCTTTGCATGTCCCTTCGTACTTCTTTTGTGTCTTTTATTGCTATAGCAGATAATACAAAACCTAGGTGACAACAACCACCCAAATTTGTTGGAAGCCATGTATAAGCCTTTTCTCCACAAATGAAATAAATTGAGTCACCTACGTAGAGTGGAATGCTAATATTTCCGGCCGTCATTTCAAATGTCATGTTACAATTTGTACTATTGCCCACCTGATAGGTCCCATTACTCTTAATACATATACTCCCTATTGCGTTGTGTTTTCTTAATTTTAACTTCAAAAATGGTATATTCTTATTTGCCTCTTTTGATGGGCCTGCTATCCTAATGCTTGTATTCTTATTTGGAAAGAGCGGAGTAAAGATGTCAGACAGGGGAAATGTTGCATTTTGTTCTATCACTTCCGTGCAGTTCACTAGTGTCAGAATATCTGCCATATATTTGTTATATAATGTTCCTGCAGTTGGGGCCATAGTTGTCCCTGCACCAGCTGTACTTTTCTTTAAATTCTGCAAAACAGCTATCAGTTCTATTTTTACTGTTGTTATGTAAATGGCATAACAGGATGCTGCAAACGGTAGTGGGACTTGAACCAGGGGCAAACTTTGGTCTACAGAAGCTGGGAATTGCAAACATATCCAGCAATCTCCCCTTGTTAATATCTTATTGGTATGATGCAACAAAGTCACAAAGGAATTGTGGTGCATATCTTCTCTGTGGGCTATTTCTTCAGGTGACAAAGTGTATGCAGGTATTGTAGCAGGTGTTGTTGGTGTTGGGATCAACTTTTCCATGGGATAGAACACATCTAATAGATATACAGTAATTAATGCTAATAATAACAGACAGAATATCACCCCAGATATGCACATTTTAGACTTGTACCATTTTCTCTTCATTTTTAGAACTGTATTTTCCCTATCCATACCTATCTAGTCTTATACTTTCTTTAATTGGATGTAGTGCTATTGATGACACTATGTTGTGAATTATCACTATGAATCTTTACTATAATATAAGCTAAACACACAAAAAGCATAAACACATATAAGGTGAGGCTGTAGTATAGAATATATTGCGAACAGCTTTTCGTTAATATTTCAGATGGTCTCTGAGTATTTCTTGGTACTTCTCTCCTCCCAAAGATATGCATGTAATTCTTGTAAGACACGACCCTTTGATCATGAATATCAATTGTTAGTGCAGCCACATTTACATTTACAGGAGTGTCCACTATACCTCACCCCAAATGTATCTTTCTGAAGCTGGCTGTCCTGATGATCTAGAAAAAGTCCTTTGCTGGTTGCTGCAGCAGCACGGGTGCTCGCAGTGACAGAAGGACCCGCAAATACCTTCTGGATCAGTTCATCTACTAATTGCTGCAGTGGCACGGGCACTATGCAGTTACAGGAGTACTCGCAAATACCTCCTGGATCAGTTCATCTACTCAGCGTTGTACTGGCCCACTTTTTACTAAGAACTTCCCTGATGAATTGTTGTAGTCTCTTCCTGTTATGCAGACAGGCTGTTATTCCTGGTGGTAGTGTGCAATATACCCTAGTTTATTTTTCTCAGTCAGCAAGTACTCTATTCAAGGCTTCTTGTAATGCTATACTATTTAAATCTTGCATTAGTTGGTATTCTAGCTGATTAAATACTTCCTCAAGGTAACTGAGTGCGTCTTCGTTGTCTTCTTCACTGCTATTCTCAAAGTCAAAAATTGCTGTCAAAATATCTGTTAGGATAAAATCTAATAGTAGTACTTCATCTATTTCCTGCAGAAGATCAGGTACCAGAATTACTGACATTTCATCTCCTTCTTCTTTGTAGACCTCAAATTGTACCTTTTTTCTTCTTTGATCAGTTCTGGTGTTGGCATGTGCTGCTGACCTGGGTCTTGGCTGGATGCAGTCTCAGGAGGTGCCCTCTTGACGTGGCTGGCGTGAATCCAAGGTTTGTTGTTGGTGCACTTCACTGCTGTCTTTGTGGCGAGCAGTACCTGCTGCGGTCCCTTCCAGCGAGCTTGGAGACAGTTGGACCTCTGGAATGCTTTGATGAGCACCCAGTCACCAGGCTTGAACTTGTGCCCCTCGACCTGCAGCGGCTCTGGAAGGGCTCCCTTCACGTGCTGGTTGATAGAAGCAAGAGTGTGTGTAAGTGACATGCAGTAATCATTCAACAGTTCATTCGTCATCATAGGCAGAGCATTTTTGTCTGGAACTCCCCAAGCTACCATTGGCAACCCAGTGACAATTTCATGTGCACTGAGTTTGGTCTTGGCACCTGGTGTGCTCCTCATGCTCATTAGGGCAATAGGTAAGGCATCCATCCAGGTCAATTTTGTGTCAGCACATATTTTTGCTATATTGGCTTTGAGCACGCCATTTTTTCTTTCCACTGCGCCAGCGGCCTCTGGATGGTAGGCGCAGTGTAGCTTCTGCTGTATTCCCAAGGCTTTGCATGTAAGCTTTATTATTTCATTACAGAAGTGACTGCCATTGTCTGAAAATATTGTTTTTGGGACCCCAAAACGTGGGATCAGCTCCTTTATCAGGCACTTGGCTGTTGAGATGGCATCATTGCGTTTCACCGGATATGCCTCTATCCATTTTGAATACATGCACACCACCACCAGGATATACCTATACTTATTTGTAGGGGGCATCTCAACATAGTCTATTTGCAGGGCTTCAAATGGCATTGTTGGTTTCTGAAAGTGGCCTTTGGGTACTGGAGCAGTCTTACCCACATTGTACTGTGCACATACCATACATGTTTGACATATCTCCTGTGCTATTTTTCTTATGGTCTTGTTCACCCAGAATTTGTCCATGCAATTTACAATCGCATCCCTGCATATATGTGCCGGGCCATGCATGGCCAAACACATAGAGTAGACCATCCTGTCTGGTAACATATATTTATCCTTGGCGTCATTCATCCAACATCCTTGAACAAATGACCCGTCCTTTGACCAACCCATCTGTTCTTCTGCTGTTGCTCCTTGTTGCATTAGTCTTATACCTTCACTTGTTAGATCTAGTGACTTCACTTCATCAGGTAATTCTTGGACCGTTAGTACTAGTGCTGAATTATTTCTTGCTGTCTGTTTTGCTGTTATGTCAGCAAATGCATTTCCCTGGCCTACCTTGTCTGTAACTTTTTTGTGAGCGCTGCATTTAACTATGGCCAATTTCTTTGGAAGTGCCAGGGAGTTAAGTAATTTGGTGATAAGCACTCCGTGCTGTATCTTTGTGCCTTGTGAGGTAATGAAACCTCTTTCCTTCCAGAGTCTTCCAAAGGAATGTGCCACATTAAAGGCATATTGGCTGTCTGTATATGTGTTAACACACCTTCCTTCAGATAATTCACAAGCTTGTGCGAGTGCCACAAGTTCTGCTGCTTGTGCAGACAACTCGGGTATCTTGCAGGACTCAACTACAGTTTTATTTGTTACAACTGCATAGGCTGCTGATGTATTTCCATCCTCTGTTCTAAGGCAGGAACCATCCACCCACAATTCTCCCTCTGCATCTGCATAGGGTATATCAGTCATGTTGATTCTCCCTTTTGTTTGCTCCTCAGTTAACAAAATACAATCATGGTCTGAGTCCACTAGATCATCAGTGGGAATAGGTAACAGAGTGGCAGGGTTAAGCACATTGCATTTGTGAAGTGTCACATGTGCTGCAAATAAACAGATCTCATACTGTGTGAGCCTGGCATTTGTGAGGTGCTGCGTACGTGTCTTATTTAGTATCAGCTCTACAGCATGTGGAACATAGACATCAACTTCATGTCCCATTATTATGCTTTCTGCACATTGTAGTGCTAAGGCAGTTGCTGCAACAGAACGTATACAGGAAGGTAAAGCCTTGGCTACAGTATCCAAGGTGGCAGAGAAATATGCGCATGGTCTTTTGTGGTCACCAAACTGCTGGCATAGAACCCCAAGAGCACTCCCGTCAGACTCATGAACATAGAGTTGGAAAGACTTAGAATAGTCTAGTAGGCCTAAAGCAGGAGCAGAGCAGAGAGCTTGCCGAATGGCAAGGAAGCTTTGTTCATGTTCTGGCAACCAATGAAGGGGTTCGGGCGTGTCCTTGTGGGTCAGGGCCAATAAGGGTTTTGAAATCAAGGAGAAGTTAGCAATCCAATGTCGACAATAACTGGCCATGCCTAAAAAGGCTCGCACCTGTTTTTGGGTGCGTGGCACTGGTGTCTGTAGAATCAATTTAATGCGCTTATCATCCAATCTTCTCTGCCCTTTCGACAGGATGTGTCCTAGGTAGGATACTTCCTGTTGAACAAATTGAATCTTTTCTGGTGAAACTTTGTGACCACGTTCAGCTAAGAAATTTAACAAATTAATGGTGTCAGTTGTACATTGTGCCTCAGAGATGCTACCAAGCAGCAGGTCGTCTATATATTGAATTAGCACAGAGTTAGGTGATAAATTGAATGTGTCTAGTTCTCTCTTTAAGGCCTGGTTGTAAATGCTTGGGCTTTCTGTGAACCCTTGAGGGACCCTACAGAAGCAGAACGTTCTCCCGCCTATAGAGAATGAAAAGAGGTACATGCTACTTTCATCAACTGGAATTGAGAAGAAGGCATTCTTCAAATCCACCACAGAAAAATATGCAATTTCTGGTGACAGTGTTGACAATATTGATACTACATTTGGAACAACCGGGAACTGTGGCACCACTATTTTATTAATTTCTCTTAGATCAACTATGAATCTGTAACTTTTTTCATTAGTATTTCCATCGCTCTTTTTTAAGACCGGAAGAATAGGGCTGTTACAAGGACTGCCTGATATTTCTTTAACAATCCCTTCTTTTAGTAAGTCAGCTATTATATCCTGCAATCCCTTTAGACCCTCTGGAGCTATTTTGTACTGTGGTATTCTTGGTAATTTTACATTCTGTTTGACTGTAATAGTGACAGGTGTGATGTTCATTTTCCCTGTGTCATTTTTGTGTTTTGCCCATATCCTTGAATCTATCTGATCCATTATTTGTGCGGAAATATTTTGTATTCCTATTGATAGGAAACAGTTGCCCATTTCCTCTGTCATTGGTCCATCTACTTCCAAGAACACTCCGTCTGCAGTGCACTTAATAGTGGCATTCATTTTTTTTAGCAAGTCCAATCCCAAAAAATTAAATGCACATTTGTCTGATATAAGGAATGAATGTGTGTCCTGAATTGGGCCTATACTGTATTTCAAGGGTGCTGAAATTGGGCTTGTTACAAGCATGTTGGTGAATCCCACTGACTTATTTATTTTTCCCGAGAGAGGAACATCTGGAAACTTTTTCTTGGTCAAGGAGGAATTGGTGGCCCCTGTATCTATTAGTAATTCCACAGGTGTACCTTCAATCTTACCCCTCACATATGGTCCAGTGGGATCTACAGGGATTACCATCCTCTGTATTAACTCTCTCGGGCACCCCTATTGTGCATAATAGTCCCATTCCCCTTCCCCTTGGGGCCCTTCCTGATATATTCCATCATAAGGGTGATGCACCTGCATTTTTGGTATTTGTTTATTATCAAAGAAATTTGTGTTGGGGGGATACTCTGTAGGGCCGTGTTGTGAGTCACGTCCTTGCTGTTGATATCCAGCTCTTCCCATGCTCCTTCCCCGGCCTCTTGATCTTCCCATCCCACCCCCTCTTTGTGACTGCTTGACGGGGTGTGGGCATTGAGCTCTCCAGTGATCCTGACCCCCACAATGAAAGCATCCTTGTGTGTGTGCTTGTTCATTTGTGGTGGTATGCTGTGTAGGGGGAGTAGAAAATGACCTTTGTGGGCCCCCACGGCCTCTTCCTCTACCCCTGCTTCTTTGTCCTCTGCCGCTGTACTGGTTTGCCTGCTGAATCAAAACTTTAGTTTTTAACTCTTTTAATTTGTTATTTTTACTTTCCAACTCCTTTTTACCTAGCATTTCGTAATACTGTGCCAATTGTAAAACTTCTGTTAGCGGTTTGCATGACCAAGTAGGGTTGTACTCTAGAATCCCTTTTTTAATTGATGGTTTTAAATTATTTACAAAACAAGAGACAAGTGCACTTTGTGTTGCTTCCTTTTCAGTATCTAAACCACTTGAAGCTGTGAAGACTTTCTGTATTCTAGCGAAAAACCCAGATACTGTTTCTTCAGTGTCTTGAATGCATGCATTTAATTTTGACCAGTCTATTTGTTTTCTGGGTACCAGTGTATTTACTTTAGCCATTTTTTTTTGTTGGTAAGTCTCTAATATCATCTGATATATCATTTCCTCCTTTCCTTGTTACTGAAGTTATATCTTCCCATTTTATTTTTAAAAATTCATCATCCTCTCTCCTTATTTTTCCCCAAATGTCTGGTGGCAATATTATAGAAAACATTTGTTCTATGTCATCCAGTGTGAGAGTGCTAACTCTTAGTATTATTTCTGTCTGTCTGTACCATTCTTCTCTGTCTTGTCTAATATCTGGAAACTGAAGTGCAAATCTATGTAATTCAACATTTGACCATGGTGTGTGAACTTTAATAGTGGGCTTCCCTTCCTGACTTCCTGGTACTTCTCTTAATGGCATGGTGTGAGTAGGAGAATGAGTACTAACTTCCTCATCTTTACTTTTTTTAAGTTTAGTACATTTTCGTTCCAGTATCAGAAGTGTATCTATCCATTCAGCTAATATCTGGACAGCATCTAATATTTCTGTGCTTGTTGCCCCTATATCGTCTATTGCTGCTGAGATTGTGCTGTTATGGGCACGGGACAATCTGTCAGGTTGGGGGTAGCGGTCTTCCTCAGGCCAATGTTTGTCCCATTCTTTAAACCAGTTGTAACTTTTCTTGTCCAGCTTTTCCAAAGCACTGCGTTGAAGTGCAGGCGTGAAATCAGTAGGGAAGCGGCTTTTTGCACTACGCCATGTAGAAGTACCATTTTTCATAACCTCCATCACCCACTCGTGTATTATTTTCTGTTCTTTTTCTGATATTTTTGTTCGTAACCCTGGTCTACCAGAGGTAGAAAGAGGTGTATCTTGAAGTTGTACAGGTACTGTCTTACTAGTTGGTGACATAGCTTGTGGTGTGCGTGTGTGTGGTGCTGATGAAGTTTGTGAAGTTTGCATTGTTTGCGGGCTGTATGGTGGTGGAGTTGTTAATAATGCTTCTATTACAGGATCTTCAGTATGTTCCTGTTCTAAGGGAGCATTAGGTAGAGTGGGGTATACATCTGGTATTGGCTTGTGAACTGTAAGGCATTTATCTATTTCCATTTCTTTTTCTCTACAACTTGTTACACATCTTTCTTTTGCCTTCTCCCTATCATGTGCCAAAGCTTTTCCTTTCGTTGTCCTAGGTTCCCCTGGCCATCAGTTAGCGGCGTATGACCGCCATGCATGAAATACATCCCATTGTAATAAACGTTCTTTCGTCCCTTTCTTTTCACGTTCCCTTAAACAATCTTCTAAATAAAGCATTTTATCTCTGTCAAATGTCCCGTATTCTGGCCACTGTAGATCAGGATTTTTCCTGGTATAATGAGTCCATTGATCTAGATGAATAGCTGTATGGTACCCTTTTTTCCGTGACACGTACCATGCTGGTGTGCCACGAGGAGGTGTTGGTTGAGTGACATCTAAGGCTGCCCTGCGACCTTTAGCTGTGCTCAAAAATAGTTTGCTAAGCATTTTGAATTTTATTTAGTTACTAATTTTATTATTTTTCCTCTTCTATCACTTTTTATTTCCTTTTATTTTAAAGTGCACTCAAAATACACTATTTTACACTACTTTACACACTTTTTTATACTATATTTCAACACTTTTGCAAGATACAGTTGTACGACCTATTTCAACAATATGCATATGTACTTTTAATTTTTAGACGTCTTTCAGAAGCATGCTCTGTCTAAAGGCGACCACCCACGGTCCCTCTCCTAAAAGCGACCACCCACGGTCCTTCTCCTGTCCTTGGGATCCTTTATGATCTTTCACAGGTTGGAAAGTCCTCCTCAGGCACCTATCTTAAAGGCGCCCTCAGACCTCCCCTAGAGACCCCTAATGAATCTCAGTATGTATCTACTGGTGTATTTTAGAAAAACACTATTCAATTGATAAAATTGAGTTCAGTGCAGTTAAGCACTGCCTACCTGATCATCAGACCAGTTGTATGCCGTTGTATGCACCTTTCTTAGCTGTGGCAAAATCACCTGATGGCTCAAAGGAAGCTGGTGGTGTCTTTTGTCAAAGGCTTATCAATGGGAGCCTTGTCGTCTGGGCGTGTCAGGAAACAAGTCCTCTCAGTAGTTGCGCAGAATACACCGAGACAGGAAGGCCCCTGAAGAATCCAAAGACAGCAGTTCTTTATCCCCTGCAGAGACCATCAGTTCCTGTCGAGTCACGGCGCCATCTGTTAAAGCATAACATTTATTAATAGGGACAAGAAGAAGGGCACATTCAAGGTTTCAAAAGAAAGTGGCTTTATTGCCAATAAAGCTGCAGCTGAGACAATTTGCAGGAGTGCAAAGAGATCTGTTTTTTTCAGAAAGCAAGCCAGTTCTTATATACAATTTTCAGAACCTGGATACATTAATCATTAACAATAACATCATGGTGTGACCATGCTAGAATTAGGTCCACGTGTACATTACATAATCAAGGTGCATTTCAGAAATATGTCTACGTTCACAATTTACATTATTTGCGACGCATCTGACCATGCAGCTACAGGTTAATCTTTAAACTACCACCTCCTGACTTTCAGCCTTGTCTTGGCCGGTTATCTTGAAATGTCAATGTGCAATGTTGATCTACTATCAGCAGAGGCCTGCGTTTTCTGCTTTCCCACACAAATGACGCACTTGCTATCTGTGCTGAGCAAACACTTTGCCTCTTCACTTAACGGGGCAAGGGCAGGCCAAACTTGTCACGTCCTAGGTCAGCGAGCAATTCCTAGAATGGGCTCGCTGAACTGACTGAGCTGGCTCTGTACATAGGTGAAAAGCTAGTGAATCATTAAACAACTTGGAGCTACAACAGAATGGGCACGTTCATGTTCACTTGCCTTTCTTTCCTGGTTTCAGCTGAATTTCAGACAACTTAATTTAACCCTCTGTGCACCAGCTGTGCACCATGGAGCAACATTTCATTATGACTAGTGGGCTCATTTTATTTGCAAGCAGGTTAAAAGACAGAAATTAATATAAACTACGGTTCAATTTTAATATTTTCATTTAACAAAGGGCCAACTAATTTTTCATCTTTTACAGGGTGTGTCCTGTAACCGTAATCCATGAGAGGATTAAGATTGTTGTGTTCTGGGGTGCCAAATCACTTGTCTCTCTGGAAAGGTTAGGAGGGAAAGTGAGGTACTATAGCTAATCGGACTCAGGCTCATAGATTCTGAGCTGGTATGGTGACTCAATTCCTACATGCTGATGTGCAATGGTCCCAAGCATAGTTCTGGTCCTAAACAGAATCCCTGTAACATGGTGCTGCCAACGTTTGGTCAGGTACTTATTAGCAGGAACATACAATGGGCCATACGGGAAACACATGATACTCTAGCTTCTCTGCTGGGCCCCTCCTATTGAAGAGGAACCATAAACAGAAGGTACAGCTGTATCTCGACGCATCCTCACCGAGATTGCACATCATGGGGATGGCACGTGGGACTTATGTCCTCGGATGACGAAGAGTAATCATAGCATTGAAGGTTAGCAGTAAATATTTGGTGCATTATGTCTTCAACATTCCCTTGTCGCATACCCTATTTAAATGAGTATTTCCTCCAGATGTACATCTTAAAAAAGCACATAAACCCCACCAGTATTTAGGGGCTACTTTAAGGCTTCCTCAATAAAGGTGAAGATTTGGGAAGGAGCGTAGATGAGAAGGAAGAACAAGCCACTACATGAGTTAGATTGTGGAAGAAAAGTAAATGTGACTCAACGCCAGCCCAGATTCAACCTTCTAGCAGTGACTCCAAAGGTAAGAGGCATGCAGGTCCTAATATCGCAGTTCCAAGGGTGGCATCACACAGATGAGGAATGACAAGGTGAGAAGGTGGTGATTGACTGTGTTGCAGGATACGCGATAGCAGTTCAGACAGAACTCCTTTTTAGCTGGATGAAGGCTAGTTCAGTTATGGTTGGTCCCGTTCTGGAATGTAATATATTAGCTAAAAGCTATGGCATTGAATTCTACCTAAAGGAAATTTTTGTGGCTAAAGAGCATTCCCTAGAGAATTTCCAATCATGTCTTTATGATGTGTAAACATTAGATCACTTAAGTGGTGAACTGGTGTGAAATTGGTTTTAGGTTTCATCTCAGTTTCTATAGCATCACCTCTCAAAACATACAGCCACAAGTGGGAACCTAGATTAAGAGACCAAGGAATGTGTGACTGCAGACTAGTACCCCCTCCCTCCAAGGGGCAGGCTTGATGTACACTGACAGGACTGGCGGAAGAAAAAAGTGACCCTGGAGCACTGAAAGCTGACCATCAATGACGCTAATCCTGTGCTCTAGTAATGGCGTTCCCCGTTCTTCTGGTGTGAGGGGCCATCGACTTGTTTGTTCAATGATGCACAACACGTCGTCGCCATCTCTCATACTGTAAAGAACTCTATTATTGTATTGTTCTGACCCTGCTGCCTTTGCATCACTTGCAGAAACCAAATGCACTATTCTCTGGGTCCTCGTGCCTTATTTAACATTCACGCCCCCATGTCCCCCCTCTCTTCCTCCGCCTCCGCCCAGCAGCAGCTCATTATATCATTGAGTCTGGTCTCAGAACCAAGAGACGGCGAGAAGAGTCGAAATGCATAAATCACACGGCTGCGGAACGCATACGAGGCTCAAATGCACCAAAGAGGAGCGCCAATCGATTACAAAACCTGGAATGTATTTTATGCATTAATAACGCAGTGATCCCTCGGACTTCTGGGAATGGAGAAGCGGGTCACGCGCTTCGCTGCCTCTTTCCCAACTCCCGCGCGACGGCGAAGCAGAGAACATGTTTTGGATTAATGAGTGCGTCACCGTCCTCTCCTGTTGCTTCGGCACACTGTAAAGCCCTTACTCTTCCTTAGCTGCAAGGTGTAATGGCTGTCACTTTGATAGCACAAAAGCCCCGTGGCACTGGGCACCAGGGTTTTTTATTTATGCAACACTCAAACAGTATTTAGCACGGGTGTTTTCTACTGCAACGACGCCTTGGAGCCTTCATTTCCCCCACGTTGCCTCCACCTGCACTTATTCACTCATTCCAGTTCAGATTCACTGTTATGCGAATGAACCACGGTTACCATCTGCCCCCTGCCCAAAACAACCGAAGACTTTTACATTCAATATACAGTGGAAGAATAGCAACAACTAACATACAGTAAGGTCAAGGGCAACCGACAAGATGACATTACTACTGTTTTCAGAGGTTTGTGGCAGGAGAACTCAATGGCATTTGTGTTCTTGCCAAGTCAATGCCCTGGCTTGCCTAAGCAACTGAAGATTCTGTGAAAAGACATCTACTTCCTATAGATAACAGTATGCAACGAAATTCCTCTGACCTCCAGGAAATCTCCAACAGGTAGCGACTTTCTTGACCATAAAGCTCTAGTCACTATCTTGCATCCCCAAAATTTAGAAAAGACTATAGAGTAAAACACACCCCAATAATTCAAAGATCTGCACTCCACCCTTAAACCTTCCTGCCCCCCCCACAAACACTGTCTGAGGGCCTTATTTATGAGCCCTGTACGCTGCCATTACGTCACTGTTTGTGACACTGCGGCGGCATAAAATATGCGCCACACTGCGCTGTATTTACAAAGTGGCACATCTGGGCAGATGTGTCACTTTGTAAACCCCTGCATTACATTATACCTGTATCAGGCATAATATATGCAGGGTGGGTGTTCAGCGCAAAAAAGGCTCATAGTATTGGCGCAGGGAAATCTATGCGATTTCACTACGCCACTTCTAGGACGCCACTGCGTCAAATCCTTATGCCAGCTTCACCTCAGATGTTAGGAGTGATGCAGGCCCCTTCACATGGGGCTTGCCCCATCTGAAAGGACATTTTGCGTCTGTTTTCAGACACACCTAGCAGGGCACAAGTCCTAAAAAAAGAAGTTGGGGGACTGACCTAGTTTGGAAGTAAGCAAGTGATATCACAGCGCGCGACATCACGGCACACAACATCACACATGGCATCAGAGGAATTTACATCATAGAAAGTGGCATCACAAGCCACGACTTTACAGTGAATGGCATCGCAAGAAGTGACATCAGATCTAAAGCCCTCACATATATGGCCAGGTACTGCCGAGTCCCCATTCCCAAAAGAGACAGTCCCCATTTACCTAATCTTTTGTGCACCTAGGGCAACCAACCACAGATCCTCCTCCATTTCCCCCCAAGGCATCAATGGAGACAACACACCATGGCTTGGGTTAAGGGTCGTAAACCCAGGGCGTATTTTATTCATAACAATACCAAAACATACATTTTCATATTTACACCATTTACAAAATACGCAGAAAGTCCGGTCCATTACATTTATATGTACAGTATATCATTCGACTATCCTTAACAGGTTTTTGATACATAGCCATTCCTGTCATAAGCTAAGTAATCAACAGCATTCTCTTCCTGCATATCCCTGTTTGAGCCTACAGCAAGGTCAATGATTGGTCCAAGATCATGCTAGGCCCCACCCTTCGACCGGAGTGACCTTGCGCAGGAGGCCCAGTTCGCCCAAAGGTTCAGTCACCCCAGGTACCCCCTAAGCCCTCAACATTATCTCCATAAGGGGCTGTGCTGTTATGCCAAGTTCTCTTGAGCCATTGCACATGTGTAGGGGTAGGCCCAAAAGCCTACCGGAAGCTGAACTTCCCCTCCCCCGCACTCTTCCAGCCTACTGGCTGTACCTGCCCGTGGAGCTCCATGAGAGACCATCTGTCCCCCCCAGGCGCCCTCATTTGACAATGGTGATGCCTACAAAGGACCGTAAAAGTTGCCCACCAATCATGACCTTACCACCTGACCAAGGGTACTTCATAACTTTACATAAAATACGAAAGGAAATTCAGTTAGTACACTAACCTTTACTAAAACTACAGAAAAGCAATTTTTACACATCAAAAAATCTGCCTCAGGGGATGGAGGGTGAGGAAAAACTCTGGAAAAAGGTCTCTATCCTGGAGACTGACCTGTCACTCTGCTTGCTATGGAGCGGCAACATGAAAGTCCGATCTAGCGCTCCACAGCCCACTTTCAAAGCCATTATGGCTGGGAAGCCGGTTTCAACCGGCTTCTTAGCCGATTTGGCCAAAATAACCCAGAAGCATTTGTTTGTGCTCCCAGTCACTACCCTCTGGACCAATCTCAAGCTAGGCGAGGACCGCAAGTGTCACTTCCTGTGTGCCACCCCGCCCCTCCCCTCGCCCACACATGGGAACCGGAAGACAGCCATAGTCTGCGGCGTGCACGAGTCCCGCCTTCGTATTTGGCGAGGTACTGCCGAGTCCCCCTCCCTAAAACAGACAGTCCCGTTACCTCATTATTTGTGCACCTAGTGCAACCCCAGATTCTCTCCATTTCCCCCAAGACATCAATGGAAAGAACACACCATGTCTTGGGTTAACCCCTTCGATGCTCATGACGGAACGGTTCCGTCATGAGGCACAGTGGAGCTGTGCTCATGACGGAACCGTTCCGTCATGACCACACCCATTATCATTGACCCTCAGCACAGGAGGGGAATATGTCAAGCAGTGATGGGGTTAAGGGTCAAGTCAAGTCAAGTCAATGAATTTATATAGCGCGCTACATACCCAGAGGGTCTCAAGGCGCTTGAAGAGGGGTGGGGAATTACTGGTCGAATATCCACGTTTTAAGTTGCTTTCTGAATGCTAGGTGGTTCTGAGTGAGGCGAAGGTGAATGGGAAGTGAGTTCCATGTTTTGGCAGCCAGGTAGGAGAAGGATCTTCCTCCCATGGTGGTTTTGTTGATGTGAGGTACAGCAGCAAGGGCTTGGTTGGAAGAGCGCAGCTGGCGGGAGGGGGTGTAGAAGGAGAGTCGCGTGTTGAGGCATTCGGGTCCGAGTTCGTAAAGTGCTTTGTGTGCGTGGGTTAGGAGGCGGAATGTTATCCGTTTATTGACGGGGAGCCAGTGGAGGTCTTTCAGGTGACCAGAAATATGGTCTTTACGTGGGATGTCTAGTATGAGTCTGGCTGCTGCGTTCTGGATGCGTTGGAGTTTTTTCTGAAGTTTTGCGGTGGTACCGGCGTATAGGGTGTTTCCGTAGTCCAGTCGGCTTGTAACCAGTGCATGGGTGACCGTTTTTCTAGTTTCGGTGGGGATCCAGCGAAATGTTTTTTTGAGCATGCGGAGAATGTTGAAGCAAGATGATGAAACGGCGTTGACTTGTCTGGTCATCGAGAGTGAGGAGTCCAGGATGACGCCCAGGTTCCGTGCGTGGTCCGTCGGGATGGGTGCTTTTCCAAGGGCCGCTGGCCACCAAGGGTCGTCCCAGGCGGAGGGGGAGGTACCTAAGATAAGGACTTCTGTTTTGTCTGAATTCAGTTTCAGACGGCTGTGCTTCATCCACTCGGCTACTTCTTTCATTCCTTCATGTAGGTTGGTTTTGGCGGTGTTGGGGTCTTTGGTGAGTGAGAGGATTAGTTGAGTGTCATCAGCGTAGGAGATGATGTTGAGGTTGTGTTGGCGTGCGATGGCCGCGAGGGGGCTCATGTATACGTTGAAGAGGGTGGGTCTGAGTGAAGATCCTTGTGGCACGCCACAAATGACTTCAGTGGCCTCTGACTTGAATGGTGGGAGGCGGACTCTCTGAGTTCTTCCGGCAAGGAACGAGGTGATCCATTCAAGTGCTTTTCCTTGGATTCCGATGTTTCTGAGGCGTTGTAGCAGGGTGCTGTGACAGACTGTGTCGAACGCTGCGGAGAGGTCGAGGAGGATGAGGGCGACTGTGTCTCCATTGTCCAGTAGAGTTCGAATGTCGTCTGTTGCTGCGATGACTGCGGTCTTAGTGCTGTGTTTTGCTCGGAAGCCGGACTGTGAAGAGTCGAGGGATTTGTTGGTTTCGAGAAAGGTGGCGAGCTGGTTGTTGACAGCTTTCTCGATGACTTTGGCCGGGAATGGGAGGAGCGAGATGGGGCGGTAGTTTTTGAGTTCGGTGGGGTCAGCTGTGGGTTTTTTCAGAAGGGCGCTGAGTTCGGCGTGTTTCAAGCTTTCCGGGAAGGTGGCGAAGTTGAGGGAGCAGTTGATGACGTCTCGGAGGTGTGGTGCTATGATGGAGTCTGCTTTGTTGAAGATGTGGTGAGGGCATGGGTCTGTGGGGGATCCTGAGTGGATGGAGTTCATCAGTCTGATGGTGTCTTCCGTGGAGATTGGGTTCCAGTCATTAAGGATGTTCAAGGGGGGTGAAGGTACAGCAGAAGGTTGTGTGGGTTGGTCTTCGGGTTGGTTGTCGAAGCTGTTGTGGATGTCAGCGATTTTGTCGTGGAAGAACGAAGCTAGGGAGTCGCAAAGGGTTTGAGAGGGGGTGATGTCGTTGGAGTTGGCAGTGGGGTTGGTAAACTCTTTGACGATGTTGAATAATTCCTTGCTGTTTTGGGTGTTGTTGTCTAGTCGGTCTTTGAATGCGGCTCTCTTGGCGGTCCGGATCAGTTGGTGGTGTATGCGGGTGGCGTTTTTGAAGGCGTCCCTGGTGCTGGTGTTTGGGTCTTTTTTCCAGGCCTTCTCAAGGGAGCGACCGTGTTTCTTGGATTTCTTAAGATCATCGTTGAACCAGGATGCGTTTTTGTTGCCTAGTTTGATTTGACGCTTTTTCAAAGGTGCTAGGATGTCGGCGCTGTTGGTTAGCCATTGATTGAGGTTAATGGCTGCTTGGTTGGGGTTCGAGGAGTTGGCGGGGGGGTTTTGAAGAAGCGATGAGGTAATCTGGTCGATGGTGATTTTGTTCCAGTTTCTTCGCTGAGTAGGTTGAGGATGGTTGTGGGTTGTGGTCTTTTTGTAGGAGAAGTGAACGCAGCTGTGGTCCGTCCAATGGAGATCTGTGGTGTGACTGAAGGAGATATGTTTGCTGGAGGTGAAGATAGGGTCGAGTGTGTGACCTGCGTAGTGAGTAGGGGTATTAACAAGTTGTTTAAGTCCGAGGTTGGCGAGATTGTCCAGAAGGGTGGTGGCGTTGCGGTCGTTGCTCTTTTCCAGGTGAAAATTGAGGTCTCCCAATAGAATGTAGTCCTAGGAGGGGAGGGCGTGTGGGGTGATAAAGTCCGTGATGTCTTCACTGAATTGTGCACGGGGTCCTGGTGGTCTGTAGAGGAGGGTGCCTCTGAGTGTGGTCTTGGGGTCGGTGTGGATCTGGAAGTGAAGGTGCTCGGCACTAGCGAGGTTGATGTCTGAGCTGGTTGAGATGCGGATGGAATTCTTGTGGACGATAGCGATGCCTCCTCCTGTATGGTGGGTGCGGTCTTTTCGGATGATCTTGTAGCCTTCCGGGATGGCGACGGTGATGTCTGGGCATGAGGAGGCGTTCATCTATGTTTCTGTTAGGAAGGCGACGTCCGGAGAGATGGTGTATAGTAGATTCCAGAGGTCGATGGCGTGTCTGTGGACCGAGCGGGTGTTGAGCAGGATGCATTTTAGGTGGTTGGTGTCAGAAATCTGATTGGTGTTAGTGGAGGAGGAGATAGTGTTGGTGCCGTCATACTTGCATGAATTGCATGTGAAGGGTCCATGGGTGTGTCCAGGAGCGGCTAGGGCGCAGTTGGGGAGGCGGCCGGGGTTTAGGGCTAAAAGGGTGGAGGCGTTGTATGTGATGCGGGTGGGGTGGGTGGTACGGGGGCCAGGGGGTCTGGCGCTGGGCGCGGTCCAGGCACGGACGGGCGTAGATGGGCTTACCTTTGGCGCACCTTCGGCGCGCATGGGGCGCGATCGCTGTGCGTATTGGCATCGGTCATATATGGATAGTGGAGGGGGAGGGGCGAGGGCGGAGCAGCTGGGAGGCGGGGTGGATATCCGGGGAGGGAAGGCTTCACAACAACAACAACAAGAGACTAAACAAGATGGCAGTCAGCCAAATCCAATGCAGAGATGGGGGCACACAGTATAAATGACACACACAGACTGATCAACAAAATCGGGCACAGACAGTCAAATAAATGAAAGGCAAGGCAAAGCAGACAGAGCTCAGCGTTACTGCACATTATGGAGACTAGCGCTGTGTGATTATGCTAATTGGTGCAAGTGGCATAAGCGCTACGCTGCGAGACAGACAGTGCAACTATTGAGGAGTTGGAGCGCTATGGGGATGAATAGTTAACTATTGAAATCGGGCGCTATGGGAGTAAGTGGTTGAGGTCCGGTGCAGCTCAGATCTAATCAAGGCAGGGAATGAAAATAATTGATATCGGCCGTCATGCAATTCTAGAGTTGAGGTCGGGCACTGTGGGAGTAGATAATTCAATCGAGTGAAGCTCAGGTCAGGTTACAATACCGCACTTAGGTCGGGCCGGCAGCTTCAGGTGGAGCGACCGCGTCTGACGAGTCAGGACGGTCACAGAGGTCTCGTGGAGAGATCGAGCCTGAAGAACTGCGGGAGGGCGGAGCAGCTGGGAGGCGGGAGGCGGGGTGGATATCCGGGGAGGGAAGGCTTCACAACAACAACAACAAGAGACTAAACAAGATGGCAGTCGGCCAAATCCAATGCAGAGATGGGGGCACACAGTATAAATGACACGCACAGACTGATCAACAAAATCGGGCACAGACAGTCAAATAAATGAAAGGCAAGGCAAAGCAGACAGAGCTCAGCGTTACAGCACGATATGGAGGCTAGCGCTGTGTGATTATGCTAATTGGTGCAAGTGCCATAAGCGCTACGCTGCGAGACAGACAGTGCAACTATTGAGGAGTTGGAACGCTATGGGGATGAATAGTTAACTATTGAAATCGGGCGCTATGGGAGTAAGTGGTTGAGGTCCGGTGCAGCTCAGATCTAATCAAGGCAGGGAATGAAAATAATTAATATCGGCCGTTATGCAATTCTAGAGTTGCGGTCGGGCGCTGTGGGAGTAGATAATTCAATCGAGTGAAGCTCAGGTCAAGTTACAATACCGCACTTAGGTCGGGCCGGCAGCCTCAGGTGGAGCGACCAGCCATATTTTATTCATAGCAATAACAAAAACATACATTTTCATATTTACACCATTTACAAAATACACAGAAAGTCGTGTCCCTTACATTGATATGTACAGTATATCATTTGGCTATCCTTAACATGTTTCTAATACATAGTCATTCCTGTCATAAGCTAAGTGATCAACAACATTCTTTTCCTGTGAATCCCTGTTTGAGCCTACGGTAAAGTCAATGAATGGTCCAGGATCATGCTAGGTCCCACCCTCCTACCGCAGTTACCTTGCGCAGTAGGCCAGTTTGCCCGAAGGTTATCACACCCCTTAAGCCCTCAACATTATCTCCATAAGGGGCTGTGCTGTTATGCCCAGTTCTCTTGCACCATTGCACGTGTGCTGGCCCAAAAGCCCACCGGAAGCGGAAATTCACCTCCCCCTGCACCCTTCCAGCCTACTGCCTGTAACTGCCCCTGGAATTCCATGAGAGACTATCTGTCCCCCCTCAGGCATCCTCATTTGACAATGGTGATGCCTGCTAAGCACAGTAAAAAATGGCCACCAATCATGACCTTACTGCCACAGGCCAGCATAGTTGCCCGACTATCTGCCTCCTGCACTGAGGAGGTCATGCCCTTCTCCGGGCTCCCACTAAACAGGCAAGTAAATTCTCCAAGGTATATTTCATTACCTAGCATGCTAACTTGGAGAGATGTTCGCCATCCTGCAGGAAAAAACGTTCCCCCCGGATGCGCCCATGCACAATCGTCTGAAGTTTTGGTGACCGGAATAGATTATCAATACAGTTGTTGATTCTGTTTACTGAGTGGTTCAAAGCCCACACAGATTCACCCTGCCGCGTCTACTAAAATCTGGGGACAATTTGTGACCATGCCAGCACTGCCTGCAGGCATCTCACCAGCCATCCTACCCCGGTGATCAGTGCTTCCACTACACCCTTCCTACCCAGCTGAACCAGATCATTACCAACCAGGAGCAAGATAGGGGGGTACACAAGTCCTGTCAATCAAGCTTACCAGCATATCCCTAAGCTGGTCAAGGCATAAACCCCCCTGGCGGTGGAAAAGGACATTGCCCCAGCCCAGAAGCACAACACTCAGATCTTAGCGCCACGTCCTCTCCCAATGCATATCGGCCCCCACTGCCTGAAGCGAACCATCTTTAAAAGCACATGTTCACCCTAATGGAAATTAGTACTGCACAACAGAAGCTCACCGTCGCCCAACGCAGTGGCGCTCACCCCATCAACCTCAGAAGGATGCAAGGCCGCGTTGAGCCGCCGAGATTGGGAGCAGTGCCCCTGGGGTCATACCCAGATTCCTTCAGGTGACGCATTAATCCACTAAACCACCAGCCCTGAAGATATTGAGGCGCTTTACAGGTGCATCAGTATATTACCCAAATACGTTTATTTCTCAATCACAGGCTGTTGATGCCCGGCAGTCAGGCTCATACCCGCTCTCTGAACCCGAGAATCAGCAGCTTTTTAGCCTTACGCCACAACCCTCGCCCACATTTACTCAAAGTAAAACACCCTAGTAAATGTATGTTTAACTGCTGAAATAAGGGGGCTGTCTCCCAATACCTGGGCTCCTGTGCTGGAGCCGCCCCCGCATGTGACACACCGCATAACAGGTGAGTGATGGACTCAAGCGCGAGCGGCTCCCGGTCATGCTGATCCATTGATGCAGAGCCCCGACGGGAGTCCCAAAATGTTTTGCATATTGTGTGAGAAATTTTGCATTAACTTCACCTGCTTACCGGTGTTGATGTAGGTTTCATAGCGCTCTGAAAAGGGGGTGGGCCATTCCCGAATAAGGTGCCCGTTACCAAAGCACTCATAAACTTTGACCCTAGCTTGTGCTGTAAATTACCAATCTGTAATGTGCATGTTCACCGTAATGGTATCTTGGTGCTGAATAACAGATATCCATTGCTACGCCCTTAAAGGAAACCCATTAGATAAAAAAGGCTGAATGTACCCGCCAGGCAGGGCTTTAAGTGGGGAAAAAAAAACTGGGGGTGCTCTAAAATGGGCGGGAAAACCACTTAAAGGGGCGTGGCCAATCCAAGTAGGGGCGTGGTCTAAATCAAGATAACTAGCATTGTGTTAGGGCTGGGGCAGGATCACGCAGACTAGTTCCTCTCTCTGAGTTTCAATTATTGCTTGATTACACTGCAGCCTTGACGCTCAGTGTGAAAAGTCAGAGCAGGGTTGTGCTGGAGCGGGCTGCCTGGGGTCGTCTCTCTCCTAATCATCCCATGATGTGAAGGCTGGCACCACTACGACGTTTCACATGCGCTGCAGGAAGGGAAATCCTGAGAGAAAATGGCTCTCTAAAGCTGTGTTCCTCCTACAACGCGGCTCACCTGGCATGCTCACTATCTCCGCTGCTCAGTGGTGAGCAAAATGAGCATGCACACATCGATGTGCATGCGCTCACTGCAGTCGAGGAAAAAAAAAAAGAAAACAGACTACCTTTGGAGGCCTGAAAATAGAGCCAGATAGAGACCCATTTCGAAGCCCCCTGAAAATAACTGCCAGTGCTCAGACCCGGACAGACCCGGCCCACTTAAAGCCCTGTACCAAACATACAACACAAACCGTGCTCTGCCAACCAAAACTGAGAATGAGCAGTTACATTAAGCACCTTATATCAGCAATAAAGTGTTGCACAAAGTACATGAAACAAATGCACTTTTAAAACTGCCTGACTCTAGGGCCCAAACTAAGCCTTGACATATGTCAAAGTAATGTAGCACACATTAGCTTTGTTTGAGTGCTAGGATGTGGGGGGCCTTTTTTGTGAGTCATTGGCAGGGAAAGTTTCATTTACTATCCAGTGCTTCAAACGGGCATGTGCTCCTCTGTACAGAGTGCTCACACTTTTGTAACTTGAAGGGGAGAGAAAGAGTACCAGCACTTCGCAGCAAACATCCGTTCTGTAGGTAGTAGGTACGTGAAGTTTTATATTTCCATGAAATCAAATGGAGTCCCCAAGCACAACAAAACTCCTGTCACCACCCCACTCCTGTCCCAAAGGGCAGGTTCACATCTTTGCTTTTCCTCATTCGCTGTCAATCCTTTTTAAAATGGGGGTGAGGCTGTTCAGCATTGGCTTACCCCATCTCTGCACGCGCTGTTAATGAAAGGATCGCAGGTACAGTTGGAAGGGTGCAAAGTGACTAGATCCGAAGTTATTGTGAAACTGTCCAAACCTAGGCAGAAATACACTTGGTGAAAGGAACCACCCAAATGTACTTTTCATTTTTGTTGCAGCCGGTACCGAAATGCGAAGCAGTTGCAGCAGGTGGGGGCAGAGGAAGGGGTGACTGTGGTTTTTCGGCTGGTGGTATGAATGTTTATTTACTGCCTGCACGTTGTTTTTCAAGTGTCTGCCCAAATTATGCTCATCACTTTATATCAAATAATACGGCGAAGGAAGCACACTCGTATGTTTGAATAATATTTGAGGGTATGTTGTCGTGCCTTTCTGATCCAAGACAAAGAAAAAGCACAGTCATTAAATGAAAACGCTGTTCTATTTGGACACACTGCCTTTGGGGTAGTTTTGTGATCCGTTATGGAGGTTGGAATGCAAGGTTAAGGAACGCTTCTTCACATGCACAAAATTAATTCCAAGGACTTTTAGATGATCCTGTGCCAGTTACCACGCAGTTGCTACTGCTCGTCTTCCTGCAAGATGGAGTTGTGTCGTGACCCGGTGGCACTGCTACTCCTGGCTTCTGCTGCCGAGTAGTGGGGGCGAGGAGACTGGAGAGGGAGTGTTGTGAGTTCGGGGACAGCGCAACAGCTACTGTAAAAGTGAAAGCGCTGTAAGGGGCGCTGTGAAAAAGTAAGACGTCAGTTCTTCTGAAGTTGTTTGTGAGCATGGGCACATCATGTGCATGCTCTCACTGCTGTCAAGGAAAAAGAAAAAGAAAACGGACTTCCTTTGGAGGCCTGAAAACAGAGCCCGATAGAGACCTGGTTCCAGGCCCCCTAAAAATAACTGCCGGTGCTCAGACCCGGACAGACCCGGCCCACTTAAAGCCCTGCCGCCAGGAATTGAACCTGGGACCAAACACGGTCCCTTTAGTGGAGGCTAAAGTCCACCAGCAGCTGGATCTGACTTTGTTAGTGTCAATACACTGCCTGGCTCCGAACCCTTGTCCTGAGAGAGCCTTCGCCACCAGCGCCAGAAATCTTACTCTTGTCATCATAGCTCCTTGTTCGCTGTCCATAATGCTCGCTCTCCCATTAAAAGAAGAATACAACCTCGTCCTTTTCACGTGAAATACAAACACTGAGCACATGTAATCATATACAATCTGGTAATGCAGTTTTTGGTTACTCCTCCGAACCTCCCTTTTTTGCCTGCAGGGCCCCCTTCTTAATCCTAGCCCCAAAGTTCTGATCCCATGCGCTGCCCTCTATTTTCTATATTTAAACCGTAATATTCACACGAAAACCCAGTCTTGCAGGGTAACCAAGATTTTGCGTAGGTGGAGAGATGTGACCTGCAGATTACACAACAATACTCTGCGAACAATTTTGTTGAAGATTACTATGTGACTAAATGCTTACAATCTCCCCACCCCATGTACATCCCCTGGTACCCATCTCACGGACGCTTAGCTATAGAAAACTTTACATTTATACTTCGCCGCAACAGGTGCATTAACTCGACACTCGATATTCTTTAATGATCTTGGAAAATATTGCACTGCAAATTGGGGTTCATGGGGCCCACCCCACCAATTATCCCCATGACAGACGCATATTTATGGACTAACAATTTATAACATGTATCTTATTGCCCTTATATTATTTCTTAAGCTTCCTTTGAGAGATGATTTTTGTTGATCTGTGTGGTGTTGCAGTCTAGTTGTCAGGCAACCACGTGACCACGCGTGGAGCCTGATGGGAGAGCGCGCTGTGACGAGCTAAAGGGGGAATTGCAATGGGGATTTGGGGGGGTGGCCGACCAGCGGGAGGCTCGCCCCCCCCGGGAAGTTTGGGGCACCGGGGGGGGGGGGGGGGAGGAAGCTTGGCACCAGGGGCTCGCCGTAGCTGGCGTTTTTGGGCTGGTTGGGCTGGTTGGGCGGTTCGGGCTCCTTTTGGGCTGGGACGGTACATAAACGGCCATTTTGTGTCACCGCACACTGTTTGTGGTGCGGTGACACAGCAGCCAGGTCCTAGGCATTTTTGTGGTCGTGGTTGTGGCCTACCGGTGCTTTGTGGCGGCGGTGTGCGGTGTGCTGCGCCGTTTGTTGTACGTTGCCTGGAGTGAGGAGTGGGCAGGCGGTGAGCGTGGTTGTGCGCAGTGTCGGCAGTCGGGGGCGTAGCTGATCGTAATGGCGGCGTACACGGACCCGCGTGTAACGGAGGCGCTGAGGCTTCTGACGGAGGCGGGCCGCATGGACATAGTGCGGCCCGACCTCAAGGTCTAGATCGCGGGTGGCTCAGCGGGGCAGGACGGGGGCGGGGGTGCGAGGGGAGGGGGTCGGAAGACGGAGGAAGCGCCGCGCAAAGGGAAGGGAGGGGCTCGGAAGGCCGGGCAGAGGGGGAGGAAGAGGCCCCTGGTATTTGTGGAGGAGGGATTGGGGGAGGTGGGGGCCCGCGAGGAGGTAGTGGCAGAGGTGGTGGCAGGGCCGGGTGGCCAGGGGGGCGTGGGGGACGGGGGAGGGGCGCGGGAAGTTTTGCCTGGGGAGGGTGGGGGCAATGGAGGGGGGGCGGGAGGATGGGGGTGAGGCAGGGCCACCGGGGGGGAGGGGCACAGTGGAAGCGGGGAGCAGAGGGGGCTGGTGGGGGGAGGGCCCAGGGGGTCGGGGGGGGGGCTGTTTGGCCGCTACTCATCGAAGAGACCGATTTGGAGGAAGAAGGGGAGGCGGGGGAGGGGGGAGGACACGGAGCTGGACTGGAGTGGGTCCTCGGCAGAGGGGGGGGGGGCGGGGGCGAGGGGGCTGGCGTCGCCGGGACAGCGGGGGAGGGGTGTGGGGAAGGGTCGGGTGGGGGGGCGCGGCGGACCAGAGGCGCTGGGGGGCGAGCGCGGAGGTGGCGGTGCGGTGGGTGAGCGGGGTGGGTCGGGGTGGGTCGGTGGGGGTGGTGGGGGCGAGCCAAGGGGTAGAAAAGGGGCGAGGGGGCCGGGCGGGCATGAGGCGAGTTTTGGGGAAGGGGCAGGGGGCAGAGGCGCGGCCTGGGGGGAGGCAGGGGGTGTGGGGCGAGGGGGGGTGGGGCCGAGTTGGGGTTTCGGGGGGTGGGGCGGTCCAGGGGGTTGGGATCTGGGAGGAGGGGGGGTACCGTCGCGGCACGGAGGTCATTCGGCGGGCTGGGGGAGGGGAGCCGCTATGGGGTGGAGGTATGGGGGAGGGGGCGGCGCGTGGAGGGGGCGACGGGGGTTGTTTTTACCCTGGCATGCTGGACTCCACCTTTTTTCCTTGGCAGGAGCTGTTGGTAAGGCGCTCGGGGGAGCAGCATGCGGCTCCCACCCACCGAGTGGATGGGCCGGCTCCGTTTGGTGAGGGCGGCCGAGCTCCAGCGAGGGACCTGACTCAGGAGATTGGTGATTGGAGGCGAGATGCGTCTCTGCCGGCCCCTCCCCGATGGGTCTCTACGGCCGCCGTGGGTGGGGGAGTGAGGATGGACACGAATATCTCTGATTTGCCTGCGAGTGTGGTGACTGGTAGGGAGGGTGTGGATTTGATGGATTTGATGTGGGTTTGTCGTGAGAGAGCGGGTCTGAGCCGGCTGGAACCCCAAGTGGGGGGCCGGGGTGGTGTGGAGCCGGCTGATGGTGAGTCGGAGGAAGAAGGAGGATTCGGGAGGATGGGGGGCTGGTAACGTTGTTGGAAGTGTATTGCAGGTGCCAACAGGGCAGGAAGCGCCCAGAGTGACGGCCCCCTCAGCTCAACTGGTTAGGCGGCGGGATCCAGCAAGGACGCCGACCTTGACGCCAGGTAAGAATAGTGACGGTGCGGGGAGTGGCAAGAGGCGTTGTGTGCAGGTTTCGGTGGGGTCGGGGGGCGATGGGGAGGTTGGGTGGCGGCTGGTGCGGGGACGGTATGTGCAGGACGCGGGAGTCGAAACGGACGGCGCGGTGCCGGGCGGGGAGGGGCCATGCGTGGGCGGCGGGGCCGAGGCGGTGGGTGACAAGGCGGCGGGCGTAAAGGAGGCGGCGGGGGGAGGTAAGGAGAGTTGTGTGATTCCGGTGCGGAAGCTGCCGTACATGGGGCTGACCAAGCCGCTGGGGGCCCACCTTTCGGCGGCGACGAAGGAAAAGATTTGGAAGGGGGTATACATTGATATTTTGAAGCTGCTACACAGGGAATTGACATCCAAAGAGGGGTCAAAGGAGGAGGAGCAGGAGTTAGCAAAGCGCCCAAAGGTGCCCCTGACGCTGGGCAATTGGTCAGCAGTGTTCCTCATTTACGTGAGCGTGTATTGCGAGAAGTTCCCGGACCGGTGCGTCGCGCTGTTTAAATACATGGATGTGGTGCGGAGGGCGCAGGTGACTTACGGCGGGTACGCGTGGTCGCACTACGATGAGGAGTTCCAGGCGCGCATGGCGGGGGACTCGGAAGCGCAATGGGGGGAGCTGGATTCGGACCTGTACCAGCAGATGATGGGAGGGGCCAAGTTTGGCCGCACCATTTACACGGCAAGCTGTTTGCCGCTGGCGTCTCCCCCCTTTTCGGCACGCCCCACCCGTGGGGGGTGGGACAGGGGGCCTCCGGCAGCCAGGCCGCAGTCGGGGCCTGCTGGGACTTTAATAGGGGTGCCTGCGGGCGGGCGGCATGCCGGTTTCGGCACGAGTGCTCATCGTGCGGACGGAACCATCCGGTGCTGCGGTGTTGGGGGCCCGGGGGCCCACCGGGGCAGCTGCCCGCGCAGGGAGGTGGACCTGCCAGAGGGGGACCGGGCGGGGGAAGGGAAGGGGGTAGAGGGGGGGAGCCGGAGCTCTGGGAAAAGGCTCGTACCCCGGTTAGGATCGAGCGGATGGAGCCCTGGTTGGCGGCGTATCCGCGGGCTGAGGATGCTGCAGTGCTGCGCCGGTGTTTCCGGGAGGGTTTTCGGCTGGGGTACGAGGGCCCTCGGATTGCTCGCTGGGCGGACAATCTGAAATCAGTGAACGCACACAAGGGCATGGTGAGAGAGAGACTGTTCAAAGAGGTCAGAGAGGGGCGGATGGCGGGCCCCTTCACGGCACCGCCGATGCCGGGCTTGATCATTTCCCCCATCAGGGTGGTGCCCAAGAAGGAGGAAGGGCAGTTCCGATTGATACAGCACTTGTCCTGGCCGGAAGGGGAGTCGGTCAATGCGTACATTTCGGCGGAGTTGGCGTCGGTGTCTTACTCGTCGGTGGACGTGGCGCGACGACTGGTTGAGGCGGCGGGACGGGGCGCGCTGATGGCGAAATGCGACGTCAAGTCGGCCTTCCGACTCCTTCCGGTGCACCCGGCGGATCACCAGTTGCTGGGGATCCAGTTTCAAGGTCTCATCTTTGTGAAAAAAGGCGCTGCCGATGGGGTGTTCCATTTCATGCGCACTGTTTGAGCGGTTCACCTCATTCATACAGTGGGTTTTTTCCAGGCGCACAGGCTCGGAGTCAGTGACGCACTATCTGGATGATTTCTTCCTGGTGGGGCGGCCCGGTGCGGCGGACTGTCAGCGGCTGCTGGATGGTTTGGCCGGGTTGATGGGGGAATTTGGGGTTCCCTTGGCGCCAGAGAAGACGTGCGGTCCCAGTACGGTGTTGTCCTTTCTCGGTATCGAGCTCGACTCGGTCGCCATGGAAGCGCGCCTACCGGAAGACAAAAGGTTGGCAATGTTGGCTTTGGTGGATGGCATGTTGGCAAAAAGGAAGGTGACGGTGCGGGACGTGCAGGTGTTGTTGGGGCATTTGAATTTTGCGTGCCGCGTGGTGCGGGCGTGCCGAACGTTTTGCCGGCGTCTGGGTTTGGCGTTGTCGGGTTTGCCGTTGCCGCATCACCACGTGCACCTCTCAGCGGGGATGAAGGAGGACCTGCGCATGTGGCGGGCGTTCATGGAGCGTTTCAATGAGGTGCCGATGGTGCCGGCGGAGGACTGGGAGTGGGACGTCACCATGTACTCGGATGCGGCGGGCGGCGGAGGATTTGGGCTGTACTGGGAGGGAAAATGGTGTGCGGAGCAGTGGCCCGAACATTGGCAGGCGGGCGGGAGGAGCATTGCGTTCCTGGAGTTGTTCCCTTTGGTGGTGGCGGTCACAGTGTGGGCAGGGGCGTTGGCGCACAAGCGGGTGCTGTTTTGAGTGGACAACATGGCCGTCGTGCAGGTGGTGAACAGGCAGTCGGCCCAGGATCCGCAGGTGCTGAAATTGATGAGGGTGTTTGTCTTGCGCTGCTTGGGGAATGACATACTGTTTCAGGCGCGCCACGTTCCGGGAGTGGACAATGACATTGCTGATGCCTTGTCTCGTTCACAGTGGGAGAGGTTCCATGGGCTAGCCACGGCGGCGGAGGAAGTCAGGACACCGGTGCCGGAGGATCTGTGGTCGGTGGGCGAGGCCGGGTCTTTCAGTTGGTGAAGACGTCAGTGGCAGTGTCCACGTGGAAGGGGTACGAGCTAGCATGGGAGGAATTCCTGCAGTCAGGTGCGGTGCAGCGTGGGGACAGGTGGCAGCGCGAGGTAAGATTCATGCTGGCGCTCATGGATAGAGGCTTGTCGCGGGTGTCGATTGCGGGCAAGTTGTCGGCGGTGGCGTTCCTGGGGAAGATGTGGTGGGGTTACCCTCCGTCGGCTGGGAACCAGGCTGCTGGAGGGGTGGGCGAGGGAGAAGGGGGCGAAGGTGCGGCTGCGCCGTCCCATCACGATGGACTTGTTGGCAGGAGTGATTGGCACGCTCCCAGAGGTGTGCAGGGATGTTGGCGAGGCGGTGCGTTTCTCTACTTTGATGTCATGGCTTTTCTTTGGGGCGTTTCGAGTGTCGGAGTTGCTGGGCGGGAAAGGGAGGCGGGGGGTGTTGTGGAGGGATGTGGAGGTTCGGGCTCAGGAGGTGGCGGTGTGTTTGCGACGCTCGAAGACTGACCAGCGGGGGTTAGTACTTGGGTGGTGCTGGGGCCGGGCGGCCGGGAGGGGGTGTGCCCGGCGGTGTGGGGTAGGAGGTTGATGGCAGAAGGTGGCGAGAAGGAGGGGGAGGTCTTTGGTCGGGGTGGGGGGGACGGAGTGACGGCGTCGCAAGCATTGTGGGTCCTGCGGCGTGCCCTGCGGTACATGGGGGGGGATCCCCTGGCGTTCGGGACGCATTCTTTTCGGATCGGGGCGGCGACGGAGGCGGCACGGAGGGGTTGGGGTAAGGAAGAGATACAGAGGCTGGGTTGGTGGAAGTCGGACTGTTACAGGACGTATGTGCGGTTGAGGGAGGCGGATGGGTTGTTTTCGCAGTGATTCCCGATTTTCATATGTGTGTCTTTGCAGGTGCTGTGGCGGGTCCGGAAGTGGCTTTTCTGAATGTATATATTGTGGGACATTCGTTCGTCAAGAGGGCAGAACAAGCGGAGTGGGACAGGCATCGGGCACTCAATTTGGGATTGGATGCTGGGTTGTACAGGTGTCATTGGAGGGGGAAAGGGTGTAGGCGTTGGCATGAGTTATTGCCCTTGTTGAACACACTGGTGAGAGGGGGGGTGTGCCCGGAAGTGGTAGTGATTCATCTGGGCGAGAACAATTTGGTTCAGTGCAAGTGGTTGGCGCTACTCAAACAAATGAAGCAGGACCTGAGGGAAATCAAGAAGCAATGGGCGGGCTGCCATATCATCTGGTCGGAGTTTATTCCCAGGCGGGTGTGGAGGGGAGCTGAGCGCCGAGGGGCCATAGACAGGGCACGTAGGAAGATCAATCGGGAGATGCGTGAATTCTGTGCCAGGGAGGGGGTGGGGAGGATGGAGCACCCGGAGTTGCGCTATGGTGCAATCTATTTTTTCCGGGAGGATGGGGTTCACCTGTCCAGGTATGGCATGGAGCTGTATGTAGTGCAGCTGAAGGAGGCTTTGGATGGGGCTCTGGGGGTGATCAGGTATCCCAGGAGGCAGGAGTCCTAGGGAGGGGTGGGGGTCGAAAGTCGTAAACGATTTTCGAGTGGCGCTGTCCTAAGGAGATAGGGTGGTTTTGCTGGAGGCCTGGGACTGTATGGTAGCGGGGGTGGGGTCATGGAGGTCATTGGGGGCATTCAGTAGAGGGGCAGGTTGCTGAGCGGATGTTGTTGTATTACAGTTGCAATGTTTGGGGTTACATTTAGGGGTGGGGGTGGGGGTCTGTCAGGCAGTTGTTATTTAGTGAGCAGTAGTTTTGTTCGGCACAGGCCAAGGGGGACTTACTATAGAAGCACCTGATTCCAATAAAGCGGCCTTTTTCACACACTTTTGGTTGTCTCGCCCCCCCCGGGGAAGTTTGGGGCACCAGGGGAGGGGGGGGGGGAAGCTTGGCACCAGGGGCTCGCCGTAGCTGGCGTTTTTGGGCTGGTTGGGCTGGTTGGCCGGTTTGGGCTCCTTTTGGGCTGGGACGGTACATAAACGGCCATTTTGTGTCACCGCACACTGTTTGTGGTGCGGTGACACAGCAGCAAGGTCCTAGGCATTTTTGTGGCCCGCCCTCCCTCCCTGTGGACAGGTTTTTCTTTGGCAATGGGGTTTTGTCTGGGGTGGTGGGGGGGGGTCTTGGACATGGTTTCGAGGGGTTTTGTTGGTTGATGGTGCACTGATTAGGGTTACAGTTGTGTTTGTCGCTGGAACAGGTGCGATGGTGGGGCGCTGTCCTAAGGAGATAGGGTGGTTTTGCTGGAGACCTGGGACTGTATGGTAGCGGGGGTGGGGTCATGGAGGTCATTGGTGGCATTCAGTAGAGGGGCAGGTTGCTGAGCGGATGTTGTTGTATTACAGTTGCAATGTTTGGGGGTTACATTTAGGGGTGGGGGTGGGGGTCTGTCAGGCAGTTGTTATTTAGTGAGCAGTAGTTTTGTTCGGCACAGGCCAAGGGGGACTTGCTATAGGTGCACCTGATTCCAATAAAGCGGCCTTTTTCACACACTTTTGGTTGTCTGTGTCAGTGCTTCCCCCCCCCACTATTGGTAGATATATATCGCATCACACCCACACTGACAGGATACAGCCCATTCAAGATCTTATGAGGTAGAGAACCATTTATGAGGGACAATCTTTTTTGGATGAACCTGAAACTACAAAGCAAGTGGTCCCCAGCAGTGGTTAGAAGCAACATCGAGAAGGCCCAGAAAATGTACAAAGATAACTACGGTAGGAGACATGGAGTACGAGAGATCTCTTTGGCGTTAGGAGACTGGGTCAGAGTGAAACCTTGCCACCTATGCAAGAAAGGCGACAGCAAGTTCAACAAGCCACTACAAATCAAAGAACTCTATTCACGCTCCGCTCTCCTGAGTGATGGCAAAGTGTGGTCACATGGCCGCATGGCGAAGTGCAACAAAGTCCTACAGTGGACAACGGAAGGCAGTACCAACAGGGCCGGCTACGATGGTGAGGAAGCAGAGGCCGATGTCGTCCCTCCGCATGTGAACTCCAGAAGTCCTCTCAACAGTGACTGCCACCGGAGCCCCCAAATGCGCTCCCAAAAAGGAGATCTACATCACATAGACGGCTTCAGCAGAGGCAATGTGGAGCAGAGAAATACTCTGGAAAAAGACCCTCCTATTCCTCTTCTTGCTGTGGACGCAAAAGGCCGATTTGCCGCTCCACAGCCCCCTTTTAAAGCCCTTATGGTTCGGAAGTCGGTTGAAACTGGCTTCTCGGCTGATTTGCCCAAAATGGCCTGGAAGAACTTATTTTCTCTTCCGGGTCACCACCCTCTGGACCAATCCCAAGGTAGGCAGGGGCTGCATGCGTCACTTCCTGTGCACCGCCCGTCCCACCCCTCGCCCACACATTGGAGATGGCACGACTGCCATACTCTGAGGTGTGCCCGAGTCCGTGTCTCGCCTATGTATTTGTTTACCAGGTCTACCAGTAGCGGTCGGCAGTAGGTGTTTCTATAGGGCGGTGACGTGGGCAGGAGGAGGGGCAGGGTGGGGGGAAATAATGTATGGATTACGGAGTTTTACAGGTAAGTAAACATTTAAATACATAAAACGAATTTCGTTGCGCGCACTGCATCACATTTGGTGATGCAGTGTGCGCAACGAAATTCGTTTTATGTATTTAAATGTTTACTTACCTGTAAAACTCCGTAATCCATACATTATTTCCCCCCACCCTGCCCCTCCTCCTGCCCACGTCACCGCCCTATAGAAACACCTACTGCCGACCGCTACTGAGGTCTACCATGTGTACTTTGGAGCTCATTGCAAGGATAATAGCAAAATGAGCTATGGAAGATGATATACACCTTGAAATCCCCCAGTTTTATGTAATACATCCTGTACATTAATTTACAAACTTATATAAGTTATTGTACATGTAATATACATGTGTTGATGTAAAGCTCTCTGACTACATGCGTTGAAATGAGTAGGGCTATACAAGAAAAAATAGTGGTACTTAAATTATTTCAACACCTCCTCAGGGGAAGAAAGCTCTATATAAATGCAATTTGCATTGTGTAAATACTGGGAAAGACAAACAAATCTGATATTCTTACACTACATGCATATCTCCTAAACAGGGACTGAACAAAGTGAAAATCTGCCTCTTTTAAGTATGTGTGAAGTGCTAACAAGGTGTGAGCCTTTGTTTCCCCTGCACTTCCTTTGCATCAGGTGTGAGGATCCTAACTGCTCCCAGCCTAGAGACTGAACAAAAGGAGGCCTGATGACCCCTCAAATTCAGTCTTTGATATGAACCCAGCAGGAGTCTTAAATAAGAAAGCCCCGTCCCCGCCTGCACTTTGTTGCTTGTTGCAGATGGAAAGCAGACAACGTGCATGCGCTGCTGAAAGTGTCCTGGTGTGTGGAAATTACACCGGGACGAGTTCAGCACATTATTCAGTGGGGCCCAAATTCTTGGCAGGGTGGACAGTGTTCACCCTGTGAGAAAAGTGGGTGGACACCGTCCACCCCCGTGTACCCCCGACTCGTGGCCTGCACCCCAGCAATGCACCATTTTTGCACCTACTGATACGTCTGGAACATCGATTTATCTGTAAATCCTTGTGACATGGAGCACCATACAGTAAATACGGCGCGTCTATGGTGTCAACAGGATAGCGCACTAAAAAGTGTTGCATTGCTGTTTACACACAGCAATGTAATGTGACACTTTTCATAAATGAGGCAGAGTCGCTGATTCACAAGGGCCTCTGCATTCGTGGGGGAGGTCTCACAGTGAAGGTGGAGTCCCGCACTGAGGGGAGAATCTCCGCCAGGGCCGGATTAAGAGATTTAGAGGCCCTAGTCACTTAAAAAATATAAACAATAATAAACTATTGAATAACATTTTTTGGGGGGAAATGAAACAAAACTTACAGTAAGATGGGAAAATAATGTTCCTTTTTGTACACTTCCACTTTATTTATAGGTTCAGCTGCACCATTTGCAGTTGTGCACCGTATGGTCCATGGTAAAACTCGGCAATGGAACATTTCTGTGATGCTCCCTTCCTTGATTTCCTAAACACTTGCTAATTTTGCTTAATGGTTAATCCAGCCCTGATCTCTGCCATGAGAATTCTCATTGCAGTGATTCTGCCTGAAGGCGGAGACTCCGCCAAGAGTGTGGGGCCTCCACTGCGAGTGTGCGCCCCTTTATGAATCAGGCACACAGTAAACAACTTCGCTTTCGTTTTAGAAAGGAACAGAAAAATCATCCTGAAGGAAGTGACCTGTTTAGGGCCACTGGGTCACTCTTGACCTCCTCTAGCCTACCAAGAATGAAGAGTCGATGACGCAGTAGAGAATAAAAGCAAACTAGTTTATTGATAAAACACACTGCAGCAGAGTCAAATCTGACCAGCCACCTATGATGGCTGATGAGGGATTGACTCTAACAAGCATAAAGTTACATTATGTAGGTTGCAGAGCCCACAACGACCCGCCTATTATGGAAAAGTACTGGTAGCTGTTGTAATACATTAGGGGCACAGAACATAAGATTTGATTCTGCAGCCTAGTACAAGCTATCCACTATCCAAGGTTGTGTGGCCTATCCTCCCCTCTAGACAGATGGGAGAAGGTCTTGATCAGAGAGAAAAGGCATGCCATAACGAGCTAACATGAGCTTCAAAGAAACAAAACTTACCAAGGACTATTTCTCGTAAATGAGCTAACAACAGTTTCGAATGTGCAAGTAACAGTTTCGATTGTAACAGAATATGGCGTCTTCTCTGACTAAAACGGTGGCACAGATGTCAACCCAACCAGTGTCAAAAGGAGAGAGAGGAACTAGAGTAGCTAGTTTGTTTCCCTGAGGGATATATAGTAACCAAGAGGAGCTAGCTACCTTGGTAGTGTATATGTTGTATGTAATTGTTTGGGGAAAACCCAATTGGTTTTTATGAAAGCCCTCACCCACCATTTCTCGTAAATGAGCTAACAACAGTTTTGAATGTGCAAGTAACAGTTTCGATTGTAACAGAACATAGCGTCTTCTCTAACTAAAATGGTGGCACAGATGCCAACCCAAGTAGTGTAACATCTGTGCCAACTGATTACGTCTTACACACAATATGTAAATATACTGTATTAGCCATATAAATGCTAACATACTATGGGGTGAAACACAAATAATGTATTTAAAACTATATTTCAAATCTATCAGACCCTCCTTTTAGCATTTATATGCTATGTCATCTTTATTTGTGCTATCAGGTAAGAGGCTTTACAATTCTAATAACTAGGAGAAGCATTATTATATAGACAATAATCGACCAAATATGAATACACAGCTGACTAGAGCTCACTGAACGGGAGATGTTATTTTAGTCATTAGCAACACAAGTAACATCAGAGACAGAATCTGCCATGGAAGTATCTGATCCAAAGACTCCCTCGTCCAATTGCATGAGGGTATCAAGCTCTTGCTGAAGCATTTTTTTTTTGCATTTGTATCATGAATTGAACTTCTTTTGGGTGTGAGATAAGTAGCACAAAATGAACAACATAAAGGAAGACACTGTGTCATGGTCATAGTAGCAAATTAGAATGACAATGAAATATATCACCTTTTTCTGGATCCAACGCCACCCACCGAACAAAGACCAACTCCAATTGCCGACCTCCATGCCTTCAACATTCTCCAAGATGTCTAAAATATGTTGGGTAATATTTTTTTCCATATTTGTGATGCTGACCACACACTGATCTCCTATAACAGCAGATGCGCCACCATTTTTCACTAAAATAAAATCAACAGCATATCTGGTTTGTTCGGAGTATATGCACATACTTTCAAATTGAGTGGTGATGTCCCGTAAAGCTGAGACTGTCGAATTGGATAAAATCTGTAATTTACACCCAAAATACTCTCTAGCACGTTCATCTCTGGCCATAGCAGTACCACCAAATGTAATGGTGGAAAAAAGGATATACCCAAAGGTAATACCATTGCTATAGTTATTAACTTCTAAATCAGTAACCTTGGTCAATGTTGCTTTTACCCATCATATATTCGATCTATTATGTCTAAAGGTACCCCAAGAGGTAACACCATTCACAAAGCCACCTCCTCTGTACCATTGTATATATTGGAATATGTGCCATTGGTTAGAAAATAAAAACCTGGGTGTGCATAGAGGGGACCTTGGTAATCCAATGGAGCATATCTAGTGTTCATTCCTTTCATACGTGGCTCATCCTTCCTTTCTAAACGTACATCATTTTTGTATACTGTTTCTCCAGAACAGTTAAGATACAAAAAAGTATCTGTGCTATTCAGTTCAGGACAACACGTAGGATATTTTCCTGCATCTTGAGTGACAGTTACATTTTGGTAATTCCAACCAGTCAGAGTAATATTTCTTATGCTAAAGTATAGATCACCACAATACATTTCAGGCATACATCCTTGATATCCTGTGCCTCTTGATTTTCTATAATATAAGCAAGGTCAAGGATATCCCAAGCCAAATTCACCCTTTACCTCTACAAATGTGGGAGGACAAATATATGTATAATTTACCAGTGATAGGGGATAAGCTGTCCATAGACTTGTGACAGAATCAGTGGGGTAACAAGCTGTACTATCCCCAAAGACTTTTCAATGGGTATCCCGGAAACCAATACTGTGCGTAGCTCACCTCTGACGATCTACGGGAACTGCCTGATAGATCAAACATGGCAAGATAACCCCAGAACACTCCATTATCCAGAACAGCCCCCTCCCCAAATAGAAACAGTGACATAACTATAACCCAAAATATCTTCTTCCTGAGCAACCATTCAAAGCCAACCTGCCCTGGGCGTAGGGCAACAAAACCCTGTTCATTCGCTGCAAGAGGACGGCTAAAAAGATACATTTTTTCTATGTTTATCTTCACAAATCAAAACAAACATCCAAGAAAGAACAACTTAGGATGGAGCCAATGATGGAAAAAAGGCACAAAAAAACTAAGGAAAAAGAAATACAAAAAGGATTGAGAATCAGGGTCCGTTCCAAGCCTCCCTGGCAGGCTTCTATCATCCAATCCTGGGTGGTGCTATGGAGCACGCTGTGGTGGAGCTACACCCTTGCAGCTCATCGACAAATGTTCAACGTTAATGTTCTCAGGATAGGGCACTCTCCCTCATTGGAAGACACCCTTAACTTATCCTGTCCTGTATCAAAGGTAGTGGACCAATCTTCTAAACTCTAATCTGATAGAAAAAGCAAAATTAGGGGACATTTGCACTTGTCTTATCCAACAAAGTCCATCCCTAACTGGGCTCACTTTTCTTTCGGCGCACTACCTTTTCGTTGAAGATGCAAATTATACCTGTATTTTCCAGGCGCTGTCTCATCTCGAAGTAGAATCTGAAATGCAGGAGATGCTGGGGACTGAGACTCAGGCTAATGTAAATCAAATGAAATGGAACTCTGAGCAGCCCTTATTTCTGGGGGGACTGCTTCATTAAAAAAGCATTGTTTTCTTTCTCTGTCAGCATCCAAACCAGTTGGGCATCCGAGAATGGGAGAAATCTTGGCACCCTCTCAGTTTTGTGGTCTCCAAGGCCTTCTCGCACCCCGATGTCGTAGAGGCGAGGTAACAGCACCCTTTTTTAGTGAGAGGCGTGGATACAGTTCTTCCAACCTTCCACCCTCACTGCCGTCCTCGATGCGATGAGGACCAAGCAGGGGCCCTTCCACCTTGGCTCCAAGCCGTCCTTTCTCTGAAAGCTTCATATTAGCGTGTAATCACCCGGCTGAATTATATGCCCAGGCCACTCAGGTGCTGGAGGCAACACCTTGTGTATCTGTTGGTAAATAGAATGCAAGCTTTTAGTAAGTTCATACAAATAATCAACCAACAGAGGATAATCTATTTCTGAGAACTTTTTTGGTCTAGGGACACCTCACACATTCGCTGGACGACCGAATATCACCTAATAAGGAGATAATCCTGTTCTAGATTGGGCTGTCATTCTGGTGGACAACAAATCAAGGGGTAATGCATCTGGCCATTGCAACACAGTACTTTCCTTCACTATTGCCAACTTCAACTTGAGAGTACCATTGTACTTCTCAACTAAATCTGCAGACTGAGGGTGATTAGTTGCATGAAATTTCTGCTGTATATGCAAACCATCACATATTAGTTGGATCAATTTAGCGTTGAAGTGACTTCCACTTTCACTCCAAATCAATCGGGCCAAACCATAGCGGGGGGAAAACTCCTTAATAAGAACTGTTGCCATAGCGGTGTTTTCTTTTGTGTGGTAGGCCTCAATCCATTTGCTAAAAGCACAAACTACCACCAACACGTATTGCAAATTATTAACTTGTGGTTGGAAAGAGGTGCAAAATTACCAGAAGTTGTAGGAGTACCCTTCCCAGGATTGTGTCTAAGACAGATCATACAGTATTTCACCAAGTGAGTAGCAAGCTTTGAAATATTGTCATTTCGCGACACGGGATCTAGCAACTTACAGATACCTTTGGAGCTAATATGGGCTGGACCCTGTGCCATAGTAACTACAGGAAGTACATATGCATCTGGTAACATCCATCTCTGTTTCTCAGACAGATCAGTCCAGCATCCTTCATCATCTAGAAGCCCTGTTTTCTCCTGCTCTACCACCAAATTGTCTACTATTGCTTCACTCTGGATCTCCTTGACATTTGCTAGTGTGTCCTCAAACATCCCATTCTCGGGCTCCCACCTAGCTGGGCCCGCCACAAATATCTTTTTCATCTTAGACCTGGCTGTCTCCATAGCTGTCTGGTATGCAAATGCATTTCCTTTCCCCACATCATCAGTAATGGTTCTATAAGCACTGCATTTTACTATTGCCAGTTGTTTGGGAAGAGTCAGAACTGTCAAAAGCCGCTCTATCAACGGACCATGCTGAAGTTTGGTCCTGTGCGATGTCAAGAATCCTCTCTCTGCCTAGAGGCGTCCAAACTTATGGGCCACCCCGAAGGCATACTGGCTGACAGTATGAATATTAACAGTCAGTCCTTCCCTTAACTCACCTGCCCGCAGAAAGGCCACCAGCCCCGCAGCCTGTGCTGATTGATAAGGAACATGTGACGTCTCAACTACAGTGCACCGTGTGGTAATAGCATACGCCGCTGTAGTGGTGCCATCTGACAATTTGAAACAAGAGCCATTGACATATAGTTCTCCTTCAGGATCAGATAAGGGAGCATGAATCAGGTCTACCCATCTCTTTGTCTCCTCCTCTGTCCTAAATAGACAATCATGGACATCTGTGTCCTCTTCTTCCAAAGGGAGGGGTAGTAAAGTGGCTGGATTCAGAACGGTACATCTTTTAATAGTAATATGAGGTGCAAACAATGTCAGTTCATATCCAGTCAGACGAGCACTGGTTAGGTGCTGCATCTTCATTTTATTCAAAAGTACATCCACAGCATGCGGTTCCATTACTGTGAGATTCGGATTGAGAACGAGCTCTGCCGATTGTCTAATAGGGACTGCCGCTGTGGCTCTTTAACAGCTCCGGAGGGCTCTGGCGACAGGGTCAAGGAGAGCAGAGAAATAAGCACAAGGCCTCTGCTTACCTCCAAAGGCTTGTGTTAAAACAGAGAGCGCAGATCCAGCTACTTCGGGTACGTACAACACAAAGGGCTTCTTACAATCAGGCGTACCAAGCACAGGAGCAGAACAAAGCACAACTTTTAATTGTTCAAAAGCATGCTGACATTTATGCATCCAAGGCAAGGGTTTATGCACATCTTTAGTTATCAAGTGAAGCAAAGGCAGTATTAATAAAGAATAAGCGGGAATCTAGTGTTGGCAGTACGAGGTGATGCCTATGAAAGCACGCACTTCCCTCTGGGTTACAGGAACAGGTATCTTTATAATGACATCAACTCGCTCTGGTGTTAGCCTCTGACCCTCCTTTGACAGCAGGTGACCTAAAAAGGTGACCTGCTGTTGACAATATTGAAATTTAGAAAGGGACTTTTTATGTCAATTTTTCGCCAAATGCATTAGTAATAGTACCTTGGCATCCCAACAACCCTCTTCAGTATCGGAGGCTATCAGAAGATCATCTACATATTGTAGCAATACATTACCTGCGAGAAGAGAGAGACAATACAATTGACTTTTCAAAGCTTGACTAGAAATACTAGGACTTTCCGAATACCCCTGAGGAACCCTACAAAATTGGAAGCTCCTGCCAGCTTAAGCAAAGCCGAATAAATATCGGCTATCAGGGTGGACAGGAATGCTAAAGAAAGCATTTTTCAAATCAATCACAGAGAAATGTTGTGCTGTGGAAGGGATCATTGTGAGAAGAACTGTAATATCAGGAACCACTGGAAACTGGAGAATAACTATTGAGTTTACCTCTCACAAATCAATCACAAAACAGGAAACATCAGGTTGTGCATTGGGGGAATGCACAGGCACTTTTTAAGAATAGGAAGAATGGGGCTATTACAGACATTAGCTACTGTTTCTTCTACCACCCCCAATTTGAAGAGGTCCTGTATAATTTTCATCAAAGCCTGTTCCCCAGCCTGCGATATTATGTATTAGGGAACAAGGGGAAGTACAGCATTATCTTTAACTGCTATTGAAACCAGTGGTATCTGTAGCAACCCCACCTCTGTATCCCCAGTAGCCCAAAATTAAGATGGTACATCCTTAAATTCAACAGGGAGCAGTGCATCTTATGCCAAACACTGTCTTGTATTAACCACATTAGGTCCAAAAGTCAAATAAACACCATCCGGAGAATAATAGATGGTGGCATGTAATTTCTTCAACAAATCCAATTCTAATACATGTTACCCACAATTTGCCGTCAGGAGAAATGGGGAGTCCACAATGAAGGACTAACAGTAAACACAAGGGGCCGGGATATGGGGCCATCAACCGGTACGCCTGAAAAGCCTACTGAGATATTGTTACGACCAGCCAGGGCTGCCCCGGGGACCAGCGAATGAGAAACAAAGATATTCATTGCACTTGCATCCACTAAAATGTCTGTGCCAAATCTTGCAAATATGCTGTGACAGAAGGATCACAATGTTCTACAGGAATTTGGACTGCTCCTTCACCCTCTCCTTTGCTGTCCAAGCTATAGGACATCCCAGTAACTTCATCCTCATCATAATTGTCATGATAATACCTCCTTCCCTTGGGGTCATCGAAATAATTTTGATCTGAATGAACCCCTGAAGCTGTACCAACTTGATCTTCATCCCTATTAACCTTTCCACGACCTCGTCCTTCTGAACCCCTCCCTCTGGATACTGCAAGTTTCTGTACCAGTTCCGGACATTCACTTCGCCAATAGCCCTCCTTTTTACAATATGCACACTGATTCAGCCACAAAGGTGCACCACCTCTACCGGCACCCAGTGACCTTTGTGCCCAACCAGAGCCTCGACCCCTTCCAGACCCCCTCGCAACTTGTTGCAACAACACCTTCGTCTTCAAATCCTTACTCTTTTTCTCCTCTTCATCCTTTTCGTCGTTTTCTTGATGCTCCTAATATAGAGCCATACTCAATATCACTGAAGGGGAGGAAGTAGTCCAAGTACTCTCAGAAGCTTGCTACTGAGCCGCAATTTCAGGAAGCAAATTTGTAACAAATCTGTTAACAAATTACAGAATACCACCTTCAACTGACAAATCCTGCCCATTAAAATCCCAAAACACTGCTTCAAAATGAGTAAAAAAATCTGACACTCTTTCTTCTGACGACATGTCATTAACTTGTCCCAATCCACCCTCCTAGATGGGATAAGAGAATGCATATAGGTATTAATGCGGTTAGGCAAGGCCAAAATTTCAGCTTTGGGCTTTTCACCAGCCTTTTTCTCCTTATCCCACGCCCTAATCTCCTTCCAAGTGACACCCAGCTCTGCCCCATGATCCTGTTTATGCACCTGTCGCCAAATGTCCACCGGCACCAAAAGCCCAAAAAGCATATTAATATCTGCTAAAGTCATAACTGACGAAGAGGCAACGTCTGTCAATTCTTTATAGTATGCATTAGGATTGTTCCTAGGGTCCGGTAGCTGACTCTTAAGAGCAAGCACCTCACTTCTCTTCCATGGGGTATAGACCCATAGCTCCCGAAAATGAGCCTCTACTCACTGCTGAACCACATTTCCATTCTGATTACGCTGTTCTGGGATCTCAGGATAAAAAAACAGGGTGCACCTCTCTCATTGGAAATTGGGACACTGCAGTTGGAGTACGATTATGCAATTTTTCTCCATAACTGAGAAGCTTCCCAACATTTCCCAAAACTTGTGCAGGGGCCATATTAACTGAATATACACAATCTCGAATATTGTAAATAACCTGAGGAGCTGTCCTTACAATACACTGTTCCCACAAACCAATCAATGTAGCCGACATATGCTGCAGGGCATGCTGCTGTACAAACGGATCAAAATCTTTCATCACACTCCATATCTCATTCCCATTATAAATCGGATTCCAAGCGCATTGTGCTGCCTGATTTGCAACCATCTTCTTTTCTTCTTCACCCATTTCGGCCCGAATCAATGCCCTCCCCATTCGTTCCTGTATCGCCGCCCAAGTCCCTGCATCTGACCCGCTCACTGGTGTTCCAAAACTTCTCAAACCCACAGATAGAGTACCCAGGAAAGACAAAAGAGGTGCAGATGCAGGCGACAATGACAGCAATGGCTGTGTGATGGGTGTAAGAGAAGGAGGAGAAGCATGAGGGGAAGCTGCAGACACCGTGGGGGTGCCTGTATTCACCATACTCGCATGTTGCGTTACTGGAGGGGAGACAGAGAGGGCTGGAGCTGAAGCTGTAAAGGCTACTGAAAGTCCAGAAAGGGGTAGTGAAGCACCGGAACAACAGGATATATTTTCTGTGGGGCATAGGGAGGCGGGGGACGGGTGTTCAAGAGATCCTCTACAAAATGATCCTCCTCTTCTCGAACAACATAGGACTTATTATATTGTAATCAAAATGTTTTATCTGCACACTTTATACCCTTTTCAGTTTGCTCCTTATCATAAGCTACAGCTTTCTGAACCACTGTTTGCATTGCCTTCTTCCTATACTCCTTCTCGGCACGTATACATCTCTGCTTAGCTTCCTTCTGCCATACCTGCAAAATATCAAACATTGACTGCCTACTTCTTCTAGCAAATAAATTCTCCTGCAAAGAATTCAATTTTTGCTCATCAAAGGTGGCCACTGAAGCTCAATATTGTCCCTTGTATACTTCTGCCACAATGTACGAAACATAATAGGGCCAATACCGTGCTTCACATACATCTCAAAACTTGGAGTGCCTTCCAGAGGCGCAGGCTGCCTTTCCTCCAGCCGATGCTCAGCAGAACAACAACAGCACCCCAAGCACAACACTTTACTCCAACAAGGCATTCTGGCATCAGACGCATTCTTTCTCCACCTAAAGCAGCATGCACACACACACAACCAGAACACACAATCCAAAAAGCTCTCCAAGTCAGTCCTCGGACTGCACCAAAACAAGATAGGCTCGTGCCCCAGGCGTTTTCAATATTAACCAAATTCAGCAAGTGGCCTGTCAGAATGTTCAGTGTCCACAGACCCACCAAGTTAATCAAGATGGTGCCACACTTACCAAAACTCACCCGGTCACACGGGTCCAATAAGATTATTCTCCACTACCGACTCTTCAGACCAAATGGTCAGATCCAAGGGTTTTACCTTTTCACGACCCCAGCCGAGATGACCTCTATACAGGGAGCCGTCCAATCAGACAGGTGGGGCAGCTGCGAGAACCAGGCTCTATCGTGTAGGGATCCCTGATCCGCCCATCCGACCGGACACAACCACGAACATTACAACCCGACTACGGGTGATGTGGGTCACCTGGTGGAGTCCCTGTTCGGGCTCCCACTGAAGTAAATGACCTAATTAGGGCCACCCGGGTCAGTCTCGACCAACTCTAGCCTTCCAAGAATGAAGAATCGATGACACAGTAGAGAATACAAGCAAACTAGTTTATTCATAAAACACACTGCAGCGGAGTCCAATCTGACCAGCCGCCTATGATGGCTGACGAGGGGCTGACTCTAACAAGCATAAAGTTACATGATGTAGGGTGCAGAGACCACAAAGACCCACCTATTATGGAAAAGTACTGGTAGCTGTTGTAATACAATGGGGGACAGAACAGAAGTTTTTATTCTGCAGCCTGGTACAAGCTATCCACTATCAAAGTTGTATGGCCTATCCTCCCCTCTTGACAGGTGGGATAAGGATTTGATCAGAGAGAAAAGGCATGCACTAACGAGCCAACATGAGCTTCAAAGAAATGAAACTTACCAAGGACTATTTCTCGTAAATGAGCTAACAACAGTTTCGAATGTGCAAGTAACAGTTTCGATTGTAACAGAATATGGCGTCTTCTCTGACTAAAATGGTGGCACAGATGTCAACCCAACCAGTGTCAAAAGGAGAGAGAGGAACTAGAGTAGCTAGTTTGTTTCCCCGATGGATATATAGTAACCAAGAGGAGCTAGCTACCTTGGTAGTGTATATGTTGTATGTAATTGTTTGGGGAAAACCCGATTGTTTTTTATGAAAGCCCTCACCCACCAACCTAGTTGGTAGGATGCTTCATCATCCGGCCCCATCCGAGGCACCAAGTGAGCCTCAGGTGTGTTACGACGCCTGATTACAGCGGAGCAGGTTTTGTTAAGTGATTGTGTGGTGAAGTTGTTTTGAATGAGGTTAAAATGCTGTCCTAGAGGTCCCAGAAGGTTAATTTATTAGTGGGCCCTAGGCAGAGTTAAAAACAAGGCTTTGGGAAGTGGTTGGAGGGACTTATGGTCTCCCACGTCCAGTGTGGTCAACTAGTTCAGCCTGACCTTTTTATAAAACTGTCTTTCGTCAGGACCGATGCGATGGGGTGATATAAGGGACTTACATGTTGTCAGTACGTTTATGTGAAACACACGATAAGATGTTCTAATTGTGAGAAGAGGCTTTCCTCTGCAGTTTGTACCTGTAAAGAAACGGACGGAAAACAAACACATAGACACATAATATTTAAAATACGTCAAATTGCGAAGCACATAGATAGTGATGGCAAGTTATGGTGCCTAGTTCGTGAGCGAATCAATCGACAGTGAGTTGCGGTAGTGTTGGATTGAGTGGCAATGGCCGTTTTGTATATTATGAATTTGAGGTGCTAGTACCTGTTGAGAAATTAAGCATAATATAGTGGTAAACATGGAGAAAAGCCTATTATAAAAAGTGAGAGCTTACTGTCTAACTTCAAAGGGCAAACTTCATGAGTCTCTGGCCGGGACCCCGGACTTTTATGCACTCTGGGGTAGGAGCGGGGGAGCGAAAATAAAAGCATGAGCTGGTAAGGAGAGAGGTCCCATGCAAGTGATTCAATACAAGACAATGAATATAGACGAGATCAGTACCATATTTAGAGTGACATGTCCAGCCGGACAGAGGTCTTCAATTTTTACTCAATTGACAGATTTACATTTACAGAAGGATTACCTTCAACAAATCACCAGTGTGGGGCACAAGCCTGTACCCCAGGAGCCAGGAACTGCACCATCTGACCCGGTTGCTCCTGGCCCCGCGGAAACTGCTAATAGGCAACGCGGCTTCTCTGTACTTCGCCCAATTGTGGGTAGAACTCGCCTCCACTGGGTACTTATTGTGGTGACTGCTCTTCGTAATTTCCGGGTAACCTATACTTCCCGGCATTAGAGGCCTAAAACAATAAGGCATTAATTAATGTCCTGCTGATGGTCCCCATGATTTAAAAGTGGGATCGAAACGCCGTCGACTTGTTGTGCACCATATACAAAAACTTATGATTTATATGTTGTGTATATGTAATGGTGCCCTTGTGATTTTTCTGTATATTGAATTCTTACAGAAAACCTTGCTTTTGCCTTAAAAGCCCTGTTGCTCGTTTTCACCTTCTGTATTTGATCCGACTGTGTTTGGGTACAGGCTTGTGCCCCACACTGATGATTTGTTGAAGGTAATCCTTCTGTAAATGTAAATCTGTCAATTGAGTAAAAATTGAAGACCTCTGTCCGGCTGGACATGTCACTCTAAGTATGGTACTGATCTCGTCTATATTCATTGCCTTGTATTGAATCACTTGCATGGGACCTCTCTCCTTACCAGCTCATGCTTTTAGCCCCTCCAGCCAGGACAGGCTGCCATCTGTGAAGTTTTCACTGTGTCACAGCGCTGGGCACTGAACAGTGAGAGCTTTAGCCATTTTTACCGCTATACACACAGACATAAAAATCGTCTTAAATGCGGGTAAACATACGCCGCATTATAGACCTTGCCAACAAACATCTAGCCATATTTAAAATATCCAGATAATCTAAGACGTTAGCATACCCATATGGTTTGTACATTTAAAGTATTCACATAGTCTCTGTGTTTTGTAATAGGAACACTGCAGGCAAAGATCTCACACAACACAAGTGTGTCTTCTGTGTCTACTATTTTCTTTCTCCTACAGACGCTAACCTTGACGCTTCTCACAAGGTAGCCACGCCCGCTGAACGAGCACAAGTAGCGGCCAGTGATCCTGTACTTAATCTGGCAGGCTCATGACTCCCACATCATCGGAGCTCCTGACCGGACACGACATGTGATCCAGAGGATCCTGAGACATCGCCAAGTAAGTAGGAGAGAATGGTCTCGCTCGTGGTAAAGTCACCAACATGCAAGCCATTTGGCTACTGCTGAGTGTACACTCCTTACTGCTTGTAGCAAGTCCCTCTCTCCTTATCAGCTCATACTTTTACTTTCTCTCCCCCCCTCCTTCCCCAGAGTGCATAAATGTCCCGGGACCCGGCCGGAGACTCATGAGGTTTGCCCTTTGAAGTTAGACAGTAAGCTCTCACTTTTTATAATAGGTTTTTCTTCATGTTTACCACTATATTATGCTTAATAATTTCTCAACAGGTACTAGCACCTCTAACGCATAATATACAAAACAGCCATTGCCACTCAATCCGTTACTACCGCAACTCACTGTCGATTGATTCGCTCACGAACTAGGCACCACACCTTGCCATCACTATCTATGTGCGTCGCAATTTGATGTATTTTAAATATTATGTGTCTATGTGTTTGTTTTCCGTCCGTTTCTTTACAGGTACAAACTGAGAGGAAAGCCTTCACTCACAATTAGAACACCTTATCGTGTGTTTGTCATAAAGGTACTGACAACATGTAAGTCCCTTATATCACCCCATCACATAGGTCCTGGCGAAAGCCAGTTTTATAAAAAGGCCTGGATGAAACTAGTTGACCACACTGGACGTGGGAGACCATAAGTCCCTCCTGCCACGTCCCAAAGCCTTGTTTTTAACTCTGCCTAGGGCCCACTAATAAATTAACCTTCTGGGACCTCTAGGACAGCATTTTAACCCCACTCAAAACAACTTCCCCACACACTCACTTAACAAAACCTGCTCCGCTGTAATCAGGCGTGCCTCGGGTGGGGCCCGATGATGAAGCATGCCACCAACTAGGTTGGTGGGTGAGGCCTTTGATAAAAACCAAATGGGTTTTCCCCAAACAAACACATACAACATATACACTACCAAGGTAGCTCGCTCCTCTTGATTACTATATAACCCAACTAGTGTAACATCTGTGCCAATTGATAACATCTTACACACAGTATGTAACTAGACTGTATTGCCATATAAATGCTAACATAATATAGGGTGAATCACGAAAAATATATTTAAAACTACATTTCAAATCTATCAATCCCACCCACAACGGCAGCAGCAATTTACATTACCATAGACATCACAGATACAGGTCACAATGGGTGTGCTTCGAAATTCAAAGAAACTAGAGTGTTGCCACATTAATTAGAGAGACATCAAAAAACAAGGAACAACAATACATAGCTATGAAATGGACAACGTTTAGGTGGAGCTGGGGAAGCAATTTTATCAATTTGGATAGTATCACTTCATAATGATGTGACTGACAATGATGGTGCAGGTAAAAATACAGAACTGACAAACCAAAAAAAGGATCCGATTTTAATACTTTTCAGTAATGTCAGTGATTAATTTGAGCTGGTGGTTTCAGGTGCTCAGCACCTGTACTTAATCATCAACACCTACGCTTTTCATGAGCACCACTTAAGGACATGTTCATTTATGGGAAGATTACGTGATTTTCCCACAATCAAAGAATGTTAAGCCAACTCCCAGACTCAAAGCTGGTTTCCCTGCTCCTAAGTTGGCAGTTCTGGCCATTACACCACACCCTTTCACCACTTTCATAGGTAGTAGTTGGTTCTGTTTTAGGCAGGGCTTTAAGTGGGATGAAAAAACTGGGGGGTCTCCCAACGGGCGTGGTCAATGTAATTAAGGGCGTGGCTTAAAAACTCGTAAGCTAAAAATCTTTAGCAGTGTGCCGCCCGAGTTGTATTTTGCTATTCCTGTCATTGCATCCAGATATATGATACAACAAACCACATCATACCTTCAAGTCAGGACTATTGGCTTTGTCAATGGTTGCTAGTTGCAAAAGATAAATAAGCAGCAATTTTGGCTTGTATATAATATTGAAAAAACTTCCACTTATTGCCCTGGTGATACCACAACAATGTTGCTGCTCTTGAGTTTCAAAAAGAGAAGGGAAATCCAGAGAGAAAATGACTCTCTTTAAAGGATTTCCCTTCATGTACAACGCTCACCACACGCACATCGATGTGCCAATGTGCCTGCGGTCACTGAAGTCCGGAAAAAAAATGTACCGCCAGGGCACATCGATGTGCCAATGTGCCTGCGGTCACTGAAGTCCGGAAAAAAATGTACCGCCTGTGCCAGGGCACAAAACAGAGCCCGATAGAGACAAGTTTTGAGGCCTCCTTAAAAAAACTGCTGGTGCTAAGACCCGGCCCACTTAAAGCCCCGGTTTTAGGTGAAAAGGACTGATGCAAGCTGCCTATTGACAGGAGCCTCAGCACTTAGGGGCAGATTTACGTTTCCTGGCGCATCCCTGCAAATCAGCAGGGATGTGCCATGAAAGATACGTGACGCAAGTTTACCCTTGCGCCATCACAGATGCACCGCATTTACAATGCGGCGCATCATGGCGCAAGGATAAACAGATGCGTGTTGCATCTGCCAGCGTAAGGTTGGCGCAGTGCTGGAGTTGCGTCGCAAGAGCGACGCAACTCCAGCACTGTGCCAATCTGGCCTATCCTCAACATGGTGCATAACGCCTCATGCCTTTCTCCTGCTTCAAGCAGGCGCAAGGTTTTGACGCAGCAGCGTTGGAAAAGTGACTCAGTGAAATCTTGTAGATTTCACTCAGGCACTTTTCCAAAGCGTTCCTGCGCCGGAACACCCCCCTGCGCCGGAACGCCCACATAAAACCTGACGCAGGTTTCATGTGGCGCAGGGCTTTACAACGTGACGCATCTCCCTAGATGCGTCACGTTGTAAATAGGGCGCAACGTGGCACATGGTTTACGGCGCCCTTGCGTTACAAAAGTGACGCAACAGCGGCACAAATGTGGCACAAGGGGCTTGTAAATCTGCCCCGTATTGTCTTTACAGATTACCTACTGAGTAATGCACTCTCACCTGAATCAGCCTAACACATTCTTCTCATAGTAAGAAAAGTGATTGTGGTCAGGAGTCATGGACCGGAGTAGAGAGCAAGTCTGTATACTGGGGCGAAATGAGTGGCAGATGGAGTGGCGCATTCCAGTTGTCCATATACAGCTGCTCTGCCTGTACCTCCACTCTCTAAAATTCAACAGCCCCCAAAGATGGACCCAATGGGACAGGTCGACAGCGCAGGAGATTCCTGCCGGGCAGCTTGACATTTCCTGGGCCCTTGGGGCTTTTACTCAGCCCACATTCTTCATCTCAGTTTGAGGTGCAATTATTTTCAGAAGTGCCCCAAAGACCCAATCCTGTGAAAGCGGGAAAATCCAGTGACAGCCCCTGACATCCTCATTTATCAAAGAAGCTATTTCACTACTAATCAGTGACCCGGACACCTGTGCAGCTATCCAGCACGCGCAACTCGTTTTAATGTGCTGTGCTCGCGAGATTGGCAGCGACCACCGGCCGAGCTGACCCCGGAGCCATCAAAGGCGGAGCATCTTTCTTCTGACTAGGGAGGCTCAATTTTACAAGCCAAGGAAGAGAGGGGCTGTAGGCAGCGGCCGGACTGGCTGATGGGTACAAAGGCCGCTGCCTACCTGCCCAGTGTCATGTTAAGGATTTTTGGGGACCCTGGCAAGACATATTTAGGAGCCCCTGTATTGATCAAATTTGAATGTTATTGCCTATTTCGTGCTAATTCAATCACTTATACTGCAAAACAGCGCAAAATGATGTGTTAAACTTTAACATGGCCGAATTAAAAAATATGCTTTTCTGTAGACCCCAAAAATTATTAAAATGCCAAAGGGTATAGAAACAAAGGTAGATGTAGGCAGGAATATGATAGACAGAGGTGAAATAAAGAACACATTCACTTTCCATGAGCCCCCTGGAAATGAGGGTCCTGGGCACTTGCCCACCTTCCCCATGCCTTAAAAGGTCTCTGTTACTGTCCTTACAAATTCCCACAAACCAGAGAAGCAGTCAACCCAGTGGAATCTAGAGTGCCCACTGCCTGATGCAACCAGTGTGCATTCTCAGCATCACAAACAAGCCCCTCTCAACGCGTCACTGCTAGGGACACACACATTACCTCCTCGTTAGTCTTCCTCGCCACATGATTTACATAGTGAGCTTTAGCTCCACAACAGAACCCTCCAAAGCAAAATGAAACCACCTCCCACCCCCTCCCAACATGGCCGACCAGTCCCACCTGACCTCTATAAGAGGCGGACCGGCCCAACCAACAGCCTGTTTTTTTTGTTCTGCGCGATACTCTCCAGAGGCGCTGTTCAGGTAAGATGGGCCGGCGTAAGCTGGCCCTTGGGGTTTAGGGTGGAGGACCTGCTCTAGCGGTCCCTGGTGCCTTAGGCCTGAAAATCCCCCCCTCTCTTCCTTCCCCCGGTCCTATGGGGCCGGTTAGGTGCTGCTCTAGCGTGCCATGGGTTTACAGGGGGGGGGGGCGGCCGGGGATGTGGGGTGTTTGGTCATTCCCGTGTATCCCCAGGTCGTTACTAATGGGCCCTGGCCTCTAAGTGGGCTTTGGGTCCGGCGCTGGGGGTTCTCCTGTATGTATGCTGGGGCCCCGGTTACCTTTGAAACGCCTGGCGTGGGTCCTTGGGGCTCACGCTGTCTAGCAGTGGACTATACCAATCATTCATATTCCTATGATAGAGTCACTCTTTAAGACTCCACTACGCATTTGGCTCCACTTTATCCCTGCACGCGTTAGTGCGGCGCGTTTCCCTGGTATTCCTGTCTGCTGATGAATTGCTCAGTGGTGGTGCGCATACTTTGCATGTAGGGGGCGCCGGGGTCAATCCCCGGCGTCTCCAGTCTTTTGCCATATACGCGTCGCAGTGTGTGGCCCCTGGCCATTTCCCCCGTGATTTGGCCTGCCTGCGTGTACCGTGCCTCGCACGGGGTCGCTTTGGCGCTCCAGTCTTTTGCCATATACGCGTCGCAGTGTGTGGCCCCTGGCCATTTCCCCCGTGATTTGGCCTGCCTGCGTGTACCGTGCCTCGCACGGGGTCGCTTCGGCGCTTGCAGGAGTATGAGACTCTTCATTTAAGGGTCGTGGGTTCGAGCCCCACGTTGGGCGAAAATAAGTACGTTTTGCCTGCATATTGCGTTGACTCTCATAATAGGGAAGAGGGGTCTTGCATTAGACATACATTACATCCCAAAAATTGTAGATACCGTTGTTCTTCGGTACTACGAAGCCTAGCTGCTGACTGCACCTACCGCATCGGTCGGCGGGTCCTCGGGGGCTCGGCTGGTCGGGTCCGGGTGTTTGGTCTGCTGCCTCGGGTCACGGCGCTGGTCGCTTCCGCCTCCTGTCGGGGTTTTCTTGCATTTCCTGGGTCCCGCGGCTGGTTGCAGCGCGGGGGTTGGCTACGGGTGCCTCCCGCCTCTAGGGGGCGGGGCATCGCTCGGCCAGGTACGGCCTCTGTAGCGTCCAGGGCTGCAGGTTCACGGCAGGCGCGGCGGCACGCGGAGCGGTGCTGACGCCCTTAGGAGGGTCCGAGGAGGCTCACAGGTGAGGCTTATGCCGTTGGTGGGTCTGCCCCCACGAAGGATCCGTTCCTGCATGGGCGGTGATGTGTGTTTGTTGGCGGTTCCACCCAATCCGCTAGTGTCTGCCGTCCTCGGGCGGCTCTGCTGATGCGAGGTATGGTCCCCGGCGCCTGGGGCGCGTTCAGGGGGACACGGCTGTTCCGGTTGTCATCCGGGGGGCCCGTGTTTCCCCCGTGGACTGTGCGGTCTGGGGCGTGTAGCCAGATTGAGGGCTCAATGGACTGATGCGTCCACTACAGGGGGCCGTAATCGACCTCATAATGTCCTGGCCCCTCTTCCGTCACCATCGGCGGAGCCTCCCCTTTCCGGAGGGGCTCGCTGCGGCTGCATTTTTTTATCCATGGACTTGTACCTTGGGTGCGAACAGCCCTCACAGGCCATGGTTCGAATCCGGCCATGGCGGCAGAGCTTTCCCGTGGTGGTTTGGCCCGGGTGCCGGGGTCGGTCCCCGGCCGCGGCGGGTCTTCAGTTCATGGGGTGCCAGGGCCCGTTTTTTTTCCTCGCCTCGGTGCCTTTTCCCGCTCGTGGCCTCCCATTCTGCTTCTCTGGGCACTGGAGTGGGTTTGTCGCTTGCACGACCCCCACGAGGCTTGGGTTGCCTTGCCTCCTCCTGAATGTGCCAGAGGGTACCACTGCGGCGTTGGGCCGTTCCGACCTGTAGGCGCCTGGTCCCGTACGCTCTCAGTAGTGGAGCAGGGTCGGGCCTGGTTGGGCCCTGGATGGGGGCCGGCCTGGGAATACCGGGTGCGGTAGGCTTTAGGCATTCATTCCGGCGCCTTGAGACCCTTAGGGGGTGTTGTGCGCTTTTCTTGGGTCGCTTACGCGACGGAAGTTTTGGCGTGGCCCCTGTGCTGGGCGGTCACGCGCCAGGTTGTGGGGACGTGTGGCTCAAGGGTTAGAGCGGCACACCCTGATGCGGAGGTCTAGCCCGGGACCTGTGTTCGATTCCCCGCCGCGTCGGGTCTTGGGCTCGTAAATTCCACCACCCTGATTGTCCTCGCCTCGGTGCATATTCCTACCATGGTGTCCCGCGCTACAACTCGGGGCAATAGCTTGCTTAAATCTCCAGGTGGGCCCCCACAACGCTATGGATGCCTGGCCTCCACCTTGTGGGTGCCCAGGAGTGGACGCCTCACTGGGAAGGCCTGGAGGGGTCCACTGCGGTCTTTTACGTCCCTAGGGATGAGGGCGTCTCGCCTTCTCTTGCAATGGGGCCCTTCGACATTTCCCCCGGATTTCGGGGTGTCAGCCTTCACACTGGGCTTCCGGGACCGGATTTTCGTGTGCTCGCTTCGGCAGCACGATTGCTAAGATTGGCTTTCCCCGGTCTCGTGCTGGTGCGGCCGCTCCCGTTTTGTTCGCCCCTTGGTTCTGGCTTTCGGCCTTCTCCCTCCCTGGGGTTCCCGGGGGGGGGGGGGGCTGTCGCCTCCGTTGCGTCCCTTCTTGGGACGTTGCTGTCAGGGTTCTTGGGCTCTTTGGGCTTACTGGCCGGTGTCCAGTCTTGCGGTTTTCCGCGGGATCCGCCTTCTCGGAAGGTTGGGGTGCCTTCTCCTTCCCTAGTCTCGCCTGTGGATTTTTTCTGGGCCCGTGGGTGGGGACTGTGCTCCTGGCCCGCCTGGTGGAGCTTCTTCGCCGGGTGGGGGTCTGGGTGTTCCCTGTATGGACGTATGGTTCTTCTCGGCCTCGTCGTTTTTGTGGGTGAGGCGTCTCGTCTGGCGGTGTCTCTCCTCCGTCGGCTCCCTGCACTTGGTGCGGTGTTCCCTTCGGCCCCCGTCTCGGGCTTGTCCTCCTTCGGGGGACGTGTGCCTGGTCCCGGTTTTTCCCTCTGGTTCTTCCGGGGGGGGGTTTGGCCGGGGCGTTTGGGGGTCGTTGGGATCTCCTGCTGTCTCGCAGCTCCTCGTGCTTCGGGGGTTGCTGGCAGTCCTCCTGGCCTGCCGTCTTTTGCACCAGTGCTTCGGGGGTCGGTCGGCCTGGCGCCTGTCCTGTCCCTTCGGGCGGTCTTCCCCCGGGGTCCGACTTGATGGTGGCGGGTCGACTGTGTCGGGTGTGGCCTTCGGGGCCTGGTCTCGCCCTGACCCCGGTGGTGTTTCGGCGCCTGGGGCATCGACTCGGTCTGCCTCCGGTGGCTCTGTTCGCGGAGGGGGTCTCGGGCCTCCGGCCCAAGTTCTGGTCTCTCCGCCCGGGTCTTTGTGGTTGCCCTGTCTTTCGCTTGACCTTTTCGGTCTGCTGTACGAGTTTCCCCCGTACCCTCTGTTATCGCGGGTCCTCTGCTGGATTCGCTTGGGTGCTCGCTTCGGCAGCACATCCACAAACTTTGGATCGATACAGAGATGATTTGCATGGTGGAGACGCGTATTCGTACAGCGTTCCATAAAAGCCGGGCCGGGGCGCTCCTGGGTGCTCGCTTCGGCTGAGAGTGGGCTGCTGTTGGGACGTTACGGTGCAGTTTGACATGGCCCCGGCGCATGGTTGGGCGCGCATTCAGGTAGCATTCCTGTTTGGGTTCCCGGCGGGGTCCGCCGCCCCTGGTACCCGCTCCTTTGGCGAGCTGGCGGTACGGGCCTACGGTCGGTGCCCGGTTCCTCCCGTTCCGTGGTTGGTCCAGGTGTCGGTGTTGGCCGGCTCCTTCGGCTGACCTGACCCCGTCTGCGGGCCGGATTCAGGCGCGTTATGATGCCCGCGCCTCCGGGACCCCTTGCGGGTCTTGTATTTACCGGCTGAGGGGTTTTTTCTTGGGCGTGGCTCCTTCTTCCCGGGGGGCCCGATGGGCTGCCTTGCGGGCCTTCCGCCGTCCGGTGTTCGACGGACTGGTTTCCCTGGTGGCTCGCTGGGCTCCGGAGTTTGTTTCTCTGTCGCCCTCGGGCGCTCTACCTGTCTCCCCCTTGGGTTCTCTCTCTCGTTCTACGAGCTCTTTGGGGTCCGCCCTTTGTGCCCCTGGCATCGGTGGCTGTGCGGTCCCTCACCTTTTAGGTGGTTTTTTTGGCCTGGTGGCAGTGGTGTCGGCTGGGCGGAGGGGCATGCGGGGGTCGTGCCTCCGCTCTCCTCCCTTCTTGCGGGTGTTGCCGGACCGTGGTTCCTCCGGCATGTCCCCCTTTTTCCTTCCCGGGGTTCCTTCCCTGGTGTCCCGGGCTCGGGGGGTGTCTTCACCGCCTTTTCCCGGCCGACAAGGTTCCTCTCTTGTCCGTGCTGGTTGTCCGGTGTGCGGTTTTTGTTTCTCTTGACCGCTCGTCGTCCCTTTCCCGGTGGGATGGCCTAATGGTGTCTTTTGGGTCCGGTTCGTTCGGGCCACTAGCCCTCTCTTTCCGCCTTGGTTCGCTGGCTTACACAGGCTAGCATCCTTCCCTGCGCTTCGCTGGGTTCGGTGGATCCGGCGGGGGTCCAGGGTCGGTCCGCGGGGTGTGGCTCTGTTCCCTGGGCCCCCTTCATGGGTGTCTCCTCGGTGGAGTTTTCTCGGGCTTCGGCGTGGTCGTCCCCCGCCTTGTTCGTGGGTCTCTAGCAGTCCCGGGGGGTCTTCGCTGGGGCCGTTCTGAGTGCTGGAGCTGCGTCTCCGGGTTGGCCTTCTTTTTCTGGAGGTCTTGATTTCGGGTTTCCTGTGAACCCTGTTTTCTTTTCATTTATTCTACATCAACCTTGTGTGGGTTTCTCTGCATCACTGTGTGGTGTTGTTGTTATGGTGGTCAATGAAGCCTTGTTGGCTTGGGTATTTGCTCACTATGTAAATCATGTGGCGAGGAAGACTAACGAGGAGGTAATGCCCCGATTACTTACCGGTAATCTTCATTACTCCGAGTATAGTCTTCCTCGCCACATGAGTTCCCTCCCCCCCTCCCTGTCTGGCTATCGGCTTCATTGTTTGCTTGGTAGATCAGGCTGTTGGTTGGGCCGGTCCGCCTCTTATAGAGGTCAGGTGGGACTGGTCGGCCATGTTGGGAGGGGGTGGGAGGTGGTTTCTTTTTGCTTTGGAGGGTTCTGTTGTGGAGCTAAAGCTCACTATGTAAATCATGTGGCGAGGAAGACTATACTCGGAGTAATGAAGATTACCGGTAAGTAACCGGGCATTACCTTTGATTGTCAGTTGGTAACAGCGCAAGGTGGGCTCTGAGATCATAATTTGGGCAGACTCAAGCGTCTGGCATATCTTGTAAGAGAAAGTGGGGACTGCTTTGTCTACCATCACCTGTGTAGCCGATAGTAATCAGTTGCAAATATGGAGCAAACGTCACTGCACGCCATCTTAAAACAAGCTTATGTTCGGAGCCTTGTGAAAGGAACCAGGCTTGCCTAATTTCACTAAGATTGATAGCTCTTTCCACGTGACAGATACTTGACCTCTGTCAAGCAACATAACGCCTGTATAATTAATTTAACTTGACAATTATTATGAAATGTTTTGAAAAATGAGAAACCCTGGACTGCATGTGCGTTTATGGGTTTCTGTTATGCAAATTCTTTGAACAGAGCATTCCAAGCTGCACCCATTGTATTGACTGCTTTGCGCTTGTGCAAAACACTTCCCATCACCTTCTGCTTTCCTATGCATAGGGCCAGTAAAATACTGTGGCTCATCTAGCTGCACAGGATCAAAGAACTTTGCAAAATTCCAGCTGCACAGGACCAGTCAAGGACGGCAACACCCAGCTGCAGAGGACCAATAAACTCTGCAACCTCCACCTGCACAAGACCAGTGAAGTACTGCAACATCAAGCTGAACAGCACCAATACACTCTTCACCTTCTGGCTGCACAGGACGATTCAAGTTCTGTGACATCCAGCTGCATAGGACCCATAAACTCTGCAACTTCCAGTTGCACAGGACAAGTGAAGCACTGTAACATCCAGATGTGAAGGACCAATAAACTCTGCAACTTCTGGCTGCCCAGGACAAGTCAAGATCTACAACGTCCAGCTGCACAGCACCAATACATTCCGCAACTTCAAGCTGCACAGGATGAGTCAAGAACTGTGACATCTAACTGCATGGGACCAATAAGGTCTGCAAGTTCAAGCTGCACTGGACCAGTCAAAGACTGCAACGTCCAGCTGTACTGCAACCAATACACTCTGTAACTTCCAGCTGCAGAGGACCAGTAAAGCACTGCAACATCCAGCTGCAAAGGACCAATAAACTCTGCAACCTCCACCTGCACAAGACAGGGAAGCACTGCAACATTTAGCTGAAAATGCTCAATAAACTCTACAACACCCAGCAGGTGAAGGCCTGTGAATTAATGCAACATTCAACAGCACAGGACCAATACACCCGGTCACCTCTAGCAGCAGATAGTCAGTGGAGCACTGCAGCATCCAGCTGTACAAAACCAATACATTCTGCAACTTCCAGCAGCAGAGGCCCAGTCACGGACTGCAGCTTCGGCTGCACAGGACTGATACACTCTGAAACATTTAGTTGCATAAGACCTGTGAAAGATTGCAACATCTAGCAACGCAGGACCAGTGGCGGCTGCCTCTGAACTGGGATGGCGAGGCATGGGAGGGGTGAAAAAATAAACAAATAAACATACCTGCTTTGACTCAGCTGCACTAGGCTCCTACGTCTTCTTGTCTTCATCCTGGCTGCTGCCTGCAGCCTGCACAGAAAGCATCCAGTCTTCCAGACTCTTCCAGTCAATCACAACGCTGCAGGAGCAGCGTTGTGATTGGCCTGAGCGGCCTGTTTGGCAACTCAGGCAGTGCCTGGGAGGCTGGGTATGTTCTGCATGGGGCTGTGCAACACAGCCCCATGCAGAACATGCCAACTATGCATGACTGTTTGGCTGGCCCTAGAGGGCCGGATAAAGCATCATGCGCATGTAGCGAGGAAATGCAAACCAATCCTGCTCCCTCTGCGGCGTGCCAGCCCCACCCTGCTGCACCCAGAGTCGCGTAGGAAAATAAAATGATAATAACTTCTTGTTATTATGATTTTAATGTTATTTTCCACTGCTCAGTGAGCAGTGGGGCGACGCTGCTCTGCCTTAGTTGACAAGATGCAACTGCACAGGACCAGCAAAATACTTCAACTTTCAGCTCCTCAAGACTAGCGAAATACTGTGACATTTATTTATTTATTTATTTTGTATAGCGCCTGAATTGACCCCCGGAGGGGTATCTCTGCGCTTCGGACAGGCAACAGAAAAAACTGATGAACAAGAACAGAACCAGAAACAGAAGAGGACGGTCTGTAGGTGCTTTCTGAAACTGTAGATGGTCCGAGCATTGTCTCAAGTGAATGCGGGGCTAATTCCAATAAAGAGGGCCAAGGTGGGAGAATGCCTTCCCACCTAGCCTGGCTTCCCTGATTCAGGGGGCCTTAGGAAGGGATTTAGTACCTGATCGGAGGGACCAGGAGGGCAGATACGGCGTGAATGTCTCAGCAAGATAGGCTTTATGAATGGTGCAGCAAACTTTAAACTTAACCCGCTCACGTACTGCGAGCCAATGGAGCTGATGGAGAAGAAAGGGGGAAGCGGTCCTGGAGAGGGGGGGGAGGCTTTCAAGACCTGTCGCGCAGCAGTGTTCTGGACCACCTGCAATCTACAAAGCGAGGACTCGTTGGCTGAGACCAGTAGGCCATTGCAGTAGTCCAGGTGGCTCAGTATAAGTGGCTGCATCAGAGTTTTCGGAGTTGAGTCAGGAAGCAGGGGAAAAACTTGGCGTAATAGGCCCAGCGTATGAAAGCAGGAGTCAGCTGTCTGAGCAGCATGCTCCTTCAAGGTGAGAGCCTGGTCCAGGCAAATGCCTAGTTTCTTAACAAGGGACTTGGGGGCAGGAGGAGCACCAAGGTCCACCGGCCACCATTCAGGAGTCTGCAGTAAAGGGGCCTCTCCAAAGAGCAGGATCTCAGTCTTCCCGACATTGAATTGGAGGAAATTACATCTCATCCATTTGGAAATAGCCCTTATACCAGAGGAGAAGGTCGACTGATCAGATGGAGTGAATTTGCTAAAAGCAAATAGCAGCTGCGATTCGTCGGAGTATTAGATAGTAGTAAAACCACAGGTCCTAAGGAGATTGGCCAAGGGAGCAACATAGATATTAAAAAAGGTAGGGCTCATACAGGAGCCCTGAGGTACTCCCTTGGTCAGTTCTATAGACGTTGAACGATAAGGACCGAGATTGATGGTCTGGGAGCCGGAGGATAGAAAGCTTGTCATCCAATGGAGGGTAGAGTCTCTAAATCCAATCTCCTCCAATCTCCAGAGCAATATCTGGTGTGAGACCGTGTCGAACACAGCAGAGAGTTCCAATAGCACCAGAATCGTAGATTGGCCCTGTCTAGGGTCATCCTGATGTTATCTGTGGCCGCTAGCAGGGCTGCTTCTGTGCTGTATTTCGGCTTAAAGCTGGACTGGGAAGAATCTAGGCTGCCAGTAAGTTCAACATGGTCAGACAGGTGTTTGTTGATGTGCTTTTCTAGTAGTTTTACTCAGGAGGGGAAGTAAGGAGATGGGACGGAGATTGGAGAGATCAGCCAGAGGAGCTTTGGTGTTCTTGTGGACAGGCATAACCTGTGCTGATTTCCATTCTGTAGAAAGACGGCCCTCTCTCATGGTGAGATTGAGAAGAAACTCTATGTATGGGGACAGTTGACAGGACAGGGAGGCTGAGATTTTGGCCGGGATAATATCTAGGGGGGAGACAGATTTTACTGCATGAAGCAATCCTAACGAGGGCAGAGTGGGGAAGCTTTCTAAGAGCTGGAGGTTGGCATGTTCTGGTGGGTCGGGTGCCACGGCGACCGAGGCTGGCTCCCTGACGAGACACTCTTGTCATAAATAAGCTCTATTTTCTGCAAAAAATGTTGTGTGATGTCATTGCAGAGAGATTGTGAGGGGGCCTCTAGTTTATCACAGGCCTCGGGATTGGTGAAGGACTGAAGAATTTGGGTTGAGGGATTTGGAAGCATTTCCAGCCTGGCCTAACTGAGAGGCAATGTGAGCTTTCCGTGCAGCCTTGATGTTTTTATGGCAGCCATAGAGAGAGACTTTGAATCTATCTTTATCTCTCTCATCATGGGTACTACGCCAGCGTCTTTCTTATTTTTTTCATAGTTTCATAGTTGTTTTTTAGCTCAAAGCTTAGGGGAAAACCAAGCTGTCTGTGGATGCTTCGAGGAGTTGTGGAGTGATTTCAATGGTGGAAGCTGGTCTTATGGCGCAGGTAACAGCAGAATTATATTTAGCAAGAGCATCATCGATATTATCAGGTTCAGTGTCTCAAGGTGCCAAGAAGGAGGCTTGAAAACACTCCAGAGAGATTTTCTTCCATTGTCTTCGAATATAGTGAGTGACAAGACTGGGATCATTGCCTCCCTAGGACCCTGGATTAGGAATTCAATGGATACATGATCTGACCATATCAGCGGCTGGAGAGGTTCACACAAAATGCTGGAAGAGTTAGAAAAAATTATAGCCAGTGTGTGACCTGCTATGTGTGTTGGACCTTCATTGAGCTTAACTAAGCCCAGAAGGGCAAGGTCAGCCAAGAGAGTCAGTGCATCGTATTGGTAATACACTCACTGTGAACATTAAAATCTCCCAATAATAAAAAATTGTTGGTTGAGATCACATGGGGAGCTATTAGTTCAGTCAGTTGGAGTGAGATTTCGGCTAAAGGACCCGGGGGCCGGTAGACTAAGGCCCCCTTCCGACTGAGTTGCGACGAAAGGTCAATCGGATAGACCAGAATGTTAATGTTAGCTTTGCATTGCTGCTCCATTGTGGTGACTTTAATGCAGTCTTCGTGTACTATAGCTACCCCGCCCCCACATTAGGCTGTCTGTCCATTCTTATAATCTTGTAGCCGTCAGGCATGGCTATCGTAATGGCAGGAGTAGAATGGGTCTTGAGCCACATTTCTGTCAAGAAACCAAAATACTGCTTCACGGAGGAAAGGAGATCCCATACCTCAATTGGGTGCTTAGACAGGGATCTAACATTGCATAGCACACTTTTCCACCCCGGTTTGGGATTGAAGGATGGTTTCACTGAGTCATCGATAGGATAGGTGGCGAGTTTAAAAAGGGGGGGATGTTTGTTGTGGAGAGAGCAACGGGGTTCCTCATAGGTCGGAGCCACCTCTATAGGAGTACCTTGATACCGGCAGGCACAACAGGAAAATGGGCCCCCTAAAGTTGACCAGGTCCCAGGCCGGCAGGGAGACATGGGTATGGTCTCAGATCTAACAGCTCTCTGCAGGAATAGAACAGGAGGGGGGTCATGTCAAAGTCGGGGACGAATCGGCCACAATGCCTTTGAAAGGCTGCAAAATCTAATTGTACAGGACTAATGAACTCTCAAACTTCCAGCTGCACGGGACCCTGAATTATAACAACATCCAGCTACAGAAACCCTGTTGAACTTGCTCAGGGGCGGCTTCTCCACTAGGGCGGAGGAGCGTCGCCATACTGATTTCTAGCAGTGCGAGAAGCAGAAACATTTTTAAAAGTGGTAAAAACTTCCTGTTTTTACCATTTTATATTTAGTTGCAGGTTTCTGCTCTGCGAACAGGGGAGTAGTGGTGTGCCCACTCCCAGTGGCGGCTGGTGACATTTGAAAGTGGTGGGGCGGAAAGTGATAATGATACTACACCGTAGCGAGCGAGCGTAGCGAGCGAGCCTGGACCCCCCAAGGAGGGTTCGGGGGGAATTCCCCCCGAGAAAATTTTGAAAAAATAGTGGAAAAATGGTGCATTTTCAAGCAAATTTGAGAAAGCAGGAAGGTTAATAAAGCAATTGTGAAAGTGCAGGTATTACATTATTAAAGAGCTGTCATATAACATACTAGGTAGCTGCTTATTCAGTATAACAACAGAGCTTCATAACAGACAAATGCAGTGACTCACTGACCTCTTTACAGCATTTTGTGATCTGGATCAGGTACATGTTCCTTGCAGCAGGCATATTAACCTTCTCTGCTACCTTTCCATGAGTCAAAACCTCCATTAGACAAAACTCTGATCTCTCTCTAGGATAAACATGACCTGGGGCCACAAATTATGGCAGAGCAATGCGGGGAGTGTTTTAGGGTGTCCCATGGCAATGAGGGGTCATGGGCTCCAACTGAGTCAATTCTATTCAGTTCTTCACCTCTATAGTTCGGCCCCCCTTACCATGAGCCCAGCCTCAGCAGTGTCAGCAGCACCAAATAGACCTCGGTAGTGCCTGTCTTTTTAGGGGCGCCCGGGCAGTCAGCGACTACTGTCCTTTGACAACCAGACCCCTTTTTTTGCTGTTGATGTCCAGAGGCTCAATCCTAAGTGTTGGACCCAAAGCAGATCGCCAAGTAACCCTACAGCAGTGGCCCTGTGGGCAGTGAAGTCCCTTCGTCACACACCATGAAAAGCTAGAGTTGATCCACTTAAATCAGCCAGCAATGCTTGCCTGCCTTAAAATCCCACAAGCCCCCTGTTAGACCTGTCAGCCCTTGGGTGGTCTTTCCCTGTATTTTTTGCCCTTGCCTCATTTTTCACACCTACTTTTTGTTGGCTTTAGGACTCTGGGCACCCTCCCATTGCTAACCAATGCCAGGGTGCAGGTGTTCTCTTCCCCCAATGTTGTATTACCTTTAAGGAAAGGCGTCCTTGAGAGGTTTGATGTGATATTTAAAGGCATTACTATAGTCACTTCTTGTAGGATCCTCCAGGTTAATACAGTTACCTTGTTGCCTGTCAGAGAGTTGATACGACAAGCGGGGTTAGCTAGTGTTTCACTGCTAGATGAGCTGGTTAATATTCTCATGAAATGTTCACCCATTCATAGAAAAATGTAACCTGAACGTGATTCATGAAATGTCTCGATGAAATGCTTACCTGAAATGCTGATGAATTAATAATGCAACGCTCTATTTGAAAGCCTATATAAAAGATCTTGATTCTTTCAAATACAACTACTGGTGTGGTCTCCATTATTGCTCCACTGTGTGTTTCATTGGATGTGTGCATTAAGTAGCTGCTTTACACACAAGCCCCTGGCTGCCTTCCTGCTCGAGCCATGCTACCCCCTTAAGAGCTGGTGACCCCAGGTCTTACACCCCCTCTATGCAAACCACCCTCACACTTAATACTGTTTCTGTTCAGAAAAGCACCTAGAAGCAGTTCAATTATGTTGTGTGCGCCTTACAAACAACATTGACATGGATTATAACAGAGGGTCGGTCTGTCTCACTACCCACACATCATGAAAAGCTAGAGTTGAGCTAATGACGGCCTGCCATAATATGAAAACCTATTCAGTAGCACTTGAAAAAGGGAATTGTGTTTACATACGCTACACGGAAATATTCCACTTCGGCTACCAGCTTTTCCATTCTTTGTAAACAGAATGTTTCCCTGAATGGGGATAAAGCTCGACTCTGTTTGGTACTGACAGCTAGAGAAAGGAACAGTGTACTGAGCGGGATAAAATGCTTTACTGGCCCTTTAAAATGAAAACTGCATTCTACCTTCGTGGCCCCTGGCTATATCTTATCAGGTCTGCTAGAGACAGATTTTGCGTTGGCAAGATCTCATTTAACAGCAAACATGAGAATACCTGGGAAAATATAAACAGGGGATTTCTGGGCTTTTTTGAGCACTTGTACATTTTGAATTGCGTTTTTCATTCGTAAGGGCAATGAAAAACAGTCCCTTTATGCGACTGAACTATGCAGTTTTCCTGACACACATTCTGCCCCTGGTACTCCCAGTGACTTGAGTGAGCAATCACAGCAGGGACTACAGTAGTAGCCACATCTATCATCACAGAAGGGACCAGAGCGGCAACAAATGCTGTCCTTACAGCAGTAACACATGTGCTGTCATAGCAGTTACCAATGAAGCAATCACAGGTTCCATCATGACAAGGACCATACAAGCAACAACAGCTGTCTGCACTGCAGGGACAACAGCAGCGACCACAGTAGTAACCACACCAGTGGAGTACAATAGCGTCAACAGTTGCCTCCGATTGAGTCACAACCGATGCGACAATTGCCACCACCACTGTAGCAACAACTGATGCAACAACAGTAACAACGGCTGCAAGTACTACAGAGCTAAAGATATAACAGGACTCCAGTAGTGATCAAAGGTGCCATCAGGGTAGAGACCAACGCAATGACCACAACTGTAACCACAGCAGGGAAGACAGCACCAACCAATGAATGCAGCATACAATCACAAGCGCTGAGTGCAAACCTCTCTCACACGTACTGGTGCTGCTCTCGAAAGCACCTCCTAGAAGCAATTTAACTAGTAACAGTGTGCGCTTTGCAAACAAAATTAACTTTGTTGGATGTACCAGCCGCCATGGCGCAGAGTATTAATTATTGATTATACACTTTAGGAATCTGAGGCTGAGCTCGACCTCATAGCGACGGACGGTTCGAATGCAAGTGGGTCGACTCCGCCTTTCATCCTTTCCTTCAGGTGCTGCTGCTGGCCTGCAGCTCGGAAGAGAAGCCAGTTCATGTGCATGGCAGAGCTTTACCAATGAGAACCAGACAGAGGGTTTGGACAATTGAAAAGGAGCGCGTTATAAATGGGCAACACAAGTACCAGATGGAGCGCTGAGCATAGTTTAGAATGCAGAGCAAAGGTCAGGAAGCTACTAGTCGGGTCAGGGGCTGAGAACAGTGACCTGGCCCACGTAAAGCCCTGGATATATGTATACTCATGGGACCGATTGCTAGGGTGCATAATGCATATCTGTGTTACAGTGGATAACATTCCATTTTTGTGTGGATGTGCCCCAGTACTGTTTTTGCCTCTGTATGCAAGCAGTTCACAAAATTCAAACTTCTTGGTTGCTTTGTTAGTTCTTGATATAGCAGATGTGTTCAACATCAGCTGACCAACCATGAGGACGGGGAGAGAAACCTCTCTTTTTGTTTCTCACGTTTGGTCCATGGAAAATGAAATAAATACCAATGCTTGTACGTTGCTAGCTGACTTGACCTCTGAAGGTAAAGGAGAGGATGGGGGGGAAGGCCAGAGACCCCGACTTTAAGAAATGAGGAACCCTGTTCGAGTCTCTGCACTTCAGCTCAACATCTTGTGATTCTGGGCAAATCTTTTACAATCCTTGTGCCTCAAAAAAGGTGTCCTTGCATAATACAATTGGTGCTCGTGTACAGCGCTCCGAGTCCAACACCTTCGGTTGGATCGAGTTTGCGCTATATATAACTTTTAAAAAAACTGTTCCTTCATTTTTTTAGACTACCTATACTATACCCCATCCATGTGACAAGCGTAAATACGGGTTAAATGTTCATTGTATCTGTACAACAAGTTAGTTTGGCCTATAACTTCTCCCAGTCTTTAAAGCGCATTTAGGGGCAGGCATTTTTGTGATTAATGTATTTAGACAAGAATATTAATTGGTAAGATAAAAGGCACATTTAATTGTACTTTTTCTAGGAAGCAGCTCTGGCCCTGGGTTACCTCATTACTATTTACCATATAGCGGGAGAAGCAAATCCTGTGCATTGCAGTAATCAAGGGGGGTTCTAGGCAGCAGAACAAGTTGGAAATGCAGGGCCCTGTTCCCTCAGCTGCCTCCACCGCCCGCACACTGGTGTTTTTCGTCAAAACAAATATCATAATTCACTTAAATGCCACTTTTGCTGGGGGTTATTGCTGTGAGGCAATGAACTGATTGGCGCCTGTTTCTTTGCCTTTACCCTCTTTGGTAGTGAAATTAATTGATCATTCTCACGGCCAGCTGGAGAGCAGCTGCTGGCATGCTGATGCTGACGGCGAGGCTGTGCTGCCCACCCACACGGGGACAGGGAGAGGGGAAATGCAGGGGATCAGACGGTAAAGTTCTGCAAGGAGTCAGCGCTTCTCTTTAGGTAGGGGTTTTGCCACGAAATCGGACGTTTTACACTAATTGCCTTGTTTCTTGTGAATGTGGCCGCCCCAGCTTTGAGACCATTTCCCAGCGTTACCAGACGCACAGCCGATGGGTGCTGCGTGATTTTGGAACAGTGGTGTGCTGTTAACTTGTGCCTGCTCTTACACACACAACTCTAACCAGTTTCGGTTTAACTTACGGAGGGTGGACGGTGGACCGGATGGCTGGCACTAACTCAGACTGCACGCACACTACTTCTGCTGCTAGTGCCTACTCTGCTGCACAAGCAAAGGTCCAGGCACGCCGCAGGCTGCACTCTGAAACGGCAATGCAACAACGACTTCACAGGCAAGCAATGCAGCGGCGAAATAAGGCAGTAGATGGCCACGGCGGATTTTGAAGCGCAGAGGCCCGAGGTGAAGGTGAGAAAAAAAAGGAAAACGGAGGCCAGTAGTAGTGAAGCAGGCGATAGCAGGCAGTGACAGAGAGCGGGTTCCCAGCCGCGATCGAGAGGCAGAGTCTGAGTCGCGCCGTTAATGCTGCTAGCGCAGTGAGCAGCATATTAGCACGTTAATAAATACACAGATGTGGGGTGCAGTGTGTGCTTACTCACAGTTGATCCCAGTTGCTCCCAGATACTCAAGAAGACTCGCGGCCACTCGATCCCTCTGATTTACGGAACAGCTGACAGGTAGCGGTGAGTGGTGAGTAACTCTGTTTCGCACCCTGGTGTGTGGCTGCTTGATTCTAGGCGCCAGCGCCAGGCTTCCAGGTTCAAGAGGTTTTCAAAAGGTTTCCAGTTAGTTCAAACACCGGACGTCTTTTCAGAACGCAGGAAACATCGTAGGAAAGCAGCTAAAGTGGAGATCTGCACCCGTTTTGATCCTGATAGATTTAAAGATTTTTTAGCATATCGGGAACTGAGACAATATATCTGGTGTATTTGAAAGAGGTTAAGCCATCGTAGAGTCTACGAGGACAGGGTGTGACAGTACTTTTCTTCACTGCTGCCGGTCACGACGAAGAGTCTCCAGCACTGGTGTGCCACGCACGGTGACGTCCCCACAGCGTAGGCAAATGGCCAATCACAAACTACATGGCGACATAGCCATATGTGATTGGCCATAGTGTGCGACCCTCAGCATAGATAGCAGCCAACACCCACGTGGCACCATCCTGCTGCAGCAGCCAATCCTGGCGCAGCGTTAACAGCGCCACTGCGCCAGGATTGGCTTAAGAGCAGGGTACTATCTGCCCTACATCAGACCGGGGGCCCGGGTCCTGCCTATGTCTCTGAGTGCAAGATGGGAGAGGGGGGGGAGGAGGGCTACAGTCTACGCATGCGCGGGCCAGTCAAAATATTAAAGACTCCGGGATTTTACATGCGCTGTCAGCGGGCAGCTGTCTGTACGGTAACTGTGTGCTGCCTGCCTCTGCCTGTCACTCTCTGCCTCAGCCCCGCCCCCCACGGCCCACTTCCTTAATGGATGCCCGATTCAGTCGGGCTTGTCCCGGGCCGGTAGCGCGCAGTGCTCGGGTGCCTGCGCGCTCGGCTCAGTTTTATTTAAAAAAAAGTAATTACGCTCATTTTGGCAGTGCGGTCGTCCATGGCTAGTGGGGCACCGCCCCAACGCCCCCAATGGACGCACCGCCACTGCCCACTCCTGAGGGTGAAATGACTGCTTGGTCAACCCTCTGGGGCCGCCCAAACCAGTCATGCACACTCTGCCCTTTCTCCATGCAAGCTACAATGCAGGCTTCATGGAGAACGTGACATCCCCATTAAGCCCCTGGCTGGCTGGCGTCCCCACTAATCACAATTCTGCCATTGCAGCGTTGTTATTGGCTTAGGGGAGGGGAGGGAGGCTGCGTGCTTCTTGTTCCGGCAGGAGAGCAGCAGCTGAGAAAACGTGGCACTCGGCTGGCGGACAGGTACCTTTATTTATTTATTATTAAATTAACCCCCCCCCCCACCTCCCTGCATGACCCCCGCTCCCCCTCCCGCAATTAATGCCGGCCACGACTGAGTACAAGGTCCCTTTCTGCCTCTGACCGCACATTTCCTTCCAAACTCTCACAGAGCTGCAGGGGGATACCCAGTGGAAATGAGTAGGAGCACGGATCCCAGCAAATGCATAGGACTGCAAAGGGATTTAGATGTGTGAACTAATACAGATCTCTTAAGATTTTTGAGCCGTGACAAGACACTAGCCAACATGAATGAATCTAGTATAATACTTCCAGATAAAATGCAGAACACCAAGACCAGACTGAAGAATCAAAAGCACGGATGTAGCTTGCAATGCAGGCGCAGTGACAGTGGGGCTCAGAGGCCTGATGGGCCCTCTGAACACTGATTTTTGCACCAGGAGGGGCTCTGGTCTTTGAAAGCATCCTTCAACGTCGGTTCCAGCCTACCGGGAAAGGCCCGGTGGAACAAAAGCCCCGTCAGGCCCTGCACACACTCGTACATCCATTATCTCCAAAAACAGGCGTTGGAGTAGCTGCTGCTGGGATAGAGGACCTGGTGATACACCAGGGGTGGCCTTAGGCATGTGCAAGCTGTGCACCTGCACAGGGCCACCAAACCCCAGGGGCCACCACGCCAATATATATCCTTAATATAACAATCCTCTGAGGATGGATACATATTTGCGTGGTGGCCCCTGGCAGGGATTTGACGGCCTCAGGCTCTGTTCCACATCCAAACACCCTGAACCCCCCCCCCACCCCCTCTTCATTGGCCGCCGCGCTCCGCCCTGCCCGGACCCCCTCTTCCGGGGCCCCCTACCCACGCTACCCGCCAGGGCCACCATGATCCTTGAGCCGCCCCTGGATACACATGCCGAGCACTCTAAGGTGCATACCTTGTCATTATACATTCTCCATGATGAAAAGCATTTCACCTCGTTTGGTGCCATTTATTTTTTGACTGTCCTAATTTGCATCCTGCTCTTCAACCGGACTTCGTTCTTTGAACACCGGTTCTGAGAAAGAAGAAGTGAACCTTTAGGGGGGTTTTCAGCAGGGAATTGTACCCCCCGAGTACCACACGAGACTGCTACCTCTTCAAACCCCTATGTTAAACAAGCAGCACCCGCATACAATCCAGCGGGCGGGAAAGCAGCCAATTTATTATTCACGCCCATGAACATTACAAATGGCGTCATGAGACACCCTTCAGTGCGCTTCTAGAGACCCTCAGTTCTCGACGAGTGAAAAATGCAACACACATTACAACACACCGAGAGGTACAATCATTTATTCTTTCAATTTATTTCAAATATAAATATTATGCAGTTTCCACGCGGCGGGGAGAAGGGAAGCCATTAAACCATTGCGGTTTTGTGACTGGAAATCTGTTGCACGGCAATATCTCACGGAACATTGGCACGTATAATGGGCTGCATTATTGCCTCTTGCATTAAACATAATGCAAAGGAGATACAAATGAGCGGTGTGCGCCGCCAGCGAGTTCGGGGCGCGTGAAGGTTGGGGAGGGTGTGGAGCCGTTGGAGCCTCACGTGAAATCAGTGCTTAATTTGAGCCGGTGGTAGCAGGTGGTTCCCTGCGGCACTCATTTTTCCTCCTCAGACTTCGGCCCAGAACAGGAGAGAGAAAACCATTAAAGGGGGAACTAAGGAGGAAGAGAAAGACGGAAAAAGAATGAACAATGGAGATAGCATGGAAGATAAAACACGAGCGGGGGTGAGACAGAGGGGCAGGGAGTGTCAGGTGTCGAATAAAAAAGACACGAGGTTAAACCAAGACGACACACCATTTGGTATTCAGCACCAAGGCCTTCTGCAGTGCCAAATTGAGCACTGCGTGAAATGGAGCAGCAGTGGGCGTGGTCTAGGAGGTTAAGAACTAACTTTAATTGTGAGGGTGCAGGCAAACTTGGTAAAGCGATGGATGAACATTGTCAATAGATGTTAAGTGATGAAAGTTTCACAGTTGTTCTTTTATTATAGGATTTTGGCCCCATGCATGTGGCTATAATAGTTCTGAATAGCTTTTGACCTGAGTTTTCAGGCCGTTCTATAGGCCAGGGCATATGGAATGGGTCTTTATCTAGTCAAAGGCAGAAGAGCATTAATGCTGTTAGAGCATTCCGGCCATAGTGGGTAGAATGTTCTAAATTATGATTGCCTCAGATTCAGGTAAAAATATTGCAATATTTTAATTTGCAATATTGCATAAACCCTCTGTATGCACCTAAACAGCAGGGATTTTATGAAACAAAATCATGTTGAAATTTAAATTTTTTGAAGAAGTGGACATATAAACGAGCAAATAAATATGCACCTATATTCATAAATATATGAGTGGTCTTTAACCTTTGAGGGAGTTGCAGGCGAAGGCCAGTTACGATGTCCAAGCGTAGGTGGGTAATAGTGAAGGCTAGTTGCATAAAAGAGTTCATTTCAGACACAACTTATTTCTTTTTAGTAAGAAGACTTTGTAATTCAAAAAGTTACTTTAAACATTAATTTTCCTTGCCTTTTTTGAAGATTTACAATAAAGAAATTCGCAAAGCCTTTACTGGTAGTTTTAACCAATTTTACCGGATTTAAAGGCAACTTCTTAACTAGTAGCCTGTGAATTCCTGTTTTCAGAAAATCTTCTTCGATCAGCAGGTGCCCCAGGAACCAAACACGAACTCATGGGAGCAGTGAGCACAGGGCAGGTGCAGAGAACGCAAGAGTCCTAAACAGTATTCAAATTAAGCCAAGAGTGTCAGTGCATCGGTATTGATAGTACATTCACTGTGAACATTTAAATCTCCCAATAATAAACAATTGTTGGTTGAGATCACATGGGGAGCTATTAGTTTAGTCAGTTGGAGTGAGAATTCGGCGAAAGGACGGGGGGGGGGGGGCGGGAGAGTAAGGCCCCCTTTTAACTGAGTTGCGACGAAAGGTCAATCGGAAAGACCAGAATTTTAATGTTAGCTTTGCATTGCTGCTCCAATGTGGTGCCTTTAATGCAGTCTTCATGTATTATAGCTATCCCGCCCCCCACATTAGGTTGTCTGTCCATTCTTATAATCTTATAGCCGTCAGGCAGGGCTATCGTAATGGCAGGAGTAGAATGGGTCTTGGGCCACGTTTTGGTCAAGAAACCAAAATCCGGCTTCATGGAGGAAAGGAGATCCCATACCTCGATTGGGAGCTTAGGCAGGGATCTAACATTGCATAGCACACTTTTCCACCCCGGTTTGGGATTGAAGGGAGGTTTCACTGAGTCATTGATAGGAGAGGTGGCGAGTTTAAAAAGGGGGGAGATTTGTTGTGGAGAGAGCAACGGGGTTCCTCATAGGTCGGAGCCACCTCTATAGGAGTACCTTGATACCGACAGGCACAACAGGAAAAAGGGCCCCCTAAAGTTGACCAGGTCCCAGGCCGGCAGGGAGACATGGGTATGGTCTCAGATCTAGCAGTTCCCTGCAGGAATAGAACAGGAGGGGGATCATGCCAAAGTCGGGGATGAATCGGCCACAATGCCTTTGAAAGACTGCACATGTTCGTGTCCAAAGGCAAGAAAACTCACGAGAAATTCATGAGGAAGCCAGGACCCTCCATAGATCGTTTTGTGCTGGCATTCAGGCCTCAAGATGCGAAACCTTGGAAATAGACCTAAAGTGGTGGTTGTCAATTTTTCTCCTTTAAAGTCTCCCTCAGTCTCTACCTTGATTCATGTTGACTATAATTAGGCCCAGATTAACCAAACGTCGTGCAGTTCAGCACAAAGAGCAGCTGTGTTGCTTTGATTCAAGTGATTTTTCTTTAGCGCCGAACCAAATTTGCATCATGCTACGAACTGAAGACAGCATGACCTGCAGAGACATTAAGAAAATTGCCCGGCGCCATTTGCATCACACAAAAGATAAATTGGTGGAATGACAGTGCCATGCACCCCAAAAAATGCAAAAGCACAGTGACGGCTCCTCCGCTAAGGCGGAGGAGTGTCACCCCACTGCTTTTAAGCAGTGCAAAGAAGGAAAAATAAAATGATAACAAGATGTTGTTATGATTTTATTTTTCCGTGCTGAAGCAGGCTTGTGGGGCGGGCGGGAGGGAGCTTGGCTACCATCCAGGGGCGGCTTTAGGCACATGGAGGCCCTGGGCAGGGAGCGTAGGCAGGGGGCCCCGGAAGAGGGGGTCGGGGCGGGGCGGAGCGCGGAGGCCAGTGAAGAGGGGGGGGGGGGGGGGGGGGGGGTCAGGGTGTTTGGAAGTGGGCCAGAGCCGGAGGCCGCCAAATACCTGCCAGGGGCCACCACACAAATATGTATCCATCCTCAAAGGATTATTATATTAAGGATATATATTGGTGTGGTGGCCCCTGGGGTTTGGTGGCCCTGTGCAGGTGCACAGCTTGCACATGCCTAAAGCCGGCCCTGTACCATCACAGCTAAAATCACTAAGGGACAACGTGTATATATATTTATATCTGTTGATTTTAATGTATATTATATATTATTCATGAATCTGTCCTGAAGGTGTGAAGCAGTGAAACATGATGATGTTCATGTTGACCCCAGGCTGGTTGGTACACAGAGGAACTCAGACTGACGAAACACCGCTGCAAACAACTGGAGCGCAAATGGAGCATGACAGTACAGACAAGAGTGAATTCAAATCCACCATGATTCACTACCACCAAATGATTCGGAGCACCAAACAGTCAGCTTTGACAGACCTCATTGATTCCAGCAACAACAGGTGCAAAGAATCTTTGCCATTAAGATGGATTTCACCTACTCAGCATCTGCGTCCAACTCGATCACCCACTTTCAAACAATCTCTTTCAATTCTTCAGCAGGAAAATCATCACCATATACAGTTACTTCAACACACAACTGGCCCAAACGGACCTCACCAAACACCTCCGAATCTTTTTAAGAGAACCACTGCTAATCACATGGCCCAGAAGAAACCACTTCACCATAAAGACCATCCACTCAGGGGCCCCATCGGACCCCTGACCCCATCACGCATACTCCTGAGGACTGCAACCTATTAGCCCCCTGCTCACACCCTCCATGATATCTTTCATCTCTTCTGCGACCTTCCCAGTTGCATGGAAACATGCAACTGTCCTCTCATTGCAGTCATACACCCTCCACAGACTCTTAAAAGCTTGCCATCTAGAGACCAATCTCCTTGCTACTGTTCCCAGCCAAGTTCTTCAAGAAAATTATCAACAAACACCTCACTGAATACTTCAGTGACCATAAACTCCTTGACACCATTCAATCTGGATTTAGACCAACCACAGCACGGGAACTGCCCTTTATGACAACATGGATGACATCCGCATGGCTTTGGACAAAGGAGACACATAGGGCCACATGCATCAACTTATTTAGGAAGTGCAAACGGTGCGAATCGCAAAATTCAGCCGTTTGCGATTCCTAAATAGGTTTTTGGGATGCATGAAGCATTTTTGGTGAAATCGCTATTTTTAGCGAATTCCAAAAATGCGATTGCTTTTAAGGAATCGCAAATTTGCGATTCCTTAAAAGCAATGCATGATTAATTTTAAAATTGCGAATTTGCAATTAGGTGGTGCAAATTACCACGAGGTTGAACCTCGTGGTAATTTGCGAAAATGTGTTAAAATGCTCTAATTTGCATTTCAAAACACTGTCATGTTACAGACACACATGTCCTTAGGACATGTGTGTTTGAAACATGCACTTCAAAATACATTTCAGGGGTGCAGGGGGGGTCCTTTGGACCCCCGCTGCACCCATGGAATGCATCAATATTTTGCGAATTCTAATTTGCGCCTTTTGGCCCATAGGAATCAATGGGAATTGCGAATTCGCAAATTAGAATTCGTATAATATTTGCGATTCGGTAAAAATTGCGATTTTTACAGAATCCCAAATTTTATGCACTTTCAATCATGCATCCCGTTTTGCGATTCCTTATTTGCGATTCGGTAAAAATCGCAAATTAGGAATCGCAAAACCGGACTTTGATGCATGTGGCCGATAGGCCCTCATTCTCCTGAACGTGTTTGCAGCATTTGACACAGTCTCCCACCCCATCCTCATCCAATGACTGTAATACATCGGAAACATACAAGATCATGCTCTGTGATGGATCTGCTCCTTCCTGACTGAAAAGACCCAGTCAGTCAGCCTATCACCATACCCCTCGAATGCCCGTGACCTCATCTGCAGAGTTTCGCAAGGATACTCCCTGAGCCTGACCTTCTTCAATGCATATATGACCCCTCTAGCCAGCATTATCCATTCTTACATCTAAGTCCCAGTGGCGGCTCGCATAGGTAACGCTGTGGGGGAGCAAGGCGGGGTGGGCTGAGTGGGGGGTAATAGAGTGTGACATATGATGGGAAAGTGGAGAGTAAAGAAAAAAAAATAAAAGCACTTACTTTGCACTCGCAGCATCGCCGATGCTGCGAGCGCAAAGTAAGTGCTTTTATTAATTTACTCTCCACTATCCCGTTGTATGTCAGACTCCACTACAAGGCCGACCTCAATAAATTCACCTCCCTCCTGAGCTTATCGGCCCCCTCTATCATGGGACCCACCATTTCCATTGACTCTCAGTCTGATAACCTCACCCAATGGCTTGTTTCCGCCGCTGACTCGGTGGCACCTCTAAAACCTGTTAAGATGCGGCGCAGTCACGACGCCCATAGGTGGTTCACCGAGGAACTTAAGGCACTAAAACTTAGTCTCCGTCAGGCCGAAAGACGCTGGCGTCGAGGATATACCCCCGAGACAAAAGCTGTCTTCTCTTCTCAGTTGAGGGAATACAAGTCTGCTATAGCCCGGGCTAAATCCAGCTATTTTTCAAACAAGATCTTGAACTCTACCAATAAGTCCAAAGATATTTTCTCTATTGTTGAGGAATTATCTAACCCGGCGAGAGTCACCATTGCTCCGCTCCCCTGCCAGCCTCTGTGTGATTCCCTGAATCAATTCTTTGTGGACAAAATTGTCAAAATCAAAACCAGCATCTCTGCTCACGCCTCATCTGCCCCCTCCCCCCCAGTACTCCCTTTCACCACAACACCCATACCCTTACCCAGCTCCCCCTCATTTCACAAGATAATTTTCTCCCCCTATTGCTCAAAGTATCTTCTGGTACTCCTAGCGACTGTTGCCCCCCCTGGCCCTGCGAGAAGCTTTCACTTCCTGTCAGGACCCCCCTCTAGCCCTTTTAAACAACTCTTTGACCACCGGGGTGGTCCCGGGATCCTTCAAACGGGCAGAGGTGGTCGCCATTTTGAAAAAACCTACGGCTGATCCATCCATCATGAGCAACTATCGCCCTATCTCCCTCCTCCCCTTCCATAGCAAAGTCCAGGAGTCCCACGTTACTCAAACCCTTACCTCTTTTGTAGAAGACTCTTGTGTTTTGGACCCCCAGCAGGCTGGGTTTAGACCTGCGCATTCCACAGAAGCAGTCATCCTCTCTGTGATGGACGAACTACGCAGGGGCGCCGACTCTAACACCTGTCAGGCTCTAGTTCTTCTGGACCTGTCGGCCGCCTTTGACACGGTGGACCATGATATTTTGGTCGACCGTGTCAGAGAGGCTGGCATCCAGGGTACAGCCCTGGACTGGGTGCGCTCTTTCCTGACCCATCGCCATCAAGCTGTCAGGCTGTCCCAGTTTTCTGCTTCTCAAGTCGAGTTGACCTGTGGTGTCCCACAAGGCTCTTCCTTATCCCCTCTCCTTTTTAATTTATACCTGGCCCCGTTAATCCGCTCCCTCCGCCGATTCAATGTCTCCGCGTTCAACTACGCGGACGACATTCAATTGGTCTTCACTATTGACTCCAGTGATGAATCCATCTCCACTTTCCAAAACACCCTCTGTTTCATCAGTGATTGGATGGGCACAAACCATCTGAAACTTAACCCCGACAAGACTGAGTAGGTGCTTGTCGGGGGGCCCTCCAATCCCTGGCACTTTTCCTTTTGGCCTGCCAGTCTTGGCAGCCCCCCCTGTCCCGTCAACTCAGCAAAAAGTCTGGGAGTTGTCATAAGCAACGATCTATCTATGACACCCCAGATCAGCGCTATAGTTTCCTCCAGCCATTTCCAGCTCAGGAAGATACGTAAAATTTCTCGCCTACTTACCACCGATGCCCTTATTTTGGCCCTGCTTGCGTTAGTCATGTCCAGGCTTGACTACGCAAATGCACTATACGTAGGCATTCCTGCATACCAACTCAGAAGACTCCAGCTGATCCAAAATCAGGCTGCCCGCCTGATATACCATCAACCCAGAGATCAACATGTTCAACCCCTTCTAAAAAGTCTCCATTCCCTCCCGCACCCTTCAGTCATCTCAAATGGCTCTACTTTCTGTCTCTAGATTCAAGCGGAAGAAACACGGTGGCCTCAGGTTTTCATTCTTAGCCCCTTCTTTTTGTAACTCTTTACCCCTTTCTCTTAGGTTGTCCTCCCCCTACTCCAGATTCAGATCTTCCCTTAAAACGTACCTCTTCACTGAAGCGTACAATTAGTTGTCACCCTTTGTTATGTTACTTTCTGTCTCTCCTCCCTGCTCCCTCTGTATAGCTCCAAGGAACCTAATGGTATTAGCGCGCTCAATAAATTGATTTAACATAACATAACAAAACACTACCCCCACCCAGCCCGGCCCTCCCTTGCCTCCCCACAGCGTAACCTGTGCGAGCCGCCACTGCTAAGTCCTCTCCAACGCCTGCAACACACAAGTAATTTTCTCCTTCACAAACATGACATCCAGAACCTGGATCAAGTTCAATGTCTGCATGACTGAAATAACCCACTGGATAAAGACCAACTTGTGAAACTGAACCCAAAAAGATAGAAATTGTGATTTTTGGGAAGATCACTCCATGTTTGGTCTCCACCTGGTAGCTCACAGACCCAGAATAGACCCTCACCCCCACCACCCACACCAAGAAACTCTGGATTGTCATTGACAGCTATCTCAAGATGAAAGCCCAAGTCGGCGCTGTCAGCACCTCATGCTGAAGATACTGAGAAAGATTTTTACATGGCACCTAAAAAACAGTCACACTCGCCCTGGTAACAAGCAAGCTGAACCGTTGGAACCCCCTCAATGCTGGGATGAACAAAAACTCACTAGAAGGCTACAGATCATTTAGAACTTGGTGGGCAGAATCATTTTCAACTTCCCATGTGGCACTAACATCACATCACATCTGAAGGAGCTCCGCTGACTCCCCATACACAAATCAGCATAAATCAAACTCCTGACTCATGCTTTCAAGGCACTACAATGCCTTCCCAGGCATAGGGACAACTTGATCCTTCTCCTATATCACTCCCCGAGCGTGGACCGACCTGCTACTACAGATAAAAGCCTTGTCTTCACTTCTTGAGTTCCACAAGAAGCTGGAGACCTGGCTTTTTGAATAGTTACACTAGTTTCCAGGTTTGGCTAGACTCACACCTGCTCAGCTCCAGGATATCTTCCCAGGTGATAGTGCGATTTACAAATCTGCATAACATAACAGAACATAACTCTGACTGACAAGTAAATTCACATATTTCTATGATTTTTAACTAGTGGAGGCACACTGCTTTTCAGTACATTATGCAGTCAGACAAATCAATGTGTTTCAAACCTTCTCTTTTCTCTCTTCCGACTCAGAAGCAATGGTGCATATTCTTGATGTTAAAAAGAGGAGCAGTGGGCAGGAAATCACCAGCACACAAACATTTTTTTTCTCATCTTGGGCACTGTTGTGTCTTTTCATTTATCTTTCAGAGCATGTAGACATTGTAACAGACTTACCCATGGTGAGAAGTATAGGAGGTGTTCCTGAGCAAGTCTATGACCACCTACTGGTTCTCCCTTGAGGTGCCTCTCTTTTTTCTTTTCATACTCATTTGAGTAAGTTTGCTGGTTATTGCTTTCCATAAAGCCCTCCACATGGTTTGTGACACTCCTATGGATATGCTAATTGGAAACCATTCTCAAATAGAATGTGCTCTGTGTTTCAAATAGTTACCTTCAATTTATCAGGACATTGGACCCTACTTCTTGAGTGAGAGTCCAAGCTGTTCTCTAATTCTCTTCTGTTTAATTAGTATACAAAACTAAAAAGATACACTGGCCGCAAGCGGTGGACCAGAAAACCGCAACATCTCAATACCATAAAGGAGCGGGTGATTTATTTGATCACCCCATAGTAGGTGTGTGTACTCCCAGGCCAGAACACATGAGACCTTGAAGAAGAGCCAAGCCGAGTTAGGAAGTGCAATGCAAGACAATTTGTAACTAAATGCTTTCATGATCATATGCGGAAACACGATCTTCTCTCCATGTCCAATGGTATACCCTCAAAAGGGCAGAAAATATTCTCCATAAATTTAATATCAAACCCTTGGAATATGCACACATAACACAATGAAAAAGAAGGAGTACAGAAATGTTACCCTGAACGTGGTGGTAATAGCCATGTGAAACATTACACACTAAGAGAGCAATGTGTCACACAAGTTCAAATAATTCCCATGTCATTATAAGCTACACAGAAATGACATGTTTGTCAGTCAAGAAAGACACATTTGTAGAATTTGTCAAACCATGAGAATCCATCCTTAAATCAACATGACAGAGCCAGACAGAGCAACACATCATAAATAAAGCCACTGGTTGAGTCATGTGGCACTCCCATACAGTACAAAATGAAATATGTTATCCCCAGTCTTTAAGATTTAAACTTTGAAATGTATCCTGGCCTCTGACCATTGCAATGTTGACCACCATACCTAGGTCTGTCCCATAGACCTCTGTCAAATAAGGACACCTCTAAAATGCATGCGCCTAAACATAATGTAAAAGGTGTAAAATCAGTTGGCATTGTTAACTTTTTTCTTACTTCTAAGTGCTAACACATTGATGTTGCACTTAAAAGGTTCCCACCTTTGTCGTGCAGTGAAGATGAGATCACCATAATTTTGCTGGAAGATATCACAGATGTACCAGCACTGGATGGATGATGTGCTCATTTACAAAAACACAGGCATGACAGCTATGCACATAGTAACAACTAAAAATATACAGGCTGTCATAGTCAACCCACATAAGGAAGATGACATTATAGATTGTAATAACAAGAGCATTTATTGAGAGCACTATACAACCATACAACCAAGATAGGGAAGGGTGGGCTTGCAATAATTCTTGCAGACATTAAGGACACACAAGTTAACCATGAGCCCTTGACTGCCTTGTATAGCACACCAATGTGTAACATATTTTATAAGGATGGTTCGTACCATGGACATAAACAAGGTTTTTCTGGACAACACGTCTCTCAAGACCATACAGCATATGTTTTCTGAGATGCTTGCATGGCTGTACAGATCAATGAAGGTTGCCTTTGGGGAAATGTTCAATGAAGGTAAGAGACTCATATGGTATCTTGGTGTCATGGAGTTTCCAGTCTACGGTAGGAACTTCGCGTTTGTGGACTTCAGAACCATTGGGATGGTGCCAGACTGATTCCATGCACCCCCTCAGAATATGTCATCCTACATGTCAGCTATGCCTTAAGTGCCACCATAAACCCCCCGAACCCTACGCGGGTGGCAAATGGTTCTGGCAACCACTGTACATGACAACCCTGACCCCCGAGTAATTTTGGTAACAGATATAGAACCTTTTTGCTCAGTCACATGCTATTTTCCTCTCAGAGAAATATACAAAGAAGACACAATGGGATGTTTTCAATATTGTTTGAAACATGATTCTTGTATAAAATATTTGTGCTGCAATGATTAATAGACAGATGTAAATGAAAGTTCTTAGATGTAGTAGGAAAGTGAACAGAATGAAAACTATCACCATCATGCTAAAAGGATATATATATATATATATATATATATATATATATATATAAGTGTCTAGGGCATGTGTGTTTGTACTCTGCCAAGAATCCCCATACTGGATGATCCAACCCCTTTACCTGAAGGGAAATAATGTAGGCCCCCGTCGTGGTCACAAGCTGGACAACCATTGTAGTGATATCAGCAGGCTGCTGGGCCGAAGCATCAGCATGTAGAGACCTTGCTCATGATGTGTCAGGGTATCATGATAATGCTCTTGAGCAGTTGGTTTGTAAGCAAGGATAGTTTCCTAGAAAGTAATTTGCACTGTCACCGTTGCAAATGTGTGGCAAAAGACATTGTATGAGAGTGAACGCAATTTTAGGACGAAACCATTGTATGTATAAGAATGTCAGTGTTTCCCTCCTGGCCTACCTGGGACACATAACATCGACGTTGATATTGGAGCACCCTCAAAGGCTAAACATGTGATTACCCTACAGAACAAGGCCATCACTGCTTGAATGGCAAAAGGGACAGGGCATCATCCCATGTCAGGATAGCAGATAAGCTGGAGGTAAAGTGCCCTCCTAAGCTCTTGTTAGTTCTCTGGTCGGGTATGACATAATCATGTCCTTCATCAATGTCACCCTTAACTGTGGAGGAGCAGACCGACATAGAATGGCAATCAGCAACATTCCACAATGTGTGACATAAATTATGTTCTTACTTCTTATAAGAAATTAAGACTGGTCTCTTGCCAAATAAGGTGGCTGATTGTCCTTTTGAATCACAGTTATTTAGTTTAGGAAAACATTAATAGGATCATGTGAAACAGCATGTATCAAAATATTGCTACTCGATGATGCATGGCGTTAGCATGTTAAAATGTCTGCAAATTTATGAGTGAAGAACAATTTCCTGTCTTCGTATCTGACCATCCTGTGAGTCTGGATGAGTGTAGGAATTGATGTTGTCCAACTGTCAACACACATCGTCGTCTCAAGAAGCTTTCCATCTCGCACATTTAGGTGGTGAAATGTGCAAAATATAAAAGTCATGTCACAGAAAACCTTTGTACTGTAACGAAATCTACCCCTAGACAGGTCTAAGCATTAGAACATATGTTTGAGCATGTCAAACTCTACTTAATTTTGCCATATATTCCTATGTGGCTTATTTTCTATATTTTTATGATGGGATCTTTCCAACGGGAATGATCATCAACCATGGTCTCAAGGTGGAAACCTGATCACCTATTTTAGGGGTTTTGGTACAAAATAGACATATTCCTTAGTTTTTGTGACAGTGGCAGCTGAACATTCAGGTGACCCAAACAGCTTGCCACTACTGCGCTACCTTTGCATTCAAATCTTGGAACCTCCATAAAACTTAATTGGAGAATTAAGGTTTTCATTTCAAAGTGGTCTCAACACTTAGCCTGCCGGTAGTTCATTGGGCTTCCAACATTTAACCTGCTGGTAGTTCATTAGGCTTCTTCCTAGCTTGGGACCTGCACTCCCTGGAACCTTTGGGATGATGCCACCCTATGTACTTGCTTCAAAACAGGTTTTGAGACCAAACATTCCTTTACAGACCACATCGCATTGCTACCCCAGGATGTTTAAACTGATCATCCTGGGATAAAGAACATATTTCTCACTTTAGGGTCAAAATCCTCCTCGAAACAAGCACTAGGTAGGATTGTTCGTAAACAAGGATAGGGGGGAGTGACAACAGCATGCTAGCAGCTTTGTGTCACACACATGCAATACATGTGCTAGTTCACTGTCCTCTACACAACTTTCTTCATATGGGGTAACTAAGGTGGATATAATTATACAATAACAGTAGCCATCAGCCCAATTCCATGAAGGCAGTGCAAACGTGACCGGACTATCCTTTCAAAATAAAAGGCGGGAAAGACTCAAATAGGGCAAAAACAAATCTATATAACCTCTCATCTTGACATCACACCGCTGGTCATGGTAGATGGAGCTCTAGGCAAGTGAATCAACTTATGGCCAGGCCAGACTTACTAAGATGCATTAATACGGATGCCGAACGGGCAGGATTTCCTACTTTCATGTTGTCATCGATAGGAACTGGCAGGTGTTTATTTCAGGTCTCAGCAAACACCACAGAGTTGGACCCAGCGCCCCTCTTTCACTCTGCCACTTTGCTGCAGTGCTTGCTTTGCTAGCACGCTTCCCTTCCAATAAGAAACCAGAGTAGAAGCTGTTCTTCATGGGGAACATGCAGACATAAACCTTGACTTATCTTGGAGCATGAAACTGACAGTAACTGTACTGCACTATTTTAACCCGAGGGTTGTAAGGTGCTGCAGAAGGTTGCGAGAATGATGGACATATTGTACATGACCTAGTATTTAATCAGTTCCCACACTAGGGAACACTAACAGCTCTTCCGGTTAGCTGAAGAAGAGAGAGCTTGTCAATGCAGCGCACCAGGAAGTCAGCTGGGTTGGTTCCGGTTCATCCTCTGACCCTGCCAGGAATCGCACAGGCTACTGGGTGTCAAGGTATCACGCATTACGGGCCAGGACAGTAAAGGAATAAACAATAGCAGGCACTCAAAGGGAGCTTAATTAAAGAACTAAGGGCCATATGTATCAACATCCTGATTTGCGATTCCAAAATAGCGATTTTTTAGAACTCGCTATTTGAGAATTGCAAATGGGGAGGTATGTAAAAAATCGCAAATCTTTAGCGATTTCTTAATATTCCTTAATTGCAATTCGCAAATTGCGATTCCCAATTAAGGAATACTTTCCCATTAATTTCTGTGGGCCAGGAGGCCCATAGGAATGAAAGGGAAGTTATTCTCAATTTGCGATTTGCAATTTGAGAATCGCAAATTGAGAATAATTTCAAGGGTGCAGGGGTGTCAAAAGGACACCCTGATGCACACCTGAAATAAGCATGGGTGCATATGTGGCGCATATATATGCCCTATGGTCATGTATGTGCTTCACATTGCACTTTGAAAAATGCAAAAAAGTGCATTTTTCAAAGAAATCGCAAATTACCACCAACTTGAAGTTGGTGGTAATTTGCGATCCCTTAAGGCCAAATTGAACTTTTTGGTTCTTCCCACATTGCATTTAAGGAATCGCAACATTTGCGGTTCCTTAAATGCAATCGCAAAATAAGGAATTTGCGATTCCTTATTTTACCTTAATACATACCATTTGGCAAAATTAGGTTCGCAAACGCCGAAATTCTTCGAATGTTGGCATTTGCGAATGCAATTTTGCTTGGTACATATGGCCCTAACACCGTTAGCTATTTCTTAAGAAAACTAGTGTAATCACTACTGTGGTGAAGGAACCACAGTGATTTGGTTAAAACTCTATGGGCCAGATGTATCAAAGGGTTTTACCCATTGTATGTATATGGGAAAATGTGTTCATACATAAGGCCTATAGTTATGTTTTGGTGATTCACAAAACTCAAGAAGTCATGGTCTGAAGGTGATTAAAAGACCAAAAATATAACATGTACTAAGTGCCATTGTCTGTTGTGAATATGCGATGAGATAGTGCCTTTGGTTTAGTATATAGAAGATCGAAGTTAAAACATTATGACATTTGTGTGTATGTGTTGCAGAAAACCTGTGGGAAAGTAAGCTACAGAAGCTCTTCAAACTAGATGCCATAGAAGAGAAAAACAGGTACTTTTAATTTGGCTTGATAACATGAAAGGAAGTAGTTACATGACTGTTGCCAGTAACATAGGGGCATATTATCAAGGGGGTTTATCTTTAAAAGCCAAGAAAGCAGAGATAAAATTATCTCCCTATTACCTAGTTGTCGCTAACACCAGTTAGCGACAGCTAGTAGGAGATAGCGACCATCTTGGGCCCCGCTTTGCATGTCAGCGATATTTATCACTAATGACATGCAAAGTGGGCGTGCCAAGATGTTTGCAACTGGAAACAGTCGCTAACATCGCTATCTCCTATTACCAACTTTTAGAGATATTCGCGCTAAGCGCGAATATCTCCAAAAGCTAACACCTGCCCCTGAGCAGTTCTTAGCCATGTTATCCAATGGTAGGTGGATAACATGGCTAAGAGCATTAGCTCGGTATTGCATGGATATCGCTGACTTTTCAGCGATATTCATGCATTTCGGCCGATTTTTATCGCTTAGGAGATATACCTTTCATAATAGCAAGGTTCCTAAGCGATAAAAATCGCCGCAGCTCGGTGATAAAAATATTGCCGCTAAACCAACATAGCGATAATTATCGCTAGTTGTTAGTAATATGCCCCAAGGTTCCTAAGCGATAAAAATCGCCGCAGCTCGGCGATAAAAATATCGCCGCTAAACCAACATAGCGATAATTATCGCTAGTTGTTGGTAATATGCCCCATAGTGTTTTAATTTATCAGATAATCTATAGGTTGCTCCAGGGTCCCCTTCCAGCAAGTTTGCACTCCAAGGGCCCCATTATGAGTTTCATAGATGGTACTTAGGTCAAGGTGGCAGAGAACAATGCCTCCACCATTATGCAGGGGTCATCCCTCTTTAAGGGCTGCAGCAGTTCAACCCCAACCGTGCAGGAAGGAGACTGGCTTCCAATCGAAGCCCACGTCATCTTCCTGCAAGACAGCAGCATCGCCTGTAGGACCATCAGAAACATCACGCCATTTACCTGAAGGAGAGAATTGCCAACTCATACTGACAGCAAAACAGCAAAACTCCAGACCGGAGCCTTGAGACTTTGCCAAACCGGAAATATTTTTTTTTTTAAAGTATAAAAGAGAAGGCAGGACTTCATCTCCACACCATGATCTGGAACACCACCTCATCTATTTGAGAAAGACTCCTTCCTTCCTGGAATTTAGAAAGAAATTGAAGATATATCATTTCAAGCAGCAGTTCCACAGGAACCTGTTATTACCTGCCTCGTTGTTAACGATGATGAATCATACACCGGCTCTGTCCCCGCCGCTCACAGCTCAGTTGCTTCCCAGTTATCTTTGCTTTTTATAAATACCAACACACAACTGCGTAACTACAGTATTAAAAACATTATTCAAGCAAAACACCTTTGCAAATATTGCATTTCAGCAGCAGCGTTCCGCTCAGTGTTCATTGTTCTAGGCGTACCTTCCTTTACATGGCTGTCAACGTGTTCTATTATGCATTATCTTGTTTTTCTACCTCAACACACTTTACTTAGCTGGATTTTCTCAGTTCATGGTAGGTAGGCCACAGTTTCAATGTCATTCTTTCAAAAGGCTTGGTAAGAAAATAAGCTGTACAAAAAAATCAGACGCAAGGTTCTGTTATTCATATTGAAACATAAACGAGGTAAGCTTCCGTTTTTATTTTATCGAAAACAATAACATAACGTTTGTGAAAGTCCCCTGTAGTCCCAAGAGGCCTCTGTTTAATTAAATCTCGTAAGCCATGATAAAAAATAAGGGGCCTATTTACAAGCTCCTTGCGCTGCCAGTTCGTTACCTTTCCACATATTGAAAGTGGCGCAAAGGTGTCCCAGGGGGCTTGTAAATAAGCCCCTAAATATGCATGTAAGTGCACACCTTTCTCTGGATGAAATATGTATACAAACCTCTGTACATCTTTCCTGTACGCTTTCTTTAAGTGCAATCTCAACTATTTTTGGCATTGCTATTTAGCTTCCTAAGATGTTTTCTGCTGTCAAATCTACGTAAATTTGAATGTAAAAATGAGAAATGTAAAAAAGTGTCAATTAATAAATATGTGACTCTCGAGAGGAGAAGCTGCGAGTGGGTGATGTATAATGGTAATGGATAGGGTATTGTGCTGAATTCACGGGTATAAATTGATTAGGATATGCTTGCCTATTGTGTAGGGGTAATAAACAATGCAAAAACAACAGGTGATGGACCGAATGTGGATCAATGTCACACACTCACCCCAGTCCAAAGATCTGGGCCCAAATCCATCGTTTTTTTGCACTCCACACCACCCTGAGTTAGACAATGGCGATATGCAAATCAGCTCTGACCCTGCGCCCTATGGGAACAGTCCAGTCCGAACTACAAAAGCCATGTCCTTCCCAGAACGGAATCAAGCATCCGAGGACCGGACCGGTTTCGAGGTAACACCTCTCATCAGCCCGGCTAGCTTGACTCCAGTGGTGTGGAGTGCCTGGGACCCACGTCCGTTCTGGGAAGGACATGGCTTTTGTAGTTCGGACTGGACTGTTCCCATGGGGCACAGGGTCAGAGCTGATTTGCATATCGCCATTGTCTAACCCAGGGTGGTGTGGAGTGCAAAAAAACGATGGATTTGGGCCCAGATCTTTGGACTGGGGTGAGTGTGTGACATTGATCCACATTCGGTCCATCACCTGTTGTGTTGGGGTAATAAACAAAGCTACTTTTTAACCAGGGCCAGAGCACACAATGGCCCACATGCATCAAGCACTTTTTCATTCGCAAACGGTGCGATTCCTTAAAATCGGCCGTTTGCGAATGCAAAAGTGCTTTTTGGGATGCATGAAGCAATTTTAGAATTCGTAACATGTTTGCAAATTCTAAAATTGCGGGTGCTTTTAAGAAGTCGTAGATGTGCGATTTCTTAAAAGCAATGCATCATTATTTTAAAAAGTGAAAATTCGCAAATAGGGTGCCAAATTTGGAAAAAGTGTTTAAAATGTTGAAAATGTTTTTTTTTCAACATTCATGTTACGGACACACATGTCCTTAGGACATGTGTGTGTGCAACATGATGCGAAAAATACATTTCAGGGGTTTGGACCCCCCCCTGCACCCATGAAATTTTCTAAGTGCCACTCGCAATTTGCATTGACTCCTATGGGCCTTTTGGCCCATAGGAATCAATGGGAATTACGAAAATTAACTTAAGAATTCGGTATTTCTTTGGGATTCGGTAAAAATTGCGATTTTTACCGAATCACAAAGAAATACCGAAAAAAATGATGCATAGCATTTTGCACTTCTTAATTTGCGATTCCTTATTTTTCGCAAATTAAGAAATGCAAAATGACACAATGATGCATGTGGGCCAATAAGATGTACTAAACCCACCTAACCTGTAGTATGTGCAATATAATGTTTATTATCATAACTCTAACGTGTTTGTATTAGGGCAGGTCAAAATTTCCATTAGTGCATCAAGGGGCACATGCGTCAACTAAAATACCAGTCGCAAACTGGCCGCTTCGCAGAATCGGCCCCTTTGCGATCGGTATTTTGGCATTTGGGATGCATCAACCCAAATGCAAATTCGCAAAATAATTCATCGCAAAATGTGTGATTACCTAAATTGCTAATGCATTTAGGGAATTGCAAATTGCGATTCCCTATTTGGGATGGAACAAGCCGTTCCTAAATGTGACTTCCCATTTAGGAAATGCTAATTACCATCAACTGCAAATTGATGGTAATTTGCAAACACTTTGAAAAATTCACCAAAGTGCACTTTTCAAAGTGCCATTTGGCGCACACACATGCCCTTAGTGTGCGCCACATTTGCACACATGCCAATTTCTGGGGTGCATTAGGATGGCTTTTGGCCCCGTTGCACCCTTAAAATTGCATGAGCAATTTGCGGGTACCCATTTGGTACTCGCAAATTGCACGTGCAAATCCCATTCATTCCTACGTGCCTCTAGGCCCATAGGAATGAATGGGAAACTATTCCTTAATTGTGAATCACAATTTGCTATTCGCAATTAAGGAATATGTAGGAATCGCAAATATTTTAGCAAAACCTTCATGCATAGGCAATTGCGATTCCATAATTGCTATTCCTTAATAATCTCAATTAAGGAATCGCAATTGCCTACCTTGATGCATGTGCCCCCAAAATCTCACATCATTTTGTGAGTTTCGCATTATGCTAGTAAGGCTACATTTTCGTGCAGGTGCATAGGAACAAGGTGCCCAACAAGATACTGGTTATTTCAAAGCATTATTGTTCCTTGGGCTATATTTTTAGTGCAAAATGTCTCCTTTAATCGAAAGTTTACACAAGGACGCACTTTGTCTTAAAATATAGTACTAAGTGCTGGTTTTGCATTTGGGGTCAATTTGCCTAATTTCTTTGTGTGAATCCCCTCCCCCCTCCCACCTACACCCACACACAGTTTTTAGGTGCTTGTTAGCAAATGCTTATAGGAAGTGTTCATCCTTGTTGGTTCAAGCCTCTTTTTCACATCTTGGCTCCCAAGATGAGAAAGATGTGAATAACTTGTTCAGCAGAAACGTTTACACATTGTTGCAACTGATGATTGTCTTCCTCTCTCACTCTACTGGACCTTGTGTGCTCGCTATGACTGAATCTATCACGTGACTTCACTGTAACCCATGTGCATACTTCTTTGAAAGGCGACCCGCTGTATGACTGACTCTAGGATTCACATATGATTGGGTTTCTTTTGTTATTAAATTATTTCAGACTTCTATTGACTTATGAGCGGACGTTTCATTAGCAGTGTTGGCAAAGTTGAGCGGAAGCGACGGTGCTAGGCTGGATGCCATGACTGAGGCCAGGCCGAACTGCACTTTATAGGCCCCGGTACCATAGGTAAGATGGAAAATTATACTATGGGCAGCATTCGACTCTGCTATAGGCAGTCAGTGTCAGCATGCTTTCACATTTATGAAAAGTACCTTCTGTAAAGGTTTGCACTCGCCTATAGGGCAAGCAGGCAGTGTCTGAAGGGTTGGTCTGACAGGTCTGTATGTGGGACTTTTTTTCTGTTTGTGGGCCTGTTTTTATGCTCTGATGGGACAGTTTTTATTGCTGATTTCCACACACATTGCCTGCAGCACGCACAAATGTATGCAGTCTCCCATACACTGCATAACACCAATGCAATGTTTCTTTATGAGTGAAAAGCTGCCCTGATTTTCAAATATGGGCCACTATTTTAGCAATTTGATTTGCTAAAGAGGATCACTTTTATTTGTATTCCTTTTTGCGCTTAACAACTATGTAAGAACGTTATAAACAGGGGGTAACCCAATGAAAGTCAGAGGACCTGGGTATCGAGCATTATTGAGAAAGGTGGTCCTAGACGTTAATTCAAAATATACAGTATAGTTATAAATCAGATCAATTATTCATTTCATTTTAAATCTCCATCAGATTAGATCCGTGATGGTGGATATTAATCAAAACACAAAACATACATTAGCCCAAGGTGTTTGTTGCCACAAGAAAACCACACCTGAAACAGAAAACTTTGTCTAACCCAATCCGGGAGACCGTATGATTTAATGCATACTTAGATAAACAGCATAATAAACTTTTTCAAAATAGGAAAACACAACTATTTACATAAAGGGGTCATTGTCAAAATGACGTGCATAGAGAAAGGAGATAGTAAGTGCTCATGTGTGAAAGCGACCAAAGAGGTCAGTGAAGATAAAGTTAAAACACAATAAGGCTTTTTTTGGACAAAGAATAAGGTTCAATCCTTAATGTAGAGAATGAGTGAGCCTGCCCTAACCATCTGCAAAAAATGTTATTCTTTCTTGTTGGTACGTAATTGAAAAATCCTCCGTATTCTGATGGGGGGGGGGCGTAGGAAGATCACGGGTGCAGGCTCAGGGAGAGAATATGTCGACGTTTCGACCCAAGGATAAACAGAGTGCCTGGTTTCCTCAGGGTCTTCATCAGGACAGGTGAAGGATAGGGACTCAATATGCACTAAAGTAAAGTAACCCCAACGAAAGTGGGCACCTGTAACAACAAACAAGCGGGCTATATGTTACTCATACGACACATATCCAGTGTCAGTTATCCAAAAGAAAACTCCAATGGAGGCACTCACCCGTTAATTGCTGTGCCACAGAATGCGCAATCCGTCAGCACCCAATAGCCTTGGAAAAACTCAGGCGGTTCCAACGCACTAATCAATGCTAAGAAGGTAGAAGGAAATGGCCTTCAGTCATACTCATTAAACAGCCATAAGAAATCTATTCAAGAAGTCTTGATATTCATAATACAACTCAATTTATTAATGTATCCAATATAAAGGTGGGGGTATACTCTTAGTCATAGGCCCACTAAAACAGAGGCATAATGCTATGCTTCATTAGATCAGGAATACTATAAGTCGCTTAATAGCATTAGACAAAATAGACAGTCAAGAATCCTGCATCCATAATGTCAGCAAACAAAGATAATGTAAAAAATACTGACATACAACATACGAGCAAACGACACAACTCATGCCCCATCATATATCAACTCTGTGCATTTGACTCACCCACGATCAGTTTCAAAGTCGAAATCCCAAAGATTGTAAAGATGTGACTAAAAGGGATAAAGATATACAAACTCCCGTCAGTCACAATGAAACGGATAAAGCCGTAGCTAATTAAGCAATGACAGCAGTTAAAAAATGAAGAGTGGGGGATCGTATTCAACATACCTGGAATTATCCACAAGGGAGCGGGAGCCGTACAACTTGCTCCGTTTAACCACGCTGCATCTGAAACCTAGTCCGCGTGAAGGAATGCGGAAGTGGCGAGCGCACTGTTGCTCAAATAACCTAGCAACAAGAACCGTCCACGGAGCTGCCTGCATAACGTCATTACAATGCGTCCCTGTCCGACAGCCCCGAGGGCGTCATTCGAATACCAATCCAAGCGGTCGAATCCACATGCAATCATATCCCTAATGCATCCTGACAATGTGCACTATAAAACAACACGCTGCTAATGTAAAAGCCTCCTGAATATTCACCATTATTAGTGATCAGTCAGGGTGACCACAGAAATGACAGTTTGTAAGATTTTAGGAAAGGGAAAGGTTGAAAATACGGTGACATTATTACTGAACAATTTACTGAATGAATTTGTTGTATATTATACTGTAATGGGACGATGTTACGTTAGTATGTTTTCCATTTCTATTAGCAGCGTCATACACGTCACAGTGGAATGTTAGGAATGTATTTATGTGACGTCATCTGAGCTATTTGACAGATGACAGCTGCCGTTGTTGACACCAGTTGTTTCCCGCTACCGCGGGCCCTTGTGATTAATAAATACTTAATGAACACTTCATCCATCTCTGTGTTCTGAATGCTACAATTGGCGACGAGGGTCTTGTCACTACAAGGGTCGGCGGAGATAAATGACGGATTCACCGATGATTGAGGATTGAGACATCCGTGGAAAGTAAATGCGGGAGATAAAGAAAATAAATTGAAGCAACACGGAGTGAGTACTAAGCGTTGGAATTAGGCGCTGATTAAGGAAAGCTTGCGTGAATATAAAAGTGGCAGCGTGTAATGTAATGCTTCAAAGGAACTTAACTTAAACAAATTAAGAATCGAAATGTAGCGCGGATTGGAAGCGAGAACCTTGTCTGACGGCCACGCTGAGAAATCTGACTCGTATGAGAGGATACAGGGCAGGCGGCGGTGGAGTGTGAAAGTGACAAGGAAGTTTTTGCGCGTTACCTTGGCAGCGCTCAGCTGAGGCGTCAGTCGGTTACCTCAGCTGAGACGCGTGAAGCATGCCGGGAGCGCGCTGATTGGAGCACAGCGCGACGTAAACAACGTGCGGCCATTTTGTAAAAGTGCCGATCACCGGCTGTTCAAACAGGCCAGCTGAGGCATTTATCACACGCGCAGGAAAGTGAATGAAAGAATAAAACGAAGTGTGAGGAAAATAACACAAGTAAGCCACAGAATAATAAATCGGAGGCAGGAAAGACATATTTTAAGTGAAAAACAAAGTGGGAATATCCTTTAAAAATAAATAACATGGCAGAATGCAATAATATATGTGCTCCTCCACGTTTTTTGGATGAGCCCGGAAAACCCACCATGAAGTGGAAAAAGTGGGTGAGGGCTTTTGAAAACTATATTGTCTCTATAGATGGAAAAAATTTCGATGCAGAAAGAAAATGTTCTTTATTATTCGGACTATTGGGCAAAGCAGGTCAAGATATCTTTGATAGCCTGCCTGAATATGAAAGTCCACCTGGAACATTTATTCCCCTGAATGAATATCAGGAAGCATTAAAGAGATTGGAGAGGCAATTTGATGAGGAGAACAACATTATGGTTGCAAGGCATAAGTTTGCTCAGAGGAGACAACAAGAAGGGGAATCTGTAGAAGACTATGTTGCATGTTTAAGAGTCTTAGCAGTGGAATGCGAATATGAGGAAATGACTGATATATACATCAGAGATCAGATTGTATTTTATTGTTACACTAAAAAGGTGCAAGAAAGACTGTTGGCATGCAAAAGACCAACACTACAGGAGGTCATAGATATTGCTAGAGGTATAGAGAGGTCTTTGACTTCCACTAAAGAAATATCTTCTACAGGAAATAATTCTAATGTATTGTATTTGCAGGAAAAGAAGAAGGGTGATGGTAAGACTATTGAAAGGAACATGAATGAGAGAAAAATGGGAGGTAAGCAGCTATGCTGTTTTAGATGTGGATCGAGTGACCATTTAGCAGATTTTAAAAATTGCCCTGCTACAGGGAAGAAATGCATTAAATGCAAGAGATATGGCCATTATTCTACACTGTGCAAGACTAAGAGAAGTAGCGGTAACACAAGTATTAACACAGTAGGAAATTTTGATGAGGAAATGTGTGCGAATATTGTTTTGTACATAGAAATGGAAGATGGTAAAATAAAGGGTCCTATTAGTGATGTCAAGATTGGGGAAGTAGAACTTAAATTTACAGCTGATTCAGGTGCCCCAATCACTACTATATCAGATACCCTTTTTGAGGATAGATGGAAGGGTGTGGAATTGACAGAGTCCGACATGAACCCGAAGGCATTTGGAGAAAAAGACATAAATATGTTGGGGTATTTCATCGACACGGTAACCTTCAAGGGGAGAGTGATTGAGACAAAGGTCTATGTTGCAGAAAAGGGAAGGATACTGGTGGGATGGAGAGACTTAGCCCAGCTGGGGGTGGTTTTGGTCCCGGGGGCAAAAGATCCTGTGATACTGAGGGAAGAATGGGTGAATAGTATTAGTGAGGAGAGTGAAGACATGGATTTAAATACTGTTTTTCAAAAGTATGAGGATGTGTTCAAAAATGTAATTGGATGTGTAAAGGGGTTCAGTCACGACATAAAATTGAAAGGGAATGCAATTCCGTGTAAGCACAAGGTAAGAACAGTGCCCTTATCTGTGAGAAATGAGCTAAGGGAGGCGCTGGAAAAATTAAAAGAGGAAGGTGTAATTGAGGAAGCAGAGGAATCTGAATGGGTTTCTGCTATTGTGGTGTCCAAGAAGAAAAAAACAGGGGACATCAGATTATGTGTGGACCTGAGGTCGCTCAATAGGAACATTATAATAAATTGTCATCCCCTACCAAAAATACAGGATATCCTTCAGTCAACAGCTGGGTCAAAGTACTTTTCACTCATAGATTTGAAGGCCGCTTATCATCAGGTGTGTCTATCAGAGAAGTCTAAATCGTTAACAACTTTCATCACGCCGTTTGGAGCATTTAGATACGTAAGACTTCCCTTTGGCCTGGCGTCATCTTCAGGAGTTTTTCAAAAACTCATGGATGTTTTGTTTGGAAAGGTGAAAGGGGTAGAAGCCTTTCAAGATGACATTTTATTACATTCTAAAACTGAAAATGAGCACGTAAAATTGATAGGAACTGTTCTGAGGATCTTGAGAGACAAAGGCATGACAGTTGCCAGAGACAAATGCAAATTCATGACTAAGGAAGTGGAATATCTGGGACACGTCCTGAATGCCGATGGGATTTTGCCAAAGGACGATTTGGTTCGTGCAATAAGGGAAGCTCCAGAACCAAGGAACAAGGATACTCTCAGGTCATTCCTTGGCATGAGTGAATATTATGCAAAGTTTGTCAAGAAGTACGCAGAAATGGTGAGTCCACTCAGGAAGCTACTTAAGAAAAATGTGAAATACGAATGGAATGGCGAGCAGGTTGAGGCGTTCAAATTGATCAAGGAGGAAATAGCCAGAACGCCAGCATTGAAACCGTACGATCCACAACTGGAGAATATAGTAACTGTGGATGCAAGCAACGAAGGGATAGGAGCTATGTTTTGCCAAAGGAAAGGTCAGGAAGAAAACACAATAGCTTTTATTTCAAGACAACTGAATGAAACAGAAAGACACTACAGCACTATTGAAAGGGAGACGTTGGCTTGTGTATGGGCTGTACACAAGCTCAAAGACTATCTATGGGGCAAGAGTTTCAAGCTAATAACTGATCATAAACCGCTTGTGCACATGATGGACGGCAAGGGTCGTGGCAATGGCAATGCAAGTTCCAGGCTAATCAGACTAATGTCGAAACTTCAAGAATTCAACTTCGAAATAGAGCACATAAAGGGAGGAAAGAACAGCAGAGCAGATTGCTTGTCCAGACTGCCTGTGAGAGAAGTAAAAGACGAGGAACAGGACGACAACGAATGCATAGTTGCACACATCGACGCAACGGTAATGTGTGAAGGATCAATAAGTAAAGATGAATGGGAAGATAGTGCGAAAGAAGATAATGTGTTGAGAAAAGTGAAAGAGTATGTGCAATCAAAATGGCCACATGTGAGAAACATGCCTAAAGAACTAAGAAATTACCAACAAGTGAGTGATGAGTTGACCCTTGAGAATGGGTTCTTGAAGAGAGGTGAAGTCTTCATACCACCATTTGGACTCAGACAGAAAATTATTCTAATGGCTCACAGAGGGCACCCTGGCACCACGGCCACTAGGAATGTCCTGAGAATGCACTATTGGTGGCCGGGGGTGGACAGCGAAGTCAGGAATCTTATTGACAAGTGTGAGCAATGCTTGAAATCTGACAAACACTGGAGAATGGAGAGAAATGAATTGCAGATGGTACAAATCCCAAATGGCCCCTGGGCTAAAGTAGCAATATATTTTGCAGGTCCTTTCAATATTTTGCCCAGTGAGTGCAAACATCTGATAGTTCTTATGGACTACTACACCAAGTGGGTGTGTTACAAATTCGTGGAAGTAGTTACTACAGAGGTAGTGATAAAGTTCCTAGAGAAGATTTTTGAAAGAGAGGGACAACCAAAGGTCATCGTATCCGATAATGGATCACAGTTAATATCACGAGCTATGGTCGAATTTCTGGATAAGAGCGGAATAAAACAGGAAAAAACTCCTTTATACAGTCCCAAGAGCAACGGTCAAGTAGACAGGGTAAACAGAGCTAAGGATAAGGTCATCACACCTGGTGATTGGGTACTAATGAAAAAGCCTGGTTTAGTAAGCAAAGGAGAGTCGAGACTCAGCAGACCAATGAAGGTTGGTAAAGCGTCAGGAGGTGCGGTGTTTGTGGAAGGAGAAGGATGGCGCAGTAAAGATGACATAGTAAAACTGAAACCAGGCCAAGAACAAATCATTATGAGAGAAGCTGAAGAGGGAGACGGATGTCTTGATGAAAGTGTCCTAGAGTGGGATGATGTGTCTAGTTGCTCAGAAGTATTACATTCTAGTGCAAGTCGAGGACAGAGGCTAGATTCTAACAAGAACTTCACCAGACCCTCCTCTAGCCTGGAGGGTACTACTTTTGTTCAGGAGGATTCAATGATAGACAATGAAACAGAAAGGAATGGAAATACAGTAGCCGGTATGAGTGAAGTTGGCAACCACCCGGGTGGGGAGCAAACTTCTAGAACGGGCAGAGTAATAAGATTGCCCACCAGAATGAAAGACTATGTTATGGAATAAATTCAGGTTTTGTGTTCATGGAGGAAGGGAGATGTTGTATATTATACTGTAATGGGACGATGTTACGTTAGTATGTTTTCCATTTCTATTAGCAGCGTCATACACGTCACAGTGGAATGTTAGGAATGTATTTATGTGACGTCATCTGAGCTATTTGACAGATGACAGCTGCCGTTGTTGACACCAGTTGTTTCCCGCTACCGCGGGCCCTTGTGATTAATAAATACTTAATGAACACTTCATCCATCTCTGTGTTCTGAATGCTACAGAATTGCAAGTAAAAATTAATTAAAATCCGTCTAAATCCAAATCTGGATAACAGATTATATTAAATTACATAAAGAGAAAAGAAAATACTACATTTTGAAGATGGAATAGTACATATAGTTATATATGCATAAATAACAAAATGAATCCATTGTGAATTACATTATAAATGGACACTGATAGAATGGTACATACAGTCATAGATATATACATATACAATTATCATACAACGATTACATACATGCATCTACTGTAAATGTGCATATCAACCATTGTATAGGGTTGCCATTTGTCTTGTGGTTTCTTCATATTCATTGAGGCCCTTATTGACCGTATCAAATGTATGCATCCATTTACATTCTCACACACTTAGCGTGCCGGCAAAGTCACCACCTCTTATGTTCATAGTGACTTTTTCCAGAACCCACCATCTCAAACTTTCCGGTGGGTGACCAAACCTCACAAAATGGTCAACAAGGGGGGCTCCTTGACAATTTTGTGGGGTTTCAGCCCACTGGGGCTTGATTTCATACAAAGTGTGTTGTACATATCGTAATTGAGAAACAAGCAGGGAGACCTGTAAATATATGAATTAGGTGGAGGGTTATGTATATTCCCACTTAATGATACTACAGTATTTATACAGATATAATATCGGACAAAATGAATTTTGTTTTAAAATATTTAAATACGTATTTATTTATATATTTTATGAATTGGTCGAATGTACATCGAACTTTGCATTGTGATTTTATACTTTGATTTAACACATGTGAATAGAGTATTTTTTCCATGTTGTTTACCCAATTTGAAAAAATGGCGCGTGCACTGGCACTTTAAATCTCGGCATTTGCTCTCAGCAACTCGCCATGTGATCAAGCTTTGTAAGAGGCGAAACGCGTAATGGCGGCGGCAGGCTTGCTGGACAAGAATAAACACTTCAATTGAGCACAAAATCTGGGTCTGTTCCTTCGTCTTTTGAATTCGAGAGCTGAGGCGGCTGCTCCAGCTAATGTGGCGAATTTACATACATATCTATGACTGTATGTACCATTCTATCAGTGTCCATTTATAATGTAATTCACAATGGATTCAGTTTGTTATTTCTGCATATATAACTTTATGTATTATTTCATCTTCAAAATGTAGTATTTTAAATACAGTTTTTCTTTTCTCTTTATGTAATTTAATATAATCTGTTATCCAGATTTGGACTTAGACGGATTTTAATTAATTTTTACTTACAATTCATTCAGTAAATTTTTCAGTAATAATGTCACCGTATTTTCAACCTTTCCCTTTCCTAAAATCTCACACACTGTCCTTTCTGTGGTCACCCTGACTGATCACTAATAATGGTGAATATTCAGGAGGCTTTTACATTAGCAGCGTGTTGTTTTATAGTGCACATTGTCAGGATGCATTAGGGATATGAGTGCATGTGGATTCGACCGCTTGGATTGGTATTCGAATGACGCCCTCGTGGCTGTCGGGCAGGGACGCATTGTAATGACGTTTTGCAGGCAGCTCCGTGGACGGTTCTTGTTGCTAGGTTATTTGAGCAACAGTGCGCTCGCCACTTCCGCATTCCTTCACGCGGACTAGGTTTCAGATGCAGCGTGGTTAAACGGAGCAAGTTGTACGGCTTTCGCTCCCTTGTGGATAATTCCAGGTATGTTGAATACGATCCCCCACTCTTCATTTTTTAACTGCTGGCATTGCTTAATTAGCTACGGCTTTATCCGTTTTCATTGTGACTGACTGGAGTTTGTATATCTTTATCCCTTTTAGTCACATCTTTACAATCTTTGAGATTTCGACTTTGAAACTGATCGTGGGTGAGTCAAATGCACAGTATTGTATTGTATTGTATATTGGATTTATATAGCGCTTATCACCCAGGGGTCTCTAAGCGCTTGCCTTGGAAACCCGTCCTGGCTTTTCCCTGTGAGATAGCCCCTACAGGGCATCCCCAAGGTGAAAGCCAGGCATCCCGCAGCGGGGGGCCGTTGTGGAGATTAAGCAAGCTTAATGCCCAGAGTTACAGAGTGTGAACCCATGATTAGGTCAGGCACGGAAGTGAGAATTATCGAGTCCGTGGACATTTGAGCTCAAGACCCTGCCGCATCGGGAATTAAACCCTGGTCCCAGGTCTGACCTCTGCTTCAGGGTCTGCCTGCTCTAACGAGTGAGCCACACTTCTCCACAGTGTTGATATATGATGGGCTATGAGTTGTGTCGTTTGCTCGCATGTTGTATGTCAGTATTTTTTACATTATCTTTGTTTGCTGACATTATGGATGCAGGATTCTTGACTGTCTATTTTGTCTAATGCTGTTAAGCGACATATAGTATTCCTGATCTAATGAAGCATAGCATTATGCCTCTGTTTTAGTGGGCCTACGACTAAGAGTATACCCCCACCTTTATGTTGGATAAATTAATAAATTGAGTTGTATTATGAATATCAAGACTTCTTGAATAGATTTCTTATGGCTGTTTAATGAGTATGACTGAAGGCCATTTCCTTCTACCTTCTTAGCATTGATTAGTGCGTTGGAACCGCCTGAGTTTTTCCAAGGCTATTGGGCGCTGACGGATTGCGCATTCTGTGGCACACCAATTAACGGGTGAGTGCCTCCATTGGAGTTTTCTTTTGGATAACTGACACTGGATATGTGTCGTATGAGTAACATATAGCCCGCTTGTTTGTTGTCACAGGTGCCCACTTTCGTTGGGGTTACTTTACTTTTGTGCATATTGAGTCCCTATCCTTCACCTGTCCTGATGAAGACCCGCCCCTGAGGAAACCAGCCACTTTGTTTATCCTTGGGTCGAAACGTCGACATATTCTCTCTCCGAGCCTGCACCTGTGATCTTCCTATGCCCCCCCATCAGAATACGGAGGATTTTGCAATTACGTACCGACGAGAAAGAATTACATTTTTTGCAGATGGTTAGGGCAGGCTCACTCATTCTCTACATTAAGGATTGAACCTTATTCTTTGTCCAAAAAAAGCCGTATTGTGTTTTAACTTTATCTTCACTGACCTCTTTGGTCGCTTTCACATATGAGCACTTACTATCTCCTTTCTCTATGCATGTCATTTTGACAATGACCCCTTTATGTAAATAGTTGTGTTTTTCTATTTTGAAAAAGTTTATTATGCTGTTTATCTAAGTATACATTAAATCATACAGTCTTCCAGATTGGGTTAGACAAGGTTTTCTGTTTCACGTGTGGTTTTCTTGTAACAACAAACACATTGGGCTAATATATGTTTTGCGTTTTAATTAATATCCACCATCACGGATCTAATCTGATGGCGATTTAAAATGAAATGAATAATTGATCTGATTCATAACTATACTGTATATTTTGAATTAACATCTAGGACCACCTTTCTCTATAATTATCAACTATGTAAGGGCATTGTTTTTGTTTGCAAATGAAAATTTGTTGAATCAGTAGTTGATGACTCAGGCTGGGACTCAAGCAACTGGTGTCCACCCCCACCCACCTCGCCGGACACACACTCGACGCAGTCTTCTCTTCCAGCACAGACATCGACTTCAGCCACGCCACAGAGCTTCAATGGACGGACCACAGCTGCGTCCACTTCACCTTCAAGAGAACGACGACCCACCACCACCAACAACAGGCCGCTCGCAGAAGCTGGAACAAGATCACAGCAGACCAGCTCACCACCTCCCTGAGCCAGCACCCTCCTGCCAGCTCAGCGGACCCCAGCCAGGCCGCCGACAACCTCACGAAGTGGATCAGCAACTGCGCGGACGAACTCGCCCCACTGAGGACCCCGCCTAGCAGACCCGGCAGCAAGAAGGCCCCATGGTTCACCGACGTACTCAAGAGCTCCAAGAAGAACTGACGAGCCCTCGAGAAAGTCTGGAGAAGGGAACCGACACCGGACAACAGGACCTCCTTCAAGCTTGCTACCCGGAAACACCACCAGCTGATCCGCGCCGCCAAGAAAACAGCATTCAAGGACAGGTTGGACAACAACGCACACAACTGCAAGGAACTCTTCAACATCGTGAAAGAGCTTTCCAACCCCAGCGCAGGAAACAACGACATCACCCCATCGCAAGACCTCTGCAACTCCCTTGCTTCATACTTCCACAACAAGATCGCGGACATACACAACAGCTTCAACAACCAACCAACGCACACCATGACCGAACAACCACCCCCCACCACCACCCTCCACGCCTGGACCCCGATCAGCACCGAAGACACCATCCGCACGATGAACTCCATCCACTCCGGATCACCGACCGACCCCTGCCCTCACCACGTCTTCAACAAGGCCGACGCTGTCATCGCACCCCACCTGCGAGACATCATCAACACATCCTTCGACACCACCATCTTCCCTGACAGCTGGAAACACGCCGAACTCAGCGCCCTACTCAAGAAACCAACAGCGGACCCCACCGACCTCAAGAACTACCGCCCCATCTCGCTCCTCCCGTTTCCAGCCAAAGTCATCGAGAAGACCGTCAACAAGCAGATGGCCGCCTTCCTCGAGACGAACGGATCCCTCGACCCCTCATAGTCCGGCTTCCGAGCCAATCACAGCACCGAGACCGCCCTCATCGCCGCCACCGACGACATCCGAGCCCTGATGGACAATGGAGAAACAGCGGCCCTCATCCTCCTAGACCTCTCTGCGGCTTTCGACACGGTCTGCCACCGCACCCTAGTACGGCGCCTCAGCAACATCGGAATCCAGGACAAGGCGCTGGAATGGATCATCTCCTTCCTCGACGGAAGAACACAGAGAGTCCGCCTACCACCGTACAAGTCAGAGGCCTCCGAAGTCATCTGCGGCGTCCCTCAAGGATCATCTCTGAGCCCCACCCTCTTCAACGTCTACATGAGCCCCCTCGCGGCCATCGTACGCAAACACAACCTCAGCATAATCTCCTACGCCGACGACACCCAGCTGATCCTCTCCCTGACCAACGACCCCACCGCCGCCAGAGCCAACCTGCACGAAGGGATGAAAGAGGTAGCCGAGTGGATGACGACCAGCCGCCTAAAACTGAACTCGGACAAGACGGAGGTCCTCATCCTGGGCCCCTCACCCTCCGCCTGGGACGACTCCTGGTGGCCTCCCGCCCTGGGCACCGCACCCAAACCGACAGACCATGCACGCAACCTGGGCTTCATCCTGGACTCCTCCCTTTCCATGACCAGGCAAGTCAACAACGTCTCCTCGGCGTGCTTCAACATCCTACGCATGCTACGGAAGATCTTCTGGTGGATCCCCACCGAGACCAGGAAGACCGTCACCCAGGCCCTCGTCACCAGCCGACTGGACTACGGCAACGCCCTCTACGCCGGTACCACCGCCAAGCTCTAGAAGAGACTCCAGCGGATCCAGAACGCCTCAGCCAGACTCATCCTCAACATCCCACGAACCAGTCACATCTCCGGACATCTGAGAGACCTTCACTGGCTCCCCGTCAGCAAAAGAATCACCTTCCGCCTTCTCACCCACGCACACAAAGCCCTACACGACCAAGGCCCGAGCTACCTCAACAGCCGAGTCAACTTCTACGCTCCCAAACGCCACCTCCGATCAGCCAACCACGCCCTCGCCGCCGTCCCCCGCATCCGAAGAGCGACTACAGGAGGAAGGTCCTTCTCCTACCTGGCGGCCAAGACCTGGAACTCCCTCCCGACCGACCTGCGCCTGACCCAAGACCACCTCTCCTTCAGGAAGAAGCTGAAGACCTGGCTGTTCGAGCAGTAGCGGCACCCCCCCCCCCCACCAGCGCCTTGAGACCCTACGGGTATGTAGCGCGCTTTACAAGTGTCTTTGATTGATTGATTGATGACGAGATATATCAGTTTGAGTAGGTACGGGGATAGTGGAAAACTAGGAGTTAAGGGTGTGTGAGAAATCAGTGGTATCAGGGGTGTAGGGTGTGAAAGCATTCCAGAAACATTGGCACAGATGGCCTTGTTGTCAGGTTAATGTGTGAATGAAAGAGGTACACTAATGTAACCACCCCTGAATCGCTTCTAGCTCCAACAGGCTGTACCTGGAGGTCTCTGAATGTAAGAAGGTTAGTGGAAAAGCATGAACAACCCTTCCTACTACCCTACACAAAAAAGACAGGAAGAGATGTAAGAGCCGCCCTCTTACCTTCTTACCCTTCCACCACACACCCTCCGTGGGATAACTTGCAGCACAAGGCATTCAAAAGATACCTAAACATTTGCCTGATTTTAAATGATGGTGCAGTAAAGAAAATGAGGGCAAGCGAATTGAAAACGTAAAAGGCTAAAAAACAAAAAGGCACCATATGACGTAGCACTAACTAAAAAAAACATCTAGATATATAGAAGAATGGGAAAAATACATTAGATGTGAAGACAATACGTATTTTCCGGAAGAAAACACTTTTGACATTGAACATTTAAATAACCTCAAGAAATGATGAAAGCATCCCAAATATAAACTCAGTGCAGAGTATTTCTTTTTCTTTACGACTTCTTCATACCAATTTAAAAGATTACAAAGTGCAGCAGAGAAATGGGTAATCTTTGAAATTGGTATGAAGAACCCATGAAATGAAATCAGGAATTTCAGGAGTGGGGATTCAAAGACACCCATGAGAATCTAAGACATCAAATTAGTCACCTGAGTGGCATGTATCGCTCCTGTGCCACCTGCTCCTTATTTGTTGTGCCAAATTTCAATGCAAACTCCAGATATAGTAGAAGAAAAAGAGGATGACTAATTAGATGTTTTAAGCCTCTCCATAGCAGCAGGAAATTCCAGAGATGCATTTCACGGAACGAATGAGAACAGAGCAGGACCAGTCAATCGTCCCACAGGAGGAACACCTGCAAGTACCTCTCAATTAAGCACATCTAGCATGGCAAGCATAGAGAGGATGGAATGAGTCAGCATGGCAAGCTAGAATAAGAGAAGGGAAGCTGACATAGCAACACCCTACTTGCGACTTCTGAATCAATGTTATTTCCTACCCCACCATTCTGAAGCACCGCATTGGAGGAGTGATAAACCTCACAGTCCAACTATCACTCGAGATAGTCTAAGGATGACTGTAGAGTGATGAGGGGGAGAGCTTGAGATAGTTTCCCGACCTGAAGGACAAACCCTTTATCTAATGAGGAGGACAGGTACAATCCAGGTCCCTTTTCACATATCAAATCAAATGTCCTCTTTCCCTTACAAGAGTATCCATACACTGGATTAGGGAGCTGGATCACCGTTCAAGTTCCCTGGTCCCCATCTGATCTCTAAAATGTCACACACAATTGCCTAAAATCCTCAACAAATTTTAAAAGCATTGCAAACCGATTTGTGAGACTGTAAACCCAACTTGACTGATATCAATCAATCAATTGTTGCTAGTAATTGTTAGAACTTTCAGTCTTAGGGTGGTCTTCCCCCGAACATTTTGGCTGATTCCTCCATTTTTTGCTGATCTAATTTTCAAAGGTCATAGGAATCTGTGCATCTTATGACTGATAGCCAGTGCTAAAGTGTGTGTGTTCACTCATTTAAACATGATAACATTGACTTATACCAATTTGGCACACTTAATTTACTTATAAGACCCTGCATGTACCCAGGTCTTGTAAATTCTATTAGTGGGCCTGCAGCACTGATTGTGCCACCCACATAAGTAGACTTTTCAAACATGTCCCAGGCCTGCCATTGCAGCGTGTGTGTGTGCAGTTTTAAACTGTCTTTTCGAGCTGGCAAAAGAAACCTTTTCCCAGCCCTAAACTTTCCTTTTTAATACAAATAAGTCAACCCCAAGGCAGGCCCTAAACAGCCCATAGAGCAGGGTGCAGTGTATTTAAAACTTGGCTCATGTACTTTTAACTTTTACATGTCCTGATAATGAAAAATTCTTAAATCCATTTTCACCAATGCAAGGCCTACCTCTTCTATAGGATAACATTGGTTACCTTATTATATTTAATAAGTGGTAACTTCCAATTGGGAGCAGGTAGGAATATCGAGTTTAGTGTCTAAAGAATTGTAATTTCAAACCCTCTTTGATAGTAAAGTTGGATTTTGAGGCTGAATTCTCAAAATGCCACTTTTAAAAGTTAATCAAGTACAAAAGGGATTGGGCCAACTTAATGTCAGCAAGGCTAGGTCACTGTTCAATATGAAACATACACAAAAAGCCAATACTGACATGACTCCACTCCACAACACTAACCTGTGTAACACTTTACTGAACTGTAGTTCCCTCTATGCCATTAAATTGACCAACATTCTTCACTACTCTATGGCACTGTATGACACTATACTAAACAACACTCCACTACATTGCAGTTGACTACAATCCACAGTACGACACTCAACTGTAGTGTATGCCATGCCACTCCACTCCACTGTAAAACATGCCACTCCACACTACAATACTCCACTATATGACACACCATGCTACTCCACTGTCTAACACTTTACCCGACTATATGCAATACCACTCCTCTTTACTCCACTCCACTCTATTCCAATCTACAACAGTAGACTCTCAGACACTAGACTGAACAACACTATCCCTCACTATATTCCACAACACTGCACTTAATGCTCAATTAAATGACACTCAACACTACGATTTGAATCCCATTTTAATTAAAAAACAAACTATTTAAATTTAATGAAAAATCCCAAAGGTTATGAAAACTTTATTTATTATTTCCTTACAAACCAAACTTAAAGTATACGAACATTAGAAATTCTGAAGTAATAGTTACAACTTACATTTATAATTTAACCAACATCAGTTCTAGCCTAAATTTAGAATTTATGTAAAACCTTAAATCTACTATAAGTTGTGCACTTCTGTACACAATATATATATGTATATATATACAGGACAGCCGCTTGCCCACCTGTAAGATTCGGGCGCCAGAGGAGAAGAGGCAGTCACCGCCCACTGGGGCAGTACTAACGCTGATCTACTGCCTAACTGGGGACTCGGAACTACGAGTTTTGGGACACTACCTGGCACCGGCAAAGGACCTCAGCCAATCGCAGAGGAGTAGCCTGTTGAAAAAGTGGACATTTGAGAGCATTCGTGATGGAAAGGCATTTGAAAAAGTTTAAATACGAAACGCGTCATGCCCTGAAAGCCCATTAAAGCGCGCTGGACCTGTTACCTGTGTGTGGCTTGTTCTTCGTCGTTTGGAGGGAACCTGGTTTGGATGTATATATATATATATATATATATATATATATATATATATATATATATATATATATATATATATGTATATATATATATATATATATATATATATATATGCTTTGTGTTGCAGTTCTGGTTCCTCGAATAAAATTGATGGCAAAAGAAATTTCAAGTTTTTGGCATCTCTTTCTAAGCAGGCAACCTGTTGGATTTGTGGCGGCCTGCCTGAGCTGTAAAGGTTAGCCCATAGACTGTTTTCAGCCTACCTGTGACAGTGCCAACAACGCTGCCACGTTGGGGACTTGGAGACATTTATGAGAGGATTAAACAAGCTGCGGGGATTCTGAGTCCTACAAGCACTCCCCACTTGGGTTTTATTTTCAAAATACCAGAGTTTCAGCGCAACAACTCACTAGAGTAGCACTGTGCACTTCAAGTTCCACAAGGCCAAGGGAGTGGCCACGCCCACATGGGCGCGACGTATCATTTAACTGCTGTTGAAAATTATTGTTGTGCTGGCTCAGAAGTCCGAAGCCTCTGAGGGAATGCTAATTGCATGAAACGCATCAGGCTCGACATTGTTATCGACTTTGTGTTGCAGTTCTGGTTCCTCGGTGCTTCCTCAAATAAAATTGATGGCAAAAGAAGCTTCAAGTTGTGGGCACCTCTTTCTAAGCAGGCAACCTGTTGGATTTGTGGCGGCCTGCCTGAGCCGCAGACGTTAGCCCCTAGACTGTTTTCAGCCTACCTGTGACAGCGCCAACAACACTGCCGCATTGGGGACTTGGAGCCAATTATGAGAGGATTAAACAAGCAGCGGGGATTCTGAGTCCTACAAACACTCCCCACTTGGGTTTTATTTACAAAATACTGGAGTTTCAGCGCAACAACTCACTAGAGTAACCCTGTGCACTTCAAGTTCCACAAGGCCAAGGGAGTGGCCACGCCCACATGGGCACGACGTATCATTTAAGTGCTGTTGAAAATCATCGTTGTGCTGGCTCAGAAGTCCGAAGCCTCTGAGGAAATGCTAATTGCATGAAACGCGTCAGGCTCGACATTGTTATCGACTTTGTGTTGCAGTTCTGGTTTCTCGGTGCTTCCTCGAATAAAATTGATGGCAAAAGAAATTTCAAGTTGTGGGCACCTCTTTTTAAGCAGGCAACCTGTTGCACATGTATATATATATATATATATATATATATATATATATATATATATATTCACTGAAAAAACCATAGGTTATAGACCATATATAGTTAGGAATTCGCATTTACAAAACCTTATTTTACTCACACAAAACCATTGAAATTTCATATATAGTTAGTTGCACTAACTATATATCGCGCACCCGCAATCCACTGCTGACGATGTCACATATTACATAATTCATGACATGGTCAGTGACATCACTGATGACATCACTGATGACATCTCAAATGACATCACTGATGACATCTCAAATGACATCACTGAGGACATCACTGATGACATCTCATTTGACATTACTGATCACATCACTGATGATATCATTCATGTGATAATGCGATGAACCTCTTCAGACTCTAATATAACCTTAGATACAATCAGTGTAAACAGACACTCACAGACTGTCACTCATCCATGGAGTTACTCACACACCTAGTCAGTCATGCAAAGAATCAATCACACCTCCATTTCCTCAACTATACAGTTATACAAACTTTACTTATTCAAACATATACTAACACATATTTACTCTCTTATACAATCCCTGATACAAGTTCACAATGATCCATACAGCCACTCACACATTCACTGGCTCTTATGCACAGTTATTTATATATGTCAACTCTCACATGTACTGTGTTTTACATATGTACTTACTTTGACATGTAGCACTGAGATATCCATTCACTCACCAATACACTCATGCACACAGTCAACCGCCCATACAGCTGTTTCCACATGCACTTTTGAAACCATACATCTAGTGAATCAACTGCTCACACATCTATGCACAGAGTCATACACCTCCCAGCCACCCACACACACACTCAGTCTCCCATACAAATACTTGGGCAACCAATCAATAACCCATATAGTTACTCATATAGCTACTTATCAACACATGCAACAGTTTACAGAACAACAGACATAATGATGCACAAATTAAGACAGTTTAGTCACTAACCCATGCACTCAGTGAGACACATTTAATCACTCACTCATACAGTCAGTCATGCACCTACTAAATCCTTCATCCAGACACTTATACATCCACTCATTCTTCAATATGTAAGACATATTTTAACTTTACAGAAACATACAGTCACTGGATGTTGTCATCAGTGATGTCATCAGTGATGTCATTTGAGATGTCATCAGTGATGTCATCAGTGATGTCACTGACTATGTCATGAATGATGTAATATGTGACATCATCAGCAGTGGATTGCGGGTGCGCGATATATAGTTAGTGCAACTAACTATATATGGAATTTCAATGGTTTTGTGTGAGTAAAATAAGGTTTTGTAAATGCGAATTCCTAACTATATATGGTCTATAACCTATGGTTTTTTCAGTGAATTTTCAAGGTTTTGTAAATGCTAATTCCTAACTATATATGGTCTATAGCCTATGGTTTTTTCATTGAATATATATATATACATACATATATAAACATATATCATCTGTATATCTATATAAATACAAACATAAATGCATGCATACATATACTTATATGCATACAGATGCATGTTATTTACATGAAAGTTGAAAAAACACTAATGAAAGCAAAGCTAAAAAGCCACCTAATTACAAACAGAATGGCTTTAACTTAAATGAGGGCGAGATCTATTGCATTTTCAATGCTTGTTTACTTTGGTTCCATCAAGAAGGCATTCAGATGTGTCACACATTTGCCATAAATTCTGAATGTTAGCACTCTAGTTGCACATTAGATCACTGTAGTAAAGCTACTGCTCACCAGGGACGTCTGCTGCTGGTATTCAAAGTGCATGTTTCAGTCTGCATGTCAGAATTTTTTTAATGAAATAGAAGAGTATTTGAGAAGTCACTCAAAATGATCCCTAATTTTTCTTTCTGAAGCACTAATCATACTTTCTATGGCACAATTAACCTCCTCATGTTGTTCCTTTTTAAATTGAGTGTTTTCAGACTTACCACTTCATTCCAATCAAGATGGCTTCTGGTGTGCCATACTTTTGTCATAAGTAAGACTGTTAGCGCTCTAGTTGTTCTTTAGAACACTCTGGGACATTCTGTCATTGGGCTATACTTGGGGTACATCTGGGTGATATTTGGGCTACATTTAGGCTCTTTTGTCTCTGTTGGCCATCTTTGGAGACTGTATGTCAGAATTTTTTAATGAAATTGAAGAGGGTTTGAGAAGTCACTCAAAATTGTGCCCTAATTTTTCTTTCTGCAGCACTAATCATAATTCATATGGCAAAATATACCCCCTCATTTTGTTCCTTTTTAAATTAAATGTTTTAAGAGTTACCACTTTATTCCAATCAAGATGGCTTCAGGTGTGCCATACCTTTGTGATAAGTAGGACTGTTAGCGCTCTAGTTGTTCTTTAGAACACTCTGGGACATTCTGTCATTGGGCTATACTTGGGCTACATCTGGGTGATATTTGGGCTACATTTGGGCTCTTTTGTCTCTGGTGGCCATTTTGGGAGACTGCATGTCAGAATTTTTTAATGAAATAGAAGAGGATTTGAAAAGTCACTCAAAATGTGCCCTAATTTTTCTTTCTGCAGCACTAATAATACCTTCTATTGCATAATATACCCCCTCATTTTGTTCCTTTTTAAATTAAATGTTTTAAGAGTTACCACTTTATTCCCATCACGATGGCTCCAGGTGTGCTATACCTTTGTATTAAGTAGGACTGTTAGGGCTCTAGTTGTTCTTTAGAACACTCTGGGACATTCTGTCATTGGGCTATACTTGGGCTACATCTGGGTGATATTTGGGCTACATTTGGGCTCTTTTGTCTCTGGTGGCCATTTTGGGAGACTGCATGTCAGAATGTTTTAATGAAATAGAAAAGGATTTGAGAAGTCACTCAAAATGTGCCCTAATTTTTCATTCTGCAGCACTACTCATACTTTCTATGGCAAAATATACCCCCTCGTGTTGTTTCTTTTTAAATTAAATGTTTTAAGAGTTACCACTTTATTCCAATCAAGATGGCTTCAGGTGTGCCATACCTTTGTAATAAGTAGGACTGTTAGCGCTCTAGTTGTTCTTTAGAACACTCTGGGACATTCTGTCATTGGGCTATACTTGGGCTACATCTGGGTGATATTTGGGCTACATTTGGGCTCTTTTGTCTCTGGTGGCCATTTTGGGAGACTGCATGTCAGAATGTTTTAATGAAATAGAAAAGGATTTGAGAAGTCACTCAAAATGTGCCCTAATTTTTCATTCTGCAGCACTAATCATACTTTCTATGGCAAAATATACACCCTCATGTTGTTTCTTTTTAAATTAAATGTTTTAAGAGTTACCACTTTATTCCAATCAAGATGGCTTCAGGTGTGCCATACCTTTGTAATAAGTAGGACTGTTAGCGCTCTAGTTGTTCTTTAGAACACCCTAGGAGGCTGCAGTAGAACACAAAGGAATCAACTGACAGTCTCTGTCCTTGTTGTATGTACATGTTTTACTGAGAATGTCAGACTTCATTTTCACATGACTGAGAAAGATAATGTGAATTTACAGAAAATATGCTTTCAGTTTAGCTTATAGATCCCCTTCCAAACCACTGTGGGAAAATCATGAGATATTAGTTTTCTTTCAAACAATATTCATGATATCACAGCAGGAGGTTTTTTCACATGGTAAAATCACCTTAGAACCCACCACAATTCCTAAAACGAGTATGGTACCATCAACAAATGATTTATAATGTAACTAAAGTCCTAAAACCCTCTATTAACTACAATGCTTTTTAATGAGGTGCTATCATGTATATTGGTCCCAAGATGGCTGCCAACACTTCTTGGATGAAGTGCTGACAGCCAATCAGATCAGATGTGTGGTTAGGCTCCGCCCAGATATATATCTTTCTTTGAACCTAAATTACTCAAAATCCACTGGAGCACATATATTGAGACCTAGCAAAGGCACATTGGGCTAACAGTCCCTACAATTTTGCCAAGTTTCGTGCAAATCCATTCAGCCGTTCTAGCTAAAAGTGAGGCCAACCGCCCTATGGAAATTAACATGGGAAAAACGCGTTTTGGGACCCCCCTTTTTTCTCGGCCCCCCCTTGATGAAACCCCCCCAAATTGTCAGGGGCTGCTCAGAAACAAAATGTTCCATTTTCCTGAAAATTTCAGCCAATTCCGTCCACAAACGCCAAAGTTATTAGACATAGAATTTTCAAAAATCCCGTAGAGAAAAAATCCTAACTATATATACCTACTGGCGACCGCCAGTAGGTAATATATATATATACATACATACATATATAAACATATATAATCTGTATATCTATATAAATACAAATATAAATGCATGAATACATATACATATATGCATACAGATGCATATTATTTACATGATACTTGGTTTGAGACTGTGTTGAAGGTGGTGATGCAGGTCAGTGGTATGGGTTTTTGTTCAGGAGGGCATATGTCAATTAGTCTCTCACGGTTTTGGTTTTTTGCACGTTTTTGCGCTTTATCTGTGATCCTTTTTGGGTAGCCTCTGTGGCTGAGTTTGGCACTCAGATCTTTTGCCTGTTCCTTATAGTCTGCGGTCTCGCTGCAGTTGCGCCTTAATCTGAGATATTGACTGTAAGGCAGGTTTTCTCTAAGTGATCTGGGGTGGAAGCTTGAGAAATGAAGCAGAGAGTTACGGGCAGTGGGTTTGTAATAAGTTTTGCTTTTTAGCAAACCTCCAACTGCTTCGATGTCAAGGTCCAGGAAAGTAGTTTTATGTGTGTCATAACTGTAAGTGAACTTCAGGTTATGGTCACAGGTGTTGAGCCATTGGCAGAAGTTGGCAGAAGTTAGTTATAGACTCAATCTTGCCTTCCCATATAAGTAGAATTTGTAGAAATGTGTCTGCTTAAATAAATGGAATCAGCTGCCCATGAGTGCTCCGAGTCTGTTTCGTATGCAATAGAAGGTATTATTAGTGCTGCAGAAAGAAAAATTAGGGCACATTTTGAGTGACTTCTCAAATCCTCTTCTATTTCATTAAAAAATTCTGACATGCAGTCTCCCAAAATGGCCACCAGAGACAAAAGAGCCCAAATGTAGCCCAAATATCACCCAGATGTAGCCCAAGTATAGCCCAATGACAGAATGTCCCAGAGTGTTCTAAAGAACAACTAGAGCGCTAACAGTCCTACTTATTACAAAGGTATGGCACACCTGAAGCCATCTTGATTGGAATAAAGTGGTAACTCTTAAAACATTTAATTTAAAAAGGAACAAAATGAGGGGGTATATTTTGCCATATGAATTATGATTAGTGCTGCAGAAAGAAAAATTAGGGCACATTTTGAGTGACTTCTCAAACCCTCTTCAATTTCATTAAAAAATTCTGACATACAGTCTCCAAAGATGGCCACCAGAGACAAAAGAGCCTAAATGTAGCCCAAATATCACCCAGATGTACCCCAAGTATAGCCCAATGACAGAATGTCCCAGAGTGTTCTAAATAACAACTAGAGCGCTAACAGTCTTACTTATGACAAAGTATGGCACACCAGAAGCCATCTTGATTGGAATGAAGTGGTACGTCTGAAAACACTCAATTTAAAAAGGAACAACATGAGGGGGTTAATTTTGCCATAGAAAGTATGATTAGTGCTTCAGAAAGAAAAATTAGGGATCATTTTGAGTGACTTCTCAAATCCTCTTCTATTTCATTAAAAAAATTCTGACATGCAGACTGAAACATGCACTTTGAATACCAGCAGCAGACGTCCCTGGTGAGCAGTAGCTTTACTACAGTGATCTAATGTGCAACTAGAGTGCTAACATTCAGAATTCATGGCAAACGTGTGACACATCTGAATGCCTTGTTGATGGAACCAAAGTAAACAAGCATTGAAAATGCAAAAGATCTCGCCCTCATTTAAGTTAAAGCCATTCTGTTTGTAATGAGGTGGCTTTTTAGCTTTGCTTTTATTAGTGTTTTTTCAACTTTCATGTAAATAACATGCATCTGTATGCATATAAGTATATGTATGCATGCATTTATGTTTGTATTTATATAGATATACAGATTATATATGTTTATATAGGTATGTATATATATATATTCACTGAAAAAACCATAGGCTATAGACCATATATAGTTAGGAATTAGCATTTACAAAACCTTGAAAATTCACTGAAAAAACCATAGGTTATAGACCATATATAGTTAGGAATTAGCATTTACAAAACCTTGAAAATTCACTGAAAAAACCATAGGTTATAGACCATATATAGTTAGGAATTCGCATTTACAAAACCTTATTTTACTCACACAAAACCATTGAAATTCCATATATAGTTAGTTGCACTAACTATATATCGCGCACCCGCAATCCACTGCTGATGATGTCACATATTACATCATTCATGACATGGTCAGTGACATCACTGATGACATCACTGATGACATCTCAAATGACATCACTGATGACATCACTGATGACAACATCCAGTGACTGTATGTTTCTGTAAAGTTAAAATATGTCTTACATATTGAAGAATGAGTGGATGTATAAGTGTCTGGATGAAGGATTTAGTAGGTGCTTGACTGACTGTATGAGTGAGTGATTAAATGTGTCTCACTGAGTGCATGGGTTAGTGACTAAACTGTCTTAATTTGTGCATCATTATGTCTGTTGTTCTGTAAACTGTTGCATGTGTTGATAAGTAGCTATATGAGTAACTATATGGGTTATTGATTGGTTGCCCAAGTATTTGTATGGGAGACTGAGTGTGTGTGTGGGTGGCTGGGAGGTGTATGACTCTCTGCATAGATGTGTGAGCAGTTGATTCACTAGATGTATGGTTTCAAAAGTGCATGTGGAAACAGCTGTATGGGTGGTTGACTGTGTGCATGAGTGTATTGGTGAGTGAATGGATATCTCAGTGCTACATGTCAAAGTAAGTACATATGTAAAACACAGTACATGTGAGAGTTGACATATATAAATAACTGTGCATAAGAGCCAGTGAATGTGTGAGTGGCTGTATGGATCATTGTGAACTTGTATCAGGGATTGTATAAGAGAGTAAATATGTGTTAGTATATGTTTGAATAAGTAAAGTTTGTATAACTGTATAGTTGAGGAAATGGAGGTGTGATTGATTCTTTGCATGACTGACTAGGTGTGTGAGTAACTCCATGGATGAGTGACAGTCTGTGAGTGTCTGTTTACACTGATTGTATCTAAGGTTATATTAGAGTCTGAAGAGGTTCATCGTATTATCACATGAATGATATCATCAGTGATGTGATCAGTAATGTCCAATGAGATGTCATCAGTGATGTCATCAGTGATGTCATTTGAGATGTCCTCAGTGATGTCATTTGAGATGTCATCAGTGATGTCATCAGTGATGTCACTGACCATGTCATGAATGATGTAATATGTGACATCATCAGCAGTGGATTGCGGGTGCGCGATATATAGTTAGTGCAACTAACTATATATGGAATTTCAATGGTTTTGTGTGAGTAAAATAAGGTTTTGTAAATGCGAATTCCTAACTATATATGGTCTATAACCTATGGTTTTTTCAGTGAATATATATATATATATATATATATATATATATTACCTACTGGCAATAGCCAGTAGGTATATATAGTTAGGATTTTTTTCCTATGGGACTTTTGAAAATTCTATGTCTAATAACTTTGGCGTTTGTGGACGGAATCGGCTGAAATTTTTTCAGGAAAATGGCACATTTTGTTTCTGAGCAGCCCTTGAAAATGTGGGGGGGTTTCGTCAAGGGGGGGCTGAGAAAAAAGGGGGGTCCTAAAACGCGTTTTTCCCATGTTAATTTCCATAGGGCGTTTGGCCTCACTTTTAGCTCGAACGGCTGAATGGATTTGCACGAAACTTGGCAAAATTGTAGGGACTGTTAGCCCGATGTGCCTTTGCTGGGTCTCAATATATGTGCTCCAGTGGATTTTGAGAAATTAACGTTTTAATAAATGTATATATCTGTGACAGCGTCCTGGATAGCGCATCAGTTCGCGTACTTATCGCGTAACGGAGCTTTGCGAAGCGAAGCTGATTGGCTCTCCGGTGTCTGTCAACATTCTAAACAGTCCGTAGCGGCCGCCATTTTGTCTCTCGGTAGGATCGAGAGACAAGAGGAGGCCAAAACGAAGGGGGAAATAAAGGAAATGGGGCAAGGTAGACCCCTTCTGACCCCCTAGGATTGATGAGGGGGATATTAAAGTGCCCCGCGGGTCCCAAAAAAAAATAAAAAAAAATTTTCGTGGGGTGCGCCCGGTTCGCGTACCCGAAAGCGGTCTGGGGAGCATACTATAAGGAAACAAGAATGATTGACTTTTAACTTATTGTATGTTTATTGATTGTCTATAATTTAATAAACGCCGTCTCCTTTGTAAATATCTTGCCTGTTGTTATAGAAGTTATTGTGGTATATGGAATTCATACCATAGTCTGTCTGGAAAGCCGAAACAACATGGTGGCAGGAGATGATAAAGAGATGTTAAATACACATTGGGGATTATATAGTGGGAGAAAGGAAGTAACTATGAACAAAGCTAGTATGTAACACCAAAACGTTGCACAGTATATTTTAAGTCTGACTTCACGTTATAATGCATTTGCTATAGTTTTCAATATACATATAAAAATAAATAATGTGTCAAACAATTTTTGAATTAAGAAATTAAAATTTATTTTTCATTTTGTTTTTAAAAATTTAAAAGAAAATCTAAAAAATCTTGATCATTTTTTTCTTCATTTTTCAGTAGAAAATCTACTGCATCTACACATTGCACAAGTTCATTGTTTATTGTGTCGTCATAGAAATCCATGTCAACTTCTGTCTCCATTTTTTTTTCTGTTTCAGTTTTCATGTTGTTTTGTTGTTCTTCCATTTTTTCCATTTTCAATTCTGAAAAATGAATTTTAAAAAAATATATCAGTACAGATAGGGCACTGTTGGGTTTCAGTACAGATAGGCAGTTTGGTTAATTAAAAAGTGTTTTTTCTTTGGGCAGTGTATGGTATCAAATTGGAAGTAGAAATATGAAGAAAATTATCAAATAAACTCTTAGTCAATTCTGAATTATACTATAGAAGTCTAACTCTATCCTTAACTCAGGGCTGGCGCTAGGCATGGGCAGCGTGGGCTGCCGCTCATGGTCTCGCACTCAGCCCACCAGCATGGTGCCACGCACTGGTGATGTGTCCTTTTGTTTTCCTGGAGATATATCATAAAGAAAGGTGTCGCCTGCAATTAAGGTCCATTGGAGGGGGCCCCCTCTTTGGGCCTCCCATGGATGGTGTCAGGAGGTATAGGGGAGGGAGAAGGAGACGCTCCCTCAATTGCAAGGAGAACATTCACAGACACTGAGGGGGCCCCATTGTCCAGCATTTTTGCGCACCCACAGTTTTAACTTTTAGACCACAATCAATTCTCACACCTATGAAGGTGTGAGAAATGCGTGTGGAGTAAAAGTTAAAACTGTAGGGGCGTCAAAATGCTGGACAATGGGGCCCCCTCAGTGTCTGTGAATGTTCTCCTTGCAAGGGGCCACTTATGTAAATTGGAGGGGGCGTCGCGCACGTTCCTTTTTAGCCCAGTGCCTCGCAAATCGTAGGACTGGCCCTGCCATAACTAAAACAGAGAAGTCTATTTTTTTCTATAAGTATTACAGAGTGCTAGAATGTAACTGTCAGAAAATGTTTTTCTAATTAGCTTTCAGTACAGAACATACTTCAGTTTTATAAATAATATCTTACCTTTTAAAAATAAATTGAAGTTATCAGTTGATTTTTTGTTGTTATGCACTTCACGAAGTAGTAGTCAAAATGGGTGTGTTTCTCTCTCTGTGTATATATATATATTCAGGTACATAACCAATGAAATGCCATGATATAATAGTAGAAATTGAAAGTAATCTTTTAATTGGTTGTCATTTCCAACACTTTCGATATGTTTTGTGAAGTAATTTACCTCAGGGATTTTAGAGAGTTCTACATGCTAAATGGTTAAATGGTATTCCAACAATATTTGTGAAAATGGTAGGGATTGGTATGTAGTATGAGCTAATGTTTAATTGGTGAAAGTGTCTCCAGTTGTTTTTCTGTAAATTACTTTCCCACCTTTTTTGAGCGAGTGCTTGTCAGTGTGTTTCCCGGTACGCGAACTTGCAGCGTTACGGGAGTCCTCCATTTTGTGTTTCGGTAGAATTGAGATACACGATGGAGGGTAAATAATGTTCAGAATGGGTAGATTGGGGTAGTTTAGACATATCCTGTCTCCCTAAGTTTTCTGAGGGTGGCTCAGGAGGCTCATATATGTCGTTAAAAAAAAATTGTTTTTTATCGCGTGGTTAGCTGCTGGTACGCGAACTAGTTAGCGTACCGGGAAGCGAATATAGGTGAAAATAAGTGAAAAAAGGTACATTCGAAATTTCAAAAGAGTACACTAAGTTAAGGTAGCTCTGAAAAGAGCTTTTGGGTTTTGTGTATGTTCTAGAAACTTATAAGTAGGAACCAATACACATTCTTAAATTTAGTATGAAAACTTTGTTCCCCTCATCTGAGAAATGCACGCCATCTCCTCTGTAGATATCTTGCATGTAGTAACGCAAGTTATTGTTGTAGATGCAGCCCATTCCATGGTCCCTCATGTAAGCCGAAACAGACTTATTTACATGCTTCCTCGTTTTTTCTATTTGTGGACAAAATTGATTGGACCACCTCCATTTTTGTCTTTGGCATATATTGGAATATACTAAGGCAGTTTGAGGAAAAAGTGTCATCAAATGCTCAAAGGTGTCTTTTAGGAGCATTTCCAGACCTCCCCAGTCAAAGTGCCTAAATCGTTTCCGCCACAGTGCACTATTATGAGGTCAGGGTTTGGCAAATGTAAAAAGGTTTTCACCAATGGTATCAATTGGTGACATTTCAATCCTCTTCGGCCAATCCATTTAATTTCCACATTTTGTAAATTGAGGTTGTGTAAATTTCTGTTATCAGCATACCTGTGAGCCCAGTGGATGTAGCTATGTCCAAGAATCCAGACTGAAAACATGGCTAGAGGAGTTTTTGCTGCAGTCAGATGAAGTGTGGGAATGAAATGGCAGTTGAAATAGTGAAGTTTGTAATGAAAAAAACTGTGGAGTTTAAGTGCAAATGATTCATTAGCAGTGATTGGTGTATTTCCATTGCTGAAAACAGAAAGTTAGGGTGCATGGATGTGTTCTTTGAAAGATGTAATTTGAATGGTTAATAAAAAATGATGTTATGAAAGATTTCAGTGGATTAGCAGGTGTACTGAGAGTTCAGAGTTCATTTGAAACATTGTTGTGTGAACTTGTGAACATGAGAGGTCTGGCAGGCGGTAGTTGCTATGGAAAAGAGGTAGAAAGGGCAGAGGGGGGAAGGGTGTTGATTTGAAAATAGTGAGGGAAGAGTTTTGATTGGCTGACATGAGAGATATGTGTGATGAATATCAGCGTTTCAGTGCCTTTGTTGGTTCCAGCCTCTGGAGTGCATACCTTTAATTCTGCTAAAGAATAATTGGTGTGTTTCTGAGTCTGTTTTGAATTTCAAAAATAATTTGTAAAGGTGAGTTATCGTTTATATATTTTAGATAAAGACTAGTATGCTTTTTTGCGTAAATAAGAATGTCAGCTGTGTATTTAAAATGATGTTTTGCGTCAAGTGTTTTGCATTCTGCTTTCAAAGGTGATTTTGGATTCTTTTACCAATTGTAATTGTAGATAATGTAAATTATTAGTACTGACAAGGTGTGTATGTACATAGGAGCTGTGATGTGTTTTCAAATTATGTTCAGAAAATCGTTTTTAAGGAAAAGGCATGATTAAAAAAATTATGAGAAACTATGTACTTGTGATGTGACTCCTGCAATGCGTCGCTTTTGCGGAACAGATATATGATGCATTTGTGTTGGTATTGTTACGGTGTATATGTAAAAAATGACGCATAAGTGTTGCACGGGCATTGTAAATACTCTCCTATGTGTGCTTAGCAATTTCAAGTCACTTCCCCCGGGTTCAAGGGCCTTGTGAATACGTCCCCATGTGTGTCTGGTCATTTGAAGTCACTTTCCCCGTAGTGCAAGGCCCTTGTAAATACGCCCCCTTATGTGCCTGAAAAACTTTCATTTTGATTGTTTGAGTTACATAGCCATGTTAAAAGTTATTGAAAAAAGGTGCAAGTTCCTTAAAAAAACTTTTTCATGTGTATTAGGGCATCTTAAGTCTGTTCCGCATGAATGTTGGTGTATTATTGTTTTACATAAAAGGTTTAAAAACTTTTTTTGAAATCAAATGCATGCATACTTAGGGCTCGATGTAGGTGGTCGTTTCAGGCCATTTACCGACCGGTTACGGACGATTTCGGCCGTTTCCGACCGGTAAATGGCCAATCGGTATGTAGGGGCCTAAATCCAAGGCCACATGTAGGTAAATCTACATTTACAGAATCGGAAAAATTATCGGTTCGGTAAAATACCGAATCCGTAATTTTACCGATTCTTTAAATTTCCTATGTAGGGGGGACTCTTCTGAGTCTCAAAGGCCTTAACGAATCGGTATTTTAGCATGAAATCCAACTTCATGGTGAAATACCGATTTCGGTGTGCATGCACATGTGTGCATGCACACCTATGTCATGTGAAAGGCAGACCTGTCCTTAGGGCAGGTATGCCTGCCACATGACACCTGTGCCTGTTTTGAGGGTGCCAGAGGGTGTCAAAGTGACACCCCCTGCACCCTTGTGAATTCTTTAATTACCGATTCGGTAAATACCGAATCGGTAATGCCTAATAATTGTAATTGTAGATAATGTAAAGTATTAGTACTGATAAGGTGTGTATGTACATAGGAGCTGTGCTGTGTTTTCAAATTATGACCAGAAGAGTCCTACCTACATATGGGTGGCTTTAAATCGGTATATTTATCGATGTTTTATTTTACCGAATCGGTAAAATAACCGATTCGGTAATTTTACCGATTCGGTAATATATTGCCCCTTACATGACAAACTTTGTTATCTGGTCGGTAACGGCCGAAAATACCGTTTTTCGGTCGTTACCGACCGACCTACATCTGGCCCTTAAAGTCTTAGAGACAGATTTATGATGGTTGTGCGTCTCTTTTGTGCTGTTGGTGCGTCACTTTTGTAATGCAGGAGAGATTTACAAGAAGCACCATGTTGCAAAACAGCAGCCGCGGGTCGAGGAGGGAGTTACGGTGGGGCAGGTATGCGGGGAGGGGGAGGGCCAGGGTGGAGGGACGTAAACACTGGCATATGGATTATTGCAGGTAAGTACACAATTTAATGTGTGTAAAGTTTTATGTGGGCTTTTTTTTGCAGGGTGGGTAGTCATTTGCATGAAAGCCCTGTAATACTATCACTATCACAGTAAAATTAAAAAAAAATTAATGAATCATCTTTATAGCGTTGCTGAATCAAATTCTTACTGTTGATTTACTGTTTGGTATTAGTGGTTAATAGCATTTTTTATTATATTTTACCACAGATTCAACTGCAGATTATTGAGAAATTAGACCATGCCATCTAAAGATAGAATCCAAAAGTCTACGAAACGTCAAAGACAGCAGATTACTACATTTTTGCAGCAGTCCTCTACATTTAAATCACCTCAACGCACGAAGAAAACTTCGGGTAAGCGAACAAAATCATTTCTTAGAAACATTTGTAGAAACAAAAGTATAACTACAGAACAAGTTTTAGTGCCGAAAAAGAGAGCCAATTTAAATGGAAAGGAAAGGCCCATCAAAAAAGTTTCTGCTACAGCTGGAGATAACTCTGTGCATGGCAGTAGAAGGGAAAATGTATTCAGGGACATTCGTAGGCGAATGTTCCGCAACAGGGTAATTGTCAATTTGCTAAAACAATTCAAGAAAGGCCAACAGAAGGCGGCATTTTATAAGAAAAAGAAAAATGTAGAGAAAATTATTGATCAGGCTTTCGAAATTAAGCGAAAGTTATTTATTTTGGTAATTAATAGAATTAGGAAACTAAACAAGGTAATCTATGTTTTCAAATCTAATAGTAGATGGAAGAGAGAAGTAAATTGAAGTAATTTTTGTGATGTTTTCTCAGGAGAATGGATGCATAGTTCAAATAGTGAGGCATTTTTTAATGAGGAGAGTTATTTTCAGGACAATGATTTGGTGCATGCAGTTGACACCAGTGGTCGAGCTTATGAGGTGAAAGACGGTCAACCGGTTGAAAAAGAAATACTTGTGTCTGCAGATGCAGAAGAGGCGTTAAGTGGTGAGGTTTTAGGGAGATGTCCTAAGGGACCAGTGTACACCTGGAAGTGTAGTTCTATTTGCAGTGTGCGACAGGATTCCATCAATTTGCTTTGTGATTTTATACGGACATTTCATAAGAAAAGTGTAAAGCAAAAAATAAAGATGTTGCAAGAATTAGATCCTTGCAGAGTGAGACAAGTGACAGGTTTGCGTGGTCATTCACTGGCTTGTCTTTCCAGGAGAGTATGCCAGAGTGTATTTCATCATTTCAGGATGCTAGCAGTGCATCATAATAAAGTGAGGAAATTAGTGAGAATGTTGTATTATGCTAAGAGTCCGGCAATTATGCTTAAACAATTAAGCAGTGCTCTTTTGCATGGTTCTGAAGTAGATGTGAAGAATATTTGTCAAGAAATTGAGTTCTGTTACTTTGCTGGTAAAGAGAACAATGTTGATATTGAACCACTAGAAGAAGGTAATGTGGAAGACAGTGTACAGATTTTCAGTACAGATAAGTTTCATAAGGATATTTCCACGTTTATGGTGAAATCAAGTGAGAGGCCTAATTTTACTTGTGTGTGTTGTCGACGGACTTATTATAAGAATCAGACTAAGTTAGTGGATATATATGCAAAAGGTGATATGGAAAACAATAGTGAATGGAAGGATTTTGCCACATACTTGATGGTAGAAAATTGTTTTGATTTGGGAGCGGACCAACGTATGTGTACTTATTGTTTTAACAAATTAAACCAAAACCAGATGCCTGCTAGGGCGGTTCATAATAATCTGGAATTGGTAGAGATTCCTTCTGAATTGAAGGATTTAAATACTTATGAATCTATTTTGATTCAAAGTGTGCATCTCTTTCAAGCTATTGTAAGAATGGAGCCAAAGACAGGGAAGTTGCCTCCATCAGATTTACAGAGAGGATTAAAGGGAAGAGTTGTTTATTTGCCTCTAGATTTGAACAAAAACATTAACACAATTGGAGTAGAGAAAGTGGAAGAGGAACCTCTAGTTATCATAGTTAATGGTGTTCCGACAAAGAGTAAGAAAATATGGCAAGATTTAGTGGATGTTAGGAAAGTCAAAAATGCAACATTGTATTTAAAAAAAAATAATAAGTACTATAAGAATGTATATGTTGCAGAAGAGGAAGTAAGTGAGGAAGAGGATAGCGATTTGTGTCCTGGTCAAATTGAAAAAGTAGAAGCCTCTATAAAGGAAGAAATTTATGAACATTATAGTGTTCATCCTTTGCATTCCAAGGAAGCTATGGGGAATGCTATTGAGTTGTTTCAAATGAAACAAGCCAAAGGGAGTCCCATTAGTGTTTGGGAGGAAAGTTTGGAAGCTCGGTGTTTCCCACAGCTATTTCCCACAGGTCGAGGAGGACGATATGATGAGCGACCTGTTCAAATTCCTGCTTCAGAATACCGGACTTTACGATTGTATGCAGAAGATACTAGGTTTCGACAATGCATTCCCTATTTGTTTCATCTCCTGTTTGAAAGCGATCTGTCAGGACTGTCATATGCAGTGAACCACATCTTGAAAAGTGGTATACAGATGCGAAACATCTCGGCAAGGGACTTTATGGATAAAGTCAATGTCCAAGACAGTATTTTGGATTCTCACCTAATTAATCTCATGGCGTGTCAGCGTGGTACTAATGAGTACTGGTACCGTCGTCATGGTGATTTAAAATGTATGCTGAGGAACTTAGGAACTCCAACATGGTTCCTCACTCTCAGCTGTGCTGAGTATAGCTGGGAAGACTTACTTGAATTTCTACGAGAGGCAAATGGAAACATTGAAAATATTGAATTCAAGACACCCGGAGAACTGTGCTCTTTAAATCCAGTGAATGTATGCAGGTACTTCAATCATAGATTTGAAGCTATGATGTCTTTCATCATGAATAAGAAGAATCCACCTCTTGGAGAGGTGTTGGATTTTTTCTGGAGAAAGGAGTACCAAGCAAGAGGTGCTCCTCATATACATATGCTGCTATGGATCAAGGATGCACCTAAATTTGGAACAGATCCGGATGACTTAGTGATGAGTTTCATAGAACAGTATTCTATGTGTGCTGTTCCAAACGCAAAGGAGAAGAAAAGCCTAAGAGAACAAGTTCTACGTTTCAAAAGCCATCGTTTTGGAAAGTACTGTCGTCGTAAATTCAGAAACAAGGACAAGTTCTACACCAAATGTCGTTTCAACTTTCCACGACCGGTGATTTCTAAAGGAAGAGTAAACAGTTTGATGTCTTCACTGCGACATAATGTGACGAGGAAATCACCCAAAAACACATACAATTTGAAAAGAAACGAAGAGTCCAAGTACATCAACGACTACAACCCTGTGATTTTGTCCATGTGGAATGCTAACATGGATATACAGTTTGTGGCTGACAACTGTATGGCTGTGGCTCGGTATGTGACATCTTACATCACCAAAAAAGAAAAGACAGAATTAAAGGATATGTGGGAGGATATTTCCCATGAAAAGAGCCTCAGCAAGAAGTTGTACAGTTTCAGTTTGAAGATGTTGTTGCATCGAGAAATCGGAGCTTACGAATGATCTGACCGCTTGTCTTCAGCAAGTCTCTATGCCAAATCCAGGAGTATCGTTTGGGCGAGTCTTGGTCCTGCTGCAACGCGAAATCGAGTTCTAAAACCTGTCCGGGAAATTGAGTATTTGGCGGAAAGGGAGCCAAACAGTACCGACATTTTGAAGAGCCACATGTTGGATACATATTATCCAAATCGAAGCAGTCACCTGGAGAATGCTTGTCTGTATGATGTTCTTCAAAATTACGTTTTCAAAAGGAACATCAAAGAAGATATCGATAAAGGAGTGTATGCTGTAATTGGAAGTGAAGGATGTCTGGTCAAGCAAAAAAAATGTCAATTGATAAATCATCGAAAATTGGATTGTGAATCTTCCGAAAGAAAAGAGTTTTTCTATTTAGCTCTTTTGCAACTTTTCAAGCCTTGGCGTGCAGAAGAGGAACTGCTTGGGGATTTTCTCTGTTACGAAGACTCCTTCAATGCAGCCAAGGAGTCCATAGAATGTCCTGTTTTTCCCAAATATCTACAAATGTTGAATGCAGAAATTGAGCAGGAAGCAACAATTGCAGCCGAGATTGCTAGAGACAGTTCTCAGGACAGTCAGAGTTCTGTTTCATTGAGTCAGGATCCACTAGGAGAACCAGTTATCGAAAATGAAGCTGCCACTGCCATGATCGAAGTGGAAAGAGCCATGGCACATGCTCAGAAAGATGCAGTTAACTTAGAAGAATTGGAAAGACAACTCAACGTTGAGCAGAGGAAAATATATGACGAAGTTACCAGCCAAATTGAGCATGGATTAAGTCATGAGAAGGAAGAGTGCTCATGTACGTCGTTGAAGCCTGTTTGACTGTACGTGAGTGGAGAAGCAGGAACTGAAAAAAGTTTCCTCATTAAAGCAATTTCATGTTATCTGCAGAAAAGGACTGAATCATCGCTGTCTTGTTTTGTGACCGCTCCAACTGGACTGGCAGCTCATAACATTAAAGGGATTACTTTGCATCGGTTACTGATGCTGCCAGTGGAGCATGATACCAAATTACAATACCACAATTTATCTGGAGATGCTTGTTGTGAAGTATCTAGAGTCCTGAAGAAGATGAAACTTCTTATCATTGACGAAGTAAGCATGGTTTCAAATGTCATGCTTGCTTTTGTGCATTTGAGAATGCAGGAAGTTCTTAAAACAGAGTATGATGTGTTATTCGGTGGCAAACACATCATTGTTTTTGGTGATCTTCTGCAGCTGACACCAGTGAAAGGACAACCAGTGTTTAAACTGCTTACACATGAAGATACCAAGAAGTGCCTAGGGAGCATTGGCAACGTTAACATATGGATAAACTTCAGTTATTCTGAGCTGCGTGAAAATATGCGTCAGGCGAAGGATGAAGATTACAAGAATATTCTACAAGATGTTAGAATCGGGAAAGTGACTGAGCGTGGTAAAGAAGCTTTACATGCACGCTTACTGTCAAATTTATATCCAGAAAAAGACGTTTTGCCAGAGGATATTTTTCAGAAAATTACTGAGAAGAAATCTGGAATATGTTTGATGCCAACTCTTGCAGAATGTTCCATCTTCAACAACAAAATGTTGAATTTAGAAAAACAAGACATTGTAAAACTTGAAGCTATTGACAAAATAGAGCATATGGGAGCAACAATTATTTTGTCAGAGAATTTGAAATCTAAATTGGATTCATTAGAGAAGACTATATCTAAAACTGCGGGTTTTGAAAAGACTTTGAATGTATGCTTAAATTGCCGAATCATTTTGAGAAGGAATTTACATGTTGAAAGAGGTCTGGTAAATGGATCAATGGGTAATGTTGTTGATTTTGAGAGATACAGAAGTAGAGATGGAATTGAATTTTTAAAAATTAAATTTGATGGCATTGAGGAAGTACAGCTAATTGGTCGTTGCTCTGCTAGGTTTTTGCTTGTTAAAGACTTATATGTTCGCCGTAAGCAGTTTCCTGTTTGCTTGGCATATGCGGTGACAATCCATAAATCGCAAGGTTTAAGTGTAGACACTGCTTTGGTGAATATTGGCAGTTCTGTGTTCAAGGAGGGTATGGCTTATGTAGCATTGTCACGAGTCAGAACTTTATCGGGATTGTACTTGATTGACTGTGATGTCACAAACATTTGTGCGGATCTAGATTGTGTTAAGGAATACAATAGGTTAAGAAGAGAGTATGCACCACATTTGCCTGAATATCCTTTGTCTGAGAAACTTGTGGTAGGCCGGAAACGAAGAAATATCAGTAATAGTAGGGAGGTTGATGCAAAAAGACCAAAAGTCGATGAACCCAAAAGTGGAAGCAGGAATAAAATGAATTCTGTTGAAAATGTTGTTGCTTTTAAATTTGAAAATAGTTCTGGTGTCAACTGCTATGCTAATGTAGTTGTTAATGTTCTCTTTTCACTAGAGACTTTCAAAGAACAGATTGTGATCAATTCGGAACAAAGTTTATGCTGTTTGTTGAATTCTGTGTTAGAGAAATGTAGTGCTGATAAAACGAGAGTAGAAAGTGTGTCTGAAATTCGTTTTCTGTTAGACGAATGTTCAGGTCAAACAGAATTCTCTGAAAATATTCAGCAGGATTGTCAGGAGTTTTTAATGTATATGCTTGATGTATTGCAGGATGAAGGTGTAGATGTAGATTATCTATTTGGCCTTTCTTATCAATGGCAACATGACTGCGAGAACTGTAGGCTATCAAGTACTAATAGTGTAGACTCAGAAAGATTTATATATTTAACATTGCCTGACAGTAAATCAGTATCCTTCAATAAGCTAGTAAAGGCAGCCGATCAAAATATGGAGTGCAGCCAATGTAAGTCTGGAATGCTGTCCACGTTAATTTTACGAAGTTATGGCCAGTATGTCATTTTAATGTTCCAACGATGTAGGCCTGATGGAACTAAATTCACAACTTTAATTAATAATTTTGTGGCTTCGCAGTTGTCGATATCAGGAAGGACTTTTAAAACTACTGCAATTATATATCATAATGGTCCTTCAACTAATTCAGGACATTATACAGCTTATTTGAAATCTGGAAACGGTTGGTCATTCTGCAATGATTCTGTTTTAACTTTCGAAAAAAGATTGCCTTTCCACCTTCAAAATTCTTACCTGGTGTTCTTAAAACCAACATTTTAGGAAAAAAAGCTCAGTTCAGAGGAATTTCAAGATGTTCTAATGGCTCCTACTCTATATGGCCTTGTGGATAATTGTAGTACAGAGCGAAAACTGTTTGTTTTTATAAGCAAAGTCAAGTAGCAGATCAAAATAAGGAGTAGAGGAAATGTAAGTCTGCAATGCTGTCCACATTATTTATGGAAACTTATGGATGAAATGTCATTTTACAATTTCAACTACATAAACTGGAAGAAAATAAGTTGTCCAGTCTAATTAAGAATGTTTTGGCTACATAGTCATCGATTTCAGGAAGAACATTTGCAACTGCAGCTATTATATAATATACTGGTCCTTTGACAACATCTGGATATTACACAGCTTATTTAAAATTTATAAAATGGCTAGTCTTTCAGCAAACATTACTAATTGACTATGAAGCAATGTTGCCTTTTGACTTGTTTTTTGAAGTCAGAATTTAGGGTAGGTAATTGGACTAGAATGATTCTAGGTGTTGCTGTAATTTAGTGTGCTGTTTCAAATTGCTTTGTATGTCTCAGTTTTCTTAAAACAATTGAGTTTATCTTTCAGAAAGTGGCGGGCAGAAAATAGTAACAGCACAACAGAGTATAAGCTGTTCATAGGATATCCTTTGACGTCATAGAAAGTAAGTTACTTTGGAGAAGTTCCTATTTCTACTTATTTATATTATTTGGGTTTTTTAAACACAATCATTTTGATTGTGTTTTTTTTCCCCGCTGTTATATGATGAATACCTTCAACTCACTGTTTTCAGTGAAATTTGATATTTTCTGATAACAGCAAAAATAAACCATTAAATATGTTTAATTAATTTTCTACTTTGAATTGTGATTTCTAATATATATATGGATTGGTGTGGCTCACTGGTTAGAGGTGGTAGACCCGGAAGCAGAGGTCAGCCCGGGACCAGGGTTCAATTCCTGACGTGGCAGGGTCTTGGGCCATCATCAGCGGTCTCGATAATTCTCGCCTCAGTGCCTATTCCAACCATGGGTCCCACTCAGCAACTCTGGGCAATAGCTTGCTTAATCTCTACTAACGGACCCATCAGCGCCGGGGATGCCTGGCTTCACCTTGGGGATGCCCAGGAGGGATCATCTCTCAGGGAAAGCCAGGATGGGTTCCCCAGCGGTATACAGCGCTGGGACGCCTCTTTGCTGGGGCAGCTCTGCGCTTTACAAGTATACCACATTTAACATTTAACATTCATTTTGTCTCATGCTCACACTTTTTTTACCACCTTCTATTAATTTAAATTTTTTTGTTCTTTCTTACACAGATTAAAAGTATAAAAAAGATAATTTAGTACGGTAATGACAATTAAAAGGTAAGTGTTTAGTACTCTTTACATTACATGTCTATCAGATTTAACTTTTATTAGTTCCACTGCTTCTTTTCTTTAACCCTTAGTTTCTTGTCTTTGCTACTTCCTTCATTTCTTTTTCTTTTACTTTCTTATACTACTCTTTTCACTTCTTCTATCAGTCCCTCTTTCAACAGTAACTGTGTGTTACTCCCTCTATTTGTCTTTCTTTTCACATTACTCTCTGTTTATTTATTCGTCTTTTTTAAAAAAATATTTTTTTTAGTTCGCTCCCGGTTCGCGTACCCGAACGCTAACCGGGAAGCGAATCAAAAGAAATAGAGGATGCTAGAGTGCTAAACATTCTAGCAATTTTTTTAAAAAGGGAAGGTAGTTCTGAAAAGAACTTTTTTTATTCTTTTTGATGTTTTATATTTTTTTGTGTTTTTTTGAGGAAGGGGAAACAAAAATGATTCACTTCAAAGGGCTCAACAGGAGCAACAAAAAAAAAATTACTTTCTTGGACGTTTTGGACATTGATGATTTTCAAATGATGTATTTATTAAAGTAATACTCATCTCTCCGCATGAAATTAATTTTCCACATGCTAGACATGTAAATCTCATCTGCCCAAAGTTCTTTTGGAGATTTGGGACCGTTTCTCTTGCCTCTGACTCACTTATTGCTAAGTCATTGGTGGATATTTTAGCCGGTCGGGGGTTGTCCATCAGATCTCGAAGTTGTGCTTTAGAATAATTAAGAGGGTGCCACCTCTCCATGTGCCGATGCATGGTATGATTACCATAGCTATATTATTTTCGGTCCCTCTTGAGAGTTTTTTTTTGCAGATGAGGCAGGTAACGTATCTGGCATTAACTTTCTTTTCATGAAAAGGATGAGAAAAAAATTGCCAGATAAAATTCACTTTGATATGGGACGTTCTTGGCATTTCTTTCAGAAAGCCACTTGTCCCTTGCTCCTGTTCCTCGTCTTCCTCTTCTTCTTCTTCCTGGTTGAAGATGACCTGGCTAGTCGATCCTCTCTTCTTTGGTGGTGGTGGAGGTGGTGGAGATCCACCAGCTGCAGCTAATACAAATGCCATGTCTTAGCAAACAAAAACAGGTCTTTCTCTCATAAAAATGAAAGTCGGAGTGAGGAAAAAAGGTGGGACTTTCATCATTTGGGAAAAGAAAATGTTCTAGACCAATGAAAAGTGTTTATTTTACGTCATATGATCAAGTGTTCCATCATTAGGAAACTAAAAGTAAAATGAACCAATGAAAAGTTTTATAAACAAGTCACATGACCTGTTATGCTTACGTTCCGCGTTCCGCGCTGCGCCTCGGATCGATTCCGAGCCTTTACGTTTCGCGCCTTGGTTCGCGTTCCAGAATGCTTCCAGGTGCGCTAATGCAGAACGTCTTAAGGGACATTACGTAGTAACGCAATATGTTGCGTTTACGGGACGAATCGCAATGTGCCTTTCTAACGCGGTATTTGCACTAATGGAACGTTTACCGTTTCGCGGATCGGCAGCGAAACAAGAAAAAATAATTTAAACTATAATATAAATTGAATTTAAAAAATATAATACAAATATATATGAAATGTATTTGTGAATTAGAATAAGAACATATGTTACAGCTATAGATATTTGCTATTAAAAAACCATTGAAATTCACTGAAAAAACCATAGGTTATAGACCATATATAGTTAGGAATTAGCATTTACAAAACCTTGAAAATTCACTGAAAAAACCATAGGTTATAGACCATATATAGTTAGGGATTAGCTTTTACAAAACCTTATTTTACTCGCATAAAACCATTGAAATTCGCATATATAGTTAGTTGCGCTAACTATATATCGCGCACCCGCAATCCACTGCTGATGATGTCACGTATTACATCATTCATGACATGGTCAGTGACATCACTGATGACATAACTGATGACACCCTCTGACACTCCTCTTCCTCTGTGTCCGATTGTCCAGGCCGGACCCAGGCTATCACCTAGCCCTGCGGATGTAGTTTATGGCCCCAGCTGTAGAGTATCCAGACATGCCAACCCTCCCGATTCAGGCGTGAGACTACTGATTTCAGTGCTAGTCTTTCGCTTCCCGATTCCTGCAAGGAAAAACCCGGGGGCATATTACCAACAACTAGCGATAATTTTTGTCTCTAACTTGTTTAGAGACAAAAATTATCGTTGCACATCGGCGAATTTTATCGCACATAAACCTTGCTATTAGCAAGGTTTATCGCAAATGCGATAAAAAACGGCCGCAATGCATGAATATTGTTGAAAAGTCAGCGATATTCATGCATTATCCAGCAAATGCTCTTAGCCATGTTATCCACTTCCCATTGGATAACATGGCTAAAACTGCTCAGGGCAGGTGTTAGGTTTTGGAGATATTCGCGCTTAGCGCGAATATCTCCAAAAGTTGGTAATAGGAGATAGCGATGGTTAGGGACTATTTCCAGTCGCTAAAATCTTGGCACGCCCACTTTGCATGTCATTAGTGATAAATATCACTGATATGCAAAGCGGGGCTCAAGATGGTCGCTATCTCCTTTTAGCTGTCACTAACTGGTGTTAGCGACAGCTTGGTAATAGGGAGATAATTTTATCTCTTTTTTTTTGGCTTTTAAAGCCAAAAAAGCGGAAATAAACCCCCTTGATAATATGCCCCATGATTTCTCGGGGGTTTCAGCTGACAGGGCTTGGTATTGTGTTACGTGCTAATTCTTCCAGGAAACGTCAGAGGGTCGAAGCAGGGGTTATAGAAGGGGTGATAAACCATTTAAGCCTCATGAACAAGCGCATGGTCTTTTAAAGATTTGTGAAGTACTCGGGGCGGCGGTGTGTGTGTGCCCTCTTTCAGGAGCGGGCGGGGGGGCACTGCCAGCAACTTGCCAGGCCAGGCAGTGTTCAACACGTGCATCACCCTTTCTCTGCCTGCTATTGCGCTCCATGCTTCGGAAAGGTAAGAAAAAGAACGTGCATTTGAGTTTGAAATGTCCGATCTGGTAGCAGTACACTTGCAAAGCCCACACATGACAATAACCCGATTCAAGGCCCCATTCACCCGATTTTTTAAAGATATATAGCACTCCAACAAAGTTAGATTTTAAAACTTTATTAACTTTTAAATATAACGAACGCAACAAAAACTGTAAATATATTTAACCATTTTTTGAAATTAACCAGAACTATAACGATAACAACAACAACAACAACAACAATATTATAACTTTTATGCCTAAATTACACAAACATTTAGGTAATCTGCTAAAGGGGGGAGTCGCCATTTCTTTACAATAATCAATAATGAAAAATCCACATCAATAGGGTTGTCCGTTTTCTCGATGCAGCACTATAGTGCAACATAGACAGCACCTGGGGTGTCAAGAGTGAACAGGTCTTTCTTTGTTCCTTAAGATGTTATCTGTGTCAACCTCTTCCGAGAATGCTGATGCGTTAGGGATTTCCTTGTGACAGCTGCTTCATAGACAGACGATATCTTTGTTAAGTCATTAGTGTTAAGTGTGTCTGAAACTACAGTGCCCTTCTGTTTTACTTTCCACAGACACTACAGAGTTTTGTGTGTTGTTCTTCTGAGCGACAATTATTCCAGAGGTTTCAGGTTTACTTGTTTTGTCCTGCAGTGAGTTAACAGCTTTAGAGACTTCATGTTTATTTGCTATGTCCTGCTGTTCGTCAACTGCTTCAGAGACGTCAGCCTCATTTGTTATGTTTGACTAGATCCTGGACCTTGCCCGGCCGCGCCCAAAATGGCGCCGGTGTAAATGGGACTCGTAACTGCTTGTTGTGTACTGGTTGCCCAACCTTGATATCACGAGATACATATGCAGTTTTGAAGCACATGGCGGAGGCTCGTCTACTGTAGTGGGGCGCCCCTTTATCGTTTCAGTCGCCATTCCGCCCGCTTTTGCTACACTGTGCATTTTCCGCCATTCAGCTGTTTACCGCCCGCTCTTACGGCTACAGCGTCTCGCTCACCATGTAGTTGAGTTGCTCCCACTCTTGCTGTGCAGCGATAGGCGGCTTCCACAGGACTCTTAAAATGGCGGCCGGCTCTTCGGATTTGGGCCTGGTCCAGTAAAATGGCCCTGGGACACCTTGGAACTCGGACGCTTGTCTGCCAGGGCTTGGGTTCCATTCTCGAAAGCGTCCCCTCAGCCTTGAAGATTGTACAAAAGTCTTGGGGGCCGTCGACTCCCGCAGGCTTCCGGTGGGGAGCGGCTGCCATGATTGCTTGCGAAATGGCCATGACGGAGCTACGAGATAGTGGTGCTCTCATGGTGACGCCAGCTTCAGTCTGAAACATCCAGAAACAAGGTGGGGCTTTCATCGTTTGGGAAAAAAAATGTTTTAATCCAATGAAAAGTGTTATTTTTAGGTCACATGACCTAGTCTTACATCATTAGGAAAAGAAAAGTAAAATGAACCAATGAAAAGTTTTATTAACAAGTCACATGACCTGTTATGCTTACGTTACGCGCTGCGCGCTCTGGATCGTTTCCGGGAAGCTGCGCCTTGCGCACCGGAGCACTTCCGGGTGCGCTAACGCGTCGCGTCATATGACGCATTACGCGACAATGCAGGTCCAGAATATAGTCAAAATGTCTCCACCAACCACCGGTCGGAATACAACCGCTTTCAGCAGTCCAAAAAGTTCGGTTAAATCTTAAGAGCGGGAGCAACTCAACTACATGGTGAGCGAGACGTTGTAGTCGCAAGAGCGGGCGGTAAACAGCTGAATGGCGGAAGAGGCACAGAGTACCAAAAGCGGGCGGAATGGCAACTAAAACGGTAAAGGGGCGCCTCACGACAGCGTGTCTTCAGGTCAAACGGATTGTGGGACAAGGTCCAGAATGGAAGATTCTTCAAAAGGGAAAAAATTCCGCCGGACCCCGGGAGCCGGCCGCCTATGCCGGGGGCGATCTCAGGCCTCACCAGGGCAACACGACTTGGGGAGGGGGCAGGAGCCAAGCGCCCCCTCTCAGTCCGCGCCATCTCACCGCCCCTCGGGGGCCTCCGTCAAGCGGTTTAGGGAGGCACCGTATCACATTGTTTTCCAATGCAGTCAGGTCCACAAATGGACCCCACTTACTTTGAATAGTGAAGCTGCAGCAGGTGCAAATAAGGTTTAAACAGTGTTACAAGAGCTGCTTAGAACTCTGAAGTATGGCACTCAACAACCAGGACTTATGCCATTTGTGTAAGGCAGTGACATGGAAGCAACTCAGGGACAAAAAGCATGAACGAACATTCACGTATGAAAATCTTATTTGGGGAAGGGGTAGAATCCAAACGCCCCCTGCCAGTTCGCGCCACTACACCGTATGTGGAAAATCTGAAGCCATCGTTCTACAAACTCTCAATGCTTGCTATCAGTGCATGAGTTTCATGCTCGATCGATTGAGCTAGCCGGATCGGGCAATAAAAAGTATAAAATAGTTATGTAAATAGTTATTTAATAAAATGTTTTACTCTGTTTCTTTGCTGGTGTGTTGTGTATATTTATAATATTTGCATAGGGTTTGTCGTTATTTTGGGCGGTGTGGGTGGCGGAGTCGAGCTGTCTTGCAGCCCTCATGGTGTGGAGCTCAGTTCATTTCACTATTTTCGTATTTCTCATGAAGGGTTGTTCCTAATGTTTGTATTTTACCGAGGTCAAAAAGAGATCGAATTAGTGGTCTACTGATTTTGCTCGATTACTTTTATTTTTTTACACGATTTTTCACTATCTGCAAAGACTAAACAGAGTATTGCGACTTTGTGCTTGTTTGTAAATAGAGAATGATCCAAAGAGAACCAATTGTAAAACAGTAAATGCTTGGATAATAATCAATCAAATGGAGAGACAAGCAAGTACGACGGATTACAACAGGGGTAAAGGTCTGCGTTAACTACCGTTCACTATCTGCAAAGAGAGAGTACTACTAAGAGAAAAGAGGGGAGTGGGGGGGGAGCGTTCAAAGCACATCAGCGTGCATAAATACGAAACGTTTTTACCTATCACGTACTTGACATTTGACAGCTTCTGATATTTGCTATTAAAAAACCAATGAAATTCACAGAAAAAACCATAGGTTATAGTGGATATATAGTTAGGAATTTGCATTTACAAAACCTTGAAAATTCAATGAAAAAACCATTGGTTTTAGGCCATATATAGTTAGGGATTTGCATTTACAAAACCTTATTTTACTCACACAAAACCATTGAAATTTCATATATAGTTAGTTCCACTAACTATATATCGCGCACCCGCAATCCACTGCTGATGATGTCACATATTACATCATTCATGACATGGTTAGTGACATCACTGATGACATCACTGATGACATCTCAAATGACATCACTGATGACATCACTGATAACATGTCATTTGACATGACTGATCACATCACTGATGATATCATTCATGTGATAATACCATGAACCTCTTCAGACTCTAATATAACCTTAGATACAATCAGTGTAAACAGACAGTCACAGACTGTCACTCATCCATGGAGTTACTCACACACCTAGTCAGTTATGCCAAAAATCAATCACACTTCCATTTTCTCAACTATACAGTTATACACACCTTACTTATTCAAACATATACTAACACATATTTACTTTACTCTCTTATACAATCTCTGATACATGTTCACAATGATCCATACAGCCACTCACACATTCACTGGCTCTTATGCACAGTTATTTATATATGTCACCTCTCACATGTACTGTGTTTTACATATGTACTTACTTTGACATGTAGCACTGAGATATCCATTCACTCACTAATACACTTATGCACAGTCAACCGCCCATACAGCTGTTTCCACATGCACTTTTCAATCTATACATATAGTGAATCAACTACTCACACATCTATGTACAGAGTCACACACCTCCCAGCCACCCATACACACACACTCAGTTTCCCATACAAATACTTGGACAACCAATCATTAACCCATACAGTTACTCATATAGCTACTGATCAACATATGGAGCAGTTTGTAGAACAACAGATATAATGATGCACAAATTAAAACAGTTTAGTCACTAACCCATGCACTCAGTGAGACACATTTAATCACTCACTCAATCAGTCAGTCATGCACCTAGTAAATCCTTCATCCAGACACTTATATATCCACTCATTCTTCAATATGTAAAACATATTTTAACTTTACAGAAACATACAGTCACTGGATGTTGTAATCAGTGATGTCATCAGTGATGTCATTTGAGATGTCATCAGTGATGTCATCAGTGATGTCACTAACCATGTCATGAATGATGTAATATGTGACATCATCAGCAGTGGTTTGCGGGTGCGCGATATATAGTTAGTGGAACTAACTATATATGAAATTTCAATGGTTTTGTGTGAGTAAAATAAGGTTTTGTAAATGCAAATCCCTAACTATATATGGCCTAAAACCAATGGTTTTTTCATTGAATTTATATATATTCAGACAAAAAGCATGAACGAACATTCACGTATGAAAATCTTATTTGGGGAAGGGGTAGAATCCAAGTACTCTCTTATACAATCTCTGATACATGTTCACAATGATCCATACAGCCACTCACACATTCACTGGCTCTTATGCACAGTTATTTATATATATATATATATATATATATATATATATATATATATCCGGTCAATGTACCGGAGCCAAGTACGTACTCCGGTACGATATTGATCTAGTTTTCGGACAGTAAGTTCTTCCCACCAACCTAAGTAAATCCCAGCAAAACTAGGGGCAAAATAAGTGCCCATAGAAGTGCCAAATAGTTGGTGGTAGATGGCACCATTGAACAGGAAGTAGTTCTGAGTAAGGCATGTGTAGATCATGTCTAACAACATCTCAGTATGGAAAAGGTATGATACTGATCTTGTGCCAAGGAAGTGTCTGCATGCTTTTATACCCAATTCATGGGGGATATTGGTTTAGAGGCTGTTGACATCTAATGTCATGAGCAAACAGCCTGAGTTGACAGTGACATTAGATATTTTCTCTAAAAAATCACCTGAGTCTTTCAAATACGATCCATTTGTGGACCTGACTGCATTGGAAAACAATGTGATACGGTGCCTCCCTAAACCGCTTGACGGAGGCCCCCGAGGGGCGGTGAGATGGCGCGGACTGAGAGGGGGCGCTTGACTCCTGCCCCCTCCCCAAGTCGTGTTGCCCTGGTGAGGCCTGAGATCGCCCCCGGCATAGGCGGCCGGCTCCCGGGGTCCGGCGGAATTTTTTCCCTTTTGAAGAATCTTCCATTCTGGACCTTGTCCCACAATCCGTTTGACCTGAAGACACGCTGTCGTGAGGCGCCCCTTTACCGTTTTAGTTGCCATTCCGCCCGCTTTTGGTACTCTGTGCCTCTTCCGCCATTCAGCTGTTTACCGCCCGCTCTTGCGACTACAACGTCTCGCTCACCATGTAGTTGAGTTGCTCCCGCTCTTAAGATTTAACCGAACTTTTTGGACTGCTGAAAGCGGTTGTATTCCGACCGCTGGTTGGTGGAGACATTTTGACTATATTCTGGACCTGCATTGTCGCGTAATGCGTCATATGACGCGACGCGTTAGCGCACCCGGAAGTGCTCCGGTGCGCAAGGCGCAGCTTCCCGGAAACGATCCAGAGCGCGCCGCGCAGCGCGTAACGTAAGCATAACAGGTCATGTGACTTGTTAATAAAACTTTTCATTGGTTCATTTTACTTTTCTTTTCCTAATGATGTAAGACTAGGTCATGTGACCTAAAAATAACACTTTTCATTGGATTAAAATTTTTTTTTTCCCAAACGATGAAAGCCCCACCTTGTTTCTGGATGTTTCAGACTGAAGCTGGCGTCACCATGAGAGCACCACCATCTCGTAGCTCCGTCATGGCCATTTCGCAAGCAATCATGGCAGCCGCTCCCCACCGGAAGCCTGCGGGAGTCGACGGCCCCCAAGACTTTTGTACAATCTTCAAGGCTGAGGGGACGCTTTCGAGAATGGAACCCAAGCCCTGGCAGACAAGCGTCCGAGTTCCAAGGTGTCCCAGGGCCATTTTACTGGACCAGGCCCAAATCCGAAGAGCCGGCCGCCATTTTAAGAGTCCTGTGGAAGCCGCCTATCGCTGCACAGCAAGAGTGGGAGCAACTCAACTACATGGTGAGCGAGACGCTGTAGCCGTAAGAGCGGGCGGTAAACAGCTGAATGGCGGAAAATGCACAGTGTAGCAAAAGCGGGCGGAATGGCGACTGAAACGATAAAGGGGCGCCCCACTACAGTAGACGAGCCTCCGCCATGTGCTTCAAAACTGCATATGTATCTCGTGATATCAAGGTTGGGCAACCAGTACACAACAAGCAGTTACGAGTCCCATTTACACCGGCGCCATTTTGGGCGCGGCGGGCAGGTCCAGGATCTAGTCAAACATAACAAATGAGGCTGACGTCTCTGAAGCAGTTGACGAACAGCAGGACATAGCAAATAAACATGAAGTCTCTAAAGCTGTTAACTCACTGCAGGACAAAACAAGTAAACCTGAAACCTCTGGAATAATTGTCGCTCAGAAGAACAACACACAAAACTCTGTAGTGTCTGTGGAAAGTAAAACAGAAGGGCACTGTAGTTTCAGACACACTTAACACTAATGACTTAACAAAGATATCGTCTGTCTATGAAGCAGCTGTCACAAGGAAATCCCTAACGCATCAGCATTCTCGGAAGAGGTTGACACAGATAACATCTTAAGGAACAAAGAAAGACCTGTTCACTCTTGACACCCCAGGTGCTGTCTATGTTGCACTATAGTGCTGCATCGAGAAAACGGACAACCCTATTGATGTGGATTTTTCATTATTGATTATTGTAAAGAAATGGCGACTCCCCCCTTTAGCAGATTACCTAAATGTTTGTGTAATTTAGGCATAAAAGTTATAATATTGTTGTTGTTGTTATCGTTATAGTTCTGGTTAATTTCAAAAAATGGTTAAATATATTTACAGTTTTTGTTGCGTTCGTTATATTTAAAAGTTAATAAAGTTTTAAAATCTAACTTTGTTGGAGTGCTATATATCTTTAAAAAATCGGGTGAATGGGGCCTTGAATCGGGTTATTGTCATGTGTGGGCTTTGCAAGTGTACTGCTACAAGATCGGACATTTCAAACTCAAATGCACGTTCTTTTTCTTACCTTTCCGAAGCATGGAGCGCAATAGCAGGCAGAGAAAGGGTGATGCACGTGTTGAACACTGCCTGGCCTGGCAAGTTGCTGGCAGTGCCCCCCCGCCCGCTCCTGAAAGAGGACACACACACACCGCCGCCCGAGTACTTCACAAATCTTTAAAAGACCATGCGCTTGTTCATGAGGCTTAAATGGTTTATCACCCCTTCTATAACCCCTGCATCGACCCTCTGACGTTTCCTGGAAGAATTAGCACGTAACACAATACCAAGCCCTGTCAGCTGAAACCCCCGAGAAATCATGGGGCATATTATCAAGGGGGTTTATTTCCGCTTTTTTGGCTTTAAAAGCCAAAAAAAAAGAGATAAAATTATCTCCCTATTACCAAGCTGTCGCTAACACCAGTTAGTGACAGCTAAAAGGAGATAGCGACCATCTTGAGCCCCGCTTTGCATATCAGTGATATTTATCACTAATGACATGCAAAATGGGCGTGCCAAGATTTTAGCGACTGGAAACAGTCCCTAACCATCGCTATCTCCTATTACCAACTTTTGGAGATATTCGCGCTAAGCGCGAATATCTCCAAAACCTAACACCTGCCCTGAGCAGTTTTAGCCATGTTATCCAATGGGAAGTGGATAACATGGCTAAGAGCATTTGCTGGATAATGCATGAATATCGCTGACTTTTCAACAATATTCATGCATTGCGGCCGTTTTTTATCGCATTTGCGATAAACCTTGCTAATAGCAAGGTTTATGTGCGATAAAATTCGCCGATGTGCAACGATAATTTTTGTCTCTAAACAAGTTAGAGACAAAAATTATCGCTAGTTGTTGGTAATATGCCCCCGGGTTTTTCCTTGCAGGAATCGGGAAGCGAAAGACTAGCACTGAAATCAGTAGTCTCACGCCTGAATCGGGAGGGTTGGCATGTCTGGATACTCTACAGCTGGGGCCATAAACTACATCCGCAGGGCTAGGTGATAGCCTGGGTCCGGCCTGGACAATCGGACACAGAGGAAGAGGAGTGTCAGAGGGTGCGTTAGTGAATAGGGTGAAAGGGAGGTGTCGGGCGGGCACAGGGTGTGATTCTCAGAGAAGAGCAGCGCAGATGGCGGGAAGTATATGGCCCATGCATGAGAGAGAGAGCGGGGGTGACCAGTGCGTGGGGGAGATGCTTGCGAGGGTGGGGAGCCATGCTGAGGATCGGCGACGTGCAGAGAGTGGCCCTGGTCAAGGCATCTAAAATGGCTGCCGTGCACGACAAAATTGTGGCATTGGACAAAAACGCAAGATGGCGCAGACAATGTTTATCAATAAGGATTCATTTATAACAAAATATTTACTCGCAGTGACAAAATGGTGGTCAACACTTCCTGATTTCCATCGAATCGAACGTTAACAAACGTCACGCAGCAAAAAAAAAAAAAAAGCTCACGCACAGAGCAGTTTTTAGACATGTTATCCAATGGAAGGTGGATAACATGGCTAAGAGCATTTGCAGGATAATGCATGAATATCGCTGACTTTTCAACGATATTCATGCATTGCGGCCGTTTTTTTATCGCATTTGCGATAAACCTTGCTAATAGCAAGGTTTATGTGCGATAAAATTCGCCGATGTGCAACGATAATTTTTGTCTCTAAACAAGTTAGAGACAAAAATTATCGCTAGTTGTTGGTAATATGCCCCCGGGTTTTTCCTTGCAGGAATCGGGAAGCGAAAGACTAGCACTGAAATCAGTAGTCTCACGCCTGAATCGGGAGGGTTGGCATGTCTGGATACTCTACAGCTGGGGCCATAAACTACATCCGCAGGGCTAGGTGATAGCCTGGGTCGGGCCTGGACAATCGGACACAGAGGAAGAGGAGTGTCAGAGGGTGCGTTAGTGAATAGGGTGAAAGGGAGGTGTCGGGCGAGCACAGGGTGTGATTCTCAGAGAAGAGCAGCGCAGATGGGGGGAAGTATATGGCCCATGCATGAGAGAGAGAGCCGGGGTGACCAGTGCGTGGGGGAGATGCTTGCGAGGGTGGGGAGCCATGCTGAGGATCGGCGACGTGCAGAGAGTGGCCCTGGTCAAGGCATCTAAAATGGCTGCCGTGCACGACAAAATTGTGGCATTGGACAAAAACGCAAGATGGCGCAGACAATGTTTATCAATAAGGATTCATTTATAACAAAATATTTACTCGCAGTGACAAAATGGTGGTCAACACTTCCTGATTTCCATCGAATCGAACGTTAACAAACGTCACGCAGCAAAAAAAAAAAAAAAGCTCACGCACAGAGCAGTTTTTAGACATGTTATCCAATGGAAGGTGGATAACATGGCTAAGAGCATTTGCTGGATAATGCATGAATATCGCTGACTTTTCAGCGATATTCATGCATTGTGGCCGATGTGCGGCGATAATTTTTGTCTCTAAACAATTAAAACGAAGCACAAAATGGCGAATTCCTGTTTCGCTACCAGTTTGCGGCCCAGTTCGCGGCCCGTGAAGCGCTTCTACCGTGAAAAAATCATTTTTTTTTTATTTTCCCCACGGGACCCTTTAATAACCCCAACAACATTCCTAGGGGGTCAAGAGGGGTATACCTTGCCCCCTTTCAATAAATTCCCCCTTCGTTTTTCACCTCTTCTTCTCTCTCGATCCTACCGAGAGATAAGATGGCGGCCGCTCCGGACTGTTTAGAATGTTGACAGACACCGGAGACCCAATCAGCTTTCTGCGCGCAAAGTTCCGTTTCGCGAAAAGTAAGCGGACCGGATCGCTGCCCGGAGCGCTGTTACAGATATATATCTTGTTTTGAACGTTAATTTCTCAAAAACTACTGGAGCACATATATTGAGACCTAGCAAGGCACATCGGGCTAACAGTCCCTACAAGTTTGCCAAGTTTCGTGCAAATCCATTCAGCCGTTCGAGCTAAAAGTGAGTCCAACCGCCCTATGGAAAAATGAATGGGAAAAACGCGTTTTGGGACCCCCCTTTTTTCTCGGACCCCCCTTGACGAAACCCCCCCAAATTTTCAGGGGCTGCTCAGAAACAAAATGTGCCATTTTCCTGAAAATTTCAGCCGATTCCGTCCACAAACGCCAAAGTTATTAGACATAGAATTTTCAAAAATCCCATAGGGAATTAATCCTAACTATATATACCTACTGGCGACACGCCAGTAGGTAATATATATATATATATATATATATATATATATATATATATATATATATGAGACAACAAGGTTCTTTTAATTAAAGGAAAACACCGCACTCCAACAAGGTCGTATTCCAAGGATTTATTTTGTGCAATTATTCACCAGTTACCACCACCAATGCGTTTCAACCAGCAATAGGTCTTGCTCACGGTATGTGAGTCCATCATCTCTTTCTTTCTCATATAGCCTCCCATTCATGCCATTTAAGAAGCATTGTGGGATATGTAGTCTTTTAGCTCCATTTACCTTTTAGGGTGTTTTTTTGCGGCTGATTCATGCATCAGTTTTACTTTTTAACTTCTTCATCATATGTCCAGAGTTTTTGCCATTGTTAATTCCAATAATTTGTTATCATTTACATATTTTGTTCTTTTCAATTAACTTTATTGATGATGACAATTTTCTGAAATATTAAACTCTCAGTGAGTAAATTCTTTAGTTGTTAATATTCATTGGCATGCATGTCATTTTGTTAATGTATCTAGATGTATAGAGCTCAGTGCTCTCAGTGGGTATACTCTTTTATTCTTATTATTCATTGACATGTATGTCATTTTGTTATTATCTCTGATTATAGTGCTCTCTCTTTTATAGTTGTTATTGACAAAATTCTCTTTTCTTATGGCTTCTCTGGGATCCAAATTCTTTATTTCCTTACAGTTTCTCGACCTTCCTGGTTTGTCATAGATGACAGTACAGTTCTTCATCCCCGTTCATTTCGAAAGGGATTTTTGTCCTGAACCTTATTATCATGCGTGATTCCAATCTTCGCAGTTTCAAGGATCTATTTCCCCCTCGCTCATTCTTTGGTACAAGCCAAAATATTTGGTGTATTTTCTTTCTTTATCCTCAAGTATATGTTTTACAATGGCGTAATTTGTGTCTTCATTCTGTATTGCCCGCAGATGTTCCAGAATTCTCTTTTTCAAGGGGCATATGGTACTGCCTATGTACCAAAGCCCGCAGTAGCATACAATCACATATACCACATATATTGACTTGCACGTAATTCGGTCTGTAATTTTGAACGTTCTTCCCATGAAATCCTTCACCTCCTTCATATGAACTCCACATTTGCATGCTTTGCACTTATTACAATGCACAAATCCAGTTTGTTGACTCCGCAGCCATTTCCTTTTGTCATTCTTCATTGAAGTCAAATGATTATGTACCAATTTATCTCATATATATATATATATATATATATATATATATATATATATATATATATATATATATATATATATATATATATATATATATATATATATATATATATATTGCAACAGGTTTTCCCCGGTCCCGGGGAAGAATGGAGTCGCTGAAAAGACGGTTCTGAAACGCTTATATCAGTGAAAATTCAAAATTTATTTCCATCAATCCATGTGGGGGGTTTAAACAACAAAAAGGCAACCAACGCGTTTCGACAGCGTCCGCTGTCTTGATCACGGTCAGCTTGGTGTGTGAAGCTCACATTTTTATGAAACAAGCAAAACATTGAAGTTACACCCCCTCGGTCTCTGGGTCCCGCCCATCAGTTCTGGGTGTTCTGGGACTGGTAGTCTGTGGATTACCTTCATGGCACTGGTATAGTTATTTTAAACATTTTCAGCACAAACTAGGATTGATCTTTATCTCTACATTCAAAAAATCAAGCTTGCGAAATTCTTCGCCGAAAGAAAAAACAAACCTAAGATACTGAAGAATCAGCCTAAACCCACATCCACGCTTTTAGCAAAGGAATCAGAAGCATACTTGACCGTGCTAAACTTAAACGCACAAGAGGACCAGGAAATTAATTTAGAGACGGCCATACCACAGCTTGGAGCAGGAACCAGCGGCTTAAAAGCCAAATCCAAGTTTTACCCCCAACTGGCACCTGGAAAAAAAATAGATATGTTTCAGGAGGCAGTCATTAATGACTTATACAAAATCAACATGAAAAACCACGTCAGGGACAACCTATCCAAAAGTGAAAGAGAAGCCCTAACCTCACTACGAAACAACGAAACCTTTGAGATCAAAGCTGCTGACAAGGGAGGAAACATAGTGTTATGGGACCAAAAACTATATATTGCTGAAGCTATGGACCAACTGAGCAATTCATACTATTATGAAAAAACTGAAAAAAACCCAATGGATCAAATAAAGAGAGAACTGGACAGAAAAATAGAGCAATGGGAAAGAGATGAACTTCTGGACTTCGATGAGAAAAAGTACCTGACAATAGACTTCCCAAAGACAGCCACAATCTATTTCCTGCCCAAGATCTATAAGAACGCCACGAAACCACCAGGGAGACCGATCGTGTCGGCTAACGGTTCCTTGCTAGAACCTTTATCAAATTTCATAGACTTCTACCTGAATCCACATGTAAAACTTCTAAAGTCATATATAAAAGACACTACTGATTTTCTGTGCAATCTGAAACAAATAGAGTGGCAACCAGATTTCATCCTGATCACCATAGATGTGATCTCCTTGTATACAAACATAGACAATGATATGGGCCTCGAGGCATGCCAACGTGCTCTCCAGGAACGGAACATTTACTACCAACATCACAACAACATGCTACTTGAAACGATCAAATACCTGCTAAATAACAATGTATTCATGTTTGGGGAGACCCTGTATAAACAAAAGAATGGAGCCGCCATGGGCTTTTCCTTTAGCCCCAACTATGCTTGCACCGCCATGGGTTGGTGGGAGGAAACAATGGCATGGGACAAGAACCTGCAAACGTTCACACAACATATCAGAGTCTGGAAAAGATTCATAGACGATTTGTTCATTGTGTGGGACGGGGGAAAAGAGAAATTCTTGCAATACTTCCAAATACTAAATAGCAGCACACCAGGCATAAAATTCACCCACAACATCAGTCAAGATACAGCAGTTTTCCTGAACACGGAGGTGTACATAAAAAACAATAAAATTGAAACGACGTTGCATCGTAAAAGCACTGCAACAAATGCAACATTGGAGGCTACCAGCTTCCACCAGCAGTCTCTCATATCAAGTATTCCGTACGGGGAATTTTTACGTCTGAGGAGAATTTGCAGTGAAGAACAGGAGTGGCAGAAACAAAGTAAAACTGCCAAGCAGCGCTTCAGTAAAAGACGATACAACCAACGAGCCACAGAACTGTGTTGGGAAAGAGCCAATCAAACAGCAAGGGAAGATTGCTTAAAGCCGAAGGAAACCCAAATCCCAACACAAGAAGAACCAATCAGATTCATCACAGATTATAGTCAGGAAACCAAGCAAGTAAATCAGATACTAAAAAGGAATTGGAAGCTTTTACAGTTGGATCCAGTGATAGGAGAAAAAATGGGCAACCACCCTATAATGACATACAGGAGAGCTAAAAACCTCCAGGACCAATTGGTTCACAGTCACTTCCAAGCCTCCGGAAAAAAGAAGTCATGGTTGCAAACTAAGGGCTTTGTGAAAAGCTATAACTGTAAGATCTGCGAAATAGCAAAACCGACCACAGAAATACTCATGCCCAACAATAAAACCTGGAAAATCAAAGAATGCATCACATGTAACAGCAAAAACACGGTATACATGATTGAGTGCCCATGCAAGCTGAGATATATAGGCAGCACAATCTGCGAATTAAAAAAACGTATACTTGAGCATGTAAGGGCCACTGTACACAAGGACAGAAGCAACGCAGTTGCTAAACACATGGAACTGAACCATGAAGGAGACTGGAAAAAACTACGTTTTTGGGGCATTGAAACCTTGAGCCTCTCAGCAAGGGGTGGACACAATGAGAAAGATCTCCGACGTAAGGAATCAAAGCATATCTTGAGCTTCAGGACCATGACACCGTTTGGGCTCAATCAGTCAGAGGAACTGTACATACACCTTTAACAAAATTAAACTTATGAACCTTTCTGTAACCTCCCGCCGACCATGAACAATTTTAACTTGATTTCTCCCCTAATTAATTTTTCACCACCTTACCCATTTTTGCCACTTGATTCAAAGCTCACTTGTGAAACTGGCTGCTGTTCCACTGCATACTAACATGCCCACCAGAGGGCAGTATTTTTTTATAAAATAATGGAAGCCTGTTGGCTAGAACCCGAGTATGGGGACAAATGTGTTCTGCTTATAAACTGTATTGGTGGTTGTCTGACTGAATAATGTGACCAACATGAAATGCCATGACTCGCTAACACCGTATAAATCCCTGAGGGCATAGCACAATGTGCAGAATAACCTAGCCACAATGAAGGTAATCTGGCGACTACCAGTCCCATTAAGCACCACACGGTGTATCCACCCCAATAAAGCACCAAATTGCAGACTAAGCCCACTAGAGGGCGGTATTCTAGCACCATTAGGTTCCCTATGGTTTCCCCTCGTAAGAGTGCATTCACTATGGAATTGTTAATTAAAGCCAAAAAATGTTAAAATGTATAAAAGTGGACAGCATGCTACACTAAAATGAGGAAAGTTAATGGTAATGCATCCCCAGGCTTCTTGCTGGCTGAAAATGTTTAAAATAACTATACCAGTGCCATGAAGGTAATCCACAGACTACCAGTCCCAGAACACCAAGAACTGATGGGCGGGACCCAGAGACCGAGGGGGTGTAACTTCAATGTTTTGCTTGTTTCATAAAAATGTGAGCTTCACACACCAAGCTGACCGTGATCAAGACAGCGGACGCTGTCGAAACGCGTTGGTTGCCTTTTTGTTGTTTGAACCCCCCACATGGATTGATGGAAATAAATTTTGAATTTTCACTGATATAAGCGTTTCAGAACCGTCTTTTCAGCGACTCCATTCTTCCCCGGGACCGGGGAAAACCTGTTGCAATTGTCAGCGGTTGGCTCAACCGCAGGAGTAACGCGACCGAGGAAAAGAAGCGCCTAGCGAAGGGAAAGGGAGCCAAGCGGTGAACATATATATATATATATATATATATATATTTTCCTCTACTTGCTCTCAACTTCCACTTTGGTCAGGAAAAACAAGCATGGACCCAGGTATATCGTGCAGTATTTACTTTATTGCCAGTTCTGCCATGACGCGTTTTGGGCAATCCCGCCCGTGATCACATGAAAACTCATTGACATTTTGCTTTGCTTTTTAAAGTGCAAGTGCAATTGAGAATCCCATGGACATGGAAAACATACTTGTTTCTAACATATGGGTTGGTCACATAATAAAAACATAAATGTTGTAAAGTGGCCATAAATACCATATTCAGACGGATTCAGAGATATATATATATATATATATATATATATATATATATATATATATATATATATATATATATTACCTACTGGCTATCGCCAGTAGGTATATATAGTTAGGATTAATTCCCTATGGGATTTCTGAAAATTCTATGTCTAATAACTTTGGCGTTTGTGGACGGAATCGGCTGAAATTTTCAGGAAAATGGCACATTTTGTTTCTGAGCAGCCCCTGAAAATCTGGTGGGGTTTCGTCAAGGGGGGGCTTAGAAAAAAGGGGGGTCCCAAAACGCGTTTTTTACATTGAGTTTTCCATAGGGCGGTTGGACTCACTTTTAGCTCGAACGGCTGAATGGATTTGCACGAAACTTGGCAAAATTGTAGGGACTGTTAGCCCGATGTGCCTTTGCTAGGTCTCAATATATGTGCTTCAGTGGATTTTGGGAAATTAACGTTTAAATCAAGATATATATCTGTAACAGCGCTCCGGGCAGCGATCCGGTCCGCTTACTTTTCGCGTTTCGGAACTTTGCGCGCAGAAAGCTGATTGGCTCTCCGGTGTCTGTCAACATTCTAAACAGTCCGGAGCGGCCGCCATCTTGTCTCTCGGTAGGATCGAGAGAGAAGAAGAGGTGAAAAACGAAAGGGGAATTTAATGAAAGGGGGCAAGGTATCCCCCTCTTGACCCCCTAGGAATGTTGTTGGGGTTATTAAAGGGTCCCGTGGGGAAAAGAAAAAAAAATGATTTTTCACGGTAGAAGCGCTTCACGGGCCGCGAACTGGGCCGCAAACTGGTAGCGAAACGGGAATTCGCCATTTTGTGCTTCGTTAATTAAATTACTAGGTATAAGGGGGTGCGGGAGACGTATCCTAATCCCCTATGTTTCCTGAGGGTGGCTGAGGAGGCTGATATATGTTGATACATCTCTTCCAGCGGCTGTGCGTGAGCTTTTTTTTTTTTTGCTGCGTGACAGTCCGGAGCGGCCGCCATCTTGTCTCTCGGTAGGATCGAGAGAGAAGAAGAGGTGAAAAACTAAGGGGGAATTTAATGAAAGGGGGCAAGGTATCCCCCTCTTGACCCCCTAGGAATGTTGTTGGGGTTATTAAAGGGTCCCGTGGGGAAAAGAAAAAAAAAATGATTTTTCACAGTAGAAGCGCTTCACGGGCCGCGAACTGGGCCGCAAACTGGTAGCGAAACGGGAATTCGCCATTTTGTGCTTCGTTAATTAAATTACTAGGTATAAGGGGGTGCGGGAGACGTATCCTAATCCCCTATGTTTCCTGAGGGTGGCTGAGGAGGCTGATATATGTTGATACATCTCTTCCAGCGGCTGCGCCATCTTGCCTTTTTTCCAATGCCACAATTTTGTCGTGCACGGCAGCCATTTTAGATGCCAGGCTGGTCCCAGGCTATCACCTACCCCTGCCTATGTAGTTTATGGCCCCAGCTGTAGAGAATTCAGACATGCCAACCCTCCCGATTCAGGCGTGTGACTACTGATTTCAGTGCTAGTCTCCCGCCTCCCGATTTCTGCAAGCAAAAACCCGGGGGCATATTACGAACAACTAGCGATAATTTTTGTCTCTAACTTGTTTAGAGACAAAAATTATCGCCGCACATCGGCGATTTTTATCGCAGATAAACCTTGCTATTATCGCAGAAAAGTCAGCGATATTCATGTATTATCGAGCAAATGCTCTTAGCCATGTTATCCACCTCCCATTGGATAACATGGCTAAGAACTGCTCAGGGCAGGTGTTAGATTTTGGAGATATTCGCGCTTAGCGCGAATATCTCCAAAAGTTGGTAATAGAAGATAGCGATGTTAGGGACTGTTTCCAGTCGCTAACATCTTGGCACGCCACTTTGCATGTCATTAGTGATAAGTATCACTGACATGCAAAGCGGGGCCCAAGATGGTCGCTATCTCCTTTTAGCTGTCACTAACTGGTGTTAGCGACAGCTTGGTAATAGGGAGATAATTTTATCTCCGCTTTCATGGCTTTTAAAGCCAAAAAAGCGGAGATAAACCCCCTTGATAATATGCCCCACGATTCCTTGGGGGTTTCAGCTGACAGGGCTTGGTATTGTGTTACATGGTAATTTTTCCAGGAAACGTCAGAGGGTCGATGCAGGGGTTCTAGAACAGGTGATAAACCATTTAAGCCTCATGAACAAGCGCATGGTCTTTTAAAGATTTGTGAAGTACTCGGGCGGCGGTGTGTGTGTGCCCTCTTTCAGGAGCGGGCGGGGGGGCACTGCCAGCAACTTGCCAGGTCAGGTAGTGTTCAACACGTGCATCACCCTTTCTCTGCCTGCTATTGCGCTCCATGCTTCGGAAAGGTAAGAAAAAGAACGTGCATTTGAGTTTGAAATGTCCGATCCTGCAGCAGCACACTTTTAAAGCCCACACATGACAATAACCCGATTCAAGGCCCCATTCACCCGTTTTTAAAAAAATAGATAACACTCCAACAAAGTAAGATTATAAAACTTTATTAACTATTAACTATAACGAACGGAACAAAAACTAAAAACATTTAAACATTTTTCAACACAAAAAGCAACAATGGTTAGAAGCTGTCTTTTGTGCGAATAGTCCCAAGGCAGCACAACGTGCAGAGTTCTGGACGGCACCCAGGTGATGTCGCCTGGGTGCCGCACTGGTTTTGGGATCCTACAATGCAGCACAGAAAAACAGCGTGGGGCGTCCCGGGTGGTGCGGGGGGAGGCCTCGTCAGTAGCGGTCTGTTGTGCGAATAGTCCCAAGGCAGCAGAACGCGTTGAGATGTTGATGGGACTGTGTCCAGTGTCACATGGCTGACACAACATGTACGACAGGCACCCAGGTGATGTCCAGTAAACTGCCACACTGGTTTTGGTATCCTACAATGCTGCTCCGAAAATTGGTGTGCGGCGGCCCGGGGGTGGGGGAGGCGGCGTGAACGGGCCTCCCCAGGTGGCGGCCATCTAGCTGAGTTGCGCCCGCTCTTGCGGCTACAGCGTCTCGCTCACCATGTTGTTGAGTTGCTTCCACTCTTGCAGTGCAGCGATAGGCGGCTGCCACATGGCTCTTAAAATGGCGGACGGCTCCTCGGTTTTGGGCCTGGTCCACTGAAATGGCCCTGGAACACCTTGGAACTCGGACGCTTGCCTGCTAGGGCTTGGGCTCCATTCTCGAAAAGCGTCCCCTCAGCCGTGAAGATTCTACAAAAGTCTTGGGGGCCCCCGACTCCCGCAGGCTTCCGGTGGGGAGCGGCTGCCATGATTGCTCGCGGAATGACCACGACGGAGCCACGAGATGGTGGTGCTCTCATGCTGACGCCAGCTTCAGTCTGAATGATCCAGAAACAAGGTGGGGCTTTCATCGTTTGGGAAAAAAAAATGTTCTAAACCAATGAAAAGTGTTATTTTTAGGTCATATGACCAAGCCTTCCATCTTTAGGAAACCAAAAGTAAAATGAACCAATGAAAAGTTTTATAAACAAGTCACATGACCTGTTATGCGGCATAGGGCTACAAAAAGCGTAGAAAATCCGTTGGCACGTGAGGCGGCGTCAGTAGCGGACCGATGTGCGAATAGGCCGAAGGCAGCACAACGGGCCGAGATCCGGATGGTACCGAGGTGGTGTCCAGCAAATTGCCGCACTGGTGTGGCCATCCTACAATGCTGCGCCGAAAGACGGCGTGTCCAGCTGAGTTGCGGTCACTGTTGCGGTACAGTGACTCGAACGCGCCGAGATCCGGATGGCACCGAGGTGGTGTCCAGCAAATTGCCGCACTGGTGTGGCCATCCTACAATGCTGCGCCGAAAGACGGCGTGTCCAGCTGAATTGCGGTCACTGTTGCGGTACAGTGACTCGAACGCGCCGAGATCCGGATGGCACCGAGGTGGTGTCCAGCAAATTGCCGCACTGGTGTGGCCATCCTACAATGCTGCGCCGAAAGACGGCGTGTCCAGCTGAGTTGCGGTCACTGTTGCGGTACAGTGAGTCGAACGCGCCGAGATCTGGATGGCCCCGATGTTGTGTCCAGCAAGTTGCCGCACTGGTGTGGCCATCCTACAATGCTGCGCCGAAAGTCGGCGTGGGGTGCCCCGTTGGCTTATGAGGTGATGTCAGTAGTGGACCGATGTGTGAATAGGTCGGAACCAGCACAAGGCACCAAGATCCGAATGGCAAGTCCTGGATGTTGAGTGCCTCAGTTGAGAGTTCTGAGCAGTGCTTGTAAGACTATCTGAAGTTTATTATAAGAATCAGAGTAAGTTGAAGACTGTCTGAAGCTTATTTGCACCTTTTGCAGCTTCACTATTGCCCAAGGTGGTGTCCAGCGGAACTTTTTTCCTTTTCCTTTCTGCTTCTTTTCCTACAATCCGTTTCATCTGAAGACACGACCAGGTCCCTGAATGTGTGTAGGGGGACGCTATTGATTGAATGAAAATGGCGGCTTGACACAAAGCTGACTCAAGCGTTACTGTTGATGCTATACAGACAAAAATTGGTTTTCAGTTTGTACATTCTTCAGGTTTTTTTTTTCCATCCAAGTCTGATTGAGAGTTTGTAGAAAAATGGCTTCAGATTTTCCACATACTACTCTTCAACATTCTTCCTAAATGTAACAATGTGAAACTCACTAGGAGAACGGCTGTTTCTGTTTCCTTTCAAAATGCTGCCAACAATATTTTCTGAATGGAAGACACCATCTTGTAGCATAAAGGGCCGAAAGGGGTTCTGGTCTGGCCGATGGTTGGTGGAGACATTTTGACTATATCTTGGACCTGCCCGGCCTCGCCCAAAATGGCGCCGGTATAAATGGGACTCGTAACTCCTTGCCCGCAAATGTATATCTAGAAAATGTTATTGTAAGTGGCCCTGTCCTATTTTAATTACAAAATGTATGTCCACCGATTCCGCAACTGTTAGACACCTTAGTTCTTGCAACCTAATGGCCCGCTCGTTACGTTCCTCTACAGTGTAAATGTCTCCTCATCATATACGATTTCAGTTTGCTCCGTGGCCGGCCCACGTGGTTATAGGCCCGTATTTGTATACTGACATTTTCACAATAAAGGTTTTTAAAACAAAACACGGTAGTAGTATTTACATTGGTAAAGTTTTTACTTTTAGTCACTGTTTTCGAATCAGTAAAAGGCAAGTGAAATAAAGCAGTCCAATTACATGACGGATAAAAGGTATAATATGTAGGAACGCAGTAAAGATAAATGGTCAAGGGCAGTTGTGTTTTTCATGTCTGCAACATAAAGTGATCGATAAGAATCTGATAATCAGGCGTATCGGCGACTAAGACAGCAGGCCGAATCTCTTTTACTCAACGGCTCCGTCATGGAAGGAAGAAACGCCCTTTTTCTCGAAAAAGGAATATATTTTACTTGCAAGACAGTTGTAAATTTTCCGGGAAAGTACATTAGCCTGGAATATTATAACATATGTTTGAAAAAAAAATATTGTTCGAAAACAATAAAAAGCGTAATTTTTAGGTCATATGACCAAGCTTTTCATCATTAAATTAACAAAAGTAAAATGAACCAATGAAAAGTTTTATTAACAAGTCACATGACCTGTTATGCTTACGTTACGCGCTGCGCGCCGCGCCTCGGATCACTTCCGGGTGCGCTAACGCGGCGTGTCATATAACGCATTACGCGACAACGTAGGTCAAGAATATAGTCAAAATGTCTCCACCAACCAGCGTTCAGAACACAACCCCTTTCAGCAGTCCAAAAAGTTCTGTTAAATGACAACAGAGGGGACAGGCAACAAGAACCATCAGTCAAAGAGGGGAGGGCAAGTTCTTCTCTTCCGGGTCATGTTGGGGCGCTACCGGAACTGATCGAATTGGTAGTCTACAGTGTTTCTGGATGTTTCAGGCTAAAGCTGGCGTCAGCATGAGACCACTACCATCTCGTAGCTCCGTTGTGGCCATTCCACGAGCAATCATGGCAGCCGCTCCCCACCAGAAGCCTGCGGGAGTCGGAGGCCCCCAAGACTTTTGTAGAATCTTCACGGCTGAGGGGACGCTTTTCGAGAATGGGACCCAAGCCCTATCAGGGAAGCGTCCGAGTTCCAAGGTGTCCCAGGGCCATTTTAGTGGACCAGGCCCAAAACCGAAGAGCCGGCCGCCATTTTGAGAGTCCTGTGGCAGCCGCCTATCGCTGCACCGCAAGAGCGGGAGCGACTCAACTACATGATGAGCGAGACGCTGTAGTCGCAAGAGCGGGCGGTAAACAGCTGAATGGCGGAAGAGGCACAGTGTAGCAAAAGCGGGCGGAATGGCAACTAAAACGGTAAAGGGGCGCCCCACTACAGCTTGTCTTCAGGTCAAACGGATTGTGGGACAAGGTCCAGAATTGAAGAGTCATCAAAAGGCAAAAAGTTCCGCCGGACCCCGGGAGCCGGCCGCCTATGTCGGGGGCGATCTCAGGCTACACCAGTGCTATAAGACTTGGGGAGGGTGTCGGAGCCAAGCGTCTTCTCCGAGTCCATGGCCATCACACCGCCCCTCAGGGGCCTCCGTCAAGCTGTTTAGGAAGCTAACATATCACATTGTTTTCTAATGCAGTCAGGTCCACAAACGACACTCACTTACTTTGAGAATAGTGAAGCTGCAGTAGGTGGAAATAAGCTTCAGACAGTGTTACAAGCACTGCTCAGAACTCTTAACTATGGCACCCAACATCCAGAACTTATGCTATTTGAGAATGGCAGTGACATCGAAGCATCTCAGGGACCAAAACCATTAACGTACTTTCACGTATGAAAATCTTACTTGGGGAGGGGGCAGGAGCGAAGCGCCCCCTCCCAGTCAGCGCCACCACACCGTATGTTGAAAATTTGAAGCCATCGTTCTACAAAGTCAACCAAACTTGGATTGAAAAATGTAGAAAAATGTACAAACTGAAAACCAGTTTTGGTCTGCATAGCATCAGTAGCAACGCTTGAGTCAGCTTTGTGTCAAGCCGCCATTTTGATTCAACAAAGCACAGGCATTGAAAAAGGCTCAAATTCAGAACTCTAAACTATGGCACCCAACATCCAGGAGCTTGCCATCCGGATCTTGGAGCCTTGTGCTGCTTTTGATCTATTCACACATCGGTCCACTACTGACATCATCTTATAAACCAACGTATGTAAATAGTTTTTTAATAAAATGTTTTACCCTGTTTCTTTGCTGGTGTGTTGTCTATATTTTTAATATTTGCATAGGGTTTGTCGTTATTTTGTGCGGGATGGGTGATGGAGCCGAGCTGTCTTGCAGCCCTCATGGTGTGGAGCTCAGTTCATCTCACTATTTTCGTATTTCTCATGAAGGGTTGTTCCTAATATTTCTATTTTAGCGAGGTCAAAAAGAGATCCAATTAGTGGCCTACTGATTTTGCTCGATTACTTTTATTTTTTTTACACGATTTTTCACTATCTGCAAAGACTAAACAGAGTATTGCGACTTTGTGCTTGTTTGTAAATAGAGAATGATCCAAAGAGAACCAATTCTAAAACAGTAAATGCTTGGACAACAATCAATCAAATGGAGAGACAAGCAGGCACGACGGATTACAACGGGGGCAAAGGCTTGCGTTAACTACCGTTCACTATCTGCAAAGAGAGAGTACTACTAAGACAAAAGAGGGGAGAGGGGGGTGCAGCGTTCAAAGCACATCAGCGTGCATAAATACGAAAATGTTTTTATCTATCACGTACTTGACATTTTAAAGCTTTTCATATTTGCTATTAAAAAACCAATGAAATTCACAGAAAAAACCATAGGTTATAGTGGATATATAGTTAGGAATTTGCATTTACAAAACCTTGAAAATTCAATGAAAAAACCATTGGTTTTAGGCCATATATAGTTAGGGATTTGCATTTACAAAACCTTATTTTACTCGCATAAAACCATTGAAATTCCATATATAGTTATAAGCGCTAACTATATATCGCGCACCCGCAATCCACTGCTGATGATGTCACATATTACATCATTCATGACATGGTTAGTGACATCACTGATGACATCACTGATGACATCTCAAATGACATCACTGATGACATCACTGAAAACATCTCATTTGACATGACTGATAACATCACTGATGATATCATTCATGTGATAATACGATGAACCTCTTCAGACTCTAATATAACCTTAGATACAATCAGTGTAAACAGACACTCACAGACTGTCACTCATCCATGGAGTTACTCACACACCTAGTCAGTCATGCAAAGAATCAATCAAAATTTACTTATTCAAACATATACTAACACATATTTACTCTATTATACAATCCCTGATACAAGTTCACAATGATCCATACAGCCACTCACACATTCACTGGCTCTTATGCACAGTTATTTATATATGTCAACTCTCACATGTACTGTGTTTTACATATGTACTTACTTTGACATGTAGCACTGAGATATCCATTCACTCACCAATGCACTCATGCACACAGTCAACCGCCCATACAGCTGTTTCCACATGCACTTTTGAAACCATACATCTAGTGAATCAACTGCTCACACATCTATGCACAGAGTCATACACCTCCCAGCCACCTACACACACACTCAGTATCCCATACAAATACTTGGGCAACCAATCAATAACCCATATAGTTACTCATATAGCTACTTATCAACACATGCAACAGTTTACAGAACAACAGACATAATGATGCACAAATTAAGACAGTTTAGTCACTAACCCATGCACTCAGTGAGACACATTTAATCACTCACTCATACAGTCAGTCATGCACCTACTAAATCCTTCATCCAGACACTTATATATCCACTCATTCTTCAATATGTAAGAGATATTTTAACTTTACAGAAACATACAGTCACTGCATGTTGTCATCAGTGATGTCATCAGTGATGTCATTTGAGATGTCATCAGTGATGTCATCAGTGATGTCACTAACCATGTCATGAATGATGTAATATGTGACATCATCAGCAGTGGATTGCGGGTGCGCGATATATAGTTAGCGCTTATAACTATATATGGAATTTCAATGGTTTTATGCGAGTAAAATAAGGTTTTGTAAATGCAAATCCCTAACTATATATGGCCTAAAACCAATGGTTTTTTCATTGAATATATATATATATATATATATATATATATATATATATATATATATATATATATATATATATATATATATATATATATATATATCACAATCCACCTCCAGTGAAAACTGAAAGAAGGAGCCACAAGCGAGGACTGGAAGGAGAGGTTCTTTATTTGCTAGCAGGTGAGGCGTTATGCATTTCGGCGTGAGCCTTCCTCAGACGCCCCTGCTTAACTGAAAGTTCATACACCCAGCAGTTAAAGTCTCTGCAGCTCTTCCTAATTGATAGGAGCACGCCTCCCCCAACCATGTGATCGTTGGTTGTAGTGTAGAATAGCAAACACTACAACTCTCAGGATTCTTCATACCTGGGCTGAAAATACGTGGGGAAACCAAAGTGGAAATCTTGTGTTTTCAGGCGTCTGCAGCGCTCGGCGAGCTTCATTCAGTTTTTAAAAGCATAGGAACCCTCGAGTCCCCGCTGTACCGCTTCAACCTGCAGGGTACAGGTCCGCCAGGTCGTGGGTTGGTAACAAGGCACCAAACACCATCCGTGAAATCACAGATTGCCATTTGCGCAACGTCCCGTGCTTTCCTGCTTTGCTGTAGGTGGGCTGCCAAATGTCAATACCTTGACGAGATAATCTGCTTGCGCAGGCACCAGGATTAGGCAGCCAACTTTATGAAACGGGAGCTCCTTGACGTGTCTCTGGACGACACGAACAACATCACAATCCACCTCCAGTGAAAACTGAAAGAAGGAGCCACAAGCGAGGACTGGAAGGAGAGGTTCTTTATTTGCTAGCAGGTGAGGCGTTATGCATTTCGGCGTGAGCCTTCCTCATACGCCCCTGCTTAACTGAAAGTTCATACACCCAGCAGTTAAAGTCTCTGCAGCTCTTCCTAATTGATAGGAGCACGCCTTCCCCAACCATGTGATATATATATATATATATATAAATATAAATGCTTTAAATCACGTGGTTATTCACAGACTGTGCTTCAGCAAGCAAAAGGAAAAGTGTTATCAACTGACAGGCAGACACTCCTGACTGAGGGACAGAACAGAGTAAAGAAGGGTGGCAATGGCATAATAAGACTAATCACCAATTATTCGGTGGTAGCGAATAAGTTGAGAGCCATCATGGTAAGGAACTGGGGCATTTTAAAATCTGATGCTGTCATTGGCACGGATCTATCGGATCATCAAATGATAACCTTTAGAAAAACCAAGTCCCTAAAGGACAAGCTAGTACAGAGCCACCTGTCTAAAGAAAGATCTAAAACAGAACTACACGCCATGCATGGGTCATACCCATGCGGGAAATGCAAGGGGTGTAGTACAAGTCAGAGAGTGTTATCATATCAGGTACCTCACAAGGAAGCTAAGATCAAAATTCCCAAATTTATAACCTGCTCCACCACGTATGTAGTGTACTGCCTGAAATGTCTTTGCGGACACAGTTATGTAGGTAGTACAACAAAAGCAGTTAAGCTAAGGATATTAGAACACCAACGGGCCATCGCTAATAAGGACGAGAACTATCCGATGGCCCGTCATTTTGCCACGCACCATAGCAGCGATAGAACTCTTCTTAGCTTTTTTAGTCTAGACTGCATCCGACAAGATTCAAGAGGGGGTGTCTACAAACGGAAACTAAGACGTTTGGAGTCGAGGTACATCATTGAACTCCAAACAAAGTCACCTGGAGGGCTTAACGTGGGGGTAGAACTAACATCACATCTGTAATTATGATAAAAGAGAATAACTATGAGCTGTGTCGATACCAGAGTACTTTTTAAGAATGAATTAAAGAAACCAAGGTAGTAGAGGGTCAGGGGATTATATGAAATACAGTACAATGTACATTTTCATTTAGAAGCGAGAATATCTCCAAAAGCTAACACCTGCCCCTGAGCAGTTCTTAGCCATGTTATCCAATGGTAGGTGGATAACATGGCTAAGAGCATTAGCTCGGTAATGCATGAATATCACTTACTTTTCAGCCATATTCATGCATTTCGGCCGATTTTTATCGCTTAGGAGATAAACCTTGATAATAGCAAGGCTCCTAAGCGATAAAAATCGCCGCAGCTCGGCGATAAAAATATCGCCGCTAAACCAACATAGCGATAATTATCGCTAGTTGTCAGTAATATGCCCCACACTTTTTAAAATATGATCTCTAAAATCTAACCATAAATATCACATATACATAAATATCCTAAAATGCCCATTAAAATTTCATGTTTTAAGAGTGAATTCTAATTGCTACTGGAGGAGTTATAAATTCCTGTATCCCTTTCCAGAGTATCATATCTTACATATTTCTCTACATATTAACAACACAGTCAACAGATATTTTCATAAACATGTATTTGTTGTTTGGAATCGAATTGTAGAATGTGAGTTATCTCCAACAGCCTTAATAACCGCCTTAATTACAATTCTCTATCCCCTCCTCTTTTTTGCGGCGCTACGGCCTCCATGACAAAATATTTCAAATGTTTAGGGTCACTGTTATGGCTGATCCTAAAATGCCTTGCCATTGGATAGCTTTTATCTTTGTTATTGATGGCACGTATATGTTGAAGGATCCTCTTGTGTACTGCTAATTTGCTGCTGCCAATATATTTATGGTCGCAGCTACACGTTAAGACCTACACAGCATATTCTGACTTGCAAGTGAGATGTTGTCCTATGTTACACACCCTGCATTAAATGCAGTTATGTATGTTGTGGTAATAACTCCATATTGGCAAGCCTTGCAAACAGAAGGCTTATATAATTCTTTTCTCACAGAGAGCCAAGTGCATTTACCCTGCTCTTCTAGATTGCTCCTAATGAGTGACATCCCCATGCTGTTCGCCTTTCTAATAGTTACAGCTGGATTGAAAAGTATTAGCTTGCCAATCACAGGATCATCTCTCACGATTGGCCAATTGTGTCTCACAATTGCCCTAATCTGTTTTTCTTGTCGTGAGAAAGACAAAATCAATCTAGTGGGTTCCTCAATATCACCTTTATTGATGTTTCTCTCTCTCTCTGTATTTCAATAAATCAGCTCGTGCCAGTGTTTTAGGCTTGGCAATTGCAGCATCAATTATCCCAGTCCTGTATCCTATGGCTAGAAACCTATTACGACTTTCCCTTTGTTTGTTATGACAGTCGTCTTCATCACTGCATATTCGCCTAATGCGCAACATCTCCCCATAGGGAATACTTTTATGGAGATGGGGCGGATGTGCGCTAGAAGCATGCAGAAGAGTATTTCCTGCTGTAGGTTTCCTGAAAAAAAAAATATATATATATATATATGTGACCAAGCTCCTTTCTGGAGCGAAACGCGTCATGGACAGACTCTTGTCTTTTTATGCCAAATAAATTTATCACACTACTTGCACCTTGAGCTTGTGTGTTGGTCTGTAATTACAAGGAGTTTGTACATACATCTTGTATTTGGCGGTCAGGAATCTGCTGCATATATATATATATATATATATATATATGGCAAAGACATTCCCTCGTAAGAAGAAATCAGAGGTCAGAGGGGTGTCCAGGGTCAACCAAACAGCTTTATTCCGTCAGGTTACAGTGGCGGCGAATGCATTTCGGCAGTAGTGCCTTCCTCAGCGCCCTGCGCTGTAACGAGTCCATCACCAAAGTCTTGTTTCCTGCTCGTAAGTACCTGTCAACACTGGTGCCCCTCCCCTTAAAACGATAGGCACACCTTTGGTAGTTCAGGAAGGGGCAGGGAACTACCAATCCCAGAGTGCACTGTACCGGCGCTGCTGGGTCGGTTGCATGGGAGAGCGGGACAGACGGTAGGTCCGTGTTGACAAGCAGGAAAGAGGTGCGGGATTGCTCAGACCCCATCAGAAGTCCGCGTATATATACCAACAAATTTGTTCACAGTCCACAAGAACGACGTCCAGGCCACAAGTAGTATTCAAATCTGGATTTATTTCACAGCGCTACTCGACGCGTCTCGGGAATTGCCTTCCCTTTCTCACGAGTACCATAGTCTGTTTGCATCCATTATTTAAGGTGAATCACATGACTTCATTGAATGATAGACATAGCCAACAGACTACCAACACATCACATGTCTGGAGCTATATAATACATACTTTTTATCAGCAATGTGTGGCATAATGTTTATAAATCAGAAGGATAAATGAATTCATTTGTTGCATATAATTTTAGAACGGGCAGAATACATTGTAACAATTATACGATGTTCTCTCGAATACGACGGGGACGATCAACCCATTCGCATTATTTCTAACTTCCCGTTGGATTAAAGGGAAGGCTTTAAATCCTCGGTAAGGTTTCATGGCATTTCAAATCATATGCAAGAATTAACCACATTCTATAAGTTTAAACAATAAAATAAAACTGGATTGAGCTCTCCTTGAAAATACGTTCCGATCAGGGCTCGAACCCTTGGTAATGCCATTTGCTCATGTTCTCATTTGATCGTTCATTGCGTAGAGCTACAGCGTTCCCTTCTATAGCCCTGCTTTTTTCACCAAGTCCACATGTTCCACTGTGTATTGTGGATAATTGCGGTCTGTGTAAAAGAAACTCCTGTCTGTTGCGGTTCCGGTTTATTCGTATTTTACACAGATTGCTCGAGAATTTAGCCCAAGTGGGCCTTGAATTCACCTATTATTTAGTAGTTCATTTGTGGTCACATTCAAGTCTTGACTCTCACATAAGAAGACATCTTTCATTGTAAACTTGCCCAGCTTGCTCTTTGCAACACGATACATACTGCCACACACTTTCTGATCTTGGTTGGTGTATTTTCATACTCTCCCACATTGTTTGGTACCTGTGACAAAATAACAAAACACAGTGATTAAATAAACTACCAATACAGTGCCTTATATACATTCATACATATAAAACTTAAGATCAGAGGACAGTTTCAGCAGAAGTTATATATATCAACACACTTTTTATCGGTTTAGCCTAAATGCACACCCAGGCCTTCGTCGCAATTGTGCCCCGTGGGTTGTAACATATGATATTTGATTATGAATCTTGACTCCAGTCGTCTGAGTTCCTGAAGTCGGTTCCCGCCTCTTTCTCTTATTGGCACTTGGTCTAGTGCCATATAGGAGAGGAGGCTATTATTACTTTTGTGGTGGGACGCAAAGTGTCTAGCCATGGGATACTGCTTGTCTTGGTTCTTTATGGCTCTTAGATGCTGTAAGATCCTGTCTTTGACTGGTTTAATGGTACTGCCCACGTAGAATTTATTGCACGGGCATTTGAGTGCATACACCACATATTCTGTGTGGCAACTCAGGTGTTTAGTGGTTTTGAAAGGCTCACACAGTTGGGATAGTTTTATCTCTTTAACATTGTGGCTGAATTTGCACGCTTTACATTTGCCACAGACATAGAATCCCTGGACTGGATGGGTTCTCTTACGGTTGACTATCAGTGTCTGGCATACTTTGTCTTTGAGACACATGGGTTTCCTGTACGTAATTTGGGGGTAGTCCCTGATACTCTTTTGAATATCTTTGTCAGTCTGAAGGGTATTCCAATATTTATTGATTGCTCCTCTTACCTCTTTAGTTTGGGAGTGGCAGTCAGTAATGAATCTCACTCCTTCTTTTGTCTCTTCTTTTTCTTTACTAGAGGGTAGGACGGTGTCCCTTTCTGCCACTTTACGTACTGCATCAGCGATACATTTTTTGCTGTATCCTCTGGATTTAAATCTGTCACACATTATGTCTCTCTCCTTTTCGTAATCTAGTTGTCTTGTGCAATTTCTTTTGGCTCTGAGAAGTTCGCCAAAAGGAATTGAGTTAATCAGATTTCGGGGATGGCAGCTTTGTGCATGTAGGAGGCTGTTTCCCGCGGTCTCCTTTCTGTACAAAGTTGTCACTAACTTCCTTTCATCAATGCTGACTTTTAGGTCTAAAAAGTCAACAGTTCTTTCATCAATGTGGCTAGTAAATGACAGATTAAATTCATTTATGTTCAAGGCAGCCACAAATTCCTCTGCCTCATCTTTGGTACCATCCCAGATGACAAAAATGTCATCAATGTACCGGAGCCAAGTACGTACTCCGGTACGATATTGATCTAGTTTTCGGACAGTAAGTTCTTCCCACCAACCTAAGTAAATCCCAGCAAAACTAGGGGCAAAACAAGTGCCCATAGAAGTGCCAAGTAGTTGGTGGTAGATGGCACCATTGAACAGGAAGTAGTTCTGAGTAAGGCATGTGTAGATCATGTCTAACAACATCTCAGTATGGAAAAGGTATGATACTGATCTTGTGCCAAGGAAGTGTCTGCATGCTTTTATACCCAATTCATGGGGGATATTGGTGTAGAGGCTGTTGACATCTAATGTCATGAGCAAACAGCCTGAGTTGACAGTGACATTAGATATTTTCTCTAAAAAATCACCTGAGTCTTTCAAATACGATGGAAGGCCCTGCACTATTGGTTGTAGAAAATGGTCTACATATCGTGATGTGTTTTGCAGGTTACTGTTCCTAGAAGATACTATTGGCCTACCTGAGGGATTGGTAGGATCTTTGTGTAATTTAGGGAGTAAGTACAGTGCCGGTATTTTCGGGAATTTACAATTTAAAAAGTTAAACTCTTCAGTTTCTAAGAGTTCTTGATTCCTCCATTCACACAGTTTCTCATAGTATGCTTGATTCTTACTCTCATAAATTTTCTTATTACTTTTCTCATACTTAACCGTATCACCAAGTTGTTTCATACCTTCTTGTATATACATTTCTTTAGACATTACCACAATGTTACCCCCTTTGTCTGATTTTTTTATGACAATGTTGTGGTCACTGCTTAAACTCTCAATAGCTGATCTTTGTTTTTGAGTCAGATTACTTCTTCCCCATCTGTTGTTACTAGCCAGTTTTTTGAATTCTGTAATGACCCCCTTCTCAAACACATCAATTGCTTCATTGTTGATCATTGGCAAAAAAATAGATTTAGGTTTAAACCCACTCTTGCTACTTAGGTCTAGCCTGACATTTTCATTAATCAAATTTAAAGTGGGATTTTCAATAACATCTGGGTTTCCTTCTAGCTCATGCATTACTTGGATAATGTCAGCATCCCCAATTTGTAATGTACTTGGAGTCTCAGAGATAGTTCCCGGTTCACTGTTCAATCTGGTAGCGAACCATTTCCTCAGTCTGAGCTTCCTAGTAAATTGGAAAAGGTCTATGCGGCTCTGGGTGTAATTGAAGTTAGATGTGGGGCAAAATGATAACCCAAATGATAGTACCTCTATTTCCGCACTGTTGAGGCTCCTGTCGGAAAGGTTGATGACTGTCTTATTTTCTTTCATTTCAGCTTCTTTTGGCCCCTTGTTCTCGTTCCCACAGGGCTTGATGTGCTGGCATCTGTTAGATTTATTATTTTTCCGCCTCTGCCTCCTCTCCCTCGTCCTCTTGTTCCTCCGACGAAGGATTTGCTCTGGGATTCCTGTCTCCCTTTGGCCATGAGCGAAAACTCGTTTAAAATTTTGTCTTTTGGGCTAAGGAAGCCTGGCCCCATTTCAACTGGCTGGATAGTATCATCCTCATTTTCTTCAGTTTGCGCTCCTTCATTTACTTCAGATGTTTCCGCTGTGTTTGATGCTCCACCTGTTGCGTTGGCTTTCTTTGTTTCAGCCCTTAGGTGGTCATATTTTTTGGAAAAGGTGAGGACTTGGCCTCTCTCGTAATCCATGTGATCTCTTAGGAACTTCCTTTGTTTTTTCTCTTTGATTTCTTTTTCTAAGGTTTCTAATTTTTTCTCTATTTTGCTCATTTCTGTGTCAAATTCTTCTTTGCTACACAGTTTTGTCAGTTCATCTGTAATTTTTTGGATCTCCAATGCACATTTCTCACAGTCTTTGTTCGCATATTTAACCAAAAGTTTCAACATAATGGTCGAACACTCGTGGCTATTGGTGGCCCATTCATCCACTAGTTCGGGGTCAGGGTCATTAAAGGTTGGGGTAGTGTAGATTCTCAGTCCCCTTGGGACTCTGCCGACCTCTATGTATTTGGCCAGTGTGGTGGCCTCCCACCATTTGGTTTGTTCGAGTTTAAGGAGTTTCAACAACTTCAACCAGAGATCCTGTTTAGTTTTACTTTGTGTCCCACTCCCCATGCTTGGCGGTGTGCTGGCAGTGTGCTCTCCCGGTAAAACATCAAATATCTGCTTCGCTGCCTCGTTTCTTTTTGTGAACCTGGATGCTGCCATGATGTTTTTATCTTTTGTGATTCTATCGCGCACTATATAATTCAAATGCGCCCCAGTTATTCGATACCGTCCGTGCGTGTGTTCAGATCTTCACACAGCAGACGGACTTCCGCTTGCCTTTCCCTTATTTTGTTATGTCCCGCGGTTCCACCTCTCCGCTCACCTCTAAATGCAATGAAAGGGTTTTCGCGTCTCGTGGTGCTTTGATTTCCGCACTTGAACGTTACTTCTTTCGAATGTTGTTTCCGAGCGGGGTCCAAAGTTGCCCGCATGCAAGGCAGCACACTCCAGCAGATTGTCACGAGCATATTCTTCTCAGCAATTGTAAGGGTAAAAGTTACACACCGTCCTTCTGTGATTACAGTCCTCGTGTTGCATAATGAAGCCTGACGTGTTTCTGGGCTAATGCCCTCATCAGAGGCTTGACAGGAGATTCGTGGAGTGGACACGCCCACCTTATGTTTTTAGCGACCTCAATTGGGCTGCTTTCAGGTAAATAACTGCAAAGGCTTATGGGCCATGCAGTGTGTGTCCGCCACGATAATTTAACTGTCTTAGGTGCCCTGGATGGCCCCGAGGGACGGGTGAGCCATCGATCCCCTGCTGCTGGTCCACTTGGGTCTCGGGAGTCTCCGAGACTCATGGCCCCCTACAACAGGGGGTGGTGCGCGCCTTTTCGGCCGGGCCGCCGTGCACATTCTCAAAGCTCAAAAGTTGCTCCCAGGCAAGGCAGGACACTCCAGTAGCTTATCACTAGCATATTCCTCGCAGCAATTGTAAGGGTAAAAGCTACACTCCATCTTTCTGTGATTACAGTCCTCGTATCGCATAATAAAGCCTGATGCATTTCTGGGCTAATGCCCTCATCAGAAGCTCAACAGGAGATTCGTGGAGTGGACATGCCCACCTTATGTTTTTAACCTCCCTTAAATGGGCTGATTTCAGGTGAACAACCGCAAAGGCTTAAGGGCCATGCAGTGCGTGTCCGCCACGATAATTTAACTGTATTAGGTGCCCTGGATGGGACCCGAGGGGCGGGTGAGCCATCAATCCCCTGCTGCTGGTCCACTTGGGTCTCAGGAGTCTTCATTATGCGACAGGAGGACTGTAATCACAGAAGGACGGAGTGTAGCTTTTACCCTTACAATTGCTGAGAAGAATATGCTCGTGACAATCTGCTGGAGTGGGCTGCCTTACATGCGGGCAACTTTGGAGCTTTGAATTTTGAATATATATATATATATATATATATATATATATATATATATATATATATATATATATATATATATATATATATATATTACCTACTGGCGGTCGCCAGTAGGTAGTTATAGTTAGGATTTTTTTCAATGTTAAATCTCAAAATTCTATTTGGAATAACTTTGGCACCGGTTGACGAATCTGCCTGAAAATTTCATGAAAATGGCCTCGTCGAGCTCCGGTCCTTCCCTGAAAGTTTGGGGGGGATACAATAAGCGGGGGCCGAGATAAAAGGGGGGTCCCAAAACGCGTTTTCCCCATGTTAATTTCCATAGGGCGGTCGATTTCACTTTTAGCCCGAACGGCTGAATGGATTTACACCAAACTTGGCAAAATTGTAGGGACTGGTAGCCCGATGTGCCTTTGCTATGTCTCAAGATATGTGCTCCAGTGGATTTTGAGTAATTTAGGTTCCAAAAAATATATATATCTATAGCAGCGCACCGGTGCGCGCACCGGGGAGCGCTCCGGGCGCGTGACGCAAGGTGCGCATGGAAAGGTGATTGGCTCTCGGGTGCCTGTAAACATTCGAAACAGTCCAGAGCGGTCGCCATCTTGTGTCTCGGTAAAATCAAGACATAAGAGGTGGCTAAAACAAAGTGGGAACTGACCATAAGGCGTCAGGGATAGACCCCTTTGACCCCCTAGGTTTGATGTGGGGGCTATAAAAGGGCCCCGCGGGGCATTTAAAATATATTTTTTTTTTTCGTTTTGCGCGGGGGAAGCCCCCGGTGCGCGCACCGGGGAGCGGCCCGGGGAGCGTACTATGAGGAAAAAAGGTGACAGAGTTTTTAAAAAATGAAGTTTGGATTTAGAAATTGGAGGTAGTTCTAAAAAGAACTTTTTTTTTTCTTCTTTTTGTTGTTTTATATTTTTTTTGTGTTTTTTGAACTTTTTGAACTTTTTTTGGCTTTTCAAAACAGTTTTATATTTTTTTTGTATTTTTTTAGGGGGAGAAACAAAAAAGGGAATTGAAACTGGCTCAACTGGAGCAAAAAAACAAAAAACCCAAAAAATTACTTCTTTTTGGGGCACTTGTGATTATCACCTGCAAGGACGATGAGTTTCACACTTTGTTCCCCATAGGAGATAAGCTTGCCACAAGCAGTGCAAGTAATTTTAAAATCAGCAAATCTCGGCTGAATGCAAGGCATCACCTCGGATGTTTCTGGTTCCGAGGAAGTGGGTTGGTTTCTTTGGGAGGGGGTCCTTGATGAATGGGGGAGGTTACTGGCCAGTTCCCGGAACTCTGCACGAGAGTAGTTGTTTGGATGCTTTCTTGTCATGTGCCGAATCATGGTATAGTTACCAAAAGAATATTTCTTATTTGGGTTGCCCCGTGAAAGTTCATCATTGCAGATGAGGCAAGTCACTTTGGGCGCATTCACCTTTTTTTTCCCCTCTGGAATTGAAAAAAACTGCCAAATAAAGTGTGGTTTGGGTTTGTAAGGTGTATTTTCTTCTGGCAGACATCTTCTTCTCCCCTCCTCCTCTTCCTCTTCCTCTTCCTCCTCCTGTTCTTGACCACCAATATAATTTGGAGCTGGTCCTCTTGGTTGTTGTGGTGGTGGTGGTGGGGCAGATGCACCAGCTGATGCTACTAATGAAGCCATTATTTAGAGCAAAAAAGTAGACAGAGCAACAAACAGGTCTTCCTCAGTCAAAGGACAAAGTCAGAATAAGGAAAAAAGGTGGGGTCTTTCATCATTTAGAAAAAAAAACTGTCCTGAACCAATGAGAAGTGTTATTTTCAGGTCACAAGACCAGGGGCTTCATCATTATGAAACCAAAACTGTTATGAACCAATGAAAAGTGTTATTTTCTGCTCACATGACCCGACGCGCTTACGCTACGCGCCCGGGGCGCGCCCCGGGTCGCGCAGCGTAAGCGCGTCGGAAGTTTACGTTGTGCGATCGTATTCGCTCGAGTACTTCCGGGTGCGCTTACGCCGTGCGTATCACGCGGTCGCGGCTACGCGATACGTCACGATCATGTTTTCGTTTGCGATATTGGCGCTCACGGGGCGCTCCCCGGAGCGCGCCCCGGGGCGCTTTGTAAAAATACGCTTTTCTGGGCGCTCCCCGGGGCGCGCTCCGGGAGCGCTCCCCAAAATAATTAAAAAAAAAAAAATTGGGATAATTGTAGGGACAGGTAGCCCTATTCTGAAGTGGTTTGTAAAAAACATTAACTTTAGAAAAATATGTATTGTGCTACATTGGGCTTAATATATGTTAGAGCCAAAATGTAGCCCAAATGTAGCCCAAAGTAGCCCAATGTAGCTCAAAGATGGCCACCAGAGATCAAAAATTGAAAATGTAGCCCAAAATTCAACTAGATGTAGCCCAACTGTAGCCCAATGAGAGAATGTACCAGAGTGTTAAAAAGAACAACTAGAGTGCTAACAGTCTTATTTATAAAGTGAAACTTATAGTTAGGAATTAGCATTAAAAAAACCTTTGAAATTCACTGAAAAAACCATAGGTTTCACACCAGTTATAGTTAGGAATTAGCATTTAAAAAACCTATTAAATTCACTGAAAAAACCATAGGTTTCACACCAGTTATAGTTAGGAATTAGCATTTAAAAAACCTATTAAATTCACTGAAAAAAACATAGGTTTCACACCAGTTATAGTTAGCTGGAAATTTTACTGATATAAAACCATTGAAATTCCCACGTTATAGTTAGTCGGACTCACTATAACTTGCGCGTGCAATGCACTGCTGATGACATCACATATTACATCACTCATGACATGGTCAGTGACATCACTCATGACATCACTGATGACAACATCCTTGTGACACAGTGACAGACCTCCTTTCACTGTAAAGTAACCTTTGAAACACATATTCAAAAATAGAAACTAACATTAACAAAAAAGTGGATATACCCATACCAGTTACAACAACCAATTCAGTAATTTCACCATCTATATACAAATTCACACATTCACCAACAGTTTTATGTATTCACTCATACATATACTCACTCATCATATGTAGTGATACCCCTATTCATTCTGTTACACACCGACAGTCATCAAAAACTTACTCATACATATACTCACACATGCAAATAAACTAATAAACATCCATTTATTTGCATATACAACTATACACACATTAGCACATTACTTCTAAGGAAACTTGCACATACTTACTCTCTTAAACAATCACTTATAGAAACACATACTTATTTAAACAGGAACTCTTTCAATCTCTCACTCTCACATATACTCACTTATATACATCAATTCTCATATATACAAGATTAAAACAGTAGTTACTCATAAAGACACTAGTGAGACAGTCATTCACTCACTAACAAACACATATAGACACTCATCCACCCATACAGTCCTGTACATATGCTGTCTTCAAAACACATACAAACAAAGAGTCAGTCACTCATGCATCTATGTGCTAAGTAATACCCCCACCAAACCATATAGACACTCAAACTGATACTAATAAAAATATCAAATAACCCATATACATACGCATGTAGCTACTTATCAACACATGTAGCCACTTATACACAAAGTGAAACACTAATATATGTATTTAAATATTTAAACATAACTCACTAATATTTATTTTTCAGAAAGACACATATTCACTGGATGGTGTCATCAGTGATGTCATGAGTGATGTCACTCACCATGTCATGAGTGATGTAATATGTGATGTCATCAGCAGTGCATTGCACGCGCAAGTTATAGTGAGTCCGACTAACTATAACGTGGGAATTTCAATGGTTTTATATCAGTAAAATTTCCAGCTAACTATAACTGGTGTGAAACCTATGGTTTTTTCAGTGAATTTAATAGGTTTTTTAAATGCTAATTCCTAACTATAACCGGTGTGAAACCTATGGTTTTTTCAGTGAATTTAATAGGTTTTTTAAATGCTAATTCCTAACTATAACTGGTGTGAAACCTATGGTTTTTTCAGTGAATTTCATAGGTTTTGTTAATGCTAATTCCTAACTATAAGTTTCACTTTATAAATAAGACTGTTAGCACTCTAGTTGTTCTTTTTAACACTCTGGTACATTCTGTCATTGGGCTACAGTTGGGCTACATCTAGTTGAAATTTGGGCTACATTTACAATTTTTGGTCTCTGGTGGCCATCTTTGGGCTACATTGGGCTACTTTGGGCTACATTTGGGCTACATTTTGGCTCTAACATATATTAAGCCCAATGTAGCACAATACATATTTTTATAAAGTAAATTTTTTTACAAACCACTTCAGAATAGGGCTACCTGTCCCTACAATTATCCCATTTTTTTTTTTTTAATTTTTTGGGGGAGCGCTCCCAGAGCGCGCCCCGGAGTGAGCCCCGAAAAGCGTATTTCTGAAAAGCGCCCCGGGCGCGCTCCGGGGAGCGTCTCGTAAGCGCCAATATCGCAAACGAAAACATGATCGTGACGTATCGCGTAGCCGCAACCGCGTGATACGCACGGCGTAAGCGCACCCGGAAGTACTCGAGCGAATACGATCGCACAACGTAAACTTCCGACGCGCTTACGCTGCGCGCCCCCGTGCGCGTAGCGTAAGCGCGTCGGGTCATGTGAGCAGAAAATAACACTTTTCATTGGTTCATAACAGTTTTAGTTTCATAATGATGAAGCCCCTGGTCTTGTGACCTGAAAATAACACTTCTCATTGGTTCAGGACAGTTTTTTTTTCTAAATGATGAAAGACCCCACCTTTTTTCCTTATTCTGACTTTGTCCTTTGACTGAGGAAGACCTGTTTGTTGCTCTCTCTACTTTTTTGCTCCAAATAATGGCTTCAGTAGTAGCATCAGCTGGTGCATCTGCCCCACCACCACCACCACAACCACCAAGAGGACCAGCTCCAAATTATATTGGTGGCCAAGAACAGGAGGAGGAGGAAGAGGAAGAGGAGGAGGGGAGAAGAAGATGGCTGCCAGAAGAAAATACACCTTACAAACCCAAACCACACATTGTATGGCAGTTTTTTTCAATCCCAGAGGGGCAAAAAAAGGTGAATGCGCCCAAGGTGACTTGCCTCATCTGCAATGATGAACTTTCACGGGGCAACCCAAACAAAAAATATTCTTTTGGTAACTATACCATGATTCGGCACATGACCAGAAAGCACCCAAACAACTACTCTCGAGCAGAGTTCAGGGAACTGGCCAGTAACCTCCCCCAGTCATCAAGGACCCCCTCCCAAAGAAACCAACCCACCTCATCAGAACCAGAAACATCCGAGGTGATGCCTTGCATTCAGCCGAGATTTGCTGATTTTAAAATCACTTGTTCTGCATGTGGCAAGCTTATCGCCTATGGCGAAAAAAGCGTTAAGCTCATCGTCCTTGCAGGTGATAATCACAAGTGCCCCAAAAAGAAGTAATTTTTTGGGTTTTTTGTTTTTTTGCTCCAGTTGAGCCAGTTTCAATTCCCTTTTTTTGTTTCTCCCCCTAAAAAAATACAAAAAAAATATAAAACTGTTTTGAAAAGCCAAAAAAAGTTCAAAAAGTTCAAAAAACACAAAAAAATATAAAACAACAAAAAGAAGAAAAAAAAAAGTTCTTTTTAGAACTACCTCCAATTTCTAAATAAAAACTTCATTTTTTTAAAAACTCTGTCATCTTTTTCCCTTATTTTACGCTCCCCGGTGCGCTACCTGGTGCGCGCACCGGGCGCTTCCCCCGCGCAAAACGAAAAAAAAAATTTTTTAAATGCCCCGCGGGGCCCTTTTATAGCCCCCACATCAAACCTAGGGGGTCAAAGGGGTCTATCCCTGACGCCTTATGGTCAGTTCCCCCTTTGTTTTAGCCACCTCCTATGTCTCGATTTTACCGAGACACAAGATGGCGGCCGCTCTGGACTGTTTCGAATGTTTACAGACACCCGAGAGCCAATCAGCTTTCCATGCGCACCTCGCGTCACGCGCCCGGAGCGCTCCCTGGTGCGCGCACCGCTGCGCTGCTATAGATATATATATTTTTTGTAACCTAAATTACTCAAAATCCACTGCAGCACATATCTTGAGACATAGCAAAGGCACATCAGGCTACCAATCCCTACAATTTTGCCACATTTGGTGGAAATCCATTCAGCCGTTCGGGTTAAAAGTGAAATCGACCGCCCTATGGAAATTAACATGGGGAAAACGCGTTTTGGGACCCCCCTTTTATCTCGGCCCCCGCTTGACGTATCCCCCCCAAACTTTCAAGGAAGGACCGGAGCTCGACGAGGCCATTTTCAGGAAATTTTCAGGCAGATTCGTCAACCGGCGCCAAAGTTATTCCAAATAGAATTTTGAGATTTAACATTGAAAAAAATCCTAACTATAACTACCTACTGGCGACCGCCAGTAGGTAATATATATATATATATATATATATATATATATATATATATATATATATATATATATATATATATATATATATATATTACCTACTGGCGGTCGCCAGTAGGTATATATAGTTAGGATTTTTTCCCTATGGGATTTCTGAAAATTCTATGTCTAATAACTTTGGCGTTTGTGGACAGAATCGGCTGAAATTTTCAGGAAAATGGCACATTTTGTTTCTGAGCAGCTCCTGGAAATTTGGGGGGGGGGTTCGTCAAGGGGGGGCCGAGAAAAAAGGGGGGTCCCAAAACGCGTTTTTCCCATGTTAATTTCCATAGGGCGGTTGGACTCACTTTTAGCCCGAACGGCTGAATGGATTTTCACGAAACTTGGCAAAATTGTAGGGACTGTTAGCCCGATGTGCCTTTGCTAGGTCTCAATATATGTGCTCCAGTGGATTTTGAGAAATTAACGTTTAAATCAAGATATATATCTGTAACAGCGCTCCGGGCAGCGATCCGGTTAGCGAACCTTTCGCGTATCGGAACTTTGCGATGCGAAGCTGATTGGCCCTCCGGTGTCTGTCAACATTCTAAACAGTCCGGAGCGGCCGCCATCTTGTCTCTCGGTAGGATCGAGAGACAAGAGGAGGCCAAAACAAAGGGGGAAATTACCATAAGGGGGCATAGTAGATCCTCGTTGACCCCCTAGGTTTTATGTGGAGGTTTTAAAAGGGCCTAGGAGGGTCCAAAAAAAAAAAAAAAATATTTTTTTTTTGCGTGGTAAGCGCCAAGTTCGCGAACCGGAAAGCGTTCTGGGCAGCGAACTTTATGGATAAAAGAATGAAAGACTTTTCTAATACTGTATGTTAATTATTTGTTGGTTTTGTTGATTATTTTTTAATTTTTTTATTTTTTAAGCAATTATTTATTATTGTGATTGTGTTTCAAAATTTAATAACATTTCTAACATTTAACTAGTTTATGAATTACATATAAAAATGATTAAAGACTCAAACAATTTTTTAATATTACATACAATTTTATTTTTCGGATTGTTTTTCAAAATTTAATACAACGTCTAGCATTTCACTGTCTGATATGTGTTCTTGTTCAGTGAACATAAGTTCCAACATTTGACCGTCATCATAATGAAGTAAATGATCCACAGATTCTACACATTGAACTAATTCATGGTCCCGTGATTCATCCATGAAATCTGAGTCATCATTGTCCTCAATAACTTTTTCTGTGTTGTTCTCCAGAACAATTTCGAAGGAAACATTTTGCTCACCTTCCATTTTATTGCTGTAATTTGCATAAAAAATAAATATATCAGTAGAGATAGGGCACTGTTGGGTTTAAGTTCAGACAGGCACTTGTGAGTTTATAACAGAGAAGTAATCTATGGGCACTGTATGGTTTCAGGCGTGAAGTAGTACTATTAAAAAGTGCCTGTGAAGAAGCCTAAGTAAATTCATAATTATACCACAGAAACCTAAATCAGTCAATAATTATAATAAAGAAGCCTTTCTCAATGTCTAACTCTTACAGAGGGATAGTATATAACTATCTGAAAAAGTTTACCATATTTACTTATAGTGCACAATATACTTCAGTTTTAAAAATAACAACTTACCTTTAGAAACAAGTTGATGTTATTAGTGATATTCTAAATGATATATACAACAACAAGTAGTAGTCAAAATGGCTGTGTTTCCTTCTCTTCCTTTATATATATTCAGGTATATAACCAATCAAATGTCAGGTAATAAAAGTAGAAAATGAAAGTAACATTTTCATTGGTTGTCAATTCCAACACTTCAGATGTGTTTTGTGAAGTAATTTACCTCACGGTACTTAGAGAGGTCTACAGGCTTCATGGCTAAATGGAATTTCAATCAAATTTGTGAAAATGAAAGGGATTGTTATGTAGTATGAGCTAATCTATATTTGGTGAGAGTGACTCTAGTCGTTTTTCTGTAAATTACTTTCCCACCTTTTTTTTGGACCGCTTTCCGGGAAGCGGCCCGGTTCGCGAACCTTAAGCGTCACGGGAGTCCACCATTTTGTGTTTCGGTCGCATTAAGATACAAGATGGAGGGCAAATAATGTTTAGAATGGGTAGAAGGGGTCATGGTAGACTTATCTTGACCCTCTAGGTTTTCTGAGGGTGGCTGAGGAGGTTTATATGTGCGGAAAAAAACATTTTTTTTAAAAATTCCGCGAGGTTAGCTTTCGGTTCGCGAACCGGGTAGCGCCCCGGGGAGCGAATTTTGTGGAAAATTAATGAAAAAAGTTAGAAAAAAATAATAATTGTGAGTGATGAGATGAAGGGTAGCTCTGAGAAGAGCTTTTGGGTTTATGGTACATTTAGGTACTTATAAGTAGGTACCAATGCACAGTCTTAAATTCAGAATGAAAATTCTGTTGCCCTCATCTGAGAAGTGAACTCCATCTCCTCTGTAGATATCTTGCATGTAGTAACGCAAGTTATTGTTGTACAGAGAGCCCATTCCATGGTCTCTCATGAAAGCTGAAACAGATTTGTTTACATGCTTCCTCGCTTTCTCAATTTGTGGACAAAATTGGTTGGACCACCTCCATTTCTGTCTTTGGCATATATTGGAATATACCAAGGCAGTTTGAGGAAAAAGTGCCATTAATTGCTCAAAGGTGTCCTTTAAAAGCATTTCCAGACCTACCCCTGTCAAAGTGCCCAAATCATTACCTCCACAGTGCACAATTAACAGGTCAGGTTTTGGCAAATGCATAAAGGTTTTCACCAATGGTATCAATTGGTGACATTTTAATCCTCTTTGGCCCAACCACTTAATTTCCACATCTTGTAAATTGAGGTTAGGTAAATTTCTGTTCTAAGCATACCTTTGAGCCCAGTGGATGTAACTATGTCCAACAATCCAGACCTTAAACATGGTGGGAGAAGGTTGTTCTGCAGTCAGATGAAGTGTGGTAATGAAAGGGCAGTTGAAACAGTAGGAGTTTCTAAAGAAAAAAAACTGTGGATTTACAATGCTAATGATTCATTAGCAGTGATTGGTGCATTTCCATTTCTGAAAACAGAAAGTTAGGGTGCATGGATGTGTTCTTTGAAACATGTAATTTGAATGGTCAAGGAAGAAACATTTAATGAAAGATTGCACTGGATACGCAGGTGCACTGAGAGTTCAGAGTTCAATTGAAACATTGTTGTGTGAATTTGCAAACATGAGAGGTCTTCCAGGAGGTGGTTGCTATGGAAACAAGGCAGACAGGGCAGAGGGGGGAAGGGTTTTGATTTGAAAAAAGTGAGGGAAGAGGTATGATTGGCTAATATGAGAGATATGTGAAATGAATATCTGTATTTCTGTGCTTTCAATAGCTGCAGCCTTTGGAGTGCATCCTTTTTCTTCTGCTGAAGACAATTTGGTGTATTTCTTAGACTGTTTTCAAAACTCAAAAAATATTTGCTAAGGTGAGAAAAAATTTATTTAATTTAGATAGAGAATAGTATGATTTAAGGAGAAAATGATGAAGAAAGCTGTGTTTTTAAAATGTGGTTTTGTCTCTAGTGATATAGTAATAGAATTAGTTTCATAGAGAAATTGTAACTGCATATTTGGTGTAACATTCTGGCATGCAGTAACACAAGTTATTGTGGTACATGGAGCCCATTCCATGGTCTGTTATGTAAGCTGAAACAGATATGTTGCTTTTAAAAACGATTTAAGAAATCAATTACATTTCTGGATATGTACTGCTAGAGCTTCATAGGTTGTTTTGAGCCATATTTATAAGGTATTTGAGTGTCTAAGATGTTATGTTTTCCTTTTAAAATGTAAAGTGTTCCTCATGGGGCAAGTGTCTTGTAAATACGCTCCCACTTGTGCTTGGCAAATTTAGATTTTGATTATGGGAGTTACCTAGCCATGTTAATAGTGTCCCAAAAATGGTGCTAGGGAATTGCAGAAAACACTTTCATGTGTCTCAAGGACATTTTTAGTCATTTCTTCATGAATGCAGGTATACAATTGATTTATATGCTGTGTTTAAAAACGAATTTTGAAATCAATTACATTTCAGGATATGTACTGTTAGAGCTTCATAGGTTGTTTGGGGTCATATTTAGAAGGCATTTTAGTGTCTTTGATGTTATTTTTCCCTTTTTAAATGGAAAGCGTTCCTCATGGGGCCCTGAGCAGTTCTTAGCCATGTTATTTAATAGGAAGTGGATAACATGGCTAAGAGCATTTGCTGGAAAATGCATGAATATCGCTGACTTTTCTGCAATGTTATGTTTACCTTTTTAAATGGAAAGCGTTCCTCTTGGGGCAAGTGTCTTGTAAATACGCTCCCACTTGCGCTTGGCAAATTTATATTTTGATTATGGGAGTTACCTAGCCATGTTAATAGTGTCTCAAAAATGGTGCTAGGGCATTCCAGAAAACACTTTCATGTGTCTCAAGGACATTTTTAGTCATTTCTTCATGAATGCAGGTATACAATTGATTTATATGCTGTGTTTAAAAACGAATTTTGAAATCAATTAAATTTCAGGATATGTACTGTTAGAGCTTCATAGGTTGTTTGGGGTCATATTTAGAAGGCATTTTAGTGTCTTTGATGTTATTTTTCCCTTTTTAAATGGAAAGCGTTCCTCATGGGGCCCTGAGCAGTTCTTAGCCATGTTATTTAATAGGAAGTGGATAACATGGCTAAGAGCATTTGCTGGAAAATGCATGAATATCGCTGACTTTTCTGCGATATTCATGTATTGCGGCCGTTTTTTTTCGCATTTGCGAGCAGTTCTTAGCCATGTTATCCAATGGGAGGTGGATAACATGGCTAAGAGCATTTGCTGGATAATGCATGAATATCGTTGACTTTTCAGCGATATTCATGCATTGCGGCTGTTTTTAATCGCATTTGTGATAAACAATTACATTTCTTGATATGTACTTTTAGAGCTTCAGAGGTTGTTTGGGGCCATATTTAGAAGGCATTTTAGTGTCTTTGATGTTATGTTTACCTTTTTAAATGGAAAGCGTTCCTCTTGGGGCAAGTGTCTTGTAAATACGCTCCCACTTGCGCTTGGCAAATTTAGATTTTGATTATGGGAGTTACCTAGCCATGTTAATAGTGTCTCAAAAATGGTGCTAGGGCATTCCAGAAAACACAATCATGTGTCTCAAGGACATTTTTAGTCATTTCTTCATGAATGCAGGTATACAATTGATTTATATGCTGTGTTTAAAAACGAATTTTGAAATCAATTAAATTTCAGGATATGTACTGTTAGAGCTTCATAGGTTGTTTGGGGTCATATTTAGAAGGCATTTTAGTGTTTTTGATGTTATTTTTCCCTTTTTAAATGGAAAGCGTTCCTCATGGGGCCCTGAGCAGTTCTTAGCCATGTTCTTTAATAGGAAGTGGATAACATGGCTAAGAGCATTTGCTGGAAAATGCATGAATATCGCTGATTTTTCTGCGATATTCATGCATTGCGGCCGTTTTTTTTTACATTTGCAAGCACTTCTTAGCCATGTTATCCAATGGGAGGTGGATAACATGGCTAAGAGCATTTGCTTCAAAGGTTGTTTGGGGTTATACACCATTTTTGGGAAATTATTAACATGCCTATCTAACTCCCATAATCAAAATCTAAATTTGCCAACCGCAGGTGGGAGCGTATTTACAATAAATTTGCACCATGAAGAACGTAAAATAGCATACTAGACACTCAAATGCCTTATAAATATGACCCAAAACATCTTATGAAGCACTAGTAGTGCATATTTCCAGAAATGTATTGGTTTTCATTTAATGATTTACTTCATTGGTAGGCCTTCACATGTTTTTTTACCTTGGTTTTTTTCAGTGATAATCTTATCTGCAACCATGTGTTGGCCTCACCTCAAATAAACAAAACAGGTGATGGACTGAATGTGGATCAATGACACACATTCACCCCAGTCTAAAGATCTGGGCCTAAACAAATCTTTAGATAGGCTACATCTTATCGTCATCCTGAATTAATGATTTAAAATATTAGGGAGTGATTTATGAGTGTTGTATGCCTGTTTTGTACCATTGAGTGTCATTTTTGTGATGCAGTGCTGGTGGAAAATATTTGCTATGTTAAATAATTAGTACGGCATTACGTTTTAGATGACTGTTATTTATTTACTGTTTGGTAATAGTGGTTAATAACATTTTATATTATATTTTTCCACAGATTCAACTGCAGATTCTTTCATAGTTTGTAAAATGCCTTCCAAAAGTAGAATAAGAAAGGCTAGAAAACGTCAAAGACAGCAGGATGATGTTTTATTGCAGCAGTCCTCTTCCCCAAATACTTGTCAAAACACCAAGAAAGGTCCGGGTAAGAGCACGAAATCATTCTTAAGAAATATTTGTAGTAAAAAAAGTTTTGCTCAAAAAAATGTTTCAGTTCACAAAAAGAAAAGTAATTTAAATGGAAAGGAGAGACCCATCACAAATGTTACTGGTAGAGGAAGAGATAACTCTGTGCATGATAGTAGAAGGAAACAACAGTTTAGGGACATTCGAAATCGAATGTTCCGTAATAGGATATTAGTTAATTTATTGAAAAATATTAAAAAGAAAGGCCAACAGAAAGCGGCATTTTATAAGAAGAAGAAAAATGTAGAGAAAATTATTGATCATGCTTTTGAAATTAAGCGAAAGTTGTTTATTTTGGTAATCAATAGAATTAGGAAACTAAGCAAGGTAATTTCTGATTTCAAAACAAAAAGTAGATGGAAGAGAGTAGTAAATCGTACTAACTTTTGTGAAGTTTTTTCCGGAGAATGGATGCATAGTTCAAGTTCTGAGGCATTTTTTAATGAGGAGACTTATTTTCAGGATAATGATTTGGTGCATGCAGTTGACATCAGTGGTCGAGCTTATGAAGTGAAGGATGGTTGTCCAGTTGAAAAAGAACAACTTGTGACAACAGAGACAGAAGAGGCGCTAAGTGATGAGGTTTTAGGAAGACGTCCTAAGGGTCCTGTGTACATTTGGAAGTGTAGTTCTATTTGCAGTGTGCGACAGGTTTCCATCAATTTGTTTTCTGATTTTATACGGACATTTAATAAGAAAAGTTTGAAGCAGAAAATGAAGTTGTTGCAAGATTTAGATCCTTGCAGAGTGAGACAAATGACAGGTTTGCGTGGTCATTCACTGGCTTGTCTTTCCAGGAGAGTATGCCAGAGTGTTTTTCATCATTTCAGGATGCTAGCAGTGCATCATAATAAAGTGAGAAAATTAGTAAGAATGTTGTATTATGCTAAGAGTCCAGCAATTATGCTTAAACAATTATGTGCTGCTCTTTTGCATGGTTCTGAAATAGATGTGAAGAATATTTGTGAAGAAATTGAGTTTTGTTACTTTGGTAGTAAAGATGAGAATGTTCAAATTGACCCTGAAGTAGAGGGTAATGTGGAAGATAATGTACAGGTTTCCAGTACAGATAATTTTCAGAAGGAAATTGCCACGTTTCAGATGAAATCAAGTGAGAGGCCTAATTTCACTTGTGTATGTTGTCGACGCACTTATTATAAGAATCAGACTAAGGTAGTGGATTTATATGCAAAAAGTGAAAGGGAAAATAATAGTGAATGGAAGGATTTTGCCACATACTTGATGGTAGAAAATTATTTTGATTTGGGATCGGATCAACGTGTGTGTACTTATTGTTGTAATAAATTAAACCAAAACCAGATGCCTGCTAGGGCATTTCATAATAATCTGGAATTGGTTGAGATTCCTTCTGAATTGAAGGATTTAAATACTTATGAATCTATTTTGATTCAAAGTATCCATCCCTTTCAGGCTATTGTAAGAATGGAGCCAAAGACAGGGAAGTTGCCTCCAGCAGATTTACAGAGAGGATTAAAGGGAAGAGTTGTTTATTTGCCTCTAGATTTGAACAAAAACATTACCACAATTGGAATAGAAAAAGTGGAAGAGGAACCTCTGGTTATCTTGGTTAATGGGGTTCCGACAAAGAATAAGAAAATATGGCAAGATTTAGTGGATGTTAGGAAAGTCAAAAAGGCAACAGTGTATTTGAAGAAAAATAATAAGTACTATAAGAATGTATATGTTGCAGAAGAGGAAGTAAGTGATGAAGAGGATAGCGATTTGTGTGCTGGCCAAATTGAGAAAGTAGAGACCTCTAAAAGTGAAGAAATATATGAACATTATAGTGTTCATCCTTTGCATTCCAAGGAAGTCATGGGGAATGCTATTGAGTTGTTTCAAATGAAACAAGCCAAAGGGAGTCCCATTAGTGTTTGGGAGGAAAGTTTGGAAGCTCGGTGTTTCCCACAGCTATTTCCCACAGGTCAAGGAGGAAGATATGATGAGCGACCTCATCAAATTCCTGCGTCTGAATACCGGACTTTACGATTGTATGCAGAAGATCCTAGGTTTCGGCAATGCATTCCCTATTTGTTTCATCTCCTGTTTGAAAGCGATCTGTCTGGACTGTCATATGCAGTGAACCACATCTTAAAAAGTGGTATACAGATGCGAAACATCTCGGCAAGTGACTTTATGCATAAAGTCAATGTCCAAGACAGTATTTTGGATTCTCACTTAATTAATCTCATGGCGTGTCAGCGTGGTACTAATGAGTACTGGTACCGTCGTCATGGTGATTTAAAATGTATGCTGAGGAACTTAGGAACTCCAACATGGTTCCTCACTCTGAGCTGTGCCGAGTATGGCTGGGAAGACTTACTTGAATTTCTACGAGAGGCAAATGGAAATATTGAAAACATTGAATTCAAGACACCTGGAGAACTGTGTTCTTTGGATCCAGTGAATGTATGCAGGTACTTCAATCATAGATTTGAAGCTATGATGTCTTTCATCACAAATAAAAAGAATCCACCTCTTGGAGAGGTGTTGGATTTCTTCTGGAGAAAGGAGTACCAAGCAAGAGGTGCCCCTCATATACATATGTTGTTGTGGATCAAGGATGCACCTAAATTTGGAACAGATCCGGATGACTTAGTGATGAATTTCATCGAACAGTATTCTACGTGTGCTGTTCCAAACGCAACGGAGAAGAAAAGTCTAAGAGAACAAGTTCTACGTTTCCAAAGCCATCGTTGTGGAAAGTACTGTCGTCGTAAATTCAGAAACAAGGACAAGTTCTACACCAAATGTCGTTTCAACTTTCCACGACCGGTGATTTCTAAAGGAAGAGTGAACAGTTTGATGTCTTCGCTGCGACATAATGTGACGAGAAAATCACCCAAGAATACATACAATTTGAAAAGGAACGAAGAGTCCAAGTACATCAATGACTACAACCCAGTGATTTTGTCCATGTGGAATGCTAACATGGATATACAGTTTGTGGCTGACAACTGTATGGCTGTGGCTCGGTATGTGACATCTTACATCACCAAAAAAGAAAAGACCGAACTGAAGGATATGTGGGAGGACATTTCCCATGAAAAGAGCCTCAGCAAGAAGTTGTACAGTTTCAGTCTGAAGATGTTGTCGCATCGAGAAATCGGAGCTTACGAATGTTCTGACCGATTGTCTTCAGCAAGTCTCTATGCCAAATCCAGGAGTCTCGTTTGGGCGAGTCTTGGTCTTGCTGCAACGCGAAATCGAGTTCTAAAACCTGTCCGGGAAATTGAGTATTTGGCAGAAAAGGAACCAAACAGTACCGACATTTTGAAGACCAACATGTTGGATACATATTATCCAAATCGAAGCAGTCACCTTGAGAATGTTTGTCTATATGAGGTTCTCCAAAATTATATATTCAAGAGGAACATCAAAGAAGATATTGAGAAAGGAGTGTATGCTGTAATTGGAAGTGAGGGATGCCTGGTCAAGCAAAGAAAATGCCAATTAGTAAACCATCGAAAATTGAGTGGTGAATCTCCAGAAAAAAAGGAGTTTTTTTATTTAGCACTTTTGCAACTTTTCAAGCCTTGGCGTGCAGAAGAGGAACTGCTTGGAGATTTTCTCTGTTACGAAGACTCTTTCAATGCAGCCAAGGAGTCCATAGAATGTCCTGCTTTTTCTAAATATCAAGAAATGCTAACTTTGGAAATTGAGCAGGAAGCAACGATTGCAGCCGAGATTGCCAGAGACAGTTCTCAGGACAGTCAGAGTTCTGTTTCATTGAGTCAAGATCCACTTGGAGGACCTATTATCGAAAATGAAGCTGCCACTGCTATGAATGAAGTAGAAAGAGCCATGGCACATGCTCAGGAGGATTCAGTTAACTTAGAAGACTTGGAAAAACAACTCAACGTTGAGCAGAGGAAAATATATGATGAAGTTACCAAGGAAATTGAGCACGGATTAAGTCATGAGAAGAACAAGTGCTCATGTACATCGTTGAAGCCTGTCCGACTGTACGTGAGTGGAGAAGCGGGAACTGGAAAAAGTTTCCTCATTAAAGCAATCTCTTGTTATTTGCAGGAAAGGACTGAGTCATCGCTGTCTTGTGTTGTCACCGCTCCTACTGGACTGGCGGCACATAACATTAAAGGTATTACTTTGCATCGTCTACTGATGCTGCCGGTGGAGCATGACAACAAATTACAATACAACAAGTTATCTGGAGATGCTTGCTGTGAAGTTTCAAGAGTCTTGAGGAAAATGAAACTACTTATCATTGACGAAGTAAGCATGGTTTCCAATGTCATGCTTGCCTTTGTGCATTTGAGAATGCAAGAAGTACTTAAAACTGAATATGATGTGTTATTTGGTGGGAAACACATCATTGTTTTCGGAGATCTTCTGCAGCTGACACCAGTAAAAGGTCAACCTGTGTTCAAAATACTCACGCATGAAGATACCAGGAAGTGCCTAGGGAGCATTGGCAACGTCAATATATGGTTAAACTTCAATTATGCAGAACTGCATCAAAATATGCGTCAGGCAAAGGATGAAGATTACAAGAATATTCTACAAGATATTAGAATTGGAAAAGTGACTGAGCATGGGAAAGAAGCTTTAAATGCACGATTACTATCAAATTTATATCCCAAACAAGAGATTGTGCCTGAGAATATTTTTCAGAAAATTACTGAGAAGAAATCCGGGATATGTCTCATGCCAACTCTTGCAGAATGTGCCATCTTCAACAACAAAATGTTGAATTTAGAAAAGCAAGAGATTGTGAAACTTGAAGCTATCGACAAATTAGAGCATATGGGATCAACAATTATTTTGTCAGACAATTTGAAATCAAAATTGGATTCATTAGAGAAGACTATATCTAAAACAGCGGGTTTTGAAAAGACTTTGAATGTGTGTTTAAATTGCCGAATCATTTTGAGAAGGAATTTACATGTAGAAAGAGGTCTGGTAAATGGATCAATGGGTAATGTTGTTGATTTTGAGAAATACAGAAATAGAGATGGAATAGAATTTTTAAGAATTAAATTTGATGGCATTGAGGAAGTACAGCAAATTGGTCGTTGTTCTGCTAGGTTTTTGCTTGTTAAAGACTTATATGTTCGCCGTAAACAGTTTCCTGTTTGCTTGGCATATGCGGTGACAATCCATAAATCGCAAGGTTTAAGTGTAGACTGTGCATTGGTGAATATTGGCAGTTCTGTGTTCAAGGAGGGTATGGCATATGTGGCATTGTCACGAGTTAGAACTTTATCGGGATTGTACTTAATTGACTGTGATGTCAGAAACATTTGTGCGGATCTAGATTGTGTTAAGGAATACAATAGGTTAAGAAGAGAGTATGCGCCACATTTGCCTCAATATCCTTTGTTTGAGAAATGTGTGGTAGGCCGGAAACGTAGAAATAGCAGTAATAGTAGGGAGGTTGTTGCAAAAAGACTAAAAGTCAATGAACCGAAAATTGTTAGCAGAAAGAAAGTGGATTCTGTTGAAGATGTTGTTGGTTTTCAATTTGAAAACAGTTCTGGTGTCAACTGCTATGCAAATGTAGTGGTTAATGTTCTCTTTTCACTAGAGAGTTTAAAAGAACAGATTCTGTTGAATTCAGAACAAATTTTATGCAGTTTGTTGAATTCTGTTTTCGAGAAATGTAGCACTGATCGAACAAAAGTAGAAAGTGTGTCTGAAGTTCGTTATCTGTTAGATGAATGTTCAGGTCAAACAGACTTCTCTGAAAATAGTCAGCAAGATTGTCAGGAGTTTTTAATGTATATGCTTGATATATTGCAAGATGAGGGTGTAGATGTAGATCAACTGTTTGGGCTTTCTTATCAATGGCAGCATGACTGCGAGAATTGTAGGGTATCAAGTACTACTAGTGTAGACTCAGAAAGATTTATATATTTAACTTTGCCAGACAGTAAATCAGTCTCCTTTAATAAGCTAGTAAATGCAGCTGATCACAACATGGAGTGTAGCCAATGTAAATCTGAAATGATGTCAACATTACTTATACGTAGATATGGCCAGTATGTCATTTTAATGATGCAACGATGTAGGCCTGATGGATCAAAATTGTCAACTTTAATAAAAAAATTTGTGGCTTCTCAGCTTTCAATATCAGGAAGGACTTTTGTAACTGTAGCAATTATCTATCACGATGGTCCTTCAACTACTTCAGGACATTATACAGCTTATTTAAAGTCTCGAAACGGCTGGTCATTCTGCAATGATTCCGTTGTAAGTTTAAAAAAAAAATTGCCGTTTGACCATAAAAATTCTTACCTGGTGTTTTTAAAACCAAAATTTTAAAGAAAGAATCTCGAGATTTCCTATGAAGAATTGGAAAAGGTTCATCAAGTTGAGGGAATATAAGTCTGCAATGCTGTCTAGATTATTGGTCCAAAACTTTTAATTGTAATGTTATTTTGTAAAATCCGACTATATAAACCTGATGCAAGTAAGTCTGCTTCATAGTAAGCAGTATCAGTGTCATAGGAAAAGGAGAACATGAGTGACAAAGAAGGGTAAGATATTAGTAGTCCAGGATTGTGAAAATTATCTTAAATGTTTTCTTTTTGAAAGTTGCGAATATAGAAAATGACGGGATTTGATTGGAAGAATTACAAGACTTGTGAATAGCTGCAACATGATTTGGCCAAGTGGAAACATGTGGTAGAATGTGAGAAGTCTTTTCTTGTATGTAGCATATTTTTCGAATCGTTGGAGGTTTTCTTTCAGAAAGTGGCGGGCTGACAATATTTATAGCACAACACAGTGGACGCTGTTCATAGGACATCCTTCGACGTCATTGAAAGTAAGTTAATTTTAAGGAGTTTTGAATTCAGATTTCTTATGTTGAATGGGTTTTTTAAACACAATCATTTTGATTGTGTTTTTTTTTCCCCGCTGTTACATGATGAATACCTTCAAGTCACTGATTTAAGTGAAATTTGATACATTCTGAGAACAGCAAAAATAAACCATTTAACATGTATAATTAATGTTTTGCTTTTTGTACTTATGATATACATTTAGAAATGTGAAGTAGATATGGAGAAACTGAGTCTTCTGTAAGTGTCAATTTTAATCCTTACAGTGCTGTACTTCTGGGTACTGTTTTTTAAAAAAAAAAATGAATAGGCCTCACCTCAAAGAAAGCTGTTGAAAGCACACATCTTATTTGCATCCTGAAACAATCATTTAAAATGTTAGACACAATTTTATGATGGCTTTACATCTTTTTTGCGCTGCAATTGCATCACTATTGTGAGACATTAGCAGTGCAAAAAAAGCACCATGTTCCAAATTAGGCCTCAGTTCATCAACATCAAGATACAGTTTTTTTAAAATATATATATTTAGGATTGTGTAGGGGACGTAGAGAAGCAGAGACTTCTGTAAATGTCAAAGTTGTTGAAAAACTGTTTGTTCTTGAACCTTTTCCCTTGTCTTTTCTAATTTTTAAATACATGTTTTAATATTTTTGGAAATGTTTGTTCTCTGTTTTACAGATTGAAAGTATGAAAAAATATTTTAAAAAGGTAACAAGAATTATAAGGTAAATGTTTTCTACTCTTTTTACCCGCAATGCACTGCTGATGATGTCACTGACACTATCTCTCATTTACTCTCTATAGCTGTCTTTCTTTTTACATTATTCTCTGTTTACTTCCCTTATACTAACTCTTCTTTTTTTTAAAAAAATATTTTTTTAGTTCGCTTACAGTTCGCGAACCGGTCAGCGAACTTGAAGCGAACCAAAAGAAATAGAGCTTGCCAGAGTGATAAACATTCTAGCAATTTTATTTGAAAGGGGAGGTAGTTCTGAAAAGAACTTTTTTTTTTGGTTTTTGTTGTTTTATTTATTTATTTATTTTTTCTGAACATTTTTTGATTTTTTTGTATTTTTAGAACAGTTTTATGTTTTTTTGTGTTTTTTATGGAGGGGAAACAACAAAAAAACAGGCATTGAAAACGGCTCAACAGGAGCAAAAAAAAAATTACTGCTTGGGTGCATTAGGGCACTTATGGTTTTCGAACACCATATTAATCAAGTTGATGCTCATGTTCCCATACGACAGCATTGCACCACAATATATACAAGTTAACCTCATATGTTTGAAATTTGGTTGAATGTTTGGCACAGTTTCCTGTGCCTCTCTTCCTGTCAAAGACATTGTTGTGTTAGATCTGGCCACAGGAGTTGTCGGGGGATTGTCTTGTAGGTCCCTTAACTCAGCCCGGCTGTAGTTTAAGGGATGCCACCTGGTCATATGTCGATGCATAGTATAGTTGTCCATACTATATTTCTTCTCTGTGCCTCTAGACAATCTGTAATCACAGATGAGGCAGGTGGCATATTTCGCATTCACCTTCTTCTCTCCTGGAGGGATGGAAAAAAACTGCCAGATGAAACTTGTTTTTCTCTTAGAAACACGGGGCAACTCCGGGATAAATTGTGGTTGATCTGTATCCTCTTCTTCTTCTTCCTCCTCTTCCTCCTCTCTGTTAGAGATAAATTGACTTGGTGGTCCTCTCTTCTTATGAGGAGGTTGAGGTGGTGGTGGGGGTCCACCAGCTGCAGCAAGTACAGAAGCCATTGCTCAATTATAGGTAAATGGTCTTTCTCTCACCAAGATGAAAGTCAGAGTGAGGAAAGAAGGAGGGGTTTACATGATTTGGGAAAAGCAAAAGTTCTAAACCAATGAAAATTGTTATTTTTAGGTCACATGACCTAGTCATACATCATTTGGAAACCAAAAGTGAAATAAACCAATGAAAAGTTTGATAAACAAGTCACATGACCTGTTCCGCTTACGTTACGCGGTGCGCGCCGCGTCCCGGATCGCTTCCGGTTCGCGGTCCGGAGCACTTCCGGGAGCGCTAACGCAGCGCGTCATTAGACGCATTACGCGACAACGTGATACGTCGCGCTTCCGCGACGCGTCACAGTTCCGCTAACGTAACGTTGACCGGTTCGCGGACTAGGTCGCGGCATCAAGATGAGCTAACGGAAAGCTTCCCGGTTCGCGAACTAGAAGCGAAGAAAAAAAATATTTAAAAAAAAATTATTAATAAACATCTAAAATATATTTTAAGATTTAAAGAAGAATACATTTTACAGCTACAGATGTTAGCTTTTAAAAAACCAATGAAATTCACAGAAAAAACCATAGGTTATAGACCATATATAGTTAGGAATTTGCATTTACAAAACCTTGAAAATTCACTGAAAAAACCATAGGTTATAGACCATATATAGTTAGGGATTTGCATTTACAAAACCTTATTTTACTCGCATAAAACCATTGAAATTCCATATATAGTTAGTTGCGCTAACTATATATCGCGCACCCGCAATCCACTGCTGATGATGTCACATATTACATCATTCATGACATGGTCAGTGACATCACTGATGACATCACTGATGACATCTCAAATGACATCACTGATGACATCTCAAATGACATCACTGATGACATCACAGATGACATCTCATTTGACATTACTGATCACATCACTGATGATATCATTCATGTGATAATACGATGAACCTCTTCAGACTCTAATATAACCTTAGATACAATCAGTGTAAACAGACACTCACAGACTGTCACTCATCCATGGAGTTACTCACACACCTAGTCAGTCATGCAAAGAATCAATCACACCTCCATTTCCTCAACTATACAGTTATACAAACTTTACTTATTCAAACATATACTAACACATATTTACTCTCTTATACAATCCCTGATACAAGTTCACAATGATCCATACAGCCACTCACACATTCACTGGCTCTTATGCACAGTTATTTATATATGTCAACTCTCACATGTACTGTGTTTTACATATGTACTTACTTTGACATGTAGCACTGAGATATCCATTCACTCACCAATACACTCATGCACACAGTCAACCGCCCATACAGCTGTTTCCACATGCACTTTTGAACCCATACATCTAGTGAATCCACTGCTCACACATCTATGCACAGAGTCATACACCTCCCAGCCACCCACACACACACTCAGTCTCCCATACAAATACCTGGGCTACCAATCAATAACCCATATAGTTACTCATATAGCTACTTATCAACACATGCAGCAGTTTACAGAACAACAGACATAATGATGCACAAATTAAGACAGTTTAGTCACTAACCCATGCACTCAGTGAGACATATTTAATCACTCACTCATACAGTCAGTCATGCACCTACTAAATCCTTCATCCAGACACTTATACATCCACTCATTCTTCAATATGTAAGACATATTTACACTTTACAGAAACATACAGTCACTGGATGTTGTCATCAGTGATGTCATCAGTGATGTCACTGACCATGTCATGAATGATGTAATATGTGACATCATCAGCAGTGGATTGCGGGTGCGCGATATATAGTTAGCGCAACTAACTATATATGGAATTTCAATGGTTTTATGCGAGTAAAATAAGGTTTTGTAAATGCAAATCCCTAACTATATATGGTCTATAACCTATGGTTTTTTCAGTGAATATATATATATATATATATATATATATATATATATATATATATATATATATATATATATATATATATATATATATATATATATATATATATATATATATATTTATTCAGGGATCTGTCGAATCAGCTCAGAGATTTATTAACATCATCATTGATAACAATCTAAACCTGAAATTCACAGCAAACATCAGTAGGGAAAGGGTTGAGTTTCTTGATGTAGAAATGTATATTTCTAATAACATCATAAACACCAAATTACACAGAAAAGAAACTGCGGGAAACTCAATCCTCCATGCAAGCAGTACCCACCCTAGACACCTGGTCAAGAGTATCCCCTATGGGGAATTCTTGTGAATTAAGAGAATATGCAGCAATAAAGAGGATTTAGCAATATGCCTTGATGAAGCAGTGCAGAGATTTTTACTACGGGGTTACAAGATGGTGGATTTGTAGAAATCTCTAGCTAAATTGGATAACTTACAGAATGTACAGAGTCAGGAGGAGAACTAAGTAGCTATCTCAGATATGCAAGGGGAAGGAGCTGTGATGAAAAAGGTCCCTATCAGACTTATAACCACTTATAATTTATAAGAGGGTTAGACAAATAATTGCCAAAAATTGGCCTATTTTAAAGTCTGATATTACTTTGACCCCTGAGATTGAGAATTCCCCTAGCATTACGTACAGGGGAGCACCTTGTATGAGGGATGCTCTAGATAGATCTAGCCCTGAGATACAGACTAAAACTGACTGGTTATCCATTAGAAAGGGTTTCTTTAAGTGTAACTCATGTAGAGCATGTACATTTGGGACCAACATTAGGGAAGTACAGGATGCTTTTTCCCTAGAACCCTATAAACTCAAAGGATTTTTTACATGCAAAACAGAATTTGCTGTTTATATTTTGGAATGCACTTGCCAACTGAACTACATAGGCAGTACAAAACTGCCTGTTTTTAATTGGATTTTACAGCATTTACGTGCTATTGTCAACTCAGACTCCAACTACCCTGTGGCACGGCATTTTAAATTAGTCCATAACAACAATCTTAAGGATTTAACTTATTTTGTGATTGATGCCGTACCAAAATCAATAAGAGGGGGTAATAGAGAAAGAAAATTATGCCAGCAGGAGAGTCAATATATTGTGCAGTTTGAAACTAAAATGCCTAATGGATTAAATACAGGAGAGGATCTTTACAACTTTTTATGAACTGTATACTAATTAAATCTGTTTATTGCTGCTATCCTTCGGACACCGGGGGCCTCATTTATGAGAAATGACGCATCGCTGCGTGAAAGCAGCGATGCGTCACTTCTCAGTGCGCACTCCTTGCGACATTCCTGATGTGTCATATTTAATGTATGACGCATCATGTCTTAAGGAGTTACAGATACGTCAGTATTTCTGACGTATCTGTAAGCGTAAAAGTGACGCATTGCTGGAGTGTGTCACAAAAGTGACTCAACTCCAGCAATGCGTCCTTTCACATGGGACAAGCCCCATGTGAAAGGGCCTGCGTCAGTCTTACGCCTGCTGTGAGGCAGGCGCAAGATTTTGACGTAACGGTGTCCTAAAAGTGACGCAGTGAATTCTCATAGATTTCACTGCGTCACATCTATTACCCTTCCTTGCGTCAATTCGCCCCCTTTGCATACATCATACCTGGCGCAGGTATAATGTGGCGCAGGGGTTTACAAAGTGACGCATCTACCTAGATGCACCATTTTGTAAATATGGCGCAACAAGGCGCATTTTTTACGCCACTGGTGCATTACAAAAAGTGACGCACCGGCGGCGTAAAAGTGACGCACAGCCTCATAAATGAGGCCCTTGGATTTTTAGATAATAATTTTTGATTATCTTTTATCTAAGATTGGATATGAAATGTATGTTATTTATTTGTGATTAATCATATTTAATTTTTGTATAAATACTCTTTTATCTGTGCGGATGGTTTTATGTAGGCTTTTTATTCTATTCATGCCGGATTTTTACTGGTTTTACTGGGTTCTGGTTTTACTGGTTTTTATCTGGTTTCTATGGGTGGAAGTCTGCATTTTTGCTATTTGCACAAGATATTTGAAATATTATTATAAATATATGACATACTTTTATTGATCCTCTTGAGTTTGCGGAAAACTTTATAAATGATTATAAATGTTTACTATTATCTGCACTTTATATGCATTTGTCACTTTCCAAGTAACTGGCACTTGAATGAATTGATATAATAAGGTTTTGTTGGACCTGGCCCTTTTTGGCAGGTTCACCCCGAAACTTTTTGCTTTTGCCTAGCCTGTTTCTGTAACCTGGTGTTGGTGATTTCAGGTCTCTGCGCACTTTTTCACTGTGGTCCAGTGTAAAGTGCGTGCGCTCTCTGTGTGTGTGGTGAGTGACCTGCCCTCCCATAGGAATGCATGGGGTATATGTGTGACCATGGTAGTTCCTGATGTGTGGGGAGTGCAGGGTCGAGTTTGGTATGTGCAAACTCGTGAGATTAAATGCTGCGTAATGATATATGCGGCACAATTGTGTCTAGTGTGGAAGTGCCACTTCTAGAAGTTGGCATATTTGTGTAATTTGTGTCTGGCGTGTGATTGGCTGGAGCTGGCTGATGAGCCTGGCTCCAAGAGTCTGGAGGGGCCTGCCCCGGTGGTGAATGGAGTGATTAGCATGCTGATGTGAGGGGAGGGGTGCACCTGGGCCTGAATAGGGCTGGGCTTTCCCCACACAATGCTGGCTCCACCCCATGTGGTGCGTCTGATGTCCCTAGCCTGTCCAGTGAAAGGAGTTCCCTATAACCAGTTGTAGCTGGTTCTTACATTGCCTGCACCCTGCTAGACAAAGGATTTTACTGTATAAAAAGGGGCTGTGTCCCCTTACAAAATGTTCTTGTTTCCAAGTTGAATCCTGCCAGGGGCGTGCTGCTGCTTGGGCCCAGGGAAAGGCTTGCCTCCCTGGGCCCTGCACAGCCCCTGGATGTCCTACCCCTGGATGCTGGAGGATTTTCCTTATGGGGAGCTGTGTTGCTCTATCTTTATTCTTCCAGGACTGCTGGGACTTCTTTTTGCTGGCTGTTTGTGATGCCAGAACCTTGAGAAGCCCCCCAGCGCCTTATCTTGGGCAGGAAGCGCTTTATTTTGTCTTTTGCGCTTGAGAGCGCTTTATTTTCCTTGCTGGGCAGAGCACTGTGGTTTTCCCTTGGTGGGAAGTGCTCCTGCCCCTTTTATGCTTATTTGCATTTTTTTTTATGGACGGGTGCCACCCCATTTATTTAATTATCTAGCGAGTGCCCACCTCGCTTTTACCTTTATTTTTGTTCTCGAGGGTGCCCACCCCTCATTATGCCCTTGTGGAATCGCAGCCGCGGCCCGAGCTGTTTTTAATGGCCGCCGCGTCCGCGGCCCGCCTGGTTGTGGGCGGGGCCATGGAGGGAAGAGTAAGAGCGGCGAGAGAAGGAGCATAGTGGCGCCGGTGTGAGCAGGGCTCCCGTGTTCTGGGAAGAGCCCTGCTGGTGCCCAAAGGATGCAATGGCCGATGTTACTGGTCTCCCGTGATTGAGAGGGAGACCAGAGAAGAGGATGGCGCCGGCCGCTGTGGGGCTCCCGTGACCGAGGGAGGAACCCCGCACCCAGAGAAGAGCCCCGCCACCCAAGAGGAGCTCCGGCAGACCAACGAGGCAGCCAGCGTCCCCAGCGAGCAGTCCGGTGAGTGAGGGCTGGGCGGGAGACAGAGCTGGCGCTGATCTGCGGGGCAGCCCCACTCGAGAGAGGGCTGCCCCACCATTTGTCCCAAAGTGCGGCGAAGAGCCGGTGAGCACGGGCCCCATGTGGGGACAGTGTTGGTGCCGGAGAGAGGCACAATGACGAGGGTGGAGGTAGGGCGGCCTTAGATGGCAGTGGGCCGCCCCAACGTTTCGACGGAGCCCGAGTGCTCTAATGCCCACATTTGTTGCCGAGCCCAGAGGGGCCATATTCCCCCCGGTGGTGTGGCACAGTGGTGCCATGTTTGTAGAAAGTCCCTGAGAGGGACAGGCGGCACAGTGGTGCCAGGCCCCAGTGAGTCTCAGTGTCAGAGGGCTCCCAAAGAGCACACTATGTATTTCAGAGCCAGTTGGCTCCATCAATTGGCACAGTCTTGTTCCCAAGGGCCAGCGAGAGCCCCTGTTGCAGTATGTTGCCTCCCAGCTGCCCAGCAATTAGTGGGCAGCTGCACCGTTTAGGCGCCAAGGGAGAGAGAGTCCATGTGTGGGACAGAGATGGCACAGTGGTGCCAGGCCTGCTACAGCTGTGCAGCACTTAGTGCCAGCTGCAACGTTTAGGCCCTTGTGATTTGTCCCAGCTGCCCAGCAAGTAGTGGGCAGCTGCAACGTTTAGGTTTGCGCCGGTGGTGTCCCCCTGACTGGCGCTGCATTGGCAGCGTGCCCTGACATTCTGGACACAGGGCTTTGGAGTTCCTTTCTTGAGATGGCCAGTTGGCCAGGGGACTGGTATGGGTAGGGCGTAAGGCCCTAATGTGATTTTTGCGCAATGTGATTTTGCTATGTTTATGATAGTAATTGCCTAAGGTGATGTTTGCTCTATGTGATTATGAGGTTATTTTACCTATGTAGGTTTATGCTAGTGAGAGTTTATTTCACTATGTGAGGTACACCCCTAAATGTGAGTTATGCTTAGGGGGAGAGTCTAATGTGTTTAGACTAGTGAGAGATTGCCTACTGTAGTTTTTACTGGTTAGGCCCAAATGTGAGTTATGCGTAATGGGCTATGCCATTATGCCTGTGACACCCCTGAATGTGTTTTATGCATTATGGGCCCGATGTAGGAGCCCTAATACCGGTCGGAAACGACCGATTTCGGCCGTTTCCGACCGGTACTAGGGTTTTCTAATGAAGGAGCATGCTTTACAGAATCAGTATTTTACCAAATCTGTATTTACAGATTCGGTAAAATTACCGAATCGGTAAATACAGACTCGGTAAAAATACCGATTCTGTAAAAGCACATGTAGGTAGCACATCTTTGAGTGCCGCAGGCCTTTCAGATTCGGTGTTTTACCACCCAATCCAACTGCGTGGTAAAATACTGAATCCAGGTGTGCATGAACATCTGTGCATGCACACCTGTGCAATGTGACACACAGACATGCCCTTAGGGCATGTCTGTGTGCCACATGGCACACAAGTCCAGAATTGGGGTGCCAGAGGGTGTCAAAGTGACACCCCCTGCACCCTTGCAAAAATCGGAATTTACCAAATCAGTAAATACCGATTCGATATTCACCATTGATTCCTATGGGCTTCAAGGCCCATAGGAATCAATGGGGGATACCGATTCTGTATTTACCGAATAGGTAAATACCGAATTTTACAGATTCGGTATTTATCAATTCTGAAATACCTACATGTGCCCCCTTCTATTTTACCACTTCTTAAATACCGAATAGGTAAAAATCGGTATTTTAGAAGTGGTAAAATAGAATTACCTACATCTAGCCCTATGTATCTTACCTACACCTTTGAATGTTTTTATGCATCATGTGTTTTCCTTCCCTACACCTCTGAATGTTGTCATGCATCATGTGTAATGTGTTCTTACTTATACCCCTAAATGTATTGTGATACTTAGGTGGTTGTTCTTGCTAGTACAGGTGTTGCTATTGAGGTCCTGGTTCCCTGCGTGACATTTTCCTACGGTGGTTAGGGTTGCGTAGGTGGTACCTACCTGTTACCAGTGGTTACTGGTTGTGATCTATAATTGTTATTTTGTTCTATACTTATTCTAAGTTCTAGAAGTGCTATTTCTACTAAGTGCTGAGTCTGCAAGTGGCCCATGTAGCCCTGCCCTGGTGTAAATAATCCCTTGTGAATATTGCCCGTGCCAGTTGGCACAATGTATATTGTGTGATTACTATCTGATGTGTTTTGACAATACAAAAGTTATTTTTATATAACCTTGTGTGGAGTTCCTTTTGTGGTGTGCCTAGGATGTTGTTGCTGTTGTGTCCGTGCGCAAATGCTTTACACATTGCCTCCGGGATAAGCCTGTCTGCTTGTGCCAAGCTACCAAGGGGGTGAGCAGGGGTTATCTTGGCATGTGACTCCCTTGCCCTGACTAGAATGGTAGTTTCTGCCTGGCTTTGGCATAAGCTTTAGCCAACCAGAAACCCCAGTTCTAACATTGTTGGACAGCGGTGAGTATTAGGACTTGTGTTTGCGCAGTACCACAGCGACAACTGGCTACATTACAAAACTCTGCATTCTAGATAGTCACATGTTTGGGATTATTGTTTGTGATTTTGTTTTTCCTCGAGTGTCATTTTCAAATGGTGTTCCTGCGCTTTATATTTAGTGGCAGATGAGAGAAAATGACAGGGCGGGACGCCAGTAGAGGGGGAAGCCCATAGATAAGGAATCCCTTGATGGGTCCAGTACCCAATCCCTGTTCCTGTCCCTGTGTGGGTAGATGGAAGAGAGGGAGTGTGGAGGAAAAATGGCTTGCATGAGAGGGTATTTATCCCCTGAGTGTAGTGTGTGTGTCTGGATTCCCCAGTATGGTCGGATCCAGTGGTGGCAGCTAAAATGTGTCCAGTGCGTGAAGTCCCATTCCCAGTTCCCAGAGTATGGTGCCTGGTGCTCAGTAAGAGGGGTACAGGTTGAGAGTCAGGGGCAGTGAGGAACTGTCTCACCAGTCTGGAGCAGGAGTGTGTAGACGAGTGGTGTGTTGAACTGGAGGGGTTGGTGTGAGTTTTTTTGTGATAAAAGGAGCTTGCACAGGAGGTGTACCTCTGGTGGTGTGCAGGAGGTCCTGCAGAGGCACTGGATAAGAAGGTGGACGTCTGGCGGTGTGCTAGATGTCTTGCAGAGGCATTGGGGAGTGATGATAAAAGTAGTGGCTTGTGTATCTGATGATCCTGTGTAGGGGAAGAGGTTCATGTGTAGCCCAGCCAGGTCCCAGTAGTATGGTAGGGGTGTAGGGGCTCACGTCCTGTCTCAGTGGAGGCGGAGTGAGTGTAGGATGGTGTGTCCCACGTTGGCCTGAAACCCTGTCTCAGGGCCTGGAGGGTTCCCTAAGGGAGCACCAGGTCAGGGGCCTAGGCTGTACTTACAGTTCATTTGAGGAGGTTCTTCCTGTGTCTAGAGGACGGGGAGTGTCTGTAACAAGAACTCCGGCGGTCCTGGTGTTGGGCAGTACACTCCTAGTGGAGGGTGCAGAAGTCCTGGTTCACTGGGCATTTAACCGTCTAGAGTGCTTGACCATTTGTGGGGCCTCTGGAGGTCGTTCCCCGAGGAGGGGGGAGGCCAGATTCAGGTTGAGCCTGATCTGGAGGGAAGGGCATCTGTAATCAGTGTCCTGACCAGTTTTGGCTTCCAGGGGTACCGCTCCAAGGTGGGAGGATGCAGAACTCTGGAAGGGGGTGCAGAGGGACGGTGTCCTTACCTCTGACCCCGGTGCAGCCTGAGGGTTTAGATCCTAGGTTGGGAGATTAGGAAACTTCCAGGTCAAGAAGGAATCTCTGCCAAAGTAGATCAGATGAAGAGACTGAGGGGGCTGCACTTGCTGTGTGATCTGGGGCTCACCTGCAGTTTGTTGTTTCTACTAAGGTAGAGGAAAGGGGACTTTGCTGTGTGCTGTGTCCCCCCACCTGCTTGAAGAGGGATTGTGCTGTGTGCTTCGTACCTCCGAAGTGAAATAGTTTCCAGATCCCAGGTGGTAGACCAGTGATGGAGAGAGGTCCTGATCTGGTGGGAGAGATGTGTTCTGGTGGGTGCTTCCCTGGGAGGGTGTGGAACCCCAGAAGTAGAGGTAGGGTGGGGCATTCTTGCCCGTGACCTCTGGTCAGCCTGAGGGTGTGGTCCCTAGGTTGAAGGATCAGTGGTAGTTGTAGCTACACTGAGAGGGAGAGTGGAGAATGGCTATTGTGTGCCAGGGGCCCACTCTGTGGATTGGATAGGACCTGTGACATTTGGAGGGCCTAGGGCCTGGTCCTGGCCGTGGACAACTAGAGCGTGCCAGTGGGGTATCCTAGTTGGGCCAGAGAGCTGTTGTTGAGGGAAATCCATGTGGGTTCAGAGTGGCGTAGAACCGGAAGGTGTCCCTGCCGTGTGGGCCCGTGTCCGTGCTTTGTCGCCCAAAGCAAGGAAGCCCATCAGTGGAGTGATTGGTCTACCCTGCGTTTTGGCTGGAAGGGGGTTGGGTTGGACCTGGCCCTTTTTGGCAGGTTCACCCGAAACCTTTTGCTTTTGCCTAGCCTGTTTCTGTAACCTGGTGTTGGTGATTTTAGGTCTCTGCGCACTTTTTCACTGTGGTCCAGTGTAAAGTGCGTGCGCTCTCTGTGTGTGTGGTGAGTGACCTGCCCTCCCATAGCAATGCATGGGGAATATGTGTGACCATGGTAGTTCCTGATGTGTGGGGAGTGCAGGGTCGAGTTTGGTATGTGCGAACTCGTGAGATTGAATGCTGCACAATGATATATGCGGCATGATTGTGTCTAGTGTGGAAGTGCCACTTCTAGAAGTTGGCATATTTGTGTAATTTGTGTCTGACGTGTGATTGGCTGGAGCTGGCTGGTGAGCCTGGCTCCAAGAGTCTGGAGGGGCCTGCCCCGGTGGTGAATGGAGTGATTAGCATGCTGATGTAAGGGGAGGGGTGCACCAGGGCCTGAATAGGGCTGGGCTTTCCCCACACAATGCTGGCTCCACCCCCTGTGGTGCGTCTGATGTCGCTAGCCTGGCCAGTGAAAGGAGTTCCCTGTAACTAGTTGTAGCTGGATCTCACATTGCCTGCACCCTGCTAGACAAAGGATTTTACTGTATAAAAAGGGGCTGTGTCCCCTTACAAAATGTTCTTGTTTCCAACTTGAATCCTGCCAGGGGTGTGCTGCTGCTTGGGCCCAGGAGAAGGCTTGCCTCCCTGGGCCCTGCCCAGCCCCTGGATGTCCTACCCCTGGATGCTGGAGGATTTTCCTTATGGGGAGCAGTGTTGCTCCATCTTTATTCTTCCAGGACTGCTGGGACTTCTTTTTGCTGGCTGTTAATGATTCCAGGACCTTGAGCAGCCCCCCAGCGCCTTATCTTGGGCAGGAAGCGCTTTATTTTGTCTTTTGCACTAGAGAGCGCTTTATTTTCCTTGCTGGGCAGAGCGCTGTCATTTTCCCTTGGTGGGAAGCGCTCCTGCCCCTTTTATGCTTATTTGCATTTTTTTTATGGACAGGTGCCGCCCTGTTTATTTATTTTATCTAGCGAGTGCCCACCTCGCTTTTACCTTTATTTTTGTTCTCGAGGGTGCCCACCCCTTATTATGCCCCTGTGGAATCGCTGCCGCGGCCCGAGCTGTTTTTAATGGCTGCCGCGTCCGCGGCCCGCCTGGTTGTGGGCGGGGCCGTGGAGGGAAGAGGAAGAGCGGCGTGAGAAGAAGCATAGAGGCGCCGGTGTGAGAAGTGCTCCAGTGTTCTGGGAAGAGCCCTGCTGGTGCCCAAAGGAAGCAATGGCCGATGTTACTGATCTCCCGTGATTGAGAGGGAGACCGGAGAAGAGGATGGCGCCAGCCGCTGTGGGGCTCCTGTGACTGAGGGAGGAGCCCCGCACCCAGAGAAGAGCCCCGCCGCCCAAGAGGAGCTCCGGCAGACCAACGAGGCAGCCAGCGTCCCCAGCGAGCAGTCCGGTGAGTGAGGGCTGGGCGGGAGACAGAGCTGGCGCTGATCTGCGGGGCAGCCCCGCTCGAGAGAGGGCTGCCCCACCACTTGTCCCAAAGTGCGGCGAAGAGCCGGTGAGCACGGGCCCCATGTGGAGACAGTGTTGGTGCCGGAGAGAGGCACAATGACGAGGGTGGAGGTAGGGCGGCCTTAGATGGCAGTGGGCCGCCCCAACGTTTTGACGGAGCCCGAGTGCTCTAATGCACACATTTGTTGCCGAGCCCAGAGGGGCCATATTCCCCCCGGTGGTGTAGCACAGTGGTGCCATGTTTGTAGAAAGTCCCTGAGAGGGACAGGCGGCACAGTGGTGCCAGGCCCCAGTGAGTCTCAGTGTCATAGGGCTCCCAAAGAGCACAATATGTATTTCAGAGCCAGTTGGCTCCATCAATTGGCGCAGTGTTGTTCCCAAGGGCCAGCGAGAGCCCCTGTTGCAGTATGTTGCCTCCCAGCTGCCCAGCAATTAGTGGGCATCTGCACCGTTTAGGTGCCAAGGGAGAGAGAGTCCGTGTGTGGGACAGAGATGGCACAGTGCTGCCAGGCCTGCTACAGCTGTGCAGCACTTAGTGCCAGCTGCAACGTTTAGGCCCTTGTGATTTGTCCCAGCTGCCCAGCAAGTAGTGGGCAGCTGCAACGTTTAGGATTGCGCCAGTGGCGCACCCCTGACTGGCGCTGCATTGGCAGCGCACCCTGACATTCTGGACACAGGGCTTTGGAGTTCCTTTCTTGAGATGGCCAGTTGGCCAGGGGACTAGTATGTGGGTAGGGCGTAAGGCCCTAATGTGATTTTTGCGCAATGTGATTTTGCTATGTTTTGATAGTAATTGTCTAAGGTGATGTTTGTGCTATGTGATTATGAGGTTATTTTACCTATGTAGGTTTATGCTAGTGAGAGTTTATTTCACTATGTGAGGTACACCCCTAAATGTGAGTTATGCTTAGGGGTAGAGTCTAATGTGTTTAGACTAGTGAGAGATTGCCTACTGTAGTTTTTACTGGTTAGGCTCAAATGTGAGTTATGCGTAATGTGCTATGCCATTATGCCTGTGACACCTCTGAATGTGTTTTATGCATTATGTGTCTTACCTACACCTCTGAATGTTTTTATGCATCATGTGTTTTCTTTCCCTACACCTCTGAATGTTGTCATGCATCATGTGTAATGTGTTCTTGCTTATACCCCTAAATGTATTGTGATACTTAGGTGGTTGTTCTTGCTAGTACAGGTGTTGCTAGTGAGGTCCTGGCCCCCTGCGTGACATTTTCCTAAGGTGGTTAGGGTTGCATAGGTGGTGCCTACCTGTTACCAGTGGTTACTGTTTGTGATCTATAATTGTTATTTTGTGCTATACTTATTCTAAGTTCTAGAAGTGCTATTTCTACTAAGTGCTGAGTCTGACAGTGGCCCATGTGGCCCTGTCCTGGTGTAAATAATCACTTGTGAATATTGTCCGTGCCAGTTGGCACAATGTATATTGTGTGATTACTATCTGATGTGTTTTGACAATACAAAAATAATTTTTATATAACCTTGTGTGGAGTTCCTTTTGTGGTGTGCCTAGGATGTTGTTATTGTTGTGTGGGTGCGCAAATGCTTTACACATTGCCTCCGGGATAAGCCCGTCTGCTCGTGCCAAGCTACCAAGGGGGTGAGCAGGGGTTATCTTGGCATGTGACTCCCTTGCCCTGACTAGAATGGTGGTTTCTGCCTTGCTTTGGCGTAAGCCTTAGCCAACCAGAAATCCCAGTTCTAACAGGTATATTATGAACCAAAAGAATGAATCAATTATATATATCTTTGTCACTTGTATAAAATAGATATTTAATATGTGCTAGTTATAGGAACATTTTAATTCACAGTGGGTAAAACATATTTTTTATGAATTCACTGTTTACAACACACCCTCAATAATGAATTTTGGAATCAAAAATGTATATTTCATTGGGGGAACATTAAAATGAAAAAAGAAAAATGTATTCTCTAACAGATTCTATGGGCACTTGCCCTGTATTTTTCTAATTTCTAATCTCTAACTTGTGAAAAAAATGTTTTTTTTAAAAAAGTAATTGAGATTTACAATACACTGAGAGTCTGTTTTCTATGTCTATAGATATATGGGAGGAGTATATGATGCAGTGAACAATATTTAATCACATAGGGGTCACGGCATGTCACGTGATCAAGATCGGGTTCCCCGGTCGAAACGCGTCATGTCTGCAAGGAAATAAAGCACAAAGAAATGTGAACCTGCCGTTGTGGTCCGTTTCCTGATTTGTGGAGGTGCTGGTTTTTTTTTCTCCGGGATTGTATTTGTATATATATATATATATATATATATATATATATATATATATATATATATATATATATATATATATATATATATATATATATATATATATATATTACCTACTGGCGGTCGCCAGTAGGTAGTTATAGTTAGGATTTTTTTCAATGTTAAATCTGAAAATTCTATTTGGAATAACTTTGGCGCCGGTTGACGAATCTGCCTGAAAATTTCCTCAAAATGGCCTCGCGGCGTTCCGGTCCTTCCCTGAAAGTTTGGGGGGGATTCGTCAAGCGGGGGCCGAGATAAAAGGGGGGTCCCAAAACGCGTTTTCCCCATGTTAATTTCCATAGGGCGGTCGATTTCACTTTTAGCCCGAACGGCTGAATGGATTTCCACCAAACTTGGCAAAATTGTAGGGACTGGTAGCCCGATGTGCCTTTGCTATGTCTCAAGATATGTGCTCCAGTGGATTTTGAGTAATTAAGGTTCAAAAAAATATATATATCTATAGCCGCGCTCCGGTACGCGCACCGGTATGCGCACCGGGCGCTTACCGCGACTTGCGCGCTGAAAGCTGATTGGCTCTGGGATGTCTGTAAACATTCTAAACAGTCCGGAGCGGCCGCCATCTTGTGTCTCGGTAGGATCGAGACACGAGAGGTGGCCAAAACAAAGAGGGAAATGACCATAAGGGGGCAGAGTAGACCCCCCTTGACCCCCTAGGTTTGATGTGGGGGCCATAAAAGGGCCTGCGGAGCAAAAAAAAATAAAAAAAATTTTTGATTTTCGCGGGGTGAGCGACCGGTACGCGCACCGGTAAGCGTACCGGGGAGTGTACCATGGGGAAAAAGAATGACAGTTTTAAAAGTAGCTGTTTAAAAAAAAAATGTTTTTTTTTATACATACACATACATATATATATAAATGCATATGCATATATATATATGCATATATGTGTATATGTGTGCGTGTAGAGAGAGGTAGAGAGGTAGAGGTGTAGAGGTAGAGAGGTAGAGAGGTAGCGGTAGAGAGGTAGAGATTAGTAGAGAGAGAAGAAGAGAGAGGTAGAGAGGTAGAGAGTAGAGAGTGAGTAATAGAGAGTAGAGAATGAGTAGTAGAGAGTAGTAGAGAGCAGTAGAGAGAGTAGCAGAGAGTGAGTAGTAGAGAGTAGTAGAGTGAATAGTAGAGTGAGTAGTAGAGAGTAGTAGAGAGTGAGTAGTAGAGAGTGAGTAGTAGACAGTAGTAGAGAGTGAGAAGTAGAGAGTGAGTAGTAGAGAGTAGTAGTGAGTAGTAAAGAGTGAGTAGTAGAGAGAGTAGTAGAGAGTGAGTAGTAGAGAGTAGTAGATAGTGAGTAGTAGGGAGTAGTGAGTAGCGAGTAGTAGGGAGTGAGTAGTAGAGAGAGAGTAGTAGAGTAGTAGAGAATGAGTAGTAGACAGTGAGTATTTGAGAGTAGTGGAGTAGGAGAGAGTAAGTAGTAGAGAGTAGTGGAGAATATTCCAAAGTTTGGCACAGCACCACTTTCACAATGAGTCCAATCAAATCATATCACTTAGAGTCCTTATTGAAGCGCTGAATCTTGGTGTATATTCAAATGCTTTTATTTTCCTTAAGTTTATGTACCACAGCCAGCCGAAAGGTTTCGTTCTGTACAACAGAACTTCTTCAGGGCGTTCTTATTTCCTTCAAGTTATGTCGGTATCCAGTTGTCATATAACTAGATATTTCTTCCAAATGTTAGACGAGACATAAGTATATTCTTATTCAAAGTGACTAGGTATCAATTTTACCCACACAATTCGGGCAGACTTGAGTAATTTATAGCATCCTCAAAGTCAGTCTTTCAAAAATTCCAAAGTATAGGATATGATAATCCAAATCCAAATGTTTCTCAAGAAAAGTAATTTACAATCGTTCGGAATATCGGTGTTTGGGCAGATATGATCCAGGGACCCCCAGTATGCAAGGGGAATTAGTCCCCCCTCTACAAACGCGCCAGTGGCCTGCATTGCAGAGAGGTGTAACAAGGGTGTGGCCTCATTACACTTCTCTGCAATGCAGCTCCCTCGCGCATACTGGAGGCTCCTGGTGGACCAGTTGACCCCAGGGACCCCCAGTATGCAAGGGGAATTAGTTCCCCCTCTGCAAACGCGGCAGTGGGCTGCGTTGCAGAGAGGTGTAACAAGGGGCATAGTCTCATTACACCTCTGCAATGCAGCCCCTGGCGCATACTGGAGGTTCCAGGTGGGCTAATTGGCCCCCAGGGGCCCCCAGTATGCAAGGGGAATTAGTTCCCCCTCTTCAAACATGCACGGGGGCTGCGTTGCAGAGAGGTGTAAAAAGGGTTGTGGCTTCATTACACCTCTCTGCAATGCAGTCCCCTGGCGCATACTGGAGATTCCTGGTGGGCTTTCAGGTCTTATATAGTTAGGAATTAGCATTAAAAAAAACTTTGAAATTCACTGAAAAAACCATAGGTTTCACACCAGTTATAGTTAGGAATTAGCATTTAAAAAACCTTTGAAATTCACTGAAAAAACCATAGGTTTCACACCAGTTATAGTTAGGAATTAGCATTTAAAAAACCTATTAAATTCACTGACAAAACCATAGATTTCACACCATTTATAGTTAGCTGGAAATTTTACTGACATAAAACCATTGAAATTCCCACGTTATAGTTAGTTGGACTCACTATAACTTGCGCGCCTGTAATGCACTGCTGATGACGTCACATATTACATCACTCATGACATGGTCAGTGACATCACTCATGACATCACTGATGACACCATCCTTGTGACAGAGTGACAGACCTAATTTCAGTGTAATGTAACGCTTGAAACACATATTCAAAAATAGAAACAAACATTTTCAAAAAAATGGAGATACCCAAACCAGTAACAACAACCAATTCAGTAATTCCAACATCTATATACACATCCACTCATTCACCAACAATTCTATATAGTCACTCATATATATACTCACTCATCATATGTAGTGATACACCTATACATCCTGTTACACATCAGCAGTCATCCAAAAGTTACTCACACACATACTCACACATGCAAATAAACTATTGAACATCCATTTATTTGCATATACATTTATACACACACTACCACCTTACTTCTAAGGAAACTTACCCATACTTACTCTCTTAAACAATCACTTATAGAAACACATACTTATTTAAACAGGAACTCCTACAATCTCTCACTATATATACTATACTCACTTATATACATCAATACTCACATATACTAGATTAAAACATATGTCGTTACTAATGAAGACACTAGTGAGACAGTCATTCACTCACTAACACACACATATACACAGTCATCCACCCATACAGTCCTGCACATATGCTGTCTTCAAAACACATACAAACAGTGAGTCAGTCACCAACCCCTGCAGCCACTCATACACAAAGAGAAACACTGATACAAACATTTAAATATTTAAACAATACTCGCTAATATATGTATTCACTAAAATACACGTAATAAGCCAGTTACCCAACCAATTTTTTTAAAAAAAAACATCCATTTACACACTTATTTAAACATTTATTCTTCCATCGACCTTTACAAATACATATATAAAACAAATTTATTTTTCAGAAAGACACACATTCACTGGATGGTGTCATCAGTGATGCCATGAGTGATGTCACTGACCATGTCATGAGTGATGTAATATGTGACGTCATCAGCAGTGCATTACAGGCGCGCAAGTTATAGTGAGTCCAACTAACTATAACGTGGGAATTTCAATGGTTTTATGTCAGTAAAATTTCCAGCTAACTATAAATGGTGTGAAATCTATGGTTTTGTCAGTGAATTTAATAGGTTTTTTAAATGCTAATTCCTAACTATAACTGGTGTGAAACCTATGGTTTTTTCAGTGAATATATATATATATATATATATATATATATATATATATATATATATATATTACCTACTGGCGGTCGCCAGTAGGTAGTTATAGTTAGGATAATTTTCAATGTTAAATCTCAACATTCTATTTTGAATAACTTTGGCGCCGGTTGACGAATCTGCATGAAATTTTCAGGAAAATGGTCTCATGGCGGTCCGGTCCTTCCCTGAAAGTTTGGGGGGGATTCGTCAAGCGGGGGCCGAGATAAAAGGGGGGTCCCAAAACGCGTTTTCCCCATGTTAATTTCCATAGGGCGGTCGATTTCACTTTTAGCCCGAACGGCTGAATGGATTTCCACCAAACTTGGCAAAATTGTAGGGACTGGTAGCCCGATGTGCCTTTGCTATGTCTCAAGATATGTGCTCCAGTGGATTTTAAGTAATTAAGGTTCAAAAAAATATATATATCTATAGCCGCGCTCCCGTGCGCGCACGGGAGTGCGCTCCAGGCGCGACACGCGACTTGCGCGCAGGAAGCTGATTGGATCTCAGTTGTCTGTAAACATTCTAAACAGTGCGGAGCGGCCGCCATCTTGTGTCTCGGTAAAATCGAGACAGAAGGGGTTTGAAAAAAAAAGGGGCAAATGACCATAAGGGGGAAGAGTAGACCCCCTCTGACCCCCTAGGTTTGATGTAGGGACTAAAATAGGGTCCTGCAGGGCATTAAAATTTTTTTTTCGTTTTGCGCGGGAATATGCGCTCTCCCGTGCGCGCACGGGAGAGCGCTCCAGGCGCGACGAGCGACTTGCGCGCAGGAAGCTGATTGGATCATAAGGGGGAAGAGTAGACCCCCTCTGACCCCCTAAATCCAGGACTATATTTATGAAGGCCTTGCGCTGTTAGTTTTGCGCTTCCTGTGCGTCAATTTTTGTGACGCACCAGCGGTGTAAAAAAATGCGCATTGTTATGCAATATTCAAAAAGTGACGCATCTATCTAGATGCGTCACTTTTTAAATATAGTGCAACGAGGTACATTTTATTACACTGCTGGTGTTATGCGTCACTTTTCTGTGCGCACTCCTTATGACGTTCCAGATGTGTCATATTTAATGTATGACGAATCATGTTGCAGATACAATATGGCGCAGAGTTTTAAAAAGTGACCCATGTACCTAGATGCGTCACTTTTTAAAATAGCGTCAGGTATAATGTATGCAGAGGGGGTGTTCCCCCACAAAAAGCTTTGTAATAGCGACGCAGTGAAATGTTTGAGATTTCACTGCGTCACTTTTAGGATGCTGTTGCATCCTTTAAATATAGTGCAACGAGGCACATTTTATTACACTGTTGGTGTGATGCGTCACTTTTCTGTACACAGTCCTTATGACATTCCAGATGTGTCATATTTAATGTATGACGAATCATGTTGCAAGGAGTTACAGATACGTCAGTATTTCTGACATATGTGTAAACATAAAAGTGATGCGAGGCCGGCGCAAAATTTTGACGCAATAGCATCCAAAAAATGACGCAGGGAAATCTCATAGATTTCAGTACGTTGTTATTACCAAGCTTTTTGCGAGGGATTGCCCCCTCTGCATACATTATACCTGATGCAGATACAATATGGCGCAGAGTTTTAAAAAGTGACCCATGTACCTAGATGCGTCACTTTTTAAAAAATAGTGTCAGGTATAATGCATGCAGAGGGGGTGTTCCTTGCAAAAAGCTTGCTAATAATGACGCAGTGCGTCACTTTTAGGATGCAGTTGCGCCAAAATCTTGCGCCTGCTTCTCAGCAAACCTTTCACATGGTGCTTTTTCCATGTGAAAGGACACATTACTGGAGTTGCGTCACTTTTGTGACGCACTCCTGCAATGCGTTACTTTTGTGTTTAGAGATATGTCAGAAATACTGACATATCTGTAACTCCTTGCGAATTGATTAGTCATATATTAAATATGACATATGTGGAATGTCATAAGGAGTGCGTCCAGATAAGTGACGCATCGCTATTTTCACGTAGCGATGCGTCACTTTTCAGAAATGAGGCCTCCAGTTTATTCACTGTGTCATAAATTTCTTTTCTAACACTCACCTTCTTTCAGTCCTCCTACTTCACTTCCTTTCACCTCTCATACCTTTCTGTTCTTTCTTACTCATTCTCCTTTCAATTATCAATGCACTATATTTCACTTACTCTTCATTTTTTAAGATTATAGCTCTTTGATGAGAATTGGAGGTAGTTCTGAAAAGAACTTTTGGTTTTCTTCTTTTAACTGAAGAGGAACAAAAACAGGGAATAGAAACTGCTCAACAGGAGCAAAAAGAAAAGAAAAAAATTAGGGGTGGGAAGGGCAGTGATGGTTCTCTAATGCCCGAACCATGAGCAGGACACTTTGCTCCCCATAGGTGAGGAGTTGATTGCAGTATCTGCATCTGACGAGCCCATGGTTGAATGCAGGTTGGATGTTTGCTACCTGCCCCTGAGATTGGTCTCTTCCAGAAGAAGTTGCTCCTCCTGTTGATGTAGAGGGAACCTCCTGTGCCAGAGCCCTGACACTTTCTCGGGCAAAATTCTGGGGGTGCCTGGTCTCCACATGGCGAATCATCGTGAAGTTGCCAAAAGAGTATTTTTTTAGGGGGTTACCCCGTGACAGGACCTTTTTGCAGATCCTGCACTCTACTTTTGGTGCATTCACCTTCTTCTGGCCTTCTGGAAACTTAAAAAATTTCCAAATGAAATGTCCCTTCACCTTTGGGGTAGGTGGCTCTTCATCAATGAAGTCATCTTCACTGCTGGATGATCTGGCAGCCATGATGAACCAAGAAAAAAGGAGCAGCAAAAAAGCAGGTCTTTCAGTCACAAAAGTGAAAGAAGAAGTGAAGGAAATGGGTGGGGATTTCATTCATTGTAAAAAAAAACTGTTAGCAACCAATGAAAAGTGTTATTTTAGGGTCACATGACCCGACGCGCTTACGCTGCGCGCTCGGGTGCACTTCCGGGTGCGTTTACGCTGCGCGATCGTAGGCGCTTCCGGGGCGCACACGTGGCGCGATCGTAGGCGCTTCCGGGGCGCACACGTGGCGCGATCGTAGGCGCTTTTGCGTGCGTTTAGGAGCCGCGCACGTAGGCGCTTCCGAGGGCACGTACGTTGTGCGCTGAAGTGACGTCATCAATCTTTAATAGAAATGCATAATCATTTTCAATATTAAAAAAAACAAATTTTATTTGTATGGTACGAAATGTTTTGCATTATTATTAACTTTTCATTCATATTTTTTTTTCACGAACGACAGTTGCGCTCTGGGTGCGCTTTCAGATGAGCTCTCGGAGAAGCTTACAGGAGAGCTTAGCTGAAAGCTTCCAGGAGCGCGCACCCAGAGCGCAAAAGAAAAAAATTATAAAAAAAATGAATACTTAAAAAAAACAGCAAATTGTAAAAAAAAAAAGGTTAGAAACTCGATATACAAAGGAATTAGCATTAAAAAAACCTATGAAATTCACTGAAAAAACCATAGGTTTCACACCAGTTATAGTTAGGAATTAGCATTTAAAAAACCTATGAAATTCACTGAAAAAACCATAGGTTTCACACCAGTTATAGTTAGCTGGAAATTTTACTGATATAAAACCATTGAAATTCCCACGTTATAGTTAGTCGGACTCACTATAACTTGCGCGTACAATGCACTGCTGATGACATCACTCATGACATCACTGATGACACCATCCTTGTGACAGAGTGACAGACCTAATTTCAGTGTAATGTAACGCTTGAAACACATATTCAAAAATAGAAACAAACATTTTCTAAAAAATGGAGATACCCAAACCAGTAACAACAACCAATTCAGTAATTCCACCATCTATATACACATCCACTCATTCACCAACAGTTCTATATAGTCACTCATACATATACTCACTCATCATATGTAGTGATACACCTACACATCCTGTTACACATCAGCAATCATCCAAAAGTTACTCACACACATACTCACACATGCAAATAAACTATTAAACATCCATTTCTTTGCATATACATTTATACACACACTGCCACCTTACTTCTAAGGAAACTTACCCATACTTACTCTCTTAAACAATCACTTATAGAAACACATACTTATTTACACAGGAACTCCTACAATCTCTCACTATATATACTATACTCACTTATATACATCAATACTCACATATACTAGATTAAAATATATGTCGTTACTAATGAAGACACTAGTGAGCCATTCATTCACTCACTAACACACACATATATACACTCATCCACCCATACAGTCCTGCACATATGCTGTCTTCAAAACACATACAAACAGTGAGTCAGTCACCAACCCCATGCAGCCACTTATACACAAAGAGAAACACTGATACAAACATTTAAATATTTAAACAATACTCGCTAATATATGTATTCACTAAGATACACATAATATGCCAGTTACCCAACCAATTTTTTTTAAAAAAACATCCATTTACACACTTATTTAAACATTTATTCTTCCATCGACCTTTACAAATACATATATAAAACAAATTTATTTTTCAGAAAGACACACATTCACTGGATGGTCTCATCAGTGATGTCATGAGTGATGTCATCAGCAGTGCATTGTACGCGCAAGTTATAGTGAGTCCGACTAACTATAACGTGGGAATTTCAATGGTTTTATATCAGTAAAATTTCCAGCTAACTATAACTGGTGTGAAACCTATGGTTTTTTCAGTGAATATATATATATATATATATATATTATTCACTGAAAAAAAATATATATATATGCAGTATGTTGTCGTCCTTTAATTCAGCATGCCCAGCCGAACAATGAGGAAGAGACGAGACCCGTTCTTAGGTGTTTAATCGTTTATTTTGCCCAACACCAGTCTGCTATAAAATATATATATGGCAGGAACACAAGGGAAATCGTAGCATGTTGCGGTAACTAGTATTATTTTCTTCCTCTTCTTTTTTCACTAATGATGTCACTGAGTTTTGAAAGATGACCCCATTTCGGCTGTGAATTTAAACATGCTATATGAAGGAAAGGTCAAAATTATGTTGCCACATGGGTTTGGTGATAAACGTAATTATGTAAATATGTCTAAAAAATTAACTCTGAAGTAATGCTCGTTCTGGGTGCACAAATGTAAAATATTATACAATACAGGTTCAGCCACATTGTAACCATGGCAATATCTACTTTCAACCTGTATCTTAATTTAACTTAATTGAATGACACGCCCAGTATTTTGTGCATATATAAACGCTCTAGATTCTAATGCAGATGTAGTGAACAAGGCGGCAACGCCGAAACGCGTCTAAGCAGACACTGATCTAAGAATAAAAGTTTGGATTCAGATTCACGGAGTCAGCGCCTTCTTCAATCGTATGAGCATGGTATGAAAGAATATATATATATATATATATATATATATATATATATATATATATATATATATATATATATATATATATCTCCAGTGCAAAATTCTCCCAGTTTGGCAAGATTCCACGGACACCGTCAAAGTGCAGCAAAACCGTTGTTTTATTTGCAGCAAAGAAAAAGCAACGTGTTTCAGCTCTCGCCTTGATCACACTTAGTGACAGGCGTTCATTTGCACACATTAAATAATAAACAAAAGTTGACATAAACGACAAACCATACCACCCCAGTGGAAAAGTGAACACAATGTGGTGGCCATCATAGCATGGTTATTTTTACAAACAATGTACGTGGTCTTGTATTTCCTACAATGAGTTGCACCTTAATTCTCCCCCTTTTTCGTCAAATACAAAATGCATTATTTAGCAGTTGAAAAAAACAATAGAATAACCTGTTTTTGCATATGTTTGAATTGCATATTAAATTGCTTATGCATTCATTAATACTGCGATATTTTAATTACATTCGTTGTTAGTCTGTATTGAATTGCGTGCTAACTCGATTTCCAAGTGAACCACTGCCCCGGGCATTGTTTCTTAACTGCCCGATTGTCAATAAAGTTATGCGATTTCAATTTCGGCAAAAAGACACCTGAACTCGTTCAACCGGATTCTGTGTAAAAAAAGAAATATATATATATATATATATATATATATATATATATATATATATATATATATATATATATATATTACCTACTGGCGGTCGCCAGTAGGTAGTTATAGTTAGGATTGTTTTCCATAGGAAATCCTCAACATTCTATTTGGAATAACTTTGGCCCTGGTTGAAGAATCTTAGCGAATTTCTCAAAGAAGATGGCTCGGTCCGCTGCGCTCCTTCCCTGAAAGTTTGGGGGGGATTGGTCAAGTGGGGGCTGAGATATAAGGGGGGTCCCAAAACGTGTTTTCTGCAAGTTATTTTCCATAGGACCTTTAGACTCGGCTACAGGTCGAACGGCTGAATGGATTTATAAGAAATTTGGCAAAACTGTAGAGTCCGGTTCGCAGATTACGCTTTTTTGGAATGGTGTAAATCCGTTCAGTAGTTGTTGAGAAAATTAAAGTTAAAGTCAATTATATATCTATAGGCGCGCACGCGTGCGCGCACTCAAGCGGCTGCGCGTGAGCGGAATTTTTTTTTGCTGCGTGACGTCTGTTAACGTTCGATTCGAAGGAAAGCAGGAAGTTTTGTCCGCCATTTTGTCACTGCGAGTAAATATATTGTTCATTTCAAAGCGTTGAAACATGGAAAGGGGAGAAGGTAGAGATTGTTTTGCTGCGTAGCTTTTCTCGGGGTGTGCAGTAAGGCCCTTAAACGCAAAAAGATATAATTTTTTCCCGAAAAAAAATACGGGGTGCGCGCACCCGGTCGCGCACACCTATTTACAAGAGTGTGAAAATGGAGATAAATCAGAAGTTTGAGTGCTTAGATATAAGGTGGCTCTGAAAAGAGCCATTGTGTTAATTGAGTGTTTTCTGCATTTATAAGTAAGTACCGATGCAGAGCCTGATGTTGCAGAGGAAGATTCTGTTTCCCTCATTCGTGAAATGAACACCGTCTCTCCTATAGACGTCTTGCATGTGGTATCGCAAGTTGTTGTGGTAAATAGAACCCATGCTATAATCTCTGAGGAACGCAGAAACAGATTTATTTACATGTCTCCTTGCTTTCTCAAATTGTGCCCAATGTTGATTGGACCAATTCCATTTCTGTCTTTGGCATATATTGGAATATACCAAGGCAGATCGAGGAAAAAGTGTCATCAATTGTCGAAAGGTGTCTTTTAGAAGCATTTCCAGACCTACCCCAGTGATTGTACCTAGATCGTTCCCACCACAGTGCACAATTATAAGGTCGGGTTCTGGGAGATGCATAAAAGTTTTCATCAATGGAATCAATTGGTGACATTTCAATCCTCTTTTGCCAATCCATGTTATGTGTACATTTGGTAAGCCGAGGTTGCAAATGCGTCTGCTTACTGCATATTTTTCACTCCAGTGAATATAACTCTGTCCTATTAGCCAGACCTTCATTTTCAAGGGATTTGTAGTCGTCCTCCGATCGGTTCTGGAAGTGGAATGGTAGTTAGAAGTTGAAATTCTAAATAAAGAAAAAGGAAGAGGCTGGGTGTGGTTAAAAAAATAAAAATGATTGGTTGATTGTAATAAGTGGAGATTGAACAGTACGTTGCATGTTAATGTTTATGTTAAACGAAAAGTACTATTGGGTGTGAAAAAAAAGACATGTAACAGAGTTGTGGATTGGCAGGTGTTTCTGGAGGGAAAACAGTCTTCTTAGTTTGCTGTAGAACGTTGAGACATGAACTTTTGACCTGTGCCTTCAGCAAGGTGCAGAATGAGGTGTAACCATGGAAACAGCCGGAGATGGCAGTTGGTGATGGGTTCACTCTTTGGTGCCTCTACATCTGACTCTGTTCTCTGGTGGCTGGCGGAGAACTGTTTGTTATTGTGGAGATGAAAGGGTGATAAGGAGAGAAATACGACATAGCGTCTGGCCTGTAGAAGCGTGGGAGCAGTGATTAAGTTTAAGTGAAGCAGAACTGTGGCGGTGCTTAGTAACAGTAAAAAACTTTTTTAACAGTGGTATAACTGTCTGTACGGTACGCGACCTACTAAGAAAGAGTTCACGGGCCGTAATTGGCTTGCAGGTTCTAGTATCAGTAAGTGAGGTCGAGAAAAGAAAACATTCAGGACTTTATTTATGAAGGCCTTGCGCCACCGGTGCGTCCGTTTTTCACATTTTAAAAAATGAGGCACCGGCGGCGGAAGGTCTTCATAAATAAGGTCCTCAGTGACTACAGTTAAGGTTATGTGGAACCCATGAATAGTTTTTCAATATGAAATCATTTCAGTTGAGATTATGGATTAAAAGAGAAACCGCGAATATTTGAAATGTTTATTTAGAAATGTACTGTTTTAAAGGCAAATCATTATGTAATATGAGTACAGAAATTGCAAAAAACACAGTAATTGGTATTGTCAGTAGTACATGGAATACAAACGCTATAGTTGAAGAAAAATGAATATAGTTAGAAAAAAACATTGTACACTTTTATAAGGAAGTATATCATATTTTAATAAATGGAAGAAGGTCTCTGGCCTTTCAGTTAGGGAACGATATATGAAAATGCAAGTGGTTATACATCATTACTTTATCAATCAGCTGTCTACATGCGAAGCACTATCAAGTTTGTGTTATGTCAGTGTGTGAGGGGAAAAAAAGGCGCCAAAAGCGATAAAATGTTGAGAGGTGCATGTATGTAATCTGTTGGATGCTGCGCGAATCACTATTGAGGAGAACTACTGTATTGAGATATCTTTTGAAGGTTGTAGTATTGCATTTGAAATACAGCACAAGTAATAATGGAAATATTATTGAAAGAACATATTTTTCTGTAAAGTATTTTAAAAACATAATTTTATAGGAAATTAAAGGAGTAGAGGCGTGTGAGGCGAAAATAAGCAGTTGAGATGCGAAATGGCGTTTACAGTTATAAAAAACTCGTTTAAAATTTACACATTAATTAGGGCACATGTAGCATATATTAGCGAGTTTTGCATCGAGTACGTTTGAAATAACCTTAGATAAGATATGCAATAGAATTGTTGAGATTAAACTGTAAAAAAATAAAGTTGAACATCGAGTAGCTGAAGAAACAAATGTAGTCCACATAAAAGACCAAAATTTAACCAGCACGAAATCATAATGTCCACTGTTAGTAAAGCCAATAGGTCTGTTCTTCAAAAGAAAATATGGAAAATAACGTGAAGAATATAGGGAAGCAAAAGGAAATGAGGACGTCAATGGCTTATATAAGAGTTATTGAAGCATTGTTTAGGCAAAATAGGTAGGTTCTGCTTGTAACAGGAAATCACTTTTATCATTTGAAAGTATGTCAGCTATCCAATGGAAAAGAGTAAAGCAGTACTCATGATCTGTTAAAATCGGAGCCTCTTTTATTATCACAGGGCAGCTCGGTGGGTTTTCGATGTAGTTCTCTGTTAGGAAAGAGTTAATCGTCCATTGTGTAGGCAAAGTAGGCGGCAAGTGCTTCTAACAGGAAATCACTGTTATCATCTAAAAACATGTCAGCCATCCAATTGAGAAGATCAAAGGAGCATTCATGATCTGTCATTATTGGAGCGTCTTTTACCATCATTGGGCAGCTCGGTGGGTTTTCGATGTAGCTCTCTGTTAGGAAATCTTGCGCCGCTGCGAATATATTCCAATGACCCAGAACTCCTTGTATCGCTGCAAAGGCCATAAACCCTCCGTTGTAACAAAGCCGTTCATGATCAAGTAACGGATTCATGAGGTGATTGTAATTCGGTTCAGGAGGTACCAAATTGCAGAGACATAAATCCAGGGCCCACGTGAAATCACAGCTCAGGCAATGAAATACAGGCTGCACACAGGTGAAATACGAATATCGAAATGATAATCGATATGAAGTATTCAAAGTTGAGAGTGCTAAGGTGCCGTAGTACAGAAGTATTCTCTGTCGAAATAGTTCTAAGTGGTCCGGCTCGTTTGCGAAGGCAGGAGGGACATCCATTTTGAATTTCCCAAGATGGTAAAGGAAACGGCGCAGCACTGCCGGTTGTATAGCAACTCCACAGAATTAGGTCGCCGGCTATGCAGTGGAGAGGAGCAGAATGACTTAATAAATTTTCTAGGAGTCTAGTCACTTAAATATTGCTTAGTAGTTATCAAAAAAGTAGCTTTTCTTGAAGGTCACTTTTTTTTACATCAATGCTGTTTTCTGTGAATGTTAGCTAAGTGAAAGATATATGTGTGAGCAGATGCTACGTTAAGTTTTAAATGTGACAATGGAGCTCTTGTTCATGTCTTCCGATTCAAGGTCGGTATTCGCCGCCAAATGCAAATATCAAGAAACGCATGCGTGGGGTAGATAGTCTGCATTCTTAAAGGAAAGCAAATGGAGGGTTATTTTTACCGCGTTAGCATTGTCGTTTAAAAAGTTACAGTGATTTTCATTATATGTTAAGAAAGTGTCACTGATGAAGACTGAAAATAAATCCTTATAAATAACAGGGACTGGTGTATTTTAGAAAAGGTGTGTAACATTACATGAATTGTTAAAAAAAAAAATGTAATTGAAAGTGTATGGTTTGAAAATGAAATGTAGAGGTTTATAGTTCACGTTTTGAAAGCGGTTCTAGAGGGTCAGATGCATGATAGATTTATAAAAAATAGAACATGTTTTTCAATAGCATTATGGAAAAAATATGTGCCTTTATGTACTATTTAGATTATCTGCCTGTTGCCTATTCTTTGAGTTTTAGTAATCCTGTGTCTTATAAGTTTTCCAGGGGCGGTTTGAGGTTCATGGTGGGCTTGGGCAGGGAGGGTAGGTTGGGGGTTTGTAATAGGGGGTCCGGGTGGGGTGGAGTGCGGAGTTTAGTGAAGAGTGAGGGGGGCGGGGGGTTAGGGTGTTTGGTAATGGAGCAGAGTCAGAGGACGCCAAATTTCTGTTATGGGGTGCTACGGAAATATGCATTTATTCTCAGAGGTTTATTATAATAATTATATATATTAACACGGTGGCTCTTGTGGTTTTGTGGTTCTGTGCATGTGTATAATGCTGGCCCTGTAGTTTTTGTCTATGGACCTCATTACGACACAGGGGAGCCACGTTGCACAGTTGGAGATCAGAGACTTAGGAAATAAAACTTTATAATTGTAAGGGCTCTCAGCGATACAAATCGCCCGTTCTCGGTGTAAAAAATATCACCGCTATTGGTGGTATTTTCTACAGTGTTAGTGCTCGAAGGAGAATAGTAACATATATGTGAAAGAAAATTCTGTAACAGGCTCAGCATTTCACATTATCGCGTGAAAACAAAAGTTGTTCTCACATAGCAATAAGTCTCTTATAATTAAGGGACGGAGTGTATATAGTGCTATTTACTACTCTGCTATGTGAACGAAGTCGAATATTTCATAGGAGGAGGCTTTAAAAGTTTTTCGATAAACTGGTTTTCCAGGGAAGTGGGTGGAGTGTTCTGTGTAAATTGCAGAATAGAAACTAGTAAGAACCAATTGGAAGTGTTGTTTTAAAGTCACATGACTGCACATGCGTGTCTCGACGCCTGTACGCGATAGGTGGGTGCGCGCACCCGGACGCGCACTAAATGAAAGCGGCGAAAAAACATCTCATAATATGCTCTTGGAGCACGTTTTGGTAGAAAGAGTTCGTTCTGAAAAGAACTTTTTTTTTTTTTTTGGAAACAAGTGTTATGATGCTTTTGATTTCTTAAAGTTGCTACGACATTTTTCAGTATGTCATACTATCCAAATAAAGTGAAGAAATTTAACTTTTCTTGGAGCATTTATGACTCTCAATTTTGTGTTTAATTAGAATAAAGCTTTGCTCTCCGTATACAAGAAGTTTTCCACAGTTCGTGCATTTCATGTGCACGTTCGCCAGATATGGGTTCAAGTCCATTTCAGCACTCGATGGAGGTACAGGTCGTCCACCGGAAGATGTGCTGATTACTTCTGATGGTAATAGCGTGGCCTCCGTTTTTCTTCTCAAAGGTGGTCGCTCATTTCCTTCAGATTCGGAAGATGAATGCGGAACGGTAGCCATTGCAGCGAAGTCTTCGGGAAGATGTTCGACGTTGTTCTCTCTTGAGAGTAGAAAAGAAAGTGATGGAAGTGGGTGGAGTGCTGCGTGTAAATTCCAGAATAGAAACTACCAAGAACCAATTAGAAGTGTTGTTTTGAAGTCACATGACTTCACATACAAGTGTCAGGTCCTGCACGCGATAGGAGGGTGCGCGCACCCGGTCTCGCACTAAAATAAAGCGGCGAAAAACCATCTCATAATATGCTCTTGGAGCACGTTTTGGTAGAAAGAGTTAGTTCTGAAAAGAACTTTTTTTTTTTTGGAAACAAGTGTTATGATGCTTTCGATTTTTTAAAGTTGCTACGTCATTTTTCAGTATGAAATACTATGAAAATGAAGTGAAGAAATTTATCTTTTCTTTTGGCATTTGTGACTTTCAATTTTCAGTTTAATAAGAACGAGGCTCTGCTCTCCATACAAAAGAATTTTTCCACACTCGTTGCATTTCATATGCACCTTCGCAAGATATGGTCTCAAGTCCATCTCAGCACTCGATGGAGATACAGGTCGTCCACCAGAAGATGTGCTGGCCACCTCTGATGGTAATAGCGTGGCCAGGGCTCTTGTCGATGCTTTTGCATAATGCTCAGGGTGCCTTTGTTTAACATGCCGCTGCATGGTGTGTATAGAAAAGGAATATTTTCTATCTGGATTTCCCCTTGAGAGCTCCAAATTGCATATCGTGCAGGTTACTTTTGGCGCATTCACTTTCTTTTGATCTTCAGGATAAGTAAAAAATTGCCAAATGAAAGATTCCTTTTTTCTTCTTAACGGTGGTCGCTCATTTCCTTCAGATTCGGAAGATGAATGCGGAAGGGCAGCCATTTCAGCAAAGTTTTCCGGAAGATGCTCGACGTTGTTGTCTCTTGAGAGTAGAAAAGATTGTGAGGAAAGTGGGTGGAGTGCTTCGTGTAAATTCCGGAACAGAAACTACTAAGAACCAATTGCAAGTGTTGTTTTCAAGTCACATGACTTTACATGCGCTTCTTAGGACGTGTAGGCGGTGACACTATCTAGTTACGAACGTGATTTCATACTTAGGAACTAGCATTCAAAAAACCTATGAAATTCACTGAAAAAACCATAGGTTTTACACACGTTATAGTTAGGAAATAGCATTTGAAAAACCTATGAAATTTACTGAAAAAACCATAGGTTTGACAACAGTTATAGTTAGCTGGAAATTTTACTGACATAAAAACAATGAAATTCCACGTTATAGTTAGTTGGACTCACTATAACTTGCGCGTGTAATGCACTGCTGATGACATTACATATTACATCACTCATGACATGGTCAGTGACATCACTCATGACATCACTGATGACAGACCTCCTTTAAGTGTAATGTAACCCTTAAAACACATATTGGAAAATAGAAATTAACATTTTCAAAAAAATGGAGATACCCATACCAGTTACAACAACCAATTCAGTAATTCTGCCATCTATATACACATTCTCTCATTCACCAACAGTTCTATATAGTCACTCATACATATACTCACTCATCATATGTAGTGATACACCTATACATCCTGTTACACACCGACAGTCATCCAAAAGTTACTCACACACATACTCACACATGCAAATAAACTATTGAACATCCATTCATTTGCATATACAACTATACACACACTACCACGTTACTTCTAAGGAAACTTATACATTCTTACTCTCTTAAACAATCACTTATAGAAACACATACTTATTTAAACAGGAACTCTTTCTATCTCTTAGTCTCACATATACTGACTTATATATATCAATACTCACATATACTAAATTAAAACATATCTTGTTACTAATAAAGACACTAGTGAGGCAGGCATTCACTCACTAACACACACATATACACACTCATCCACCCATACAGTCCTGTACATATGCTGTCTTCAAAAAACATAGAAACAGTGAGTCAGTCATTGATGGATCTATATGATAAGTAACACCCCCACCAAACCATAGAGACACTCATACTGATACTAAAAAAACATCTAATAACCCATATACACACACATGTAGGTACTCATCAACCCATGCAGCCCCTTATTCACAAAGTGAAACACTGATACATATATTTAAATATTTAAACATTACTCGCTAATATATGTATTCACTAAGATACACTTAAAAAGCCAGTTATCCAATCATTTCTTTTTAAAAAAAACATTCATTAAGACAATAATTTAAACATTTATTCTTCCCTCGACCTTTACATATACATGTATAAAACATGTTTATTTTTCAGAAAGACACACATTCACTGGCTGGTGTCATCAGTGATGTCATGAGTGATGTCACTGACCATGTCATGAGTGATGTAATATGTAATGTCATCAGCAGTGCATTACACGCGCAAGTTATAGTGAGTCCAACTAACTATAACGTGGAATTTCATTGGTTTTATGTCAGTAAAATTTCCAGCTAACTATAACTGTTGTCAAACCTATGGTTTTTTCAGTGAATATATATATATATGAGAGCACAAAGTTCCCCCTCTTCTAGATCTGCGTTCGTAGCCACAGCCTCCACGCCATCAACAAAAGGGATACGGACCACCAAGTCAGCAATGATCTTTGTTTACTTTAAATCCACAGAGCCAAATCAGCGACGCGTTTCGAGCACAAGTGCCCTTTTTCACGCTGCAGTTAAAATGAAACAATCACAAGCCTTTTTTAATGATATGCTAACACTCTGTTACCACCCCCTGGTGGTAACCTCCCGTGTCACGTGGGTAACAACAGTGAAAAAAGACTTTTGCTGCATAGATCACATGTGAACAGCACATTTAAAACAACAGTCTTAGGTTGAATCCAAAAACAAACAGTAATGGTATTAAAGCACCTAAAATGACAATTAACTGGTTAAATCCAGGATGACTTTTTAAAGTGCAAATATGAGGATCTTTTTACCCATTACTTCAGATAACCATCACAAATGTAGAGATGGTATGCATAATTTAACATTTCCAAGCAAAAAAGCTAATATTTGGGAAAATGTAAACAAATGACTGTCATGTGCAAAGTAGCAAGATTAGATAGCAGCAAAAGGGCGTTTAAAGTGCATAAGTAGATAAAGTGCAAAAAGAGTGATTGTGACGAAAAAAGTGTCAAAGTGCAATATAAGATATTCAAAGAAGGGGATTGGCCCAGCAGGTTTGGGGAAGGAAGGTAGGGCCGATTAATGCTAAACAAAGAAGATGTACCTTCACAACCACTTAGTTTGAAAAAATATTTAGAACGGAAATAAACGCAAATCAATCCGTTATTCCTAGCCTTTGACTTTGGCTAATTAGTATTTAATTATTCAACACTTTTATAAAAAGAAGGACATGTAATCAACTCAACAGAGAATACATTATTGGTGATGTCCTACTAACAATACAATACACAAAGTGACTAAAGAAATCACAAATCAATTATAGACATTTACAAAAAAGAATATACACAAAAATCACAATTCTTATCAATAACATCAACAACTATAACATGTAGTGATCTAATCATCTACCTGGTGAAAACAGTTGGAATATAATGAAATCATTCTTGCATGTTTACACAATTCATGAAAAAGGAAAATGTAACTGTTACAAATACAATTACAAATTGATGCAAAGATTTCTATCATTCGAGATTCAAACTATACTTAATATAGTGGCCGACGCGTTTCAAGTCTCGGTTTTTGGAATTACCGGACTCTCATCAGGGCTGGATGAGTCTTTCGGGAGAAAGCCAACTGTTTACAAGAAAAATAAAGAAACTGATTGGAACTACTCTTCCCAGACAGTCTATAACACAAAGCAGTCATTTAAAATTTAAGAATGCTTCATACCTGGTCAGTGACCAGCGGGACTTTAGGCGTCTCCTGTTAAATGTTTATGCAGTGCTCACCTGTAAATAACAAGGTGACAGAGGCTAAGTCGATTTTAGGGCAATATAGAAACCTAACAAGGTTTAGTGAAAAAGCAGGATTTACCTAGTGTAGGCTCACACAGGGCATACCGTCTCCAATTCTCCGTGCTCTAAGGGACAACGTGGCAAGTTTTTGCATCAACTCTGGTGAAAAATATTAAACAAAGCCTGACGTTAAAATTTGCATGCGACTGCTGATGGGCGCGTGAAGCGCTCGACAGACCAGTACTTACGTGAGTGAATAATAAATTCATGTCACGAGTTGGGTGGGTGCGTGCCAGCGCCGATATTAGGGTTCTGAAAAAGGAAAAGGAATTCGAGTTGGAAGAAACAGCCAACCGAGTGAGCACTCGTCAGCATGTCTATTATTTGATGAAAGCGGCAGAGCGCGCTTACCTTCCAAATGTGGTTGAATCTCAAAACTGAATGTCTTCTACTCAGTCGAAACGAGGACCGACCTCCATGCTACCTTCTTTGTTACTACTTGGTAACTACAGACTGGAGTCACGTGACGGGGGCGGGGCTAAGCCACCTAGTCATGTAAGTGCATTCTGGGAATTGTGGTCCATAGGTATTAGGGGTCTGATTGATATTGCTAAATTTATCGCTGGTTCGCCAAGTATTTAAACCATACTCAAAGTGATCGGTGGAAGGGGTCCAAACAGTAAATTATACCCTATTCAGCTCACTCATGGAATTCAACCCTTTGTTTATGCTATCGAACTTCAAAATTAAATACGCCTCTTTGCGTAGTAAGGCACTGTCCACGCACACAGATCCATGTTTTGAGTCAATTGTAGCCAAAACAGTCCACTTGAACTGATTCTCATTGTGATTTAGACTCAGGAAATGTTCTACCATTGGTGCCGATTGGACCTTTTTCCTGATTCTTGAGCGGTGTTGGGTTATTCTGATGTTAATTTGTTGACTCGTTTTGCCTATGTACACCCTGTCACACGGGCATAGCACTGCATAAACCACATTTTTAGTTTTACAATTAGTGAAATTGGTATGTTTCCATGAAATTCCATTGTGGTTAAAGACCTCCCCCTCCAGTGTTGTTGGGCAAGCAACACAATTCCCACAGCGGTGATGACCCACGATGGGTGGTAGGTTCCATTGTGTTGTCAAGTTACTTATGGGTTTCGGGATGTAGCTGTCAGCACGTATTAGTTGCTGCCCAATACTGAGGTTTTTCTTCATGGCGAAGATAGGCTTGGGCATAGGGCAATTAAGGTTCTCCAATAAATGCCAATTCCTAAGGACAATTTGTCGAAACTTGTTAGTGTGGGGACCAAAAGTGGTCACACAGACAAGTTTGTTAAGTTCTGACTTACTCTTTTTCTCTAACAGAGACTCTCTCGGTGTACATCTTGCTCTTTTTGTTGAATGTTTTAGCAGTTTTTTGGGGTATCCCCTCCCTTCCATTTCTTTACAGAAAAATTCAGCATGTTTATCAAAATCCCCCATCTCAGTGCAGTTCCTCCTAATTCGTAGCAGTTGGCCGTAGGGTAAGTTTTGTTTTAAGCACTGGGGGTGCGAGCTATTGAAATGCAAAATAGTGTTTCTGTCTGTCTCCTTTTTGTACAGTGATGTGATGAGTTGTTCCTCTTGGCATCTGATAGAAACATCTAAGAATGTCATTTCATGATTACTTGATTGTAATGAAAATTTGATATCAGTATGACGTGAATTGACCCAATGGTGAAATTGGTCCAACTCAGTTTGGCTCCCCTGCCACAGGAGCCAGACGTCGTCTATGTACCTCAACCACTGTAGTATCTTGTCAGAAAAAGGATTATTATTGAAAATGAATTTCTCCTCGTATTGGGCCATGTAAAGTACAGCCATTTCCGGCGCATAAGGACAGCCCATGGCTGTCCCTTTGACCTGTACAAAAAACTCATTTTCAAACTTGAAATAATTCATACGGAGGGAAATTTCAACCAAAGAGAGTATGAATGATGTGGGCACCCTATGGGGTCTTTCTCTGGAGTCAAGATATACCTCAATCACCTCAAGTGCCTCGTCCTGAGGGATTTGGGTATATAATGACGTGACATCCATTGTTGCCATTAACTGTGTCTCATTGTTAAAGTGTATGCCCTCTACCTTCGTGATAAAGTCGGTGGTATCTCTGAGATATGATGTGACATGGCAGAGAAACGGTTTTAGAAAGTAATCAATATATTTAGATATTGGCTCTAGTGCTGAATCACAACCTGAGACTATAGGCCTACCAGGGGGATCAGCACTGTTTTTATGTATTTTTGGCAAAAAATACAACACCGGTGTCCTCGGATGTTTTTTATTTAAAAATTCAAACTCGTTGGGGCCAAGAAAACCATTTTCAAGAGCTTCTTTAGTCAATTTGTCAATTCTCCCTAAAATCTCATGGACAGGATCTTCCTTAACTGGTCTATACCATTCCAAATTTTTGACATGTGTATTACCAACGGAATGGTACATGGTGCGGGGCCAGATCACTACAGCCCCGCCCTTGTCAGCTTGTTTGATAATGATTGAGTTATCTGCTTTGAGATTTTGGATGGCAACTGATTGTCCCTTCGTGATATTATGTTTGACATAACATTTGGCTTTTTCCAGCTTTGTTACTGATGAGAGGATCGCCTGCTCAAAGGCGTGAATCTGCTTAGGCAAGTTCATAGTTGGAGTAAATTTGGATTTTACTCTTAACCCAGTGATTTCAAGATTTTTAGTCACCTCTGCTCCCGCAAAGTAAGACTTCAATCTAATCTTTCTGCAAAATTCTAGTGCCTCTAACTTCATCTTGGTGAAATCAGTGCGTTTGTTAGGGACGAATTTCAAACCCAAAGTAAGGACACTCTTCTCATCCGTTGACAATTGTTTATCAGAGAGATTGACTATTGTAGATTGTTCTAGTTGTTCTAGTTGTTGTACTGCCTGTTTCTTGTTCGCATTCCCCAAGGTTGTTTGAAACGCACTCGGTTTGGTTGACCTCTTTCTAAAAAAGGCTGGTTGGTATTACCCTGTTTATTTTGTTGACCAGGTCGTGAGTCAGATGAGGAATCCGAGGAGGACGTATCGGAAAAACCAATGAATCGATTCCTTGAACGTCCCTGGAAGGAAGTCAAGGCTCGTCTAGAGTCTGTTGTTGTATAATAGTCCTCCTTGAGGAATGGATATACCTGCTCTAATTTGAATGCTTTAGAATCTCTCTCAAACTGTGTTGTTTTGACATTGATTGTATGATCTTTAAAAGTGGTGATTTCCTTCTCAACTTTCTCAATCAATGCCTTTGCATCCGATATTGTTGGATTTTCAGAGATAGCTTTCAATAACTCCTCAATCTCTTTTTCCTCCTCACTACAAAGTCTTTGTGCCGTTTCAATAGTATGCACCATCAAATCTCGGCTACATTTCGTGTTAATGCAACTAAACCCTTTCTTGTAATTAGAATCTTCCGTGAAGATCACAGGGATGTTTTTTACCTGTAATCCCCAGGGAATAGTGCCTGCCTGTAAATGCTGGAGGAGAAAGTATCCGTGTAGTTCGGTCCTAATATGTTTTTTACGTAGCCTTGTAAGTTTGTCTACCTCATTCTGTTGTTTTGCGGAGGTGCTCAAGGATAAAGACGAAAAGGGGGAAGAAGCAATTAGATTGCGAATGTGATCCTCTGTAAAGGATAATGTGTCCTTCTCTGCCATGTTAAGCAGTGGACAAGTCCACCGCTGACGAAATAATCGTGGAAAAAGACACCTTGGTGCCTCGCTCCCACTCGAGTGACAACTCGCTCTATAAGATATTCAAAGAAGGGGATTGGCCCAGCAGGTTTGGGGAAGGAAGGTAGGGCCGATTAATGCTAAACAAAGAAGATGTACCTTCACAACCACTTAGTTTGAAAAAATATTTAGAACGGAAATAAACGCAAATCAATCCGTTATTCCTAGCCTTTGACTTTGGCTAATTAGTATTTAATTATTCAACACTTTTATAAAAAGAAGGACATGTAATCAACTCAACAGACTGGAGGGGGAGGTCTTTAACCACAATGAAATTTCATGGAAACATACCAATTTCACTAATTGTAAAACTAAAAATGTGGTTTATGCAGTGCTATGCCCGTGTGACAGGGTGTACATAGGCAAAACGAGTCAACAAATTAACATCAGAATAACCCAACACCGCTCAAGAATCAGGAAAAAGGTCCAATCGGCACCAATGGTAGAACATTTCCTGAGTCTAAATCACAATGAGAATCAGTTCAAGTGGACTGTTTTGGCTACAATTGACTCAAAACATGGATCTGTGTGCGTGGACAGTGCCTTACTACGCAAAGAGGCGTATTTAATTTTGAAGTTCGATAGCATAAACAAAGGGTTGAATTCCATGAGTGAGCTGAATAGGGTATAATTTACTGTTTGGACCCCTTCCACCGATCACTTTGAGTATGGTTTAAATACTTGGCGAACCAGCGATAAATTTAGCAATATCAATCAGACCCCTAATACCTATGGACCACAATTCCCAGAATGCACTTACATGACTAGGTGGCTTAGCCCCGCCCCCGTCACGTGACTCCAGTCTGTAGTTACCAAGTAGTAACAAAGAAGGTAGCATGGAGGTCGGTCCTCGTTTCGACTGAGTAGAAGACATTCAGTTTTGAGATTCAACCACATTTGGAAGGTAAGCGCGCTCTGCCGCTTTCATCAAATAATAGACATGCTGACGAGTGCTCACTCGGTTGGCTGTTTCTTCCAACTCGAATTCCTTTTCCTTTTTCAGAACCCTAATATCGGCGCTGGCACGCACCCACCCAACTCGTGACATGAATTTATTATTCACTCACGTAAGTACTGGTCTGTCGAGCGCTTCACGCGCCCATCAGCAGTCGCATGCAAATTTTAACGTCAGGCTTTGTTTAATATTTTTCACCAGAGTTGATGCAAAAACTTGCCACGTTGTCCCTTAGAGCACGGAGAATTGGAGACGGTATGCCCTGTGTGAGCCTACACTAGGTAAATCCCGCTTTTTCACTAAACCTTGTTAGGTTTCTATATTGCCCTAAAATCGACTTAGCCTCTGTCACCTTGTTATTTACAGGTGAGCACTGCATAAACATTTAACAGGAGACGCCTAAAGTCCCGCTGGTCACTGACCAGGTATGAAGCATTCTTAAATTTTAAATGACTGCTTTGTGTTATAGACTGTCTGGGAAGAGTAGTTCCAATCAGTTTCTTTATTTTTCTTGTAAACAGTTGGCTTTCTCCCGAAAGACTCATCCAGCCCTGATGAGAGTCCGGTAATTCCAAAAACCGAGACTTGAAACGCGTCGGCCACTATATTAAGTATAGTTTGAATCTCGAATGATAGAAATCTTTGCATCAATTTGTAATTGTATTTGTAACAGTTACATTTTCCTTTTTCATGAATTGTGTAAACATGCAAGAATGATTTCATTATATTCCAACTGTTTTCACCAGGTAGATGATTAGATCACTACATGTTATAGTTGTTGATGTTATTGATAAGAATTGTGATTTTTGTGTATATTCTTTTTTGTAAATGTCTATAATTGATTTGTGATTTCTTTAGTCACTTTGTGTATTGTATTGTTAGTAGGACATCACCAATAATGTATTCTCTGTTGAGTTGATTACATGTCCTTCTTTTTATAAAAGTGTTGAATAATTAAATACTAATTAGCCAAAGTCAAAGGCTAGGAATAACGGATTGATTTGCGTTTATTTCCGTTCTAAATATTTTTTCAAACTAAGTGGTTGTGAAGGTACATCTTCTTTGTTTAGCACAGTGCAATATAAGCCACATTATTACCAGACAAGAGATGCCATATGAGATATAATTGAGCACAAAAATTCAGATCCCTGAATCAAAAATAGTATATCAAAAGGTTTAAAAACGGGTATATATATATAAAAAACACTATATCCCATATATTTGCAAGACAAATAGACAAAGCACAATATCAAGTACAAAATTCATAGAAAACAAGCACATATGTACAAAATTGGATGAATAAAGTGCGGTGGAGTCCAAAGACAATACAATCCATCTACATGGCATATAATGATCCATAGAACACTGAGAGTTTGTAATAAAATGGGCAAACAATCATGTATATCACAAATAGGGAACCTAACTTGTGATATGCATACCCCTGCTAGAAATAGGGCCGTAGGAATGGAAAACAGAGAGCAAAATTGCATATAAACAGAGTCGGAGTCAAAGAGATGGTGAATTATTCTAGAAAGTGATGCATTTCTTCGATGTTGTTGAGCCCATTGGGCCAACGACTATCGAGCTCTAGAATAAAACGAGACTCCAAGTTTCTAAGTAAAAGTTCTCTGTTGCCTCCCTTCCTCAGCAAGGGAACAGACCCGATCACAAAGTAAGTGAGGCAAGATAGATCCCTATTATGGACCTGGTTAAAATGCCTAGCGACCGGATAGGCGGGGTCGTTGTGTAGTATAGCTCTTAAGTGCTGTAATATCCGCACATGCACCTGGAGCTTGGTACTGCCAACGTACCTAAGCCCACAGGTGCACGTTAGGACGTAGACAGCATGATCCGTTTTGAAGGAATAATTGCCCAGAATAGATTTGGCTACAGTGCTGAAGGGAGTCATATATTGTGAGGTGGTGATGCCAAATTTGCATGCCCGGCAGCTAGAGCATTTAAAGAAACCCTGGTCGGTCGTAACCAGGGTGCTTTGGTTTTCAGTTCAGGAGCTGCGGTGTCTAAATGATTACCCATCGTTTTCGCTCTTCTGAAGGTGTCAAGGGGAGCTGAGGGTAATATGGTGTTGAGAACATGATCACTGAGTACTATCGGCCAGTTTTTGTTAAGGATGGCCTTGATTTTCCTTTCTTCCTTACTGAAAGTGGTGATCATGCGAGGACCAGATGTAGGAGACTCACTAGCTGCAGGGATCACTGTTTCAGAGGTGTTAATGGGAAACAGGCTCTCTCTCGTCCGAGATAGAGATTTATTGTAGGCGTTTTTCAATACTGAATCAGAGTACCCCCTGGCTCTGAGGCGTGTTGTTAAATCGTTAAGGCATATCTCATAGTCAGATGGAGAACTACAGATTCTTTTAAGTCTTAACATTTCGCCATAGGGGATACCAGTAATTGTATGCCTAGGATGCATGCTAGTGGCATGCAGTGTGGCATTTCCAGCAGTCTTTTTCCTATGTAGAGTAGTGTTGATTTTATTGTCTTTAATATACACTTCCACATCGAGGAATTGGATTCTTTCTTTCTCGACGTGAGCAGTGAAGTTGAGGTTGAGGTTGTTATAATTAATTTCATCAATGAATTCAAATGCCTCTACCCTGGTACCTCTCCAGGCAATAAAAATGTCATCGATGTATCGCAAAAAACAAGAGACATGATTGTCCATCCATGCTTTGTGGCGTACCATGAGGACCTGCTCCTCCCACCAGCCTACGTGTAAACACGCATAGCTGGGAGAGAAGCAGGCCCCCATCGCCACACCCCTGAGCTGTCGAAAGATCTCTTTGCCAAAAAAAAAGAAATTGTTGTGGAGACACCACTCCATAAGGCTGATAATGATCTTATTATGTTCATAAAATGTGATGGAGCGCTTAGACAGGAAATGCTTGACTGCAAAGAGCCCTTGTTCATGATCTATACTATTGTAAAGCGCTTCGACATCGAGGGAAATAAGCCACATATCAGTATCCCATGCAATATTTTCAATTTTACTGATAAAATCGCTGGTGTCTCTCACAAAACTAGGCAACTCCTTAACAAAATCTTGGAGAAAGAAGTCAATATATTCTCCTACTTTTTCTCCCACACTTCCAATGGCAGATACAATGGGCCTGCCAGTTATGGGTACAACAGCTTTGTGTATCTTTGGTATCAGATAAAGGGAAGGTAACACAGGGAAATTAATGCACATAAATTTGAATTCTTCAAATGAAATGAGGCCCTCCCGCTTCCATTGGCCTAACATTTTGTGCAGTTTGTTCTTGGCAATTTCATATTCTTTATGTGAGCTTTTCATATAACAACTGGGATCGTCAAGTTGTTATATATATATATAAAACCAAAACAAAATCCCAAAGAATTTAGTGCCGCAACAGTGCAACGACAGGACACAGACTCCAACAGCAAAGATGTAAGTAATGTCAATGTCTAAACGACTCATTTCGGCCACCAGACATGCGGCCTTGATCACTTGTATATCACTTGTATATATATATATATATATATATATATATATATATATATATATATATATATATTACCTACTGGCGGTCGCCAGTAGGTATATATAGTTAGGATTTTTTCCCTATGGGATTTCTGAAAATTCTATGTCTAATAACCTTGGCGTTTGTGGACGGAATCGGATGAAATTTTCAGGAAAATGGCACATTTTGTTTCTGAGCAGCCCCTGAAAATTTGGGGGGGTTTCGTCAAGGGGGGTCCCAAAATGCGTTTTTCCCATGTTAATTTCCATAGGGCGGTTGGCCTCACTTTTAGCTCGAACGGCTGAATGGATTTGCACGAAACTTGGCAAAATTGTAGGGACTGTTAGCCCGATGTGCCTTTGCTAGGTCTCAATATATGTGCTTCAGTGGATTTTGAGAAATTAACGTTTAAATCAAGATATATATCTGTAACAGCGCTCCGGGCAGCGATCCGGTTCGCGTACTTTTCGCTTATCGGAACTTTGCGATGCGAAGCTGATTGGCTCTCCGGTGTCTGTCAACATTCTAAACAGTCCGGTGCGGCCGCCATCTTGTCTCTCGGTAGGATCGAGAGATAAGAGGAGGCCAAAACAAAGGGGGAAATTTCGATAAGGGGGCCTAGTAGATCCTCCCTGACCCCCTAGGTTTTATGTGGAGGTTGTAAAAGGTTTCTGCAGGGGAAAAAAAAAAAAAATAATAATTATTTATGCGTGGTGAGCTCCTAGTACGCGAACCGGGTAGCGCTCTGGGCAGCGTACTATAAGGATAAAAGAATGATAGATTTTTTTAATACTGTATGTTAAATATTTGTTGTTTTTGTTAGTTTTTTTTGTTTTCTTTCTTTATTTTTTTTTTTATTATGATTGTGTTTCATACTTTATTAAATTTTCTAACATTTCATTGTCAGAAATGTCATAATTTATTATAGGGTGTAATTGTTTTTCATTTTGAAGCAAGTTGTCTACTGCTTCAACACATTGTAGAAGTTCGTGGTCTCTACTGTCATCCATAAAGTCATCAAGTTTGTCTTGGCTGCTCTCCTTCAGTTCAATCGAAAATGAAACTTGTTGTTCGCCTTCCATTTTGCCTGAAATTTTGAATAAGAAAATATATATTAGTAGAGATTGGGCACTGTTGGGATTAATTTTAGATAGGTAGTTTTTATCAGTGAATTTTTCTTTTGGCAGTGTATAGTATCAGAGTGGAAATAGGACTATAAAAAAAGTGTATGTAATTTAACGAAGAGAAGCCTAACTCCATTCCTAACTATAACAGAGAAGTCTATCTAAATCCATAACTACTACAGAGGGATAGTGTATATGTATCAGAAAAAGTCTACCATATCAAGTTATAGTGTTCAATATACAACTTACCTTCAGAAACAAGTTGAAGTCTTAGGTAAGTATTGAAATGTGATGTACAACAAGAAGTAGCAGTCAAAATGGCTGTGTTTTCTTCTCTTCCTTTATATATATTCAGGTATATAACCAATCAAATATCAGGTAATAAAAGTAGAAAATGAAAGTAAGATTTTTATTGGTTGTCAATTCCAACACTTCAGATGTGTTTTGTGAAGTAATTTACCTCAAGGTATTTAGAGAGGTCTACAGGCTTAATGGCTAAATGGAATTTCAATCAAATTTGTGAAAATGAAAGGGATTGTTATGTAGTATGAGTTAATCTATATTTGGTGAGAGTGTCTCCAGTCCTTTTTCTTTGAATTACTTTCCCACCTTTTCTTTGGGCCGCTTCCCGGGAAGCAGTTTAGTCCGCGAACTAGAAGCGTAACGGGAGTCCACCATTTTGTGTTTCGGTCGAATTAACATATAAAATGGAGGTTAAATAATGTTCAGAAAGGGTAGAAGGGGACACGGTACAAGTATTTTGACCCCCCAGGTTTTCTGAGGGTGGCTGAGGAGGACCATATGTGCGGAGAAAAAACATTTTTAAAATAATTTTGGGTGGTTAGCTTCCAGTTCGCGTACCGGGTAGCGCTCTTTGAGCGTAGTTTGTTGAAAATTACAGAAATAAGTTAGAGAAAAGTATTAATTGTGAGTGATCAGATGAAGGGTAGCTCTGAGAAGAGCTTTTGGGTTTATGTTCCATTTAGGTACTTATAAGTAGGTACCAATGCACATTCTTAAATTCAGAATGAAAATTCTGTTGCCCTCATCTGAGAAGTGAACTCCATCTCCTCTGTAGATATCTTGCATGTAGTAACGCAAGTTATTATTGTACAGGGAGCCCATTCCATGGTCTCTCATGAAAGCTGAAACAGATTTGTTTACATGCTTCCTCGCTTTCTCAATTTGTGGACCAAATTGGTTGGACCACCTCCATTTCTGTCTTTGGCATATATTGGAATATACCAAGGCAGTTTGAGGAAAAAGTGCCATTAATTGCTCAAAGGTGTCCTTTAAAAGCATTTCCAGACCAACCCCAGTCATAGTGCCTAAATCATTTCCTCCACAGTGCACTATTAAGAGGTCAGGTTTTGGCAAATGCATAAAGGTTTTCACCAATGGTATCAATTGGTGACATTTTAATCCTCTTTGGCCCAACCATTTAATTTCCACATCCTGTAAATTGAGGTTGTGTAAATTTCTGTTGTCAGCATACCTTTGAGCCCAGTGGATGTAACTATGTCCAACAATCCAGACGTTAAACATGGTGGGAGAAGGTTGTGCTGCAGTCAGATGAAGTGTGGTAATGAAAGGGCAGTTGAAACAGTAGGAGTTTGTAAAGAAAAAAAACTGTGGATTTCCAATGCTAATTATTCATTAGCAGTGATTGGCGCATTTCCATTTCTGAAAACAGAAAGTTAGGGTGCATGGATGTGTTCTTGAAACATGTAATTTCAATGGTCAAGGAAGAAACTTTTAATGAAAGATTGCACTGGATACGCAGGTGCACTGAGAGTTCAGAGTTCAATTGAAACATTGTTGTGTGAACTTGCAAACATGAGAGGTCTTTCAGGAGGTCGTTGCTAAGCAAAAAAAGGCAGAGAGGGCAGAGGGGGGGAAGGGTTTTGATTTGAAAAAAGTGAGGGAAGAGTTATGATTGGCTAATATGAGAGATATGTGAAATGAATATCTGTATTTCTGTGCTTTCAATAGCTGCAGCCTCTGGAGTGCATCGTTTTTCTTCTGCTGAAGACAATTTGGTGTATTTCTGAGACTGTTTTCAAAACTCAAAAAGTATTTGCTAAGGTGAGAAAAGATTTATTTATTTTAGATATAGAATAGAATGATTTAAGGAGAAAATGATGAAGAAAGCTGTGTTTTTAAAACTGTGGCTTTGTCTATAGTGATATAGAAATAGATTTTGTTTCTTTGAGAAATTGTATTTGCATATTCGGTGTAGGATTCCGGCATGTAGTAACTCAAGGTATTGTTGTGTATGAAGCGCATTCCATGGTCTTTTATGTAAGCTGAAACAGATATGTTGTTTTTAAAAACCATTTTGAAAACAATTAAATTTTGGATATGTACTGTTAGAGTTTCATAGGTTGTTTTGGGTCATATTTATAAGGCATTTGAGTGTCTTTGATGTTATTTTTTCATTTTTAAATGGAAAGCATTCCTCATGGGGCAAGTGTCTTGTAAATACGTTCTCACCTGCGCTTGGCAAATTTAGATTTTGATTATGGGAGTTACATAGCCATGTTAATAATGTCGGAAAAATGGTGCTAGGGTATTCCAGAAAACGCTTTCGTGTGTCTCAAGGACATTTTCAGTCATTTCCTCTTGAATGCAGGTATACAATTGATTTATATGCTGTGTTTAAAAACGATTCTTTTCTATGATGATATGTTTTCTCTTTTAAATGGAAAGCGTTCCTCATGGGGCTCTGAGCAGTATTTAGTCATGTTATTCAATGGGTGGTGGATAACATGGCTAAGAGCATTTGCAGGATAATGCATGAATATCGCTGACTTTTCAGCGTGATATTCATGCATTGCGACCGTTTTTTTCGCATTTGCGAGCAGTTCTTAGCCATGTTATCCAATAGGAGGTGGATAACATGGCTAAGAGCATTTGCAGGATAATGCATGAATATCGCTGACTTTTCAGCGTGATATTCATGCATTGCTACCGCTTTTTATCGCTAAGGAGAAAATGATGAAGAAAGCTGTGTTTTTAAATTGTGGCTTTGTCTGTAGTGATATAGAAATAGATTTTAGTGTACAGGTTTGATAATATTTCCCTACATTCGCAGGGCTAGGTGATAGGCTGAGACCAGCCTGGCATGTAAAATGGCTGCTGTGCACGACAAAATTGTGGCATTGTAAAAAAGGCAAATTGGCGCAGACATTGTGTCTCAATAAGGATTCATTTATAACAATGTGGTATTTTATCAAGCCTGTGCGCTTCAATTATCGCCGCTATATCAGCCGAAAACGACCGATAAAGCGGCGATAATGGGCTTGATAATATGCTCTATGGATTTCCAATCGAAGTACATGCTAGATGTGAAGACATCTAAAATGGGCTTCGATTGGAATTTCACAGAGTATATTATCAAGCCCATTGTCGCCGCTTTATCGGCGATAATTTTAGCGCACAGGCTTGATAATATATCTCAAAAGATTTTATCGTACTGAGAAATTGGTGGTCAACAGTTCCTGATTTCCTTCGAATCGAACGTTAACAGACGTCACGCAGCAAGAATTTAAAAAAAGCTCACGCACAGTCGCTGGAACACATGTATCAACATATATGAGACTCCTCAGCCACTCTCAGAAAATATAAGGAAATAGGATACGTCTCCCGCACCTCCTTATTCCTAGTAATTTAATTAAAACGACGCACAAAATGGCGTATTCTCGTGCAGTTTGCGGACCAGTTCGGTGTTTGGGAAGCGGTTCTATCGTGAAAAATATATATTTCTTTATTTTCCTCAGGGGACCCTTTAAAAAATTCCAACAACATTCCTAGGGGGTCAACTGGGGTATACTTTACCCCATTTTATTAAATTTCCCCTTCGTTTTTCACCTTTTCTTCTCTCTCGATCCTACCGAGAGATAAGATGGCGGCCGCTCCGGACTGTTTAGAATGTTGACAGACACTGGGGATCCAAGCAGCTTTGCATTGCTAAGTTCCTTTTCGCAGGTGGGAGCGTATTTACAAGAAACTTGCACCATGAAGAACGCTTTCCATTTAAAAAAGAAAAATAACATCATACTCAGTCATATGCCTTGATTTGCTATGTTAAATAATAAGAAGGGCATTAAGTTTTTGATGACTGTTATTCATTTACTGTTTGGTAATAGTGGTTATTAACATTTTTCTATTATATTTTTCAACAGATTCAACTGCAGATTCTTTCATAGTTTGGAAAATGCCTACCAAAAATAGAATTATAAAGGCTCGAAAACGTCAAAGACAGTACGGTGATGTTTTATTGCAGCAGTCCTCTTCCCTAAATACTTATCAAAACACCAAGAAAGCTCCGGGTAAGAGCACCAAGTCTTTCTTAAAAAATATTTGTAGTAAAAAAAGTATTTGTCGCCCAAATGTTTCAGTTCAGAAAAAGAAGAGTAATTTAAATGGAAAGAAAAGACCCATGAAAAATGTTACTGGTAGAGGAAGAGATAACTCTGTGCATGATAGTAGAAGGAAAGAACAGTTTAGGGACATTCGACAACGAATGTTCCGTAATCGGATAATAGTTAATTTATTAAGAAATATTAAGAAATGCAAACAGAAAGCGGCATTTTATAAGAAGAAGAAAAATGTCGAGAAAATTATTGATCATGCTTTTGAAATTAAGCGAAAGTTGTTTATTTTGGTAATCAATAGAATTAGGAAACTAAGCAAGGTAATTTCTGATTTTAAAACAAACAGTAGATGGAAGAGAGTAGTAAATCGTACCAACTTTTGTGACGTTTTTTCCGGAGAATGGATGCATAGTTCAAGTTCTGAGGCATTTTTTAATGAGGAGAGTTATTTTCAGGATAATGATTTGATGTTTGCAGTTGACACCAGTGGTCGAGCTTATGAAGTGAAGGATGGTTGTCCAGTTGAAAAAGAAAAACTTGTGACAACAGAGACAGAAGAGGCGCTAAGTGATGAGGTTTTAGGAAGACGTCCTAAGGCTCCTGTGTACATTTGGAAGTGTAGTTCTATTTGCAGTGTGCGACAGGTTTCCATCAATTTGCTTTGTGATTTTATACGGACATTTAATAAGAAAAGTTTGAAGCAGAAAATGAAGTTGTTGCAAGATTTAGATCCTTGCAGAGTGAGACAAATAACAGGTTTGCGTGGTCATTCACTGGCTTGTCTTTCCAGGAGAGTATGCCAGAGTGTTTTTCATCATTTCAGGATGCTAGCAGTGCATCATAATAAAGTGAGAAAATTAGTGAGAATGTTGTATTATGCAAAGAGTCCAGCAATTATGCTTAAACAATTATGTGCTGCTCTTTTGCATGGTTCTGAAATAGATGTGAAGAATATTTGTGAAGAAATTGAGTTTTGTTACTTTAGTAGTAAAGATGAGAATGTTCAAATTGACCCTGAAGTAGAGAGTAATGTGGAAGATAATGTACAGGTTTACAGTACAGATAATTTTCAGAAGGAAATTGCCACGTTTCAGATGAAATCAAGTGAGAGGCCTAATTTCACTTGTGTTTGTTGTCGACGTACTTATTATAAGAATCAGACTAAGGTAGTGGATTTATATGCAAAAAGTGAAAGGGAAAATAATAGTGAATGGAAGGATTTTGCCACATACTTGATGGTAGAAAATTATTTTGATTTGGGATCGGATCAACGTGTGTGTACTTATTGTTGTAATAAATTAAACCAAAACCAGATGCCTGCTAGGGCAGTTCATAATAATCTTGAATTGGTTGAGATTCCTTCTGAATTGAAGGATTTAAATACTTATGAATCTATTTTGATTCAAAGTATTCATCCCTTTCAGGCTATTGTAAGAATGGAGCCAAAGACAGGGAAGTTGCCTCCAGCAGATTTACAGAGAGGATTAAAGGGAAGAGTTGTTTATTTGCCTTTAGATTTGAATAAAAACATTAACACAATTGGAGTAGAAGAAGTGGAAGAGGAACCTCTGGTTATCTTGGTTAATGGGGTTCTGACAAAGAATAAGAAAATATGGCAAGATTTAGTGGATGTTAGGAAAGTCAAAAAGGCAACAGTGTATTTGAAGAAAAATAATAAGTATTATAAGAATGTGTATGTTGCAGAAGAGGAAGTAAGTGATGAAGAGGATAGCGATTTGTGTGCTGGGCAAATTGAGAAAGTAGAGGCCTCTAAAAGTGAAGAAATATATGAACATTATAGTGTTCATCCATTGCATTCCAAGGAAGTCATGGGGAATGCTATTGAGTTGTTTCAAATGAAACAAGCCAAAGGGAGTCCCATTAGTGTTTGGGAGGAAAGTTTGGAAGCTCGGTGTTTCCCACAGCTATTTCCCACAGGTCGAGGAGGAAGATATGATGAGCGATCTCATCAAATTCCTGCGTCTGAATACCGGACTTTACGATTGTATGGAGAAGATCCTAGGTTTCGTCAATGCATTCCCTATTTGTTTCATCTCCTGTTTGAAAGCGATCTGTCTGGACTGTCATATGCAGTGAACCACATCTTGAAAAGTGGTATACAGATGCGAAATATCTCGGCAAGAGACTTTATGCATAAAGTTAATGTCCAAGATAGTATTTTGGATTCTCACTTAATTAATCTCATGGCGTGTCAGCGTGGTACTAATGAGTATTGGTATCGTCGTCATGGTGATTTAAAATGTATGCTGAGGAACTTAGGAACTCCGACATGGTTCCTCACTCTGAGCTGTGCCGAGTATGGCTGGGAAGACTTACTTGAATTTCTACGAGAAGCAAATGGAAATATTGAAAACATTGAATTCAAGACACCTGGAGAACTGTGTTCTTTGGATCCTGTGAATGTATGCAGGTACTTCAATCATAAATTTGAAGCTATGATGTCTTTCATCACAAATAAGAAGAATCCACCTCTTGGAGAGGTGTTGGATTTCTTTTGGAGAAAGGAGTACCAAGCAAGAGGTGCTCCTCATATACATATGTTGTTGTGGATCAAGGATGCTCCTAAATTTGGAACAGATCCCGATGACTTAGTGATGAATTTCATAGAACAGTATTCTACGTGTGCTGTTCCAAATGCAACGGAGAAGAAAAGCCTAAGAGAACAAGTTCTACGTTTCCAAAGCCATCGTTGTGGAAAGTACTGTCGTCGTAAATTCAGAAACAAGGACAAGTTCTACACCAAATGTCGTTTCAACTTTCCACGGCCGGTGATTTCTAAAGGAAAAGTGAACAGTTTGATGTCTTCACTACGACATAATGTGATGAGGAAATCACCCAAAAATACATACAATTTGAAAAGGAACGAAGAGTCCAAGTACATCAATGACTACAACCCAGTGATTTTGTCCATGTGGAATGCTAACATGGATATACAGTTTGTGGGTGACAACTGCATGGCTGTGGCTCGGTATGTGACATCTTACATCACCAAAAAAGAAAAGACAGAACTGAAGGATATGTGGGAGGACATATCCCATGAAAAGAGCCTCAGCAAGAAATAGTATAGTTTCAGTCTGAAGATGTTGTCGCATCGAGAAATCGGAGCTTACGAATGTTCAGATCGATTGTCTTCAGCAAGTCTCTATGCCAAATCTAGGAGTATCGTTTGGGCGAGTCTTGGTCTTGCTGCAACGCGAAATCGAGTTCTAAAACCTGTCCGGGAAATTGAGTATTTGGCGGAAAAGGAGCCAAACAGTACCGACATTTTGAAGACCAACATGTTGGATACATATTATCCAAATCGAAGCAGTCACCTTGAGAATGTTTGTCTATATGAGGTTCTCCAAAATTATATATTCAAGAGGAACATCAAAGAAGATATTGAGAAAGGAGTGTATGCTGTAATTGGAAGTGAGGGATGCCTGGTCAAGCAAAGAAAATGCCAATTAGTAAACCATCGAAAATTGAGTGGTGAATCTCCAGAAAGAAAGGAGTTTTTCTATTTAGCACTTTTGCAACTTTTCAAGCCTTGGCGTGCAGAAGAGGAACTGCTTGGAGATTTCCTCTGTTATGAAGACTCTTTTAATGCAGCCAAGGAGTCCATAGAATGTCCTGCTTTTCCTAAATATCAAGAAATGCTAACTTTGGAAATTGAGCAGGAAGCAACGATTGCAGCCGAGATTGCCAGAGACAGTTCTCAGGACAGTCAGAGTTCTGTTTCATTGAGTCAAGATCCACTTGGAGGACCTATTATCGAAAATGAAGCTGCCACTGCTATGAATGAAGTGGAAAGAGCCATGGCACATGCTCAGGAGGATTCAGTTAACTTAGAAGACTTGGAAAAACAACTCAACGTTGAGCAGAGGAAAATATATGATGAAGTTACCAAGGAAATTGAGCACGGATTAAGTCATGAGAAGAAAGAGTGCTCATGTACGTCGTTGAAGCCTGTCCGACTGTACGTGAGTGGAGAAGCGGGAACTGGAAAGAGTTTCCTCATTAAAGCAATTTCTTATTATTTGCAGGAAAGGACTGAGTCATCGCTGTCTTGTGTTGTCACCGCTCCTACTGGACTGGCAGCACATAACATTAAAGGTATTACTTTGCATCGTCTACTGATGCTGCCGGTGGAGCATGACAACAAATTACAATACAACAAGTTATCTGGAGATGCTTGCTGTGAAGTTTCAAGAGTCTTGAGGAAAATGAAACTACTTATCATTGACGAAGTAAGCATGGTTTCCAATCTCATGCTTGCCTTTGTGCATTTGAGAATGCAAGAAGTACTTAAAACTGAATATGATGTGTTATTTGGTGGCAAACACATCATTGTTTTTGGAGATCTTCTGCAGCTGACACCAGTAAAAGGTCAACCTGTGTTCAAAATACTCACACATGAAGATACCAGGAAGTGCCTAGGGAGCATTGGCAACGTCAATATATGGTTAACCTTCAATTATGCAGAACTGCATGAAAATATGCGTCAGGCAAAGGATGAAGATTACAAGAATATTCTACAAGACATTAGAATTGGAAAAGTGACCGAGCATGGGAGAGAAGCTTTAAATGCACGATTACTGTCAAATTTATATCCCAAACAAGAGATTGTGCCTGAGAATATTTTTCAGAAAATTACTGAGAAGAAGTCCGGGATATGTCTCATGCCAACTCTTGCAGAATGTGCCATCTTCAACAATAAAATGTTGAATTTAGAAAAGCAAGAGATTGTGAAACTTGAAGCTATCGACAAATTAGAGCACATGGGATCAACAATTATTTTGTCAGACAATTTGAAATCAAAATTGGATTCATTAGAGAAGACTATATCTAAAACAGCGGGTTTTGAAAAGACTTTGAATGTGTGTTTAAATTGCCGAATCATTTTGAGAAGGAATTTACATGTAGAAAGAGGTCTAGTAAATGGATCAATGGGTAATGTTGTTGATTTGGAGAAATACAAAAATAGAGATGGAATCGAATTTTTAAGAATTAAATTTGATGGCATTGAGGAAGTACAGCAAATTGGTCGTTGTTCTGCTAGGTTTTTGCTTGTTAAAGACTTATATGTTCGCCGTAAACAGTTTCCTGTGTGCTTGGCATATGCGGTGACAATCCATAAATCGCAAGGTTTAAGTGTAGACTGTGCATTGGTGAATATTGGCAGTTCTGTGTTCAAGGAGGGTATGGCATATGTGGCATTGTCACGAGTTAGAACTTTATCGGGATTGTACTTGATTGACTGTGATGTCACAAACATTTGTGCGGATCTAGATTGTGTTAAGGAATACAATAGGTTAAGAAGAGAGTATGCGCCACATTTGCCTCAATATCCTTTGTTTGAGAAACGTGTGGTAGGCCAGAAACGTAGAAATATCAGTAATAGTAGGGAGGTTGTTGCAAAAAGACTAAAAGTCAATGAACCGAAAGTTGTTAGCAGAAAGAAAGTGGATTCTGTTGAAGATGTTGTCGGTTTTCAATTTGAAAACAGTTCTGGTGTCAACTGCTATGCAAATGTAGTGGTTAATGTTCTCTTTTCACTAGAGAGTTTAAAAGAACAGATTGTGTTCAATTCGGAGCAAAGTTTATGCTGCTTGTTGAATTCTGTGTTAGAGAAATGTAGCACTGATCGAACAAAAGTAGAAAGTGTGTCTGAAGTTCGTTATCTGTTAGATGAATGTTCAGGTCAAACAGACTTCTCTGAAAATAATCAGCAAGATTGTCAGGAGTTTTTAATGTATATGCTTGATGTATTGCAAGATGAGGGTGTAGATGTAGATCACCTGTTTGGGCTTTCTTATCAATGGCAGCATGACTGCGAGAACTGTATGGTATTAAGTACTACTAGTGTAGACTCAGAAAGATTTATATATTTAACTTTGCCAGACAGTAAATCAGTCTCCTTTAATAAGCTAGTAAATGCAGCGGATCACAACATGGAGTGTAGCCAATGTAAATGTGATATGATGTCAACATTATTTATACGTAGATATAGCCAGTATGTCATTTTAATGATCCAACGATGTAGGCCTGATGGATCAAAATTGTCAACTTTAATAAAAAATTTTGTGGCTTCTCAGCTGTCAATATCAGGGAGGACTTTTGTAACTGTAGCAATTATCTATCATGAAGGTCCATCAACAACATCAGGACATTATACAGCTTACTTAAAGTCTGGAAACGGCTGGTCATTCTGTAATGATTCCGTTGTAACTTTCAAAAAAAAATTGCCGTTTGACCTTAAAAATTCTTACCTGGTGTTTTTAAAACCAAAATTTTAAGTAGAGGGAATGTAAGTCTGCAATGCTGTCTAGATTAAAAATCCAACTATATAAACCTGATGCAAGTAGGTCTGCTTCATAGTAAGCAGTATCAGTGTCATAGGAAAAGGAGAACATGAGTGACAAAGAAGAGTAAGATATTAGTAGTCCAGGATTGTGAAAATAATCTCAAATATTTTATTTTTGAAAGTTGCGTAAATAGAAAATGTCGGGATTTGATTGGAAGAAATATAAGACTTGCGAATCGCGGCAACATGATTTGGCCTAGTGGAAACATGTGATAGAATGAGAGAAGTTTTTTTTTCTATGTAACATATTTTACGTATCGATGGAGGTTTTCTTTCAGAAAGTAGCGGGCTGAAAATATTTATAGCACAACAGAGTGGATGCTGTTTATAGGAGATCATTCGACGTCATTGAAAGTAAGTCAATTTTAAGGAGTTTTGAAATCAGATTTCTTAGGTTGTATGTGTTTTTTAAACACAGTCATTTTGATTGTGTTTTTTTTTCCCCGCTGTTATATGATGAATACCTTCAAGTCACTGATTTAAGTGAAATTTGATACATTCTGAGAACAGCAAAAATAAACCATTTAACATGTATAATTAATGTTATCGTTTTTGTACTTATGATATACATTTAGAAATGTGAGGTACATATGGGTAAGCTGAGTCTTCTGTAAGTGTCAATTTTAATGCTTATAGTGCTGTACTTCTGGGTACTGTTTTTTTTTAAAAAAAAGAAAAGAGGCCTCACCTCAAAGAAAGCTCTTGAAAGCACACATCTTATTTGCATCCTAAAATAATCATTTTAAATGTTAGACACAATTTTATGATGGTTTCACATCTCTTTTGCGCTGTTATGGCATCACGATTGTGAGACATAAGCAATGCAAAAGAAGCATCATATTTCAAAATAGGCCTCATTTCATCAGCATGAGGATACTGTTTGTTGAAAATAAATATATTTAGGATTGTGTAGGGGTCGTAGAGAAGTAGAGGTTTATATAAGTGTCAAAGTTGTTTAAAAAGTGTTTCTTCTTGAACCTTTTCCCTTCTTTTTTCTAATTTTTAAATACATGTTTTAATATTTTTGGAAATGTTTGTTCTCTCTTTTACAGATTGAATGTATGAAAAATTTTCGTTAAAAATTAACAAGAATTATAGGGTAAATGTTTTCTACTTTTTTAACCTGCATTCCACTGCTGATGATGTCACTGACTATGTTATGAATGATGTAATAATTGGGCATATCTGTTATCTCGTTAAAAAAACGAACAGTAAGTTTAAGGATAGGAAACAGACAGTTATGTTACAAAAAAGAGAGCTATAGGACGTAAACAAAAAAAACTGTTACTCGCAATCCACTGCTGATGATGTCACTGACTATGTGAAAAATAGTGTAATATATGACATGATCAGAAGTGAATTGCGGGTCACAGTATCTTTTCTTTACTCCCTATAGCTATCTTTATAGTAACATAGCTGTCTGTTTTCTTTCCTTATACTTACTGTTCCTTTTTAAAAAAAAATTTTTTTTGATGCGCTCAAATTTCGCGTACCGGATAGCGAACTGGGAGCGAACTAATAGAAATAGAGCTTGGCAGAGTTCAAAGAATTCTACCAATTTTTTTTAATAATGGGGAGGTAGTTCTGAAAAGAACTTTTTTTTTGTTTTTGTTGTTTTAAATTTTTTTATTAGTGTTCTGAACATTTTTTATATTTTTTTGTTTTTTTCTGAACATTTTGTATTTTTTTTTATTTTTTGGGGGGAGGGGGGAAACAAAAATGATTCATCGAAGAGGGCTCAACAGGAGCAACAAAAAAAAGAAGAATTTATTTTTGGGGGCGTTTTGGACATACATGATTTTTGATGGCTCTAATGATAAGAGTTATACTACTTTCGCGGTAGCATAATGTTTGATTGCACCTCATACAAACTTGTTTGACTTCCCCCATGTCCATTTGAATATTTGGGATCAGCTCCCTTGCTTCAGGTCCCGTTATTTCTGGCACAACCGATCTTCTGGCTATTGCTGGTGAATTCTGTTGTTCGTCTCGAAGCTGAGCTGCACTGTAGTTATTTGGGTGCCACCTGCTCATGTGTCTGTGCATAGTGAAATTCCCATAACTATATTTTTTATCCGTGCCTCTAGAAAGACGTTCGTCACAGATTCGGCAAAAGACATACCTGGCGTTCACTTTCTTTTGCCCTGGTGGAAATTTGAAAAATTGCCAAATGAAATTTTCCTTCCTGTTGTATCTCCTGGGCTCCTCAGGCAAATATTCAGACTCTTCCTCCTCTTCCCGCTCTTCCTCTTCTTGAAAGATTGGTTGAGTTGGTGGTCCTTTCTTTCCATGAGGAGGTGGAGGTGGTGGTGGGGGAACACTACCAGAAGCTACAACAGAAGCCATTTCCCTGGATTGTACAAAGGTCTTTCTCTCATCAAGATGAAAGTCAGAGTGAGGAAAGAAGGAGGGGTTTTCATCATTTGGGAAAAGCCAAAGTTCTAAACCAATGAAAAGTGGTAATTTTAGATCACATGACCTAGTATTACATCATTAGGAAACCAAAAGTGAAATGAACTAATGAAAAGTGTTATTATCGAGTCACATGACCTGCTGTCTTTACGTTTCGCGCTTTGCGCCGCTATCCAATCCGCTTTCGAGTCCGCTAACTTGGCGCGTCGGATAACGTATTACGCGACAACGCAAAACGTCATGAAAACGTAACAGTCACGCTTAAGGAGCGATTACCGGCTCGCGCACCAAGTCGCGGCTTTGAATTCAGCTAACGGGAAGCTGACTAGTTCGCGGACTAGGAGCGGAACAATTTTTTTAAAAAAAAATTGTATAAAAAAAATGTACAATATATTTTATGATTTAAAGAAAAATACATTTTAGAGATAGAAATATTAGCTTTCAAAAAACCATTGAAATTCAATGAAAAAACCATAGGTTATACTCCATATATAGTTAGGAATTAGCATTTACAAAACCTTATTTTACTCGCATAAAACCATTGAAATTCCATATATAGTTAGATGCGCTAACTATATATCGCGCACCCGCAATCCACTGCTGATGATGTCACATATTACATCATTCATGACATGGTCAGTGACATCACTGATGACATCACTGATGACATCTCAAATGACATCTCAAATGACATCACTGATGACATCTCAAATGACATCACTGATGACATCACTGATGACATCTCATTTGACATGACTGATGACATCACTGATGATATCATTCATGTGATAATACGATGAACCTCTTCAGACTCTAATATAACCTTAGATACAATCAGTGTAAACAGACACTCACAGACTGTCACTCATCCATGGAGTTACTCACACACCTAGTCAGTTATGCAAAGAATCAATCACACCTCCATTTCCTCAACTATACAGTTATACAAACTTTACTTATTCAAACATATACTAACACATATTTACTCTCTTATACAATCCCTGATACAAGTTCACAATGATCCATACAGCCACTCACACATTCACTGGCTCTTATGCACAGTTATTTATATATGTCAACTCTCACATGTACTGTGTTTTACATATGTACTTACTTTGACATGTAGCACTGAGATATCCATTCACTCACCAATACACTCATGCACACAGTCAACCGCCCATACAGCTTTTTCCACATGCACTTTTGAAACCATACATCTAGTGAATCAACTGCTCACACATCTATGCACAGAGTCATACACCTCCCAGCCACCCACACACACACTCAGTCTCCCATACAAATACTTGGGCAACCAATCAATAACCCATATAGTTACTCATATAGCTACTTATCAACACATGCAACAGTTTACAGAACAACAGACATAATGATGCGCAAATTAAGACAGTTTAGTCACTAACCCATGCACTCAGTGAGACACATTTAATCACTCACTCATACAGTCAGTCATGCACCTACTAAATCCTTCATCCAGACACTTATACATCCACTCATTCTTCAATATGTAAGACATATTTTAACTTTACAGAAACATACAGTCACTGGATGTTGTCATCAGTGATGTCATCAGTGATGTCACTGACCATGTCATGAATGATGTAATATGTGACATCATCAGCAGTGGATTGCGGGTGCGCGATATATAGTTAGCACATCTAACTATATATGGAATTTCAATGGTTTTATGCGAGTAAAATAAGGTTTTGTAAATGCTAATTCCTAACTATATATGGAGTATAACCTATGGTTTTTTCATTGAATATATATATATATATATATATATATATATATATATATATATATATATATATATATATATATATGTATATATATATATACATATATATATATATAAACAATCACTCTGAGGTTGCCAAGACACAAAGCACACTCACTGGAACCTTTTAAGATTTCATTCTGTGCCACAAAGCACTGACAGACGTATTTTGGCACAATGACTTCCTCAATGTTATCGCGTCCGAGCATAATATACATTGAAATAACATACAACAACCCCTCCTGTTACTTCATTTAAATCCCACACATTAGGATTGATAAAAGGTCTTTGGAGACCATGCTCCCTGTCTGCACCACTCTGCAAACAAGGCTCCTGGCGCAATACTGGCTGGGGGATAAAGTCCACTTTCCTGCTTAGGGACCTTGGGGTTAAAGAAGCCCTCCTGGTACATCCTGTTACGCAGCAGGATTCCTGAGAGCTAGTCTGAGGCCCTGTGCCTTTTCTCCACCACTCTGCAAGTTCTACAGAAAAAAAAACATAGAAATTCACTGAAAAAAACAAGAATTACAGGGATGTTATAGTTAGGAATTAGCATCCGTAAAACCTTAGAAATTCACTGAAATAACAAAGGTTACAGTGATGTTATAGTTAGGAAATGGAAATTAAAAAAAGTAGAAGTTCACTGAAAAAAACAAAGGTTACAGGGGTGTTATAGTATAGGCTGATGTTTCACTCGTGCATTATAGTTAATGAGCTAACTATAACTCGCACCCCCACAATGCACTGCTTATGACCAAACTTATTTGATCACTCATGACATGGTCAGTGACATCACTGATGATATCTCAAATTACATCACTGATGACATAATTCACAGACTCCCTAACGCACCCACTCATACCCCAAAATAAACTTTTAAACACCCACTCCAACTTCCACACTACCATACGAGTACTTACATAGCCGCTCACTGATTCATGGACCAACACATATCCACTCACACATCCATGCAGCCACTCACATACCCACTCACTCACTAACTCACTTACTAATACAGCCACTGAAATAGCCACTCACACTCACTAGCCACTCACACACTGAGTTGGTAACCCATAGAGCTTCTCCCGTGGCCAGCCAAAGTTGCGGAGGCGCATGTTATTTCTGCCCTCTCGGACCATCTTCTACAGGCTAACATCTTAGATAGCACGCAGAATGGATTCCGGGCGGGACATAGCACGGAGACAGCCCTCTTCTATATGGTGGAGCACCTGCACTCCGTGCTTGATGCGGGTCAAATGGCGGCGCTGGTGCTATTAGATCTGAGCGCCGCCTTTGTCACCGTTTCCCACCCGATCCTTCTGCAACGCTTGGAGGAAGCAGGCGTCACCGGCCCTGCACTCCAGTGGTTCCGTTCTTTCCTTGCCAACTGATCTTTTTGCGTGGCCGTCCCGCCCCATCAGTCCAAATTCCATCCTCTGGATCTTGGGGTCCCCCAGGGCTCCTCGCTGATTCCCATGTTATTCAATCTTTACGTGGGACCGCTGGCTGAGGTTGTCAGGCACTGGGGTATGACCATGGTGTCATATGCTGACGACACTCAGTTAGCGGTTACGATCAGCGGGGATGCGGACGTGGATGCCCCTAGATTCCAGAATGGACTCCGGGCGGTCACCAGCTGGATGACCTCCAACTGTCTCCAGTTGAACGCAAATAAGACGGAAATTATGATCTTTGGCAAGCATACGGAACTCTGGGGAGACAGGTGGTGGCCTTCGGATTTGGGTCCTACGCCAACTCCGGTCGCTGAGTTAAAAAACCTTGGGGTGTGGCTTGACCCAACTCTCACCTTTGTCTGCCATACTAAGCGCATGGCGGCCTGCTGCTTTGGCATCTTGCATGGACTACGTCCCGTATCAAAACATTTTGATGCTACCACCAGGCAACTTGTGATCCAGGCAACGGTGATCTCTCGGCTCGATTATGCCAGCTCCCTTTTAGTGGGGCTAAATCAGGCCGAAATCACCCGCCTGCAGCGCGTACAGAATGCAGCGGCTAGAGATGTTGTGGGCTTACCTAGATTCTGTCCCACAACCAATACTCTGCGCACCCTGCATTGGCTACCGATTGTGCGAAGGATCCAGTTCAAGGTTTTCTGTGTAGCCTATAAGATTCTCAAGGGATCCCCTGCCTTGATTCTTTCTAACCTCCTGTCCCGTTATGTCCCGGTCCGTGCCTTAAGATCTTTGGACCTAGAACTTGCGGTCATCCCCCGTTTCAAGCGCTGCAGGGCTGGCAGCCGCTCATTTCAAGTACGCGCCATGGTTCTGTGGAACTCCCTTCCCCTCGAAATCCGTGCCCTCAGGGATTTGCTCTCTTTTCATTGAGCTGTTAAAACTCTTTTGTTTCCTTAGATTTTTCCTTTTACTCTGTCCAGTTGTGTTGTGTTGCTACCTTGTCGGGCGCCAGGATGCTCCTTTGCTGGAGCATCTGTGCGCGTTATAAATGATTTTAACATAACATAACATAACACATCTATTCACTCACCCATACAGTCAATCACACAGCCACTTACTCATCCATACAATTACACACATACTCACTCACTTACTCAAACAGACACTAATACGTACTCACTCACCTACAGAGTCACTGACACAAGCAAAAACTCGACCATATAGCTACGCTCACTTTCACTCACTCACCCGTACAGTCACTCACATACCACATCACTCAGCTATACTGCCTTTCACATACCCAATAACTCACCCATATACCACTGACACATGCACTCACTCACCAACACAACCATAGACACACATACATTTATTAAGTATCCTGTGGTGTTTTGAGAAGTTGGCCTGATATATGATGTTTCCAATTCTGGAACCACTTTGTATCAGTCCAAACAATCCCTTATGGTGTCTGGTTGTAAGTCAACCTTATAGACAAGCTATCTTAATGGTAGCATAGACTAAGCAGCCTTAAAGGCTAATCTCAAGAGGACGTGTTAAGCGAGCTGCTTTACCAATCACAGTCCTGTAATATCAAATGAAAGGACACCACACAAGTATATATTATAAAAATATATGTGTTTATTTCTAAAATAATCCCCAGTACTCTTTATGAGCAAAGGGGCACAAGCGTTAAATCAAAAGCACGGTATAACATACAAAGTTGCACAATTATGGATGAGGTCGGGTGGCCACTCAAACCATATATTAAGAAAGTGGTATAAGAGATACCAATCGAACAGTGGTTCAGCCTAGGGCCTAGGGAATCGCTGGGAGCAGTCGGGACAAGCAATGCTGAAGTCGGGAAAAGCCCGCGGGATTCGGGTGCAGCGCTTAAAGCACACGCATGCACCAATGCAAAGCCAATGGTGCGTAAAAGTTACACAGATAGAGTTTAAGGATACTTCCACTGAACCTAGAAGGACAAAACTTTAGACACAGACCCTAGAGGTGTGTACCAGTGTGGGAACACCGGCGTTGCAAAGTTACCTCACCCACAGGAAGCGGGTGCATAGGTTCGAAGTGGCATCGGGTTTCGTCACGCAGGTTGTTGGTGCTTGAAGCTGAAGATGCTGCAGGCGATGTGAAGGAGAAGAGTCCAGTGTGATCCAAGGGTGGATCAGTGTAGAAAAGTACCTGAAAGCAGAGGGGACAGAGTCTGGGTCACTCAGCAGTGACCAAGGTGGAACCAGGACGGAACCAGGCAATGTCGGGCGCAATCAGGTGGTTGTCGAGGAGCTTCTCTCTACTGCCACGTGGGCTCTGGGGCATCTGCGATGTCCAAGAGCGAGTCACGAGCTGTCCCACGCAGGCTCTCACCGTCGGCGCTGTCGGCTTCAAGATCGGCGCAAACAACACTTGGCAAGAGCAGTCCAAGCGGGACTGGAAGATTGCTTCTCACTCGGACCAGGAGGGTCAGAGCGGGGGCTCCTTTTCAGAGGAGCTGGTGCAAGTCTGGAGCAACGAGAATCACAAGTCAGTTTTAGGTTTTCGCCAGCACAAGGGCCACAAGCCAGCTGGCAAGTGACCGGCCAACGCGTCGAGCCAAAGAAAGCAGAAGGGCCCCACGCAGCACTCGTCAAGTGTAGAGGGGTGAGCTTCGATGCAAGAGTGGCTCGGGGTTGGGGCTTCTCAAACTCCGGTGTACAGCTTCAAGGGTCACTCGTGGGCTGCACGGTCAGCGTCTCGTGGTCTTTTCAAGATGGCGTGCCCCACGCTTCCGGTTGCCTCCACGGGTCTCAGCACTGCAGGGACTGTGGATCAGGCTGTAAGAAGGCAGGCAAGCTTGATCTCATCGATCTCTGTCACTCGAGTTCCGGCGGGAACTGCAACAAAGCAGAAGTCGAGGTGCTGGATGGTGCCTGTTTTCACAGGGTGGTCACTCCTTGACCACAAGGGAGATTCTTCAGTCTTCTACGTTGAGTAGGATGTCGAAGGGTCCAGAGTTTCATTTTAAATGTTTCATCAGAATAATTTGAGTGCGTTGGCACTGCTCCCATTCTTATTCCAATCTAGGGGTCTGGATTACCTGCTAGGTCCCCTCCTATGGGTGGGACCCAGGAAGGGGGTGGATACACTCCTTTCCTTTGATCCAGGCTGCGCTGGGACAGGGGCTGGTGTGCCCTAGAACCGGTTTGGCCGGATTATGCAAGGGGCAGCCTTGTGCGCCTCAGGCAGTGTCTGGTTTCTTTCAAACCTCCCTGCTACAATCCACCATCTCCTGCCTGGGGTGGTGTGACACCTCCCTGTGACAGGAAACCCTTTGTCCAGGCCTCCTTGGCTGAGTTTCGGTCAGCTGCAGGAGGTCAGACTTGTGTCTGTGGCAGAAGCATCCATTTTGTGGTGCTGAGGATCCTTTTAAAATCAACCGCATTTTAGCAAAGTAACATGTCGTCTCCCTCTAGAGGAATACTACCCCCTCGCCAGGACTGGCGAGGGGGTAGTATTCCAAATTGTATGACACCTTACACAACATGTTTTGATAAAGCCAAACCAAAGTTAACATATAACCGCGAGGATCATAATGCACTTAATAGTATATGGTATGGCATTATCCCGGAACAGCTTAGGGAATTGGTCCCGACAGCTGCAGACAGGCTCAGCTCATGCTAGAGCACCATCTCACATAAAACCAAGCACTCTGCCTCCAGGATTGTTAAGGCCTGCCATAGGAGTGACTGATAGGTATATATGTGTCCAGATAGGCTTAGATATAGGCATACTATATCTAAGCAAGGGGTGATTACACCACCTTGCCCCAGCTGAGTGATCAGCCAGTTGTGTCAATTTTAGAAAGCCAGCCAGGGGTGGCAAAAGATATGCTGCAGCCCCTGGTAGGCCTTGGATTCACCTATGCCCTGGGCACCTATAGTGCTCTCTACAGGGGCTGATAAGGTGACCCAAGCCAATCTAGTTATGCACCTAGGGTACATGGAATCCATTTTAGAGAGAGAGCAGATAGCCTGGGGCCCTGATTAGCAGGGAACCAGGCCAACTAAGTCGAAAACCAACTAAACACAAGGCAAAAAATCTGGGTTAACCATAGTCAGGTAGCCACTTTCCTACAGGTGTCAAGAGTTAAAAGCAGTCAGGTCACAGTCTGGAAAACTATGCGAATGCGCAGGTGAAGAATATATGAAAGGTTTACATGTTTCAGCCAATCTTGATAATGAATTGATCATGGCTTTTTTCAGGACCTAGTTGTTACTACTGCAAAATCTTTTGAGTGAAAGTTGTCAAAAATCAAAACAAAATTGTTAAGGAACGATACAACCAACAGTATACCTGTTTTTCTCCTGGTAGTCAATCTTAACACACTTTCTCTTTGTTACACTGCACCACATACTCTCACCACACTGTGTTTTGCTCCATCGATCTTAGGAGATCTAGCCCCCGGATTACACTAAAACATCTGCGAGCTCCTCCTTTACACTAGCACTAGGTTGCAGCCAAGAGGAGATCCCAAATGATGAAGCATGCCACCTTGGTGGGTGATGGAATTCTGTCCTCTTGAAGAGGACTTTCACCAAGGTTTTGTGTCCTGTTGAGTTGTGCTTGTTTGTGTATACATAATTTTTCTAGGGACCCACAGATTCTATGGTATTGTTGTATACTTTTAATTTGCACCAGTCTTGATGTCAACTCACATTTGGCAATTCTTTTTTTTAATGCTTTTTATTGATTTACAAAACATCATGATAGTCTCTTACAATGACAATAATTTCCCCTGACTCACCCACCTCCTCTTGAAATCAACTATCCTTCTTCCTTTGCACCCATCCCCCTAATGATGGTAGTGGGCACACCGATCAATAATATGTATGCTGCTGTTTTCTGTGTACATTGAGTACTGTCTAAGAATGGCCCTGGGCCATTCCCCCCTCTATGTCTCCTATGGTTTGCCGTACTGAGTTTGTCCACTCATTCCATATTTTGTCATACTTTTTGGGGCAACTGCTCCCCTCATAGATTATCATTACTTGAAAATATCAAATATTAATTTCACATTCCCAAACTCCCCCTTTGATAGCTCAGTGGAACCCCATTTATGCGCTAGTACCCTCTTGGCCAGAAGAAAGCCCAGGTTGATAAGGAGTTTCACTCCAACTCTCCAACAGCATTAACTGTACCCCAGGTTTTAGATGTATTACTGTGGCACCCTCTAACCATTGTGTCACCCCTTCCCAATATGGGAGGGGACATGGTCAGTGCACCCATGAATGGATAAATGTGCCCAGTGCCCACAGCCTGTAGGCACCTCTATTCAAGAATGTTCCCGATTTTATGCAGAAGGACTCTTGTGTAGTATGCCTGATGTAGTATTTTAAGCTGTATCAGGCAGTAGTGGGCCTTGATAGCTACTATTATGGGGAATTGCAATGCATCCCCCAGTCATCATCGTCTATCTCTCCTGCATCTCTCCGCCATCTGACCTTTAGAGCCTCTAGGTCGCGTTGCGTGTTTCTGAATAGTGTCTGAAATGTAAGGGAAATCACCTTAGTGAGCAATGGGCCATCCAGCAGTCTTTACTCCAGGGGAGAGGTCTCCATAATTTCCTAATCTGGCGGCACCTCTGCTTTCAGCATGTGTCACAATTGGAGGTAGTTAAATGCTTGGGAGGCCAGCATATCACATTCCACCCTAAGATTGTCAAACAGAACCACCCCTTTCACACCCAAGCGAGGGTATTGACACCTATAACATTCCACTTCCAAAGGCCTAAAAGGCACACTACTGCACCTAGCTTTGTGCAGAGCCAGAGAGGGGTTTTCTGTGTGAGTTGCCTGTGCCAGCCCATTTCTTTATTCAGCAAGACAGTAAGTGCCCACCATACAGCAAGTGCAAATACCCTTTCTTCCCCAGCACCTCCCAATCTAGGCAAAACGCTTGCTCATACAACTGTGCATATCCCCATTCATTATCTATGCTGTCATAAGAAGCCTAATAGTATTGTGGTACATTTGAAAGCACTATACCCCCCTGGTGCATAGAGAGCTGAAGAGTCAATAGTGCTATTATTGGTGTTCTGAACAATGCACTTATGGCCTGAAAAAATTACTTGGGTATGCCATACGGGCTGATTTGGAGAATGTGCGTAAATCGAGGCAGGGCCACCATTTTATACAATGCCACTCTAGCAGTCAAGGAGAGCGGCAACGCCCCAGTGTTCAAGATCCGTCTTCAATCTCCAGAGTAACTATACTAGATTATCCTCATTGTGGGAGACCTTCCCACTGGAAACACACAATCCCAGATATTTGAAATGTCATTGCTCGATCATCAACTGTACCCTACATATACCTGTTGGAAAGATCAAGGACTTTTCACAATTAATTCATTTTCAGCCCGGTGTACCCCCCATAAATTGCAAATATTTCAACTAGGTTCTGGTCAGGGTTTGCTAAGTACAACAGAATGTCATCCGTATAGAGCGAGATGCAAACTTTCCATTAAAGATGCTACCTTCAACAGTCTATTTGGGCATCAATTCACACACATTTGGCGAGCTGCGCCATTGCCAATGCAAACAGCATCAGTGACAGAGGACAGCCCTGCCTCCCTCCTCTCCGAACTCGGAGGTCAGAGGAGAGGACCCCCACTTACCTTGAACCGCACCCTAGGATTTGTATAGAGTAGGCTGACCCATGCCACAAATTCCAGCCTGAACCCCATCTTCTCCAGGCTGGCAAACAGGAAGGGCCACTACTAGTCAAAGGCCTTATGAGCGTCAAGGCAGACCACTACTAACGTCACCCCTACTGCCCTTAAATCTGCAATATTATTATGAAGCAGCCAAATATTAAGGGCCAATTTAAATCTTGGCGAACTGGTTACTTGTCACAAAGGTGATGGATATCCCATTCGCCAAAATATAAATCTCATAGGATATAATAGGATTTATATTTCAGCGGATGGGATAATCATCACCCTTGTGACTGATGAACCCTTCCACCTAGATATAAATAAGGCCCTATGTCTGGTAAATCTATGAGGCATAACCCATTCTGGTTCAGGTAGGCCAGGTCCAATTAAATGCCCCTCCACCTGTTGGCTGAAGCCTTGGCCAGAATTTTGATGTCTGCATTCGGGAGAGAAATTGGCCTATAGGATTTCCATTTATCTGGGTGCTTCCCTGGTTTAAGGATAGGTATCATGGTTGTCATCCTCAAATCATGTGCGAGTGCCCCAGTCCGGTGGGTCTCTTCATAGATCTTAGGCAGTGAGGTTGCAATTTAAGTGGACAGTTTCCTAATGAGCCTCACTGGGAGTCCATTTAGGTTGGTGGCCTTCCCAGCCTGCAGCTATGAAAGCGCTGTTTATAGCTTGCCCTCAGTCAAGTCTTCTTTCAACTCTAATGCTTTCTGGTGTCCCAGTGTCCTACAGGGGCAGTCCCTGACTAAGTCCTGAAGATCTGAACCCTGGACAGGCAACCTCCTCAAGTAGAAGCACTGCAAATGCTTCACCATTACCTCTGTTATTCCTTCACTGCCTTGTACCCTCTCTTCTGTGTGTCTTATAATCTCACTAATGTGCAAATTAACCGCATTCCCAGCTGCCAGCCATGTTAGAAACTTTCCCGCCATGTCTCCCTCCATCATATATCCTTATTTGTCGGGTCATGCACAACTGTTTACCTCATTGGTTACCAAGGCTCAATATTCCTCCCTTTTCCAGACCAACTTCTGGGTAAGCGTTTCTGTTGGGGTGGGCATGCTTGTCTTCTAGGAGTTGGTGGTCCCTTTCTGCCTCCAATCAGTCCAGTTCCCTCTCTCTTTTTCTTATCTCCCCCTTTATAGTAACCTTATAAACCTCCCACAGTGTGGCTGTGTTGTCCACTGAATCAGTATTTTCTACAAAATATAATTCTGTGAACCTGGTCAATCATGAAACCTCCAAAGGGTTTTGGAGGCGCCATCCTGCCATTTGCTGTATCCCTTCAAGTGTGACGTGGCAAATGTGATATCCAGTTGGGAGTGATCAGAGATTCCCCATGCCCTATAGTCTGCACCTGTAAATCTGTGAAGAATAGGTCTGGGGTGAAAAATAGTCTATTCGGGATTGTGTGTTATGGATCCCAGAATAATAAGTATGACCATGCTCTGACCATGTATTGATCTCCAAATATCTACCAGACTCAGTACCTGGAAAAAACCCTCTAACTAGATTGCTGTACCTACCTGGTGTACATTTGGTCCAGTTGTGGGTATTAAAGTCGCCCCCCAGTCACCTGTGGGATGTCTGCATGAACACGTCTCAGGTTACGGAACAATTTCATTTGCAGCCCAGGAGAGATGTAAGGACCTTACTAGTAAAAGGACTGATACTGCTGCTCTTCAACCTTCTATGACGCACTGTGAGGACTTAGCCTCATTTTTTGTCGAAAAGGTGGAGGCTATCTATAAGTCATTCGCCCAGCTTCCTATTGCGGAGACTAGCCCTACGTCACTGGTTCATAAACCATTACTGATTATTCCTAGTCCGACCTTGGATGAATTCTCTGCCTTGACGACTAAAGTTAAATCCGGCTCCCCGGACGACCCCATGAGACCCTTTCAAATTCCGGGATTTTGCTGAAGGCTGCTTCCCTGCTCTGCATGGCCTTATTAATTTGTCCTTCAGCACGGGCAGTGTTCCTAAAGCTTGGAAACAGGCGACGGTTATTCCAATTCTCAAAAAACCCGCCCTTGATCCTACCAAGCCTGAACACTACCAACCTATTTCTCTTCTTCCTTGGCCAGCTAAATTAGCAGAAGCTCCTGCTAATGCTATTTTATCTGCTCACCTGCAGGAAGCAAATATATTGGACAATTCCCAAAATGGGTTTCGTGCAGGCCACAGCACAGAAACTGCCCTCCTGGCTGTGGTGGAACACATCAGGCATCTGTTGGATCTGGGTCAGACGGCAGCACTGATCCTTTTGGATCTCAGTGCCGCCTTCGATACGGTGTCTCACCAGATTCTTTTACATCGCCTGATGGAAGCAGGAGTTGGAGAGGTGGCACTTGAGTGGTTTCGCTCCTTTCTAAAGGATCGAGCCTTCAAGGTTTCCACACCCCCTTTTGTTTCTGCTTCTCGCCCCATACTCCAGGGTGTTCCCCAAGGGTCGGCCCTAAGCCCTACCTTGTTTAACTTATATGTTCAGCCATTAGCGGAGGTAGCCCACAGTTTTGGTCTCTCCTTAGTGTCATACGCCGATGACACGCAGTTGGCGGTGGCACTTAATGGCGACTCCAACATGGATGCCCCCACCTTTCAGTCAGCTCTAAAAGCTGTGGCCGGCTGGATGGCGAACAATCGGCTCCAACTTAATGCCTCTAAGACTGAGGTCATTATTTTTGGTAGGGAAAGTGAATTATGGGGAGATCAGTGGTGGCCTTCTGATCTTGGCCCCGTCCCTTCCCCAGTGACTGAGGTTAGAAACCTTGGGGTGTGGTTCGACCATAAGCTCTCCTTCACTGCCCACACAAAACGTGTGGCCGGCACCTGTTTTGGTACCCTGCAGTGTCTCCGACCAATCTTTAAGTTTTTCGATGCGGAGACCAGACAGATTATTGTCCAAGCCCTGGTTCTTACCAGACTGGATTATGCTAGCTCCCTGTTTCTGGGCCTTAACCAGGCCGAGCTATCTCGCCTTCAGAGAGTTCAGAATGCGGCAGCTAGGATACTTGTTGGCCTTCCGAAGTTTGTCTCGGCCCGTCGGACTACCCAGGATCTCCATTGGCTGCCGGTGGGGCAGAGAATTAAGTTTAAAGCTCTTTGCTTAACTTTTAAGATTCTCAAAGCAGCCTCCCCTCCTATCCTTGCACAGACTATCCAGCACTATGTCCCTGCCAGAGCTCTTCGCTCTACTGGATCTAATTTGGCCAGTGTGCCACGTTTTAAAAGATCTAGGATGGGCGGACGCTCTTTTTCAGTGTTGGCGGCTACTCTTTGGAACTCTTTGCCTGCCTCTTTGCGCTCTATTCCTGAGTTGCTTCCTTTCAGAAAGGCACTTAAAACCTTCCTATTTACCACAATCTAGGCCCATCTTTTCCACCTTTTCTGTCGTGTTGTGTTATTATTCTCCAAAGCGCCGGGACGCCACTTTGCTGCGGCATCCGTGCGCTATACAAAAATCATATAACATAACATAACATTAATAAATGCCAGTGTTTCACCCTCCCAATCACCAGGACCACTGCATATTGTCCTGTTATATTGCCCTTAGGGACATTGTCGAAATTCCTAAGTTACCATTAGCTTTGCTGCCATGATGCTTCTTTTGTGCACGTTACTACAGACTTTGTTTTTGCAAGAATCTGTTTGTGCCCTTCACATGAGCGGGGCTGCCTTTCACATTCTCATGAGTTTAGTCTGAACATGACGTGCAAGGTCGATAAACAACGCCCCTTGTTATTCTGTTCTGGTCAGTCCATAGCACCTAGACATAACATGCTGCACACAGCTGAAGTACTGAAGATTCGTGCTTTGATATTACGTTGTTGCATGTTGTTTTAACACACTTGGAGAAAGCCGATCCATGGAGAAGAGCTCCACTGTTCCTATGATGTAAACCTTACATCCAGGCTTTAAGGTATGGGGTCTGCTGTCAACGTTTTTTCATGAAGGCAGGAAGCACACCTCTTCTTCCAATGTTATTAAACTTTAATTTTGATGCATTTTATCCTTTTTTAATCCTTGGGTGCGTGCAATTTGCTGTAGTGCTATGCCCTAAGCACAGGGGTACTAACTTCATCAGAGGTGGGACTGTTCTCCAGTCCCCAGAAATGCACAGCTAAACGCCACTTTGGCTGTACCTATATACGAACATTATTTTTTACTTATTCCACATTTATCCATTGTAATCCAAATTATTTATCATCAATATTCCAATCTTCCACAGACGAGAAGGCGCCCTTCGTGTGCACGTTAATTTTCAAGTTTCTACTATTCTCCTGGTGTCACTAAGACTTTGACCAAGAATATGACAAAGACGTGAATTCATTTCAGGCAGTATTTATTGTCACATAACCCAATGCATTTCGGGCATCCAGCCCTTCTTCGGGGGTCACTGTAAAGTATAAACATACGACAGGATTACCGAACTGATTCACCCCTTTAAGTGCGTTTTTCACTATCTGCGCATATCCAACCACATTTAACTCTTAATTCTCATTAAAAAAGACATCTCAATAAACCTTAAATTAATCTACACATGTTGACCAAAAAAGTACAGCCTTAGATTCGAACCCCTGTTCTATGCACATTGCTTCATGCTGCATTATCGCGCTGAGCCACCCTTTGTCCTAATGACCTGCGCCCTTCTTTTTTTAACTCAGCTAAATATTTTTACAAAGCATTGATAAAATACGTGGAAATCATGTTTCTCTAACAGTGTAAACTCTGTGTTTTATGCCATAGCCTCAAGTCTAACAAAGCAGTAAATCTCATCCTTAACACATTTTTAACTGACGGTATTTAACCTAAATAGCATCGTCTAGGAGCCCTTTTAAACAAAGCCCCATGCCCATTCTATGCATAAAAACATGTTCACCTAGCTTGCACGTACCTGCCGTCCCAGCGTTAACCGCTACATTGTATCACTGATATGTGCAGACCTCAGGTGTAATCATTTAGTCAGATGAGAAAGGGTGGGAACTTTTTGTTCAACTCGGACCAATCAGAGCACAATATATGTTGTTTAAAAAGAGGGAGGACGGGTGGCTTGGTAACTCTCCTTTTATCAGTGATACAATGTAGCGGTTAACGCTGGGACGGCAGGTACGTGCAAGCTAGGTGAACATGTTTTTATGCATAGAATGGGCATGGGGCTTTGTTTAAAAGGGCTCCTAGACGATGTTATTTAGGTTAAATACCGTCAGTTAAAAATGTGTTAAAGATGAGATTTACTGCTTTGTTAGACTTGAGGCTATGGCATAAAACACAGAGTTTACACTGTTAGAGAAACATGATTTCCACGTATTTTATCAATGCTTTGTAAAAATATTTAGCTGAGTTAAAACAAGAAGGGCGTAGGTCATTAGGACAAAGGGTGGCTCAGCGCGATAATGCAGTATGAAGCAATATGCATAGAACAGGGGTTAGAATCTGAGGCTGTACTTTTTTGGTCAACATGTGTAGATTAATTTAAGGTTTATTGAGATGTCTTTTTTAATGAGAATTAAGAGATAAATGTGGTTGGATATGCGCAGATAGTGAAAAACGCACTTAAAGGGGTGAATCAGTTCGGTAATCCTGTCGTATGTTTATACTTTACAGTGACCCCCGAAGAAGGGCTGCATGCCCGAAATGCATTGGGTTATGTGACAATAAATACTGCCTGAAATGAATTCACGTCTTTGTCATATTCTTGGTCAAAGTCTTGTTGACACCAGGAGAATAGTAGAAACTTGAAAATTAACGTGCACACGAAGGGCGCCTTCTCGTCTGTGGAAGATTGGAATATTGATGATAAATAATTTGGATTACAATGGATAAATGTGGAATAAGTAAAAAATAATGTTCGTATATAGGTACAGCCGAAGTGGCGTTTAGCTGTGCATTTCTGGGGACTGGAGAACAGTCCCACCTCTGATGAAGTCTGCTGTCAACGCCCAGATATCTTCCTTCATATAAAATAACCTTCTTTTAGTCAAGGGGAGGGTGTTTAGGACTAAATGTTATGTTATGTTATGTATTTGTTTAAGCGCAAACAGCTGCCCAAGCAACGAGGCGTCCTGGCGCTAAAAACCACAGAAACTACTGTGGGGTCAGGGGGGAGAAAGAGGATGGCCTAGGACAATGGGAACAGATGAGTTTTAATGGCCTTCCGGAAAGCGGACAGGTTTTCTAAGGAACAAATGTTAAATGGCAGGGAGTTCCAACGTTTTGCTCCCAGAACTTTGAAGGAGCGGCCGCCAATACGGCAGAGCTTAATCCGAGGAACTGTCACAAGGTGCTGACCTAAGGAGCGCAAATTGCGTTGAGGGGCATAAGGTACTAAGAGCGGGCGTAGAAGTTCGGGACATTCTGATTTAAGGTTTTTAAAAGCAATGGTGAGGGTCTTAAATTGAATGCGAGATTAAATAGGTAACCAATGAAGTATTTGAATAGTAGCTCTGACGGAACACCTGCGGGGTAGACCCACCACAGTTCTCGCCGCTGAGTTCTGAACACGTTGCAGCCGCGCTATCTCTGCTTTATTGGCGCCTAGAAATAGGACGCTAGCATAGTCCAACCGGGAGAGAATGATGGATTGAACAATAAGCTGACGAGTTTTGGAATCAAAGAAACCAAGTATCGGGTTGAGACTTCTCAGCAGGCCCACACAAGTAGCTGCCACTTTCTTTGTGTGGGTCTGAAAACTGAGCGCGGAGTCCAGCCAGACGCCCAAGTTTTTCACCAGGGATTTTGGTGGAGAAATGGGGCCCAGCAGGGAGGGCCACCAGTGTTCACTCCAGTAGCTGGAGTTTTTTCCCAGGAGCAGCACCTCCGTTTTACCTGCGTTCAGCTGCAGGCAGTTGTCTGTCATCCACTGGGCAAATGCAGCCAGGCCATGCCCTAGTTTCCACAGTCTTTATAAAATTACTTCTCCCTTTGTATTTTATGGAATTGTAACCATGCTAACCGTGCTGAGTTTAGGTATTTTGCTGCTAGTAGTGGCACATATACTGTATTGTAGATCAAGATAGTTTAAATAAACATTTTGAACAATTTTTGTGACTCTGCCTATTCACTTTCTGGACAAGTACGAGTGAGTGAGCGAAAGAGTACGTCTGGCTCCCGCGATTCCGGAGAGAGTCAGGAGTGTTGTGTTCTGGGTTGTCTAATCATTTGTAGCTCTGTGATATTTTGAAAACGAATGAGACACTATAGCTAGCCGGTTTGGGATTTTAGGGACTAATGTGGTAGGTTGGTACACCCCTATGCACTTAGGTCCTGTTTTCCTGTGCATAGTTCTGTGTATGTGCAAAATTCCTGCAACAGTCCCATAGCATCTGTACATACATTCGCCTCCTGGACCGGTAGGGAATTTTTCACCAAGATAGCCGTCCCTCTGGAGCCTCTAGTAAATCCTGTGAGTGACAACCATATATTTACACCGTCCTAATTCTGGTGCATGATTACCCCTCATGTGTTTCTCCTGTAAAAATACTACATCTGTCAAACACCTTTCAAGCTCCTTTGCCACAAACCCTCGCTAAATTTGGGGGCCCAAGCCATTAATATTCCGAGTCAGGAAAGTAAGAGTTTGCACACCCATCCCCGTTGGTGCATATTTTTTCAGCCTCCTGGTCACTACCAAGTTCAAGCCCCGTGACCCCAATGCTGTTCCAACAAAACTAATAACATATCAAACTGTTGAACTGTGTCCCAACTCCCACCCTACCCTCCATACCCCTGCCGGTCTTAAGACTGGCTGCCCCCGTTCATGGTACTCGGATTGCCCCAGAAGTACAAAACATGTTCACCACCATCATAGGCCAAAGACCTGGTCACAGGACTGATGAGGAGAGGTCCATGAGAAATGGGATTAATCTGTCTTGTCTCGGTCCCCTCAATTTGTATCCTCCTAGCCAAAGGAGTGCAGAAAAGAAGATCTACTGCCCCAAACCTAGCAGCCATCAAGAGCCCAATAGAATCTCAAATAATTTCCCCAGGGTCATTAGCGTCACCACCAGGGAAGGTGGCCTCCCTCCCAAATCTCCAAGTCTGAATACTCCTAGCCGGAGTCCTCCGTGCTGCCCCACAGAACGCCCACCTGGCACCAGGGCCCTGGTTCTATTGTCTATGTTGCACTGCTACAACGTTTGTGCATTCAAGTTCAGCTTTGTCCCTCGGCGGCTCTAGGTGTGTCCACTTCCGAAGTTTGCAGAACTGCTTGTGTTCCTGTCACTCAATGCTGACTGTGCTCCCTGCATTTTGTAGGTGCCGATTACCCTTGCTTCTCCAGCCACTCCCACGTTTCTGCTGGAATAGAAAAGAATTACATTTCACCGTCAGAGTAATTCGTAGCCTGGCGGGGAAAAAAATGAGTGTATTTTATGTCCAGGATCTTCAGATGCCATTTGACCATCATGAACATTTCCTGTTGTTGCTGCACAAGTGCGGTGTAGTCTGGGTAGATAATGACAGCTGCTCCCTCTACCTGACATGGCCCAAGCACCGTTGCCCTTTGCAGTACTGTGTCCCCGTCCCAATAGTTAAGTAGTCTTGCCATCACAGACCTTGGCAGGGACCACAGGATTGGCGGATTGCCAGGAACCCTATGTACCTTTTCCAACATGAATCATTTAGAGGTCTTCCCCTCCAGGACCTCTACAATGAGCCAATTCTCAAGGAACAGTTCAATTGATGGGCCTTCTGGCCTCTCAGGTAGTACCACCACTATGACATTATTCTGGTGCAGGTATCTTTCCCCATCATCAAACTCCCCCTCACAGCAACCTTTTTTTCCAGCGGTTTAATGTGGGTGTCATGCTCCAGCTCCATTAGATGAGTTTGAGCTAGGTAGATTCTCTGTCTGCCCCCTGTCCACGGGTTTCCTATGGTTTTTTCAGAGTAACTTCACATCATGGGCAACGATTCCAATTTTCTGTTCTAATGACTCTTTAGTGTCTTTCACGGCTGCCAGGATAGTTGCTGTATCTGATTCCAACCCTTGATCCACTATTAGCGATGGGTGTGGGATAGGTGCCATTGTGGTACGCAACATGTCCCCCGCTTTCAGCAGCTGAGCTAGCTGATTACGCACCATGGCTGCCTCACTTGTGCCCAAACGTGTTTCTTTAGTCCATTGCCCACCACGAGCCATAGGGAAAGAGGGGAGAAAAGGGGGACCCAGCCACCCCCCAGTGCACTCCCAGCTGAGTTGATCCGTTGCTTTCTGGGCCTGGTGCTCTGGGCCGCCTCATGGGCACCATGCCACTCCAACAAATGCAGTGTCCTGGGCATATGCATCCCTATAGTTTCCCCCCTCTGTTGACACTCCTGGCGAGGCTTCCACTGCTGCTGTCTATACGCCACACCCTGCAGCCAAAACATTGATCCAAGTCTCCCCCATGGGGTCAGCACACGGCAGGCCCTCCGAGGACCACCTCAGGCTGCACCCTGAATGATTAGGAGGTCTCCTTTGAGTCAACAGCTCAGTAGCAAGGCAGGCGCACCATTGACCCCCCTGAGTGTCAAACCCTTGTTCCAGGGCCTCTTACCCCTGCCCATTCCTTTCCCAGCTTGTGATGCTGGCTGGTATTCCCTGGGGACAGCTGGAGGCCAGTCTGCAGTCGGTACAGTGCTTATGAGGGGAAGTGGGGGTATCGGGGCAAACAAGGCAGGAGGCTAAAGGTGCCAAATCAACCTCATGTGGTTGAGAGTGTCGCTGGATCCCTCACAACTCACTTCACCGCCCCAACACCAGACACTCTCTGTCCACCTGTGCCATCTTGCCTCGGCCATGTCTATTCAGTGCTTTTTCCTTTTGGAGGAAACTGCACCTTCCTCCAGGCCTCATTCACCCGATCTGAGCCGTCTGCGGTTTCCACCCATCCAGGGGCACTCTCCATCATCAGAGAGCCCAGGGGAAACAGGAGAAATGATCCAAATTGGATCACGGGCACCGGAGCTCAGCTGTAACACCACTGCCTCTATGCCTCCCAGGCCACGCCTCCCATATTTCGAATTTCTATGCCCGTTTTCCACTGATGTCAGCACTAATCGGATTTTTAACTTCTCACCAGCTGGGAGGAATTGATTTATAATTCTTAGTATATTTCTTTGATTGAAGTTGTTGCTTCAATTTGATTATACTTAGCCAACTTTCAAACCCTACAGCTAGTAAAATCCCTCCCATTGTGGGCACCTTAGGACCCTCCAGTCTGGCCCTCGCCACACCTATTTCTAGGTCAAAGATCACTTGATAAGGTGCCAGTCGCTTTAGGTCAGTGCTCTTCTCTCTGGGACACACAAGAACTTCACCAACACTCCTCTACTTTAGATACACCTTTCACAAAATTGAAGGTGAACAGATATTTTACATCTGCAGACCAGGTACAGTACCTATTGAAAATGTAGACTTTTGTATTAACACTATAAATTCCAATAAATGTTGTACCATCTACCTGTGCTCTCTGAGCGATTTGTTTTATAATGTGGAAACATACACACAGATTTACAAACATTTCCAAATGGGTTTGAGTCACAAAAGTGATGCAATCCTGTGTTGCGCTAAATGTTTTTTTTATTTAGCTTCCAGGGCAAAACTTGTTTTGTGTTGGACATTTCCCTCAAAGTAACATACAGGAGTGCAAAGTGCTGATTTGCCTTACTCTACCTCTAGGGGCATTCTACGTGTGGTAAGTGGATGTTCCCATTTTTTTAAATGATAAACCCTATCTACCAACAAGAGTAGAGGGTTTTTTTGTACCAAAAACATAACGCCTCTTAGAATCAGGCATTAAGAAGGTAAAAATATTTTATTTTGCCTAACCTTGCCCACTTTTCATGTGTGCTGCATTGTACAGAGTTAGTCTTAGCATAATATTTTGCACCGGAAGGGCACCCTTACAGTACAAAGCCTATGGTAGACTCACACAAAGGTGAAGTGATGTTGCACTTTCCTGCCCTCTCCCTCTCAAGCAATGCAAAGCAAGAAACTTTGGGTCTCATTCTGTGATGTGTGACAGTTGTGTAAATCTGGGCATTACTGTACCTGTCCTCTACACCAAGACATTCGAAAGAAAGTCAAAGTTGGTATCTTATTGTTAACATGAGATCCTTGTAAGAGGATTTTAACTCATATCACCTTGCTTTTTTGTATCGTCCCTCTGTAAGGAATTACCTGTGACAGCACATGTGCTGGCAATAGATATTGTTTTCTGCAATGGGCTTGGGGCCCACTCACTACTTAACAATTTGTAGGCTTCATTGTCACTATCATTTGCTATATTCTAATTAGGTAGAGTGTGCTGGCTTCACTTCCTCTTCTTTTGCCTGGAGCATTAACCAAATACTGATTGTCTCATCTTAATTAGAGTCATTGCACCGCTGTAATTAAGGTACTATTTTTTTCCTTCTTCCAGTTGTGCGGCTTCTTTGTTTTTTTATGAATTCTTCTTCCCATTGTGTGGCTTCTTCCCTCCCACCCCCAGTTATCCATGTTGCTCATATCCTCCCACATCAAACCCCCATTGTCTGTATTGCTACTTCCCTTCACCCTCCACCCTCCAGTTGTCCTGTTCTTCGTGTTGCATCTTCCCTCTCACCACCCATCTACCCTTTGTCCGTGTTGCCTCTTCCCTCCCACAGCTGTCTTCCCTGTTATCCATGATGTCTCTTACCTCTGACCCCTCTATTGTACATTTTGCCTCTTCCCTCCCACCCACACCCACCGTTTTGTCTGTGTTTGTGCTGCAAAAGGGAAAAAAGGAGTATGACTTGGCCATTGCTGGCCATGTCATAGCACTTTTTTTTAGCTTCCTGCATTATGATGTGATATTTTCTATAACGTTTATAGCTCTTTTTTTAAAATAACTTCAAGCTGCACAGGAGACATTCAGCTCTATAACATGACTGAAATACATTTGTAAAGCTAATAGCGCTCAGATAGGAGAGACCTATTGGCCATGCCAATGACTGTTAACTACAACACATCCCAGCCTAAAAGGACCTCTACAGCTTGTCCCACTTTTTCATCTATCCATCTGCTCATTATTAAAAGTCCACTGTGGTGTAGAACATGCTCATGACCAATATCTTCTTTGGTGAGATTCTAGCACTGGGTGGTTCTGAACCATCAAACTCAAGGCATGGATGTTTTGTGACGTGCCTCAAAATAGCTCCTTAGATTTCCTCTGAATCAGTTTTCTCTTTGAGAGTGAAGATGAAAAGAGATTTCATTTCGTTGGCAGCCACAGCCTGAGATGCTTGATTCCTTGCTGTCGCTGCTCCACAAAATTCCGCTGCCCTCGACAGGCTCAAGTTTGAATAAGGAATCCACAGACATTTAATTAGACTTTTGCAGTCAGCTTGTTCTGTTATCTGCTCTTTTTTGGTGAGCAGCTTGTCTATTCTCTCTCGCTTTTTCTTGTAGTAAACACACTAGTATCTGAGTGGTGCATATATGGTGTTACAAGGCGTCAATATGGCTGAGCTCATTTCCACATGTGTGATGAGACACATGTTGTATTCAGTGTGTGCGCATTGTGTATCTTGTGAGCATGATTTGGTATTGTGCTTTAGATGTGGCGTGCAAATAGTGCAAGGGAGTGCAGTGTTTTCTATCTACACTTATGCGTAGTTAGTTGCTCCGTGTTTGGTGTAATGAAAATGTGAATTGATACTTGTATAGCGCACTACTCACCCGCAAGGGTCTCAAGGCGCTTGTACGAATACCGCTGTGGAACCCATCCTGGCTTTCCCTGTGAGGCGTCCACTCCTGGGCACCCCCAAGGTGGAAGCCAGGCATACTTAGCGTTGTGGGGGCTGTTGTGGAGATTAAGCAAGCTATTGCCCAGAGTTGCAGAGTGGGACTCCATGATTGGAATAGGCACGAGGCGAGAATTATCATGCCCGTGGAATTTTGAGCCCAAGACCCCCAAGGCGGGGAATTGAACCCTGGTCCCGGGCTAGACCTCTGCATCAGGGTCTGCCGCTCTAATCATTGAGCCACACTACTTCAAGAGAATATGTTTGAATCTCGTTTCGTAGAAGGCACAGGAATCTGTTGATGCCTTCTATTTGGGACTACTAAGTCTGTGTGGTGTTCTGGGTGTAATTTTATATATATATATATATATATATACACACACACACACACACAGATGAACAAGGGCAACTGCCCAAAATGCGTCAGTTTCGTTTGCTGCCATTTACCAAATAAAATAACAACTTGCCTTGACTTTGGGATTCGTGATCCGTGCTGCTTTCTGTTTCTGGGGGACCGGAGTTGCAGTTTGCACTTGATGTGTATATATATATATATATATATATATATATATATATATATATATATATATATATATATATATATATATATATTACCTACTGGCGGTCGCCAGTAGGTATATATAGTTAGGATTTTTTCTCTATGGGATTTTTGAAAATTCTATGTCTAATAAGTTTGGCGTTTGTGGACGGAATCGGCTGAAATTTTCAGGAAAATGGCACATTTTGTTTCTGAGCAGCCCCTGATAATTTGGGGGGGTTTCGTCAAGGGGGGGCCGAGAAAAAAGGGGGGTCCCAAAACGCGTTTTTCCCATGTTAATTTCCATAGGGCGGTTGGCCTCACTTTTAGCTCGAACGGCTGAATGGATTTGCACGAAACTTGGCAAAATTGTAGGGACTGTTAGCCCGATGTGCCTTTGCTAGGTCTCAATATATGTGCTCCAGTGGATTTTGAGTAATTTAGGTTCAAAAAAAGATGTGTAAAAGTTGTACATATTAAAGGGCAAATATGTTAGAAAATTTGGCCTAAGTCCACTAGGAGTTAAGGTAACATACACAAACAGGCGTCATGACATAGTGAATTAGCACTCTGTAGTAAGAGCAGGCTTCCCTAAAAGACCCTGCGCGCCCTAGAATGACACTGTGAGGTGCTTATAAACGCGCGCTTTGGTAACTGAACTAGCATGTAAAATAATGCGCTCAAAATATCCCTACAAACATCCCCCGCGGCACCCACTTTACAAAAGCTTTGTCTAATGCAGATACGAGGCGGCAAGACCAACGCGCGCTTTTGAAACCGCAATGAACCGAATGAATTCTCAAAGCGCACGCATTATTTCTGCACTTTCCAAAAGCGTACCTCATTGCAGATACGAGGCGGCATGTCAAACACGCGCCTCTACAACCCTAATGCACCGCGTGTATCATTAAAACACACGCATTTTCCCTGCAATTTCCAAAAGCGTACCTCATTGCAGATACGAGGCGGCATGTCAAACACGCGCCTCTGCAACCCTAATGTACCGCGTGTATCATTAAAACACACGCATATTCCCTGCAACAGTCCCCAACTGTACCAGCTTGTAAAACACGCTGCGTGTACTCAGTTTAGCGCCACAGGCCCAACAACTCGATAATATAAATAAACAATAGGAATAGCCTATGGTGTTAGTTTACTAACTCACCAGCGCCGTGGAAGTTTTCCAATGGGTATTGACTCGTGGCATTCAGGCCATCTAGGCATAAGCAATGCGCTCACACACAGCGAGTAACAGGCAAGGCAGAAATGAGATAATCACTAGGCTCATGTGACATAAGGGTTTCTATAGTAACGAAACCAAACAAGGGGGAGGATGATGTAATCATTTAGCACCGAAATTGAAAGTAACTTGTTTATGTCAATTGTAAGTGGACGACGCCCCATATTACCATGGAAACTGGGTGTGACTAGTGTGTGGAATGAGAAAAACAAGCTAAATTGTGCGTAGAAACAGGAGTTGAACATGCATGATGTAATGCAATGACTAAGGGGTATAAATACAAGTATAGAATGTCATGATGTTGTGAACAAGGCGGGTGCTTACCGCCGAAACGCGTCAAGCAGCCTATATGCAAGAATAAACTTATTTGGAATCAACCAAATTTCACGGAGTCAGTGCCTTACTTGGATGAGAAAGTTTGGAGTGTTCCAGATATATATATATATATATATATATATATTACCTACTGGCGGTCGCCAGTAGGTATATATAGTTAGGATTTTTTCTCTATGGGATTTTTGAAAATTCTATGTCTAATAAGTTTGGCGTTTGTGGACGGAATCGGCTGAAATTTTCAGGAAAATGGCACATTTTGTTTCTGAGCAGCCCCTGATAATTTGGGGGGGTTTCGTCAAGGGGGGGCCGAGAAAAAAGGGGGGTCCCAAAACGCGTTTTTCCCATGTTAATTTCCATAGGGCGGTTGGCCTCACTTTTAGCTCGAACGGCTGAATGGATTTGCACGAAACTTGGCAAAATTGTAGGGACTGTTAGCCCGATGTGCCTTTGCTAGGTCTCAATATATGTGCTCCAGTGGATTTTGAGTAATTTAGGTTCAAAAAAAGATATATATCTGGGCGGAGCCTAACCACACATCTGATCTGATTGGCTGTCAGCACTTCATCCAAGAAGTGTTGGCAGCCATCTTGGGACCAATATACATGATAGCACCTCATTAAAAAGCATTGTAGTTAATAGAGGGTTTTAGGACTTTAGTTACATTATAAATCATTTGTTGATGGTACCATACTCGTTTTAGGAATTGTGGTGGGTTCTAAGGTGATTTTACCATGTGAAAAAACCTTCTGCTGTGATATCGTGAATATTGTTTGAAAGAAAACTAATATCTCATGATTTTCCCACAGTGGTTTGGAAGGGGATCTATAAGCTAAACTGAAAGCATATTTTCTGTAAATCCACATTATCTTTCTCAGTCATGTGAAAATGAAGTCTGACATTCTCAGTAAAACATGTACATCCAACAAGGACAGAGACTGTCAGTTGATTCCTTTGTGTTCTACTGCAGCCTCCTAGAGTGTTCTAAAGAACAACTAGAGCGCTAACAGTCCTACTTATTACAAAGGTATGGCACACCTGAAGCCATCTTGATTGGAATAAAGTGGTAACTCTTAAAACATTTAATTTAAAAAGAAACAACATGAGGGGGTATATTTTGCCATAGAAAGTATGATTAGTGCTGCAGAATGAAAAATTAGGGCACATTTTGAGTGACTTCTCAAATCCTTTTCTATTTCATTAAAACATTCTGACATGCAGTCTCCCAAAATGGCCACCAGAGACAAAAGAGCCCAAATGTAGCCCAAATATCACCCAGATGTAGCCCAAGTATAGCCCAATGACAGAATGTCCCAGAGTGTTCTAAAGAACAACTAGAGCGCTAACAGTCCTACTTATTACAAAGGTATGGCACACCTGAAGCCATCTTGATTGGAATAAAGTGGTAACTCTTAAAACATTTAATTTAAAAAGAAACAACATGAGGGGGTATATTTTGCCATAGAAAGTATGATTAGTGCTGCAGAATGAAAAATTAGGGCACATTTTGAGTGACTTCTCAAATCCTTTTCTATTTCATTAAAACATTCTGACATGCAGTCTCCCAAAATGGCCACCAGAGACAAAAGAGCCCAAATGTAGCCCAAATATCACCCAGATGTAGCCCAAGTATAGCCCAATGACAGAATGTCCCAGAGTGTTCTAAAGAACAACTAGAGCGCTAACAGTCCTACTTATTACAAAGGTATAGCACACCTGGAGCCATCGTGATGGGAATAAAGTGGTAACTCTTAAAACATTTAATTTAAAAAGGAACAAAATGAGGAGGTATATTATGCAATAGAAGGTATTATTAGTGCTGCAGAAAGAAAAATTAGGGCACATTTTGAGTGACTTTTCAAATCCTCTTCTATTTCATTAAACAATTCTGACATGCAGTCTCCCAAAATGGCCACCAGAGACAAAAGAGCCCAAATGTAGCCCAAATATCACCCAGATGTAGCCCAAGTATAGCCCAATGACAGAATGTCCCAGAGTGTTCTAAAGAACAACTAGATCGCTAACAGTCCTACTTATTACAAAGGTATGGCACACCTGAAGCCATCTTGCTTGGAATAAAGTGGTAACTCTTAAAACATTTAATTTAAAAAGGAACAAAATGAGGGGGTATATTTTGCCATATGAATTATGATTAGTGCTGCAGAAAGAAAAATTAGGGCACATTTTGAGTGACTTCTCAAACCCTCTTCAATTTCATTAAAAAATTCTGACATACAGTCTCCCAAGATGGCCACCAGAGACAAAAGAGCCTAAATGTAGCCCAAATATCACCCAGATGTACCCCAAGTATAACCCAATGACAGAATGTCCCAGAGTGTTCTAAAGAACAACTAGAGCGCTAACAGTCTTACTTATGACAAAAGTATGGCACACCAGAAGCCATCTTGATTGGAATGAAGTGGTAAGTCTGAAAACACTCAATTTAAAAAGGAACAACATGAGGGGGTTAATTTTGCCATAGAAAGTATGATTAGTGCTTCAGAAAGAAAAATTAGGGATCATTTTGAGTGACTTCTCAAATCCTCTTCTATTTCATTAAAAAAATTCTGACATGCAGACTGAAACATGCACTTTGAATACCAGCAGCAGACGTCCCTGGTGAGCAGTAGCTTTACTACAGTGATCTAATGTGAAACTAGAGTGCTAACATTCAGAATTTATGGCAAATGTGTGACACATCTGAATGCCTTCTTGATGGAACCAAAGTAAACAAGCATTGAAAATGCAATAGATCTCGCCCTCGTTTAAGTTAAAGCCATTCTGTTTGTAATGAGGTGGCTTTTTAGCTTTGCTTTTATTAGTGTTTTTTCAACTTTCATGTAAATAACATGCATCTGTATGCATATAAGTATATGTATGCATGCATTTATGTTTGTATTTATATAGATATACAGATGATATATGTTTATATATGTATGTATATATATATATTCACTGAAAAAACCATAGGCTATAGACCATATATAGTTAGGAATTAGCATTTACAAAACCTTGAAAATTCACTGAAAAAACCATAGGTTATAGACCATATATAGTTAGGAATTAGCATTTACAAAACCTTGAAAATTCACTGAAAAAACCATAGGTTATAGACCATATATAGTTAGGAATTCGCATTTACAAAACCTTATTTTACTCACACAAAACCATTGAAATTCCATATATAGTTAGTTGCACTAACTATATATCGCGCACCCGCAATCCACTGCTGATGATGTCACATATTACATCATTCATGACATGGTCAGTGACATCACTGATGACATCACTGATGACATCTCAAATGACATCACTGATGACATCACTGATGACAACATCCAGTGACTGTATGTTTCTGTAAAGTTAAAATATGTCTTACATATTGAAGAATGAGTGGATGTATAAGTGTCTGGATGAAGGATTTAGTAGGTGCATGACTGACTGTATGAGTGAGTGATTAAATGTGTCTCACTGAGTGCATGGGTTAGTGACTAAACTGTCTTAATTTGTGCATCATTATGTCTGTTGTTCTGTAAACTGTTGCATGTGTTGATAAGTAGCTATATGAGTAACTATATGGGTTATTGATTGGTTGCCCAAGTATTTGTATGGGAGACTGAGTGTGTGTGTGGGTGGCTGGGAGGTGTATGACTCTGTGCATAGATGTGTGAGCAGTTGATTCACTAGATGTATGGTTTCAAAAGTGCATGTGGAAACAGCTGTATGGGCGGTTGACTGTGTGCATGAGTGTATTGGTGAGTGAATGGATATCTCAGTGCTACATGTCAAAGTAAGTACATATGTAAAACACAGTACATGTGAGAGTTGACATATATAAATAACTGTGCATAAGAGCCAGTGAATGTGTGAGTGGCTGTATGGATCATTGTGAACTTGTATCAGGGATTGTATAAGAGAGTAAATATGTGTTAGTATATGTTTGAATAAGTAAAGTTTGTATAACTGTATAGTTGAGGAAATGGAGGTGTGATTGATTCTTTGCATGGCTGACTAGGTGTGTGAGTAACTCCATGGATGAGTGACAGTCTGTGAGTGTCTGTTTACACTGATTGTATCTAAGGTTATATTAGAGTCTGAAGAGGTTCATCGTATTATCACATGAATGATATCATCAGTGATGTGATCAGTAATGTCAAATGAGATGTCATCAGTGATGTCATCAGTGATGTCATTTGAGATGTCATCAGTGATGTCATTTGAGATGTCATCAGTGATGTCATCAGTGATGTCACTGACCATGTCATGAATGATGTAATATGTGACATCATCAGCAGTGGATTGCGGGTGCGCGATATATAGTTAGTGCAACTAACTATATATGGAATTTCAATGGTTTTGTGTGAGTAAAATAAGGTTTTGTAAATGCGAATTCCTAACTATATATGGTCTATAACCTATGGTTTTTTCAGTGAATATATATATATATATATATATATATATATATATATATATATATATATATATATATATATATATATATATATATATATATATATATATATATATTTTTTTTTTTTATATATAAATAAAGATATTTGTTTTCAATGTCCACCAAAGCCGCCGCTTCACAACACAGTGGATACTATGAGGTAAGAAACAGACTCAGGTTAAATTTGCTTTGCCGTTTGCAGGTCACCTGAAACAAAGTTTCGCACTCGCAGATGGTAATTTAAGGTGGTTTATTGCCACTAAAACAAACACATTTCAGCTCATGGTGTTTGCCAATATAAGTGTTATCAGCGCTGTTTTACCATTTAAATATTCTGGCATCTGAATGGGCAGTGCTGCCATCTTCCATGGTCGAAATCAAAAGCGGAAATTCACTTAACATAATGTCAACAATAAAGAAACATGGCAACCATCTGTAAATGTGTTACACATTCCAAACATAATGGAAGAAACTGAACAGCAATGAATCCTGTCAAAATCTATAATGCATTTCATATGTTGTTTCCCCTCATATCTATAGACTATCATAAACATATTACAATGTCTAATAAGAGAAACAATTACAAGCGGACACAAAGTCACATTGTCCGTACATTTTAACCCCTTGAACACATCCGGAATTCCCCTGCGGTGTGGGCGAATTCCACGCTTCGGCGTCGTCAGACGCACACGCCAACCGTGACGTCGAACGGCATGGAAAGGGTTAGAAGCGTGGCGGTGAACCACTATCATAAGAAGTGTATACATTGGGATGTTGGCATTGTGATCTCTGCATGTGTACACAGAATGTATCTAAAGCGTGAATCATTACACAGTGTGCACCTAATTGAAAATACAGCGACCATCTTGCAATATACCAGCATTCCTAATGTAATAAGAGCCTTCCACAGTGCACCATAGGCTAACATGAATCGATAAATGTCATAGCCCATATGGCTATCATTCAACAATAAAGCAAAATTAAGTTCATATTCATAATCTAAAAAACTATACATCAAAATTAGAACCAACAGACTCTCTACTGTCAATAGCTCAGGTGCCCTAAATGGGATATCCCCCAGCACCAATTTTACAATCGTATTCCACATATTTGTATTGTTATCTATTATTAGTGGAACACAGTATGGCCTGCAACTGTATCTATTTCATCCCCACTCATCTTGCACAATAATTAATACCAATGAGTAATGGTATGTAAAATATATAATTATAATTTCTTCCCTACATTCTTGCCCTGTATAGGGCAGATGCTGTGTGATGCATTAGAGGAAAATCCCAGATATGTAATCATATCCTAAGAAAAAATACCCTCCCTGCACCTATCCCAATTGAACTTTTGGTCCTCATCCTATGTGGGTCCATTATTGTTTGTCACTATTGATCCCTAATTGTGTTTTAGTTTGTAGCTCAAAGACACCCTTAGACTCCAATAGTTTAAGCATATGTGTTGGACCCGGCCCTTTTTGACAGGTTCACCCCGAAACTTTTTGCTTTTGCCTAGCCTGTTTCTGTAACCTGGTGTTGGTGATTTTAGGTCTCTATGCACCTTTTCACTGTGGTCCAGTGTAAAGTGCGTGCACTCTCTGTGTGTGTGTGGTGAGAGTGACCAGCCCTCCCATAGGAATGCATGGGGAATATGTGTGACCATGGTAGTTCCTGATGTGTGGGGAGTGCAGGGTCGAGTTTGGTATGTGCAAACTTGTGAGATTGAATGCTGCGCAATGATGTCTAGTGTGGAAGTGCTACTTCTAGAAGTTGGCATGCTAGTGTAATTTGTGTCTGGTGTGTGATTGGCTGGAGGCGGCTGGTGAGACTGGCTCCAGGAGTCAGGATGTGGTGCGTCTGATGTCCCTAGCCTGGCCAGTGAAAGGGACTTCCCCATAAGTTCCCCCTATGAGTTCCCCATAACCAGTTGTAGCTGGTTCTCACATTGCCTGCACCCTGCTAGACAAGGGATTTTCTGTGACCTCATGTTCAAGGTTCTTGTTTCCTTGCTTCCTGCCTTGAATCTACCAGGGGTGTGCTGCTCCTGGGGACAGGGGAAGGCTTGCCTCCCTGGACCCTGCCCAGCCCCTGGATTGCTAGAGGACTCTGTGGGACCCCTCTGCCTTGCCCAGGATGATTGGGGGCACTAGCGCATGAGAAGAGCTTTACTTTTACTTTCCTAAGCCCTACAGCGCCTGGGAGCGCCTGGGAGCGCTGGACTGGCCCCTAGTGCTTAAAGCGCTTTTTATTCCACTTTCGTGAATGCCCACGCCACATGTTGCCGGGGTACTACTTTTTATTTGACCCCTGACGGGTGCCCACCCCGCCACGGACCCTGCCGGCAATTATTGATATTTAATAGAGGGAGCCCACCCCTCGTCTTGGCCCCCTGAGATCACAGCCGCAGCACCGGGCCGAGGAGATGCCGAGGGAGCAGCCGCTGACGTCACCCGGGAGCAGCACTGCCATTGGGGGAGGCTGCGGGAGGCTCGCCCGGCGACCTAAGCGGTGATTGGCTGTCCCAACGAGAAGCAGGAAGCAGACGGGAGCCCACCCCGTGCTCCTGCGCCGCCGAGTAACGCCGCTGTTCCCCCCCGGGGCTCCCTAGAGCGAGGGAGAGCCCCGGAGAGCAAGAGGAGGCCGCAACGTCAGAGAGTCCCGAGGAGCGGGAGCTCTCCAGCCAGCCTCCGCGAGACCCGGTGAGTGCCTGCCACGGAGAGGGGGTCGTCGGGGCAAATTGCCGGTGCCCACCCCTCCCATCCAGTGCGAAGGCCGGAGTGTGTGCAAGCCTGTGAGGCCTGTGGGGCCTCACTTGAGTACAAGTCTCCCATGGAGGGACTCCCCCGACCGGGCATAGTTGTTAAAGAGCCCAGAGAGGCTCCGGGTGCATTGCTGTGTTTCTGAGCCCTGGGAGGCTCCACCCAGGCGGCATAGTTATTTGGCTCTTGTTTGCCGCTGTTGTCCGCGAGTCCCCAGAGAGGGAATCCCACGCAATAGGGGGCATTGTTTTGTGTAGTAGAGCAGTCCCGAAAGGCAGCAGGCCGCTCCTACTTGCCTCACAGTTGTTCTAGAGTCCACGGGGCTCACAAGGCTCAAAAGTGTTCTTGGCCAGAGCCTGCGAGGCTCCATCGTGTTGGCCACATCATCTCCAACGCTGCCCGGCACTTAGTGGGCAGTGCTACGTTTAGGCCCCTGACATTGGGACACAGGGCGTCCTAGCCCCTGAGAGGTCAGTTGGCCTGGGGACAGCCACAGATTGTGGCTTGCGTACTTTCTGTGAATTGTTCTGTGCTGCACCTCTGAATGTGTTTTTATGCGTTATGTGCTTTTTCCTACACCGCTGAATGAATGTTTATGCATCATGTGTTTCCTCCCCTACACCTCTGAATGTTGTGATGCATCATATGTAATGTGTTCATGCCTATACCCCTTAATGTGGTGCTCGGAAATGTAATGCATCTAGCATGTTTTACGCATCCTGTGATGATACCTCTAGAGATGGTTTTACCTATGGAGGTTGGTGTTAGTGAGATTTTACTTAACTGTGAGTTACGCCCCTAAATGTGAGTTATTCTTAGGGGGAGGGTCTAATGTGTTTAGACTAGTGAGGAGATTGCCTACTGTATTTTTACTGGTTAGGCCTAAATGTGATTTATGGGTAATGTGTAATGCCATTATGCCTGTGATACTTCTAACTGTGTTTTCATGTTTAGGAGGTTGTTTTGCCTAGTATAGTTTATACTAGAGAGTTTATGTGTCCATGTGTGATCTATGCCTATGGTTATCAGTATTGCGTAGTGTGTACCTACCGGTTACCAGTGGTTACTGGTTTTGATCTATAATTGTTATTTGGTGTGACAGTTATTCTAAGTGCTAGTTCTACTAAGTGCTGATTCTGACAGTGGCCCACGTGGCCCTGTCCTGGTGTAAATAATCCTTTGTGAATATTGTCCGTGGCAGTTTGCACAATGTATATTGTGTGATTACTATCTGATGTGTTTTGACAATACAAAAGTTATTTTTATATAACCTTGTGTGGAGTTCCTTTTGTGGTGTGCCTAGGATGTTGTTGCTGTTGTGTGCGTGCGCAAATGCTTTACATATTGCCTCCGGGATAAGCCTGTCTGCTCGCGCCAAGCTACCAAGGGGCAGAGCAGGGGTTATCTTGGCGTGTGACTCCCTTGCCCTGACTAGAATGGTGGTTTCTGCCTGATCTTGGCGTAAGCCTTAGCCAACCAGAAATCCGAGTTCTTACAATATTGGTTTTGTCTCCCTCTATTTTCTCTCTTGGGACTTGATCCAAGCAAAAGAACCTAAGTAGTTCACGATTGCTCTTATGTTCAATCTCAAAATGCCTAGTCATGGGATAGGCAAGATCTTTATTCGCTGTCACCCGCATATGCTCTAGCACCTGCTTAATTGCTGAATGCCTCGTGCTCACCACAAACTTCTTTTCACATGGGCAAATCAGACAACAAAATTGGACTTGCAGTTGAGCCATTTTTTGATTGTTCTCTTCTTTTGAATTCCCGTGATCTCATACTCCCTTGTTTTCCTGCTCTGTCTACATGCCATCCATTGTGTACACAGAATAAAGCCTGTTACCATGTTTTTTATGAATGAGGAGTGGGTATAGTGGCTGAGTACTAACAGGTCCCTAAGTCAAACAGATTTTCTAGGGGTAACCTTGGGTGATGAGGCCAAATTCTGAGCCAATCACTTGGTCCATTTGTAGAATCCACCAGTTCTGTTTAAATATGCGCAGAAGCTGAGGTGAGCTAGTGGAAAAGTTAGTAATTAATCTGGCCACATTTTCTCTTGGTCGATCCCTGTCTCTCATATCTTTTCAATCAGCAATTCCTGTTTCTGTAGTTTCTATAACTTTGCTACTGCCTGGTTCAAGATTGTAGGTGAGTACCCTCATGCTCGAAATCCCGCCAGGGTTTCTTTCTTGGCCTGAGTATATTCATTCTCTGAGGAGAAGTTGTACTTAATGTGCAATAGTTCCTCCTTTGGGGTACTGTTGCTGAGGCTACGTAGGTGATGGCTAGTGTCATGCAACAGGGAATTTCCTGCAGTTGGCTTCTTGTAAAGTGGTGTCTGTAGTTTGTCATCTTTAACATAGACTGTCAGATCGAAAAAGGGTACTATGTTCTCCCTTATTAGGCTAGTGAAGTGCAGGTTAAGATAGTTGTTATTTAATTTGTCTATGTATTCCTCTGCTGCCTGTCTTGTACCCTTCCATACAACAAACAAATCATCAATATTGTGTGCCCAAAGGGCAACACTATCAACCCAATTGTCATTCTCTTCTGCCCAGGCCATGTGTTTCTCCCACCAGCCAACGAAAAGGTTCGCGTAGAAGGGGGCGAAGCATGTGCCCATAGCATTCTCTTGCCTCTGCTGGTATAGTTGACCTGCAAACAGGAACATTTTGTTTTTAAGGAAGAATGAAATCAACTGTATAATCATTGCATTATGTTCTTGATCTTTTAAGGGCCTGCTTTTCAAGACAAAATCACCACCTTCAATTCCACCTCATGAACTATACACACATAAAGGCTGGTTAAATCCAATATATCAACAACAAGTTCTCTTACCATATTATTCCATCTATTAATCTGAGGAAGTTGGTAGTGTCCTTAACATAAGAACTCAAATCCTTCACAAAGTGAGATATGAAAGAATCCACGTAGATAGAGGCATTTTACAGGAGACTGTCTTTTGAGGACACAATGGGATCCCCCAGATGTGCTATGGCCTTTTTGTGAAATTTTGGGAAAGTGGTAAAAAATTGGAATACACAGATTTTTATTACAGAGGAATTGAAATTCATCGTAATCTAAGAACCCCCTATCTTTTCCACATTGTAGTAGGACATGGAATGCTTTCATGCTTTGTATGTCCATTCTCTGTAAACCGGCTGATAGCATTCTCTGTCAGTGAGCTGCATCAGAGCTTCATTGTGGTACTGTTCATTTATTTGTAAGACCACATTGCCCCCTTTGTCCGTGGCTTTATTATTATATCATGATCATTCTTGAGTTCTACTATGGGTTGCCAGTGTTCCTGAGTAACATTGCCATTTCTTTTTTTGGAATCATGTTGACTCCCAATCAATTTTTCCAACTCCTTCACAACTGCTTCATGAAAACAATCTATGGCATCATGTGGTATTTCGGGTATGAGGCCTGATTTGGCAATGATTCTTCTTTTGCTGCTTACTTGTGATATTCCTGCTCATTCTAAGGCTGTGAATAAATAATGCATTGAACGCTGAATATTCAGAGGTGCCAAATCCTCCAATTCCTAAAGTGTCAGGAGTGCTTGTAGATCTTCACCTGTCAAAGTATTTGTGGGGCTTTGATGTCTCAATCCCAGTTTAACGTTGTTCTTTTGGGGTGGAGAATATGTACTTTCATCAGCTTAAACTTGATATAGAATTCCTATAGATCAATTTGTGTGGGTATACTTTCGAAATGTGAGCGTGTACAAAAGATCGGCTCCAACTGCAGAACCTCCTTCTTCATATTGTTTAAAGACCTTGTCAGTTTGATTGACAATCGTCAATTTGGTTCTCATCATTTCCATTTCCCTTATGGTTTACATCATGTTAAGAGAATGTTCGCAGTTAATTTCGACCATGCAAGACGGCTGCATTGCCCAATCAGATGCGAGAATATTTAAATGGTAAAACCATGCCGGTAACACTGACATTGACAAAGACTTTGAGCTGAAATGCGTCTGTCGAGTGGTTAGTTTTTGTAGCAATAAACCACCCTAATTTATATATTTATATATATATATATATATATATATATATATATATATATATATATATATATATATATATATAAACAATATATGAACAAGAGCACTGGATGCTCGAAACGCGTCGCCTGTCGAGAGGTAGAAAATAAATCTTACCTTGCCTTGAGTCCTGGGTCTGTCTCTTCATTTCGCCACAGGGGCTGTGGAAGTGGTGAAGATTGCTGGCATATATATATATATATATACACACACACACACACACACACACACACACACACATATATATATATATATATATATATATATATATATATATATATATATATATATATATATATATATATATATATATATATTATATAGATGTATATATTGCCTACTGGCGATAGCCAGTAGGTATATATAGTTAGGATCTAGGAAATCCGCAACATTCAATTGGGAATAACTTTGGCGCCGGTGCACGAATCTTCGCGAATTTCTTAAAGAAAATGGCCCGCTCCCCTCCGCTCCTTCCCTGAAAATGTGGGGGGTATTCGTCAAGTGGTGGCCGAGATAAAAGGGGGGGTCCCAAAACATGTTTTCCCGATGTTAATTTCCATAGGGCGGTCGGTTTCAAATTTTAGCCAGAACGGCTGAATGGATTTCCACCAAACTTGGCAAAATTGTAGGGACTGGTAGTCCGATGTGCCTTTGCTATGTCTCAAGATATGTGTTCCAGTGGTTTTTGAGTAATTTAGGTTCAAAAAAATATATATATCTATGGCAGCGCCCCGGTACGCGCACCGGGGCGCGTACCGGGCGCGCTACGTGACTTGCGTGGGGAAAGCTGATTGGCTCTCGGGTGTCTGTAAACATTCTAAACAGTCCGGTGCGGCCGCCATCTTGTGTCTCGGTAGGATCGAGACACAAGAGGTGGCAAAAACAAAGGGGGAATTGACCATAAGGGGGCAGGGTAGACCCTCCCTGATCCCCTAGGTTTGATGTGGGGGCTATAAAAGGTCCCGGCGGGGCAAAAAAAAAAAAAAAAAAAATTTGATTTTCGCGGGGGAAGCGCCTGGTACGCGCACCGGGGAGCGCACCGAGGAGCGCACCGGGGAGCGTACCATGAGGAAAAAAGAATGACAGACTTTTCTGAAAATGTAGCCTTTTTTTATAAATTCGAGGTAGTAGGAAGGTAGTAGGAAGTAGAAATATAAAAAAGTGTATGTGAAGAAGCCTAATATAATTCATAATTATAACAGAGAAGCCTAATTCAATCTATAACTATAACAGAGAAGCCTATCTGAATCTGTAATTATAACAGAGGGACATTAAATAACTGTCAGAAAACGTTCCAAAAATTCATAACTTATGTTATAGAAAGGTGATGAAGATAAATGAGGAAATGTTTTGAAGATGTATCTCAGGTAGTTGTAGTCAAAATGGCCGTGTTTCTCTCTCATTTTTCATTTATATTCATGTGCATAACAAATCAAATGCCATGAAAAAAAGTAGGATATGAAAGTAACATTTTAATTGGTTGAAAATTCTAACACTTTCATATGTGTTTTTGTCATGTAATTTACCTCAGGATATTTGAATAGGGCTACAGCCCAAATGGCTCAATGGAATACCATCAAATGTGGGATAATGGTAGAGACTGGTATGTAGTAGGGTCTATTCTATATTTGGTGAAAGTCTGTCCAGTGGTTTTTATGTAATTTTATTTCCCACATTTTTTGGGGGAGCGCTTACCGGTGAAAAAAAGAATGAAAAAATCATGGGGTGTGCGCACGGTACGCGTACAGGTCCGCGTACGTATGCGTACCGTACACGCACCCGGCGATTTCATTAAAAAATATATATATTTTTTTTTTGCCCTTGGGAGTCCTTCTGGGACAACCTGAGAAGGGCTAGGGGGTCAGGGGGTCTCTAACCTGCCCCCTTTTTGCGTTTTCCACTCTTGTTTTGTGCTCTCTTGTGCCTCAGTTCTACTGAGAAATGAGATGGCTGCTCAGGGGGTACCAGAAGGATATTAACATATAAAAACGTTATTCGCTAATAGAATTAGAATTTACAAAACCTATGAAGTTTTTTGAGAAAAAAAATAGGTTTCAGGCCATATATAGTTAGGAATTAGCATTTAAAAAACCTTGCAAATTCACTTAAAAAACCATAGGTTTCAGGCCTTACGTGATTTTATAATAAAAAAAATAATAATTTTGCCCTTGGGGGTCCTTCTGGGACAACCTGAGAAGGGCTAGGGGGTCAGGGGGTCTCTACCATGCCCCCCCTTTCCGCGTTTTTCACTCTTGTTTTGTGCTCTCTTGTGCCTCACTTCTCCTGAGAAACAAGATGGCTGCTCAGGTGGTCCCATAAGGATAATAACATATATAAACATTATCCGCTAATAGAATTAGCACTTACAAAACCTTTGAAATTTATTGAAAAAAAATATAGGTTTCACGCCTGATATAGTTAGGAATTAGCATTTAAAAAAACTATGAAATTCACTGAAAAAACCATAGGTTTCAGGCCTTCTATAGTTAGGAATTAGCATTTACAAAACCTTATTTTACTCATACAAAACCATTGAAATTCGCATATATAGTTAGTTGGACTAACTATATTTCGCGCACCCGCAATCCACTGCTGATGATGTCACATATTACATCATTCATGACATGGTCAGTGACATCACTGATGACATCACTGATGACATCTCAAATGACATCACTGATAACATCACTGATGACATCATTCACGTGATAAAACCATGAACCTCTTCACACTCTAATATAAACTTTGATACACAAAGTATATACAGACACTCACACACTTTCACTCATCCATGGAGTTACTCACACACCTAGTCAGTTATGCAAAGAATCAATCACACTTAGTTCACACAGTTATACATACAACACCTTACTTATTCAAACATATACTAACACATACTTACTCTCTAATACAATCACTGATACAAGTACACAATGATCCATACAAGAACTGGCACAATCACTGGCTCTCATGTATAGTCATTTATATATGTCAACTGTCACATGTATTGTGTTTTACATATGTACTTACTTGGACATGTAGCACTGAGATATCAATTCACTCACCAATACACCCATGCAGCCAGTCAACTGCCCATACAGGTGTTTCCACATGCACTCTTGAACCCATACATCTTGTGGATCATCTGCTCACACATCTATGCACAGAATCTCACACCTCCCAGCCACCCACACACAGACTCATTCTTTCATACAAATACTTGGGCAACCAATCAATAACAAATATAGCCACTCATATAGCTACTGATCAACAAATGCAACAGGTTATACAACAACAAACATAATGATACACACATTCAGACAGTTTAGTCACTAACCCATGCATTCAGAAAGACACATTTAATCACTCACTCCTACAGTCAGTCACGCACCTACTTAATCTTTCATCCAGACACTTATACATCCCCTCATTCTTCAATATGTAACACATATTTAAACTTAACAGAAACATACGGTCACCGGATGATGTCATCAGTGATGTCTTTTGAGATGTCATTAGTGATGTCATCAGTGATGTCACTGACCATGTCATGAATGATGTAATATGTGACATTATCAGCAGTGGATTGCGGGTGCGCGAAATATAGTTAGTCCAACTAACTATATATGCGAATTTCAATGGTTTTGTATGAGTAAAATAAGGTTTTGTAAATGCTAATTCCTAACTATATAAGGCCTGAAACCTATGGTTTTTTCAGTGAATGAATATATATATATATATATATATATATATATATATATATATATATATATATATATATATATATATATATATATTACCTACTGGCGATAGCCAGTAGGTATATATAGTTAGGATTTTTTTCCTATGGGATTTTTGAAAATTCTATGTCGAATAACTTTGGCGTTTAAGGACAGAATTGGCTGAAATTTTCAGGAAAATGGAACATTTTGTTTCTGAGCAGCCCCTGAAAATTTGGGGGGGTTTCGTCAAGGGGGGGCCGAGAAAAAAGGGGGGTCCCAAAACGTGTTTTTCCCATGCAATTTTCCATAGGGGCGGTTGGCCTCACTTTTAGCCTGAACGGCTGAATGGATTTACACCAAACTTGGCAAAATTGTAGGGACTGGTAGCCCGATGTGCCTTTGCTATGTCTCAAGATATAGGCTCCAGTGGTTTTCACAAAAATTAACTTTGAAAAATATATATTGGGCTACATTGGGCTATATATATGTTGGAGCCCAAATGTAGCCCAATGTAGCCCAATGTAGCCCAATGTAGCCCAAAGTTGGCACCAGAGACAAAAAAAACAAATGTAGCCCAAATATCAGCCAGATGTAGCCCAACTATAGCCCAATGACAGAATGTCCCAGAGTGTTCTAAAGAACAACTAGAGTGCTAACAGTCCTACTTATTACAAAGGTATGGCACACCTGAAGCCATCTTGATTGGAATAAAGTGGTAACTCTTAAAACATTTAATTTAAAAAGGAACAAAATGAGGGGGTTCATTTTGCCATAGAAAGTATGATTAGCGAATATATGACGAAATCCTGCATGTACTATTAGGCCGCAAATTAAAATAACGAAAACTTTTAGAACGAATATGCCTTTAGCATACACTAAACAACTAAACTACCCTAAACCCTAAAACACTACCCCCAGCATGACCCTACACTACACAAACAGTACAACACTACCCTAAACCCTAAAACACTACCCCCAGAATGACCCTACACTACACAAACACTACAACACTACCCTAAACCCTAAAACACTACCCCCAGCATGACCCTACACTACGCAAACACTACAACACTGCCCAAAACCCTAAAACACTACACCCCAGCATGACCCTACACTACGCAAACACTACAACACTACCCTAAACCCTAAAACCCTACCCCCAGCATGACCCTACACTACACAAACACTACAACACAACCCTAAACCCTAAAACACTACCCCCAGCATGACCCTACACTACGCAAACACTACAACACAACCCTAAACCCTAAAACACTACCCCCAGCATGACCCTACACTACGCAAACACTACAACACTACCGTAAACTCTAAAACACTACCCCCAGCATGACCCTACGCTACGCAAACACTACAACACTACCCAAAACCCTAAAACACTACACCCCAGCATGACCCTACACTACGCAAACACTACAACACTACCCTAAACCCTAAAACACTACCCCCAGCATGACCCTACACTACGCAAACACTACAACACTACTGTAAACCCTAAAACACTACCCCCAGCATGACCCTATGCTACGCAAACACTACAACACTACCCAAAACCCTAAAACACTACACCCCAGCATGACCCTACACTACGCAAACACTACAACACTACCCTAAACCCTAAAACACTACCCCCAGCATGACCCTACACTACACAAACAGTACAACACTACCCTAAACCCTAAAACACTACCCCCAGCATGACCCTACACTACACAAACACTACAACACTACCCTAAACCCTAAAACACTACCCCCAGCATGACCCTACACTACGCAAACACTACAACACTACCCAAAACCCTAAAACACTACACCCCAGCATGACCCTACACTACGCAAACACTACAACACTACCCTAAACCCTAAAACCCTACCCCCAGCATGACCCTACACTACGCAAACACTACAACACAACCCTAAACCCTAAAACACTACCCCCAGCATGACCCTACACTACGCAAACACTACAACACAACCCTAAACCCTAAAACACTACCCCCAGCATGACCCTACGCTACGCAAACACTACAACACTACCGTAAACCCTAAAACACTACCCCCAGCATGACCCTACGCTACGCAAACACTACAACACTACCCAAAACCCTAAAACACTACACCCCAGCATGACCCTACACTACGCAAACACTACAACACTACCCTAAACCCTAAAACACTACCCCCAGCATGACCCTACACTACGCAAACACTACAACACTACCGTAAACCCTAAAACACTACCCCCAGCATGACCCTACACTACGCAAACACTACAACACTACCCAAAACCCTAAAACACTACCCCCAGCATGACCCTACACTACGCAAACACTACAACACTACCCAAAACCCTAAAACACTACCCCCCAGCATGACCCTACACTACGCAAACACTACAACACTACCCAAAACCCTAAAACACTAGCCCCAGCATGATACTACACTACGCAAACACTACAACACTACCCAAAACCCCAAAACACTACACCCCAGCATGACCCTACACTACGCAAACACTACAACACTACCCAAAACCCTAAAACACTACACCCCAGCATGACCCTACACTACGCAAACACTACAACACTACCCAAAACCCTAAAACACTACCCCCAGCATGACCCTACACTATGCAAACACTACAACACTACCCAAAACCCTAAAATACTACCCCCAGCATGACCCTACACTACGCAAACACTACAACACTACCCTAAACCCTAAAATACTACACCCCAGCATGACCCTACACTACGCAAACACTACAACACTACCCAAAACCCTAAAACACTACCCCCAGCATGACCCTACACTACGCAAACACTACAACACTACCCTAAACCCTAAAACACTACGCCCAGCATGACCCTACACTACGCAAACACTACAACACTACCCTAAACCCTAAAACACTAGCCCCAGCATGACCCTACACTACGCAAACACCACAACACAACCCTAAACCCTAAAACACTACCCCCAGCATGATCCTACACTATGCAAACACTACAACACTACCCTAAACCCTAAAACACTACCCCCAGCATGACCCTACACTACGCAAACACTACAACACAACCCTAAACCCTAAAACACTACCCCCAGCATGACCCTACACTAAACAACCACCACAACTCTACACTACACTAACACAACACTACACTACACAACACTACACTACACTACACAATCACTAACCCACGAAAAAATTAACACAAACCCACTTACCTCTCTCGTCATCGTGGTTTTCACAACGCAAATGCATTTACCATACATGCCTTTAAAACGTAATTCTTTGTAAAGGCATGCGCGATAAATGCACATGCGTTTTGAAACAATGCGGGATAATGGTATGCGAGGTCAATGACCTTGCGGGATAATGGTATGCGGACTGAAAGTCTGCGGGATAAAAAATGCGGGAAAATGGCTGCAAACCATGATTAGCAGCAGACTTCCCTGGTGAGCACTAGCTTTACTACAGTGATCTAATGAGCAACTAGAGTGCTAACATTCAGAATTTATGGCAAATGTGTGACACATCTGAATGCCTTCTTGGTAGAACCAAAGTAAACAAGCATTGAAAATGCAATAGATCTCGCCCTCGTTTAAGTTAAAGCCATTCTGTTTGTAATGAGGTGGCTTTTTAGCTTTGCTTTTATTAGTGTTTTTAAAACTTTCATGTAAATAACATGCATATGTATGCATATATGTATATGTATGCATGCATTTATATTTATATAGATATGCAGATTATATATGTTTATATATGTATATTACCTACTGGCGATAGCCAGTGGGTATATATAGTTAGGATTTTTTCTCTATGGGATTTCTGAAAATTCTATGTCTAATAACTTTGGCGTTTGTGGACGGAATTGGCAGAAATTTTCAGGAAAATGGCACATTTTGTTTCTGAGCAGCCCCTGAAAATTTGGGGGGGGGTTCGTCAAGGGGGGCCGAGAAAAAAGGGGGGTCCCAAAACGCGTTTTTCCCATTCATTTTTCCATAGGGCGGTTGGACTCACTTTTAGCTCGAACGGCTGAATAGATTTACATGAAACTTGGCAAAATTGTAGATATGGTTTGCCCGACGTGCCTTTGCTATGTCTCAATATATGTGCTCCAGTGGATTTTGAGAAATGAACGTTTAAAAAAATATATATATCTGTGACAGCGGTCCGGTTAGCGCCCCGGTTCGCGTACCTGACGCGTAACGGAACTTCGCGAAGCGAAGCTGATTGGCTCTCCGGTGTCTGTCAACATTCTAAACAGTCCGGAGCGGCCGCCATCTTGTCTCTCGGTACGATCGAGAGACAAGATGTGGTGAAAAACGAAGGGGGAAATGAAGGAAAGGGGGCAAGGTAGACCACTCCTGACCCCCTAGGATTGATGAGGGGGATATTAAAGTGCCCCGCGGGGCAAAAAAAAAATTTTTTTTTTTTTGCGATTTTACGCCGTAGAGGTGCGTCCCGGCACGCGAACCGGGCAGCTCACCGGGCAGCTCACCGGGCAGCTCACCGGGCAGCTAACCGTCCCTAACCTAAGCGTCCCGGTAAGCGTAACAAGGGGAAAACCAAGAGAAACAGTAAAAAAAAAATTAAGGGAATAGATTTCCAGCAAACTTGGCAAAATTGTAGGGACTGTTTGTTTGATGTGCCTTTGCAAGGCCTCAAGATATGTGCACGTGTGGATTTTGTCTAATTAAGGTTAAAAAATATATATATATCTGTAAGCGTGCTCCGGCACGCTTACGTTACGGGTTTTATTTGCGCTGCAGAGACGGTACGTCATGGTTATGCGACGCGCCATGAGGCGTCTCACGTGGCTACGTGATACGTCACGTAATAAAGAATATATTTTACAGCTATAGATATTAGCTTTTAAAAAACCAATGAAATTCACTGAAAAAACCATAGGTTATAGACCATATATAGTTAGGAATTTGCATTTACAAAACCTTGAAAATTCACTGAAAAACCATAGGTTAGAGACCATATATAGTTAGCTGGACATTTTATTGACATAAAACCAATGAAATTCCATATATAGTTAGTTGCACTAACTATATATCGCGCACCCGCAATCCACTGCTGATGATGTCACATATTACATCATTCATGACATGGTCAGTGACATCTCAAATGACATCACTGATGACATCACTGATGACATCACTGATGACATCTCAAATGACATCACTGATGACATCATGACACACCAATACCAGTTACTACATACGCACTCACTGATTCCTACGTCTACACACACATTCACTCATTCACCCATACAATCACTCATACATACAGTCACTCATTATTACAACACTATCATATGCACTCATACACCTATGCAGACACTCACACACTGCCACTCATCCATGGAGTTACTCACACACCTAGTCAGTCCTGTAAAGAATCAATCACACTTCCATTTCCTCATCTATACAGTTAAACACAGAACACCATACTTCAGTGACATCACTGATGACATCACTGATGACATCACTGATGACATCTCAAATGACATCACTGATGACATCTCAAATGACATCACTGATGACATCATGACACACCAATACCAGTTACTACATACGCACTCACTGATTCCTACGTCTACACACACATTCACTCATTCACCCATACAATCACTCATACATACAGTCACTCATTATTACAACACTATCATATGCACTCATACACCTAGTCAGTCCTGTGAAGAATCAATCACACTTCGATTTCCTCATCTATACAGTTAAACACAGAACACCATACTTTTCACACATATACTAACACATACTTACTCTCTTATACAATCACTGATACAAGTACACATTGATATGCACAGAGTCACACACCTCCCAGCCAGCCACACACACACTCAGTCTTCCATACATCCACTCATTCTTCAATATGTAAAACATATTTAAACTTTACAAAAACACACAGACACTAGATGATGTCATTTGAGATGTCATCAGTGATGTCATCAGTGATGTCATCAGTGATGTCATTTGAGATGTCATCAGTGATGTCATCAGTGATGTCACTGACCATGTCATGAATGATGTAATATGTGACATCATCAGCAGTGGATTGCGGGTGCGCGATATATAGTTAGTGCAACTAACTATATATGGAATTTCATTGGTTTTATGTCAATAAAATGTCCAGCTAACTATATATGGTCTCTAACCTATGGTTTTTCAGTGAATTTTCAAGGTTTTGTAAATGCAAATTCCTAACTATATATGGTCTATAACCTATGGTTTTTTCAGTGAATATATATATATATATATATATATATATATATATATATTACCTACTGGCGATAGCCAGTAGGTATATATAGTTAGGATTTTTTTCCTATGGGATTTTTGAAAATTCTATGTCGAATAACTTTGGCGTTTAAGGACAGAATTGGCTGAAATTTTCAGGAAAATGGAACATTTTGTTTCTGAGCAGCCCCTGAAAATTTGGGGGGGTTTCGTCAAGGGGGGGCCGAGAAAAAAGGGGGGTCCCAAAACGTGTTTTTCCCATGCAATTTTCCATAGGGGCGGTTGGCCTCACTTTTAGCCTGAACGGCTGAATGGATTTACACCAAACTTGGCAAAATTGTAGGGACTGGTAGCCCGATGTGCCTTTGCTATGTCTCAAGATATAGGCTCCAGTGGTTTTCACAAAAATTAACTTTGAAAAATATATATTGGGCTACATTGGGCTATATATATGTTGGAGCCCAAATGTAGCCCAATGTAGCCCAATGTAGCCCAATGTAGCCCAAAGATGGCCACCAGAGACAAAAAAAACAAATGTAGCCCAAATATCAGCCAGATGTAGCCCAACTATAGCCCAATGACAGAATGTCCCAGAGTGTTCTAAAGAACAACTAGAGTGCTAACAGTCCTACTTATTACAAAGGTATGGCACACCTGAAGCCATCTTGATTGGAATAAAGTGGTAACTCTTAAAACATTTAATTTAAAAAGGAACAAAATGAGGGGGTTCATTTTGCCATAGAAAGTATGATTAGCGAATATATGACGAAATCCTGCATGTACTATTAGGCCGCAAATTAAAATAACGAAAACTTTTAGAACGAATATGCCTTTAGCATACACTAAACAACTAAACTACCCTAAACCCTAAAACACTACCCCCAGCATGACCCTACACTACACAAACAGTACAACACTACCCTAAACCCTAAAACACTACCCCCAGAATGACCCTACACTACACAAACACTACAACACTACCCTAAACCCTAAAACACTACCCCCAGCATGACCCTACACTACGCAAACACTACAACACTGCCCAAAACCCTAAAACACTACACCCCAGCATGACCCTACACTACGCAAACACTACAACACTACCCTAAACCCTAAAACCCTACCCCCAGCATGACCCTACACTACACAAACACTACAACACAACCCTAAACCCTAAAACACTACCCCCAGCATGACCCTACACTACGCAAACACTACAACACAACCCTAAACCCTAAAACACTACCCCCAGCATGACCCTACACTACGCAAACACTACAACACTACCGTAAACTCTAAAACACTACCCCCAGCATGACCCTACGCTACGCAAACACTACAACACTACCCAAAACCCTAAAACACTACACCCCAGCATGACCCTACACTACGCAAACACTACAACACTACCCTAAACCCTAAAACACTACCCCCAGCATGACCCTACACTACGCAAACACTACAACACTACTGTAAACCCTAAAACACTACCCCCAGCATGACCCTATGCTACGCAAACACTACAACACTACCCAAAACCCTAAAACACTACACCCCAGCATGACCCTACACTACGCAAACACTACAACACTACCCTAAACCCTAAAACACTACCCCCAGCATGACCCTACACTACACAAACAGTACAACACTACCCTAAACCCTAAAACACTACCCCCAGCATGACCCTACACTACACAAACACTACAACACTACCCTAAACCCTAAAACACTACCCCCAGCATGACCCTACACTACGCAAACACTACAACACTACCCAAAACCCTAAAACACTACACCCCAGCATGACCCTACACTACGCAAACACTACAACACTACCCTAAACCCTAAAACCCTACCCCCAGCATGACCCTACACTACGCAAACACTACAACACAACCCTAAACCCTAAAACACTACCCCCAGCATGACCCTACACTACGCAAACACTACAACACAACCCTAAACCCTAAAACACTACCCCCAGCATGACCCTACGCTACGCAAACACTACAACACTACCGTAAACCCTAAAACACTACCCCCAGCATGACCCTACGCTACGCAAACACTACAACACTACCCAAAACCCTAAAACACTACACCCCAGCATGACCCTACACTACGCAAACACTACAACACTACCCTAAACCCTAAAACACTACCCCCAGCATGACCCTACACTACGCAAACACTACAACACTACCGTAAACCCTAAAACACTACCCCCAGCATGACCCTACACTACGCAAACACTACAACACTACCCAAAACCCTAAAACACTACCCCCAGCATGACCCTACACTACGCAAACACTACAACACTACCCAAAACCCTAAAACACTACCCCCCAGCATGACCCTACACTACGCAAACACTACAACACTACCCAAAACCCTAAAACACTAGCCCCAGCATGATACTACACTACGCAAACACTACAACACTACCCAAAACCCCAAAACACTACACCCCAGCATGACCCTACACTACGCAAACACTACAACACTACCCAAAACCCTAAAACACTACACCCCAGCATGACCCTACACTACGCAAACACTACAACACTACCCAAAACCCTAAAACACTACCCCCAGCATGACCCTACACTACGCAAACACTACAACACTACCCAAAACCCTAAAATACTACCCCCAGCATGACCCTACACTACGCAAACACTACAACACTACCCTAAACCCTAAAATACTACACCCCAGCATGACCCTACACTACGCAAACACTACAACACTACCCAAAACCCTAAAACACTACCCCCAGCATGACCCTACACTACGCAAACACTACAACACTACCCTAAACCCTAAAACACTACGCCCAGCATGACCCTACACTACGCAAACACTACAACACTACCCTAAACCCTAAAACACTAGCCCCAGCATGACCCTACACTACGCAAACACCACAACACAACCCTAAACCCTAAAACACTACCCCCAGCATGATCCTACACTATGCAAACACTACAACACTACCCTAAACCCTAAAACACTACCCCCAGCATGACCCTACACTACGCAAACACTACAACACAACCCTAAACCCTAAAACACTACCCCCAGCATGACCCTACACTAAACAACCACCACAACTCTACACTACACTAACACAACACTACACTACACAACACTACACTACACTACACAATCACTAACCCACGAAAAAATTAACACAAACCCACTTACCTCTCTCGTCATCGTGGTTTTCACAACGCAAATGCATTTACCATACATGCCTTTAAAACGTAATTCTTTGTAAAGGCATGCGCGATAAATGCACATGCGTTTTGAAACAATGCGGGATAATGGTATGCGAGGTCAATGACCTTGCGGGATAATGGTATGCGGACTGAAAGTCTGCGGGATAAAAAATGCGGGAAAATGGCTGCAAACCATGATTAGCAGCAGACTTCCCTGGTGAGCACTAGCTTTACTACAGTGATCTAATGAGCAACTAGAGTGCTAACATTCAGAATTTATGGCAAATGTGTGACACATCTGAATGCCTTCTTGGTAGAACCAAAGTAAACAAGCATTGAAAATGCAATAGATCTCGCCCTCGTTTAAGTTAAAGCCATTCTGTTTGTAATGAGGTGGCTTTTTAGCTTTGCTTTTATTAGTGTTTTTAAAACTTTCATGTAAATAACATGCATATGTATGCATATATGTATATGTATGCATGCATTTATATTTATATAGATATGCAGATTATATATGTTTATATATGTATATTACCTACTGGCGATAGCCAGTGGGTATATATAGTTAGGATTTTTTCTCTATGGGATTTCTGAAAATTCTATGTCTAATAACTTTGGCGTTTGTGGACGGAATTGGCAGAAATTTTCAGGAAAATGGCACATTTTGTTTCTGAGCAGCCCCTGAAAATTTGGGGGGGGGGTTCGTCAAGGGGGGCCGAGAAAAAAGGGGGGTCCCAAAACGCGTTTTTCCCATTCATTTTTCCATAGGGCGGTTGGACTCACTTTTAGCTCGAACGGCTGAATAGATTTACATGAAACTTGGCAAAATTGTAGATATGGTTTGCCCGACGTGCCTTTGCTATGTCTCAATATATGTGCTCCAGTGGATTTTGAGAAATGAACGTTTAAAAAAATATATATATCTGTGACAGCGGTCCGGTTAGCGCCCCGGTTCGCGTACCTGACGCGTAACGGAACTTCGCGAAGCGAAGCTGATTGGCTCTCCGGTGTCTGTCAACATTCTAAACAGTCCGGAGCGGCCGCCATCTTGTCTCTCGGTACGATCGAGAGACAAGATGTGGTGAAAAACGAAGGGGGAAATGAAGGAAAGGGGGCAAGGTAGACCACTCCTGACCCCCTAGGATTGATGAGGGGGATATTAAAGTGCCCCGCGGGGCAAAAAAAAAATTTTTTTTTTTTTTGCGATTTTACGCCGTAGAGGTGCGTCCCGGCACGCGAACCGGGCAGCTCACCGGGCAGCTCACCGGGCAGCTCACCGGGCAGCTAACCGTCCCTAACCTAAGCGTCCCGGTAAGCGTAACAAGGGGAAAACCAAGAGAAACAGTAAAAAAAAAATTAAGGGAATAGATTTCCAGCAAACTTGGCAAAATTGTAGGGACTGTTTGTTTGATGTGCCTTTGCAAGGCCTCAAGATATGTGCACGTGTGGATTTTGTCTAATTAAGGTTAAAAAATATATATATATCTGTAAGCGTGCTCCGGCACGCTTACGTTACGGGTTTTATTTGCGCTGCAGAGCCGGTACGTCATGGTTATGCGACGCGCCATGAGGCGTCTCACGTGGCTACGTGATACGTCACGTAATAAAGAATATATTTTACAGCTATAGATATTAGCTTTTAAAAAACCAATGAAATTCACTGAAAAAACCATAGGTTATAGACCATATATAGTTAGGAATTTGCATTTACAAAACCTTGAAAATTCACTGAAAAACCATAGGTTAGAGACCATATATAGTTAGCTGGACATTTTATTGACATAAAACCAATGAAATTCCATATATAGTTAGTTGCACTAACTATATATCGCGCACCCGCAATCCACTGCTGATGATGTCACATATTACATCATTCATGACATGGTCAGTGACATCTCAAATGACATCACTGATGACATCACTGATGACATCACTGATGACATCTCAAATGACATCACTGATGACATCATGACACACCAATACCAGTTACTACATACGCACTCACTGATTCCTACGTCTACACACACATTCACTCATTCACCCATACAATCACTCATACATACAGTCACTCATTATTACAACACTATCATATGCACTCATACACCTATGCAGACACTCACACACTGCCACTCATCCATGGAGTTACTCACACACCTAGTCAGTCCTGTAAAGAATCAATCACACTTCCATTTCCTCATCTATACAGTTAAACACAGAACACCATACTTCAGTGACATCACTGATGACATCACTGATGACATCACTGATGACATCTCAAATGACATCACTGATGACATCTCAAATGACATCACTGATGACATCATGACACACCAATACCAGTTACTACATACGCACTCACTGATTCCTACGTCTACACACACATTCACTCATTCACCCATACAATCACTCATACATACAGTCACTCATTATTACAACACTATCATATGCACTCATACACCTAGTCAGTCCTGTGAAGAATCAATCACACTTCGATTTCCTCATCTATACAGTTAAACACAGAACACCATACTTTTCACACATATACTAACACATACTTACTCTCTTATACAATCACTGATACAAGTACACATTGATATGCACAGAGTCACACACCTCCCAGCCAGCCACACACACACTCAGTCTTCCATACATCCACTCATTCTTCAATATGTAAAACATATTTAAACTTTACAAAAACACACAGACACTAGATGATGTCATTTGAGATGTCATCAGTGATGTCATCAGTGATGTCATCAGTGATGTCATTTGAGATGTCATCAGTGATGTCATCAGTGATGTCACTGACCATGTCATGAATGATGTAATATGTGACATCATCAGCAGTGGATTGCGGGTGCGCGATATATAGTTAGTGCAACTAACTATATATGGAATTTCATTGGTTTTATGTCAATAAAATGTCCAGCTAACTATATATGGTCTCTAACCTATGGTTTTTCAGTGAATTTTCAAGGTTTTGTAAATGCAAATTCCTAACTATATATGGTCTATAACCTATGGTTTTTTCAGTGAATATATATATATATATATATATATATATATATATATATATATATATATATATATATATATATATATATATATATATATATATATATATATATACATATATATATATATAACCTACTGGCGGTCGCCAGTAGGTAGTTATAGTTAGGATTATTTTCAATGCAAAATCTCAACATTCTATTGTGTATAACTTTGGCGCCGGTTGAGGAATCTGCCTGAAAATTTCCTCAAATTTGCTTTGCGGCGCTCCGGTCCTTCCCTTAAAGTTTGGGGGGGATTCGTCAAGCGGGGGCCAAGATAAAAGGGGAGTCCTAAAATGTGTTTTCCCCATGTTAATTTCCATAGGGCGGTCGACCTCACTTTTAGCCCGAACGGTAGAATGGATTTCCGCCAAACTTGGCAAAATAGTAGGGACTGGTAGCCCGATGTGCCTTTGCTATGTCTCAAGATATGTTCTCCAGTGGATTATGAGTAATTTAGGTTAAAAAAAATATATATATCTATGGCCGCGCCCAGGTACGCGCACCGGGGCGCAAACCAGCGCGCTACGCGAGTTCGCGCGCGGAAAGCTGATTGGCTCTTGGGTGTCTTTCAACATTCCAAACAGTCCGGAGCGGCCGCCATCTTGTGTCTCGGTAGGATCGAGACACAAGAGGTGGCAAAAACAAGGGGGGAAATGACCATAAGGGGGCAGAGTAGACCCCCCCCCCCTGACTCCCTAGGTTTGATGTGGGGGCTATAAAAGGGCCCCGCGGGGCAAAAAAAATGTATTCTTTTTTTTCGATTAGCGCGGCGGGAGCGCCCTGTACGCGCACCGCGGAGCGTACCGGGGAGCGTACAATGGGGAAAAAACCATGATAGAGTTTTAAAAAAATGCAGCCTTTTTTTATAAATTGGAGGTAGTTCTAAAAAGATCTGTTTTTTTCTTCTTTTTGTTGTTTTATATTTTTTTTATGTTTTTTGAACATTTTGTACTCTTTTTGGCTTTTACGAACTATTTTATATTTTTTTGTTATTTTTATGGGGAGAAACAAAAAACAGGGAATTGAAAATGGCTCAACTGGAGCAAAAAAAAAGGAAAAAATTAGGGTTTTTTGGGGCAATTGTGGTTGTCACCAGCAAAGAGGATGAGCTTGATGCTCTGTTCACCATAGGAGATGATAAATAAACAAGAAGAATCCTACTTCCAGTGTGCACCACAAGGATGGGGAACACTCAGTGTTGTGTAAAATACCCCTCACACACCAACAGGCCCCTTGGTGTCATGCTTCATCATCGGGGTCTTCGCATCCCGCTAAGGGGATGCGGCACGCTACGACCTGCGACTACGCGGGAGCGTTGACAAGGTTGACTATGTGTGGTGTGTGTTGAGTGCAGGTGGGGGGATTAATGTGAGTGAAGGGTGTGGTGAAAGGTTAAAAAGTACCTGGCTAGTGGGTGGTGTGAAAAAACTTTATTCCGTACCCCTAGCTGGTGCTATTAAAAAGGTGTGCAAAATAACGAGGTTGGTTGTCTTAATCAGGGACAAAACCTCTGGTGTGCGTCGACATGTTTCGGAACTGGTGTTCCTTCTTCAGGACGGGGCACAACTTCCCAACCCTACTCACGTTTTTCTATGAAAAGTGTTATCTTAATTATCTATCTATTAAAAGTGATAACAATCTTAAGAAGGCTACAATGTGCCTACAGCGGTTTTTTCGGATCATGCAATTGCATGCCCTGAAAAAAAGAAAAAATCCATTAGGTTTGGTTACCATATAGGATTGGCTCAGACAGGTGCAGTCACCCGGAGCCCCAAACAGTTAAATTAACCTGTAAAAGAAAGACACACAAGACACACAACATGTAAGACACACTTAAGGTTTTTTTGTTTATATTCATTCTTTTTGGACATACTCATGGTCATTGTTGTATATTGCATCATGAGCAAATCCAGGACATCAAGGTCGGTAGGTGGATCCACAATCTGTGAGGGTAAAGAAGTGCTTTCAGTGTTGTTGCTCCTTTTACTCACTGTTTAACTCCACGCTAAATCTGGATAACTGGGAGTTGCTTTTGTTGTAATATACTCACGAAATCCGCCTAAATTGGCCTCCTTCTACCACCCTGTGCTGCTCCGCTGTGAATGCGTAGGCAAGCGGCTTGGCGGTATATATTGAGGATTTAGGTGTTATCTCATTCGTTAATTAGCGGAAATGGAAGGCGACCTTATAAGGCACATCCGTGTTACCGCCTATCGTATACATGTGTACTGACCACATGTAACATGTATCCCTTTCTCATACGTTGATTACCGGGTTTCAGGTTGTCCAAATAAGGACTATCCGCTGCCCAGCCACTCACGAGCTCGGGCCCAAATTCCTGCTGCCACTGGCCCTTTCTACGCATGCTCGGTTCGTGTGCTTTTCCGAAAAGGGGATGCGCATGCGCACAAGCGTATTCACTGCGCCTCGGTTAACTAGTTTTCGGCGCATGCGCGGTCGTGTCTCTGTATGGCACTGATTACTAATGTTGTGTAGCACCTCGAGCTATTGGAGGCTTTCCCTGAAACAATGGTTATTGTTTATTCGCTTTACAGGGCATACCATGGGGCGATTTAATAATCCGTTTTTCATACGGACAGAGGCATGAAAGGAAATGTTATTTATACTCTCCTCATCCATTTATGTACGCGTTTCTTTTAGAAAACGTTCCATACATTTTACTTAAATCGCCGTTGGAAAAAACATCAGGATGTTAACAGTTTTTTGGCCTCTCTTTTGCTGAAGCATAAAAAAGGGGGATTTTAATGACGTTCTAGTATCCCAATTATGGTCAAGTGATTTGGCTCCACGGGATGTCGTCATTGAGACCTGTGACATGGGTACCCAAGCGGAATACCCATCGTTGTTCTTTCTGGAACAGGCCTGTTTCAGATGTTAGATGTTCGATAACTGTCCAACGTAAATCATTAATGCAGTGCTGGTGTTCCAAAAAATGTGATGCCATCCTGGTCGTCGTTTTTTTGCAGCGTATGTTGCTTTTGTGTTCCCCTATCCTCACTTTGACAGGTCGGGTGGTCATACCTATATATTCCAGACCACACGGGCATGTTATCATATAGACCACGTTTTTCGTGTTACAATTGGAAAATTGGCGTTGTTCCCATGTTGTGCCATTTCTAAAGGTTAAGGTTTTGCTTTTTTGAGTTTGGTGACAACAGCTGCAGTCCCCACAGGGGAAGTGTCCTCGGACCCCAGTCACATTCAGTCTTCCAGTGGGGTTTTCTCGTGGTCTAGTATGCACCAGAATGTCCTTAATGTTTTTGCCCCTCCGATGTGCATGCATTGGCTTCTCAAAATCCAGGTCTCCACAGTTCAATATTCCCCAGTGTTTGTTAATGACTTTCGATACCTGGTTTGATATGGAAGTATATGTTGTCACACAGATTGGTCTTTTGTTTGCTCCTTTGTCTTGTGGATTGTTCTCTAGGAGTGCCTCCCTGTGATTGTTTTTTGCGCGTTTCATCGCTTTGTCAATGGTTTGACAGGGTATTGTCTTTGTATAAGTTTGGTTTTTAAGTCTTTCGCTTGTTTGTTGAATTGGTTCAATTCTGTGCAGTTACTTCTTAGTCTTAAGAATTGTCCATACGGTAGATTCTCCCTTAGATGCCTGGGATGAAAACTACCGTATCGCAACAAACAGTTCCTGGAGGTGGGTTTGAAGTGGGTAGTGCTTTTCAGCCTTCCATCCTCAGTGTATATATTCAGATCCAGGAAAACCATTGATGTGTTGGAGATAGTACTGGTAAATTTCAGGTACTCATTCTGGTTGTTTAGCCAAGCTACAAAGTTTGTGGCACTGTTTATATCCCCATTCCATATAATGAAGATATCATCTATGTACCGTTTCCAGGTGTTGATCTGGGAACGGTATGGATTGTTTTCATGTAGGATCTTATGCTCTTCCAAATGGTGGACGTATAGTCCCGCTAGACTTGGGGCAAAAGTACTACCCATGCTCGTTCCATGGGTCTGTAGGTATAGCGTCTCTTTATATTTAAAGAAGTTGTCTTTCAAGGCCATGGTGATGCATTCAAGGACCAGGTTCCTTGGTGTCTGGTACTTCCATGTATTACTGAAGAGCACTTCCTGTATGATCTGTAGTGTCTCTTCATGAGGCAGGCTCGTGTATAAGCTCTCCACGTCGTGGCTTACTAGGAGCTGTGCAGATGGATCAAATTCCTTCTCTTCCAATAGTTGTAGGACCGCTTTAGTGTCTTTCAAATATGTGCTTGTTGATTGTACCATCGGTCTGAGGAAAGCATCCGAGAATTTAGACAATGGCTCCAGAATCGACCCAATCCCGGAAACAATGGGTCTTCCCGGTGGATTTTCGATGTTCTTATGTATCTTGGGATACAGTAGAAGTATGGTATTTTTGGAGTAGGTTGTTGTAGGAAATCCGCTTCCTTTTTACTGAGCCAGTCATGGGCTAGGCCTTCCTCTACCATGCCACCGATCCGGGTCCGAAGTCCTTCCGTTGGGTCTCTCTCCAACATTTTATAGTTCCGTTCATCCGACAATAAACGTTGGCACTCTTTATCATATGCCTCCAGGGTTTGCAATAATATCGCCCCCCCTTTGTCTGCTGGTTTTATAACGAGCTCACTGTTGGCTGTCAGTTCTCGTAGGGCTTGCTGTTCATCACCACTTGTGTTATAGAAGACGTTCTTCCCTTGTGTATTCAGTTGGTTGACCTCAGTGATCACTGCCTTTTCAAAGGTTAGGATTTCTACGGGAATTGTAGAATCTGGTGGAGTGAAGGTTGATTTCAACCTCAAACCTGTGTCTGTTTTATCTTCTGGTATAGGCTTGTCTTTGAAAAAAGCCTGTAGTTTTAGTTTCCTGAAGAAATCCTGTAACTCCATGTTGAGTTTCAAGATATCTGGTTTCTGAGTTGGTACAAATCCCAGGCCTTTGTTTAGAACATTCTTCTGTGTCGCTGTTAATATAATGGGTGTGAGATTCACAACTAGGTCCCTCTCTTGCTGGTTGATGGCTGGTTGGGAAGTGATCCCGTCATGCTCCGGGTTGTTCGGGCGATGGGCTGCTCCTGGTCTTCCCAAGCGACAGTGTTGCCTTTCCGGTTCTTACCTCGTGTGTTCTGGCGTGCCCCTAAAAAAGGTTGTTGTGGCCCTCCATAAGGTTGTTGCTGTCCATAATAACCATCGCTGTATTCTTGGTTCCACATTGGTCCAAACTGAAAAGGGTTGAATTGTGGTGGGCCCATAAATTGTGGGAATTGATTTTGTGGTTGATACCCACGCCATCCCCTTTGTCTAGGGAACTGTTGCCTCCTCTGTCTCCAACCTCCTCTGCGTTGTCTGTTTCCTCTGTTCCCGCTTGAATTGGAACCTGAGGAGCCATTATCAGAAGTGTCACTGTCCGCGTCGCTGTGGGTGTTTTTGGAGACATAATCCACCTTCGTGTATGGATATGCATTTTCGGGGGTAAACTTGGCCACATCTTTAGTTAATTTGTTAGTTTTGCTCTGTTTCAGATTGAACTTGAAGTCAGTCATTTGTTGATTTAATTCTTCGAGTCTAGTTTTCAACTCTTCTGGTGAAATGTATGTTTTCAGTTGGACCTCTATTTTGTTCATTTCAATTTTGAGTTCCTGTGTGATCCTGGCAGCTGTCTTAATTATGAGTACTAACCAGTCTCTTGAACAGTGCCATGAGATTAACGACCACTCTTTCTTGAAAATTAAATCGTTTTGGAAAATGAGTGGTTCATTTTTCACAATTAGGTGAGGTGGTGCCATTTTGTTACGAAGGTACTGAGTCATAAACAGCCCATGCAGGGCTGCCTTTATTTGGTTACGTCTAAGGTTCAACAATTCATTCCAATCATTTGTTTGCGGGCCTGTATCCTGGTTACATAGGCCTTCGAAAAGGTTGCTGTCCGATAGGATCTTGTCGATTTCGTCCTCTGCGAAAGTGAGGCCGTGTTCATCTTCCATTTTGAGTGGACCACTGGCTTCTTTTGTTATACCTAAGTGTGTGTCTCTATGTGTGTGACAAAATGTGTCTGAAGAAAAAAACTCCCGCAGCTCTGCGCTGCCTTAAAGACTAAAAATAACAAAGAGGGGAGGTAGAGTACAAAGATAGGATTCCTACTCCACAGGCACTGATAAATAAACAAGAAGAATCCTACTTCCAGTGTGCACCACAAGGATGGGGAACACTCAGTGTTGTGTAAAATACCCCTCACACACCAACAGGCCCCTTGGTGTCATGCTTCATCATCGGGGTCTTCGCATCCCGCTAAGGGCATGCGGCACGCTACGACCTGCGACTACGCGGGAGCGTTGACAAGGTTGACTATGTGTGGTGTGTGTTGAGTGCAGGTGAGGGGATTAATGTGAGTGAAGGGTGTGGTGAAAGGTTAAAAAGTACCTGGCTAGTGGGTGGTGTGAAAAAACTTTATTCCGTACCCCTAGCTGGTGCTATTAAAAGGGTTTGCAAAAAAACAAGGTTGGTTGTCTTAATCAGGGACAAAACCTCTGGTGTGCGTCGACATGTTTCGGAACTGGTGTTCCTTCTTCAGGACGGGGCACAACTTCCCAACCCTACTCACGTTTTTCTATGAAAAGTGTTATCTTAATTATCTATCTATTAAAAGTGATAACAATCTTAAGAAGGCTACAATGTGCCTACAGCGGTTTTTTCGGATCATGCAATTGCATGCCCTGAAAAAAAGAAAAAATCCATTAGGTTTGGTTACCATATAGGATTGGCTCAGACAGGTGCAGTCACCCGGAGCCCCAAACAGTTAAATTAACCTGTAAAAGAAAGACACACAACATGTAAGACACACTTAAGGTTTTTTTGTTTATATTCATTCTTTTTGGACATACTCATGGTCATTGTTGTATATTGCATCATGAGCAAATCCAGGACATCAAGGTAGGTAGGTGGATCCACAATCTGTGAGGGTAAAGAAGTGCTTTCAGTGTTGTTGCTCCTTTTACTCACTGTTTAACTCCACGCTAAATCTGGATAACTGGGAGTTGCTTTTGTTGTAATATACTCACGAAATCCGCCTAAATTGGCCTCCTTCTACCACCCTGTGCTGCTCCGCTGTGAATGCGTAGGCAAGCGGCTTGGCGGTATATATTGAGGATTTAGGTGTTATCTCATTCGTTAATTAGCGGAAATGGAAGGCGACCTTATAAGGCACATCCGTGTTACCGCCTATCGTATACATGTGTACTGACCACATGTAACATGTATCCCTTTCTCATACGTTGATTACCGGGTTTCAGGTTGTCCAAATAAGGACTATCCGCTGCCCAGCCACTCACGAGCTCGGGCCCAAATTCCTGCTGCCACTGGTCCTTTCTACGCATGCTCGGTTCGTGTGCTTTTCCGAAAAGGGGACGCGCATGCGCACAAGCGTATTCACTGCGCCTCGGTTAACTAGTTTTCGGCGCATGCGCGGTCGTGTCTCTGTATGGCACTGATTACTAATGTTGTGTAGCACCTCGAGCTATTGGAGGCTTTCCCTGAAACAATGGTTATTGTTTATTCGCTTTACAGGGCATACCATGGGGCGATTTAATAATCCGTTTTTCATACGGACAGAGGCATGAAAGGAAATGTTATTTATACTCTCCTCATCCATTTATGTACGCGTTTCTTTTAGAAAACGTTCCATACATTTTACTTAAATCGCCGTTGGAAAAAACATCAGGATGTTAACAGTTTTTTGGCCTCTCTTTTGCTGAAGCATAAAAAAGGGGGATTTTAATGACGTTCTAGTATCCCAATTATGGTCAAGTGATTTGGCTCCACGGGATGTCGTCATTGAGACCTGTGACATGGGTACCCAAGCGGAATACCCATCGTTGTTCTTTCTGGAACAGGCCTGTTTCAGATGTTAGACGTTCGATAACTGTCCAACGTAAATCATTAATGCAGTGCTGGTGTTCCAAAAAATGTGATGCCATCTTGGTCGTCGTTTTTTTGCAGCGTATGTTGCTTTTGTGTTCCCCTATCCTCACTTTGACAGGTCGGGTGGTCATACCTATATATTCCAGACCACACGGGCATGTTATCATATAGACCACGTTTTTCGTGTTACAATTGGAAAATTGGCGTTGTTCCCATGTTGTGCCATTTCTAAAGGTTAAGGTTTTGCTTTTTTGAGTTTGGTGACAACAGCTGCAGTCCCCACAGGGGAAGTGTCCTCGGACCCCAGTCACATTCAGTCTTCCAGTGGGGTTTTCTCGTGGTCTAGTATGCACCAGAATGTCCTTAATGTTTTTGCCCCTCCGATGTGCATGCATTGGCTTCTCAAAATCCAGGTCTCCACAGTTCAATATTCCCCAGTGTTTGTTAATGACTTTCGATACCTGGTTTGATATGGAAGTATATGTTGTCACACAGATTGGTCTTTTGTTTGCTCCTTTGTCTTGTGGATTGTTCTCTAGGAGTGCCTCCCTGTGATTGTTTTTTGCGCGTTTCATCGCTTTGTCAATGGTTTTGACAGGGTATTGTCTTTGTATAAGTTTGGTTTTTAAGTCTTTCGCTTGTTTGTTGAATTGGTTCAATTCTGTGCAGTTCCTTCTTAGTCTTAAGAATTGTCCATACGGTAGATTCTCCCTTAGATGCCTGGGATGAAAACTATCGTATCGCAACAAACAGTTCCTGGAGGTGGGTTTGAAGTGGGTAGTGCTTTTCAGCCTTCCATCCTCAGTGTATATATTCAGATCCAGGAAAACCATTGATGTGTTGGAGATAGTACTGGTAAATTTCAGGTACTCATTCTGGTTGTTTAGCCAAGCTACAAAGTTCGTGGCACTGTTTATATCCCCATTCCATATAATGAAGATATCATCTATGTACCGTTTCCAGGTGTTGATCTGGGAACGGTATGGATTGTTTTCATGTAGGATCTTATGCTCTTCCAAATGGTGGACGTATAGTCCCGCTAGACTTGGGGCAAAAGTACTACCCATGCTCGTTCCATGGGTCTGTAGGTATAGCGTCTCTTTATATTTAAAGAAGTTGTCTTTCAAGGCCAGGGTGATGCATTCAAGGACCATGTTCCTTGGTGTCTGGTACTTCCATGTATTACTGAAGAGCACTTCCTCTATGATCTGTAGTGTCTCTTCATGAGGCAGGCTCGTGTATAAGCTCTCCACGTCGAGGCTTACTAGGAGCTGTGCAGATGGATCAAATTCCTTCTCTTCCAATAGTTGTAGGACCGCTTTAGTGTCTTTCAAATATGTGCTTGTTGATTGTACCATCGGTCTGAGGAAAGCATCCGAGAATTTAGACAATGGCTCCAGAATCGACCCAATCCCGGAAACAATGGGTCTTCCCGGTGGATTTTCGATGTTCTTATGTATCTTCGGGATACAGTAGAAGTATGGTATTTTTGGAGTAGGTTGTTGTTGGAAATCCGCTTCCTTTTTACTGAGCCAGTCATGGGCTAGGCCTTCCTCTACCATGCCACCGATCCGGGTCCGAAGTCCTTCCGTTGGGTCTCTCTCCAACATTTTATAGTTCCGTTCATCCGACAATAAACGTTGGCACTCTTTATCATATGCCTCCAGGGTTTGCAATACTATCACCCCCCCTTTGTCTGCTGGTTTTATAACAAGCTCACTGTTGGCTGTCAGTTCTCGTAGGGCTTGCTGTTCATCACCACTTGTGTTATAGAAGACGTTCTTCCCTTGTGTATTCAGTTGGTTGACCTCAGTGATCACTGCCTTTTCAAAGGTTAGGATTTCTACGGCAATTGTAGAATCTGGTGGAGTGAAGGTTGATTTCAACCTCAAACCTGTGTCTGTTTTATCTTCTGGTATAGGCTTGTCTTTGAAAAAAGCCTGTAGTTTTAGTTTCCTGAAGAAATCCTGTAACTCCATGTTGAGTTTGAAGATATCTGGTTTCTGAGTTGGTACAAATCCCAGGCCTTTGTTTAGAACATTCTTCTGTGTCGCTGTTAATATAATGGGTGTGAGATTCACAACTAGGTCCCTCTCTTGCTGGTTGATGGCTGGTTGGGAAGTGATCCCGTCATGCTCCGGGTTGTTCGGGCGTTGGGCTGCTCCTGGTCTTCCCAAGCGACAGTGTTGCCTTTCCAGTTCTTTCCTCGTGTGTTCTGGCGTGCCCCTAAAAAAGGTTGTTGTGGCCCTCCATAAGGTTGTTGCTGTCCATAATAACCATCGCTGTATTCTTGGTTCCACATTGGTCCAAACTGAAAAGGGTTGAATTGTGGTGGGCCCATACATTGTGGGAATTGATTTTGTGGTTGATACCCACGCCATCCCCTTTGTCTAGGGAACTGTTGCCTCCTCTGTCTCCAACCTCCTCTGCGTTGTCTGTTTCCTCTGTTCCCGCTTGAATTGGAACCTGAGGAGCCATTATCAGAAGTGTCACTGTCCGCGTCGCTGTGGGTGTTTTTGGAGACATAATCCACCTTCGTGTATGGATATGCATTTTCGGGGGTAAACTTGGCCACATCTTTAGTTAATTTGTTAGTTTTGCTCTGTTTCAGATTGAACTCGAAGTCAGTCATTTGTTGATTTAATTCTTCGAGTCTAGTTTTCAACTCTTCTGGTGAAATGTATGTTTTCAGTTGGACCTCAATTTTGTTTATTTCAATTTTGAGTTCCTGTGTGATCCTGGCAGCTGTCTTAATTATGAGTACTAACCAGTCTCTTGAACAGTGCCATGAGATTAACGACCACTCTTTCTTGAAAATTAAATCGTTTTGGAAAATGAGTGGTTCATTTTTCACAATTAGGCCAGGTGGTGCCATTTTGTTACGAAGGTACTGAGTCATAAACAGCCCATGCAGGGCTGCCTTTATTTGGTTACGTCTAAGGTTCAACAATTCATTCCAATCATTTGTTTGCGGGCCTGTATCCTGGTTACATAGGCCTTCGAAAAGGTTGCTATCCGATAGGATCTTGTCGATTTCGTCCTCTGCGAAAGTGAGGCCGTGTTCATCTTCCATTTTGAGTGGACCACTGGCTTCTTTTGTTATACCTAAGTGTGTGTCTCTATGTGTGTGACAAAATGTGTCTGAAGGAGAAAACTCCCGCAGCTCTGCGCTGCCTTAAAGACTAAAAATAACAAAGAGGGGAGGTAGAGTACAAAGATAGGATTCCTACTCCACAGGCACTGACCATGTCATGAGTGATGTAATATGTGACATCATCAGCAGTGCATTGCACGCGCAAGTTATAGTGAGTCCAACTAACTATAACGTGGGAATTTCAATGGTTTTATGCGAGTAAAACTTCCTGCTAACTATAACTGGTGTGAAACCTATTGTTTTTTCAGTGAATTTAATAGGTTTTTTAAATGCTAATTCCTAACTGTAACTGGTGTTTTTTTAAGTGAATATATATATATATATATATATATATATATATATATATATATATATATATATATATATATATATATATATATATATATATACCATGTAGCTCCTCCTCGAATCTCTCGGCGTCTCAGGCACAGCCTCGCACACCAGCACGCAAAGGGAGACGGACCACAACGAATCAGCATTTGTAAGTTTTATTGATGCACAGAGATCAGCTACGCGTTTCCGGGGCAAGTTATGCCCTTGATCACGCTGCAACATGCACAACAGACAGAATGCTTTTTTTTATGCAGTGTTTGAAGAAACACCCCCTCGCAGTGACGTGATACATCATGTGATGAATAGGCAGTGAAGACATACTACCACTGATAGCTAATACAATTAAGTCAGCACATTGAAATATATCCGGATAAATCCAACATTCACGTGTGTAGACTTCAAAGGTATTGCTAGTCTATCTACATACACAATTACGTCATCAAGTTCAACAGAAATTAACTGTATAAATACAAAACACTTATATGACATAACTTTAGACATGTATAATATGGTACACAATGTGCCAATATAGCTTAAAAACAGTGGTAGACAATAAAGTGCTAAGTGAGAGTAAAATATGTACAAAGAGTGCAAGAGAAATAGTGCAATAACATTTATCATAGAAGAGATAAAAACATCATGACATAGGAAACTTCTCAGATCCCTGAGATCAGTAGACTGCATTTTATCCATGAGTATAAATTATCTCTTAGCAATAAATAGTATAAAAATATATCAAAAATATGTTAAAAACCCAATAAATACACCTAAATCGTAGTAAATAATATATATACATATATATACAATGAATAATATGCATGTATATATATACATGAGAATAAAAATGTGATAAATACAATACTTCATTTCATCAATAAATACGCAGTCAAATAGAAAAATAGAAGAATATGTCAAGGAAAAAATTGCATATGAACCACACTCAAAGATCTCATTTCATAATTCAATACATATGTATCCAATTGTAAAAAAAACCCTTATATAAAAAGTGTTAAAATACAAGGATACACATACATGAAGTAGAAATTACACAGAAGGAGGAATAAATACACCGTAAACAGGAAATATAACAAGTACTAATTTATTTATTTATTTTGAGAATTTGTAAAGCGCAGCTGTCACCATTGCAGGCATCCTGGCGCTGAAAGATCAGAGGAGACCGAAGTAAAAACACAGGGAGTGAGAGCTTAAATGCGGACTAGCGGGGGAATAGCCAAGTTTTAATCCTTCTTCTAAACGGGAAGAGTTCAGTGAGGTGCCTAATCTCGACAGGGAGAGCGTTCCATAGTCTGGCAGCTGCCACCTCGAAGGATCTACCTCCGGCTCTGACTTTCCTGAATCTGGGTACGACTACCAGTTTGGCATCAGAGGATCGAAGCTGTCTGGTTGGAGTGTACCAGGCAAATTTAGATTGTAAGGGGGCTGGGCCAGTACCACTGAGAGCCCTAAAGACTATACAGAGGGCCTTAAATTGTATCCTCTGTCTTATAGGTAGCCAGTGCAGCTTTGCCAGGGTGGACGGTGCATGAGATCTTCTCGGAAGCCCTAGAGCCAGCTTAGCAGCTGCTGATTCGACCCTCTGGAGCCTGTCCAACAGGAACTCAGGGGACCCAAGCAGGAGGGCATTACATCAATTGACTCTGAAATGTGTGTAGGAGGACAGATATGTGTAGAAAAGTATCTAGACCCAGCCTCAACTTCGAAATAGGGAACCTAACTAAGAGGGAGTGGATCTTAAATGCTGAGTACTAGATTTACACTGAGGAAGGAACAGCAAAGTAAGAAAAAGGCATCATAAAAATGATGCATTTCCTCAATGTTGTTCAATCCATTAGGCCAACAAGTGTCTAAATCAAGAATCATCTTAGTTTCAAGCTGCCTTAGTAATGATTCCCGGTCCCCACCTCTTTTAAGAGGGGGTATAGCTCCAATCAAAAAATATTTCAGACAAGAGAGATCGTTGTTATGGATTCTTTTGAAGTGACAAGCTAATGGATAGGCCGGGTCATTGTGTAGAATAGCGTGTAAATGCTGTAAGATCCTGACGTGCACCTGGAGCTTGGTACTTCCCACATATCTTAGCCCACATGTGCATGTCAGGACATACACAGCATAGTCGGTCTTGCAATTAAATTGACAGTGATAGTTCTAGGTTCTATATCAAATGGGATAGAGTAGTGCAAGGTGTTGATACCGAACCTACACGCGCGGCAGCTGGAGCATTTGAAAAAACCCCTAGATGGTTTTAACCAGGGAATTTTGGATTTTAATTCCGGGGCTGCTTTGTCCAAAGCAGAACCCATACATCTGGCCCGTCTAAATGTAATAGTTGGGTTGGCCGGTAGCCTAGTGTTCAAAATATGATTACTGAGAACAATAGGCCAATTCATTTTTAGTATTGCTTTTAATTTTCTGTCCTCACTACTAAAGGCAGTAATCATGCGTGGGCAGTCTTCTCGGATTCCAAGATTAATCTCCTGATCTAATTCTGAGATTCAGGGAAGAGACTCTGTCTGGGTCTGAGTTTGGACTTTTCAACTGCCTTGTTCAAAATAGTATCAGAATATCCCCTGACTTTTAAACGCGTCAACAACTCTTTGAGGCAGTTTTCATAGTCAGAGGGAGAACTGCAGATTCTTTTGAGCCTGAGAATTTCACCATACGGTATCCCTGCAATGGTATGTTTTGGGTGCATACTTGCCGCATGGAGAGTCCTATTCCCGGCTGTGGATTTTCTATGCAATGTAGTGTTTAACTTAGAATTGGCAATATAAACCTCTACATCCAAGAACTGCATCTTATGTTTATCAATGTGTGCTGTGAAGTTTAAATTCATGGAGTTGTTGTTAATACTCTCAATAAACAGTAGTGCATCATCTTTAGAACCTTTCCACGCAATGAATATGTCATCTATATATCTAAGATAACATTTCACATGATTATTCATCCAGGTAGAGTGTAGTACGGTGAGGACCTGCTCCTCCCACCAGCCGACGTGCAAGCACGCGTAGCTGGGGGAGAAACAGGCCCCTATCGCCATTCCTCTTAGTTGTCTATAGATATCTTTGCCAAAGGTAAAATAGTTATTGTGCAGACACCATTCAATGAGTCCCAAAATGACTTTGTTATGTTCATAGAACACTATGGGTCTTCTGGCCAGATAATATTGGATAGCATTTAGGCCTTGAACATGATCAATACTGGTATATAATGCCTCAACATCTAGCGAAATTAACCACATGTTATCTTCCCTTTCAATATCAGCAATTTTTAGCAAAAAGTTGCTGGTTTCGCGTACATAGCTGGAAAGGTTTTTAACAATGTCTTGGAGGAAAAAGTCTATATACTGGCCAACCTTCTCACCCATACTTTTAATGGCTGACATAATAGGCCTGCCAGGCACCGGCACTACACCTTTATGTACTTTGGGAATTAGATATAGTGATGGCATGATAGGAAATTCCGTATACATAAACTTATACTCCTCAGAAGAGATAAGTCCTTCTCTTTTCCACTGTGCTAGCATCTGTTGTAATTTACCCTTGGCATTAGAATATTCTTTCTGGGTGGAAATCTTATAGCAGAGGGAGTCATTTAGCTGTCGTTTGGCCTCTATGATATAATCCTGCTTGGGCCAGGTAACTAAATTTCCCCCTTTATCTGATTTCTTCACCACTATTTCATGATTTTCACCAAGTTTCTTTATCAACTTCACATATTCCCTTTTCATGTGTGTAATTTTCTTTTTGGATTTAGTCTGTTTATACAATTTTTTTATATCATTAGTGACGCAGTCATGAAATACATCGATGGCATCTTTAGGCATCAACGGTACATATTTAGATTTACTTTTGACAGTGCTTAGCCCTGCTCCTTTTTGTAAGACGGAGATCTTGCTTAGACGTGCTTGTGTAGAAGCATCAGGGTCAGCCTCAGAATCATAGGTAGAAGTATTCAAATCATTGCCATCCAGGAATGTGTGCACATCTGATGCTGCCAGTGCACTAACACTATTGTTGTTAAGTTCATCAGACATTTCATTAGCACCTGAAGTCTCTTTGGTAGATTTTAGCGCAAAATGTTTTTTCAATTTGAGTTTCCTTATGTATATATTCACTGAAAAAACCATAGGTTTCAGGCCTTATATAGTTAGGAATTAGCATTTAAAAAACCTTTAAAATTCACTCAAAAAACTATAAGTTTTAGGGGTGCTAGAGTTAGCTGGACATTTCACTCATACAAAACCATTGAAATTGCTCCTATATAGTTAGTTGTACTAACTATATTTCGCGCACCCGCATTCCACTGCTGATGATGTCACATATTACATCATTCATGACATGGTCAGTGACATCACTGATGACATCTCAAATGACATCACTGATGTCTGGGACATTCTGTCATTGGGCTATACTTGGGCTACATCTGGGTGATATTTGGGCTACATTTGGGCTCTTTTGTCTCTGGTGGCCATCTTGGGAGACTGCATGTCAGAATGTTTTAATGAAATTGAAGAGATTGTACTTACGTCTTGTCTAACATTTGGAAGAAATATCTAGTTATATGACAACTGGATACCGACATAACTTGAAGGAAATAAGAATGCCCTGAAGAAGTTCTGTTGTACAGAACGAAACGCGTTGGCTGGCTGTGGTACATAAACTTACGGAAAATAAAAGCATTTGAATATACACCAAGATTCAGCGCTTCAATAAGGACTCTAAGTGATATGATTTGGTTGGACTTATTGTGCAAGTGGTGCTGTGCCAAACTTTAGAATATTCTCTACTACTCTCTACCACTTACTCTCTACTACTCCACTACTCTCTAATACTTACTCTCTACTACTCATTCTCTACTACTCTCTCTCTACTACCCACTCCAAACTACTCACTATCTACTCACTATCTACTACTCTCTACTACTCACTCTCTACTACTCTCTACTACTCACTCTCTACTACTCTCTATACTACTCACTCTTTACTACTCACTCTCTACTACTAACTCTCTACTTCTCACTCTCTACTACTCACTCTCTACTACTCTCTCTCTACTACTCACTCTCTACTACTCACTCTACTACTCACTCTCTACTACTCTCTACTTCTCACTCTCTACTACTCTCTCTCTACTACTCACTCTCTAGTACTCTCTACTATTCTCTCTCTCTGCTACTCACTCTCTACTACTCACTCTCTACTACTCACTCTCTACTACTCACTCTTTACTACTCTCTACTACTCTCTACTACTCACTCTCTACTGCTCTCTACTACTCACTCTACTACTTACTCTCTACTCACTCTCTACTACTCACTCTCTACTACTCTCTACTACTCACTCTACTATTCACTCTACTACTCTCTACTACTCACTCTCTGCTACTCTCTCTACTGCTCTCTACTACTCTCTACTACTCACTCTCAACTCTCTATTACTTACTTTCTACTCTCTACCTCTCTACCTCTCTCTACTTCTCTCTCTACAAGTCTCTACCTCTCTACCTCTACCTCTCTACCTCTACCTCTCTACCTCTACCTCTCTACCTCTCTCTACATGCACACATATAGACATATATATATGCATATATATATGCATCTGCATTTATATATATGTATGTATATATATAAATACATACATATATAAACATATATAATCTGCATTTCTATATAAATACAAATATAAATGCATGCATACATATACATAAATGCATACATATGCATGTTATTTACTTGAAAATTTAAAAAACACTAATAAAATCAAAGCTAAAAAGCCACCTCATTACAAACAGAATGGATTTAACTTAAATGAGGACGAGATCTATTGCATTTTCAATGCTTGTTTACTTTGGTTCCATCAAGAAGTCATTCAGATGTGTCACACATTTGCCATAAATTCTGAATGTTAGTACTCTAGTTGCTCATTAGATCACTGTAGTAAAGCTACTGCTCACCAGGGAAGTCTGCTGCTGGTATTCAAAGTGCATGTTTCAGTCTGCATGTCAGAATTGTTTTAATGACATAGAAGAGGATTTGAGAAGTCACTCAAAATGTGCCCTAATTTTTCTTTCTGAAGCACTAATCATACTTTCTATGGCAAAATGAACCCCCTCATTTTGTTTTTTTAAAATTAAATGTTTTCAGACTTACCACTTCATTCCAATCAAGATGGGTTCTGGTGTGCCATACATTTGTCATAAGTAGGACTGTTAGCGCTCTAGTTGTTCTTTAGAACACTCTAGGAGGCTGCAGTACAACACAAAGGAATCAACTGACAGTCTCTGTCCTTGTTGGATGTACATGTTTCACTGAGAATGTCAGACTTCATTCTCACATGACTGAGAAAGATAATGTGAATTTACAGAAAATACGCTTTCAGTTTAGCTTATAGATCCCCTTCCAAACCACTGTGGGAAAAGCATGAGATAATAGTTTTCTTTCAAACATGATTCATGATATCCCAGCAGAAGGCTTTTTCACGTGGTAAAATCACCTTAGAACACACCACATTTCCTAAAATGAGTATGGTACCATCAACAAATGATTTATAATGTAACTAAAGTCCTAAAACCCTCTATTAGCTACAATGCTTTTTAATGAGGTGCTATCATGTATATTGGTCCCAAGATGGCTGCCAACACTTCTTGGATGAAGTGCTGACAGCCAATCAGATCTCACCATGAGATGTGTGGCTAGGCTCCGCCCAGATATATATGTGTTTTTGAAGTTCATTTTCATAAAAACCACTGGAGCAATTTTCACCAAACATAGCAAAGGCACATCTGCGTACCAGTCCCTACAATTTTGCCAAGTTTGGTGTAATTCCGTAAAGCGGTTCGGGCTGTAGACTTGTCAGACCCTCCTATGGAAATTAACATGGGGAAAACACATTTTGGGACCCCCCTTTTTTCTCAGCCCCTCTTCACTAATCCCCCCAAAACTTTCAGGAAAGGAGCGCAGAGGAGCTGGCCAAAATTTTGGAAAATTACACGCAAATTCCTCAACCGGCGCCAAAGTTATTTCCAATAGAATGTTGCGGATTTCCTATGGTAGCTAGGTCCTAACTATATATACCTACTGGCTATCGCCAGTAGGTAATAAATATATATATATATATATCCTGGAAACTCAAACCACTTCCTGATTCCACACACGGCGGATAGGCGAGGAAAGAGACACAGACCTCTGTAGTTTCTACTGGGCAAAGATGTTATTTATTAGAGAGACCCAACACAACGCGTTTCAAGCCCGTAAGCCCTTGTTCACGTGTTAAAAGTGGAAAAAACGCCATCTGCCTTTTAAAGTGAATAATACCACTCCCAGTTTCTGACATCATAGGTCACATGATGGTGGGCATAAGCAACAGACTGTAGTTGCTACAAAGATCGTTTTTGTAGTTCTAAACTATATAGGCAGGTTAACACAACATGACACACTCAATATATGTACACATGTTTAAAAACGTTTAAAAACATGTAAAGTGCTTAAATGTCATAGTATTCATAAAATAATAAATACACATTCATATTTAAAATTCTCATTGGATAAATCCAAGACTGCCTATGTTGCTAAAGTAGCCATATATATACATATATTACCTACTGGCGGTCACCAGTAGGTATATATAGTTAGGACCTAGTTACCATAGGAAATTCCGAACATTCTATTGGGAATAACTTTGGAGCCGATTGAGGGATCTGCCTGTAATTTTCCTTAAATTTTTCTCACTGAGCTCCGCTCTTTCCCTGAAAGTTTCGGGGGGATTCACCAAGCGGGGGCCGAGAAAAAAAACTTGTTTTCCCCATGTTAATTTCCGTAGGGACATTCTGACAAGCTACAGCTCGAACGGCTGAACGGAATTACACAAGATTTGGCAAAATGGTAGGGCCTGGTATGCAGCAGTGCCTTTTGTATGTTTGGTGCAAATCCCTCCAGTAGTTCTTGAGAAAATTGAATTCAACATTTTTCAAACTGCATTTTCGATGGGACCTTTAGACACGGCTACAGCCCCAACGGCTGAACGGAATTACACCAAACTTGGCAAAATGGTAGGGACAGGTATGCAGTAGTGCCTTTTCTATATTTGGTGAAAATCCCTCCAGTAGTTGTTGAGAAAATTGAATTTGAGCAAATTATATATCTATTTGCGCTCAACATTCTATTTGGAATAACTTTGGCGCCGATTGAGGAATCTGTGTGTAATTTTCCAGAATTTTGGCCAGCTCTGCTCCGCTCCTTCCCTGAAAGTTTTGGGGGGATTGGTCAAGCGGGGGCTGAAAGGGGGGTCCCAAAACATGTTTTCCCCATGGTAATCTCCATAGGGAACTTTAGACACGGCTACAGCCCGAACGGCTGAAGGGAATTACACCAAACTTGGCAAAATGGTAGGGCTTGGTATGCAGATGCGCCTTTGCTATTTTTGGTGAAATCCCTCCAGTAGTTCTTGAGAAAATTGAATTTGAAATTTTTCAAATGGCATTTTCTATGGGACCTTTAGACACGGCTACAGCCCGAACGGCTGAACGGAATTACACCAAACTTGGCAAAATGGTAGGGACAGGTATGCAGTAGTGCCTTTTCTATATTTGGTGAAAATCCCTCCAGTAGCTGTTGAGAAAATTGAATTTGAGCAAATTATATATCTATATGCGCTCACCGTACGTGTACGGGACGCGTACCTTACGCATACGTGCGCGTACCCTTACGTGCGCAAGCGAGTTTCTGATTGGCTGGCAGTCGACTGTCAACATTCCAAACTGTCCAAACCAGGAAGTGTTGGCCACCATCTTGTTTTCAGGAGAACTGAGGCACAAGAGAGCCCAAAACAAGAGTGGAAAACACAAAAAGGGGGCAGGGTAGAGACCCCCAAACCTCTAGCCCTTCTCAGGGGGTCCCAAAAGGACCCCCAAGGGCAAAAAAAAAAGAAATTAGAAAAAATCGCGGGGTACGCGCACCGTACGCGTACCCCGTGATTTAAAAAAAAAATATTTGCACTTGGTGGTCCTTCTGGGGCCCCCTGAGAAGGGCTAGGGGGTCAGGGGGTCTCAACCCTGCCCCCTTTTCACGTTTTCCACTCTTGTTTTGTGCTCTCTTGTGCTTCACTTCTCCTGAGAAACAAGATTTGCTGCTCAGGTGGTCCCAGAAGGATAATAACATATATAAACTTTATCCGCTAATAGAATTAGCATTTACAAAACCTTTGAATTTTATTGAAAAAAAATATAGGTTTCACGCCTGATATAGTTAGGAATTAGCATTTAAAAAAACCTTGCTAATTCACCGAAAAAACCATAGGTTTCAAGCATTATATAGTTAGGAATTAGCATTTAAAAAACCTTGCAAATTCACTTAAAAAAACATAGGTTTCAGGCCTTATTTACTTAGGAATTACTATTTTAAAAACCTTGCAAATTCACTTAAAAAACCATAGGTTTCAGGCCTTATATAGTTAGAAATTAGCATTTAAAACACCATTGAAATTGCTCCTATATAGTTAGTTGTACTAACTATATTTCGCGCACCCGCAATCCACTGCTGATGATGTCTCTGGAAGAATGTTTTCATTTGGATATAAATTTGAAATTAATCGTGCATGTAAAGCATATTTCCCATGCTCGCTTACTTTTCCGATTCTTATATCTTGTAGAATTTTTTTATAATCTTCATCCTTTGCCTGTCGCATATTTTGAAACAGTTCTGCATATTTGAAATGTAACCATATATTAACGTTTCCAATGCTTCCAAGGGACTTCCTGGTATCTTCATGTGTAAGCATTTTAAACACTGGTTGTCCTTTTACTGGAGTCAACTGCAATATATCTCCAAAAACAATAATGTGTTTTCCTCCAAATAACACATCATACTCTGTTCTAAGAATTTCTTGCATTCTCAAATGCACAAAAGCAAGCATTAGATTTGAGACATGCTTACTTCATCAATGATAAGAAGTTTAATTTTCTTCAGGACTCTGGAAACTTCAGAACACGCATCTCCAGAGAACTTGTTGTAATGCAATTTATTATCATGCTCAACTGGCAGCATCAGTAAACGATGTAGAGTAATCCCTTTAATGTTATGTACTGCCAGTCCAGTTGGAGCGGTTACAACACAAGACAGCGGTGATTCAGTCCTTTTCAGCAGATAAGTTGCAATTGCTTTAATCAAAAAAACTTTTTCCTGTCCCCGCTTCTCCAATTACGTACAGTCGGAAAGGCTTAAATGATGTACATGAGCACTCTTTTTTCTCATGTCTGAATCAATGTTCAATCTGTTGTGACTTCATCATATATCTTTTTCTGCTCAACGTTTAGTTGCTTTACCAAATCTTCTAAGTTCACTACATCCTCTTGAGCTTGTTCCATAGCTCTTTACACCTCATCCATGGCAGTGGCAGCTTCATTTTGGATAATTGGTCCTCCTAGTGGATCCTGACTCAATGAAGTAGAACTGTCTTGAGAACTGTCTCTGGCAATCTCTTCAGCAATTGTGGCTTCTTGCTCTATTTCTTCGTTCAACATTTGCAGATAATTTGGAAAAACAGGACATTCTATGGTATCCTTGGTTGCATTAAAAGAATCTTCATAACACAGAAAATCTCCAAGTAGTTCCTCTTCTGTACGCCATGGCTTAAAGAGTTGCAAAAGAGCTAAATAGTAAAATTCTCCTGTGTCTGGAGTTTCACAACTCAATTTTCGATGATTAATCAAATGGCCTTTTTTCTGCTTCACTAGCCATCCTTCATTTCCAATGACAGCATATTTTCCATTATTGATATCTTCTGTGATGTTCCTTTTATAACTATAGTTTTGCAGAACTTCATACAAACAAGTGTTCTCAAGGTGAGTACTTCCATTTGGATAGTATGTATCCAACATGTTTGTCTTCAAAATATCTGTACTATTTGGTTCTTTCTCCGCCAAATACTCAATTTCTAGTACAGATTTCAAAACTCGGTTTCGTGTTACAGCAAGACCTAGACTCACCCAAATTATTGTTCTAGATTTGGCATAGAGACTTGCTGATGATAACCGATCAGAACATTCATATGCTCCAATTTCTCGATGCACCAACATCTTCAGACTGTAACTGTATAATTTCTTGCTTAGACTCTTTTCATATGAAATGTCCTCCGACATTTCCTTTAGTTCTGTCTTTTCTTTTTTTGTGATGTAAGATGTCACATATCGAGCCACAGCAATAGAGCTGTCAGCAACGAACTGAATATCCATGTTAGCATTCCACATGGACAAAATCACTGGGTTGTAGTCATTGATGTACTTGGACTCTTCGTTTCTTTTTAAATTGTATGTATTTTTTGGTGATTTCCTCGTCACAGTATGTCGTAGAGATGACATCAAATTATTTACTCTTCCCTTAGAAATCACTGATTGTGGAAAGGCAAAACGACATTTTGTGTAGAACCTTTCCTTGTTTTTGAATTTTCGACGACAGTACTTCCCACAACGATGGGATTGAAAGCGTAAAACTTGTTGCCTTAAATTGTTTTCTTCAGTAGTTTTCGGAACAGCACATGTTGAATACTCTTCAATGAAACTCATCACTGTTTCATCCGAATCTGATCCAAATTTGGGTATATCTTTAATCCACAACAACATATGTATATGAGGAGCACCTCTCGCTTGATACTCCTTTCTCCAAAAGAAATCCAAAACCTCTCCAAGAGGAGGATTTTTTTTATTGGTAATAACAGACATCATAGCTTCAAATCTATGATTGAAATATCTGCATACATTCACTGGATCCAAAGAACACAGTTCTCCTGGTGTTTTCAATTCTATGTTTTGTATATTAGCAGTTGCCTCGCGTAAAAATTCAAAGTAAGTCATCCCATGCATACTCAGCACAGCTAAGAGTGAGGAACCATGTAGGAGTTCCTAAGTTTCTTAGCATACATTTCAATTCCCCATGACGACGGTACCAATACTCGTTTGTACCACGCTGACATGCCATGAGATTGATTAGATGAGATTCCAAAATATTATCTTGCAGATTGAATTTCTCCATAAAGTCCCTCGCCAAAACATTTTGCAGATGTGCTCCACTTTTCAGTATATGATTTACTGCATATGAAAGTCCAGAAAAGTCACTTTCATACAGTAGATGAAACAATTATGGAATGCATTGACAAAACCTAAAATCTTCAGCATATAATCTTAAAGTCCGGTATTCAGAAGCAGGAATTTGAACTGGTCGATCATCATATCGTCCACCTTGACCTGTTGGAAATAGCTGTGGAAAACAACGAGCTTCCAAACTTTCTTCCCATACACTAATGGGACTTCTTTTTGCTGCTTTCATTTGAAACAAGTCAATTGCATTCCCCATTACTTCTTTGGAATGCAAAGGATGAACAGTATAATGTTCATATATTTCTTCACCTCTAGACACATCAACTTTTTCAATTTGGCCGACTGAACAATCACTGTCTTCTTCTGCAACTATTTCCTCTGCTTCAACACATACATGTTTGTAGTACTCATTGTTTTTGACCAAATATAACGTTGCCTTTTTGACTTTCCTAACATCCACTAAATCTTGCCAGATTTTCTTACTCTTTGTCGGAACCCCATTAACTAGAATAACTAAAGGTTCCTCTTCCACTTTTTCTACACCAATTATATCAATATTTTTCTTGAAATCTAGAGGCAAATAAACAACTCTTCCCTTTAATCCTCTCTGTAAATCTGAAGGAGGCAATTTCCCTGTCTTAGGCTCCATGCGAACAATTGCCTGAAAAGGATGGACACATTGAATCAAAATAGATTCATATGTATTTAAATCCATCAATTCAGAAGGAATGTCTACCAACTCCAGATTATTATAAACAGCTCTAGCAGGCATTCTGTTTTCATTTAATTTATTATAACAACATTTACAAATACGCTGATCAAAACTCAAATCAAAAGAATTCTCCACCAACAAATAAGTTGCAAAATTCCTCCATTCACTATTATTTTCCATTTCACTTTTTGCATATAAATCAACTAACCTAGTCTGAATCTTATAATGAGTCCGTCGACAGCACACACAAGTAAAATTAGGCCTTTCACTTGATTTCAACTGAAACTTGCTAATTTCCTGGTCAAACTTTTCTGTACTTGAAATCTGTACATTGTCTTCCACATTACCTTGTATTACTGTGTCAATTTCTACACTGTCCTCTTTTTCACAAAAATAACAAATCTCAATTTCTTCACAAATCTTCTTCACATCTAATTTAGTTCCATGCAAAAGAGCACTGTTTAACTGTTTAAGCTTAAGTGCTGGACTTTTTGCAAAATACAACCTTCTCACTAATTTCCTCATTTTGTTATGATGCACTGCTAACATCATAAAATGATGAAAAACACTCTGACATACTTTTCTAGAAAGACAAGCCAATGAATGTCCTTGCAAACCTGTGTTTTCTCTCACACTGCAAGGATCTAAGTCTTGCAACATCTTCATTTTCTGTTTCAGACTTTTCTTACTATATGTACGTAAGAAATTATGAAGCTCATCGATGGAATCCTGTCGCACACTACAAATACTACTACACTTCCAATTGTACACTGGACCCTTAGTACGTCTTCCTAAAACTTCATTACTTAATACCTCTTCTACATCTCTAGACACAAGTTTCTCTTTTTCAATCGGACAACCGTCTTTCACTTCTTATGCTCGACCACTGGTGTCAACTGCATGCATCAAATCATTCTCCTGAAAGTAACTCTCCTCATTAAAAAATGGCTCACAACTTGAACTATGCATCCATTCTCCAGAAAAAACTTTACAAAAATTAGTTAGATTAATTACTCTTTTGGATCTGTTTGATTTGAAAACATCAATTGTCTTGTTAAATGTCCTAATTCTATTGATTACTAAAATAAATAATTTGTTCTTAACTTCAAAAGCAGCTTGATCAACAATCTTCTCTACATTTTTCTTTTTCTTATAAAAAGCAGCTCTCTGTGTACCTTTCTTAATGTTTTTTAATAAATGTAAAACTACCCTATTGTGAAACATTCATTTACGAATGTCCCTAAATTCATTTTACCTTCTATTCCTATACATATTATTGTCTCCTGCTGCAGTAGTAAGATTTTGGGGGGGCCTCTCCTTTCTCTTCAAATTTGCTCTCTCCTTCTGTAAATTCACATGTACATTATCATTTTTTTTTATCTACATATGTTCCGAAAAAAAGACTTTGTTGTCTTACCAGGAGCTTTTTTGGCGTTTTTTGTAGTATTTGTTGTAGGACACTGCTTTAATTCCGTTGCTGTTTTTGTTTTTTCCGCATAGCACCTTTCCTTCACCTCTGCCTTGAGGGCATATTTCCTTACTATTGAAATGTTGATTTAAATCTGTGGTAAACAAAAAAAACACATTATAGATCACTATTACCAAACAACAAAGCAATGACAATAAGTAAACAATATAAACACTATAATGCTTATACATATGACCTTATCTCTGTTTTTTAAATATTATTCTAAAAAACAAATTTGAGCACATGAATTGGTTTTACATTATTGACAAGGATTAGATAGTACCATTGATTTGCCCCCAAAATCGTTTTTTGAATAACATTTTAGAAACACAGCGCAGGTCCTATGTACAAGCATTCAATTTCACTACTGAAATCTCACTATTTCACAAAATACAAATCCTCTATCTTGCAAATGTTGATAGCAAGCATTATCAAAAAGCAAGACACAAACCAACAGCAAAGAAACCCAGGGCCTTATTTATGAAGGCCTTGCGCCACCGGTGCGTCACTTTTTCCCATGTTAAAAGTGACGCACCGGCGGCACAAGGCAATCATAAATAAGGCCCAAATGTAAATACCATTGATTTGCCCCCAAAATCGTTTTTTGAATAACATTTTAGAAACACAGCGCAGGTCCTATGTACAAGCATTCAATTTCACTACTGAAACCTCACTATTTTACAAAATACAAATCCTCTATCTTGCAAATGTTGATAGCAAGCATTATCAGAAAGCAAGACACAAACCAACAGCAAAGAAACTCAGGGCCTTATTTATGAAGGCCTTGCGCCACCCACCAGTGCGTCACTTTTTCCCATGTTAAAAGTGACGCATCGGCGGTACAAGGCAATCATAAATAAGGCCCAAATGTAAATACCATTGATTTGCCCATAAAATCGTTTTTTGAATAACATTTTAGAAACACAGTGCAGGTCCTATGTACAAGCATTCAATTTCACTACTGAAACCTCACTATTTCACAAAATACAAATCCTCTATCTTGCAAATGTTGATAGCAAGCATTATCAGAAAGCAAGACACAAACCAACAGCAAAGAAACTCAGGGCCTTATTTATGAAGGCCTTGTGCCACCAGTGCGTCACTTTTTCCCATGTTAAAAGTGACGCACCAGCGGCACAAGGCAATCATAAATAAGGCCCAAATGTAAATACCATTGATTTGCCCTTAAAATCGTTTTTTGAATAACATTTTAGTAACACAGTGCAGGTCCTATGTACAAGCATTCAATTTCACTACTGCAACCTCACTATTTCACAAAATACAAACCCTCTATCTTGCAAATATTGATAGCAAGCATTATTAAAAGGCTAGACACAAACCAACAGCAAAGAAACTCAGGGCCTTATTTATAAAGGCCTTGCGCCACCGGTGCGTCACTTTTTCCCAAGTTAAAAGTGACGCACCGGCAGCACAAGGCAATCATAAATAAGGCTCAAATGTAAATACCATTGATTTGCCCCCAAAATCATTTTTTGAATAACATTTTAGAAACACAGCGCAGGTCCTTTGTACAAGCATTCAATTTCACTACTGAAACCTCGCTATTTCACAAAATACAAATCCTCTATCTTGCAAATGTTCATAGCAAGCATTATCAAAAAGCAAGACACAAACCAACAGCAAAGAAAATCAGGGCCTTATTTATGAAGGCCTTGCGCCACCGGTGCGTCACTTTTTCCCATGTTAAAAGTGACGCTTCGGCGGCACAAGGCAATCATAAATAAGGCCCAAATGTAAATACCATTGATTTGCCCCTAAAATCGTAATTTTTGAATAACATTTTAGAAACACAGCGCAGGTCCTATGTACAAGCATTCAATTTCACTACTGAAACCTCACTATTTCACAAAATACAAATCCTCTATCTTGCAAATCTTGATAGCAAGCATTATTAAAAAGCAAGACACAAACCAACAGCAAAGAAACTCAGGGCCTTATTTGTAAAGGCCTTGCGCCACCGTTGCATCACTTTTTCCCATGTTAAAAGTGATGCACCGGCGGCACAAGGCAATCATAAATAAGGCCCAAATGTAAATACCATTGATTTGGCCCTAAAATCGTTTTTTGAAAACTATTTTAGAAACACAGCACAGGTTCTATGTACAAGCATTCAATTTCACTACTGAAACCTCACTATTTCACAAAATACAAATCCTCAATCTTGCATAACTTGATAGCAAGCATTATCAAAAAGCAAGACACAAACCAACAGCAAAGAAACTCAGGGCCTTATTTATTAAGGCCTTGACCACCGGTGCGTCACTTTTTTCCCATGTTAAAAGTGACGCACCGGCGGCACAAGGCAATCATAAATAAGGCCGAAATGTAAATAACATTGATTTGCCCCTAAAATCGTTATTTGAATAACATTTTAGAAACACAGCGCAGGTCCTATGTACAAGCATTCAATATTACTACTGAAACCTCACTATTTCACAAAATACAAATCCTCTATCTTGCAAATGTTGATAGCAAGCATTATCAAAAAGCAAGACACAAACCAACAGCAAAGAAACTCAGGGCCTTATTTATGAAGGCCTTGACCCACCGGTGCGTCACTTTTTCCGATGTTAAAAGTGACGCACCGGCGGCACAAGGCAATCATAAATAAGGCCCAAATGTAAATACCATTGATTTGCCCCTAAAATCGTTTTTGAATAACATTTTAGAAACACAGTGCTGGTCTTATGTACAAGCATACAATTTCACTACTGAAACCTCACTATTTCACAAAATACAAATCCTCTCTCTTGCAAATGTTGATAGCAAGCATTATCAAAAAGCAAGACACAAACCAACAGCAAAGAAACTCAGGGCCTTATTTATGAAGGCCTTGCGCCACCGGTGCATCACTTTTTCCGATGTTAAAAGTGAAGCACCGGCGGCACATGGCAATCATAAATAAGGTCCAAATGTAAATACCATTGATTTGCCCCTAAAATCGTTTTTTGAATAACATTTTAGAAACACAGCGCAGGTCCTATCTACAAGCATTCAATTTCACTACTGAAACCTCACTATTTCACAAAATACAAATCCTCTATCTTGCAAATCTTGATAGCAAGCATTATTAAAAAGCAAGAAACAAACCAACAGCAAAGAAACTCAGGGCCTTATTTATAAAGGCCTTGCGCCACCGGTGCGTCACTTTTTCCCATGTTAAAAGTGATGCACCGGCGGCACAAGGCAATCATAAATAAGGCCTAAATGTAAATACCATTGATTTGCCCCCAAAATCGTTTTTTGAATAACATTTTAGAAACAAAGCGCTGGTCCTATGTACAAGCATTCAATTTCACTACTGAAACCTCACTATTTCACAAAATACAAATCCTCTCTCTTGCAAATGTTGATAGCAAGCATTATCAAAAAGCAAGACACAAACCAACAGCAAAGAAACTCAGGGCCTTATTTATGAAGGACTTGCGCCACCGGTGCGTCACTTTTTCCCATGTTAAAAGTGACGCACCGGTGGCAAAAGGCAATCATAAATAAGGCTCAAATGTAAATACCATTGATTTGCCCCTAAAATCGTTTTTTGAATAACATTTTAGAAACACTGCACAGGTCCTATGTACAAGCATTCAATTTCACTACTGAAACCTCACTATTTCACAAACTACAAATCCTCTATCTTGCAAATGTTGATAGCAAGCATTATCAAAAAGCAAGACACAAACCAACAGGAGAGAAACTCAGGGCCTTATTTGTAAAGGCCTTGCACCACCGGTGCGTCACTTTTTCCCATGTTAAAAGTGACGCACCGGCGGCACAAGGCAATCATAAATAAGGCTCAAATGTAAATACCATTGATTTGCCCCTAAAATCGTTTTTTGAATAACATTTTAGAAACACTGCGCAGGTCCTATGTACAAGCATTCGATTTCACTACTGAAACCTCACTATTTCACAAAATACAAATCCTCTATCTTGCAAATGTTGATAGCAAGCATTATCAAAAAGCAAGACACAAACCAACAGCAAAATAACTCAGGGCCTTATTTATGAAGGCCTTGCACCACCGGTGCGTCACTTTTTCCCATGTTAAAAGTGACGCACCGGCGGCACAAGGGAATCATAAATAAGGCCCAAATGTAAATACCATTGATTTGCCCGTAAAATCGTTTTTTGAATAACATTTTAGAAACGCAGCGCAGGTCCTATGTACAAGCATTCAATTTCACTACTGGAACCTCACTATTTCACAAAATACAAATCCTCTATCTTGCAAATCTTGATAGCAAGCATTTTTAAAAAGCAAGACACAAATCAACAGCAGAGAAACGCAGGGCCTTATTTATAAAGGCCTTGCGCCACCGGTGTGTCACTTTTTTCCATGTTAAAAGTGACGCACCGGCGGCACAAGGCAATCATAAATAAGGCCTAAATGTAAATACCATTGATTTGCCCCCGAAATCGTTTTTTGAATAACATTTTAGAAACACAGCGCAGGTCCTATGTACAAGCATTCAATTACACTACTGAAACCTCACTATTTCACAAAATACAAATCCTCTATCTTGCAAATGTTGATAGCAAGCATTATCAAAAAGCAAGACACAAACCAACAGCAAAAAAACTCAGGGCCTTATTTATGAAGGTCTTGCGCCACCGGTGCGTCACTTTTTCCCATGTTAAAAGTGACGCACCGGCGGCACAAGGCAATCATAAATAAGGCTCAAATGTAAATACCATTGATTTGCCCCTAAAAATCGTTTTATGAATAACTTTTTAGAAACACTGCGCAGGTCCTATGTACAAGCATTCAATTTCACTACTGAAACCTCACTATTTCACAAAATACAAATCCTCTATCTTGCAAATCTTGATAGCAAGCATTTCCCAAAAACATGCCACAAACCAACAAGAAATAATCTCAATCTGCTTCCAAATCTAAAAGGTTTAAAGAAAGGCCATGATGTCCTCCCAGTAAGAACATTTATGCACTTACTTCCCTTTTTAGAAAAAAGGAGAAACTGGCCTTTTGAGTTCATGGCATAGTTCTGCCTTCAGCATGAAGTAGCAGTGGCACAGGTTTCAATGTTTTAAGTGAAGCGCACAGGAAACCGAATTAATGGATACTACTCAATAATGGCCAGTATTCAACTCATATTTATTTTGACTGAGCCTTCCTCTCCGTTTAGACCAAAAATATTAACACCTAAGAAAATGTTATCAAAATGTTAATTTTCTCTCTGTTCTACTATTTTGGCCTTCCAGACAACATAATACCTGTGCACACATGTTCCTCCTCGGGCCTTTGTCTTGGCTTCAGTGTTTTTACCTTTGAATACCAAGGTAGGTCTTGAGTGGGTTAGTAAGCAGAGTTTTTGTGAATATTTACTCACTGACTGTATCTATTATCACACCATCTGGTGTATACCACATAATAAAATCAACAAATTATAAAAGTGTTTTTAAATCTGAAACGAATGTTATTTTTTTTTCTCTTGCATGTATTAAGACAGTGCTAAATTATTCTTAAGGGAAGAATTGGAAAGAGTTAAGCAGAAAACCTATTTTGACAGCATGATAAAACTATTTTTATGTAATATGCTATAGATCAAATCTAAATTAACTTTTCACAAGACTACAGTTTGTTTTTGTATTATTTTCCTGTAAAGCAAAAATACATCAAATGCCGAAGTGAGAGATCATCGAGATTTGTATGAACTTTTTCAGCCTTAATAGTTTGAAACCAGCTAGTAAAATGAAAATCTAAAAAGTATTTGAGAATGCAGTCTGTTCATTATTAGAAATCCTTAATATTCAAATTGTAAACAGTGACCTACCATAGGTGCATTATTTTTTTTAATCTTTTTATTACTTTTTTAAGCACATTCTTTTGGTTTCAAACATGTTAAATATTCAGAGTAACGGGTATATGCATGTTAAGTTGACTAGTGCAATTCTAGCCAGTGAATTACATTTTAACTTGATTATGCCAAACAATTAGCAAACTTGACAAGTGGGTTTAACTGTGCATTTTAACTTATTCAGGATTTCTGACACTAAACACTAATTTATAGTGCATCAGTGGCGGAATTTAAACGGACAGTGATAAATGTTTATAAGTTCAATCAGAATGAAGTCTTTGTGCCTCCTATATAAAATATAGAAGTGTTCAGATACACTTCCTTGTTAACAGAATAAAGAAGTACTATGATGATGCACATATTGTGAATGAAATGCAACAAAATATTCCCAGCCCCCATTAATGTCCCTAGAGTGCCACTCTTATTCACATTAAACTATTAAATACTACGCTTTGAGGTTCTGAAATTTTAGTTTAGTTTACAAAAATCCTCTTTATTATGTATATTGGTTATGACTACTATTTACAAATTGTGGAACCTTTAGGCCAGTAAGCATAAAGATAAGGTCATGTTCCTTAAATATTATAGTTAATACAATGGGATTGTATATACTTGTTTAATTATTTTGACCAAAAAGTAAACCCATTTAAAATAAATTTTAAATGGGTTTACCTGGGAGAAATAAAAAAGGTTCAAATATATTTCTTTATAGAGGCAGACACTATTAATTGCTTCTCAAAAATGTAAAAGCCATTCTTTTACCCCAAAATTGTTTTTTAAATAACTTTTTACAACCACAGCACAACTCCTATGTACAAGCATTCAATTTCACTACTGAAACTTCACTATCTGCTTCCAAATCTACTCCATAGAGCAAACAAGTCTCTATCTAAATTAAATGAATCATTACTTACCTTTCCAAATGCTTTGGGAGATTGAGAACAGTGTCAGACACACACACCAATTTTTCTTTAGCAGAGCAAAAGGTATCCACTCAATACACTGAAACCAAGACTGGCACAGAACACCTCTAATCCTACACACATATGCCTCATTTCAACCAATCAAAACTCTTCCCTCACTATTTTCAAACCAACACCCTTCCCCCTCTCAGAACTTTCTACCTGTTACCATAGCAACTCCCTCCTAACTGAACTCTCAGGTTTAAAAGTTTATTCTACAATGTTGAAAATTAAGTCAGCAAGGATGTTTGACCTCTCAATACACCAGCTTATCCGGGGCATTATTGCTTTAATTGACTTTTTCTTAACCATTCAAATTGCTTCTTTCACAAAACACAACCATGCACCCTAACTTTTAGTTTTCAACTATCTAAATCCACCAATCATTGCTTGTGATTTAAGAGCAGGGAAACTCCACAATTCATTTTTTGTAAACTCCTACTGTTCCAACTGTCATTTCATTCCCACACTACATCTGACTGCACCAGAACCTTCTCTCACCATGTATTCTGTGTGGATTATTGGACATAGCTATATCCACTGGGCTCAAAGGTATGCAGCTAGCAGAAATGTTCACAACCTTGATTTATCAAATGTGGACATCAAGTGGATTGGCCAGAGAGGACTGAGATGTCACCAATTGATACCATTGGTGAAAACCTTTTTGCATCTGCCAAACCCTGACCTCTTAATAGTGCACTGTGGTGGAAATGACTTGGGCACTTTGACTGGGGTTGGTCTGGAAATGCTTTTAAAGGACACCTTTGATCAATTGATGACACTTTTTCCACAAACTGCCTTGGTATATTCCAATATATGCCAAAGACAGAAATGGAACTGGTCCAACCAATTTTGTCCACAATTTGAGAAAGAACGGAAAGATGTGAATAAATCTGTTTCTGCTTACGTGAGAGACTATGGAATGGGTTCAATATACAACAATAACTTGCGTTACAACATGCAAGACATGTACAGAGGAGATGGTGTGCACTTCTCAGATGAGGGAAATAGAATATTCCTCCTGAATTTAAGACTGTGCATTGGAACCTACTTGTAGGTACTTAAATCAGCCACAGAACCCAAAAGCTCTTTTCAGGGCTACCCTACCTCTGATCACTCATAATGATTTTCTTTTTCTAACTTATTTCACTATTTTTCACCAAAGTACGCTCCCCGGTACGCTACCCGGTACGCTTCCCGGTGCGCGTAGCGGGCGCTCCCACCCGTGGAAAATTTAAAAATGTCTTTTTTGGGGGGACATAAATGGGCCTCCTAACCCCCCCTCAGAAAACCTAGAGTGTCAGGAAGTGTCTACCGTGCCCCCTTCTACCCATTCCCAACGTTGTTTGTCCTCCATCTTGTGTCTCAATTCTACCGAAACACAAAATGGAGGACTCCCGTAACGCTGCCGGTGTGCGTACCGGGGCGCGCACCGGTAAGCGCTCCCTAAAAAAATGTGGGAAAGTAATTTACATTAAAACCACTCGAGACACTTACACCAAATATAGAATAGGCCCTACTACATAGCAGTCCCTACCATTTACCCAAATTTGGTGGTATTCCATTGAGCCATTTGGGCTGTAGCCCTGTCTAAATATCCTGAGGTAAATTACATGACAAAAACACATATGTCAAGTCAAGTCAATTTTATTGTATAAAATTATTAAAAATCATTACAAAATGCATCTAGATCATCATAGGACATAAAACACGTTTTAAAATATTGGCAAATAAAACTGTTTGTCAAGTGGCAAAGTAAGTGTTAAATATTTCAGTTTGGTGGTATAATTCCAAGGTCAGCTTGCTGTAAGAGAGATTGGGCTTTCATCATATAGTTGACCCCCCTGCAGGCCAACATAGGACATGATCCATCTAGCCATCGGATTACGGCTTGCCTACAAGTCCGAATGTTCAATTTGTTAAAAATGTTCTTTAAAAGCCGTCTCCTCAAGACCATAAGTCAGTGGTTCCCAAACTTTTTTGACCTGTGGCTCCCCTGACCTAATCGGCAGTTGGCCGTGGCTCCCCACCATTTTTTTACCGGTGGGTGGGTGGGTGGTGTGTACCTCCTGATATCTTCCTTAAAGTATTTGGGACGTAATGAAGGTATTATATTGGTTGGAATGCATGAATTATTAATCTCATCCACTGGCAATCACTTTGGCTGCATCCCAATCCATCGTTTTTTTCCCCAACAGAGTGCTTGGTCCCAAACCCTTATTTATGCCAGCTGCTGCTTTTGGTACTGAGACCCGCTCTGAGAAAATAGAACATTGAGTTTGGTCTGTCGTAATCAGTATCCCCAGCCTTATCTTTACACTAAAAAGGTCTGTCCTTCCATCTGTGTGCCCATCTATATCCAAACATATTCAACCATTTGCACACCTATCCACCATATATCCTTCCGACCATCATTTCACTCATCCATCGCTCCATCCACCCTTTCACTCATCTAACAATTATTCATCTACCCACCCTTTCACCCATCCATCTGTACAATCATCCATGCATCCACTCTTCCACCCAGCCATCCATTCACTTACTCATCCATCCACCCATTCACCCTTTCAGTCATTCATCCTCCCTTTCTCTCTCCATCCCCCTTTCACTTATCCATCCATCTACCCACCCATTTACACATCCATTCATGAATCCATCCATTGATCCTATTACTCATCCATTCATTGACTCATCCAACCATCCGTTCACTCATCCAGCTATCCGTTCTCTCATCCATCCACCCTTTCACTTCACTCATCTATCCATCCTTTTGTCCATCTACCCTCTTTCACTAACTCATCAATCCTTACATCCACCCTTTCACTCGTCCATCCATTCACCATTTCACTTATCAATTCATCCATCCACCCATTCACTTGCCCATCATCTACCCTTTCATTCATCCACCCATCCATCCTTTCACACACCCATCCACCAATTCACTCACCCATTAGCTGCCCTTTCACTCATCCATCCATCCTTTCACACACCCATCCACACTTTTACCCATCCATCTACCCTTCCACCCATACATCTACCCTTCCACCCATACATCCATCTATTTACCTTTTCTTTCATCCATACTTCCATTCATTCACTCATCCATTCATCCTTTCTTTCTTTATCTATCCATTCCCCCTTTCATTCATGCATTCATCCTTTCAGTAATCCATCCAGTCATTCAGACATTTCTTCACTTATTTACTCACCCACCTTTTCACATTATGAGCGGAGCCTTTGTTTGCAGAGTTGCAGGCAGAAGAGTCCCATTAAGAATGAACTACAGCGAGGGGTGGGCTGGTGGAGAGTTCCCTATGCCTCTGCACATAGGCAGACTGAAAACGTAGAAGTCATGCATGATGCACAGTGCCAGGATGTGAGGTTACTGTAACATGGTGTTGTTTCCAGGGCTTTATGCGGTGTAAAAAGCTGGGGAGTCTCTTCAAAGGGGGTGTTTGATGTAATTAAGAGCACAGCTTAAAACACCTAGGCTAAAAATCTGCGCTTAGCATAGTGTTCCGCCTCATTGGTATTATGTTGTCTCTGTCATTGCATCCAGATATATAATACAGCAAGTATCATTACACCTCAACAAGCCAGGACTATTGGCTTTGTCAATGGTTGCTAGTTCCTTAAAAAAAAAAAAAGGAGCAACCATGGCTTTGTTGAATACAATATTAAAAATACTTCAGTTCTAAAATGACAGGACAGTGAGAGAACGATAACCTGTTCTTTTAAACTTATGGCTTCTTTGAATAAAGTGTTTTCTAACGTTGCAGCGTGGGCGTTTTACTTTTTATCGAACAGAATGCCATGCTGTACACTGAGGCAGGAGGAGGCCGCCACATGGTGTCACACCACCAGACTCCCCCTTTGTCATTCAGTAAGTGGCAATCAGCAGCATACTGAATGACAATGGGCGGGAGGTGCTGCTCTCGTGCTCCTAGAGGTGTGCGAGGCGCCTCCAGCAACAGGGGTGAGGCCTCTCACAGGGAGCAGCGCTGCTCCCTGTGAGAGGACAAAATTACAGATAAAAGGCCCATCACCATAGTGTGCGCGGCGCCCCTGGCACCTCATTACGGCGCACCAGGGCTCCGCGGCGCACAGTTTGGGAACCACAGCCTTAAGTGCCGGGCACACACATAGTAAGTGCGTTAGAGTTTCATTTCGGTATCCACATAGACGACAATGGGGGTCAGTGTGACAGTTTTTCCAGGCTGGTAGCAAGTCCATTGAGAACTGTAGACCTAGTCGGTGTTTTATATATCTTTGTTTTAACGAACTGTTAAAGTGGCTTTCTAGGTAGGTCTGTGGTTTTATCCCGGAATATAAATTTATCACGGTCCACCCGTGTCGTCTTTTTGCGGTATTTATCTTGTCTTCAAGGTGGATTCCCATTTGACCGCATTGTTTACAATTTTATCAAAAGTGGATCTATCTGGCTTCGTGTCCCATGTTTCTTCAATTCCTATGCAGATTAGGGATTGAGACAGGTAGCCTCCCCAACTGTTTGGAACTTGCTGTTTCTGCTGGGTTTCGATTTCTTTCCAGCACAGGTTGTCCAATGAATTGGCTTCCGACAAGCGTATTTTATGGCAGAGTTTCACAAAGGTTCCCATACTGCGAAACCTCTGATTTAGAAGGCCAAATTCTAGACGAACCTGCGCCGGTGCCGACGATTTTGGAAGGTTTAAAACTGCCTTGTATACTTTTGTTTGTAGGCTGTTTAACAGCCCTGCTTCCTTTCCACACCAGGTGGCCAGTGCGTATGACAAGGATGGTAAGGTTTGAGCTTTTATCACTTTCAGCAGGTGTGTATAATTTGGACAACTTAGTTTCTTTTGTAATTGCCGGTATGCATAGATCAAAGACTGTGTTTTTGCTTTTAGCTCGGTTTTATGTTCTTTGTTCGTTGGCCCTCGCCCCAATTTCAAACCTAAGTATTTGTATGATGTTTCCTCCTTTATTGGCGAACTATTTGCATACCATTTGAATATTTGCTTTTTTGGACCCACGATGTGGACAACTTTAGTTTTATCTTTATTCAGTTCCAAGCATTCGTGCTCCAAATAAGTTGTCAAATTGTTGATCGATCTTTGCAACCCTATCGGTGTTTGGCTCAGAACAACTATATCATCTGCATACTGCAGGAAAGGGATAGGGATTTTTGACATGTGGGGTGGATGGCATTCCCCGATCTCCATGTGGTTGACAATATCTGCCATGTACAGGTTGAATAAACTTGGGGCCAGTACACAGCCTTGTTTTAGGCCCTGCTGTGTTCTTATTTCGGCCGTTACGCTGCTACCGTCTCCAAGTTTTACTCGAGCCCAGGTGTTGCTGTGCAGGACTATAATAGCCTCCAGTAACTTCTTCGGGATACCCCATGATCTTAGTTTTTCCCATAGCCGGGATCTGTTCACTTTGTCAAAGGCTGCTCACAGGTCTATAAAGCAAGCATACAGTCTCGTCCCCCTTTTTGCAGCTTTTTCTTTCAAGAGCGCCAGGGTTATCAAGTTTGTCAGTGTACCCGTCCTTGGCCGGAAACCAGTTTGGAACATTGGTATTATGTTCGTATCTTCCATCCAGTCCTGAAGGAGTGATAATAGGCATGATCCATATAGTTTTGCCTCGACATCCATTAGCGATATCAGCCTGTAATTCCCCGGCTCGTTATGGTCACCTTGTTTAAAAATGGGGTGAATTATGCTCCCATTCCAGGATCTTGGTGGTTTGTTCTGATTGTAGATTGCATTAAAGAGTGGAGTTAAGTATTCTGCCCAAAATTCAGGCGAATATTTAAAGATAGCATTTGGAAGCCCGTTTGGACCCACCGCACCCTCTTTTTTCAGGCGATTTATCTTGTCTTTAAGCTGGTCTGTTGTTACTAGGGTGTCGGTCACGGCATTCACTAGTTTTTCTGATTTGATAAACTGTGAGTTTTCAGGTTTGTTCTCGTTTCCACTACCCAACGATTGCTTCAGCTTGTCTCCTGGTGCATTCACTCCTTTTCCTAGCAAATTTTCTGCATGTTCGCAGTTTCTAGTGCATACTTTGCACTCCTGTTTACAGTGCCTTTTTTCACCTCCCGTCCTGTCGCTGAACATGTTTTCAACATGCTGGGTCCATATACTTTCTCCGATACCTGCCTCCTGTTTTAGGGTATTCCCCCTTGTCAGTTTATTGATAATACCCCAAAATGTTCTGGCATTTTTGTGTTTACTAGCGATTAGTAAGTTAGTCCACATTTCCTCTTGGTACAGTGTTTTTGCGCTACTTAGCATGATCTTATATTTTTTTCGCATAGCTTTCAATTCCGATTTATTTGATTTTTTTCCACTTTTTATCAATAATGCCTGCTTGCGGACTTCTCGTGCAATTTTTCTTTTTTCTTCCCTCAGGGTAGTTGTGTACCAAGGCTTTTTGCCAGTATTGAATCTTATTGAATTTTGATTTGTACGTGGGGGATTTCTTGTTACTGCTTCACATAGGTGTTCCCATGTTTTTACCAGATTTTCTTTTACTTCCGGTGTTAAACTAAGCAGTTCATTTTTGAGTTTGTCCATTGTTGGTTTTATATCCTTTCCTCTCCATTTTAGTTTACGTAGATTGAATTTTTCAGTATACTGGATGACGGTGTTTTGTTTTTCCGTCTTGGTAACCAACATTATCATTTTAGTAATTAGAGGGAAATTGTCACTTTCCACACGTTGCTCCACTGAAAATGCACTCACCGTTGATAACAGGCTGTTGCTCAGTATTGTGAAGTCTATTGTTGACTTTCGGTTACCGCTTAAAAAGGTTATAGGTATACCACTATCCCCGCTGACTTTCTTATTTAGGATAAAAAGGCCCAGTTCTTCAAGAGCTTGCGGTTTTTTGTCATCTTTTGTTAGGTTGCTATTAAAATCCCCTGATATAATCATGGAGTACGTCTCATGAGTGATTTGCATGGCCCTGATCAAGGTTAGTAAAGTAATCAGTTTTTCATTTTTCTCCTTCTTTTCCGGATGAACATAAACGTTAAGCAATAGTAGATTACAAGAACCTGAACCGGCGACCAACTTCTCCGTGAGTTTTATTACTTGTATCCAGTTTACCACAGTGTCTACTTCTTCCGTATGCCATCTGTGTTGTTGGGCGATATACGTTGATAAGCCTCCTCTAGGGTGACCAAAGTTAGAGGGTTTTTCGGCGAGGACGTGAAATTCGATATATCCCGGGATGGAGATTTGGCGCAGGTTCCAGGTTTCTTGTAGCAGTATTAAGTCGTGTTGATCCAAGAAGTTTGCAGTTTCGTGGTCATGACACAAGCTGTTGAAACCATGGACGTTCCAGGAACGGAGGCTGATTGTGTGCGGTTTTGCAGCAATGGATTCCTCTTGATTATCAGCTATTATCCGTGGGCGTAACATGGTGTCTTTTTCTAAATGACGCGTCATGTTATGAGCATTTTTTGCTCAAAGCCGAAGCCACCCAGGTCCAGTCAGTTGCCTGTTCATGGGCGCCTCCTTGAGCCACTGCATTTTCGTGTCTACTTTGTGGTGTATTTTTTTGCGGAGATACCGCACACGCTCCTTTTAAACACGATTTTTGGCTGTTCCCCTCTGCCTTTGACTTTTTACATATGGTTAAAGTTTTTAAAAGTGGAAATGGATATTTTTTCCGATCGTCTCGCCTCAGTGTAATGCCCCAGGCTTCAAATGACTAACTCATTTCAAGTATTCTATCAACCATTTCTTTAGTTGACCAGGTGGTTAAGGACTCTTCCACCTCTGACATATTTTTAGTGCACCTAAATTCTACTGACAGAAGATCTTGAGATTCTATGTCGTTCAATTCTGGGATTTCTCTTAATAGCCTCATTATATTACCTCTATTCAGAAAATCTTGGGGTCCTGATGTCTGGTATTCCGGTATAAATGTCAGTTTGTTATTTGTTTCTGCTTGTAATTGTGAGCTCGTTTTAGCTTGTGTGTCTTCTTCTGGGTTTGTATTTTCTGTTAATTCCCTTTTTATGATTATTCTTCTCCCTTGGCTTAGTGTTTTTATTATTAGATCTTCGTATGGACCGTCTATTCTTTTCAGATAGGTGATTGGTTCATTAATCCTGTCCGTATTTTTATTGATTTTCGAGTTTTGTGGTATGTGTGTGCACCTTGTTTGTTTGTTTGTTTGATGAATACTGCAGGTTCGTCCATCTTCGTTTAAATTTATTTTTATTGGTGTTCTTTTATTTACCTTTTCATCTGCTCTTTTTATGGATTGACTTTGATTTATCTGTTGTATTTTGTTCGGTATCCACGAAGATTGGGCCATTTTGGTGCCTTGATTCCTGGTTTGTTGATTTGACCTGGAGTGATTGCGTTTCGTCTGTCTGGTGGATCATTACTATCTGATTTACACTGACTTCTTTAGTTAAGACCATTTCATCAGACTCATCTTGCTTCTTGTCTTTATCCTGTGTTCCCGGGGGTTTTTTTTGTTTCTTTATCTGACTTTTCAGTTGTGTAATCCCTTGTATCTGGTTTGGTTTTGAGGAGGTTTGGAGGGGTGAGGATTCTATACTCAGGCTGGTCCCATTCACAGCATTTAATTGGTTTGATTGGACCGGGGGCGTGTTGATATGTTTTGAGACAATTACTTCAGGTGCTGGTTTCTCTTTCCTATTAGCGGTGTGATGAAAGATGGGATAGGTATGAGTATCTGTTGAAGGCTGGAATTTAAGTTGAACCCTCACTTTCCTTGCGCGCTTCCTTTGTCTTTTTGTTAACTTGGCTTTAGTCTGGGTTATTGCGTGTTGTGCTTCCTCTTTTTGACCTGGTTCGTAGTCAGGTTTTTCTTTACACTGCTTGCTTATTTCTTCCTCTACATAGCTGTTTTGGGTGGAATCTCTTACTATGTGTTGGCTTCCAATTTCCACATCTGATTTTATTATCTCAGTATTGCTCATAGTTTTGGTGTTATGTTTTGTATCGATTGATGACTGGACCGCCCTTAGTATGTCATTTAATATTAATGGTAAATTTGACATATTATCCACTAATTTGCCACAAACACAGCTTGGCTGGATAATCTCTGTACAAAGTCCCTTATCAGCCCTCCCTTGAAGCAGGGTTGCCATGTGGTCCAGCCTGATGTTTATGCCAGAGATATGGCTCGCTATGAGATTTATTAAGTCGTTTTGAACGTCCATTTTATCCGACTGGAAGTTCAGTGCTTTGATTGCCTGGTCTAAGGTGTTTAATAGTGTTTTACTCCATGGGGACTTGTCTTCTTCTTTGGGCGATGTTTCCTGGACATTTAAATCTTCGTCTGTCCTGCTCATTGAAGATATCGTGATAGGAGATTCCTGGTTTAAGATGTTGTTGGTCCATCCTATATTTTTGTTTTGGTCTTTGTCCCGTTCGTGGGAGTCGACACTTGGGTGCAAAGGTGTAGATTCCAGTCTTCCGTTACACCCTGGTCCGTTTTTCACATGTTCTTGTGATCTGTAGATGTCATGTGGATCTTGGCTGGGCTTTATATGTACTTGTAACTGGGATTGGGTGATTTTTTCCATTCCTGTTTGTATGTCCAAGCTTATGTCGTCAGGTAGGGAGAAGGAAGTTGGCCATGAGTCTTCCTGTGCGGCAATTTGACCCGCCACCGATTTATTCCTTGGTATTACTTCTTCCACCTTGCCCTTGTCCATGGACTTTATTTCCTTATCACTTTCATGAGATTGGGAGGCATTTTTATTTATTTGGGCTATTGCCACAATGAGATTGCCGCAGACAATGTTGCTTTTTTGCTTGTCTGGAGACTGAGAGATTTGTTTCTTGTCAGATGAATTGTTAATTGGACAACTCTCACTGTGAGTGTCCTGTGAATCCTTATCCTTCTCCTTTATACTATTTAGTTGGAGTTGCACATTCTCCTTTACACATGGTGCCGGTGTGATTGGGCTTGATTGGAGGGCTTGTTCCTGCGTTCGCCCGTAAATTGACGTCATGAGGTCCTTTGGAGAAAAGAATTTTTGAATCCCAATATTACGTTGTTTTGAGCTAGGGGTTGATAGCTCAGGTGCCGACACTAGTCTCTCTCTTTGTTGTGCCATTCTCTTCCTTTTTTTACTTGACTTATTTGAGCCCTGGTTCCGGTCTTCTTCGTCTTTTCTTGATCTTGCACTTATATTGAGACGCAGTTTTCCAGATCTCATTCTTTAGATCTATTAAATAGTAAACCTGGCAGACTGGTACCTTGGTGACTTGGTATCCTGGTGTCTGTTGTGCCACCTCTACCACTACACCTCCAAGTCCCACTCCACCTGCACTCCCCCACCTCCCAAGCCTATCTACCCCTCTAATAGGAATAGCTGCCGTCAGGGAGGATAGCGAGGTGCGGTTACGATTTTGCGGAGTCTAGCGAGGTGTATCGTGCAAGGTGTGGTAGCTGCTGGCTTTAAAAGACACTTTGGAAAGACAGTTTTACCAGGTATTTGGTAAGGTCAAGTGGAGCCCTGTGTCTGGAGTTAGTTTGCCAATATTGTATCAGGACTCAGTCAGGACTCTGTCAAAGGTCTGCCTTGAATGATAAGGAATGTCAGTAGAATATTGCCATTAATTTGGTTTGATGATGCTTGGTATGGCAATTATCTCCCCCGTCCCCCCTTCCTCATTTGTTACAGGCAGGCTACACCGCCGTGGCCCCCTCCGTTGTGGGGGAGCTGGAGGACTGGGGGCAGAAGCGAGAGTGTTCCAATGATGTGCCTCTCGTGATCGTCGTCTTTTCGTATATGGCGTTTTCTGAATCCAACTCCAGCTCGTGAGCTCCCTCCAGTGACCAGCAACGGAACTTGCAAGGATTCGCAATCAATTAGCTTCAGTTGTATTTGGAGCTGGCACAGTGGAACAGAGGGTCAGGTGGGTTGAATGCTGCCACTGCAGCCACTGGAGGGGCCTGGGGGGGTCCTGGGGGGCAGCCAGGTAGAGATACCGTGCTAATACCTGATTTTCACTTTCATTAAAATAGCCCGCTCCCAGCCACTCACAACCCTCTCTCCCCACCACTCCTTGCTGCTTGCGGTGAGGAGACGTGATCCTGACGTTCTCCTGCCTGAGTTAACCACCGCCGCGGCACAGAGTGACACAGAATGTCACGAGAAATCCACGGGCTTACCGCTGCTGAAGAAGGTAGCCCAGCCCCTGGCTCACCGGCTCACCGGATTGCGGTCGATGTGCAGCGGTTTCGGACAGGCTACTGCGGGCGGGCTTCAATCAGCAGCTACAGCAGCTTTCTGCAGGCTCGTCTCAGCTCAGCAGAGTATTCAGCGGGGTTTTCGGCAGCCGTTTAGGAGCTTGGCCGTCAGCCGCTCGCCGCACCTCGAACCCAGCTTCTCCTTGCTCTCTTGCTCTCTGTTCTCCGTAAAACACGGACTGGATCGGCTCTGCTCCAAACTGGATTGGCTCAATTCAAAAACACATATGAAACTGTTTGAATTTTCAACCAATTAAAATGTTACTTACATTTTGTACTTTTTTTGCTGACATTTGATTGGTTAAGTACATGAATATATATGAAAAATGAGAGGGAAACACAGCCATTTTGACTAATACTACCTAAGGTATATTTGGAAAGAATTTTGACAGAAAACTTCAACTACTTTGAAAAAGGTAAGTTGTTAATTTGAAAGGAGAACTATGTTATGCACTTTAAGTTAATTTGGGAAAACATTTTCTGATAGTTATATACTGTCCCTCTGTAAGAGCTAGAGATTGAGATAGACTTCTCTGTTATTATTATGAATTGAGTTAGGCTTCTCTGGTATAATTATGAATTTACTTAGGCTTCATCACAAGAACTTTTTAATAGTTCTACTTCCTGCCTGAAACCATACACTGCCCAAAGATAACTTCCCTGTTAAAAACTCAAAAGTACCTGTCTGAACTTAAACCCAACAGTGCCCTAACTACTGATATATATTTATTTTTTATGCAATTTACAGCAAAAAAATGGAAGGAGAAAAACAATCAACTGTTATTTCTTTTGAAGTAAAGGTGGAAAATCCAGAAGAACAAAAAGATGAATTTAATTTCATGGATGACTCTTTCGACCAACAGTTACTAGAATCTTTGGAACAAATAGAATCATGTACTAATGAGTATGAGGAAATTCCGGACGATATTATGTTAGAAGTTTTATTAAATTTTGAAAAAGAATCAGAAGAATAAATGTATATTTAATAATTAAAAATTGTTTGAGACATTATTCATTTTAATATGTATTTCATGAAGTAGTACCAAAATGTTAATATTATAAAATGAGACTTATAGTATACTGTGCAACTTTTTTGTGTTACATAGTAAGTTTACTCATAGTTACTACCTTTCTCCCACTATATTATCTCCAATGTGTATTTTACATCTCTTTTTCATCATAAGGGAACAGGATAGATTACCCATGATCCCCTAGGACTTCTCAGGGATTGCTTACAATATCTGTTTCTGCTTTCCTGACAGACTATGGTATGAATTCCATATGTCACAATAACTTCTATAACAACATGCAAGATATCTACAGAGGAGAAGGTGTACATTAAATTTAAGACTCTGCATTGGCACCAACATGTAGGTACTTAAATAAAAAAATGTTAAAAAACAAAAAGAAATATTTTTTAAAACAGCTACTTCTTTTAAAAATCTGTCATTCTTTTTCCCCATGGTACTCTCCCCGGTGCGCTCACCGGTGCGCGTACCGGGTGCTCCCCCCACGAAAATCGAGTTGGTTTTTTTTGCCCCGCGGGGCCCTTTTATGGCCCCCACATCAAACCTAGCGGGTCAGGGGGGTCTACCCTGCCCCCTTATGGTCATTTACCCCTTTGTTTTTGCCACCTCTTGTGTCTCGATCCTACCGAGACACAAGATGGCGGCCGCTCCGGACTGTTTCGAATGTTTACAGACACCCGAGAGCCAATCAGCTTTTCGTGCGTAAGTCGCGTAGCGCGCCCGGTGCGCTCCCCGGTGCGCTCCCCGGTGCGCGTACCGGGGCGCGCCTATAGATATATATTTTTTTGAACCTAACTTACTCAAAATCCACTGGAGCACATATCGTGAGACATAGCAAAGGCACATCGGGCTACCAGTCCCTACAATTTTGCCAAGTTTGGTGGAAATCCATTCTGCCGTTCGGGCTAAATGTGAGTTCGACCGCCCTATGGAAATTAACATGGAGAAAACACGTTTTGGGACCCCACTTTTATCTCGGCCCCCGCTTGACGAATCCCCCCACATTTTCAGGGAAGGAGCGGGCCACCTTCTTTGAGAAATTCGCGAAGATTCGTCCACCGGCGCCAAAGTTATTCCCAATAGAATGTTGCGGATTTCCTATGGAAAGTAGATCCTAACTATAACTACCTACTGGCGACCGCCAGTAGGTAATATATATATATATATATATATATATATATTACCTACTGGCAATAGCCAGTAGGTATATATAGTTAGGATTAATTCCCTATGGGATTTCTGAAAATTCTATGTCTAATAACTTTGGCGTTTGTGGACGGAATCGGCTGAAATTTTCAGGAAAATGGCACATTTTGTTTTTGAGCAGCCCCTGAAAATTTGGTAGAGTTTCGTCAAGGGGGGGCTGAGAAAAAAGGGGGGTCCCAAAACGCGTTTTTCCCATTCATTTTTCCATAGGGCGGTTGGACTCACTTTTAGCTCGAACGGCTGAATGGATTTGCACGAAACTTGGCAAAATTGTAGGGACTGTTAGCCCGATGTGCCTTTGCTAGGTCTCAATATATGTGCTCCAGTAGTTTTTGAGAAATTAACGTTCAAACCAAGATATATATCTGTAACAGCGCTCTGGGCAGCGATCCGGTTCGCTTACTTTTCGCGAAACGGAACTTTGCGCGCAGAAAGCTGATTGGCTCTCCGGTGTCTGTCAACATTCTAAACAGTCCGGAGCGGCCGCCATCTTATCTCTCGGTAGGATCGAGAGAGAAGAGGTGAAAAACGAAGGGGGAATTTATTGAAAGGGTGCAAGGTATACCCCTCTTGACCCCCTAGGATTGTTGTTGGGGTTATTAAAGGGTCCCGTGGGGAAAATAAAAAAAAAAAGATTTTTCACGGTAGAAGCGTTTCCCGGGCCGCGAACTGGGCCGCAAACTGGTAGCGAAACGGGAATTCGCCATTTTGTACTTCGTTTTAATTGTTTAGAGACAAAAATTATCGCCGCACATCGGCCACAATGCATGAATATCGTTGAAAAGTCAGCGATATTCATGCATTATCCAGCAAATGCTCTTAGCCATGTTATCCACCTTCCATTGGATAACAGAAAGCTGATTGGCTCTCCGGTGTCTGTCAACATTCTAAATAGTCCGGAGCGGCCGCCATCTTATCTCTCGGTAGGATCGAGAGAGAAGAAGAGGTGAAAAACGAAGGGGGAATTTATTGAAAGGGGGCAAGGTATACCCCTCTTGACCCCCTAGGAATGTTGTTGGGGTTATTAAAGGGTCCCGTGGGGAAAATAAAAAAAAATATATTTTTCACGGTAGAAGCGCTTCACGGGCCGCGAACTGGGCCGCAAACTGGTAGCGAAACGGGAATTCGCCATTTTGTGCTTCGTTTTAATTGTTTAGAGACAAAAATTATCGCCGCACATCGGCCACAATGCATGAATATCGCTGAAAAGTCAGCGATATTCATGCATTATCCAGCAAATGCTCTTAGCCATGTTATCCACCTTCCATTGGATAACAGAAAGCTGATTGGCTCTCCGGTGTCTGTCAACATTCTAAATAGTCCGGAGCGGCCGCCATCTTATCTCTCGGTAGGATCGAGAGAGAAGAAGAGGTGAAAAACGAAGGGGGAATTTATTGAAAGGGGGCAAGGTATACCCCTCTTGACCCCTAGGAATGTTGTTGGGGTTATTAAAGGGTCCCGTGGGGAAAATAAAAAAAAAATTATTTTTCACGGTAGAAGCGCTTCACGGGCCGCGAACTGGGCCGCAAACTGGTAGCGAAACGGGAATTCGCCATTTTGTGCTTCGTTTTAATTGTTTAGAGACAAAAATTATCGCCGCACATCGGCCACAATGCATGAATATCGCTGAAAAGTCAGCGATATTCATGCATTATCCAGCAAATGCTCTTAGCCATGTTATCCACCTTCCATTGGATAACATGGCTAAAAACCGCTCTGTGCGTGAGCTTTTTTTTTTTTTGCTGCGTGACGTTTGTTAACGTTCGATTCGATGGAAATCAGGAAGTGTTGAACACCATTTTGTCACTGCGAGTAAATATTTTGTTATAAATGAATCCTTATTGATAAACATTGTCTGCGCCATCTTGCGTTTTTGTCCAATGCCACAATTTTGTCGTGCACAGCAGCCATTTTAGATGCCTTGACCAGGGCCACTCTCTGCACGCCGTCGATTCTCAGCATGGCTCCCCACCCTCGCACGCATCTCCCCCACGCAATGGTCACCCCCGCTCTCTCTCTCATGCATGGGCCATATACTTCCCCCATCTGCGCTGCTCTTCTCTGAGAATCACACCCTGTGCCCGTTCGACACCTCCCTTTCACCCTATTCACTACCGCACCCTCTGACACTTCTCTTCCTCTGTGTCCGATTGTCCAGGCCGGACCTAGGCTATCACCTAGCCCTGCGGATGTAGTGTATGGCTCCAGCTGTAGAGTATCCAGACATGCCAACCCTCCCGATTCAGGTGTGAGACTACTGATTTCAGTGCTAGTCTTTCGTTTCCCGATTCCTGCAAGGAAAAACCCGGGGGCATATTTCCAACAACTAGCGGTAATTTTTGTCTCTAACTTGTTTAGAGACAATAATTATCGCCGCACTTCGGCGAATTTTATCGCACATAAACCTTGCTATTAGCAAGGTTTATCGCAAATGCGATAAAAAACGGCCGCAATGCATGAATATCGCTGAAAAGTCAGCGATATTCATGCATTAGTCAGCAAATGCTCTTAGCCATGTTATCCACTTCCCATTGAACAAGCGCATGGTCTTTTAAAGATTTGTGAAGTACTCGGGGCGGCGGTGTGTGTGTGTCCTCTTTCAGGAGCGGGCGGGGGGCACTGGCAGCAATTTGCAGGCCAGGCAGTGTTCAACACGTGCATCACCCTTTCTCTGCCTGCTATTGCGCTCCATGCTTCGGAAAGGTAAGAAAAAGAACGTGCATTTGAGTTTGAAATGTCCGATCTTGTAGCAGTACACTTGCAAAGCCCACACATGACAATAACCCGATTCAAGGCCCCATTCACCCGATTTTTTAAAAAAATATAGTACTCCAAGACAGTTACATTTTAAAACTTTATTAATATTTAAATATAACGAACGCAACAAAAACTGTAAATATATTTAACCATTTTTTGAAATTAACCAGAACTATAACGATAACAACAACAACAACAATAATATAACTTTTATGCCTAAATTACGCAAACATTTAGCTAATCTGCTAAAGGGGGGAGTCGCCATTTCTTTACAATAATCAATAATGAAAAATCCACATCAATAGTGTTGCCCGTTTTGTCGATGCAGCACTATAGTGCAATATACACAGCACCTGGGGTGTCAAGAGTGAACAGGTGTTTCTTTGTTCCTTAAGATGTTATCTCCGAGAATGCTGATGCATTGGTGTCTGTACACTTCTTTGTCAATTCTGTCAAGATGATAACTGCTTTATAAACAGACGATATCTTTGTTTCATCATTAGTGTTAAGTGTGTCTGAAACTACAGTGCCCTTCTGTTTTTTTTTTCTTCAGGCTCTACAGAGTTTTGTGTGTTGTTCTTTTGAGCGACAATTATTCCAGAGGTTTCAGGTTCACTTGTTTTGTTCTGCAATGAGTTAACAGCTTTAGAGAGTTCATGTTTATTTGCTATGTCCTGCTGTTCGTGAACTGCTTCAGAGACGTCAGCCTCATTTTTTATGTTTCAGTAGATCCTGGACCTGCCCGGCCGCGCCCAAAATGGCGCCGGTGTAAATGGGACTCGTAACTGCTTGTTCTGTACTGGTTGCCCAACTTTGATATCACGAGATACATATGCAGTTTTGAAGCACATGGCGGAGGCTTGTCTGCTGTAGTGGGGCGCCCCTTTATCGTTTCAGTCGCCATTCCGCCCGCTTTTGCTACACTGTGCCTCATCCGCCATTCAGCTGTTTACCGCCCGCTCTTACGGCTACAGCGTCTCGCTCACCATGTAGTTGAGTTGCTCCCACTCTTGCGGTGCAGCGGTAGGCGGCTTCCACAGGACTCTTAAAATGGCGGCCGGCTCTTCGGATTTGGGCCTGGTCCAGTAAAATGGCCCTGGGACACCTTGGAACTCGGACGCTTGTCTGCCAGGGCTTGGGTTCCATTCTCGAAAGCGTCCCCTCAGCCTTGAAGATTGTACAAAAGTCTTGGGCGCCCTCGACTCCCGCAGGCTTCCGGTGGGGAGCGGCTGCCATGATTGCTTGCGGAATGGCCACGACGGAGCTACGAGATGGTGGTGCTCTCATGGTGACGCCAGCTTCAGTCTGAAACATCCAGAAACAAGGTGGGGCTTTCATCGTTTGGGAAAAAAAAAGTTTTAATCCAATGAAAAGTGTTATTTTTAGGTCACATGACCTAGTCTTACATAATTAGGAAAAGAAAAGTAAAATGAACCAATGAAAAGTTTTATTAACAAGTCACATGACCTGTTATGCTTACGTTACGCGCTGCGCGGCGCGCTCTGGATCGTTTCCGGGAAGCTGCGCCTTGCGCACCGGAGCACATCCGGGTGCGCTAACGCGTCGCATCATATGACGCATTACGCGACAATGCAGGTGCAGAATATAGTCAAAATGTCTCCACCAACCAGCGGTCGGAATTCCACCGCTTTCAGCAGTCCAAAAAGTTCGGTCAAATCTTAAGAGCGGGAGCAACTCAACTACATGGTGAGCGAGACGTTGTAGTCGCAAGAGCGAGCGGTAAACAGCTGAATGGCGGAAGAGGCACAGAGTACCAAAAGCGGGCGGAATGGCAACTAAAACGGTAAAGGGGCGCCCTACGACAGCGTGTCTTCAGGTGAAACGGATTGTGGGACAAGGTCCAGAATGAAAGATTCTTCAAAAGGGAAAAAATTCCGCCGGACCCTGGGAGCCGGCCACCTATGCCGGGGGCGATCTCAGGCCTCACCAGGGCAACACGACTTGGGGAGGGGGCAGGAGCCAAGCGCCCCCTCTCAGTCCGCGCCATCTCACCGCTCCTCGGGAGCCTCCGTCAAGCGGTTTAGGGAGGCACCGTATCACATTGTTTTCCAATGCAGTCAGGTCCACAAATGGACCCCACTACTTTGAATAGTGAAGCTGCAGCAGGTGCAAATAAGGTTTAAACAGTGTTACAAGAACTGCTTAGAACTCTGAAGTATGGCACTCAATAACCAGGACTTATGCCATTTATGTAAGGCAGTGACATGGAAGCAACTCAGGGACAAAAAGCATGAACGAACATTCACGTATGAAAATCTTATTTGGAGAAGGGGTAGAATCCAAACGCCCCCTGCCAGTTCGCGCCACTACACTGTATGTGGAAAATCTGAAGCCATCATTCTACAAACTCTCAACGCTTGTTATCAGTGCATGACTTTCATGCTCGATCGATTGAGCTAGCCGGATCGGGCAATAAAAAGTATAAAATAGTTATGTAAATAGTTATTTAATAAAATGTTTTATTCTGTTTCTTTGGTGGTGTGTTGTGTATATTTATAATATTTGCATAGGGTTTGCCGTTATTTTGGGCGGTGTGGGTGGCGGAGTCGAGCTGTTTTGCAGCCCTCATGGTGTGGAGCTCAATTCATTTCACTATTTTCGTATTTCTCATGAAGGGTTATTCCTAATGTTTGTATTTTACCGAGGTTAAAAAGAGATCGAATTAGTGGTCTACTGATTTTGCTCGATTACTTTTATTTTTTTTGCACGATTTTTCACTATCTGCAAAGACTAAACAGAGTATTGCGACTTTGTGCTTGTTTGTAAATAGAGAATGATCCAAAGAGAACCAATTGTAAAACAGTAAATGCTTGGATAATAATCAATCAAATGGAGAGACAAGCAGGTACGACGGATTACAACAGGGGTAAAGGTCTGCGTTAACTACCCTTCACTATCTGCAAGGAGAGAGTACTACTAAGAGAAAAGAGGGGAGGGGGGGGGCAGCGTTCAAAGCACATCAGCGTGCATAAACACGAAAACGTTTTTACCTATCACGTACTTGACATTTGACAGCTTTTGATGTTTGCTATTAAAAAACCATTGAAATTCACAGAAAAAACCATAGGTTATACTCCATATATAGTTAGGAATTTGCATTTACAAAACCTTGAAAATTCAATGAAAAAACCATTGGTTTTAGGCCATATATAGTTAGGGATTTGCATTTACAAAACCTTATTTTACTCACACAAAACCATTGAAATTCCATATATAGTTATAAGCGCTAACTATATATCGCGCACCCGCAATCCACTGCTGATGATGTCACATATTACATCATTCATGACATGGTTAGTGACATCACTGATGACATCACTGATGACATCTCAAATGACATCACTGATGACATCACTGAAAACATCTCATTTGACATGACTGATAACATCACTGATGATATCATTCATGTGATAATACGATGAACCTCTTCAGACTCTAATATAACCTTAGATACAATCAGTGTAAACAGACACTCACAGACTGTCACTCATCCATGGAGTTACTCACACACCTAGTCAGTCATGCAAAGAATCAATCACACCTCCATTTCCTCAACTATACAGTTATACAAACTTTACTTATTCAAACATATACTAACACATATTTACTCTATTATACAATCCCTGATACAAGTTCACAATGATCCATACAGCCACTCACACATTCACTGGCTCTTATGCACAGTTATTTATATATGTCAACTCTCACATGTACTGTGTTTTACATATGTACTTACTTTGACATGTAGCACTGAGATATCCATTCACTCACCAATACACTCATGCACACAGTCAACCGCCCATACAGCTGTTTCCACATGCACTTTTGAAACCATACATCGAGTGAATCAATTGCTCACACATCTATGCACAGAGTCACACACCTCCCAGCCACCCACACACACACTCAGTATCCCATACAAATACTTGGGCAACCAATCAATAACCCATATAGTTACTCATATAGCTACTTATCAACACATGCAACAGTTTACAGAACAACCGACATAATGATGCACAAATTAAGACAGTTTAGTCACTAACCCATGCACTCAGTGAGACACATTTAATCACTCACTCATACAGTCAGTCATGCACCTACTAAATCCTTCATCCAGACACTTATATATCCACTCATTCTTCAATATGTAAGAGATATTTTAACTTTACAGAAACATACAGTCACTGGATGTTGTCATCAGTGATGTCATCAGTGATGTCATTTGAGATGTCATCAGTGATGTCATCAGTGATGTCACTAACCATGTCATGAATGATGTAATATGTGACATCATCAGCAGTGGATTGCGGGTGCGCGATATATAGTTAGCGCTTATAACTATATATGGAATTTCAATGGTTTTGTGTGAGTAAAATAAGGTTTTGTAAATGCAAATCCCTAACTATATATGGCCTAAAACCAATGGTTTTTTCATTGAATATATATATATATATATATATATATATATATATATATATATTCACAGAAAAAACCATAGGTTATACTCCATATATAGTTAGGAATTTGCATTTACAAAACCATGAAAATTCAATGAAAAAACCATTGGTTTTAGGCCATATATAGTTAGGGATTTGCATTTACAAAACCTTATTTTACTCGCATAAAACCATTGAAATTCCATATATAGTTAGAAGCGCTAACTATATATCGCGCACCCGCAATCCACTGCTGATGATGTCACATATTACATCATTCATGACATGGTTAGTGACATCACTGATGACATCACTGATGACATCTCAAATGACATCACTGATGACATCACTGATTACAACATCCAGTGACTGTATGTTTCTGTAAAGTTAAAATATGTTTTACATATTGAAGAATGAGTGGATATATAAGTGTCTGGATGAAGGATTTACTAGGTGCATGACTGAGTGATTGAGTGAGTGATTAAATGTGTCTCACTGAGTGCATGGGTTAGTGACTAACCTGTTTTAATTTGTGCATCATTATATCTGTTGTTCTACAAACTGCTGCATATGTTGATCAGTAGCTATATGAGTAACTGTATGGGTTATTGATTGGTTGTCCAAGTATTTGTATGGGAAACTGAGTGTGTGTGTATGGGTGGCTGGGAGGTGTGTGACTCTGTACATAGATGTGTGAGTAGTTGATTCACTATATGTATAGATTCAAAAGTGCATGTGGAAACAGCTGTATGGGCGGTTGACTGTGTATGAGTGTATTAGTGAGTGAATGGATATCTCAGTGCTACATGTCAAATTAAGTACATATGTAAAACACAGTACATGTGAGAGTTGACATCTATAAATAACTGTGCATAAGAGCCAGTGAATGTGTGAGTGGCTGTATGGATCATTGTGAACATGTATCAGAGATTGTATAAGAGAGTAAAGTAAATATGTGTTAGTATATGTTTGAATAAGTAAGGTGTGTATAACTGTATAGTTGAGAAAATGGAGGTGTGATTGATTTTTGGCATAACTGACTAGGTGTGTGAGTAACTCCATGGATGAGTGACAGTCTGTGACTGTCTGTTTACACTGATTGCATCTAAGGTTATATTAGAGTCTGAAGAGGTTCATGGTATTATCACATGAATGATATCATCAGTGATGTGATCAGTCATGTCAAATGAGATGTTATCAGTGATGTCATCAGTGATGTCATTTGAGATGTCATCAGTGATGTCATCAGTGATGTCACTAACCATGTCATGAATGATGTAATATGTGACATCATCAGCAGTGGATTGCGGGTGCGCGATATATAGTTAGCGCTTCTAACTATATATGGAATTTCAATGGTTTTATGCGAGTAAAATAAGGTTTTGTAAATGCAAATCCCTAACTATATATGGCCTAAAACCAATGGTTTTTTCATTGAATTTTCATGGTTTTGTAAATGCAAATTCCTAACTATATATGGAGTATAACCTATGGTTTTTTCTGTGAATTTCGATGGTTTTTTAATAGCAAACATCAAAAGCTGTCAAATGTCAAGTACGTGATAGGTAAAAACGTTTTCGTGTTTATGCACGCTGATGTGCTTTGAACGCTGCCCCCCCTCCCCACTCCCCTCTTTTCTCTTAGTAGTACTCTCTCTTTGCAGATAGTGAACGGTAGTTAACGCAGACCTTTACCCCTGTTGTAATCCGTCATACCTGCTTGTCTCTCCATTTGATTGATTATTATCCAAGCATTTACTGTTTTACAATTGGTTCTCTTTGGATCATTCTCTATTTACAAACAAGCACAAAGTCGCAATACTCTGTTTAGTCTTTGCAGATAGTGAAAAATCGTGTAAAAAAATAAAAGTAATCGAGCAAAATCAGTAGACCACTAATTCGATCTCTTTTTAACCTCGGTAAAATACAAACATTAGGAATAACCCTTCATGAGAAATACGAAAATAGTGAAATGAATTGAGCTCCACACCATGAGGGCTGCAAAACAGCTCGACTCCGCCACCCACACCGCCCAAAATAACGGCAAACCCTATGCAAATATTATAAATATACACAACACACCACCAAAGAAACAGAATAAAACATTTTATTAAATAACTATTTACATAACTATTTTATACTTTTTATTGCCCGATCCGGCTACCTCAATCGATCGAGCATGAAACTCATGCACTGATAACAAGCGTTGAGAGTTTGTAGAATGATGGCTTCAGATTTTCCACATACGGTGTAGTGGCGCGAACTGGCAGGGGGCGTTTGGATTCTACCCCTTCTCCAAATAAGATTTTCATACGTAAATGTTCGTTCATGCTTTTTGTCCCTGAGTTGCTTCCATGTCACTGCCTTACATAAATGGCATAAGTCTTGGTTATTGAGTGCCATACTTCAGAATTCTAAGCAGTTCTTGTAACACTGTTTAAACCTTATTTGCACCTGCTGCAGCTTCACTATTCAAAGTAAGTGGGGTCCATTTGTGGACCTGACTGCATTGGAAAACAATGTGATACGGTGCCTCCCTTAACCGCTTGACGGAGGCCCCCGAGGGGCGGTGAGATGGCGCGGACTGAGAGGGGGCGCTTGGCTCCTGCCCCCTCCCCAAGTTGTGTTGCCCTGGTGAGGCCTGAGATCGCCCCCGGCATAGGCGGCCGGCTCCCGGGGTCCGGCGGAATTTTTTCCCTTTCGAAGAATCTTTCATTCTGGACCTTGTCCCACAATCCGTTTCACCTGAAGACACGTTGTCGCAGGGCGCCCCTTTACCGTTTTAGTTGCCATTCCGCCCGCATTTGGTACTCTGTGCCTCTTCCGCCATTCAGCTGTTTACCGCTCGCTCTTGCGACTACAACGTCACGCTCACCATGTAGTTGAGTTGCTCCCGCTCTTAAGATTTGACGGAACTTTTTGGACTGCTGAAAGCGGTGGAAATCCGACCGCTGGTTGGTGGAGACATTTTGACTATATTCTGCACCTGCATTGTCGCGTAATGCGTCATATGACGCGACGCGTTAGCGCACCCGGAAGTGCTCCGGTGCGCAAGGCGCAGCTTCCCGGAAACGATCCAGAGCGCGCCGCGCAGCGCGTAACGTAAGCATAACAGGTCATGTGACTTGTTAATAAAACTTTTCATTGGTTCATTTTACTTTTCTTTTCCTAATTATGTAAGACTAGGTCATGTGACCTAAAAATAACACTTTTCATTGGATTAAAACATTTTTTTTCCCCAAACGATGAAAGCCCCACCTTGTTTCTGGATGTTTCAGACTGAAGCTGGCGTCACCATGAGAGCACCACCATCTCGTAGCTCCGTCGTGGCCATTCCGCAAGCAATCATGGCAGCCGCTCCCCACCGGAAGCCTGCGGGAGTCGAGGGCCCCCAAGAATTTTGTACAATCTTCAAGGCTGAGGGGACGCTTTCGAGAATGGAACCCAAGCCCTGGCAGACAAGCGTCCGAGTTCCAAGGTGTCCCAGGGCCATTTTACTGGACCAGGCCCAAATCCGAAGAGCCGGCCGCCATTTTAAGAGTCCAGTGGCAGCCGCCTACCGCTGCACCGCAAGAGTGGGAACAACTCAACTACATGGTGAGCGAGACGGTGTAGCCGTAAGAGCGGGCGGTAAACAACTGAATGGCGGATGAGGCACAGTGTAGCAAAAGCGGGCGGAATGGCGACTGAAACGATAAAGGGGCGCCCCACTACAGCAGACAAGCCTCCGCCATGTGCTTCAAAACTGCATATGTATCTCGTGATATCAAGGTTGGGCAACCAGTACAGAACAAGCAGTTACGAGTCCCATTTACACCGGCGCCATTTTGGGCGCGGCCGGGCAGGTCCAGGATCTACTGAAACATAAAAAATGAGGCTGACGTCTCTGAAGCAGTTCACGAACAGCAGGACATAGCAAATAAACATGAACTCTCTAAAGCTGTTAACTCACTGCAGAACAAAACAAGTGAACCTGAAACCTCTGGAATAATTGTCGCTCAAAAGAACAACACACAAAACTCTGTAGAGCCTGAAGAAAAAAAAACAGAAGGGCACTGTAGTTTCAGACACACTTAACACTAATGACGAAACAAAGATATCGTCTGTTTATAAAGCAGTTATCAACTTGACAGAATTGACAAAGAAGTGTACAGACACCAATGCATCAGCATTCTCGGAGATAACATCTTAAGGAACAAAGAAAGACCTGTTCACTCTTGACACCCCAGGTGCTGTGTATATTGCACTATAGTGCTGCATAGAGAAAACGGGCAACCCTATTGATGTGGATTTTTCATTATTGATTATTGTAAAGAAATGGCGACTCCCCCCTTTAGCAGATTAGCTAAATATTTGCGTAATTTAGGCATAAAAGTTATATTATTGTTGTTGTTGTTGTTATCGTTATAGTTCTGGTTAATTTCAAAAAATGGTTAAATATATTTACAGTTTTTGTTGCGTTCGTTATATTTAAATGTTAATAAAGTTTTAAAATGTAACTGTCTTGGAGTACTATATTTTTTTTTTAAATCGGGTGAATGGGGCCTTGAATCGGGTTATTGTCATGTGTGGGCTTTGCAAGTGTACTGCTACAAGATTGGACATTTCAAACTCAAATGCACGTTCTTTTTCTTACCTTTCCGAAGCATGGAGCGCAATAGCAGGCAGAGAAAAGGTGATGCACGTGTTGAACACTGCCTGGCCTGCAAATTGCTGCCAGTGCCCCCCCGCCCGCTCCTGAAAGAGGACACACACACACCGCCGCCCCGAGTACTTCACAAATCTTTAAAACACCATGCGCTTGTTCAATGGGAAGTGGATAACATGGCTAAGAGCATTTGCTGACTAATGCATGAATATCGCTGACTTTTCAGCGATATTCATGCATTGCGGCCGTTTTTTATCGCATTTGCGATAAACCTTGCTAATAGCAAGGTTTATGTGCGATAAAATTCGCCGAAGTGCGGCGATAATTATTGTCTCTAAACAAGTTAGAGACAAAAATTACCGCTAGTTGTTGGAAATATGCCCCCGGGTTTTTCCTTGCAGGAATCGGGAAGCGAAAGACTAGCACTGAAATCAGTAGTCTCACACCTGAATCGGGAGGGTTGGCATGTCTGGATACTATACAGCTGGAGCCATAAACTACATCCGCAGGGCTAGGTGATAGCCTAGGTCCGGCCTGGACAATCGGACACAGAGGAAGAGAAGTGTCAGAGGGTGCGGTAGTGAATAGGGTGAAAGGGAGGTGTCGAACGGGCACAGGGTGTGATTCTCAGAGAAGAGCAGCGCAGATGGGGGAAGTATATGGCCCATGCATGAGAGAGAGAGCGGGGGTGACCATTGCGTGGGGGAGATGCGTGCGAGGGTGGGGAGCCATGCTGAGAATCGACGGCGTGCAGAGAGTGGCCCTGGTCAAGGCATCTAAAATGGCTGCCGTGCACGACAAAATTGTGGCATTGGACAAAAACGCAAGATGGCGCAGACAATGTTTATCAATAAGGATTCATTTATAACAAAATATTTACTCGCAGTGACAAAATGGTGTTCAACACTTCCTGATTTCCATCGAATCGAACGTTAACAAACGTCACGCAGCAAAAAAAAAAAAAAAAAAAAGCTCACGCACAGAGCGGTTTTTAGCCATGTTATCCAATGGAAGGTGGATAACATGGCTAAGAGCATTTGCTGGATAATGCATGAATATCGCTGACTTTTCAGCGATATTCATGCATTGTGGCCGATGTGCGGCGATAATTTTTGTCTCTAAACAATTAAAACGAAGCACAAAATGGCGAATTCCCGTTTCGCTACCAGTTTGCGGCCCAGTTCGCGGCCCGTGAAGCGCTTCTACCGTGAAAAATAATTTTTTTTTTATTTTCCCCACGGGACCCTTTAATAACCCCAACAACATTCCTAGGGGGTCAAGAGGGGGATACCTTGCCCCCTTTCATTAAATTCCCCTTTCGTTTTTCACCTCTTCTTCTCTCTCGATCCTACCGAGAGACAAGATGGCGGCCGCTCCGGACTGTCATGCAGCAAAAAAAAAAAAAGCTCACGCACAGCCGCTGGAAGAGATGTATCAACATATATCAGCCTCCTCAGCCACCCTCAGGAAACATAGGGGATTAGGATACGTCTCCCGCACCCCCTTATACCTAGTAATTTAATTAACGAAGCACAAAATGGCGAATTCCCGTTTCGCTACCAGTTTGCGGCCCAGTTCGCGGCCCGTGAAGCGCTTCTACCGTGAAAAATCATTTTTTTTTTATTTTCCCCACGGGACCCTTTAATAACCCCAACAACATTCCTAGGGGGTCAAGAGGGGGATACCTTGCCCCCTTTCATTAAATTCCCCTTTCGTTTTTCACCTCTTCTTCTCTCTCGATCCTACCGAGAGACAAGATGGCGGCTGCTCCGGACTGTTTAGAATGTTGACAGACACCGGAGAGCCAATCAGCTTTCTGCGCGCAAAGTTCCGATAAGCGAAAAGTAAGCGGACCGGATCGCTGCCCGGAGCGCTGTTACAGATATATATCTTGATTTAAACGTTAATTTCTCAAAATCCACTGAAGCACATATATTGAGACCTAGCAAAGGCACATCGGGCTAACAGTCCCTACAATTTTGCCAAGTTTCGTGCAAATCCATTCAGCCGTTCGAGCTAAAAGTGAGTCCAACCGCCCTATGGAAAACTCAATGCAAAAAACGCGTTTTGGGACCCCCCTTTTTTCTCAGCCCCCCCTTGACAAAACCCCACCAAATTTTCAGGGGCTGCTCAGAAACAAAATGTGCCATTTTCCTGAAAACGCAAAAGTTATTAGACATAGAATTTTCAGAAATCCCATAGGGAATTAATCCTAACTATATATACCTACTGGCGATAGCCAGTAGGTAATATATATATATATATATATATATATATATATATATATATATATATATATATATTCACTGAAAAAAACACAGGTTGCAGGGGTGTTATAGTTAGTTGGACATTTCACTCGTACAAAATGATTGAAATTCCCCGTTATAGTTAGCAAGCCTGCTGGTCAGGCGAAACACGTCTGAGGGCGACATGAATTAAACACTTTGGTCTGCACAAAGTCTCGTCACTGGTAGTTTGTCTACTTGAGAGGTGAAGTGTTGCCAGGACCTGACTTCAGAGGTCCCGTTGTGAGACGAGACGCCCGCTGTTCTGGAAGGCGGCAATTTTCTTCTGAAGTAAAGAGAAGTAGTAGATATATATATATATATATATATATATTCAATGAAAAAAACATAGGTTATAGACCATATATAGTTAGGGATTAGCATTTAAAAAACCTTATTTTATTTGCACAAAACCATTGAAATTCCATATATAGTTAGTTGCACTAACTATATATCGCGGACCCGCAATCCACTGCTAATGATGTCACATATTACATCATTCATGACATGGTCAGTGACATCACTGATGACATCACTGATGACATCTCAAATGACATCACTGATGACATCACTGATGACAACACCCAGTGACTGTATGTTTCTGTAAAGTTAAAATATGTCTTACATATTGAAGAATGAGTGGATGTATAAGTGTCTGGATGAAGGATTTAGTAGGTGCATGACTGACTGTATGAGAGAATGATTAAATGTGTCTCACTGAGTGCATGGGTTAGTGATTAAAGTGTCTTAATTTGGCAATCATTATTTATGTTCTTCTGTAAACTGCTGCATGTTTAAATCAGTAGCTATATCAGTAACTATATGGGTTATTGAATGGTTGCCTAAGTATTTGTATGGGAGACTGAGTATGTGTGTGGGTGGCTGGGAGGTATATAACTGTGCATAGATGTGTGAGCAGTTGATTCCCTAGGTGTATGGGTTCAAAAGTGCATGTAGAAATAGCTGTATGGACAGTTGACTGTGTGCATGAGTATATTGGTGAGTGAATGGATATCTCAGTTCTACATGTCAAAGTAAGTACATATGTAAAACACAGTCCATGTGAGAGTTGACATATATAAATAACTGAACATAAGAGCCAGTGAATGTGAGAGTGGCTGTATGAATCATTGTGAACTTGTATCAAGGATTGTATAAGAGAGTAAATATTTGTTAGTATATGTTTGAATACGTAAGGTGTGTATAACTGTATATTTGAGGAAATGGAGGTGTGATTGATTCTTTGCATGACTGACTAGGTGTGTGAGTAACTCCATGGATGTGTGACAGTCTGTGAGTGCCTGTTTACACTGAGTGTATCTAAGGTTATATTAGAGTCTGAAGATGTATTATCACATAAATGATATCATCAGTGATGTAATCAGTAATGTAAAATGAGAAGTCAGTGATGCCATTTGAGATGTCATCAGTGATGTCATCAGTGATGTCATTTGAGATGTCATCAGTGATGTCATCAGTGATGTCACTGACCATGTCATGAATGATGTAATATGTGACATCATTAGCAGTGGATTGCGGGTCCGCGATATATAGTTAGTGCAACTAACTATATATGGAATTTCAATGGTTTTGTGCAAATAAAATAAGGTTTTTTAAATGCTAATCCCTAACTATATATGGTCTATAACCTATGGTTTTTTCATTGAATTTCAATGGTTTTTTAAATGCAAATTTCTAACTTTATATGGTCTATAACCTATGGTTTTTTTCTGTGAATTTCATTGGTTTTTTAAAAGCTAACATCTGTAGCTGTAAAATGTATTCTTCTTTAAATCCCAAAATATATTTAGATGTTTATTGATAATTTTTTTTTAAATTTTTTTTTTTCTTCGCTTCTAGTTCGCGAACCGGGAAGCTTTCCGTTAGCTCATCTCGATGCCGCGATCTAGTCCGCGAACCGGTCAACGTTACGTTAGCGGAACTGTGACGCGTCGCGGAAGCGCGACGTATCACGTTATCGCGTAATGCGTCTAATGACGCGCCGCGTTAGCGCTCCCGGAAGTGGTCCGGACCGCGAACCGGAAGCGATCTGGGACGCGGCGCGCGCCGCGTAACGTAAGCGGAACAGGTCATGTGACTTGTTTATCAAACTTTTCATTGGTTCATTTCACTTTTGGTTTCCAAATGAAGTATGACTAGGTCATGTGACCTAAAAATAACACTTTTCATTGGTTCAGAACTTTTGCTCTCCCCAAATCATGTAAACCCCTCCTTATTTCCTCACTCTGACTTTCATCTTGGTGAGAGAAAGACCATTTTGCTTGATCTGAAGAATGGCTTCTGTACTGGCTGCAGCTGGTGGAACCCCACCACCACCTCCACCTCCTCATAAGAAGAGAGGACCACCTAGTCAATTCATCACTAACAGAGAGGAGGAAGAGGAGGAAGAAGAAGAAGAGGACAGAGAGGAACAACAATTTGTCGAAGAGTTGCCCCGGGTTTCAAAACGAAAAACCAGTTTCATCTGGCAGTTTTTCTCCATCCCTCCTGGATCAAAGAAGGTTAATGCTAAGTATGCCACCTGCCTCATCTGTGATTACAGATTGTCGAGAGGCACAGATAAGAAATACAGTATGGGCAACTATACGATGCACCGACACATGAGCAGGTGGCACCCCTTAAACTACAGCAGGGCTGAGTTAAGGGATCTTCAAGACAATCCCACGTCAACTCCTGTGGCCAGATCGACCTCCACAATGTCATTGACGGGAAGAGAGGCACAAGAAACTGTGCCAAACATTCAACCCAACTTCCAGCATATGAAGTTAAGTTGTATATACTGTGGTGCTATGCTGTCATATGGCAACATGAGCGTCAACCTGATGAACATGGCGTACGAAAATCATAAATGCCCTAATGCACCCAAGAAATAATTTTTTTTTTTTGCTCCAGTTGAGCCGTTTTCAATGCCTGTTTTTTGTTGTCTCCCCTCCATAAAAAAACACAAAAAAAACATAAAACAGTTCTAAAAATACAAAAAAATCAAAAAATGTTCAAAAAAAAAATAATAAAATAAAACAACAAAAACAAAAAAAAACAGTTCTTTTCAGAACTACCTCCCCTTTCAATCAAAATTGCTAGAATGTTTATCACTCTGGCAAGCTCTATTTCTTTTGGTTCGCTTCAAGTTCGCTGACCGGTTCGCGAACTTTAAGCGAACTAAAAAAATATTTTTTTTAAAAAAAGAAGAGTTAGTATAAGGGAAGTAAACAGAGAATAATGTAAAAAGAAAGACAGCTATAGAGAGTAAATGAGAGATACTGTCAATAACATCATCAGCAGTGCATTGCGGGTAAAAAGAGTAGAAAGCATTTACCTTATAATTCTTGTTACCTTTTTTTAAATATTTTTTCATACTTTCAATCTGTAAAAAAAAGAACAAACATTTCCAAAAATATTAAAACATGTATTTAAAAATTAGAAAAGACAAGGGAAAAGGTTCAAAAACAAACAGTTTTTCAACAACTTTGACATTTACAGAAGTCTCTGCTTCTCTACGTCCCCTACACAATCCTAAAGATATATATTCTAAAGAAACTGTATCTTGATGTTGATGAACTGAGCCCTATTTTGGAACATGATGTTTTTCTTGCACTGCTAATGTCTCACAATAGTGATGCAATAGCAGCGCAAAAAAGATGTAAAGCCATCATAAAATTGTGTCTAACATTGTAAATGCTTGATTTAGGATGCAAATAAGATGTGTGCTTTCAAGAGCTTTCTTTGAGGTGAGGCCTCTTTTCTTTTTTTAAAAAAAACACTACCCAGAAGTACAGCACTGAAAGCATTAAAATTGATATTTACAGAACTCAGCTTACCCATATGTACCTCACAATTCTAAATGTATATCATAAGGACAAAAAGCATAACATTAATTATACATGTTAAATGGTTTCTTTTTGCTGTTCTCAGAATGTATCAAATTTCACTTAAATCAGTGACTTGAAGGTATTCATCATGCAACAGCGGGGAAAAAAAAACACAATCAAAATGACTGTGTTTAAAAAACCCATACAACCTTCGAAATCTGATTTCAAAACTCCTTAAAATTAACTTACTTTCAATGACGTCGAACGATCTCCTATGAACAGCATCCACTCTGTTGTGCTACAAATATTTTCAGCCCGCCACTTTCTGGTAGAAAACCTCCATCGATACGTAAAATATGTTACATAGAAAAAAAGACTTCTCTCATTATATCACATGTTTCCACTAGGCCAAATCATGTTGCCGCGATTCGCAAGTCTTGTTATTCTTCCAATCAAATCCCGACATTTTCTATTTTCGCAACTTTCAAAAATAAAATATTTGAGATTATTTTCACAATCCTGGACTACTAATAACTTACTCTTCTTTGTCACTCATGTTCTCCTTTTCCTATGACACTGATACTGCTTACTATGAAGCAGACTTACTTGCATTAAGTTTATATAGTTGGATTTTTAATCTAGACAGCATTGCAGACTTACATTCCCTCTACTTAAAATTTTGGTTTTAAAAACACCAGGTAAGAATTTTTAAGGTCAAATGGCAATTTTTTTTTGAACGTTACAACGGAATCATTACAGAATGACCAGCCATTTCCAGACTTTAAGTAAGCTGTATAATGTCCTGATGTTGTTGATGGACCATCGTGATAGATAATTGCTACAGTAACAAAAGTCCTCCCTGATATTGACAGCTGAGAAGCCACAAAATTTTTTATTAAAGTTGACAATTTTGATCCATCAGGCCTACAACGTTGGATCATTAAAATGACATACTGGCCATATCTACGTATAAATAATGTTGACATCATATCACATTTACATTGGCTACACTCCATGTTGTGATCCGCTGCATTTACTAGCTTATTAAAGGAGACTGATTTACTGTCTGGCAAAGTTAAATATATAAATCTTTCTGAGTCTACACTAGTAGTACTTGATACCATACAGTTCTCGCAGTCATGCTGCCATTGATAAGAAAGCCCAAACAGGTGATCTACATCTACACCCTCAACTTGCAATATATCAAGCATATACATTAAAAACTCCTGACAATCTTGCTGATTATTTTCAGAGAAGTCTGTTTGACCTGAACATTCATCTACCAGATAACGAACTTCAGACACACTTTCTACTTTTGTTCGATCAGTGCTACATTTCTCGAAAACAGAATTCAACAAACAGCATAAAATTTGTTCAGAATTCAACAGAATCTGTTCTTTTAAACTCTCTAGTGAAAAGAGAACATTAACCACTACATTTGCATAGCAGTTGACACCAGAACTGTTTTCAAATTGAAAACCGACAACATCTTCAACAGAATCCACTTTCTTTCTGCTAACAATTTTCGGTTCATTGACTTTTAGTCTTTTTGCAACAACCTCCCTACTATTACTGCTATTTCTACGTTTGCGGCCTACCACACGTTTCTCAAACAAAGGATATTGAGGCAAATGTGGCGCATACTCTCTTCTTAACCTATTATATTCCTTAACACAATCTAGATCCGCACAAATGTTTGTGACATCACAGTCAATCAAGTACAATCCCGATAAAGTTCTAACTCGTGACAATGCCACATATGCCATACCCTCCTTGAACACAGAACTGCCAATATTCACCAATGCACAGTCTACACTTAAACCTTGCGATTTATGTATTGTCACCGCATATGCCAAGCAAACAGGAAACTGCTTACGGCGAACATATAAATCTTTAACAAGCAAAAACCTAGCAGAACAACGACCAATTTGCTGTACTTCCTCAATGCCATCAAATTTAATTCTTAAAAATTCTATTCCATCTCTATTTCTGTATTTCTCAAAATCAACAACATTACCCATTGATCCATTTACCAGACCTCTTTCTACATGTAAATTCCTTCTCAAAATAATTCGGCAATTTAAACACACATTCAAAGTCTTTTCAAAACCCGCTGTTTTAGATATAGTCTTCTCTAATGAATCCAATTTTGATTTCAAATTGTCTGACAAAATAATTGTTGATCCCATATGCTCTAATTTGTCGATAGCTTCAAGTTTCACAATCTCTTGCTTTTCTAAATTCAACATTTTGTTGTTGAAGATGGCACATTCTGCAAGAGTTGGCATGAGACATATCCCGGATTTCTTCTCAGTAATTTTCTGAAAAATATTCTCAGGCACAATTTCTTGTTTGGGATATAAATTTGACAGTAATCGTGCATTTAAAGCTTCTTTCCCATGCTCGGTCACTTTTCCAATTCTAATATCTTGTAGAATATTCTTGTAATCTTCATCCTTTGCCTGACGCATATTTTGATGCAGTTCTGCATAATTGAAGTTTAACCATATATTGACGTTGCCAATGCTCCCTAGGCACTTCCTGGTATCTTCATGCGTGAGTATTTTGAACACAGGTTGACCTTTTACTGGTGTCAGCTGCAGAAGATCTCCGAAAACAATGATGTGTTTCCCACCAAATAACACATCATATTCAGTTTTAAGTACTTCTTGCATTCTCAAATCCACAAAGGCAAGCATGACATTGGAAACCATGCTTACTTCGTCAATGATAAGTAGTTTCATTTTCCTCAAGACTCTTGAAACTTCACAGCAAGCATCTCCAGATAACTTGTTGTATTGTAATTTGTTGTCATGCTCCACCGGCAGCATCAGTAGACGATGCAAAGTAATACCTTTAATGTTATGTGCTGCCAGTCCAGTAGGAGCGGTGACAACACAAGACAGCGATGACTCAGTCCTTTTCTGTAAATAACAAGAGATTGCTTTAATGAGGAAACTTTTTCCAGTTCCCGCTTCTCCACTCACGTACAGTCGGACAGGCTTCAACGATGTACATGAGCACTTGTTCTTCTCATGACTTAATCCGTGCTCAATTTCCGTGGTAACTTCATCATATATTTTCCTCTGCTCAACGTTGAGTTGTTTTTCCAAGTCTTCTAAGTTAACTGAATCCTCCTGAGCATGTGCCATGGCTCTTTCCACTTCATTCATAGCAGTGGCAGCTTCATTTTCGATAATAGGTCCTCCAAGTGGATCTTGACTCAATGAAACAGAACTCTGACTGTCCTGAGAACTGTCTCTGGCAATCTCGGCTGCAATCGTTGCTTCCTGCTCAATTTCCAAAGTTAGCATTTCTTGATATTTAGAAAAAGCAGGACATTCTATGGACTCCTTGGCTGCATTGAAAGAGTCTTCGTAACAGAGGAAATCTCCAAGCAGTTCCTCTTCTGCACGCCAAGGCTTGAAAAGTTGCAAAAGTGCTAAATAAAAAAACTCCTTTTTTTCTGGAGATTCACCACTCAATTTTCGATGGTTTACTAATTGGCATTTTCTTTGCTTGACCAGGCATCCCTCACTTCCAATTACAGCATACACTCCTTTCTCAATATCTTCTTTGATGTTCCTCTTGAATATATAATTTTGGAGAACCTCATATAGACAAACATTCTCAAGGTGACTGCTTCGATTTGGATAATATGTATCCAACATGTTGGTCTTCAAAATGTCGGTACTGTTTGGTTCCTTTTCTGCCAAATACTCAATTTCCCGGACAGGTTTTAGAACTCGATTTCGCGTTGCAGCAAGACCAAGACTCGCCCAAACGAGACTCCTGGATTTGGCATAGAGACTTGCTGAAGACAACCGGTCAGAACATTCGTAAGCTCCGATTTCTCGATGCGACAACATCTTCAGACTGAAACTGTACAACTTCTTGCTGAGGCTCTTTTCATGAGAAATGTCCTCCCACATATCCTTCAGTTCGGTCTTTTCTTTTTTGGTGATGTAAGATGTCACATACCGAGCCACAGCCATACAGTTGTCAGCCACAAACTGTATATCCATGTTAGCATTCCACATGGACAAAATCACTGGGTTGTAGTCATTGATGTACTTGGACTCTTCGTTCCTTTTCAAATTGTATGTATTCTTGGGTGATTTCCTCGTCACATTATGTCGCAGCGAAGACATCAAACTGTTCACTCTTCCTTTAGAAATCACCGGTCGTGGAAAGTTGAAACGACATTTGGTGTAGAACTTGTCCTTGTTTCTGAATTTACGACGACAGTACTTTCCACAACGATGGCTTTGGAAACGTAGAACTTGTTCTCTTAGACTTTTCTTCTCCGTTGCGTTTGGAACAGCACACGTAGAATACTGTTCGATGAAATTCATCACTAAGTCATCCGGATCTGTTCCAAATTTAGGTGCATCCTTGAGCCACAACAACATATGTATATGAGGGGCACCTCTTGCTTGGTACTCCTTTCTCCAGAAGAAATCCAACACCTCTCCAAGAGGTGGATTCTTTTTATTTGTGATGAAAGACATCATAGCTTCAAATCTATGATTGAAGTACCTGCATACATTCACTGGATCCAAAGAACACAGTTCTCCAGGTGTCTTGAATTCAATGTTTTCAATATTTCCATTTGCCTCTCGTAGAAATTCAAGTAAGTCTTCCCAGCCATACTCGGCACAGCTCAGAGTGAGGAACCATGTTGGAGTTCCTAAGTTCCTCAGCATACATTTTAAATCACCATGACGACGGTACCAGTACTCATTAGTACCACGCTGACACGCCATGAGATTAATTAAGTGAGAGTCCAAAATACTGTCTTGGACATTGACTTTATGCATAAAGTCACTTGCCGAGATGTTTCGCATCTGTATACCACTTTTTAAGATGTGGTTCACTGCATATGACAGTCCAGACAGATCGCTTTCAAACAGGAGATGAAACAAATAGGGAATGCATTGCCGAAACCTAGGATCTGCTGCATACAATCGTAAAGTCCGGTATTCAGAGGCAGGAATTTGATGAGGTCGCTCATCATATCTTCCTCCTTGACCTGTGGGAAATAGCTGTGGGAAACACCGAGCTTCCAAACTTTCCTCCCAAACACTAATGGGACTCCCTTTGGCTTGTTTCATTTGAAACAACTCAATAGCATTCCCCATGACTTCCTTGGAATGCAAAGGATGAACACTATAATGTTCATATATTTCTTCACTTTTAGAGGCCTCTACTTTCTCAATTTGGCCAGCACACAAATCGCTATCCTCTTCATCACTTACTTCCTCTTCTGCAACATACACATTCTTATAGTACTTATTATTTTTCTTCAAATACACTGTTGCCTTTTTGACTTTCCTAACATCCACTAAATCTTGCCATATTTTCTTATTCTTTGTCGGAACCCCATTAACCAAGATAACCAGAGGTTCCTCTTCCACTTTTTCTATTCCAATTGTGTTAATGTTTTTCTTCAAATCTAGAGGCAAATAAACAACTCTTCCCTTTAATCCTCTCTGTAAATCTGCTGGAGGCAACTTCCCTGTCTTCGGCTCCATTCTTACAATAGCCTGAAAGGGATGGATACTTTGAATCAAAATAGATTCATAAGTATTTAAATCCTTCAATTCAGAAGGAATCTCAACCAATTCCAGATTATTATGAACTGCCCTAGCAGGCATCTGGTTTTGGTTTAATTTATTACAACAATAAGTACACACACGTTGATCCGATCCCAAATCAAAATAATTTTCTACCATCAAGTATGTGGCAAAATCCTTCCATTCACTATTACTTTCCCTTTCACTTTTTGCATATAAATCCACTACCTTAGTCTGATTCTTATAATAAGTGCGTCGACAACATACACAAGTGAAATTAGGCCTCTCACTTGATTTCATCTGAAACGTGGCAATTTCCTTCTGAAAATTATCTGTACTGGAAACCTGTACATTATCTTCCACATTACCCTCTACTTCAGGGTCAATTTGAACATTCTCATCTTTACTACCAAAGTAACAAAACTCAATTTCTTCACAAATATTCTTCACATCTATTTCAGAACCATGCAAAAGAGCAGCACATAATTGTTTAAGCATAATTGCTGGACTCTTAGCATAATACAACATTCTCACTAATTTTCTCACTTTATTATGATGCACTGCTAGCATCCTGAAATGATGAAAAACACTCTGGCATACTCTCCTGGAAAGACAAGCCAGTGAATGACCACGCAAACCTGTCATTTGTCTCACTCTGCAAGGATCTAAATCCTGCAACAACTTCATTTTCTGCTTCAAACTTTTCTTATTAAATGTCCGTATAAAATCACAAAGCAAATTGATGGAAACCTGTCGCACACTGCAAATAGAACTACACTTCCAAATGTACACAGGACCCTTAGGACGTCTTCCTAAAACCTCATCACTTAGCGCCTCTTCTGTCTCTGTTGTCACAAGTTGTTCTTTTTCAACTGGACAACCATCCTTCACTTCATAAGCTCGACCACTGATGTCAACTGCATGCACCAAATCATTATCCTGAAAATAAGTCTCCTCATTAAAAAATGCCTCAGAACTTGAACTATGCATCCATTCTCCGGAAAAAACTTCACAAAAGTTAGTACGATTTACTACTCTCTTCCATCTACTTTTTGTTTTGAAATCAGAAATTACCTTGCTTAGTTTCCTAATTCTATTGATTACCAAAATAAACAACTTTCGCTTAATTTCAAAAGCATGATCAATAATTTTCTCTACATTTTTCTTCTTCTTATAAAATGCCGCTTTCTGTTGGCCTTTCTTTTTAATACTTTTCAATAAATTAACTAATATCCTATTACGGAACATTCGATTTCGAATGTCCCTAAACTGTTGTTTCCTTCTACTATCATGCACAGAGTTATCTCTTCCTCTACCAGTAACATTTGTGATGGGTCTCTCCTTTCCATTTAAATTACTTTTCTTTTTGTGAACTGAAACATTTTTTTGAGCAAAACTTTTTTTACTACAAATATTTCTTAAGAATGATTTTGTGCTCTTACCCGGACCTTTCTTGGTGTTTTGACAAGTATTTGGGGAAGAGGACTGCTGCAATAAAACATCATCCTGCTGTCTTTGACGTTTTCTAGCCTTTCGTATGCGACTTTTGGAAGGCATTTTCAAAACTATGAAAGAATCTGCAGTTGAATCTGTGGAAAAATATAATATAAAATGTTATTAACCACTATTACCAAACAGTAAATAAATAACAGTCATCTAAAACTTAATGCCGTACTAATTATTTAACATAGCAAATGTTTTCCACCAGCACTGCATCACAAAAATGACACTCAATGGTACAAAAAAGGCATACAACACTCATAAATCACTCCCTAATATTTTAAATCATTAATTCAGGATGACGATAAGATGTAGCCTATCTAAAGATTTGTTTAGGCCCTGACCTTTAGACTGGGGTAAATGTGTGTCATTGATCCATATTCAGTCCATCACCTGTTTTGTTTATTTGAGGTGAGGCCAACACATGGTTGCAGATAAGATTTTCACTGAAAAATATCAAAATAAAAAAACATGTGAAGGCCTACCAATGAAGTAAATCATTAAATGAAAACCAATACATTTCTGGAAATATGCACTACTAGTACTTCATAAGATGTTTTGGGTCATATTTATAAGGCATTTGAGTATCTAGTATGCTATTTTACGTTCTTCCTGGTGCAAATTTATTGTAAATATGCTCTCACCTGCGGTTGGCAAATTTAGATTTTGATTATGGGAGTTAGATAGGCATGTTACTAATTTACCAAAAATGGTGTATAACCCCAAACAACCTTTGAAGCAAATGCTCTTAGTCATGTTATCCACCTCCCATTGGATAACATGGCTAAGAAGTGCTTGCAAATGTGAAAAAAAACGGCCGCAATGCATGAATATCGCAGAAAAGTCAGCGATATTCATGCATTTTCCAGCACATGCTCTTAGCCATAATATCCATTTCCTATTAAATAACATGGCTAAGAACTGCTCAGGGCCCCATGAGGAACGCTTTCCATTTAAAAAGGGAAAAATAACATCAAAGACACTAAAATGCCTTCTAAATATGACCCCAAACAACCTATGAAGCTCTAACAGTACATATCCTGAAATGTAATTGATTTCAAAATTCGTTTTTAAACACAGCATATAAATCAATTGTATACCTGCATTCATGGAGAAATGACTAAAAATGTCCTTGAGACACATGAAAGTGTTTTCTGGAATGCCCTAGCACCATTTTTGGGACACTATTAACATGGCTACGTAACTCCCATAATCAAAATCTAAATTTGCCAAGCGCAAGTGGGAGCGTATTTACAAGACACTTGCCCCAAGAGGAACACTTTCCATTTAAAAAGGGAAAAATAACATCGCAGAAAAGTCAGCAATATTCATGCACTTTCAAGCAAATGCTCTTAGCCATGTTATCCACTTCCTATTACATAACATGGCTAAGAACTGCTCAGGGCCCCATGAGGAACGCTTTCCATTTAAAAAGGGAAAAATAACATCAAAGACACTAAAATGCCTTCTAAATATGACCCCAAACAACCTATGAAGCTCTAACAGAACATATCCTGAAATGTAATTGATTTCAAAATTCGTTTTTAAACACAGCATATAAATCAATTGTATACCTGCATTCATGAAGAAATGACTAAAAATGTCCTTGAGACACATGAAAGTGTTTTCTGCAATTCACTAGCACCATTTTTGGGACACTATTAACATGGCTAGGTAACCAGTCCATCACCTGTTTTGTTTATTTGAGGTGAGGCCAACACATGGTTGCAGATAAGATTTTCACTGAAAAATATCAAAATAAAAAAACATGTGAAGGCCTACCAATGAAGTAAATCATTAAATGAAAACCAATACATTTCTGGAAATATGCACTACTAGTGCTTCATAAGATGTTTTGGGTCATATTTATAAGGCATTTGAGTATCTAGTATGCTATTTTACATTCTTCCTGGTGCAAATTTATTGTAAATATGCTCCCACCTGCGGTTGGCAAATTTAGATTTTGATTATGGGAGTTAGATAGGCATGTTACTAATTTCCCAAAAATGGTGTATAACCCCAAACAACCTTTGAAGCAAATGCTCTTAGCCATGTTATCCACCTCCCATTCGATAACATGGCTAAGAAGTGCTTGCAAATGTGAAAAAAAACGGCCGCAATGCATGAATATCGCAGAAAAGTCAGCGATATTCATGCATTTTCCAGCACATGCTCTTAGCCATGTTATCCACTTCCTATTAAATAACATGGCTAAGAACTGCTCAGGGCCCCATGAGGAACGCTTTCCATTTAAAAAGGGAAAAATAACATCAAAGACACTAAAATGCCTTCTAAATATGACCCCAAACAACCTAAGAAGCTCTAACAGTACATATCCTGAAATGTAATTGATTTCAAAATTCGTTTTTAAACACAGCATATAAATCAATTGTATACCTGCATTCATGGAGAAATGACTAAAAATGTCCTTGAGACACATGAAAGTGTTTTCTGGAATGCCCTAGCACCATTTTTGGGACACTATTAACATGGCTACGTAACTCCCATAATCAAAATCTAAATTTGCCAAGCGCAAGTGGGAGCGTATTTACAAGACACTTGCCCCAAGAGGAACACTTTCCATTTCAAAAGGGAAAAATAACATCGCAGAAAAGTCAGCAATATTCATGCACTTTCCAGCAAATGCTCTTAGCCATGTTATCCACTTCCTATTAAATAACATGGCTAAGAACTGCTCAGGGCCCCATGAGGAACGCTTTCCATTTAAAAAGGGAAAAATAACATCAAAGACACTAAAATGCCTTCTAAATATGACCCCAAACAACCTATGAAGCTCTAACAGAACATATCCTGAAATGTAATTGATTTCAAAATTCGTTTTTAAACACAGCATATAAATCAATTGTATACCTGCATTCATGAAGAAATGACTAAAAATGTCCTTGAGACACATGAAAGTGTTTTCTGCAATTCACTAGCACCATTTTTGGGACACTATTAACATGGCTAGGTAACTCCCATAATCAAAATCTAAATTTGCCAAGCACAAGTGGGAGCGTATTTACAAGACACTTGCCCCATGAGGAACACTTTACATTTTAAAAGGAAAACATAACATCTTAGACACTCAAATACCTTATAAATATGGCTCAAAACAACCTATGAAGCTCTAGCAGTACATATCCAGAAATGAAATTGATTTCTTAAATCGTTTTTAAAAGCAACATCTCTGTTTCAGCTTACATAACAGACCATAAAATGGGCTCCATATATCACAATATCTTGTGTTACTGCATGCCAGAATGTTACACCAAATATGCAATTACAATTTCTCAAAGAAACAAATTCTATTTGTATATCACTAGAGACAAAACCACATTTTAAAAACACAGCTTTCTTCATCATTTTCTCCTTAAATCATACTATTCTCTATCTAAATTAAATAAATCTTTTCTCACCTTAGCAAATATTTTTTTGAGTTTTGAAAACAGTCTGAGAAATACACCAAATTGTCTTCAGCAGAAGAAAAAGGATGCACTCCAAAGGCTGCAGCTATTGAAAGCACAGAAATACAGATATTCTTTTCACATATCTCTCATATTAGCCAATCATACCTCTTCCCTCACTTTTTTCAAATCAAAACCCTTCCCCCCCTCTGCCCTCTCTGCCTTGTTTCCATAGCAACCACCTCCTGGAAGACCTCTCATGTTTGCAAATTCACACAACAATGTTTCAATTGAACTCTGAACTCTCAGTGCACCTGCGTATCCAGTGCAATCTTTCATTAAATGTTTCTTCCTTGACCATTCAAATTACATCTTTCAAAGAACACATCCATGCACCCTAACTTTCTGTTTTCAGAAATGGAAATGCACCAATCACTGCTAATGAATCATTAGCATTGTAAATCCACAGTTTTTTTTCTTTAGAAACTCCTACTGTTTCAACTGCCCTTTCATTACCACACTTCATCTGACTGCAGAACAACCTTCTCCCACCATGTTTAAGGTCTGGATTGTTGGACATAGTTACATCCACTGGGCTCAAAGGTATGCTGAAAGCAGAAATTTACGTAACCTCAATTTACAAGATGTGGAAATTAAGTGGTTGGGCCAAAGAGGATTAAAATGTCACCAATTGATACCATTGGTGAAAACCTTTATGCATTTGCCTAAACCTGACCTGTTAATAGTGCACTGTGGAGGTAATGATTTGGGCACTTTGACAGGGGTAGGTCTGGAAATGCTTTTAAAGGACACCTTTGAGCAATTAATGGCACTTTTTCCTCAAACTGCCTTGGTATATTCCAATATATGCCAAAGACAGAAATGGAGGTGGTCCAACCAATTTTGTCCACAAATTGAGAAAGCAAGGAAGCATGTAAACAAATCTGTTTCAGCTTACATGAGAGACCATGGAATGGGCTCTCTGTACAACAATAACTTGCGTTACTACATGCAAGATATCTACAGAGGAGATGGAGTTCACTTCTCAGATGAGGGCAACAGAATTTTCATTCTGAATTTAAGACTGTGCATTGGTACCTACTTATAAGTACCTAAATGTACCATAAACCCAAAAGCTCTTCTCAGAGCTACCCTACATCTGATCACTCACAATTATTATTTTTCTCTAACTTTTTTCACTAATTTTCCACAAAATTCGCTCCCCGGAGCGCTACCCGGTTCGCTAACCGAAAGCTAACCTCGCGGAATTTTTTAAAAAAAAGTTTTTTTTTCCGCACATATAAGCCTCCTCAGCCACGCTCAGAAAACCTAGGGGGTCAGGATAAGTCTACCGTGCCCCCTTCTACACATTCTGAACATTATTTGCCCTCCATCTTGTATCTTAATGCGACCAAAACACAAAATGGTGGACTCCCGTGACGCTTAAGGTTCGCTAACCGGGCAGCTTCCCGGAAAGCGGTCCTAAAAAAAGGCGGGAAAGTAATTTACAGAAAAACGACTAGAGACACTCTCACCAAATATAGATTAGCTCATACTACATAACAATCCCTTCCATTCTCACAAATTTCATTGAAATTCCATTTAGCCATTTAGCCTGTAGACCTCTCCAAGTACCGTGAGGTAAATTACTTCACAAAACACATCTGAATTGTTGGAATTGACAACCAATGAAAATGTTACTTTCATTTTCTACTTTTATTACCTGACATTTAATTGGTTATATACCTGTATATATATAAAGGGAGAGAAGGAAACACAGCCATTTTGACTACTACTTCTTGTTGTACCTCCTATTTCAATAGCTTCAAAAAACTTCAACTTCTTTGTGAAGGTAAGTTATAATTTAATATATTGTGCACTATGACTTAATATAGTAGACTTTTTCTGCTAGATATACACTATCCCTCTGTAGTAGTAATGTATTTAGATAGACTTCTCTGTTATAGTTATCAATGGAGTAAGGCTTGTCTTGGTTAAATCACATACACTTTTTTATAGTCCTATTTCCACTCTCATACTATACACTGCCAAAAGATAAATTCACTGATAAAAACTGCCTATCTAAAATTAATCCCAACAGTGCCCTATCTCTACTAATATATATTTTTTTAATCCAAATTTCAGGCAAAATGGAAGGCGAGCAGCAAGTTTCTTTTGAGATGGACCTGCAAGAGAGCAGCCAGGAATTAATTGAACCAATTGACATGGAATTTATGGATGAAAGCTTGGATAATGAACTGCTGCAATGTGTCCAAGCAGTAGATGTCCTCCTTGCAAATGAGGACATTTTGCAACCTCACAGATTGCAAACAATATTTCAAGAAAATAATGACATTTCAGACACTGAAATGTTAGAAAGTTTAATAAATTATGAAAAAGAATCAAAATAAAAAAAACACTTTAAAAAAAAGAAAACAAAAAAAAACAAGAAAAACAACAAACAATTAACATACAGTATTAGAAAAGTCTTTCATTCTTTTATCCATAAAGTTCGCTGCCCAGAAAGCTATCCGGTTCGCGAACTTGGCGCTTACCACGCAAAAAATTTTTTTTTTTTTTCGACCCTCCTAGGCCCTTTTAAAACCTCCACATAAAACCTAGGGGGTCAACGAGGATCTACTATGCCCCCTTATGGTAATTTCCCCCTTTGTTTTGGCCTCCTCTTGTCTCTCGATCCTACCGAGAGACAAGATGGCGGCCGCTCCGGACTGTTTAGAATGTTGACAGACACCGGAGGGCCAATCAGCTTCTCATCGCAAAGTTCCGTTACGCGAAAGGTTCGCTAACCGGATAGCTGCCCGGAGCGCTGTTACAGATATATATCTTGATTTAAACGTTAATTTCTCAAAATCCACTGAAGCACATATATTGAGACCTAGCAAAGGCACATCAGGCTAACAGTCCCTACAATTTTGCCAAGTTTCGTGAAAATCCATTCAGCCGTTCGGGCTAAAAGTGAGTCCAACCGCCCTATGGAAATTAACATGGGAAAAAGGCGTTTTGGGACCCCCCTTTTTTCTCGGCCCCCCCTCCACAAAACTCCCCCAAATTTTCAAGGGCTGCTCAGAAACAAAATGTGCCATTTTCCTGAAAATTTCAGCCAATTCCGTCCACAAACGCAAAAGTTATTAGGCATAGAATTTTCAGAAATCCCATAGGGAAAAAATCCTAACTATATATACCTACTGGCGACCGCCAGTAGGTAATATATATATATATATATATATATATATATATATATATATATATATATATATATATATATATATATATATATATATATATATATATATATTCACTGAAAAAAACACAGGTTGCAGGGGTGTTATAGTTAGTTGGACATTTCACTCGTACAAAACGATTGAAATTCCCCGTTATAGTTATTTGTACTAACTATAACTCACACACCCGCAATCCACTGCTTATGATGTCACATATGGCATGGTCAGTGACATCACTGATTATATCACTGATGACATCTCAAATGACATCAATGGAGGATTTAGTAGCAGAGTGAATGACTATCTAAGTGACTAATTTAAAGTGTCTCTCTAAATGTATGAGATAGTGATTACACTTTGTGAATAACTGTATCACTCTATCTCTTGATGTGTAAAGTACTACATAAGTTGGTTATTAGCTATGTGAAAGTGCATATTAGTTATTAATTAGTTAAGTGAGTATTTGTATGTGATAGTGAATGAATGTGTGTGTGGTTGGGTGGGAGGTGTGTGACTGTCCAAAGATGTGTAAATAGTTGGTTTAGTAGGTATACGAGGTTAAGGAGGAAAAGTCCAACTAACTATAACACCCCTGAAACCTGTGTTTATTTCATTGAATTTCTGAGGTTTTTTTAAATGCTAATTCCTAACTATAACATGTCTGAAACCTATGTTTTTTTAATGAATTTCAAAAGTTTTTTAAATGATTATTCCTAAATATAACATGTCTGAAACCTATGGTTTTTCAATGAATTTTAGAGATTTTGTAAATGACAATTTTTAAATTTACTTATTCTTATATTTATTTTTTTGATACTGATTTCCAATTTTTTTAAACTATTTATTTTTAGATATTTTATTTTTTAAATTACATTACATTGTGTGGCCCTCCTTCCTATTACTTTTTTTGGGCCCTGGGGACCCCATCCCCTAGAGCCTGACCCGCAAATCTAACTTTATTCTTTTTTTTTATAGGAAGGGGATTCCTATAGAAGGAAATACAAGTTACTTGTAAGTTTGCTTAGAACTACTTTTCAGGGTCATTGTTGGGCTAAAAGATGCAGCACTGGGTTCTCTCCTGATAACAGGTGAGCAAATTAGAATTCGTTGTTCAGATGATTTTAGGTGAATATTTTAAAGTTCCAAAACTCCACCCTTAGAAGAATTTGGAAGTGAAATCACTCAATGTTAGTCTATGAAAGAAAATTCACTTAGCAGGTAAATAGTGTTATTGTTACTTTTTCTTACTATGGGGTGGATCCTGGATCCAGCACTTGTGCATCTCCTCTAAACAGTTGAAAGAATGCAAATTACCAAAGACAAGCGGAAACCCACGTTTCTATTTTTTTTTATAACGCTAGAATGCATAGATCATACACGCACCCCGCGATTTTACCCAAAAAAATTGGAGCTCTGGGGGTCATTGTGGGACCCCCTGAGCAGACCTAGAGGGTCAGGGTGTGTTTACCCTCCCCCTTTTCACGTTTTAAACACACATTTCACAATCTTCTTCAGCCTCCCTTCTACCGAGGCATAACATGGATGTCAACAGTTTCTTGTTTCGAATGTTGACAACCACTTGTCAGCCAATTAGCATTCAGTGCGTGATTGAAAGGGTACGCTTATGGTACAATGACAATAAGCGTAGTATCCATATTCAATTTTTTATGGGAAGGGGGCCGCGTGGCACCCCTCACGTGGCCAATTCCGGGCACCGGGGTCCCCATCCCCGTGGCATTGCAAATTATATATTTTTATTTTATGGAGGAGGGCTACATAGCCCCCGTCCTGAAGCCACTTCAAAGTCCCGGGTACCTTATTCCCCGGAAACGGCCTTTTAAAAAAATGTATTTTGGGCGTCACCATTGGGGCCGTGGGAGGGTCTCCAATTCCCCCACTGTCCCGCTGGCTCCACGCCTCCTGCAGGAGCCGGTGTTCAAACGACATCCGAACTCTATCTGTGTATTTACCCCCTCAGAGTTGCCTTCACTTTGCGCATGCATGTTTGTTGTAGTGTATGCGTGTTAATGTTACGCATGTGCACAATACGTCCCACCGTCTGGCTAAGTACCCCTAATGTATTTCATTTTATTTGCACATGCTCAATTACAACATGCCCAAACACAGCTCTCACATCCAGTGACATCATGCTCAATTAATCATCGTTTTGCAAATCTTTTATAACATGCCAACCTTCTCGAACTTTTACTATTCCACAGTCACTGCCATTGACAGTGTTCGTATCCACTTCTTCGTAGGTGAGCACTTTTATAAATAGTAATTACATTAATTAATCTGAACGATCTTTAAATACCGTGTAAATGCAAATTTTTGTTCTATTTGACAATGCTGTTTTTAAGCACGCTTTCCTGTTTTTTTATATTGTTAAAGTTGACTTAGTAACTTTTGTTTCTGTGCAAATCACTTAATCCTGGTGCGTTTCTTCAATTTACGAAGCGCCACGCAGCCGTTCTCGCAGCAGTGTGCTACCTGCTGTTCAACTTAATATAGTTTTTCTCCTCGTGTAAGTAGTGCGTCACGTGCCCCATGCATTGTAAAAGTAATGTTTTCGGCAATAGTGTATTTTAGTATGGTTTCCAGCTCTTGTATATCGAATAAGTTACCTTGTTAGCGGTTGTTTCTTGGCAAATCAGTTAATTCTGCCGCCTTTCTTTTTTTAAGTAGTGCACAACGTGCTGCTTCTTCCCCATGCACTGCACATGTAATCGATTGACCAATGTTGTATTTTAGCACGCTCTCCATGTTTTTTATTAACGTTAAACTTGATTTCTTATCGTTTGTTCCATGCAAATCAGTTAATCCTGCCACTGTTTTTTAATTTGCCAAGCGCCACATGGTCATTCTCGCACCAGTGTGCTACGTGCTGTTGAAGTTAATGCGAAGTCATTTTTCTCGTGTAAGTAGTGTGTCACGTGCCCCATGCATTGCAAATTAATGTTTTCGGCAATAGTGTATTTTAGTACCTTGGTAGCCGTTGTTTCTAGGCAAATCACTTAATCCTGCCACCTTTAATTTTTTATGTAGTGCGCCACGTGCTGCTTCCTCCCCATGCACAGCACATGTAATCGATTGACCAATGTCATATTTTAGCATGCTCTCCATGTTTTTTAAAAACATGAAACTGGATTTCTTATCGTTTGTTCTGTGCAAATCACTTAATCCTGCCACATTTCTTTAATTTGCCAAGCGCCACGTGGCTGTTCTCGCAGCAGTGTGCTACGTGCTGTTCAAGTTAATGCAATGTAGTTTTTCTCGTGGAAGTAGTGCGTCATGCGCCCCATGCATTGCAAAAGTAATGTTTTCAGCAATAGTGTATTTTAGCATGGTTTCCAGCTCTTAAACCTCAAATCTTGCCTGGGTAGGTGATGTTTCTGGGCAAATAACTTAATCCTGATGCCTTTACTTTTTTAAGTAGTGTGCCACCTGCTGCTTTCTTCCCATGCACTGAACATGTAATTGATTGACCAATGTTGTATTTTAGCACGCTCTCCATGTTTTTTAATAACATTAAACTTGATTTCTTATCCTTTCTTCTGTGCAAATCACTTAATCCTACCATGTTTCCTTAATTTGCCAAGCGCCACATGGCCGTTCCCGTAGCAGTCTGCTACATGCTGTTCAAGTTAATGCGATGTCGTTTTTCTCGTGTAAGTAGTGCGTCACGTGCTCTATGCATTGCAAAAGTAATGTTTTCGGCAATAGTGTATTTTAGCACGGTTTCAAGCTTTTGTATGTCGAATAACTAGCTTTGGTAGCCGCTGTTTCTGAGCAAATCAGTTAATCTTGATGCCTTTCATTATTTAAGTAGTGCACCACGTGCTGCTTCTTCCCCATGCACTGCACATGTAATCGATTGACCAATGTCGTATTTTAGCATGCTCTGTTTTTTAATAACGTTAAACTTGATTTCTTATCGTTTGTTCTCTGCAAATCACTTAATCCTGCCACATTTCTTTAATTTGCCAAGCCCCACGTGGCTGTTCTCGCAGCAGTGTGCTACTTGCTGTTCAAGTTCATGGGATGTAGTTTTTCTCGTGTAAGTAGTGCGTCATGTGCCCCATGCATTGCAAAAGTAATGTTTTCGGCAATAGTGTATTTTAGCACGGTTTCCATGTTTTTTAATAACGTTAAACTTGATATGCCCACTGTTCGAGCTCATTATACAGATGTCTCAACCATGGGACAAATTGGTCGCCACAAACTGTTCATTCCTGCCCATGCACTATCCCAAGTTGTGGTCAACAACTTGACACACCAGATCCACTGACTACTCTCCATATGCTATCAACTTAAAATTGCAATGGACCTAAAGGAGTTATCAGGTTTGACCAGGGCCGGACTGTGAACCAAAACCGGCCATGGCAAAGTGCTCGGCCACCTCCACCCCCACCCATGGGGGGTTGGAGGTACTGCCGAGCTCTTTGCTAGAGCCGGTTTTTGGCCGATTTTGTAACAGGGCTGAAAACAGCCCCGTAACAAAACTGTCCCCCAGAGGCCCAAAACCGGCCCCACCCGTGCGGCGCACCGGGGGATTGTCCGTGCCCGCTACGGCCAGTCCGGGCCTGGGTTTGACTTCAATATTTCATGATAGAAAAGCATTCTGAGATGAGCATTTGTGTATTTCATGTGCTTGCAGACAGATAACTACAATTGTGGTGTTTTTTTTGCATGCTGGTATTGATACTTCCAAAAACATCAATTTGTTGAAGATACATTACTTTATATTATTTTATGTTAATAACTGTTTTCCTACCGAGCGTGTCCATATTTCCCCTCGAAAGCATATTGGTATTCGCATATGATTTTGTCTAACCACTAGTATGGTCCTAAAGCGGTTGGTTTGAAACCTCTGATGATTGCTTTTCAACCCCAATCCTATTGAAAACAATTGTTTTTATGTACATTAAAATTAAGCTTCGACATATGTACAACATATGCATTTTTAACTCTTTTTTTCAGTTTGCAGAATGTTACATAAGTCAGCAGCAAATTGCAGATATTGAAGAAAGTATATCCTCCTATTCTAGCTCATTACACCGATATTTCAAATATGACATGAACTAGTTGTGAGAAGCCAAAAACATTAACACATTTTTAACGGATAATGTAAAGGTAAATACTCTCAATATGACTAGTCGACGAAGTAAAAAAGTAATGGATATAAGTACTTGAGGGGTTTTTGGTGGCAGATAATCTCCAATTCACACTTGTACGGCTAGGTCTGATACAGGGTGGATCTCTGTATAGCTAATGGATGATTAGGTATTAGGATGGCTTACAGAGCTCCCAACCTTCTTACTTTTTCTCTTAAAGGGTTCCAAATTGGTGACGAATATTAGGCTGTGCATTAGAGGTTGACGGTGGTGCTCCACTGGTACTTTGGCCTTCTCATGAAGAGCAGGAGCCTCCCTCAATCTCCTTAACTCTTCCCTTGCAACGTTGACAGGATTCTTAGTCTGCAAGTGCTTCAGCATACTTGCAGTTCCACACCAGTACTTTTTATTGGGGTCTCCTCTTGAAAGCAGTCTTGCATATGCGGCAAGTCATTTTTCTTGCATTCACCTTTTTTAAGACTTGTGGAAATTAATTTCAAAACATTCATTTTGATGGTCCAAAGTCTGCATGTAAAATGGCCAGTGGAAGCGTTTTGAGAGCGGGTACACTCAAGATCAAGTGAAAAGATTTGATTGAGAAGGCATAGCAAAGGAGGTGGCAACAACAGGGAGAAAGGTCCATGGGTGGTGGAGGCTGTGTTTGTAAATCGGCTATATCTATAACTTTCTTTCTCACACAGTTTTAATGTTGTTTTCTCTGTCTTTCTCTCTCTCTCACTCTCACATCGTTTCTCTATCTCTTTTAAAGTTATGGACGCTGCTGTCAACTCTGACGTGTAGAACTAAAGCTCAGTTGAAGTTGTGAACTCTGTTGGTCACAGTGTTTACACAAAGTAAGCAGAACGGCCTAGATATACAATACCTCCGATTAAATGTATTAGAAATAAAAGAGCTTATTTACAAACCCCTTGCTCCACTTTTGCGTCACTTTCAACATGAGAAAAGCAACACAAATGTGGCCCAAGAGTCTTGTAAATAAGCCCTAAAAAATATTGTCCTGCATATTGACTTGATCTTACACCTAATTCTGTCTCATCTCTTAATCATTTTAAAGACCTGTTGATCTTAAATATAAATCAGACGCAGTAGGCACTTCTATACAGACACCGCTCGAATGCAAGCCTATAAGATAAGTGAAATGTATCAGGCACACAGCACACATTGAAAAATAGTAAATATCGTCAAGTGTTACTTTGACTTGTAATGTTTGACCTCATTTAGTCACATTGATCTAATTTTAAACACTAATTGTCTTTTTTGTTTTGCAGATTAACTACCGTACATCTATTGGAGTCCACATCACATGTTGTTTATTATATTGTTTTGTTAAAGTTATGGTTCTATTTATTTATTGTATGATCTTTTAGTTATATTTCCAGTTATTTATTATTTTAATAAAAGTTAATTTTAAAAAGTATATACGTCTTTTTTTTATGGGGGTAGCATTCCCCAATAGAAATTATATTTATAATTTGAAGTATAATTCTGAAGCTAACTCTTTACCAGATCTTTACCAGAGTCTATACCTATAGGGTGGTGAACTTCTAACCTCTGTGCTCACGTAAGTGTTCCATGAACTGTTACTATGGTAACAGGCAGAAAGTCGTTTGGGGGTAGGGTTAAAAGTTACTGGCTGTAAAAAAAACTGTATATTTACCTTTGATCCTCTACAAGACCAAAAAGAAAAGAAAAGTAAAACAAAACACTGTGTACCAGATTTACAACCCCCTTGCACCACCTTCACGTCCAACCCCCCCTAAAAAATTACAGGTATGTGAGCCTCAACGACCTCCCTCAAGACCCAGGAATCACCACACCCGGAAATTTGTGTATTACGTAAGGCAGACTGGGAACTACCACGACCGGCTCCTGCAGTATCCTGGGGTGCCTACCCCGGTATACTGCTATTTTCTTTGACAGGGCGGGACTCTCACGACTCCCGCCCTCCCATAGCAAACTTAGTTTGCATTTTGAAAGATAGAGCAGTAAAATCTGTTGTCACTTTCAAAATCCAAAGCAGATTGCATTTCCACATACAAATTAGCATCTACCCATGCAAAAAAGTAATGCTGGCTCCCGAAGAACACAAAATTTCATCACACAATGTTACTAAATAAAACAGCAATGTGCTCAACTTCTCAATATACAACCTTATCCTACGTAATGTTATTTTCAATCACGTTCTAATAACCAATAAGAGTCATGCTTTTAAAAAACAAACATGCACCCTAGTTTTATCAATCAATCAATCAATCAATCAATCATTTGTAAATCGCGCTACTCACCCGTGAGGGTCTCACGGGGCTGAGAGGGGGGGGGGGGTGCTGCTACTGCTCGAAGAGCCAGGTCTGAGATGAGCAGGTCTTAGGTCTGTTGCAGATGGGTGGGGAGGGTGTTCCAGGTCTTGGCGGCAAGGAAGGAGAAGGATCTGCTGCCGAAGGTGGTTTGTTGAATGCGCAGGATGGCGGCAAGGGCGAGGCTAGTGGAGCGGAGCTGGTGGGTGGGGGTGTAGAAGTTGAGTATGTTGTTGAGGTAGGCTGGTCCGGCGTTGTGGAGTGCTTTGTGTGCATGGGTGAGGAGCTTGAAGGTGATCCTCTTGTTGACAGGGAGCCAGTGCAGGTCTCTCAGGTGGGAGGTGATGTGGCTGCGGCGGGGGACATTGAGGATCAGTCGGGCGGAGGTGTTTTGGATGCGTTGTAGTCATTGTTGGAGTTTGGCCAGGATTCCTGCCGTAGTCCAGCCTACTGCTGACGAGGGCTTGGGTCACAGTTCTTCTAGTTTCAGTCGGGATCCACTTGTAGATCCTGCAAAGTATGCGGATGGTGTTGTAGCAGGATGGCGTTGACCTGTTTTGACATGGAGAGGGAAGAGTCGAGGATGAATCCTGGGTTGTGTGTGTTGTCCGTGGGTGTTGGGGCTGTTCCCAGTGTGGTCGGCCACCAGGAGTCGTCCCACGCTGAGCGCGTGGGGCCTAGGATGAGGACCTCCGTCTTGTCCGAGTTCAGTTTCAGACGGCTGCTCCTCATCCACTCGGCGACAGCCTTCATACCTTCATGGAGGTTGGTTTTGGCGGTGCACGGGTCCTTGGTGAGGGAGAAGATGAGCTGGGTATCGTCGGCATAGGAGATGATGTTCAGGTCGTGCTGGTGGGCCACTTGTGCGAGGGGAGCCATGTAGACGTTGAACAGGGTCGGGCTGAGGGATGAACCCTGGGGTACGCTGCAGATGATGTCGGTGGCTTTGGATCGGAAGGGTGGGAGGCGGACTCACTGGGTTCTACCAGAGAGGAAGGATGTGGTTCAGTCCAGGGCCTTCTTCTGGATTACGGCTTCTTGGAGGCGTGTTCTTAGTGTGCTGTGGCAGACCGTATCGTAAGCGGCTGACAGGTCCAGGAGGATGAGGGCTGAAGTTTCGCCATTGTCTAGATGGCACCGGATGTCTTCTGTAGTGGCCATGATGGCTGTCTCTGTGCTGTGGTTTCGTCTGAATCCGGACTGGGATGGATCTAGGATGTTGTTGTTCTCGAGGTGGCGAGTCAGCTGTATGTTGGCGATTTTCTTGATGACCTTCGCTGCGAAGGGGAGCAGGGAGATGGGCCGGAAGTTCTTGAGGTCTTTTGGGTCCGCCTTGGGCTTCTTGAGGAGGGCATTGATTTTGGCGTGCTTCCAGCTCTCCGGGAATGTTGCTGTGTTGAAGGAGATGTTGATGACCATCGGTAGTTGGGGTGTGATGATTGCGTCAGCTTTGTTGAAGACGTGGTGTGGGAAGGGGTCTGACGGTGATCCTGAATGGATAAAGTTCATGATCTTGCGTGTTTCTTCGTCATTGACGTGGGACCAGGAGGTCAGCAGGTTGGTGCAGGTCTTGTTCGCGATAGGTCAGTTGCGGTCGAGGCGGTGGGGAATTGAAGCTGTCGTGAATGTCGGCGATTCTACGATGGAAGAAGGAGGCCAGTGAGTCACACAGATCTTGCGAGGGTGGGATGTCATTGGTGTTGGAGCTGGGTTGGAGAGTTCCTTAACTATGTTGAAAAGTTCTTTGCTGTTGTGTGCATTGTTGTCCAGTTGTGTTTTGAAGGATGCTCTCTTGGCTGTCCCAATGAGGTGGTGATGTCTGCGGATGGCGTCCTTGTGGGCGGGGTGGCTGTCTGGTGTGCGGTCGTGGAGCCATTTCTTCTCTAGCTTCCGGCATGTACGTTTGGAGGTCTGGAGTTCTTCAGTGAACCAGGCAGCTTTCTTGCTGGGGTGGTTGTTGGAGGGCTTCTTGATCAGGGCAAGGGTGTTGGCTCAGTTGTCGATCCACTGTCTGAAGTTTTGGGCGGCGGCGTCTGAGTCGGGTTGGTCGACGGGTGGGTTCTGGGCAAGGGTGGAGGTTAGCTGTTCTTCTGTGACTTTGCTCCAGCAGCGGCGGGGCAGCTGTTGGGTTTGGTGGTGAGTAGTTGGTTTCTTGAAGGTGAAGTGTATGCATCGGTGGTCGGTCCAGTGGAGTTCGGTGGTGTGGTTGAAGGTGATGTGGGTGCTCGTGGAGAAGACGGAGTCAAGCATGTGGCCAGCGGCGTGGGTGGGTTCGGTGATGAGTTGTCGGAAGCCGAGGTTGGCGAAGTTGTCGATAAGGGTGGCAGAGTTTAAGTCGTTCTTCTCGAGGTGGAAGTTCAGGTCCCCGAGGAGGATGTAGTCCGTGGAGGCGAGTGCGTGGGTGCTGGTGAGGTCGGCGATGGATTCGCTGAAGTGTGCCCGGGTTCCAGGGGGTCTGTAGATGAGAGTCCCTCTGAGGGTGGTGAAGGGGTCGGTCTGGATCCGGAAGTGAAGGTGTTCTGCGGAGTTGAGGGAATTGTCTGCGTGGGTGTAGACCTGGAGGGTGGATATGTGGACGATGGCTAATCCTCATCCCCTCTCGTGTCAATGTCTGGTGCCGAGGAGTCGTTCACCAGGTCTCGGTCAGGAAGGCCACGTCTGGGGCGGAGGTGTTGAGCAAGTCCTTGAGCTCGACGACGTGTTTGCGTGCGTAGCGGGTGTTCAGGAGTATGCAGCGGAAGTGGTTGGGTTCGGTCCTTGGGGGTTTGGTGGTTCTGTCGCATGTGAAGTTGCAGGTGTGGCAGAAGAAGGGTCTGTGGGCGGCCTGGAGGCAGCGGTGGTCTCGGCCGGTGTTGAGGGTGTAGAGGGTGTTGGCGTTGTATAGGAGTCTGGCATTGTGGCGAGTGCGAGGTCCAGGGGTTTTGGCGCTGGGCGCGGTCCAGGCATGGACGGGCACAGACAGGCTTGCCTTTGGTGCGCCCGCTGCCCGCCTTTGCTGCGCGTCTGAGCATCGGCTGCCATATAAGGAGTGGACGGAGGGAGGAGCAGCTGGGAGGCGGGAGCGGGGTGGCGAGGGGGCGTGGCCTCAGGGGCAGCAGCGAGAAAAGGAGCGGGAAGAAAGAGACAAAAAGGGGGGTGGGGGAGACTAGAGCGAAGAGGGGCAAAAAGAAGGCACAAAGAATCCAAAACACAGAAAAAAACAGATTACAGAAACCAAGGAAGCAAGCAGAGCGCAAGGTCTGACCGGGTCACGGTGGTGATCCGAGGCAGGCAGCGGGTGCGAACACGCACAACAACAGGAGTAAGCTCTTAGCTGGTGGAGCTGTCCAGGTGACCTAACCTGAAAGCAGGGTCGGAGGTCACTCCTGTTGCCGGGCGGCGGCCGCCATATAAGTTTTCTGTGTAGAATGTTGTCAAACAACCAATCATTTCTTTTCTGTGTTTCAACACTGCATCTTATCCACCATTTAGAAAGATCTTAGTTTTCAAAGTGCCATTTAATTTACAGAGACCATCTGAGTGCATCGAGATCTACTTTCAAGATGGTTAGAGTGTGAATTGAGGGACACAACTATATTTTCTTGAGTCAAAGGAATGTAGAACACAAAGGAATTCACAAAGACCTAGGTTTACCAAATGTAGACATTAAATGGATTGGGCAGAGAGGTTTAAAGTGACACCAATTGATGCCATTGCTTAAATCCTTTTTGCATCTCCAACACCCTGACCTCATAATTGTGCACTGTGTTGGCAATGACCTAGGCACTTTGACTGAGGTAGGTCTGCAAATGCTTATGTTGGACACCTTTGGAGAATTGATTTAACTTTTCCCCCAAACTCCCTTTGTCTATTCTAATATATGCCAAAAGCACAAATAGAACTAGTCCAATCAATTTTGTCCACAGATTGAGAAAGCTAGGAAACATGTGAATAAATCTGTTTCTGCTTTTCTCCGACACTATAGAATGGGGTCCATATACCACAACAATCTGCGTTTCAACATGGATGGCATCTATAGGAGAGATCGTGTACATTTTACAGATGAAGGGAACAGAGTATTACTCATGGACTTTAGACTCCGCATCGGTACTTACTTGTAAGTTCTAACATCTCTCAATAAACACAAGGGTTCTTTTTAGAGCCACCCAACATCTAAACACATAAGCTTGATATATATCTAAAAAATAAATGCTTCGTTTTTTTCAGTGGTAAAATGAATGGATCCTCGCGCATCCCGCAACTTTTTTGAGCAGGCCTAGGGGGTCAGGGTGTGTCTAGCCTGCCCCTGTTCACGTTTTGCACACATATTTCACTGACTTCCTCAGCCCCACTTCTACCGAGGCACAAAATGGCTGCCAACAGTTCCTGGCTTCAAATGTTTACAACCGCTCATCAGACCATTAGAATTCAGCGCGTGATCTGGACAGTGCGCTTATGCTACGATGCCAATCCTTACACAATACACGGATCCACCACGCCTATAAATATATAAATGACTTTAACCGTAATTTTCTCAGAAACTACTGAACAGATTGACACCATATAAGCAAACGGCACAAGTCGGAACTGAGGACTACCTCTCTGCCAAATTTGGTCTAATTCCGTTCAGCCGTTCGAGCTGTAGCCGTGTCTTAAGATCCTATGGGAAATTGCATGGGGAAAACATGTTTTGGAAACCCCTTTTTTTCTCGGCCCCCACTTCACCAATCACCCCTAAATTTTCAGGGAAAGAGCGGAACTGAGATGGCCAAAAGTTTGGAAAATTTCAAGAAGCAATCGACGCCAGAGTTATTCCAAATAGAATGTTGCAGTTTCCCTATGGATAATAGGTCCTAACTATAACTACCTATTGGCGACCACCAGTAGGTAATATATGGTTAATATATGGGTAATATATATATATATATATATATAAATATATATATATATATATATATATATATATATATATATATATATATATATATATATATATATATATATATATATATATATATATATATATATATATATATATATTCAAGCAAATGTCCCTTGCTGGAGGAGGAGCGGCCATTCAGCTGGTGCCGGTGCCGAGTCAAGGACAAGACTCGTTCAGACTTTTCAAAGCAATTTGAAATAAATCACCGCACTCTTCTAGGATTTGATTAAGCTTTTTAATCCATCAAGGAAAAAACTTCCTCACCTACGCGTTTCAAACAGATTACTGTTCTTGCTCACGGTAGTTACAAGTCAATTTTTTCTTTTTACTATTTATACCCTTCTACCCATGTTGCCATTAGGATGCATTATGGGAGGGGTAGTTTTAGGTGAAAACAAACCATGTCAGGTCACTTTTGCAAGTTATCAAAGTCTTTTTTGGTGACTTTTTAGGATGGCATTTGGCGGCTGAGTGCCTGGCTTTAATTATATTAAAACCAATTCAAAGCAAAACGAGTTGTTATCTCGCTTGCTACATCTATGTGCTAATATTGCACATAGTGGGTAATAGCTGAGTGCTGATTGTGAAAGTCATTGACTTGTAACTTGTTCCAGGACACTGACAAAATTTAAAATAAACGCTGTAATAACAAACACAAAGTTTTTTTCCCCCATATTTTTTCATATGGTTTCAGTTAAACCCTATACATTTCCAAATTGTGAGCATTATGTACTAAAAGGAATCAATACGTTTGGTTCAAGTGTCAAGCTAACATTTCATATGATTATTGTACTTTGGATTCAAACAGTTTTTATACGAAAAATATATGTCATAGTTCGGTGGAGATCTTCCTACTTAATGTCATGTGATTGTTCAGAATATTGGTATCAGTCATAAATGTACATAAAGTTCCTCGTCCCCGTTCAATCCTTGCGGGGTCTTCGTTTTGAATTTTATTATAAGTTTTGATTCCAAGCGTCTGAGTTTTTGCAGGCGATTTCCTCCTCTCTCATTGTCAGGTATCATTGCCAGTCCTGAATATCTCACATTCAGCCAGGTTTTGTTTTTGTGAGTTATGAGGTGTTTTGCCACGGCGTACGTTTGGTCCTTGTTTTGCATGGCCCTAATATGTTCTAACATCCTTTTCTTTAGGGCACAAATAGTTGATCCAATATATCTCTTACCACAATCACACTCCAAGAGGTAGACAACAAAATGGGATTCACAAGTGATCTTTGTCCGTATTTCAAAGGGTTGGCCTTTTGGATCTGTTATTGATTTGAGACTTTTACCAATTTTGCACGCTTTGCATGATGTGCACTTGGTAAACCCCTTCTGTCTTTTTTCTAGCCATGTTTCCTCTCTTTTGTTTATGAAATGGCTATTTACCAGAATGTCACCAATTGATGGTGCTTTCCTGAAAGAAATTAAGGGGGCATCTCCTATGGTTTTTCCAATATCAGGGTCCTTTTTTAATACACTCCAGTATTTGGTGACCGCTTTTCTTATGTTTACACTTTCTTTTGAGTATGTCAAGATGAGGCGTGGTTTTTCTTCTTTTGTTGTTTCAATAGCCTCTTTTTTCTTCCTGACTATCAGTGTCTCTGTTCTGGTTTTCTCTCGAGCTCTCATTTCTCCTCTTTTTATTGTTTTCATATTGTATCCCCTTTGGGAAAAACGGTTAGCTGTTTCTGCAAATTTCTTTTCCATTTCCAATGGTTCAGAACAATTCCGTTTCATCCTTAAAAACTCTGCATATGGTACATTTAATTTCAAGGATGTTGGGTGAAAACTAGTCCCATGCAGGATGCTGTTTGTTGAGGTTTTTTTGCGAAAAAGGGTTGTGTGTATTGTATTGTTTTTGATGTATACTTTTGTATCCAAGAAGTCTTTTTCCTTCTCTTGGATGTTAAAAGTAAATTGTAGGCCCACATTGTTCTGATTCAAGATCCTTATGTACTCTACCAACTCCTCCCTGGTTCCATTCCAAACAAGGAAGAGATCATCAATAAATCTCAGCCAAAGAATAGTCTTGGCAGTATATGGTTCGTTTTCTTCTCTCCAAGCTATGTGTTTCTCCCACCATCCCATGGTGAGATTAGCATAGCTTGGAGAGAAGGAAACTCCCATGGCGGTTCCGCAGTTTTGGGAATATATTCCATTATTAAAGAGGAACACATTGTTTGTTAGGCATATACGTATCATGTCCAATAGCATAGCAGAGTGTTTGAGTTCCCCTATTGGTCTTTGTCTTAGAAAATAAGCAATTGCTTCAAGGCCCATTTGGTGGTTTATCGATGTGTAAAGTGAAACTACATCAATTGTAGCTAAAAGATAAGTTGGTTGCCATTGTGTGTCCATTATTATTCGAAGAAAATCTCCAGTGTCCTTAATGAAGGAGTTGAGTGTGGGTACTATGGGAGCTAAAAAATGATCCACATATGAGGCAATATTTTCATACAATGATCCGCAGCTGGAAATGATCGGTCGAGCTGGGGGTTTGAACAGTGTCTTGTGAACTTTCGGCAGAAAGTAGATAGTTGGTGTTATAGGATTTTCTACTGTCAGAAATTTGGTTTCTTCCTGACTTAACAACCCGCTTTCTTGCCAAGTTCTTATTTGACGATGTATTTCCGTTGTCATTGTCGCCATTGGGTTGGCTTCCAATTTTGTATAGTTTTTGCTATCTTGCAGTTGTCGATTGGCCTCTTCTATGTAGTCAGTTTTATTTAAAACCACAATATTCCCACCTTTGTCAGCTGGTTTTATTTCAATTTTGAGGTTTGATTTTAGAGAATTCAATGCTTGACGTTCTTCCCAGGTTAGGTTTTCTTTCTTTTTGTTATTGACATTTTTCATTTTGTCTAGTTCCGCAGTGATTAGGTCATGGAATGCGTCGATTTTATTGCCAGGATGTAGGGTTGGACAGAATTTCGACGGGTTCTTGAAAGGTGTTTTTGGATGCTTGTTATGTTCTATATCCATTTCTTTCAAAATTTGTGTTTCAGTAAGGGAAGTGTTGTCATCCTCATTTGCCAAGTTATGAGCTACTACGAGTGCCGGGAGGTCAGAGATTGTGTATCCGTTTTCATCTCCACTATTGGTCGCATTGAGCTCCTGTGTGCTTTTTTTGTTGTTTGATTTGGCAAAAAACTTTTTTAATTTCAGTTTCCTTACATATTTGTATATGTCAATCTTCGTTTCTACTTCATCCTGATGTTTTTCTGGGCTGAATGTTAATCCTTTATTCAGTACCTTTCTTTCGTTAGTGGTGAGGGTATAGTCCGATAGGTTTATTATCAGGTCTGGACTCATGTTATTTTTCTTTGCATTGTCCAGTATTACTTCTTTGACAAGGTGCGATTGCGCAATGGGTATCTTGGAGCGCTTTGCTCTTCTGGTTTTGCGTTTATGTTTGAGCTTGATGATTGGCCCCTTCCTCGCCCTCTTTGTCTCCCTCTTCCACGTCTTCTCCCCGCTGGTTTTGGGGTTTGTTGGTCGTTGTACAGCATTTCCATCTCCTCTAAAAAAGAGAGCTGCTTTTGGTTGGTTGTTCTTTCTCTCCCTCTTTGTTCCCCTTCGCTGGCGTCAGATTCAGTTTCACTTGCCCCTGGTTTAGGTTTGGATTTGTTTGTTCCTTGTTGTTTGATTACATCAAATCGTTTGGCAAAAGTCAAGATTGCACCGTTGGCATAGTCATATTGGTCTCTCCTGAATTTGCGCTGTTTGCGTTCTTCTATCTCATTTTCGTGTTTGTCTAAATTGTTTTCCATTATGGTTCTTAATTTTTTCATTTCATCTTCCCCTTCTTGTGAGGCTTTTATTAGTTGTTCCATTTCCTCTATTTTAGTGTGTAGATCTGTTACTCCAATTTTTGCATGTTTAATTATTATCATTATCATTCTTTTCGAGCATTCCATGTTATTGCGCCCCCATTCCTCAAGCATGGCAGGGCTGGTGTCTGGGTGATTTGGAAGAGTGAAAATGCGTAGGCCCCTGGGGACGAGGCCCAATTCCAAATATTTTTCCAGTGTTATTATTTCCCAAGAACGAGATATCTCTTTGCGCAGCAGTTTCTCTAGCTGTTGGAAGAGTTGTTTTAATGTTGCCTGCGCTGGTTTGGAGGTTGTAGTTTTAGGATCTATGGGTTGGTTCCTCCCCATTTGTTGGGAATCTGAAAACAAACTTTCCGCTTTTTCCAAGCGCTTGGCTGCTCTTTTTTCCATGTTGCTCAAAGGTTAATGGGTTAACCTGATTGGAGAACACCGTCAATTGTGTTCGTGTTGTTATATTTGTCTGTTATTTTTACTCGCGTTTAATTGTGCACTTGTCAACTAAACGTGGGAAGTTCGTTCAGTATAAAACTTACAAGGCTGGTTGCCTAGTATTGATGGATGCTTTTCCTAGAAAGTGACACGCTATTTTTAGCTCGTTGCTAAAGTCCCGTGTAGTCAGGACCTCAGTATTTACACTCGCTGCAGCACTTCTGTTCAGTTATTTCACGCTGGCACACACGGCACATTTAGAATTTTCACTTACCGGGGAGTCTCCTGGACCGCTGAATGCCCTCCGGCACTTCCGCGTCAGCGCTCGACCTGGCAAGTAGTAAGTGTGTGCTCCGCTTTGCCGGTGAAACTGATGTCTCTCTACTCCGATGTTGAAAAACGCTCTTGATTACAGGTTCAGTCACGGTCTCTTTGGAAAGGGCGTCTCCGCTCCAGATCGTCTGTGCTCCTTTCCGCCGGCTTTCCCCACAGGTTTCCTCGCGTTTTACAATGTTGATTTTCGCCGATTATGGAGTTTTACATGTGCTGGGCTCTCTCCTTACGTATCCAAAATATTCAAGCAAATGTCCCTTGCTGGAGGAGGAGCGGCCATTCAGCTGGTGCCGGTGCCGAGTCAAGGACAAGACTCGTTCAGACTTTTCAAAGCAATTTGAAATAAATCACCGCACTCTTCTAGGATTTGATTAAGCTTTTTAATCCATCAAGGAAAAAACTTCCTCACCTACGCGTTTCAAACAGATTACTGTTCTTGCTCACGGTAGTTACAAGTCCATTTTTTCTTTTTACTATTTATACCCTTCTACCCATGTTGCCATTAGGATGCATTATGGGAGGGGTAGTTTTAGGTGAAAACAAACCATGTCAGGTCACTTTTGCAAGTTATCAAAGTCTTTTTTGGTGACTTTTTAGGATGGCATTTGGCGGCTGAGTGCCTGGCTTTAATTATATTAAAACCAATATTCTGAACAATCACATGACATTAAGTAGGAAGATCTCCACCGAACTATGACATATATTTTTCGTATAAAAACTGTTTGAATCCAAAGTACAATAATCGTATGAAATGTTAGCTTGACACTTGAACCGAACGTATTGATTCCTTTTAGTACATAATGCTCACAATTTGGAAATGTATAGGGTTTAACTGAAACCATATGAAAAAATATGGGGGAAAAAAACTTTGTGTTTCTTATTAACAGCGTTTATTTTAAATTTTGTCAGTGTCCTGGAACAAGTTACAAGTCAATGACTTTCACAATCAGCACTCAGCTATTACCCACTATGTGCAATATTAGCACATAGATGTAGCAAGCGAGATAACAACTCGTTTTGTTTGAATTGGTTTTAATATAATTAAAGCCAGGCACTCAGCCGCCAAATGCCATCCTAAAAAGTCACCAAAAAAGACTTTGATAACTTGCAAAAGTGACCTGACATGGTTTGTTTTCACCTAAAACTACCCCTCCCATAATGCATCCTAATGGCAAAAATTGGAGTAACAGATCTACACACTAAAATAGAGGAAATGGAACAACTAATAAAAGCCTCACAAGAAGGGGAAGATGAAATGAAAAAATTAAGAACCATAATGGAAAACAATTTAGACAAACACGAAAATGAGATAGAAGAACGCAAACAGCGCAAATTCAGGAGAGACCAATATGACTATGCCAACGGTGCAATCTTCACTTTTGCCAAACGATTTGATGTAATCAAACAACAAGGAACAAACAAATCCAAACCTAAACCAGGGGCAAGTGAAACTGAATCTGACGCCAGCGAAGGGGAACAAAGAGGGAGAGAAAGAACAACCAACCAAAAGCAGCTCTCTTTTTTAGAGGAGATGGAAATGCTGTACAACGACCAACAAACCCCAAAACCAGCGGGGAGAGGCCGTGGAAGAGAAAGACAAAGAGGGCGAGGAAGGGGCCAATCATCAAGCTCAAACATAAACGCAAAACCAGAAGAGCAAAGCGCTCCAAGATACCCATTGCGCAATCGCACCTTGTCAAAGAAGTAATACTGGACAATGCAAAGAAAAATAACATGAGTCCAGACCTGATAATAAACCTATCGGACTATACCCTCACCACTAACGAAAGAAAGGTACTGAATAAAGGATTAACATTCAGCCCAGAAAAACATCAGGATGAAGTAGAAACGAAGATTGACATATACAAATATGTAAGGAAACTGAAATTAAAAAAGTTTTTTGCCAAATCAAACAACATAAAAAGCACACAGGAGCTCAATGCGACCAATAGTGGAGATGAAAACGTATACACAATCTCTGACCTCCCGGCACTCGTAGTAGCTCATAACTTGGCAAATGAGGATGACAACACTTCCCTTACTGAAACACAAATTTTGAAAGAAATGGATATAGAACATAACAAGCATCCAAAAACACCTTTCAAGAACCCGTCGAAATTCTGTCCAACCCTACATCCTGGCAATAAAATCGACGCATTCCATGACCTAATCACTGCGGAACTAGACAAAATGAAAAATGTCAATAACAAAAAGAAAGAAAACCTAACCTGGGAAGAACGTCAAGCATTGAATTCTCTAAAATCAAACCTCAAAATTGAAATAAAACCAGCTGACAAAGGTGGGAATATTGTGGTTTTAAATAAAACTGACTACATAGAAGAGGCCAATCGACAACTGCAAGATAGCAAAAACTATACAAAATTGGAAGCCAACCCAATGGCGACAATGACAACGGAAATACATCGTCAAATAAGAACTTGGCAAGAAAGCGGGTTGTTAAGTCAGGAAGAAACCAAATTTCTGACAGTAGAAAATCCTATAACACCAACTATCTACTTTCTGCCGAAAGTTCACAAGACACTGTTCAAACCCCCAGCTCGACCGATCATTTCCAGCTGCGGATCATTGTATGAAAATATTGCCTCATATGTGGATCATTTTTTAGCTCCCATAGTACCCACACTCAACTCCTTCATTAAGGACACTGGAGATTTTCTTCGATTAATAATGGACACACAATGGCAACCAACTTATCTTTTAGCTACAATTGATGTAGTTTCACTTTACACATCGATAAACCACCAAATGGGCCTTGAAGCAATTGCTTATTTTCTAAGACAAAGACCAATAGGGGAACTCAAACACTCTGCTATGCTATTGGACATGATACGTATATGCCTAACAAACAATGTGTTCCTCTTTAATAATGGAATATATTCCCAAAACTGCGGAACCGCCATGGGAGTTTCCTTCTCTCCAAGCTATGCTAATCTCACCATGGGATGGTGGGAGAAACACATAGCTTGGAGAGAAGAAAACGAACCATATACTGCCAAGACTATTCTTTGGCTGAGATTTATTGATGATCTCTTCTGTTGTGTGGAATGGAACCAGGGAGGAGTTGGTAGAGTACATAAGGATCTTGAATCAGAACAATGTGGGCCTACAATTTACTTTTAACATCCAAGAGAAGGAAATAGACTTCTTGGATACAAAAGTATACATCAAAAACAATACAATACACACGACCCTTTTTCGCAAAAAAACCTCAACAAACAGCATCCTGCATGGGACTAGTTTTCACCCAACATCCTTGAAATTAAATGTACCATATGGAGAGTTTTTAAGGATGAAACGGAATTGTTCTGAACCATTGGAAATGGAAAAGAAATTTGCAGAAACAGCTACCCGTTTTTCCCAAAGGGGATACAATATGAAAACAATAAAAAGAGGAGAAATGAGAGCTCGAGAGAAAACCAGAACAGAGACACTGATAGTCAGGAAGAAAAAAGAGGCTATTGAAACAACAAAAGAAGAAAAACCACGCCTCATCTTGACATACTCAAAAGAAAGTGTAAACATAAGAAAAGCGGTCACCAAATACTGGAGTGTATTAAAAAAGGACCCTGATATTGGAAAAACCATAGGAGATGCCCCCTTAATTTCTTTCAGGAAAGCACCATCAATTGGTGACATTCTGGTAAATAGCCATTTCATAAACAAAAGAGAGGAAACATTGCTAGAAAAAAGACAGAAGGGGTTTACCAAGTGCACATCATGCAAAGCGTGCAAAATTGGTAAAAGTCTCAAATCAATAACAGATCCAAAAGGCCAACCCTTTGAAATACGGACAAAGATCACTTGTGAATCCCATTTTGTTGTCTACCTCTTGGAGTGTGATTGTGGTAAGAGATATATTGGATCAACTATTTGTGCCCTAAAGAAAAGGATGTTAGAACATATTAGGGCCATGCAAAACAAGGACCAAACGTACGCCATGGCAAAACACCTCATAACTCACAAAAACAAAACCTGGCTGAATGTGAGATATTCAGGACTGGCAATGATACCTGACAATGAGAGAGGAGGAAATCGCCTGCAAAAACTCAGACGCTTGGAATCAAAACTTATAATAAAATTCAAAACCAAGACCCCGCAAGGATTGAACGGGGACGAGGAACTTTATGTACATTTATGACTGATACCAATATTCTGAACAATCACATGACATTAAGTAGGAAGATCTCCACCGAACTATGACATATATTTTTCGTATAAAAACTGTTTGAATCCAAAGTACAATAATCGTATGAAATGTTAGCTTGACACTTGAACCAAACGTATTGATTCCTTTTAGTACATAATGCTCACAATTTGGAAATGTATAGGGTTTAACTGAAACCATATGAAAAAATATGGGGGAAAAAAACTTTGTGTTTGTTATTAACAGCGTTTATTTTAAATTTTGTCAGTGTCCTGGAACAAGTTACAAGTCAATGACTTTCACAATCAGCACTCAGCTATTACCCACTATGTGCAATATTAGCACATAGATGTAGCAAGCGAGATAACAACTCGTTTTGCTTTGAATTGGTTTTAATATAATTAAAGCCAGGCACTCAGCCGTCAAATGCCATCCTAAAAAGTCACCAAAAAAGACTTTGATAACTTGCAAAAGTGACCTGACATGGTTTGTTTTCACCTAAAACTACCCCTCCCATAATGCATCCTAATGGCAACATGGGTAGAAGGGTATAAATAGTAAAAAGAAAAAATGGACTTGTAACTACCGTGAGCAAGAACAGTAATCTGTTTGAAACGCGTAGGTGAGGAAGTTTTTTCCTTGATGGATTAAAAAGCTTAATCAAATCCTAGAAGAGTGCGGTGATTTATTTCAAATTGCTTTGAAAAATATATATATATATGTGTGTGTGTGTGTGTGCGTGGGTGTGTGTGTGTATATATATATATATATATATATATATGTATATATATATATTACCTACTGGCGATAGCCAGTAGGTATATATAGTTAGGATTTTTTTCCTATGGGATTTTTGAAAATTCTATGTCGAATAACTTTGGCGTTTAAGGACAGAATTGGCTGAAATTTTCAGGAAAATGGAACATTTTGTTTCTGAGCAGCCCCTGAAAATTTGGGGGGGTTTCGTCAAGGGGGGGGCGAGAAAAAAGGGGGGTCCCAAAACGTGTTTTTCCCATGCAATTTTCCATAGGGCGGTTGGCCTCACTTTTAGCCTGAACGGCTGAATGGATTTATACCAAACTTGGCAAAATTGTAGGGACTGGTAGCCCGATGTGCCTTTGCTATGTCTCAAAATATAGGCTCCAGTGGTTTTTACAAAAATTAACTTTGAAAAATATATATTGGGCTACATTGGGCTATATATATGTTGGAGCCCAAATGTAGCCCAATGTAGCCCAATGTAGCCCAATGTAGCCCAAAGATGGCCACCAGAGACAAAAAAACAAATGTAGCCCAAATATCAGCCAGATGTAGCCCAACTATAGCCCAATGACAGCATGTCCCAGAGTGTTCTAAAGAACAACTAGAGTGCTAACTGTCCTACTTATTACAAAGGTATGGCACACCTGAAGCCATCTTGATTGGAATAAAGTGGTAACTCTTAAAACATTTAATTTAAAAAGGAACAAAATGAGGGGGTTCATTTTGCCATAGAAAGTATGATTAGCGAATATATGACGAAATCCTGCATGTACTATTAGGCCGCAAATTAAAATAACGAAAACTTTTAGAACGAATATGCCTTTAGCATACACTAAACAACTAAACTACCCTAAACCCTAAAACACTACCCCCAGCATGACCCTACACTACACAAACAGTACAACACTACCCTAAACCCTAACACACTACCCCCAGCATGACCCTACACTACACAAACACTACAACACTACCCTAAACCCTAAAACACTACCCCCAGCATGACCCTACACTACGCAAACACTACAACACTACCCAAAACCCTAAAACACTACACCCCAGCATGACCCTACACTACGCAAACACTACAACACTACCCTAAACCCTAAAACCCTACCCCCAGCATGACCCTACACTACACAAACACTACAACACAACCCTAAACCCTAAAACACTACCCCCAGCATGACCCTACACTACGCAAACACTACAACACAACCCTAAACCCTAAAACATTACCCCCAGCATGACCCTACACTACACAAACACTACAACACTACCCTAAACCCTAAAACACTACCCCCAGCATGACCCTACACTACGCAAACACTACAACACTACCCAAAACCCTAAAACACTACACCCCAGCATGACCCTACGCCACGCAAACACTACAACACTACCCTAAACCCTAAAACACTACCCCCAGCATGACCCTACGCTACGCAAACACTACAACACTACCCTAAACCCTAAAACACTACCCCCAGCATGACCCTACACTACGCAAACACTACAACACTACCCTAAACCCTAAAACACTACCCCCAGCATGACCCTACACTACGCAAACACTACAACACTACCCAAAACCCTAAAACACTACCCCCAGCATGACCCTACACTACGCAAACACTACAACACTACCCAAAACCCTAAAACACTACCCCCCAGCATGACCCTACACTACACAAACACTACAACACTACCCAAAACCCTAAAACACTACCCCCCAGCATGACCCTACACTACGCAAACACTACAACACTACCCAAAACCCTAAAACACTACCCCCCAGCATGGCCCTACACTACGCAAACACTACAACACTACCCAAAACCCTAAAACACTACCCCCAGCATGACCCTACACTACGCAAACACTACAACACTACCCAAAACCCTAAAATACTACACCCCAGCATGACCCTACACTACGCAAACACTACAACACTACCCAAAACCCTAAAACACTACACCCCAGCATGACCCTACACTACGCAAACACTACAACACTACCCAAAACCCTAAAACACTACCCCCAGCATGACCCTACACTACGCAAACACTACAACACTACCCAAAACCCTAAAACACTACCCCCAGCATGACCCTACACTACGCAAACACTACAACACTACCCTAAACCCTAAAATACTACACCCCAGCATGACCCTACACTACGCAAACACTACAATACTACCCAAAACCCTAAAACACTACCCCCAGCATGACCCTACACTACGCAAACACTACAACACTATCCTAAACCCTAAAACACTACGCCCAGCATGACTCTACACTACGCAAACACTACAAAACTACCCTAAACCCTAAAACACTAGCCCCAGCATGACCCTACACTACGCAAACACTACAACACAACCCTAAACCCTAAAACACTACCCCCAGCATGACCCTACACTACGCAAACACTACAACACTACCCTAAAACCTAAAACACTACCCCCAGCATGACCCTACACTACGCAAACACTACAACACAACCCTAAACCCTAAAACACTACCCCCAGCATGACCCTACACTAAACAACCACCACAACTCTACACTACACTAACACAACACTACACTACACAACACTACACTACACTACACAATCACTAACCCACGAAAAAATTAACACAAACCCACTTACCTCTCTCGTCATCGTGGTTTTCACAACGCAAATGCATTTACCATACATGCCTTTAAAACGTAATTCTTTGTAAAGGCATGCGCGATAAATGCACATGCGTTTTGAAACAATGCGGGATAATGGTATGCGAGGTCAATGACCTTGCGGGATAATGGTATGCGGACTGAAAGTCTGCGGGATAAAAAATGCGGGAAAATGGCTGCAAACCATGATTAGCAGCAGACTTCCCTGGTGAGCACTAGCTTTACTACCGTGATCTAATGAGCAACTAGAGTGCTAACATTCAGAATTTATGGCAAATGTGTGACACATCTGAATGCGTTCTTGGTAGAACCAAAGTAAACAAGCATTGAAAATGCAATAGATCTCGCCTTTGTTTAAGTTAAAGCCATTCTGTTTGTAATGAGGTGCTTTTCAGCTTTGCTTTTATTAGTGTTTTTAAAACTTTCATGTAAATAACATGCATATGTATGCATATATGTATATGTATGCATGCATTTATATTTATATAGATATGCAGATTATATATGTTTATATATGTATATTACCTACTGGCGATAGCCAGTGGGTATATATAGTTAGGATTTTTTCTCTATGGGATTTCTGAAAATTCTATGTCTAATAACTTTGGCGTTTGTGAACGGAATTGGCTGAAATTTTCAGGAAAATGGCACATTTTGTTTCTGAGCAGCCCCTGAGAATTTTGGGGGGGGTTCGTCAAGGGGGGCCGAGAAAAAAGGGGGGTCCAAAAACACGTTTTTCCCATTCATTTTTCCACTGGACTCACTTTTAGCTCGAACGGCTGAATAGATTTACATGAAACTTGGCAAAATTGTAGATATGGTTTGCCCGACGTGCCTTTGCTATGTCTCAATATATGTGCTCCAGTGGATTTTGAGAAATGAACGTTTAAAAAAATATATATATCTGTGACAGCGGTCCGGTTAGCGCCCCGGTTCGCGTACCTGACGCGTAACGGAACTTCGCGAAGCGAAGCTGATTGGCTCTCTGGTGTCTGTCAACATTCTAAACAGTCCGGAGCGGCCGCCATCTTGTCTCTCGGTACGATCGAGAGACAAGATGTGGTGAAAAACGAAGGGGGAAATGAAGGAAAGGGGGCAAGGTAGACCACTCCTGACCCCCTAGGATTGATGAGGGGGATATTAAAGTGCCCCGCGGGGCAAAAAATAATTATTTTTTTTTTTGCGATTTTACGCCGTAGAGGCGCGTCCCGGTACGCGAACCGGGCAGCTCACCGGGCAGCTCACCGGGCAGCTAACCGGGCAGCTAACCGGCAGCGTAGCTGTCAACATTGTAAACAGTCCGGAGCGGCCGCCATCTTGTCTCTCGGTAGGTTCGAGAGACAAGATGTGGTGAAAAAAGAAGGGGGAGATGAAGGAAAGGGGGCAAGGTAAACCCCTCCTGACCCCCTAGGATTGATGAGGGGGATATTAAAGTCCCCCGCGATTTTTCGCGGTAGAGGCCCTTCCCGGTACGCGAACCGGGCAGCTAACCGGCAGCGTAACGGGAGTCCGCCATCTTGTGTTTTTGGAGCGTCCGGTTCGCGTACCGGGTAGCGTCCCGGTAAGCATAACAAGGGGAAAACCAAGAGAAACAGTAAAAAAAAAATTAAGGGAATAGATTTCCAGCAAACTTGGCAAAATTGTAGGGACTGTTTGTTTGATGTGCCTTTGCAAGGCCTCAAGATATGTGCACGTGTGGATTTTGTCTAATTAAGGTTAAAAAATATATATATATCTGTAAGCGTGCTCCGGCACGCTTACGTTACGGGTTTTGTTTGCGCTGCAGAGCCGATACGTCACGGTTATGCGACGCGCCATGAGGCGTCTCACGTGGCTACGTGATACGTCACGTAATAAAGAATATATTTTACAGCTATAGATATTAGCTTTTAAAAAACCAATGAAATTCACTGAAAAAACCATAGGTTATAGACCATATATAGTTAGGAATTTGCATTTACAAAACCTTGAAAATTCACTGAAAAAACCATAGGTTAGAGACCATATATAGTTAGCTGGACATTTTATTGACATAAAACCAATGAAATTCCATATATAGTTAGTTGCACTAACTATATATCGCGCACCCGCAATCCACTGCTGATGATGTCACATATTACATCATTCATGACATGGTCAGTGACATCACTGATGACATCACTGATGACATCTCAAATGACATCACTGATGACATCACTGATGACATCTCAAATGACATCACTGATGACATCATGACACACCAATACCAGTTACTACATACGCACTCACTGATTCCTACGTCTACACACACATTCACTCATTCACCCATACAATCACTCATACATACAGTCACTCATTATTACAACACTATCATATGCACTCATACACCTATGCAGACACTCACACACTGCCACTCATCCATGGAGTTACTCACACACCTAGTCAGTCCTGTAAAGAATCAATCACACTTCCATTTCCTCATCTATACAGTTAAACTAAGAACACCATACTTCAGTGACATCACTGATGACATCACTGATGACATCACTGATGACATCTCAAATGACATCACTGATGACATCATGACACACCAATACCAGTTACTACATACGCACTCACTGATTCCTACGTCTACACACACATTCACTCATTCACCCATACAATCACTCATACATACAGTCACTCATTATTACAACACTATCATATGCACTCATACACCTAGTCAGTCCTGTGAAGAATCAATCACACTTCGATTTCCTCATCTATACAGTTAAACACAGAACACCATACTTTTCACACATATACTAACACATACTTACTCTCTTATACAATCACTGATACAAGTACACATTGATATGCACAGAGTCACACACCTCCCAGCCAGCCACACACACACTCAGTCTTCCATACATCCACTCATTCTTCAATATGTAAAACATATTTAAACTTTACAAAAACACACAGACACTAGATGATGTCATTTGAGATGTCATCAGTGATGTCATCAGTGATGTCATTTGAGATGTCATCAGTGATGTCATCAGTGATGTCACTGACCATGTCATGAATGATGTAATATGTGACATCATCAGCAGTGGATTGCGGGTGCGCGATATATAGTTAGTGCAACTAACTATATATGGAATTTCATTGGTTTTATGTCAATAAAATGTCCAGCTAACTATATATGGTCTCTAACCTATGGTTTTTTCAGTGAATTTTCAAGGTTTTGTAAATGCAAATTCCTAACTATATATGGTCTATAACCTATGGTTTTTTCAGTGAATATATATATATATTACCTACTGGCGGTCGCCAGTAGGTAGTTATAGTTAGGATTTTTTTCAATGTTAAATCTCAAAATTCTATTTGAAATAACTTTGGCACCGGTTGACGAATCTGCCTGAAAATTTCCTGAAAATGGCCTCTTCGAGTTCCGGTTCTTCCTTGAAAGTTTGGGGGGGATACGTCAAGCGGGGGCCGAGATAAAAGGGGGGTCCCAAAACGCGTTTTCCCCATGTTAATTTCCATAGGGCGGTCGATTTCACTTTTAGCCCGAACGGCTGAATGGATTTGCACGAAACTTGGCAAAATTGTAGGGACTGGTAGCCCGATGTGCCTTTGCTATGTCTCAAGATATGTGCTCCAGTGGATTTTGAGTAAATAAGGTTCAAAAAAATATATATATCTATAGGCGCTCTCCGGTGCGCGCACCGGAGTGCGCTCCAGGCGCGACACGCGACTTGCGCGCAGAAAGCTGATTGGCTCTTGGGTGTCTGTAAACATTCTAAACAGTCCGGAGCGGCCGCCATCTTGTGTCTCGGTAGGATCGAGACACCAGAGGTGGCCAAAACAAAGGGGGAAATGACCATAAGGGGGCAGAGTAGACACTCCCTGTACCCCTAGGTTTGATGTGGGGGCCATTAAAGGGCCCCGCGGGGTCTCACCCCCTTTTTTTTTTTTTCGATTTTCGCGGGGGAAGCGCCTGGTGCGCGCACGGGGGAGCGTATCGAGGAGGGTACTATGGAAAAATAATCACTTTAAAACATTGTATGTTTATTAATTGTTTATTTTTTTATTTTTTTATTTTATGTAAGTACCTACATGTAGGTACTAATGAAGAGACTTAAATTTAATGTTCACCATCTTCTTTGTAGACATCTTGCATGTTGTTATTGTATTTTTTGTGGTATATGGAATTCATAACATAGTCTGTCTGGAAAGGAGAAACAGATCTTTTAAGCACTCCCTGAGAATTTCTAGGGGATCATGAGTAGTCTATCCTGCTCACTTATGAAAATGAGGTGTAAAATATTCATATGAGATAATATAGTGGGAGAAAGGTAGTAACTATGAGTAAACTTACTATGTAACAGAAAAATAGTTGAACAGTATACTATAAGTCTCACTTTATATTTTAAACATTTTTGGTAATACTTTATGAATTACATATAAAAAAGAATATTGTCTGAAACAATTTGAAATTATTAAAGATAAATTTATTCCTCTGATTCTTTTTCATAATTTAATAAAATTTCTAACATAATATTGTCCGGAATTTCCTCATAATTATATGTACATGATTCCATTTCTTCCAAACATTCTATAAACTGTTCATCCAAAGAGTCATCCATGAAATCAACTTCTTTTTTTTGATCTTCTGGTTTTTCCACCTTTACTTTGATAGAAGTATCATTTGCCTGATTTTCTCCTTCCATTTTCTTTCTGAAAATTGCATACAAATTAACTATATTAGTAGAGTTAGGGTACTGTATACCAGAGAAGCCTAACTCAATCCATAACTATTACAGAGAAGTCTATCTCTATCTCTAACTATTAAAGAGGGATAGCATATCACTAACAGAATATTTTTTCAGAAATAAACTTAAAGTGTACAATATACTTCCATAATTAGAAGTTACCTTAGAGAAATTAGTTGAAGTTGTCAGTGAAATTTGTTTTCAAGTGTACTTCTGGAAGCAGTAGTCAAAATGGCTGTGTTTCCCTCTCTTCTTTTATATATATTCTTGTCCTTAACCAATCAAACGTCAGGAAATAATCGTAGAAAATGAAAGATACTTTTTAATTGGTTGTAAATTCTAACATTACAAGTGTGTTTTTGTCATGTAATTTACCTCAGGATATTTAGACAGGCCTGTAGCCTAAATGTCTCAATGGAATTTCACCAAATTTGGGCAAATGGTAGGGACTGCTATGTAGTAGGGCCTATTCTATATTTGATGAAAGTGTCTCCAGTGGTTTTTTTGTAAATTGCTTTCCCACCTTTTTTTATCGAGCGCTTAGCGGTGCGCGCTCCTTTACGCGCACTGGCAGCGTTACGGGAGTCCTCCATTTTGTGTTTCGGTACAATCGAGACACAAGATGGAGGGTAAACAATGTTCGGAATGGATAGAAGGGGGCACTGTAGAGACTTCTTGACCCTCTAGGTTTTCTGAGGGGGGCTTAGGAGGCTCATAAACGTAAAAAAAAAAAAAAAATCTTTAATTTTCCACGGGGGTAGCGCCTGGTGCGCGCACCATTAAGCGTACCCGAAAGCGTACTTTGGTGAAAAATAGTGAAAAAAGTTAGAAAAAAATAAACGCTTTGAATGATCAGAGGTAGGGTAGCTCTGAAAAGAGCTTTTGGGTTCTGTGGTTGATTTAGGTACCTACAAGTAGGTTCCAATACACATTCTTAAATTCAGGAGGAATATTCTATTCCCCTCATCTGAGAAGTGCACTCCATCTCCTCTGTAGATGTCTTGCATGTTGTAACGCAAGTTATTATTGTATATTGAACCCATTCCATAGTCTCTCATGTAAGGAGAAACAGATTTATTCACATGTTTCCGTGCTTTCTCAAATTGTGGACAAAATTGGTTGGACCAGTTCCATTTCTGTCTTTGGCATATATTTGAATATACCAAGGCAGTGTGGGGAAAAAGTATCATCAATTGATGAAAGGTGTCCTTTAAAAGCATTTCCAGACCTACCCCAGTCAATGTGCCTAGATCGTTTCCACCACAGTGCACAATTATAAGGTCAGGTTCTGGCAGATGCAAAAAGGTTTTCACCAATGGTATCAATTGGTGACATTTTAATCCTCTGTGGCCAATCCACTTGATTTCCACATTTGATAAATCAAGGTTATGAAAATTTCTGCTAGCTGCATACCTTTGAGCCCAGTGGATGTAGCTATGTCCAATAATCCAAACAGAGTACATGATGTGAGAAGGTTCTGGTCCAGTCAGATGAAGTGTGGGAATGAAATGGCAGTTGGAACAGTAGGAGTTTACAAAAAAATAATTGTGGAGTTTCTCTGCTCTTGAATCACAAGCAATGATTGGTGGATTCAGATAGTTGAAATCTGAAAGTTAGGGTGCATGGTTATGTTGTGTGAAAGAAGCAATTTGAATGGTTTAAAAAAAGTCACCAAAAGCAAAAATACCCTGTATAGGCTGCTGAATTGAGAGGTCAAACATCCTTGCTGAGTTAATTTGCAACATTGTAAAATAAACTTTTGAACCTTAGAGTTCAGTTAGGAGGGAGTTGCTATGGTAACAGATAGAAAGGTCTGAGAGGGGGATGGGTGTTGGTTTGAAAATAGTGAGGGAAGACTTTTGATTGGTTGAATTAAGGCATATGTGTACAAAGATAGAGATTTTCTATGCCAGTCTTGGTTTCAGTGTATTGAGAGCACACCTTTTGCTCTGCTAAAGAAAAATTGGTGTGTGTGTCTGACACTGTTCTCAATCTCCAAAAGCATTTGTAAAGGTAAGTAATGATTCATTTAATTTAGATAGAGACTTATTTGCTCTATGGAGAATATTTGGAAGCAGATAGTTATGTTTTAGAAGTGAAATTGTATGTTAGTATATAAATTCTGCGCAGTGTTTCTTACATGTTATTCAAAAATCGATTTTGGGTGCAAATGAATGGTATTTTTATTTGGCCTTTTTTATGAATGCCATGTGCAGCTGATGCATGACTTTAAACATGGGTAATAAGTGATGCACTGGTGGCGCAAGGCCTTTATAAATTAGACCCTGACTTTGTTTGATGATATTGAGTGGTTGTACTTAGGTTCTGCGCAGTGTTTCTTACATGTTATTCAAAAATCGATTTTTGGGTGCAATTGATTGGTATATGCATTTGGCCCTTTTTTATGAATGCCATGTGCAGCTGATGCATGACTTTAAACATGGGTAATAAGTGACGCACTGGTGGCGCAAGGCTTTCATAAATAAGGCCCTGACTTTGTTTGATGATATTGAGTGGTTGTACTTAGGTTCTGCGCAGTGTTTCTTACATGTTATTCAAAAATCGATTTTTGGGTGCAATTGATTGGTATTTTCATTTGGCCCTTTTTTATGATTGCCTTGTGCAGGTGATGCATGACTTTAAACATGGGTAATAAGTGACGCACTGGTGGCGCAAGGCTTTCATAAATAAGGCCCTGACTTTGTTTGATGATATTGAGTGGTTGTACTTAGGTTCTGCGCAGTGTTTCTTACATGTTATTTAAAAATCGATTTTTGGGTGCAATTGATTGGTATTTGCATTTGGCCCTTATTTATGAATGCCATGTGCAGCTGATGAATCACTTTAAACATGGGTAATAAGTGATGCACTGGTGGCGCAAGGCCTTTATAAATCAGACCCTGACTTTGTTTGATGATATTGAGTGGTTGTACTTAGGTTCTGCGCAGTGTTTCTTACATGTTATTCAAAAATCGATTTTTGGGTGCAATTGATTGGTATATGTATTTGGCCCTTATTTATGATTGCCATGTGCAGCTGATGCATGACATTAAACATGGGTAATAAGTGATGCACTGGTGGCGCAAGGCCTTTATAAATTAGACCCTGACTTTGTTTGATGATATTGAGTGGTTGTACTTAGGTTCTGCGCAGTGTTTCTTACATGTTATTCAAAAATCGATTTTTGGGTGCAATTGATTGGTATTTGCATTTGGCCCTTATTTATGAATGCCATGTGCAGCTGATGCATCACTTTAAACATGGGTAATAAGTGATGCACTGGTGGCGCAAGGCCTTTATAAATCAGGCCTTGACTTTGTTTGATGATATTGAGTGGTTGCACATAGGTTCTGCGCAGTGTTTCTTACATGTTATTCAAAAATCGATTTTTGGGTGCAATTGATTGGTATTTGCATTTGGCCCTTATTTGTGAATGCCATGTGCAGCTGATGCATCACTTTAAACATGGGTAATAATTGATGCACTGGTGGCGCAAGGCCTTTATAAATGAGGCCCTGACTTTGTTTGATGATATTGAGTGGTTGTACTTAGGTTCTGCGCAGTGTTTCTTACATGTTATTCAAAAATCGATTTTTGGGTGCAATTGATTGGTATTTGCATTTGGCCCTTATTTATGATTGCCATGTGCAGCTGATGCATGACTTTAAACATGGGTAATAAGTGACGCACTGGTGGCGCAAGGCCTTTATAAATCAGACCCTGACTTTGTTTGATGATATTGAGTGGTTGTACTTAGGTTCTGCGCAGTGTTTCTTACATGTTATTCAAAAATCGATTTGTGGGTGCAAATGATTGGTATTTGCATTTGGCCCTTATTTATGATTGCCATGTGCAGCTGGTGCATTACTTTAAACATGGGTAAAAAGTGACGCACTGGTGTCGCAAGGCCTTTATAAATAAAGCCATGAGTTGCTATTGTATAACATTACTTTGTTGTTTGCTAATAGTGGTCTTTCATGTGTTTTTTTAACAGAGCAACAGATTCAAATCAACTTCTGAAAAGGAAGCAAAAATGCCTTCAAAGCAAAGAAATATCAAAAATAACATACGGAAAAGGAGAACATCAACAACAGAGTTTATGGAATCCTCTTCAACAAGTACTTCAAAAAACACCAGAAAAGCTTCTGGTAAGCCAATTAAGTCTTTTCTTCGCAACATATGTCGTAGAAAAAAAAATGATATTGCTAATGTGAATATACAGAAAAAGTCAACAAATCTAAAAAGGAAAGAGAAGCCCACAAAAAATGTTTCCATTGGAGCAGGAGAGAAGAGAATGGATAGCAATAGAAGGGTAAATGTTTTTAGGGACATTCGTAGGCGAATGTTTTGCAATAGGGTAGTTTTAAATTTGCTAAAAAATGATAAGAAAAGTAAACTAAAAGCTGCTTTTTACAAGAAAAAGAAAAGTGTAGAAAAGATTGTTGATCAGGCTTTTGAAGTTAAGAAAAAATTATTTATTTTAATAATCAATAGAATTAGGATACTTAATAAGGCAATTGATGTTTTCAAATCGAACAGTAGATGGAAAAGAATTATTAATCGGAGTAATTTGTGTTAAGGATTTTCTGGTGAATGGATGCATAGTTCAAGTTCTGAGCCTTTTTTCAATGAGGAGAGTTACTTTCAGGAAAATGATTTGGTGCATGCAGTTGACACCAGTGGTCGTGCCTATGAGGTGAAAGATAGTTGTGTGATGGAAAAAGAGAAACTTGTATCTAGAGATGCAGAAGAGGTGTTAGCTGATGAAGTTTTAGGGAGACGTACTAAGGGTCCAGTGTACACATGGAAATGCAGTAGTATTTGTAGTGTGCAACAGGAATCAATCGATTTGCTTCGAAATTTCTTACGTACATATAGTAAAAAAAGTCTCAAACAAAAAATGAAGATCCTGCAAGAGTTAGATCCTTGCAGAGTGAGAGAAAGCACAGGTTTGCAAGGGCATTCACTAGCTTGTCTTTCTAGAAAAGTTTGTCGGAGTGTTTTTCATCATTTTAGGATGTTAGCAGTGCATCATAATAATGTAAGGAAATTAGTGAGGAAGTTGTATTATGCAAAAAGTCCTGCACTTAAGCTTAAACAGTTAAATAGTGCTCTTTTGCATGGATCTGAAGTGGATGTGAAGACTATTTGTGAAGAAATTGAGTTTTGTTATTTTGGGAACAAAGAGGACAGTGTAGAAATAGATATAGTAATGGATGGTAATGCAGAAGATAATGGACAAATTTCAAGTATTGAAAAGTTTGATGAGGAAATTATCAAGTTTAAGGTGAAATCAAGTGAGAGGTCTAATTTAACTTGTGTGTGTTGTCGACGGACTCATTATAAAATTCAGACCAGGTTAGTTGATTTATATGCTAAAAGTGAATTGGAAAATAATAGTCAATGGGAGGATTTTGTAAGTTATTTGTTGGTGGAGAATTCTTTTGATTTGAGTTTGGATCAGCGTATTTGTAATTATTGTTTGAAAAAATTAAATGAAAATAGAATGCCTGCTAGAGCAGTTTATAATAATCTTCAGTTGATAGATATTCCTTCTGAATTGATGGATCTAAATACTTATGAATCTATTTTGATTCAATGTGTCCATCCTTTTCAGGCTATTGTACGCATGGAGCCTAAGACAGGGAAATTGCCTCCATCAAATTTACTGAGAGGATTAAAGGGAAGAGTTGTTTATTTGCCGCTAGATGTAAAGAAAAATATTGATACAATTGGTGTAGAAAGAGTAGAAGAAGATCCTTTAGTTATTCTAGTTAATGGGGTTCCAACAAAGAGTAAGAAAATTTGGCAAGATTTAGTGGATGTTAAAAAAGTCAAGAAGGCAACGTTGTATTTGGTCAAAAACAATGAGTACTACAAAGATGTAAGTGTTGGAGCAGAGGAAACAGCTATAGAAGAAGATAGTGATTCTTCAGTTGGTCAAATTGAAAAAGTTGATGTGTCTAGAACTGAAGAAATATATGAACATTATACTGTTCATCCTTTGCATTCCAAAGAAGTAATGGGAAATGCAATTGACTTGTTTCAAATGAAAGCAGCAAAAGGAAGTCCCATTAGTGTATGGGAAGAAAGTTTGGAAGCTCGTTGTTTTCCACAATTATTTCCAACAGGTTGTGGTGGACGATATGATGATCGACCAGTTCAAATTCCTGCAGCTGAATACCGGACTCTAAGATTATATGCAGAAGATCCAAGGTTTCGTCAATGCATTCCATATTTATTTCATCTACTATTTGAAAGTGATTTGTCTGGGCTTTCTTATGCAGTTAATCATATATTAAAAAGTGGACCTCATTTGCAGAATGTTTGTGCAAGGGACTTTATGGAGAAAGTTAATCTGCAAGACAGTATTTTGGAATCTCAGCTAATCAATCTCATGGCATGTCAACGTGGAACCAACGAGTATTGGTTTCGTCGTCATGGAGAATTGAAATGTATGCTAAGAAACTTAGGAACTCCTACATGGTTCCTCACTCTTAGCTGTGCTGAGTATGCATGGGACGATTTACTTCAATTTCTACGAGAGGCAAATGAAAACATACCAAATATAGAATTGAAAACACCAGGAGAACTGTGTTCTTTAGATCCAGTGAATGTTTGCAGATATTTTAATCATAGATTTGAAGCTATGATGTCTTTTATTACCAACAAAAAAAATCCTCCCCTTGGAGAGGTTTTGGATTTCTTTTGGAGGAAGGAATATCAAGCGAGAGGTGCTCCTCATATACATATGTTGTTGTGGATTAAAGATGCACCCAAATTTGGATCCGATTCAGATGAAACAGTGATGAGTTTCATTGAAGAGTATTCAACATGTGCTGTTCCAAAATCTACTGAAGAAAACAATTTAAGGCAACAAGTTTTACGTTTTCAATCTCATCGTTGTGGAAAGTACTGTCGTCGAAAATTTAAAAACAAGGAAAAGTACTACACGAAATGTCGTTTTGCATTTCCTCGACCAGTGATTTCTAAGGGAAGAGTAAATAATTTGATGTCATCTCTACGACATACTGTGACGAGGAAATCTCCCAAAAATACATACAATTTGAAAAGAAATGAAGAATCTAAGTACATCAATGATTACAACCCAGTGATTTTGTCCATGTGGAATGCTAACATGGATATTCAGTTCGTTGCTGACAACTCTATTGCTGTGGCTCGATATGTGACATCTTACATCACCAAAAAAGAAAAGACAGAATTGAAGGAAATGTGGGAGGATATTTCACATGAAAAGAGTCTAAGCAAGAAATTATACAGTTTCAGTCTGAAGATGTTGTCGCATCGAGATATTGGAGCATATGAATGTTCTGATCGGTTATCATCAGCAAGTCTCTTTGCCAAATCAAGAACAATCATTTGGGTGAGTCTTGGTCTTGCTGCAACATGAAACCGAGTTTTGAAATCTGTACAAGAAATTGAATATTTGGCGGAAAAAGAACCAAACAGTACAGATATTTTGAAGACAAATATGTTGGATACATACTATCCAAATAGAAGTACTCACCTTGAGAACACATGTTTGTATGAAGTTCTTCAAAACTACAGTTATAAGAGGAACATCACAGAAGATATCAATAATGGAAAATATGCACTCATTGGCTATGAAGGATGTCTAGTGAAGCAGAAAAAAGGCCATTTGATTAATCATCGAAAATTGAGTTGTGAAGTTCCAGACAAAAGAGAATTTTACTATTTAGCTCTTTTGCAACTCTTTAAGCCATGGCGTACAGAAGAGGAACTACTTGGAGATTTTCTCTGTTATGAAGACTCTTTTAATGCAACTAAGGATACCATAGAATGTCCTATTTTTCTAAATTATCTGCAAATGTTGAATGAAGAAATGGAGCAAGAAACTACAATTGCTGAAGAGATAGCTAGAAACAGTTCTCAAGATAGTCAGAGTTCTACTTCATTGAGCCAGGATCCACTAGGAGGACCAATTATCCAAAATGAAGCTGCCACTGCCATGGATGAGGTGGAAAGAGCTATGGAACAAGCTCAAGAGGATGGAGTTAACTTAGAAGATTTGGTAAAGCAACTAAACATTGAGCAGAAAAAGATATATGATGAAGTCACAGAGCAGATTGAACATGGATTCAGACATGAGAAAAAAGAGTGCTCATGTATATTATTTGACCCTGTCCGATTGTACGTAAGTGGAGAAGCGGGGACAGGAAAAAGTTTTCTAATTAAAGCCGTTGCAAGTTATCTGCAGAAAAGGACTGATTCACCACTGTCTTGTGTTGTAAATGCTCCAACTGGTCTGGCAGCACATAACATTAAAGGGATTACTCTACATCGTTTATTGATGCTGCCAGTTGAACATGATAATAAATTGCATTACAACAAGCTATCTGGAGATGCGTGTTCTGAAGTTTCAAGAGTCTTGAAGAAAATTAAACTTCTTATCATAGATGAAGTAAGCATGGTCTCAAATCTAATGCTTGCTTTTGTGCATTTGAGAATGCAAGAAATTCTTAAAACAGACTATGATGTGTTATTTGGAGGAAAACACATTATTGTTTTTGGAGATCTATTGCAGTTGACTCCAGTAAAAGGACAACCAGTGTTTAAAATGCTCAAGCATGAAGATACCAGGAAGTCCCTTGGAAGCATTGGAAATGTTAATATATGGCTAAATTTTAAATATGCTGAACTGCTTCAAAATATGCGACAGGCCAAGGATGAAGATTATAAAAATATTCTACAAGATGTAAGAATTGGAAAAGTGACTGAGAAAGGGAAAAAAGCTTTGCATAGTCGATTAATTTCAAATTTGTATCCAAATGAAAACATTCTTCCAGAGAATATTTTTAAAAAAATGACTGAGAAGAAATCTGGGATATGTTTGATGCCAACTCTGCAAGAATGTTCCATCTTCAACCAAAAAATGTTAGACTTAGAAAATGAAGAGATTGTGAAACTGGAAGCAATAGATAAAATAGAGCATATGGGTGCAACAATTGTTTTGGCAGAAAATTTGAAAACTAAATTGGATTCATTGGAGAAAAGTATTTCAAAAACAGCTGGTTTTGAAAAGACTCTGAATGTGTGTTTAAATTGTCGTATCATTTTGAGAAGGAATTTAAATGTTGAAAGCGGTCTGGTAAATGGAGCAATGGGTTATGTTGTTGATTTTGTGAATTACAGAAATAGAGATGGAATTGAATTTTTAAAAATAAAATTTGATGGGATTGAACAAGTACAACAAATAAGTCGTTGTTCTGCTAGATTTTTACTTGTAAAAGACTTATATGTTCGCCGAAAACAGTTTCCTGTTTGTTTGGCGTATGCGGTGACAATTCATAAATCTCAAGGTTTAAGTGTAGATAGTGCTTTGGTGAACATTGGAAGATCTGTGTTTAAAGAGGGTATGGCATATGTGGCATTATCTCGAGTCAGAACTTTATCAGGATTGTACTTGATTGCGTGTGATGAGACAAAGATTTCTGCAGATCTAGATTGTGTTAAAGAATACAATAGGTTAAGAAGAGAGTATGCTCCACACTTGCCTCAATATCCTCTGTTTGAAAAACGTGTGGTAGGCCGAAAAAGAAGAAATTAGGATAATTGTAGTGAGGTAGTTGCAAAAAGACAAAAAGTAGAGAAAACTGTAATTGAAAACAGGAAGAAAAAGAATTGTGGAGAAAATGTTGTTGGATTTCAATTTGAAAATAGTTCTGGTGTCAACTGCTATGCTAATGTAGTGGTTAATGTTGTTTTTTTTCTTAAAAGTTTACAAGAACAGATTGTTGAAAATCGGGATCAAAGATTGTGTGGTTTATTGAATTCTGTGTTTCAGAAATGTAGCAGTGGTACAGCACAAATAGAAACTGTAACAGAAATTCGAAATATTTTAGATTTGTGTTCTGGTCAAGATAAATTTTCACAGAACATTCAGCAGGATTGTCAGGAATTTTTAATGTATATGTTTGGTGTTTTGGAAGATGAAGGTGTAGATGTAGATAATCTTTTCAGTCTTTCTTATCAATGGCAGCATGACTGCCGCAATTGTAGTTTATCAAGTACTACTAGAATAGACACTGAAAGATTTATATATTTGAGTTTACCAGACTGTAAATCAGTGTCTTTTAAAAATCTAGTTAAAGCAGCAGATCATAATATGGTGTGTACCCAATGTAACTGTACAATGCTGTCCACATTATTTATACAAAGGTATGGGCAGTATATCATTTTAGTTTTCCAACGATGTAGACCTGATGGAACTAAATTGACAACTTCTATCAAAAATTTTGTGGCTTCTTAGTTATCAATTTCTGGAAGGACCTTTACAACTGAAGCTATTATTTATCATGATGGATCTTCGACAACCTCAGGACATTATACATGCTACTTAAAATCCGAAAATGGATGGAGTTACTGCAATGATTCTCATTTAACTTATAAACAACGTTTGCCTTATGACTCTACAAATTCTTATCTAGTGTTTTTAAAACCAAAGTTTTAGTAAAGGGAATTGGCCTTTGAAGACGGGAATAGATAATAAAAGTTAGTTAGTTAGTTAGTTAATCTAATATTTTAAAATATTAATCTCATGTAGATACTTTAAGTGGATCTCAAAGTAAAAAATACTGATATATCTGACACAAATTGGCCGTGAGGAAAGTGTAAGATATGATGTTGTTAGATCTTTTTTCATAGGAAGTCGATGAAATCGAAGTTATAGAGCACAGCAGACTTTTTTTCACCAAAAGGACCTTCACTATCTGCAATCTCATGTAGATACTTTAAGTGGATCTCAAAGTAAAAAATACTGATATATCTGACACAAATTGGCCGTGAGGAAAGTGTAAGATATGATGTTGTTAGATCTTTTTTCATAGGAAGTCGATGAAATGGAAGTTATAGAGCACAGCAGACTTTTTCCACCAAAAGGACCTTCACTATCTGCAATTTGGTCTCACGGAAAAGTAAGTGAATCAAAGATTAGTGTACTTATATGAGATGTATGTTTGAATGGGTTTTTTTAAACACAATCTTTTAGATTGTGTTTTTTTTTCCCGCTGTTATATGATGAAGACTTTGATCTCACTAATTTAAGTGAAATTCAATATATTCTGAGAACAGCAAAAATAAATAATGTAACATATTGTAGAAGTTATTGTGTAGTTTGCATTGTGTAATTTATATTGTGTTCACATTGTCTTATACTCATTTTCTTTTTCACCCTTATTTACCTCTCTTTACTAATTTACACTCTTTTTTCATCGCTGTTTCTTTAGTGCACTTCATTCACAACTTCTTAATCTAAAAGGAACTGTCTGCATTTCCTCTGTTCCTTCCACCACTTTTTATCTTTTTCATATTCTCACAGTACCACTGCTTTAGTTTCCTAACCCTCTCTTTCTTTTTCTCCATTTTTTTTCTTTTGCACCCATTGTACTGTAGTTCACTTAGTTCTTCCTTTTGTCTTTCTGTGTACTTACTCTCTCACTCCTGTTTTATCCATCGTTCTATACTAACTTCATTCCTTTCATCCCTTCACTCTGTTACTTTACTTCACTCACTCTCAATCATCTTCTATTTCTCTTTTTTATTTATAGTTTCTCAATCAGACTTCTCTCCTTTTCACTCATTTTTCTTTTATTTTCTTATCTTTACTGATTTTGATTTGATATCTTACATTCTTTTAGTATCTTATTTATCTATAGGAATTTGTTTTCTTTCTATTTCTTTTTCCTTTTTTTTCTCTTTCTACATTACTTTCTTTCTGTTTTTGTATCATTCACTATTGCATCATTTCTTAGTAAACTTTTGTAGATTTTTAAACCTCATGAACTGTTGCTTCTATTTTATTATATATTTTTAAGTAATTATAATGTGTTTTTTCTTTTATCTTTCATAGATACAAGTTTGCATTGATTATATGGTAAGTGTGTTTACAAAATCTTTTTTGTTATCACCTTTGGTTTTATTTTCACTATTTTTCTCTCACCCTACCTCACCCCTGTTTCCTTACTTTGCTTTTCTCACTTATTCTTTTCTTCCATGTTTACTTCCTACCACATTCAACTTCTTTCAGTACCTCTGTCTATGCACACTCCTTCACTTACCTTTTTTACTGGTTCACTTAGTTCCTTTGTGACACTCCTTCTTTTACTCTCTTTCTTCTTTCGCTCTATTATTCCCCATGTCTTACCCTTATTCACTTACATGTACCCTGTTTCACCCCTCTTTGCTTATATTCACTGCTATTTACTATCCCTCCATCACTACTATTCCTTTTCTTTCATTCCGTCACTACCTGTCATTCACATGCTTAACTGTCCTTCCTTTTACTTTCATCATCCATTTACATTCTCCCAGAACCTCTGCTTTAGTCTTCTTCCTATTTCTTCTTTTCTTTTGCTCCCTTATTCATTTTTTTTTCTCAGTTATTTCCTCTTACACTTTTTATCTGTCTTACTATCTATTACACAGTCCCTCTGTGTTCCTCCCTTTAGCTCTCTTTCTCTTAACACCACTCTCTCTGTCCCCATTTCTTATGGTCACTCCTTCATTATTTTTTTTTCTTTTTTTTGTTGATGCGCTGACGGTGCGCGCACCCGGGCGTTTATCGGTATGCGCACCGGGAGCGCTCCAGAGTCAAATATAAAAAAAAAGGAAAAAACTATTTTAAAATAAAAATAGTATCTTAATATACATTATAGGGTTCATTTTTAGAAAAACATACCTTTCTCAGGTAAAGACATTTGCGAAAAAATAAGCTTAGAAATTCAATAAAACGTACATAGGTATGAAGCCCTACAAAAAGTTAAAAATTAGTATTAAAAAAACCTATGAAATTCACTGAAAAAAACATAGGTTTCACACCAGTTATAGTTAGGAATTAGCATTTAAAAAACCTATGAAATTCACGGAAAAAACCATAGGTTTCACACCAGTTATAGTTAGGAATTAGCATTTAAAAAACCTATTAAATTCACTGAAAAAACCATAGGTTTCACACCAGTTATAGTTAGCTGGAAATTTTACTGATATAAAACCATTGAAATTCCCACGTTATAGTTAGTCGGACTCACTATAACTTGCGCGTGCAATGCACTGCTGATGACATCACATATTACATCACTCATGACATGGTCAGTGACATCACTCATGACATCACTGATGATACCGTCCTTGTGACAGAGTGACTGACCTCCTTTCACTGTAAAGTAACCCTTGAAACACATATTCAAAAATAGAAACTAATATTTTCAAAAAAGTGAAGATATCTATACCAGTTGCAACAACCAATTCAGTAATTCCACCATTTATATACACATCCACTCATTCATCAACAGTTCTAAATAGTCAGTCATACATATACTCACTCATCATATGTAGTGAGACACCTATACATCCGTTAACACACCGACAGTCTTCCAAAAGTTGCTCATACACATACTCACACATGCAAATAAACTATTGAACATCAATTTTTTAGCATATACAGCTATACACACTCTATCACCTTACTTCTAAAGAAACTTACACATACTTACTCTCTTAAAAAATCACTTATAGAAACACATACTTATTAAAACAAGAATTCTTTCAATCTCTCACTCTCATATATACTCACTTATATACATCAATACTCACATATACTAGATTAAAACATATGTAGTTACTGATAAAGACACTAGTAAGACAGTCATTCACTTACTAACACATACATATAGACACTCATTCACCCATACAGTCCGGCACATATGCTGTCTTTAAAACACATACAAACAGTGAGTCAGTCATTTATGCATCCATGTGCTAAGTAACACTCCCACCAAATCATACAGACACTTATACTGATACTAAAAAAACATCTAATAACTCATATACACACATATGTAGCTACTCACCAACCCATGCAGCCACTTATACACAAAGTGAAACACTGATACATATATTTAAATATTTAAACATTACTTACTAATATATGTATTCACTAAGATACACTTAATAAGCCAGTTATTCAATATTTTTTTTTTTTTAAAACCATCCATTTAGACTTTTATTTAAACATTTATTCTCCCATCGACTTTTACATATACATATATAAAACATATTTATTTTTCAGAAAGACACACATTCACTGGATGGTGTCATCAGTGATGTCATGAGTGATGTCACTGACCATGTCATGAGTGATGTAATATGTGATGTCATCAGCAGTGCATTGCACGCGCAAGTTATAGTGAGTCCGACTAACTATAACGTGGGAATTTCAATGGTTTTATATCAGTAAAATTTCCAGCTAACTATAACTGGTGTGAAACCTATGGTTTTTTCAGTGAATTTAATAGGTTTTTTAAATGCTAATTCCTAACTATAACTGGTGTGAAACCTATGGTTTTTTCAGTGAATTTCATAGGTTTTTTAAATGCTAATTCCTAACTATAACTGGTGTGAAACCTATGGTTTTTTCAGTGAATATATATATATATATACAGCTCACGGTTTCCACCAGTTTTCGCCAAAGAAACCACGCACTCCGGGGGTCGTTTTCGATTATTTATTTCCAAGTTCGCAACAGACGCGTTTCGGCGCTCCGCCTTCCTCAATGTTACAAACATTGATGGTGGGCGCCATGTTTTTAACAGCGTGCACTCGTTATTAACGGGCGAAAACAAACAAGGGACTAGAATCTATACACCATATTGGAAGTTGTTCACAGTATACGTCACATGTTGAGTCAGTACACAAAAAACGGCTTTTCTACTTCATTCAGCCCAATGTGTGCTCACAATTATTTCGAACACGTTTTTGACAAAAATGATTTAAATAAATCCAAATCATGAATTACACAAAAATGATCAATGTCATATTTCATAGTATCTCGCCGTGTATCGGCATGGGAACTTAACCACCCATGTGTGGGTTTGCCATGTTATATGAACATTTTAAGACTAGTACTGCTATAAACATTCTCTTACTAGCAATCTGTCAGCCATGTTGAAGTGGCATTGCCCATACATATTAAGTCATTTTGTCAATAAACTACAGACCATTGTACTGTAACACAACCAGTGACGAGTAAAAAGAATACCGCCGTGGATCGGCAAATCACCCTTGACTCATTTTTGTTCTGCCACAATTCTAATCAATAATTATCATTTTCCTTTCATAATTTCAAAACTTACACTCTGGAAGTACTAAACAAATAGCAAAGTTTAAACGAAAAAATATATATACACTTGAGTTAACTTCAAATTTTCTCTCAATAACTGCACAAAATATTCACATCCCCGCTACTTTTTCTCTCTTCTAGTGCCTCCCTTGGATTCATGTTCATCATGTTCGTTGCTCATACACTTCTAAACATCATATAACGGTTAATCTGCTCTAGTATCTTATGATATTTATACCAGAATGCGACTCAGTATCATTATAGATTATACATTTTCCAATTGTCTTGTATCATTTAGAAACCTATATGAGAAGCCAATTCCTCCCCTGCATTTAAACCTTTGGGATGTTTGGTCATCAAGTCAATGATATATCGAGACTCAAGTCTCCTCAAACTATGCAGTCTGTCACCACCCCTGGGATTTTCCGGTACATGGTCTAATCCGAAATATTGCAATTGGTGTCTATTGCTTGAATGTTCTTTCTGAAAATGTCGGGCAACAGGATATGACTGATCATTTTTGTCAATTGCTCGTAAGTGTTCTAAAATCCTTAGTTTCAAGGGTTTAATTGTGCTCCCGATATACATTAGTCCACACGGGCATTTAAGACAGTATACTGCATAAGAAGTATTGCATGTGAGGTATTTGTTGATCGTTTTCACTATTCCAGTGTTTGGTATTGTTAAAAAGGGTTCCAAAGACAACTGGTAACCAAAGACCCTTTTATGTTGCCCGGCGGTATCGCCTCTATGACCCACCAATATTAATCAATGAAGAAGCAGGCGCTGGAGACTGGAAGGCGGGAAACGAGGATTTTATTCTCTCCGGAGGAGAACACATCAATTCAGACAGCAAGTATCGTCACGAGGTGCTCTAACCACATCTCTGAGGCCTGGCCTCTTATACTGGAGTTTACGACCTTTATTACACATAACACATTCTCGCAATACTTTAGTACTAGAAAGAACATCCTCGGAATCTCCCCTTCAGACCCGTTCCCACATACATTTACAGTCGGATTCCCCACCCCGGTCACAACAGGTGATAGTTGTCACACAGCAGGGCATTCCGCCGATTCACGGAATGCATGGGGTTGATCGGATCTCATGGGGTGGGGGCTTTGATCGGTTCGGGGGTCTTTTGATGGGGAGGGGAGGCTTCCTACTGTACGGGGTAATAAACAGTATCCGCAGAGCCAGGTGGCGGCCTGGGAACAGGGAAGACAAACAGGGATACAGGAAAAGGGGGTTTGCATCAAAAGGGTTTGAGGCCATGAAAGGAATGAGGGGAGGTGTCGCGCTGGGAACAGGATGAGATTCAGTGGTGAAACTGCGCTGGAGAGGGGTTTATGACCCAAGACATGAGAGAGCGGGGGTTGTCAGTGTGCGGGGGAATGCTTGTGAGGTTAAGAGAGAGAGAGAGACGCGCTGGCTATCAGCGAGGGGCAGGGAGGCCATGGCATTCAAAATGGCTGCCGCTTACGCGCACGACTGGGCTCGAAAAGGGGGCAAGATGGCGCAGATAATGTTCATCAAGATTGTATTCACTTTTCACAGTCCTCCCTTTAACATTTCCAAGACATCTTGCTGGCCTATTTCCTATCTACACCTATATGCAGCAATCACAAGTAAGGGAGAGGGGACTTAGGCAAAGGAACTGCGCATATACATCATTTTATAAACATCACATTGAAAAATCTCATCATCTAGTAAGCGGGTTCATTGTTAAGTTGGTTGCAGGAAAAATCATCATAATGCAATATCAGACTAGAATTACACAGTGAGGGCGTTGGGTACAGATCATAGAATAAGAACTGGTGAGTTATCATATAAGTAAGTCCTTTGTATACGGCGGGTGCATAGTCAGTCCAATGGCGATTGGGAGAGAAAGGAGATACAGTAAAAAATGTCAGAGTTCTCGTTGTCCTTTGTCGTCTTCTGTCAGCACTGTTGAGCATCTGGATTACCTATCAACAGAAATGTTCATGTGGATTGAGTCGTTGGAGGTCTGCGGGCAGGGGTATTTTTTGTTTTGTTTCGCCAGACCTCATAGGAGCAATGCGTTACGGTTTTGGAACAGGTGCACTTTCTTTTTGTAGCGCAGAGCATAGAGTTGCAATAAAAAATGTGATTGTTCCAGAATTGTGAGACCTGTTCGTGTCTCGAGTCTCTGTGGTGGGCATTTCCTGTTGCTTCCATCATCTTCAGGGTGTTTGGTAGCGGGCAGAACCACAGACTTTGTTTATCTTTTCTTCGGGGGCGACCCTTGGTGGAGTTCTAGGTCACCGTTCTGGGGTTTAACATAGTTCGTGGTCTATTTAGTCGGAGCTCCCTCCCTTCTGACGCAGGGAGTACTCTTCTCTGGGTAGCTCAGTAGGATTTGAAGGAACTTGGGAGTTCGGATGGAAAGGTGCGGGTGTGAACAGTCCTTATGGTAGGTCGGAGGAGGAGGGGATGGAGCAAGGCCAAGTCGGGAACAGATCAGGGGGAGGCGGAGAGTTTTCGACAGGCGAGTCCGTAACCATGTTCAGAGAGCGGGGGCTTTTGGCACACGTTGATCATATAGCAGGGGCTTCAGGTCAGCCCTTTCCTTAGCTTTGTCTGAAACCATGCCCCGTCCGGCGTCTCCTTACTGCTGTGGTCTCGCCTCGGCCTCCGTCGCTGATGTTCCACAATCCGCTGTCAGGCCGTGTGCTCCCACATCCGGTCTCTTTCTCCTCCGACAGTGATACCCTTAAATGAGTTTTGAAAAGACAGTCTTTAGAGATATTGCAGAAGAAGGTAATTACATAAGTCTAATTCTCTCCCAACACCAAGCAACTGGGGTAAGCACTCGCTACAATGGAGATTCTTGCGGCTAGCGTATAAGCAATTGATGATGGGTTTGCTGGATTCCTTACAACTTCCTTTTGTGGCTAATTCTTTGGCGCTATGATGGTTATTACGTTCATTTGTAATAGGTACGAGGTCTGGTACTCATTTATTGCATAAGTCTATTATAGTTGATGTCAGTTCTTCTGGTAGAGACCTATTTCCCTAGTACGAGTCTTGCAAGGCTAGGCTGGTCTTCAGGGCTTTGTATTTTACGAAAAAGTGTAACGTGCTAGTCACCGTAGTCTGATAGGCACCCTTCTGGGGGGTGAACATAGGCTAAACAAATCTGCATTTCCAAAAAAAAAAACATTTTATTATCAACCAGGCTTACTGCAACAAGTTCTTTCGATTTTCAATCTAATTTTCAACTTTGCACACATCCTTCTAACTTTCTATATAAATCCTCGCAACCTGGTTACTACAAAAAAACTCGGGAGGGGTGGTTTGAAACAATAATTATTAAACCTATCCTCCGGGAAGGAGGGATCTTATGGAAAACGATGAGGAACACAGCGAATCGGAGCAAGGGGCATTCTTCAAGTCCTCGTTCAGGGTGGCTGATACCAAACTGGGGGCATTTTGGGTAGATGGGGGTGTCTCGGTCATTTCTTATAGCTTGGGGTACGGGGACAATTTGCAATGGGGATGGTCGCATTACTACAGACACATTTTATCATAGAAACCACTGACAAATAGGTCCCTGAGAGTGGGTCAAATTTAGAGAACCTTTGTCGTCTTACCTGTCCCTTTCCTATCGGCCAATTTAAATTTCATCCATATTTTAGTAGAAAAGGAGAGGTAGTAACGTGGTACCGATACAATTTTATTTAGGACAAATTTGTGCAAATACTTGTGGTATTTGGGGCCAATTAGGAGGTGCACCAGGTTCGCCAATTAGGTGCCAGTTGCTAGGAAGAGGGAAAGCGTGGAGGGGTGGAAGAGTGAGCGAGAGAGAGAGAGAGAGAGAGAGAGAGAGAGAGAGAGAGAGAGAGAGAGAGAGAGAGAGAGACAATAGGCCAAGCAGTACACGTGTGGCATGGGGAATGACCGTGTATTGTTTGGGCTATTTAGTGCGTTACCTAACGTTTTAGACGTTTCGGGTCTGAGTTAGGAGGTAGAAGGCATGCAGTTTTGGGACAGAAGAGAGTTAGGTCAGGTAAAAAGGCCGTGAAAGCGTCCTTGTTGCGCCATTTCGCAGCGCTAGTCCGTCTTCATGCATCGGGCGTGACGTGGTTCCAGGTCCCTTATGATACTCTGATCGGGATTCTAACATAATCTGCAGAGGGAAAAAGGGGGAAAAAGGGAAGGTAGGGGGACAACATTCGAACACATCAAATGTATGGGCACGAAAGTCCTTTACTTACCACATACTCGTACTTATCTCTTCGGGATATAATCCCTTAGGGTTCTGGTTTCCTAAGGTCCTGGGGGCAGGCAATGTGATAGGTTGTTCATGGGAAGGTTCGAGGGTGGCATTAAGGATCGTGTGTAGGGAAACGTTTTAAAAAAGAATCAGAGGTGCCTAGCGTGAGGTACCCGGGTTTGTAGATGTATCCGGCCTTCGGGATCCCTAAATCATTCCCAAAGCTGTGATGTTCTAAGGCATATCAGTTCGTCGTTCAACCCTGTACCTTAGTACCTTCGATCACCATATCTTTATAACAATTTATCAATCACCCCGCTTTACTTTACCCATTCTCAGAAGTCGAGGTCCTTCTTCATACGTTAGTTCCTGGGCTTAGTCGCATATTTTGGAGGCAACGTATCACACCTTTGAGTCGATCATTAATCCAGGGCCGAACAACCATTTCTTCAGATAACCTTAAAAAGAGGAGCAGAACGGTTGCGCACAGAAAAACCCTCCCACCGATACCCACATTTACAAAAGTATGCGATGCTTATTCATAGTTGTTAAAACCTTTATTTGCAGAATTATTCAGTACGTGAAATGTGAGAGCGCAATTCATATTTTGGCCTGATATGTCGTCGATGGAAGCACATACAGTAGGGGGTTATGTTGTAGCACAAGAACATGTAAAAAGGTCTAATTAATTATTTGCAAGTAACCAAAAACATTTCGTTGCGTGATGAAGGAATCAGGGGCATTTCAGTTCATAAATGGAAACATAGTCGAGCTCATCGTAATCACATTTCCTAGATATATACCGTGGGTATGTATCATAAGCGACGTTATGTATCAGTTACAACAAAAATCAAAAATAGATTGTTCATTGAAATCAACATTTTACGGAACCCTTCTTAAATGTTCGCCAAGTGAACCCTCCTCCCTTTAACATCGAGTGCACAATGGTTCGTACATATATATATATCTTAGTACATCAAGTTTCATTAGCTAAGGAACACCACGAGGCATCCGTTAGTTCCTATTGATACCAGCGCCATTTTGGGCGAGGTCGGTTTAGTCCGGAAGTAGCATCAGGGGCAAAATATCCCCGACAATTGGCGGTTGGACCAGAGTCCCTTTCGGCAGTTCAAAAGAAAGCTGTGCTAACAGAGGGGCTGGTGGTGTGGACTGTCAATCAAGAGAGGGAGGGAGTAGAGTCTTTCTTACCGGGTCATGTTGATGTTCAGCCGGAACTTACTCAAGTTCGTTAGCCCATAATGTTCCTGGGTTGTTCAGACGGAAGCTGATGCAGACACGAGAGCACCGCCATCTTGTTGCTGTGCCGTGGTTATTTCATATAAGATCAATGCAACTGTTCCTCACCGGAAGCCTGAAGGGGCCGAGGGCTCTTGGGACTTTGGTAGAATCTTCAAAGTCGAGGGGATGTTTGTCGATGGTGGGGGCTTGCGCCCAGGTGGGCAAGTGCCCGAGTTGCAACTTTGGACAAAAGTTATTCCAGCGGCCTAGACCCGCCTTTTCGAGGGCCCAGACGCCATTTTGAGATCCTTGTGGCAGCCACCTTTGCCGTATCCATCAGGAGTGGAAGGAACTTCTTGTGATGGCGGAGGACAGAGCATCATGCTGCTGGAGCTGGACATTTTTGGTTCGGGGCGCCAGGGTGCAGCAGTGGAGCCTTCATCTGGGGAGGTGAGGGAGGCTCACTCGTGCCGTCTCCTTCTCCCGGCGCATCCTACACCGTCCCTTGGAATCAGGGGCGCACATGATGACCACCCTACACCCCTGATTCCGACTCTTGGGGGACCACTGTACATCCGGTGCTCCGTAATTATGCCCGTCGGACATCGTATGTCCTGTACTGTGCAAATATACCAGCCGGGTCTTGTATGTCCTGTGCTGAGAAAGTATACTAGGCGGGCATTGTATGTCCTGTGTTATGGAAATATACCAGGCGGGCATTGTAGGTCCTGTGCAGCGCAGGTATATGGCCGTCGTCCGGCTGGAGGACATCGGCGCCGGACCAGGGCAGGGAAGCCTCCTACCTGTGGAGGTGGAAGAGGCTCGTCCGCGTCGCCTCTTCCTCCCTGCCCACCCTGCATCCGTTCGATGGAGGAATTCGTGATGGCCGGACCAGAAGATACGAGGGAGGGGGTCATTTGCAGCCGCCCCCTCCCTACCTGCGGCCCGGGGGACGCCATCCCTGGAAGGGCAGTATGGGAAGACCATTTTATTGCCTGCTTTGTGGAGTCTCCGGTACCTCCTCGCCGGCAATCTCTTTTTGGCCCCTGGTTGCTGGCAGGCCCCGCCCCACACGTGCTAGGTGTTCCGGATGGGCGGGACCATCGAACTGTTACATTGGAGGACTTCCGGAGTGAGCATAACACGTTTTGTATTTTTCCTATCAGTAAAGTTTGTTTTAGTGAGAGTTCTACTAGTTATTCTATTTACCGTTGGTTGTGTGTTTTCTTTACCGTAATTAAATCCTAAGTTTATATAATAGACGCTTGGCTTCCTTGAGTCTTTTCTTTAACGGGGGGTTGTTTACACTGACCTGCAGTTGTGTTTGTTTTTCAGAGTGGGGGAGCAACAGAGAGCAATCAGTCCCAGAATTCTAACATGTCGTTAAAATTGGCCTGACGAAATCTGTGCCATCGGGCATAGTCAAACGGGGTGGTCCTGTCTATTCTGTCTGCACTAGTCTGATTGGTTTTTATCTCACGTCTTTTTCCTTTCTGTCGGTCCGTCCTTTCTGTCAACCCTCCATTCTTATCTATGCTTTGCAGAGTCGGGCATTGGGCTTTCCAGTGTCCCAGACATTTACAGAAAGCACATTGGTTTTGTTTTAAATCTGTCCGTCCTGTGCGTAATGTCGGGGGATTACCTTCAGATCGTTGTGTTCCGGGGTTGGCTTGTCGGCACATCCCTTTACACCATTCGCTTTTCATGTTTACTCCTCGGGACTGTGCCATCGCTGGCCCTTCCCTTTGCCTACTAGACGTTTGGAGGGTTGTCCGTCGTGTCCCTTCATCCTGTCTTAATTCGTCACCTTCCCTTCGTCGTGTGGCTTCTTTGCGCCACATACCGAGACTATCGAGCATAATAGGTGTTGTTTCATTCCTACGAAGGGCTATTTCTACTGTTTCTATTTTGTCGAGATCGAAGGATCCTTTCAGTGGCCACTGTCTTTCTCGATCCCTTTTCGTATATTTATGCCAGAGCTCACTATAGACTATAGCAATTAATCCATGCTTCATGAACATGTCCTTATTAGGGGTGCCTTCCAGCGGAGCCGGATGGTTCATCTCTAATAAGCGGTCCGGGTTAAACAGGCTACTAACCAGTGGGGAGAAGACAGGCATGACGGATCACAATGGGATAATAGTCAGCACTACCTATCTTATCACTGCGCGCAAAGACTAGATAGAATATTTCTATTCTACGTTGTTTGCACGTAGTGAATACCTCATGAATCAATTCTGAGCAATCAATCAACGTTAGGTCAAAAATAAAAAATCAATATGGTCAATGGGGAGAATAAGTAGGCTCACAAAGGTTCGCGTCACCTACCCTTTCGCTATCTGTAAAGAGGGGACCTAATCTTCCCTGTTTTCAGACAGAGAATCTCCAGAAAACAATTTATAACAGTTAATCAATGGGGCAAGGGGCAATTGTTCAGTGGGGGAGAAAGATAGTTCCGACGGGTGCGTACCTATCCTTCGCTGTTTATAAAGGGAGAGCCTGTTGTTTCTCCGTTTGTAGACAGTGAATCTCCAATAAATTAACAAAGAGTAATACTAGTATTTTCACAACAATTATCAATTACTTTCAATTATCTATCACTTTCGCAATTCGTCGTGTCTACACGACCTTACCCGGACCGCATGGACAGTTTCTCGTCTTCCGAATCCAGCGCCCGATCGTCCTCTTCTCTCCGTACTTCTCGTGGCACTCCTGATGGTTCCCAGTCAGGACCGCAGATCACTCGAGAGAGGTCTGTTCGGAACCAGTGAAGTTCGGATGATCGGCTGTCAGACGAGGGTCTATCGGACAGGGTACCTTCCGATCGTTGCAGTCGTTCACTCTGTCGTCGGGACCTCTCCCACTGGATCCACGAGTCGCTGATGGGCCCCACGTTTGGGACGCCAATTGTTAAAAAGGGTTCCAAAGACAACTGGTAACCAAAGACCCTTTTATGTTGCCCGGCGGTATCGCCTCTATGACCCACCAATATTAATCAATGAAGAAGCAGGCGCTGGAGACTGGAAGGCGGGAAACGAGGATTTTATTCTCTCCGGAGGAGAACACATCAATTCAGACAGCAAGTATCGTCACGAGGTGCTCTAACCACATCTCTGAGGCCTGGCCTCTTATACTGGAGTTTACGACCTTTATTACACATAACACATTCTCGCAATACTTTAGTACTAGAAAGAACATCCTCGGAATCTCCCCTTCAGACCCGTTCCCACATACATTTACAGTCGGATTCCCCACCCCGGTCACAACAGGTGATAGTTGTCACACAGCAGGGCATTCCGCCGATTCACGGAATGCATGGGGTTGATCGGATCTCATGGGGTGGGGGCTTTGATCGGTTCGGGGGTCTTTTGATGGGGAGGGGAGGCTTCCTACTGTACGGGGTAATAAACAGTATCCGCAGAGCCAGGTGGCGGCCTGGGAACAGGGAAGACAAACGGGGATACAGGAAAAGGGGGTTTGCATCAAAAGGGTTTGAGGCCATGAAAGGAATGAGGGGAGGTGTCGCGCTGGGAACAGGATGAGATTCAGTGGTGAAACTGCGCTGGAGAGGGGTTTATGACCCAAGACATGAGAGAGCGGGGGTTGTCAGTGTGCGGGGGAATGCTTGTGAGGTTAAGAGAGAGAGAGAGACGCGCTGGCTATCAGCGAGGGGCAGGGAGGCCATGGCATTCAAAATGGCTGCCGCTTACGCGCACGACTGGGCTCGAAAAGGGGGCAAGATGGCGCAGATAATGTTCATCAAGATTGTATTCACTTTTCACAGTATCTCATAGGTTCTCACTCTTTTACTGTGCGCACAGGCTTTGCAGTGATAACACGGATGGAAGCCTTTCAGATCAGCCAATGTGTTAGGTTTTCTTTCAATTTTCTTTAAGTGGCTTTGAACCAACATGTCTTTGAGAGATCTAGATTTCTTAAAAGTTACCAAGGGGTACTCGGGGATGTCATCCTTGATACAACTGTCAGTTTTTAGAATGTGCCAATTCTTTCTGAGCATGCGTTTCAAATAATTTGCTTCCGCCGAATAAGGAGTTACCAACCGGAATTTTCCCTTTTCATTCTTTTCATCCACGGAAGAACGGTCTTTGTCAATCAGTAGATTAGATCTCTGTAATGCATTGACCTTCTGTAACGCGCTCTGTAACGTTGTCATTGCATATCCTCTTTTTAGAAATCTACTGATGCATGCTGATGCTGCAATCTTGAAATCTGAATCTCTGGAGCTGTTACGCCTGAGCCTGAGTAGCTCCCCATAGGGTATACTTTGTATCAGCGCTGTTGGATGATTGCTGGTGGCGTACAATACTGAGTTGCCCGCTGTACTTTTGCGGAAAAGTGATGTCTCTATGTTGTTATCTATAATGAATACTTTTAGATCCAAATATTCTACGCAGGTATTGCTTACGGAGCCACTAAATTTCAGATTCATATCATTCATATTGAGGGCGTCAATGTAGGCATTGGCGGTGTGTTCCGATCCTTGCCAAATTATGAACAAGTCGTCTATATAACGACACCACTTGATTACACAGCCTTTTCACCATCCACCTCCAGCGACCTGGGTACCTGCTCCTCCCACGAGCCTACGAATAAATTCGCATAGCTGGGGGCAAAGCAGGTACCCATCGCGGTTCCAGACACTTGTCTGTAATAGACGTCCTCAAATAAAAAAATGTTATGTTTCAAACAAAATTCTACAAAAATTGCCAGCATCTGGTTGTGCTCCAAAAACCTCAGTTGTCTCTTTTTCAAATAATGTTCCACTGCTTTGATGCCTTTTTAATGACTGATGCATGTATACAGACTATATCCAATACTAGCATTCTGTAACTAGGATCCCATTTGATTTTTCCAATTTTTGACAAAAAGTCCTTTGTATCTTTTATATAGGAATCCAATTGTTGTACCAGTGGATGATGAAAGTGATCGATGAAAGTAGAAAGATGCTCGGTTAGACTGTTTTGAGATGAAATAATGGGTCTACCTGGGGGATCGTTGCTATTTTTGTGGATTTTTGGAATGTGATAAAATGTTGGTATTGTTGGATTGTTGCTTCTCAGGAATAAATATTCCTCTTTACCCAGCATGTCTTTACGGTACCAGTTATGGATCAATGCATCATACATTGCATAGTTGTTTCATTGCTTCTTTGCAGTAATTTTCCCTAGTTTGTAGGACAACATTCCCGCCTTTGTCTGAAGGCTTGATTATCACATTCTTATCCTGCAATAAATCCAGGATTGCTTTTCTTTCATCCGGATTCATATTATTACACCCTCTGTTCTTTCCATCTTTGCTACTTTTCACTCTAAATTTCAATAGATCATTAGTCATTGCTTCGGAGAATACATCAATCGCAACTAATGTTAGCTGCGGATTGAAAAGTGATCTAAGTTTATAGCCGCTCTCCTCTCTTTCTTGTGTGATTCCCAAGGTTTCCGCTCTTGTTGCTTCCTCCTCGGAAGATGCTGGGAGCTGGCTTCCGTATTCTTCTAAGGCTAGACCTTGTAATGTCTCAACCGCAGGTAAATCGATTCCTCTCAATGCATCAGTGGCGGTGGCCCTCATTTGTGGTCCGGCTGTGTTTTTCAAAGATGGTCGAGTTTTAAAATATTTGTGCAGTTTGAGTCTTCGGACGAAAACTTGCAGGGACTTGAGCGGGATATATATATATATATATATATATATATATATATATATATATATATATATATATATGAGACATTATAGTAAGGTTCAGATTTTACACACACAAGACCATTGAAATTCAGCAGTTATAGTTATCCTGATTAACTATAACTCGTACCCTAAGTTAACTATAGATGTGTGAGTGCCTCTGTGGGGCTGTTAGTGGATGTGTGAGTAGTTTTTCGGGTCTCTGAGTCGGTGTATGAGTGGCTGTATGGTTGTTTGAGTGGGTGTGTGAGTGATTGTGTGGGTGTGTACGTGGGTGTGTGAGTGTATCAGTCGATATCTGAGTATGTGTGAGACTAGCTGGGTGGGTCTGTGAGTGGGTGTGTGAATGGTTTTGTGGGTCTTTGAATTGGTGTGTGAGTGGCCCTAAAGGTGTGTGAGTGGTTGCGTGGGTGTATGCGTGAATTGGCATGTGAGGGCCTTCATGAGTCTGTGATTGGGTGTGTGAGTGGTTCTCTGAGTCTCCAAATGGATGTATCAGTAACTATATGAGTTTGTAAGAAGGTGTGCAAGTGGATGTATGGATGTTTGACTGGGTGTGTGAAAGTCTGTATGGGTGTGTGAGTGGGTAACTCCGTGGTTTTCTGGGTCTCTTAGTGGGTGTAGGGGGTTGTATCAGTTTGTGATTATGTATGTGAGTATGTAACTATACATAAGTTTTTGATAAGTGGGTATATGAGTGGTTGTGTAAGTGGCTGTATGGGTCTGTGAGTGGGTCAGTAAATGTATGTATGTATGTGTACATGGTTGTGTGAGTGCCTCTGTGACTTTGCAAGTGGTTCTCTGGATCTGTGAGTAGATGTGTGAGTGACTGTATGGGTGTGTAAGTGGGTGATTGGATGTACGAGTGGTTGTGTGGGGGTATGAAAGAGTTTGTGAATGGGTCTGTGAGTGGGTGTATTTTTTTTTATTGAGTGCTGGATCTACAGATCCTCGCATGCCCAAAATAATTTTTTTAGATAATTACTTGCCCATGAGGGGTCCTTCACAGACCCCTGTATCAGTCCCATGGTGTCAGGATACCTCTATCAATACCTTCTATCAATTTTAACTTTAATTGTCCCACAGGACTGTGTCCTGATGCACAAAATAGCAGCCAAAACTTTCCATTCAGATTGCTGGCCAGTCAATCACAGCATTGGTGTTGGAACATTGGAACCGTAGATCTTCTGTGGTGGATCCATGTCTCTAGATATACATAAATCTTTTTTTCTTTAATAACTCCAAAACTACTGAACAGATGTACCCCAAAATATAATAAGCACTCTTTCCGGATCAAGATCTAGCTTTCTGCCAAATTGTGTAATTCCATTCAGCGTTTTGGGCTGCAGTTGTGTCTAAAATCTATATGGGAAATTGTATGGTGAAAAAGCATTTTGGGACCCCCCCATTTCTTGACCCCGCTTGACAGATCACCCTAAAACTTTTCAAACAGCAGCTGGAGTGTCAAACTAGTTTTGAAATGTTGTGAATATTTGTCAAAAGGGGCCAAAATTATAAGCAAAACAAAAAACTCTGTCTATAGAAACTAGGTCCTGACTACAACTCCCTACTGGAGACCACCACTAACTACAACATCCCTGTAACCTTTGTTTTTTCATTGAATTTCCATTTTTTCCAACATAAAATAATCTTTAGTACCCATACTTTAATCTAATCGCCACCACACACAGCCTTTGAGTTGTGACCAAACCCCAGCATGCAGCCAACCTCCTGCCATGCACGGCCTTCTGAGGTGAATAAAATGTTCATCCACCTCAACTCCTTCCTGGAAAGTTTTGGGGTGATCTGCCAAGCGGGTGGTGGGAGGGCGGTGTGAAAAAAGGGGGATCCAAAACAGAAAATCACTATGCATTTTCCATATACTTTTTTAGACAAAGCTACAGCAAAAACTGCTCAACGGAATTACAGCAAATTTGGCAAGAAGCTGGATCTAATTCCACAGTTTGTGCTTTTTGTGATTTGTTGTAAATTCATTCAGCAGTTTTTTAGATATTAAGGGTAAAATACAATCTTATATTTTGGCAGTCAGACTCTCAAGAGATCCCCAGGCATCCTTCAAAACCATGAAATCAAAAATGCATTCCTTTGATTGGTCAATAGGCCTGTTTTCCCATGAGCCTTTACACTCTCTGAGGAGTGAGAGACTTGCTCAAGACCCATGCGTGCTCCAATTGGCTGTCTTTTGGAATGTTAGAAATTAAATAGCCACCATTACTGTTTACTTTGAAAAATCTGAGGTTTCATTGAAATGAAGTAAAAAAGCGAAATAAGTGTGCAGCAGAAATGCATCCACTGTCCCTAGATTTAGAGAGGAGGTATCCAAGGGATAACTACTGTGAAGATAATAAATGTATCGATTTTAACTAATTTATATGATCTTGTGGGATTCTAGCCATTAAGTGAGTAGTTAAAAGAAGTACATGTGTTCTTAATACACTCTGTTAGTAGGAATGCATATTGTGGTCCTTGATTTTGAGAGTAAGTGTGTAAGAGATAAGTACTGTGATGATTAAAAGGTTAATTCTTTTTGTTTACATGTTGCTATCTCACAAGACTAGCAGGATTGTAAGAAAAGTAGAAAGGAGTTGGTGAACTTTAAATACACTGCACACTTGCTACTGTAGGAAGAATTTTACTGGAGATGGTGTTCATCAAAGGTTACTAGTTACACCCATTTGCTTAGTAAGAGTTATGGGTAGAGTACTGTCTCTGTACCCTACTATGCACACCGTCTCTACACACTGTCATCTGAGAGAGAGGTGACAGTGGAGAGGCCAGTCTCTCTCAACACAACCTACCACGCACACCCGACATCTGAGAGAGAGGACTGAAAGGGCAGGCCTGTCAATCTCCATACACTACTACTCATACCCATCATCTGAAAGGGAGGTCTGAAAGGAGAGGCTTGTCAATCCAGACACCCTACTATCCCCTGCGTGGTCTGCCACCTGGTGGCCCAATGAAATGGGCCCCCCCCCAGAACCCGTCACCAAAGTCCGAAACCTCGGAGTAGTATTTGATGATAAACTGATATTCCATCATCATGTTAACAATGTGGTATCCTCCTCCTTTTACACCCTAAGAAAAATTAAGAAGCTAATGCCATACATCCGAGCTTCAGTAGGAAAAACCCTTGTTACCACCCTTATTTTCTCTAAGATCGACTACTGTAACGCCCTCCTTCTCAGTGCCCAGGAGAAGGTCCTGAATAGACTGCAGTCCACTCAGAATGCGGCGGCCAGGGTTCTGCTCGACATTCCAAAAAAGAACTCCATCACCACAGCCATACGGCAGCTTCACTGGCTGCGTGTCAGAAGCTGGAACAAATTCAAGGCGCTCTGTATTGCTTAGTAGGCCATCCACAATTCAGGGCCTCTGTTCCTCAAGAACGCCTTTCTTATTTATACCCCCACCAGACCCCTTCGCTCCTCTGCAGCCTTCCGCCTATCAGTCCCACGCACAAGAACGTCTTCCTGGGGAGAAAGACGCTTTTTAGTTGCAGCCACCAGACTCTGGAATACCCTTCCCCTCTCCATCAAAACTTGTCCCACCTTGACAATCTTTAGGAAATATCTGAAGACGTGGCTCTTTAATCAATACGTTTTCTCCAGTGCTTCCTTGTCCAGATCAACAGTCCTCATGCGCCGAGACACCCCAGGGTATTTTTGCGCAATACAAATCACATAAACATAAACATAAACATGCACACCTGTCATACAAGAGACGGGTCTCAATAGAGAGGCCAGTCTTTCTCTACACACCCCACCACACACACATGTCATCCGAGAGAGAGGTCTGAAACTAGAGCCCATTCCCTTCCTACTCCCGACTATGCTCATCCGTCATCTGAGAGAAGTCTAACAGGAGAGGCCAGTCCCTCTCCACACAGTACTAGGCACACCTGCCATCTGAGAGATCAGTGTGAAAGGACAGGCGTGTTATTCTCCACACACTACTATGTATACTTGCCATCTGAGGTAGAGCTCTTAAAGAAAAGACCAGTTCATCCGCACTCCCTACCATGCACACCCGTCATCTGAGAGATAGGTCTTAAAGGAGAGGGATGTCCCTCTCAACACACTTATTTATTTATACACTCACCCGTCATCTTAGAGAGAGGTCTGAGAGGAAAGGGAGTCCCTCCCCACTCACTACTATGCACACCTCTCATCTGAGAGAGAGGTATGAATGGACAGGTGTGTTATTCTCCACACACTACTATATATACTTGCCATCAAAGACAGAGCTCTGAAGGAAAAGCCAGTTCATCTGCTCATTCTACTGTAGAGGTGGGCCTCAGCCAGGCCTACCAGTGCTAGGGGTTTGTCCTTCTCTGCATGCAAGTCCTCAGACCAGTAATTAGAAGTTGGCACGGAAACTGAAAGGTAAAAAAAATTATTTATTAAGCCTGATGAGGTGGAACTACATTCACACAACACCCTTCGGTAGTGTATAAAGTAGCACAAAGAGTAGAGAAACATAGGTCTTTTATACCCAAACAGGAGCTCAAAAGAAGGCGCTACAAGCATACATTGGAGAGTTACATACATAAATGGTCATATAGAAATGCACAGTAAGGAGGAGTTAACAGTTGCTGACTTCAGTAAAAACATCCTGACAGTAACAGACCTAAACAGGTGCATGGGCAGCTACAAGCTCAACTGAGCATGTGCAGAGTAGCAGAGGCTAAGTATAGCCAGTCCTTTGAGCAGAGCACAAGGGTAAACGACAGAGAAGAAGGAAAGAGCACATGGCGAGCACATGGCAGACAAAATGTCTGCAGGAAACAAGATGGCTTCAGCTAAATGCTAACATCGATCGCCGCCAATTTTCCACATACGACCCTTTTAGCATTCGCTGAAGACATTTATGATCTAGAATAATCTGAGTATACACCTGCATGTCAATCCACATCATATTATCAATTTCTTTTTCTAGCATATGCTGGTCATTCGTTTGTATAACATTACGTTTAGCAGGTGTGCAGGCAGTAATGCAGATGGAGCAAAGCATTGGACCACATTGTCACATTGTATACATAAGCAGCATGTCAGTAGAATTACTAACAGTATAGATAGGAATGTTAGCACTTCCCAACCCCAGGTTAGAAACAATATCCAAAACCAGCTGGCAAAATTCCAAGTGCCCGTATCAGGATGAATCTCAGCACCAATCCTATTTAGTTTAGAGATTGCTTCAAAAACTGAAGGGGCATGATCCAGTATGTAGACACAACAGCTACTTCCAATCACGCAACATGCACCACTTCTATCAGCCAAGACTACATCTAGGACTATATGGTTTTGAAGCACCACAATCCTTGCAATTTGCAGTTCCTCTGTAATGTTCCTAAGTGCCATTGCTTTCTGGTTGGTCACAGCTTCCACAACACAAGTCAACCATCTTATTTTCCTACTGTTCAAGGCAGCACTAACAAAGAAGAACAGTCCCTAATTGAAATCAACATATTGTTGTAGTACAGTGTCAGTCTGGTCCACCTCATCATTACTTACTGTCCTCTTGTATCAGTTCTTAGAGATATCATTAAACAATCGATAGTCCTTGTGATATGTTGCAGGTGCCAGAAACACAGGTGGTAACAAAAAGGACACGTAGCAGACTCCAGACCATCCAACAGGCAGATGGTAGTATCCCTTGTTATCACAGACAAAATATGTATTATGTGAAGACATAAAGCTACTGTTATTTGCACCTTCAATGGTCAAAACCTGAGTACATTCACTTCTTCCTACTGGAATTTTTCCAACCCTGCTTATACACAAATCTGCTTGGGCTCTAGTGACAGCCATTACAAATGGTACATTACCCTTAGTAGTTCCCATTTAGTCCCTTTAGCTTGTGGATCACCTTCTTCATCAGGGCAACACGCTTTATTAAGGTAATAATTTATTTTCCCAACAGTCAAATTCAAATTCAAATTCAAAATAAGCTTTATTCGATGTTCACCAAGGATATCATAAAAGCATTCATTACATTCATTACATTTGTTAAAAATATAACTCTGCGAGCAAATAAATAAGAATCTAATCATCAAAAAAAGCGAGGAATAAAAACCTCTTTCATTTAAACATTGTTAAAAGGTTGGAAGAACCAAGGTTTAAGAAACGCAAATATACATAGGCTATCGTAGCGAGTTCCTAAATTTAAGCAGCGATATCCCATAAGCTACCGTAGCGAAGTCCTAAATTTAAGCAGCAATTTCAAAAACTGTTCCATGGTGCATACGACATCCCTATCTTCCAGCTATTGTAATCGCTCAAAGGCATCTTTACAAGACCTCAAACCCCATTTCTTCAATAAAGGTCTCAATAAAGATTTCCTAGGGACTGCGTAATATGTACAGAATAATATGGAATGAATGTTCGATTGAAAAGAAATGTCATCACATGGACAGGGGCACAAATTTCGGGTCCAGTCATTACAGGAAGGAAATGTTATTAGACGAAAAAAAGAGCCCAATCTAAATCTGGAGAGAAGCATTCTAGTAAAACAAGAAAAGTCAGTGGAGAGGTACAGTTGGAGCCCCTTATTCAAGGTAATCCTTTGGAAGTCCAGGATTGTTTTATTTAGTTTTTGGACAGCCCACCTCTTGGCTTCCAGATGGTCCATTAGGATTTTTCTCACGGATTTCCTTGAAATGTGCTCCAAAGTCGTAGAGTCCGTATAAAACTCTGGTTGACCAATTTCGCAAAACATACTTTTAACGTATGCCAACCATTTCGTATGTTTTGCCCCCTCCAGTTTAAAAATGTCCAAAATTACTTCTCGATTTAAAGCAGCCTCAGAGGTGGTCCAGATCTTATGCCACAAAAGAAGCGGCTCTGCTTTGATTACATCTGAGATGAAAGATAGGCCTAACTCTATGTGGATCATGTAAATAGATGTTGATTTTGGTATTGCTAGTAAATTCCTTAAAAACTGATTTTCCACTATTTGGATGGATGATATATTTTCAATCCCCCAAAGACCAGTCCCATAGATTGCCGTTGAGACGCATTTGGCTTTATAAATAATGATAAGCTGCTTTACTGGTCTCCCCCCTATTTTGCTGGCAAAGTCTCGGAGCCCCCCAATAGCTCTGGTAAATGCAAGTTTCCTAGCTTTAACGGCAGACTGCCATGTCACCCTTCTGTGGACGCAAATGCCCAGATACGGGAAATGATCAACAGTATCTATTTTTTGACCTTCGATGAAAATGGGACATGGAATTTTCTTTATTCCCCTGCTGAATGCCATGGAAAATGTCTTGCCAATGTTCACTTTCAGACCCCTGTCATGCATAAAATGTGTAAATGCGGTGACTGCTCTTTGCAGCCCCAATCTTGTTTGGGACAGAATAGCCGCATCGTCTGCATATAACAAGATTGGGACGGCATGACCTCCCACTTTCGGATAGTCACAATTAATATTTTTCAAATGGTCACTGGTGGCATTTATATAGAGGGAGAAAAGCAGGGGGGCTAAAATGCACCCCTGCCTCACCCCTCTGGTGATAGAGAATCTTGGAGAACACTCCCCCCTCAGACCAAACCGCACCCTGGCCCCCGCCCCTCTATACAAATTTATGATAAAATTGAGGATAGATGGATTCATCCCTAAATGCTCAAGAACTTTCCATAACTGTTCATGGACCACGCAATCGAAAGCTGAGCTTAAATCTATGTATGTTACAAAGAGGTTACCCTTTTTGCCACCACATATTTAGACATAAGAAGATGTAAATTTAAGTTCTGTTCAACTGTGCCCCTTCCAGTTCGAAAACCGTATTGGAGTCTGGAAAGAACATCTGCCTCCTCAGTCCAGTTGTGTAAACGTTTTAAAATAATACGTCCCGCTACCTTCATTAAAGAGTCAAGCAAAGAGATAGGCCAGTAACATGATGGTAAATGCCTATCTCCTTTTTTATATATGGGTACCATAATGGCCTCTGCCCAGGTTGGAATTTGGCCATGCGCATTTGCGGAGTTCAAGGCAGAGGTTAGAACTGGGGCCCAGAAGTCTATTTCCGCTTTGAAGACATCCGCTGGAATGCCATCTGGGCCAGGAGCCTTCCCGGAGGGGCTCTCCCTTATAGCAAGCATGACCTCCTCACACGAAAAGACAATATTAGAAGAAACTTTTCTCAAGACCATTGTGGATATGTTTGAGGGACGAGTGGAATCCGATGGGGAAGTATTAGATGAAATAGGTTTACTATATAGTTCTTGAAAATAGGCGGCCCATGTATCTCCATCAATTGCAAGGTCCAAACTCCTCTCAGGCATTTTTACCCATGGAAGTGGGGTATTTACGAATTTCCAAAAAGCTGAGGAGTCGCAGCTTTCACAGGTTGTCAGCAAAGTCTGCCAAGCTTCCGCCTTCAAGGATCTTTTCCTATTTTTTATGGCTAGGCAGTATCGAAGTCTAGCCTGATGTATCTCCGTAAGTAGCTTTGGGGTCGAATGTAAAGCTTTCTTCAGTAATTTTAGGGCTCTAGTACAGACTTTATCGAACCACCCTTTAGGGGTAATAGGGCCTCGCTTAAATTGGCGGGTAAGTAGCTTTTTTAAACTGTCCTGTATTTTCAAAAAAGCTTCGAGAATTGTTTGAGGCTGTTCAGTCAGGGACAAACATATATGTACCTCCTCCCACCTCAGCTTCAAAAGATTTTTAAGAAGGCTAGCTGGATTGATTTTTTCCCATTTTAGGGTATAGCCATTTAGTGTCCCTATTTTGATGGGTTTCTCGTAACTTATTTGGGGATAGTTATGGCGACTAGTGGGAAGTGAGAAAACAATGGATAGGGTCAGGGGGTAATGGTCACCATATGGGTGGTCAAGGGTGTCCCAGAAGGATATAAGGGAGGCATGCATCTTTGAAAAGAGAACAAAGTCAATAGTAGAATTAGCTGCTCTTCCATGAAAGGAAGGTTTAAATGGTCTCAGTGGAGAGCATATGTCATTTGCAAAGGCTAAATTAAAAGAGGCCATAAAATTGTTTAATAGCTCCCCTGTTTTTGAGTGAACAAAATGATTTGAGGTATCATCATCAAATTCATTTTCTTATGTGGGAGAAAAAGCACACAAACCCCTTGGAGCGTTTTGGCATATGTGACAATTAAAAATGCCCATAAACGCAGTCGCACACTCCCCCCCGCACCATTCTTTAATCGAAACAACAGCATGGAACTAGTCATGCAAAACTTTCTCCAGACCCTCTAGAGGCATATTATTATAAAAATTAATTATTAATAGACTCAAGGATAGGCCTATTTCGATGACAATTATTTGGTAGGAATCCCTGAGGAGATGTTTCCGAATCCTCGATCCTATGCCAACACTAACATATATACACAAGCCCCCCCTGTGTCTGCCTTGCTTGCTCTCTATCGCTGGTGAATGAAAGGTCTGGAAACCCAATAGATGTGTCGGGGTTTGCACCCAGGTCTCCTGGTAACACAGAACTGAAAAGGAATTTACCACATCCAGCCATGCCGGTTGGCCAATTTTTGAGGAAATGCCGGCCACATTCCAGCTGAGGATCTGTAAATTAGAAGGTAAATTTCGATTTTCCAAGTGGATAGAGGAAGTATTTATGGTATTTGGCTGTTGAGTAAAGTGCAATATGGTTGTTGAATCCGTGAGCCCCTCTTACCAGCCCCTTATTTCCTGGCTTTTTGTACTCCAGATGTCCATTTGCGGATGGTGCGTTGGAGGATATACCAAGTACCTTCCCCATCCCCTGGTTGTCTGCCTCAGGTGAGGAGAGTCATTCAATATCGTCCAGACCACAGAGCGGGTCATAATGGTTATAGCAAGGAAGATTCCATGAGGGAGTTATAGGTGGTAAATATTGACCATATCCAGCAAAGTCATGTGCAGGGGGTGGAAAAAATATGTTTTCCATCATTTCATGCCTAGGGGGGTTAGAGTTGTACAGAGGAAGTATGTTTTCCATCAAACCATGCCTGGGAGGATAAGAATTATAAGATAATCTTTGGTGCCGTGGGAAGGAAAAGTTGTCATAATACGGTTTTGGGCGATTCGATTTTCTGGGCATTAGTGCTTCAGGATAAAAGTATGATAACACTTTGGGTGTGATCGGGCCTCCGTTCAAGTCTGAAAACCAGTCCCTATTGTGCGCGATGTCTCTAGGGTCTTTGAAAGTAATAATTACTACGTCACCCTCTATGTCTTTGGGACGTAAGCCAACCCAATTAGTTCTTTGCACCGTAATGATCTCGCCATTTATATGGGGTGGCAGTGACCTGTTGTTTTTTAGCCAGTAGATGACTTTATTCTTTAGGCTAGTGTGGTTTTCATACGATCCTGGTGGTAAGGGCGAAACCCCCGTTAAAACAATAACATTGTGTGAAGCAGCTGGGGGTAGGTCCACATTTCTTTTGCGTGGAGGTCTTTTAGGTTTGAAAACGGCTTTGTTCGTGACCAGTGATGGTTTGGTATTCCCCATTCTGGCTGATTCCATAAGGGAATTTATTTGAGCAGACTGTGCCTGTGGTTTTAAAGGCAGTTTTGTTGGGGTGACAGGAACTTTGTTAGCTACCTTTAATTTAGCTGAAGAGGCTTGTATAGTGGGAGTTTTTACTGCAGGTATACTTTTAGCCTCGTTGGAAGTTTTATCAAGCTCCTTTGTGTTAGATGACTTAGCTAAGTCCTTACTAGTTGTTATTTTTAAACTAGAACATTCCATGAGGGTATCCAGTTGGACCCCTAGTCTCTTAACTCTCTCTACTATTGGAAGTAGTAGAGCTTTCATTAAATGTTCCATCGCATCAACAAAGTCATTTATGGAAGGAGGAACATGAGGGAAGTGTTTTATCAGGTGCATTGGGTGCCCCTTCAAATATTTGCAATAGTTCTTTCCTGAGTGAGTCCTTGCAAGGCATTTGTTTGCGGGCGAAAATGTCTATGTTGCCCAGACCTCTTTTCCTACGTTTCTTCGGGGGTGAACGAATAATTTCCTGTTTCTTTTTTGGGAAATTAATAACCGTCGATGTCTTTGGGCCCGTTTGTTTAGAAGTCACTGTTTGGGTTTGTGTTTGCTGTTCGACATCCAAGGATATTTGTGCCTCTGGGATGCTTGAGCTTGCGTGCTCAGAAGCCTTAAGAGTATTGGGGGTAACGAGGTCAATAATTGGATTTCTGCTGGAGAGGGGTATGTCAAGTTGATTGGCAGTAGATTTGTCATTTTTGGGGGACGAGCTGACCTGGAAAATTAAGGGAATATTCTCTGTGTTAAACAGATCAGCGTCTGTGTTTTCCGGGGAAGCGTTATCCAGATGTGGGTCAAGGATAGCTTTGGAAGAAGAGTCTAATGCAGTATTTTTAAGTTGCTCAATAGAGAGCCGACGAGCAGCTCGGCGCTCTGCCAGAGCCAAGTCTCTGTCGACTTCAGCAATAGCTCTTGAGAAAAATTTGTCCAAGGGACCCAAGATAGAAACACCTACCCTAGATGAAAGGTCGTCCGCAACAGGTGTCGACATTTCTAAGGCTATTTGGCGAAAGGTGTGATAGATCAGATCCCAGGTACGAGGTTGTAAATGTTGGTGGATTGGCCAAGCCGAGCCTTGTGTGGCCTTGGAGGGCCGTAAAGGGCCCGCCCTTTGCCCGGGCTTAGCCCCAGGCGCCCGTTCGCGTCCCGCGACGCGGAGGGCTCAATGCTTTTACAGCCCCTCCTGGCGCGTCTACCGCGTCAGGGCAACGCGCCGCCGCAGAGGCTGCCGGGATGTGTAGTCCTGAAGCGGCGACGCGGTTGGTGGCGGCGGTAGCTGTTGTTTGGCGCTGTCGGATCTTCAGGCTGCCCACTCTGCTTCTGCCTCGATCCTGTAATGCTCCAGGTATGGATTAAACTCCCCCCGCTCCACCGAGGGCTCAATGCTTTTACAGCCCCTCCTGGCGCGTCTACCGCGTCAGGGCAACGCGCCGCCGCATAGGCTGCCGGGATATGTAGTCCCGGAGCTGCGGCGCGGTTGGTGGCGGCGGTAGCTGTTGTTTGGCGCTGTCGGATCTTCAGGCTGCCCACTCTGCTTCTGCCTCGATCCTGTAATGCTCCAGGTATGGATTAAACTCCCCCTACAGTCATTCTAGTAATGTTAGCCTCTTGAGAAGCGATTAGAAGTGCAAACCAGGCTTGACAAGAACCATTATGCGAGAATGGAAGAGGAATGAAAGACGTTCCTCCCTTTTTTCTGGTGAGCTGGCATCATACCACACACCCAACAGTTAGTAATGTTCGTAGCATTGTGAGTGTGGTGCAACATCTGGATGAACGTATTGTTCAGATAAGATTGTCTATGCTTCTGCTCATGATATGGGATAGTGAAACAGTGGTGCTCAGTTGGTACTGGGGTAGTGGCAGACAGCAGTTGTCGAGCAGGAGCCACTTCCTCTACAACCCAAGTTATCAGTACCATAGCAACCACAGTGACAACAAATCAGGCAATGCACATGGCCTTTTTATCAGAGATTTTCACAGTAGTTGGTGTTTTCCACACATACATAGTAATTTTGTCGCTGAAATAATCGTTGGAGCTCTAAAGTCCTGGGCAACTGTTAGTTTCTTCAATGAGGGTCAAGACGGGTGTCACTATGTAGGACCGATCCCCCTCCCTTGCCACATCAACTCCCTTTCACTAACCCAGGACGGTTTCTCAACCAGTTTTTTTCAACAATGCAGGTTCTTTTCAGGGTCTCAGTTGGTATCGGGATACACCAGGGATCGTGTGGTCCGGGAAGACTTCCGCAATTTCTTCAGGTGATAAGACTTGGCATTTCTCCCTATCCAGAATGTCTCGATGGTCGAGTGCACCCAGTTCCTCCTGTTCATCACTCGAACTGCAGTTCTCGTCGCGAGGAGCACTTGCTCTGCTCTGGTCCAAGCCACCTGGGCTCCAAGCTGATCGACCTCTGGAAGGATCAGACCATAACGTGGTCCCCGGGCCGGAGTCCGTGGACCTCACCTGTGGACCTGTCAGAAAGAGCTTCTCGAACCTGTTGATGAATAGAAATCAAAATGTCAGTCAACTGTGATAGGTAGTCACTCATCAAAATGCATGGTACATCATGTATGGGGCGTGGCTTAGGAATACCCCAAATATTCATAGGCCTTCCAAATACCACCTCATATGGTGTAAGCCCAGATCGTGAGTGTGGCACTGATCTAATGGACAACAATGCCAAGAGTAGTGCATCAGGCCATTTCAAGGATGTGGAAGCCTGCATTTTTGCTAGTTTCAATTTAAGAGTAGCATTATATCTCTCCACTAGCCCTGCTGATTGTGGATGGAAGACAACATGAAACTTCTGCTTGATCCCTACTCCTTCTAGGACATATTCAACAACTTGTTCAACAAAATGTGGCCCGTTATCACTCCATAAAAGTTTGCAAACTCTGATTCTGGGAAATAATTCTTTCAGAAGCACCTTCTCTGTAGTAAGATCTGTATTATCCTTTGTAGGGTACACCTCTATCTACTTACTGAAGGCACATACCACTACTAGAACATACTTCAAATTGTACAGCTTTCAAGCTGGATGTAATCCATTTGCAAAACTTCAAAAGGTGCAGTTGGTATAGCAAACCCTCCTGTAGGAGTTTGTGTCCCCATACCAGGATTATACTGAAGACAAATCAAGCAGGACTGGACTGTCATCTTAGCCTTGCCGGCAATCTCTGGATGCTCCCAAACTGGTGTGAGCAATTTCGTTATCGAGGAAGCTCCAGCATGTGCCGGCCCATGTGCCATATGAATCAAAGGTTGTAAATAGGCTGTGGGCAGTTTCCATTTATTCATCTCTTTATTTCGCCAACAGCCCTCATCATCCAATGTTCCCTCTTTGGACTATTGTGCAAGTTCTTCCGCAGAAGCAGATCTCTGCATGTCTAGCACTTCCTGCCTAACATCATGCCAACGTTCAGCCTGTGACCTCAGTACGTACATAGATGGGGTGCTTCATTGCATTGCAGTTTTCAGTTTCACAGGCTGTGTGATCTGCAAAGACATTACCTTGTCCTATTTTTTCGGTCACTTTCTTGTGTGCCCTACATTTAACAATTGCTTTTTTCTTTGGATATGTCAAGGCAGTCAAAAGATTATGCACTAATTCTCCATGCATTATTTTGTCAGTCAGTCAGTCAGTCAGGCAAAACAAAATTTATTTGGTTTGTTACAACCATAAAAGTACAATTTGCATCTTATCTTACTAAACAGGAAAAGTAAAAGCAACAGAAAATACCTAACACGGCAGTATCGATAAACATATTACATCTTAATATACATATACATAACTATCATTTTTAAAACGAGATGTTATCACAATTAATTTAAAAAACACTTAATTCACATCTATACATCAACTTCTTAATCATACAGCGCTATTTTAAACACTAATTGTTTCACATTATTTGATGTCAGGGACCTATATTATTAGATCTTACTCTGTGCAACTGAGGAAAACCTTAACTTTTTTCATATATTTCCCCAAGGCACAGGCTATGTCTAAGTTCTCCATTTCCATCAACAATTTTACGGCTTGCATCCTATTTGTAATACTATAATTTTTAAAAATCGGACATAAAATCTCCTTCCGCAAATCGAAAAACCACCTACAATCTAATAAAATGTGTATAATATTACAGGTAGTGCCTAAAGTGCAAGTGCAGAACCTGTTACAACTTATCATTTGATTTCGGGCTCCATTAATTGCGTAACATGGGTTTATTTGCATCCCGTGGGATGTAAGAAAGTCTCTTTCCTTCCAGAGTAACCATGTTCACAGACAAGTCAGTACTAAGTTCACACGCTCATGTCAAAGCTATTAGCTCAGCTGCCTGAGCTGACTTCTGTGGGATACGAGCTGTCTCAACTACCATCTGAAGTGTTGTAGTTGCACATGCAGCTGATGTCGTGCCATCTGGTAACTTCAAACAAGGCCCATCAACCCATAGTTTCCCATCAACGTTTGAGAGGGGCGTGTCTTGCAAATCGACACAACCCTTCGTCTGTTCCTCAGTAAAGAATATACAATCATGAGACCCCTGTGACTGAGGCTGAGTCGCTGGGTACAGCAACAAAGTAGCTGGATTCAAAGTTGAACATCTTTTCAAAGTGATATGAGGGGTCAAGAGTGTCAATTTATATCCTGTCAAACGAGCACTAGTTAAGTGCTGCGTTTTGGTTTGGTTCAGAAGGGCATCAACTGCATGGGGTACTAACACCAACAGTCTGTGTGACAAAACTATCACTTCACTCTGACATATAGGCACAGCTGCCGCTAAGACAGAACAAAAACACCCAGGCAATGCACGAGCAACTGGATCAAGAACAGCTGAAAAATATGCACAAGAACGTTGCTTGTCACCGTGTGTCTGTACTAAAACTGACAATGCACACCCATCTCTCTCGTGTACATAGAGTGTAAAAGTCTTAGTGTAATCTGGAGTGCCTAATACTGGTGCAGAACAAAGAGCTTGACACAACGGATGGAAAGCATTCTGGCATTCATCCGTCCACGGAAGGGGCATTGGAGTGTCTTTAGTCAGAAGAGCCAACAAGGGTTTAACAATGTGTGAGAAACCTAATATACATTGCCTACAAAAAGAAGTAAGACCAATGAATGCATGAACATCTTTCTGAGTATGGGGCACTGGTATGTCTAGAACAGCTTGAATACGGTCTGGTGTAAGTGTACTTCCCTCCTTAGACAGAAGGTGACCTAAATAGGTAACCTTCGGTCTACAATATTGCAATTTCTTCAGTGAAACTTTGTGGTGGTGCAATGCAAGAACGGAAAGCAATGACAGCGTTCCTTCTTCACACTGCTCAGGCGTATCAGCGCCCAACAAGATGTCATCAAAATACTGTATGAGAGCCACCCCAGTCAGCAGATGAAAAGAATCAAGTTGTTGTTTCAATGCTTGGCTGTAAATACTAGGACTCTCTGTGTACCCTTGGGGAACTCTACAGAATCTAAATGATTGATTATTCAAAGTGAAGCCAAACAAATACCGGCTATCAGGATGAATAGGGATTGAGAAGAAGGCATTCTTCAAATCAATCACGGTAAAAGTAGCGGCAGTCGGAGGAACTAAAGTAAGAAGTGTTGTGCTGTCAGAAACTACCGGGTATTGTGGCACTACAATCTTGTTAACCTCTCGTAAATCAATGATAAACCTGTAGATTTTAGTATAAGTATCTTTCTTCAAAATAGGAAGGATAGGGCTATTGCAAATATTGTAAGGGACTTCTTCCACAAAGCCCACTTACTTCAAATCATGAACAATACCTACAAGTGCCTCTTCACCTTCTCGAGAAATTTGTATTGAGGCAATCGTGGCAATGAAGCTCCCTCCTTGACACTAATTTGCACTGGTGAAATAACGATTTGCCCTACATCAGTGTCTGAAGTGACCCACAGAGTACTAGGAAGTGAAGCCAATGCAATATCCTCTCTAATTAGTCAGGACTTCTCAATCACCGGGTAGTTATCATTCAAAATAACATGCACACCTTCTGGGGAACAAGGTATTGTAGCCCTAAAATACTTGAGCATATCAAGACCCACAATATTGTCTGGAGTGTTAGGGGAATGCAGAAATGGACATGGAGCAGTAAATTTATCAATATAGAATGCAAGCGGTTGTGACAGTGGGCTACGGGAAGGTGTCCCATCGAAACCTATTGATGTAATGGTTAAACCAGACTAGGGAGCCCTCGTAACCAATTGTTTAGACAAGGCTCTACGAGTAGGTCCAGTTTCAACCAGAAACCGAACAGTAGAACCCAAAACATGTGCTTGGAAATAGGGACCCTTCTGATCGACTGGGAGTTCAACTGATTCCTTACCCCATCCTAGGCATTCCTATGCATAATCAGCAACGACAGACTGTGGCAGGGTGTGTTCAAACCTGCGTTGGCGGTATCGTAGGAGAGTCTTTGGAAAATGCTAGTGCCTTTTAACAATTTGACTCCCGCACTGCACAAACAGCGGAACTTTTAATTTATTTCTGAATGCTGGATTTTTAAACTGTACTGAACTTTGCACCAATTTGCTAGGGGTCTTTATTAGTATTATTTACTTACTGCTGGCTTGATTAGTCTCTCCACGCCCTGTTCCGTCGCGGCAATCCTGTGCTAATTGTACGGAGGGCTGGGAAGAGGGGCAGAGCACTTCTGGTTTCCCAGGGTAGAGCGGCAGGTAGCGCTCTAGTGGGAAGCTGTAGATCCCTACTTAAAGCACATGCCGCAGCGAGCGTGCAGCGGACGCACGTAGCGGGTGCACTGCCGACGTGCCGAGGGCGTGGAATTGATCAAATATTCCGTTGAACAATTGCTCAGTTTGTGTCCCAGCATTTCAACAAAGTGTAGGCATAATGTACAAGTGGACTATAATGGACAGAACTGTAAGTACTGCACGTTTAAACTGAGGAAGAGCCTAGAAATAGGGAAGCAGGACCAGAAATGTAACCTAGTCCTGGTGAACTGCAGATCCCTCAGTAAGCATAAATTGGAGATCCATGATTACCTGACGGATCACCAGCTGGACATCATGTTTCTCACGGAAACCTGGCTGAGGGAAGATTTGGCACCTGAAATCCTGGAGGCCCTCCCCATGAATTACAGGATGATCAGGTTAGACCGCAAGGGGAGGAGAGAGGGGGCGTATCCATTGTTCATAATTTAGCAGTACAGTGCTCCCTAGAGCGGTTGAAATTGAGACTAGTGGGGCGTTTTTTTCTCAATCAAGGCAGACAACAGCTATATCATCAAGGGATACCTAATTTATAGACCACCAGGGCAGATCACATTGTTTTTGCCCAGCCTTAAGGAACAAGTTTTTCAACTGGCACTCCGATATTCCAAATTGCTAGTGCAGGGGGATTTAAACCTGCACTTTGATGATAAAGAGAATCTTGAAGAACAAGAACTCCGTCAAGAAATGACTACACTACAGATGGATTTACAATTCTCCCTCCCTACCCACCAAAGGGGCCACTTAGGATGAACCCCAGATCAGTCAGGTAGTACCCAGATGGATAAAACGCCGACACGCGTTTCAGTGTATAACCCCGGACGGGGCTATACCTTTATTAGGGCGTGAGTATACAAAGGCAGGGTGGGACAAGATATCGATTTCAGAAACATGAGGCGCACCAGATTTCAAATATGTGCACTGGCCTCAAGAGGCCAAAATGTTTTCAGAATCCCAATGGAGCAAACTTCAATGTCACATCATGGAACTTCAAGATGGAGGAAAAATTCTATCCAACGGTGGTGTGCGTTCAGGATTGATATACGGCAACCCATTGTGTTTCAAAGTACCATTCCATGGTCGAAGGCAATTGAAAATGAGTCCTTCAATAATCAAAAACACGTCGGGCATTTACGGCCTCTCCATTTGAACAAGCATGATGGATATGCAGAGGGTCCCTAACTAATCAGTGATCAAGCTGCACCTTGTTCGACTAGTGCCCCTAGAAGACAGTCAAAATCGGCGCCTTGGTTCAGTGACGAACTTAGGAGAATAAAGTCCTGGTGCAAAGCCGCGGAACGGAGCTGGAGGAAGGATTCCTCCGATCTCAAGAAGGCTGAATAGAAAGCAAGACATGGAACTTATCACGCACTAATATGAAAAACTCGAGCAATTTACTATAATTGGAAGATGCAGCAAGCGGAAAGCTCGTCCCAAAAATTATTCAGTATTTTTAAGGACATATCGTCACTCACCAGAATCTCCCCGCCAATTAGTTGCTCAGTAGAAACCTGCAATTTGATCGCAGATTTTTTCTGAGACAAGGTAGCAAAAATCAATTCAACCTTCCCGGTTGAGGCAAGGAACGGTGGTGGGGGTGGAGATGAGGAGTTGAGCAGCACAGAGAAGGCGCGGAGCCTCTCTTGATTTGTCCCTCCATCATTGGAGGAGCTTAAAAATATTGCATTAATCATTAAGTCTGGTTCACCCAAGGACCCCACAAAACCTAAGACCCTAAGAGAGAGTATGGAAATTCTAGCCCCCTGCATTGGTCATCTCCTGAAACTCTCCTCTGAATCAGGGGTGGTCCCTAGGATGTGGAAGGAGGAGGTTGTTATCCCAATTGAGAAGAAACCAGGGCTGAAGAGCTGAAGGCTAACCAGCTGGATAACTATCGACCAGTCTCGCTCCTCCCATATTTTGCCAAAATCGCATAGAAGGCAGTCAATATACAACTAAACTTGCATATGAATGAGCAAAACATGCTACATCCTACTCAGTCAGATTTTCAGGCCTCATATTCAACAGAGTCAGCTCTGTTGGAATCGACTGAAACAGTACGTAGGTATGCCGATGAGGGCAAGACGGTGGCGCTGGTGTTGCTTTGTAGTGTAGTTCCTATATTCCCAATAGGCTCTGCCCATTGGAATAACATATACTACAGTTTAGACGTAGGATTGAGGTCAACTAGGTCTCTATCGAATATATTAAACTTAATTGTGAGTGCCAGCTAGCTCAGAGGTCACTAGAAACTTTCTCGAATTCACAAGAAGGGATTAGTTTCTGACAACCGCATAAACATGACAACTTTGTTTCCCAAGAATAAGAAATCAATCTCTAGAGTCGCGTAAACAATAGATAAATACTTGACTCAGTCAATCGTGCATGCTTCGTTTCACCAGAGGTGCTGAGAAAATAGAGAGACGGGCGTTTTCAATAAAAAGTATTTATTGAACAGTCTTCTTTCTCAAGCATAAGAAATGTACTGCTACAATCGCAATACCGGTTATAAAGTAAAGTGTATATTATACGATAAGTATTATAAAGTAGTACTGTATTGGCATGATATGGTTTCTAAGCCATAAAACACCTAAAATACATATAATACATACAGTGATAAAATAATGACTAAAAGTACTCAACTGGTGCTTCTAAAATACGCCTACCCCGATGTACCTAACCGAAGTCTAGTACAAGGGAAGAAGTAAGTGAGGAGGAGCTTAAGTTTAGTATTTCTCTGCCAAGAATCTATCCAAGAATTCTCTAATGGTCCAATCAGCTCCGTACCTTGGTTTAAAATGAAGGAGGTCTTGTATCTCTCTCTCAGGACTCGATTTCCCAGCAACCCGCAAGGGTAGCCTGGAAACACTGGACCTGGATTTCTCGGCAGGAGAAAAGACAGAGTCTCTCAGTGTGTCTGCTGGAGGGTTGGCTTCCTTCGGCATTTGCTGCTGCAGGGCGTCGGGCAAGTAGATTGTCGATCTGCTCCAAACCACTGTGTGCTTGTCTGGGCAAATGTAGGCATATTTATACCTTAAAGGTGTAGAGTTTAACGTATGATTGTACTTAATAACGTCATCAAAGACTCAGTTCTTCGAAAACTGCATGATTTCCTAGATAAATTAGTATTCAGGCAAGGGGAAGTCCCTAGCTGTTGAAGACGGGTTTTTCTAAGAAATCGTTGTGGATTCTCGGAACTTAGTGGAAGTAGCCATGTCGTATTTGGGCTGCATAAGCTCAGTCTAAACATGGGTATGATTTCTATGCCTATATAAGAATCAGGTAATTTATACCTATATAAGGGCATGAATCAGAGGAATTACACCAGGGTCCTAGATTCGTACATAACAGCTTGATCTCAGCGCCGCCTTCGACACCGTCAACCACTCTCTTCTCCTACAACCACTCTCTGCGCCCTGAGACCGTACGGTGATTTGTGCGCTCTACAAAAGCATCTGACTTATGACTTATGACAATGCATCAAAAAAGTAGGGCTGGACAAACGGGCCTTGGAATGGATTAGATCCTTCTTCCAAGATCGGAGCTTCCAAGTGTCACAGAGGCTGTTGTTTTCAAAGAGCATTAGCCTGACACAAGGGGTACCCTAGGGGTCTATCCTTAGTCCCACCCTCTTTAATTTATATATGTCCCCTCTAGCAGACCTAATTGCAAAATGCGAAATTAATATTGTGTCATATGTGGACGACACGCAATTAGTGGTAGCCCTATCCCAAACCCAGAACAAAGCAGCCACCAATTTTTACACCTGCTTACAAGAGCTAGAGGGCTGGATGGCGAGCAACTGCCTCAAGTTGAATAGGAACAAGATGGAGGTCCTGATATTTGGTAGGACACCATCTATATGGACCTCAAGGTGGTGGCCCCAGTCGTTGGGCTCCACACCCGTTCTCAAAGAACATATTAAGAACTTGTGGATATGGTTGGACCCGAAACTCTTCTTCAACCACCAGATCAGGGTGGTTGCAGGGAAATGCTTCAGAATTATGAAAGTCTTCCAGAAGACACTTGATGTACTCCCTGCAGCCACCAGAAAAATGATAGTCCATGTCCTGGTGATTTTGCGCCTGGACTATGGGAATGTGCGATATCTGGGGGCAAACAGGAGGTGAGTCCAAAGAATGCAAGGCCTTCAAAATGCGGCAGCGAGCCTTGTTCTGAGGCTACCCAGAACAGCCCCATCCAAGAATGCTCTCGCAATGTTACACTGGCTCCTGGTTAGTGAGAGAATTGTGTTTAAATCAATGTGCATTAGTCTTCGTATCTTGCAGGGAGTGGGCCCTAGCTACCTCCACAACCTACTGATACCTTATAGACCGACTAGGACTTTGAGATCCATGGGTACAGGAAAGGTAGAGCTGCCAGTAGTCAAAAGAGCACAGATGGGGGGAAGATCTTTCAGATGGCTGGCGGCAAAACTATGGAATGACCTTACACTGTCACTCAGGTCGGAACCATCAGAGGGGATTTTCCGAAAGAAATTAAAAACATGGCTCTTTCCACAGTTAATGCCTAAGTGAGGGGTGGGTGGTATTGGATGTAATCTGTCCATAACGGGTTATCTTGCTACAGTGCGGGGACATACTGTATAGTATAACCATGCGCTTAAGAAACTCATTTATTAATATTATTAATAGAGTGCTTCAAATCCGAATTTAAATAGTCAGATATTTGGTATTGGGTACGCCTATCAAATGTATTTGAAGAATTTGGAGGAAGCCCATCAGTCTCAAATCTTGCACGATGATCCATACCTCCCCTATGTCCTGGGGTCCCTGGGCGGCCTCTAATGTGTCCCAGATCACGCTGATACTGTGGAGGGCGCCAATGAGGACATTCAAAAGCCCAATGTCCAATGTCCCTGCAGTAAGCACACTGATCAGCAGACAAAGTAGCTTGGGAAAAAGAGGGTGTACCAGGGCGATACATTGCACGTCCGCCTCGACCACTATTTCCATAAGTGGGACCATAAACCTGAGCAATCATAACCTTTGTTTTCAGTTCCTTATTTTTCTTATCCTCGTTTCCCTTAGCTTCTAATTCTTGTCATTGATAATACTGAGCCATAGTCAAAAGAGAGACTGGGGAAGACGTAGTCCATGAATTTTCACTGGCCTTTAGGCGACTAGCTATTCCTGGCAACATATTTGCCACAAATTTGTCAACAAGCAGACGTCTGCCTCTGTCATCTGTCAACGACTCACCACTAAAGACGTGGATTGCCTCCTCAAAATGTGTGAAGAAGTCAAAGACCGATTCATCTGCCTTTTGGTTGCAGGATGCTAACACAGTCCAGTCTATCTTTTTAGGAGGAATGATTGTTTTCTACTTAAGTAGTATAGCTTTGGGAAGGTCTAAAATAGTCTGATGCAGTTTCTGTGTGGGTTCCCTTTCTGTATCAATCTTTTCTAATTCTTTCCACACATCCCCAAAACTTTTATGGTCATCAATTTTACGAATAGACCTCCACATATCAGGGGGTAAAATCATTCCAAAAAACATATCAATATCAGACAAAGTCATTGCTCCTTCAACTTCCTCATAAAAAGATTTTTCCGCGGGTCGGGCAAAGCAGTTTTAAGAGCCATGACATTCCCTCTACTCCAAGGAGTGTAGACCCAATTATAAATAAAATAACCCTTCGCATCAGTGGAATCCTTATCATCATCTGTTCCCACACGTTAGGAGGGACATACAAAGGTGCGACTTCCCGCATGGGTTTCCCATGAACTACAACATTCTTATCTGTCTCTTAAGCATGGGCCTGCAGCACGGTGGTCTGAAGTGTTTGTGCAGATGCAGCAGCGCCTTCTTCTCCTCTCACAAACCAAATGCATCAGCTCGTAGTTTAACCACACGTCTAATTAAGTCAGCCACCTGAGGGAGGAGAAAAAGACCATCATGCTATTGCTTATAATCCCTTGCTATATCATCAGGCTCTAACTCTGTGGAATGCTTCCTAAACCGTTCAATTACTTCTATGGCAAATACTTCTGCAAAATATAACTGCTCCCTGTCCTGCCATTGTTGCACGTCAGCTAAAAGATCAGATGCAGAAATACTATCACGAGCAGCTTTACGAGCAGCGGATCTAAGGGCAGCCGCACGATCAGCGGTCAGCATATAGCGAGTCTCTCGCAAAGGATCTGATCCTGGCTTATCCTGATCCGAAGGAGAATCATCATCATCAGAATCAAGTACAGGAGCAGAAGGAAAGGTATATGGAAGCGGAGAACGATCTAGCAAAATTGAATCATCCTGTGGTTTATTAAGGCGAGGATAGAAGGGGCGCCGGATAGAGTATTGGCCATTTACCTGTAAACGACGCTCCCTATCCACTCTCTCTTTTATCTCCTTCATTTCTTTATTTTTCAATTCCAGTGCTTTCACATGGATACTTTTGCGTTGCTTCTTATCTATCAAAGCTTGCTCTCTTCTCATTTGTTCACACGCTTCTTTCTCCACATTCGTACACAGTCAAACATGTCTTGTCTACTTTTGCGCTTAAACATACATTGGTCCACATACTGAATCTTTCTAAGATCAAATGACCCATGCATAGGCCAGAGCAACTCAGGATCCTTACTAGCATATTTATTCCATAACGTGCTGTACATTATAGAAGAAATACCATTTTTAATATACATGTCCCTATTAGGTGTCCCCTCGGGGGGAGCCAACTGAGTTTTCTCAATTCTCTCAATGGTACCTTCACAGAAGCAACACATTCTACGAAGTGTGCTTGAAACAGGCATGTCCAGGAATATTGTAATATATACAATACTATACAGCAGTGGCACTTAACACAAAAAGTGCTGTTACCTATAATTCACAAATTAGAGAAAAATCTCATCATTACCTGCCTAAATAAATTGCAATTCATACATTACCATGCATTCCCATATATTGGCCAATTTGCATTTCCATCACATATTCACATATTGTCCCATCACACAAGCACAGGTCTCCAGATTCCAACTGCCAAGTTCTGAATCGACCAAACACCAGAAGAGACATCAGTCAAGGACCGGCACCACCTGGAGGGTCAGATAGGAAAGAGAGGGAAAAAACAGTGTGGATGCCAAGACGCGGGTCTCCTCGGGCATCGATCGTCAGCAGCAAGATACCAATCCTTCGTTTTGACCACTCCTTTGGGCATCCGAGTCGCGAATGAGCCCCACTGGTTGGGCACCAATCTGTAGGGGTGTGCCTCAGCCATGCCTACCAGTGCCAGTACCAGTGGGGTTCGTCCTCAGATCAGTAAATAGAAGTTGGCACGGAAACTGAAAGATAAAAAAATGCATTTATTAAACCTCATGAGGTGGAACTACATTCACACAACACCCTTCGGTAGTGTATGAAGTAGCACAGGGAGTAGAAGAACCATGGGTCTTTTATACCCACACAGGAACTTAAAAGAAGGCGGTACAAGCACACATAGGAGAGTTACATACATAAATGGTCATACAGAAATGCAGAGTCAACAATGAAGGAGGAGTTAACAGTTGCTGACTTCAGTAGAAACATCCTGACAGTAACAGACCTAAACAGGTGCATGGCCAGCTACAAGCTCAAATGAGCATGTGCAGAGTAGCAGAGGCTAAGTGTAGACAGTTCTTTGAGCAGAGCACAAGGGAAAACGACAGAGAAGGAAAGAGCACATGGCAGACAAAATGGCTGCCGGAAACAAGATGGGTTCAACTAAATGCTTTCAATTGGTGCTTCCAAGACTCTTGGTTGCATCCCCCGTTAGGGCACACCACTTCCTTCCACGAAGGTTTGAAAAATGTAATACATTAAATTCAATCCACATTCTTCTCATATTTGTTCTTGAATTTATTCATTCATCATATCTTATTTATAACTTTCCATATGGTGTTTTATGTTACATAACTTCTTCATGCAGCCTTATTCATCTTTGATACACTCCAATGATTTTCGAGCATTATATGCTCTTCATCAGGGAGTACAATCTGACATTGAAATCATAATGCATTTTGATGCCAGGATGTAACAATATGTTGTTCTATATCAGTATCATGTTTAAATTAAATATCATGCGGTTTACAGTTTGCAATGGTGCTCATGTGTACAGTTTTTGGATATAAATGTGTGATTCGAAAAAACTTGCATTTCCTGCTCATGCTTGTGTGATATGAAAGGTGTTAGCGAGATACAAATATTATTACTCACATGTGAGGCTCACGAAGATGCACTTCACAAGTTACTGTAAATAAGAGGTGATATCGAGGGTTAAAAACAAGTTAACAAGGGAAAACGGCAAAGGTTTTTAAACGAGAAAAATATATGTAGCGTGAACATTCGTAACATACTAAAATTTCGTTATGTTCAAACGCTATGTCAACGAGCTTGTCCAAAGCTCTTCAGTAAAAATTTCAAAACGTACTGGTATAAATTTGCGTTGTCAGCTTGAAAAGCTAAACTCCTGTTCTCGGGTAAGCCGTGCCCCGGCGGGTTTGTGAAGCTTGCTTCTTAGCGGTCTGTATGTACACAGAACCGGCGTAATGACGTAATAAGTAGTAATCAAGTGCAAAGACGGACTCGACGTGAGTGTAAAGCGGCAGACAGCTAAATGCTAACATCGATCGCTGTCAATTTTCCACACTACCATGCACACCTGTCATCTGAGAGATAGGTCTTTGATAAAGGGAACTTTCGAGCCCCTTTAGGGTGTGGTCACGTCAACTGTGAGTCACAGGCCACCGGCCCGACACTTTACTGAGAAACAAGGAACAATGAGATGAGCTGACGAAAAATCATGTTGAAGTGGCACGTTTATTATTATTTCACAAGTGGACCAATAACTCCGTATTTTTAGCAAAGCAATAAAGGCATATCATTTCATACTATTATGCAAAAAGCCATTTAAGAAAACCCGACTTCACTCTGTCGGGAACAAGTGCTGGATGACAGAATGCTGATAAATGTCACAAAGCAAGTTGAAATGAGTATCTTTTAAAAAAGCATAATTGAAAACGGCTAGATATCCAAATTCATAGAGTACATTTGTCATAAAATTCTAGTGCCTAGAAACAAGCCTTCCTGACTAGAACTATAAGGCAGGTTAAGCATTTTTAAAGGGGGCTAGAATGTGAGGGGCCAGTAGTATTAAAAAGGCATAGTTGAAATTACTTAAGGAATGGAAAAACACATTTCTCTAGAAATTCAGTGCCAAGGGGCACCTAACTAGGGAGACATGCCAAACAAGATCTGGTTAGTCAAAGAAGTCTTGAATGCACGGAATTGGGTGTGGATCAAAAAATATCTAAGATAGTCAGAGATTTAAAAAGGGCAAAGACATTATCTAGCTTGGGAAGGCATCACCTGATTGAGTAGGCTTGACGGTCCCAAATCAGATAAACGGCCGGCCGGAGAACTCACTCTCATAAGGGATACAACAGCGAGTTCTGGCTTCAGATTTGACATGCTGGGTCTAATATACCTGGAAAAACGGAACCAAGGTTCTATACTTACGTCTTTGCTGACGCATTTTTGGTTTAGGGTGGCTAACCGCAGGTCCAAGAACACGGAACCTGTCAAATGGTTTGACCGATGGTTGGCCATGGTTGACCCCAAGATATAAACAAATGGTCAGGTTTTGACCACAGAATATAAACAAACCGTCAGGTTTTGACCACAAGATATAAACAAATAATCATCTGATCACAACATCTCTCTAAAAAAGTAGATGTGGGAGCGAAACTTGGGTCATGTGCTAAATATCACAAGTCATTGTGGTTTTAATTTGAGCAAGCTATCTTTCAAAATATTGAAGCAAGATGTGAAATTCTGTACCAGCTGAGTTTAGGGGTCTGTTTGACTCCGGGCCCGATGCTGCGCATCTCACAATCAGTGCCATACGTTGGGATTTCTTCTGTCACAATGCCCTGATAACTCACGTTGGAGTTATCTGTTGCTAGAGACTGATTTTAAGTGCACAAAGTATTTTTAAGTATATCTTGAGTACAGTATTATGGATTTTTGTCGTTTGGTCTTATGTTAAGTCTATATAAAATAATTATTTTTATAACACAACCTGTGTGGTGTCCATCTGTAATGTTGCCACTGTATTACTGTATGTGTTCACAAATGCTTTAAACACTGCCTCTGAGATAAGCCTTCTTAATCGTGCCAAGCTACCAAGGGGGTGAGCAGGGGTTATTTTAGGAGTGTAGACCCTTACCCTGACTAGAAGCAAGGGTCCCTATTTGGTCAAAGGTACCTACCTCTGTCAACTAGAGACCCCCAAATCTAACATTGATGGCAGCGGGGGGAATTTGGACTTGCATTTGTGACTCATATACAGTGATTGGTGTACACTACTAATGAGTGCAGACCATAACGCAACCACATACAGTTTGGTAGCGTTTTTCCTTGAAACTTCTTTTCAATTTTTGATTCCTGAGAACTGCCAGTCTTTTCTACCATGAACAAGTCAGCATCTATAGCATCTGTGTACATCATATTGGAAGAAGAGAGAATTGATATGTACACTGTGCCTAATCTCAAAGCTTTGTGCAGGAAATTTAAAATCAAGGTGAAAGGCCTCACCAGGACAGAGGAATACCAAAAGGTGCTGATAGCCTGCATAGAATCTAGAAATGCCAGTGAGCATCCTGAGGAGGCAGTGATGGAGGCATAGGATTTAGATGGGCAGCTTGAGGGGCCAGTGGGCCCAACCGGGGAGAAAGCACCTTCCAGGGCGGGCAACGGTGTTTCTTATAAGGGTTTGTCCCCAGGAGAGCTTGAGGACAGAGCGAGGGAGAGGATGCACGAGTTGCAGCAAACTAAGCTCAAAATGGATGGTCAAAAAGACATAGAGAGCAAGAAAATAGAGCTTGGGATTGAATTAGAAATGAAGAAGTAGGCCTTAGAGGAAAAGAGAATGCATTTTGAGCATGAGAGAGGATTGAGGGAATTGGAACTCAAGACCAAACGTTTAGATGTTCCTCCCTCTGGTGGCAACGCACCGCCAGTGCCTGTAAAAGCAAGAGCCTACATCCCCAAAAAAGTAGTTAAAGGTTTCCACAAGAATGAGGATATTGGTCAATGGTTTAGGGCTTATGAAGCTGCAATGTTGGCCCACCGGGTCCCTGAGAAGGACTGGGGAGCGGGGTTGTGGGGCCGCTGTGTTAATGATGGGCAGGACACTTTGTTAGATTTACCTACTGAGGAGCAGATGTCTTATACCCACATGAAGGGAGCCCTATTGTCCAGATTTCGTTTGACCCCAGAGTTATACAGACAAAGGTTTAGGAATTGCAGAAACCTTGAGTCTACCACATGGGTGGAATATGTGTCTTTCTTTTGCGGAGCATTGGATGGTTGGGTGAAGGGTAGCAAAGTGGATAATTTTGAGGCGCTCTATGATTTGTTTGCATGGGAGCACTCGTTAAATAATTGTTTTCCAGAGCTACGCCAGCACCTGACTAACCCGGGATACTGAAGGAGGAGATTACCCTTATGCTGTGTGTTGTTGGAGTTCACCTTCAGTGGTTGCTTCATTGCCAAAGAAAGGGGAAAAAGGACTGGGTGTGCTTTCATCATCTTGAGGAAGATCTCCAAGGGCTTGAACTTGAGCTTGCCTCCTGCCTGAAGTCTCAGGGATACAAGACTTCACCCCTTCTGCTTGTCTGCATCTAGAACTGCACTTTTAACTGCTGCAGAAGGAAATTGCAACACAGACGCTGGCGAGCGACACCGTTTTATGCACTGAAGCCGTGAGTGCTGCTCCGACTTGCCCCCTAGAGCCAACGCCAGCTGCCGTGCCACATCGACACCAGCGAGCGTTGTCGTAACCTGTCTAAAGCCGACTTGTGCCATGGTCACGACGCCTGCTGCCGGGCCGCATCGACTCCGAAGTTGACATTGACATCGCGGAGCCAATCCTCAACGTGGGAGACCGAGAATCTATTGACAGCGCAACATCGTAAGGAACCGTGGTTTTGGCGCCATTGTGACGTCACCTCCCTGACGCAGTAAGGAACCGAGTCTACACCTCCCCTGGGGTCGTAAGGAACCAATGCCGCGCAGCACCAACGAACATCATAGAAATCAAAAAGCAGAGGATGATCAGAACACAAAGAAGAACGCATGAAGTCCAAGACGATCAACGCGGTCAGAAAAACCTCAATTCACAAAACAAAATATAGCTGGTCTAAAAATCAGACATGCCGAGGATCTTGAGGACACTACTCAAGAACAGGGAATGGACTCAGACAATGTTGGACAGCGCAACAGAAGTCACCATAGCTTGCAAGAACTTGAAGGATCATCTGGAGACAGTGGACTTGAATAAATTCATTCAAGTTGAAACTGCATATACCAGGGTTAGTTGTCCACATAAGTTATATGAAATAACACTCCGGATGGAGGGGGACATACCATGAAAATTGAGAGCACTCTTTTGGGAGCGACTTTCTAAGGGTTAGGACATTCTTCTAGCTGAACATGACTGGCCACCACAATTTTTCAAGGAGTGGCAAAGACATCATTATGCCAGCATTCTCCAACCACATTCCAATTCATTTAAAATATACCTATGCCAGGAAATGAGCAGTCGCCCAAGCTCCTGCATTATACAAAAATCATGTAGGATGGGATGAGGATTCTCCTCACCATAAAATCCAGTTAAAAATCAACTGATTGCACAAAGGCAGTACCCAGTTAAGCAAGAAGCTAAAAAACAGGTCCGGGAGATCTTAGATCAACTTGAATACCAACGGGTGATTGAAACATGCACCTCGTCAATGAACAATCCTTTGTTTCCTGTCTCCAAACCAGACAATACATATTGTCTAGTATTGGATTACAGACATCTAAACTCTTGTTGCAAAACTTTTGCAGTACAAAATGCACACAGTGCAGCATTAATGAATAACATTATGTGTAAAAAATATAAAACCACATTAGATATTTCTAATGGTTTCTTCTGTCAAAACATTGCACCAGAAAGTAGGTATTTGACCGCTTTCTCAATTATGGGGAGACAGGGTCACATCTGTCGTCTCCCTCAGGGATTCAAGAATAGTCCTGGGTTATTTTCAGCTAGAGTAACAGAGTTACTACAAACATATGATGATGAAGCTTTATGATGTGTAGATGACATCTATCTAACAGACGATGACTTGGATAGGCACTCGAACAGGGTGAACACAATCATACTTGGCTTCGCCTCTGAAGGGTATAAATTCAATTTTAAGAAATCAAGAATTGTCCCTCAACATTCTATTTTTAGGATATCAATTATCAAGTGAAGGCAAAAGCCTGGCAGCCAATTTTCTAGAGAAATGTGCGCTGCTCCAACCTCCAAAAACGTTGAAAAACTTACAGGCGATTCAAGGTTTCCTAAATTTCGGAAGAACTTACATTCTAAACTACGCAGAAACGGTTAAACCTCTCTACGAATTAATCAAACCTGATTTCAAAACAGTTAATTGGACACAGAAACGCACAGAAATTTTGCATTCATTGCAAACAGACATGTTAGCAACAAAACGTTTGCATACACGCGTAAACGTACACCACTTAGTGATCCGAATCATTCCAGGACAATGCGGATTCACGTACTTAACTTTTAACGAATGTGAAAAAGTACCAATAGCTTACAATCACACTTGTACACACAAGCAGAAATTAAATTCACTTCAACAGAAGAAATTCTGACAGCGATTCAAACTGCAGTAGCAAAAGAGAGAGCCCTCGCACAGGGGAAACGCATTAGGGTCGTTTCAACTGTACCTGCCTTAGAGGAAGTGACAAAAGCGAGCATTCCAAATGCTAAAGCTTTACATCCGAGATGGATAAAATTGGGTTAATATGCTTGCTGCAACAGCCCTTGAATACGTTTTTGACCCATATTTCAAAACACAAGCATTTCTACAATACGAACAAGAATGTCCTCTGCCTACAGAAATTCTGCCTCTACAGAAGTATAAATGTATAATTTATACTGACGGATCAGCTCAACTCGCTAGGGGGGTAAACAAGCCTATAGTGCGTTGTGCGCGATCGTTAAAGGTCGCTGGCGTGATGGCAAATTTCGACCAATGGTCACTAAAACTCAATCTCTAGGAGATTGTACAGCTCAAAGAGCTGAACTACAAGCATTCAAGATGGGGCTTGAGAATACGCCCCGCAAATTCCTCATACTCATATTGTGCGATTCGTATTATTGTGTTCAATCTCACAAGGAACAATTGCAAAACTGGATTCAAAACGGTAACAAAGATTCAAAAGGTGGCACAATCAAACATAAATTGCTTTGGGAACAAGTAGTTCAGTTACGACAAGGACTACAAAACACTCACTTGATACATAGACTGAGTCATCAACGTGATGGCGTTCACGTTGAAGGAAATTCATTGGCTGATGAAGCCGAAAAGGCAGCTGTGCAAACGGCTTCCCTAGCTGCAATCACTCGTTCGAAAACAAAAATAGATGGTGAAATAATGCAAGCTGTCAATGCTTCAAGCAAAGACAGTGGTAAAACATTACCTAAAGGGTTTCCACTCAAATACTAGTATATAACTGATGCGAACCATGTTTCGTTTGCTCTAATCCCTGGAGTGGGGGATAGAGTAATTCCAAACATGGAACATAGATTAGGACTAATCTTAGCAGTACATGAAGGGCTTGCCTCTGCACATGCAGGTGTTTCCGCCACAGTGTCATTACTAAAACAGAGATACTGGTGGCCGCGCATGAGGAAACAGACCAGAAACTATGTTTTGGAATGTGAAGTCTGCCAAAAGATGAAAGTCTCTACAGTGAAACGTCATGCGCAGACGCCTCTGTTAATTTCAGATAAACCATTAGCTTGCATTTACCTGGACCACTGCGGTCCCTTACAGAGGGATGGTAACTATAAATATATCATGGTTGCAGTGGATTCCTGTTCAAGGTTCATTTGGATGTGGCCTCAGTGCTCGGCTGATGCTCAAACTGTTATAAAAGATTTGCGAGTCGTTATCGGCACATATGCAGTCGGCACGCTACATTCTGACCAGGGTCCTGCGTTTAGCACTCGAGCTTACAAAGAGGCCATGGCCAAATTGGGTGTTGAATTGCGGTACTCTAGTCCATTCCATCCCGAGGGGAATTCGGTAGTGGAGAGAAAAAACCAGGACATAAAGCAATCTATAACAGCTAGGTTATTAGGCTCGGATGACGGGTGGGTCAAACATCTAATAAGTGTCCAACATAGTCTTAACAATCTGCCAAGAAGTTCTCTAGGGGGTATCACTCCATATGAAGTCCTTTTTGGGACCAGAATGTTGATATGGGATCTCAATTGTCATACTTCAGTGGTAGACCGTTTGGCTGTTTTACAGGACTTAAATGAAATAAGAACGAAACAAAGTAAACTGTTCCTGTAACCAACAACCACTGAAGAGAATCCAACCATCCCAGCAAGGCCTGTCTGGATTCCAAAGATTGGGGATCTAGTCAGAGAAAAGATCGCGGACAAAAAGGAATTTGGGCCTTCTTACAGACAACCAGTACCTGTCCTAGCAATCCACGGATCAAGAACAGTATTACTGCCACCCCTTGCTGGTAAAAAGGAGAACAGGTTCGTGTCCTTCGACCTGTTCAAACCACATCATGTGGCCAATCATAAGCAGTAGGTCAAATGGACTCCACCAATGTAGCAGACACCCTATTCTAGCTACTATCCAAGAGGTTCAAACTGAGAGACTCATCACCTATGAAGACTCTGCAGTGTGAAAAAAAGGACTATGCAATAAAGCTATGGAACATGTACTTCTAGAAACCCAAATAACAGTTTGCCAAGAAACACCCGTCTACAACAAAGTAGCATCAGACTAAAAAAAGGTATCAAGTGATCAAGTTGTTCCAGTGATTTCAACAAATCCTGATGCAATCCCTACAATTGACAGAACTGCTTCTGGCTACTTCATTAACTTTGATACGTTTTCTGAGGATCCAAGCGAACCTGAAAAAACGCCTGTAAAAAGAACTTTGAAAGAACAAGCAACAGATCTTTTTCATCACTTGGAAAAGACTTATCTGGTTTCACCATGAACTGATCTTTGGATTGTGTTGGGTGTACTTTTTCTTCTACTTTGGTTGACTCTTGTAATAACTTTGGGAATGCTGATTTATGGAAGATTTGTTAAAAAGGACACAGCTAGTAAGAACATCAACTTACTACTCAAGCCACACAAATCATCTCATTTTGAACAAAGAGACTTGTCATCAGTGAACATCACAGCCGTTCCTATACCTGGTGGTATAGCTTGGGACAGAACTGACTATGAAATTTTTGGCCCATCAGAGCTGTTGAAGATTCTACACCAGTTCAAGATTTCCTTGAATGACTTTGTTTCATCTAGTACTTTTTCTGATGATTGGGACTTTGAGACTGTTAATAATATGATGTCAGACTTAGAAATGTCTGTTGTATTTACAAATCAAGAATACTTAGAAGGTTCAACTGAGGTTCCGTGACAATTGTTAGTGGTGTTTTCGACTCGCACGAATATGGTCGAGTCCGGTCTCTATGAACCGCAAATGACGAGTTTAGTAAGTATGCGCAGTTTCGCTGTGCTAACCTAAACCGTTCGTTTGTTACGTGGGCATTTCTATCTGTACCCACGGGTTCCATCTTAGATACGGCATCCATTTTGTCTCTTGCCCTCAAGTAGCCAGCGAACGGACGATGTCCGCTTCGCGACCCTGGGACTCCCAAGATATTTGCGGAAGACACATGTCCTTTGTAAGTGTCTTTATGATGAGGGGGATGATACTGTAAGGCAGATGGCCCCGCTCGAGGCTCATCTCGCCGTGCCGGTTTATTGTCTTAGCCGTGCATCTCATTAGGCACGTCCCTTTGATGCCTGTATCTCGTGTCTCTCGATACCCCCCCCCCTTTTACACCCTTTCCGATCTCCCCACTGTCTCCGTCTTCCTCTACACCTGTTCTCGTTCCCAATTTGATCTGTTTTTATTGCCGATTGGAATGGACTAATGTTGGGAAGATAGGTTTTAACAGTTGGGAACCACCAAATGTTTCCGCACTTATGTTCCGGGCCTTATGTGTATCAAAGTGACCAAAGCGACCCCTCTGGGGGATAATTATGGGAACCGGGTCATAAACTTTTGTGTTCAATGTAACTCAATGGGAAAATCGTGTATAAAAGGAGCGATCCGCAGAACCAATTTGAAGCAGACGCTCTGAACTACACTTGTTGTACTTCCGTGATTTCTGTGTTTCCCTGCAGCAAATAAACCCTTGAATCTTTGACGCCGAAGGAAGTGTCCCGTGTCTCTGTGATTCGTACGCCGGAGCAGGTTACCCACGAAGGTTTCAGGTGTTGTGCCCTGGCACCGCTGGGTTCTAAATAACTCAGTCCTTCAGTTGGCGCCCAACGTGGGGCTGCATCAGTGGTACCGGTCCAAGCCCGACGATCGTGAGGAACTTCGTGTGAAATCTCCGAGGGAAGGTGCACCCCGCTTCATCGATCCTGTTGTCGAAATAAGTGGCCCGAAGACTTTTCCCGCGAAGATTCCCGCCTCCTGACGGCTGCGACGGACTGCTGCCCTGACTGTAGACCTGTTTTGGCGCTTGGCGTAGACCTTGGTAGAGCGAGACGATTGACGGGCCTTCCTGGTGACGCCATCGATCTTTGAGTTAAGTATTTGTGGGTCGCTCCCAGAGTCCTTGGTTGTTGACACTTTAGCGAGTGTTTTTGTTGTTGACGCTGTGAGAGTGTTTTTGTCGATGACACTTTGCTAGCGTATTTTGTTGTGTTGTTTGACGACTGCAGCCGCCAAAAACCGAGGGTTTTTGCTTTTTGCTGGGACTTGGTAAATCCCGTAACCCTTGAAGTTTGTGAAACTCGGCTAGTGTGCAAGATGCCTGGTCGCAGTACTTTGTTTAGTTGTTTCAGACCTTGTGGTATGGATTCCCGACTGGAGGACTCGTGTCCGATACCTCCGGTTGGAACTCCGACTTATGAACTGTACAGTAAACATGGGCTAGGCCCGATTACTTTTAATGAATACTGGATTAAATATACGAAGAAGGACGGTGACCTTCGTTGGCCACCTCATGGTAGCTTTGAGACCCCGATTTTAGATAATCTAGAGGCTAAATTGTTCGAAAGAAAGTCAAGGCCGGCCATGTTTGATGCCTTTCGGTTGTGGCGTAAAGAAGCCAAACAGAAAGAAATCAGACAGACTAAACGAAATCAGCGAGATAATGTTGCTGCCATTGTAAAGAAAGCAGAGCAGTTTCAGCGTGATAAGGAGGTTAAGGAAAAGGAAGTGTTTGATAGGCTACAGCGTATGTCTGTAGATAAATGCTATCCTGCTTTACCTACGGAGTCGGATAAGAAGGAAGAACCAGTTGAGGATCCTTTAATGTCCTATCTTATGAAGTCGCCACCTCCGTATGTACAGGGTACCACAGCTCCTGTGCTTCCCCCTGTACCTGTTCCTGCACCTATTCTTCCTTTGCCTGTTCCTCAACCTGCACCCGTTCTTCCGACTGTTCCTGCTCCTTTGCCTGTCGCAATCCCTACTGCTCCTCCGCTTCCACATACTCCCGCTACTGCACCTGCTCTGTTAACTCCTGTCGTTGCTTCTGTTTCTACTCCTTCACTTGTTAGTCCTGTGTCCTATACTTCTCCCTCTACTCGTAGTCGTAATTCTCCTCTTGCGGCTAGTTTCTTTCATTCGCTCGGACCTGTTCTTGGGTCTGCTGGTTCGGATGGTCCACAGAGACGTAGTCAGCTTCCTGGTAACAGAGAACGCGCTTCGCTATATAATATGGCGATGGGTTGGATGATGCACCCTCTTCGAAATCCACCACGTGTTGTACTCGACACATTTTGTCAATTCAATATACCAACTCAAAGATTTGTGTTTGAGGAAATGTGTAAGGTCCTACGTGATCAGATATCGGCCGACGCACCTGACGAGGTGCTGACCGCTTTGTCTGATCTTCAGCTTCAGTTCTCGAACGGACTGATAGTGGATACCAACGTTCGACGTGCTGTTGAGCGGTTGCTATCTTTCCGTCCCACTCCCATACCTCAAGCCTTGTTTGTTGAGGATGTTGAAAGACTGCCAGATGAGTCTGGTCAATTTCCTATGCGCGAAGATCCACCGGTATGGATGCCAGCTGATCCTAATGCTCAACCTCCGACATTGGCGCATTTCCAGAGAGTGTGGATACATCTCCCATGGAAACGCTCAGAAGTGTTGCAGGTGAAGCAATCTTTGCCTGACCCTCGCAAAAATCCTGCAGGGTACTACAAGGAATTATCGCAGCTCGTAGACGCTACGATAATGAATCTTGCCGATATTGATATGTTGTTTGGCAATGTTGTACCGCAACCGGTATGGGCCAAGATTCGTCAGGAAAACCATCCGAATGAATTAGGTGGTGCTTGGGCTGCCATAGTAGCGGCGGATGCCCGACAAACTGGTGGTGCTAAACCCGAGCAGCTGATTGCTGATCTACCTCAAAGAATAATAACGTTAATGAAGACTCTTATGCCAGCTATGAGGGTAAATTGGGACAAATTGTCAGCTTGTAAACAGAAGAAGGACGAGAGTGTCTCCGACTTCTTTACGAGGTTTGAGGAAGCATTCATTGATCATAGTGGTCAGGATATGAGCACCGAGGGTGGTCAAAGGTTGTTCGTGGATAAATTTGTTTCTAACTTATTGCCCGATTTGAGCAATAAATTAAAGAATTCAGAGAGTGCGTGGGCCGTTTCTACTTCAGTTCAGATATTGGCCACGGCACAATATTATGAGAACAGAGAGAAAGAAGAGAACGACCGCGCTGATAAAAAGACGAAAGAGCTTAAAACTAAAGTGTTGCTTCAGCAAGCATATCCTCCACGTTCGAATCAGAATACTTCGCAACAGAATAGATCGCAGTCACAATCGAACCGATCACAACCTCGTAATGACTCCTCTTTCCAAAGATCATCGTTAGGGTACAATCAGTGTGCTTATTGTAGACAGGAGGGACACATTAAATTCAATTGCCCTGTTTTGAACGATCGTAATAGTGGTAATTCGTCTAAAGGAGGTCGTGGTGGTTCTCAACAGACATCACGCGGTAGGGGTCGCGGTGTTCAAAATGATCGTTCAGATAATTCGTCTAATTCTAACAACTGTTTTGATCAACGTGGATCTTCGCAAGGACGATCTGCGCAGTACAATGTAGACGATTATTACGTCGATCAGGGAACTGACGATAGTAATTACTAGGACAGCCAAAGACAAGGAGAGGGAGTGGTATCAGTTCCGGTTGATCAGAGAGGGCCTTACGTCGCAGTTGCTACATCGGGCGTCGTTGAGCCTTTTCTGTTGGACACTGGTGCAGCGAAAAGTTCCATTAAGCATTCGAAACTCCCTGGCGCACCTTTGTCTGGCTTAACAAATGTTTCCGTTGGATTCTCTGGCGCCCCCGTTAGCAATCCAGTTTCGCGCCCTTTGCCCCTTAAAATTGGGCCTTGTGAGCTAGAAGCTCCGTTGATTTTGACTACTGGTTGTGGTGAAAATCTTTTGGGCCTGGATTTGCTTAAGCGTTTGTATGCAACTTTGTATTGTTCTCCTGCGGGTGTAAAGCTTACGTTGGGAGAGAGAGTTGTCTCACCTATGTATTTGTCCCTCGATAAGCTTCCACCGGAATTGAGTTCTCTTCCTGCGTCTTTGTGGGCGACAGGTCCCAATGATGTGGGCCTGCTTGACATCTCCCCTTATGTTGTTCAGTTGAAATCTAATGTGCGATTGCCACGTATTCCCCAGTACCGTATCTCTCTTGATGGTGAACGAGCACTGTTAGCGATCATTTATGATTTGATCAAGAAAGACGTTATTGAAGAGACTCGGGGAAACGTGTGCAACAGCCCTGTACTGCCCATCCTCAAACGTACTGATCCTTCGAAGCCACCTGTTTATCGTTTTGTTATCGATTTACGGGAAGTAAATAAAATTGTGGTTCCTCAGTTCCCCGTTGTGCCTGACATCACGGCGCTACTGACTCTGATTCCAGCTTCTGCATCGTGGTTTTCGGTGATTGACTTGAAGAATGCGTTCTTCAGCATCCCGATTGCCGAAGAGAGTAGAGACCTTTTCGGTTTCTCTCTCGGTGGACGCAGCTTTTGGTTTAAACGCGCTCCTCAGGGCTACTGTGAAAGTCCATCGATTTACAGTCAAGCCTTGAAGGGTCAACTGGATGCGTTCAAGTTGCCGGCTGGTGCGGCCTTAATCCAATACGTCGATGACTTATTGGTGGCTGCTGATACTCAGGACATTTGCAAAATTGCTATGGTGTCATTGCTGCAACATCTCTGCGAGTTAAATCACAAGGTGTCCCCTTCTAAACTCCAATATTGTTGTCAAGAAGTAACCTATCTAGGTCACTTATTGTCAAAGGAGGGAAGGAGGTTGACCCCAGAGAGAATTGCAGCAATTGCACGAATGGCTGTGCCAAACACCCAAAGAGATGTGCGTGCCTTTCTAGGTATCACGTCGTACTGCAGGCAATGAATTCCTAACTTTTCATTGCTAGCGAAACCATTAGTGGCTCTTACGTGCAAGGATGTTTCGACTCCTTTACCATGGACGGAAGAATGTCAGAAAAGTTTTTCTGAATTACGTGATTCATTGTGTTCGGCTCCTGTGTTAGGTACTCCTGACTACAGTAAACCGTTTACATTATATGTTCACGAGAGGGAAGGTTGTGCGTTGAGTGTTTTAACGCAACCTTTTGGTGGTAAGCAACGTCCATGTGCATATTTTTCCTCGACCTTGGACCCAGTAGCTAGAGCATTGCCGAGCTGCTTGAGAGCAACAGCGGCAGCTGCGGTCTCCATCCGACAATCAGCAGGATTGGTCATGGATAATATGCTTACGGTGATGGTTCCGCATGCAGTCGACACTCTTTTGAATCGTACAAAAACTCAGCACTTGACGAGTGCGAGGTTGTCTGGGTACGAGTTGACGCTGTTGGCAAGCCACATTCAAATAAAACGTTGTAATGTCCTGAACCCGGCAACTTTGTTACCAATTAGCTCAGAGTCAGATGAAATAACAGAACACGATTGTTATTTGAGGACAGAGGAGGAAACAAAAGGTCGAGTGGACCTTAAAAACACCCCATTGGAAGACCCAGATGGAACACTGTATGTGGATGGGTCATGTTTTAAGTTGCCGAATGGCGATGTGACTACTGCCTATGCTGTTGTAACGTTGAATACTGTTGTTGAGACTGCAAGATTGAATCAGAATTCTGCCCAAGCTGCAGAGCTGATCGCTCTCACTAGAGCGTGTGTGCTAGCAAAAGGGAAACGTGTGAATGTGTTTACCGATAGCCAATACGCGTTTGGTGTTGCACATAGCTTTGGACGATTGTGGAGAGAGAGAGGTTTTCTGACATCGCATGGTACGAAGATTCAGCATGGCCAGCTTGTGAATGATCTTTTGGATGCGCTGACGTTGCCTAAGCAGGTAGCGATTGTTAAATGTAGTGCGCATCGTAAGGTGACGGATGATGTTGGTCGTGGTAATGCGTTTGCGGATGAGATTGCTAAGGAGACTGCCCGGAACCTTAGCACTCGAATGTATGTGACGATTTCGGTTAGGTGGCCTACAGAGTCGAGCATGTGCGAAGACACTATTGAAAGTGTGAAAGAAATTCAGAAAGAGGCCACCGAGACTGAAAAGATGAAGTGGAAAGAAAGTACGGGAAAGTTGGATGCGGATGGTTGTTGGATTGATTTGTCGGATCAGAAAAGATGGTTGTTGCCTGATGCATATGTGCTGGCCGTTGTGACAATGGCGCATGGGTTAGCACATATTAGCGCGAAAGGTATTTGTAAGTTGCTGTCCCCTGTGTGGAAGAATGACGGTATCACGAAATGTGCTGAACGTCTGGTCAAAAATTGTATGGTGTGTATGATGTACAATCCTGGCAAAGGAACCCCAACTCCTCCTGGCAGTTTTGCTCCCCCTTCATGTCCCTTTGAGGTGATTCAATTGGACTTTATCCATATGGAGCGATGCAATAACCTGAAATACGTTTTAGTAGTGGTTTGCGCATTCTCCCGATGGATCGAGGCCTATCCTCTCAAAGACAATACTGCTTTGTCTGCTGCGAAAATCCTACTGAAGGAATACTTTCCTCGGTACGGAATGCCTAGAGTCGTGTGGTCAGATAACGGAAGTGAGTTTGTGGGAAGTGTGATGAAGAGTGTGTGTAAGGGCCTTGGGATTAATCAGAAATTCCATAGTGCCAATCATCCCCAGTCAGCTGGTTTGGTTGAAGGGTATAACGGCACCCTTAAACTGAAACTAGCAAAGATTCAGGCTACGACTGGTCTTTCGTGGCCTGACGCTTTACCCTTAGCATTACTGTCAACTAGGGCGACTGTACACTCCCGAGTAGGGCTTAGCCCCTATGAAATAGTGTTCGGTCGTCCTGCGAATGTTTGGGGGGTTCCTAGGCCAGGTATGTTTTGTGATCTTGAGTACCCAATGTTGATCGATTATCTTCATGACTTGACTGCTAAACTGAGGTTAATTCACCAACAGGTTTACGACGCACTGCCGACGCAGACGGAGGGTCCAGGCCACCAGCTCCAGCCCGGAGATTGGGTGGTGACGCGCAACTTTTCGCGCAAGAACAATTTGGATCCGAGGTTCACTGGACCCTACCAGGTTCTCCTTGCCACGAGGACTGCTGTTCGTCTTGAGGGACGGAAAAACTGGGTGCACGCCACCCACACCAAAAAGGTCCCTATCCCTTTGCCGGCAGACCCGTGGGTGAGGAAAGGCATTGCATCAACTGAAACCGAAGGATTGCCGGCGTTTGTACCTTTTAGCGACGCACAGCCTGTCGGAGAATCCTCAGTGCAGCAGAAAGACACTGTTGAACATTTGTCATCAAAGGACTCAAGACCAGAACACTCAACTGATCAGCAGGACGTTGTCTCTTCAAAGGATCCTTTGTTTGACGAGCAGACACGTCCTGGGAAAATCCGATACTTTTTGCGATCTAGCACTAAAGACTAATAAAAGATCCTGCTTTGCTTTATTGACAACTGCTCTAATCCCGTTTTCCGTGATCAGTTTGAACATTTGTATTATTGTGATTATTTTTGTATATATTCATTGAGCTTCGCTCCTTACACCTTTTTGCTTCCACAGCTGAGAAACATTGTTTTTGCATACATATATATTTGTGCAATAAAGGCCGTAGGGCCGCGCGCGTACTTCCTTCTGGTTAGTAGGTCTTGACGCTAGGTTAAAGACCGTCGGTTCCTGGGAACTCCTAGGGATTGACCACTGCTACACAGAACGAAGTGCGTCAAGAAACGTTGTGGACGGTCGTAGGGAATGGCATTTTCGAAGCTGATGGACTTGGAAGAAGCTCAAGCTCGAAGATTCAAGCTGCAGCAACTTAGCCATACAAAATGTTTTATATTCCAAGTATTTGTATTATTTTTGACTGTTTCTGCATTATTGGCGGGTGGGGTGTATTACATGATATCTTACTTCTTACCTTCTGCCATACCTACTCCTACCCCTGACCCTAAACTCACCTCCACTGCTTCTCCTCATTCTTTTCATGTCTTACCCGAACACGAGCAGGCTAGACGTGCAGAATTCTGCAATAATTCCTTTATTCAGCTCCTTCATCAGCATCAGTTAGTGGTTAACACTACTAATTGTTGGGTGTGTGGGTTGATGCCACATACTACGGATAAGGGAATTCCATATCTGGTGTTACCGTACAGTTCCTAAGGGTCTGCTCGAGCATTTCAAACAATGTTTCGAAGCGCACTAGGTTTCCACCCCATTCGAGAACCACGCTCTCCCTACTCTGGTCCTACTTCGTATCAAAAACCTTTGTCTATAGCAATAGAGGATTTAGATAGTGATATCTATGATCCCTCGCTTATTCCTGAAGAAGAGGTACAAGCTTACAGGGTCCTGAGTAGAGGCGAGTATAGTGTGTTCACTAGTGAAAAACAGCTCAAAAGCTCACCTCCGATATGGGTCGTACCCCACATTGGTAATTTTTGTCTCATGGGTCGTGGTCGAAGATCGAAAGCCCGACTTGGAGAGAGTGCTTGCACTGAAAATTACATTCTGCCGATGGTCTCGTCCCCTGTGTTTCTGGCTGCCAAGGGTACATACTTTATCTGCCATGATCGTGCGTACGCATGGTTGCCCGCTGACTTCATGGGCTCATGCTTCATCGCAAATTTGTTGCCTCCGACGTTTACTGTAGATGCAGATTATCATAAGACTAGAGTTGTGAGAGGCGTAATTAGCGAAGAGGATACTGCCGGTCAAGAGGCAGGAGACTTCTTCAAGGGTTTCCTCCCGTTTTGGGGACCTATGGTTAATAGTAGGAACCTGAGACAGTTGACTCGAGTGGTAGAATCGACAGCTAATATTACTGCCAGTGCCCTTGGTAATATCACCACAGAACTTCAGGCGGATAGACTTATGACGTTACAAAACCGTATGGTTTTAGATGTCATCTTAGCAGATCGTGGTGGGGTATGTAAGGTGATCCATTCGAGCTGCTGCATTTTCATTCCTGATAACGCTCCGACCGTTTATCAAGCCATCTCGAAGTTGCATAAAATCTCCGAATCCATACACGTGGATGTAGGGGATTGGACGCTACTTGGGTGGTTTTGGGGCCTGATGTCGACTTGGGGTTGGAAGATTCTGATGATCGTCGGAGTTGTTGTGGCGTTCCTGTTCACGTGTTGCCTTTGTGTGCAGTGCGGTCCTGCCTTATGTGGCCTCTGTGCTACAACGTGTATGAAACAGCCGCATGTTACCAAGGGAACTCGGTTGGACAGAGCTATGCTACAGCAACATCTAGATGGTCTGATGAATATCGAGCATGATTCCGACTAGTGCTTGCCTACATGAGGGCAAAAGGAGCGTCTGAGGTTCCGTGACAAATGTTAGTGGTGTTTTCGACTCGCACGAATATGGTCGAGTCCGGTCTCTATGAACCGCAAATGACGAGTTTAGTAAGTATGCGCAGTTTCGCTGTGCTAACCTAAACCGTTCGTTTGTTACGTGGGCATTTCTATCTGTACCCACGGGTTCCATCTTAGATACGGCATCCATTTTGTCTCTTGCCCTCAAGTAGCCAGCGAACGGACGATGTCCGCTTCGCGACCCTGGGACTCCCAAGATATTTGCGGAAGACACATGTCCTTTGTAAGTGTCTTTATGATGAGGGGGATGATACTGTAAGGCAGATGGCCCCGCTCGAGGCTCATCTCGCCGTGCCGGTTTATTGTCTTAGCCGTGCATCTCATTAGGCACGTCCCTTTGATGCCTGTATCTCGTGTCTCTCGATACCCCCCCCTTTTACACCCTTTCCGATCTCCCCACTGTCTCCGTCTTCCTCTACACCTGTTCTCGTTCCCAATTTGATCTGTTTTTATTGCCGATTGGAATGCACTAATGTTGGGAAGATGGGTTTTTACAGTTGGGAACCACCAAATGTTTCCGCACTTATGTTCCGGGCCTTATGTGTATCAAAGTGGCCAAAGCGACCCCTCTGGGGGATAATTATGGGAACCGGGTCATAAACTTTTGTGTTCAATGTAACTCAATGGGAAAATCGTGTATAAAAGGAGCGATCCGCAGAACCAATTTGAAGCAGACGCTCTGAACTACACTTGTTGTACTTCCGTGATTTCTGTGTTTCCCTGCAGCAAATAAACCCTTGAATCTTTGACGCCGAAGGAAGTGTCCCGTGTCTCTGTGATTCGTACGCCGGAGCAGGTTACCCACGAAGGTTTCAGGTGTTGTGCCCTGGCACCGCTGGGTTCTAAATAACCCAGTCCTTCACAACAGATTATGAGCAAATGTATTGTTATAATCACTATGGTCATCATTTCTTGCACAATTCTGCAAACCCTAGAAATGTATTGATGTAAAACCAATGGGAACATTGTCCTACGCCACCAAAGGGTAGCTCAAAAACATTTTTGGGAAAATTTCCTTACTTTTCAGGTTTTAATATCTCCATTCCAGAATCATTTTACTTTACAAATGTTAATAAGACAGGAATAAAAAGTATGTTGACAAATACCAAACAAATTTATTCTGCAGCCTTTTATGCTCAGCTGTCTTCACTAGGTTTCGACTTTTAGAAAGACAACATTGAGACAAAAACTGTCTGGGGCACAAAAGATTGGCAAGTGCAGGGGAAAGAAGCTTTATTTAGAGCCTGCATCATCCCCGAGCAAATTATATTTTTGAATGACACTGTCCAACAGACATCTTGTCTTGGGTTAGCCAAGATAAAAGACCTAAACAATACGTCCATACCTACACCTGTTAGTGATAACACTTCAGAGGGGAAGGTCGACGTACATACTATTATTTTGCATCACAACAGAACAGATCCCGATTGGAAAAAATGGTTAATCTGGCCCACAGACACAAAAAACTGTCAAGATAGATTTCTGAATAAGACACTGGGGTTCACATTCACTAGGCCAGATCGAAGTTATGTTCAGAGACAGCATCCAGGAATAGTAACAACACACAGTGTAGGGAAACTGTGCCTTGAATGGTTACATAGATCTACACTCAAGGATGTAAAACAATACTTATCTTTACTTAAAGATGGCACTGATCTAAGTCTTGCAAAGACCTATTAAACCGCGTAATAAACGTTTTATAGATGTCGGTATCTATGCTGCTTATAATGAAGCATGGAAGATTACGCAGAGACTGCAGCAGGAATGCGAGAAATTGATTGTATTAATTTAGAGAAAACTCTCTCTGTAGTTGACAATGGGTTAACAACTCTGTCGTCCAGGATATATTCTTTGGACAGCATAGTATCTTCTGCCATAGACATCATGGGTCAGGTCTTGGTCATGTTGAAACATGGTCAGTCAAAAATACATTCCATCATGCCATTAGGCTGGACGTTACAAAACCTTTGTTCAGCCTATGTGCCTTGGCGTTTAATCAATACTACGTCACTGTTTTCAGAATTCAATCTCACTGATAAACAGATCACATTGGCACAGAGGGGAGCAGACTAACGGTGCTGAGCATTGAAAAATTGGAAAAGATTGCCATTAACTGTCGCTAAAAACCAGCCACAGAATGGATTATACATGGAACAATCACTCTGCCTGTTACAATTTTCCATTTTCGATATTGCCTAAAACATGGACCAGCAGGCACATATGAAAGGTTGGGTAAAGAATATATCAAGACATCCAGAGAATTACCATACACACACAGATGTTGGAGTGGGGGAAAAGAAGTGTTTCTTAGTGGTAAAAATTGTGAAAACGGACTAAGCGGTTCTCTCCTTTGTCAGGGTATTATTTTACATGGGACCTGCGATGGTTCCTCTAACAACGTATCCTGCCACCTGCAAGGTTCACCAGCTGCGGTGATTGATCCAATTTTTGGACAACTTTCTAATGGAAGTTACCTCTTGTTGAACAATCACAGCTGCTGTGGCATGTTGCTAGGCTTACCCTATCTCGTAACTGTGTCAGCCAGGGTCACTTGCTGTATGCAATTATTGTTTCCTAAAACCAAGACAGACCGGAAGTCGCCGTTATGGCCTTCATTGAACATCTCTTCTATACAAATTTATACTTTAAGCAGAATGAAAGCCATTCTTTTACAGAAAACTGTGCCACTGACCTCGGCCAAAGAGACCTATGATCTGCAAGTCTCAAGGACTTCTGCAGAGATACATGCCCTCTTAACTACAAATTGCCCTATACATTTCTCAGAAATGTTAAGTCGTATCTTAAACATGTCTGATATGAGTGGTATTGTACAAGTTTTTTCGGGACTGTTGGCACCCTTTGAAGCAGTCCTAGGAATATTTCCAAACTTCGTGCACTCTGTGTTTGGCATATTGCCTCTCATTTTTGGACACACTGCGGGAATACTATTTTTCCTCCAATTGCTGCGATATGGCAAGTCAATCCACAAGCGACACCCAGTTCACCGTGGAGACAACTCTACTGGCGATGAAGTGTCGTGAGCGCATCGTCCAAATTTTGGGATTAACTCGTTTAAGAGAATTGAATACCACATGGTTTCTGTCATTCAGACCAAATTGGCAAGATTGCATCTTACCTGTTCTATGCTGCCTGCTATGCGAAGAAGAATGCGTGCTAGACACATGTCTGACACTCCCATCAGTCATGCCAATGGATGTTGATACCTTGCTTGAACCAGTAACGGTCTATGCACTGTGTTGTCCCCAAGGGCTACCAATTCTGATGACGGCATTCATTGAGATCTCACAGACGCAAATTGCTGACAGTGAGGTACAAGAGGAAACAGGCACACAGGTATCATCCACTACGAACATTGCTAATGCGACCAATGCTGTCAGCGATGCTTCACATCTATGTGCGGTTGATCTTCTTAACGAGGTAATCCAACTCTCACCTACAATGGTAGACAAATTCTTTACAGACTTAGAAGATTTGATGTTTTCTCCAAACAATAACACTGACTTTTGATTTGGCACACAGTGTTCTGAGAGACTCTGAATTCGACCTTCATTTTTTCTAACTTTGGGAATCTTTTTCTATGATTAACTTTTTCTTTTTCCAAATTTGTATTTTTTGTCACAAAGTAATCTGCTTAAACTAGAACTATTCATAGAGAACTAGAATTCTTTGAAAAACTTCCAGAGGCAATATTTTACCTTGTTCTCATACCAACAGTTATATGCTATATGACATGAAATGGTTTCTGCACCTTTTTCTTCTGTATTTACGAGCCATTTCGAAAGTGTATTTTCATGATTCAGACAGACAGCATTTACAAATGTAAACATATATGCTTAGAATGAAACATTGCTTTAAATGCATACAGCATCAATGCGCTTTTGTGTACAACTAGTACCATTGCATTTTTATGTGTTTTGGGTGGGGGTTTAACACATCATGTTTAGATATGTTTAACGTGTTTAGAACTTAGTAATGTCATACATAGGAAAGTGGAGTGGGTGTTGTATGGCATTTTAGATTCCGAATGGATTTTCACGATTCATGCCCTTATATAGTTACAATTCACGCTGCCCTTATATAGGCATAGAAATCAAGCCCTTATTTAGGCATAGCCCATGCTACCGAAATACAGGCATGGCTAATTCCATCTGTTCACCAATTGTTACAACGATTTCTTGGAAAACCAGCTTAAGCCGTTACGGACTTCCCCTTGCTTGAATATTGATTTCTCCAAGAACTCAGTTAGTTTTACAATGAACAACTATTCCTTAGGGGTTCATTCATGATGTTCATATGCCCGACTTTACGTCAAACATGGCATTCCTAAACACCTTCAAGGTATAAATATACCTTCACTTGCTATAGCAAAGCACGGTGGTTCCGAGCAGTTCAATGACCTACTTGCCCGACGCAGCTCGCTACAGCAAGTGCCGAAGGAAGCCGACTCTCCAGTTGACGCACTGATCAGGAAGCTGCCCTTCTCTGCCGAGAACCCAGCTCCAGTGTTTCTGACTCCCCTTGCGGGGTGTTGGGAAATCAAGTCCCGAAACAGAGATACCAGACCTCCTTCATTCTAAGGTATGGAGTTGATTAGAACCTAGAGAAACCTTTGGTAGATTCATGACAAAACTAAACTTATGCAAAAGACCATATTTACTTCCTCCCTTGTACTAGACTTAGGTTATGAAAATTGGAGTAGGCGTATTTTAGAAAGTACCAGTTGAGTATTTTAGCCTGCGTTGTTTATGTATGTATTTTTATATGGCTTAGAAACCATACAATGCTCTTACATTATTATTTCATATTACTGTTTATGCTGTACGCATTATACTTTGCATTCTGTCTAACGATTGTAGCAGTTCACCTCTCTTGCATGAGAAAGAAGACTGTTCAATAAACCTTTTATTGAAAACATCCATCTTTCTATTTCTCTGCAACTCTGTAGAAACGAAGCATGCACGATTGACTGAGTGAACTAGTTATCTATTGTTTCCATGACTCTGAGAGATATGTTCTTATTCTTGGGGAAACAAAGTTGTCATGTGTATGCGGTTGTCAGAAACTAATCCCTTCTTATGAATTCAAGAAAGTTTATAGTGACCTCTAAGCTAGCTGGCACTCACTATTAAGTTTAGTATATTACTTAAATCCTACATCAAAGCTACAGGATATATTATTCCAATGCACAGAGCCTATTGGGAATTTAGGAACTACACTACACTGTGATGCCTAGCACAAATGCAGGCACCCTTGCACCATGGTTCAAGGGTGCCTGCATTACAGGCAAGATTGTTTTTGTGCCGGAAGGGACAACTTCTCACTGAAAAACATTCCATAGAGACATATTCCTCTTTCTATATGTGCTGCAGACATAAAGAATTGTCTCCTTGTTACGCCTAACTAGAAAAGGCGCACCATTTTGATGCAGTCTAAGGTTTACTAGCTTTAGTTAATATGGGAATGCACCAAATTCCATAGGTGGATGTGTGATAACTCCTCTGCTCCACCCATGGACCTACTTCCCAGCGTAACGTAACTCAAGGCCGCAAGATGCACTGCGTTGTGTTACTTTGTACTTATGAAACTACACAAAGCAATGCAAGGTGGCTTTCAATGCTGAGTAAATACCAAAAATGCTTTTGTGTAGAGCTGCACCACATCAAAAATGATGCAAGCTTGGTGCAAAACTTAGTATATCTGGCCCCTAGTGAATAGTTCGGGGACAGAGCTGGCATTGTTGAGGGAGAGTTAAGTTAAGAGGAATGGTTGGATATGTATTGTTACTAACATCCCATATCTGAAAGCCATTGTGAGATGTAAAGAATTGGACATAGTCAATAGATATTTGGTACCTGCAGTCATGGACTAGATTTAAGTCCTTCAATTGACCCACAATGTGTGACAGATCTCTTCAGTTATAGTTATTTCATGCCTGTTCATTTAGAGATGATCGGTTTATTGGCTGCATGGTACTGTTGATGGACAACCCTCATAATAGATATGTCTTATCTGAATGTCAGAGGAGTAAGTTACAGTTGGCTGCCAACCTCCAAGTGTTATGGTATTAGTATTAGTGTGGGCCACAATTGTTATGTATGAACTTACATAACTATACAATACCCCAGCAATGCATGGGTCATCTCTCCTTAATTTACCTGCCTGTCAAATGTAGTTTGCTGGTTGGGGGGTTTCACATCTGTGGATCTTAAGCTGAAGATTGAGTATGAGGGTTCAGTTGTCTTTCCAGGTTCTGTTGCAGGGATGTGGCATGTGGTACATTTGTCTTGGAAATAGCTATGTTTTAAATGTCTTCTGAAGTTCATAGGCTTCTTTATGCTTCAAATGCCGACTGGTAAGGGTATTCCAGAACTTGGCGGCTTGTACTGAGAAAGCAGTGCCTCCTATGGATTCCTTAAGGTAAGGTGGTATGATAACTGTGCAAGCCTGGAGTGCAGTGTCCTGATTTGTTTGTATTGATTTAATTTAGCTTGTTAGTATTGTGGCCCTTTTTCTTGGAGGCTCTGTCAATAATACAAAGTGCCTTTAAAATGTTCTCTCTTGCTACGGATAGCCAATGGTGTGATTGCAAGACTGCTGTCATATGTTCTCTTGGGAGTAGGAAGAAAATAAATATTGCAACAGTATTTTGAATGAGTTGTGTTTTGCATAATATGAATGTGGATTTGTCAAGGTATAGGCTATTGGCATAGTCAAGTTTGGAGATTACGACTGTGAGGATGCCTTGCAGTTTCTGTTGGTAACCAAGGTATAGGAGGATGTAACGCAGTGTTTAAATTGTGTAGAAGGCACTCTGCTTTACGTTGTTAACATGTGGTATCAAATGTGGGTCTGAGTCCATGGTTACCTCTAGGTTTCTAACTTATCTTGATATTATTGGAGGAGCCTCATGTTCCTCAGTCCATATGATGGTAGGCTGGTATTTTTCCACTGCCTACAGGGATTTTTCTCTGTCTTTGAGGTATTAAGCTTTAGATGGTTATTCTTCATTCATGTGTTTACTGTTCAAAGGCAGTCATCAAGTTTTAAATAGTAGTCGTCTTTTAGACCATCCATTTTTAGAAATGATGTGGGTGTCATCTACATAGTTGTAAGAGATTTAGCCTGGTTAAGTAAAAAGGTTAGGCAGGTGTTGAATAGTAGAGGGGCTATGATGGACCTCTGTGGGACACTACAATGTTTTATATGAGGAGTTGATAGGAAACCCAAACCTACCAGTCATTCATCAGCAATGTCCAATCAGGAAACTCCTGATTCCAATATGGCATGGTGTTTTGATTAACCTATTGTGCTGGGGCAGACTTATCACATGTAACATATGACTTAGATTTGACTGCCATTGCTCCATCCTACACTGGCCTGGTGTGAAATATAGCCTGGGGAGATTAGGTATCTACTTTACAGATTGTTATTTTGTTTGCAGGATCCACATAATTTGTTGGGTTAATGTATCTGCTAGAGAGGGGTGCAGATACCCTAACTAGCAGTAGTGTGAATCTGAAATGACCCACTATAGCTTGCCATGTCACAAAGGGCTGCTATTTTTCATAAATGAATTAATGTTTTGATAACCCTGCCAGATTCAAAACACACGAGTGGCATATTTCAAGCCCCTTGGGTCATTTATGTGCCAATGTTGCCCCTCTTTTTGTGACATGACTTGGCAGTTCGGGCTGGACTGTTCCCATGAGGCACAGGGTCAAGGCTGATTTGCATATGGCCATTTCTGAACTGGGGTGGTGTGGTGAGCAAAAAATCGATGGATTAAGGCCCACATCTCTGTACAGGGGTGAATATATGACATTGTTCTGCATTCTGTCCATCAACTGTTGTTTTTGCATTTGTCACCCCGATTGGGACGGGTATGCTCAGACATGAGTCCCATGCTCTCCACGCCACTGGAGTCAAGCTATCCTGGCTGATGATGGCTGATAGCCAGAAACCAGTCCTAGGATGCTTGATTCCGGTCCAGGGAAGACATGGCTTGGCAGTTTGGGCTGGACTGTTCCCATGAGGCACAGGGTCAAGGCTGATTTACATATGGCCATATCTGAACTGGGGTGGTGTGGTGAGCAAAACAAACGATGGATTTAGGCCCAGATCTCTGTACTGGGGTGAATGTATGACATTGTTCTGCATTCTGTCCATCAACTGTTGTTTTAGCATTTGTCACCCCGAGTGGGACGGGTATGCTCAGACGTGAGTCCCGTGCTCTCCACGCCACTGGAGTCAAGCTGTCCTGGCTGATGACGGCTGATAGCCAGAAACCGGTCCTAGGATGCTTGATTCCGGTCAAGGGAAGACATGGCTTGGCAGTTAGGGCTGGACTGTTCCCATGAGGCACAGGGTCATGGCTGATTTGCATATGGCAATGTCTGAACTGGGGTGGTGTGGTGAGCAAACAAACGATGGATTTAGGCCCAGATCTCTGTACTGGGGTGAATGTATGACATTGTTCTGCATTCTGTCCATCAACTGTTGTTTTTGCATTTGTCACCCCGAGTGGGAATGGTATGCTCTGATGTGAGTCCCGTGCTCTCCACGCCACTGGAGTCAAGCGATCCTGGCTGATGAGGGCTGATAGCCAGAAACCGGTCCTAGGATGCTTGATTCCCGTCCAGGGAAGACATGGCTTGGCAGTGCGGGCTGGACTGTTCCCATGAGGCACAGGGTCAAGGCTGATTTACATATGGCCTTGTCTGAACTGGGGTGGTGTGATGAGCAAAAAAACGATGGATTTAGGCCCAGATCTCTGTACTGGGGTGAATGTATGACATTGTTCTGCATTCTGTCCATCAACTGTTGTTTTAGCATTCGTCACCCCGAGTGGGACGGGTATGCTCAGACGTGAGTCCTATGCTCTCCACGCCACTGGAGTCACGCTATCTTGGCTGATGACGGCTGATAGCCAGAAACCGGTCCTAGGAAGCTTAATTCTGGTCCAGGGAAGACATGGATTGACAGTTCGGGCTGGACTGTTCCCATGAGGCACAGGGTCAAGGCTGATTTGCATATGGCCATGTCTGAACTTGGGTGGTATGGTGAGCAAAAAAACGATGGATTTAGGCCCAGATCTCTGTGCTGGGGTGAATGTATGACATTGTTCTGCATTCTGTCCATCAACTGTTGTTTTTGCATTTGTCACCCCGAGTGGGAATGGTATGCTCAGATGTGAGTCCCGTGCTCTCCACGCCACTGGAGTCAAGCTATCCTGGCTGATGATGGCTGATATCCAGAAACCGGTCCTAGGATGCTTGATTCCGGTCCAGGGAAGACATGGCATGGCAGTTCGGGCTGGACTGTTTCCATGAGGCACAGGGTCAAGGCTGATTTGCATATGGCAATGTCTGAACTGGGGTGGTGTGGTGAGCAAACAAACGATGTATTTAGGCTCAGATCTCTGTACTGGGGTGAATGTATGACATTGTTCTGCATTCCGTCCATCAACTGTTGTTTTTGCATTTGTCACCCCGAGTGGGAATGGTATGCTCAGATGTGAGTCCCGTGCTCTCCACGCCACTGGAGTCAAGCGATCCTGGCTGATGAGGGCTGATAGCCAGAAACCGGTCCTAGGATGCTTGATTCCCGTCCAGGGAAGACACGGCTTGACAGTGCGGGCTGGACTGTTCCCATGAGGCACAGGGTCAAGGCTGATTTACATATGGCCTTGTCTGAACTGGGGTGGTGTGATGAGCAAAAAAACGATGGATTTAGGCCCAGATCTCTGTACTGGGGTGAATGTATGACATTATTCTGCATTCTGTCCATCAACTGTTGTTTTAGCATTCGTCACCCCGAGTGGGACGGGTATGATCAGACGTGAGTCCTATGCTCTCCACGCCACTGGAGTCACGCTATCCTGGCTGATGACGGCTGATTGCCAGAAACCGGTCCTAGGAAGCTTAATTCTGGTCCAGGGAAGACATGGATTGACAGTTCAGGCTGGACTGTTCCCATGAGGCACAGGGTCAAGGCTGATTTGCATATGGCCATGTCTGAACTTGGGTGGTGTGGTGAGCTAAAAAACGATGGATTTAGGCCCAGATCTCTGTGCTGGGGTGAATGTATGACATTGTTCTGCATTCTGTCCATCAACTGTTGTTTTTGCATTTGTCACCCCGAGTGGGAATGGTATGCTCAGATGTGAGTGCCGTGCTCTCCACGCCACTGGAGTCAAGCTATCCTGGCTGAGGATGGCTGATATCCAGAAACCGGTCCTAGGATGCTTGATTCCGGTCCAGGGAAGACATGGCCTGGCAGTTCGGGCTGGACTGTTCCCATGAGGCACAGGGTCAAGGCTGATTTGCATATGGCCATGTCCGAACTGGTGTGGTGTGGTCAGCAAATAAATGATGTATTTAGGCTCAGATCTCTGTACTGGGGTGAATGTACGACATTGTTCGGCATTCTTTTCATCAACTGTTGTTTTTGCATTTGTCACCCCGAGTAGGACGGGTATGCTCAGACGTGAGTCCTGTGCTCTCCACACCACTGGAGTCAAGCTATCCTGGCTGAAGACGGATGATAGCCAGAAGCCGGTCCTAGGATGTTTGATTTCGGTCCAGGGAAGACATGGCTTGGCAGTTTGGGCTGGACTGTTCCCATGAGGCACAGGGTCAAGGCTGATTTGCATATGGCCATGTCTGAACTGGGGTGGTGTGGTGAGCAAAAAAACAATGGATTTAGGCCCAGATCTCTGTACTGGGGTGAATGTATGACATTGTTCTGCATTCTGTCCATCAACTGTTCTATTTGCATTTTTCTTTTTGTGACCCAGCGGCGTTGTAAAATTGTGGCCCTTTTACAACGTGACACATCTAGGCAGATGCGTCAGCTTGTAAAGCCCTGTGTCACATGCCTGCATCAGGTATAATATATGCAGGGCGGGCGTTCCCACATAATTAGCCTCTTAGAAGTAACACAGTGAAATCTACAAGATTTCACTGGCACCGCTTCTAGGATGCCACTGCGTCAAAACCTTACGCCTGCTTGGAGCAGGCATAAACAGTGATGCAGCACAATGAGGATAGGCCTCTCCATGCATTGCTAGAGTTGCATCGTGCTTGCGACACGACTCAGCAATGTGTGACTTTTGCGCCAACAGATGCATCAGAATTTCTAACGCATCTGTCAATCCTTGCACCATGGTGTGTCGTATTGTAAATAGGGTGCATCCATGGTAGCGCAAGGGCTTCTCAGGATGGCACAGGGAAAGTGAAGCATCTCTACAGATGCGGCACTGTCTTGTAAATCTGCCCCATTGTGTTATGCACACTTTAGGGATGCAACAATGGTGAAAAGGAAATAGAATTTAGCTATTATTTCATGAAGAAAGTTGGGAGGTTTCTTATAATTAATTTCACTTTAAGGTTGCATCAAAAGATGAACAGTTTAATTACATTTCATTAAAAGCTCCAATTAAAACTGCATGGACTTGAAGCAGCCTTTGACATCTGCATGTATCCCTTATAGTTACAGGCATATTGTGTGAAAGGGCGTTGTACAAAAGAAGACCTTCGTTAGTCATTGACCAGCAAGACAGGTAGGTATGGTAAAGGATAGGTGATTGAGTAAGTCCATGATGGGTTCCTGCATGAGTCTGACTCCCACGGGAGCGAATTGGCCCGAGGGAAATGAAGCTTCCTTGGCCAATCAGAACTCTCCATATTTAAACAGGCAGTCTTGCGAGAGTCTCTTGAGCCTCTCGCGGATCCTCCCGTCCAGATATACAAATATATTAGTCCCATAATTAAAAAAAAATACTGAACGGATTTATACTAAATAACAAAAAGCACAATCTGCAGATGAAGTTCTAGCTTCCTGCCAAATTTGGTGTAATTTCATTCAGCTGTAGCTTTTCTTAAAGTATTCTGTGGAAAATGCCTGGGCATTTTGCATTTTGGAAGCCCCATTTTGTCTCGACACCCGCTTTACAGGTCACCCGAAACATTCCACGCACAAACTAATCAAAATGTAGCACCTTTTTGAGACGTTTTGTGGCAATTCATCAAACGGGGCCAAAGTTATTAGGAACACAAAAAAATGCTTTCCCAATGGAACATTTAATCTACTACAACTAGCCAGTGACGACCGCCATACACTTTCGATTTGCATTTGTTATTTATCACTTATACATTACATACAGATACATTTAATATATACACACACATACACATATAAGTATATAAGTGCTAATTAAATAACAACAGCAAATCGAAAGTGTGTGTGTGTGCTCACGCGCCTGTGCGTCAGTTATTCGTTTATTTAAATTGCTGAAAATTAATATGTTTGTTTTCTTGGGGATGTTTTTTGTTAAGTTATGTCGTCTTCCTAACCCCTGGGGTAAATTAAGCTGCCAGCATGCCTTCAGGGGAAAGATATATCTATCCCCTGCTGTTCATAAATTGAGGTTAAAAATTAATAAGTCTAGTGACGCGCAGTGGCTGCTGGCACAACAACGGATCTGTAGTTATTTTCTGCTGAGGACAGCTGCGGTTCCAGCTTTTGTCCCTCAACGTATGCATCTTTTTTGATAACCTGCGCCAATGTGTTTTACCGAACGGTTTATGCTTCTGCAACAGTTCCCTCTCATTTCAGTGTCATTGTTAAAACGTCTGCTAATAGAAACAATAAATATGTTTACAGAAAATGTGGTCGGTGCAAAGCAGCGAAGGTAGCACAGTTATTTATTCTGTTTACCATCATTAAATATTTTACAAGAGAAATATTGTATTTTACAATCATACCCCACAATTTACATCTTGATTCTGTAGCATATAGCACCAGTTTTTACAATATTTCATGTTACAGTTCAATCTGTATACATTCATAATTGTTTTTGCACAACTTATGGTGTTAATCAATATCGGACAAATAATAGGTTTCGCTGGTGTGTTTCTTCATGCATTTATATATTTATTTGGGTGTCTATACTGATGGAATCTATAACCTTTTGGTAGCTTTAAAGTGCACAAGGGTCAGGAACATTTCAAAAGAAGGACCGATGCGGAGTAGAACATATGAATGAGTCAGGGTGGAGTCTTTAGCTGCTGCTCTGCGATTGTGTACTCTTAGGGGTCTATTTTAGGGGTGATTTTAATTTCTATCTTGAAGACAGGAACAACAGGGAGACAGAGGTATTGTTAGATACTCTGGGGCGGTAGGCCTTACCCAATTGGTGCAGACCCCTACTCATGAGGCGGCACATACACTAGATGGTATCTTGACTTCAAACCTTGGTCTCACGTGTAAAGAAACCCTTCCTTTGACCTGGTCAGACCCCTCGCTCATCAAGTTCTACCTCCCAATCACCCCTTTTGGGTTTGGAGGGACATCCAAGACCCGAGGCACTACCCAGATAGACTGGAGTAAAATGGACAAAAAGATCGTCCGCACATACTTGGAGAGCTCTCGTCCACATTTAACCGGTCACCCTGACTTAATTGTCACCAAATACACAGATTGGCTGAATGAGGCAATTAAGGCCTCAGCACCTATCAAAGAAACTACAGGGAATAGGAAACACCTTCAGCTCCCTGGTTCTCCACCGAGTCATGGAAAGAAAAACAAAAATGTCGTCGACTAGAAAGGTGTTGGGGTATTAATTATCACTCACTCGAGAAGAGAGTGTACAGAACAGCATTAACGCATTTTAAAAACTTACTGATGTCAGAAAAGAGGGATCACTTTACGAAACAGATTGAGGAAGCAAAACATTCCTCTAAAACACTCTTTACAGTAGTAAACAAACTCATAACACCTAGGACCGCAGGATTCAAGGGCAATCAAAAGTCCTGTGACGACATTGCAGCTCCTGTTTAAAACAACGTCCTGGACATTTAAAAAAAAATTTAAGGACACTTCAGCTCAACCGCCACTACTCCTCCGATAAGCCCTGACTCAGACAAGAACACCCTGTGTAGCTTTTCACCCATTTCCTCTGAAACAGTGGTGAAACACATTCATGAAAAAAAGTCAGGATCTCCCTTCGACCCATGCCCGCCAGCGTTTCTGAAAGAAATTGCGGACCTGGTTAGTGCCGGTTTAACTGAAATATTCAATGCAATGTTTGTTTCTGGAATGTTTTGGCCATGTGGAAGGATACCTCTATCCTTCTGCTGTTAAAAAACCCCACCCTAGATGCAACCAACTCCGACAACTACCGTCCTATTGCCCGGTTACAATTGCCTGCCAAAATAATTGACAAACTGATGAATATCCAACTAAACCAGATCATTCGTGAAAATAATTTGCTTGATCACTCCCAATTTGGGTTCCGCCAAAAACACAGTATGGAAACGGCACTCATTAAAGCCACAAAATAGATCAGAGCAGTGATGGATGGAGGAGTACCGGCGGCCCTAGTACTCCTCGATCTGTCAGCTGCTTTCGATACTGTTGAGCATTCCCTCCTGCAACAGCGGCTGGAGAGGCTGGGGATCAGGGGCAAAGCATTGGCCCTACTGTCCTCCTTTGTCAAGGATAAGAGATTAGCAGTTTAGGTTGATGGGTATTACTCCAAGCCTTATACCCTCCCGTGTGGAGTGCCACAAGGCTCCTCCTTGAACCCGTCTCTATTTAACGTATATGTTTCCGAACTGGCCCCTCTGATCCAGGATTTTGGGTTTAGTCTTACGCCATATGCTGATGACACTCAGATTTTGGCAGCTGCATATAAGAATCAGGTTCCCCCCTTTCAGCAATTTCAGAACTGCATGTGTGCCATTAACCGATGGACGAGTACACATTGTCTTAAACTTAATTCTGATAAAACAGAAATCCTGATTTTTGGATGTATGCAACCTAACTAGGGCAATCTGTGGTGCCTGGCAGAGATGGGAGATCCACCTAAACCTGCGGTGAAGACCAAGAACCTGGGAGTGTGGCTGGACAAAAAACATTTGCTTACCCAGCACACAAATGCAACTGTTTCTTTCGCCCATTTCCTTATGAAGAAAGTAAGGAAGATTCTTCCTTACATTCCTGTAGACACTAGAAAAACTGTTGTTACATCACTGATTCAATCCAAACTTGATTACTGTAATGGGCTGTATCTGAACATTCAGAAGCAGTGCCTAAAAAAGCTCCAGATTGTACAAAATCCAGCAGTACAGCTACTGTCCAACACCCCTAGCTGCAAATCAGTCTCCAAAGAGATTCTCAAATTGCACTGGCTTCTTGTAGCACAACAGATAAAATTCAAGGCTCTGTGTCTGGCTTACAAAGCTCTGAACCACACAGGCCCTGTCTTTTTTGCTAAATCTTCTCGCCTGGTATGAACTGACCAGACATCTTCTCTACAGGGGCCAAACTTCTGACAGTGCCCAGAATCCGAACATCACACTGGGGTGGCTGCATTTTTTGCTTTTGCATTTCTAAACTCTGGAACAATCTTCCACGTGAGCTCAGAAATGCAGGCTCCCTCTCGTCCTTCAGGAAAGGACTAAAAACCTGGGTATTCCAGAACTAGACGTCCGAGCAGGCTCACTAATGTCCTCAGCGCCAAGACACCTCTGGGTATATGTGCGCTTTATAAATCCCAGTAACATTAACATTAACATTCACAAATTGATTTTTGTAATATGTCTAGAAGTACTAAAAAAAGCTATTCGCAAACCTACATGGGGAGTCCTCTATTTTTTGTATGTGGAAACTGCAGAGATCTCCACACACTTAAGTCGACCATTAAGTAGTGTAGTGAAACTATGTGTGCTAGGACCGTTGCAGTTCTGGGCGGACTTAATAGAAGAAATGTGTAACTTGCTGACGTGTTAAGGTTTGGTGATTAACAGTTATGATGTAATCAGAGAACAGAATGCGATTGTATAATGAGGAATAAAGACATACAATCCACAGCTCCAGGTGTGACATATTCATTAGCATGCTCCTGGGCTTCGTAGGACGCTACAACTAGCGACAATTGTGAGATCTGTGCCTCACAGAAACTGGACTGCTCTCCTTGTAATTTTGCAATGTTACAGCAAACTCTGCATGTGTGACACATGCATGCAATTTTGATGAGCAGCAGTTCGAAGTTGGTGTTTGTCATATCGAAGTTGAAGGCCCTGCAGAGGAGCACATTTGATGCCTGCTAGAAACCCACTGGTAAGGCCAAAAGAAGAGATACTGCGTCACATCATAACACAGAGCCATTCTCCATGCAAAGCAAATGCTAAAGGCAGTGATAACCAGGTATGAAAGTACAAATGTACTTACCAGTACAAGCAAGGAAAGTGCCACACAACCTCAAATCGGGTGTGAAGACCAAGCCCAGTTGAGCTGCCAACATGTGCAAAGTAGCATCCAGTACACTGAAAGGCCTTCAACTCTTTTTTTAATGGTTGCCAAAAGAAGCATGAAGTATGGTGCAGCCGCCTTTCTGAAACCACCATCTCCCTTCAATACTGCTATTAAGCAGAATATTTCCACCTGCTGGACTGCCTGAATTGAGACATCCAATGATTTCATAGATGCCCTTGAAGAAGTAGATAAGAAAATCATTAATTACCTAAAAAACTTTGCGGATGATGGAGTTAAAGAAGTTCTAAAGAAAATATCACATGTTGATAAAGTATCATACCGTCAAATCAAGGAGGTTTTGGAAGCCAAGTTCAATCCAATGCCAAACGTCGACTATGAATGGTGCATTTTCAATCAAGCACAACAGAAAACTGCTGAAACGATGGATGAGTTTATTGAAAAACTTGATGTGCTTCTCAAATAAAGTAAGTTTAGTGAATCTAATGCCGAAGAAGCAAAACGTCTCTGAATAATGGATGTTGTTCTTTCAGACTCATTCAGAAGATGAATGTTGAAAGAGACGTGCAGCTTAGAGAAATTACTAATGGCCACCAGTGGATCGACAAGTCACCGACATGGACCCTGGAACAGCGAAAAATAAATCAGCGTTGGCCATGAAAAGTAAGAACAAACATCGAGTAGATGCATGCAAGTTACCATTTACAAGGAGGAAAAGTTTGTGTTTCTGATGTAGGTTTTCATTTCCATATGAAGACAAATGCCCAGCCATAGGTCAAACACGAAATGCTATGGGAAGGAGAACTACTTCACAAAGTATTGCAAGGTAAAAGAGAAACTAATGACATCACAGCAAGAAGAGAAAATGGATGCCAGAAAGTTCCAGAAGCATTCTTGGCATGTCGACAAAGCAAAAATGTGACATCAGTTACGACAAATAGAAACCAGACAAAATTGATCATCATTTGGTTCATCCTCCAGAAGCTAGTCAATGCCATTATCAAGTATCAATGAAGTAGATGGATGTGCGCTGATGGCATTGACCAATGAAAACAAGCAGATGTAGGTCTGGTTGCTTGCAAGTAAGAACGAACGACAAAGGCAGACCACTAAACCAAACACCAAAACTCATTTGGACATTGCCCCAAGATTACACTAAAAGTCAACGGTTGCCAATGCTTTTATTATAGACAGTGGTGCATTGATGAAAGTATACACGTTGGCTGCTTGTAAACCATTGCAGAGTCAAGGGTCATTCAAAGTGACTTTGAAACATAAAACAACATCAGTGTAAGAACCAATTCATGTATTATAAGGAGCTTCATCCAGTGCTTGCATGGTTAACTTTTGCCACTGCTACTAACAGGGGACTGATATCTATCAATTGCAACCTCCACGCCCCGTTGCCCAATGGCAATGCACAGTGGCTTTCTACTTGCAAGAAGCCATTGAGAAAGAAGTAAAATCACTGTTGAAGCATAACATCTTTGAGGGCTCCGAAGGTCTATGTCATTGGGGTCGCCCATAGTGGTAGTGCCATAAAAGGACTGTTAGGGTGCTGTGCACATCTGTGTTAATATGTGTCAGGCCAACAAAGAAATCAAGAGAGAAAGACACCCTGGTCCACACTTAATGGACATGATCATGCAACTGATGGGTGCTAAAGTTTACTCCCATCTTGACCTGAACATTGGATATCATCAACTCGATTTGGAAAAGAATTGCAGGTCCATCATTACTTTTTTGACTAATGTTGGTTTGTTCATATACAAAAGGTTGAATTTTGGAGTGTTGTCAGCTGTAGAAATAGTTCTGCATGATATATGTCAAATAGTTTAACCTGTCACAAATTCTTTTAATTACGGTGATGACATATTAGTATTTGGAGCAACGCAAAAGGAGCATGACAAGACTCTAACACAAGTGTGCCAATTACTTGCTGATGCAGATCTCAATCTGAATGCAGCAAAGTGTTAGTTTCACAAGACCAAACAACATTTTTTTTGGCACATCTTTTCTGATGGGGGAATGGCTCCTGACCACTGTTCCCAGCAATGTGCGCGTGCGAGCAGGCGCGCACCTCTTTCACTCCCAGCTCACAGTGGCTTTGAAGTGCACAGACACAGCACACCCATCCACCCCAGCGGCAGGTATTCATGTTGATCGCCGCGCCCTGTAGAAGCATGACGGGCGCTGCGATCAACAGGAATACTTTAACAAAAACAGACAATCTGCCCCCAGCTGCGCTGTATTAAGAAAGGGCATGCACGCTATTAACAAAAGGCATGCAGCAGGCCTAAAGGCATGACCTGTGCTTTCACAATCGCTAATATATATTAGTAACCAGTATATATTAGTGATTAGGAAACAAGTGCTTTCACAATCACTATTAGATATTAGTGATTGTGAAAGCAAACGTCATACTTTTGGGCTTGCTGCTTGCCTTTTATTAATGTAGCGCGTCAGATTGCGTGCCTTTTTTGAAAGTTTTCATGTTAATTTCAGCCCGTGTATGAGCACGTCGGGCGCTATAATTAACAGAAAACTTTCAAAAAAGCACGCAGTTTGCTGCAATCTATTATCAAAAGGTATGCAGCAATCCTAAAAGGACGACGTGTGCTTTCACAGTCACTATTATATGTCAGTGAGTGTGAAAGTACACGCGGTGGAACGCGCTACACGATTCCTTAAAAGCTTGCCACTTTCTCTTTTTAGCTCTTGATTACCGTGCTCAACGCTGCTACATGTAAATTGTTGTTCATTGCCGTAATGTTGTGGCACAAGCTATACACTTACATCATAGGATGTTTTTTCTTTTTTAACGCGCCAGAGCATCAAGCTTCATATAGGGCACATTTTTTTTAATGCACTAATGCACATTGCTCAACAACGGGCATGCTCTCATTGCTAATTTGTGATTCTTTCCTAATATTTTGATCAGATCCTGAATATTGGCTATTTAACATTATACACATAGCGTGTTAGTTTAGGATCACGTTCTTTTAACCATATAACTGTTCCCCTTTCTTTTCATCATTCGTCTACTTAATACATTCATCAGATTTTTTAATTAGACTTTAGACTTTTATATTTCATGAATGACATGATGGTTTCTCACATACTTCATAGCATTTTTTATTTAACTTTAGAGTGATCCCTGATGAAGGGCACCAGCCCAAAATGCATTGGATTTCGGAAATCTAAAAAGGATAATGATGATGGTACTTTGAATATTATACAATAATGGACTGAATTCAAGTTGATCAAATAAAACCAATTGGATTGAAAAACTTTGACTACTGTTTTTTCAAAAAATTATGCAAATTTTAAAATCCTCTAGTGATCTAGAGACCAAGATGGTGCACCTGGGGATCCAACCCAATTAGTTTTGGACTATTGATTTAGCTTCTGGACTTGCTGCATGCCTCAGACCAGTCACAAATATCTGCATTTCTCTTCCGATATGTGTCACATTTTTGTTTTTTGATTATAGCAGTTTTATATTTCTCCAACTTAAGTGATTTGCTCAGGATCACAGGATGATGAGCCACGCTGAGACTCGAACCTTGTTCCCCAGGTCCAAAGTAGGCAGCTCTTAGCCCTTACGCTGCATCCTCTTAATGAATGAATGAATGAATATTTTTTATTGTTTGGTTACTGAAAGCCATTACATAAAACCAAAATACAAAATCACAGCATTACAAAAGTTAAAATCAAAATACAATTTATCTAGTTGCTCCATAGGACCCGGGAATTCCTCGTGAAAGGGTTCATGTGTCCACAGGAGACTCTATAACCCGACTAATAGAAATCATCAGCATTGCCCGTGCTTGGAAGATGAATTTTCCGAAAGCCGCCATATGCTTTACCGTGGACAAAGTATAAAGATAGCTAAGACCCTCCTTTGCAGTGCGAGACCCAGATTATCTTAGTAATGGCCTAAGATAAAGACTACGGGCCAGACGCAGGGCCGGGCAGCAGAAGAGGAGGTGGGACAAATACTTGTGATTATACATGTAAAGCCTGCATTCCCGGACTCCTGAGCATGCCTGACCACCTGGATATAGTTCATTTAGGGGCAAAGGGGGAAGTCTGTTCGCCAAGATCTTATGAAGGGCGGTGCGGCCAACGGCCTGCGTGAGATAAGGTTTATCGGTGTGCAGTATGTGCGGGCGACGCAAAGTCTCATGCAAGCCTTTTCTTCCAAGCGCCTCCAGATCCAGTTCCCGTGACCTCGCACGCTCTTGTTTTTTAATTGCGTTTTTGATGGCAGAATATTTAACGTGTTCAGGGTTCCATGAATCCGTAGCGAGGTTAAGCTGGTCTTTAGCCGCTTCGAAAGTGGCCGACCAGGGATTCCCTGGCTCACTGAAAATACCTTTCAAAACTGCCTTTAGTGTGTTCTCCTGTGCCGCCATTGTTAAGAAGTAATACTTACTTAGGGCGGCCAGCTCTTCTAGATTTTGCTGGTTAAGTGAGAACTCCAGGTGAACGAGGGTGTTTCTGGAGCACCTTGGAAGATGGAAAAGTTTCTTATATGCTCTGCAGAGAACTTTTTCTAATTCATTGCTTAGTTTACCCGGAAATGCCTGTAGAGCATAATTGAGTACCGGCATGAGCTTGGCTTTAAGTACTCTGTTAATGGTCGTGGTGGACGGCTGTATAAAGAGGCTTGCAAATGGCGTAGGTGATGGATTTGCCTTTGGCCTGAATTGACTTAAATGGCCACTTGCACGTCCTGATTCCTGGAAGCAGATGCCCAAGTAGTTGTACCGCTGCGTGCTTTCCAGGAAGAGGTTACCAAACCTCCATTTTAAAGATTTCTACCTTGTGTACTGTCCAAAGATAATTACTTTAGACTTGGTTGGATTTGCTACACGCCTGTTTCTGTCATTATATGCAGCAAGTGCCGTCAACGCCTTTTGTAGCCCCATTCTCGTGTGGTCCAAAAGGACTAGATCATCAGCATACTGCATAAAGTGGATTTTAAATCCACCGATCTTTGGAGTTGCCAGGGCGGCCCTGGACAAGGCCTTCTCCATGTCTGCTGTATATAGGTTGAATAATAATAGTGCTAGCACACACCCTTGTTTAAGGCCTCTGTCTGTGTTGATCTTAACGGATGCGTGGTCCCTCGAACGTTTGATTCGCACCCATGTTTTTTGATAAAGGGACTGTATCGCTCTTAACAAAACCGGATTGATGTTCCATTGGGCCAACTTGTGCCACAGAATTGCGTGGTCTACCCCATCAAACGCCGCAGAGTAGTCTATAAAGCAGGCGAAGAGGGGGAGGCTTTTGCTTGACCGCGCGTGATGTGCCAGGAAAGAAAGAGCAATGATGTTGTCAACAGTGGCAGACCCAGGTCTGAATCCGGTTTGGCAAAATGGAAGGATGCCTTCAGCACTGGACCAATCTACGAGGTCCCTCAAGATGGCACTAGCATACACTTTTCCCTAAATGTCCAACAAGGCAATCATCCGGTAGTTGGAAGGTTCCGATTTTGGGCCTTTTTTATGGATAGGCTGTAGTAGCGAGCCTCTCCATGAGTCTGGTACGTCCCCCTGGAGCCAGCATTCAGAGTACAGGTAGGTCAAATTTTTGGACCAAAAGTCAATGTTTGCCTTGAATAAGTGACCAGGAAGGCCATTGGGCCCTGGAGCGGCATTTTGTCTGATGTTTTTTTATGATGTTAACGACAAGCGATTTTCCAGGTGGAGCCATCTTCTCAACAAGCAGATCTGAGTTGTCTCCAGCAGTAGATGCTTCATATTGCGTGTGGGCGGGACCAGCGTTAGTATAAAGTGCTCTTACATGCGCGACCCAGATGGAGGCTTCAAGGGAGTTTTCTTTGTGGTTTGGGCCACGGCCCAAGTTACATATAAACTTAAAAAACTCCTGTGACTGATATCCCTTTGAATTTTGGTTTCACCGTGCTCGCAGAAAGGCATAGTGACAATATTGTTTGGAATAAGACAACAATGATTACTTTTCTGTCCTGATGATGATGCCCATAATTAAATAAGGCATCGAAACGTCGTCGACTTGTAAAAAACCCCTTATGCAATATGATACTGAAATATTGTAAAAATGCAAAGTTGTGGTTATGAAAATTCACGTTTGTAAATACTGAATACAAGTTCACAGACTTATTGTAGCCTTGCCCTTTTGGCCATTGCTTTTGTTGTTTTGTCTTGTATGTTGTGTGTCACGGCTGTGCCCACTTGTTATTTCAGTGTCCTTATATTTTTGTTTTATTGACTTGAACGCTTAATTAAAATTTTTTGTCCGGCTGGACAATAGACATTACACTTATCAGGTGTTCTGATTAATTTTATGTAATTCATTCTGTCCACACGTAGGGACCATTGTTTTGTATAATATGTAAACTGCTCAAGGTCCCTGCGACATACCTTTAGGGTTCCCTTGTCTTTTGTAAAACATATCCACAATTTTGACAATACATATAAAAGTGGAAATATCACATGTATAGTGGTATGTCAAAATAAATTGTACAGATACAATGTTGTGCACTCAATCCTTCTCGTATTTTCACTGTAATTCAAAACAATATTTGTGCCCAAGGTGAAATTGAATATTGTATCAGTTAAGGTATACCAAGAGAATGAACTTAGCATGCATCAAGTACCAGGCACTCTCAGTTCACGTAGAAAACCATAGAAATTCAGCAGTTATGGTTAGAGTTATGTCAAGAAACTTTAACTCATTCCCTAAGGTAACTATAGCTAGCGCCCTCGCCATGCACAGATTTCTCATCAATTAATTTACAGCAAATGTTGCAGTGTATTATCAATGATGTCATAGAAGATGTTATGAATGATGTAATATGTGAGAAATTTGCAGTGCAAGGTGAGGGTGCGAGTTATAGTTACCTTAGGAGACAGGTTATAGTTTCTTGACATGACTCTACCTTTAACTGCTGAATTTCTTTGGTTTTGTGAGTGTAAAATCTGAACCTAATTAGAGCTTCCCTGTAACCTTTGTTTTTTAGGGAATTGCTAATACCATAGTTTATTTTATTTCCTAACTGTAATGTCATTGTAACCTTTGGCTTTTTCAGTGAGCTTCTTGGGATTTGTAAACTTTAAGCAATATTTAATTACCTTACGTTAAGCTTAATCTCTCCATGCACAGCTTTCTGCCATACGTGGCAGAGGGTTTGGCATCAGGGTCTGGCCCTGCAGCCAATCCCCCTTAGGCACCGAACTCCGCACTGTGCAAGGCCATAGGCCATGCCCTGCAACCAACACCCCACAAGGCACCCAACCCCATACACACCATTTGACCTGTGGCCAGGCCCTGTACAAGCTTCTCACAGGTACCTAATCCTGGGTGCACATGGCCTGTCGTCTGTGGCTAGGCCCTGTAATGGAACTAACACGTGCAGGCCCCCTCCTTGGGCCAATTATAGCCCTAGGGACCCAATACCCCAGGACCCACCCATTGGGAAGGGGAGCATACAGCTCCCATCCCCGGGCCAATTTTGGCCCAGGGATCCCATCCTCTGGCGACCAGCCATGTTTTAAATGGGAAAGAGCAAGAAGTCCCACTCCCAAGACCGATTTTGGCACCAAGGACCTCATCTCCCGGGTCCAGTGCTTAATTTGTGCCGGTGCTTCCCGGTGCTTTGCACCGGCACTTATATCTCAGGGCCGGGTCTACACTCTAGATGAACCCACCTGCAAATGAGCAATAATTGCGCATTCTTGGAGTAGGTCACTGTAGGCGCCACCGTTCCAGTCTCTCCCCATCCCTGTGAAGAGCTGATATCAAACATCAATGCATGCGTGCGGCGCGCCTGCATTGATGTTTGATTTCAGCTCATCACAGGGATGGGAAGAGACTGGAACGGTGGAGCGCGCCTAAAGTATTTCAAATCTGCTGGCCGCCTAATGTGGGTTACACACCTCATATTACAGCCAGAAACTGAAACTGAAACTTCCTGGGGCCTCGGCTGGGTCTTGACGTAGGTCACGTCACACCACATTATCAAAGGACAGAAGCAATCCGCGGGTCGTGGAGCAGGGCTCCTCTGCCGCTGATTAATTTAAGCAAAGAAGGCTCTCCCGAAGTCAAGGTAAGAAATTAATGCCTATGACCAGCATTATATTTGTCTATAATCCAAGCGCTGAAATGTACGATCCTGCTAAATAACGTTTTATAGTGTGGGGCCCTTGGCTGCAGCTCTTCCTGTACTGCTGCTGTCTTTTAACGTTTGCAGCAAAATCTTTTTTTAAGTTAAAAGCCAAGAGCAGTGGCGGAAGAACTGCAACCAAGGGCCCCACACGATAAAACATGATTTTGCATAATGAGCAATTTGAATGCTTTGTAGACAAATATGAACACTTTGAAATGACTGTGAGTAATCCCTGCCTCCCAATCCATTCTTATAACTTTGGGGGCCTGTAATACTATAAATGTTCGCACTTCTAAGAGTGTGATCGTTAGTAGCTGTGTTTCTACTGGGAGGGAGGGTCACTGTGTGATGCAAGCTGCACTGGTCTCCCAACGGGAGCCCCAGCACTTATTTTTTTACAAATTAAGCACTGCCCGGGTCCCTGCCATAAAAATTAGGGGGGGACATGTGGCCCCCTCCCCAGGACAATTTGGCCGTGGCTACCCAATTCCCTGGGACTTTGTATGTTTTTAAAATGGGAGGGGAGCATATTACTGAAAGGGGAAGCCCCAATGCCCTCGCAGGCTCCCTTACTCTGGCAGGAGATAGCATTGCTTCGCACACATGGAACCACAAAAAATGCTTCTTCCTGCATGCAGGAGCACTTTTTACAAACTAGTTTCCCTGTACCCCTCACAGTGGGCAGGGAAACAGATGAAAAGCCTTCTCCCAGCTGCTGGGAGCATTTGTAATGTTCCCACCCACCGGGAGCAGACTTACTGTTTTCTCTTGCTTGCAGGAGCTTTAAAATAGCTCCTGCCAAGCGAAAGCAAACAGACTAAGTCCCATTGGTAGGCACCCCAGGACATAGCAGTAGCCCGGCCCTGAGGAATGGGGTCCCCAGGGCCATTAACGGTTCCAGGTGGGGGGGTCATGCATTCCCCCTTTGGATTACACAGCCAGTCCCCAGGGGATGGATTCCCATGGGCCAAAATTGGTCTGTGGAGGGGGGCTGTGTGCTCCCCTTCTCCCTTAAGATAAGAGAACTCCACTAGAACTTTGACATCCCAGAGGGCAAAAAAAACAATTGCAGCAAACCGTTTCGTTTGTTTTTTTCAATTTTGCTGATGATTCATGGATCTTCTGCGATTTCGCTGTAAAATTGCAAAAACATTATATTTTTGGCCCCTGGCGGGAATCCTGAGGCTCCCCACCGCCAGGCCTAGGGGGTCATGGTATTCCTGTTCCTTTCTCTTTTGTTATGAAGATTTTTCTTAGACTGAAGTCATGTTCAAAATTCCTAAGGGAAATTGCATGGGGAAAACGTGTTTTGTGACCCTCCCCTTTTTCTCAGGCCCTGCTTGACAAATCACCCCAACACTTTCCAAACAGCAGCTGAAGTGAGTGGCAAGTTCGTTTTTATAAACTTTGTGAAGATGTGCCAAACTGGGCTAAAGTTCATAGCAAAATATAAATGCTTTTCCTTAGGTAAGTTGGTCTTAGTTATAACTACTGGCGAACGATACCTATATCTATATTTATATATCTATATTTACATATATTTAAAGAATTTCCCCTAAACATTCCAAAATAGTGCTATGTTTTGACTAGATTAAGCATGGAAAGTTTCTGGGTGATCTGTCGAGTGGGGTCCGAGAAAAACACATTTTCCTCATTGAATTTTCCATAGAAACTTTAGACACCGCTATAAACTGCTGCACCAACTTTGAAAGAAAACTAGATCTTGTTCCAGAAAGAGTGCTTTTGTGTTTTGGTGTAAATCCATTCCGTAGTTTTGGATTAATTACTGTTCAAAGATATTGTATGTATTTCACACTGTGGAGGATCAGGGGAACTGACAGATCATAAAGTGAGATCTGGTTGGCTGCAATCGCCTCAACCAGGAAATTGTGGCTGCCATCTTAGTACTCAGGACTCAGTACCAAGTCCTAAATAATAAATTAAAAAAAGTGTCAAGGGGGCAAGGTAAGGATTCTCTGACCGTTTGCATCATCATCAATATACTTTATTCGGTGTTTCCAACCATAAAAGTACATGGACAAATACAATACAGGTAAGTCGCATAAAAGAGCTTAACACAGAAGCTCAACATCAAACAATGAGCCATACCATTAGAATATACTTTTAGACAAGTGAAACATAGGCTACTATGGTGGGACCATCAGGGGCCTCGTCGACATATAATTCATATTTTGGCTAAAAGGATATTAGTAAAAACAGGTACCAGCATACTTTGTGCGAAGCAGTCTTGCAGCAACCTGAAGCAGTCTACAGCCAAGTTTCTTACACAGTGGTATAATCCACGCTTTTCAGGGGCGTGCATAGGGGGGCAAAAGAAAGTAAAGTGAACCAATGATTCCCCTGCCTACTGGCAAGCTGGACAAATGGAACTTGTGAAGGTTTGGCCATTCCACTTCGCTAAAAGGACAATAAAGGTAGGGTACCATACGAAATTTCAAGTATATTTGTTTTGCATCTGATGAGTTAATGTAATCTAGAAAGGGCTCAAATACAGGGTCAGGCTTAAAATCTAAGAAGAAAGAAGTAAGGGATCCTTCAGACACGTTATTCATTTCGCCAGCATATGTATACACCCAGAATGCATCTTTGGGTGGTTCATAGATGCAAGAGAGGGCCAGAAGTCCCCTAGCCGAAGATGGAATAGAAGCTTTTTAACATAGACTAGCCAATAAATTTTACCAAAGGTATCCAAGGAGACTGCGTCTTCCAGAGGTCCAAGATACTCCACCAAATGTAGGGAATATTTCAACCTTCTCTAGTATAGTAGCAGTCTAGGTTGGGCCTTACGTATCATTGAGTCAATGTCCATATCCCGTCTTAAAGGTGTTAGCAGGGTATTTTTTGGGAGATTGGTTAGGGATCTCAGGAAGGTTTTCGCAGCCACCCCAAAAGCACTGCCCTCAGACTTGGCCCCTACAAAGGAATGATGGATTTAACCCAGATCTCTTGACTGGGGGTGAATGTTTTGATTTGTTCTGCATTCCGTCCATCAATTCTGTGTCTTTTGCTTTCTCGCCCTAAGTGTGCCATGTATGCCCAGATGTGGGTCCTGAGCTCATTGTGCCACTGGAATCAAGCTAACCTGGCTGAAGAGGGGTAAAACCCAGAAACCGGTCCTGGATGCTTGTTTCCGGTCCAGGGAGGACCTGGCTCGGCAGTTTAAGCAGGACTGTTCCTATGAGGCACAGGGTAAAGACTGATTTGCATATGGCCATGTCTAAACTGGGGTGGCATGGTGAGCAAAAGAATTATGGATTTAACCCAGATCAGTTGACGGGGGGTGAGTGTTTTGATTTGTTCTGCCTTCCGTCCATCAATTGTGTGTCTTTTGCTATAGAACTTAAGCTCAGGTGAAATGCCTGTTACTGGAATCTTAGTATAGCAGCAGAGTGGTTAGTAAAGTTCAAGCTGATCTTCTGGACCTGGGGCAGCCATGACATATATTTACTTATTGTGATGCCTAGATAATCAACTCACTGACCCTATTTAATGAGCTACCCCCCAGCATTATTGAACCCCAGAAAGACTTGCGGGGTCTAATAGCCATAAATTTTGTTTTTGAGTGATAGATTATTAGTCCCCGGTCAACACAAAATGGTTCAAACGTGTTCACCAAACATTCAAGGCCCCTGGGGGTCTTCAAGATCAAAATGGTGCCGTTGGAGAATAGTAAAAGGGGATTGCACCCACCCAAATGAGGGGCATCGTTTAAGTCATCCTTCACGTAAGATACCACACCATTAATATATAGGGAGAAGAGGGTGGGGGCAAGGATGACCCTTACCAAACCCCTTTCTAGTTGTCAATCCATCCGGTCAACTCCCCGACCCCATCTCGCTTGGGCATTCGTATCCTAGTAGAGGTAAACCAAAACGTCTAGAAGATTGATCTGGACCCACTTTTCCTTAGGCCCTCTCACAATTTTGCCTCAGGAACAAAATTGAATCCAGACTTTAGATCTACAGAGACCAGGCATAGGTGTGCTTTCTGAACACCTACTGTTTTCTAATAGATTAAATTAAAAAAACTGAAGACCTGGTAAATTTTGCTCATTCCTTGTCTAAATGCTGCCTGCACAGGGCAGAGGATCTGATGGTCATTAATCCAGGATTCAAAATTCCTCAGAATTTGCAATTCAAAGACCTTTTGGGCTATATCTATAAGGTTAATCAGCTTGTAGTTTAAGGGAGAATCCTGCCAGTCCTTTTTAAAAATGGACATAATTTCCACAGCCTTCCAACTAGTGGGAATATTTGTCCCCTCAATTATGAAGTTTATTAGTTTGTTATAGTATCGAGCCAAGCCCTTAATTTCGGTGAGAAAAAGTTCACCATGGATGCCATCAGGCCCAGCAGCCTTGCCCACTGCAATAGCTTTTATCGCACAACTGATTCCTTCAACTCTATCATAGTTGACACAGTGTGGGAGGGACTTGTCCTATTCAACTGTACAGTACCAGTAGTAGAAGATCCCTCTGGTAGCCGATAAAGGTCCAAAAAGTGAGAGGGCCGCACCTCAGGTGTAATAGATCCTCTGGTCCCACTGGCTATCAAAATATCTTTGATCACAGCTGCTTCACAGATATTTTTCCATAGGTCAGACTCCCAGTCCTAGTGTGCAATGGTTTGGTACAGTTTATACTCATTTCTTTTAGTTCATATCAGTGAGGTATCACTAATAATTAGGGCCTGGCGAAGCTTGCTATTTTTGTCATTACAGACCCATAGCCGCTTAATCGCGGCAGCCATTCCGCCGCGGTGAGATGGTTTAGTGCAGTGGGCGGGGCTCGGTCGGCCAACGGACGTGGGCAGCACTGCGAAGGTAGTGTGCGCGACGGCCGTTGGCTGACGCCAGCAGCGAAGGGGTTATGTACAAGGTTCGCTTGGTTTGGAGGTATCCTAGAAGCCTTATTATAGCACGTGAAACACTTCCCCAGCGATTCAAACAAATTCTCATTGATCTTGGCAATTTTGGTATCCCAAAGCTGGCCCTTAATCTGAGATAGGTGTCTAAATCTAGGGTGGCAGCTTTCAGTACCAAGTTCATATGGTCTCTAATGGGCCTTTTCTGGACTACTTGATCCCACTTAACCCTGCACCTGTCATTAGAGAGCACCAGATATAAACTAACGGATGTATGAACATTGGGCAGATGGTGGAGCAGGCCTTTTATGGAGCAATGGAAGACATCGCCATCGCTATCATCCCTCTTCAGTATCTTAAAATCAACCAGGTTGCTCCATAGCGGAAGAGGAATTATAACATAATAGATTCTACTTGGGCAACCAGGGTGAATAAAGGTGTGGACAGCTTGACGATCTGAGATGTGCACCCATTACATTCCCTCAAGCCACATAACAGGATGAAGGAGAGAAGCTGTTATGCAGCACCAGTCTGACGCTTCACTAGTGGAGCGTTAAGTGTGGGAATCTCGCAATCCTCATCGTCTTCATTGGCAGGGAAAGAAGGGTTCATATGTGGTATTGAAATTGCACACAATAATAGTAGTGTCATGGGAAACGTAGGTCGTCCCATGTGAACTAAATCCCATTTGTTTTTTCAGTGAATTTCTAAGGTTTTTTAAAATTCTATTTACTAACTATAAGATCCCAGTAAATCTTGTTTTGTTTAGTGAATTTTCGCTTTTTATAATTGTATTTCTTATCTATAACCTGTAAACTTTGAAAGTTTGTTGGTGAGTGGCTGTATACCTCAGTGAGTGGGTACATGAGAGGCTGTATGGGTCTATGAGTGGGCATGTGAGTGGCTGTATGGGTCTGTGAGTAGATATGTGAGTGGCTGTATGGTTCTTGAGTAGATGTGTGAGTGCCAGTGTAGGTCTGTGAGTGAGTGTGTGAGTTCCTTTGTGAGCTGGTGTCTGGGTTTATGAGAGGCACTATGGGCTTTTGAGTGGATGTGTGAGTGACATTGTCAGTCTGTGATTGAGTGTGTGAGTAGCTGTTTGTGTCTGTTAGTGGGTATGTGAGTGGTGCTATGGAGCTTCAAGTAGGTGTGTAAGTGCCTGTGAGTAGGTGTACAAGTTCCTGTGTGGGTCTGTGAGTATATGTGTGAGTGTCTGTGTGTCTCTGTGGGATAAACTGGGTGTCTGTTGCAGTAACCCCCTACTTTTTTACCTGGATTCTGATGCAGATTTGACTGAGGTGTATTGCATCCCTGCCAACCAGGTTCCCAGGACCAGTATTCTTTCCTTAAAAATGCACCTCAATTGGCACAACTTAAGTCAACCTTGTAACCTAGTGAATAGGATCCTTGGTATCAAGGGCAGGGGTAATGAACAGGTCACACTGGGGCTGCTGCGTGAATTGTGCCTCCTCAGAGACCTCTCACCAAGACCATGCAAACTGCCATTGCAGGCTACTTGTCTTGGTGCATGGAAGCCCAATATTCGACATGGCACACAGCTCTGTGTGCCATCCCCTCCTAGACAGCATGAAATATAGCTAAGTCACACCTACTGTAGGCCTTACAGCCTTAAGGCAGGGTACACTATATCCTGTGTGTGGACATACCTGTATGAGCAGATATGGCCCTGCAATATCTGAGCCATTCTCGGATATTGAAAGTGCAAAGGGAAGCCATAAAGAGTACAATGGCTGGATATTTGTCATTAAGAGGTTCCTAACTCCCTGATGGTTCACTGCACTCTAAAATGTTTGGCACCAAACATCTTGCTTTAATAAATCATCTCTGATGCCAGTGTGGGATTTATTCATAAATGCACACAGGAGACCCTTTCAGGGTCCCCTGAATACCTACCAAGCACTGGTGTGGTCTCTAACTTGTCATAACCAGCCTGCCTCTACCAGATATATTTCTGACCTCACAGGGTGAGCACCTACACTCTCAGAGAAAAGAAACAAAGCCTGCTCTGGGCGGATGTGCTTCACACATCCTCCAGGCTGGAATGGCGTCCCAGAGAGGGAAGCTTCAAAGGCGTTACTGCCTTCAAAGTTCAGCCCAGGCTTCCCCAGATAGTGGGTGTTGCAAACCCCCCTGTTCTGCCCCACATTTGGCAGTAAGACGGGGAGAAATTGTTTAGATGAGGAGAAGTGTCCACATTCAGCCAGCACCTCCCCTAAAGTGTGACAATCGATGTGAAGCCCTCATCTGAAAATCTACCATCTTGAGATAGGGAAACAACAACCTATCAGGGCTAGGCAGTGCCACTTCCCACAGTAAGTGGCCACTTATAGGGTGTAGATACTCTAACGGTAGGTAGCCCATTGGCTACTACCTGTCACTCCCTTTAACTACCCCATAGTCTAATATTTAGGTAGCATCCCTAGACCAGGAAACTTAGAGTCCATGGACAAGTAGAAGACCAGGACAAAGAAGACCTGCTGCCCTAGAACTGTAGCCCTGCTGCAGAAGTAATTGGTGCCAAACCCTGCCTGCTGCTTCTAGGACTCGACAATCATGATGTGCCGTGTTGTCCTCAACCTATGAAGGCTCCAAGGACCTTGAAGTTCCTCCATCCTTCAAAAAATCACAAGAACTCCCCTTCAGGTAGGCATAAATCCCTTTGAATCCAATGTGTTGATATGCTGCTCCCCGACAACTTCAACACAGCATCTGCACCAAGAGAGCTTTGGAGGGTCAGATCTGTCTCTTCACCAAGTTTGGAGACACCAAGACCTACCGAGGCCACACTGGACCAATACCTGGGGTATTGGACGCCCTATAGCAAGCAGCCAGATGAAGAGTCCATTCCAGACTCCAATTATCCCAGAAAAATGCACCCATTGATGGATATTGAGACCCCTGGAAGCCACATCCTGAGTGGCCCGAATGTCCTGAAATCACCTCTTCAAGTTGTCTGCCCCTGACCATGAGGACTTCTTGATGCATTATGTCTGGCTGACCTATTTGCTCCGCACCCAGCCCCACCGGCCCCAGTAATGACAAACAAGCTGTGCTCCCATGGGGACCCCAGGACCAGAGCTATGTCATTAAGGTGATCCTACCCTGACCCTTTTCTTTTTTTTAATTCTTTTTTGGGACTCGATATTCAAGATGGCTGGCAACACTTCCTAGTTGATGTGTTGGCAGCCAATCAGATACCAGCACAAGACCTGTCGGATCCTGGGAGGATCCACGTCCCTAAATATCCAAATTTGGATTTTCTTTTTTATCTCAAAAACTACTGAACAGATTTTCACCAATTCACAAAAAGGCAGCTTTCTGGAACAAGAGCTACCTTTCTGCCAAATGTGATGTAATTCTGTTCAGTGGTTCAGGCTGTAGCCGTGTCTAAACTTCCTGTGGGAATTAACATGCAAAATGCAAATTTTTTCACCACTCCGTTCTCAACCCCCACTTGATGAATAGTCTTGAAACTTTTCAAGTACAACTATAATGAATGCCACATTGGCTTTGGAAAGTTGTGTGAAGATTCGTCAAACGGCGCCAAGGATTATAGACAAGTCTAAAAACGCTTTGTCTATTTTGTCTATGGAAACTACGTCCTATCTATAACTATATATATATATATATATATATATATATATATATATATATATATATATATATATATATATATATATATATATATATATATATATATATATATATATATATATATTACCTACTGGCGGTCGCCAGTAGGTAGTTATAGTTAGGATTTTTTTCCATAGGGAATCCGCAACATTCTATTGGGAATAACTTTGGTGCCGGTTGAGGAATATTTCCTGAAATTTGCCTCGCTGTGCTCCGCTCACTTCCCTGAAAGTTTGGGGGGGATTCGTCAAGCAGAGGCCGAGATAAAAGGGGGGTCCCAAAACGTGTTTTCCCCATGTTAATTTCCATAGGGCGGTTGGACTCACTTTTAGCCCGAACGGCTGAATGGATTTCCTCCAAACTTCGCAAAATTGTAGGGACTGGTAGCCCGATGTGCCTTTGCTATGTCTCAAGATATGTGCTCCAGTGGATTTTGAGTAATTTAGGTAAAAAAATATATATATCTATAAGCGCACCCCGGTACTCGCACCAGGGCGCGCTCCAGCGCGCTACGCGAGTTCGCGAGCGGAAAGCTGATTGGCTCTCGGGTGTCTGTCAACATTCCAAACAGTCCAGAGCGGCCGCCATCTTGTGTCTCGGTAGGATCGAGACACAAGAGGTGGCAAAAACAAAGGGGGAAATGACCAAAAGGGGGCAGGGTAGACCCCCCCTGACCCCCTAGGTTTGATGTGGGGGCCATAAAAGGGGAGCGCACCGGGGACCGTACCATGGGGAAAAAAGAATGACAGAGTTTTTTAAAAATGTAGCATTTTTTTAATAAATTGGAGGTAGTTCTAAAAAGAACTTTTTTTTATTCTTTTTCGTTGTTTTATATTTTTTTATTGTTTTTTGGAACATTGTTTACTTTTTTTGGCTTTCAATAACAATTTTATATTTTTTTTGTAATTTTTATGGGGACAAACAAAAAACAGGGAATTGTAAACGGCTCAACTGGAGCAAAAAAAAACAGGAAAAAATTAAGGTCTGTTTTTGCACTTGTGGTTGTCTCCAGCACGGTTAATCAATTTAATACTCTGCTCTCCATAGCAAATTGTCCTTCCACAAAATTTGCAAACGATTTTGAAATCTCCAAACTGGGTTTGGATGTTTGGGACCATCTCACTTGTCTCTGGACCCGATGGAGTGGGTTGCTTACTTTGGGAGGTGGTGGGAGAAGATTGGGGAGGGTTTCTGGTCAGTTCTCTGACCTCTGCCGCAGCATAGTTGTTTGGGTGCCGGCGTTGCATGTGGCGAATCATGGTGTTGTTGCCAAAAGAATACTTTTTGGCAGGGTTCCCCCTGGAAAGTACAGTGCCACAGATCATACAAGTAACCTTTGGTGCATTAACTTTCTTGAGGCCCCTTGGGATTTTAAAAAACTCCCAGACAATGTGCTCCTTTGGCTTATATGTGGTAGTATCTTCAGGCAGGTACCGCCTCTCCTCCTCCTCCTCCTCCTCCTCCTCTTCTTCTTCTCCACCACTGTGGTGTTGTGGTGGTCCATGTGGTGGTGGTGGTGGTGGTGGTTGAGATGCTCCTGCTGCTGCTGCAAATGTTGAAAATGTTGAAAATGTTAGTTTCTATTTTTGAATATGTGTTTCAAGGGTTACATTACACTGAAAGGAGGTCTGTCACTCTGTCACAAGGATGGTGTCATCAGTGATGTCATGAGTGATGTCACTGACCATGTCATCAGTGATGTAATATGTGACGTCATCAGCAGTGCATTGCAGGCGCGCAAGTTATAGTGAGTCCAACTAACTATAACGTGGGATTTTCAATGGTTTTATGTCAGTAAAATTTCCAGCTAACTATAACTGGTGTGAAACCTATGGTTTTTTCAGTGAAGATATATATATATATATATATATATATTTCTTCGAGTCCTCTCGTCTCCTTGTTCCCTCCTGGCGGAAGTCACGTCACAACCACAGGTAAGCTTCTTTTATCAAAAATGTATTTCATACACACCATGTGCAAAATCATGTGCAAAATTGGGACGGCGTACACGTTTTGACTACTACTAGCCTTCCACTGGACCATAAAGTCCCTGCTGTCTAGACCATCTTTTAAAGTGTTTAGTGACAGTACCCTTTTCCATTTCCACTGCTTCTCTAGACTGTCAACCTTGTTCACAGATTATGGCCAAAAGCGGTCGCCAATTTTCTTAAGCAAAAAACTCAAACATCACAGTAAAGTACATATGAAATTAAATTAAATGCGTGCAACATGCAATTGTCTCTGATTTAGTTTGTTTCTATCACAGTAAAGTACTTGTAATTTCCAAAAAAACAAAAATCAAAGACCTTTTTCCTCCTTTTCTCCTCCAAAAATGAATTTGTCCATTGTCTTAGTATATCATAAATCATGGTTTTCATCAGCTAACGGCTATTTACATTATATACAGTTTTATAGTTCAATTGACTTGTTTCTCGATAGATGTCCTTTTAAATCATATGATCTGTTCTCATTATCGTTATACCATTTCTTTATATATGTAAAGTACTCTTGTCAGTATTTGAAACAGTATGATACAATAATCTCTTCTCAAGGACAACTCGATTTATATGCCTGTATGTTCAAAATATGTAGATTCATAGTCGTTGTTCCCATACCATGATGATAATCCCAGTTCTCAAGATCAACTAATTTTACAATACAAGAAGCCAATTGATATTAGAGTTCAAAGCTTTGCCTAAGTTCATTTCTTACTTTCTTTTTCCTTTAGTCTTATTTACAGATGTACAAATAATTCAGCATCTTGGTTATGTCCGTACGGGTACTCTGTCCCCATCCCCAGAATCATTCTGGACTCAAGTTTCCGAAGTTGCAATGTGCGATCACCCCCTCTCTGTGATGGTTTGCTGATCTTTATCCCAGAATTTTTCAGAAGACTGCAATTGCTTTGATGGAATTCATCGAAGTGTTTGGCCATGGGATAATTGGGGTGCTTGTTCTTTATTGCACGGAGTTGTTGCAGTATTCTCAACTTCAATTTATTAATCGTGCTCCCTATATAGGACTTCCCACAGGGGCACAGTAGGCTGTAGACTACATATTTCGATTTGCACATAATATGGTCCACAATTTTTTCAGCCCTCCCATTCTGTAATTTGTATTCTGTGATGTTAAGACCATGTTCACAGGCTTTGCATTTGGAGCATTTCCAAAATCCAGGTGTAGTTAGCCATGAGGTCTTCCTTGGTTGTTTGATTTCTAGATGACTCTGAGTGAGGATGTCTCGTAAAGAGGACTTTTTTTCTGTAGGTAATACTCAGATACGATGTTAAGTTATCTTTCAAAGTTTCATCTAGTAGTAGGATCTTCCAGTTCCTTTTTAGTGCCCTTTTAAGATCTTCACTTTGGTTGTTGAAATCCATGATTAAACGTTTTATGCCCTTTGTCTCACCCGTTTCATCTTTCCTTCCGTCTGCTTTTGTCAGTTGCTGCGACCAGGAGATCTGTTCTCTCTTTTAGATTAATTCTGAATATTGCTGTTTCAATCACTTCTGTCGGATAACCCTTTCCAGGATTCGATCACTCATTTTCTCAATTTCCTGCTCCAGGTCCGCCATTTCAGAACAATTTCTTTTTGCTCTTAACGTTTGGCCATAAGGTATACTCCACTTTAGTTTTGCTGGATGTCCACTATTGGCATGAAGGATGCTATTGCATGATGTCGGTTTTCTATGTATTTTAGTACATAGTCTGTTGCTCTGGATGAAAACTTCTACATCCAAAAAGATGAGGCTAGTTTCACTTATGGCTGATGTGAAGTGGAGGTTGTAGTTGTTATTCTCCAGTGAGTCAATGAAGGCTTGAAGATCTTCTTTGCTTCCATCCCATATGACAAACAGGTCGTTGATGAAACGACACCAGGTTTTAATTTTTAAATGTTTTTTCTTTTCTTGCTCCACGACCTCATTCTCCCAGATGGCCATCAGAAGATTTGCATACATCAGGGCAAAAGATGTCCCCATTGCCGTACCCTGTTTCTGCAGGTACAGGCTGCCCAGGAAGAGAAAAGCATTGTGCGTCAGGCAGTAAGTTAACATGTCAATCAACATGGCAGAATGTTCTAGATGACTGATTGATCAATTCTCCAGGCATTTTTTGAATGCTCTTATTCCGTCCTCATGACGTATTGAAGTGTAAAGAGATGATATGTCTATCGTCATCAGATATCCTACTTTCCATTCAATTTCCGACAATTTGTTTAGAAAGTCCATGGTATCCCTTAGATACGAAGGTAGTGATATTATGTAGTTCATCAAGAATATGTCAATGAATCTTGAGGTTGTTTCTAATAATGAACCTATGGAACTCACTATCGGTCTGCCAGGCGGTCTTTCCATTGCTTTATGTACTTTTGGCAGAAAATAGATAGTGGCTGTGATAGGGTTGTCCGTTTTTAAATCTGAATATTCATCAAAATCAATAAAGCCTTTGTCTTTCCAACCCAGTAGTAGAGTATGATATTCTTCTGTCCACTCTTCCATTGGGTTGTTCTTTAGTTGTTCATAATGATCTTGATTATCCAATTGCCGTTTAGCCTCAATGATGTAATCCGTGACATTCTGCACCACAATATTGCCCCCCTTATCCGAGGATTTTATTATTATGGTGGAGTCATTCTTGAGTTCTGATATCGCCTGATATTCTTTTGGCAAGAGATTGCGTGATTTTTTATTATTCCAAACCTCATTATTCCACACGTCATTCTTGTCGTTGATGGGTTTTCCTGATATTCTCTCGATTTCTTCCACCATTATCTCATGGAATAGGTCAACTTTATTCCCAGGTGGTAGTTGCGGACAAAACCGTGATTGTTTTCCTAATCCACTTTCGCCTCCTTTGTTCGTGGGCAATCCAGATTTGTTGCAAAAGTCAATGTCAGATGTAAATGAATTTTGACTTTCCTCTATAGTGTATTCTCTTGAATTGATGTCAATTCCCTCATTGCTGGTAGATCTTTTTGAGCAATGGAGGACAAATTGCTATCTTCCGCTTGGTGATCATACTTTCGAGGTTTTCTCTCCAAAAAATATATCTTCAACTTGACTTTTCGACAACATTTGCACAGATCGATACGTGCGTTCGGGACATCCATGTTTTTGTTTGGGCAGTAAGATAATACCCTATTAAGTAGTTTTAGTTGTGTCTCAGATAGTTTTTTGTTCGATAAATTGATAACCAGATTATCCGTGCTTTTTGTCCTTTTTTTAGGATTACTTTTGCTTTCCTTTCCCTCTCTTTGGCTTTACTCCTCCTTCTGCCCCTTCTGGTTGTGGTTTTAATTGTGGTTTTGACTGTCCTCTCCCCCACGTGTTTACTCTGCCTATCCCTCTTTGTCGCATTATCATCTGGGCTAGCTGCATCTCCCCGTGAAAATCCAGTGGGGTTATTGTTGCATTTTCATCAGTTGAGCTGATCTCTGAGCTATCAACTGTATCCGTGTGTTCTATGCCTGCACATTTATCCATCACGAGTTGACTCCGTAATGTGTTGTATTTACGAGCGAATGTGTAGATACGGCCATTGGCGAAGTCCAGCCTATCTCTTGTAAATGTATTTGCTTTACGCTTTTCCACTTCTGTTTCATGTTTGGATAATTTTTTCTCCATGTTTTCAATTAGTTCTTTGCTTTCTTCTGATGTAGGAATGTTGGCCAATTCTTGCTCTAATGCTTAAATTATGCGTGTAATGTTCTCTAATTTTCTTTCAGCATGTATGATTAGTGTTCTCATGAGTTTGAAGGAACATTCATTGGTATCAGTTTGCCACAATTTGATCAAACCTGGGTCCAATATATATATGTATATATATATATATATAGTCACTGAATATCCACAGGTTTCAGGGACGTATAGTTGGATAATTCACTCATACAAAACCAGAGAAATTAGTTGGGCTAAGTATAACTCGCGACCCCGCAATTGCATCACATATTAGATCACTCTTGACATGGTCAGTGATATCACTGATGACATCACTGATGACATCACAATGATTCAAGAAAAATGCACCCATGATAGATATCGAGACCCCTGAGAGCCACATCCTGAGTGGGCCAGATGTCATGAAATCACCTCTTTAAGTTGCCTGCTCCTGACCATGAGGACTTCTTGATGCATTATGCTTGGCTGTCTATCTGCTCTGCACCCGGCCCCATCAGCCCCAGTAACAACAAACAAAACTGGGCTCCCACAGGGACCCCAGGGCCAGAGCTATGGGATAAAGGTGTTCCTACCCTACCGCTTTTCTGCTTTTTAATTATTTTTTGGGACTCGAGTCCTAAGATGGCTGCCACCACTTCCTAGTTGTTGTGTGGGCAGCCAATCAGATACCAGCACAAGGCCTGTCAGATCCTAAGAGGATCCTCGTCCCTAAAATTTAAATTTGGATTTTCTTTTTTATCTTAAAAACTACTGAACATATTTTCACCAATTCACAAGAATGCAGCTTTCTGGAACAAGAGCTAACTTTCTGCCAAAATGTTGTGTGATTCCGTTCAGTGGTTCAGGCTGTAGTCGTGTCTAAACTTCCTGTAGGAATTAACATGCAAAATGCGAATTTTTTCACCCCCTCCTCTCTGAACCCCCACTTGACGGATCGCCTTGAAACTTTTCAAGCACAACTATAATGACCGCCACACTTGTTTTGGAAAGTTGTGTGAAGATTTGTCAAATGGCCATTTGACCATGCAATGAATGATGTAATATGTGACATCATCAGCATTGCATTCCGGGTGCGCAAGTTATAGTTAGCAGAACTAACTATTACAGAGGAATTTCTATGGTTTTGTACGAATGAAATGTCCAGCTAACTATAACACCCCTGAAACCTATAGTTTTTTCTTTGAATTCCTACGTTTTTTTAAATGCCAGTTTTATAACTATAACATTCCTGAAAACTATGTTTTTTTCAGTGAATTTCAAAACTTCTTGAAATGCTAATTTCTAACTATAATGTCTCTAAAAGCTATGGTTTTTCAGTGAATTTCAAAGGTTTTTTTAATACTACATTTTTATGTGTCATAGTATTTATACTTATTTTTTGTACTGATTTTCTACAGTTTTTCAACTGTCTATTCATAAATATTTTATTCATTAAATAACATTATATATTTTTTCTGAAAATTGCAAAAAAGATTTTTTTTTAAAAATTCAAACAAATATTGTTTAATTTTAGTATTTTATTTTTTTATTTTAATATAATTATATTATTTTATTTTTTTTATAAAAAAAGTTCGGAGTCACGCACCCAAAGCGTACACATCACAGTGGGTGCGAGGATTCTAGCCGCCATTTTAGAAAAGTCATGAAGGATCCGCGTACGGTGTGCGACATTGCGCGTTTTTCAGATACGTCATTTACATTTAATATTACGTGATGTGTGCGATTGGTATGCGACCAGTCCGCGACTCCGGCTCCCACGCATTTGCGACAAATGTGCATTACGGTACACGATGCTTGCGCGGTGGCAGGTCATGCGTGACGTCATACACGTGCTGGGGCGCGCTGGGTGCGCAACACCCGCAAAAAAAAAATATGTTCGAAAATGATATGTATGTGTCTTTCATTTACATATTAGGGCAAGAGATTATCTAAGATATTAATAAAAAGAATATATTTGTATTAATAATAAATGTATATTATTTTTAAATATATTTTCGCGAAGTCACGTCAGGTGTGTGCTTCGTGAGCGCTGAGTGCGCGCAATCCATGTGACCTAAAAAAAAAAGATTTAATTGGTTCATAACATGTCCCACTGTAACTATTGAAGGACCCTACCCATTTTAAGCATTCTTGTTGAAGCATCTTTAGAGAGACATGTCTTTTCCTACAAGAACCTTTTTTGCTTGTTTTTTTGGGTGTTTTTCAAAAAATATCAAACAAAATGGCATCTGGACAGCAGCAGCAGCAGGAGGAAGTATCTTCTGAAGAAGAATTCTTGCAGGAGGCACCACGTCCACAGAGGCCGGAATCTGTCATGTTGAAATTCTTCACTTTTCCACCTGGAGAGAAGAAAGTAAATGCGAGAAAGGTGACGTGCAAACTTTATGACTGAGTCCTGTCAAGAGGCAGTGAAAAAAAAATACTCTTGTGGCACTGCTTCTATGTACATGCATCTCCGGACCACACTTTCTCTCAATCTTGCTTGGGAGGAAATGAGGCAAGCTGCTTTGAACCCCTCACCTGCTGTGGCAAGTATGTCTGGAGCCTCCTCAGGAACACCGGCAATGGTCATTAGGCAGAATTCGCCTTTCTCGAGCAACACTGCGCGAAGTGTAAGAATCGTATATGCTTCGGTGAGAAGTCGGTTGATGCAGTTTGTGCTGCGCAACGCAACCATCATTGTTAATTATTTTTGTTGTTGTTTTTGGAATGATAAGTAATTCCAAAAGTTTCCTGTTTTATTCATTCTTTTTTTGTTTATTTTTTGAAAAAACACCCAAAAAAATACAGAAATGTAAAAAAAAAATACAAAAGAAAAAAGTTCTTATCAGAACTACCTTATCTGGTTAAAGAAAGAACTATAATTGCAAGGTAATGTGTGAAAGTTTGGTTGAATATATGTATACAGCATGATTGACTGAAAGAAAGCATTAGTAGGTTATGGTGCATTTATAGGTGAAGATTTATGAGGAAGTACTGCAGCATGACACTGCAAGCTCTTCAGCTGCACTGCACTGTGGCACTTCGGAAGCACAGGGATGTGGCATATGTACATGAATATGTTGCAACTCTGCAACAAACTGCAGCCATGCGGTGACACTGGTACCCTTGCACAATGGTGCAAGGATGTCTGTGTCATGCAGAGAAGGTTTTGTGCAGGAAGGGACACCTTCCTTCACAAAAACAATCAGTAAAGGCATTTTCCTCTTTCAATGTATGCTCTGGAATGCAGCATACATTGGAAGAGGAGAAAATGAGGAGAAATGAAAACAATTGTCCTGGTTGAGCCTTGCTACACCAACTCTAGGATGGCGCAGCATTCACACACATCTCCAGATTTATGATTTCTCATAAATCTGGAGATGTGTCTTGTTCTATGGGTGTTGCGTGGGAACACCCACAGCAACACCTATGAAACGCCCCTTCAACGCAAAGTTCTGTGTATGAAGGGGTCGTATTTACAAGGAGAGGAAAAACCATGCACGTTGGCTTTCCCTCTCCTTGTAAATATGAAGGAGTGCCTGGCACCATCAGTACATTACAACAAGTGATGTACTGGTGGAGCAGGGTGCTTGTAAATAAGCCCCAAAAGTGCTTAGGTATTGGCAGACTGATACAATAAGAACATAGTGCTGGATGGGTGATTGAAGAATTGCATGAGACTGACAGGAAGTATCCTACGCTGCATGGGTACTACTTCAGTATTTAATGGAGTGGACCAATAGTATGTATCTGCTTAGAGATTTGTAGGGATTATACGCAGAATATTGTATGTGTAGTTGTGTTGGTGCCTAGGTCATTTTATAAGAATACCACTAGTAACTGGAATGATGACAGTTCTGCAGGCAGAGTGAGCACTTAATTATACGTGCTTACGTATTGGTGGAGAGATAGGATAAGTAGATAGTGGTAGATACGTGATTAAAGAAGTGAATTGGACAGACTGGACAATTCCTACACCTCATGAGTACTACCTGAGTGTTTAGAAGAGTGGATCAATCGTATGTAGCTAGTTAGAGGTCTGCGTGGATAGTGCACAAAATATTATAGCTGTACTTGTGTTAGTAGCTAGGCCATTCCATAAGTTCATGACTAGTAACTAGAATAATTACAGTATTACAAACAGAGTGTATAATGAATTTATAAGTGCTTAGGGATTGGTGGAGTGATAGGATACGTAGATAGGGCTGGATGGGTGAGTGGAGAAATGCATGGGAGGACAGAAGGATTCCTAGACTGCATATGTACTAACTGGGTATTTAGAAGAGCTTATCAATAGTATGTAGCTGGTTACAGGTCTGCATGAAAAGTGCACAGAATATTGTAGCTGTACTAGTATTGGTGTGTCTATGATTTTGAGAATGGTAGTCTGTATTTTAGGGTGTGAGGAGGTGCATCAGATGATCACATGGATGATATCTTCAGTGATGTCATCATTGATGTCACTGACCTTGTCATGAGTGATGTAAAATGTGACATCATCAGCAGTGCATTGCGGGGGCGCGAGTTATAGTTAGCACAACTAACTATAATGGCTGAATTTCTCTTGTTGTGTACAAGTGAAATGTCCAACTAACTATGACGTCCATGAAACCTGTGGTTTTTTCAGCGAATTTCTGAGGGTTTTTAAATGCTAATTTCTAACTATAATGTCCCTGAAACTTGTGTTTTTTTCAGTGAATTTCATATATATGTATTTAATCTCCTCTCACTCTTACAAGGAAGGAATCAGCACTCAGGGTGTAGTTTGAAAGTATTTAATCTGCAAAGGATGTGATCCACACGTTTCGGCTCGTCCGGACCTTGATAACGATACAAGACGTCATTGTAGCATCCTTATTTAAATGTACAAATGCCTAAAGTTGCCAACATTAACAAAGGACTACATGTTACTTTAATCAAAAAAACTGGCGGCCATATTGGCCTGAACACAATGTGAAAATTCAGGAATTGATACAATAAAGAAAAGAAAACAAGTGTTAATATGCACAGAATCTCATTTCAGCATATCTTGCCCCGTGACCGCCATACCTGTATGTTCGTCAACATGACTTATTCATAATAAACATACTTAGGATTGCAAACATCAACTTAAACATTGGACTACACATTACTTTAAAGTGAAAGGCTATCAGCCATATTAATCTGGGCACGTTGCGTATTATAATGGTTCTTACACGAAAGAAAAGAAAAAAAGGGGTGTTTATATACACACACTATCCCTAAATAAAGTTCTAGCAATTATAGTTCCATTCCATTCACAGCTCATTTGAGATGTCATGAGTGATGTAACTGACCATGTCATGAATGATGTAATGTCTGTGCGGCCGTTGCTCTGCCACTGGCCTTTCCGCCTTCTCTGAACAGTTAGCTTGATGCCTCATCCACCTCCTCCCTATTCTCTGTTGTCTGAATCCATGGACTAGCCTCCTCCCTTCTGCCATGCATGGTCTGATATGCTGCAACTCCCCTCCATTTAGCATGATGTACCAGTCTGCTCCTCCTACCCTCCATTGCCTAATTCTATGCCCCATCATTGACCTCCTGCTTAGCCTCTGTGCTTAGCTTGTTTCCCCTATTCTCCTTCCCCCTGCCCTCTGATGTCTGTGTGCATGCCCCTGCTCCATCCGTTTTGCCCACCATGATCCATGAATCTGCCACTCCTATCTACTCTGAGTGTTCTGTTGAGCTACCACTCCCCGCCCACCTGCCTAGCATTGTCAGACAACTGTAACCTGTCCCTGCCACCTCCACCCTGCCTGTCACACATTCCATGCCCCTATCCCCTTCCTCCTGTCCCCCATGGTCCATTTTACTGCCACACCCTTCTGCCCTCCCTGGTCTGTTGTGCTGCAACTGCTCCTCCTGCCTGCCCCGCGTGGTCTGTTGTGAGGCCCCTTCCCCTGAGCTCTCTTGTATGTGCCGAGGTCATGAACCTTCTTCTATCCTCCATGGTCCTTTGTGCATGCCCCTGCACCCTCCTTCTTGCCCATTGACATTGTGCTGCCACTAACCCTCCCGCTTGCCATGCCTGGTCTTCTGTGCTGCCACGGCCCTTCCCACCTTCCCTGTGTGGTCAGCTAGCTGCCCCCGACCCCCTCCCACCTTTCCTCCATGGTCTGTGTATATGCCATTATAGTGTCACTGTTGCTCTCCATGGTGTGCCTTGCTTCTAGTGCCCATCCTGCCTGACCTTTATAGTTATATTTCTGCTCCTGCCCTGCCCCCTTGCCCCCAGCCCTCTGTTTCCATGTGCAGACCCTTATTCCCTCCTTGCTGGCTTGTCTGTTCCATTGTAATGCCCCTGATCCGTCCCTCCTGCCCTTTATGGTCCATTATGCTGCAGCTGTCTCTCCTGTCTGTCCATTATGGTCAGCTAGCAACCATTGACTCTTTCCCCTCTGTTCTCTGTTCTCCATGTGCATGGTCCTGTCCCCTCCCTATTGCTTTCTATGGATTTTTTGCTGCAATCCCGTCCTGAATGCCCTGTGTGGTGTATTGTGCTACTGCAAATTCTGATGCCTGCCCAGTAGTGTCAGTTTGGTGCACCTCTCCATATCCCTCATTTCCTCTGTTATCTGAGTCCATGTCCATAACCCAATTCCTCCTGCCTTCCATGATCCAATGTACCATACTTGCTAACATTTTGAACTTGGTAAGAGGGAGATTTTGAAAAAAACTGGGGAATTGATTTTCCCCTTTGAGTTACATTGAAAAAGAGGAGATTGTAGACAGGAGACAGATCAAATAAAACCCATTTGCGCTTAAAAACATTGGATGTTTCCTGGCGGAATCGGGTCTATTGGAATGTATGGTTGTACTACCACTGCCTCTGCCTTCTGCCCATAATGGTCTATTATATTGCCACGGCCTCTCTTGTCAGTCCTGTATTGTGGTGTGTTGCCCCTGCCCCCTTTCCACTGTCCTCCATAGTCTGTTGTGCTGCCACTGCCCTTCCTGCCTGCCCAGTGTGGTCAAATTGTTGCCTCTACACCCTCCTACCTGCCTTCAATTTTTAGAGTCTGTGCCCCTGTCCTCTGCCTCTCAACAGTATCCTAATAAAAAACTAGATTGCTAACATTTTATATTTATTACAAGAGTGTGGAACGCCTGACGTCATCTTGATGTAATCAAAACTGTAATACTTAGAGCATTTCCTTGAGAAATTACATATATGAGAGGGTCTTATTTGCAACCAAATTATGGTTAGTGCTCTAAAAAACTAAAATGAGGACATATTTTCTGAGTTTTCAAATAGCGACAAAGCACTTTTAAATTATTTGTTATCTTTATGTTTTTTATCCAGTTGACCACTTGATTAAATGTTGCACTTAGGGGAGAGGATGTGGTGTTACTTCCAGAGCTGCAGACTTTGCAACGGGGAACCAGGTTGGAGTTTCTGCTTCAGCTCAACATTCTGTGATTCTGGTCAAATCACGTAATCTCCCCATGTCTAAAACCAAAATGTGTTCTTGTGTGATACCTGACAAGTCTGCTCTGTATTAAACTGCAAAAACACAAAAAATAAAAAGTGTTTTGCAGACTTTGGGCTATATGTGGGCTACATCTGAGGGATATGTGTGCTACATTTGGGCTCTTTTGTCTCTGGTGGCCATCTAGGGAGATTTATTTTTTATGAAGATTCCTAATTTCCTGATTTACTGCAGTCTCCTCAGTATGAAAGGCTTTCATTTTTTACTTTGATTCCATCAAGAAGGTATTCAGATATGTCACACATTTGCCATGAATTCTGAATGTTAGCACTCATTAGATCATTGCAGTAAAGCTACTGCTCACCACGGAATTCTGCTGCTGGTAATAAAAGTGCATGTTTCAGTCTGCATGTCAGAAGACATCCTTTGGGGGCCAATTACCCCTCCTATTACCTCCAGTAAGTCCTACACAGCAGGATTGCTAAATTCACATATCAGGCCATGCCCCCTTTGCCCACCACTCTGCAAGTGCGTTCCCTGGTGTGCTCTTGGATGGGGATTGAAGTCCCCTTCGCTGCTTGGGGTCCTTTAGGGGCCAACTAGCCTACCTCTTACCTCCAGTAAGCCCCCACACAGTGGGATTGTTGAAAGGTTGACACAGGCCACGTCCTCTTTCTCCACCACTCGGCAAATGTGCCTCCTGGCACGCTCTTGGTTGGGGGATGAAGTCCCCTTTCGTCCTGATGGTTCCCGGGGGCCAACTAGGCCTCCTGTTACCTACAGTAAGCCCCATACAGCAGGACTGCTGAGTGGTCTGAGGCCACGCCCCCTTTTTACAACACTCTGCAGACATGCCTTCTGGCTCACTGCTGCTCAACGGATGAAGTCCACTTGTGTCCTGAGGAGACAAGAAGACCTCATCGCCCCACCAGCAATGCGCCAAGAGGCGCATTTGCAGAGTGGTGTAAAAAGGGGTGTGGCCTCAGACCACCTCTCAGAAATCCCACTGTGTGGGGCTCACTGGAATTACCTGGTGGGCTAGTTGGCCCCCAGAAGCCCTCAGGAATGAAGGGGACTTAATCCCCCAATTTAGAACGCACTAGGGGGGCCCGTTTGCAGAGTCATACAGTAAGGGGGTAATGTCTCCGGTGAGTTGCCGGTTTCTTTTCTCTATTTTTATTTTATGGGAGGGGGCCGCATGGGGGGGCAGGAGCCTCCCACATATTTTTTTGAAAAAAGCCCTAGAGAGGTGGTGGTCCGTGGGGCTGTGGGGGTTCATGTGCCCCCGCACATTATGAGGAAAGCTCAGGGAGGTGGCGGTCCCTGGGGCTGTGGGGGCCCCCATGTGCTCCCACACCATCTTTTTAAATTGCCCCAGGACCCTGCCCACCCGGGGGCTTAAAACTAATGAAGCACGGAAGCCGGCGCTTTCTTGTTTTTTAAATTTTCATCCGGATTCGTGAGCCCAGCACAAATTCTGAAGATTTCTTTTTTTAAACGTGTTTTTTGGCCCTGGGGGTCCTTGTGGGATCCCCTGAGCAGGCCTAGGGGGTCAGGGTGTTTCTACCCTGCCCCTTTTTTGTTCATTTTTCACTTTTTTCCCCTTTATCTTGTGACTCAGTTACAGAGTCACAAGATGGCTGCCAACACATTCTGCTTTAGAGTGTTGGCAGCCAATCAGAAGGCAGTTTGTGCTCGGGAGGAGTTACAACTTCTCCTCGGTGCGCAGATATATCATTTTGAATTTTTATAATTTTACAGGAACTACTGAACGGATTTACACCATTTAAAAAAAGGGTGCTTTCTGAACTAAGAGCTACCTTTTTGCCAAATTTGGTGTAATTGTGTTCAGCAGTTCAGGCTGGTGCCTGTTCCAAAATTTCCTATGGAAATTAACATGGGGAAAACGTGTTTTGGGTGCCCCCCTTATTTCCAGGCCCCCGCTTGACGAATCTCACAAAAAATTCAAAACAGGAGCCGACCTGAGTGAACCATTGGTTTTGAAAATTTTGCTAAGATTCGTCAAATGGCGCCAAAGATATTGGCAAAAGAAATAACGCTTTTTGAATAGAAACAAGGTCCTAACTATAACTACCTACTGGCGACTGCCAGTTGGTATTATATATATATATATTATATACACCAATAGCTCTAACTCTCGCAAATGCGAAACCTATTACATTGCAAACATTTCTTTAACTAGTAGTCGCTTTTGCAGAGTGGTGGAGTAAGGGTGCTGGGCCTCCAAACAGTGCTCAGGAATTCTGCTGTGTGGGACTTACAGGAGGTACCATGAGAGCTTCTTGGTCCCCAAAGTCCTTCAGGAGTAAATTGGAGTTCATCCCCATCCCGTAATCTGCCAGGAGGCGCGTTTGCAGAGTGGTGGAGAAAGGGGGCATGGCCTCCGAAGACATCTTAGCAATCCCACTGTGTGGGACTTACTGGAGGTAACAAGAGGGGTAGTTGGCCCCCAAGGACATCCTTGGGGGGCCAACTACCCCTCCAATTACCAAATTTGGTATAATTGTGTTCAGCAGTTCAGGCTGTAGCCTGTTCCAAAATTTCCAATGGAAATTAACATGGGGAAAACGTGTTTTGGGACCCCCCTTATTTCCAGGCCCTCGCTTGACGAATCACCCGAAACATTCAAGACAGGAGCTGACCCGAGTTAACCATTGGTTTTGAAAATTTCACGAAGATTCGACAAATGATTTTGGCAAAATAAATAACGCTTTTTTAATAGAAACAAAGTCCTAACTATAACTACCTACTGGCGACTGCCAGTTGGTAATATATATATATATATTTATGTTTATTTATTTATTCATTAACCCCTTCGATGCTAATGACGAGCTCAGCTCGTCATCAGCCTCAGTGGTCTTGTGCTGATGACGAGCTGAGCTCGTCATGTAACATTGGTATTTATTTTTTTCAGCACAGGGGAAAAATAACCACAGCAGCGATGTGGTTAAATGTATATACTAGTTCAAAATAAAATGTAGCCAGTGTAAGCCATATTGTCTCAGATTGAAAAGAACACACCTATCGTTGGTGGCTTCCACTTGTAGATTACAGAATGGATTTATATACTATAAAATAATAAAGAATCAGATGTTAGTCAAAGTAGCTGCTGGGGCCAAACATAGTTCACTGGCTTGCCCTGCCCTTCAACATCTTCATGGCTTTTCTCTAATCTTGCTTTTATATTTGTAGTATTTCTGTAGAGTAAATCTAGCCAAATGGAAGTCCAGTGCAGTACAAGGTCAAAGAATAAAGTCACTACGCAATAGGAAAGGTAGCTGGTTTGGGGGTTGTTCCTTAAAGGGGTGTAGCTGCAGTCTTTCCAAAATTGCAGCAGTGTTAAAGCAGTCCTGATGGATACAGGGATGTTGGTCCAGATCCTGGGTGTATAGATATATAATTGGAAAAGGTCTGCTGCCTTGTTTTTTGTGTTTACTCTTCTTTGTTCACAGTCTGATGCTACCCTGGCTGTATGTATGTCGAGCCCCTCCAGAGATGGTGAGTTTTATTTCAACATAAGTGAGGATGCAGCTGGTTTAAAGTACACTACAGGCTGGCAATAGAAGCCAATGGAGTTCCATCAGGATGGAGTGAAGTAATGGTATGTGTTCTGGTCTTCGATGGGATGTGCTACATTGTGTATGAAGCCCTTCCGGGGAGCCAGTGTGGATTCTTGGCAGCAATAAAGTTGAACATTACCACCATCCAGAAGCAAGAGTACGAGGACTTGAACAGTAGTACTGAAGTTGCTTTCAGTTTATTAGAAGAGAGAGCTTCCACCAGGGCACCTTTGTTTTTTTGCCATTGAGTTTTGTGAGATTGGTATCCAGTGTAAATCCAATTGACTTGGTAATCAGTGAAAATTGGGGCTCAAAACCACCAAGGTTTATTTAATTGAATCAGGTCTGTTCTGTTTCAAATAACTGGAATTCTATTTTAATTAGTTTGACCTTCAGGTAGGTGCTGGACTTCCAGGACCGGGTGATGTGCAGGCAGTGTTTAAGGCGTTAAATGTCTGAAGAAGACAAGACTTTCTAGTAAAATGTGTGTCGTCAACATATTGGTTTTGGTTTTGTTGTGCTGTTGGTAGCATCCATCGCTGTTACCTACAATGGGACACCAAGCAGCTCCACATAGAGTTTTGAAGATGAAAGGAGATAGTATGAAATCTGGGGGATATGAGATAGGGACCTGGAGGTGTCTATGTGATCAAACTGGTATCAGTTAGAAAAGTAGGACGAGAACCAGTAAGTGTTACTAAATCCCACTCAAGATTCCAGGGTGCATATAAGTGTGGGATGTTCAACTGTGTTGAAAGCTACTAAGAGGTTCAGCAAAATCAGGAAGCAGGCCATATACATATGTGGTCAGGGGGGCATCGTCTACAATATGTAAGACAGCTTTCTTGGTGCTGCAGCATAATCTGAAACCAGACTGGTAGTTGTGCAGGAGATAGTTAAAATGGATGTGTTCTTGGAGTTCAACAAAGACTGTTTTTCAATGCTCTTGCAAATGAATGGTTAGTGAGTTGTAAAAGAAAACACAACAGTTTGGGGAAGCAGTGATTACAGAGATTTCACCAAGTGCAGAGAATCCCCCATGACTGCAGGGCCTCTGCCACGAGTGTTGAGGTCTTGTGTGAATCAGACCCTGAAGGTCTTACATGCGTTTAAGGTAAATCTAGTAAGTGAGTAAGCAAAACAAAGAATGACAATTGCAGTTTCAATGGAACAGAGCTCCTGCCATCAATCAGCTGGAGCATTTAATATTAAAATCTATACTTTTATACGGTCTGTTCTCAAAGCAAGTAAAGAGAAGAAAGAATATGTGCATTGAATCTACAATAAAGAGAACTAAATGATAAACAGAGAGCTGGATCATGTCACATGAAATAAAGTGAAAAGTCTTTGAAGGTTAAATTTGACGGAAAAAAACAAACTCTTACTCCACTACTTTATAAAATCACACTTCCTTAGGTCAATCCCCAAAACAAGGCTATGCTTACTACACAGTGCAGAACATGTGTCATTGTACAACACTACATGACGTGGTTTCTGTGCATTTCAGAAAATATGAAACTTTGCCGACTTAATATCAATAATGTCCTCTTCAGCTTAATATAAAATGGCATTGTAGTTCAGTAATAATGTGCATCAGTACATGTTAGGATATGCGGGAGCAATAACATTTTTGCAGCAAAGTGATGATGTTAAGGCGTAAGTACAAGCAATTCTGCTTTCTCAGTGTGATGGGCCAGTGGTAGGCAAGGTCATCAGTGTCTAGTGTAGCTTTATTTAGGAGAGAGAGAGGATCTGCTATGTCTTGAAAGTTCCTGGGAAGATACCTTGAGTTAGAGAGGAACCGCCATGAAAACCGTGGCAGCGAGGACACTCATAAAATGCTTGGCGGCACCGCTGGGGTCCCGACAAGCATATTGCTGCATCAAGACCACAGCTCCAGGGATCCCAGGGCGGTTCTACCACCCAACTCATCATGGGGCAGTTGGGCCTCTGGTGCAGCGGTGGCTGTACCATAACTGCTGAGCCACCATGTGTCTGGTGGCAGGGGCGGCTCTAGGCACATGGGCGCCCTGGACAGGAAGGGCAGGTCGGGGGCCCCTGGAGGAACACAGGCACCCTGACCCCCCAGGGGGGGGTCAGGCTGTTCAGAAGTGGAACAGAGCCGGAGGCTGCCAAATCCCTGCCAGGGGCCACCACGCAAATATGTATACATCTTCAGAGGATTATTATATTAAGGATATATTGGTGTGGCGGCCCCTGGGGTTTGGCGGCCCTGTGCAGGTGCACAGCTTGCACATGGCTTAGGTCACCCCTGCTGGTGGTCCTCAGACCATCAGACTCATAATTAGGGCGTCATCCTCAAGAATCAAGACTCATCAACTTTCATACTCTCTAACAATAAAGGTGGTAATCAGCATGATTAGGATCACAGCCCCAGGGGAGGCTTTTGTGGTGTGACAGCCCCAAATAAATGCATTCTTGGCTTGGTAGTTGGGTCTGGAGACCCTGAGTCAGGACTGTGAAGAGACAACACCATCAAGTGGGAGACAATTGTTTATTTAGCTGACAGCACGGAGAGTTAGGCAGCAACTGCCACCCTTAGAATTTTCCTCTCACGTTCACCCGACAACATTCTACACCACCATTCCATTCCTTACATGCAAACTGAGTACTAAGCAAGTGAGTAAGTAATTAAGTAAGTTATTTGTGGAAGGTTTATAACTGAGAAACCATCAATGTAATATGAAAGTAGCATACACCGTTTGTTCCATTTCTGAAATCATTAAAACATCATACTTGCCTGACGTTATTTCAGCACAAGTGGTGGAACTGATTGCCCTGACCAGAGCTTGCTGCCTAGCAAATTAATTGAATGTGACAATTTACATAGACATAAAACACACAAAGGATAATGGGAGACTGCTTGCAATAAGTCTAACCACTGGCAATCGCTCGGGTAGCATTGCAGCCCATCGTTCCTTTGGTCATCATGCCGCCTCAATTTGGACCCTGCCATATGGATATCAGTCTTAACCCTGTTCCTCAGGGGAACAGCCCAGCCCAAACTGCCGAGCCAGATCCTCCCTGAACTGGAACACAAGAATCACAGGACCAGTCTCACCCTAATTATGGGCTCATCAGCTGAGTACAGCTTGGTACCACTGACACAGTGAGCATCCACATCTGGGCATAAACATATCACTTAGGACGGTACAAGGGTGGGGCAAGTGTGCAAGTGTTGAAGCACTGCTGCTTTTGTACTGCGGGCCGACTGCTGCAATACCGGCCCCAGTAACACACTGACCCCCACCCTTCCAGCCTCCCAGGTAAATGTTCGATGCCCTCTACGGCAAGTCCAGCCCTGGCCAAGGAGCAATCCTACTTTCCAGATTTGAAGAGTTATCGTTTAATTTCCTCGCACAGACCTCCTGTTTCAGAGTGGAAGAGCAGTACTATTCTCTCTCTCCCAATCACCGTTGCTACCACCCTAATTACTTTATTCAAAGAACAGTAGTACCATGGTGGAAGCAGGTGTCAGACTTGTGCCTCTCCCTCCATAAGAGTGCATGTGTTTTCTAGTTGTATCCCTACTGTACTTCTGCCTTCCCGTTCCTCGTGTTGTTCTCTCCCTCGTCTGCTGTTCACTCTCTCTGGTGTGCTTCTCCCCTGCCAAACTCCCCCACACTCCCTGCTGCTCTCACCTATGTGTGTTTCTTCCCCGAACCCATGATATTCTCGCCTTCAAGTGCTGTTTTTCCCCTCCTGGTTTCATTGTTATTGTATTGCTCCCCCACTCGTTCCGCCATTGGCCCCTGAACCCAGTGGTCTTTTTTTGTTTTTATACATCATTACAGATGCAGGCACCTGTTTGCATCTTTCTTTCCCCTTTTTGGCTGATGCTGTACAGCATTGACAAAAGGCATTGGCAAAGACATCTGGTCCAAAGGCGAGACCTATTGGCTTTGCAAATGCTTGTTGTTCTTGTTGTTTTAGTTTACCGTTACTGTAAAGTCCATGTTAAGATGCATATTGTAATGGAATAAATGAGGGTAGTCCATTCTTTGTAATTTCAATGATGTATTTATTCCAGTAGTATTAAGGAAGAGAGCCCCACCAGGAGCAGTCTGTGCTCTGCTCAGCCCATTCAGCAACTGACTCAATCATACCAACATTCTAACATTCAACATTCTAAACTACACACATCCTGACTGAGCAGCATACTACATCTTCTCCCTGCTTTGCAATGAAAAGGGAGAACTTCAAGAGGAACAACAATAGGTTACAAGCAAAATTTAAAATGAAAATATCTTGAAGGGATGGAATGATGAATACATTATTTAAACATGTAAAGAAAAATGTAAATGAGTGGATGAGCTTGAATTAAGAAAGAATCCAACCCTTCTTCCTCCTTTTACGGAGAGAACAGATTTGAATAAGATGCAGCTGTTGCAAGGTAAATGGAAGAGTGATGTAAAGAAAATTAAGAAGAAAGATGAAATTTGAGCAACAATGGTGGCGCAACCATGAAAAATGAAGAATAGACATACTAATCACCACCAGGGCACACTGGTTGGCCAGACCAGTGTGAGGTAGCGAGCAGAAAAGAAATGGGAAAGAACAGTAAGTGCAGGAGATAGAAACAAAAAGCATTTTAAAGATGTAAGGGAGGTGTGTAAAGTACACCTAGGTGGATTTTGAAAATAAATCCACTAAACAGTATTAAAATGTAAAATTACATTCAAATACTATGTAGGGTGAAATACATACTGTAATAAATCCCATGCACAGGGGATGTAAACTGCCTTGAAAATGAAATAATTGCAGAAGATTGCGGATAAGGAACTGTGACATAACGCTACGTAATGTTGCGTAATGTAAATAAGCACTGTAATGTAACGTGTAAGATGTGCGAAAATGGCACATGGCAAAAATGTATTGCCTGCAACTGTGAAAATAGATGTGGAGTATGACCACATGAAGGAATGAGCATGTGCAACTTGCAAAGTGCATGCATGAATTGTAGTGAAATGTAACATGTACATAGAAATTAAATATGATGTAAATGTAACAGTAAAAATACCATTAATTACACATTTTAAGTATGGATGAAATTGTAGCACAGTAAGATGTACAGGGCATTGCACATTGGCACTTAGTGACGCTCTGCTAAGATGAAGTGTGGCAATGTCCCAAGAAAATAATAAAATAAAATAATTGAAGTGGTCACCGTGGTCTGTGGAAACTGATGAAGAACTGTGATAAGTTCCGGTGAAAAACAATTGAAATGAAAGTAATAGTACCTTGCTAGGAACATTGACGAGAAAGAGACTGGCATGCAGGCAGGAACTGGCATGCAGGCATGAGCTGTAGGCAGAAACTGGGAGGCAGCAGGATCTATGGGTAAAAAATGGCACTATTGATGTTGAGGGTGACCGTTGATAGGTCACTGGTGGAGCTCATGGTGCCAGATGAGTTGAGCTGCTGCTTCTGAATTGTTGAATCTTGAGGTAGCTTCGAAACTGATGCGCAGGGCCAATCCCATCCTCGTCGCCAAATGTAATGGAATAAATGAGGGTAGTCCATTCTTTGTAATTTCAATGAAGTATTTATTCCAGTAGTATTCAGGAAGAGAGCCCTACCAGGAGCAGTCTGTGCTCTGCTCAGCCCATTCAGCAACTGACTCAATCATACCAACATTCTAACATTCAACATTCTAAACTACACACATCCTGGCTGAGCAGCATACTACACATATGCCTGCAGGCAGTTTAAGGATAAATACAATTCCAGAGCGAACACAGAAAAGGTCAACAAACTTTTGATTCTATTTACAATGTAAATCTAAGACACAATGCATCCCTCTCCCTCTGTTGTTTTTCCCTCATCTCTCTCAATGACTTACATACATATAGCAATCTTTAGGAGTGCTTTTTAGATCAATGGTGCATTTTTCTGTCTGTTGAATGGTGAATCTTTGTATATACAATGTATTCGATGTGCTGTTGTAACGCGTTTTAATATGTTCTACTCCATAAAGGGCTTGGTTCACTGCCCTTGTTTGTTCAATGACTTGTTTTCTCCAGCCAAAGTATTACGGGTCTACCGCCCCCAAGGAAGGAAGGAGGCCATTTTAGCTTCCTCCATTACAGGAGGAGCCAGGAAGCTCCTAGACAGAGCTTTGCCAGGAATGAAGATTTTCACTGTTAGGGGTCCCTCTCCTGCTGGCAAATTGGCATTCTGCTCTGGTGCAAGATTTATTGGATGGATTCTCTGACAATGTCCCCTGCTGCAGAAGGAAGGCACTACAATGATGTCTCTCCCACTCAACACAAACAATGACCCAATTTGTTTGCTCTGCTGGTTTTTCTTCCCATTACAGCAAGTGTTTGGCTCTTGCAATATAAGAGGGCTTAGGAGGGGTACAATGAGGGGCATTCGATGCTGAGAGACTTATCGAAGCTCCGTTAGGCATTTGAGGCTTAACCTTTGCATATGAGGCTATCACCGTTCTTACATCTAACAATGTGTGCGACCTCACTGCACTTGGGACCATACTAGTGAACAGCCGTGGCCAATGCAGGTAAGAGCAGTGGGGCAGTGGGACCGGTTGGGGGGATTTCGAAAGACGGTGAGGGAAAAATAAATATTTAATTTTCCCTCAAGGTCGTCTGTCAGATCCCCCCCCCCCCCCTCCCCAATCTGGCCCCAACATTCTAGCCTACACAGGCCGTGGCAGCTAGTGAATATGAGCTTTTAGCTAGCCAAATGAGGCAGTGATGCACATCACTTAACATTGGCAAGAACCTGCATCATGGCAGTTCCTGTCAAAGTGATAAAAGTTTGACAGACGGTACCATCTAACTGACGGTACACTCCGTCAAATTTTAACATAATTTTGTTTTTTTAAACCAAAGTTCCAAAGCGGAAATTTGTTTTTGAAAAAAATTCTAATGGCCCCTACATCATGTGAGTTTTCCCCATGGTGGGGTGTCATTTAGACAATGTTACTGTCCTTTACCACCAGGTTTTCATTAAGGCAAGGGATGCTATAACTGGCAATTCGATTGCCCACTCTCAATCGGACAGGCAGACAAATGCCTCAACCTCCAATGGTGCTTATTTCGTCAGGCCCTCGGAGGAGTATGCCGGGAATGGTATCAGAATAATCAACATCGCTGACATACATACGATCTGCTTGTCTGTAAATCAGGCAGGTAGATCTTCATTTTGACAGAGAGTTGTTGTGATGGAGTACCCGCTTTGCTAAACTCTAAATCAGCCTCTTTGTTCTTGGCATTATCTGACCCAAACACCCCTCTGTGAAACAGGCCACCAACAAGGAGTGTTGCTGTCATTAGTGAGCCAGATGCTGTGGCACCAGGGCACAGAGATGTATGGTGCCCATAGCACCCCATTCATGTCAGACTTATTTAACCAGACAGAGGACATGTGGGCTCAATTACTTTGATTGACTTAGGGTCTCTAACACACTTTCTGTATCACTGCCACTACTAATGGGCAACCCGCTTTAGCCAACACAGAAATTGTGAAACCTTCTGGTTGGTTTTGACTTTGGCCTGAACTTCAAACTCCAAGTCCACTCTATCATTAAAAGCACACTGATCAATTTGCATATACCTGTTATTTTCTCTTTATGCTATGATAAACCGACTCATACATTTAATCAATTTGTTTTAACAGTTTTAGTTTGCTCTATATTATGTGATTTTTGTTGTTATAATGTCCTTTGTATTACTACATTAATTTCTCATAATAAACTTATTTTTTTCACTTAAAAGTGCTTGATGCAATATAGAACTTGTTTGAGGTTCCCAATCTGGTCAATGACTTACAGAATTACCTTGTTAATCACAGTGCCAATGGGGCTTTGCGGGGGGCGGCCGACCGGAGGGAGGCTCACCCCCCCCAGGGAAGTTTGGGGCCCCGGGAGGAAGAGGGTGGGGGGACGGAATGGACGGGGACAGGATGTAGAGATTGGGCTGGTTGGGCTTCTTGGGCGGTCTTGGGCTGGTTCGGGCTCTCTTTGAGCTGGGGAAAATAAATACGGCCATTTTGGGTCACTGTCCACCATTTTAGGGACAGTGACCCAGCAGCCGAGTTAGGCAGGGAAGTTGTTGTTCAATTTGTTGTGGTTTTGGATGTGGAGGTAGCGTAGGGAGTAGGAGGGCGGTAGCGGTTGGCGGGTAATTTCGTCGGCGGTGAGTTGTTTTGCATCTGGAAGTCTTGGAGAGCGGCAGGGCGGCGGGTGCTGTGTTAACCGATGCGGACGGCCGGAGCTGTAGTACCTGGTGTGCTGCATGGTGGCGGAGGCGCTGGCTGATTCAACAAGGCTGAAGACAAGGAGTAGTGCCAGGTTGGAGGGGTTGGCGGGGGGCAGGGGAGCAAGAGCCCGTAGTACAAGAGGGGGATGTGCTCAGTAGGGGAGGGGTTTCCGGGGGGTTGCCAGGCTGCCAAGGTTTGGGGAGTGGGGGGGTGGGGGGAGGGGGGCTGGCCCAGGGTGCCGTTGGGGGGGTGGGGCCAGGGGGACAGTTGGAGGGGGGGAGGGCTTACCGCTGCTGATTGACGACTCGGAGGGAGAGGGGGGCGGGGGGAGGGGGGAGAGAGAGCGACCTGTATTGGGGGTCATCTTCGGAGGGGGAGGGGGCACAGTGGGGCCCAGCAGGCTGGTGTCACCATGGGGGCTGAGGGTAGATGGAGGTCAGAGGGGGGGTGAGGCAAGGGTGGGCGGGTGGCAGCGGAGGGGTGAGGGGTTGCCTAGAGGGATGGGGGCGGATGGGAGGGGGGAAGAAGGGGGGTGCGGTGAGTGAAGTCACGAGGGTGGGGGTTGGCGGGGAGTAGCGGGGGTGGGACGCTGGGATGTGGGGCGTGTGGGGGGGTTAGGGGTGGGCACGGGGGGCGGGCGGAGCGGGGTGGGGATGGAGTGGGCATTCGGCGGCGTGGGGGAGGGGAGCACCAGGAGGTTGGGGGGCGAGGGGGGTGAGTTTTCCTCAGCATGCTGGACTTCCCCGCTTTTTTCTTGGCAGGAGCAGTTGGCAGGGGGCTTGGGTGAGCAGCATGTGGCTCCAACCCGCCGAGAGGATGGGCCAGCTCTGCTTTGTACGGGCGGCCGCGCTCCACCGAGGGACCATGCACGTGAGGACAGCGGATTGCACAGCTATAGGTCTCTGCCGCCCCCCTCCCAATGGGTCGGGGCGGCAGCCGGGGGACGGGGATGGAGCACAAATGTGGCAGGCTACACGGATTACCAAACAGAGAGTGGGAGGAGGGAGAGCGTGGACTTGGGGGCATTGATAAAGGCATGCAGGGACAAGGCAGGATTGAGCAGGGTGAGCACGGGAGGTAGTCAGACGAGGCAGTGGGGGGATGGAGAAGGATGCGGGAAAATGGAGTCGGAGGAGGAAGGGGAGCTCAGGGAGGGGGAGGGGAAACGAGTAATGCTGTTGGAAGTATTTTGCAGGTACGTCCCCGGCAGACGGTGCCGCGAGTGACGGCCCCCCCAGCGGAACTGGTTAGGCGGCAGGATCCGGTGCGGATGCCAGCCTTGACGCCAGGTAAGACCGGTGCACGGTTGGGGAGTGGCTTGGGCGGGCCTCATGGAGGCCGGGCATCTGGAGGGGGTCAGTTGTCTGTGGGTACGGATGCTGGGAGAGGGGATTTGGTGCGATTGGCCAAAGGCAGGTATGTGAAGGGTGCGGGGGGTGTACGGAGATGAAGGAGGCGGCGGGCAACGCGAAGTCGGGGAGCGCTGTGAGTGGAGATGCGGAAAAGTCAGGGGGGTCGGCGGAGGAGAGTTGTGATGTGCCGATCAGGAAGCTGCCCTATATGGGGGTAGCGAAGCCACTGGGGGCGCACTTGTCACTGGCAACGAAGGAGAAGATCTGGAAAGGGGAATACGTGGAGATTTTGAAGTTACTTCACAGGGAATTGATGGCCAAGGAGGGTTCGAAAGAGGGGAGCAGGAGTTAGCTAGGCGCCCCAAGGTCCCAGTGACCATTGAGAATTGGTCAGCTGCCTTTCTGATATACGCTAGCGTATTTTGCGAAAAGGATCCGGACAGGTCGGGTGCTTTTTTCAAATATATGGATGTAGCGCGGCGGGCGCAAGTGACGTACAGAGGTTACGCTTGGTCGCATTACGACGAGGAGTTCCGGGCGCGCATGGCATCGGATCCGGAGGCGCAGTGCGGATTTGTATCAGCAGACGATGAGTGGGGCGAAGGTTGGCTGCACCATCTACACGGCCAGTGGGCTTCCGCTGGCGTCGCCCCCCTTTACAGTCCGCCCCACCCGTGGGGGGGTGGGGTCGGGAGACGCCGGGAGTACGAACAGCATCAGGGCCTGCTGGGACTTCAACAGGGGGTCCTGTCTCAGGCAGGTGTGCCGTTTTCGGCATGAATGCTCCAAGTGCGGGAGGAGACACCCAGTGGTGCGCTGCTGGGGGCTCGGGGGAGGACCCACTCAGGGGCAACAGCCGGCGTCAGCTCCCGTTGGGGGTAGAGGGGGCGGCAGGGGAGGGAGCGGTGCCTTGGGAAAAGGCTCGTACACCGGTTAGGTTGGACAGGCTCGAACCTCTCTTAGCGGCTTATCCGCGGGCGGACGATGCGTCTGTGCTGCGTCGGGGCTTCAGGGAGGGTTTCCAGTTGGGGTACAAGGGTCCGCGGATCACTCGGTGGGCGGAGAATCTGAAGTCCGTGAACGCACACAGAGGTATCGTCTGGGAGAAGCTTTTCAAGGAGGTGAAGGAAGGGAGGATGGTGGGTCCTTTTCAGGAGCCGCCCCTGCCGGACTTGATCATTTCACCGATTGGAGTGGTTCCAAAGAAGGAGCCGGGTCAGTTCCGTCTGATTCTGCATCTATCGTGGCCAGAGGGCACGTCGGTAAATGATTATATCTCGGCGGAGTTGGCGTCGGTGTCGTACTTGTCCGTGGACGTGGCGAGGAGGCTGGTGACGGCTGCGGGGCGGGGTGCACTCATGGCAAAATGTGATGTAAAATCTGCGTTCCGGTTGTTGCTGGTGCATCCAGCAGATCATCAGTTGCTGGGGATCCAGTTTGACGGCCTCATTTTCGTGGATAGAGCGCTTCCCATGGGGTGCTCTGTGTCATGTGCATTGTTTGAGAGGTTCAGCTCCTTCTTGCAGTGGGCTTTTTTCCTGGCGCACAGGCTCTGAGGCGGTGACGCACTATCTGGACGACTTCTTCCTGGTGGGTCGGCCCGGTTCGACGGACTGCCACCGGCAGTTGGACAGTTTTACGGACTTGATGGGTTACCTCGGGGTTCCCTTGGAGCCGGAGAAGACTCAGGGTCCTAGCACGGTGCTGTCCTTCCTCGGGATAGAGCTCGACTCAGCGGCCATGGAAGCACCCCTACCGGAGGATAAGCGAGTGGTGATGATGGACTTGGTGAGTAGCATGTTGGCCAGGCTGAAGGTGCGGGTTGTACAGGTGTTGCTAGGGCATCTGAACTTTGCGTGCCGCGTGGTGCGGGCGGGGCGGACGTTTTGCCGTCGGCTGGGGCTGGCATTGTCCGGTCTGACGTTGCCACATCATCACGTACGCCTGTCGGCGGGTTCGAGAGAGGACTTGAGCATGTGGCTGGCTTTTCTGGGGCGCTTTAATGGAGTGCCCATGGCGCCCCGGAGGACTGGCAGTTGGACGTCACGATGTCGTCGGACGCGGTGGGAGTCGGTGGCTTCGGTCTATACTGGGCAGGGAGATGGTGTGCGGAGCAGTGGCCGGCTCAGTGGCAGGCGGGGGGAAGGAGTATTGCGTTCCTGGAGCTTTTCCCGTTGGTGGTGGCTGTGACGGTGTGGGCGCAGGAGCTGGCACACAAGCGATTCTTGTTCAGGGTGGACAATATGTCGGTGGTGCAGGTGGTGAATCGGCAATCCGCGAGGGAGCCACAGGTGCTGAAGCTGATGCGCGTTTTCGTCTTGAAGTGCCTGGAAAATGACATTCTGTTTCAGGCTCAGCATGTGCCGGGGGTGGACAATGACATTGCGGATGCTATGTCTCGTTCACAGTGGCAGAGGTTCCATGGCTAGCCACGGAGGCGGCCGCAGTCAAGACGCAGGTGCCGGAGGAGCTTTGGTTGGTGGGAGATCGCGGGTCGTTCAGTTGGTGAAGGCGTCTTTGGCGGCGTCCACGTGGAAGACTTATGAGCAGGCTTGGCTGGAGTTTCTATGATTTGGAGCGGTAAGGCAGTGTGGCAAGTGGCGTCGGGAGGAGCAGGTGGTGCGGTTCATGCTCAGTTTGATGGACAAAGGGCTGGTGAGGGTGACAATTGTGGGGAAGCTGGCAGGGGTGGGGGTCATGGGGAAGCTTTGGTGGGGTTATGCGCCTTCGGCAGGAGAGTTGGGGGCGTCTCTTGGAGGGTTGGGAGAGGAAGAAGAGGGCGCGGGTGCGGCAGCGACGTCCTATTACGGAAGTGATGCTGGAAGGCTTGGTGCGCCGCCTACCGGGAGTGTGCAGGGATCAAGCGGAGATGGTTTTGTTTTCCACGCTTATGTCGTCGATGTTTTTTGGAGCGTTCCGGGTGTTGGAGTTGGTGTGGTTGCAAGGACGGCCGGGAGTGAAGTGGGGGGAAGTAGAGTTGCGAGGCCGGGAGGTGGCGGTGCGTTTGCGAAGTCGAAGAAGGATCAGCGTGGTGAGGGTACCTGGGTGGTGCTGGGTCCTGGGGGGTCAGAGGCGGTGTGTCCGGCGGAGTGGGGGAGGCGACTGGCGAGGGGGCAGGCGCAGGATGGTGCAGAGGTTTTTGCCGGGGAGAGGCCAGTCGGGTGACGGCGGCTCAGTTGCTGTGGGTCCTGCGGCACGCCCTACGGTCCATGGGTGAGGACCCGAAGGAATTCGGAATGCATTCTTTCCGCATTGGTGCGGCGACGGAGCTGACGTGAAAGGGTTGGGGTAAGGAGGAGATAAAAAGGCTGGGATGCTGGAAGTCGGACTGTTATAGGACGTACGTCAGAATGCGGGGGGTAGGAGTGGAGTGAGGTTGACATGCTTGGCCCATTGCTTATATATGTATCTTTGCAGGTGCGGTGGCGGGGCCTACTGCGACAACGATGAGCATTTATGTGGTGAGCCATTCCTTTGTTAAGAGAGCAGAGAGTGTAGTGTAGTTCCTAGTTTCCCACTAGGCCCTGCGCATTGGAATAACATAAACAGTAGTATCGACGTGGAACTGCGGATATTCCAGGCCTCCACTGACTATGCTAAACTTAATTGGGTGTGTTACCAACTAGCTCAGAGGTCACTGGAAACTTTCTTCTCTGCATAGGAAGTGATCAGCTTCCTTGGCACAGACAAGAAGGGATTCAGCTTTCCAACAACCGTGCAACATGACAACTTTGCTCCTCAGATCAAGAGTCAATCTCTAGGGTCGTGTGAAACAATAGACAGGTATTTCACTCAGTCAGTTTAGTGCAGTTTACTTTCACGAGATGTAGAGAATAGAGAGACAGGCGTTTGTCAATAAAAGGTTAACATTTATTGAACAGTCTTTCTTCTCGTACAAGAGAAATGTATTGCCACAATTGCAAGACTTGTTATTATAAAAAGTACGTACAGTAAGATAAGGATTGCGAAATAGAACTGTAAAAGCATTGATGTGGTTTCTTAGCCATACAATGGTTTAAAAGTCATAAAACATATATACATTCATATATACATTAAGCTAACATACTCAACTGGTGCTTCTAACTACGCCTACCCCAGTGTGCCTGACCTAAGCCTAACACGTGGAAGGGGAGTAAGTAAGTAGCTTTAAGTTAAGTTGGTTTTGCCAAGGTTTGCTTCAAGAATTCTCATCTAAGGGTTTAGTCAACACCATACCTCTGAATAGAATGATGGAAGTCTGGTATTTCCTTCAGGGGGCACTCGATATCCCAGTCACCCGCGAGGGCAGACCGGAAACGCTGGAGCTGGATTTCTCTGCAGGAGAAAGGCAGCGGCTCTCATCTCAGCGCGTCGAGGAGGAGGAGGCGGGGGACAGCGTCCGCGGCAGCTGGAATCTGCTGGATGTCTTCGCAGAGGGACGGCTGTTCAGCTCCTAAGCGTACTGCACCATCGTTCGCGCTTTAGCAGCGATAATGGTATCAGTAGCTTCACCACCAAGGGGACAGCAGTCTGCAGCGACAGGGTGCTAGCTTCACCAACACGGGGTCTTGCAGACAGCTAACAACAGGCAACGAGCAACGAGCTATTGCTTAAGGCAACGTTGGTAATATTTATACCTGACAGGTGCCGGGTTTGACGCAAGTTTGCTGGACATAAGACGTCAATTAAAGATGTCACTAGGAAGTGATAGTTATCAGTTGCTCATTAGAGTTCCATTACTAATCAAAACACAGCAAGCGGGGATTTCCAGGTTTGCTGAGTTTTTATCTTGTTGAAGAACTCGGAGTGTTAATCTAGGAATATCAGATAGTGACTCCTGCCCTGTCATTGCACTAATTGGTCGCAAAGGAAGTGGCAGAGAGCTATGCTGGAATGTGGCTCTGTTCGTGTGAGGCCAGAGATGACTTTTCTGAAAATTGCACTTGAACGGTTATGCCAATATAGGGAATAAATGGATTTATAGCCGAATAGGGGCATAAGGTCACAGTATCGATCAGGAACCTAGATAAACACATAACACCCACTCCACGTATTCATGTCCATCAAATTACTAAAACTAGAGCAATAGGATGCATGTGTAACATTGCCCACCCCAAAATACATATATGCATTCGAAATAGGCGTATTTGTCATACGTGAAATTTAGGTACTGTACGTTTTTTGAAGCATAGAAATCATTCAAAAAATTATTGCATATGAAATCAATGAACGATTATGCAAAAAGAATTACACATGAAGTATCTCTGACAGAAGAAGGGCGAGATAAATCATCACATATAAATGCATTGCAATAACATGTGCTAGAGGCTGATGTAATGTTGTTATGTCTCTAGATGTGTTTAAAAATGGAAGGTTTGAAGCTTCTGTTCTCTAAGAATAGTTTTTACGTTAAGCAAAGAATTGTTCGTGCCAAAAAAAAAATCAATATTAAAAATATCCAATTCAAAAAGAATTAATGCTTGAACTGGGAAATAGAGTTCCAACACTTTCTGCAGTTTTTGTTGATCAAAACTGAAGGCCGAATTCAGAGTTCATGAGAATGCTGTGAGTCGGAAAGCTTCTCAAAAGTTATTGTTTCTGTACGGGTGAGAACATCGTATCAGACAGGCTCTCAAAGAATTGGTCTACAAAATCAGGTGATAGTTCAACCAAATTAGATAGCGCTGTAACTTGGCAGGTGTGAGAATGATTGCTGTCATCGTAGTCAGGAGCAGCAATGCTCACAGAAGGTCGTACCTGGGTGATGTTGCTTTTGTCACTCGCTCCACTGTTACCACCTAGTCGTAGTACAGGAGTCTCAACGAATGCTGTCATCAGGATTGGTAGCCTCTGGGGACAACACAATGCGTGAGCCGTTATTGGACTGAGCAAAGTATCGACGTCCATTGGTACTGCTGATGGAAGTGAAAGACAGATGTCCAACACGCATTCATCGCCGCATAGCATACATCTTAGTACCGGTAAGATACAGTTCTGCCATATAGGTCTGAATGAAAGGAACCAGGTCATGTTTAGATCTCTCAGCCTGGCCAATCCAAGGACGTTAGTTATCCTGTCCCGGTAGCGCATTGCTAGGATTGTCTCTTCCATTCCCATGGGAGCTATGTCTGAGTTTCGGCTTGCCATAACGAAGCAGGAGGGTCAAAAATAAAATCCCTGCGACGAGTCCCAAAAATAATGGTATGCCGCCAAAAACAGAGTGTACAAAACTAGGAACGATTCCCAAAATTGCCTGGAAGGGTGTTAGAAGTCCCGTAAAGACTGTCTTAAATATGCCTGGGATGCTTGTTGCACTAGACATGTTAAGGAGTTGGCTCAACATTTCTACGAAATGCACGGGGCAATTTGTTGATAAAAGGTCATGAACTTCAGTAGCTGTCCTTGCAACTAGAAGATCATACGTCTCTTTTGATGACGTTATAGGCACTGTTGTCTGTAAAAGTACAGATTTCATTTTGCTTAAAGTATCAATTCGTATAGAATAGAGATTCAGACGAGGCCAGATGGGAGTCACTGTGTCTGCAGGCCCACTCGGAAACAATGCTTGCATACAGCATTTGAACATTGACGTTACTTTCACTAGATAACTTTTCCCTGGCACAAGGCCACAACATCTGTGATCCGTTCTAAGAATGTAACTCCCGTTTGAAAGTTGCATAAAGAAGGGCTCTATCTGAGTTGCAGGTGTGACTAGCTGGTGGCATGAAAGGCTGTTAGAATTTCCATCACATGCTCCGTGTAAATTAATACCCTGACACAAAAGTATACCGCTTAGTGAATGTTTACAGTTTTCACCACTAAGAAATACATTTTTGTCGCTGTCACTATAGCAAGAATGAGTGTATGGTAATTTCCATTCTGATTTTACATATCCTTTACCCAATTGTTCATACTGGCCAGCAGGTATGTACTCAAGGCACTTTTTAAATCGGAAAGTTGTTATCGTGTTATCGGAATTGTGATAATTCCGTGTATTATCCATTCAATGACAGGACTCTCTGACATTGTCAATGGTAATCTCTCGAGTTTTCCGATGCTCAGGATTGTATAGTCTGCTCCTTTCTGTGCCAAACTGATCTGTTTATCAGTAAGGTTAAAACTGGAAAATAATGACGTTGTGTTGATTAAACGCCAAGGCACATAGCCTGAACGAAGATTTTGCAGCGTCCAGCCTAATTCTATAATAGAACGCAATTGAGATTGGCCATGTTGTAACATTAGCAAGTCTCTATCTATCACATCAAAGGCAGAGGATACAATATTGTCCAACAAATATATTCTGGAAGACAGAGTCATTAACCCATTGTCTACCACAGAAAGTGATTTTTCCAAATTAATACGATCAATTTCTCATATTTTTTCAGAAGTTTCAATTTGTTTGACTTTCCAAGCCTCGTTGTACGCAGCATAGATACTGGTCGCTATGAAATGCTTTTGACGCTGTTTGCGTGGTCCAAGAATGAAATCGCGCAAATCAGCACCATCTTTTAGTAAAGACAAGTGTTGCTTAATTTCAGCCAGTGTGGATGTTGTTAGCCATTCAAGGCAGAGTTTCCCTACACTGTATGTTGTTATAATCCCTGGATGTTGTCTCTGGGAATATCTCGAGTCTAATCTGGTCAACTTTAACCCCTGTGTTTTATTCAGGAATCTATCTTGACAGCTGTTTGTGTCAGTAGGCCAGATTAACCACTTTTTCCAATCAGGATTTGTTCTGTTGAAATGTAGAATTTGTGACACGTCTAACTCAATATCTGCAGTTGCATTTTCAGGTATTGGCTTTGGAATAGACGGTGTTTTAAGGTCTTTGATCTTAGCTAGGCCAAGACAAGATGTTTGGTGTATTGTGTCATTTAAAAACAACATTTGTTCTGGTATCATGCAGGTTCTAAATAGTGCTTCTATGCCTTGCACCTGCCAATCTTTTGTACCCCAAATTGTTTTCGTTTCAATATTATTTTTCCAATAATCAAAACCAAATGTCATCATTTTGTCATAAAATGCTTCTGAATATATCAATTTAGAATTTGTCAGCATTGTTTTCATTCCTGTTTTATCTAACAGTTTGTAATAAAACGTTTCTGCATTACTGGTGTTAAACCCTGAGAAGTATTTGAATTTCTCAAAAAAATGCTTTAGAACTGCTTTTAGGTGGTGTAGCACAATGTTCCCATTGATTATACATAAAAACATTTCTAGGCTGTGCAGATTTATGCAAGTAGTGATCACCATAATGTGTGTAACAGAATAACTGCTCATAACTAGATGAACCTTGTAAATAATCATGATCTGTGAATCTAGCTGACATTACTAAATCAGACATCATGTCATTAATACTGTTAAAGTCACAATCATCAGAGAATGTACTAGGTGTTACAAAGTCACTTAAGGAAACCTTCAGTTGATGAGGATACTTCAGGATTTTGACCGGACCATATATCTCATAGTCTGTTTTCTCCCATACTACCCCACCAGGTATTGGAATTGCTGTGACATTTACTGTTGACAGTTCTCTTTTCTTCACGTGGGATGATCTGTGTGGTTTCAGGACTAGGTTGATGTTCTGACTTGCTGTGTCCATTGTAATATATTTTCCCTCAATGAATTTCCCCAAATACAGTACCATGATGAGCCAAAGCAGGAGGAAAAATACACCTAGACCGAACCAGAACTCTAGCCAAGGGGAAACAAGGTAGATTTTCTTCAATGGATGAAAGAGTTCCGTTGCTTTTTCTTTAAAAGTCTTTTTTGTTTCTGGCATCACTTCGGGGTCGTTTTGATCTTCAGAGAAGTTGTCGAAGTTGATGAAATAACCAGAGGCAGTTCTGTCAATTGATGGGATTGTTCTTTCAATCTGTCTCTCGGTAGCACTTTCTGATGCCACATCATTGTAGACTGGTGTTGTTTCTTGACGAACTGTTTCAATCTGTGTTTCAAGAGGCACGAGTTCCATGGCATTATTGCATAGTCCTTCATTGTGCACTGCAGGCTGATCGAATGTGATGAGTCTTTCAGTTTGAACCTCTTGGATTGTTGCAAGTTTGGGTATTCTGTTGTTTCTTGGGAGTCCACTGGGCCTACTGTTGATTAAAGGCCACATGATTGTGGTTTTACCAGGTCGATGGACACGACTCTGTTCTCCTTTTTACCAGCAAGGGGCGGTAGCACAACTGATCTTGTTCCGGTGACTGCCAAGACAGGTACTGCTTTTCTATAAGAAGGCCCAAATTCCTTCTTAACCGCGATCTTTTCTCTGACTAGATCCCCAATCTTTGGAATCCAGACAGGCCTTGCTGGGGCTGTTGCTGGTGGTGCCTCGTCAGTGGTACTTGGCTGTTGCTTTAACTTTATGTTGCTTAAGGATTTTCTTGTTTCATTCAGTTCCTGTAAAACAGCCAAACGATCCTTTACATCAAAGTGCGTTGTTTCTTCTTGTACCACTGACATCTGACTATCGAGGTCCTGAATACGCATTCTAATTCCGAACAATAGTTCGTATGGGCTGAAACCTTTTAGAGAATTTCTTGGCATGTTATTAAGACTAGTCTGGACACTTATTAAATGTTTGACCCACCCAGCGCCTGAACCTAATACCTTCGCTGTTATAGATTGCTTTATGTCACGTTTTTTTCTTTCTACCACACTATTCCCTTCCGGGTGCGACGGACAAGAATACCGCAACCCAATTCCCATGCTAGCCATGGCCTCCTTATAGGCTCGAGAGCTGAAAGCAGGACCCTGATCAGAATGGAACGTGGTAATTGCGTATGTGCCGATAAAGACTCGCAAATCTTTTATAACCGTTCTAGCGTCAGCCGAGAGCTGGAGGCCTCATTATTTAAGTGCTTTTAGTCTTAATGGTGTACACTGGGACGCGCTTCTCTTCTTTGATTGCGCAGATAGACCGCCTTATGCTGTCTAGCAGGGATCCTTAAACTACACTGGCCTGTTCATTACTGCGATCTCTGTTGCAGTTTTCACAATTTTGAGCAAAACATTGAATATCTATGCTCATTCCTGGCCACCAGTACTCTGATTGTAATTCTTTCAGAGAGGCTTTGATTGTTTGGTGTCTCAGACCCAGCCCCATGTGTGCTTCCAGTAAGAGGAAGCCCCTCCTGCTCCTGTTTGGAATTACTCTGTCCCCCACTCCAGGGATTCGAGCAAAAGGAACGGAGTTTGCATCGATTATGTATGCATAATTGAGTGGATAGTTTACGGGCAGTGCTGCACAGTCGCCTTTTACGGTCGTTTTTACTGCCAGCATGGTTTCCCCGTCTATGTATTTATCTGTACGCTTTTTTGTGGCTACGGAAGCCGGGTTAGTCGCTTCCGCTGTGGCTGTATTAGCCAATGAATTCCCTGCAACGTGAACGCCATCATGTCGAAGACTCTGTGCGTGAATCACGTGAGACTTTTGTAGTTCTTTGTGTAAAAGAGCTACCTGTTTCCATAGCAATTTATGCTTTATTGTGGCACCTGTGTCATCTTTGTAGTCGTTTCCGATCCAACTCTGCAGTTTATTGTTGTAAGAGTTGACGCAAAAATGAGAATCGCACACGATAAGTGTCGGGAATTCACGTTCTGCATTTTCGAGCGCCATCTTTAAAGATCTGATTTCAGTTCTCTGAACCGAACAGTTTCTTACAGATTCAGTTTTTGTCACTTTCGGTCTGAATTTACCGCACAGCCAACGACCTTTAATGATCGCACATGCTGCATCGTAGGATTTTCTCTCTACGTTGAAATGCTGTACAAATCCATCTGTATAGATTATACAGGCATACTGTGGGAGAGGCAGAATTTCGATTGGCAGAGGATATTCTTCTTCATATTCTAAATCATTCAGTTCTTCAAATTGCGGGGCGAAATAGTATTTCACGTCTTCCGCTCCTAGAGAATCTATACACTGTATCCATTTCGGATCCAGTGACACTGTAGGCAGGTTTACTGGGCCGAATAGCGCTTCGAAGGCGGATTCCGCTGTAAGGATATTAATCCGTTTGCCGTGTGCTAGTTCTCGTTCATTTGCTAATGCGATTTGCACTGCGTTCACAGTTCTTTCTGTGTGACTGAATGTTTTTTCTGCTTGTGTGTACAAGTGAGATTTAATTGAAATTGGTACCTTTTCTCCCTCATTAGAGGTTAGGTATGTGAATCCGCATCTTCCTGGGATGACTCGGATTACAAGATCACGTGTGTTGTCACGTGTATCTAATTTTGTTTTTGCTAACATGTCTGTTTGCAGTGATCTCAAAATTTCTGTGTGTTTTTGAGTCCAATTGATTTGTTTAAAATCAGGTTTAATTAGTTCATAGAGAGGTTTCACCCTCTCTGCGTAATTTAGAATGTAAGTTCTTCCGAAATTCAGAAAACCTAGAATGGATTGTAAATTCTTCAGCGTTTTTGGAGCTTGGAGTACAGCGCACTTCTCTAAGAAGTTGTCCGCTAGGCTTTTCCCTTCACTTGATAATTCGTACCCTAAAAACAGTACTGTCAGATGGGCAATTCGAGACTTTTTAAAGTTGAATTTGTAACCCTCTGCTGCGAACCCAAGTATGATGGTGTTCACTCTTTTCAAGTGAGTATCCAAGTCGTCGTCTGTGAGATAGATATCATCTACGTAAGATAATGCTTCATCATCATAGATTTGTAGTAACTCTGTTACCCTAGCTGAGAATAGTCCTGGGCTGTTCTTGAACCCCTGTGGGAGTCGACAGAATTTTTTCCGCGACCCAAATGCAGAGAAAGCGGTCAAATATCTGCTTTCTGGTGCAATGTTTTGACAAAAGAAACCATTAGATATGTCTAATGTAGTTTTATATTTTTTCCTAACTATGTTATTCATTAGGGCTGCACTATGCGAGTTTTGTACTGCAAAAGTTTTGCAACATGTATTCAGATGTCTGTAGTCCAAAACTAGACGATATGAATTGTCTGGCTTGGAGACAGGAAACAAAGGATTGTTCATTTGAGAGGTGCATGTTTCAATCACCCCCTGGTATTCAAGTTGATCTAAAATCTCCCTGACTTGTTTTTTAGCTTCTTGCTTTATGGGATACTGCCGTTGGGCAGTTGGTTCACTTTTTAATAGGATTTTGTGAGGAGGAGAATCCTCATCCCATCCTACATGATTTTTATACAATGCAGGTCCCTGGGCTACTGCCCATTTCCTTGCATATGTATATTTTTTGTGAATCGGAATGTGATTCGAGAAGGCAGGCATAATCACTTCTTCGCCACGAGGGCACTCCCTGACAAACTCTGGGGGCCAATCTTTTTCAGCTATCAGAATATCATAGCCTGTTGAGAGTTTATCCCAAAACAGACCTCTAATTTTCCTAGTCTTATCACCCTCCATACGCAATGTTATTTCGTATATTTTATGGGGCTCGCTAAGCCTGGTGTCGGCAGTTTCAACCTGAATGTATTCATTCGTGTCCACTGTCTCCAGATGACTCATCAAGATCTTGCGCGCTATACTGATTTCTGCTGCACTGTCCAACATTGTTAATGCCCACTCCCCGTTTTTCAACTGTGTCCTCAGTATTCTCGGCATGGTTGATTACTCTAATACTGGCTACCTTCTTTTTCTGAAATTGAGATTTTTTACTCTGAGCAGGTTCCTTGTCTTTGGACTTGGTGTGCTCGCCTGGGTCTGACCGTCCTCTTCTTTCCGAATTCTGTGGAAAAGATCGAGAGGGACGTGTATCAATACTTTGATATCTATCAGGTTTTTTCAGATTATCCCTATTTCTAAGGTTATATCTTTTCTCAGAGGGCTCCCTCTGGGGAGACCGGTGTTCTCGAGTCGGAGTTCTTTCCCTCCGTCGAGGAGACCTTCCTCTGGACTGGAAAACTTTTTCCTTGGGAGTGGATTGTTTATTTCCATCCCAGCTCTTTTTAGGAGTGTTTAAATTATTTTTAATAAATAATTTTTCAGGATTTTCGAGCAGTTGGGGCTTTACCGGTTTCCCACCCAAGCTGTCTCTACCTAATTCTTCATAGCATTTTTCTATGATTTTTGCAAGCTCAACAGGATCTTTTATATCTGTTTCCTTCAACTTCTGGCGGATCGCCACAGATGCTGCTTCTCCTTTAATGTTGGCTAATAATATAGCCGAGACCTGCTTGAAGTCTTTCAGTAATTTCATACCTAGATGTAAAGCTGGCTCTGGACCGTATTCATTTTGAATCTGTTTTAGCACTTCTGGTATTACCGCCATAGACGGAACACCATGTGTTTTTGTGTAAATGGAAGCAAAGACTGTACCCCAAGTTTCGCAGTCCTCCACGTGTGGTGCGATTCCCATAGGAAGGCAGATGGTCAAGATTCTGTGTTTCTCAATAGGGGTAGTATCAGGAAATACTGCCTCTATTTGAGTGATTTTCTGTGCTAACCAGAAAGGAATTTGTTCCCGTTTTACTGGTGTTTTACCAAGACATGACTGTATGTTCTGTGGTGTAATTTTATTTGTGTTTCCCTGATGAGGGGTCAGCTGTGGTGTATTAACAGCTGGTTGGACTGTTGCAGTCCGCATTACATATTGGACTAATTGCCTATGTATTTTAATTAGTGTTTTGAGCTGTACTAACAGCTCTTCCTTAGACATTTTTACAATGTCAGGATGTGGTGTGTAGCTGGCTAGAACCGGCCACGTGGCTCCTGGTCTACCTAGAGGACCGAGCCTAGTTATGTGATCATTGTGTTTTAGGGCGCCATTAAACCAGAGCAGGTGCTCTTGAAATTTAAGTGGAATTTCAATCTCCTCGAAAGGAGCGTACTCTTCCGGAGGTTCCTCTATTTTGTAATAGTGAAACTCTTTTGTTCTAGCGTTTGCCGCTGGAAAATTTATCCATGAATAGAATACCTCTGTCTGCTGATATTCGTGAGCCTCTATTACGAAAATTACTGTACCACCTTGTGGTGTCAGTCCGTTCTCTATAAGTTTTAAAGTTATAGATTTTCTTAAGTGGACCGGGATGACAATTGCATCCGGGTCAGTCTGTAGGAGACTCGAGTCTTCCTCTATTAGTAGGGATGCCAGTCTAACTGCTTCCCTTTCTTCTTCACTGCCTGTCATTTTTTATAAATGCAGGCTTTGCAGAGTTGGTCTCCAAGGAGACAAAGATTAGGTGCACAATATTTTGGAACACTGTATCCTTCAACGTTGAATAAACCAGAGCTTTACATAGGAATTTCTTCCTACTGAGTTTGGGCGGATTTTAACCTTTCACCCACTCCAGACGTCTATTGGAGTATTTACGGGAGAAAGGGGTCTGTGTGAAATATGCACGACTGAGTTACTCTAACGTCTTGCGTTAGTTTATCGCCTTACCAAACGTTGGGCGCCATGTAGTGTAGTTCCTAGTTTCCCACTAGGCCCTGCGCATTGGAATAACATAAACAGTAGTATCGACGTGGAACTGCGGATATTCCAGGCCTCCACTGACTATGCTAAACTTAATTGGGTGTGTTACCAACTAGCTCAGAGGTCACTGGAAACTTTCTTCTCTGCATAGGAAAGTATCAGCTTCCTTGGCACAGACAAGAAGGGATTCAGCTTTCCAACAACCGTGCAACATGACAACTTTGCTCCTCAGATCAAGAGTCAATCTCTAGGGTCATGTGAAACAATAGACAGGTATTTCACTCAGTCAGTTTAGTGCAGTTTACTTTCACGAGATGTATAGAATAGAGAGACGGGCGTTTGTCAATAAAAGGTTAACATTTATTGAACAGTCTTTCTTCTCGTACAAGAGAAATGTATTGCCACAATTGCAAGACTTGTTATTATAAAAAGTACGTACAGTAAGATAAGGATTGCGAAATAGAACTGTAAAAGCATTGATATGGTTTCTTAGCCATACAATGGTTTAAAAGTAATAAAACATATATACATTCATATATACATTAGGCTAACATACTCAACTGGTGCTTCTAACTACGCCTACCCCAGTGTGCCTGACCTAAGCCTAACACGTAGGAGGGGAGTAAGTAAGTAGCTTTAAGTTAAGTTGGTTTTGCCAAGGTTTGCTTCAAGAATTCTCATCTAAGGGTTTAGTCAACACCATACCTCTGAATAGAATGATGGAAGTTTGGTATTTCCTTCAGGGGGCACTCGATATCCCAGTCACCCGCTAGGGCAGACCGGAAACGCTGGAGCTGGATTTCTCTGCAGGAGAAAGGCAGCGGCTCTCATCTCAGCGCGTCGAGGAGGAGGAGGCGGGGGACAGCGTCCGCGGCAGCTGGAATCTGCTGGATGTCTTCGCAGAGGGACGGCTGTTCAGCTCCTAAGCGTACTGCACCATCGTTCGCGCTTTAGCAGCGATAATGGTATCAGTAGCTTCACCACCAAGGGGACAGCAGTCTGCAGCGACAGGGTGCTAGCTTCACCAACACGGGGTCTTGCAGACAGCTAACAACAGGCAACGAGCAACGAGCTATTGCTTAAGGCAACGTTGGTAATATTTATACCTGACAGGTGCCGGGTTTGACGCAAGTTTGCTGGACATAAGACGTCAATTAAAGATGTCACTAGGAAGTGATAGTTATCAGTTGCTCATTAGAGTTCCATTACTAATCAAAACACAGCAAGCGGGGATTTCCAGATTTGCTGAGTTTTTATCTTGTTGAAGAACTCGGAGTGTTAATCTAGGAATATCAGATAGTGACTCCTGCCCTGTCATTGCACTAATTGGTCGCAAAGGAAGTGGCAGAGAGCTATGCTGGAATGTGGCTCTGTTCGTGTGAGGCCAGAGATGACTTTTCTGAAAATCGCACTTGAACGGTTATGCCAATATAGGGAATAAATGGATTTATAGCCGAATAGGGGCATAAGGTCACAGTATCGATCAGGAACCTAGATAAACACATAACAAGAGGGCCGAATGGGAGAAGCACAGGAACCTCAATTTGGAGTTAGATGAACAGTTGTTTAGGTGTTATTGGAGGGGCAAAGGGGGCATGCGTTGGCACGAGTTGGTGCCGGCTTTAAACAATGTTGTACGGGGGGGTCTGTCTGGATGTGGTAGTCATACACCTGGGTGAAAATGATCTGGTGCAGTGTAAGGGACTGGCACTGGTGAAACAAATGAAGAGGGATTTGCTGGAAATTCGGGGACAGTGGGCGGGGTGTTACTTCATTTGGTCGGAATTCATTCTTAGACGATGCTGGAAAGGGGCAGAGAGGCCTGCGGCTATTGACAGGACAAGGAGGAAAATTAATAGGGAAATGCGGGCTTTTTGTGAGAAAGAAGGTTTGGGTAGGATGGAACACCCGGAGCTGAGGTATGGGGCAGTGTATTTCTTCAGGGAGGATGGTGTGCATTTGTCACGATACGGGATGGAGCTTTATATTGTGCAGCTGAAGGAGGCAGTGGATTGGGCTGTGGGGGTGCGCAGGTATCCAAAGGTGCAGGGGCCGTAGGGGGGGTCGAAAGCCGTATGGGGCTTTCGAGTGGTGCTTTTTCCTAGTTAAGGGGGGGTAGGATAGGAGGAATGAGGTTTCCTGGACAGAGGGGGAGGGAGTGTACATATAGCAAGTGTTTAAACAGTTGAGGCAGGTGTTTGGATAGTTGATACTTATGTTTATGTTGTTTGCGGGGGAACTTTTTAGGGGTTCGGTGGGGGTTTGGTCAGGTATGTGCATATTTAGTTAGGTCTAGTTTTGTACGGCAAAGGCCAAGGATGTGGTATTGTGTTAAGATGCACCTGTTCCCAATAAAGCAGCCTTTAGCACACCTTATATTGCCTCCGGTTGGTCTTTCCCCTCCCCGCCTCTCGATGGGCCCCAATGGGGCTTTGCGGGGGTGGCCGACCGGAGGGAGTCTCATCCCCCCGGGGAAGTTTGGCGCCCCGGGAGGAAGAGGGGGGGGACGGAATGGACGGGGACAGGATGCCGAGATTGGGCTGGTTGGGCTTCTTGGGCGGTCTTGGGCTGGTTTGGGCTCTCTTTGCGCTGGGGAAAATAAATACGGCCATTTTGTGTCACTGTGCACCATTTTAGGGACAGTGACCCAGCAGCTGAGTTAGGCAGGGAAGTTGTTGTCCCTCCCGCCCTCCCTAGGAGACATGGTTGCGGGTTGGTTTTTGCGGGGTTGTGGTTCCCTGGTATGGGGGGTTAGTTTATGGAGGGGTTTTATTGGGAGCAGTGCGTTTTTGGTTAGGTTGGCGGAGATCTGATGTCGCTGGGGGCAGGTGCTGGTAAAAGGTTGTTGGGGTGGCGCTTTTCCCTAGTTAAGGGAGGGTAGGATAGGAGGAATGAGGTTTCCTGGAAAGAGGGGGAGGGAGTGTACCGATGGCAAGTGTTTAAACAGTTGAGGCAGGTGTTTGGATAGTTGGTACTTATGTTTATGTTGTTTGCGGGGGAACTTTTTAGGGGTGGGGGTGGGGGTTTGGTCAGGTATGTGCATATTTAGTTAGGTCTAGTTTTGTACGGCAAAGGCCAAGGATGTGGTATTGGGTTAAGATGCACCTGTTCCCAATAAAGCTGCCTTTATCACACCTTTTATTGTCTCCGGTCGGTCTTTCCCCTCCCCGTCTCCCGATGGGCCCCAACCTCATGCATGTATTTCTGCAACATCATCGCAGACCCATCAGTTAAGGCAGGTTGTACATTCTAAAGAAAACACAACAATGGCACCAGCATCATCACTATTCTTTATCATTCACACCACCATACTCTGGCTCCGGTCACCTGGCACTAGCTCGATATCAGAGAGCTCTCCCATTTCAAGAACATTAGCCCAACCCACAAAGATTGGCATTGAAGGGCCTTGGAGCAGCGTCATTTTGGCTCTACTCTTACACATCACAAATATGCTATATATAAGCATGCACTTATTACCTGTTTTCTGTGTGTCCTAACGATAATAATGTAAAGTGTTGCACTTGATATCACTATTAAATTGCATTCACTGTAGAATTAAAGAATTTATATATACTGTGGTTTGTATGACAGAACAATGCAGGGAAATACTTTGCATGCCTTTATAACACATTTTTTACCCAGCATTTTTTTAAAACACATATGATTTTACAATGCATGCCGTTACCACACATTGTTTATATACATTTATATATATATCTAAAAACATAATTTGTCAGGGGAGACTACCCACACCCCAACTTACCTTAAATGCGTGGGTGCGTGGGAAAGACATGTGTTGTAACAGAATATAAGTGGTAAAAAAATTGTGGTGAAGGCACAACGTGGTAAAAACCTCATTGTAAAGGTAGTTTCCCATCCTGTGTGCCTTAATTCATTAAATGACATTTGCTGTTTGGGTGATTGAATAGACCATCCTTACACTACTAAAATGTATTTTCTTCAGAAACGAAAATGATTTATGTTACGTGTGCACTAAAGTTTCTTCTTTGTATTTATAATGTAGTTCTTAGTCACAGTTATACAGGTATACTCAAAGTTATTTTACCGTTATGAAACCTTAACATGAATCCAATGTATTGACAGTTTTATTAATTTGTGTTTGAATGTGCACACGTGCACACGCATATTAAAAGTGCACCATCGATTTAATACTTTCTTTGGTCTTAACTCGGCCTGTATTTATTTCTGCATGAATTGCTGTATTCCATTTCTGCTAGCATGTCTTTTATCTGCAGGTACTTTCACAATGTTTGTTAGTTTGAGAATTGATACAACACTGTACTGTTGATAGAGAGAGACTCTGAGAAGAATACCTTGACAAGGAACATGGAGAGCCAGAGTGTCAACTGAAAGTGTCCATTTATTAACGTTGCAAATGCTCACAGGGGACAAAAGGACAATACTGGTCCCATGTCTGGCCTTGGAGAAATTGTTGCATACAACGTGAGAATGAAAAGGACAATGGAGCCCCTGATGATTCAAACAGAGGGGTGTTACTTCTGAGGTTTTAGCGGCAGTAATTAATGTTCACACTGTCTGAGGTTATGTCACTTTTCTTTTGATTTTGAGAGGTTTAGCCATGTATGCTTCTCCTTTGACTCTTGCAGAGTGTGACTTAGGCTAACACTCATTTCCCTTACCCAAGAAGACTTGACCAAGCTTTTGAAATCCTGGCACCTTCCTATACCTTTCTGCAATTTCCCACATTTTCTTATTTTTCTGCATTTCCTTGATTTGTGACATCCTTTCAAATTTTCATAACTATCCTTCTTAGTTTGGCCCTTACTTGGATGGTCTTCGATATCCCTCATGTATAGGAAAGAGAATCACAAATTCTTCTTTAAGCACCAAATTCTGTTATTGATCTTTTGCATAGGTGTAACTGAACTTCTTGTCTGCCTAATTCGGGTACATCTAAACGTCTTAAGAAGGTTCAATCAATCAGGAGTTTGTAAAGCAGGGCTACTCACCGATGGGGATCTCAAAGAGGTTGGGTTTTCCAGTTGTTATTCTGATTTGTTTATCTTAACCTGACTGCTAACTTGAAGTAAATCTTCTTAACAATAGTCACTGATCCTGGTCTTTATTGTTTAGCCAAATGGTTGCAATGTGAATTAAATAGATTGAGTTATTGGTAACTCCGTTTACCTCTAAGTTTGCGAAGAGAAGGTCCATTGGATCACCAATGGTAAGAGGGCCGGCCCAGCGCCGCAACAGCCTCATCAAGTTGTTTCACAAAGTAGGCCCAAGGGCAACATCCCCTGAACATCTTAACAAATCGACCAGCTAAAAAGAAATTACGCTGCAGTAGATTCCATCATTGAGGAAGCTCAGACCTCTTACCTCAGGCTTGAAGACATTTCCCTCAGTTCAGAAAAGATTTTTTTTAGGGTACCATTCATGCATGATCCCGCCCCAGCTCGCCTTTCCAAAGCTCTATAAAGTGAACAAAAGGCAGTGGAGTGGTGTGGCTCACTGGTTAGAGGCGGCAAACCCGGAAGCAGAGAACTGGGACCTGGGTTCGATTCCTGATGCGGCAGGGTCGTGGACCAGGGTCAACGGACTCGATAATTCTCGCCTCAGTGCCTACTCTAACCAGGGATCACACTTGGCAACTCTGGGCATTAAGCTTGCCTCATCTCTACAACGGCCCCCCACAGACGCCGGGGATGCCTGGCTTCACCTTGGAGATACCCAGAAGAGACCATCTCACAGGGAAAGCCAGGACGGGTTCCCCAGTGGTCTTCAGCGCCAGGACACCCCGAGATGGGGTAACAGTGCGCTTTACAAGTATCATCATTACATTTTTTTTTTACATTACATATGACAATCATGCATTAAAATGATAAGAATGTTGGGTATGTGGTAGCACGTAGTGTCTGTGCCCAGATCCAGCAGTGAGGCTGGATACGTGCGGGAGAAGGTATATTTGGTTGTTGGTCTCTGTCATCAGCCCGTGTTCATTTTTTACTTCAGAGGTGTCATTTCCTGTGACGTTATAAGTATCAGAAGTCACAGGACTTCCTCGCATCATCACTGTTCAAAGTTCATGTTATGTCACTTCCTGTGTTTCCCATGGATATGTCTACTTTACTTTTATTAATTTAGGGTGGCATATTTGGGATCTGATGTCACTGCTGCTTGGGATGATTTTACAGTCGCTTCCTCTGGTATCCTTGTGATGTCACTGCCAGTTCGGGACACGTACTTAACTAGGTAGGTCGCCTCAGCTGAGGTGATTTAGGAACGCTGCAGCAGTGACACAATACGAACGGTGCCAAGCCACAGAGCAGCAGCCTTTCTGCTTCACCTTCACTAGACCTTATATTTCATCCCACACTTACGGCAGAATAATGCACAAGAAGAGGATGTAATGACAAGAACCCACCAGCTCCCAGGCAATAACAGAATGACACAATAAAGACATCAGGTTTTGAGGGTGCCCAAAGGGCAGAGGCGTAAATTGTGCAGCCAGGCAACTGTTATTCCCATACTCCTATTCGTCTGACTAAGTGGTGGGGAAATGAGACAAGGAATAGAAAGCGTGCCGTGGGAGCCATATCTGGACAAGGTGAAATTTGGCAGGTGCAACAAAAAACTGCGCTTGCAGGCCCCAGATGTCATTGAAAATTCTGCGCGTGTTTCTCTCGTTTCAAAAATAGTTCTCCGACGTTTCTAATGCACAGTGGTTGGAGACGAACAGAAACAAGGACGGTTATTTGTAAATTGCAGCGGTTGTTTTCATTCACACGTGCTATACAACCATTCGTGGCTCCGATGCAGAACAAGCATTGGCAAAGCCAATAGGCCTCTCTTTAACTGATGCCTCCTGCACTCCCAAAGGCACACTGCTCACCAAGAACTCACAGAGGGACACCACTCATTCGGCATAAAACAGGTACACCAGCCCTCCTGCACTCACATGGCTCATCGGCCAGCCTACTCTCACCCAGGCACTTCTCTCAGTCTATACTCACATGGTCACACCCTTCCTCCTTCACTCAACCAGACACAACCCCAGGGACGGACTGGCTGTAGTGGGCACCAGCCATTTCCCCGTTGGGCCGGAGGGTCGGGGACCGGTTTTGTAACCATTAGGGCCGGTTTTGCAGCAGTGCAGCAATATTGACCCCCTGTCACAAAAGCGGGAGAGGTGCTTCTCACTAGCACCTAACCCTCCCCCCCCCACCCACCGCTCCCTGTGCTGGTCGAGCAGCAATCTGCCAGGGTGTGTTGCTATTCCCAGTCCGGCCTTGCACAGCCCTGGATCTCATGGCACTCACACAGGCACACCTCAACCCCAGAGGGCACGGCTCACCCTGCACATACTGTTCATCCTCAGACAGACAAACCACTCTTCTGCGCACTGCACACACCACTCATCCTCACACTATACACACCACTTTCCCTGCATGCTAAACACACATCTCACCCTGTATTCATGTAGACACACTGCTCACCCTCTACTCACAAAGCCACACCCCTTCTTCTATATGCTTTACACAAACTTCTCACTCTGCACTCTAGCCATGTTATGTTATGTTATGTTAGTATGAATTTGTAGAGCGCACGTTCACCCCAGGGTTTCTTGGCGCTGTGTGCCGCTGGGGAACCCATCCTGGCTTTCCCTGTGAGATGATCCTTATTGGGCATCCCCAAGGTGAAGCCAGGCATCCCCGGCAGCGAGGGGGCCGTTGTGGAGATTAAGGAAGCTATTGCCCAGAGTTGCAGTGTGGGACCCCTGGTTAGAGAGGCACGAGGCGAGATTTATCGAGCCCGCTGACATTGGTTCCGTACCCTGCGCGTCGGGAATTGAACCCTGGCCCCGGGCCGACCTCTGCTTCTGGGTCTGCCACCTCTAACCAGTGAGCCACACTTCTCCAGCCATACCACTCAGCCTGCACTCTACACACATAGCTCAGCCTGCACTCTACTCATACAGGCATATTGTTCTCCCCGCATTCACACAGGCACACTGCTCACCGCTGCATTCTGGAAAAACTCACCCTGGACTTTAAGTGCACACCGTTCACTCTGCACTCTATACACACATTGGTTGCCCTGCAATCTGAGCCTACATTGCTCATGCTGCCCCCTAGACCTGCACCACTCACACTACACATATCACTCACCCAGAGCTATACACACATCATTCGCCGTGCACTCCACACACTGTTCACTCTGTTCTCCAAGCACTCAGCAAACAGTGCACTGTTTAGACACATTGGGGTTTATTTACCAGCCCCTTGTGCCACTGGTATGTCAATTTTTCCCATATTAAAAAAGATGCACGAAAGCGCAAGTAGCTTGTGAATAAACCCCATTGCTCACCCTACAATCTATGCACAGTATTAATCTAGCAGACTCCACATACACCTCTCTGCATACACTGATTACCATGAACTCCACACACACAACTAACACTACACTCACACAGGCACACTGCTCACTCTAAACACACTGCTCATATTGGCATCTACACGCACCTCTCTCCTTGTACTCTATACACAGACCGTCTGCTCAACTTGCACTCAATACACAAACCCACCACATCCGACACTTTCATAGGCACACTACACACTGAGACCGCAAAAAGGGACAACGCCCACTCTGTAAAAAGCAGGTACCCCAGCGGTCCTGCCCTATCACAGCTCATCGATCAGCACACGACGATCTCTCAGTCTATATTCACATGTGTAGACCCTTCCCCCTTACCTCAAACAAGCACACCTTCTACGCTCTTGGACCTGACACACGCACCTAAAGGCACTGCTCACCCTAAACTCACTGTTCATCCTCAGACAGGCAAACCACTCATCTGCGCACTATACAAACCACTCATCTGCATGTATATACACCTCTCTCCCTGCATGTTAAACACACATCTCAGCCTGTACTTACACAGACGCACTGCTCAACCTCCACTCACAAAGCCAACCCCTTGTTCAGTACGCTTTACACACCTCTTACCCTACACTCTATACAATACCCCTCACCCTGCACTCTACCCATATAGGCATATCACTCTCCATGCACTCATACAGGCAAACTGCTCACCGCTGTAGTCTAGAAACCACTCACCTGGCACTTTAAATGCACTGTCCACTCTGCATTCTAGACACATTGGTCCCTCTGCAACCTAGACCTACACCACTCATCCAACACCCTAGACCTGCACCACTCAAATTGCACTACTCACATTACACATATTACTCAGCCATCACTATACACCCATAATTCACCATGCACACACACACACACTGTTCACCCTATAATCCACAGACATCCCAAACCCTGCATTGTTGAGACACATTGCACATCCTTCACTTTGCAGTCTCCCGGGGCTTTTTACTCTGCATACACCTATGACCATGCGTTCTAAACACACACAACTAACACTGCACTTACACAGGCGCACCGCTCATCCTACACTACTGCTCACTTTGGCATCTACACGTGCCTCTTCCCCTGCACTCTATACTCAGACAGCCAGTTCACCTTGCACTCTTACTCATACACACCATTCAATATGCACTATATATGCACATGACTTACCCTGCTTTCTATGCATGCACATTGCTCTTCCAGCACTCTAAACACTCCACTCAACCTACACTCTTCAGACACCACTTATCCTGCACTCTACACACACTGCTCACCATGAACTCTCCACACACCACCCACTCAGCACACATATTGCTCACCCTGCAATCTGCACACACATCGCTCATCCTTGGTAAATAAAAACACAACACTCTGAGGTTTGAAAAGCTCATGTGTATTTAATGAAACAAAATTGCTATCAGGCCAGGAAAAATAACATTCAACAATTGCTGTTTCAATGGACCAGTGCATCAATTCAAATCATGTTGGTGCATATAACGCTAAATGTTCATACTTCGAACACTTGGTTTTATACACTATGGGACATATTTATTAGTCCCTTTGCATTTCTCTTGCACCATGAAATGTGGTGCAAGAGTGATGCAAATTAAAAATGAGATTTATGAAACCACACAAGCCCACCTTGCCTGGCCCTGAGTGGCTTCATAGAGCTATAGTAATTCAAAATTGCACAAATCGCTGCGTTGCATTATCCTGCACCACAGAGGCATTTCCATCGGCACTGCATGGGTGTTCCCAATGCGACATTGGATTTTGATGCATTCCCAGATTTAGCACAAGTGGTAGACCTGGGAATGAACAAAAAACCTATGCCTCCCCATTTGAGGTGTAACAAGGAGAAGTATTCTGCAGCACACATAGAAAAAGGAACAACATGCCTGGGCATTGAGCCTGTGAAGGAAGGTGCCCCTTCCTGCTCAAAAACAATCCTCCTTACAATGCAGGCATGGTTCCTGAGTTGGTGCTAGGCAGCCAAATTGGTGCTGGGGCAGGAGAAAAAGCAGGAATGCACCATATTGCTTTAAATACAGTGTATTTCTGTCCTTTCCCTGCCACGCAGTGCAGCACAGAAAGGTGACTTGCTGTGCTTGACTGCATGACTTTGCCATAAATATGGCCCTATTTCTCAATGCAAGTGAATCAAAGCAAAATGTATGAATTAAGTTGTTATCTTAAGCCTACCTAATGAGCAGATGTGAGATTCTTTTCAAGAGAAAGAATACAAGAACTCCTTGAAAGTAGATAGTAAAGAAAAACCAAATACTGAGTTCATCAGTTTTCTCAGGTTTTTACTTTACTATGCCAGATTTTAAAGCAAGGCTACACTTACTAGAACATACAGGGAAATGTGCAAATGTATGACAGCAAATAAAATGACTGCTATAGTTCAGAAATGTATGACATTTAGCAGTCAAGTTTTGATTACTATACTCATTCAGTTAGTATCAAAATAAAATCAAGTTTCACAAGTAAAATGTTCCAGCACTTGCCAAGGTAGAATCAAGCGATAGTAATCAAAACAAAGTAGCTCAATAGTAATATGGAACAAATCAAATACAATGCCTTACCCTAAACTTTGCAAACACACTGCTCAATTTGCACCACTCATCCAGCACTATAAACTAGGCATGGCTGGAGTTCACAGAGCTACGCTAAGCAGAACTCTGCAATGTGACAAAAGAACTCCGCTGCGCTCCACAGAGTCAGGGAGTGAGGTAAGTCGCACTGCTCGCACTGATTTTCAGTGCCAGGCATTTGTCCTGCACTGTAAAATCAGTGCGAATGGCACCATGCACAGTGCATGAGGGTGCAGCTTCTTCCTGCTGCTCGAGGGGATATTTACTTCCTCAACACGAGCTGCAGGTTTCCCAGCCCGAGCAGTAGTGACCTGCGGCGACCGCCCTCCTTGAGTAATGTCACTGGGATGTGGTCTAGCATTGGAATTCCTCGCTCCCGCTCAAGCTCAAGAGCAATAAATCTCCACTCTGCACCACTCGGTGGAGTTTTTCAGAACTCCGCACTCTGCGCAGAGTCTGAAAATCTTCACAAACTCCACGAGCGGAGTGGAGTTTACCACCCAGGCCTACTTTATATGCACACTGCTCACACTACCCACTATACACACATCATGTAACACATTGCTCACCTTGCATTCTGTGCACACTACTCACCCTGCATACCTCATTCACTTTGCACTGTACGCACTCAGCTCACCATTCATTCACATAGGTACACTGTTCATCCTGTCACTCTGGCACACCTCTCTCTGTACCATATGCAGAAAACCACTCTCTGTCAACTCCAACAGGGAAACTCTACACTCTAATAAGTACACCTCTTCCCTGCTGTTAGACTTGGCATATTTTGGCATGTTTCCCCTCAGTTTTTGCATATGACCTCCCGGTTTTGACTCTGTTTTTGCTGGTGTAATGATTCTGCACACTGTCCTCACTGCTGATCAGTGGTAAAGTGCAAGTGCTCCTGTATAAAATGTGTTATGGTCTGGTATTTCCATGATTGTCTTATTTTATTTATGTGTCAGTCCCTAGTAAAGTGCACTGCGAGGGCCAGGGCCTAGAAATCAAATGCTGTTTGTGGGCTGCAGCACTGGATTGTGCCACCCACACAAACAGCCTCTAAAGTGTAACTCTGGCCTGCCATTGCAGAGCCTGTGTGCAGCCTGGGGCTGCCATGTCGACTTGGCAGGTGCACACACTTACCAGTCCCTAAACCTTCCCTTTTCTAAATGTGAGTCGCCCCTAAGGTAGGCCCAAGGCACCCCCATGGGCAGGGTGCATGGTATGTGAAAGGTAAGTAATGCCCTGGTGTGTGTGGCATGTCCTGATAGTGAATTACATCCTACTTTGTTTTTCACTATTGCAAGGCTACCTGTTCCCCATAGACCAGAGTGGGCAGTTTGATTATAACATCCTATAATCCTAACTGACTCAGGGAACATGGTAGAAATTTGAGTTTACTATTCCTGAACTCAGTAAGGTAAAATGCATCTTTTAGTGAAGTTGGTTTTAACAGTCTGTGTTCGAAAATACCACTTTTAGAAAGTGGGTATTTTCTGACCTAACCACCCACCCTGCTTCTGCTAGCTTGTGTATTGTCTGTCTGGTTTGTGAGTGACAGGGGCTGGGGGAGACTCCAGGAGACAGGGTGAGTCAGCGCAGGGCTGAATAGACACATCTACACATAGATGGGTGTGAGGAGCAGCACCTTGGGTCTGAATAGGACTGGGCTTGCCTTCCATAATGCTAGCTCCACCTCCTGTGGTGCGTCTGAGGACCCTGGCCCACACTGACAAAGGAAGAATGTGCACACTTGCAGATTGCACCTCAAACTGGTTTGAACTAGTTCCTGGCCCCTCTGCCTTCAGAGTACAAATAAATTGCTGGTATAAATATTGGGCCCCATACCTCAAGACTTTAGAACTCACTGGAATCAAGGAGCCTGCCAAGAAGAAGAGCTGGAAGAGCTGCCAGGAGGAGTACTACCCCTTTGCTGTGTTGTTGCTTTGTTGGGTTGGCCTGCAGCTGCTGCTTCTGCCTTGGGCAGTGAAAGGACTGGACTGAACTTTCTCTACTTGTGCTGAGTATCTCAAAGGGCCTGAAACCGAGCTGGCATCCTGTTAAGAAGTCTCAGGGACTGCACAGACTTCACCAACCTCTGGGTACCGCTCCTTGAACCGCTGTTGCAGTTGCCACAGAGAAGAGGGAACCACGATGGACTCTGTCACCTACTCCGTTGCTGGCCTTGTGTCCTGAAGTCACCGCAGGCCACACCGTCTCACCCTGCACCGCACGCCTTGGTCTCACCAACACCATCTGCACGATCGCCACCGAGCCACTGCCTGCACAGCATCGAGAGGCACCACAACTCGCGCCGTCTTGCTTCACTTTGCTTGCCTGGTCTCACCAACACGATCGCCGCTGGCTTATCACGCACAGCTGTCCGGCTCGGCCAGCGCCCATTCCGCCAACCGGCTCTGTCGCCAGCTTCGCAACTTTCCAGCACCGCATCGAGAACCGTCTCGCCCTGCACCACACGCCTTGGTCATACCGATGCCCTCTGCACGATCGCCACCGAGCCGCTGCTCGTACCACATCGAGAGGACACCACCCCTTGCATCGCTTCCACTTTGCAATGTAACCGCGACAGACGCCACGACCGGCTCTGTCATCTGCACTGCAACCTGCCAGTACCGCATCGAGCACCGTCTCGCCCTGCACCACAAGCCTTGGTCTCACCAGTGCCGTCTGGACGATCATCACTTAACCGCTGCTCGCACCGCATCGTGAGGACACCGTGCACCGCTTCCACTTTGCATCGCAACCGCGACGGATGCCAAGACTGACTCGCACCGCCGTGTGAGCTGCACCAAGAAAGGTAGTGTTAACGAGTCTGTTCACACTGTTGCTCGCCCATACAGACGCGGTTAGCTGGAACTGTGAGACTTTGTTGTTTTTAGCATCGCGGTAGGCTCGGACCGAGTTACCGACTTTGAAGACATCTTGCAAATTAACTCTTTTAAAAGTACTGGATTGTGGATTTTTGATCGTATTTGGTCTTGTTTGAAGTATATAAAAATAGTAGGTATTTTTCTAAACTGGTGTGGTGTCCTTTTGTAGGGCTTACACTGTATTACTGCTGGTTTTGTGCAAATGCTTTACCCACTCCCTCTAAGAAAAGCCTGACTGCTCGTGCCAAGCTACCAAGGGGGTGAGCAGGGGTTATTTTAGGAGTGTGACTCCCTTATCCTGACTAGGAAGAAGGGTCCCTACTTGGACAAAGGTGCAATCCCTTGCAAACTAGATACCCCCATTTCTAACACCTGCTCTCTATATTGACAGCTCTGCCTGACATCAGGCATATTGCTCACCCTGCATTCACACAGGCACACAGCACACTAGCACAGGCACATGGCTCAGCATGCACATATTCAAACCCTGCTCTTTGTACCATCACCAGTAAAACATATAGCTCACACCCATACACTCACACAGCTCACCCTGCACTCAATACACACTGCTTATGCTGTTCTCTGTTTACACCACTCACCTTGAAAACCCGGCCCATAAGTTCTAGACTTAATCTAGAATCACAGTCCAATGGTTCTTTTTAGCAGCATGTAAATGCAGAACATTCGCTATAGCTGTCAAATTAATTGAACAGCAAATTGTTTAGGCACATAATAACTACAGACAACTATGTAAGGTTAGTTATTTTATTACACCACCAAAAATAACGCGACATAAAGACACCTTAAGATGAGAATGTAAAAGTACATTCAAATTCACATATAGCCAAACTCTGCATCCAGTGTAATCGATGCAGCATAAACAACAAAATTAATTCAAGAAATAAGATGAAGAGGATCGAGAAGCCTGAGTCCCAATTTCCCTGCATCGAGGGTTGATGAATGTAAAGCACTAATCTGACGCTACACTAATGCTAAGATGACATCCCTACTTAAGCATCCTCGGAAAAGGAATAAAAAGTGTCAACATGTGGAGTCTTCCTAAGAAGTCTCAACACCATTGATTGGTCAGATAGCATTATGCTATCGAGATAGAGCTCGTTCTAAGGTGCTCTCTCTCCGAAGGCAAGAAGAGAAGTGGGTGCTTTTTTACTCCCAATAATCCAATATATAGGAGAAATTTTCCAGAATCCTCTTCAGATCACGCTATCTGCTCCTAAAGGTGGGTTTCCACAGAACAACGGTGCGCTCTTCCTTCGACACATTCGACCCTGGTTCCCAAGCCTTCTCCTGTGTGAAATGCAATGTCCTTCCCTTATCAATTCAACCAGCACAATGTAACTATTTCTCTCCTTTCCTGAGTAGTAAAACAAAGACATTATTCTACTATCTAAGAATGCTTCTTTTACCTGGAACACAAATGGGAGAAAGAAAAATTCGACAGCACAAATGAAATCCAAACTGCTTATTCTAAAGTGAGAGCTTCTAGGGAACATGCATTTCAGGCCTACAAATTCAACTAACATAAGAAAATAGCAGATGAGCTCTAAAATTACGTGGGTAAATAAGGCCCTTTCACTTTTTATTTTTACCTACTTGTAAACTACAACCTAATAAACACAAATTTAATAAGTGAATAAATGTCAGTTACCCTATACAAATGTCATCACGTTGATGTTTTCTGCTAGTTACATATATTTCTACATTGATTCTCCAGGTTATTCTCCAATGTCCTAAAACATCACATTTTAATTTTATTACATTTCAAGATCCTAACACTTCTTCTTAATACAACAAAAGATTATATGCGGGTGCGCTCCACACATGTGATTGTAATCCACCCCTACAATTAAGACGCAGTTTCAGCTACATCCGTGGCAAAAACCAATAGGGCCGCTCACTGCTGTAGCTCAGCGCCCCTCCTCTCTGGGTGACTGTCCGCCTCAGCGAAACCCTGCACCTTTGCTCTGCTGCAATAACTTTCCTGTCTGTTTCCTAGCCCTGTCCTATTCCCCCTCGCTGGGCCTGTGGGTGCTGGCACCTGCTGTAGAGGGCCGGAAGGGTGGGAGCCGGTTTTGCCACGTTGAAGGCTTGTTTTGTTACTGGGGGCAGGTTTTGAAGAGGTGCTGCATTATCGTCCCCCAGTAACAAAAGCAGCAGTGCTTCACACTTGCACAGCCTGCCCCGCCCAATGGCTGGTCGGACAAAATTGCCAGGGTTTTGCGTTCCCAGTCTGGCCCTGCTGCTCTATATAAGCGGGGTTGCTTTTTCTAAGGAATAAAGAGATTCTAGTCATGGCAGGTGATCCTCACACCCTCCTGTTCACAACTGCTTATGGATGTCCTCATGTACTGACAGCGGTAGCATGACCCTCATCCTCGGTTCCAGAGAGAACCATTTGTAGTGTAGATGTAGAGGGCAGCACACAGCCCAAGAGAGCCAAGGTCAACATTACATTCTTATGCTGAGGGGAGGGAGGATAAGGTTCTTCGGCTGCACAGGCCAGGGGAGTCTGCCACTCAGTCCCAGCTTGGATGGTAGACTGCACTGAAACAGTTTCTGTAATGGTGGTACAGGTGTGCTGCACGTGACTGGAGGTCTTCCCATGTTAAGGAGACTTTGGGCCGGGCTTCATCTTTTAATTTCCTTCTCTTCAGTCAACTCACAGGCACTGTGTGGGGAGGGATAAGGAACATTTCTCTCTCCCTCTCAGGAAAAGCAGCACAACAATTTTGGTTGTTGAACTATGTTGGACAAACTATTAGTAAATCTGCCTAGTCTCTCTCCCACTGTGCAGTTTGCAACTCTCAGTTGCAAGAACCCGTCAATGCCCTCCCAGTCTGCTCGCCATGCCGGGTAAGAACATATTGGAACATATATATTAAATGATAGCGCTGTGCAGTGCAGCAACGAAGATTGGTGTGCTGTGTTGCACTATGGCAAGAAAATAGTTCAGAACCATATTTACTAAGTATGGCCTTCCGCTGTTTTTTTCCCCTATGCTGGCACAAAATCAGTAAGATTTACAAAGCCACACAACTGGGTGATATGTCCTGCCTTGCATGGTTTTGTAAATAAATATAATGCAACACAGCAGCTTGTGCTGCATTATGTTACATTCCAAGCTGGTAGGTATTTAATGGGTGGAACAAGTGTGTTCCCTTGAATCCATCCTTGAATTTGATGCAATACAAATTTACAAAGGTTTGTAAAGCTGGGATTGCGTTAAATCGGTACGCCTCTTTGAGAATGGCATGAAGAGGAGGAATTTTTTTCCCCCTCATTATTTACTCTTTCTATGCATGATACACTTTGCATCATGCATAGAATGATGAAATGTAGGCGAAACAGGAGAATGAAAGATTGTTTTGTGCAGAAAGGCAAACCTTCTTGCACAAAACAATCCTGGTGGGAACACAGGCACCATTGCAGCATGGCACAAGGGTGCCTGCGTTTGCACTTGCAAACATACAGTGCATCAGAGATAGGAGGGAGCATAGGTGCAGAATGTTTGAGTAAATATGGTGCATTTCTGTCTTTTTGTTTCACATACAGAAGTGCAGAAACCTTGCCTACTGCCCTGTGTTAAATGAAGCATTAAAAAATATGCCCCCAAGTGATATCTAGCATAGACTTTGTACTGGAAGTATACCCTTCTAATACAAAATACAATGGGTTTAGGCAACATGTGTACCATGCTACACATTGGATGTTTGCTGTAGAGTTAGGACAAATGGATTATGTTTAATAATAGAGAATATAAAAACATTTCTCTTTTTTTATGCCTCACTCAAGACAGTGTTATTGCAGATGCAAAGCTAGGTCTGACAAGCTTTGAAGATCTGGCCTTGTGTCAAAAGGAATGGATGGTTGTATTGGAATGCCAAAATATAACACAAGGATTGCCCACTTAATGTAGTGTAGCGCAAAGCAGAGCATGGCATTATTTACGCTACAAAAAGGGCAACTTTCCGGTGTAAAGTATGTTAAAATGTTTTACGATGGAAAGTGAATCCACTCTCATAACTCTGTACCACTTTGCATGACTTTTCTGTAATGTAAAGATTTGATAAATCTGTCCATTATTCGTGGAACTGGTCCATTTTTGGATGCTTTCTCTCCACTTTCTGCTTTTGTCCATCTTGGTTTTCCACTGACCTATGTGCTGGCCTTAGGACTTTGAGCTCTTTTGACACTGCCATTTAGTGCCAAAGTGCTGTGTTTGTCATATACATACTGGTAATTCATGTATACGTGATTGGCTGATTTGAGTTAGCTGTAAGTCCCTTGTCTAGGGTAAGACATACACCTAGGGCATGTAACTCTAATGTTCCTCCTCTTACCGGCAGCACTGGCTGTGTCACTCACATAGCTCTTCAAATGTGCCACAGTTACTGTTACTCAGCTTGGCAATTAAATAGTTACTTGCCAAGGCTCTGCATGTCTCTTACTACATTTGCCTACTCCCTGGGGGTATGTGCGGTGTGGGTGAGAGGCAGGACAGGGGCGAGGGTGCTCTACATGCAATGGTAGTGAATGGGACCGGATAGTGTGTTTGGTAAGGGGGTCTGCTTCTCACATTGAATAACATGGGTGACCAGTGGAAAGACCATTGAGTTGTATTTCCTATGTTCAGAAGAGCAGCAGTATAGTGTTTGACATCAATGAGCTAATAATGTCAAATCCTTTCCAGTTGTGCGAGTGGATTTGACATCACTAATGTTAAAATGCCACTTTGGGAAAGTGGGCATTTCTGTGCTTGTGACTCTGTATGCCTGTCAGCCTGTCTCCAATCTATGTCTGGGTGTGGGGGGGACAGCTACATCTGTGCATTCCTGATAGAAGGCCATAAAGTAGGGGCTTAAGGGAAACTGCGACCTCTGACAATGAGGGACCTTCCTGGGACTCATACGAGGGGGTGGATTTGGCACCTGCACTACAAGGAGCCGGGTCTTGGCCTCACTAAAGATAGTGATCCAGCCTCCCAGAGTAGAATGACAGACAGGAAAAAATAACAGGGCCTGTGCACTTCAAAGATGGCCTTTTGAACCAATCTAATCTTCAAAGACCATTGTGGACATAACTACTGGGGCTCTTCCCTCAAGTGTTAGAGGTGCTTTTGGGATTGGAACCATACTATGCTGGTTCTATGCTGGGACATCAAAAAGAGGAACCTTTGAGGCAGGCTTGTGGTGGCTTGGGGCTTATCATGCTCCTGGAAGCGGACTATCACTTGGTAGATTTTGCCTGGAGGTTGCTGGCCTGCAGCTATTTGCCAACTGCCGTGGCCTGGGTCACTAAAGACCCTCAAAGGGCCGGGTGGCTGGCCTCCTGTCCATGAGATGCCAGGGAGAGAAAGGATTTCCACAGAATCATAAGGACCGTGCAGGGTGCAGCAGAAATGAGTGGAAGTGATTGTCAGTTTGGACAAGGACCATCCTGATTCATGCTGCATTCAAACTGGGCACATGAGTGTGGTCGTAAAGATCATAGGTCCACCTAGGGTGTCAGAACGTAAGGAATTCGACGAGTGCTTGGGAAGTTTGCCGAGTCCGAGGGACCCGTGCTTGCAAACGAAAACCTGTGCTAGCTCACAGTCCCTGGTGTGTGGTGTCTGAGGGGTGTTGGGGGATGATTGCTGAGTCTGCAGTACCCAAGCTGGAAGTCTAGACTTTCTCTGACCTCCAGATCAGGAGGACAAAAGTTTCTGGATTACGGCCTCCATCCAAAGTTGCCTGCTCCCTCTCCCCTGACTCATGCCACAAGGTATTCTCTTGTTGAGAATATTGTGACGGGATCTGAGGGGTCTCATTGTGCCTTGTGAGCCCCCATGGCTGTCTACCTGGTGCAACTGAACCTCAGAGCTTCGCCTAAGGAGAGACAATTCTCCAATTTAGAAGCATGCCAGTTTCTGGTGTCACAGTCTTTTGGCTACCTGGGGATAGTGACCTCTGCACTGGTGAAGGTGCTGCTGGGTGCCTGAAGGCCTAATCTGGAGGAACGAAACCAAGCAACTGTTTCCTTCCACTTTAGGCGCTCCCGCCAATCTAATCAAAGTGTCACCTGTGTTTGCAATGTGTATCGCTGGCTGGTGCAGTTTCAGTGGCAGAGGGTCTGCGTCACGAGGCTTCATCAAAAACTGTGATTTCTTGACCATTGCAACTGGAGAGGGTTTGAGATATTGGGAATGTTCAGTTCTATGTTAATGTATTAGTGGGAAAGTGGAATACCTCTGAAAAGCCTGCATATATGTTTCTGTTGCTTTTGATGTGGGCGGGATTGCTTAGATTGTGAACACCTCAGGGGGAAAAAGCACATGGGTTTACGTTGCTTATGAGTGTGAGGGGATAACAGGGCAGGTGAATATCTGTAACTAGTATATACATGTTCATGCCATTCTGCTGGTTATGGGAGAGATCGACAATTGCATATCACTGTAAAGTATGTATCCAATGTATATGCCATTTTGATTTCAATGCTTTTTGTCTGGCTTCCTTCATACAGTGTGCTCTAAAAAGGAAGGAATAGACTTTGTCATGATGAACACATTTGTGCAGGTTTTCAGAGATTTAATATTTTTTTAACCATGTGTGCTTTTTATCATGATCTGTAACTAATATTGTTTATATGGAAACAATGATCAATGTAACCTTATAGAATGTAGTTTATTTTGTTTTTATGTAGTATACTTTGTATGCCATTGTTCTATTCACTGGCACAATAAAGTGAAGTTGATTGATTGATTTCAATGTGTGCATGATACAAAGACCAGTGTTTTATATATATGCTGTGGAGTCTTTTTGTAGTGTACTCAGTGTGTTGCAAGGGTGGTTTTGTGCCAATACTTTACACTTTGACCCTGAGGATAAGACTGACTGCTCTGTGCCAAGCTACCCTAGGGTGAGCACAGGTTATTGGACAAGTGTATCATACTCATCCTATCTAGGACAGTGGATTCTGTCTGACTTCAATGCATCCCAGTCAGCCAGAAACTGATGGTTCTAATAGTTATGGTATGCCTTTGCATAGGAGCTGCAGGAAATTTGATGCATGTTACAGCTGAAATGCAAAGAATGGACTTGAAAAATTAGCCATTTGGTTTGCTGCTTGAGCAAATGAAATGCTTGAAAGGCCATGACCTCTTTTGCCACCCTATTAGTGCTACCCCTTTTTATAGGTTTCCCATATTTTGGTGTCTGGACAAAAGGGCCTGAAATACAGATGTCTCTGCACTAAAGTATAGGGACGGAAGTTTACACTCATTGGAATAGGGAATAACAATTGTATATGGAATTGTCTCGTCAAATATATGTGTTTTTACCAGTTCTGGAGGATATAACAGGCCCTATTTAGAATTACCTGCTTGGAGCAGGGGGTAGGTGATGAGCTATTTTGAGGTCAGGGGTGTGGGGGCAGAAAACAGTGTCAGTCGGATGGGTAAAGCAATATAGATAGAAGAACTAGGTGGAGTGTTTGCAGCTGACCACATAGTGCAATGGACGGGTGGGTGTGGGAGTGGTAGTGGGCGCAGCAGCTGCCGATACCACCACAACACTGCACAAGACTGTTGGAGAAACTGGGCAAGTTTAAATAACCCATAGCGGTATCTCTCTGGGATAATGCTCTGGGCCATGCAAAAAGAGGGCCTAAGAGTTGTGCTTTAGCTGCCACTTCATTCATAGATTGGTACATGTATCACTGAATGAACCAGACAGTAAATATGATGAGGATTCCCATGCATGGACTAACTCATTTCATTTTAATGCTGGAGGAGAGCAAGCTCTAGGATATCTACACATTGAACATACACTTTACTGAAGCAACCAACACCACCAGAAAGACTACCAACATGGCTGCACCGGCTAAATAGACTGACACCCCCACCATGACACTCAAATGCATATTACTCAATGCACCCTCTCTCCGGAAACAGGGCACAGAAATATGGTACATCATCACCTCCCTCACTCCAAATGCCATCTTTCTCAAAGGGACCTGGCCTGACCCCGCATTCGCACCAGACATCGCTATGTCAATGCCCGTAGATTGTATGATAACGCACCAGGGCTAAACCAACAGGCATGGTGTACAATAGCCTTCATCTACAGGGACACCATCATCTGCACAACACCCCTTGACGACCCAACACTGGCAATGGAACACCTCAAATTCCAACTCCACAAGGAAGGGGGAAGCACCATCAGAGGTACCCTTGCCTACTAACCACCTGGACCATGACCCAGCTTCTGCAACACCAAACCAGAAATCATCGCCCCACTCACAATCAACTCCCACCACTGCATCTTCCTAGAAGACCTCAACATACACCTTGAGAACCCCAGCGATGCAAACACTACGACCTCCTGATAAGCATGAGCAATATTGGACTCAAGCAGCTTGTCTCTGATCCCACTCACATCAAAGGGCATAAACTTGACCTCATCTTCCCCTCCAGCAGCAGAGTCAGATACAGCTACACCACACCACTCACCTGGTCCGATACCATAGAGTACACTTCACCCTCGCAGGACCCAACTACCCTGGCGCTGAACCCCTCAGATCCTTAAGTAGAAATTAGAAAAAGATTTTAGAAGACCAGTGGAATGACACACTCAGTTCTCACCTCCCAGAGCCCACAGAAGACCACGACCAAGCAGCAAAGAACCTTGCCCAATGGATTACGAAATGTGCCAACGCCATTGCACCTGCCATGACAACTGATGTAAATATATAATTTACCGTCGAAATTTCTATGCAGGTAAGTACTTAATCAATAATAACTCAATCGGAAAGAAAGAAAACAGAGTCCGTGGTGTTAGAGTTCTTAGGGGTTTTATTCCTTAAAAAGGAATGGTCTAGATCAGGATATCATATTCTTCCCACCACAGGGGTGGAAGAAGGGATAGAGAGCGCGCTACATTTTATTGACAGTACATAGCTTATATACTTAATTCATGTCTTGGAAAATAGTACAGTAGGCGTAACAGCTGAGAGAAGACAAGATAACGGTAGCCACGTGTTACTAGTACGTAATCAGAAGGCGTGGACTAGGCGTGTGCTGGAAACGTCACAGATAGGTGTCACAAAAGGGGTGGCACTAAGCAGAAATGTTGCAATGTCAGCAGAAATCGGAAGCTTGGATGCGCGCGCAGCTGCATGACGTGTGATGGACGTGAAACTGGAGGGTGCAGGGGGCTTGACATTTGCACTGACGGAAAGAGACAGAAGTCTGGCATGTCAGATCAACTTGTGCTTCTATCATATCTGATATCTGGTGTTTAGGAACTGAGCTATCTGGGCAGAAAGGTCTCTGGGGCAGAAGCTATTCTATACTGACTGTGAGTGCGTGTATAAGCGCCTGAGTGTCTGCATGAGAAGCGTGGGGGCATGGGCCTTCCATGGGAGCATGGCAACAGAAGCTATGAATTACTTGCACGGAGATAGGTCGGCCCTTTGGCCCTGTAGCTGAGGGGGATGTTTACTGAAGCTAGCAGGCAGGAATGTATTTTCGAGGAGCGGAACAGATAACTCGAAGGTTATAGTCGATCTTGGCAGGCAGCAGGCTGAGCTGAACGCGCTGGGCCGCGCTAGAAGTAAGGCAGAGTTCACGGGTACGGGGGCAGCCTGGGCAGCCTGGGCAGCCTGGTCTGAGGCTCTCAGAGTCAGGAGGGAGAAAAGGCTCGATGGCAGATATTCTGGGCCTACTTTGCCAGAGCTGAAAAACATGTAGAGTACACTACAAAAAGACGTTGGCATAGTATACTTAGGAACGGGCTATCCAACCCATTCAGGGTGGGTCTGAAAGAGGACATGTTGACGTAAGACGCAAATGTATTTGCGTCTTCATAGCTGGTACAGGAGGGAAGTTACATGCACTTTAACTCGTACATGGAGACGGTGGGGTACACGCTAGGGAACACAACTTGACCAGAATTTATATTTCCTCATTCCCTCCTTGTTCCCTACGGACCCTTCATGATATATCAATCATCATAAATTGATCAGTTTGGTCTTGTAACATAATTTGTTCGTCTCTCTTCCGTTGTCTATTTGAGAGAAAACTGGAATGTTCAATGCACGATGTGGCACACAGTCCACATATCGCCGGCCCACACTGTAGGCACAGGCAGCAGCTGAATACTATGACAAGGCCAAAACCTAGGAAGGATAGGATCTTCCATCCCCAAGCAGTTAACGTTGTCCAGAACCAACCGGACCAAGTCCAGGTGCCTGGATTCTGATGTATCTGATTTGCAATTTTATGCAGACGGGTAATAGCTTGATATACAGATGGCGCGTTTTGTGGAATGAAAACGCAGCAACTTGACCCGATGACCTTACAGGCTCCACCTCTATCTGCCAAGATGACGTCAATAACAAGACGATTTTGAAGGACAACAACCCGCATAGCAGATTGCTCCTCTGTTAGGTTACCTAAAGCGGAGGCAGTTTCATGTACTACAGCTTCAAGTGTTCTAGTTAATCTACGTATTAATTTACTGTTTTGGACGGGGCCTAAAAAGAAAAAGAATCCCTTATTAAAATCGGTGTACTGTTCCCATGCCGTTTCTGTATAGTCGACAAGCGGGAGATCTCTTCGGAGTCTATTCTTTACTAGATTTGTGTTTCTGTGGTAATCAGGAGGGGCTAGAAAAACAGGTGGCAGAAGGAATGCAATATAACAAGTACCATCCCAATCTGGAGGCAGACGTATGTATGCGGTATGACCACAAACAAAATAAGAGTGACTGATAGCTGTGAAGGACGATTTACCATGATCACTGAATTCGACCACAGTAGTGCATTTACTATGACCTAAGTGTACTGAACCTTTCTTTCTGACACATAATTCACCAGTGACTGGTAATACTAGCATAGCGGGCAGGACTGGTGCAGCCTCGGATTCAACAGTAAGGATCATAAGGCTAATTGTGTAATTACCTAATCCATATACTTCATTTTCTAGATCAGTTCCTATTCGAGTGGGGAGTCCCTCCTTATCAGGGTAACAGACGTCGAGCAGGACCAAGTTCAAGTTTCCCCAAACCCAGCCCCCGTCGAAAACAGCAATATCAGGATCTAAGGAATTAATTATTTTAAACCATGCCCCACAGGAGCCATTGTGAGTGAACGGGTACGGAAAAAGGGGCAGAGCTCCCTTGTAATTCTGGTAGGGAGGGAGTCGGCCACATATCCAGCAGTCTGTAGCATTGTTAGTCTGATGGGAGTGGTGTAACATACTAATGAATGTGTTGTTGCGCAGCGCAAGTCTGTAAGAGAGTTCGTGTGGAGGTAACTCGCTAAAAGAGTGTTCAGCAGAAACATTATAAGCAGATTGTCCATTCTTGAAAATAGGGCAATAGATAGGGAGAAGTACGCTTGCAACAATTATCAGAATACTTAGAAAAAACATGATTAATAATGTCACTATACAGTGACTACGCAGTGATTTGCAGTATGTACGTTTCTTGAATTCTCTCTCTCTCTCTCTATTTCGATCTAGGGGATACATGTCAGAAACTATTTAACCGATTCACCTAGGGGAGGACTTAAACAATTAAACTGTCTGGCTTGCTAGATCGAAGCTTGAGTCTGTATTCCTCTTGGGGAGTTTTCTCTCGTTTGGAGACTTCAAAGTCACTGGGCTTGATACAGTCTTTGGAAGGGGTGGATGAGCCTGGGTCGGATTTCAGTTCATTACACAGCTTAACATGGCTCATGTGGACCCACCCCTTCCTGCCCTCAACCTTCACCGCTGTCCTCGTAGTAAGTAGAACGGTCTTCGGCGATTTCCAGCGGGGCTCCAACGGACTTTTCCGGTCGAAGTTCCTTATAAGGATCAGATCACCTGGACGGACATCGTGTGGCTTTACATCAGTGTTGTCAGGGAAGGCAGCGGCAACCTGTGAACGACATGATTGGAGTGCAGACATCAAGGAGGCAAGGTAATCTGTCAACATATTGCAATCAACATCGGTAATTTTTTTAGGAATGGGCGTCCCCCACATATTCGGTGGTCTACCAAAGACCACTTCGTACGGGGATAGTCCTGATCTTGAATGGGCAACCATTCTCATGTAGAACAGTGCCACTGGCAGGGCGACTATCCAGTCGACCCCTTTCTCTTGACATATTTTAGCAAGACGTGTCTTCAGTGTCTGATTATGCCTTTCTACAAGGCCTGCGGCTTCGGGATGTCGGACACAATGGAATTTCCACTGATATCCTAGCAGCAAGGAAACCTGCTTCATTAATTCGGATGAGAATGGCTGACCGTTATCTGAGTACACGACACGAGGCATGCCGTATCGTGGGAAGAATTCACGAACCAGCTGCTTGGCAGTGGTCGGAGCAGTATAATCTGGGACTGGGTAGGCTTCGGTCCAACGGGACAGTGCACAAACAACTACGAGGACATATTTAAATCCCCGACAACGGTCCATCTGGATATAATCCATCTGGAGGACTTCAAAAGGATGATCGGGAGGATGAAATCCACCTTGCTCTACAGGGACGCTTTTACCTGGATTGAACTGACAACAGATCATGCAAGTACGCACTTTCTGTTTTGCTGCTGCTCATAAGTGTTTATTGCTCCAGAGATTCTGTAAACTATCTAACATTGCTTTTTCTCCTAGATGTGCTGGGCTATGTGCTGTATTGATTATGACTTGAACCATAGAGTCAGGGAGAAACCATGTAGATTTTCCCTTCGTCATCCAACCTTGATCTGTCTGGATCCCTCCTAGTTCGATCCATTTCTTTATTTCATCTGGGGTAGCATGTGTCTGAATATCGATAACATCTAGTGCGGGATCCCTAACTGTCATACAATTTGTCGGTCCTATTGTCTTTGTCATGTCAGTTGTCTGAGTGTGAGTCAATGCTGTATGTTTCGCTGTCTGATCTGCCAGGTCATTACCCTGGGAAACAGAATCTGTGACCTTAGTATGTGCTTTACACTTCATGACCAGTGCTTAATTTGTAAAATATGAAGTGCAGGTGCTGAAATATTTTTCGGAGGCCACACCCACTTTTTCAAGCCCCGCCCCTCTCGCCACTGGCTCCACCCACTTTATTAGCCCCACCCACATCTTCAAGTGCCACTGCTAAAAGTCAAATATAATACCTGATCTGAATTTCAGAAAGGGAGCCTTCGTAAGGTTTTGATAGGAGGTTCCCCGTGGCGTGAACCATTTTGAAAAAGATGAAAGCAAATGTGCATTTAAATCACAAGTTTGGAATAAATTAGCTAAAACCACTAATGCATTGAAAATGGACAATTTCAGTGCTCTGTGTGCTGATTTGGGGAAGGACAATAAACTGGGGTAGGGCATGCCATTTTAAACAGAGTCTATGATTTCAAAGGTACAACTTGACATAGCTTAAGTTATGTGACAAAATAAAACCCAATGTTGTGAAAACACTAGTCCAAACAGATAAACTGAATAAAATCATGCAATACACTTGAATGAGTCAGTCAGCCACTTTCACTTCCAGTGGCATGGGGTTAATCAGTATAGTGTAATATTCAGTTAAAGCGACTGCTTTAGAGAAACAAAAACAAAAAAGGATGATTACCAATTGGGCTTGTACTATAACTTCTCTCTGGATCTATATGTGCATTTATTAGACATTAAGAATAGTAAAAAAGAAAATCATGAAACTATGTAGTTCTGTATGACACAGGCAACACAGATTAGAAAAGAGGCATATGTTCAAAATATGACTTTTTAATTAAATATTTTAACTTAAGATAAAGCAAAGAAAACTGTGATCTCCACCAAAATGTGGTTCGCGCTATATAACATTTTATAAATAAATACTAAGGCCAAAGGAATAGGTAGGGGGGCTGGGCAGTTTCAATTTGACCGTATCTTGAATAAGTCATACCTATTAGTGCAAAATAACCAGGCATAGTGCCATACAAACTGCAATTATATAAAGACAAACTAACAAAAAATTAAATATATAAATACAAATAGATACATGTCGTAAAATGAAAATCCAAAAAGCAATTAAACTGTTATAAAAACAAAATAAATAAAATATATTAAATAGAACAATAAATAGAACATCCAAACTAAGAAGACACATAAATATAACAAAATATTAAATAAATTGACACTGTAAACAAAGGGGTATAAATGCAAATAAATAACCTATATAAACTAGAACAACTAAATATCCTAACACAGTAAAGCCTAACTTTTCCAAAACATTGCAATGACACACATTTTCTCAGTTGGAATGGGCTACATCTATTTTTCTAGAAAACCCCAGAAACAGTCTAAATTGCTTGTGCATTCCATGTCCTCCTCTTTCCTTGATTTACTCCTAGTGTCATCAGCTGATCTTCGTCCTTTTGCAAGCCAGGACTGAACATAGGGTAATGGGTTGAATCTCCTAAATGGTGGACCAACAAGATTTAAAAACATTAAAGAAGATATTGTTTGAGTCACCAATGATGCTCTTGTGGATGTGCATATCAGATTCATTTGAGAAAATCCCCGCTCACATTCTGCAGTACTGATAGCAATAGTGTGTATGGCCATCAAAAGTTCCTTGAACTGCCTTTTAATTTCTTTGCCTCCAGATTCCTTGTACTCTCTGTAAGCACGTATGGTTTCTCGGCTGGCAATGTTGAATCTTTTACACAGAGACTCAATATCACTCTCACCATAAAGAACAGGTAGCTCATCAGGCCAGTACTGTTTGTATAAAACTTTCACTTCGCTAATGAGTGTATCATACTCAGCCTTTTTGTCAGCAGAATTCGTTCCTCCTGTAGACAACAAACGATGTCTTAGATTTTCTGCAAGGCTACGAAAAAACTGACCCTGTTCAATTATTTTGTCCGTGGTCTTTCCTTTGTGCAGCACCACACCTTGGAATATATTTTCTTCCATGGCCTTTTTACATAGTGAGAAATGGTTCCCTTGCCTGTCTACCATTGCCTCAAACACAGCTATTTGCCGACAAATAGCCCGGTGAGTATCAATGATTGTAGAATCACGTTTCTGTAACTCAAGTGATAACTCGGATAACTCCTGAAGAGCATCATACATGAGGCCAAGATTAGCAACAAACTGTATAGATGATAACCGCCTTCCTAGGCCTGTGTACATATTTCGTGTTGAACTGTCACGGGAACCATCATCAGCTGCACTATTAAAGTGCTTGTAGAGAGCAGGATAAGCATTCCAAATAGCCTCCACTGTTCTGAAGCTTGATGCAACCCAGCGAGTATCTAACACTCTACCTATTCTGCAGAGCTGAACGTCAAGAGCTTCAGCACATTCCTTAAGCTCCAAACGGTTTTTAACAGAGGTGGAAAATAGAGAATAGAGCTTATCGAGTAAGTTTTTGAAATGATTTGTAGCACCAATATCTTTCATGACATCATGAACGGCAAGTTCCAGGCGATGTGCTGAGCAGTGCCAGGCTACAATATTGGAAGAGATTTTTTCTTGCAACTTCTTTACAACACCACTGTGGCGGCCAAACATCACTGAAGCTCCATCACAGGCAACTGAAACCATGCATTTGGAGAGAAAGTCCTCACTTATATTAATTGGATCTTTTTTTAGTGCAGACAGTAAACTGTTTACTATGCCATCAGCTGACAAATCACTCAGCTCAATGAGGTCAACAAACATATTAGCTGGGGAGTCCATGTCAGGTAGCTGCATTCGCATGTACACAATTAAAGAACTTTTCCTATTTAACGCAGTGGCTTCATCTAGTAAAAGACTTACTTTGGGGGAAAGCTCAATCATTTTGGCAAATATCTTCCTCTTCATTTCTAAGGATATGTGGCGTTGTATGTTTGAACAAGCTACATTGGAGTGCAAAATTCGACCCATATCTAGTCCATTTAACTGGTGGCAGTCTATCTCCATTTCAAAACCATACGCTGGCCTGTTTCGCTTTGCTTCCTTATAAGCTACACGGAATATTCTGGCTGTTGCTGACATTTGTACAGATTGTGCTTTTGCAGTTACTTGCAATAAAGTATCTCTCTTAGCGTTTTCTAAGATTTTTAAAGTTGCAACATGAGCCTTGCTTAGTGCATGTTCTCCAATCTTTTTCCTCAATGACTTCTGCTGCTGTTCTATATTGGTGCCATATGCCTTCACAGTAGACTCAGTCCATTCTTTGGACAATTTCATTCCCCTGGATTTCTCAGCACCAAGATCACGGATTTGGCGACACACAGAACAGCCAAGGTTAGGGCCTTTAACAATTAGCCATGGATGCTTGCGTTGGAAATATATTTTTTGGTCATGTTTCCAACCTTTAGGAAGAATGCCTTTCCTTAAAACTCTGTCTGAATGTGGTTTCAGTGATAATATGTCAGACTGTTCGCTAGTGCTTGGAGTTTCCTCCATCTCTACAGCAATCTCCACAGCATGATGCGGCTCATCTGTAAGAGGACGATCTTGTGTCTTTTCTTCTGTAGGGGTGATGATAACGCTGCTGCTAGTAGTGGTGTCACTCTCATCATCTAGTGCCTTCTCTCGCACTTCATCTTCCTTGTTCCCTTCTTCCGCTGTAAGTGTATGGTCTTTTCTAGCAAGTTTGCTAGCAGGCTCCTCATCAATCTTGGGCTTAAATTTTGTGAAGTAGCTTGAAATCTTCTTCTGTCCACTCTGAGACATCTAAGGATGCAAAGTGAAAGAAAACATGCTAGACATGTGCGAAGTGTGATGTCAATTCATCAAAGTAACATGCACCAATAATATTTATTTGCAGGTTTCACCAAAGACATTTCTGCATCTGCACATATTTAACATCCATGTGGAGTAGCTACCAGATATCGCTAGTTGTTATTTGTTATTGATGTGTGTAGGCCATAGGCTACCTCTTTGAAACAGCTGTAAAGATTCAAGATGGCTCGACTTAGGTCTCTGAAGCAAAGTAAATCCTGTGAGGAAGACAGGTTGTATAGGGACCCTACTCCTGCAGTCACATTTGCTATGGTACCTCTAGGGCTTGGCACTCTAACTTCAGGCAATCTCAGGCTCAGGAATGGGCTAGTGAGGTGAGCTGACCTCCCTAGAAATGGGGGAAACTCACTTACCCAGATAGGAAAAGCAGACCCGTGCCTGGGTTAATGCAAAGCCTCAAGGGCACTTTGCAGGCAGCTTGTAGGCTAGGCCTGTGTTTAATGGTAAGAAGAGTGAAACTGCAAGCTACCCCAATTCTCGAGCCTATCACAGAGATGCAGTACTGGCTGCCAGAGATTCTTTGTTGAGATTCCTGCAACAGCTGTGTGTTGTAGTAGCAACTATTAGGTGTGTATCAGTGTGAGGGATAAGTTACATCTATGTGTTCTGGCGTGAGCACCTATGCTGACTTATTTAAGGCATCAAACTTACACATTTGAAAAATAAACTTCAATGTATTGACATTCGGGAATAGGAATCCAATGCCTAAAGTATTATAGATAATTGGGACTAGAGTGTTGTTGCCACACTAGAGAAATATTATTTCTATGCAGCAAAATAAAGTACATTTCAACACAACCTTGTTGTCCTAAAAAAATTAGAAACATCGCTCAAAGTTGCTGAACAATCACAGACATGTAACGCCCTGATTGGGAGCATAATGTAGCAGAGTCCTCTCAGTATTCTTTCACTCCCTTACTCGCTTCTATTTTTCTCTCTAACCCCCTGTGTACCACCAACTGATTGTCTTTCCTTTCTCTCTATCTCCCTCCCCTCAACACCCTGTCTTTCTATATATCTTTCCTTCTCTTCTCAGAGTCCTCGCCCATCTAATGCTCCGTCATCTCATCTCTCTCTCTCTTGGTATCTGACCTCACGGTTCACGTGTCGCTCATCCCTCTTTACCTCAGTCTCTCAGACAGTGCTAGTGTAGCAGCACCACCAACTAGGGGAATATACAACAGGGCACAGACATATGATTTGTAGCAAGAGGCAGATTTCACAGAACAAGTAGTGTGCTTGCTTTTACAGTCTTTCACATACTCCAGATCACAGGACAACATTTGTGAGCTCAGCTGCCACAACTTTTTTATAATTATATTTAATTTATGCCTGGGTTCAAATAAACTGCATACACACAAGTTGTATACACAGTACACTGCAAACGTGCACAGTTAGGTTCAAGGAACAGGGTTCCTCATACAGTCATAAAAATGAGAAGTTACTTCAGGGCAAAAATCCATTGCTACAAATAATCTGCTCAATTTAAATATATAAACACATTTAATAACAAGCATTTGCAATGCAATAGGTCTCGCGTTTACGCAAGTTTAAGCTATTGGCATTGTAAATGAAAATAAATGCCTTTTATGACCGGTGGCGTAACACTAAAAAGGATTCCCCCCTGGGCCCCGACAGAGCTTGAAATTGGAATGTAATGCTGCCTGCGCCTGGCTGCCCCCTTATCATTGAAATTAAAGTTCTATTCAGCACCTGCCTTCACCTCTCCCCAGCGGTGCAACTGAACTTAGGAGTAACAGGTTAGCAAAAAATGCTCAGTTTTATATATTATGGCCCATTGGCCCGAGTCGAGTGTTACTTTGAGCTAGCTAGTCCGTGTATTTCAATCAGCAGCACTAAGCATTCTGGGGCATGTAGGCCCATTCCATTCTTAACAAGGTTTACATTAGAAGTGCACTGCAGGCAGGTTCATGAAAAGCAACTCTCGTGGCAGAGTAAGTTGATAGCCATGCAGTATTGGTAACATTATGCTGCGAAAATAGTAAATACCAATGAAAAATATACCAAGTGTGCAAGGGTGTCCAATGTTTTTTTCCTTTAATCTATGTATAACTTTGGTGGAAAAAAAACGTTAATTTAATTTTAAATACTCGGACTCCAATCAAAAATTCACACAAAAGCATGATCTAAATGTAATCGGGACATCGTTTCCTTCTTTGTACCTTCCACTGTAACTACACCCTAAATGAAAAGCTTTGCAAGAAAGGTCCTTTTACAAACACGTCAGCATGGCATTGGCTCCTGGAAAATATTCGTGGCTTCAGTGCTCGAAGTTTTCAAAAATAGCTTAAATACTGTTTTGCACTGTTGTTGCTGCTCGAGTGATAGGAAATCGAGCAGACAGATTTTTTTTTATATCATGTAAAGAATTTTGCACGAGGGCAAAAGTGGAGGGATATTATTGAGCCATTGTGAAAATATATTAAGCGTATTCGGTATTTATATCTTTTTTTTATTGTGGCACATATTTTATTGCCAGTTTGCTTGCCAACAAGAAACTCATCCCGACCCCACCATTCCCCGCCCTTCCTTCATCGCCGTCCACCTGACCAGAATATAAGTGTGGGACTGGCTGGGAGATCACGATCACCAGATGAGAATGAAATCAGTCAGCTGAGCTGACCGAACTTAAAAACTAAGTTTAGTGCTTCTAGTTTTCTCTGCTTAATGTTCTTACCGATATGGTGGTGGGGCCGGTCGGCAGGCCAGGAGTCAGACTCAGCTGTCCATTACAACTCCTGGTAGTAAGGACAACGTGTGTAGTCTTGATTCAGAAACACGTTAAACATGCTTCTTAGCATGTTTAAACACATTTTGGCCTGACTGGAATACAATTAATTTCTTTATTAATTCCAGGGTCATATATTTTGTAGGTAACAATAATTCTAACCATGGTAACTACTCAGAGACACACCCACTGTGGTAGGTAGCTGAGCTCAGTGGCTGCAGCCAGTGCCACGACGAGCCCAGGCCAGCTCTGCTCTGCCTCTGCCCAAGTACGTCGACTGGTCAGCGCGCCCGGTACTCGTTGGTGGAGCCGGCGGGCTAACTTAATGTGGACTGGTGGGTGGGTGGGGGCCTGAGTCGCAGTCGTGGCGTGGGACTGGGGAGCTGCCTGCCGCTGTAACTGCGCAGCGCGGTTATGCTGGGGCGTGGCTATGGCTGGAAGAACTGGTCTGGACTGGTGGCAGAGGCTAAAGTGAAAAAAATGTGCGCGCGCTTCGCGCGCACAGCCCCCCACTGGCCCCCGGCCCCAACCCCCATCAGAACCTCCAGGGCAGCTCTAGCCCGAGTCCGACCCCCAGCCCCCACCAACTTCCGCGGCCCGCCCAGCGCCCACCCAAAACCGAAACCATCAACAAGCTCTACTGTGGCCGGCTCCACCACCATGATGAAATACGAAACGAAAGTTACAAAGAAAGAAAGTGAAACACAATCACTGTCTACTCTGCACACATTATATTTTTTTTATCACTCACATATATATTTTAGTTATTATCAATCAACTGAGATTCTCTCATCGACTTGGCCTGGCTTGGGGGCGACGTGCGACTGCGAGGCTCAGTCCCACTCCCTCCCTCCCAGACTGCTCCCTGCCTCCCTCCCTCCAACCAAACAAGTGCTTCTAGTTTTCTCTGCTTAATTTTCTAATCTTATCTTACCGTTATGGTGGTGGGGGGGGCCGGTCGGCAGGCCAGGAGTCAGAGACACACACACTGTGGTAGGTAGCTCAGTGGCTGCAGCCAGTGCCACGACGAGCCCAGGCCAGCTCTGCTCTGCCGCCCTCTGCCCAAGTACGTCGACTGGTCAGCGCGGTACTCGTTGGTGGTGGAGCCGGCCCGGCGCCGGCGGGCTAACTTAATGTGGACTGGTGGGTGGGTGGGTGGGGGCCTGAGTCGTGGCGTGGGACTGGGGAGCTGCCTGCCGCTGTAACTGCGCAGCGCGGTTATGCTGGGGCGTGGCTATGGCTGGAAGAACTGGTCTGGACTGGTGTGGCAGAGGCTAAAGTGAAAAAAATCTGCGCGCGCTTCCGCGCGCACAGCCCCCCACTGGCTCCCGGCCCCAACGGCCCAACCCCCATCAGAACCTCCAGGGCAGCTGCCTCTGGCCCACCCGACCCCCAGCCCCCACCAACTTCCGCGGCCCGCCCACCCAAAACCGAAACCATCAACAAGTCAACAACTCTACTGTGGCCGGCTCCACCACCATGATGAAATACGAAACGAAAGTTACAAAGAAAGTGAAACACAAACACTCACTGTCTACTCTGCACACATTATATTTTTTTTATCACTCACATATATATTTTTATTATCAATCAACTCACTGAGATGATCGACTTGGCCTGGCTTGGGGCCGGGGGCGACGTGCGACTGCGAGGCTCAGTCCCACTCCCTCCCTCCCTCCAACCAACCACAACCAGTCAGTACAACAACTTGCAAGTAAGTGACTGTCACTGAAGACACGCCGGTTACGGCCCGGGGCCTCACATGTGTACTGTGCAGTGCACCACGAATTGTGCTGCTTTAACATGAACTTAACTGTCTGACCCTTTAATCACAAAGTACCAATTGTGATGACAGTGCACAGATACACAGGGTGCATTGATTTGCCGCACGGCACCAGTCCAGTGCACATTTCACCGACAACGGGCGGACCGCGTAGGGGAGGTGAGGTGACCACCCGCCGCTGTGTCTCAGGTGTTGGGAGGGAAGTGCTGGGGCGGAGGGAGGGGGGCCAGGGCGGTATTTTTCTGAAAAGTGCACCAGTCAGAGTCACAGAGACTTAGGGGTTCGTTCTGTTCTATATTTATAAAAGAACTTAAGACCAGTCAGTCAATAATGGACTGGTGAGTTGAGGACGGGCAGTGCGCACTGGGACACCTGCCCCCCAGTCACAGTGAGGGCGAAACCGGGGTCTGGACACAGCCTGAGGGGCACTGGGCAGTGTGGGCACAGAATGATTCAGTGCCACTGCCACTGCCACTGCCACTGGTTAGATAGGCTGCGCTGCGGCTGGTAGGTTCATGGCTCTGCCGCTGCACAGAGTCAGAGTGGCATCTCAAGGGCGGGGGCGGGGGGCCCGATGTTCAACTTCACAATCATCTCATGAGACTAACTTGGGCTCTCCTCGGAGGCCGGGCGGCGGCCGCGGGAACGGGATAATATATGACAGTCAGTGTCAGTCAGATTTTGATTCTTGATCTTGATTAGACTCAGAGTACATACTGATTAAATTTAAATTACGGGTGGTCTCTGGTCTGGTGGGTCGGTCGGTAACCCAATGAACACAAGCACGCGACGAGCACCATCACACGCACGCTGCACAGAGACAGAGAGAGAGTACACGCAGCAACTGCAAGCAGGGGAACTAAAAACACATCATCAATGTGGGTATCGGCGTGCGCACAGCAGATGATTCATAGACCCGGCCCTGAGATTTAAGTGCCGGTGCTAAGCACCGGATAGCACCGGCACAAATTAATGCCTGAGGGCAGATGTATTGCTTCTAACAGTGCTTGAATGAGGGGACCGTGTTGTATCTTGGCACCATGAGAGGTCAGGAAACCTCGTTCTTGCCATAACATTCCGAAGTCGTGTACGACTCCGAACGCATAACGGGAATCAGTGTATATGTTAACATTTCTGTTCTTGGCTAGTATACAAGCTCGGGTCAGAGCGATGAGCTCTGCTGCTTGAGCAGACAGTGTGTCAATACGATGTGTTTCTTTGACTTCAGTTTCAGTGGTCACTGCATACGCGGCCACTAATTCCCCTGTACTTGTTCTCATGCATGAACCGTCCACATAAAGTGTCAGGTCTGGATTTGTCAGTGGGACATCTGTTAAGTCTCGCCGTGGTTTTGTTACTGCATTAATGATTTCTATACAATCATGCGGGGCTGGATCTGTCATAATTGTGGGTAACAGTGTTGCGGGGTTCAGAGTGCTGCAGCGTCTGATCTCTATGTGTGGCTGGAATAACGTTAACTCGTAACCTGTCAGTCGTGCTATAGTCAAGTGTTGAGTCTGGGTTCTGTTTAAAAGAACTTCAACAGAATGTGGAACTTGTACGGTTAACTGATGTCCTAAAACAATTGAATCGCTCTGTCTGATTGCTAGTGCTGTTGCTGCTACTGACTTTAAGCACGCAGGGAGTGCCTGGGCTACTGAATCCAATGTACTTGAAAAATAAGCGCAAGGCTTATGTGAACCTGCTTGATCTTGGGTGAGGACAGACAACGCTGTACCATCATGTTCTGTAACAAAAAGTGTAAACGGTTTGCTGTAACATGGTGTCGCTAAAACTGGTGCTTGGCATAATGCTTTCTTTAATTCCTCAAAGGCTTGTGTATGTTCCTGAGTCCAAGGAAGGACAGTTGAAGTTGCTGCCTCCTGCGTTGTTAACTGAATGAGTGGTTTAGCTAGAAATGCATACTGAGGAATCCATTGTCTGCAGTACGAGGTGAGGCCTATGAAGGCCCGCACTTCTTTTTGTGTCTGGGGTTGTGGCATATTTGAAATTAACTGAATGCGATCGGGAGTGAGCTGTCTCCCCACTTTGGACAGCAAGTGACCCAAGTACACAACTTGCTGAACACAGAATTGTAGCTTCGAAGGAGACACCTTGTGTCCCTTGTCTGCCAGAAAATGTAAAACTGTCAGTGATGCTTGTTCACATTCGGGCTCACTTCGTGCGGTGATCAGCAGATCATCGACGTATTACAGTAAAGCGGTGTTAACTGGCATTGTAATACAATCAAGTTGTCTCTTCAGTGCTTGGCTATAGATGCTGGGACTTTCTGTGAATCCTTGAGGTGCGCGTGAAAATTTGAAACTGCGTCCATTTAAACTGAATCCGAAGAGATATTGGCTCTCTGGATCAATAGGCACGCTGAAGAAGGCGTTCTTGAGGTCAATTACAGTAAAGAACGTTGCTTCTGAATCAATAGCAGTCAATAAGGATGAGATGTCGGGAACCACAGGGTACTGTGGAATAATGCATTTGTTCAGTTCTCGAAGATCAATCACCAGCCGATATACTGGCGGTGCATTGGGATCAGTACGTTTAAGAATCGGAATAATGGGTGAATTACAGATATTGGAGTCGGTCTCTACGACCACTCCTTGAGCTATGAGCTCTTCAATGATTTCCAGTAAAGCCACTACAGCATCAGGTGGTAACTTGTATTGTCTGATTCGTGGTAGTACAACTCCTGTTTTGAGTGTAACACGGTATGGTGTGATATGCATACAACCTACATCAGTTGGGCCTTTTGCCCACAGGTGATCTGGTACATTTTTCAATCTGACATCGAATTCTCGCAAAACATAATGACCCTTGAAATCCCGTAGAAAGAGTCTAACTCCCTCCGGGGAACAGCAGATTATAGCTCCTAGAGCCTTCAATGTTTTAATTCCTAACAGATTTTCTGGACATGATTTTGTAAGTAACAAGTCTGTAACACGTGATAATGGACCCACAGCCAGGGGGACTGGTTCTGATACTTCATTTACAATGGGCTGTCCTGAAAAGCCAAGGGAAACATTCTGTGAGCCTGAGAGGGGTGCCCCTGGGACTTCATTATGACTTATGGTGGTGTGGCTTGCCCCTGTGTCAATTAAAAACTTTCTGTCTTTTCCCAATACTTGACTGTGTACATAAGGACCTTCTTGATCTACAGGAATTTCAATAAGGGGCAAGCCAAATTCCCTCTCTAGGCTGTTTCATGTATATCGTTGATAATCAGGGTAAGCGGACTGGGCATACTGGTACATCTGTTGTGAAACTTGCTGGGATGCGGCAATGGGCTGTGGCTGTGATACCGCTACTGTCTGTGCTGGAGGTGAGGAAGCATGTATAGGCTGTGTATTCTGTGAGGACTGATGCTGGTTATGGTCTTGTCTAGGCGGATGCGGCCTTTCTTTAGTTTTACCTGTCGCTATGTTTCAGAACGGGGCATTCATGTACGTAGTGACCTGGCTGCTTGCAGTAGTTGCATGTCCCTTTAACGGGAGCTGCGGCGTGACCTGTCTGGGTCGTACCCTTTCTATTCCCGTCGGTATGGACCGACTGGGCTACTAACATTTTCATTTTTGTGTCTTTCATACGTTTCTGTTCTTGATCCTGTTCTTCTCTAATTCTGTTCTGATGGTATTGTAACATTTGTAACATCTGAGATGGCGTATTTGCTTGCCATGTACTCTCCACCTTGTATACACGATTCTTGACTGCTAACAGGGAATTCTCAACTAACTTTGATACAAAAAGATGCGGGTACGATTCGCTACTTGGTTTAAGACCACTATTAATAATAAAACATTTCTCGAATCTTGAATAAAAGTCACTAGTATCTTCGTCGGGCTTCTGCTTACATGCTGAGATTGCATCCCAGTCTTCTTTTCTAGTTGCCAATAATCTTGGCAGAACCTGTACTATTAAACCTGGTAATGCTTTAGTTTTGTCCCCAAGGCCTACCCCTGGGACACGTTTATTTTCTTCGTCTTCTATTTCTGCCCATGCAATCTTTGTGTCTCCCACCTCCCATTCTTTTTCCTTTAGTTTCTCGTAGATGCCCGTGGGCAGCAGTACTTTTAACATTTTCATGATATCATCATATGTGTAATCCCCCATCAGTAACATGTCTTTAAGCTCTCTGTGGAAACCTGCAGGGTCTTTATCATGGCTCGGGACTAGTTTCTTCATTTCTAACAGTTCTAACTTGGTCAATGGCGTGTGTACATATACACGCTTCAAGATATTGTCCGTACCCATAACTGGGTGTACTTCTCGTAAGGGGTTCTGACTTTCAATGCCACCCAGGCATTGCATGTGATACGTTTTTCTTTCTGGGGGCGGAGCAGGAACATATTCAGAGCTTATGAAAGTGTCATATCTACGGCGTTGTTCTAGAATTATTTGAATTAATTTGGTACTTAGACCTCTCCATCTATCCATGAGTAACGCTTCTAATAATTCGGGTAAGGGACCTGGGTCCGAATGCTGATGTCTGTACTTTATGAGAAGGTGCTGAATCATGTATACACCTGCTAATTTCTGCTCGTCTGGGGAGAGGTTCAGAAATGTCTGCGCTACTGTGTCATCATTATATATGTCTGGATTTTCGGCCCATGATACGGCTGACCGGGCTAGTTCTTGTTCATCCATAGAATTTAGTACATGGTACCCTACTCGATCTCGAAGCCTTTTATCAGTTTCCTGGAACTGATGTTCAGCAGAATTCGGGTTTGTTAAGGCACAGAAAAGAACTCTCTTGCTTTCTGGACGGATGCCTTTCCTAAGGTAATTTCCTTTACCTACATATGCTATAGTGTCTAGAGTTTCTTCTGGTTCTTCACATTCTTCTTCCCCCTCGGAGGAAGCCTTCTCTTTCTCTTTTTGGTGTATTTCTATCACTGCTTTTCTAATTTTCTTGTACATACTAGCTATGCAAGTCCCCTTATCGTGTTTTCCTTCAGATATATTTTGACCCCACTTGGTTAATGCATCTAATTCACTCTGGTCGGTCCCAGGCCTATCTCGTTCTCTTATTAGGCAATTTATGAAAAAACGTAGTATTTGTGCTTGAATGTCAACTTTCTGACGCTCCATGGCATCTTTAATACTGTCGGGGTCTTTCCCAGTCTGGATAAACTCATATATTCTATCTAGGCGCTCCTTCATTCCTGCATAACACAGCAGGGAATCAGTAGCAGATCTTAACCGTAGTGATGCCATCACCATTATATCGTCTTTGCCGGGTACTGGATCATATCTGCAAACTGAAATGGTTTCTTTAAACACGTCGAGACGGGGTGATTTGAACGAGAAAGGATTCCGCAAGTCCCCAAGCGGTAACCTGCGTGTCGGTGGCGGGGTGTGAAGACCCCCGGTAGCACCCCCTGAGGCGGAAGCTTGAGCATTAGTTCTTTGTGGAGTCTGTACCTGAACTTGAATGTGTCTTTTAGTGGGATCAGGTAGAAGTGGTTTCGGTGGATCAGTTTTAGGTACGGGAAGTGGTGGAGCTGGTGGAACAGGGGAAACCTGTCGTGATACTGGTAGAATATGATTTTGGGGCGGGTTACCACCCCCGTCCCCGTCGTTAGGCAGGGCGCGGACAGGCAGATTGGTGTAAGCGGGTGCTACATCCTCTAGATAGGAATTCAGAAATATGTCTTTAGTGGTCCTATGAGTTACTTTAGTTGGAACCAATGGAGGCGGTAGGTCTTTTGGTATTTCTGAAATGGCCTCAGGTGAACCCTCGGCCGCGAGATACATACCGTTTACGAGATTATTTCGTGCGCGGTCTATCTGTTCAGTTTTTACTCGGATCCCCTCGGTAACTAGTTCATTTTCTTGGGCTTTCTCTGATTCTTTAAGTCTATCTTCTCTACGTAATGTTCTTTCAGCACGTTTATGTGATTCCTTACGCCAAAATTCTATGGCGTCTTTCTGAGATTGTCTGGCTTTCTTTTTCCATAGTGCTTCTTCTACCTTCATGATGCACTCGGCATCCCATGTTCCGGTAACGGGCCATCTGTGTCTTTCGTCTAGATGTTTGGTATAGTCAGCCCATAAATCGAGATATAATATGGCATCTATGCCATGCTTGTGGTACATAAAGTTACCTGGGGTGTCCCTAGGGGGGATAGAAATTTCTTCCTCTAGTATCCCTTTCCTAGTTCCTATCTGCTTTAACTTGTTGAAAAACGGCATCTTGTTTACTTGGTACTGAATGCTCGATCCTTGCTACTTAATACTGAATACCGTTAATTATACAAGAAAACATAAATGCACATTAGGAAACAGTCACACTCATACCACGACATTAATCACATGAAAAGACATTTTGAAAACACATATATGACTACCCCCTATATCGGATGTACTGCTAAACAGTACAGATACACTGTCTAAAACAGTGCAGACCGGACTTGTGTACCCAAACCCGTCTAGATACGTCCCAGTAATGGTACTCACCGGGAAGCACGGAAACAGAAGGCCTCGGAAAACTCGACTGGACTCGACACTTCGGAAAACTTCGGAAAAACTTCGGAAAACCTCGGAAACCTTCGGAAAACTGGTGGGCCTCTTGACACCTCGGACCTTGCTTCTTTCGGCTGGGCTCTGGTCGGGATCCTCCGCACTCCTCACCGCCTCGTCTGGGTACTGATCGTAATCTTCGTCACCTCCGTGGGCCAGAGGGAGATACAGGAAATCCTGCCGGTACGCGTAGTTTCCTTCTAGCTGATGGCAGGGGACAGAGTTCACAACGCACCAACCGGCGCGTGAGGTGGGGGAGGGGTGCCTGTTCGGGCGCCAAAATGATGTAAATATATAATTTACCGTCGAAATTTCTATGCAGGTAAGTACTTAATCAATAATAACTCAATCGGAAAGAAAGAAAACAGAGTCCGTGGTGTTAGAGTTCTTAGGGGTTTTATTCCTTAAAAAGGAATGGTCTAGACCAGGATATCATATTCTTCCCACCACAGGGGTGGAAGAAGGGATAGAGAGCGCGCTACATTTTATTGACAGTACATAGCTTATATACTTAATTCATGTCTTGGAAAACAGTACAGTAGGCGTAACAGCTGAGAGAAGACAAGATAACGGTAGCCACGTGTTACTAGTACGTAATCAGAAGGCGTGGACTAGGCGTGTGCTTGTGCTGGAAACGTCACAGATAGGTGTCACAAAAGGGGTGGCACTAAGCAGAAATGTTGCAATGTCAGCAGAAATCGGAAGCTTGGATGCGCGCGCAGCTGCATGACGTGTGATGGACGTGAAACTGGAGGGTGCAGGGGGCTTGACATTTGCACTGACGGAAAGAGACAGAAGTCTGGCATGTCAGATCAACTTGTGCTTCTATCATATCTGATATCTGGTGTTTAGGAACTGAGCTATCTGGGCAGAAAGGTCTCTGGGGCAGAAGCTATTCTATACTGACTGTGAGTGCGTGTATAAGCGCCTGAGTGTCTGCATGAGAAGCGTGGGGGCATGGGCCTTCCATGGGAGCATGGCAACAGAAGCTATGAATTACTTGCACGGAGATAGGTCGGCCCTTTGGCCCTGTAGCTGAGGGGGATGTTTACTGAAGCTAGCAGGCAGGAATGTATTTTCGAGGAGCGGAACAGATAACTCGAAGGTTATAGTCAATCTTGGCAGGCAGCAGGCTGAGCTGAACGCGCTGGGCCACGCTAGAAGTAAGGCAGAGTTCACGGGTACGGGGGCAGCCTGGGCAGCCTGGGCAGCCTGGTCTGAGGCTCTCAGAGTCAGGAGGGAGAAAAGGCTCGATGGCAGATATTCTGGGCCTACTTTGCCAGAGCTGAAAAACATGTAGAGTACACTACAAAAAGACGTTGGCATAGTATACTTAGGAACGGGCTATCCAACCCATTCAGGGTGGGTCTGAAAGAGGACATGTTGACGTAAGACGCAAATGTATTTGCGTCTTCATAGCTGGTACAGGAGGGAAGTTACATGCACTTTAACTCGTACATGGAGACGGTGGGGTACACGCTAGGGAACACAACTTGACCAGAATTTATATTTCCTCATTGGTACATGTATCACTGAATGAACCAGACAGTAAATATGATGAGGATTCCCATGCATGGACTAACTCATTTCATTTTAATGCTGGAGGAGAGCAAGCTCTAGGATATCTACACATTGAACATACACTTTACTGAAGCAACCAACACCACCAGAAAGACTACCAACATGGCTGCACCAGCTAAATAGACTGACACCCCCACCATGACACTCAAATGCATATTACTCAATGCACCCTCTCTCCGGAAACAGGGCACAGAAATATGGTACATCATCACCTCCCTCACTCCAAATGCCATCTTTCTCAAAGGGACCTGGCCTGACCCCGCATTCGCACCAGACATCGCTATGTCAATGCCCGTAGATTGTATGATAACGCACCAGGGCTAAACCAACAGGCATGGTGTACAATAGCCTTCATCTACAGGGACACCATCATCTGCACAACACCCCTTGACGACCCAACACTGGCAATGGAACACCTCAAATTCCAACTCCACAAGGAAGGGGGAAGCACCATCAGAGGTACCCTTGCCTACTAACCACCTGGACCATGACCCAGCTTCTGCAACACCAAACCAGAAATCATCGCCCCACTCACAATCAACTCCCACCACTGCATCTTCCTAGAAGACCTCAACATACACCTTGAGAACCCCAGCGATGCAAACACTACGACCTCCTGATAAGCATGAGCAATATTGGACTCAAGCAGCTTGTCTCTGATCCCACTCACATCAAAGGGCATAAACTTGACCTCATCTTCCCCTCCAGCAGCAGAGTCAGATACAGCTACACCACACCACTCACCTGGTCCGATACCATAGAGTACACTTCACCCTCGCAGGACCCAACTACCCTGGCGCTGAACCCCTCAGATCCTTAAGTAGAAATTAGAAAAAGATTTTAGAAGACCAGTGGAATGACACACTCAGTTCTCACCTCCCAGAGCCCACAGAAGACCACGACCAAGCAGCAAAGAACCTTGCCCAATGGATTACGAAATGTGCCAACGCCATTGCACCTGCCATGACAACCAAGGCTAAAGAACACAGCAAAAAGAGCTAACTGGTTCACCGAAGAACTACACTCCACCAAATGCAACTGCCATCAACTCAAAAAGAAGTGGGGCATCAGCAAAGAAACAGAAGACCAAACCACTTACAAGACCGACCCTCAACCAGTTCCACTGCCTCCTTAAGGAGACCAAGAAAAACGTAGTAGCAAAGTGCATCAAAGCCAGCACAAAGTACACCAAATAACTTTTCACCATTGTGACAGAGTTCACCAATCCTGCAGCCACCGAGAATGACATCACCCCCTCTTAAAAACTGTGCAAAAGTCTCACTGACTATTTCCATGACAAGATCATGGTCATCTACAAAAACATCAATTACCAACTCTCCGCTGCAGACAGCATCGACTAGCTCACTTCCACAAACCCATATTCCGAACACCTTCGCATCCACTGGGAACTCCTCACCACGCAAGTCACCATCTCCATCATGAAGTGCATGCATTGTGGGGCACCCTTAGACACTTGCCCCACCACGTCTTCAACCTCGGAAACAAGACAATAGGCAACAAACTCAGGAATGTCCTGAACACCTCCATCACTGTGACTGCCTTCCATGAAGAGTAGAAAGACGCTGGAGTGAGAACCCTCTCGAGAAAAACCATCCGTCGACCCCGCCAATCTGAAGAGCTAGCCCATGTCACTGCCCCCTTACTCAGCAAAAGTCCTTGAGAAAGCAATCAACCAGCGCCTCACTCACCACCTAGAAGACCACAACTTCCTGGCCCCTCCCAATCCTCCCATCAGAACCCTCTTGGACCATGGGGAAATGGCAGCCCTCATCCTTCTGGACCTGTCCACTGTGATTGACACCATCTCCCACCACATCCTGAGCAATAGACTCCACCCCATCGGGATTCAGAGAAGCGCCCTCAAATGTATCTCATTATACCTCCCGGCAAAACCCAAAAAATCTGTCTCCCTCTGTTTGCCTCACAACCCAAAATAATCTGTTGAGTCCCTCAAGGCTTATCCCTCAGCCCGACCCTCTTCAACATCTCATTGATCCCATTGGTTGACACAGTAATGTCACATAAACTTAACACCATCTTTTACGCCAATGACACACAGCTAACCCTCTATCTGTCCAAAGATCCCTCCAACACCAAAGACAACTTCCACAGATGTAGGATGAACGTTGTGGAACGGAAAAAGGATAACTGTTTCAAACACAACACAGACAAAATGGAAGTCCTCATCTTTGGGAACAACACCTCGCTGTGGAACGATTCATGGTTGCCAGTGGTGCTCAGGACACCCCTATTCCAAAAATAAATACCCGCGACCTGAGCATCATCCTGAATGACAAGCTATTCATGAAGAAGCAAGTCAATGCAGTGTCCTCTGCCTGTTTCAACACCCTTCGCATACTCCGTCGAATCTTCAGGTGGCACCCGATAAACACCAGAAGGACCGACACACAGGCCCTCATCACAAGCAGGCTAGACTTTGGAAATACACTTTACATGGGAATCACTCAATGACTACTGAAGAGACTCCACAAACTACAGAACTCAATGACAATACTCATACTCAACCTCCCTATAAGTACCAACATCACACCCCATCTCAGGAAACTTCACTTGCTGTTGATTCAAAAGAGATGCCAGTTCAAGTTGCTAACCCATGCCTACAAGGCTCTGCACAACGAAGGACCAGCATAGATCAACAAACATCTAACCTTCCACTAACCATCCAGACTCCTCCAATTAGTCTCCCTATCCATCGCAGACACCCCACTTTGATCCTACAGCAGAGGACGCTCCTTCTCGCACCTGGCAGCCAAGGCCTGAAACAACTCTCTTTGCACCTCAGGACAGCTCCGTCATTCCAACAATTCAGACAAGACCTAAAGACTTGGATGCTTGAGTAATCACATCTATGCAGCAGCGAACAGCTCCAGTGCCTCGAGATCCTCACCTGTGATTTACCAAATTCTACAAATGACTGATTGATTGGTGGATTGATTGATTATGCTAGACACCATCAACCAGACTCTTAAGATAAATGTTGACATGAGTACAACCCCGGAAACTGATAAACCCCAAACACAAACTACCTAGACCCTGGTGCACACAGAAACTGAATAAAAACAACAGAGTTATACATAAAAGGAGGTAGCTGTAGTGCAAAACTGCCCAACACGTGAACTCTCCCTCCTCAAAATTTCTACTCACCATTGCAAGTGATAGTGGATAGGCTAGGGATGGTACTTGGACCATGCTAACTTGGTGCAAGCTTAGAACTCTGCTAAGTCCACCAGGATGGATCTTTATCTCAAACTGAGTCTGAAATCAGAGAGTCATTAATATTGCATAGACAGTAAAGCAGATTTTGCCCCACAGTAATGATAAAGTGGAGTTGGTTGTAAAATTATGAAGGTTTATTAAAAAAAATGTAAAGTTACACTCTACAATCAAATTAATTACAGCGAAATCAATATTTTATTGAGTACAGAAAGAATGAATATAATCCAAGTAATTAAATCAGTAATGTAGATGGTGCATTATGGAAGATAACATGCAAATCAAGGCAAATACTTGTTTCCGTAAAGGAAACTCCCTAATTCTAAGCTGAGGTTTTGAACAGGTGGGGGAAGTTCAGAAGTAGCAGGTGTCAACGTGAATAGCATTGAAAGAATAAAGGATCCAGTTAGGTTGAGAAGCAATGTTCTTGCTCTCAATTGTATCTCTGAGAGCAGAAAAATAAAGCGCATTGGTCTCAAGGGGAATAAAAGGACGTCTTCCTGCAAAGGTGGACTGGGCCAAGTGATCTCAGTAACTAACAAGCTTCACACAGTTAAAACATAACAACTTGTATGGCTTGAGGTTTCCACCTGGCAGGAACCAATTAAAACTCTGTGTTCTCTTCGTACCTGGTATCAGCCTCCTGCTCACGGATAATACAATGCCAACTTCTTCTCACATTACGACCCTCATAAACAATATCTCACAAACGAGACTTCACCTCCTCGGTTTCTCATCCCCTGCAGGTGTAGAAGTCACGGTTCAAACCAACTAATAGCTACTCTACAACCTCCCGAATGTGAGCTAACAAGAGTAACATTTTAAAACGAGCACACAGTGACTCAGGTATCTGAAATAGAAAAGTGTTATGCACAGCAAGTATAAATAAAATATTGATTTCCAAATAGAGTGAGGCACCTGGGCCCACTCATGTCAACTTTAAAATGCCCACGAGCTAACTAAGGTTAATCAAAATATGTGCTTTTCAGTCTGCTAATCTATTATATACCACGACATGAAATATAATATGTAAGGTCATACGTGATATTCTTACACATTAACATATTATTTAAGCGCAAACAAAATGATAATGACACTACATCACAAGAAAAGTAATATTCATGTCCAACCCAAATGCTACCAAAATGTTTTAAAGCCTCATTCAACACAGTCCTCAAATTTACAAAGCCACTACCAGGCTCCAAAATGCTGCACTCCCTTTGAATTATGTTCTTCCTTTTGCCTATGACTGTTAACACCACTCTTTTTTGTGCAAGATAATTTAGTTTAATTTGAGGCAGTGACTGCCGGTGGGCCCCACATGCAGTCTTTTTGGGGGGTCAGCACATATTTTTTCACAACAAACTTTAATCCAGAGAAAGAGAGAAAAAGAGAAAACACAAAAGGGGGAAAGGAGGAGGAAAAGAAAAATGAGAAAACAGGGATTAGAACGAACCTGCAAGAGTTTGATAAAGAGTCAGGGAGTGTTTCGTGATGGATTAAACAGGCACGAGGTGAAATCAAGATGTGTACCCTTGATTTTCGGAACCATGACCTATAATAGCACACGTGGAGGGTTTCTGAACAAAATGCTGGTTGGTGGTGCTACTTCTTTTACAGTTTAAGCACTGACAAAACCTTTGAATCACATCCCTGCCAGCTACATTTTTTGCATCTCATACATTTTCTTTTTATACATACAACCTTACCCTATTTTGATTTTCAAAACTAGGTCCTAAGGGCCAGATGTAGGTAAGTATATTTTACCGATTCATAAATACTGAATTTTACCGATTCGGTATTTATGAATCGGTAAAATAGAAGGGGGGAGATGTAGATAGAATCGGTAATTGAATTACCGATTCTGTAAGAATCGGAATTTTACCGATTCGGTAATGCCAATTGATTCCTATGGGCATTGAAGCCCATAGGAATCAATGGGCATTACCGAATCGGTATTTACCGATTCGGTAAATACCGAATGTTGCAAGGGTGCAGGGGGTGTCACTTTGACACCCTCTTGCACCCCGAATTCAGGCATGTGTGACATGTGGCACACAGACATGCCCTAAGGGCATGTCTGTCTGTCACATGCCATAGGTGTGCATGCACACATGTGCAGGCACACCTGGAATCGGTATTTTACCACCCAATTGGTTTGGGTGGTAAAATACCGATTCGGTTAGGCCTGTGGGACTCAGAAGAGTCCCACCTACATCTCAAAATTACCGAATCGGTAGAAGTACCGAAATACCGATTCGGTATTTTACCGATTCGGTAAATTTACCGAATCTGTAAATTTACAGAATCGGTAAAATAGGGCCCCTACATGCCAAATACTTAATACCGGTCGGTAATGGCCGAAATCAGCCGTTACCGACCGGTATTTTGGCTCCTACATCTGGCCCCTAGTGAATAAACACTTCGGACAATATGAAACAAAATCAAATGGGTGAAAATGAAAAATGTTGTCACAGTGTATCAAGTTTTTATACATTTTGAAACATTTTCCAAAATTCCAAAGTTTATGTTTTCAATTCCAAAAGTTTTATTGCTATAAATTAGCAGGAATACACGGGCACGTGGACAGAGTGGACTGGGTGGTATGAAACTAATTGCTAGAGAAGAATCACTAAAATGCGCTTTAGGTACAACTGAGAATCATGGATGTGATTTAGGGGTCACCAGGGGTCAAAGTTGCGACCCCTATCCTGCCCCTTGCTACCATTGGCACTGCCTTTGCGACCCCTGGCCTCAAAGATGGCAAAATCAGTGCAAAGGACAATTGGGTGTCTCGCATTATCAGAGTCAAGCTCTAACCTCTTTTTCTGGTAAATTGTATTACATTAATAGTGAATATTAGTTTATTATTCACTATTAGCATAATAAAAAGTGGAGCAGCAAGATCTGGACCTTCACTGGCATCTTAGATAAAGAAAATTAAATGGTTTTCAATGTATATTGTGTGTGTGCATATGGGTGAGAGTGAGTTTGGGTGAGAGAGCATGTATATGTGTAGGCATGCATGTTTGTATATGGGATCCTGGATGTGCGTGAGTGTGTTAGAATGAGTGAGTAAGTTATAAGTAAGTCAAGGTAAAGAGTAAGTGAGACAGTGACAATGAGTGATTCAGGGTGGGAGGAGGGTGAGTGTGCGAGAGTAGGTGAAAATGAATGACTGCTAATGATAGAATGAGTGTGAATAAGTCGAAGTAAGTGAGCATGGGTTGTTATGCTTGCAGATCTGCTGTTGACCTGGCATGCTTCTTGGATTATAGAAACACCCTTGACAACATGTTGGCACTGGAATACTGGAGCCAATACTTGCATGTGAGATACCTTCAGCAAAATGCTAGTGCTGGCCCTCTGTAGGTGCATTTTAGCATAGGCCACTCTGAGAAAATGACATCGTTGGCCACCTGGGGGAAATCTTTGGCATAGTTGGCACCTGTGGCAAATTGCTTGTGATGGCACAATGGTGGAAATCCTTGTCATATGGGAAGACACCTGTGGAAAAGTCCTTAGGTCGTCCATGACAAAATATGGTATTTGACAAATTAGACATGACATTTGACATAAGGGATCTTCACAGTGCAAGATAAGTAGTATTAGGAACATTCTGGCACAGTCATATACGTGTAATGTTTGGGCAAAAGGAACCACCACTGCAAAACGCTGGTCCTAGCAATGGAGGCTGTTTTGACATAAGGGTGACCCATAGGACATTATAAAAACAAAAGTAGGTGAACTCATGGGGACTGTCAGATTTCAGTAGCTTGACATACAATGAAAGGACTTGATATTTAGTGAGTGTTTTTTTAGAGCCTTTTTAGCAAATGTATGTGACAATTGTGGATTAAAATTCACTTGTACAGCCCATTTTTTAAAACAATTTTCAGGAAAGAGAAACCCCCACCCTTTGTTCTGCCCTAGAAGAATATATAATATTAATTATGCAATTAAGTAACTTCAGCAATGTTAATTATTGTAATGTCATCAGGAGTAAAGATATGTGGCATCACTTCTTGGGTCAATGCAGAGTCGAAGGTTATATGCTGTCACTTCTTGTGACATCATTACGGTCAAAGGGTATATGAACTCGCCTCCGCTACCCTTGGCATTTGGGCGGATCAACATCCAGTCTGAGAATATTAGTAACAGTTCTGTAGTTATTGTGTATAGAGGAGACAACTGCTCGAGACATCCGCAATAGTTTTTCTTTACAATGTATTCCATGTTTGCGCTTGATTTTTCTTATCGAATGGAGGACCGAGGCTGATGCGCCAAGAAGTGAAATGAATGTAAAATGTATTATTAATATCCTGTTACTGCTAAATGTGTCGATGTTGTTGCCGCTGCAGCTTTAAGGGCTCATAAAACTGAAGAACGAGCTATGAGTTTAAAGATTCGGGTAAAAATCTGTATAGTTAAACATTACTGACTACAAAATAAATGTTCCCAAATTACTGTAGCTCATCGACACAGAGTTTACACACTTTGAAGGCTTGTCACATCTTAAAATGATTTAATCAAATGTAGTCTTTTTGCTGCTCACGCTTGTTTCACTCTTTTCCTAATCCCCTTCCTTCATCTTCTCCATTTTCTCCTGCCCAATTTTCTTTCTTTTCGCTTTCTTCAGTCTCACTTCTCCCATCCCTTGTTCTTTTTACTTCCTACTGTTCCATCTCTTCTCTAATGCTCTCCCCTGCATCCTTGATCTTCCTCCTCCCTTCCTTATGCCCCCCCCCCCACCCCCACCACAAGATGGTTTTCCCTTCTGGCCCAATGTCACTCCATAGCTGTGTGAGCGGTGTGAAATCTGGAGCAGCTGGCTTGTGTAGAAGGGTCCTTCGGGGACTCCATCAGCCGGGCGCGTCGGCATACAATGATGACAGCATAACGAGCCATAATGCACATGTTGTCATTTTTCCTGAATTTGTGCTTCCCTTAGGAGACACACTTATGAGAAAAGGGGGGTAGTGATAACAAAGGAGGGGAGCTGGCGGCGAGCAGGAGGAAAACAACTGTAATGCTGACCTGCACGCTATGTCTATCAGAATTTCAACTCTTTCAAGCTATTAGACCTCACATATTCCTTCATTTTACAGCTGTTTTTGTGTTTTTTCCAGGATCTTACTTGTGATACTGCAGAAGGGTAGCCAGGTCGGGAGGATGTCCCTGCATTGGTGGTAGGGGGCTCAGTGCTGGGAGTACTCTCTTGAGCTGTAAGACATTTCACATCTCAGCCAACAAGCAAGACACCAGGAAAATACCCTGGTAAACATACAAGCTCTCATGAGATGCGGGCTTCTGGCAGATCAACTGACACCCAGTTGGGCCGTGGCATATTAGAGTTTTTTAATTACCATTTCCGGTCCCTTTTATAACATCATGGGGCAGATTTACAAGCCCCTTGTGCCGCTTTTACGCAGCCGTTGTGTCAGCGCAAAAGATGCACCATGGTGCGGGGTATTTACAATGTGACGTATCTCTCAGATGCGTCACGTTGTCAAGCCCTGCGCCAGAAAAGACGTACCATCGCAGGGGGAGGTGTTCCGGCGCAGGAACGCCTCCCAAAAGTGGCTGAGTGAAATCTACAAGATTTCACTCAGTCACTTTTGGGCCCATGCTGCGTCAAAACCCTGCGCCTGCTTGAAGCAGGCATAAGGATTGACGCAGCATTGTGCACATAGGGCCCCCCTGATCATTGCTGGAGCTGCGTCGCGCTTGCGACGTAACTCCAGCAATGCGCCGTTTTTACGGCACAGATGCCTGACGCATCTGTGTCGTTTTTGCCCCATGGTGCACCGCATTGTAAATGCGGCGCATTAAGGGTGGTGGAGCTGCGGCACACAATTACTGGCACATCCTTGTGCAGGGATGCGCCAGTAATTGTAAATCTGCCCCCATATGTCCAGGAACAGCAGGGATCTGTAGGGAGGCAGGGAAGAAACTCAGGTGGCCTGGCTCCCCTTACCTGGTTTGAATTGGGTTGTTTCAACGTCCTCGTGGTTTTACCTGTGAAGGGTTCATTTTTTAGACAGAGATTGCAGTGCTAATCTTCATCTCATGTACAGAGTGACATGCATTTTGAAGTGTAGAGAACACTATAAAATGTACAAACTTATTTGCGAATCCCACTTCATTTGAGATTTGGATTAGGAATTTCTGAGAAGTGTTATATCAAAAAGGCCTCTGTCAGTTTAGCGACCTAGGTTCAAGGTTTGCTTGTCGATACAGGAAGCATCACACCTCTCACACGTGACATCGGATGCAAAGTCAGAGAAAACACTCTTCTCCACATCTCAAGTTCTATACATTTGGGCATTTCGTTAGGTCTTGGGCGTTGGTGACTCGACTCAGGAAGGAAATGGAGGCAGCACTACTACTAACTTACAAGCTGTTGACTTTTGGGATTTCACCAGTAACTTTAATAATCAGATTGCAAGGAAAGTGGACTTTGTTTAGCAAAGTACTCAAGTGCTAAGTGCTGGCTTATTTTGCGGAGAAGACATGCAATTATTAGAGTTGGGAAATAAGGTTTATCGTTATCAGGGGGTATCAATATCTTGATTGAAAACTGTGGAACCAGCTAAGAACTATTTTGAAAAACGAAAGTTTCATTGGTCTTCAATGAAGCCTTGCTTTCAATCTGAAGTGGGTCACTACTTTGGAAATGGGTGGGTCAATGGTTTGGAATGTGGACTGTCAATGGATTGAGATTCGGACAGTGGGTGGCTTGGGCCTGAAGTGGTCAGCGGTTCATTCAAGATTTTGACCATTGATAGTTAATTTGGGAAACCCGATCGTCAATGGTTCATTCGGGTGTCATCTGATTAGTTTTATTTGGAATCTGGCAGCTAATGGTTCAGGTCTCTGTTGATCAGTGGCTTGAGAGGCCTGAGGTATGTGGTTCAGGAGATCAAACGTAAAATGGTTTAAAATACTTTTTAAAACTCCCAGCTCAAAAAATCTCATGTGGATTTAAGTACGAGCAAGTTTATCCAACTAACTCATTTTTCAGCCCACAACTGTAAAGACAAAGAGGCTGTGCTGGACAAGACCTATATCTGGGTTCTGGGTTCCCTAGTGAAGTACTGTTATCGGATGCTCTGGGTAATAGAACTATTACACTAAAAAACAAGGAGATCTAGGGGAATTTTTCCAAGCCCCTATCACCACTGGCGAATAACTTTGTTTTTGATGCTCCGGTGGCCTAGCGCTATTTCCCATATTTACAAGGTGGTGCTAAGCCACTTAAAGTGGCTTAATGCCACCTTATAAATATGCCCCTTTCCTCCACAGTCATCTGCGGCAAAGGTAGGTGCGAGGGGTGTTGAAGTGGGCATTCCACCGCAACACCCATTGATTTTTGCTGCTGCCCCATATTTATAAAGGGGCAGTGCATTCTGCAGCACCCATAGAAAGAGCAAATCACCATTAGTGATCGCCATTCGTGATCGCCATTATTGATTATGTGCAGGTTTCCCTTTCTGCACATAAACAATCGCCCCTGCAGCGCAGGCACCGTAGCAACATAGCAGCAGGGTGCCTGTGCAAGCATTTTTGTGCCAGTGACTGGCGACAAACAAGGGTGCGGCATATTCTTGTGAATACAGCGCATCCCTGCATTTAAAAAATATCGGAGAGCAGCTTTGCCAAATTTGGCGTAGCACTGTGCTCCGACTTTTTTAGTAAATATGCCCCACTGTTCCTAGATTATGGCTGAAAAAGAGACATATAGCTCCCTTTCACTAGCTATTGTGTTGTTGGGATTCAGTAAGAACCACTAATGGGAGGAATGCACATCCTGAACACATCCCTCAGGCGCAGAAAGAGTGCATCTTGACCAAGATGAATGCTGATTTAATAGAACAGGCTGTCGCATACTGCTATTTCCTGCACACATCAACTTGCCCATGGGAATGTGCTGTGCCCAGATTGGGGGATTCCAAAGAAATTAAGATACTGAGATAAAACAAAACAAAGAGGGTGAAGATCTTCCCACAGAGCGTGGCCAACTGGGAAGATTGGAACCTGCCTGTTGCCTAAAAATCAGCTTAGCTACTGAGACTATTTTTGCCAATTTATTTGTATTATACCCTTCATTCATACAACGATTATTATTCCCGGACAGGACATCCTGAGCACGCCCATGGAAAGGGTTAGGCAAGGAAAAACTCTGCACTGAAAGCTTTGCAAATATTTACACCAGGGACTATGGCTACACAACAACACATGGGGCCTCATTTATGAAAGCCTTGCGCCATCGGTGCGTCACTTTTTCCCATGTTAAAAGTGACGCACCGGCGGCGCAAGGCCTTCATAAATAAGGCCCATGGTCCCTAATACAGCCATCACTGCCTTCCTTGTGCCCACCAATATCATATGGCAAGATACTTGGTCGGAGGCCACAATTCTAGGACATTTCGGGTGGACAACCAAATCTATCTATAAAGGCGGGCAAGAAAATCATTATTCCCACTTTTCCTGTAAAGAAAGACACAACAAGGCTGAACTCACATTTTCGTTGACTACACGCGTTATCTATACAAAAACGCATACAAATTAGTTACCTAGAATCAGAACCTTGTAAAGTACAATGTATCTCTATTAATCAAAGTATTCTGTGCATTTAGTGACTAACTATGGGTGATCAGAACGCACTCTGCGGATGGCCACAAACCATAGAAAAGACTCAAAAGAACGGAACAATGAACATCCGCTGAAAGGCAAGCCATTCACTGATACATGGCCAGCGAAGAGACTTTGATTGCAATAAAGCTGTTGAGCTTTCTGTATTTTTCCTCCCCTCGCCTCCGTGTGTTCTCTCTGTGCTGTAACGCTGTGGCCTTCCGCTAACAGCTGTGTTCTTGACATCCTTATCATGCTCCCTGGATAATGGAGAGGAGATTCATTCTATAATTAGTGTGTACACATCAGTCTCTTTTCTCTGTTTTGATTTTGGTATTTAAAGGTCACCCACACTTGAAAGTCCTCAGGTGCCCGGGTTCTGTTTGACATCCAGCCCTCAATTCTATTATTCAGAATTACAGTAGATAGCTCATTATCATGGTGTTGGGGTCTTGCTTGGTTATTCTTTAGCGATGCGACGTCGCGGAACAATAGGAGTGCTGCATGTGCGGGTTCCTCAGAACAGAGGAGCATACAATGATGCTTAACTTGATATGGAGCCTTTGTAGCAGTGACTCTCAAAATGCCTTGCCATCTCAAAATGTGATGCGGCTCTGCGAAAGACATCTCCCTGGACAATGAAGGCATTTATTCGAGATAAAAAGTCACCGATATCTGGATGGAAAGGATAAAAAAAAATTTAGGTCGACATTGGAAGGAGGGAAGGGTTTGTGGCAGAGAAGGACAAAGAGGGAGATTGTGAAAAATAGTGAGGGGAGAGAGAAGCAGAGAGCATTAGTGAAGGAGAACAAGAATGAGGTTAGGGAGAGAAAGCAAGAGAGACTAAGGGTGTCCTCTATTGCAAGTGAATGATAGAGTACAAGGACGATTCCCCAGGGCCCTCCCAGTAGGCATGCCATCGCTGCCATTTTCTTTTATTTTTAGAGGTTTTCCTGCATTGTGAGGTTGTTGTGGGCCCTAGGGATCCATTTTCCTGAAGATCTGGCCTTTCTCAGGGAGCCCTTGGTGTGCCCTTAGAATGCAGAGAATCTCCATTGATCTCCAAATCTTGGGGTCCATTGGTCTCTCTGCAAAACCCAGGATTGGTAGCAGGTTATTCTTGCATAGAAGAGAAAATTACATCTCTCTTTTGTTTTCATTACTGTGTGAGTTTCAGCCATTGTTGGCTAATATTAGCACTTTGGTATCTCGTGTGACTGTATTGTTTGCTTAATAGGCATTGTATGGGTAATCTGTTATTACTATTTGAGGTACGTATTAGGATTCGCACAGAGTAGAGATTTGCAAACAGTCGAAATTTGCAAAGTTTATCTAGAATGCAAAGCTAGATGCCTTGGGTTTCAATGCTCTTTTGCTTTACTCCTGTAAATGATTTAGATTAATGTTTTCATTTGTTGATTACCAGTTTGTGTTGGGGTTGTGCTGTGCATTGTGCTTTTTTCTACTATTGTAAGCTCCGGTTTATGCTCTAAATATATGTTTACGTTGTGAATTGTATTTGAAATGTTGTGTTATCTATGGAGTTGAGCAAAATCACCCAATTTTTTCGTGTGACATTTTGTGAAACTACAGGAAAATGTTATGAAATTATACTTTCGTTGCAAAACGTGGTTTGAAGTTATCTCTTGTAATATTTTTTACCCGGATGTACACCTCGTCTAAAAAAGTATCGAGCTATGTGGGCAGGACACTGGTTCGACCAGAAAATGTCTCTATGAAAGACATTTTCTGCGTGAACCAGTCTCCCACTAGTATTGTGTGAAACATTTTAAAGTGAGTTGTGTTCTTAGGTAAAGAAAATACACACAATTGTGTAGTGTGAAATTTTAAGTAGTTTCATGAATCTCACACAATGAACACTTTGATAATTCCACAAATTTCCTCATGATAATTTACTTTTTGCCTAGGTCCAGTTTTTCCACACCTCTAACTGAGCATTCATTCATGCTTTATTGCACTTCTGAGAATTCTACCTCTTTTCCACCTCTGATGCTAGTTAAAGCTCCTGCCTGATTTGGTCTAGTTTTGGTTGATTCGTTCTTCTAGCAGTCCATGGGATACACCAAAGGCGTCAGCAGAGTTCGAAGGAGTCAATTCTTCCAGATTTCTTCAAGTAAATTTTTTTAATAGGAGCGTTTTTCTGACTTGATCTTTATGGAACGGGCATAGCCCTTGGTTTCCTCAAGTTTATCATTAAACACATTTTTGTATTTTTTAACTCACACTTCCTTAACACATTCTTCTACAATGGACATCAAATTTAGTGGCATATTTACAAGGGGATTGTGCCACCGGGATGGCATTTTTACCGACTATCTGGTAGCTTAATGCCCTGCACTAGAGAAAACACAGGGCTGCACCTCATTTCTGTTAATACGGCATATCCCTGCGTTTTGGAAATGGCAGAGCATGGGCTTCGAAATTTGCTGCAGCACTCCGCCATTTCCTTGTAAATATGTGCCTTAGACCTTTTTGACCAATTACACATTGCCTTTAATTTTCCTGTCATTGAAAGAGGCAAAGTATATCTCAACAATCAGTCTTGCTGCCTTCAAATGCTGAAATAGCATGTGGTAATGAAAATACGCAGCTCCACCGCCATTCATAGTTGTAAAACAAATGTGTAATTCTTGCACCAGAATCCCAGAATCCATTAACGTCATTAGTTTAATTTCAGTGCTGTTATTCATTATTGGTACCCAAGTGTTCTAGCATCTCTTTCCTACCTGATTGTTCTCAGCATCCACCAAGTTGATGCCCAGCACCATATTAAACATCCTCAGAATAGCATCAAGATTTTCTTTACCATTTACAACACATCTAACTTCCAGTAAATACCCAACTAAAATGCCCAGGGTCATATTCTCAAGAACGTGTGATAACCATCTCAAAAATAACTTAACGCAGCTTCCAACATCGCAGTCTATCGCGGGAATTACGCAGTGATAACGAAGCAATCTCAACACGGCGGCCCGTGCGATAGTCTCCAGAAAACGCGTCAACGGACCACATTAAAATCAATGCCACCCCACAAAAATGCGAAAAGCGAAATTAAAAAAAGCTGCGATGAGGCCAATCGAGATACAAAAATCAGCAAAAACCAGCTACCGGCCTCTAATTCACATGCGCCAGTTGGGAAAAATCATCATAAACGTAGGAAAAAAAATTACAAACAAATGCCAAACAACAGCGAAGCACTATGGATGTTGGCCGAGTAAGTACGGAGGAGGACCAGAACCCCACAAGCCTGCCGGAGGATCTGCCTGGGACCTCGGGGTCAGGGAAGGCCAAGGAGAAGAAGAGTAGGAAGAAGCGGTTAAGTCTGCAGGAAAACAGGATCCTGATAACAGAGGTGGTAGAACACCAACAACAACTGTTCGTGACCTCCAATGTGTCATTGGCAACCAAAAATGGATTATGGCGATCTATCGTGGACAAGGTGAATGCAGTCAGAGTGCTGAAGAGGACAATGGAAGAGGTCAAGAGGTGCTGGAATGACGTCAATCGGAAAACTAAGCTGAAACTCACAAACAACCGGAAGGCAGCATTGCAGAATGGAGGTAGGACTCCTGCGCCACAGGAGGAGCTGGATGAGATGGAGGAAATGGTGTCCACAGTCACCAGTGGGGAGACAATGGCAGGAGTTAGGGGACCGTACACTGCTCAACATGACCAGACACAACATCGCCAGGGTGAGTAACGACCAGGGACTGGGGGGACGGGGGAGATGGGCACAATGGCACACATGTACAATTAAGTAGAGCACATCTGCAGAAAAAACATGCCCCAGCCCCCAACTCCCACCAAGAGACCAATGTACCCAAGTATGCAACATCTCAGCAATGCATGAGCACAGAAGTCAAAGGCACATGACATGAAATAGAGAAGGGGCAGCAAAATCCGAGCTGCAGGGGTGACTCTCCCAAAATGCAGCACACACACATAACAGGCAGAGCACATCAACACTGACAACAATGTGGCGCAAACCGTAATACGTCCACAACAGAACACAGGACACAACAGGTGTTGACTAAGTGTAGACACTGGCCAATCACAATTGGCATTGCAGGGAATGTGAGTTGTTAATGTACAAGTACAAACACACACGTCTGTTGTCGAAATGTCCACTGCCCCCCATCAAATAGGTAGCCCCTCCCAAAGAGCCACGATGTACACAGCCATGCAGTCTGTATGTAAACATGGACATAGCGACAAAACTCATGTGAACAAATTGTTAAACCACATCTCCCTTTCATATTGCAGAGGGAGAATCAACATCCCCTTTAGAGCAACCGGACCATCTCTTCTCTGATGATGCTAAGAGGACCACCACAGCTTGGACTCCGACACCCTCCAAGAGTTCATTGACAGCCTCCGCAGCCCACCTTCAGGAGCAGGGCAGCCCAGCTGCAATTAGGACATCCCACTCCCTGCACAGACCACATAGCATGCAGCACCACCACCATGGCTGCCTCCCAGGACCCCCACGAAGAACATGGTCTTCCAACGCCATGTGTTGGGATGCAAGGAGCAGCTGGTGGAATGGGTGGGGGTGGGCTTCGACCGCATGACAGACAAACTAGATGCCAGACGTGGGTGTCTAAGTCCCATCAGAGACCACTCACAGTCCCTAATGGACACCCACAGTCCGCTCCATGCTTTCCAATAGACCATGGCTGACATCGTTGGAGCCCTGACTCAGAGAATAGAACAACTGTCCAGTCAGAGTGGCTCTAGCAATGTCACCCGGGAGTTGGGACACGTGCAGAGGTTAATGGAGACCATGGAGCGGGCCAATTTGAAAAGAGCAGCTGCCACGGCTGCACACAAGCGAGTTGTGGCTGGGTTTCTCAATGACCTCAAAACCATCCTCATGGCATTGCTGCCACAAGGCCTGGCGCTGATGCATGCTGCTGCCATAACTACATCCACATCTCCACCCCTGAAATGTCAGTGCCACACAGTGCAGCAGACATTCCACCTCCGACCCTGAGGTGTCACTGCCACACATTGCTGGAGAAAGGCCAGCACCACCCACACATGAGGCACATGGAACAGCAGAGGACGAAGATGTGGATGAAACCGCCTTTGTGGTAAGAAGGACACAGTAGAATTCATCTCCGCCATATGGCCGGTTTCAGCTTGGTACTGCCCTCTGCATCATCACCTTCCACTGTCCCCCGATGTACCCTGCAACACTCACCTTAGACCTCGACATGGACTGCCAAATACTGTGTGATCGCCAATGACACATCAATCAGACTGCGGACTGAACACTTCCTCTTCCTTTTTGACTTGTCATTCCCTGAAGGACTCTGGCTAGCCCTCCATGAGCCAACATTGTAAAGTGCGGTTTGCATGGCCCTGTACTGCGCTAGATGCAACACTCCACTGAATGTGCATTAATCATTCCATATCAAATACAAGTGTCATGTCTATGGCCTTTCAAGTGTGGTAGTAGGGATGAATGTAGGGTCAGTGAATTCCTCTTACGCCCATGTGGCTCATGTCGTTGGACTTGGGTCACAGGGTGCTGACGCAAGAACAGCGACACACGCATTTGTTACTTCCTTGTCCAGCCCAGTACGGAACCACGCCCAGAGCCCTGGGGTCATTGTTCAACCCCTTACTCTGGACTGGCATACGCCAGGCCAGCCCACTGTGCTTACACTCACAGGGGGGGACGACAACGCTACATGTGCCAGGACCTCCCTGTTATGATCTGCTGACCACAGGTCTAGTTGTTAGCATACCTTTTAGGTGGGTTAGACCTGCACACCTAATGAGTCAGTTTAAAATTAAACAGTTGTGTTTGTGGATTGGAATGAGCTAGAGTCTGTTTTTGCGTGCTGTTGCTTGATGGGGTACTGCCCTAACCCCTGTGTAAGACTTGCATAAGAGAGGACCTGGAAAAATCCAAACCTACGCAGCACACAGCTGATGTCCTTGAGGTTTCAGATGTTTTATCTTATTTCATACAAATCTCATGGTTACAATGAAACATTTACACCAACTTATTTTGAAATATATTTCTTATTTTATCTTGTGTTGCAATTATATTGAAAACATAAGACATTGAAGATAACAAACAATAGATGCAATAGCTTAATGCTATGTATTGCTAACACAAAACTTCAAATGTGATCCTGCTACAAAACTTCAAATGCGACCCAATGCATTTCAGGTTTGTAAAACCCTTCTTCAGGGGTACATGTAATGCAGTAACAACGATGTAGAGATTAGAGAAACAACTTGAAGCAGCCTCCATTTGAAACTACAAAAAAAAATAGACAGTGATGTCAGTTCTCTATCTGCCTCGTGGATTTGCACACTCCTTGCTCTCTCTAACACATTGGAAGACATGCCCAAATGCGGAGAAACGAGGGAGTGAAACCGAAATTGTGACGAAAAGAAGGAGGAAGCGTCCAAGAGGTCAAACGAGTTAAAAACGTAATCAAGTGCCACTAAGTAAATCATGCCAAAAAAACGAAGTGCCCCACCTCGGGTATGCACGAATTGAAGACAACTTGAAAGTGCAATACTCAAGCATACTCGTGTCTTGCTTACCGCGTCTTATGAGGAATAACACAATCTCCACTCTGCACGGGAACAAACTGAAAAGTATGTAAAAAAATGCCAAAAAGCTCAAATGAAAGCACCCCATGCTCTACGTTGTCAAACTATCTTACCGGAATCTGAAATTGAAATCTCCATATCTAAAAGAGAAACCAGACATCAAGACTATGTCAAACTTTAAGTAACAAAAGTGCCAAAGATAAAGCAATAATCAAAGCGGCTAGAAGCTCACATTTTGCTAACGTTTGAAGAGTCGATCGAACCTGCGAATCCTCTCAGCTGCTAACGAGCGTACCTGCGTGGTGATTTGTGCGGCTTTATAAGGACCATGTTATTCAAACAGTAACTTTATTAGTTACTCTTGGTTCATGCTTTACTGCTTATCTGTCACTCAAAGCCACCCATTGTGGAGAGCCCCGCTTCTGTGCTACAAACCTTTACCACAAACTGCTCGGGAGAGTTGCAAGTCCTTAAGTGTGCCATTTGATGTCCTTAATGATACTCTACCGGGTCGCATTTGAAGTTTTGTGTTAGCAGGGTCGCATTTGAAGTTTTGTGTTAGCAATACATAGCATAAAGCTATTTCATTTATTGTTTGTTATCTTCAATGTCTTATATTTTCAATATAATTGCAACACTAAGATGAAATAAGAAATACATTATTTTGAAACAAGTTTGTGTAAATGTTTCATTGTAACCATTAGAATTGTATGAAACAAGATAAAACATCTGAAACCTCAGGGACATCAGCGGTGCGATGCGTAGGTTCAGATTTTTCCGAGGCCTCTCTTATGCTAGTTGTCGGCATGCCACAGCCACTCCTTCATGACTGGTTGACACCTATACCACACCCATCCAGCACACGCGTCACAGGACATGTGACCCAGGCAATAAAATAAAAGGAGTCTGTTGCGCGTGCTTGACGCCATTTCAGACCTTTCTTGGGGTGTATCAGTGTGGTGTGCATGTAGGCATGGGGGCCCAGGGGCCTTCGACATCACATTCCGCCAGCCTGGAGGTGACATGTTTGGCGTACGCACTACGTTATCCAATCATAGAGGGTCCATGACAGACTTGGTGGCACTGGATACACTGCGGGCACAGGCACACCGCCATAGGACGGTGACTTTTGGTGCACTGAGGTTGGGGCACCTTAAGTGCTGAGAGGGTGTGCAGCCTGTAATGATGCCCTGTCCCGGCGGTCCGGACTGCTCAGGTTTTGTGTGCCCTGCTGGACCACAGTGTAGGCCTGAGCCAGCGGACAGCAGGGCCTACCGCCACGTGGTGTCGCCTCCTGGATCACAGAGTTAGTGGCACCTATGATGCTGAGCAAGTGTGCAGCCTGCGATGATGCCGGGTGCACTGGTATGTTGTCTGCCATGGCAAAATCAAGACCCAGAATCAAACGTGAGACCTGGTGGCTTGCGGAGCGAGGCTGCATGATGTGGAGGTTGCCATGTCCATGGGCCCCGGGCTTGTGGCTTGCACGTGGTAGGCCCTATTTTCCACACGCGGGTGGTGGAAGGTGAGCAGTGACGCCCGGGTGCGCAGGGGCGGGCATGCACCACTTAGCGGCGGGAGGGGCTGGGAGCAACTGCCTGGGTGCGCAGGAGTGGACAGGCAATGATGTTGTGTGCAATTGTATGTACTGTGCCATTCATGTATCTGGGCTCTGTTTCAGATGACTCGTCTGTCTCAGATGTAGGACCTGGTGAACTGCACTACATACCAGCAAGTGGTTGGAGACACATCAGTGGCAGCAGGTGAGCAGTGTAGGCACACTTTCTCCCTGTCCCTCTCGTCTTTTCTCTGTGCCTCTCTCCCCCTCTCTGTCCATCTATGTCTCTCTCCCCCTCTCTGTCGTTCTATGGTTCTCTCCCCTCTCTGTTGGTCTATCTCTCTTCCCCCTCTCTGTCGTCTATCTGTCTCTCCCCCTCTCTGTCCGTCCATCTCTTTCTCTCCCTCTCTTTCTCTCTCTCTCTGTCTTCCTCTCTCCTTTGCTCTCTCCCTATCCCTTGATGTGCGCAGCACACACCTTCTCATCATGATTTTTGTCATGCATGCTGTGACCTACGGATTGTCCCCAGGGGAGCCGCCATGTGTCTTCATTTCTGTTCTGTGTTTATTTGAATACATTTGTATTTGTTGATTTGAAGGTGAATGTGTGATGCTCATTCTTGTGATGACACATGCATGTCACCGGATGTGATTGTGCGACATCAGGCCGATTATTTGGTACATGATTCCATGTAGTTGATGTGGCATGTCTTTGGCCGGGGTTGCCCAGGGAGGGGGGTCCTGGGGGTGGTGGCAGTGGGTGTTGTGGCCCTATTGGGTGTCCGGCCCGCATGTTCAGTGGCATCTGTTGACCTTCAGGTGTGGCTGTGGGCTGAGCTCCCTTTTGTGGTGCAGGCTGTTTCCGACTTTGCACCAGGTCAGAGCAGGTGTTAGTTTCCTGCTGCTAATGCACCTTATCACATGTTTTGTGGTCGTATCACCGATCTGGCTAGTCATTGAGAATGTTGCGGAGTGATATTGTTGTGGCTTTATGCACGGGAACGCCTGCTCTGCATCTCATTAGCGATAGTTGCGAGGGTCATCTGTGGTGAGGTTTTTTGCGGCTGCTATTGCAGGTAAACTGGTGCTAATGGGTTGTTGACACCAGCTTGTGAATGGGGTGATAAAGTTATTGTGAAATTGGCTGTGATAAAGTGCTGGTAACTCGGTGAAAACTCCTTGAGAATATGCCCCCCCCCCCAGTCTTTACTCATTTCCAACACTCCTTTCCTAACAAACGCAAAATTCCTGGCATGAGACAGTTAAAAAAGAAAGGGCATTTCCTAGCATTAAAACATCAGATTTGTAGCACATCCTTCTGAATTTATTCTGATAGACTATTGAAGTGTAACCATTTGCATAGCATGTAATTTGAACATGGCTTCGTGTAAATCCCTGGTCCTTTGACTCATTTCTTTGCCACTCAAAGCACCAACACCATCAAAGGGGCTGGCATACTAGGTGTTTGATGACCTCTTGCAAATTTTCCATGATCTTAGTGTTACTTCGAATATTGACCAATGATATATATTTCCACAGTACTTGTCACTTCTGTTTCTTTTTAGAATTGCATCTAGCCACGAGTTGATCAACAGTTATGTAAAATCCTTAAATTCACAACTAACAAAAAACACTTTCAAAGCTGTGAAAAATTACTCCACCAATTCTTCAAAACCTTGATTCAAGTAAATAAGGGTTCCTTTAAAATGCAACATTCTAAAGTCTTCACACATTTGTCTGGCTTTTTAACTGCTGTTTGAAATTCCTTTAGATTATACCCATGCTGAAGGTAAAAGATTTGAAAATCTTACACTTATGAGAATTTGCTTCATATTGTATTGGTGCATTTTCACTTGCCCTGTGTTGAATAGTACACTCTCATTGTTAACCCCTTGCATGCTGATGACGAACCCCAGCCGTCATGCACTACAGTGCTCGTGTGCTGATGACGGCTGGGGTTCGTCATGGCCCGCCCCTGTTCATTTGTTTACAGCACAGGGGCGGAAACGGGCCAGCAGTGAAGGGGTTAAATGTTCCTTGATGTATAAGTGTTTAGCTTGGGGCAGATCTTTAAAAGTCATCATCCTGCAATTCTGGAATTGCTTACCTAGCCTCTTCCAGCAGATTGCCAATCGAAAGATTACTCCTAAGAATCTCAAGAACCACATATTTCATTGGTTCACCTCTTGTTGTTTTCTCCTTCTATCTTCATTAAAAGCATAAATGTGCCTTTTTGAGTTAATACACTGACAAATAATTTCACACATTTAGGGGCCGATTATGATGGCGGACGGACCTGAGTCCGTCCGCCACCATAGAGTAGGAGGGACCGTCCGCAGGGGCTGCGGAGGTCCCTCCGTGCAGATAAGGATGTGACCGCCAGGGTGGCGGTCACATCCTCAATTTTTAACATTGCGGCGGGTGCAGCTTCAAGCTGCACCCGCCGCAATGTTAAAAAAGCATGCACGGCATTTGCGTGCACAAAGCGGCAGGCACCGCGCGGTGCCTGCTGCTTTGTGCACGCAAATGCAGGGGGGTACCATAGGTACCCCCCATGTGCACCCCCCACCCTCCCTTCACCTAGGGTGCACGCAACGGGCCCCGCAGTGAAGTTCCGTATGCTTTTCCAAGGCGGAAAACCCGCCGCGGAAAAGCATATTTTACTGCCCATCCTAATATGGTGGACGGTGTCTGGAAGACACCGTCACCATATTAGAGCTTTTCCGCCGCGGTTGTAAGCCGACCGCGGCGGAAAAGCAGCGGACGGAAACCAGGACTCACCAGCCATCCTAATGTGGCGGTGGGTCCTTGGTCAGTCCGCTGCAGTTTTTCCGCATCCTCGGGGCCGGCGGTGGCTTCCGCAGGCCCGAGGATGCGGAAAAACCGCAATCCTAATGACCCCCTAAGTCATACATTTACATTTAAAGGAGTTACAAAGAAGTAGATAGGTGATATTGGATGATTTGAGGAGTGAGATAAAGATTAGGTTAAGATTTACACATTCACAAGCACATTTATTGACAGTGTAAAACAATACCCTCTGTAGGATGATAATTGAAAGGGGAGTTGGGTTAGTAGGATGGGAATTCCCGCTAAATAGATGGAATTTGAAGATGCATTTAAAACTGGTGAAGCATGGTGCATTTTAAGAGGGTAGGACCAAGTTGCTGGAATGACTTGAACGTTGTGTGGGCACGGGGAGCCCAGGTACAGCAAGCAGATGAAGGTTGGCTCAACCTGTAGGTCATGATGGTGAATGGAATTATATCAGTTGGGAGATATAAGGAGGGGCTGCACCATAAATGGATTTGCATACCAATGTGGGCAACCTACTTATGTGTCTTGATTTTGCAACAGTTGATCTGAGTGTAAACACAAGCATGTACTTTTAGGCGGAGCAACTTCACATGTGTATATCATAATACTGCTTTTCCTTCATTCACTGTAAGACCCAGGATCCCTGGTTGGCTGAGGTAGGTACCTTAGGCCAAGTAGGGACCTGCATTCCAACGTCAGGGAAAGGAAGGTCACCTCTTAGATAGCCCCGCTCACCCCCTCTGTAGCTTGGCAGGAGTAGCCAGGCTTATCTTCAAGGCAAATGTGTAAAGTATTTGCCACCTAGCTCACAATAATCCAATGATTACACCACAAATAGACTCCACATGAGTTTTATAAAACAAGTATAAACTTTATGTAAAAAGATATACGATAAGATCACACGATATAAAACCAACATATGAGGTTGTATAATATTTCTATGGCCCGGTTGTTAGGCCAGCCAGCCCTTGCAAGTTCTGGCGATGTCAATAAGCACTTCTTAACATTCTCCTGTGCTCCTAATCACATGTCATTCAGTTTGCAATGCTAGAATCAGATTCTTTTGCAATGTAAAAATACTGTCATGCGTAACGTGGCAGTCAGACACACTGCAATAAAAGGAATGCAATGCGTAATATAACAATCAGGAACTTTGCAAGGTAAAACAATGCAATGCGTCACCAACCCCCAGATATGTCATTCTGCAATAATAAGGCAATGCATATACACTAATCAGGTAATTTGTTAATAAGAAATAATACAATGCGCAATACGCTAATCAGGTAGTTCGTTATGCAGGAACAAGGCAATGCGCCAGGATACCCTTTGGGCGACAGTGCGCTTTGCAAGTGACTGATAAAATGCAATACAATACAATCAAGTAGTTCGTTATACAGAAATGTTGCAATGTGTAATATGTTAATCAGGTACTCCGCTCTCAGAAATGGAATAGTGGGTTGTACACTCAGTAAGCGATCACTGGGACTTAGGCGGACTCTCCGCCTCCTCTTCTGACCTTCAGTCAGCCTCTACCAGTTACCCCAATACAGTACAATGTAATTCTAAAGTGCAGCTTTGCACTCCGGCCCCTGTACCGCCACTCCCTTTGGCAATACGGGACGCGGTACGAGTCGAAGCAGAGGATCGTGCTGCCAACACGAGAAAGAGGTCAAGAGCGTCTCCCTCCGAGCCCGCGACCCGCCCCTGGAGTTGACACATGTTACCTGGGGGGCGCAAACCCATTCTCCACTCCTCATCCAGCGGCTGGGCCTCCAAGCAGCTTTGTGAAATGGCAACAGCGGCTTGGTCCGGCAACACAGCTCCTCCGGGACTGCCGGTCTAGGCACCTTAACTTATAAAGACCTCAGGCTGCCACACAGCACACCCACACAGCGTTGCTGAGTCTTCCTTTACTCCGAGTGCATGATCACTGGGCACTCCACACACAGGTGTCAGGCTGCACGAAGATCAGAATCGCAGCATCGCTGAGACTCCCTTTACTCCGGTGCACACAATACCACGGCAAATCCTCACGAAAGTCTCCCAGTGCACAACGCACCCGAACACAGCGGCAATGAGACTCACATAGATTCTGGTGAACACGATAACAAGGCAAATCCTCATGAAGGTCTCACAGTGCACAACGCACACATTCACAGCGTCGATGAGACTCACTTGGATTCTGGTGCACCCAATAACAAGTCAGAATCAGAATCAGAACATAGCTTTATTTCGATTGTGGTACAATAATCATAAAAAGCACATGTAGCAAAAAGATAAACATAGTTAAAACAAAAATTATCATGTGTGAAGTTTAAAAATAATTTTCATATGTAATAATTCCATATTAAAATACATTACATAAATATTTACACAATTTAAGACTGATAACAATTTATCAAAAAAGTGTTTTCATGGGGCCTCCTCATCGATCCTTAACCCCTTCGCTGCTCATGACGAGCTCAGCTCGTCATGCAGTACACTGGTCGTGTGCTCATAACGAGCTGAGCTCGTCATGAACCTTGGGATATAACAATTTCCAGCACAGGAGAGGAATCAGCTTAGCAGTCATGTGGTTAATAACTATGCTCTTTCTATGGTCAAGAGTCTTTTTTGAAAACCTGGATATCCTCCAAGCAACATGTTAATTTTCTTAAAGCTGGAGCTTAATAAAAGCAGGTCGACATTGTTTCAAACCCCAGTTTTGTAAATTCAGGATTATCCAAAACTTTCTTGCCTCCATATAAAATTTACAAAAGAAGACCAAGTGCATAGATGATTGAGGCGACAGGTTATCACATGGGCAGAATTGTAACTCACTTGCCCAATCATTCATCTTGGGTAAGGAGACAAATCTATGTATTGTTCCCAATCTAAATCTAAATAGTAAGAACCTATCAAAGGCAGCTGGCACAAAGGCTAAATATGGCTGCAAACTGAAAGTTGTAAGGACCATCTGATGGTTCAAAACACTAGGTTTACAAACTTCTCCTGATAGTCTTTTACTTTCCAGGAAAGAGAGAACCTCCTTCTAAGATTTTTCCATGCAACCAGGGCGATGGTACTGGGATTAGTGAAGTATTCTGGGTTACCCATGCCTTTTGTAAAGTCTTGGATAAACTTGATCCCCGGTATCCTTAGTGCACCTTCCAACCTAAGACTGTCCTGTAGTAGGCCCCTATTAAGTTTAGTCTCATCCCTTAACCAAATCCTCTGCCAAAGAAGGATTGGTTCCATTGTAGTAAGGTCTGATATGGGTGAAAGACCCAACTCAGCATGACAGACGTAGGTGGACGTACTAGAGGATGCTGACAAAATGTATTTGATGAAAGAATTCTCCACTAATTGTATTGAGTTTGTGTTTAGAAAACCCCAGATCCCGGCCCCACAGGTAACGGTTGCAACACATTTTGCGTTATACATTTTAAAAGTTCCAAAGGTGGTTTACATCCCAGATTTTTGCGCGAACCTGGCTAAAGCAGTTGTTGTTCTAATTAAGGCCAGTTTTTTTGCTACTACAGCTTGGGCCCAGGTGTCATTATGACTAAACAAAATGCCTAGATAACAAAAACTTTTAGTTGATGCTATTGGTTTTCCCTCCACAAAAATGTCCCTGCATTTCTTAATCTCATGACCACCGCTCATTACAAAAGTTTTAGAGATGTTAATCCTAAAATCCAGCTCCTTCATGAAGTAAAAAAAGTTATTTAGGGTCTTTTGTAGGCCAATCTGGGTGCAGGACATGATTACAGCATCATCGCATGGAGTAATGCTGGGATGGGGCGATTACCTACTTGGAGGAAATCATTAACATCTTTAAGGAGGACCTGACCTAACCCATTGATATAAAGATTAAAAAGGAAGGGGGCTAGGACACAGCCTTGCCTAACCCCCCTTCCAATGGGAAAAAAGGCAGTGCGCTCACCTCCTAGGCCAAATTGCACACGTGATTTAGCTCCGTTGTGAAGGCGGCGAAAAAAATGGATAATATTTTTGTCGACCCCAAGTGATTCCAGAATCTCCCAAAGCTTTGAGTGCCTCACGCAGTCAAAGACCACCATGAGGTCAATAAAAACTAGGTACAGGTTTCCTTTTTTAGCCCTGACATACTTTCCCATGAGGATCGCTAGATTTAAACTCTGCTGCACAGTCCCTGGTCCTTCCCGGAAACCATATTGGATGTCAGATAGGATTAGGTTTTCCTCTGACCTAAGCTGCAGTCATTTCAAAATGATACATCCTCCAACCTTGGCCATGGAGTCCAATAGAGAAATGGGTCTGTAGCAGGTTGGATCCTGAATGTCTCCCTTCTTAAATATGGGGATAATTGTGGACTCCACCCAGGTTAATGGGAAAGCAGCCTTACAACTAGCGTTGATTATTTGTGTGATGATAGGGGCCCATAAGGTGACGCTGGACTTATACAAGTCCACTGGAAACCCATAGGGACCAGAAGCTTTCCCACCTGCACTTAGCAAGAGTGCCCTGTTTACTTAGCTAATACTAAAGTATAAGCCCAGTGGTTGACAAAAAGGGCCTACTCTGTCAATATCATGAATATTAATAGAGCAAGGACTGTTATATATGTTAAGAAAATGTTCAATCCATTGACCCTCTGTAATTGAATAACAAGTCAAACCCTCACAAAGGTCTCACAGTGCACAACGCACATGCAGATAGCGTTGATGAGACTCACTTGGATTCCGGTGCACACGATCACTGGACAATCCTCACAACGTTTTTCAGGTTGCACGAAGCACACACATACACAGCGTTGCTGATCCTTGCTTGGATTCCCGGTGCCCCTGATCACAGGCCGATCGCCTGAAGGTCTCAGTGCTGTACAAAGCACACTCATACAAAGTCACTGAGACTCACTTGGACACCAGCACCCAATATCACAGGCAGTTTTTACGAGGGTCTCAGCCTGCAACAGACACGCTCTCGCAGCGCAGCTGAGACTCTCCTGGAAACTTTAATGTTCCTGTGTTTCCAAAGAGGGAGCCAGCTCACCTCAGGCCCTTGGGGATAGTTACTTCAGGTCACAGCAAAGTCATTCAAGCAGGGGGACACAGCACACTGCAAAGTCCCTTTAGCCTTTCCTTGGTTGAAACAACAAACTGCAGGCCAGCCCCAGATCACACAGCAAGGGTCAGTCCTATCCTTCAGTCTCTTCAGTTGTTTCTTCCTTAGCAAAGGTCCTCTTAACCATGAAGTAGCTCCAGTCACGTCCACACTTGATCCAGCCATTCTCCAAAGTTCATGAGGCTTCAGCTCTCATAGTTATACCCCTCAATGGCTTTGAAGTCTTTGTGCTTCAGGGGGCACTGACCCCTGTTCAAACCAGCTCTGGGTGCCTCCCTGCCAGTGACACCTTTCTTCCTTTATTTAGTGGGCATCTGGATTCTCAATCACTCTGCAGGAGATGAGCTAATTGTTTTATAGCAGCAACCCAGGCCTCTTCACCTCTAAGGGCTTCTCCTCATCCTACACTCCAGATGAACATCAGCCTGTTGCTGTTTTACCTCCTCCCCTGGGTCAAGATATTCCCCAGATCTTATCGCTTTCAAATCCAGACTGTCAATCCACAGCCAGGCAGAGACACACAGAAATGTTTGAGCACAAAGTTCAGCCACTTCTAAAAGAGTGGCTTCTGGACAAACAATGCAAAAACTACCTTCTTAAAAAGATGTGTTATTACATTGTGAATTCAGGCATACTAAACTTCACCTTTCAATCTTAAGCCCTTGGGAAGATAGGCTGGAAAACATATTACACAGCTATATCCCATTCTATCCTATGTGCAAGATGGCCTTTCAACAGTGAAAAATTAAAATAAAGATTATTTCACTGTCAAGACATGACACTTCTTAGTACATGTCCTACCTTTCACATGCACTGCACCCTGTCCAGGAGGTACCCTATGTGGTGGTGAGCCTCAGCAAGGCCTACCAGTGTTAGGGGTTCTTCCTTCCCTGAACAAAGTTCTCAGACCATAGAATAGAAGTTGGCACAGAAACTGGAATAGAAAATACAAGATGTATTAAACCTCATGAGGTGGAACTACATTCACACAACACCCTTCGGTAACGTATGAAGTAGCACCCTGTATGGAAGGAGCTTGGTCCTTTTATACCCAGACAGGGGCTCAAAAGAAGATGGTACAAGTACAAAATGCTGGTTTTAGGTACATATATGGTCATATAGAAAATGCACAGTCAACAAGTGGGAGGAGCTAAGAGTTGCTTATTCTGGTGAACACATCCTGACAGTTACAGACTGGGGACAGCTGCAAGCTCAACTGAGCATGTGCGAAGTAGAGAAGGCTAAATATATCTCGTATCTAGGCAGATTTCAGGAGCAGTTAACAGGAAGGTAGGACAGAGTACATGGCGAGCACATGGTAGCACATGGCAAACAAAATGGCTGACAGAAATACAAAATGGATTCCACAAAACGGACAAGATAGTTTCTAAATACAGGATGGCTTCTGCTAATGCTAACCTAATCGCTGGCTATTTACAACAGACGACCCTTTTCGCATTAGCTGAAGACAGTCGTTTATCTGGGATAATCTAGATATGCATCCTGTACATTGATGCTCATAATCTCAATGATCTCTTTGTTTAGCATTTGTTGTTCTTTTATTTCTGCAATGTTTCTCTTGGCAGATGTTCAAGCAGTGATGCACATGGAGCAAAGCATAGGACCACATTGTATACAAGAGGAGCATGTAAATAATATCGCCAACAGTATACAGTAAATAGTCAGTAGTTTCCAGCCCCAAGTAGCAAATAGTGTCCAGAACCAGGTAGAAAAAGTCCATGTACCAGTCTCTGGGTGAATCTCTGCAGCAATCTTATGCAGTTTTGATATTGCGTCTTATACTGAAGGTGAGTGATCTGGTATAAATATGCAGCAACTGCTACCGATGATGCGACATGCACCACCTCGATCAGCCAAAATCACATCAAGCACCATTCTGTTTTAGAGTGCTACAATACTTGCAATTTGCAGTTCCTCTGTAATGTTCCCAAGTGCCATAGCTGTTTGATTGGAGACAGCTTCCACAACACAAGTCAATTGCCTTATCTTTCTGCTATTCAATGCAGCACCCACAAAGAAGAACAATCCTAAGTTAAAATCGACATATTGTTGTAGAGCAGTGTCAGTTTGATCCACTTCATCAGTACTTACTTCTGTTCTTGGAAATGTCATTGTACAATTTGAAGTCGAGGTGATATGACGCAGGTGCAAAAAACACAGGGGGCAACAGAAAGGACACATTGCAGATCCCTGACCACCCAAACAGGTAGTTGATAGTATCCCTTATTTCCGCACACGAAATAAGTATTGTGTGAAGCTGTAAAACTGCTGTTATTAGCACCTTAAATAGTCAGTGTCAAAATACATTCACTCCATCCCACTGGAATTCTCCCAACACTACTTATACACAAATCTGCTTTAGCTCTGGTCACAGAAATTACAAAAGGTCCATTGGTCTTAATATTTCTCATGTTTGTAAAGACATATGGTGTCGAAATATTGTCAGGTTGATATTCTTCCCATTCCCATTTAGTCCCTTTAGCTTGAGGATAACCATCTGTATCTTGATAGCATACTTTATTCAGACAAAAGTTAATCCCACCTACTGAAGGCTTTCCAGAAGCAAACAAAAGTGCATACCAAGCTTGACATGAACTATTTATGGGAAAACGGCAGAGGAATAAAAGTTGTTCCTCCCTTTTTCTGGTGAGCAGGTATCATTCGATACACACCCAACAGTTGGTGGTATTCGTGGCGTTATGTGTATGATGCAACATTTGAATAAATGTGTTGTTTAAGTAGGATTGTCGAAGCTTCTGCTCGTTATAGGGAAGCGAGAAGTAGTGCTGTTCCATTGGTACTGTAGTAGTGGCAACAAAAAGTTGTCGAGCAGGAGCCACTTTCTCAACAAACCAGGTGATTATTGCCAAAACCACCAGAACAACAACAAACCCTACAGCACAAATGATTATTTTGTTATTCATTTTAGCAACAGCGATAATTGATCTTTCTACAAACTCGTTGAAACAATCGTTGGAGCTCTTGCCCCTGGGCAGCTGCTGATTTCTTCACCACAGTGTAACTACACCATGCAGGACTGATCCCGTCCCTTGCCACATCGGTGTTCTGTTTCACTAACCGATGGCGGTAGCTCAACCAGCCTTTTTCGGCAAAGCAGATTCATTCCTTGGTCTCAGCTGATATCGGGATTCTCCAGCGATCATGTGGGCCGGGATGACTTCCGCAGATTCATCAGGTGAGAAACTTGACCATTATCCCTCAGAATCTCTCGATGGTCGGTCAACACAGCAGGTTCCACCAAGGCAGGCAACACGTTTGCAGTGTGTGCTATGACCCAGTTCTTCTTGTTCGTCACTCGAGCTGCTGTCCTTGTTGCTAGGAGCACCTGCTTCGGTTCTCGCCACCTCGGTTCCAAACTGTTCGATCTGTTGAAGACCTTGACCATCACGTGGTCTCCAGGACGGAGTTCATGGGCCTCACCTGTAGATCTGTCAGGAAGAGATTCTCGAACCTATTAATGAATAGAGATCAAACTGTTGGTTAACTGAGCCAAATAATCATTCATCAGAACACATGGAACATCATGTATGGGGCGTGGCTTAGGAACTCCCCAAATGTTCGTTGGTCTCCCAAAGACCACTTCATATGGGGTAAGGCCAGATCGTGAATGTGGCACCGATCTCATGGACAGCAATGCCAAAGGTAGTGCATCTGGCTACTTCAAAGACGTGGAAGCCAGTATTTTTGCCAACTTCAGTTTCAAAGTAGCGTTGTACCTCTCCACTAATCCTGCTGATTGCGGGTGGAAGGCTGCATGGAATTTCTGCTTGATCCCTAATCCTTTCAGGACATGCTCAGCAACTTGCCCAATAAAATGAGGTCCGTTGTCACTCCACAAAAGTTTACAAACACCATATCTAGGGAAAAACTCCTTTAGAAGCATCTTCGCTGTGGTGAGAGCAGTATTATCCTTTGTAGGGTATGCCTCTATCCATTAACCGAAGGCACATACCACCACTAGGACGTATTTCAGATTATTTCAGCATTCAAGTTGGATGTAATCCATCTGCAAAACTTTAAAAGGTGCGGTTGGTGTAGCAAACCCTCCTGTAGGAGTCCGTGTCCCTTTACCAGGATTATACTGCCAACAGATCAAACAGGACTGTACTACTCTTTTAGCTGTGCTGGCAATTTCAGGATGCTCCCAAACTTGCGTAAGCAATTTAGTTATTGCTAGAGCTCCGACATTTGCCAGCCCATGTGCCATTTGAACCATAGGTTGTAAGTAGGCTGCAGGCAATTTCCATTTATCCATGTCTTTGTTGCGCCAACAACCCTCATCGTCCAATATTCCTTCTTTAGCCCATTGCTCAAGTTCTGCTACAGAAGCAGATCTCTGTACATCTAATACTTCCTGTCTAGCATCATGCCATCGCTCAGCTTGAGACTTCATTACATACACAGAAGTAGTGCTTCATTGTATTGCAGTCTCACGAGCTACGCGATCTGCAAAGGCATTACCTTGTCCTATCTTATCAGTCACTTTCTTGTGTCCACTACACTTCACAATCGCTATCTTCTTCGGATATGACAGTGCAGTCAAAAGGTTATGTACTAATTCTCCATGCATTATCTGCATGCTGTGGGATGTAAGATAGCCTCTCTCCTTCCAAAGCAGGCCAAAGTCATGGGCCACTCCAAACGCATAGTGGCTATCTGTATGGATGTTCACACACAAGTCAGTGCTAAGCTCACACGCTTGTGTCAAAGCTATTAGCTCAGCTGCTTGAGCTGACTTCTGAGGTATGCGAGCTGTTTCCACTACTGTCTGAAGTGTCGAAATTGCATATGCAGCTGAGGTCGTGCCATCTGGTAACTTCAAACAGGATCCATCAACCCACAGTTCCCCATCTACATCTGGAAGGGGCGTATCTTGCAAATCGTTGCGACCCTTTGTCTGTTCCTCAGTAGGGAATATACAATCACGAGGCTCCTTTGACTGAGACTGAGTCGCAGGATATGGCAACAAAGTGGCTGGGTTCAGTGTCACGCATCTCTTCAAGGTAATATGAGGTGCTAACACTGTCAATTCATATCCTGTCAGGCGAGCACTACTTAAGTGTTGTGTCTTAGTCTGATTCAAAAGGGCATCTACTGCATGGGGTACTAGCACCAACAGTCTGTGTGACAAAACTATCCCTTCACTCTGACGTATGGACACAGCTGTTGCTGCAACTGAACGAAAACACCCAGGCAATGCACGAGCAACAGGATCAAGGACAGCTGAAAAATATGCACAGGGACGCTGCTCATCACCGTGTGTTTGTACTAGAACTGACAATGCACATCCATCATTTTCGTGTACATAGAGTGTAAAAGGTTTCGTGTAATCTGGAGTGCCTAACACTGGTGCAGAACAAAGAGCTTGACGTAACTGTCGAAAAGCATTCTCATATTCGTCTGTCCATGGAAGGGGCATTGGAGTATCTTTCATCAAAAGTGCTAGCAAGGGTTTGACGATGTGAGAAAACCCTAATATCCATTGCCTACAGAATGAGGTCAGACCAATGAATGCACGGATACCTTTCTGAGTGGAAGGTACTGGTGGGTCTAAAATTGCTTGAATGCGATCTGATGTAAGTGCACGGTCCTCCTTAGACAGAAGGTGACCTAAGTAGGTTACCTTCGGTCTACAATATTGTCATTTTTTTCGTGACTCTTTAAGATGGTGTGTAGAAAGAAAAGAACGCAAAGACAAAGTACACTCTTCACATTGTTCAGGCATATCGGCTGCCAACAAGATGTCATCGACATATTGAATGAGAGCCACCCCTTTAGGTAAGACAAAAATATCAAGTTGTCTTTTCAGTGCTTGGCTATAGATACTAGGACTCTCAGTGTACCCTTGAGAAATTCTACAAAATCTGTATGATCGATTATTTAAAGTGAAACCAAACAAATATCTGCTATCAGGATGAATAGGGATCGAGAAGAAAGCATTCTTCAAATCAATCACGCTAAATGTAGTCGCTGTCAGGGGAACCAAAGTAAGTAGTGCCGTTATATCAGAAACCACTGGGTATTGTGGTACTACAATCTTATTAACGTCTCGCAAATCAATAATGAATCTGTAAATCCTAGTATCAGTATCCTTTTTCAAAATGGGCAGAATATGACTGTTACAAACATTGTAAGGGACTTAATCCACAACCCCCACTTTAATCAAATCATTGACGATGCGAATGAGTGCTTCTTCACCTTCCTGAGAAAATTTATATTGAGGCAAGCACGGCAATGAAGCGCCCTCCTTGACACTAATATGCACTGGTGGAATAACCATTTGTCCTACATCAGTGTCTGAAGATGCCAACAAAGCACTAGGGACTGAAGCTAATGCTGTATCTTCTTTAACCAAACAAGATCTCTCAGTCATGGGGTAGTTGTCATTCAAAATAACACACACTCCTTCAGGAGAACATCGTATCGTAGCCCTGAAATATCAAGACCCACAATATTGTCTGGTATGTTCGGAGAGAGCAAAAATGGACATGGAGCAGTAAACCTATCAACATGGAATGCGAGTGGTTGTGACAGTGGGCTAAGGGAAGGTGTTCCATCAAAACCTATTGATGTAATAGTTGAGCCAGACAGGGGAGCCCTTGGAACCAAGTGTTTAGATAAGGCGCTACGAGTAGCTCCTGTATCAACCAGAAACTGATCAGTAGAACCCAAAACATGTGCTGTAACATAGGGACCCCTCTGATCTACTGGAACTTCAACTGATTCCTTACCCCATCCTAGGCAATCCAATGCATAAACAGAATCTTGAAAATCAGACGGCACATAGTCAGACATTTGATTTTGGTTCCATATATCAAAAGTGTTAAACCTATCCTGACCACGTGTATTAGCATCAAACCTAGCGCGATCATTCGTTCTTCCTCTAGGCCCTGAATATCCTGAACGACTTCTTATTTGTCCCCGACCATGTGGACACTGCTGAGCACGCAGCACTGGACAATTAGAAATCCAATGTCCAAATTTCTTGCAGTACGCACACTGGTCAACAGACAAATTCGAACCAGTATAGGAAGGAAAGGACAAACCATAAGATCCACATCCACCTCTATCATTTTCTCTAGAAGGCGGACCATAAGCCTGAGTCAACATAACCTTTGTTTTCAACTCTTTAGTCTTTTTATCCTCATTACCCTTCGCTTCTAATTCCTGGCTTTCATAATACTGAGCCATAGTCAAAAGAGAAACCGGAGAAGATGTAGTCCACGAATTCTCACTGGCTTTTAGGCGACTAGCTATTCCTGGAAAAAGGTTTGCAACATATTTATCGACAAACAGATGCCTACCCGTGTCATCTGTCAATGACTGGCCACTAAAATCGTGGAATGCCTCCTCAAAGCGTGTAAAAAAATCTGAAACGGATTCATCTGCCTTTTTTTTCTCTTACAACACGATTAATACAGTCCAATCTATCTTTTTAGGGGGAATAATCATCTTTAACTTAACTAATATAGCTGTAGGGAGATCTAAATGCCCCAAAAGTTGCATGATCATCAACTTTACGCACAGTTCTCCACATGTCAGGTAGCAATATCAATCCGAAAAACAAATCAATATCAGGCAAAGTCATGGTACAAGAGCTAATAGCACCCTCAACTTCCTCATAAAAAGCTGCTGGATTTTTTCGCGGATCAGGCAATGCATTTTTAAGGGCCATAACATCCGCTCTATTACAAGGAGTATAGACCAAATTATAAATAATAAATCACCTCTAGGAGGAACATACAAAGGTGCGGCTTCCCGCATAGGTTTTGCGTGAACTATCATAGTCTTATCTGTTCCAAAGATAGAAGCTTGTGCCACGCCGGTCTGAGATGTTTGTGCAGCCACATCTGCTGCCCTTTTTTCCTCTCGCAAACGGACTGCCTCAACACGTAATTTAACCAAACGCCTGATAGAGTCAGCCACCTGAGAAAAGAGAAAAATACCATCAACCATTTGCTTACAATCATTTGCTATATCAACAGGCTCCAATTCCTCAGAATGTTTCATAAACTGTTCAATTACTTCTGCGGCAAACACCTCTGTAAAATATACTTGCTCCCTGTCCTGCCAATTCTTCATGTCATCTAAAAGTTGAGAGGCAGAAGCAGTATTATGGGCGGCTTTGCGAGCAGCAGATGTAAGCTCAGCAGAACGCGCAGTGGGCAAAATAGAACGAGTTTCTCACGCTTTATCCTGATCTGTTGAAGATTCCTCATCGGACTTATGAGGAGCGGAAGGGAAAATATACGGAGGTGGAGAGTGATCTAATAACAAGATATCATCTTGCGGTTTATTATGGATAGGATAAAGGGGTTGTCTAGCAGCGTATTGGCCAGTTACCTGTAAATGGTGCTCCCTATCCTCTCTCTCTTTTAGCTCTTTAGTTTCCTTGTTTTTTAACTCGAATGCTTTCACATAAATGTTCTTTCGCTGCTCTTTTGCAATCAAGGCTTGCTCATGCTTCATTCGCTCACGCACTTCTTTCTCCCACATTTGCACACAGTCAAACATATCTTGCCTAGTCTTTCGCTTAAACATACATTGTTCCACATACTGAATCTTTCGCAAATCAAATGACCCATGCATAGGCCAACGCAACTCAGGATCCTTACGAGTGTATTTATTCCATAACGTGCAGTACATTATAGAAGAAATACCATACTTAATATACATTTCCCTATTAGACGTCCCCTCCGGGGGGGCCGGTTGTGCTTCATCGAGTCTCAAACTGGTACCTCTTCAAAAGCAACACATCCTATGAAGTGTGCTAAAAACAGGCATGCCATAAAACAGTGCAAAATATGCAGTATTATAATCAAAGTAGCGCTTAAGGTACTCTTCGTACGTTGCGCCATTCAAACAAATTCAAATATAGAAAAATCTCCTCATTACCTGCCTATATAAATTGCAATTTATATATACCTTACAAACAAATACTAATATTGGCCAATCCTTCAAATCAAAAGCCACAGTAAGTGTTACTAAACTACCTTACCAATCCAAGGCATCAAAAACCAACAGCAAGTGCCGCAGAACGACTCTTACCTATCAAATGGTGTCCAGGTTCCAACTGCCAAGTTCTCAAATCAACCAAATGGTCACTGCACGGCGAATCAACAGAAGAGATCTCAGTCGAGGACCGGCACCACCTGGATGGTCAGATCAGAAAGAAAGGAAAAACTCTGTGGTTGCCAAGACTCAGGTCTCCTCAGGCAGCGATTGCGTCCAAAGCAAGATTCCAATCCTTCGTTTCGACCAGTCCCTCGGGCATCCAAGTCGCCAATGAGCCCCGCGTTGGAGTGCCAATTTGTGGTGGTGAGCCTCAGCAAGGTCTACCAGTGCTAGAGGTTCTCCCTTCTCTGCACAGAGTCCTCAGACCAGCTCACGGAGGACACTCGACCGGAAGAGTAAAGCAGCCTCGTTGGGTGGCCATGTGATATGGCCCTTGGCCAATGATCAGCTGTGGCCTCTCCTTGACCCCCTGCCCTGCCAAACAAGCTCCCTGATGGTGGACTGGAGATCAGATGACTGCGGAAATCGGGCTCCCAGGGAGACAGGTGTTGCGTAGGCCATTCAGCCATTCTAATCTGGCCCCCCCCCACCCACCCCCGGGCCAATGCAGCCCAGAAATTGTGTTTTTATCTGACACCTCGCCCACCGCCCTTCTCCTTCAGGACATGGTGGGTGGGGGAGATTGGGTTTATGGTGGGTCCTCCCTGTAGGGGACTCGGGATGTTGTGAACTAGGGCTATCTTCACTTCAGGCCCCCCACCCCTATGGTCCAGCAGCTGTGTTTTATGCTTAATCCCCTCCCCTACCCCAGGCAATTGCCCTGGGAAAGTGGAGAGCTGGGCAGAGGTTGAATAATTTAGGAATGGTATGGACGTTGCAGTTGTTGTTCTCAGGCTTTTGCCCATTGTCACCTTGGGCCCAGTGTCCTTCCCAAGGACAATATCCTCCCACTTTCATGCCGTGCGTGTGCATAGGCATATGTGACCTGAAGGTAGAGTTGCAGAGATGGTGAATCAGGTTCAAGTTCCAGAGTCTGCTTTAAATATCCTTTGATTCTGGGCAAATCGATTCATCTCCTAGCCCTTAAATAAAAAATCTGATCTTGTGTACTGTAATTGGTGCTCATGAATAGCGCTAAAACAGCCACTCACACTATATACAGCTGTCAAAATTAATAACAACAACATAAAAACAAGCGTTGGCAATGCCTCTAGATCTTGCATTTACGAGAATTAGAGTTTTTGGTGTTGTAAATGAAAATTTGTTTTACCCATGTGTTATTGAGCGTAGTGAAGGTATGTGGTGTGGAGTGGAATTATGTGGGTTGCATTGGAATTGTTAGTTGTAGAATTGTGTGGCGTAGAATTATGTGGCATGGTTTGCAGTAGAATTATGTGGATAGTAATTATGTAGTTATGAGTGTACTGGAATTATGTAGAGTGGGATTGTGTGTCATAGAGTGTAATTATGTTGGATGGTATTTTGTGTTGTATAGTGGTATGTTGTGCAGTTTAATTATGTGGTATGTTGAATTGTGTGGCATGATGTGGTATTGTGTGGTGTGGATTGGATGTATCTAGTGTATTGTGTAAATGTGTTGTTGAGTTGAATTATGTGGTGTGTTACTGAATTGTGTGGAATGATAATGGCTGGAGTGGAACAGTGTAAAAACCACAGTTGATGGACAGAATGCAGAACAATGTCATACATTCACCCCAGTACAGAGATCTGGGCCCCAATCCATCGTTTTTTTGCACTCCACACCACCCCAGTTCAGACATGGCCATATGCAAATCAGTCTGACCCTGTGCCTCATGGGAACAGTCCAGCCCGAACTGCCAAGCCATGCCTTCCCTGGATCGGAAACAAGTGGAACAGTGTGGCACTGAATGAAATTATGCTGATGAGAATGATCTGCTATGATGTGGAGTATATTTATGTGTAGTGTTGCTATGTGGCGGCATCAAATGAACTTAAAAGCCAGTTCCGTTTCAGATACCAGCAACACAGTTGTAAAAATGTCACTAAGACTGAAGCTGCCTTTCATCCCACAGAAATGCATGCTTAATTAACATATTGTATTTATATAGCGCTTACTACCCCTGATGATGAGCTAAAACGCTTTGTTATGAGTAGCAAGCTACCCGGAAACAAAGATTAGAGGTTAATAGTAGATTAGTAAACTTTCTTTCTTTGTGCATTTGTTGCACATCTTTGCTGTTGTAATGTACAGCGCTAATGTCTTCTCATCCAGGCCTGTACCAGCGGCATCAAAGATCTGCACAGCACGACCGTAGACATTGCCATACCGTCCTGCAAAATCTGCATCTACAAAGGGAGCTTCTGGGAGTTACAATACACTCTAAGTATTGCGGGCTTGCAAGGACGTCATACATGTGCATACTATGAGAGCACTATTCTAGGCTGCAGTGCGGACGGTACGGATACCATGAAGGGATATGTACTAAGAAAGCAGTAGTGTTTTGTAGCGGTGCCATTTCATCCACATGGGAAGGATGAAAATGTTAGTGGGCTCAAGGTTCAAACCTCCTCAAAGTGCATTTAACCCAATGAGTAATCGTCAGAAGTGAGAAGGCAGGGGGCGTGGCTTGAGCACCGCATAAGATGGCGGCTTAGCGTCGGAGCTCCACTAACCGAGCACCGACACCGGCGGTTTTCTCCGCTCTCACCGGACTTTCCCAGAAGACAAACGCTGCATCCGGTGTGGGAGCATGAGGTGAGCAAAGGGCTCTGCTCCATGTTTCCTAACTCCAGCGATATGTGCTCTTTTTCGCTGTGACGCGGTCCGCTTTTTCGGCGGCCGCCATTTTCTTTTTCACGCAACGCTTTCACGAGCGATAACTGCCTCATGCTTGCCTCGTTTCTCCATCTTCAAGGCTCTTGTTCACTTCTACCTCCCTCATCAGCCTAATACTCTCTGCGGAATGCCTCAGTCGCAGCTTCTATGCTCTTCATATTTTAACGTGCAGGCGTCATTCTCGGCACCTCCGCCTTGTCTCTTTACTTAGCAAATCCTGGTTGGCGCTTTTTTCAACCGCATTTTACTATGCGCTACGCTTCCTGGCTTACTAAAGTATTTCTTTTTGCGCAGTAATGCTACAGCAATCTTCATACTGGACATTGGTTCTTTGGTCACTTTACCATATTGCATAACCTGCAGGTCATCGACGCTGCTCTCCTTGCGCTTGTGCTCACATGCAATGTTTGTTGATTTGCTCCAGTGTTCTCTTTCTGCACATCATATTTGAAGGTTTTCCTGATGAGGAACTGTATTTTTCACAGCCGCTATAGTGAATAATCCGACATCTCTTCAGCTTCATTATTTCTGTTTGGCGTGCTTCCTGTACGCATTAAACAGTGCCGTGCCACAGTGATTCTTCCTTGAATACTATTCCTATTGACTTTGTCTTGTGGTCTGTGGTGGCACTAATATTTTTCCTCCTATTTTTTTCATGGGGAAATTGCGTACCCTCAAGCTTACTGCTTTAACGCCCAAACCGCGTCATTCTTCAGACTCTGACTCCACGACTCCAACCATGGATGATCCTGCTTCTCGTAAGCCGGACTTAACTCATGGGGCAATTCCAAAAAATATTTCCTCAAGTAAAATTTTGCAACCTGCTTCAACAAAGCGCCTCAAAAAAGACCCACCTTCCCCAGGCTCATCTTCACATTCTGCATCTATGGATCTTATTCTTGAGGAAATTCGTGCGCTTAAACCCTTCATGGCTGAGACTACTAAGACTTTGCAGTTTCTACACGATAAATGGTCTACTCTTGCATCCGTGTTCTTCTAGTAGAACAGGCCACGGAGGCCCTTCAAACCTCAAGCTCTAGGATTTCGCTTTTGGAAAAAGATGTTTCTCTCCTGAGGAGGCAGACAGAGGAGTTGGAAAATCGCACTCGCAGAAATAACCTACGCCTTTATGGTCTTCTGGAACTTACAGAGGGATCCAATCCAACTGCATTTTTTCAAACCTTTCTGCCGAAAATTCTGGATCTTCCTCCTTCCTCTTCACTTAATATACAACGTGCTCATAGACTTGGTCCTAAAGTTTCCAACAAACCCCGAGGAGTCATCATGCTGTTCTTACAATATACTGATCTCCTGCAGGTTCTTTCAGCAGCAAAAGCTAAAAGACAAGTTGTGTGGGAAGGTCATCGTCTTTATCTATCTCAGGATGTGGCTAAAGTGACAGCTGATCGTCGAAAACAATTCCTTGATTTGAGACCACAACTACGAGCTCTGAATGCAAGATATGGACTGCTTCATCCTTGTCTCTTCAAGGTGACCTATAAGGATAAGACGACAACCTTCGATGATCCACAGGTCCTTCAAGAGTTTCTTCGTCAGCAGGAGACCGACGTCATGGACACTGCTAGAGCTGTTTAGTCACGCATGAATGAATTGTTTACCTTTCCGTTATCCTACTGTGTCGTATTTTTGTCCTTTATTCCCTGCTGATTGATATCTTATTCTAGTATTTTTGTTTTTGGTATTTTGTATTTTGTATTTTATATCTCGTATGTTTCTCTAATATTCTTCTTATTTTTTGTCTTCTTATAGATGATCTACCCCTTTCTTCATCCTGGTGTATTCATGCATCCCCTCAATTCAGTTCTCTGCTGGTTCCTCTGGTGTTCGGTGGCGTGTGTTCCGTTGTCGATGTCGTCATCTTCTGGTGCCGTCACCCCCCATTCGTCTTCGTTCTGTATTCGTTGGTATGTTTCTATGTTCTTCTTATATTGCTCTGTCCTCTTTACTATTCTCTTTTCCTATCTCCTCTCTTTGCTCTTTTCTCTCCCTTTTTCTCACTGTATTCTCAATCTGTTCTCTTGATTTATTTCTCTTACTTACTCTATCTCTACATTCCTACTACCACTCTTTTGTCTTTCCAACATACCTTTTCTGTTCTATCTTCTTTTCCATATCATTCTCCTTTTGATTTCTATTCCGAGTAGCCACTTGGAACGTTAAGGGGTTAAATAACCCCATTAAACGTCAACGAGTTCTGACACATTTGGCTAGGCTTAAAGCTGATGTAGCCCTCCTCCAAGAATCCCATCTTTCGGAAAAGGAGGTTGTAAAACTCAAACGTTGTTGGGTGGGACATGTTTTCCATTTTCCTGCCTTAGGTAAGAAAAATGGTTCAGTTATATTGTGTCACAAAAAGTTAACCGTTTCTGTTGTATCTCAAGAATGTGATGTTAATGGTCGGTGGGTTTTTTTTTTTTTTTGTCCTCATATTACGTGCATAGCTCCAATCTATCAAAACCAAAGGACCGCCACAGAGCAAAGAAAAGAATGGTCGCGTGCCGTGCTGTCTCAGCTTATAGCTGGTAGGAGAAAGTTCATTCGGGAGGGAAGAAGACCGGTTCCCCACAGCACCATTCACAACAGCCAAACATGATTTTGCTTAGGGATGTGCCTCCGGAGATAGTGCCCAAGTTATCGAGACCCCCATAGCTCCAAGACTGTTAGTCATGGCAGCAAGGATAAGCAATGTACGTGTTAATCATAGGACCTGGGAAAAAAAAAAAAAAAAAAACCCAGGTTCATCGCTACTATCCCAGCATTGCCCAAAAAGCCCTCCTATTGGGGTTTCCTGCTCTGGCGAGATCGAGTTTGGAAATTTGAAGAAGTGAAACTCGCCATTCATGCTCTGTAGGTGGTTGAGCATCTTTCCAATGCCTACATATCTCCCTACGCGCCGCTAAAATGGAGAAGAATATTAGATTGGTTGCGGCATTGCGGATTTTACTCTTGAGACCAAATATAACAAGAGCAAGGTCTATGGAGATATGTTCACCCAGAAATTGTGAAAGCTTATTACTAATGGCTTCCCAAAAAGCGGATAAATTTGGACAATCATAAAACATATGAGTGTCTGATGCTGCGATTAACCCGCATCTTGGGCATAAGACTGGGCCTGTTAAAGAAAACTTAGTCAACCTCTGAGGGGAATAGTATGCCCTATGTATAGTGAATAAGTGGTTTCTACGAAGCCATGCCGGTTTAACTAGGTCCCAAAGCATTGAGCAAGAGGCTATCCAAAGTTCTTCAACATCTACGCCTGGCATTAGTTCAGCCCATAGTGACGTCGGTAGATGAAAGTTGGCATCTATTTCATCGATTATTTTGTTATACCAACATGAAATTTCTTTTTTTGCGGCGGGGCTGTCCATGAGGCAAGTTACCAAGTCACTATTGCCACCTATAGGCTGCTTACTAATCCGTGCTGGCTGCTCTTTGTATGACTGTGACCAGCTGGAGATCTGAATATATTTAAATCTCGAGAAACTTGTGCATACTTTGTTTGTTAAATAGTCCCATGGAAGTAATGTCCCATCCATAAACAGGTCATCCCACCTATTTATACCTGCCTCTATTAGCGGGTTAGTAAGGGCATCTGTTGTCCATGCCGGAGGGACGGGTAGATCCCATATGGGAGCCCTCCCAGAATAGTATCCAACATTTATCGCATGCCTCACTTTATACCAAGTAGATGCAATCCCTTGTAAAACTTTCAATTTTATTTTCTTGAAGAATTTGGGGTCACCAAATTTAAACAAAAAAGCAGATTGGTCTACTCCTTCACATTCAAGTAATGTAGAAAAAAGAAGGCCCAGCCCTGTTAAAGTAGGGGTTTTAAGTAGCATACGTGTGTGCGTGAGCTGAAAAGCCCATGCATAGATTTGGAGATCTGGGCCAGCCAACCCTCCCTTCTCCCTCCGTCGCCTGATTTTTTTCCACGAAATTCTTGGGCTCTTGCTATTCCAGATAAAGCTGGTTATCGCGCTCTGTAGCTTTACAATCAATTTTGAGTCAAAAAAAAGTGGAATAGAATTAAACAAAAAAGAAACTTTAGGTAAAATACTCATATTCACTAAGTTAACCTTTCCCAAAACAGTGAGAGGAAGATGTGACCAGTCTCTCATATGTTTCCGGCACTCTGCAGCTATTTTGTTGAAATTAAGTGAAGCAATCAAATTAATGTCTTTAACTATATTGATCCCCAGATATCGAAGTTGGGTTTTAGATGTGCCATTGTTGCCAATTGAGTTACTATTCCAGGACATTGACTCTGTCTTTTGGGCATTAATCTCATACCCAGAAACTTTACCGAATTTTAGAGCCTGGTCAATTATCTCTGGGTATGCTTCATCATAATTCGTTGTAAAGATCATAATATCATCTGCATAAAGTGCCACCTTTTTATCCCAGCCACCAAAAATAAAAGGTTTAATCAGTATACTGTCTCTTAAGATTTGGGCAAAGGGTTCTATATAGATATCGAAAAGAAGGGGTGACAGGGGACAGCCCTGCCTAGTTCCCCTCGTGACCCTGAAGGTCTCAGCCAAACCCCCGTTTATCAAAAGTGAGGCAGATGGGCACCTATATAACAAATTCAACGTTCTCAAAAATCTGTCCCCCACATTGAACTTCCTCAAGGCCTCCGACAGGTACAACCAATTCACCCTGTCGAAGGCCTTTGTTGCATCCAACGTGAGGACATCCAGAGGGATAGCCTCCTTTATAGCGATGTCTATAGAGCCTAGTAATTCATACGTAAGCTCACAAAGCTGTCTCCCCTTAATAAACCCTTTTTGGTTATGTGCTATAATATCTGGCGCCACCCGACCCAACCGTTTGGCCAGTATGGTGGCAAAGATTTTATAGTCGGCGTTTAATATAGAAATAGGCCGATATGAGCCGCAGTCTGTGGGGGGTTTGCCGGGCTTCAAAATAAGAGTTATAGAGGCATTGTCCCATGATTCAGGTGGTATTTCGCCGTGTCTTAGTATTTGGTTAAAGAGAATCACTAAGATTGGAGAGACCTGAGTGATAAGTTTTTTATATATTTCACTTGGCAAACCGTCAGTGCCTGTAGCCTTCCCTCCCTTTGCTTTCCTTATTGCCTCTTCTACCTCTATAATAGTTATCTCCTCGTCCAAAGAGTGGTTCTGTTCTGGTGTTAGAGATGGTAGAGATGGTCGGTGGGTTCTTGTAAATCTTCTTATAGACAAGATACCAATTGTTATTTTTAATGTTTATGCTCCCACAGGGGTTGACAAATTGTTTTGGCCTGCTATTTCTGAAAAACTTGTTATGCTTGATGAACAATATGTTATTTTAGGTGGTGATTGCAATCAAGTTCTTGACCCCATTTTAGACAGAAACTCTAAAGTTACATTTGTTTCCTCCAAAATGCACTCCCAATTTACTGCATCTATTCAAAATAACGCTTTAGTTGACATTTGGAGACTATGTAATCCCGACCTTAGAGAATACACTTTTTACTCTCCCACCCATCATTCCCAATCCCGTATTGATTACCTGTTTCTTAGCAAATCCCTAGCTCAACTTGCCCTTCATTCAGACATTGGTTCTATCTTAATTTCAGACCATGCTCCCGTTTTTGTTGATATTGACCTTATCCCGTTCTCTCCTCACTCAGGACGCTGGAGATTTAATAATTCTTTACTCCTTGATTCTGATTTTTGCACTCAATTTACAGTTTTTGCCACTGAATTTTTCACACTCAATCATCTCCCTGAATCTTCCATTGTCATGGTGTGGGACTCATTTAAAGCAGCTGTTAGGGGATTTGTCATTAATTTTGTATCTCAAAAGAAAAAGAAGTCGATTTCTAAGTCAACTCAACTTCTAGATAAAATTAAGAAGTTAGAACATGCTTATTATAACTCTAGCTCTGAATCCTTCCTTCGAGAGCTCATTTCAGCCAAATTCGATTTTAACAAATTTACCACAAATGCAGCCTCTAATTCTCTCCTTAAATGCAACTCTCGTTATTATGGAGGTCAAAACAAAATGGGCAAATTACTAGCTAAATATCTTAAAATACGAAGGGAGAAAACAAAGATTGAATCTCTACAAGGACCGGCGGGAATTTCTCTGTTTAAAGATAAAGACATATTAAATCAGTTTGTTTCGTTTTATCAAACTTTATATACTCCTGAATCCAGTCCTGATCCCACTGATCTCCTTACGTATTTTCAAGACATTCCTCCCCCTCCCTCCTCTCATGTTGATTTTCATACACTTGATTCGGATACCTCCCTCTCTGAAATTTCTCATGCTGTTTCTGTCCTTCGTCGTGGTAAGGCGCCTGGGCCTGACGGTTTCACTATTGAATTCTACAATCATTTCTCCTCCCTTCTCCTTCTTAAACTACTTCTATTATTTCAATCTTTTGTTGATTCTGGTTCTTCCCGGGGAACCTTTCAGGAAGCACTCATTTGTTTAATTCCCAAACCAGATAAGGACCATACCTTATGTAAAAACTATCGCCCCATCTCTCTTGTAAATACAGATTATAAAATTTTTGCCAAAATCTTAGCTCTTCGATTGGACCCCCTATTACCAAATATTATTGGCCCAGAGCAATCAGGTTTGTCAAAGGTCGTTTATCATCAGATAACTCCCGAGTTTTCTTTAATATTTTGAGTAAAGCTCCCTCCCTTTCTTATCCTTTGGCTGCCATCTCTCTTGACGCCGAAAAGGCTTTCGATAGAATAGGATGGGACTTTATGTTTCAAGCTCTTCGTTGGATCGGTTTCTCTCCCAAATTCATTTCTCTTATTTCATTACTTTATTCTAGCCTCATGCTTCAATTTTTGCAAACGGTATACCTTCCGATTATTTTCCCCTTCAACGGGGTGTGCGTCAAGGTTGCCCCTTATCCCCTCTTTTGTTTGTTTTAGCTTTAGAACCTTTTTTGACTAAGATCAGACTTGATGAAAGTATTTCTGGTTTTCGTTACGGCTCCCAACAGCAAGTTAAACTATCAGTCTACGCTGATGATATTTTGTTATATTGTTCGGACCCACAATCCACTTTACTTTTCTTTTTGAATCAAGTTTCCTCCTTTTCTAAAGTTTCTGGTTACCGTCTTAATATTGATAAATGTGAAATCTTACCCTTAAACCCTCTCTGTCAAAAACATCTCTTTCACAATTCTGGCTTTTCTTGGCAGCCTTCCAAGATTAAATACTTAGGTGTTTGGTTTGCTCCACGTCTCTTAGATACTCTTAAGTTCAATTTCGATTCACTTTCTGTTAAACTTAATGCGGCTATTACTCGCTGGAACCCTCTTTTCCTTTCTTGGTGGGGATGTCTTGACTCCATTAAAAAGATGTTGGCACCTCTAGTACTTTACTCTATCTCCATGATTCCCATTCATATTCCGTACTATTACTTCAAGTCGATAGATTCTATTTTGCAAAAAGTTTTGTGGAAAGGTAAGAAATCTCCAATAACCCTTTCTGCCTTGAAAAAAGATAAAACATTAGGAGGGGTTAAATTTCCAAATTTCAAATCTTATCATACCGCTTTTTCATTAAAGCAAGCTTTGCGTTGGCTCTCTTCGGACCTCCCCTTTTATCCCCCTCTTTGGCTAAAGCTAGAATCTTCTTTCCTTCATCCTTTTGATTTTAATGAGGTTCTTTTCTTCACTTCTAATGTAACGTCTCTTCGCTCCCCCATTATCTCCCGTTCTCGTTCTCTTCTTCAACCGTACTTGTCATCCTCTTATCCATCTGCTTCCTCCACCCATATTGAGCCTATTTGGCATAATAAACTCCTCCAAATTCGCAATCGTTCATTATATTGGAAGACCTGGCACTCTCTTGGTCTAAAATGGATCTCTCAACTTCTTGTGGATAATCAACCTCTTCCTTTTCAAGACCTCCAAAAACAATTCTCGTTGCCCTCCTCTTCTCGTGCACGATATATGTCACTGATTCCCTCTCTCATCCAATACCTTTCTTCACTTCCTACTACTAATTCTATTCCTACAGCATATCTTCCCGTTTCCAATGCAATTGATCAATCCCCTTCTGCCTCTTTTCTCTATAAATCTATTCAATCTTCTACTGATCGTATCAAATCCAGGGTTGAGTTGGCTTGGGAAAAAGATTTATCTCAAGTTTGGTCCTTCACTTTGTGGGATAAAATTTGGTCAAAAATTCATAGTACCTCCAGAGCTGCCAACACTACCCAAACCTTATTTTTTGTTTATAATCGCACATTATTTACTCCATTACTTCTGTCATCGTTTTCCTCAGACACTCCCTCCACTTGTTGGTCCTGTCCCTGCTCTTCAGCTGATTTGAAGCATATGTTGTTCGATTGTCCTCCCATTTTTCGTTTTTGGCAACAAGTGTGGTCCCAATTTAAAAAGATTTTCAATTTTTGTTTTTCCTTTTCCATTGTTAACATTTTTCTAGGTTCTCTCTCTCCTATTTTTGCCACTTCATCCCATAATCATAAATTAATTGACCTTCTGATAGCCGTTGCCTTACACCATATTACATCTCATTGGAAACAGGCTAATGATGTCTCCTTCAATGCTTGGTGGAACGCAGTCTGTTTTAATCATCGTCTGGACACTAATTTTGTTTCCCCCATTTCCCTCGCAATCAAACGTGATCTTTTATGGATTCCCCTCACTGAGTATTTATCCAGAGTTGCCCAGATCCCACCTACCACTCAAGTTCGTACTGTTGAAGTCCAAAAACCACAGTGATTGCATTTCTTAATTGCATTTAATTTTTCATATCACTTATGTGTTTTATTCTACAGGTTATACCTCAACTACCTTATGTTCATGAGTATTATCGTTTGCCATATTTTATGTATAGATTTATTTATCAATTCTACTTTTTTTGTAAGAGAGATTTCTTGTTTTTTGTAACTTATGATTGTTTCTTCATTTTCTGTCTTTGCTTCTTTATACTTTAATAAACTTCAAACTTAAAAAAAAGAAGTGAGAAGGCAGGAGAGGTGAACGGATGGAATAAAAATGTAAATAAATAAATCCGTAAATAAAAATAAATTAAATTCCATGTAGTACAAAGCGTTTTTTATAAGTTTTAGCAGCTGTTGCCAATTGCTACCACACTCTCCTAAATAAATAATTAAAAGATCATGGGGGTACAGCAAAGGTGGATGGGTGGAGTAGGAAGGAGGAAGCAGCAAGTAGTGAGTGAGAGGAGACAACAAACTAAAAATTAACAAGAAGCATCCAAAAACACCCCCCTCACAGCGGTATGAACTGTGGAAATAAAAAATACAATAAGGTACCTGTAGAGCTGCTAAAATCTGCCAGCTTACTAAAAACCATAACTGTCTGTATGTTTCTCACACTTCTTCATCTATCACACTTCAAAGTGCTCTCTCCCATAACAAGACAACCGCATATCAGTGACCAACACGCATGACAAAGAAGCCCTTCCCTTCTGGATCAAAAGAAAAACAAAACCCTTCAGCCCACACGGTGTAGAGTGATACCAATATAGGCAAATGCTTCAGTGCACCCACGGGTACTTTGCGTTACATAAATATTCAAATACAATACAAAGAGAGCTTAGGAGGTAGTGTATTTTTTGCCCGCATTGGTTTAACAAGAACGTCAGATATTCAAAACCTGCTGGCATGATTCATGACATCTACAACCTTTTATTGAGCAATAAAAGACAGCTGTAAACCAGGTGCAATGGGCCTTTTAATTTTGTGTGAACCAGTGCACTGCACTGATGCGTCAATGATAGCTTCCTAGTAATGGCTGAACTAATGGCTGAAAATGATAGGGACTTACCCAACGGTAGGCCTCATGATTCTTTGCTCTATGTTTCCTTAGACTGAGGAATGAAGTAGCCTCCAGGAATGGGAAAGGCAGAGAGAAGTATGGCGAGTGTCTGGGTGAGGTATGGTCCATATGATGGAAGTCCAGAAGAGTGGTCCGGAGGAGGTTTGGTGGTAGACAGATTTACCAGCATACTTACAAGGGAATGGCGGAGTGTGGTGTTGAGGACAAAATGCTAACGCCTCTCTCCGCCTTCCTAAAACGCAGGGAGGAGCCGTATTTATAAAGATATGACACATCCCTCCATTTTTCCTTGCTCTGACGCTAAATTAAGCTGCTTAGCACCAATGCAGTCACCCTTACACCATAGTGCAAGAGTGCTTTCATTAAGGGAATGATTGTTTATGTGCAGGAAGGTGTCCCTTCCTGCACATAAACAATTACAAATGGCAATTTGAAACTTCTATGTGTACTGCACTGTGCAGAACACATAGAAGTTGCAAATCGCCATTTTTTTAATGATTGTTTATGTGCAGGAAGGGACACCCTAGTCTGTGTGAGGGGGGAGAAAGACTCCAAGAAAGAGGGGGAGGGACGTGACGTTGTAGGGTTCAGGAAAAACTACTGTTTTGGAGTCTGAACGAGGGATAAGGGGCAGAAAGAGGCCTGGACAAATGTGTGTATGAATGCTTAGATTGTGATTTATCTAACTAGTGTGTGTTTCCAATAAGCATGCCGCAGTTGTGGTGCCGCACACGGTTCTTCTGTAACATTGTTGACCCACTCGGATAGAAGATGCTGCCTGTCCAGTCCACAAATAGGTTACACAATACCCGGCTGCAGCAACTGACACAATGCTGTGAAAGCAGCCACACCACTGTCTTCATTGATGTGGATTTCCTAACTGTGGCTTTACCTCCATGGACTTTACTTAGGCATCTGCTGAAAATCAGAGAAGGGTGGGATCGGGAACACATTAAAGCAATGCTGCAGCTAACCTCGGGTACCTTGTAGTACTTGCCCGACATGCTGCTTGCTCAGTGGGCTCCCGCCCCTGGGCTGGCATCAGTGGCTGAAAGGGAAATGGGTGAGGAAATGTTATCTCGGGAGCACCAACTTATAAGGAGCCACAAAAGAAGAGCAATGTAGGAGTGAACCAATTGCAATCATCAGGTGGGATTACGCTCCATATAGTGTTTACAGCAGGTCTTGCATATGGGGCATGAGCGCTGCCTATGCTCAACTTCTTTACAATTTTTTCTTGCTTTATGATTCTGCAAAGGGAACATGAGAATTAAAGAGGACGCTTTATAAAAGCACATCCAGATTTTTTAACACAGCTTTTCTTCCTCAGTTTTGTTTAACTATCAGTCATGGATGCTTTAGGCAGATAAAGAACACATTTTAAGATGCTTTCCTTATGTTTACTGTTCAAAGTACATACTGAAAAATACCAGATTTGGATGATTAGGTTCGTTTTGGACACACCAGAAAAGAAAAATACCAGCCATGCTAGTGACAAACCTAGTCAAATCAGGTGTTGTGGCCAATCACCTCACATGCCTGGCCAAGAGGTAATTAATGTCTAATTTTTCACACAGGGACAAATTAAGTGTTTCAGTGAACACTGATACAAAATGTCTCTATAATTCCCATTAGTGACTCAATGTCTGGATTTCCCATGTTGCGGAGGCTGCACTCTGACACAAGCCAATCTGTACCTCTTGTTGGATGCACCATTCTACTTCTATGTTGTTTTTGTTATTCAGGGAGAGTCTAAGATTGCACTAAGATAACATTTTGTTGTGTTCATATTTTAAGCAGGTTCCTCCTCAGCCCGCAAGGGGGGATCTTGTTAGATGATGTTTGTGGTCTTCCCTCCCCAGCAGAAGGGGACTCTCAAATTTCCTGCCTGACCTCCATATGGCCACACCCCTCCTTCACTGCCTGCATGAGTGGAAAAACAGTAGGTCTATGGGTATCTGCTCTGACACACACCCTTTCTCAGTCAGCCAGTAAGATGCAGTTTATGGATTGAAGTGGGGTGAGAATTTATAGAATTCCTTACCGCCTCCTGATTACCATGCCCACGTTAGCCGGGTGAGGGACATAAACGCAGCTGGTCATTAGCTTTCACCAGACAACTTCAAGTTGGATTCTTCAGTTCCCATCAACAGAAGGATCTTATCTAGAAGTCGAAGCAGGAGATTAAAGGGAAGTCATGCCCAGCCCTCTGATGCTCAGAAACCTGCTTTAACAGGCTGCCGCTTCAGCCTACATCTTCACCTCTTTAGACCCCAACCTTTTCCTATCTTTCCCAGTGGGAAGGAATCCATGTTTAGGCCTTCAGTGGCCCAGTCCAACTCTTGAGTCTTAGGAAGAAGACAGTGTGGACCCTCCCATACAGAACTATGGAGTGTTCACCCAGCATTTTCTATTCAGTTACTATGCTAACCAAATGCACCAAATGCATCACAAGGCCAAGCTTCAACTCAAGAGGGCCATCTAATCCCCATGGCACCCCACTCTCCACAGGGCTGATGAAAGCAGGCTGTGTAAAGCAGTGCTGAAAGCCATATCTAGTGCTCCTCAATATATGCCCCACCACATCCTGAAAAGTAGTAGGTGTGCCCTAAAGCTTTACTGGTTTAACACATCCATCACCCAGAAATGCAGTATGTTGCTAGTCGACCCCTTCCTCTGTAGCAAGAAGGAACAGGTAGCAACCCTTTTCCTGGATTTTTTTAAACACTTTTTTGAACAACTGAACAGATTCATTTGTGTGCCAGTAAACCTTGCAACTCTATTTTAAAGGTCTCATCCAAAATGCAGACAAGGGACTTATTCCTCCATATGCCTAGAATATTATCAGTAACTATGTTTAGTTTTGGGCTGTAGTTATGTTATATGTTATAGTGGATTTATACCGCGCTCAAATACTCTAGAGTGTCCTGGCGCGCACAGTTACCTTGGCCTAATGGATCGAAGAGTTAAGTCGGCTGATTAAAAAGGAAGGTTTTAATTTGTTTTTTAAAGTCCTGAATAATTCCAAGGGAAGGGAGTTCCATGCTGTAGCTGCTTTAACAGAAAGGGACTGACCCCCCCAGCCGCATTCTGCGGAATCAGGGGATCGCCATCCGTCGTTGGATGTCTAAGCACAAAGATCGACTGGGAACATAGAAAGCAAAATGCTTCCTGATGTACGTTGGTCCAAGACCATGCATGGCTCTATGGGCCAAAGTGAGAGCATTAAATTGCACTCTATGGGCCACAGGAAGCCAATGCAGATCTCGTAAATGCTGTCTTACGCTTGATCGGTACAAAAGGGGGTGGTGATTGACAGAGCATCTGAACCAATCAAACACTCACACCCAGTTAACAGATCTGGGTTAAATCCATCACCGTTCTTTAGCCCACTCTGCCACCCCAGTTCAGACATGGACATATGCAAATCAGTCTGACCCTGTGCCTCATGGGAACAGTCCAGCCCAAACTGCCAAGCCATGCCTTCCCTGGATCGGAAACAAGCTTGAATCCAGTGGCAAAGTGAGCTAGGTACTCACGTCTGAGCATACCCTGCCAACTTATGGCGACAAAGCGGTACAAAAGGGGGTGGTGATGGACAGAGCATCCGAACCAATCAAACACTCACACCCAGTCAACAGATCTGGGTTTAATCCATCACCGTTCTTTAGCCCACTCTGCCACCCTGGTTCAGACATGACCATATGCAAATCAGTCTGACTCTGTGATTTGATTGTAATTTTGAAGTTTTAAAGCAAAGCGTAATGAAATAAGGAAATATTGTTTAAAAAGGACCAGTCTGTCTTCTCATGCACTATGGTTATAGTTTCACAAACGTTGACTCACGTAAACACATTTAAAATGGCTGAAAACTTTATTAGTTTGTTGGTGAACAAGCTTGCAGGTCAGGCGAAACGCGTCTGACAGCTGGCAAATAAATCGTTATTTTTCCAAGACTTTTCTTCGTCATCCTTAATTTAAGGAATTGAGTGCTGATTAATATCGGACCTTGCCTGGGTGGTGTGTTTGGCAAAGCACCCTCTGATCTGGAGCAGCGGTGGGTTGACACAAGCAGAAAGAGTTGGATATATATATATATATGTATTATAGGGCACAATTATGACTAAGCGGCATGCATCATGAGTATGAGAAATGTAAATAGATTATCTATTGTTTGACCAACTTAATAAATTTGATTTTGTTAGGGATGTTGTAAGCGCAAAGAAAGATAGGCTGCTTATTCTCCAGATATCATTTGCGTTAGACAAGAGATACATTTAATCTATGTCTAAAGAAAATCGTAAACTTACCTAACAAATATAAAGTGAATATCCTGATCACTGTAAGATGGCCGCTGAAGTTAAGTCCATTGTTTATTTTGATCATTTTGCACAGACACTTTCTATGAATTCGGAGCACTGTTTGATTTAAGCACTGAATAGTAACGTTTTTGGTGATACTGATGAAGGCGGAAACGCTGAACCGTGTTTGTTTATTTTCGCTGTAACAAATGGAATAAAATAAAACTTATACTTTGACCCGATATATTGCTCTTGAGTGCACTCGTGTAAGCAGTTCCTGGATTGGAAAAACTGGTTTTGTGCAATTTAACGGCGTGTTTCACTGCACGCAGAAGATGCACCCGCAACGAAGAGGAGCAGTGGCTGGTGAACTGTGTTTTGGGATATATATATATATATATATATATATATACGTGTTTCTCCCCCAGCTACTCTTGTTTACATGTGGGCTGGTGGGAGGAACACGAGCTCAGGACCACGCACCGCCGCTGGCTACCCTATATTGCGCATTACTGGCGCTTTATAGATGATGTCTGCATTATCTGGAAAGGATCATCGGGAGAGGCAGAAACATTTGTCAAAGAACTTAATGTTAATGTTTTCAATCTTAAATTCACCTCTACCATCACCACTGATTCAGCAGAATTTTTAGATGTCAGCATTTTCATCAAGAACAACCAAATTGAAACCCGCCTGCATAGAAAGGCCACTGCAGGCAATTCAATTTTGCATGCTTGCAGTTCTCATCCTGCCCACACAATCCGCAGCATCCCCTATGGGGAGTTCATTCGTATTTGCAGAATCTGTAGCGATAAGGACTCTCTTGACAAATGTTTAAATGAGTCCAAACAACGATTCATTCACAGGGGTTACTCTGATTCTATTCTGGATAAGGCCCTCCGTAAAGCATGTACATTTGAGCGGAAAACATTACTCACGCCTAAGGCTCCCAACATTTTCACCACTGAGTGCAATGTATGTCTGATCACCAACTACAGCACTCAGGAGCGTAAAATTAGGCGCATCATTTCTTCTGAATGGCCCATCATCCTTACGGATGTTATTCTTGGGCCTCTGCTCCCAAACATCCCGAATATCACATTCAGAAGGGCTCCTAGTATGCAAGATGCCCTTGATAGACCTATGCCTGAAGGCCCGCCCAAAAAGAGCCTGATAACTAAAACTGGCTTCTTCAGATGCACATCATGTCGAGCCTGTACCTTTGCCAAGAATAGCACACACTATGTCACTGCATTCTGTTCCACACCCATTCCTATTCGAGAATACCTGACATGTAGATCTGAGTATGTCGTGTACAAACTCAAATGCACCTGTAATCTTGAGTACATCGGAAGTACTAAACTTCCGGTGCACCAACGGATTTTGCAGCACATCCGTGCAATTGTTAACAGCGACAATAGTTATCCTGTCGCTAGACATTTTCGAGCAGTACACGACAAGAAATTGAAGGATCTCGAATACACAGTTCTATGCTCGGTACCCCAACCCGGACGGGGGGGTGACCGAATGAAGCTTCTTCGGCAGAAAGAATCGCACCTGATTCTTGCCTTAGATACTAAGGCCCCAAATGGACTTAACCTTACCGAAGATCTGAGTAATTTCCTATGAACTGTCTTCATCTCATTATGACTTTGTTTTCCATAATTTTTTCTGATGTGATCTAGATTACTACTGAGTTGTTGGCCGGCTGGTTAGCCTTTACATGTATATATTTTGATCTGGTGTTCTCATTTCATTTCTATGATATCAATTGTGTTTATATTGTTATGTGTGACACCAGTTTGCAGGTTCTCTTGCATTAGATTATTCCCTTTTCTGTCATCTGTATTTCTCTCAGCTGTGGCTTCCTCATACTTTTTATATAATCTTTTTTCTCTTTTCATTCACTTCTATTTTTTCTTGCTTTCTCTGATCGGACTGCATGTTTTGTCCCTTCAGATGTAATTTGGTTCTTTTTTCCTAATATTTGGACTACTTATACTTAGTGTGCTGAGGTTTGCTCCATATGACTGTTCATTTTTTTCGTTTGTATAATCTAGGATATTTCATCATTATTCCTTTGCACAGGGCTATTACAAGCTGTAGTATAATAGCTATGTTTTTTCTGCAATGCAATTTTGGCACTATGTCATCATGTTTTCTCCATGATCTCTTGATCAGCATTGCTTTATGTGGTCTATTTTTGGCACTATGCCATTATTATGTTCGAAAATAATCTTTTTTCAGACTTCCACTTGCATTTCTAATGGTAGCTTTACTCATTGTACACAGTATATTTTTGAGCCCATGTGCATATTAATTTGATTTTTTTTCCCAGTATTGCGCTTATTTGTTTGTGACCTTGGTACCTCAGCATTTGTTAATCATGTTCCGTGGTATTTTATTTTGTTATCATTTCAACACTTTTTCATTTTTTAGTCTTTTCATTATGTCTATTGTTCAGTGAAGGCATGTGCTATTGGTTGTTTTCATTTGTCCTTTGTTTATGTTTATTATATATGCACTGTTTGTTCCTGGCGCGTTGTGTGAACAAGCTCTCTCGTAGAGTGAAACGCGTCATCTTTATTCCATTAAAACGTCTTCCCTGTCTTCCATTGTTGGATTCGTGATTTCTTTGAGGCTTCGATGGTTTGCTGGGCGTGAGGCTTCTGGACTGCTATATATATATATATATATATATATATATATATATATATATATATATATATATATATATATATATACACACATATATATAGTATATATATATATATATACACACATATATATGTACGTACATATATATATATAAATATATATATATTACCTACTGGCGGTAGCCAGTAGGTATATATAGTTAGGACATCCTCAACATTCTATTGGGAATAACTTTGGCCCTGGTTGATGAATCTTCGCAAATTTCTCAAAGAAGATGGCTCGCTCCGCTCCGCTCCTTCCCTGAAAATTTGAGGGGATTCGTCAAGTGGGGGCTGAGAAAAAAGGGGGGTCCCAAAACGTGTTTTCCCCATGTTAATTTCCATAGGACCTTTAGACTCAGCTACAGCTTGAACCGCTGAAGGGAATTACACCAAACTTGTCAAAATGGTAGTGTCTGGTATGCAGATCACGCTTTTGGTAAAATAGTGTAAATCCCTCCAGTGGTTCCTGAGAAAATTAGAAGAGAAATCAATTATATATCTATAAGCGCGCACGGGTGCGCGCACCCCGCGATTTTTCGTGATTTTTTTGGGGGGCGGGGCTTGGGGGGGGCTTGGGGAGCTTCTCCCTTTTATTTTTATCTGTTTTATTTAGATTTTGAGGGTGCTCACCCCTCGTTTTACCCCCGAGATCACCGCCGCGGCCCGAGCTGGCCGCCGCCGCCTGGTTGTGGGCGGGCCGGGAGGACGTGGTTTATGCTTCCCCCTGCCTGGGGGAAGCCTGTGCCTGCCGGTCTCCCAAAGGCCACAACGAGGAATGCCTCTGGCAAAATGCCATCATATGAGGCACCCTAATAGTCTTCCCTCCGCTCTGAGTCCGGCTGATGCAGCCCCTGCTTCCTTGATGTACTACTCGCCACCCGGTCCTACTCCAACATGGCCGCCGCTTTTTCCCTCGAGGAATGCCTTTGGCATATCGCTATCTTATGAGGCACCCCTATAGTCACCCCCCCCCCTCCCCTACCTGAGTCTGGCTGATGCAGCCCCTGCTTCCTTGAGGGACCACTCGCCATCCGGCCCCATTCAAACATGGCCGTTTTTCCCTCGAGGACCCAGCTTATATTTTTCAATAACCCTATCTTCGTCTCAGTGTCATCTCTATCCCTACAGACTCCCCTGACCCACCCTTCGTTTGCTCAATTCTTAATTTTTCCCCCTCTCCGGCTTATGTGGCAATCCATTATCGGAACGAATCCACCCGTTCTAACATGGCCACCACGATTACCAGTCTGACCCGGCGTCGTCGATTCAGCCCAGCGCACCTGTTTATCATTTCACCGGCCGACTCCCTATGGGGGCCCGGGCAGTGTGTTGTTGGGGGGTCGGGAGGGGGGCGGGGCACACACCTTTCAAGTTCCCCAAAGACAGAGAGGGCTCCTACCTGCTTCCGGGGTCCCGATCTCACCATCTCCAAGAGCAGCAAGAAAGTGAAGAGCGACCAGGAGCTCATCCTCCGAGGGCAGGAGGGACCCGCGAGCCTGGGGGGAGAGAGGAGGCAGAGGCAAGGAGGGAGAAGGGACCGGGAAGACAGGGTGAGACCGGAGAGTGCGGGACAAGAGGGAGAAGGGGACAGAACAGGGAACGACAAGAGAAAGCGGGGCAAACAGGAGAGGGGCAAGACAGGGAAAGACAGGGGAGAGGGGGGCAGGCAGGAGAGAGAGAGCGGACAAGACAGGGAAATGGAGGTTGGACAGGCAGGAGAGGGCGCAGGGGACAAAACAGGAAAAGACAGGAGAGAGTGGGACAGGCAGGAGAGAGCGCAGGGGACACAACAGGAAAAGACAGGAGAGAGGGGGACAGGCAGGAGAGAGCGCAGGGGGCAAGACAGGAGAGAGGAGGGACAGGCAGGAAAGAGAGGGGGGCAAGACAGGAAGGAGAGGGCGAAGGGACGCAGAAAATGGAAAGAGCAGTAGAGAGTAAGAAGAGAGAGGGATTAAAGATGCACTGGGCCAGGGACAGACTGATTTGCATATAGCCAGGTTCTGAGCTGGGATGGGGCAGTGAGATAAATAACGGTCTGGGTAAGAGTGGTCTGTTTAACTCAGACACTCTGTTCATCACCACCCCCTTTTCTAAATCATTTTGGCCACTATAGGTGTGGCAGGGTATACTCAGACATGAGTCCCTTTCTCACTGCTCCATCAGGATTCAAGCAAGCCGGGCCGAAGAAGGCTGAAATGCCAGAAACCGGTCCCCGGTAGCTTGTCTCCTTTCTGGTGAGGAATTGGCTTGGTAGTTTAGTCTGCCCTGTTCCCATGATGCACTGGGCCAGGGACAGACTGATTTGCATATAGCCAGGTTCTGAGCTGGGATGGGGCAGTGAGATAAATAACGGTGATGGATCAAGCCCTGATCTTTGGACTGGGTAAGAGTGGTCTGTTTAACTCAGACACTCTGTTCATCACCACCCCCTTTTCTAAATCATTTTTGGCCACTATAGGTGTGGCAGGGTATACTCAGACATGAGTCCCTTTCTCACTGCTCCATCAGGATTCAAGCAAGCCGGGCCGAAGAAGGCTGAAATGCCAGAAACCGGTCCCCGGTAGCTTGTCTCCTTTCTGGTGAGGAATTGGCTTGGTAGTTTAGTCTGCCCTGTTCCCATGATGCACTGGGCCAGGGACAGACTGATTTGCATATAGCCAGGTTCTGAGCTGGGATGGGGCAGTGAGATAAATAACGGTGATGGATCAAGCCCTGATCTTTGGACTGGGTAAGAGTGGTCTGTTTAACTCAGACACTCTGTTCATCACCACCCCCTTTTCTAAATAATTTTTGGCCACTATAGGTGTGGCAGGGTATACTCAGACATGAGTCCCTTTCTCACTGCTCCATCAGGATTCAAGCAAGCCGGGCCGAAGAAGGCTGAAATGCCAGAAACCGGTCCCCGGTAGCTTGTCTCCTTTCTGGTGAGGAATTGGCTTGGTAGTTTAGTCTGCCCTGTTCCCATGATGCACTGGGCCAGGGACAGACTGATTTGCATATAGCCAGGTTCTGAGCTGGGATGGGGCAGTGAGATAAATAACGGTGATGGATCAAGCCCTGATCTTTGGACTGGGTAAGAGTGGTCTGTTTAACTCAGACACTCTGTTCATCACCACCCCCTTTTCTAAATCATTTGTCAAATGTGGCATATTATACGCTCTAGCATCTATAGTGGCCAGTTTTGGTGAGTTACGGTTTTGGTTAAAGATAGCACTTTTCTACTTTTCTTATAAACATAGGAATTTAGGGACAAAATATATATATCTGTAAGCGTGCTCCGGCGTGCTTCTGTTACGGGTTTTGTTTGCGCTGCAGAGCCGATACGTCACGGTTATGCGACGCATCATGAGGCGTCTCACGTGGCTACGCGATACGTCACGTAATAAAGAATATATTTTACAGCTATAGATATTAGCGTTTAAAAAAACCAATGAAATTCACTGAAAAAAACATAGGTTATACACTATACATAGTTAGGAATATATATATATATATATATATATATATATATATATATATATATATATATATATATATATATATTCAATGAAAAAACCATTGGTTTTAGGCCATATATAGTTAGGGATTTGCATTTACAAAACCTTATTTTACTCGCATAAAACCATTGAAATTCCATATATAGTTATAAGCGCTAAATATATATCGCGCACCCGCAATCCACTGCTGATGATGTCACATATTACATCATTCATGACATGGTTAGTGACATCACTGATGACATCACTGATGACATCTCAAATGACATCACTGATGACATCACTGATGACAACATCCAGTGACTGTATGTTTCTGTAAAGTTAAAATATCTCTTACATATTGAAGAATGAGTGGATATATAAGTGTCTGGATGAAGGATTTAGTAGGTGCATGACTGACTGTATGAGTGAGTGATTAAATGTGTCTCACTGAGTGCATGGGTTAGTGACTAAACTGTCTTAATTTGTGCATCATTATGTCTGTTGTTCTGTGAACTGTTGCATGTGTTGATAAGTAGCTATATGAGTAACTATATGGGTTATTGATTGGTTGCCCAAGTATTTGTATGGGATACTGAGTGTGTGTGTAGGTGGCTGGGAGGTGTATGACTCTGTGCATAGATGTGTGAGCAGTTGATTCACTAGATGTATGGTTTCAAAAGTGCATGTGGAAACAGCTGTATGGGCGGTTGACTGTGTGCATGAGTGCATTGGAGAGTGAATGGATATCTCAGTGCTACATGTCAAAGTAAGTACATATGTAAAACACAGTACATGTGAGAGTTGACATATATAAATAACTGTGCATAAGAGCCAGTGAATGTGTGAGTGGCTGTATGGATCATTGTGAACTTGTATCAGGGATTGTATAATAGAGTAAATATGTGTTAGTATATGTTTGAATAAGTAAATTTTGTATAACTGTATAGTTGAGGAAATGGAGGTGTGATTGATTCTTTGCATGACTGACTAGGTGTGTGAGTAACTCCATGGATGAGTGACAGTCTGTGAGTGTCTGTTTACACTGATTGTATCTAAGGTTATATTAGAGTCTGAAGAGGTTCATCGTATTATCACATGAATGATATCATCAGTGATGTTATCAGTCATGTCAAATGAGATGTTTTCAGTGATGTCATCAGTGATGTCATTTGAGATGTCATCAGTGATGTCATCAGTGATGTCACTAACCATGTCATGAATGATGTAATATGTGACATCATCAGCAGTGGATTGCGGGTGCGCGATATATAGTTAGCGCTTATAACTATATATGGAATTTCAATGGTTTTATGTGAGTAAAATAAGGTTTTGTAAATGCAAATCCCTAACTATATATGGCCTAAAACCAATGGTTTTTTCATTGAATTTTCAAGGTTTTGTAAATGCAAATTCCTAACTATATATCCACTATAACCTATGGTTTTTTCTGTGAATTTCATTGGTTTTTTAATAGCAAATATGAAAAGCTTTAAAATGTCAAGTACGTGATAGATGAAAACATTTTCGTATTTATGCACGCTGATGTGCTTTGAACGCTGCACCCCCCCCCCGCCCCTCTTTTGTCTTAGTAGTACTCTCTCTTTGCAGATAGTGAACGGTAGTTAACGCAAGCCTTTCCCCCCTTTTTAATCCGTCGTGCCTGCTTGTCTCTCCATTTGATTGATTGTTGTCCAAGCATTTACTGTTTTAGAATTGGTTCTCTTTGGATCATTCTCTATTTACAAACAAGCACAAAGTCGCAATACTCTGTTTAGTCTTTGCAGATAGTGAAAAATCGTGTAAAAAAAATAAAAGTAATCGAGCAAAATCAGTAGGCCACTAATTGGATCTCTTTTTGACCTCCCTAAAATAGAAATATTAGGAACAACCATACATGAGAAATACGAAAATAGTGAGATGAACTGAGCTCCACACCATGAGGGCTGCAAGACAGCTCGGCTCCATCACCCATCCCGCACAAAATAACGACAAACCCTATGCAAATATTAAAAATATAGACAACACACCAGCAAAGAAACAGGGTAAAACATTTTATTAAAAAACTATTTACATAACGTTGGTTTATAAGATGATATCAGTAGTGGACCGATGTGTGAATAGATCGAAAGCAGCACAAGGCTCCAAGATCCGGATGGCAAGCTCCTGGATGTTGGGTGCCATAGTTTAGAGTTCTGAATTTGAGCCTTTTTCAATGCCTGTGCTTTGTTGAATCAAAATGGCGGCTTGACACAAAGCTGACTCAAGCGTTGCTACTGATGCTATGCAGACCAAAACTGGTTTTCAGTTTGTACATTTTTCTAGATTTTTCAATCCAAGTTTGGTTGACTTTGTAGAACGATGGCTTCAAATTTTCAACATACGGTGTGGTGGCGCTGACTGGGAGGGGGCGCTTCGCTCCTGCCCCCTCCCCAAGTAAGATTTTCATACGTGAAAGTACGTTAATGGTTTTGGTCCCTGAGATGCTTCGATGTCACTGCCATTCTCAAATAGCATAAGTTCTGGATGTTGGGTGCCATAGTTCAGAGTTCTGAGCAGCGCTTGTAACACTGTCTGAAGCTTATTTCCACCTACTGCAGCTTCACTATTCTCAAAGTAAGTGAGTGTCGTTTGTGGACCTGACTGCATTAGAAAACTTGGGCGGTGTGATGGCCATGGACTCGGAGAAGACGCTTGGCTCCGACACCCTCCCCAAGTCTTATAGCACTGGTGTAGCCTGAGATCGCCCCCGACATAGGCGGCCGGCTCCCGGGGTCCGGCGGAACTTTTTGCCTTTTGATGACTCTTCAATTCTGGACCTTGTCCCACAATCCGTTTCACCTGAAGACAAGCTGTAGTGGGGCGCCCCTTTACCGTTTTAGTTGCCATTCCGCCCGCTTTTGCTACACTGTGCCTCTTCCGCCATTCAGCTGTTTACCGCCCGCTCTTGCGACTACAGCGTCTCGCTCATCATGTAGTTGAGTTGCTCCCGCTCTTGCGGTGCAGCGATAGGCGGCTGCCACAGGACTCTCAAAATGGCGGCCGGCTCTTCGGTTTTGGGCCTGGTCCACTAAAATGGCCCTGGGACACCTTGGAACTCGGACGCTTCCCTGATAGGGCTTGGGTCCCATTCTCGAAAAGCGTCCCCTCAGCCGTGAAGATTCTACAAAAGTCTTGGGGGCTTCCGACTCCCGCAGGCTTCTGGTGGGGAGCGGCTGCCATGATTGCTCGTGGAATGGCCACGACGGAGCTACGAGATGGTAGTGGTCTCATGCTGACGCCAGCTTTAGTCTGAAACATCCAGAAACACTGTAGACTACCAATTCGATCAGTTCCGGTAGCGCCCCAACATGACCCGGAAGAGAAGAACTTGCCCTCCCCTCTTTGACTGATGGTTCTTGTTGCCTGTCCCCTCTGTTGTCATTTAACAGAACTTTTTGGACTGCTGAAAGGGGTTGTGTTCTGAACGCTGGTTGGTGGAGACATTTTGACTATATTCTTGACCTACGTTGTCGCGTAATGCGTTATATGACACGCCGCGTTAGCGCACCCGGAAGTGATCCGAGGCGCGGCGCGCAGCGCGTAACGTAAGCATAACAGGTCATGTGACTTGTTAATAAAACTTTTCATTGGTTCATTTTACTTTTGTTAATTTAATGATGAAAAGCTTGGTCATATGACCTAAAAATTACGCTTTTTATTGTTTTCGAACAATATTTTTTTTTCAAACATATGTTATAATATTCCAGGCTAATGTACTTTCCCGGAAAATTTACAACTGTCTTGCAAGTAAAATATATTGCTTTTTCGAGAAAAAGGGCGTTTCTTCCTTCCATGACGGAACCGTTGAGTAAAAGTGATTCGGCCTGCTGTCTTAGTCGCCGATACGCCTGATTATCAGATTCTTATCGATCACTTTATGTTGCAGACATGAAAAACACAACTGCCCTTGACCATTTATCTTTACTGCGTTCCTACATATTATACCTTTTATCCGTCATGTAATTGGACTGCTTTATTTCACTTGCCTTTTACTGATTCGAAAACAGTGACTAAAAGTAAAAACTTTACCAATGTAAATACTACTACCGTGTTTTGTTTTAAAAACCTTTATTGTGAAAATGTCAGTATACAAATACGGACCTATAACCACGTGGGCCGGCCACGGAGCAAACTGAAATCGTATATGATGAGGAGACATTTACACTGTAGAGGAACGTAACGAGCGGGCCATTAGGTTGCAAGAACTAAGGTGTCTAACAGTTGCGGAATCGGTGGACATACATTTTGTAATTAAAATAGGACAGGGCCACTTACAATAACATTTTCTAGATATACATTTGCGGGCAAGGAGTTACGAGTCCCATTTATACCGGCGCCATTTTGGGCGAGGCCGGGCAGGTCCAAGATATAGTCAAAATGTCTCCACCAACCATCGGCCAGACCAGAACCCCTTTCGGCCCTTTATGCTACAAGATGGTGTCTTCCATTCAGAAAATATTGTTGGCAGCATTTTGAAAGGAAACAGAAACAGCCGTTCTCCTAGTGAGTTTCACATTGTTACATTTAGGAAGAATGTTGAAGAGTAGTATGTGGAAAATCTGAAGCCATTTTTCTACAAACTCTCAATCAGACTTGGATGGAAAAAAAAAACATGAAGAATGTACAAACTGAAAACCAATTTTTGTCTGTATAGCATCAACAGTAACGCTTGAGTCAGCTTTGTGTCAAGCCGCCATTTTCATTCAATCAATAGCGTCCCCCTGCACACATTCAGGGACCTGGTCGTGTCTTCAGATGAAACGGATTGTAGGAAAAGAAGCAGAAAGGAAAAGGCAAAAAGTTCCGCCGGACCTCGGGAGCCGGCCGCCTATGTCATGTGCGACCTTTGGCCACACAAGGGCAATAGTGAAGCTGCAGCAGATGCAAATAAGCTTCAGACAATCTTACAAGCACTGCTCAGAAATCTCAACTGAGGCACTCAACATCCAGGACTTGCCATTCGAATCTTGGCGCCTTGTGCTGGTTCCGACCTATTCACACATCGGTCCTGGATCTCGGCGCGTTCGACTCACTGTACCGCAACAGTGACCGCAATTCAGCTGGACAAGCCGCCATTTTCATTCACTCAATAGCGTCCCCCTACACACATTCAGGGACCTGGTCGTGTCTTCAGATGAAACGGATTGTAGGAAAAGAAGCAGAAAGGAAAAGGAAAAAAGTTCCGCTGAACACCACCTTGGGCAATAGTGAAGCTGCAAAAGGTGCAAATAAGCTTCAGACAGTCTTCAACTTACTCTGATTCTTATAATAAACTTCAGATAGTCTTACAAGCACTGCTCAGAACTCTCAACTGAGGCACTCAACATCCAGGACTTGCCATTCGGATCTTGGCGCCTTGTGCTGGTTCCGACCTATTCACACATCGGTCCACTACTGACATCACCTCATAAGCCAACGGGGCACCCCACGCCGACTTTCGGCGCAGCATTGTAGGATGGCCACACCAGTGCGGCAACTTGCTGGACACAACATCGGGGCCATCCAGATCTCGGCGCGTTCGACTCACTGTACCGCAACAGTGACCGCAACTCAGCTGGACACGCCGTCTTTCGGCGCAGCATTGTAGGATGTCCACACCAGTGCGGCAATTTGCTGGACACCACCTCGGTGCCATCCGGATCTCGGCGCGTTCGAGTCACTGTACCGCAACAGTGACCGCAACTCAGCTGGACACGCCGTCTTTCGGCGCAGCATTGTAGGATGGCCACACCAGTGCGGCAATTTGCTGGACACCACCTCGGTGCCATCCGGATCTCGGCGCGTTCGAGTCACTGTACCGCAACAGTGACCGCAATTCAGCTGGACACGCCGTCTTTCGGCGCAGCATTGTAGGATGGCCACACCAGTGCGGCAATTTGCTGGACACCACCTCGGTGCCATCCGGATCTCGGCGCGTTCGAGTCACTGTACCGCAACAGTGACCGCAACTCAGCTGGACACGCCGTCTTTCGGCGCAGCATTGTAGGATGGCCACACCAGTGCGGCAATTTGCTGGACACCACCTCGGTGCCATCCGGATCTCGGCGCGTTGTGCTGCCTTCGGCCTATTCGCACATCGGTCCGCTACTGACGCCGCCTCACGTGCCAACGGATTTTCTACGCTTTTTGTAGCTCTATGCCGCATAACAGGTCATGTGACTTGTTTATAAAACTTTTCATTGGTTCATTTTACTTTTGGTTTCCTAAAGATGGAAGGCTTGGTCATATGACCTAAAAATAACACTTTTCATTGGTTTAGAACATTTTTTTTTCCCAAACGATGAAAGCCCCACCTTGTTTCTGGATCATTCAGACTGAAGCTGGCGTCAGCATGAGAGCACCACCATCTCGTGGCTCCGTCGTGGTCATTCCGCGAGCAATCATGGCAGCCGCTCCCCACCGGAAGCCTGCGGGAGTCGGGGGCCCCCAAGACTTTTGTAGAATCTTCACGGCTGAGGGGACGCTTTTCGAGAATGGAGCCCAAGCCCTAGCAGGCAAGCGTCCGAGTTCCAAGGTGTCCCAGGGCCATTTCAGTGGACCAGGCCCAAAACCGAGGAGCCGTCCGCCATTTTAAGAGCCATGTGGCAGCCGCCTATCGCTGCACTGCAAGAGTGGAAGCAACTCAACAACATGGTGAGCGAGACGCTGTAGCCGCAAAAGCGAGCGCAACTCAGCTAGATGGCCGCCACCTGGGGAGGCCCGTTCACGCCGCCTCCCCCACCCCCGGGCCGCCGCACGCCAATTTTCGGAGCAGCATTGTAGGATACCAAAACCAGTGCGGCAGTTTACTGGACATCACCTGGGTGCCTGTCGTACATGTTGTGTCAGCCATGTGACACTGGACACAGTCCCATCAACATCTCAACGCGTTCTGCTGCCTTGGGACTATTCGCACAACAGACCGCTACTGACGAGGCTTCCCCCCGCACCACCCGGGACGCCCCACGCTGTTTTTCTGTGCTGCATTGTAGGATCCCAAAACCAGTGCGGCACCCAGGCGACATCACCTGGGTGCCGTCCAGAACTCTGCACGTTGTGCTGCCTTGGGACTATTCGCACAAAAGACAGCTTCTAACCATTGTTGCTTTTTGTGTTGAAAAATGTTTAAATGTTTTTAGTTTTTGTTCCGTTCGTTATAGTTAATAGTTAATAAAGTTTTATAATCTTACTTTGTTGGAGTGTTATCTATTTTTTTTTAAACGGGTGAATGGGGCCTTGAATCGGGTTATTGTCATGTGTGGGCTTTGGAAGTGTGCTGCTGCAGGATCGGACATTTCAAACTCAAATGCACGTTCTTTTTCTTACCTTTCCGAAGCATGGAGCGCAATAGCAGGCAGAGAAAGGGTGATGCACGTGTTGAACACTACCTGACCTGGCAAGTTGCTGGCAGTGCCCCCCCCCCCCCGCCCGCTCCTGAAAGAGGACACACACACACCGCCGCCCCGAGTACTTCACAAATCTTTAAAAGACCATGCGCTTGTTCATGAGGCTTAAATGGTTTATCACCTCTTCTAGAACCCCTGCATCGACCCTCTGACGTTTCCTGGAAAAATTACCATGTAACACAATACCAAGCCCTGTCAGCTGAAACCCCCAAGGAATCGTGGGGCATATTATCAAGGGGGTTTATCTCCGCTTTTTTGGCTTTAAAAGCCAAGAAAGCGGAGATAAAAATATCTCCCTATTACCAAGCTGTCGCTAACACCAGTTAGTGACAGCTAAAAGGAGATAGCGACCATCTTGGGCCCCGCTTTGCATGTCAGTGATACTTATCACTAATGACATGCAAAGCGGGCGTGCCAAGATGTTAGCGACTGGAAACAGTCCCTAACATCGCTATCTCCTATTACCAACTTTTGGAGATATTCGCGCTAAGCGCGAATATCTCCAAAATCTAACACCTGCCCTGAGCAGTTCTTAGCCATGTTATCCAATGGGAGGTGGATAACATGGCTAAGAGCATTTGCTCGATAATACATGAATATCGCTGACTTTTCTGCGATAATAGCAAGGTTTATCTGCGATAAAAATCGCCGATGTGCGGCGATAATTTTTGTCTCTAAACAAGTTAGAGACAAAAATTATCGCTAGTTGTTCGTAATATGCCCCCGAGTTTTTGCTTGCAGAAATCGGGAGGCGGGAGACTAGCACTGAAATCAGTAGTCACACGCCTGAATCGGGAGGGTTGGCATGTCTGAATTCTCTACAGCTGGGGCCATAAACTACATCCGCAGGGGTAGGTGATAGCCTAGGTCCGGCCTGGACAATCGGACACAGAGGAAGAGGAGTGTCAGAGGGTGCGGTAGTGAATAGGGTGAAAGAGAGGTGTCGGGAGGGCACAGGGTGTGATTCTCAGAGAAGAGCAGCGCAGATGGGGGGAAGTATATGGCCCATGCATGAGAGACAGAGCGGGGATGACCAGTGCGTGGGGGAGATGCTTGCGAGGGTGGGAAGCCATGCTGAGGATCGGCGGCGTGCAGAGAGTGGGCCTGGTCAAGGCATCTAAAATGGCTGCCGTGCACGACAAAATTGTGGCATTGGACAAAAAAGCAAGATGGCGCAGACAATGTTTTTCAATAAGGATTCATTTATAACAAAATATTTACTCGCAGTGACAAAATGGTGGTCAACACTTCCTGATTTCCATCGAATCGAACGTTAACAAACGTCACGCAGCAAAAAAAAAAAAAAAAAAAAGCTCATGCACAGAGCAGTTTTTAACCATGTTATCCAATGGAAGGTGGATAACACGGCTAAGAGCATTTGCTGGATAATGCATGAATATCGCTGACTTTTCAACGATACTCATGCATTGTGGCCGATGTGCGGCGATAATTTTTATCTCTAAACAATTAAAACGAAGCACAAAATGGCGAATTCCCGTTTCGCTACCAGTTTGCGGCCCAGTTCGCGGCCCGTGAAGCGCTTCTACCGTGAAAAATCATTTTTTTTTTCTTTTCCCCACGGGACCCTTTAATAACCCCAACAACATTCCTAGGGGGTCAAGAGGGGGATACCTTGCCCCCTTTCATTAAATTCCCCTTTCGTTTTTCACCTCTTCTTCTCTCTCGATCCTACCGAGAGACAAGATGGCGGCCGCTCCGGACTGTCACGCAGCAAAAAAAAAAAAAGCTCACGCACAGCCGCTGGAAGAGATGTATCAACATATATCAGCCTCCTCAGCCACCCTCAGGAAACATAGGGGATTAGGATACGTCTCCCGCACCCCCTTATACCTAATAATTTAATTAACGAAGCACAAAATGGCGAATTCCCGTTTCGCTACCAGTTTGCGGCCCAGTTCGCGGCCCGTGAAGCGCTTCTACCGTGAAAAATCATTTTTTTTCTTTTCCCCACGGGACCCTTTAATAACCCCAACAACATTCCTAGGGGGTCAAGAGGGGGATACCTTGCCCCCTTTCATTAAATTCCCCTTTCGTTTTTCACCTCTTCTTCTCTCTCGATCCTACCGAGAGACAAGATGGCGGCCGCTCCGGACTGTTTAGAATGTTGACAGACACCGGAGAGCCAATCAGCTTTCTGCGCGCAAAGTTCCGTTTCGCGAAAAGTAAGCGGACCGGATCGCTGCCCAGAGCGCTGTTACAGATATATATCTTGTTTTGAACGTTAATTTCTCAAAATCCACTGAAGCACATATATTGAGACCTAGCAAAGGCACATGTGGCTAACAGTCCCTACAATTTTGCCAAGTTTCGTGCAAATCCATTCAGCCGTTCGAGCTAAAAGTGAGTCCAACCGCCCTATGGAAAACTCAATGTAAAAAACGCGTTTTGGGACCCCCCTTTTTTCTCAGCCCCCCCTTGACGAAACCCCACCAAATTTTCAGGGGCTGCTCAGAAACAAAATGTGCCATTTTCCTGAAAATTTCAGCCGATTCCGTCCACAAACGCCAAAGTTATTAGACATAGAATTTTCAGAAATGCCATAGGGAAAAAATCCTAACTATATATACCTCCTGGCGAACGCCAGTAGGTAATATATATATATATATATATATATATTAGCATTTAAAAAACCAATGAAATTCACTGAAAAAACCAAAGGTTATACACTATATATAGTTAGGAATTAGCCTTTAAAAAAACAATGAAATTCACTAAAAAAAAACATAGGTTTTAGGCCTTATATAGTTAGGAATTAACATATAAAAAACCATTGAAATTCCTCCTATATAGTTAGCTGGACATTTTATTGATATAAAACCTATGAAATTCGACATATAGTTAGGTCCACTAACTATATATTTCGCGCATCCGCAATCCAATGCTGATGATGTCACATATTACATCATTCATGACATCACTGATGACATCACTGATGACAGCTCATTTAACATCAATAATTACACCACTAATGATATACTTCATGTGATAATACAATGCACCTCCTTACACTCTAATACACCTAGTGTAAAATACAAAGTATCGTTTTTGAAACTATTGACACACCAATAACATTTACTACATACCCACTAACTAATTCCTACGTCTATGTGATAATACAATGCACCTCCTTACACTCTAATACACCTAGTGTAAAATACAAAGTATCATTTTTGAAACTATTGACACACCAATACCATTTACTACATACCCACTAACTAATTCCTACGTCTACATGCACATTCATTCATTCACCCATAAGGTCATTCGTACATACTGTCACTCATCATTGCAACACTCTCATATGCACTCATACACCTATGCAGACACTCACACACTGCCACTCATCCATGGAGTTACTCACACACCTACTCAGTCCTGTAAAGAATCAATCACACTTTGATTTCTTGATCTATACAGTTAAACACAGAACAGCTTACATTTTCACAGATATACAAACACATACTTACTCACTTATACAATCAAATCCTTCATCCATACTCTTATACATCCTCTCATTCTTCAATATGTAAAACATATTTAAACTTTACAAAAACACACAGACACTGGATGATGTCATCAGTGATGTCATCAGTGATGTCATGAATGATGTAATATGTGATATCATCAGCATTGGATTGCGGATGCGCGAAATATATAGTTAGTGGACCTAACTATATGTCGAATTTCATAGGTTTTATATCAATTAAATGTCCAGCTAACTATATAGGAGGAATTTTTATATGTTAATTCCTAACTATATAAGGCCTAAAACCTATGGTTTTTTAGTGAATATATATATATATATATATATATATATATATATATATATATATATATATATATATATATATATATATATATATATATATATATATATATATATATATATATATATATATATATATATATATATATATATATATTACCTACTGGCGGTCGCCAGTAGGTAGTTATAGTTAGGATCTACTTTCCATAGGAAATCCGCAACATTCTATTGAGAATAACTTTGGCACCGGTGGACGAATCTTCGCGAATTTCTCAAAGTTTGTGACCCGCTCCGTGAAAATCTGGGGGGGATTCATCAAGTGGGGGCCGAGATAAAAGGGGGGTCCCAAAACGTGTTTTCCCCATGTTAATTTCCATAGGGCGGTCGAACTCACTTTTAGCCCGAACGGCTGAATGGATTTCAACCAAACTTGGCAAAATTGTAGGGACTGGTACCCCGATGTGCCTTTGCTATGTCTCAAGATATATGCTCCAGTAGTTTTTATGAAAATTAACTTTGAAAAAATATATATTGGGCTACATTGGACTATATATATGTTAGAGCCCAAATGTAGCCCAATGTAGCCCAATGTAGCCCAATGTATCCCAAAGATGGCCACCAGAGACAAAAAAAAAATGTAGCCCAAATATCAGCCAGATGTAGCCCAACAATTTTCTACTAAAAAAACTATGAAATTCACTGAAAAAACCATAGGTTTCACACACGTTATAGTTAGGAATTAGCATTTAAAAAACCTTTGAAATTCACTGAAAAAAACATAAGTTTCACACACGTTATAGTTAGGAATTAGCATTTAAAAAACCTTTGAAATTCACTGAAAAAACCATAGGTTTCACACTAGTTATAGTTAGGAATTAGCATTTAAAAATCCTATTAAATTCACTGAAAAAAACCATAGGTTTCACACCAGTTATAGTTAGCTGGAAATTTTACTGACATGAAACCATTGAAATTCCCACGTTATAGTTAGTTGGACTCACTATAACTTGCGCGCCTGTAATGCACTGCTGATGGCGTCACATATTACATCACTCATGACATGGTCAGTGACATCACTCATGATATCACTGATGACACCATCCTTGTGACAGAGTGACAGACCTCCTTTCAGTGTAATGTAACCTTTGAAACACATATTCAAAAATAGAAACTAAAATTTTCAAAAAAATAGAGATACCCATGCCAGTTTCAACAACCAATTCAGTAATACCACCATCTATATACACATCCACTCATTCACCAACAGTTCTATATAGTCACTCAAACATATATTCACTCATCATATGTAGTGAAACAGCTATACATCCTGTTACACACCGACAGTCATCCAAACGTTACTCACACACATAATCACACATGCAAATAAACTATTGATCATCCATTTATTTGCATATACAGCTATACACACACTACCACCTTACTTCTAAGGAAACTTACACATACTTACTCTCTTAAACAATCACTTATAGAAACACATACTTATTTATACAGGAACTATTCCAATCTCTCACTCTCACATATACTCACTTATATACATCAATACTCACATATACTTGTTTAAAACATATGTAGTTACTCATTAAGACACTAGTGAGACAGTCATTCACTCACTAACACACACATATACACACTCATCCACCCAAACAGTCCTGCACATATGCTGTCTTCAAAACACATACAAACAGTGAGTCAGTCATTGATGCATCTATGTGCTAAGTAATACCCCCACCAAACCATACAGACACTCATACTGATACTAAAAAATATAAAACAACAAAAAAGAATAAAAAAACAGTGACACCATCCTTGTGACCGAGTGACAGACCTCCTTTCAGTGTAATGTAACCCTTGAAACACATATTCAAAAATAGAAACTAAAATATAAAACATATTGATTTTTCAGAAAGACACACATTCCCTGGATGGTGTCATCAGTGATGTCATGAGTGATGTCACTGACCATGTCATGAGTGATGTAATATGTGACGTCATCAGCAGTGCATTGCAGGCGCGCAAGTTATAGTGACTCCAACTAACTATAACGTGGGAATTTCAATGGTTTTATGTCAGTAAAATTTCCAGCTAACTATAACTGGTGTGAAACCTATGGATTTTTCAGTGAATTTAATAGGTTTTTTAAATGCTAATTCCTAACTATAACTAGTGTGAAACCTATGGTTTTTTCAGTGAATATATATATATATTTATATCACGAAATCCAGAGGCTCCCCAACCTCCAAATGGCGATGGAGAGACACACGAACTCCAGTTGCTGTGATTCAGTTATTTTAATTTTCTGCTTCTGTGCTTCCCACAACCTGTCATTATGCATTTCGGGCAGCCAAGCTGGCCTTGATCACTTGTATATATATATATATATATATAAATTTAGCAGGGAAGAATGCCAAACCGACAAGTTAGTTAATCATCTGTAACACGGGTTTCGTTTTCCATGTATTTATTACAATTGTCCCGCTATTTGTTATTTGTTTGTTTGTGCTGTCGGAGGTGAGAGTGACCACTGACTACTTAACCAAATATTTAATCTTGATCACACTATTTAAATGAGGTAAGACCAAATTAAAGATGAAAAAATACCATTTTAATATTGCAAAACTTTTCTACCTTTTGTTGTAATGCATTGTGTCTTTGTTATCGCCATTGCTCTGGACGTTTTGGTTGCTTATTCTATGTAACTCTTTTTGTACATCTCCCGTTATTAAAAAAAAAACAGGGCACTTTACAATGTTGCGAAAACGGGCTGGCATGTTGATGCGATGATGATGATCTTAGGACACCTTTGAATTGATTATGAAATGTATTTGAATGCTGAGCAGCGAAAAGTATTGGTTTTTTAGTCTACATAAAAGTATACCAACCTGCTTGCTTCGCACTTTTACATTTATTTTTTAATTTCCTCCTCCAGTTACTCTCTGAAAATGTTGAGCTACTCGCTCGACCCAGAGAAACCGATTAAATGTAGGTCAGATTCGCTTGTATGTCTCGTATTTGGTATTGTCATCCGTACATGATGATTGAACAGTTGTATACACTGTAGGTGCTTGGGTGACCTGAATGTGTCCGGTTGTATTTCATCTGGTCTACTGAGGCTTTCTGTTTTTTTTTCTCCATTCTAAGATCAATAAAATGAGTACCATTAGAAGAGACGAATCTTAATGTTCTTCATATAGGATTAATATTTGTGGGTTTTCTGTTTCCTTTGCAGCACGCAAGGGGTTCCATCCTGAGGGACTATTTCAAGGTACGCGACCTTTAGTCCTCAAATCTACATGTTTCACCTGGCGCCTTCACCATATATTAAGCATCAGGGGCTGTGGGATTGCAATCGCCTGATGCTTGGGACTTATTTTTTTGTAGTCAGACAACACGTTTTCATGTTTTAAGTAGCCCCAACCCTCTGCAGCACAAACCTGTTGGCTGCCAGTTTATAATATCACATTATGGATCTGTGAATGAGGATTGATTTTTCTGCCACTGAGGCAAAATATATATCCATGTGTAGAAGTGTTACATTCTTGCATATGATTCATTAAGTCAAAAGCCTTCACTAGTCAGACAGGCGCTCTTAAGGAAATTCTGTGAGCGTGGCTTTCAGGTGTGACAGTGTAGCCAATCGAAAAACGTGTACGATTTTGAACAATTGCATGCTACATATAATGCTCCTATATCGATCCATGCCAAAAAATGAAAGCAAGATTGACATTTTTCAGCTAAAAATATATTTTGCTAAACTATTGTGCAATTGAAAATACCGTTTTTGGAGGCATTATTTAGTCAATATGGCGCATATTATCAAGGGGGTTTATCTCCGCTTTTTTGGCTTTAAAAGCCAAGAAAGCGGAGATAAAATTATCTCCCTATTACCTAGCTGTCGCTAACACCAGTTAGCGACAGCTAGTAGGAGATAGCGACCATCTTGTGCCCCACTTTGCATGTCAGTGATATTTATCACTAATGACATGCAAAGTGGGCGTGCCAAGATGTTAGCGACTGGAAACCGTCGCTAACATCGCTATCTCCTATTACCAACTTATGGAGATATTCGCGCTAAGCGCGAATATCTCCAAAAGCTAACACCTGCCCTGAGCAGTTCTTAGCCATGTTATCCAATGGGAGGTGGATAACATGGCTAAGAGCATTAGCTCGGTAATGCATGAATATCGCTGACTTTTCTGCGATATTCACGCATTGCGGCCGATTTTTATCGCATTTGCGATAAACCTTGGTAATACCAAGGTTTATCTGCAATAAAAATCACTGCAGCTCAGCTGTAAATTTTTGTCTCTAACCAAGCAATAGCGATAATTATCGCTATTGCTTGGTAATATGCCCCTATATATTTTACACAAGCTAATATTAAAATAAAAACACAATGGAGAACCTGTTGTAGGCAAAGTGTAAAAAGAAAATATGGTCCCAATTCTTATAGAAAGTCACCAGTGCATTGTGTATGTCCTTATATTAGTACACCTTTGCCATTTTCAGAAATTTCCTAGTGCTAGAAGTGCCCCTGGAAACCTTACGCCTAGCAAACTCGTGTTTTCCATTTTCACAAAACAAATAGAAGTGCTTCTAATTGCTCATAAGAGCATCTGCTGAGCAACTGGAAAATTCACTTTCTCTACACCCCCTTTTTTCTTCACTATGAAAAAAAGTTTGACTTCCGCCTTTGTCAGGAGTACATTTCAAACTATTTTCCACCGGTGGGACGAGATTGTAGAGAAGTTGGTGACTGACCTTTAAACCAGTAAGTTTGGGGATGTGCATACAGAGGACGTTCCAACCCTGGAACGACCACTTCTGCCAGTTCCTGTATGTAGATTTGCGGGAAGGCCTTGATCTGATACATTAAACTGGCATCATTACTGAGGTTATTATGAAAGAATTCATATGAGAATGCTGTCATGTGTGGCATCACTGCATACAATTCCTCGCTTTGGCTGGCACACTAGCCAAACAGACCAATTTAGATCTGAATCTTTAGTTCTTATTCCCCCCCCCCCCCACCACCCTTCCCCTAGATTATTTGAATGTCCATTTGGCGCTTTACAGTCAGTAATTCCGATCTTGATATTTCACAGTATTTTAACCATGCTGTGCTTCCTCTCTGACAGTTTCTTTCCATCTATTCAACTTAAATGCTTTGAAGCCAAAATTGTATTTGTTGGTTGTACACCTGTTGTAGAGCTGCCTGCATGATGGTTTAAAATCAACTTCCTAAATTGTTTATAAAATGAGTATTGTTGGCTAGAAAGTTGATTAAGTAGCAAAATGTCAGTCAGGTGCACTGTAAGTTTCTTACATTTGGATTACCATAAGGCCTGGATCATGTTCTTTTGTCGTGTTATGGTAAACTGGTTGCTGGCGCCCCTTTATTTGGTTTAACATCAAACAGTGCACTGCCTACCTATAGATTCCACTTTGAACATGCCCATTTTTAGGTCAAGCCTGGGCAGCGCATGTGCTGCTCTGCGAGGCATGCTGTATTGGAGTTTGGAATTGAAGCCCCGCCCACTCGCCACCCATATTTGTCATTGTCTTGTGTCATTGTCCTTCGTAAATGCTGGCTTCTGATTTGTTAATAGGCTTGTTAGTCCCTCCTTAGTACAGCCTTGTCTTCATTTGTATCCTCAAATGAGAACTGGCCCTTTTACTTCGGTTGTTACACGTACGTCTTATTTAGTCTGTAAGCACTATTTTCTTTAATGCATTTCTCCTACTGTAGGCACTACATGCTTTTCTGCACATTCAGCACATTTAGCACGCAATGCGCTCTTTCATGTGGCGCTTTTAACAAAAAAAAGCATTTATTTGTCAACTTGACAAACAAACGCTTTTTTGGGTAAAAGCACCCCACACCACACTTTCACTTCAATAGCGGACATGGACCATTCTTTAGACATGGCTTGTCTAAAGAAAGGGGCGTGGACTGTAATAACGTGAAAGTGCAGCATGGGGCGTTTGTAAACAACAAGCATTTGCAATGCAATATGTCCTGCATTTTAAAAACTGTGACCTGTGGGTTTTGTAAATTACAATGCCTTTTGTTTGTCGTTTTTTTAAAACACATAAATAAAAGGCATTGTAATTTACAATACCAATAGTTCAATAATCTTGCAATTGCAAGACCTATTGCATTACAAATGCTTGTTTTGTTTCCTATCACTCCATTTTAGTTTATAAAATCGAAGAGAGATATGGGAAACTTCTTTCACTAAGTCTAATTCCTATAAATGATCACTGGCAAATGGGAAAGAGGCAGTCATCTGTCAAAAAGCCTGTATTTCACCCAGTATGATAGAGACTAAAGGGCTCATTCCGATGTCGGTCGCAGTGGAAGTGAAACTGCCCGACTAGTAGTCCGCGGTTCCACTCCAGGTATTCCAATGCGACCGGCAACACGGTGGCTGGAAATATGCCTCTTTCAATTGCAGCTGTGCCATGGCCTGAAAAAGAGCCACAGCACAAGCTGCTATTGAAAAATGCATTCTTTACATATTAATACCCGTGGGGCCAGGCACCAGGTTGGGCATGCCCCATAGTGGAGACCCAGGGAGTATGGGGGCCTTGCTAGGGGTCCCCAAAGTCCCTTTCCGTCTGCCATTTCATGGCATTTGGACCATCATGAAAAGGCAGAGGGAAACGGGTGTTGTAATCCCTATGGTGGTGCCTGGGCAGGCAACACCCTTATTGTAGGGATCACTGTGCATCCGCTGCACTGACGGGATCCATAAGCCTGTCGGAAAAGCAGCGGTCAGTCCTCCCGCTCAATGCCTCCGACCACGGATCAGAATCCGGCGGTCGGACCACTCATGTAGATGTCGTGGGCCAGCCACCGACGGCCTGTCGGTGACGGGCCACCGATATCATAATAAGCCCCTAAATTATAGAAGTCAAATGTGATGGAGAGACATTTGAATGCTCAATTGAAAATCTTGCATAGTTAGTATATCACTGTAAGGCATATTACTTCAAAGTATGATAAAGCTTGGGTAATGCAGGCTGAAATACATAAAGACAACCAACCACACATATATGCTGTCTATGTGCCTAAATTATATTATACACACATGTGTGCACGCACAAACACTAACACACAAGTGAATGCAAATAAACAAGGACTTTTTGCAAGGTCCCTCCTCAGACCCCTTGGTCTAAATCTTAGCAAATCGGCTAAACATTGTGGTGGGTTATAGCAACAGCTGCAAAGATGTTTGTGGGTGCCTTAGTGCACCAATTCTCTCTGCATATATTAATGCACCTATTTGGTGTCCCCTTCAGCTTCTTAATGTACATTTCTTTCTCTGGTCTTTTTCTCTCTCTGTACATTTTCACATGTGCTGCTGATTTTAATTGACAGTCTGCATTTGACTTATTTGTCTCTGACGTTCATCTCTCTTTTCTCGGCCTCTCTCCTTCCTTTCGGCTCCCTCCCTCACATAACATCTCCTTCGATTGCTTTCACGTGCCTTTCAATGCAAGATATGTTCTTTGCTCCCCCAGATGTCCCTGAACGCCTGGGCCGTGCTTTACGCTGCACAGTTCTTCTACCCAGGGCAAAGAAGCCAGGCCCAACCTCTGCATCTCGAAGCCTCTCGCCAGACTAGGATTCCATTATTGCTGGTCACAGCTGGTTAACGACCAGGGCGGTGAGAAGAAGATTTTCCCGCGTCCTCAAAGAGAATCCTTGTCAGAAAGGGGACGGAGGCCTGCGCCCTGGGAGCCCCCTGAATCCCACCCCCATGCATCAGCCATCAGACCACGCGTCCATCAAATTAGACTAGCGGACCGGGGGTCTCAGGAGAGGGCGGCCATGGCTCCTTCCATGAGCAAATAGCTCAAGAAGCCCAGCAAAGTCAAATCAGCGAGAGAATAGGAAATGGCAGGAAACTTGTCTTTCACAGGGCTGCAAGGTCACACAAGGTCAAGGCAAGATGAAGTGGGTTTTCTTTATAGTTAAAATAGAGGGAATTTCATTTCAGACAATCGTACCAAAAACATATTTTCCAAACTACAACCAGTGGCGTAGCAATTAGATTATGTGTCAAAAGGCAACAAAAGGAAAATGGACTCCTCACCCAAAGACTGGTTTTGAAAGAGAGTCGTAAATGGGGTAAATCCCTTGGGCCCCACAGCTACTGTACACAATGATAGCTTCCTGCCTGCTGCCAGGGATATGGTTTTCTGAACATGATCAAACTATTCCCAGCCTGCAGATCTCACTTGACTGCCTTCATTTACAGAATTTTAAACCAGAAGAGATCCCATACAACATATTTTTATGGTGAAGCTTTTTTTTTTTACTTCAAGACTAGTAGAAACAGATTTTTTTAAATATTTTAACATAACATCTATGCTCTATTTTTACTTGACTTTTGTACCATTATTGTTTTTAGCAAATGCAGTATCAAGCAACTGAGGGATCCAGTGATAGGTGTTACGATTTCCCAGCCCACTGGTATTTAATTCATCACACGCAATTATATTAAATTGACGGTGTGAACACCTCAAGAAGTTACCAAAGTTTTTACATCAATAAAAAGGGAGGTGACCAGCAATTCATTTGTAAAAAAGAATAAATCTTGGTGGGCAACAAATGTTTTAGGCTGAAGCTGCCCTCTCAGCGGTTACAGCAGTGAGTGGCAGTGACTGCAAGTGGCCTTTCTGAACTATGCTTGAGAGCAAGACCACGGTTCGATCAAAGTTGCGTGAGGCCTCTGGAAGGAGGGAAAAAGAGCAGATTGGGCCTGTCGGCTACGTGAGCTCGCTCTGGGGTGGTTTACAGGACAGTGGAGTCACCCTCAACTGTACAACTACAGTGGAATCCTGTAGAACATAGGTACTCGCCAATATATTGCCAGGGGCAAAAAAAAGTGTGTCTGTCTAGGGGGTTGGCGGTATGGTGAGTGTAGGGGAAGCAAACAATATAATTTTGTGGCTGAATTACACAATGTGAAACCAGAAAACCTGGGATTAATCCCGGCTTCCCCACTTAACCAAATTATATGATCCTAGCTATTTGTTTGAACTCACTTTTCCTCGTTGTTCTTCATTATCACATATAAGAGGACCCTGAAATGCATCATTTCAAGATATGTGCTGTAAAACCCTTATCATGTGTTTGATTTAATAAACTATGTTTTACATGTATAATAGGAACCCAGGCCACCCAAAGAGTGCACATAACAACTGACTTGCCTCTTAGTTTACTATTGGAATTGTTGTCAGTATGGGGGAAATAATGAATGTTTCTAAATGCAAGTGTGAAAACCATCACTTTTTGAAATTCTGAAGATACTTTATCATATTTTTCCACTTTGGTTGTGAGATGTCTTTAAAAATGGAGGTGTTCCTAATATTAAGGGGTGTAGTACATCCTAGTTCCTTCCTTTCTTTAACACTACTTAACCTTTAAACAAATGGTTGCATATTTATTTTTAACATCTTTTTTATGTCAGTGCTGAGTCGAGAAAACAGCAGCCCAATGCTGCTGTTGACAGGGAGCCGCATGAGGGAGTATCACTGCTGTAGAGAGTGCTGAGTGAGCACAGGGCCAATGTACTCTCTTACATCATTGCTGAATTAAGTAAGCAGACAGACTGTATCATGTGGAGTCCCTTTGCTTGTCAACACCTGGAGCTTGATCAGACTAGAGATCACATACCTTAAATGCAATAAGACAAAAGACACATAATTATAGAGGAACGTCACAATCTGTGGGGCATATTTACAAGCCCCTATTGCCACTGGAGCATCACTTTTTTTGAAGCTCCAGTGGCATAGCGCCATTTTCAATATTTACCAGGTGGTGCTAAGCCACTTTGCATGGCTAAACGCCAACTTGTAAATTTGCCACTTACCGCCTCGGTCCTCTGCGACAAAGGGGCGGGTTATGGGTGTTTCTGTGAGTGTTCAAATGCAACAGCCATTGCTTTTTGTCACTGGCCTGCAAGAGCAGGTGTTAGAATGGTGTACAAGGAGAAATGCTTTTATTTCTCCTCGTTTTTGCTTTTTTCTGTAGTTAATGCATTCTGCAGCACACATAGAAAAACCAAAAAGCTATTAATGATTGTTTATGTGCAGGAAAGTATCCCTTCCTGCACCAACTTAAACAATCAATCAATATTGACTATTTGTTACTTCTATGTGTGCTGCAATACAAATAGCCATCATGGATTGTTTATATGCAGGAAGGGACAACGTCCTGCACGTAAACAATTATTCCCTGTAACAAATGCACCCATGCACTCTGGTGCAAGGGTGCCTGCATTGGCACTAGGCAGCTAATTTTAGCACCAGTCCATTGGGAAAACAAAGAGGTTCACAGTATTGTAGTAAATACGGCACATCCCTGCGTTGTGAAAATGTCAGAGTGCGGTGCTCCCCAATTTGCCGTTGCTCCGCGCTCCGACATTTTCTAGTAAATATGCCCTTGAGTGTGTGAATTGCTTGTGGCGGAGTGGCTTAATGTAGTAACAAAAAAGAGAGAGTAAGGGATTTTCCACGGAGGTGGAAGGAGAAACTCCTGGTCCCCTGGACCTGAATTAAATATACAGAAGGAGTATCCCCGAGGGACCAAAAAGATGGTCCTAAATGGGGTAGGGGGAGAAAGTGAAGTAACAAAAGAAGGATATTCTTTTGTTAGAAGACCCCTCATTCACCAACCTGGTTGGTGACATGCTTCATCATCGGGGTCCCACCCGGACAGCCGAGTGCCATCCGAGTGTACAGCGACACCTGACTACAGTGGAGCGGGTTTTTTTTCAGAGTGAAGTGTAATAGAAATTGATGTTAAAAATTGTCCATGTATAACTTCTTTGTACAACATTTCTATTCTAAAGCTACTGAACAATATTAAAAATAAATAGAAAGATACTTCAGTTGGCTTCAATGACCGGCTGTATCTATGTGAAATGTGAAATAGTGGTGTACATGTTTCAACTTGCGATGGGATCTACCAGGTTTTCTTCAGGACCAAGTGTAAGGAAATGGGGCGGTGTACACACTCTAACGTGTACCCAACCCTCGATTCCAGAAAAAACCTTCCTGTAAACTTACAGTAGGTGTCCTCACAGCCTGGGTCAGGTGAGGAAAAGACAGAGAAACTCAAAATTGTTGTTTCAAGTGCTTCACAGGGTTAAAAAGGGGAAGGCTTTGTCTTCATAACTTATTTAGTTTTGAAGATAGGATAAGGCTGTTGTGCCTAACAGCCTTCCGATGCACCCCGGAGCAGCCCCGGGGCCCCATTCTTGCTTTCAGAAAGCAAGAATGGGGGCCCGATCCTTCAGCTATCTTGCAGCAAAATATTGGAATGTACTCCCAGAAACCATAAGAATGGAACCATGTGAAGGCCACTTTAGGAAGAAGCTAAAAACCTGGCTAGTACGATATCCTCTATGCCGCATTCCTCTAGTCTCTTCAAACGTAGCCCATGTGAGACGGTATCGAACGCCGCACTTAGATCCAATAGAATCATAGCTGCCGTCTGCCCCTCATTTGCACAGTGTCTCATTGTGTCAGTAGCCAGGAGTAGAGCAGATCTGTTGAGTGGGCTGTTCTGAAGCCAAACTGAAAGGGATGTAATATGTCATTTACCTCAATATGATTAGTTAGCTGTTTATTAACTATGTTTCCCACAATCTTAGCAACAAATGAAAGCAGCGAAATTGGACGCAAGTTTTCTAAGACTGCTGAGTCTATTGATGTTTTTTTTTTCAGTGGGCATACTATTGCTTGTTTCCAACTGCTGGGGACTTCTCCTTTCTGGAAGGAGATGTTAATAAGTTCATAAATATAAGGCATAATGTGATCTGCCCCCTTCAAGAGATGTTCTGGGTGGGCCGGGTCTCGGGGGGAGCCGGATTTAATTCCTTTGGCAATTATTTTTAGTTCCTCTAGTTCGGGCATTCTAAATTCACTAAACCTATCCCCAATACACGTTCTCTCTTTCTTGATTTCTGAGCTTTCCCCCAGATAGGTTTTTATTGGGAAGGCATTATATATCTTAGCCACCTTCTCAGCAAAAAATTTTGCGATCTTATTGCAGTTTTCTATTGAGGGCGTTTCTTCGTCTTTCCGACTGTCATGTGTTTTAAGTGATTTTAGTATACTGAACATTTCTTTTGATGAATCTCTTGCTTTTTCAATTTTGTCCGTGTAGACCTCGCATCTCGTTCTCTTAATTAATGTATGGTATTTTATATTCTCATTTTTATATTGCTCTTTGGCCTTTTCACAGAAATGTTTGCGCCAAATCTGCTCCAATTTCTTGTAGCCTTTCTTAGCTATAGCCAGAGTTTTACTATACCAGGGAGCAGATGGCATTTGTCTCTTGGGGCTCCTTGTAGTCCAAGGGGCTATCTCATCTAGTCCTGTTACCCATTTCTCATATTGGTCATTGGCCGTATTGATCTCTGAATTGAGTATTGGTTTATTTTTTTCCAATGAGAAAGAACTGGGATTAAAGCCAGTCAATTTCCTATGGGTGGTCTTTACCGCCCGTACTTCTAACCTTGGATTACTCACGTATATTGAGAATGCAATTAAATAGTGATCAGTCCAAGGCATAGGCCAAGGTGTTTTGACCTCTTTTTCCTTTTGATTTGTAAAAATAGGGTCAAGGATATGTTCTTTTTGGTGTGTTGCTAATTTCACCTGTTGGCTCAGGTTCAGTGCCCTCAGATCACTGCATAGGGATTGAACTTCTTTGTTCTCATTGCTGTCAAAGTGCAAGTTCAGATCTCCTAGTATATAAAAATATTTATGGCGTAAGGCAGGTTGAATACTTCTTTCCCCTAGGCTAGCTATGAATTGGGCAGGTGGGCCAGGTGGACGGTATATTAAAAACCCCGCTAAGGTCATATCGTCCGTCACTGATATTTTGAAAAAGAGTGCTTCACAGTGTTCTATACTTGCTTCTCTTATATTGCACTTCAAGGAAGACTTATAAATAATTGCAATTCCTCCCCTCTTTGCTCCCTATCTTGCCTCAAGATCTCATAGCCCTCCGGGAGGGCATCCACAATATCTGGATCAGAGCTTTCATGCAGCCAAGTCTCTGTTAAGAAAATTGTGTCTGTTTTTTTCTCTTTTAAAATGTTATAGATCTCAAGTTTATGTTTGCCCATTGACCAACAATTTAATAGCATAAAAAACAACTTCCTCCCTTGTTTTTTGACGTTGTTGCAACCTGCTCAAATGTTCTTACAATGAGCACATTCCAGTGATTTTCCATCAGGATTCACACTATTTTTACATTGTAATTGGACCTGTTTATTCAGTCTCAGTAGGTCCTCACTAGAATATCGATGAAGTATTGACATTGAGGGATGATGCATCGAAAATTCAGTTATGCAGCATCATTACAACAGGAGCAAGGCAGGAACAGTGTCAATTTTTCAGCTGCGAAGCAGGTGCTGCGTCAATCCTTCAGTCTGAGTTGGAGCAGGTGCCATGGACAATGGTGAATAGGTGCTCAGGACTCATGCTGTGGCTATTCTTTGGACGTGCTGTGATGGCAAGCTGGGGCCTGCAATGAAAGCAGTGGCCAATGCGCCAATAGGGAACCACGCTTAAGGGCATGCAGCGACAATGCTTTGATCTTTTTCAGCGATGCATCAATAAAACAGGCGCTGGGTGTCGATGCGTGGATTTTATTCTAAGGATTACCAGATTCTACTTCCAAGTGCCCAGGACTGGATTTTGAACCTCTTGGAAAGTCAGGACTCTCAGCAGAAGAGCCCAGGCACTGGTAGGTGTCGTTTTCTGAAGGCCCTGAGACTTCATAAGCAAGAACAAGCCCTTAAAGAACCTTGGGAGCAGGATCTAGAAACCAAAGTCCAGTCCTTTCACTCCCAGGACGGAAGCAGCAAACAGCATCCAAGCACAACAAAGCAACAGAGAGAGTGTCAGTCACTCCTACAGCATTCAGCTCTTCTTCCTGACAGAATGTCCTCAGTCCAGAAGTGTTCTGATTTTGGGGTGTCAGAGCTCTAATACTGATGCCCTTTTCTGCCTTTGAAGTAGGCAAACTTCAAAGGAAAGTCTTTGAAGTGCACAAGACCCTGCCTTTCCCTGACCTGGCTCCAGACACACTACACGTGGGTGGAGACGGCTTCAATTGAGGACAGGCACAGCCCATTCAGGTGACATTGACAACTTCCCACCACTCTAGCTCAGGAAGGCCCATCAGCCTGGTGATGGGTCATCAGGATATGCAAGGCACACCTCAACTTCCTTTGTGTGACTGTCTAGAGTGAATGCACAAGAGCCCAACTGTCAGCCAACCCAGTGATGTATTCTACAGACAGGCAGAGGCACAGAATAATTAAGCAAGAAAGTGCCAACTTTTTAAAAGTGGCATTTTCAAACACAATTTAAAATCCAACTTCACCAAAAGATGTATTTTTTTAATTGTGAGTTTAGAGACCCCAAACGCCAAAATATCTATCTGCTCCCAATGGAAAATTACACTTAAAAGATATTTCAAGGTAATCCCCATGTAACCCTAAGAGAGAGATAGTCCTTGCAATAGTGAGAGACGAAATTAGCAGTATTTCACTATTAGGACATACAAACACAAAGTACATGTCCTGCATTTTAAATACACTGTGCCCTGCCCATAGGGGCAGCCTTGGGCCTACCTTAGGGGTGACTCAAATGCAGTAAAAGGGAAGGTTTGGGCCTAGTAAATGGGTGCACTTGCCAGGTTGATATGGCAGTTTAAAACTGCACACGCAGAGACTGCAGTGGCAGATCTGAGATATGTTTGCAGGGCTACTCAGTTGGGTGGCAAAATCAGTGCTACAGGTCCACTACTAGCTTTTGATTTACAGGCCCTGGCTACACTTAGGATTTACTAGTAAATCAAACATGCTAATCATAGATAAAATAATCACCAATACAATTTAGCACAGGTTAGCATTAGTAAAGTGCCCAGAGTCCTAAGGGCAACAAAAACAGCACCAAACAAATAGGAGGAAGAAGGCAAAATGTTTGAGGATAATCCTTCAAAAGGGGCCAGGTCCAACACTGGTACGTGGATTTTGATAGCTGCTGGACTTCTGGGGAAAATCTATTTGATTCCAGTCACCCTTCAAAACGTGTTTCTAACGCCACTTGTTTTGTTGGTGTCTGCTGGCGTTTATTGGTTTCAAGTAGCTGTTTTCATTTAGAAAGCATAACATGTCTTATATTTTCCTGCTTGCCAGTAAAAATTTGCAACAGGAATTATGGTTCACCTCTATATCCATTGCCATTATTTATTCACCATTTTTATGTTGACTCCAGATTTATCCTTGAATTTTTTAAATACAGTTCGTCCCGTGTGAATTAGGCCACCCAGTGTCCAGCCTGTTCATATTGTCAAACTCAACATGGCCGCCAAATCCATCCTTCCTTACAGGAGAGCAGGTCTGACAAAGCACCACTCATATCGATGTGGGGTGTCAGAGACCTTTGCATCACACTCTCATTACACAGAGACAATCATACTTTTGTAAAGCAGTATATAGGAAATGTTACTTGAGTCAGAGGTTTACAAGGTGTGGGAGTGAAATGTCATCCATATATGCTATAACTTATTAAATGCATGTGAAAGAGAGGGTATGGAGACTTGGGCACTGTTAAAATGTGGTGCAGAAGAAATCCACGATGGAGCCGGTCATTTGGGAGCGCCAGCCAACATTGTCGCATTGGGTGCCACCAACGCTAAAGCTGATCCTTATTTCATAGTTAAAAGTGCAATTAATGACTGTGTTCAAACCTTTGTCACATGTTATTGACGCACAGCCAGGAAGGTGTTTTACTGTTATGCTTTGTGGGTTTTTCCTCAATGAAGGAAACAAAGTAATTGTTTACAGCTTGACACTTCAATGCAGCATCTACCTCTTTAGAGAGCCACAGCAGCCCTGCAGAGTACCACGCAACAGGGGTTAATCTAACACATTTTAATGTGGTGGTCCGCATCACTGCATTAAAATGCATAGTCACACATTATTAGTGCCTTGACCCACCTGCTGCAACGCGCTGTGAGGCACATGCTGCCTGGGAGAGTGTGACTGTGCGGCTGCCCGAGGCCACCGCAGGAGGCCACTCAAGAGGGCGGCCCTCTAGTGCCATCAGGCATTCCACACCCCTTTTCCCTCCTTAGGGGCAGGGACTCTTGTGGAGTCCCCTCCTGGGCGCGGCCAGTGCTGAGTCATGCCCGGTGCGCTAGGTGGGTTGAGGGGTATATATGTCCCCCTCACCACGCTGACGACCTCTTTGTCATCGCACCGGACACGCGCGGCCTCTGCCTCGCGGGACACACCGTCTGGTGGTTGATCCTGCGCTCGGCCGTGACGGTGTCGGTCTTGGCGTGCTGATCCCAAGGGAGGCGGGGGTCTGCTGCCTTACGAGGACGACGCGACGTGCTGCTGGAAGCTACCAGCTTTGAAGCATTTGCGGCATGGTGAGTGCAATTGAGCCGGTCCGGCACCCCCCCCGCCGCCATTGCCCCGAGCTGGTTTAAGGGGAGCGGGGTTGGGGAGCGCTTGCGGTAACCAGCAGCCCCGGCTCCCTCGCTTTTACTAGCGGGGGAATCTTGGCCTTTACCCCCTCCTCCCAGGGGGGCAATAGGGGCCTACGGGGCATCTGCCATGTGTCGGGTCTCCACGTTAAGACTTTCCCCACGCGGTAGTGCTACGGCGCCCTGTGGCCTATACGGGGGTGGCGTGTCTGGTAACCAGCTCACTAGCTCAGTGGGCTCATGCATAAGTCTGCACGCAACCTCAGGGTTCGAATCCCGGTAGCGCCCCTAAGCCCATGATCCCTCTAAGCTCACTACATGAGTCATCATTGAGCGGGTTTAGAATATTGTTCATACAGACCGAAGGGGTGTGCACTTTACAAATATACATTACGCGCTTTCGGTGTTATTTGTGCGTCAGCGCGGGGATTTAGAGGGGTGGCAGGCTCTGCGCCACAGCTTTTGGGACGGAGCTTGGGGCCGCCGGCATCTCTGCGCATCCCAGCTGGGATACTAGTAACTATGCGGCAGTAATTCCACGGGCGGTGGTAAGGCAAGCAGCGGTACTGCCAGCATCGGCACCTGCTGTTAGCCCCTGTGCCAGCTACGGGCAGTCCCGGTAAGAGAACCGTCGGCCATGCCCTAGGCACTTACAAGGGTTTGGACATCGCTCTGGCCCCAACACGGCGGGCGCCATCCGGCCACGTCGCGGTCCCCCAACCGGATTCTAAGACTCTAAACCCTCCCTCCCACCCAGCCTGCTTTAGGGGAACTACCATATGTTCACCGTCTCCCGCCACCCGGGGCGCGTTAAGGCGATGGGGCATATACCTCTACCCCTCCCCCTTTTTTGTTGTGTGAGCTACGGTCGGTTTCTGCTCATGCTCAGTCGATCACGCTCCAGTCCCAGTGGCTTTAAGTGGGAGTTTTGCTAGAATACATTTAAGCCATAGTCTTGAGAAAGCCAACAACCTTGATATGCACAGGTTTGTTGGTCGGGCTGGATCATTTATCTGGATGCAAGGACAGAACACAGCAAACACTAGTTGGGCGGTACACTAGGCTTCGCAAGGATTGTGCTGGCACGATCTAAGCCATAATCCTTAGTTCGCCAGCCACGCCTGTTTAGGAGAATACACTGGTTTAAACCCCAACTGAAAGCCTTGGCCGGATGTAATAGGGGTGTGCCCACGTAAGGCAGGGATGCTAGGCCCCAGCTCGCCGCACCTCACACGAGTATGTTACAGCATCCCAGCCGGGGCCCAGCGTAAGGTGACAAGGCTCGCAACAGAGGCTTGCAGCAGATGGCTGAAAGCTACAAGGGTGTTTACATGGGCGCCGTGAGGGGTGCGCTCGGCCACAGCATCGCTCAACTGACTCTGCCAGCGACTAATGTGACACAGGTGTTCAGTTTCCTCCGCCTCGATTTGGGTGATTTTAGGGAATATTTTACCTGCTTCACAATTACATATCCTAAGGTCAGATCTGATCAGCTTTCCAGTCCTGTTTTAAATGGCTCATTCTACATTGACATTCGGAAAACTCACTAGGACAAGCTAGAGAGGTCAGGTAGGCACATGACAACTGAAAAAGAATGAGTCATTTAGATATTGTGCAATACCTGACCAAACACAACTTGGGTAATTGGAGAGCTGCTTCATAGGAAGGTCTAACAAGCTCACTCTGTGCTCCAGATGCACGTGTGGGGCAGACACTGGGGGCCAGAAGTGCGTGGGAGCTCACAGAGATGGCATTGGTGGTCCACATTATCTTGTGGGTATCGGCCCGCACGGCAATGCTGGGTGGCTGGTGCAGGCAGCGTCGGTTTTGGATTTGCACACTGCTACCATCTATATACAGCCTTGTCATTTATTGGTAGCACCGTGTGTTAGACCTTGGCAGGGCAGCCATGCCTACATTGTCGGATGGGAGGCGTAGGGTGCTGGGCCCTGTGTATTCCATGATTGTCCAGTAGGACACGCGAGTGGCGCCGCTTCCAGGCTGGAATGGCGTTCTTCCTTGTGGTTCAGGGTGAGTTGTGCTGCATGCTGGTTGGGGGACCACACCACGAAGTTCAAACCAGCACTTCTTTCGACGTGCTGGGCTCAGCACCTGGATCGCATGCGCTTCCTCTGCTAGAACAAACGTGCTGAACTCCATGCTGACCTGAAGCTGTATGATTTTGTATAGTGGTAAATAGAGTGAGCAACCCAGTAAACCTTTGGGGGCTTGGGTAAAGATATAATAGAATGGGTAGAGTTGCCTCCAAAGGAGTTTGTTATCTTAATTAAGTTGAATTAATTATGAAACTGAGTTAAATGCAGGTAACTTAATTGTCCTGAGTGAAATCAATTCCAGTAGATTAAAAAACATTCATATACTTATAACTGATTAGACATAACAATACTTAACAATGAGACAAAAACAAATAGACGTGTGTATAGGCAAAAAAGTGAATTTTATCAAAATTAGGTCATAAAGGGAAATATACAATGCAAAAAGAAATATGCAGAACAGGAATACAGGATAAATGTCTGAAAACAAATCAAAATCTCTGTAAAGCCTGTAAGCCGCCTATCCAAAATAAAGATTAGCAGAGTTTTCTTTTGGATAAAGCTGAGAGTCGACGTTTCGGTCTTTATGGGCAACTCTTCAAGACCATCATCAGGACAGTAGATAGTTAATATTGTAAATCCCTTGAGTCGATAACTTTAGCTCCGTATGTTGGAGAAAGACGATATGTAAAACGGAGGCAGCGGTAAATCTATTTAATAACGAAGAAATTCGCAATTAGAGCTTTTTCTCTTGATATGTCGGACCTCGCACACTTTTGAAAGGGGGTCACAAAGGAAATTTCAGGTCGTCAAAATTGAACAATCTGTAGACGCATCAGGAAGAACAATTAAGGCTCTCCTCTTTATGTGTCGCTCCTCGCAAATTTGTCAAGGGGGTCACAATGAATGGGAAGGTCGTCAGGAAATGAACAATCTGTTCTAATCTTCCAGGTTCAAAAGGAATGTATCCGCCGTCACTCTGCAAGCAATTTTGACGACCTGAAATTTCCTTTGTGACCCCCTTTCAAAAGTGTGCGAGGTCACGTGACATGACGTACTCGCAGATTTGGAGGGAACCCTTTTGCATCTGCGCACTAGTGCTAAAATGGCTGTTCTGTGTTTTCACATGCGAGAAGCTTGCATTGCTGCTTTCACTAAGCTGTTCGTTTTGCTTAATCCTAATGCTATAGTTTGTATTAAGGTAATTGGTATAGTGTAGAGATTCATGGTATACAGTGTAATCATTTATTACTGTGTTCTAAATTGTTTCCTTTTACTTTTCATGTATCGTACGTACTCTTTGGGCCTGGGAGGTGCTTACTACTCCATTTCGGAAGTCCCTTCTGCGCATGTCAACCCGGGACTGAACAATAAACTCTGCAGCAGGTTTAGCTAGAGAAATTGTCTGACTTGTCTGATTAGCTGACCTGTCCCTGACTCAACGCACTCAATAGGTGACTGAAAGCAGAGAGCTGCGGAGCACTCTGTTGGAAGGTCGAGAACCCAATCGGGGTTTTTGGGAAGTGAAAGTGCTGGCGAAGCACTTTGCTGATAAAAGTTATAACCCAATCGGGGTTTTGGCAGATTCCTTGCAGAGAGGGAGTAGTGCAGGCAGTGCAACCGAAGCTGCGGGTGCTGGTCTTAACCTTTGGTGAACCGGTCCTGATCCAAATTCTGGGGTTATCCTGTCCTGATTGTCCATGAGCTGCACCTGCTCGCCTACTGGCACTGAAGTCTTTGGGGTTCCTCCTGTCTTTTCCAACTGACCCGTGGCCAGGGTTGGTCTTCACTCTATCCTATGTAAATATAAGTCTGTGTGGGTGATTGTAGTTTAATTTGCATTCCTTTTCTCACCTTCCCGAATTTGCAAAGTTTGATTGCATATGTTCCTTTTCTTTCCCGTCCCTTGGTAAATGAGATATTCATGTATTACTGAGTATTAGCATGTTCCAATTTTCAACCCACCTTTAGTCTATGTTAACTTGTTTTTACATAGTATATGTTTCCTTTTCTCACCCTCCCTTTTAGGAGATAGGTTGAATCTATAGTATGTTCCAAATCTTACCTTCCCTATAGATATTAAGCTAAATTCTTAATAATACAATTGCATAAATTGTGTTTCTCCATTTCAAACTGCCTGTGAATTGCGAAAGTCTTTGGGTTTAGTATGTTCCCTTTCTTTACCCTCCTTTAATTAAGTTACGAAAGACTGTTTTCTAAAATTAGCATGTTCCTTGTTTTACCTTCCCTTTACTTTAAGTTTCTAAATGATTAGCATACTCTATCTTATTCATAGCTATACACTGTTTCTGATTTTAGTTGTTGATAGTCTTATAGCGTTTAACCTGTGGCTCATGACATATGATGATGATGATGATTAGATAAAGAGTTTGAACCTACCCTGACTCTGTGGTTATTATACAATTACAAATGTTATGATATTTTGAATGCCTTTCCCTTAACTCAACTCCCTGATCCATTGTGTGAAGGTATCTAGTGTCAAAGATTAGTAGGATACTGGTATAGGAATTAGAAATAGAAAATCATAATATACTGGTAGTAGAGTGTGAGTTACCCAAATAAAGGTTAAGGTATATGGTTTTGGAATTATGGGCCCAGGTGAGTATTTATACAAATTCTAGTTGGGTGACCTACGCGCTCTATCAGTATACTTTCTTGGTAGCAGAGCTATGGTTAGGGATTAGTTAAAGTTAGGTAGTCAGCTAGTTAGTAGGTTAAAATTCATATTTCATTGATCGATCAAAAGTGGTATTATTGAAATGTTTATTTGATGCTGCTATATTGAATGTATTAACCAGAGTTGTTTGTACCTGTTATATGTGTTGTCTGGAATCCCCGGGGGCAGAATAGCGGGTGGTAGATAGAAGCCACATCGCGGCGACGTCACTTACCTGTAGGAAGTTAGTGCATGGTTGGGTAGAACCGGAAGCACTATTTAGGGTTTTATGTGTAATTGTGTGAATAACTGATAGCAAGGAGTTCGCTAGCAAAACTTTTGGTGTGATAAAACCTAGTAAGGGTCACAAGGAAGAAGTAGCAGGTTCATCTAAGCTTGATTGACAGCAAAGAGGTTCGCTGGTGAAACTTTAGCCTCAGTATATATCCCGGAGTGGATGAGTCTGGAGGAGTAGCAGGTTCTCTAATGCTTGTGTGAAGGGTAGGCGGAAGGGTTCTACTCGTAGTGTATAAAAAGTAAACGGTAGGGATTTACTTGCAGTGAAATATTTCTTTCCTATCTAGTCACTCGGGTACAGTGGCGAATGTGTTTCCGTTGTTAAATAATAAAATTTGCACTTTAAAATTCAAAAGAATAGAGTTTCAAAATACCTTGTGAAGGAGGGAGTCAGTTGCGGAGCTGCGCTGACATCACTCAGTGCCGCACTGGTATTGGTCAAGACAGCGGGTGTGTAGCTGAGATAGCATTGTAAAGGAGGGGCGAGCGCAGGAGCGTGGGAACTTAACTCACGAAAAGGCTGCGTACTCATTGGTTGAGATTACTTGCAACCTCAGAGTTGATTGGTTGTCGAGAAATAAAAGACGTGCTAGTATTGGAAGCATTTAGTAATCCGAAAGAAGTATTTTTGCATGATTGAAAATTTTGTGAAATATATGTGGTATTCAAGTCATCCAGAAAATCAACCTGATCCGAGATACTTAGGGTTTGCTAGGGATCAGATGTTAAAAGGCAGACCTAACAAAATGTACGGAAGTAAGAGAAAACTGACACTTGTAGACAAAGTTAAGAATTACTTTAAAAAAGACAAGCCTATTAAGACTAGAGAAGGAGTCATTATTCCACCACCAAATACTCCTGCTTCATTCATGATGTTTGACAGGGGATACTATTCCTGTGTATGGTTAGAGAATTGGGTGGAGTACACAAAATATGAAGGGCTACTGGCATTTCCCTTAGAAGGATCCTTTAATGGAAGAATTTTGTTTAATTTAAGTACCCGAATGAATGACTTACATCCCAGACCTAGGTTAACGCAATATGAGGCATTAGAAGAATGGGAGATCGAGGCTTTTGAGCGAGACAGACCGAGAATGGACAAAGGACTGAGTAAATTTTACCGAAAGGTTCCACGAGATTCTAAAGAAAAACAAATGAAACAATGGAGACAGAATATGTTAGTGGAAGGGCTTTACCCAGCACTAACGGTAGAGGAGCCTGTGTCAGATAAAAGGACTGAGAAAACTAGACATTTAATGACTAGTGGTGATTCTGATGATGATTACATGGAGGATTTATTAATGAAAAATCCACCACCCTATAACGAAGAAATGAGAATAGTGAATCCAAACAACCTGTTCTTTAGAGCAGCTTGTACTTGAGGGGTCAAGTACAACAAACCCGACTGCCCAGTCTTTAAAGCCACCTTTAATTCCGCAAGTGATACATGAGACCTCCATCGAAAGAGGGTTACAAGAAAGAGAAAGAGAAGCTCTAAATAAACAGAGAAGTGAGTTAATTCAGAAAATTTCCCAATTAAATACAAGTCCTGAGGCTTTGACAATTTCAGTGACTATTGGTCCAGTTGTTCCTTTGTACGGAGATAAACAAGCTAGTCCAAAGACTCCCGTTATAACTGCATCAGTAATACAGCCAAGAAAAGAGCCCCTGATAGTGGACGATCAGGCCAGTGAATGTGAATCAGTGATATCCTAATGGATTTACCAATAAGGGAACCTGAAGGTGGTTCAATGGGGAGAACCACTCCATTAACCTCAAGGGAAGTACAGATAGAGACTTCCTTAGGTACGAGAAGTGCCACTGTAGTAACTCCTGAAGAGATAGACAGATGGACCAGAGAAATAGAGAGACTAAAGACACTGCCCAAACCCTTAGACATATATAAATTGAGGATTGAGATAGAAGAAATGATAGCTGAGAATGTGGGATTGGAAAGATTAAATACCCTTTGTGAGGACGAATTACTGTTTGTCTGTAAAAGCATCACTAGAAATACAAAGGTGTTTCACGAAAAATTAATGGACACTGTAGCTAGCATGGGAATCAACATTAGTAAATCTAAAGTATTGCAGAAACCCTACCGAGTAGAATTCTCTGACAAAGATTTAGAAAACATGAACGTGTCAGGGAAAAAAGTAGAGATCAGAGAGCTGATGAATTTAATGCAAAAATGGGGAGAATTAGAAAAATGGAAAGCAAGATGGGCAAAGTAAAAGGAAGGAATTCGATCAAGGCAAATGGCTTCAGAATGTTTTAAAATAAGCAGATAAAGTAGAAAAATGATCATGTTCCATGGTCCAGACAGGATATTTTGTCATTTACAAATGATTTCCCAAAACTTCGAGAAAAGCCGGTAGAATGGTACAGACAGGGTGAGAGATTTGTAAAAGTGTTGAAGTGTCTTTTAAAAGACTTAGATGGTTTATTTGACATTGTAGTCCCTGTAGATTTGTGGACAGAATGCAAAATAGCTGTTGATTGGCCTAGTGATGAATACCCAAGAGACCCGAAGACAGGAGCACCTTCTGAGGATGTAATGAAAAAATATAATCAGGTAATACTTTACCTGAAAGGAAAGGTGCCTGCAAAAGAGACAGATTGGATGAAAATAGATAGAACCACTCAGAATAAAGACGAAACAGTGCATTCATATTGTGAACGTCTATTACAGGCCTTTAAACAATATAGTGGATTAGACAACATTGACATGAAGGACATAACACATTTCATTTATCGATTTGTGTTGGGATTGAGACCAGACATTTCTCAGTGGATTAAAGACAATAAAATTTGTTGGCAAGCTAAACCCATAGATGAGGTCCTGAAATATGCAAAATATTGTGAAGATGAGCTAGAAAACAAACGGAAAGAATTGAAAGAAAAGGTTATGTGGACACAAGTAAAATTAGCAGAGCACCAAGAACAACAGCTGAATCAGATAACTACTAATCAGAATAAGACTGATGGAAGTGGGGGTAGGCCCAGGGGAAAATTCAATAGGGAAGATGCGAAAAATAAGATCCCCTGTTACGGATGCGGCAAGTTGGGGCACTGGAAAGACGAGTGTAAGGCTGTGCAGAATGGTAATGTGCAAAATAATGATTTAAATCCACAGTCGCAGCCTGAGGTGCCACAGAAGACCCAGCAACAGGTACCACAGCACCAGATTCCCCCGGCGCCTATGCCAAATTATAGGAGCAAAGCACAACAGAATGTAGAGACTCAGAATTGGGAAGGAAGGGAAAAAAGAGATGCATCAACCTCACAGTTTCTTTTGAATGACACATTCTTTTGTGAAGAACCTTACTGACAGTGCCTGAGGGGGAGGATGAGGAGTGCGTGCTTGGGGCCTCCTTGCCAGTAGACCAGTCAGGGCCATACATTGAAGGAAAGGTTGAAGGAAATGATGTCACCAAACCTACCCCTCTCGGGAGAAGCGATCCAAGTAGTGGGCGTTTCTAATAAACAAATTAGTACCCCATTCACAGAACCAATGGAAGTAAAAATAGGGAACTTCAAAGAAATGCATAGATTCGTAGTTTGTGACTCAAGTCCTGTAAATTTGCTAGGACGAGATTTGTTGTGCGAAATGAATTGCACCATCTTTTGCACTCCAAATGGTGTTGAAATTCAGACCCCAGACGAAGATGGAATTTACAAACTAATGTTGGCAAAACCAGAGACTGACATTGCCAAAATGACAATAAAAGACTTATCAGAAGAATTACAACAGACGGTAAAACCAGAAGTATGGGACTTTACAGGAAAGGATGTAGGATTAATGGCAAATGTTGACCCTATAAAAGTAACTATAAAAGAAGACGCAGTGTACCCAAATATACGACCATACAAAATGAACATGGAAATAAAAGCAGGAGTTGCAGTAGAAATAAAACTGTTGCTGGAAGCAGGCATTTGGCAAGAAGTAATGAGCAGTCCATGTAACTCCCCTATAATTGGGATAAAGAAACCCAGCGGTAAGTACAGAGTAGTACAGGACCTGAGAAAGGTTAATAAGATTATTGTGCCAAATCCTACATTGATTCTGTATCAGATACCGTGGGAAGCTGGATGGTTTACTGTCATTGACCTATGCCATGCATTTTTCTCGATCCCATTGCACCCAGATCGCAAAATTCTTATCTCATTTGAATTCAACAGTCATGTCTATGTTTGGAATCGTGTCGCTCAGGGGTACACAGAGAGCCCCTCAATCTTTAAGCAGATTTTGAAAAAGTGTCTGGAGTCGTTAGTGCTACCGGGACGGTCAGTCTTGGTTCAATACATTGACGACCTTTTGGTGGCCTCAAAATCACGAAAAGACTGTGTTGTTAATACCATTGCTTTACTGAATCATCTGGGTGAAGGAGGACATAAAGTGTCCCCAGAAAAATTGCAATTCTGTGCTACCTCAGTGAAATATCTGGGACACCAGATAGAGAGAGGTGTGTCAGGAGAATTACAACAGAGAGAATCAGAATAATTAAAAACATGGATTTGCCAAAAACACAAAAAGAGGTCAGAATGTTTCTTGGCGTTGTAGGATATTGCAGGCAATGGATTGTGGGATTCGCAGTCCTTGCAAAACATCTGATACAAATGACAAAGAAAAGAGCCAAAGACCCAGTAGAATGGGATGACGAAAGCATGACTGCTTTTGTGAATTTGAGAAACTGCCTGTGTACAGCTCCAGCATTGGGAATGCCTGACTATTCGAAAGATTTTGCACTATTTTGTGACACACAAGATAATTGTGCAGTTTCAGTTTTGACTCAGATTCATGGATTAGTGCGACGACCTGTGGCATATTTTTCGTCCACTTTAGACCCAGTGGCCGCGGCATTGCCTGGATGTCTGAAAGCTGTTGCTGCAATTTGCATGAGTCTTGAGCAGAGTGAATGCATCATTATGGAACATCCGGTAACTATATATGTTCCACATGTAGTTGTAATCTTGCTAACCAGGACTAAGACTTAGTATCTCGCACCTAGTCGACTGACTAAATACGAGAGAATTCTTGTAGGTGCAGGAAATGTAACCATCGCTAGATGCAACATTTTGAACCAAGCAACCTTACTGCCAAATTCATTCAGTGCAGAACTTAAAGAGGAAGTTGAACATGACTGCATTGGTTTAACTGAATACAGTACCAAGCCAAGGCCCGACATGAGAGAGGAGCCCTTGATTGAGTCAGACTATGAGCTGTTTGTTGACGGCTCATGCATGAGACATGAGGAAGGAGGTTTAAGCGCTGCTTACGCAGTGTGCACCTTGGGAGGCCCAGTGGAAGCATCCTTTTTACCTGGAGTCAAGTCTGCACAAATTGCCGAATTGGTTGCCCTGACTAAGGCCTGTAAATTTGGGAAAAATTAGAAAGTGACCATATTCACTGACAGCCAGTATGGTTACGGGGTGGTGCATGACTATGGCCAATTATGGATGCAAAGGGAGTTCCTGACTTCTTCAGGTACCCCCATCAGAAATGATCAATATGTAAAAGATTTGCTGGAAGCAATCCAGTTGCCAAAAGAAGTGGCTGTGGTCAAGTGTGCTGCTCACAAATCTGGCAATGACAACGTGACAGCTGGTAATCGATATGCTGACCAGTTAGCCCAGCATTGTGCAAAATACAAAATGGCTGTAAACAAGAAGGTTGAGGTGGGCGGAAACAGCTGCCAACTTATGTTATTGGATGGTGTGGATACATGGGAAGAAGTGAGAGACTTGCAGAATGCAGCAGAACCAAAAGAAAAAGAGGAGTGGAGGAAGTTAGGGTGTAAGAGAAGGGCTGAAGATGGTGTCATTATTTACCTTGATGAAACAGTAGTGTTACCCAACTGTCTGCTTGCTCTTATGGCTAGGTTGATTCATGGAGATTGACATTTGGGAAGAGATGCTATGATACGTCTGTTCAGACGAACATGGTTTAATGCGAAATTCAGGAACATAGCAGAAGCACTTTACCAGAGGTGTCTGATTTGCCAGCAAATGAACCCAGGAAAGAGAACAGTGGTATTGCCAGGAAAAATTGGAAAGGGAGAAGGTCCTTTAATCCGATTGCAGATTGATTTCATTCAGTTGCCCCCTTGTCGAGGACTAAAATATGTCCTTGTCATTGTCTACCTGTTTTCAAAATGGGTGGAAGCTTACCCCGCACATAAGAACAATAGCGTCACTGTGGCTAAGCTTCTACTTAGAGAGCTTATCCCATGATTCGGATTTCCGGTGACAATTGAATCTGACAGAGGGAATCATTTCAATAGTTAAATTATGGGTCTAATTTGTGAAGCATTCAAAATTAAGCAAAAACTACACTGTGCAAGCATCTGGAGTGGTAGAACAGTTGAATGGCACTATAAAGTCAAGATTGGGAAAAATGTATGAGTCAACTCGATTGGAGTGGTAAGATTCTCTGCCACTTATTCTGATGGTACTTAGAAGTATTCCAGACCGGAAAACAGGCTTAAGTCCCCATGAAATACTGATGGGAAGAGCAATGCGGCAGGCATGGGTGCCAGGACACAGACTGCTAAACATATCTGATGATTTAGTACTGGAATACTGCAAAGAACTGGCTGATCAAGTGCGCTCTATCTCTCGCCAGGTTGGGGAGGATGCTGTCGCCAGACCAGCAACTCCAGCTCATGACTTGTACCCAGGACATTGGGTTGTCCTTAAGAAACATACTCGAACATCTTGCCTCAAACCCCAGTGGGGTAAACCGTGACAAGTGATCCTGATCACCACCACAGCAGTAAAGTGTGCAGGAGTTCCACACTGGATCCATGTCAGTCATACAAAGAAGGTGACGGAAACTGATAAAACTGAGGCTGAAGGTTGCGCAGCTGAAGGGTCTCAAGAGATTGATCTTGAAATAGCTGATGAAGAACAACCAAGCACCAGTCAAGATGATTGGATCCCAGTAATCGACATACCTGCAGAATATGTTCGTACCAGAAGTCAACCTTATTTAGACAGACAGAGTGATAGCGAGGATGAGACAGGAATAGAGCAAGATACTCAGGTCACTGAAATTCATGTCAAAGGTGACTCTGAGGAGGACCAGATAGGGAAAGATCAGGTAATGGATACACCACCCAAAACACCTGAACCTGAAAAGGGACGGATAGAAATTAGCGCAAAAACTGAAACAGAAGAAGATCAAGAGTTTGAAGAGCTTAAGCAGGACCAGGTAGGAATAGACAATTGTGTTCAGGACGAAGAAAGTGAAACAGATAAAAGACAAATCAAACAGATTCCTGAACAAGGCCAGTTTAGTAACCAGGCAGAAGAAACTGAAATAAGACCTGGAACTAGTCAGATAGAGAGGAAAGAAGAAGAAGACACAGAGATCAATGTGCCACAACTGAGTGAGAATAAAAGAGCATTCGAAGAGGGCCAGAGCACAGTACCAGTTAAACGATTCCGAAAAGGAGACAAATGGCCTAGATAAGTCAAAAGACTGAGACTACGTTTAAAGAAAATTAATGAAGAGCCTGAACAAGTGGATGAGGTAACAAGCCAAACTGATCCACCTGTGATACAACCCAGAAGAAGAAGTCCACGACTAAAAAGACTTTATAACAAATACAAGGGCCCCGAGTGGACCTACATTGTTTTGGAAGATTTTGAAAACTTAGAGATAAGTGACAAAACTGATGAAGAATTGATTGCTGATCCAACTACAGAAGAAGTAAGACCCACCTGAGTGTTACTCAGGGCATAGAATGTGTAAAAGTTTCAAAGAGGGGTTGAGACTCCTTTAGACCAAATGGCAGATTCAACTGTTAACGGAAGACCGAAAAGAAATTGTGTAAGAACATGCTGCAAAGTATGTTTATGTAGTGTAGCACTAGTACTTATACTTTGGATAGGACTAACCATAAATATTCCTTACATGATGCGTAGAGATACTAATTTATACCCTACTAAGCCAGTGACAATGGACACAGAAGAGCTGCAAACGAAAGATACACCACAAAGAGTAGATACACAAGAGAAAGCACTTAGCCTTAGACAAACTAAAACAGACTTAGATACACCAGATGAGGAAGGACTGCACTATAATAGGATTAAAAACAGAACTCATTTAAATGTATTTGCAAACCTTTTAGTACACTATGTAGAAGCAATGGAGATAGAAGATTGTTATGTCTGCATGAAGCTGCCCACTTCGGTAGCTTAGGGTGTGACATACCATCATTTGCCACTAACATATGGAATTTCCTGTAGTATCTTAGCTATCTTATTTTACAAGAAAGGACCTTTACAGTATTATTATTCTAACTCAGATATGATATTTTCCGAACTTCCTGTATGTAGAAACCTAAACCCTGTTCACACTACTAGAGATATAGCACGCTACATGGGTGAATATTTTCTAACAGTAGGAAAAATAGATATAGGTGATGCACACAAAAATAACCTAACATGTCTATTACACGAAAAAGAAAAAATATTTCTAAACATGGTAGAGAAGAGAAGAGAAAGTTTCCAAAGAAAAGCGAATGACAAAAAGCAGAAAACCCCTAGGTGGGCTGAAAATATAGGGAGCACCTCAAATGGTGGAGCTAACGCTGCTATGTTGCTGGATTTCGAAAAGAAAGGGAAACTTTGTCTTCACAGGGAAATGACTAGTTATTATAACAACATTTTCATTGGTTCCAGTACATGTGAGCACAATTATAAGGTAATTGGGGGTTGGGGTTTCTAAGATGGGACAGAACCTTTGTTTCCCGGAATGTATTACAAATGTGGGAACAAGGCTTATTTCAAATTAACAGATCACTGGTATGGAAGCTGTTATTTTGGTATTGTCTTCCCAAAGATATACCATGTGGATAAAATTACTGGAAGCAATGAAGAAACTAACGGATTAGTACGTAGCACAAGAGAAAGTGTTGGAGAAATAGTAGGTGATATATTTAGTGCATTGATACCTACAGTGGGAGTGGCTCTGAATACACACAGAATCTGCAAATTGTCAAAAGTAGTAGATCGGTTGTCAACTACTGACACTGCTGGAGGTTTCTTGATGGTCAATACCGAATTGGTTGCGATCAGATCTATGGTTTTACAAAATCGACTTGCTCTTGACACCCTATAGGCAAAAGAGTGCGGAGTCTGTAGAATGTTGAAAGCGCAACATTGTTGCACTTACATTCCAGACAAAAGTGTTGAAATTAAGAAGTATGTGAAAAACATCAAAATTTGGAAAGAGAGCTCAAACCACTGGAGGTTGATAGTGCATGGAAGAGACTGACCAATGGTTTCTCCTCTGTAGGTAGCTGGTTTTCTAATCTAGGTAAAAGTCTTGTGAGTAAAATACTGATGCCAATAGCGGGAATAGGTTTAATAGTTCTAGGGATAATGATTTACTGCAAATATCCAAAACACAAGAAGAAATATTCTGTGAATCAGCGAGGGTAAAAAGAAATTTTGAAGAACTAGAATTAGAAGAAATGAATAGCCAGATTTATAAAAAGATGAAAAATTCTCATTCGATCAGAAATAATGAGAAAAAGCAGAATAGAAAGTTTAAAGAGATTGAAATGGGTGAAATGTGAAAAAGTTGACATCTGTTTCTTTAATTTGTGATGATATAAAATATCATCAAAGAGGGGATTGATGGAGCAAGGATTCGCATATGAAGCGACTTGCTCGTACTCATGAACCTCGAATAACATATAACGGAATAATCAACATGTTTGTCTTACTAAATTACCCTTTCTTCATCTATACTGGGAAGCCGAGTGAAGCTTGCTTATGTGTTTTATAATCCTAATACGCTTGCATTTAAAATGGCTGCTGCTACGCGGGAATTTCTACTGCGCATGCTTCTGTCATACCCACGTGACATGACGTACTCGCAGCTTTGGAGGGAACCCTTTCGCATCTGCGCACTAGTGTTAAAATGGCTGTTCTGTGTTCTCACATGAGAGAAGCTTGCATTGCTGCTTTCGCTAAGCTGTCCGTTTTGCTTAATCCTAATGCTTTAGTTTGTATTGAGGTAATGGGTATAGTGTAGAGATTCATGGTATACAGTGTAATCATTTATTAATGTGTTCTAAATTGTTTCCTTTTACTTTTCATGTATCGTACTCTTTGGGCCTGGGAGGTGCTTACTACTCCATTTTGGAAGTCCCTTCTGCGCATGTCACCCCGGGAATGAAAAATGAACTCAGCAGCATTGGAACCCAGTCAGATGGCAGCAGCAGCCAAGATGCGCCTGGGAACCCGACCTGCGACCCAGCTAGAAGAAGCTAAACTGTACTGAAATTTGTTACAATTGTATTTAATGTTATATTCACCATTGTTAACCAAAAGGCATATGTCATGAGAACCTGGAATTTAAGGGGCGGAAACGGAATTTGAATAAGGAGTCTGAAAAAGTCTAAAATTTAGGTGGTGTGATGACCTGTCCTCCCCCTTTGTCCAATCAAAATTGGGGATCCTTACACTTGCAACATTTGGGGGGTGGTACATTGACCTGAAAAACAGTATATTTAGCGTAGGTTTAGCTAGAGAAATTGTCTGACTTGTCTGATTAGCTGACCTGTCACTGACCCAACGCACTCAATAGGTGACTGAAAGCTGCAGAGCACTCTGTTGGGAGGTTCAAGAACCCAATCGGGGTTTTTGAGAAGTGAAAGTGCTGGCGAAGCATTTTGCTGATAAAAGTTATAACCCAATTGGGGTTTTGGCAGATTCCTTGCAGAGAGGGAGTAGCGAAGGTGTTGCAACCGAAGCTGCGGGTGCTGGTCTTAACCTTTGATGAACCGGTCCTGATCCAAATTCTGGGGTTATCCTGTCCTGATTGTCCATGAGCTGCACCTGCTCGCCTACTGGCACTGAAGTCTTTGGGGTTCCTCCTGTCTTTTCCAACTGACCCGTGGCCAGGGTTGTCTTCACTCTATCCTAGGTAAATATAAGTCTGTGTGGTTGATTGTAGTTTAATTTGCATTCCTTTTCTCACCTTCCCGAATTTACAAAGCTTGATTGCATATGTTCCTTTTCTTTCCCGTCCCTTGGTAAATGAGATATTCATGTATTACTGACTATTATCATGTTCCAATTTTCAACCCACCTTTAGTCTATGTTAACTCGTTTTTACATAGTATATGTTCCCTTTTCTCACCCTCCCTTTTAGGAGATAGGTTGAATCTATAGTATGTTCCAAATCTTACCTTCCCTATAGATATTAAGCTAAATTCAGAATAATCAAATTGCATAAGTTGTGTTTCTCCATTTCAAACTGCCTGTGAATTGCGAAAGTCTTTGAGTTTAGTATGTTCCCTTTCTTTACCCTCCTTTAATTGAGTTACGAAAGACTGTTTTCTGAAATTAGCATGTTCCTTGTTTTACCTTCCCTTTACTTTAAGTTTCTAAATGATTAGCATACTCTATCTTATTCATAGCTATACGCTGTTTCTGATTTTAGTTGTTGATAGTCTTATAGCGTTTAACCTGTGGCTCATGACATATGATGATGATGATGATTAGATAAAGAGTTTGAACCTACCCTGACTCTGTGGTTATTATACAATTATAAATGTTATGATATTTTGAATGCCTTTCCCTTAACTCAACTCCCTGATCCATTGTGTCAAGGTATCTAGTGTCAAAGATTAGTAGGATACTGGTATAGGAATCAGAAATAGAAAATCATAATATACTGGTAGTAGAGCGTGAGTTACCCAAATAAAGGTTAAGGTATATGGTTTTGGAATTATGGGCCCAGGTGAGTATTTATACAAATTCTAGTTGGGTGACCTACGCGCTCTATCAGTATACTTTCTTGGTAGCAGAGCTATGGTTAGGGATTAGTTAAAGTTAGGTAGTCAGCTAGTTAGTAGGTTAAAATTCATATTTCATTGATCGATCAAAAGTGGTATTATTGAAATGTTTATTTGATGCTGCTATATTGAATGTATTAAGCAGAGTTGTTCGTACCTGTTATATGTGTTGTCTGGAATCCCAGGGGGCAGAATAGCGGGTGGTAGATAGAAGCCACATCGCAGCGACGTCACTTACCTGTAGGAAGTTAGTGCATGGTTGGGTAGAACCGGAAGCACTATTTAGGGTTTTATGTGTAATTGTGTGAATAACTGATAGCAAGGAGTTCGCTAGCAAAACTTTTGTTGTGATAAAACCTAGTAAGGGTCACACGGAAGAAGTAGCAGGTTCATCTAAGCTTGATTGACAGCAAAGAGGTTCGCTGGTGAAACTTTAGCCTCAGTATATATCCCGGAGTGGATGAGTCTGGAGGAGTAGCAGGTTCTCTAATGCTTGTGTGAAGGGTAGGCGGAAGGGTTCTACCCGTAGTGTATGAAAAGTAAACGGTAGGGATTTAATTGCAGTGAAATATTTCTTTCCTATCTAGTCACTCGGGTACAGTGGCGAATGTGTTTCCGTTGTTAAATAATAAAATTTGCACTTTAAAATTCAAAAGAACAGAGTTTCAAAATACCTTGTGAAGGAGGGAGTCAGTTGCGGAGCTGCGCTGACGTCACTCAGTGCCGCGCTGGTATTGGTCAAGACAGCGGGCGTGTAGCTGAGATAGCATTGTAAAGGAGCGGTGAGCGCAGGAGCGTGGGAACTTAACTCACGAAAAGGCTGCGTACTCATTGGTTGAGATTACTTGCAACCACAGTGTTGATTGGTTGTCGAGAAATAAAAGACGTGCTAGTATTGGAAGCATTTAGTAATCAGAAAGAAGTATTTTTGCACGATTTGAAATTTTGTGAAATATATGTGGTATTCAAGTCATCCAGAAAATCAACCTGATCCGAGATACTTAGGGTTTGCTAGGGATCAGATGTTAAAAGGCAGACCTAACAAAATGTACGGAAGTAAGAGAAAACTGACACTTGTAGACAAAGTTAAGAATTACTTTAAAAAAGACAAGCCTATTAAGACTAGAGAAGGAATCATTATTCCACCACCAAATACTCCTGCTTCATTCATGATGTTTGACAGGGGATACTATTCCTGTGTATGGTTAGAGAATTGGGTACTGGAGTGAATGCATGACATTGTTCTACATTCTGTCCATCAACTGTGTTTTTTGCAATTTTCACCCCGAGTGTGCTGGGTATACTCAGACGTGAGTCCCAGGCTCTCCACACCACTGGAGTCAAGCTAGCCAGGCTGATGAAGGCTGATAGCCAGAAACCGGTCCTTGGATGCTTGATTCCGGTCTGGGAAAGACATGGCTTGGTAGTTCGGACTGGACTTTTCCCATGAGGCACAGGGTCAGAGCTGATTTGCATATATCCAGTGTCTAACCCAGGGTGGTGTGGAGTGCAAAAAAACGATGGATTTAGGCCCAGATCCTTGTACTGGGGTGAATGTATGACATTGTTCTACATTCTGTCCATCAACTGTGTTTTTTGCAATTTTCACCCCGAGTGTGCTGGGTATACTCAGACGTGAGTCCCAGGCTCTCCACACCACTGGAGTCAAGCTATCCAGGCTGATGAAGGCTGATAGCCAGAAACCGGTCCTTGGATGCTTGATTCCGGTCTGGGAAAGACATGGCTTGGTAGTTCGGACTGGACTGTTCCCATGAGGCACAGGGTCAGAGCTGATTTGCATATAGCCAGTGTCTAACCCAGGGTGGTGTGGAGTGCAAAAAAACGATGGATTTAGGCCCAGATCCTTGTACTGGGGTGAATGTATGACATTGTTCTACATTCTGTCCATCAGCTGTGTTTTTTGCAATTTTCACCCCGAGTGTGCTGGGTATACTCAGACGTGAGTCCCAGGCTCTCCACACCACTGGAGTCAAGCTATCCAGGCTGATGAAGGCTGATAGCCAGAAACCGGTCCTTGGATGCTTGATTCGGGTCTGGGAAAGACATGGCTTGGTAGTTCGGACTGGACTGTTCCCATGAGGCACAGGGTCAGAGCTGATTTGCATATAGCCAGTGTCTAACCCAGGGTGGTGTGGAGTGCAACAAAACGATGGATTTATGCCCAGATCCTTGTACTGGGGTGAATGTATGACAGTGTTCTACATTCTGTCCATCAACTGTGTTTTTTGCAATTTTCACCCCGAGTGTGCTGGGTATACTCAGACGTGAGTCCCAGGCTCTCCACACCACTGGAGTCAAGCTATCCAGGCTGATGAAAGCTGATAGCCAGAAACCGGTCCTTGGATGCTTGATTCCGGTCTGGGAAAGACATGGCTTGGTAGTTCGGACTGGACTGTTCCCATGAGGCACAGGGTCAGAGCTGATTTGCATATAGCCAGTGTCTAACCCAGGGTGGTGTGGAGTGCAAAAAAACAATGGATTTAGGCCCAGATCCTTGTACTGGGGTGAATGTATGACATTTTTCTCCATTCTGTCCATCAACTGTGTTTTTTGCAATTTTCACCCCGAGTGTGCTGGGTATACTCAGACGTGAGTCCCAGGCTCTCCACACCACTGGAGTCAAGCTATCCAGGCTGATGAAGGCTGATAGCCAGAAACCGGTCCTTGGATGCTTGATTCCGGTCTGGGAAAGACATGGCTTGGTAGTTCGGACTGGACTGTTCCCATGAGGCACAGGGTCAGAGCTGATTTGCATATAGCCAGTGTCTAAGCCAGGGTGGTGTGGAGTGCTAAAAAACGACTGATTTAGGCCCAGATCCTTGTACTGAGGTGAATGTATGACATTGTTCTACATTCTGTCCATCAACTGTGTTTTTTACTCATTGAAGGGAGACACTTATTGCAATGTTCAACTTTAGGTGACAGTCACACCAGGGCAGAAGGGATGCACTTTCAATATGCTAGTCAGCGAAGGCAGAATCATGTCTTCAGTTATCTGAGGCAACTTACAAGCATTGTTAAAGCCAATGGTAATGACTTGTAGTACGTGCACAGGTTTTGGTAGCATATATCCAGAGGTAATGCCTGAAGCCACAAGTTACCAGTCTACCTTTGACACCAGTTACTATCCCACGGGTGGGAAAGTATAACCTTACACTCACTCAGGAAATTTTTACACAGAAAGAGGCAGTGCGAAATACTGAGACAGCAGTGGGCAATTGGCTACGAGGGGCTTCGGGGGGAACAGCGGTGGGCACCATATAGAATCAGGTTTCATTACACTGGGTTCCTCTGTAGCCAAGGGCAGGTATCAGATCACTTCATTTGAGACACATTCACCCACGCTTTCACCTGGGAAGCTGGCGGGCTGTGGTAGTTATCAGCTAACAAGTGTGCTGTGGTGCAGAAAGTTTGGTAAAAACTGCGTTAGATCCAAACGGCTACAAGGTATTATGGACCTTTTGGAGTCCCGATATTCCTGAAGAGGGCATGTTCCACGTAACATTCCCCCTGATTCCCACAGACCTGTTTGCTCCTGGTTATCCTTCTAAGGGCAGAACCCGAGTCGGGAAGGGGCATTTTCTGCCACTCTTGTCCCAAAGTCATGATAGTCAATGCGGGGGAAGAGGTACCTAAAGGACATGATTACTCCTTGGCCTGTCCCAAACTTTGGGGGTCAGCGGGGTTGGAGTAATATGTCCACAGTCCTTAGGAATCACCTAGCATTCCTTCAATCCATATAAGGGCAGTTAGTGATACATCAGTGAGTGGTTACCTAGACCAGTTATCAGCGTCAGCATGCCCCGGGGACCCACGCGCTCCACAGAAATACAAAGCTGTAACCAGTAGGGTACCAAGTGGCATAAACCAGTAGATAGGTTGAATACAATTTTTCTGGCCTTACAGCGGTGTGGAGCCGATCTCATTTAAGGTATGCCCAGGTGACAATTGTGTGCGTTTTAGGTTCTCGTGACCGATACGGTTTGGGGTAGCACACCAAGCTGATTGATCAAGGCCATCCTATGCTGCCGTCCCAGGAAACGGAGGAACAAGGTGCCAAGCACGAATGACTATATAATAGAGCACTTGGCACGTCCAGCGTTCAACAATTTAAATTCAGCAGGGCAGGTTATTTTCCCCCCGGAGGCTGCTCAGTTTGGGCAGTGTGAAGCTCCCTCCCCCTATTCGTAAACATGCTAGGGGGGTAAGTAGGACTTAGTCAATCCATAAGGTTAGGCTCCATAGGACCGGCAGTGGGCTGCGTATAAACCAGACTGCCTCTGAGCAGCCATGCCTTTGGGAGTTTTCCACAGAGGGAGGTGAGCTGGCAATCCCCATTAGGACCAAGGGATGCCGGGCAAGGGCATGAGGGTCTCCCTTGCTCACTGTCACTTACTCCTAGTCAGCACACCCGGGTGCGTCCTTATTCAGAAAGCAAAAGGACCGTGCTAAGGCAAAAGTATAATCCTCCCTGCCCTTTAGCCCAAGGTAGGCAGGCGGGTGTGGGAGCGGTCAGCTAACAAGGGGGCTGCTGTACCTCAGATGTGGGGCACAAGGTGCAGGACACACGGTGCTAGTTGGACGGCAGTTAGGTGAGATCAGCATATTCCGGGGGCTTTGTGAGCCATAGTGTCTGATTCTGCCCCGCCCAGAGCTGGCTCAGGGCAGAGTAATGTGGAGCAGTGGAACTTTCTCATATGAGGATCAGTTCTTGGCACAAGTTCACAGGTCAGAAGGGCTTTTGGTTTCATTAGACAGTAGTGTCTAACGCCAAGGGCTATTGGGATATAGATGGGTCCATTTATCCCCAGTAGGGAGGGATCCCTTCCCTGGGATTGGCAGGGGTCTGTAAATGGGAAGTTGCAGGGAGAAAGGAGCTGTTTTGGTAGAGGGGTCTGTCGGCGACGGTGGCCGCCGCCAGAGCTGTGCCGGAGGTACAGGGCGATCTGGAAGCAAATGGGTACAGAAGAGTACCTCTGCACGGCACATAGGGGTGCCAGAGCCCAGGAGCCTCATGTGAGGTTCCTGGAAACCATGTTGGTGCCCCATTTGTCCATCGGGCGGTTGTAGGCCTGAACAACCGGGGGCTTGCCTTGCTACGCTTTGCCCTGAAAGGGGCGTGAGTAAGAAGTGTCACGCAATCTGGGAAGAGGATCACCAGAAGGGGCAGCACAGACGGGGTTCACCCCAGTGCTGCTTGGTCATCAGGCGGGCAGGTGGCGAGAATGCTGCCTGCCCTTGGATCGCCCGTAAGATAACCCACAATATTACATAACGTTGTATGTAATAAACCTGCAGCAGTTTTTTCCCATAACAAAATTTGTGTGGTGTGTATTTATTTGCATGAATGCTATGTGCTGGGGGGTGAGGAGTGTCGCCATGATGGTACTATGCGGCTTCCCGAGGCCACCGCAGGTGCAACTCAAGAGGGCGGCCCTCTAGTGCTATCGGGCATTCCACACCCCCTTTCCTCCTTTAGAGACAAGGACTCTCATTGAGTCCCCTCCTGGGCGCGGCCAGTGCCGCTTCATGTCTGGTGCGCTAGGCGGGATGAGGGGTATATATGTCCCCCTCACCACGCTGACGACTTCTTTGTCGTCGCACCGGACACGTGCGGCCTCTGCCTCGCAGGACACGCCGTCTCCCACCCTACCGCTTACCCGGCGTGGTCGGTAGTAGGAAGCATGGTGAGAATGTTGTAATCTTGTACTTTTTTCATTGCAGGCAGAGTTACAGGGCGGTCTGGAAGCAAATGGGTACAGAAGAGTACCTCCGCACTGCACATAGGGGTGCCAGTGCCCAGGGGCCTCATGTGAGGTTCCTGCAAACCGTGTCGGTGCCCCATTTGTCCTTTGGGCGGTTGTAGGCCTGAACAACCGGGGGCTTGCCTTGCTACGCTCCGCCCTGAAAGAATGCCTCGCGGGACACGCCGTCTCCCACCCTACCGCTTACCCGGCGTGGTCGGTACTAGGAAGCATGGTGAGAATGTTGTAATCTTGTACTTTTTTCGTTGCAGGCAGAGTTACAGGGCGATCTGGAAGCAAATGGGTACAGAAGAGTACCTCCGCACTGCACATAGGGGTGCCAGTGCCCAGGAGCCTCATGTGAGGTTCCTGCAAACCGTGTCGGTGCCCCGTTTGTCCTTCGGGCGGTTGTAGGCCTGAACAACCGGGGGCTTGGCTTGCTACGCTCCGCCCTGAAAGAGGCATGAGTAAGAAGTGTCACATGATCTGGGAAGAGGATCACCAGAAGGGGCAGCACAGACGGGGTTTGCCCCAGTGCTGCTTGGTCATCAGGCGGGCAGGTGGCGAGAATGCTGCCTGCCTTTGGATCGCCCGTAAGATAACCCACCATATTACATAACGTTGTATGTAATAAACCTGCAGCAGTTTTTTCCCATAACAAATTGTGTGTGGTGTGTATTTATTCGCGTGCATGCTTTGTGCGGGAGGGTGGGGAGTGTCGCCATGATGGTACTATGACAGACCAGAGTACTCAGGAGATGGATTAAAAAAGCAGTGCAGCAAGTGCCACTGTGCTGCACTGATGAAACCCACACACTGCATTCTGGTCTCTGTAAGTTTAATTTGACAGACTATCAATGCATGGCTAACAGCCTGCATCTACAGTCTGCTCAGCAACGGAATGCAATGAATCATTCAGTCCCGACCGCGGCCTCGGAGGCTGTACCATCATTTCACGTATCTTGACGGTCACGCACAATCATCCTATCCGTAGTCTGTCAGTGTTATAGGGTGTGTAGTATCCTACTACAAATGATACACAGACGCAGTGGTATCTATTCAACCCCTTTATTGATGCGTCTACTCAGTTCCCCGTCCCTACTCTAACTAACCCCTTCCTGTCCTGTCCCCACCTCTTCCCCTCTGCCCACCTGACTCCGCCCACCCCAGCTACTGGACTGCTGACTTCTTCACATCTCCCCCTTTCTTAACAAAATAACAAATGAAAAAATAGAGATTAGTCCATCTCTGTAATCAGTCTCTTGGGAGGCTGCACTTGACGTCGGGGTCTTGCCGGTGTGGACACAGCGCATTCAGCTGGTGGTTCTGTTGCCGATGAATGTCCAGTGTCAGGTGCGACAGACTCAGGATTGTCTCGACCCTCAGGCGTGAGGGTTCTAGTTGTGCTTTCATCATCGTCAGGAGGGCACTTCTTGAAGTGAGAGGCATTGCGGGTGACTCGCCGATTCTCCGACTCCGCGGTCACCATGGTCCCCTTTTGTTGTACAATTGTGAGAGGCTCGTCCCTGAAGCGACAGTCAGTCTTTTGGCGCTGTTCTTGTTTGACAAGGACTCTGTCGCCTTCCTTCAGTGAGGGGGACCGGGCTCTTCGCTTGTGGTCAGCATACTCCTTCATTTTTTCCTTGCGGCGTTGATCTGTGGCGGCCATATCTTTGTGCTGCTGGTCCGAGAGGGGTTTCCTCAGAGCTCCGTCCCATGTTGGGATCCGATTTCTCATTGTCCTCCCGAGCATGAGAGTGGCAGGGCACTGGCCCGTTGTCGAGTGTGGAGTGGTTCTATAAGCGCACAGGACTTCGTTCAGCGCTGATCTCAGATCTTTCCTCTCGGCAGTGGCTTGCTGGAATGTTCTCTTGATGGTGGACATGAACCTCTCCACAGTGTCGTTGGCCTGGGGCCAGAGGGGCGTGACTTTGCGGTGGTGAAAGTCCATGTGCTTCGCAAAGTCGCTGAATTCGTGACTGTTGAACGGGGGCCCGTTGTCTGTCTTGATGACCTTGGGGACGCCCCATGTCGCGAAGACTTCTTCAAGTACCTTGAGGGTACAGGTTGCACTGGTGGACGATAGGAACTGGGCTACCGGGAATCTGGAATACTCATCCATAATGACAACTATATACTTCCCTGATTGCAGGGGTCCATAAAAGTCCATGGCGACCTCCTGCCACACCCCATCGGGCAGTGGGGTCATCTGTAGAGGCGCAGGTGGGTTACTGTGACTGGTCATTTGACAGGGAAGACAGTCTTTCAGGGTGTCTTCAACCATCTGGTTAAGGGCTGGAAACAGACACGTTCTCTCAGTGCTCTTTTGGTGGATACGACCCCTCGATGGCCCTCGTGAGCGAGGTCGATTACTCCTCGTCTCAGTGTCGCTGGGATGACTAGTCTGTGATCTCTCAGAAGGAGGCCATCGTCGGTTACAGAGAGTTCGTCAGAGACGTGTCGGAAGGCCTGGAGTTCCTTCTTGATGGCAGGGTCTTCCTCTTCCTCCTGCGGGTGGTATCTCCACCTATTGGATTGGATGCGCTTCAGTACTGTCTGCAAGATGTTGTCTTGATTGGTCGCCTCCTGGATGGTGTGCATGGGGATAGCCGGTGGACGAGCATGCCCAGTCACGAAGTGAATGTATTCTTCCGCGATGGAAGGCGCAGTCTCTGAGGATTCTCGGGGGTGGCGGGACATGTAGTCTGCTGGATTCTCTGCCTTTCCCGGTTTGTGGACGATTGTGAAGGTGTATTCTTGTAGCCGTAGGCCCCACCTTTCGATCCTGGGGGGCATCTTGCATTTGGAATTTTCATAGATCGTGACAAGTGCCTGGTGGTCGGTTATGAGTGTGAAATGTTTCCTGTAGATGAAGATGTGGAAATGCTCACACGCCCACACAACGGCCAGGCTCTCCTTCTCAGGTTGGGAATATTTCTTTTCGGGGTCAGTTAAGCTCCGACTGGCGTAGGCGATTATTCGCCTCTGGTCTGATTCATGGTCGTACTGAGCCAGGATGGCCCCTAGGCCCACGGGGCTTGCGTCCACAGTGATTTCTGTGTTCCTCCTGGGGTTGAAATAAGAAAGGCACTCGGCCGATTCCACGGCGTGTTTGATGTCTCTGAAAGCCCGTTCACATTCCGGGGTCCAATCAAAAGGCTGGCCAGCTTTCGTGAGGAGCCGCAGCGGGTGACTTACGGTGGCATAGTCACGAATGTACCGGGCACAGTAACTCGCCATCCCTAGAAAAGAGCGCAGATCATTGACGTCGGCTGGACTCTTGGTGTTATTGAGCATGGCGATCTTGTCAGGATCCGGTTTCATGCCATGGGACGAGAAAATGTGACCGAAGAATTTCAATGTTGTTTTTTGAAATTCACATTTACCCTTGTTGAGAGTCAAATTGGCGTCCATCAGGGCGTGGCAGACACGGTCAAGTGCGATGTCGTGCTCTCGCATATCTGATCCGTAAACTAAGATGTCATCACTGTAGTTGAGGGCGTTAGGTATGTGTTGGATGACCAGACGTATCGCCTCTTGGAAAACTCAGCCACCGATGAGACGCCAAAACTGAGCCGCTTGTAGCGGAATAAACCAAGGTGCGTGGCAAAAGTTGTGATGGAGCGAGAACTGTCGTCCAGTTCGAGCTGATGGTAGCCCTTGTTCAGGTCCAGTTTAGAAAACACTGTCGCCCCATTGAGCGCTGTGATCATGTCGCTCAAATGTGGGCCGGGGTGTCTCTCCCTTTCGATGGCCGTGTTCGGCAGGCGCATGTCCACACAGAGACGGACTTTGTTGTGGGACCCTTTCTTGGGGACAATGACCACTGGGGACACCCAGGGAGTGGGGCCCTCGGTGCGCTCGATGATGTCGGCGTCCAAGAGTTCTTGCAGTTCGTCTTCAACCGCAGATTGCAAGTGGAAGGACACCCGCCGTGGATGCTGGGCCACTGGCTTGACTCGTTCATTTATGTGCAGATGGATTTGCCGGCCTCTCAATTTACCCAGGTGTTAAAAGTTAGGCTGCAAACGTCAACATTATCGGCGCCATCTTGCTCTTTCTCGAGCCCATTCGTGCGCGTAAGCGGCAGCCATTTTAAGCACCATGGCCTCCCTGCCCTCGCTGATAACCAGCGCGTCTCTCTCTCTCTCCTAACCTCGCAGGCATCCCTCGCACGCTGACTACCCCCTCCCGCTCCCATATGCCTCAGGTCATAAACCCCCCCTTCAGCGCAGCTCTACCTCGGAATCCCATCCTGTTCCCAGCGCGACACCTCCCTTCATCCCTTTCATGGTCCCAAGTCCTTTGATACAAATCCCTTTTCCTGTGTGTGCCCGTTTGTCTCCCTTGTTCCCAGGCCGCCACCTGGCCCTGCGGATACTGCTTATCACACCCCCGTACAGTAGGAAGCTTCCCCCTATCAAAGGACCCTCGGGTCGATCGAACACCCTTCACCCCATGAGATCCGATCAACTCCACACATTCCGTGAATCGGCGGAATGTCCAGCTGTGCGATGATCATCACCTGTTGTGACCAGGGTGGGGATTTCAACTGTAAAAGCGTGGGAACGGGCTTGAAGCGGGGATTCCTAGGATGCCTTTCCGAACATCAAAGTATTGACAGATATGTGTTTCATGTAATAAAGCAATAAACCTGTGTATAAGAGGCCAGGCCTCAGAGATGGGGTTAGAGCACCTCGTGACGATACTTGCTGTCCGAATTGATGTGTTCTCCTCCGAAGAGAATAAACCCTCGTTTCCTGCCTTTCAGTCTCCAGCGCCTGCTTCTTCATTAGTTAATATTTTGTGGGTAATAGAGGCGACACTGCCGGGCAACACAAAAGGGTCTTTGGTCACTGGTTGTCTACGTACCCTTTTAAAATTGGCGTCCCAAGCGTGGGGCCCATCAGCGACTCGTGGATCCAGTGGGAGAGGTCCTGACGACAGAGTGAACGACTGCAACGATCGGGAGGTACCCTGTCCGATAGACCCTCGTCTGACAGCCGATCATCCGAACTTCACTGGTTCCGAACAGACCTCTCTCGAGTGATCTTTGGTCCTGACTGGGAACCATCAGGAGTGCCGCGAGGATTACGAAGAAAAGAGGACGATCGGGCGCTGGATTCGGAAGACAAGAAACTGTCCATGCGGTACGGGTAAGGTTGTGTAGACACGACGAATTAAGAAATTGTTTGATTGATTGAAAAAATACTAGTATTACTCTTTGTTAATTTATTTGGAGATTCGCTGTCTGCGAACGGAGAAACAACAGGCTCTCCCTTTACAAACAGTGAAGGATAGGTAACGCATCCGTCGTGCCTATCTTTCTCCCCCACTGACCAATTGCCCCTCCCCATTGATTAACTGTTACGGATCGTTTTTCTGGAGATTCTCTGTCTGCAAACAGGAAAGAATAGGTTCCCTCTTTGCAGATAGTGAAAGGGCAGGTAACGCAGACCTTTGCGGGCCTACTTATTCTCCCCATTGACCATTTTATTGACCAAATATTAACTGCCCGATATTGATTCATGAGGTATTCACTGCCTGCAAACAACGTAGAATAGAAATATTCTGTCTAGTCTTTGCACGCGGTGATAAGATAGGTAGTGCTGACTATTATCCCCATTGTGATCCGTCATGCCTGTCTTCTCCCCACTGATTGGTAGCCTGTTTAGCCCGGACCGCTTATTAGAGATGAACCATCCGGCTCCACTGGAAGGCACCCCTAATAAGGACATGTTCATGAAGCATGGATTGATCGCTATAGCCTATAGCAAGCTGTGGCATAAATATACGAAAAAGGATCGAGAAAGTCAGTGGCCACTGATAGGATCCTTCGATGATGACTGTGAGACTGTGGGCTGGGCGGACCGGAATAACAGGTGGGGAGGCCGGATGTAGTGAGCTATGGTCAAGGATTTATTGGTTGATAGTACACACAAAGTCCGGAATAAAGAGTTTGTAGGGAAGAAAAATCCGCAGGGAAGCTCCCAGCCGGGAGGGTCTGGATGTTGGGTAGGTATCCGGGCTGTGGTCCGCTGCGGGGCTGTTGTCGTCAGGGTACGGCCGGTCGATGGGTCTCCTCGGAGATAAGTAAGAGAGAGTACAGGGGTTAGTCCCGTCCAGTAAGGACTACTGAGTACTGCCACCGTCACCGGGAAGTGAAGGGCCAGGTAATGAACGTGGGGAAGGTGGGAGGGGTAGGTAGGGATAAGAGCAATCAGCAAGCAGGAGGGGGTTGTGATGGGAGGTGTCCAGGATAAGTGTGATGATTATACTTACAGTGCTCGTGAGACTTCTCTTAAGTACTAAGGCTGGTGCAGGGTGCTCGTGAGAGCTCTATATACAAGACTTTACAATTAGTTATAATAATTACACTGGGGAAACACGGAGAAGGATAGAGTGTACTCACGTGCCCCGCCGTAACTCTCATCCGAGTTACGGCCGCTCTCCCGCCACCTCCAGAGGTCGCCACCAATCCTCCGTCCACAGGTCTTCTTCCTCGTTCTCTTCTCCGATCTCCGCCTCCTCTCCGATCTCCTCCTTCCTTCAGCTCTCCGTCAGGGGTTCCGCGCCGTTCGCTGTCTCCTGCCACGAGTCCGCTGGGCTGAACACCGTTTCGTCGTTCCTGCCGTCTTTTCTAGGATCCCGGCGGACTGCAGTGGACGTACTTCCGGTTCCGGGTAGTTCGGGTTCCGGGTCGCCTGCAGGAGTTCCGCTTCCGGTATCCTGTTGTTCTGTTTCCGGGTCTCCGTGGGTTAGCGGATCCTGTGGGCGAAGAGAGGAAGCCCGATGACCAAGGGACGATGTTCTTCCCGGTGTGGGGTTGTGGCTCCCCCGCCTACACTGCCCTTCCGACGAGGTAGGGATCACGGGTCTTTCACATCCCCTTTCCCTAGCTGTCCTACTAGTAGGGTTGGAGGCAGGTGGAAAACGTGAGAGGTAATCTGCATTGCCCTGGTCTAGTCACTTTCGGTGTAGAGTCCTGAAACGAAAGGGCTGCAGAGCAAGGAACCACCTAAGTACCCGGTCGTTGTGGCCCCGGTTACGGGCCATCCATTCCAGCGGGGCATGATCCGTGTACAAGAGGAACTCCCGGCCCTCCAGATAATACCGGAGACTGTCCACAGCCCATTTAATCGCCAGAGCCTCTTTTTCTACGACCGCATAGTTTTGCTCCCGTGGGAAGAGCTTTCGGCTGAGGTACAGTATTGGTTTTTCGACCCCTCTTTCATCCTGCTGGGACAGGACGGCCCCCAAACCCTGATCGGAGGCGTCTGTCTGCAGGATAAAAGGTCGGGAATAGTCAGGACTGACTAACACGGGTTCTGACAACAGGGACTGCTTAAGGAGTTCGAAGGCTTTCAGCAGCTGGGGAGAGGGTTGCTGTAACTTCTCTTCGGTTCTGGAGGTTTTTCTCAACAGGTCGGTCAAGGGGGCGGCCATTTGGGAAAAGTTGGGAATAAACCTCCTGTAATACCCCAGCAACCCGAGGAAGGCTCGAAGTTCTCTCTTGGTGTGAGGGAAGGGTATGGAGTGAATAGCCTGAATCTTATTGTTTTGAGGGCGAATGACCCCTTCCCCCAACAGATACCCCAGATACTTCACACTTTGGGCCGCCAAGGTGGTTTTGGCGGGGTTGATGGTAAAGCCGTGTTTACCAAGGGATTGTACTACGGTCTGCAAATGTTGTAGGTGTTGTTCCCAGCTGTCACTATGAATGACTATGTCATCTAGGTATGCCCCGGCATAGCTGGTATGGGGTCGTAAGACCAGGTTCATGGCCCTTTGGAATGTGGCCGGGGCCCCATGAAGCCCGAAGGGCATTACTCTGAACTGGAACAAACCCTCAGGGGTTGAAAACGCCGTTTTCGGTCTGACCTCAGCTTTTAAAGGGATCTGCCAGTACCCTTTGCACAAGTCCAGGGTACTGATATATTTAGCTTTGCCTATACGCTCTACCATCTCGTCTACTCGAGGAAGGGGATAGGAATCAAAGGTCGGAGATCTTATTCACCTCCCTGAAGTCTATACAAAAACGAGTAGAACCATCGGGTTTGGGTACTAGGACGATTGGGGAATTCCAACTGCTGCTGGACGGTTCGATAATACCCATCCTCAACATCTGGGTCGTCTCTTCTTTTATGACCGCCCTTCGCGCTTCAGGGATCCGGTAGGGTCTCTGTCGCACTGTTTTCCCTGCTTCGGTGTGAATGGCGTGTTCCACAATGGTGGTGTGCCCGGGCATGGATGAAAATACTGCTTGTACAGAGGACAAGACCTGTCTAAGGTTCTGTTTGCTCTTTTCCGGGAGTTCTGGATCGATACAGCCCTCAAAGGGAAGAGAGGGAGTGGTTGTCAGTACAGGGAGGGGTCCCACCCATTTCTTCAACAGATTGACATGGTATATTTGGGTGACCCCTCGGGTGGTATCGATATCGAGTTCGTAGGTAACGGGAGTCACCTGTTTTAAGATAGGGAAGGGGCCCTGCCATTGTCCCAACAGTTTATGGTCGGAGGAGGGTAGAAGCAATAACACCAGGTCTCCAGGGTTAAACGAACGAGCCTTGGTCCCCTTGTTGTACTGTTGTTTCTGGGAGACCTGAGCGGCGACCATATTTTGTCTCACTATTTCTCTGATTTGGGTTAAGTGGGTTCGAAGATTATCTACATATTCCGGGAGGGGCCGGGTTCGATCGGGCTCAGCTTCCCAGGCCTCTCGGGCCATGTCTAATAGAGTCCTGGGGGCTCGGCCATATAACAATTCATATGGGGAATACCCGGTGCTACTTTGTACCTTGCAACGGATTGCGAAGAGGGCAAGAGGAAGCATCTCCTCCCACTTTTTGCTCTCAAGGCCTAGTAGTTTTTTTAGGGTGGTCTTTAGGGTGGCGTTATAACGCTCTACCAACCCATCTGTCTGGGGGTGATACGCCGAGGTTCTTATCTGTTTAATACCCAAATGGGCACAGACTTGACGCATGAGGGAGGACACAAAAGGCGTACCTTGATCTGTTAAGATCTCCCTAGGGAACCCTACTCTACTAAAGATGGAGATAAGGGCCTTGGCGATGTTTTGGGTAGTGGGCTGTTTCAACGGGACGGCCTCCGGGAACCGGGTAGCATAATCCACCAATACCAGGGCGTATCTGCACCCCGTCCTAGAGGGCAACAGGGGTCCAATCAGATCCATCCCAACTCGGGAGAAAGGCACATCAATAAGAGGAAGGGGCTGGAGCGGGACTCGAGGGGGCCGATACCGGCTATTTTTCTGGCAGACCGGGCACTCCCTGCAGTATTGCTTTATTTGACCGTGTACGCCCGGCCAGTCGAATTTTTCAAGGATTGTTTGTCCAGTCTTTTCATCACTGAAGTGCCCACCCAGCAAGTGACTGTGAGCCAGATATAGGACCTTGTCCCGAAACAATCCTGGGATAACTAACTGGACTGGGAGCTGTGGTCCGCCTTTTCTGTAGAGGAGACCATTCTTTCGAAAAAAGTAAGGACCTACTTGCAGTGGATCCTCATTATCCAGGGCACGATTCCAGGCTTCCTGCAGCACGGGGTCCTCTTGCTGGGTGGCTCGGAATTCGCGGTCAGTTTCCCAGGGATGAACATCGACCTGAGCAGGATAAGCGCCAGTAAAGGTCCTTTTCTCTCTTTTCTTTTGCTTCTTGGTCTTTCCAGGTTTTGAGGGTGATTCGGCTGAAGGAGAATCCTGGGGAAACGGGGCCTCCGCCCACCACCTCTTTAGGGAGTCCGTAGTGTCTTTCAGGAGGTGGGGAAGACCACTGTAGTCGCTACCTAGTATGATTTGTTCAGGAAGATTAGGAACCAAACCGACGGTTAACATTCTAGCCCTATCTGACTGTTGTTGTACCCGCACTTGAGCCGTCGGGTAACTCCGGGTGTCTCCATGGACACACTTGATAGCTACTGTTCCAGTTAGTGGTCCAACAGGATGGGGTAGTTCCTGGGGTCGGAGGACGCTATGCCTACATCCCGTGTCGGCCAATGCCATCATCCGGTGTCCCTCGATTCTCACTGGACATCTGAACGGCGGAGGGGTAACTTCGTTGGTAAGACATATATAATTTCGGACCATCCCTATGTCCATGGGTTCCTCTTTTTGGGGACACACCCGAGCTATGTGGCCATACCCTCCGCAGTGATAACACTGAGGACCCGGTGGGTTAGGTCGAGGCATGACTGGGTAGGGTAACAGGGGAGTAGGATCTGGTCTTCTGGCCGCGGGAGGAGGTCTTTGTGGACGAGCGTGGCTGCCATGTGGAATCCGTGGATGTGGTTCCTCTCGGACCCGTTGTGACTCTTGGGCTCTACTAAAGGCACTGGCTATCTCTACCGCACTGTCCAAGGTCAGGCGGGCGTGTTGTCTCACCCATTTTTGGGTGGCCGGATGTAGAGACGCCAGATACTGCTCCAGATATATTTTTGAGAGAATCTCGTCCTTGGTGGCTGTGGCAGGTTTCAACCATCTGTTTGCCAAATCCTGTATCCGGAATGAGAGAGCCCGTGGCGTTTCTTGGGGTCCCTCTTTGGCCGGTCTCAGACGTACCCTGTATGTTTCGTCATCAATTCCCAGCCTCTCTAGAATACAAGTCTTTATGTCTTGGTAGGGAGTCTGGCCCTGGATATTGGCCTGCTGATACGCTGCCTGCAGTTCACCAGTCAATAGAGGACCTAGATAGTGGCCCCAGCGATCCTCAGGCCATGCTGCTGCTTGAGCCAGATGCTCGAAATTAGTAAAGAAATAATCGGGGTCTTCACCCGAGACATATTTTTGGAGAACTACGGATGGTAAGGAGGTTGTGGGTCTTTGTTGCCCCATGACTGTGGTCAGTTTTTCAAGGGCTTGATCCTGAGCGGTCCCCTGTCCCTTAAGGACGTCATGGAGTTGACCACGGTCATCTTCTGCGGTTTTCAGGAAGCGTTCCATCATTTTGCCAAGCTGCTCTTGGCTCTCTGCTAGGTGTTTAACGGCGGCCTCCATGCTTCCGGCTGATCCCACTTCTGACACCACCTGTGAGACTGTGGGCTGGGCGGACCGGAATAACAGGCGGGGAGGCCGGATGCAGTGAGCTATGGTCAAGGATTTATTGGTTGATAGTACACACAAAGTCCGGAATAAAGAGTTTGTAGGGAAGAAAAATCCGCAGGGAAGCTCCCAGCCGGGAGGGTCTGGATGTTGGGTAGGTATCCGGGCTGTGGTCCGCTGCGGGGCTGTTGTCGTCAGGGTACGGCCGGTCGATGGGTCTCCTCGGAGATAAGTAAGAGAGAGTACAGGGGTTAGTCCCGTCCAGTAAGGACTACTGAGTACTGCCACCGTCACCGGGAAGTGAAGGGCCAGGTAATGAACGTGGGGAAGGTGGGAGGGGTAGGTAGGGATAAGAGCAATCAGCAAGCAGGAGGGGGTTGTGATGGGAGGTGTCCAGGATAAGTGTGATGATTATACTTACAGTGCTCGTGAGACTTCTCTTAAGTACTAAGGCTGGTGCAGGGTGCTCGTGAGGGCTCTATATACAAGACTTTACAATTAGTTACAATATTTACACTGGGGAAACACGGAGAAGGATAGAGTGTACTCACGTGCCCCGCCGTAACTCTCATCCGAGTTACGGCCGCTCTCCCGCCACCTCCGGAGGTCGCCACCAATCCTCCGTCCACAGGTCTTCTTCCTCGTTCTCTTCTCCGATCTCCGCCTCCTCTCCGATCTCCTCCTTCCTTCCGCTCTCCGTCGGGGGTTCCGCGCCGTTCGCTGTCTCCTGCCACGAGTCCGCTGGGCTGAACACCGTTTCGTCGTTCCTGCCGTCTTTTCTAGGATCCCGGCGGACTGCAGTGGACGTACTTCCGGTTCCGGGTAGTTCGGGTTCCGGGTCGCCTGCAGGAGTTCCGCTTCAGGTATCCTGTTGTTCTGCTTCCGGGTCTCCGTGGGTTAGCGGATCCTGTGGGCGAAGAGAGGAAGCCCGATGACCAAGGGACGATGTTCTTCCCGGTGTGGGGTTGTGGCTCCCCTGCCTACACTGCCCTTCCGATGAGGTAGGGATCACGGGTCTTTCACAATGACAAAATAAACGCACTAGAAACAGCCCTTGGTAAAAACAAGACGACACCCACTATGCTTGATAGTTTCGGCATGTGGCGCAAAGAAACTGAACAACGTAAAAAGAGAACTGAGAATAGGTTGGGAAAGGAGCTGCGGAAAGCAGCCCACCTAGCGGCTCAGAAACTAGAAGAAGAGATAAAAGAAAGAGAGGAAGCCAAACTGAAACTAGAAATAGAAACGTCAAGCCAGTGTCCAGTTAGAACATCCTCCACGCTCTACCCTGAATTACCCTCGAAACAACGAGCCAACGATGATCTGCTGCTAGGTCCTCCGATCATCTACATGCCCCCTCCATATGCCCCTTCCCAACCCTTAGCACAGCACCCACCACCCCCAGGTACCAGCGAGAGTAGCGCCACAGCTTCGGCCCCCATGGCCTCTGTGCCGGCCGAACCCCTTGCATTAGATACTACGCAAACGACAACGTTAGGCGACCCCGAGGCCCGAAGGGTTGGTTCTGCAAGAACAAGCAGACTAAGCAAAGATGAGCGAGCAGGGGTTGATAAGATAGCAAGGACACTGGTAGAAAGGAGGGAAGATGAAGAGTACATCACAGATGTGTTTAACTCGTATACAGGGAGTCACAGACGATACTTTACTGTACAACTGTGTTACCATGTCTTGAACGCATACGAGGACCGATATCGAGACAAAGGTCCCCAGAGCCTAACGACTCTGTACCGGAAGGTCGATATCGGGGATGAGGGTGAATGTGATGTGACGGACCTCCTTACGCGTACGCTTGAGGTTTTCCGCCACCTCACTGAACGAAAACCAGCAACTGAACATGCGACATCCGTAGTGACCGAACCACAAACTGAACAATCTAACGCCATGATGCCGATACGAGAGGCTGCCCCTTACTGGGTTCCTCCACGAGGTGAAGGGACTCACAATGACGCAAACCACAAAGATGCAAAAGGAAGGGTAGTGTACAATTGGGTCTACCAACCATGGGACCGGCAAGAGATTCTGACATTCCGGAAATCCCTGCCTGACCTACGTAAAAACCCCACTGCCTTCTATACTGAGTTGGGTACAGCCCTAGGATCAACATTATGACCCTGGCTGACATCGACTTGTTTTTCGGGTTATGTCTACCAGCTGATGTGTGGAAGCAAATCCGGAAAGTCGACCACCGTGACCTGTTTGGACATAACTGGTCACAACTCGATGGCATAGATAAACAACGAGAACCCGGACAAAAGCCTTTGAAAGCCATTTTAGTCCTCCCGGATAAAATCGAACAGAAATTAAAAACCCTGATCCCAGAAAAGAAAGTGGACTGGTCGATAGTAACGGCCTGTCGCCAGAAACCTCAGGAGGATGTATCGGACTACTTCTCCCGGTTTGAAACGGTGTTCTCCGATTACAGCGGCCAGGACTTGACCACTGCAACCGGACACCATCTTTTTGTCCAGAATTACGTTAAGGGTCTGTCACCAGAGGTCTCCCAGAAACTGCAGGCCAGCGAGAGTAGTTGGGCAGCCTCCAAACCCACGGCTATCCTCCAGATGGCCCAATATTACGAACATCAGAAAAATGAAAACGATAGAGCAACAGAGAAAAAGAAGAAAGACTTGAAAGAGAGGGTGATGATTGCACAACTGCAAGGGGTGACTATAGGACGAGACCAATACCGGGGAAACTATCAGACGAACGTCCCTAAAAATGCACCTCCCAGGGACCGCACTTCGACTCACCACATTGGACGTACAGACATTAGAGAGGACCAGTGTGCTTTCTGTAAAGGAACGGGCCATTGGAAATCTCAGTGCCCAGTTCTTTTGGAAATCATCAGAAATAAAGACCCTAGGGACATAGCAAGTGGGCCGAGAAATAGAGGACAGCAGCGAGGGCCCCCAAGTTACACGACTAACGATAGATCAGGCAGGCCAAATACATTTGACCGACCCAGACAGAACCAATGCCAACAATCTGACTACGATGACGTCCATGACTTTGCATAGGACTGCCCAGGGCAAGGGAGGGATCCAGTCGAGCTCTATGTTGACCAGCAAGGCCCTTACGTCACTGCTAAGGTCTTGGGTACAAAGTCTCCATTTCTGGTAGACACTGGCGCAACACGTAGTGCGTTATCTAAACGACTGATTCCAAGGGCACCCTTGTCTGGCTCACTAATAACGTCGACAGGTTTCGATGGAACGCCCTCCACTAAACCCTTTGTCCGCCCCGATCCTCTTCGACTTAGAAAACAACACCACTGACACCACGTTTTTGCTTTCCTCCAATAGACCTGACGCAATTATGGGACTTGACTTATTGAAACACTTCCGAGCGACAATTAGATGTTCTCAAGACGGAGTTCGAGTTTTTCTCTACGACAACCCTGTCCTGCTTAGGCATTGCCCTCCCAGACGCATGTTTTCCATCTCCGATGCTGACACATCCCTGCTTGACACTCTGCCTCCGTATCTGTGGGCCAAAACGGATTCGGACGTAGGGCGCATGATGATTGACCCAGTGCACATTACTGTCCGACCAGATGCAACACTCCCAAAACTTCCACAATATCGGATATCGCCCGAGGGCGAGAAGGCATTGGTAAAGATTATTCAGTCACTGATAGACGCAGGAGTGGTAGAAGAAGTGGTTAGCAACGTTTGCAACAGCCCAATCTTGCCCATCATCAAAAAGCAGGGAGAGGGAGATGAGAAAGCATACCGCTTTATCATTGACCTTCGAGAGATCAACAAAGTGGTGGTACCCCAGTACCCCGTGGTCTCAGACATCACCACCATCCTGACTTTGATTCCCTCTACTGCCACCACCTTCACTGTCATTGACCTTAAAAACGCATTCTTTTCCATCCCCATCCACCCAGACAGCCGATATCTCTTCGGCTTCACCCTCAAAGCCCGCTCATATAGGTTCTGCCGAGCACCCCAGGGCTACACAGAAAGCCCTAGCATCTACAGCCAGGCCCTCAAGAGACAACTGGATCAAGTCCAGTTACCCGATGGAGTGGTGTTAGTGCAATATGTCGATGACATCCTTTTGGCAGCCGACACCACTCCATTAGCTGTCACAGCCACCATTCAACTCCTGCACTTCCTTGCAGAAAATGGCCACAAGGTCTCCAAGAAAAAGTTGCAATTCTGCCAACCCCAGGTCACTTACCTAGGCCACCTTTTGTCCAAAGACGGAAGGAAACTCACTCCCGACCGGATCCAAACCATTCTCGAAACTCCTATCCCTAAGACTCAGAAACAGGTTCGCTCCCTACTAGGCCTCACCTCCTTCTGCCGACAGTGGTTACCCAACTTTAGCCTCATAGTAAAACCACTGCTTTCACTGCTAGCTAAAGACGTCCCTTTCCCACTCCCTTGGACCCCTGAGTGTCAGACCTCCTTCACGCAACTACGAGACGCCCTTTGTTCGGCCCCTGTGTTAGGTACCCCCGATTACACGAAGCCCTTCTCCCTTTACACTCACGAAAGGGAGGGGTGCGCTTTATCTGTCCTGACCCAGTCCATCGGCCCAAAGCAACGACCGTGCGCTTACTTCTCTGCCACTCTTGACCCTGTAGCCAGAGCCTTGCCTGCCTGCCTCTGAGCTGTAGCTGCTGCTGCAATCTCTATCCGACAGAGTGAGGGGATCGTGCTCTCGAATTCCCTCATGCTACTGGTACCCCATGCAGTTGACACCCTCCTGAACCAAACCAAGACGCAACACCTGACAAGTGCACGACTGACTGGATACGAACTGACTTTGCTCGCACCCCATATCACCCTGAAAAGATGCACCACACTGAACCCGGCAACTCTGTTACCCTTACCAGAGGACGATCCCAATGTGCACCCTGTGCATGACTGCGTGACCCTTACGGACGAACAGACTAGAAGTAGGGTTGACCTCAGAGACACGGCTTTTCCTGACCCTGACGGAGAGCTGTGGGTGGACGGTTCCTGCATCAAACTCCCTGCTGGCACCACTTCAGCTGCCTATGCAGTCACCACGGCTCGAACTGTAGTCGAAACAGCCCGTATCACGCAACGATCTGCCCAGGCAGCGGAACTGATTGCCCTAACACGAGCCTGCATTCTAGCAGCAGGAACCACAACGAACATTTACACCGACAGCCAGTATGCCTTCGGGGTGGTTCACCATTTTGGGCTCCTTTGGAGGGAGAGGGGATTCTTGACCTCACACAGCACCCCCATTTTGCACGGGGACCTAGTCTCCGCCTTGATCGAAGCTGTCCTTCTCCCCAAAAAACTTGCAGTCATCAAATGCCAGGCACACAAGAAGGTGACGGACATTATAGGACAGGGAAATGCACTAGCTGACATCACTGCCCGAACGACAGCTGAAAGTAGGACGACAACACATATGTACGTGACCAGGTCACAAGCAGAAAAATGGACTGATGCGAGGGACACTATTAGAGACATTCAAATGGCTAGCACACAACACGAACTCACTGAATGGACACGGGTGGGATTAAAAGATGACGAAGGCTGCTGGCGGACAAAAGACACAAACAAATGGTTGCTACCTGACTCGTACCTGATTCCCATACTGACTATGGCACACTCCCCTGCCCACATAGGGTCAGCCCCCATGATTGAACTTGTCTCCAGAGTTTGGCACAATGATAAAATCACAGACTCTGCCAAACGTCTGGTCCAGCAATGCTTGATATGCCTGCAACACAACCCCGGGAAAGGAACTGTAGTACCCCGGGGAGGGTTTGGGGTCCCAAATCACCCGTTTGAAGTCCTGCAGATGGACTACATCCAACTAGACAGATGTCAAGGCCTGAAATATGTACTTGTTGTGGTATGCGCATTTAGCAAATGGGTGGAAGCATACCCAACCCGTGACAACACTGCTATGGCCACAGCAAAAGTTCTGTTAAAGGAGTTTTTTCCCCGTTACGGCCTTTGTCGAATTTTGTGGAGCGACAATGGCCCCCACTTCGTAGCCGAAGTTATCCAACTCATTTCGAAGGGGTTGGGTGTAAAACAAAAATTCCACGCAGTCTTCCACCCCCAATCTGCTGGACTAGTTGAACGACATAATGCCACACTGAAACTAAAATTGGCCAAAATAGTGGCTACCACAGGACTGAAATGGCCTGACGCACTCCCACTGGCATTGCTCTCAATGCGTTCCACCCCTACCAAACACCACTTGACCCCATACGAGGTTGTATTCGGCCGGCCTATGAATGTCTGGTCTGCACCGAAACCAACTTCCATTCATGACGTCCCGGACGTCCTAATGTCTGATTACTTATGCCAGTTGACTAAAACACTGTCTGTTATCCATCAACAGGTGCTGCATGCCATCCCTGACACTTCCAGGGGTCCGGGACACACCATCCAACCTGGGGAATTCGTTCTGATCCGGAACTTCCAGCGTGCCAAGAGTCTGGAACCCAGGTGGACGGGCCCCTGGCAAGTCCTCATCACCACCCGAACAGCACTTCGAGTGGAGGGAAAACGCAACTGGGTGCATGCGCACCACTGTAAGAAGATCTCCTCGACCCTGGCCACGACAGAAAACATCGACAACCAAGAAGAGCTCCTGAACAAGGACCGACCGTCACTGACCTGCTATCCTGATACCGAAGCACTTGAACTTTCAAAATTCTCTGATCCCACTGTACCATCCAGAGAAGGGTATTTCCTGCGCCGAAGGGAGGGAGCTCCGGCTAAGTAGACCACGGACTAAGTTGAATCTCAGAACGGTGACCTAAACACAACCAAGGGTTACCGGGAGAGAAGCTAAACGAAGTCTGTGGTTCTGCCCACCACCGAGCACCTTGAAGATGATGGAAGCGCCAGATAAGAAGATGATGGAAGCGCCAAATAAGAAGATGATGGAAGCAACAGGAAATACCCACTACAGAAACCCAAGAGCAGACAGACTCCACAGCTCAAAGACAATTGCACTCTTCATCACAATCCTTTTCTGCTTTCTCCTCATGACCACACTCTGGATTGTGGAAGAAAATGCACCTGCTCACGTAACATTCCTGACCACTACTCAGCCTACCACCATGAAGGAACATTATCTGGTTTCGCTCTCTCCTCAACTCAGAGAGAGGCGAAAGGAGTTCTGGAATAACTCTTTCTACAGCTACTTCACCAGCACAACCTCGCCACCAATGCCACTAACTGTTGGATCTGTGGGTTGCTACCCCACGCCACTGGACACTCGATACCATTCATCCCTTCACCTTTCTCAGTTCACGGCTCCTGCCTTGCTTGGCTGATCCTTCTGCAAGAAAGCTTTAAGGACAATGCCACCTCCAGCAAAACTGTAACGCATTACTACCACGGGGTCTGGCGAAACAAAACGAAGACACACTTCTGCCCGCAGACCTCCAACGACTCAATCCACATGGACATTCCTGCTAAAGAGCGAATTGAAATGCAGGTGTTCAACAATCCAACCAGACCCACCTTCTCCTACCTGCGGAAACGAACGGCTGCCACCCTGACTGTGGCCCTATCAGTCATCAACGTCACAGGCCACATGTGCATAGAAGGACTTGGGACACAGCTGGTAGGCCGCAGCGCCTGCCGCTTCACCAGAACTTTGGGCTCCACCGATCCGCCTTCCTTTGTATCCTCTCCGAATATGTATTTCGTTTGTGGCACGAAGGCTTACACCTGGCTCCCCAAGGGCTGGGGGGGCACTTGTTTCATCTCCTTCATCCTTCCTCCGACTTATGTGGCTCCAGCGAATCATCATAGACAAAAACGAGCCAAGGACATTGAACAAGCCGACTCGACAGGAGCACAGTTCCTCGATGCAATGAAGGGACTCGTCCCACTCTGGGGCCCGATGGCAAACAGCCGTGCCATCCGACATCTGACCCAGGCAGTTGAGACAACAATCAAGATCACAGCTGGGATCCTTGCTAATAACACCGCCGAGCTTCAAGCGGTCCGCTTGGTGGCCCTCCAGAACCGCCTTGTCCTAGATGTGGTTCTTGCGGACCGTGGTGGAGCATGCCGCATCATTGGGTCTAGCTGCTGTACATACATACCGGACAACTCACCCTCAGTGTACAAAGCCATCGAACATCTTCACAGACTCTCTTCAGAAGTCCACCAGGAACAAGAAGAATGGTCGCTTGGTGGTTGGTTCTGGAACACGGTTAAGAACTGGGGCTGGAGACTGTTCACCATTATCCTGATTCCTGTAATTGTAATATGCGGTCTATGCTTCGGAATTCAATGTCTGCCACCTCTGTGTTCATTATGTGCAAATTGTATTTGCCCTAAGACTATGGACTTTGGAAACGAACGCATGAGAGCATTATATGATGCCGAGGTTAGGAATTTGATGAAAATTGACATTGAGTAGGCAAGTTGGCTAGATATGTTGAAAAGGGAGGACTGTTAAAAGTTAGGCTGCAAACGTCAACATTATCGGCGCCATCTTGCTCGTTCTCGAGCCCATTCGTGCGCGTAAGCGGCAGCCATTTTAAGCACCATGGCCTCCCTGCCCTCGCTGATAACCAGCGCGTCTCTCTCTCTCTCCTAACCTCGCAGGCATCCCTCGCACGCTGACAACCCCCTCCCGCTCCCATATGCCTCAGGTCATAAACCCCCCCTTCAGCGCAGCTCTACCTCGGAATCCCATCCTGTTCCCAGCGCGACACCTCCCTTCATCCCTTTCATGGTCCCAAGTCCTTTGATACAAATCCCTTTTCCTGTGTGTGCCCGTTTGTCTCCCTTGTTCCCAGGCCGCCACCTGGCCCTGCGGATACTGCTTATCACACCCCCGTACAGTAGGAAGCTTCCCCCTATCAAAGGACCCTCGGGTCGATCGAACACCCTTCACCCCATGAGATCCGATCAACTCCACACATTCCGTGAATCGGCGGAATGTCCAGCTGCGCGATGATCATCACCTGTTGTGACCAGGGTGGGGATTTCAACTGTAAACGTGTGGGAACGGGCTTGAAGCGGGGATTCCTAGGATGCCTTTCCGAACATCAAAGTATTGACAGATATGTGTTTCATGTAATAAAGCAATAAACCTGTGTATAAGAGGCCAGGCCTCAGAGATGCGGTTAGAGCACCTCGTGACGATACTTGCTGTCCGAATTGATGTGTTCTCCTCCGGAGAGAATAAACCCTCGTTTCTTGCCTTTCAGTCTCCAGCGCCTGCTTCTTCATTAGTTAATATTTTGTGGGTAATAGAGGCGACACCGCCGGGCAACACAAAAGGGTCTTTGGTCACTGGTTGTCTACGTACCCTTTTACACAGGCCTTGGAATAGCGATGGAAATTTTGCAGCATAGTCTGAGCTGTCATTTACATTGAAGAGGACGTGCACCAAGCGAAGGCGCTCGGCGGTGGGGAGGCTCAGCAGACAGTCGGCATCAGGCCCTTTAATCACGTGGATGACTGCTGGGATGGAGATGTCGCCGTGCGTGAGGGTGGTGTCGAACTTGCCTAGGCACGGGAGTGGCTTCCTTGACATCCAAGTGTACACACGGACAGGCGCGAAACGCAAGTGGGGTTTTGGGTCCATGCGTTCATGTTCAGCAACTGAGATGTAGTTGAGCGACGCGCCACTGTCCATCACGAATTTGGCTGCATGGTTGCCCACCTTGATGTCGAGGCGTGGGTATCGTTTGAGCTGATCGTTGTCAGCGATGTTGATGTACTCAGTGGTGTATGAAGATCGTCTGGATGAGGACGATCTTGATTCTCTTGACGGAGAGCGACGGTCCCACCTGGAGCGTCGAGACTCGTGACTGGAGTGAGAAGACGCTGGAGATCGAGTGGATTCACCCTGAACTGCTCCGACGTGGTGACGTGTGGTTTCAGATCCCGAGGGCCTATGCTGGCTGGTACGTCTGTCATTGTCACTGCGTCTTTCCCTGTGGTATTCGCCACACATGGCCTCAAAGTGACCGTCCACATTTTCTGCAACGTTGGCCCATGGCAGGGCAGGAATCGATGTGGGGGTAGTCGTATCCGCACCTAAAGCACCGCCTCGTGCGGTAGGGTCGACGATCCCTCCTCTCAGGTTCTTTCCTCCTGTAGTCCCGGCGTCGCCTGGGCGAAAATCTGGAGCGACGTGACCTGTCGCGCGGGTTGCGTCTGCTGTTGTCGCGATGGTCCTGTCTTCCAGGTCGCCGGTCAGAGATGCGGTTAGCATGTTCATTACTGGTGCCGGGTACGGTTTCGATGTCCGCCGCGTTCTCTTCAGCCTGGTCATACAACCGGGAGTTCTCTTCGATTTCCGCGAGTTCCTGCGGTTTTCTTAGCAGTCGTCGTCTCAGCGATTCCGAATGACATCCAGAGATTATTTGGGATTTGATGGCGGCGTCGGGTGAGAAGTTTGTGAAATCACAGTATTGGGACTGTCGTCGCAGTCGATGTATGAAGGAGCTCAGGGGTTCCTCTTTTCCTTGGCGCTGCTGGTGGAACTTGTGTCGCTCGTAGTCGACATTTCTCTTGTGCAGAAAACGGTTGTTTAGCACGTCTCTCACTTTGACATAGGTGTCACCGTCAGTGGTTGGGATCTCTCGCACTATCTTGCTGATCTCACGCCCTCCTAGATTGCGAAGGGCTATTATCTCGTCTTTGTCCGGCTCAATTTTGGACCCATCAATATAGTCCTCGAAGTCCTCTAGCCATTCTTGCCATTTTAGGCCCATGCTACTTCCAGTTGTGACAGTTAGTGGCTCCGGTGCTCGTAGATGCGTTCCTCCTTTGACTTCTCTTTGCGCGGGAGGGTTAGACATCTTGACGGTGGATCTTCAGTGCTTGCTTCCGACTTTTATTTCCTTATACTTTGGTTACTGGTGCACGGTTTCAAGAGTTGCTGTTTTAGTTACCAATGCTTGTTTGATATATGCTGCCAGTCTTCACTAGTCACGATTTGCTGGGTTCGCTTGGCTCAGCTTGTCAATGTGCACTGTCAGTGCTTATTTTCGGTTCTTCGCCTGACTTAAAGATGGCCGCCGCTCATTCACATAGGGATTGTCTTCTACCCTGCCTGACTTTAAGATGGCTGCCCCCTTTGCAGCACACAAGGTTTTCCTTCACTTCAGGCACACTCATTCAGGGCCGCTGGACTCACGGTTGCAGGTTTCCTTTCTTCCGGCAGGGTTGGGGTGAGTTTTCTGTTCTGCTAGGCGTGTCCTTCTGGTCTCGCGCGTCGCGCATCAGGCGGCGAGGCTTCACTCTGTAGGGCACTTCTCCCGCCCTCACAGTGGTTTGGGAGCTGATGGGGCAATGTCGGAGTGGGCTCCCGACCTTCACCTGGTCTTCAAGCTCACAGGTCTAGCGCGTCCAGCGCGACAGGCGCTCTTCTTTCCGGCGCTTCGGCGCTTTCACTTTTGTCTGTCGCGCGTCCAGCGCGACCGGCGCTCTTCCTTCTGGCGCTTCAGCGCTTTCGCTTTTGTCTCCTTTTCCTCGGCTCTTCCCGCTTCCTGGGTCTGCCAGGTCTCTCCGGGTGGCCTCACTTCGGGCGCCGCGGGGTCACGGTCACAGCGGAGCTCTGAACGCTCCACGCTGCGGGACGGGGTTCACTCGTGTGGGTTAGCTTCTGGATCCCACCCTCGTCGCCAGCTGTAGTATCCTACTACAAATGATACACAGACGCAGTGGTATCTATTCAACCCCTTTATTGATGCGTCTACTCAGTTCCCCGTCCCTACTCTAACTAACCCCTTCCTGTCCTGTCCCCACCTCTTCCCCTCTGCCCACCTGACTCCGCCCACCCCAGCTACTGGACTGCTGACTTCTTCACAGGGTGGAATTCCCAAAGTTGCCTTAGAACATTTTGACCAGGGCTGCTAACCTCACAAATGTCAAATGCACACCACTGCACATTTATGTTCCCAAAAACTCTTGTGGAAAACCTGACCATCCTGCCCCACCCTGTAACATTGTAATATAAAAGTATCATACTTCTTACTTAAGTAGTAGTGTGGCTCACTGGTTAGAGGCGGCAGACCCGAGAGCAGAGGACGGCCCGGGACCAGGGTTCGATTCCCGGCGCGGCAGGTTTCTGGACCAGGGTCAGCGGACTCGATAATTCTCTCGCCTCGGTGCCCACTCTGATCAGCGATCACACTCGGCAACTCTGGGCATTAGCTTGCCTCATCTTCACTAACGGCCCCACCAGACCGCCGGGGATGCCTGGTCTCACCCTGGAGATACCCATTAAGGGACCATCTCTCAGGGAAGCCAGGAAGGGTTTCGCAGCGGTCGAAGCGCCTTGGGACCCTACGGGTAAGTAGTGCGCTATATAAATGCCAATACATTTACATTTACATTTACTTAACATGCTTTAAAATACATAATTTGTTGCACAGTTTCACCAAATATCCTCAGGGAAGTGTATACTATAATCAACAAAATACAAATTAAAAAAAATCCTCTGCTTTGAAATCACATTAATATAGCAGATTTTTTTCTAAAACGTTAAGGCCATATTAGCTGGCCGGAACTTACTCATAATGTTGTTATTACAGGGGGCCAAGCCCCCCCAACCAAATATTCCTGGCTACGGGCCTGGGTTACACACTTTTTAAAAATGTGTGTTTGCATCTTTCCATTACATTACCGCGTTCTAAGAGTGTTTACGTCACTTTTTATTGATTAGGACATTTTGCAACCTTTCCTTCACTTTTATCTGTGGGCAAGTACCTCCTTTGTTGAGGCCCCTGACGTCGGTAACTAAGAGTGAACCACATGTGCTGCTTCTGATATGGAGGGTAAAAAGAATGCGGTGGATCAATCTTCTGCCCCGGGAGTGAGACGCAGAGCTCACCTCCTGTGGACTCAGTGTCAAGGCGCCTTGACGAGCGTGGATCAAGTATAAATAGTGCTCGCGACATCAACCTAATGTGGTACTTCTGTCAAGCTAATGTTGACATAAGCCATCTGCGCGCTGCTGTTAGCATAACTGTCAGCATCGACCTATAGAGGGCCGTCCATCACAGGGAAGTGTTTGCACGGCAGCTGCTTCCCCGCGGAGCATGCTTAAAAAAGCTGCACACAACTACGAACCCACACTCTTTTAGCCTCTGTTTTAGTTTGTACACACTTCTGTAGGCGGTAGCAGGACATCTTTCCGTCTGTTGACGTCATGATTACTGCGACGACGCTTTTCATTTTGAAACAAAAATGTGGCCTCTCAAAACTGGGCGCTCCTCAGTGACGATTTGCTTATCCAGCACGACTGCGACAGGGTCAGGTGTCGTGTAGAATGAGGGGGGTAGTTATTTGGACTGCATTGTGGTGTGCAGTTTAGCAAAGAACGAGAGAAAGGAGAAAGAAAGAGAGAGAGGGGATGGAGACAGACAGAGGAAAAGACTAAAAGAGGGGGCATATTGAGGAAGAAAGAGAGGGAGCAACGGGAACAAGAGAGGGGAGGAATGGAGAAACACGAAGGTGGAAGGACTGAGGTTTGAAACGGACAGTCAAGGAGATGAATAGAATGAAGGAGGCAGTAGGAGATTGCGGAGGGGGTTGCAAGGGCTCTATTGGTAGGGGTGTGACGGGTGATACAGCAACCCCACGTAGTCTCCAAGAATTTTTGTTGAAAAGTTCAATTCGTTTTTTTTCCAGCTTTTGGAATACAGAGTCATGACTGAGTCAACTAAGGATACTGGTAAGGTTTTTCAGAAAAGACTACTAATTCTGTTTTTGTGCAGATCTGTGTTTAGATCGGTCTACCCACACCAGACATGCCAACCCTCCCGATTCAGGCGTGAGACTACCGATTTCAAGATTAGTCTCCCGCCTCCCGATTACTGCAAGCAAAAACCCGATTCCTCGGGGGTTTTAGCTGACAGGGCTTGGTATTGTGTAAGGTGCTAATTCTTCCAGCAATATTCAGAGTGGCAATGCAGGGGCTCTAGAAGGGGTGAAAAACCAACAAAGCGTCATTAACAAGGCACTGGTCTTTTAAAGACGATGTAACACTGTGAAGTACTGGGGCGGCTGTGTGTCTGCCGGGAAGCTGTTACAGCCCGAGCTGCCACACAGGAGGGGGGGTGGAGGAGTGCATGCACTGCCAGCAACCGGCAGGCCAGTGCACAACACTTGCATCACCCTCTCTCTGCCTGCCATTGCGCTCCGTGCATCTGAAAGGTAACAAAAAACGTGCATTTGCATTTCAAATGTCCGATTCTGCAGCAGCACACTTCCAAAGCCATACATGCCAGTAACCCGATTCAATGCCCCGTTCTCCCGAATTTTTTATTTTTTTTATTTCTCCCACTTTGCTCTTCTGAAATGTTGGCATGTATGACCCACACACTGAGGACATTTGTATTTAATATCTTTACGATGTTTATCAATGTACAGCATGCTTCAAGTCACAGAAAAAAATATGTTATCACTAATAGAACTATAAGTGAAGTTACTGTGTTTTGGTTGGGCGATAAGGTTGTGAAAACCCCATTTTGAATTCGGGACTAAAACAAGCTGGAATACATGAAATGTATTTTCTCTCTTGCGGACAAGGTGCAAAGCACTGCAATTCATTATTATTTTTAAATTATTGTTTTATTGAATTAAAATCCACAATTATGTATAATTTAGATTGTGGCACCTAAGCAAATCCACGCCATTGTCGGCATACAATATACAGCTAGCTACCTATTCTTTTCACTTTATTGTTCTTGGCATATCCACTTTCTGCATACATTTTTTACATCACAAATATTTTGCTTTGCACAGTTTTTGAATTTGAGGCACAGGGAAAATATGATGTGCAGTCTGGCCAAATGCTCAAAATCAAGTATAGATCCCAGTTCTTCTGCATGAAAATTAATCAACCCAGGCCCTCATTATTGGGTTTGGCAAATGTGAGAAAAGACTCACAACTACCCTACTCTGTTTAGAATTGACTGAAGCTATTGGTGTCTAATGACAGGTCCTGAGCTGACTCCATAAGGCTATCGGTTATTGCACATACATTTGATCTCTTTCACAACAGAAAAATACAAGAGAAATTACCCCTACACCCTGGAAGAAAAATCTAGGACTCATTCTGTAGTTTTCCAATAGAAAACTCATACTTTGATAGGCTATTGTTGAAAAATAAAGAAGCTTGCCGAGTGTGCACATCCAACAAGACTCCTGACCCGCAGAGCCTCAGTGCCTTCAGCCACATGCGTGAATGGGATCTTTTAAGTATAGAGGGCTGTGCACCATGAGAGATGGAAGAACAGGCCTCCTGTGACCTGGCAGACTGCGCATCTAACTTCAAATGAGGCTCTATAGCACTGCATTGCTTATTTCATTCTAGGACTTCCGTTTTTTTGGTATTTTTTTTTTACATTTCAGTCTGTATTTATCTATATTTATTTTGTGCTAATGTTATCTGTATTTATCTATATTTATTTTGGGTTTTGCAAGTAAATGAAGTTGAAACTTTTATATTTCCACATTTATGTAACCGGTAAATATGCATTCAAGCTTAAACGCCTGATAGGACCCAATGATAGGGGCACCCATAGATGATAAATCAATGCACTTATATGAAACCATGAACATTTAAATCTGAAGATTATCCATATCTACTGCTGTTTAAGCCTCGTTACAAAAATGTTTGTTTTTAATCCCTTACCTGTTAGTCCGAACAGCTATTGACCTGGCAGTCATTACTGACAACATTTAGAAGCGCTCAAAAAAGAATCCAAATTCCATTTTTATCTATATTTGAAAATAAATACAGACAGGAAAATAAACCGTTTCTGTCTATATCTATCTGTAAAAATGAGTAAAAACGGAAAACAGGGAATCTTACTTATTTCACATTATTCTCTAATGCATATTTGCGTACACTTTCTAATACCGAATTGGTATCTAGTGCATAAATGTTATGCGCCCAAAATCCATTTGTAAAACATTCCTATTTTATCCTGAAACAAGGTCGTCATCTATTAGCAAAAGGTGACACAATTCTCGTTTGTGAACGTAAAAACAGTCTGTTCAAGAGGAGGCAGTTGACAGCTGCCTTCTCATAAATAAGTTTCTAATTTAAAAAAACAGTTTTTAAATGAAGCACTATTACCTTCAATGTAAAAGGACTGCATTTAAAAAAACACAAATGCTTCATTTCAAATCAATCCGACATGGTGTTCTGCTGCAAGCCCCACAAGCCTCCATCCCTGTGATGGCCTCCACTTGCGGGGATTCACAATTTGTCACTTAGTATATTAATATTCAAAAGGTAGGTCGGATTGTAACCTCTACAATTCAGATTTTTTTTTAAAACTTATTTTATTGAGTTTGCAGGCATTACTGTGTTAGTAACAGTGGTGCCAACAATGAAACCTATTCACTTCTGTCATGTCACATAGGTTGGTTTTTAGAAATCTTTACCAGTGGCAAAATACTGGTCTCAGTTGCGACCAGTCATTGGTGACCAGATATACGTACATCTGGCGGCCTATATTGCTAACACATTCCACATCATTTTAGGAACTACAAAATGATGCATGTTTGAGCCATTGATTTATTAAATGGCTCGAAATCCTAATATTGCTTTACCAGACTTTACCAATTGCATTAAAATTCAATAATAGCTGCTTCATGCTCCACAGTATGTACCACAAACAAAATAACATAAACAAATTAATATATATTTATCATAGATCTCTTATATTTATTAAAGTATGGTGATGAGGGAAATCAGAGGTCACTCTAGGCTGGTAATGGACAGACTAGGTTCAGTGGTTTTCCACAGGATTGGTGACTGGCCTCTGGTATGGAGACTCACTGTGGCATTTGCAGCTACCAACTGCGTCTATAGCATGTCAAGGTCTTTGCTTGGAGCGGGGTCGAGTCTGTAAGGATTTGCCTGGAGAACGCTTTGTTCACATTTGAGTTTGCTAATTTGCATAAAATGACATAAGGTACAAATTGCTCAGTTGGCAACGTCCTCTTTCTGCAAAATATTACTTGTATTACTGTTACTGTTTGCCATACAAGATGACCAACAGGTGAGGAGCTCCGGGAGGGAGCTCCCGGCCAGGGATTGCTTTTTTGGATTAAATCCCCAGATGCCCTCCTCCATCCTTGGACCCACTTACTCACCTGATGTCTTATTTGGCTGAGGTCCTCGTTGTCCCAATCTTCTTCTTGCGAACTCGAAATTCCTGGTAAAAAACGGGATCAATGCTTTCTTCCGTTTGAATGCCGGCCTGGAAGCAAGATGGCGACTGGACTACTCTGAGCGAAACGAGCAGGCAGACACGATCCGATCCACTGGCTCACTGGTGAGTGGGGGTACCAATGGAGATTGGCAGACCCAGTGAGTGTGTGGGTGGTAGTCAGGAGATGGGGCAGTGGTGCTGGACTAGCAGGGGAGCAGCAACCTGTACATCGCTTCCTCTCCCCTTCCCACCTTGAGATGAAGTGGGCCATAGAGCCTCCCGGACCCAACCGCTCCCCCCCCCCCACCCCCCTCTCCCCTCTGCAGGCCATAAATACAAAAGGCAACCAGCAGCCTACGGTCAGAACGACAGCAGCGGATCCCAGGGGCGACGACCCTCGTGGGCGCCCGAGCACTGCCTGGCCTCAAGATGGCTGTCGGACAGGCCTGAATCGTGCAAAGCAGCGCGAGGAGGCCAAGAACGAGGCTGGGGGCTCGAGGAGTCTAGACTGGACAGTGAGAATAACGTGAGCTGGGGAGTGCCCAAATCGCGACGAGGCAAGCCGAGCAGGTGTGCCAGAACAGTTGTTGGCTGAGCAGCGTCCTTTCCTCCCCTCCCCCACACTAGAACAGCATGGCTGGGTCCCTGGAAGTGGAGATACAATTTGGTTATTCTGAGAAAGTGGCTCTATGTATACTGGACCAAAGTAAGGTACAGTGTGTATAGAGTCCACAAACCCCAGAGGTATAACAGAGGTTAAAGTCAGGGCTGACCTTACTCTCAAAAGTGGTAGCTTGGTCGAGCAGTAAGGCAGTACCAGAGGACAGTGTAAAGCATTTGTTGTACACACTCAGTCAGCAAAGATTTTCACACACTCAAAGACTGAACTCCAGGCCAATTGTTTTTATATCAACAGATATAGTTGTTTTATTTTTAGAACCAACAGATGTAAAACTATACTTTTCTCATAATGAGTTATCTCAGATGAGTACTTTGCAGAAAGGCAATAAACTGTGTAATCACAATAGGTACAGGGGTTGCAGTAGGCAACACAATTTTAAACACAATTTAGCATTGATCTCAATGGGTTTTTATACATAAATGCAGGTAATTACTTAATAGATTACTTTTGTAATCCCAGGACTGAATACTAGATTCAGTCTTGGGGTCTAAGCTGGAACAGTTTAGTAAAAACGTTTTAGTTATTGCAGTGAGTATTAAGGAATAAAAAGCTATTTCAAAAGTTCACACTTCAAAACTTTTCAAGGGAAATCTGGCAATGTTATCCAAGGGGAGAAAACTCAGGTTGCAGGTAAAGTATGATCACATTACTTTTGTAATCCAGTACTGGGCTCCTAGGTCCAGCACTGGGGTTTCAACTTAAAATACGTGAGTTATTACGTTTCAGTATTTCGTATGATTTTTAAAGAATATTTCAAGTATTCAAAAGTAGACAGAAGATATTTCATGGAAAAGCAGACAATGGATTCCCATGGAGAAAATACAGGTTACTAGTAAACTCGGTTATGATTACTTTTGTAGTTCAGTACTGGGCTACAAAGTACAGTACTCCTGTACTTCTCTCCTGATCCCAGGTGAGTACTTCGGAATTCGGTTGATTTTATATGAATATTTTAAGTTTTCAAAACTTCACACAAGATTTTTCGAGTCAAACCAGTCAATGTTATCCAATCGCAGGTAAGTGAGTTACCGGTTTCCAGGTGAGTACTCGACTGGTGAAGTTAAGGTTCTGGGCATAGACCCAGGGGTCCCCCAGGGTCAGGTAGGTACAGTTGGTTCACCCTCAGCGGCGCAGGGGCGGCCGGGGGCAGAGGTAGTTAGGCCCAATGTTATCCAATCGTGGGCAGGGGGCCTCCGGTTGGTGGCTGCTGGCTAGCAGGCCATGCGGCTGTGGGAGCTGGGCTCCTGGTCACTTGCTCAAATGGCAAATGGGGAAGTAGGATATGGTACAGGTTGCACTGCCAGGGGCACTCGGGCGGCTGGGTGCAGGGTGCTTTTGAGCCATTGGGCGCTCAATGTTATTCAATGAGGAACTTCAAAAGGGAACAAAGGCTGCAGGCTCGGGGATGGAGGATCTTCTGGAGCGACCAACACTTCGATGGGTACGTTGAGATCTTGGAGGATAGGTAGGCACCCAGGAGTTGGGCATAGGGGGCTGTGGGGCACCGGGTGCAGGCGTGTCTTTTGAGGTCGGGAAATCTTACCCCCTGCTGGTCGTGGTCAGAGGAGTCCTTTGTCCTGAGGCTGCAGGCGTTGTCGGGGGCAGTGGACCTCGGGTCTTAGTCACTGGGGGGGACGTCCTTGTGGACTGCATCACTCGGGCACGGGCCAGGCTCAGTGGGTGCAGAGTGGGTTGGTCCAGAGCATCCTGGCTGGCACCAGGGGGGTTGTTGCAGCAGAGCTTCTGCTGATGGGAGTCCCAGGCTTTGAGAGGGTCAAGACAGGCAGGTCCTCTGGGTGTCCCAAGGTTGCTGTCCGCAGGAGTCACCGGGATTAGGCAGGAGCAGGTTTCAGGATCGACAGGCCGGTAGGGCTGGGGACAAGTCAGTTGTTGTCGTCCTGTTGTTAGCAGCTTCTTCTTGATCTTCTTTCTTCTTTTCTTATTGGGATCTGAAGGAGGAAGGTTCAGGGAACCCCTAGATACTGAATTTAGGGGCGTTACAGGTAGGGCAAGGGCAGGTACCAATAGATCCCTGTCCTGGGGTCGGTACACCCCCTAGCCTGCTCCTCTCCTGTGGGAGGGGGGCAGGAGCCTAGCTGTGACTGGTCAGGGCTCCCCATCTTCAAGATGGCCGGAGCCCGGGGTCGTGCTTCACCTCGTCTCCCCCACCTGAGGGGTGGGGTTGGCACAGGCTGGCACACCCCCTTCCTGATGTAGTTTTTCCCGCCAGTCTTCCCGCCAGAGTGGGGGTCAGGACTGGTGGGGGGCAGTTGCTAGGTACTGCAAATGGTCTGGAGAAGCTCACAGAGGCGGCAGGCCTTTGAAGCTTCCCCTAGCCCATCCTGGGGGAGGAGACCTAGCACCTCACCCAGTATGTGCATTGTTGCAGGCCCAGGAGAGCGGGGGCTCTCCACCCAGGGGTCCAGCAACATGTCTGTTGTGTGGCAGCCTCTCAGTTCAGACGTCGATTGGGGTTAGGTTTCAGAGGGCATCTCTAAGATGCCCTATGTGGTTTATTTTTCATTACATCCCACACTGGCATCAGTGTGGATTTAATGTGCTGAGAAGTTTGATATCAAACTTGTCGGTCTTCAATGTAGCCATTATGGGGTTGTGGAGCTTGTAATGTTGACCTCCCAGCCCCATATACTCTTAATGGCATCTCCATTGTCCACAAGAGCACCATCCGCATCACGTACAACTCCGACGACACCCTCACAGCCGCCGAACATCTTCACTTCCAGATACACACCGACCCCAAGACCACACTTAGAGGCACCCTCATCTACAGACCCCCAGGACCTCGCACACAATTCAGCGAAGACATCCCAGACTTCATCTGCCCGCAGGCCCTCGCCTCCTCTGACTGCATCCTCCTAGGGGACCTCAACTTCCACCTGGAGAACAACAATGACAACAACACCACCACCCTGCTGGACAACCTCGCCAACCTCGGACTCAAGCAACTGGTGAACACCCCCACCCACTAGGCCGGACACACACTTGACCCAGTCTTCTCCTCCAGCAAGTACATCTCCTTCAGCCACGCGGCCCGACTTCATTGGACAGACCACAGCTGCATCCACTTCAGCTTCAGAAGAACCACGACTCACCACCTCCCGCAACAGGTTCCCCGCAGAAGCTGGAACAAGATCACCACAGAACAGCTCACCACTTCACTGAGCCAGAACCCTCCCGCCAGCTCAATGGACCCAACCAAGCTGCCAACAACCTCGCACAGTGGATCACCAACTGCGCTGATGACCTCGCGCCTCTGAAAACTCATCCCAGTAGGCCCGGCAGCAAGAAAGCCTCCTGGTTCAACGACGACCTCAGGAACTCCAAGAAAAACTGCTGTACCCTCGAGAAAGCCTGGCGCAAAGACCCGACCACAGACAACATGGCCGCCCTCAAGCACGCCTCCCGCAAACACCAACAGCTGATCCACACCACCAAGAAGACAGCATTCAAGGAACGACTAGACAACAACGCACACAACAGCAAGGAACTCTTCAGCATCGTCAAAGAGCGCTCCAACCCCAGCGCCAGAAACAACAACATCACTCCCTCGCAAGACCTCTGCGACTCACTCGCCTCGTTCTTCCACAGCAAGATCGCCAACATACACAACAGATTCGGCGCACAGACCACGCACCCAACCACCGAACCGACGCCCCCCACCACCACCCTCCACGCCTGGACCCCGGTCAGCACCGAAGACACCATCCACACGGTGAACACCATCCACTCCGGATCACCAACCGACCCATGCCCCCACCACGTCTTCAACAAGGCTGACTCCGTCATCGCGCCCCAACTCCGGGACATCATCAACTGCTCCTTCAACACCGCCACCTTCCCGGAGAGCTGGAAACATGCCGAACTCAGCGCCCTCCTGAAGAAACCATCAGCAGACCCCACCGACCTCAAGAACTACCGCCCCATCTCGCTCCTCCCTTTTCCTGCCAAAGTCATCGAGAAGACCGTCAACAGACAGCTTGCCGCCTTCCTCGAGACGAATGGATCCCTCGACCACTCGCAGTTAGGCTTCTGAGCCCACCACAGCACCGAGACCGCCCTCATAGCAGCCACTGACGATATCCGAGCCCTGCTCGACAACAGGAAAACAGTGGCCCTCATCCTCCTGGACCTCTCCGCAGCGTTCAATACTGTCTGCCACCGCACCCTAGTGCAACGCCTCAGCAACGGCGGAATCCAAGACAAGGCACTAGAGTGGATCATCTCGTTCCTCGCCGGAAGAACCCAGAGAGTCCGCCTCCCCCCGTTCAGATCCGAGGCCACCAAATTCACCTGCGGCGTACCACAAGGATCATCACTCAGCCCCACTCTCTTTAATGTCTACATGAGCCCCCTTGTAGCCATCGCACGCCAACACAACCTCAACATCATCTCCTACGCCGACGACACCCAGCTGATCCTCTCCCTCACCAACAACCCAGCCACCGCCAGAACCAGCCTACACGAAGGGATGAAAGACATAGCCGAGTGGATGATGAACAGCAGCCTGAAGCTGAACTCAGACAAGACGGAAGTCCTCATCCTTGGATCATCACCCTCTGCCTGGGACGACTCCTGGTGGCCCCCTGCCCTGGGCAATGCACCCAAGCCAACGGACCACGCACGCAACCTGGGCTTCATCTTGGACTCCTCCCTCTCGATGACCAGACAAGTCAACGCCGTGTCGTCATCATGTTTCAACATCCGACACATGCTCCGAAAGATCTTCCGATGGATCCCCACCAAAACCAGGAAGACGGTCACCCAGGCACTAGTCACCAGCCGACTGGACTACGGAAACACCCTCTACACCGGAACCACAGCCAAACTACAGAAAAGACTCCAATGCATCCAGAACGCCTCCTCACGACTCATCCTGGTCATCCCCCGACACAGCCACATCTCCGGACACCTCAGAGACCTGCACTGGCTCCCCGTCAGCAAGAGAATCACGTTCTGACTCCTCACCCATGCACACAAGGCCCTCCACGACCTGGGCCCCAGATACCTCCAAAACCGCCTGACCTTCTACACTCCCACCCGCCAGCTACGATCTACCAGCCATGCCCTCGCCGCCATTCCACGCATCCAAAAAGCCACCATGGGAGGAAGATCCTTCTCCTACCTGGCAGCCAAGACTTGGAACTCCCTCCCAATCCACCTCTGTCTGACCCAAGACCACCTCTCCTTCAGGAAGCAACTCAAGACCTGGCTATTCGAGCAGTAGCGGACGGCCCCCCCCCCCAGCGCTTTGAGACCCTCCGGGTGAGTAGCGCGCTATACAAATTGATTGATTGATTGATTGATTGATTGATTGATTGACTGCACTTACAGTGCCCAGAAATGGCCATGGGTACTGTAGGGGCACAGGGATCATGCACCTGTGCCCACACCACTGGCATAAGGCACCCAGCTAGAGGGGTAACTGATGTATGCCAGGGCAGTGGGTTTGTGGGCATGGCATACAGGGATATTTGCCATGTCAACTCTCTGTTTAGTTCTGTACTTAGGCACTCAGCCTGCAAAGGCAGTGTGTGGGTGCCAGGGTACAGGGCCCCTAAGGGTGGCACGATAAGTGCTGCAGCCCTTAGGGGTCTTCTCTGGTCACCTAGGGTACCATTTACTAGGGGCGGACAGGTGGTCAGAGATGCCAATTGGGATTTAGTTTCAACACAGTTTTAGGGAAGGAACACAGGCCCTGGGTACCTGGTTGGCAGGATCCCAGGGCACACTCAGTTAAAGCATATCAGCAGTCAGAAAAAAAGTGGGGGCATACCAATGCAAGAAAGATGGCACTTTCTCACAGTTATCGCCTACTATCCTGAGGGAAAGAGCTGCTGGTTGAACAAGTAGCAGGCTTGTACTGGAGGGCACAAACACTTGGGGGACAGCAGGTCCTGAGCCTGGCTTGGTGACACTGGCCACATAATGGCTCTAAGATGGCCCCCAGATGTAGGGCCCCCACTTTTGAGCCTCAACTCAGAAAGCCTTAAGGACATGACGCATTGGGAACGTTTCAGAGGGGCAGTAGGACAACACACAAGGGTGCACTACGAACCCCACAAAGGAGAGATACGGCGGGAGGGCGAGAAGGAGTCAACCACATCTTTGCCGTGACATAAGAGCGCCCAGCGGAGCTTCCGAGAGAGGAACAGCTGCAGGAGTATGCAGGGAAACTGCTACAGATTAGGTAGAGGAGGAGTACTCCAAAGCACCCAGGGTCCCCCTACCACTGGGATCCTGCTCAAATGCCCAACACTCAGCACTGCTGCTGGGAATGGGAAAGATCTGCGGATTTCAGAAGTTGTCCCTTCCACCTCTACTCTCTCCACTATTGACCTGGGGGCGAGCTGGAGGTTGAGGCAGACAGGGTTTACCAGCAAAGACAGTGACTGGTGCTCTTGATGGAACTTTAACTATGCCCCCTGAGCGGAAACCAAAGCTGCCTGTACTTACCGCGGTGCCCCAGCAACTTTGGCTGATGCCCGGTGGAGCTGTCATATGCAGCTATAGAGGAGTTTGGCTCTAGTTCACCCCTCGGCCAGCACCTACCCAGTTGGACATTGTTTTTCTTGCCTCTCCATTGTGTTTTCCTATGTGCATTCTCTACCCCCGTTTACCATTCCCCCTCCACCTCTTCACTCCCCATAAGACGTATGTACACACTAATAATGTTACATTATTGTGTAATGTCATGTTTTTTTCTTTTCCCCTATGTCTATTCTTATCTATGTAATTATGGAACCTGTAACTCACTGATCCTCATGTAAAGTGCTCTGATACCTCCGGGTCTAGCCAGCGCTATATAAAACTTTGCAAATAAAAATAAATAAATAAATAGGAGTAGATTTCCAATTCACTTCTGCGTAAATCTCCTGTTACAAAGTTCAGACCCCTTAAATTATACGAGTATTAGGGTTTTTCTCTTGATTTTCTGCAGAGATTTTATATTCCTGAGTGATTCTGGATATTATCGATAGCAAATCTCAGAGGGTCTCTGCTTAATACTAAAGAATGGAGCTCTGTGTGAGTGTGCGAAATCAGGAGCAGAGCTTTGAATCCAAGTAATTTAATGAGCAGAGTGCTTAGTAAATTATACTGTCACTGTGAGCAGATCCCCGAAGTGAATAAATCTAGGAATCACTGTGAACAGAGCGCTGAGTGACATTAATATTTTATCATAGTCCAACCCAATGAGTTTAGGTGGGGTTAAGACTTTGAATGAGGATTTGTATCATCAAGAGTAGAATGAGTGTTGGTGCATTATAGGTCACTGAGGAGTTAATAGAATTCATAGTGATTTTGGGCCAGACGTAGAGTTTGGCTGATGGATGCTACATCATAAACGTGACAGATACCCCATCTGCCTTATTACCAGTAGCAGCTCGTGGAGGGAGTGCCTCGGGGTGGTGGGGCGGGGCAGAGGAGGGGCAGGGTGGGGGGTAGTAAACTCCGGCTCACGACCCAACCAGAGTAATGTAAATAAATAAATAAATACAACGAATATTATTGCTCGCGCTGAAACGCATTTGGCGTTTCAGCACAGCAATGAAATGTGTTTTATTTGTTTACATTACTCCGGTTGGTCGTAAGCCAGAGTTTACTATCCCCCACCCTGCCCCTCCCCCGCTCCGCCCCACCACCCTGCGGCACTCCCTGTACGAGCTGCTACTGCTTACTACAAGTGCATCAGTACGCAACAGCCACGGACGGTAGTTGGAGTACCGGCCGGGCGGTGACGTGGGGTGGGGGAGGGGCAGGATGGGGGGTAATAATGTATGGATTACAGAGTTTAACAGGTAAGTAAACATATAAATAAATAAAACAAATTTGGTTGCAAACACTGCATCACCAAATGCGATGCAGTGCGTGCAACGAAGTTCGTTTTATTTATTTATATGTTTACTTACCTGCTAAACTCAGTAATCCATACATTATTACCCTCCACCCTGCCCGTCCTTCTCCCCACGTCACCGCCGGGCCGTTACTCCCACTTCCGGCCGCGGCTGGTATGCAATACACTTGCAATAAGGTGGGCGGGATACAGGGTACACAGCTCTAAAGAATTGTAATTTTTAAGAACATAAGAGTAGAGCGCTCAGTTTAGTTCAGTTTTATAATAATTCTTCAGTATCAGAATATAAGTTCCTCGTACGTTCTGACGCTCTCTGTGCAGAGACTAGATATTGCTTTATGTAAATACATAGTTAGAACACACAGGAACTATCTTCATCTAATAAGCAAACTTTCAGTAGTACTGTACGTGCATTCAGGATTGTGTGTTGAAAATGATGTTACAATTGCTGTCATATTATTGTCTTCATTATACAACATTCAGAGACAAAGTCCTATGCCTCAGGGGCGGTGGATGACATTTGAAAGTGGTGGGGCGCAAACTGATTTGCATACAGCACCGTAGCGAGCCAGCGGAGCGAGCAAGCCCGAACCCCAAAAGGGGGGTTTGGGTGAATTACCCGCCCAAGAAAATTTTGGAAAAAAAGAAGAAAAATCGTGCATTTTCAAGCAAATTTGAGAAAGCAGGAAGGTTAATAAAGCAATTGTGAAAGTGCAGTTATTACATTAATAGATGGCATAACATAGGTAGTTGCTTATTCAGTATAACCACAGAGCTTCGTACATTCCGTCCTATTACGCTCAGGTGCTGAATTCAGACTATAAGACTTTCATGAAAATCTCAGCTCTAAGAGTAGAAGAAGTTGCAAAGCAATTGTGAAAGTTCAGTTATTACATTAATAGATGGCATAACATAGGTAGCTGCTTATACAGTATAACCACAGAGCTTCATACATTCCGACCTATTACGCTGCTGAATTCAGACTATAAGACTTGCATGAAAATCTCAGACAGCCCTTCAGACAGTATTCTAGAAAGCCCTTCAGACACTGTTCTAGACATCCCTTCACACAGTGTTCTTGACAGCCCCTCAGAAAGTATTCTACACAGCCCTTCAGACACTGTTCTAGACATCCCTTCACACAGTATTCTAGACAACCCTTCAAACACTGTTCTAGACAGCCCTTCAGACAGAATTCTAGACAAAATCACGCCCAACAAACCGTTGCCGGCACAGCACCATAGCAGAAACCTAAAATAAAAGCGGAAACACACACTGAGTTGCAGCTTCAGCGTAAGTAGAGGACCTGCAAAGAAAATTATGTCAGCCTGACGAAAACGAACAATTTTTATTTCATAGAAATTACTCCTGTCTTTTCACGGATAAAGCACAAACTCTGCACACATATGTTTCTGGCTGTAATCATGCAAGGACAGAGCACCCTTCACCAGGCCTTGCTGGGGAGAGACAGGGTGAACCACAAGACTGCAGAGAAAGGACACGGCACGTCATTCCGTCTTTGGAAATATATATATATATATATATATACACATATACACATACATACATACACACACACACATACATACATACACACACATATATATACACACACACCTACACAGTTAAGGGTAAAGATTAGAACATCATTTTTTAATAATTAGTATTACTTAGCTGCAATGTAATGCTCCATACAGGGACTCTTGTTGCAATGGTAGAAAAATTACCAGAGAAGTAGTGGCTCTAGTGTAGTGGCTGTGTCGGCGATGTTAAGATCTCAATGTAGTGGTGGTGGTGTAACCCCATGATGTCCCCTCCAGACAACTCCCAATCTTTGTCCACTCCACAGCCCGCTTCCTTTCTCAGAATGCACCCCCCTTTTCTATACATCTCCATATAGCAATATAGAGATAGTCCTGGTGGGAAGATAATCAGCTAAAACTCAGCATGCACCCCAGGACACTTATTTAGAAGAAAGATATGGGAAAGTACCGTAATGTTATAGCTATGGAAGTATCCTCATCACATCCTTAGACCTTCTGTCCCCTGATGGTCTACAACCTCCCTTTCATCCATTCCTCCTAGAAAGGCCTGCCAGGAGCAGTTTCCATCCTCTGAACCCCCTCCAAGGTCTCCCAGCGTGGTATAGCTACATTGTCTGTCCCACTCCCTGAAGGAAGGCTGGTAAGCTACGTGGTCGATGTTCTCATCCCATACGTCCGAGGCAGTGTCAGATGGGCCTTCCATCACCACCACAAACCTGAATTAATGTACCCACTCAGGCATAAAACCCATTCTTCCACCACCTTTCAAGGACAGGAATGTTCTCCTCATGTACATAAGAGGGAAGATGGACGAGGTACAATATATCCGGTGCAAAGTTATAGTAAAAAAAAAGAAAAAAGTGGAACAATGCGAAAAAGAAGTGGCCCATAATAGTAATATAAAAAAACATTTGTTGAAAAAGAGAATAAAAGAAACCCAAAAAATTCTTACGTACATGACACTGAAAAAAAGTAAGCCAGGCAAGATGAAAAAATGTATGCGATTGTGCCACTGTGGCGTGTTGGTCTACATGTGGCTGAGAGAGTATTATATAGCCTGTGGATATGTAGCAGAGTGTGGCCTTAGGCCAGGGGATGCAAGGTACTGACTGAGTCATAGGGTACGTAGAGCTTAGCTGACAGGTTATAAGAAGTGGCTTTACGTGAAGTAGAGATCCAGTGGACAGGAAGTGACGGAGGGGTGCACGGAGGAGGGTATGGGCCCTGGGAGAAGAGGGTGGCGGGGGCAAATGAGTGCATGGGTTAGTAGAGCAAGACTGAGGGCTTGAAGAACACTTAAAGAGTTTACAGTGCATGGCCCAGTGAGCAGGGCGGAGCTGAAGGTCGCCTTGGTTGGCTTTAGACCGTGCCAGGTTCAGTCAGGATGCTATTTTGAAATTATAAGATGGGTGGCTGCTTAATGCTAATGCAGGTTCCTAGGAATCCAACTGTCTACAGACCTTTGCTGTACTAGAAAATCTCATTTTCTGACACGGAGTGCTGCACACCTCTGTGGCTTTGGGGTACATTGGAAAACCAGAATGGTGCATGCAAAAGTTACATGATAATCAAAAACATGGCAAAAGCAGGAAACAAGGCTGCTGAAAAGATAAAATAAATGAAGAACACATCCAGAATACGGGAAAGAATGAGCTAAAGAAAATGCACTTCAAGGGGACAGTAGCATTCCAGACATTGACAAAGAAAGGACAAACCACATTTAAACAGGAGAAGAGAGCTCATTGAGAAATTGGCATGGGTAAATCCAATAGGTCTTCCTATTCTTGAAAAAAGCAATTGTATTCCCATTGTCACGCCCTTCAAAATATGTAATCAGCACTCTCCAAATGCAGCCTGTATTAGCTCAGGCCATTACTAGGGATCCCTTATACATAACCTATCCCTGGATCACAGAACTGCCATCTGATGATAGGCCTATTATATATGCACTCCAGAACAAATAAAAGGGTCTCTTTCAACTATACAACAGTAGGCAGAGGGAAACTACAACCCTCGCTCATCCTTACATTGGGCACTACATAAACTAAGAAAATGAGTCTCTTGCACCCCTCCAGCAAGAACTCAGGCAGTAGGCTAAGTGCATCTACAACCCTTGCAGTCCCCAAAACGACAGGACACTACATCAATTTATAACCACTCATCCCAATTTAAGTTACCTTCTCACTACAACAGTAAACAACCAGGGACACGCACGCACACACACACACACACACAAACCTATATTATATACATCATACGCAATTTCAAAAACTACAAATTACTCACAGCAACAGACATTATCAGTAACCTCAGCATAGCCTTACACAACTTGCCACCCCTATATAAACAATCATGTGGAACTCGGTAATGACATGTTTGAGCTACTTGCACTGAGCAGACTAAATATGTGTTTTTCTGATTACATTTGCAGTTAATGCACATTTGTTTCTTGGTGCTGTTGTTCATCCAGCCTCAAAGCACAAAGTGTTTCACATTTGCAGGCTTTTTAAATAGAAATTCACGTTTGGAAGTGAAGTCCAGGAACTTTACACACCTCTGTAGATTCTAATTGTTAGTAGGCCTTAAGGTAAACTTAAATAGCCTCCAAAAGGCATGCTGTAGTAGATACTGTATGGCTGAAAAAGGTGAGAGTTTTCCCTATTTAACCCAGAAAGGACCGGGAGATATCACAACCAAAAAAGAATTTCCTTTCTGTGTAATATAGTTTTAGAGCGTTAATTTAGCTTGTAAGTAATGACGTTTGTTTTAGTCAATTGTAACCCAGATTCATCATACATTGTATTCAAACCACAACAAAACATTAAATGTATCTATACAATTTTTATTAAAAAAGGTTCTTTTCCTATACTTATTATAAACACTTTAACACAAATAAAATGAAGATCATATAGTATTTTTCAAAACAGTATGCATATATTTACTACACATAATACATGATTCTTAGTACATAAAAGTTAATCAATTAAAAACAGTTTGTTGACGCGTTTCGGTGCTTCGATGTTTGGAACACCTTCCTCAGGACTAAATATAAAATATCTTCTTTATTCATTGCAAGTTTACTTTGCGGTACCAGTTTTAATCTGGCAGTTGAAGTGGTAGTAGCTATTCCCCTTCCGCTCAGCTGTATCGTCACACGGGCAACCAGGCAAACCGGGCAGGCAAAGCGTTCGTCTTTTTGAAAGACGCTGCTGATCACCTCAAACTAATGAAGAGGGAAGATCACCGTGCAAGTCCATAAGGAACAAAGGACTAGGACGGACCAAATTGAAAAACGGAAACAATAAGCACAAAATCGAACGAAGTGCATGTATTGATTTGGATGGTCCTGCATAAACTACTAAACCCTCTGACGATACAGCTGAGCGGAAGGGGAATAGCTACTACCACTTCAACTGCCGGATTAAAATTGGTACCGCAAAGTAAACTTGCAATAAATAAAGAAGATATTTTATATTTAGTCCTGAGGAAGGTGTTCCAAACATCGAAGCACCGAAACGCGTCGACAAACTGTTTTTAATTGATTAACTTTTATGTACTAAGAATCATGTATAATGTGTAGATACTGTATGTACAGTGCTGACTTTACGAAAGATGGCCGCGGTGGTGCTACTGTTTCATAGTAGGAGAAAGGTTGTAGCAGAAGCTGCATTAATGAAACCTGGGAAGGAGACGCCTAGGAACCATATGAAATAGAGCACCATGCAGAACGTAATGCACAATGCTGATTTTATTTTTGTGGCCAAGTTAGCTCGGCAATTTCATCAGGAAAGAGAGGTTTTTGTTTATTAACAATGGCAAAAGCATGGTGTGTACTACAACAACTGTTGTACTTAAAAAAAAATACTACCACGGCTTGAAGAATAAATGTGGGAAGCTCCAAGCTCCCTACATCCTAACACACCCTGCAATCAAATATAATAAAAGTCTCTCAGGGCTATTTGAGGGATTAGGCCATGAGAAAACAGGAAGAGAGTCAAAGAGGGTGTGATGGAAACACAATGAAATGGAGAGGAACAAACCAGGAACTGTATCATAGAGGAAACGGGTATAGGGCACATGCATCAATAAAATAAATGAAAAGTATGTTTAGAGGCTCTGGAGACTGGTACTAATCAGGTAGGCAAACGGTAAAGGAGAAAAACAACCAGGCTGAAGAATTTTAGGAACCAAACCTGTATATGAGGAACTAGAACACAGCGCCTGTAGCAGGGACCATGTTTTTACACTTTCTGTGCTCTCTGGGGCACAGAAGTAGTTCTTACTAATGCCTTTTACATTGGGATAGTGATGGCTGGACTACAAGCAAAGGCTGATTAGCGGCAGCCATCTTGAATAGGACAGAACATCTTGAATCACAGCAGGACACTATGTGACTTCCCATGCCCCAGAAACCAGTGCTGTACTCTCCATTCCCTCCTCCCTCCTCCCTCCACCTCTCAACCCGAGGTAACAGGTTGCTGAAGCATCAATCGTGCTCTGTGCACTATGAGGGATAAGAACTGCAGTGAGAGGACAAACCAGAACCCCAAATCCCCTGTTAGTCCTGGACTGTGCTACCACCCTTAGAAAACCTTACCTGAACGGGTCCGCTGCTTCTGGTCTGGTCCTGGGCTGGCTGGGGTCCCGTGTTCTGCAGCTGCCTGAGCTCCCTCGGAGGCAAAGCCACAGCATGCCATGCCACAGAGATAAGAAGCAGACGCACGCATCCCGGTGAAATGGTCAATCACTGCATGGCTTCACTGTGTGAAGCCATGCAGTGATTCAGTGATTGGCCATTTACTTGTGGCTGAGGCAGTGTGTGCCACCCCCACGTGCCACATCCTATGATGGATGCTGCGCGGTGGACCATCCAATCCTCGCGCTGCATGCAGCGCCAGGATTGGCTAGGGGGGCACATTTGCTTCTCGCCCTGTCGCCCATTGTAAACTCGGGCTACGGCAGGCTGAGAAGTACCCCCCTGGGTCCTGCTGGGGAACTGTAGTGCGCATGCTTGGGAAAGTTGGATCCCAACTTGCACTTGCGCACTACGGTCTGTCTGCTGCAGCCTGAGTGTACTGTCACTCAAGCTGCAGCAGGCGCCACCCCCTGTGCATTCCGAAATCGCCGGGTGTGTCCCGGCGGCTGACTTGCAATCCTATTATCCTTACAATAAATTACTCTGTACAACACACTTGTACAGAGTAATTTATTGTAAGGATTGCAGCCGCGATGCGGGTCCATGTGGCTGGTGGGGCTACGCCCCTACGCCCCAATGGATGCACCACGGCTGCTATGCCTTGCTTCTCCATGAGCATAGTAATGGTCAGAACATCCGAGGAGCATTTTTACTACCAACGTTTTCTGATGGATACTGGACTGGGGAAGAGAGTGAGAAGGGGTAAGACACACTTGTGTATGCGTGCACATGTGAGTGTGCATGTATGAATGCGCAGTCAAGCCTGTGGTTTCAGGTGGGGCCCACCAGCAGTCATTTTTGGGGCCAGCACTTATTTTTCCTCAACAGGCTTTGAAAGAGAACGAAAAACACAAAAGGTTGAAAGAAAGAGGAAGAGTAAGACCTAAAGCAGTGACAAAGGGAGAAATCAGGGACGAAAAACAACCCACAAGAGCGAGATAAAGGTCCAGAGAGTACCTAGTGGTGGATTAAAGAGGTGTGCAGTGAAATCAGGACTACGCAGCCTTGGTATTTGCCACCTCAACCATCAAAAGCACTGGACATGGACTTCTGAGAAAAGGTTGTGCTGCAGCAAATTAATTTGTATTCATTTACAAAGCAGTGGTGCAATAGTAACAAAGAGGTTCTCAGGAAAGGGAGCAAGCGCACATCAATGTAGAAAAACCTAAGGCAACTCAAATAATTTAATTCACGGACATGTATTGATGAGAAAACACGTTCAACAAAGAGGGAGGGCACAAAGAAAAACGTGTGTATAATGAATATGTTTTTTATGATTTCTTTTTCAATCCGTGTTATGGAATATAGTGAAATTATTAAAAACATTATTGAGACAATGTATTCTTAATAAAGCTCGAGAAATGTACATCACCCATCTATTACTTTTGCATCATCATTCATTCAAAACACACCCCACTCCTACTACAGCAGAGTACAGCCTAGTAAATACAGCAATGGTATTGTCATGAAGAACAGAAAATGGTTTGATGATCAGAAGACAATACAATAAATAGATTTCATTTTAGATCAATCTTCATGTCGCTTTTGTTCTGTTGTGGCTTATGTTCAGTTATCTACGTGCTTATAACACTCAAAAGTACCTGCAAGTATATAACACCCAAAGAGTGAATAAAGCCCTGTGCACTCAAGGCAAATATTAATACCATGGGTTATTAAAAAGAAAGTACAACAGTTTGTAGCCAAAGGCCATGGCCCTTCACCAAGGAAAGGGACACTGCGTAGGAAGCTGGATATTGTGAAAAAACCTTTGACCGAGATAACTGTCATCAAACCGGAAAGAACCATGGAGATGGAAGAAAAGAAACTACAATGTGCACAAATGATGATATATAGAGTTTGTGGGTAGCAAACACGAGTGTAAAATAGAATTAAGCCAACACAAGTTTGCACCTTGGAAATTACGCCAACCTGCATATATGCACGTTTTATGTTTATACAGAGACCCCCGAGTCTCATCCAGAATGCTAGGACATGCTTCATGCCAGAAGCTGGGTGTGGGGGCAACAGAAGGAAATAGACTGCCAGCCTTCAATTCAAAGCAACATAGCAATAGCTAGCAATAATTAAGTTGCTCACAGCACCTACAGGAATCTGGAGATGATGAGGAGAGTCCCAAAATGCCTCCCAGAGCGGAGGTGAAACAGGAGAATGTATTAGATCCGGATGTCAATGAGATAGCATGGAGGTTAACCAATAGTGCGTTGTGCCGACAAAACAGCGAGATGCGTCACTACACGTCGGAAGCTCACCCAAAGTCGCCTTAAGTCCGTTTCCACTACAAATCATGGACGACAGACTTCAAATGATTAGGTAAGTAGTCGTGGTTAGAGAAATGGCAGGCTGATGGATACAAATGTGTGGTCAGGACGCAAAAACAAGCGTGCCTGCTGGACGTGGGGATGTTAGGGCGTACTTAGGGTCCAGTTGTAAATAGAAATGGCACATGATTAATTGATGTCCCTAAATGCCGACCGGACAAAAAGTGCTAATAAAACAAGAGCGAGGCTGTCCAGATGTTATGTTGAAGAAAAGTATGATGCGGTAGGTACGCAAGCCTCGAATTCATTTAGAAAAGTCAATGGACACAGTCGCTGGGGAACTAACAGAGAACTCATAAGACCCACATTAATTCAATCGTTATGGGATAGCAAAATGCCTGCAAGTGCGGATATCCCAAAAATGTTGTGGACTCACCAATCTCTTAGAGAAGTACCATGATGCCCATGCGTCACCTGCATGCCAACTTTTGTCCGTGGATGCCGGGTAAGTGCTGCAGCTCGGCGTCTGCCATACATGGGCATCCAGGGGCTAGCCTCATATTTAAAGGGCATGGAGTGCTAGAACGTGGAGGCTGCCTGCATAGAGTGATAAACGACTAATGACTACGCTGGCCGCCATAATGACTACACTGGCCACCATATTTAGAGCGAGGCTCACCATATCATGCTGATTCGAGTTGGGCAATAAAGTATGTAGTGCACTCACAACGTGCAACTTGCTGTCCCCCACTGAAACACTACAATTAAGTGTGATTTGACGATGGGCGTAGCCTTTTATTCACACAGACACATAGACTCATTAGAAAATGATAACTATGGTTAAGGGGACATTATTATGAGAATACAGGACGTGAAATTTGCCAGATCATACATAATTGAATGCAGGATATAAGGTAGAAAAACAGTTCAGAGATTGTGAAAGCAATATAACAGTTATCTCCACCTCCCCTTACAGCGGAATCTTTCAGAATAATGCAAATTGCCAGAATGCCCCTTTTACCTTATCCATCACCCATGCCATCCCTCAACCAAGGGCGTATCTTATTAGGAACTTCCCCTCCATCACTCTGAGGGATGGACAATGCCTGCAGTTCCATGTACCAACACATCCACCAGGCACCGCTTAGCGCTTCGTCCCTGTCAGGGTACCTGTCACCAGGGAAAAATCCCCCAAAATGTTCATTCCCACATCACAGAGTAAGGCAGAAGGCTCCAGGACAACCAGCAGGTCAGTCCCCCCATGCATGCCCAGTGCCCACACAAATCCACAGTCCTCCAAGGGGAAAATTCAGTAACTTGGTCTACATTTGGGGTAGCTTCTATTTCTGCTGCAAACAATTCCGCCTTCCTCCGGGGGGGGGGGGGGGGGGGGGGGGTATGGGTTGTGCAAATGCTGTATGATGGATCCTGGTGTGCGGTGGAGGGAAAAAGAGGCTGATCTCTCACCTTGCGAGTCCTTATATGCTGCAGCCCCTACGCACCACCAGATGACATCATAGATGGCCCTCTTTGTGGCGACACCGTTGATGGACTCTCCACCTTGGCGCCTGCCAATGGAGCGACTAATGGCGCCCATCTGCTATATGCGGGGGTGTCTTCACACTCATGCCATATGACAGGGGCAGTAGTTTAATGGCATAAAATGGCCCAAATGTGAGTTAATTGTCCAAAATCTGTAGAAATTAAAATTTTTGAATTTTAAAAACCTTACAAATGTACATTCGGGCAGTGACTCCATAGTGGAGGAGCCATATTAATTAGGAGGACAAACCAGGCATGTATATAATAACACGCCTAAAAGGGGAACGCAATAAAAGAAAGGTCCAAGATAGAGGGGAGTTGAGCCATTGTCTCATTCGAAAAGTCACGCCTGATGCATAGTGGACTGAAAGAAGTTACAGAGTCAAAACGAGAAGGGGTCATGGCAACCTATTAAATAAATCAGGTAACATTGAAATGAACTGCAGGCAGCCATTTTGGCAGGGAATTTAAATACAACTAATGTAAGGGAATTTAAATACAAATAAGGCCTCTAAATAATAGCACGCCTGGAGGGGGTAACTGAATGGGACGAGATCCCATGAGTGGGAAATTACCCACTCTCTCATTAAAAATATCAGTCCTAAACACAGTGTGGACTGAAAGAGATTGTACTGTTAAAACAAGAAGGGGGCAAATTAACCCTACTATGGGACGACTCCCGTCTATCACTTTCTGTATGAAAGTACTTTTCAGCTCAAGGCTTGATCTGACTATGTAATCTTTAACATTTGTATTCTGCTGATGTGCAAACATTGGCCTTGGATTTTTTTTTTTGTTCACTGTCAGCATTCAGAATGTGCCAATTTGCACAAATAATCTGATGTATCTTGTCATTAGGAACTGAATGCCGTGTGACACACACTGACTTAGGTTCGATGGAATGATGATGATGCTGTAGAAGATAGTCCCTATCATAGAACCAAGCTCTCTTGTATGCTTCATGGACTGATCTTTTGGGGTAGCCTCTGGTGACAAATGTATGCTTCATTTCAGTGGCTCTAATGTCATAATCCCAGAGTTTGGTACAGTTTTTCCGGAGCCAAAAAAACTGTCCAGATGAGATACTTTGTTTTAGCAATCTTGGATGGAAACTGCTGAAGTGTAGCAGGTTGTTTCTGCAGTTGATTTAACATGAAGATCAACTTCAAGTTGATGATTGTTGTGTCTGATAAGTTAATCAAGAAACTCCACTTCCCTTTGGCAAGTAGGCCCATTAATTTCATATTGGCATCACCAAGGGTTATCCAGCTGAAGACCTCCTCTAACTTATCCGATCTACCAACCCATATAAGAAATTATCAATAATGTAACGAGCCCAGTGTGTCACTGACTGAAAAAAATGTTCCACCTCATTATAGATAAATGTGTGCTCAAATTTGGCCACGTAGATTTTCGCTGCTGTGGGGGCACAAAAAGACCCCATACTGACACCTTTTACGTGTTTGTGTAGTTGGCCATTTAATTCGAATGTGTTTTCTTCTAAGATGATGCATAAACTGTCAAGAATGAAAGTTTTAGAACACTCTCCATGATATTCTTCCATGAACCAATCAACTGCCTCAACTGCATCTTTTTGGTGAATGTTATGGTACAAGGATTCGATATCCAATGTAACTAATGTTTCTCTGGTGGTATGAAAGTGGAGTCCTTCAACTATGTTGATGGCATCTCTAGTGTTCTGCATGTATGATGTAATTTTTGGTATAGGGTGTCGACATATGGTGTCTATATATTTAGAGAGCGGCTTGGTAATTGAACCTATAGTGGTAGCTATAGGGCTATAGGGTGGATCAAGACTGTTTTTGCGTATCTTTGGAATACCCTAAATACTCGCCATTTCGGGATGGCTGATGTGGAGTGAGAGCACACAAGAAGACAGAGGAAGAGATACGAGATAAACTGACTGAAAAGGGAAGAAATGAGGTATGGAAAGAGAAACGGTCAAGACACAGCAAAACTGTAGAACAAAAGAAAAAGAGAAAATTGAAATTGGGAGAAAGAAAGAACAAGCATTTACAATGCAATGGTTTCGCCTTTGGAAAAGTTAGAGCTATTGGCATTGTAAATGACAAAATTTGTATTTATGTGTTGGTTTTAAAAACAGATAAATAAATGGCATTGTCATTTACATTGCCATTAGCTTAATCTCTCGCAAATGTGAGACCTATTGTACCCTACGGACGAGCTCAGCAGACAGCAATTACTACCACACACACACACACACACCCAGAGCCACACAGACACACACACCCAGAGCCACACACACCCCCCCAGAGCCACACACACACACACCCAGAGCCACACACACACACACCCAGAGCCACACACACACACACACCCAGAGCCACACACACACCCAGAGCCACACACACACCCAGAGCCACAGCCACACACACACACACACACCCAGAGCCACAGCCACACACACACATACCCAGAGCCACAGCCACACACACACATACCCAGAGCCACAGCCACACACACACACATACCCAGAGCCACAGCCACACACACACACATACCCAGAGCCACAGCCACACACACATACATACCCAGAGCCACCCCCAACCACCCAGAGCCACACACACACCCACCCAGAGCTACACACACACACCCACCCAGAGCCACACACACACACACACACACACACACACACACACACACACCCAGAGCCACACACACACACACACACCCACACCCAGAGCCACACACACACACACACACCCAGAGCCACACACACACACACACCCACCCAGAGCCACACACACACACACACCCACCCAGAGCCACACACACACACACACCCACCCAGAGCCACACACACACACACCCACCCAGAGCCACACACACACACACCCACCCAGAGCCACACACACACACACCCACCCAGAGCCACACACACACACACCCACCCAGAGCCACACACACACACCCACCCACCCAGAGCCACACACACACCCAGAGCCACACACACCCACCCACAGCCACACACACACCCTCCCAGAGCCACACACACACCCACCCAGAGCCACACACACACAGGAGAGTGCTACAGGAAATGTGGAACAAACAATAGAAATAAGAAAAAAAATGTGCCATAGCTTACCAAAGCAAAAGAAGAAAAAAAAACTAGATAGTCGTTTTTAAGAAATGCGATAACGCCAGGACACGTGGCTCAGTGATTAAGTTAGATGTAAAAATATATACACAAATTCGTTGCTGACACTAAAACCAAGATTCTGAAGTTTTAGAGCTGGCTTTCCCACTTGTGATCCTGGACAAATCTGTTACCTCCCTGCCACACGCTCCTCATCTAAAAGACACACCGACTGTTTACTCAGACTAGCTGCCACAAAAAATAACCACAAAACAAGAGATTTGCATAGATCTAACAGCTAAAAAAAAAAATCAATAATTATGAACAAATATGGAGGAGAAAAACCTTGAAGTTTCTGGCTTTAAAGAGAACGTTTCCCCAGGACCACAAATACACCGCACACCCCCTTCCCTACTTCTAACAGGAGCATTCACCCCAGAATCAAAGCACTGGCAGGGACCCACTGCAGCTGCCAAGCAGCATTTACAAGATCATCAGAGGTGTCTGCCGAGCTGCCAATCACATACATCTGATAGTGCAGTCCTCAATCACACTTCAGCTCTTCTCCTCACTTATACCCACTCATGTGTGGAGACAGAAGGGGCCACTAGAGAGTCACTGGGAGACAGACAGCAGAGGGCGAAGGCATGGACACGAGGAACACACACTGGGAGACAGAAGGGAGTCACAGATGTAGGGGAAATGGAAACGCAGGAAGAGGCAAACACAGGCAGTTACAGACAATGGGAGACACAGACACTAAGACACACAGACAGAGGCGGACCACAGAACCTGCTGACACTGGGAGAGAAAGACCATGGGAGATGTGGACACATGGGAGGTAGACACAAGAAATCACAGACACTGGGAGACACAGACACTAAGAGACACAGATACAGATGTGGACCACAGAGCCTGCAGACTCTGGGAGAGGCAGACCATGGAAGATGCGAACACATGGGAGATGCACATGGGAGAAACAAGCCCATGGGAGAAACAAGCACATGGAGACACAGAGGTGGCCCACAGAACCCGTAGACACTGGGAGAGACAGACTTTGGGTGATGCAGGCACATAGGAGATGTACACTGGAGACCAGACACATAGGAATCATAACGCAGAGACACAGAATATGGGAGACACATACACTAAGAGCGACACAGATGGACCACAGAACCTGCAAACACTGGGAGAGACAATCCGTGGGAGATGCATATGGGATATGACGGCACGTGGGAGAGAAAGACACATGGGTATCACAGACAATGGGAGACACAGACACTAAGACAGAGACACAGTGATGGACCACAGAACCCGCAGATACTGGGAGAGAGAGTCATATGGGAGAGGCAGATACATGGGTATCACAGACACCGGGAGACACAGAGACTAAGACAGAGAGACACATTGATGGGCCACAGATCGCGCAGACACTGGAAGAGCCAGACATTGGGAGATGCAAATGGTAGATACCAGGACATGGCAGAGAGAGATACATGGAAGAGAGAGACACATGGGAGAGGCAGATACATGGGTATCACAGACACCGGGAGATACAGACACTGTCACAGAGAAACATTGATGGACCATCGAACTCGCAGACAGTGGGCGATACAGACCTTGGCAGATGCAACACAGGGAGTATCAGACACATGGGAGAGGCAGACAGAGTGACTCACAGACACTGGGAGACACAAACACCAATAGACAGATGGACGACAGAGCCTGCAGACAGCAGAAGAGACAGACTTTGCGAAATGCAACAAGCAATACAGGGAGACTCACACATATGGAAGAGGCAGACAGAGTGACTCAGACACCGAGAGAAAGACACTAAGAAACAAAGAAAAAGAGATGGGCCACAGACACTTGGTGATACAGACTTTGAGATGCAACAAAGGGAGAATCAAACAAATGGGAGACGCAGACACTAAGAGACAGACGGACAACAGAGCCTGCAGACACTAGAAGAGACACACCTTGGGAGATGGCAACACAGGTAGAAACAGAGGACACAGTCACACAGACAAGAGCTGCACACACAGAGAGACTAAGAGAGACTAAGACACAGAAAGCAGACAAATATATGGACCAGAAAAGCCAGACACTGGGAGAGAGAGACAGAGAAACATCGGCAGCCACGAACACCGAGACACACGCTGCTGCGCACTTTTTTTTTGAGACAGAGAAACACCAGCAGCCGTGAACACCGAGACACACGCTGCTGCGCACACTCAAGGGGGTGAAGACTGCAGCCAAACACAGATCACACCAGGGGCAGGAAGTTAAAAAAAAAAGTTTCAAAAGTGGCAGCTGGTAATCTCTCCCTGCGTCCTATCTGTCCGCACTGCTCTCGCCCCCTGCGAGGGGGTCCCAGCACCCCCTGGCCCCTCTTCACTGTGACCGGAAGTGGCCCCCGTAGCCCCGCGCCCCTCAGCACTGCACCGCTGCCTGGAGTCTACCGATAAAGGCTCGGAAGCCGCGGCCCAGCTTTCATACCTTCACCGTCCCCCGCACCCCTTACCCTGTGACGGTCACAACAGAGACAGCCAGAGGACTCAGTCGACGGCGGCAAGCAGGCGGCCACGCATGTTAACGGGCACCACGTGTGCTCTCTTTAAAGTTTGTAGGGGGACAGGTGCTGTCCGCACACTGGAACCAGCAGGGAGAGTTCGAGCACTGGAAGAATGGCTCCCTGATCGAAAGAGTGCGGGAACAAAACAAATGCATCAGAGGATGCAGTTTAAGTGGACGGGCACAGGACAGGGGCTAGCACAGGGAGGGAGGGTGGCGGGAACGGGCACAGAACAGGGGGGGGCGGGAAGCGGGAGGGGGGCAGGAATGGACCCGAGCTAACGGGCACCACGTGTTCTCTCTTTAAGGTTTGTAGGGGGACAGGTGCTGTCCGCACACTGGAACCAGCAGGGAGAGTTCGAGCACTGGAAGACAAAAACAAATGCATCAGAGGATGCAGTTTAAGTGGACGGGCACAGGACAGGGGCGAGCACAGGGAGGGAGGGTGGCGGGAACGGGCACAGAACAGGGGGGGGGCGGGAGGGGGCAGGAATGGACCCGAGCTAACGGGCACCACGTGTGCTCTCTTTAAAGTTTGTAGGGGGACAGGTGCTGTCCGCACACTGGAACCAGCAGGGAGAGTTCGAGCACTGGAAGAATGGCTCCCTGATCGAAAGAGTGCGGGAACAAAAACAAATGCATCAGAGGATGCAGTTTAAGTGGACGGGCACAGGACAGGGGCGAGCACAGGGAGGGAGGGTGGCGGGAACGGGCACAGAACAGGGGGGGGCGGGAAGCGGGAGGGGGGCAGGAATGGACCCGAGCCGAGCTCCAGAAACAAATCCCTTGCACACGGGGAGGGGGGCGGAACGGACACACGGGGAGGGGGGAGGAGGGGGCGGGAAGGCAAGATGAGCAACTGCACACGCACTTCCGAGCGGGAGGGGGGAGGGGGGGGGGGCGGGAAGCGGGAGGGGGCGGGAATGGACCCGAGCCGAGCTCCAGAAACAAATCCCTTTCACACGGGGAGGGGGCGGAACGGACACACGGGGAGGGGGAGGAGGGGGCGGGAAGGCAAGATTTAACACGCACTCACCAGTGAATTGTCTCAGGGAATTATCCCGCTATCACCATAGGGGCAGTGCGCGACCCGCCTGGATCTCTCTCTGTTTTCACTCGATCGCATGCTGCCCTCGTTATGGCCCCCGTTCTGCCCGCACCAGTCTCTACCTTCTGTGCCTGCTCCGGGCCCTTGCTCACCTCGACCTCGCCTATGTCGCCGTCCAACACCTGCCCGGCAACGTCCTCCGCTTCTTCCGGGGCTCCCTCCAGGCAGGCCACGGGAGCCCCGCGTGGGCCGCCATACTTGTTGTGGGCCGCCGTCTTCCTTCTTCCCCTGGGCGGCGGGGGGGCGGGCACTTCCGGCCGGCCGCGCTAGGATTGGCCGGCCGGCCAGTCACGGGGCGGGAAACGGGAAGAAGAGACGCAGTAGTGCCGGCAATGCCGGACCAGACACGGGGGCGTTCCCGGCGTCCCGTGACGTCGGCAAAAGCCAAAGAATGTCGGGAACGCCCCCGTGTCTGGTCCGGCATTGACGGACAGGCCCCTCGTCCAATGGCAAGGCTCCGTTTACGGAGCCAGCCAATCAAGGACGAGGGCCGGACAAAGCCACACTATGGAACTCAACAGGATTTCGCCTGCGCCGAAAAGGATGCGCAGAGCGCATCCTTCGGCGAGGCGAAACCTAAAAAGGTGGCGAATTAGGGATGGACAACTGCAAAAGAAAACAATCAGAAAAGTAAATGCCATACAGCTCATATTTTTGCAGCTCTAGAGTCCTCACACAGTGTACAGGATACATGTCCGGAAAAGTACTTGTACTGCTAAAAATAACTCACAAGATATTCCTAGGGGACACAAAACTAATAGAAGAAAAAAAAGTGTTAGACACCGCCCTTTAGAATTAGAAATGAAATCTTCAATCCTCTTCTATGGAACGCACTTTTGAATGAATCAGATATGGTGTGTTTGCATGGTACCCTATTGTTTGCACGAAACAGAAGAATACGCATTGAGACATGGTTCTGGAAAAATTCTAGCAGTGGGGTTGCCGGTAAATTACATTGTTTGACTAAGGGTATAGAAGATTTCAACACATTAAATTGCAAATTTAAGTTTGAGAGTACCAAAGAAGTCAACACCATTCAATTGGTAAAGGGGGCAAGAGGGGGGCAAAATGGTGAGAGTATCTATCATACATTTTGTGAACACTTATCCCAAATGCATGGCTAAGAAGAAGTAGGGTATTTTCATTTATAAGATAGGGCATTCTCCTTCCAAATGGCTGTGTTTTGTAACTAAGTCGGCAGTAATAGTAACCCGACAACGTCCTAATTTTTAACTGGCGAAAAGCGAGGAGAATACAATTGGGTAAGACAACTATGGTGATATCAGTCTGGTTCCTATTTGTTGTGATTTGCTCCTTTGATGACTTGCATTCCCCAGTACATCAACATCCTCACTGCAAAGGCGCATACAGAAAATTAATTGATTAGGACCGAGGGGTGATTTGGAAATAGCGCCTCTCGGAAAGGAGTCCCCTTCACTTTCTTTTGCAAGGGAATGTTTACATTCTAAATTTGTTAAAGCAAAGGAGATGTGGCAAAACAAGTGGTGGGGAGTCTTTCTACCTTGCCACCATCAGTGTGGAGATAATTTGCATAATTATATTAACAGAGATGAGTCAATAAATCAGGCAGGACTATCGTGTCTATCTCCATATGATATTATTATCAACCTGAAGGGAAAAAAATGAATATTTGACCGTTTCTAAAATTACTATTGGTGCCCTGTTCCTTTGCAGTGTCAATTTGCTATATGCCCAGTACAAAACAAGTTTGTCCAGTTTGTGCAGTTTCAGAAATTGATGCATCCCGAAACACCGATCCACAGACTCAATCCCCCTTTTTCCCCTTAATACTGTTGCAGGAGATGTAAGAGCCATCCAAGGTTGCTAAACTCGTCCAGATCGAAATTGGGGAGTAAAGTCGAAAAATGACACAGAAATGGTTAACACTATCATACAAGTAGAGTTGCAGATGAACTCACATCGTAATCAAATTAAAATTTGTGTTGTGTGGGAAATAACACAATTTTTGTCATGATCTCAAACTTTTACCTGTGTGATGTTGGTAGATTTGGATTTCTATGCACTTTACCAATGCCAAACAGTAGGAAACCGCACCCTTAGAATATCTGGTGCACAATGTGACTCCCCGTTTGGCCTATTTAACTTTTTGTATTTACACCACCCACAAATATTACAAAAGTGTATGTCGGCTTGTTGCATACGGTGTTCTGACTGGGCTTCAGCTTAAATATCCTGCAGTAACACATTACAAGGCGAAATGTTTTTGACATGAAGGAACAGCCAACCTTCAGTTACATTCTAAAGTCACCGCTAAATTGTGACTAGTAAGGCCACAGGGTAGCGTGCTAATATACGTAGAAATAGGGTCCTCTAAATATTGAGATTAGTGTTATCTCAGTGAAATAAAACTCAAAAGCTATTTCATGGTGGAGGCCCTGCAGTCGTAGAGTTGTCTCAACACTCTGGGCAGAATCTCTACGAAGAGAATTCTCAATGTGGAGATTCCACCTCAAGGGCAGAGACTCTCCCAAGACTGCGGGGTCTCTGCCATGAGTGTGGAGGCCCTTTGTGAATCAAACCCGCTATGTGTAAGGTTTTGCTACATATTCTCTCAAAAGTTGTACTTGGGAATAACATTAATATTTCCTGTCCCCAGTTTGGAAGATTCGAGAAAAATCTGTATTATTTCTTACTCAATGTTGAAAATCTGACTTAATGGTGAAATCCAATTTTGGGGACTTAGTTGGAAAAGTATCTTTGTGAAGATGTACAATTTTGCCATTAAGCCCAGATGAGTTACAAAAGATATGAGATACTCTGGTCTTCTCCATCTACTCTGACCTCACACTGCACTCACTGTCAAGATAAAGCTCCATGTTAAAAGCATAAGCAACAATGTGTCAGGAGGTGCCTCTGTGTAAAATCCTGCACATAAACACAGAGTAAATGTTGCAATAAATAAATAAAATAAAGTAAGTGACATGAGCACAACTTTAACGCGTTCTTGGAGTACTGCAGCACCTCCCACACCCCTGCTTGCAGTTGTCAACTCTAGGCCCAACAGACAGACAAGGGAGGAAAACGTTTTAACCTCCTTGATAATAAATGTCAGCTCGAGCCTAGCTACTTGACGCTTGGTATTGCATGCATACGAAAGTTCAAAGAGAAGAAAGTGCAAAAACAATAACCAGCCAAGTGCTTGGAAAAGTGACATTTAAAACTAGAGTGCTTCGAAGCGCTATAAAATCAAAGTATGCTTTTGCAAGTGGGAATGAAACAACCACTTTTTTTGACATTTGGATGAAACCAGAGTGTGTTTAAACAAGTGGGAATTCTTTCTTTAACAGGGATAAGAGGGTAGAAACTACAGCATGCTTGGGGAAATAAGGAATTAAACTGGATAGAAGGGGGAAAACAATAGTGTGCTGAGACAAGTGGGACATTGACCATAGCATGCTTGGAAAAGTGGGCATCAAACCGTGTATGCTTGGAATAAAGGATTGAATCCACCGTGAGGTTGGATACGTGGGATTTAAACCACAGTGTGTTTGGTCAAGTGAGACTCGAGCCACAAAGGGTTTAAATAAGAGTGATAAAACCACAGCATGCTTGGACTAGAGGGATTCAAAATGTTGCACACTTTGACAAAAAGGATGACAGTGTGCTCGTAACTAAAAACCACAGTGTGCTTGGATACGTGGAAATCAAACAACTGCATGACTTGTCAAAAGGGATGAGACCACAGTGTAGTGGACAAACGGGATTCGTACCACAGTGTGCTTTATTAGAGGAAGCAAATTCAGCATGCTTGGGCAAGTAGGAATCAACTCTCCCCATGCTTGATCAAACAAAAGGATGGAAACCACGTGTTCTAGGACAAGTGAGACTTCCACCATGACATGTTCCATCATGATTTATGAAACCGCAACATGCTTAGAATCAATCCACTCCATACTTGAAATAAAGGAATGTGCCCAAGATGTGCATGGCCAAGTGGGTTTGGAATCAGTGTGTGATCGAACTAGTAGGATTTCAATTACAGTGTGCTCTGACAAGAGATGAAACCACAGCATGGTTGGATAAAGTGTACTCAGGCTACAGTGTTCTTTTATAAGAGGGATGAAATCACAGTGTACTTTACAAGCATGAATCAACCCGCTGCTTTTCCTGACCTCGGTGTGCTTTGGTAAAAGGGATGAAGCCAGGAGTGGAGTGTGCAATATTATAGGTGGATGTTTTTGTGTGACCTTTTGTTAATATGATTTCAATATGACCTTTAACAAACCTGGATTAACCTTTCATATATTACTTTTGCAGCATAATCTAATATCTGTAGACAACTAGTACACTGTGCTTTACGGAAAGGGCAGTATGTGAATCTTTAGCAGGTATCTGACCATGTAGGTGAATCCAAGGTCAATTATGTAAATGTAGTCTGATCTTTAGAGAAGTAATGACTGCAATATAACCTCATGCTTGTTCCACCAGAATGTCTTTTCCCGAATACATCACATGAAGCACACACAGCACATGACGTCTGCGGATGTGTACCAACAAGACAGCTTTGGACCAAAGAGCACAAGTCATGTATTCTTGTTTATGTCTCCCATTCCCCCTTCTCCTGCTCATGTTTATGACTCGCCCGGTGATACTTTGTGGCAGTAGTCGCAAGTGAGGCATTGGTGGATCCACTCATCTATGGCTAATATTGTCATCACACTGGTTATTGTGTGTTGAACCCTGTCACAAATCTCCCTACTTGTCAATCTTATACAAATGTCTACCAGGAGGTCTCCCGCATTTGCTTATGTTTTACACTTAGACTCTCCAACAGACTTTTTTGTGACAACTTTTTGGAACACCAATCGTTCCTTCTACGAAGGGTGGTTAAAGAGTCAATGAAAGCGGCCAGGTGGGACTGAAACCCTTTTAAAAGTAAACATAAGGTGCAGCAGTGAATCCGGTTAAAAGGCATTTGCAATTTTTACTTGATGGTGAAGGTGATATAGACACATTGGGTTGAAGAGAAGAGGTTCAGTACTGCACTTCCGTGAGATCTGGAAGTCAAGGCATCTTTTTTTGTACACAATAAACCTGATTTGTGTGCACAGCATGATGGTGGTGTGGGCAATGGAGACGAACTGAGCATGCCTGGATGACAGGTGTTTGTATGGCTAGTGTATGCTGTAGTGGAAGTGGTAGAGTTGTATGATGAAAAGGAGGAGGTGCAACTAAAAGAATGGGAGATAGATTACTGTTCAGAAATTACTATAGAGGCTTTACAGCGGAGGAGATGGTGGGTGATGGAAGGAGAAGTTGACGGGTAGATGGCAACTGGGGAAGCGTTGTGGTGTGTGGCAGAAAAGAGTTGAATTGGTGAAGCACAAGGAGGTGTTGAACAAGAGACTGAGGAAGATGAATATACCAAAAAAAGTTGAGAAGACTGGGAAAGGAGCAAAGTTAAGGCAAGGTATCAGGGAAAGTAGTGAGACTGGGAGTTGGCAGGGGCATGCAGGGGACAAGTATACTTAGTTTTAAATTGAGAGAATTTGGCTAGGGTTTAGTGAAGGACAAGTGAATAACTGAAGTTACGAGCAGTAAACAAATGGAAAAGACAGAGTGGACAAAGGCTTGCAAAGGGGCAAGGTGAAGAACTTTGAATGGGCCAGGAAAGACAAATGGCTGAACACTATGAAGAGGAAGGTCAAGAAAAGGGATGGTGGGGAGAAGAAAGATCAGGTATAGGGGAAAGTCAGGACCGGGATTCAAAGTAAGTGGTGAACATATAAAGAGGTTACTATACAGGGAAATGTCCATATCATTGGTGCACGTTTGTCTGTGGCAACAAAAGGGAAAATATGGAATGGCAAATTCTTAGATGTATACAAACTACTGCATTGAGATTAACGCAAAGAAGGCGCCGAGGATGAGTGGGAATCAGTGAGCCCTACCCTGGTCCCAGTTAACATTGAAATTGGAACCTCTGTCATCTTAAATTATGCCAACGTTTGTTGTGACATGTAGACAGGTGCTGTTGTTGATTCTTGTGTCATTGATAGTTCTTTACATAGAAAATATTTTTAGGAATCTTCCTTGGCAGCAATGGAATCACACCCATAGGAGCGGGTTACATGTCGGTTGGAAGGGCTACAAATGGCATTCGGCTCTACCGAAGCCGATTCGGAACCCGTCTTTCCGACCGATTCGCAAAGCCTTCCGTCCGACCGATTACGATAGTCAGAAAGCGTTCGGACTTTTTGGCTACTTTCCGGTTACTCCGAGCAGCATTCGGAGTAACCGAGTCGTTTGGAGTCGACTCGTACAGGTCTACAGATTGTGTTTCCGACCCACGTATTATGATGTGGGATTCGGACAGCCTTTCCGAAACGGTTGTTCCAACACGGTTCGGCTGTCAGAAGCCGACTTTGCGGGCCCATAGCAGTCCCTCCTTCCCCCGGAGCCTTCCAAATGGGCCCCATGGGTGTACCCATAGGACCCCTGTTTACAGCCATGCACCTTGTGGCAGGCACCATGGGTTGCCTGCCAGAGGGTGCACGTTTTTTCCCACCCACCCCTTTTTTCAATGGGAGCCTGTGTAGTCCGTCAGAACACAGGCTCATATTGAAGGCAATGTGAGTCTGACCGAATGGTATTCGTAACCGTTGTAACTGGTCTGTCGGACTCCCCGAATCAGATTCGGTTGGAAACGTTTCTGAGACCGAATCGGTCGGAATGCTTTCGATTGAAATCGTAAGAGTACAAGATTGTCCCTTTATGTCTGTTGAATAGCGGTCGTCAAAGATAGCTCCAGTCAAATTTGGTTATGTGGGGTGGAAGAACGAAGATACAGTGGAAACCTTATTTCTTTTTTGTAAAGTTTACTCAACTCATTAACTATATTGTCCTTGAAGAAAAAAGAAGTGCAGAGGAGAGATTGAATGAGTTTGCTGTTAATTACCTCGATGGACTGGTAAATAGTCTGACTGCCATACATTTTAGAAAATCCCTTGAGTGATTGAGTGGGAAGATAAGCCTTTATTTTCCTGTTGCAAACATGCTCTGACCAGGTTAGATTTTTATCTATTATTCAACCCAGATAGTTATAACGCTTCACTTTTTATATATTATTGTCGCAGTTTCAGCCTTATTTGGATTTCGGCTTTTCCAAATGATGTAATTTAGATCTTACCATAGGTGAATTGGAGTTTTTACATTATTACAGGATTGATAATTGAAATTGCAGACAAGGTGGAGCTAGTGAGAATATAATTATGTCATCTGCAATGAAAAATAGCTGATACATTTAGCTCTAGGCTTAGGAGCTGGACCTATGAGGTTATCTACATAGCAAAAGAGATCTGGGATGTATAAAGAAAAAAGCAGAGGACTCAAGATACACCACTGTTTTAAGCCAATCTCAGTGACCATCTTTGGTGATAAAACTCGCTAAGCAAGTTTGATGTGAAGCCACATGTTGTGTGGAGACATTCAAAAGTTTAGTAAAGATTGATTAATACCCCATTTTGATAATTTGTTCCAAAGTTTTTTCTAATTGACTTTATTGAAGGCCTGTGAGTATTCAATATAACATACTTATAATGGAAAATGTTTATTCAGTACTTTGTTTACCAGAAGTATAAGGGCACCAATAGTGTCTATTGTGGAGCAACCTGATCTGAATCTAGATTGATTGATTGAAATTAGGTTGTTGTTGGAGGTCCATTTGTGAAGATGTTGTATAGAGATTGCAGAGTGGGCTTTGGTAACGGAAAAGGCAGGGGAAAGGCTCCTACACAAATCCCTACACCAATTAGAAGAGACAGACTATGTGAGTGACTATTTTATTCAAATAGGAAATTAATGAGTAAATGAATAAACATGGCATTTGTAAAGCGCAACTACCATCTTAAGCGGCATCTCAGCACTAACAACATTGAAACAAAAGGCAGAAACCTATCCCTTCAAAAAATAAACACTAACATTTTCAGAAGATTTTCTAAAGTAGCAAGATTGGTAGCTTGCTTTAGAGCGAGTGGAAAGTTGCTCCATACCTTTCCCTAAGCGTAGATATAGAACCACCCCCTAGTTTGTAACCTGATTTTTGGGATAGCTGGAAAGATTCCTACATGAAGATCTTAACATTCTTATTGGCCGGTAGGGAACAATACAATCAGAGAAGAATTTGAGACCAGTCTCAAAATATGCCCTGCACACAATATTTAAAACTTTAAAAAGAATCTGTTTTCCACCTGGTAACCAATGGAACTCCCACAAACTCTCTGTGATTAAGCTTTGACAAGGGAGTTGAAGCACCAGTCGTGCTGCAGCATTTTGTATCACCTGTAGCTTCTGTATCAGCTATTTAGGTAGACCCAAGAAGAGATGTTGGGGCCCTTCTTGGGGGATGTCCCTAAAACTTTTTTAGGTTTTGACTGGCGAAAACGATGCGAAAGCATCGTTTCGCTAGGCGAAAAACTATTGATTACAGTATGTGGGGCATGGAACGTCCCTAGTCTCCCATTGGTTAGCTCCATGAATGGAGGCTAGCCATTGGGAGAGGGCTCTGTCCATCAATGCTGGACCAGATTCGGGGGCGTTCCCGAGAATTTTTGGCTTTTGGCGACGTCACGCTACGTCAGCCAAAAGCCAGGAACGCCCCCGAATCTGGTCCGGCATGGTCACCCTGCCTGCCAGACGCTGCTCCCTCATTCCTCACTCTGCTCACAGCCCTCCGTGCCCACGCCTCATTGCTGAAGGCTGCCGTAGCTCGGCTGTCGTCGTCTGCAGCCTCGCCCCGACTCAGGCCAGCTTCCAGTGGAGGCCCGGCTCTCTGGTGCACTTATTCTATTGGCACTTGACGGCGGCGAGTTAAAAAAAAAACATTATGATCCAACATGTGTTACTCTACTATCTTCTTAACTGTTTTATTCACCTCTATCACCCACGCGAGGAGATGCGCTCTTTTCGACCGCAGGGAATGTGCTGTCACTATCGCCCTCCACAGGCGAGGAAGTCTGCCCATGCCTGTATTATCCAGGACAGGAGATGCGCTCCCCACGTTGGGGTCTGGGAAAAATGAACACCATGAACGAGTGCTTACTAGCACCCTAATGACCCTCGCCCCCCTTGGAGATTAGAAGGCTGTAGTGTGAAGCGAGGCGCAAGGGAATGAGCCCTGACTGCAGCCTTAAACGACCTGTCTCGGTGTCAGTTTCTTGACGGGCTTTGTCATCGCTCCACGGTTTCTCGGAACCTTTTCCTTACTCATCCACCGGTACACATGAGTCTGCCGAAAGTATGACAAAGCTTTTTCTTTGGTTTGCATACATTCTTGTGTCCATGATATTAAATGAAACGGTACGTGATGCAGAATGCATCGATTACAGACGGTTTATATTTAAGTACGTGACATCATACACTACGATAATACAATTCATTGTGTGCAGCGCACACCACAAAGATAATTTATTGTGCACCTTTTAATAGGAACCATTATCATCCCAGGTTGCGATCTCAAAAAGTGGCATGTGAAAGGATAAAAGTCCGGCTCGGAGATTTTTATGGTTTAACGGTTAGCTGCTGGATGCACGCGCCTCCCCAAACTACTTTTCTCCATTGTTAGACTTTAATATTCTATGGTTGTATTTGTATTGCGTTATTACCTATATGAAATGCTTTGGCCTTTTTGTGTGATTGTGATAAAGGAAGAAAATGCCAGTGCTGGTATAGAGATTTTTTTTCTTTGGTTATTTTGATTGTTCTTGAAAAATTTGCTTTATTGTAGTAGTATTTAATGTAATTTTTCATATCCCTTCCGTGGCCTAAAGTATCTCCGATATTTAGTTGGGTGTCAGGACGCCCTTCAGGTGTATGGTTGAAAGGGGAGTGCTGGTTGTTGAGAATGGAGGGCTAACGGTCATGCTTGCAAGAGATTGGGTCTGATAAGGTCCCGTCCCCCTGCGCGAGTCTTGTCCCCCCTTCAAGTTGTAAGGAGAGAGGATCCATTTTAATGTATTTTTTAACTCCCCCGCGCCAGTCCCGTCCACCCCTCCCCCCCGCGAGTCCCGTCGTGTCGCGTCCCCCTGCGCAAGTCTTGTCCCCCCTGCAAGTTGTAAGGAGAGAGGATCCACCGGCAGAAGTTTGGGGGAGGGGCAAGTGTTTTGAAAAGGAGGCAGACGTGAGCCTTGATTTCTTGTTTAAGCTTTCTATACCTGCAACGGTTTTAGAGGACATTGCAAAGACTTCTTACGCTAGCGGAAATCAAACTCTTGTAAAAGCTTCCGGCTTAATTCACTGTTCAGTCTGAAGTGTCTTCTGCAGGCAATCGTGTGAATAGTGGCAGTGCCATGTGGCACTTTCTTGGTTGGCACGTCTGTTTATGGTATTTACATGAAGCTGAAAACGGAGCTAATGGGGCTTCCCATCGGAATGTACATTGCAACCCTGAGCAGACCCAGCACAGATACCGATGCCTGGTGATCACCAGACAAGCAGGGCCTGTGCAGCTTAAGAGATGTAGCACTTTCAAAGTGATTACTTCAGTGTTTCGTGCTTGTAGCGAGAGACTCGTACTTCAGGCAACAGACAAAGTTCAAATTCTAACTTTCGATCTTGGAATATTGAGCATTTTAAAGTTGATGATAGTCACTTCTTAGGGCCTCTGTATTCATTGGCTGTTTTTGTTTACACCTCTCCCCTCGGGGGCCTGCTCCGTGCATTCAGCCTCGAGGTGCCTCGTATTTACTGCCTGTGAGTCGTGGAAAGCGTTTGGCAGGCGCAGGTAAACATTCCCAAACAAAGGCTAGGAATACACTGCATTTGGAAAGGAAGCCATGCTGTCGAAACAGGGGGCAGGAAGGCGTGAGAGATGTGCTCAAAAATAACTTGTGTGTAAATTATGCATTCGGATGTTCCAGCGGAACAGCCACTTATAGGCAGGGGGTCTGCATAAGGGGCTGCCATGGGTCTGGGTATGAGCCTGGTAGGGGTCTGGGTACGACGCTGGCAGGGGTCTGGGTATGAGCCTGGCATGGTTCTGGTTATGAGACTGATAGGGGTCTGGGTACGAGGCTGGCAGGGGTCTGGGAACGAGTCTGGCACGGTCCTGGATATGTTGCTGCCATGGGTCTGGATACGAGGCTGGCAGGGGTCTGGGTATGAGGCTGGCAGGGGTCTGGGTATGAGGCTGGCAGGGGTCTGGGTATGAGGCTGGCATGGGTCCACATAAGAAGCTGGCAGGGGTCTGGGGCTGGCATGGGTCTGGATACGAGGCTGGCAGGGGTGGGTCTGGGTATGAGGCTGGCAGGGGTCTGGGTATGAGGCTGGCAGGGGTCTGGGTATGAGGCTGGCAGGGGTCTGGGTATGAGGCTGGCAGGGGTCTGGGTATGTGGCTGGCAGGGGTCTGGGTATGAGGCTGGCAGGGGTCTGGGTATGAGACTGGCAGGGGTCTGGGTATGAGGCTGGCAGGGGTCTGGGTATGAGGCTGGCAGGGGTCTGGGTTTGAGGCTGGCAGGAGCATCTTTGGGGAGCTTCACATCCCACTGAAGTAGGGGACAATAACTGCCTATGGCTGCTCATGTTTGCAGCTGATGCACAATGTGCGTGTAAACTCCACCTTGGTAAGAGCAACCCCAGCTCTCCCTGTCAAGGGTTACCTGAAAGCAGCTTTCCACACCGAGCTATCGCGGAAGAGCCCCTTCCTCCCACAGCGCCCGGAGGCGGCCCGGTTCTTCAAGTGGGTGCTCTATGCCAAGTCAAAAGACGCAATGCGCTCGCTGGGATCAGACACTTTGAGGCGCTTTATGGGAGAGTTTCACCCTGGAGTTGAGGTGCTTTGTTCTTCCTGGGCAGCGCACCCCATAGCTCCTGGTTGTACCTTGGTTTCAGGGTGGCAACCCCAGGATAGGGTTGTATTGGTGGGCTGTGTGTCGTGCGCATTTGGCAGTGTTGTAACTTGGACCCATTTCTGTCTGATAGGATGCATATTTTCTTTACTTTCTGTACCCCGTGAAACTGTCTCTTGATTTTGTAAATTGGACTTTCTAATACTGAAGGGCTTCTCGGCCGTGTAAAATCTACGTTGTACCATTAAAATTTCCGATTTTTTTAAAAAATCAAGCACTGTTGAATATCGGTGCTTTTTACTCCATCCCATTTCCCCCACATAACTGAACGTGCATAAAATACTCTAAAGCGAGTTTTAATGTACTGTTTTGTATAGCGCTATTGATTGACACGAAAGCCTCTCTGTAGCGCTTGGATATCTGTAGTGTACTTTTGACACTTAGTTTGCGAAGCAGATCACTCTTCTGACCGTGATGGGGTATCCTATAGGTGTGCCTTTTGCCCAAGACTGCGCCGGTGCTTCTTGAGCTGGGAGACAGGATGCAGGATGAAAGCGAGGACGTTAGCGGAGGGGGGTGGCGGGGGCGCTTGTTTGTGCTGAAAGTTGTTTGTGCGCTGGTGGGAAAGTTCAGCATCCCCCCTGCCTGGAATAGACAAACTGGGCTCTTCCGCTGCTGTGGCGTGCGCCTTCCAGATATAGCCTCATTCAGACGTAGACAGCAGCTCCTTCCCCTTCCTCCCCTTTTTTTGTGATATTATTCCCGAGGCTGCTGCTGCTGTTTCAGGGGCGCAGAGTTGGTGCACAGCGGCCATGACACCGGGACTGTCCGTACGCCTGCCTAGCCTGAAGGTGGGTGCTGGGAAACAGGGTTGTGATGGGTTCAGGTAGGGGCATGAAAGGGAGGCACACACACCACGTTTCTTTTTCATTGTATTTTGTGAGGAATTGGCGGTAAATGTCATAAAAAGGCTTCTTGGCGCTAGACACATCCAGTCAAAACTTTGAGCCTGTCATTCTTTACCATCACTGCATTTGTTTCGTTTTGTGGGTCGCACAGGGAACATTTGCAAGCTGTGGGATCTGCTCTTTAAGGTTGATTTTGTGCACAATTTTCCACATGCCTGTGCTTGCTCCCCTGCCCCCTGGCTGTGCTTGCGGCCGAGCGATTAAGCTATTGGCATTGTAAATGACAATGCCATTTATTTAACGATTAAACTGTTGGCAATGTAAATAACAATGCCATTTATTTATGATATAAAAAAAAAATCATAAGCAATTCCAATAGCTCTACCTTTAATAATGCAGAGACCATTGCATTGTAAAGGCTTGTTAGGTTTTGCCTGGCGAAAACGATGCGAAAGCATCGTTTCGCTAGGCGAAAACCTAATGAGTATAGTATGGGGCTGGGAATCCGCCCCCGTCTTCCATTGGCTAGCTCCATAAATGGAGGCTAGCCATTGGAAGACACATCTGTCCGTCAATGCCGGACCAGATTCGGGGGCGTTCCCGAGATTTTTTGGCATTTGGCTACGTCAGCCGAAAGCCCGTTCTCGGGAACGCCCCCAAGTCTGTTCCGGCATTGACGGCACCCGCCTTCCTGCTCGCGTAGCACCGCAGGCCTCCATCATACAAGTGTGTGCAGGTGGAGGGGTGCGTCTTACTAGGATCTTCGACATGCAGCATTGCACCGCTGGTAGTTTACGGTGCAGGACACACATTATATTTCAGGTGTTTGTTTACTTTAATCTCTTTTTTTTTTTTGGCTGGTCGTCCGAGCGAGCGGATGCAGTAAGGACCGAGAGGGGAGCAGGGAGGCCGGTTACAGATCGTAAGGTTGGATTTAGGAACAACCGTGATCGACAGTACTCCACGCTGCGGATAATTGAAGGCATCCAGTGGCGAGTTCTTTATATTCAAAAAGAATGATAATAAAGAAACCCTAAATATAGTTGTCTGAAGACACAATACGGTGGCCCCCCTCCGGTACCCTTTACAACACAGAGCTCCAAATAGGAGAAGGTATTGCTAACTGGGATGTAAGACACCAGAAGCACCACTCAAAGAATTTCGAATGAAACTATTCCTCTAAATTGAATAACAGAGGGATCTGCAGAAATCACTCACAGAATTGTTTGTCCTGAAGAAGGTGTTATCTCTGATTCACCGAAACGCTGCGTCGACAACAACAGCAAAACTGTGAACCCTGGCATTTATTGTTTTTAACCGAATTGTGATGTTTTAATGTTTTTAATACCATGGTAGTCCATGGGCACTATTATTGTACAAAATGTTTTTAACCCATTTGAATTGTAATAAATTGTATATTTTTTGACAACAAACACACTATCTAAGGTTCTTATTTTTGTTTTTGTTTATGGTACATATTTTAAGTTAAAATCTGGCATTTTGAGGTATATGAGTACTATATTTGGTTTTCCTACATGCTTAATAGTTCAGGGACCTTCCTTGTTCTTCCCACTTACTCTCCTTGTCCCTTATTATAGAGTAAAGGAGACCTCCCTTCCCTTTTTCACGTTTGTTTACTTTAAACATTAATTGAGTAATGACCAGGCCTGTCCGAGTCTTGTAAAGCTATGCACTAGTTTACGACACCAGGCATGTCTTGTGCATATTACCAGGAATACATTAAAGCATGGGTGTTCATGAAAAGTCTCTAATAACGCATTTGATTTGAAATCCTTTAAATGCAGTATTTTAACATTATTTCCTTGGGTGAACCTTGTTTGGGCCAGTTCTGTCGGAAGATGGGCAGTTTTTTAAACCAAAAACACCCTAAATTCTTGTGCCAAACATAGCAAAATCCAGCGGGGCTCTTAAACGCTCCAATCTGTCCCGTGTAAAAGCAGACATGACATATCCATCAGAGACACGTTTGGTTCCCGTCGGTATGCGACTAAATAATGCCTTTTATTTGTGCAGGAGCTCATCGTCCCGCACTGGCAGCGTTGAGCAGTCCGCGAAGACCCCTGAAGAGAACTTACAGCACAAGAGAGTCTGAACGGCCGTTGTGTGATTACAAAACTCCTCGGAAGTATTCTCGTCAGCGAAGATCTTAATCTGTGGCACAACTTCTATTTTGGGGCTGGCCTCTGAGGCCAAGAGAGTAATTCGCAATATCTCGAGCTGGGCACACTCCGCTCAGCCTCTGGCGTGTTCTTATAGAGGGCACATGGACGTGAACTCACCTAAATGCCAGGGACAGCTGGACTGATATTACACAATCTTTGACTTCCGATGACATCACATTTGACCCCCTGTGCCCTGCCCTGCTATTGTAAATGATAATGCCATTTATTTATGTTAAAAAAACATAAATAAAAATAATGTCAAGAGCAATGCCAATAGCTCTAACTTTAACAAAGGCAAAACCATTGCATTGTAAATGCTTGTTCTTTTTTCCTCCTGGTTTTTGCTGATTCTCTTTTCATGACCTTGGGACTCTGGACAAGTTCCCACTGTAATGCACTGTAAAAGCAGGCTCGCCCTTCCTACACATAATAGGAAGTGGTGTTTGCCTGACTGGTTTAGGTGTTGTACCTGTGAGTACCCTGTAAAGAGGTATACCACACAGCCAGGGCAGGTACTGTACAGTCTACTTGTGGGCTGTAGCACTGATTGTGCCACCCACAAGAATAGCTGTTCAAACATTTCTCAAAACTGCCATTGCAGGTCTGTGTGTGCTCATTTTCACTTATGTTTAAGTTCGCATTTCTAAACCATTAGCCAATTCTGACTGGGCTGTTCACTGCCATTAGGACACCCCTAGGGTAAGGCCTGGAGGGTGGAGCAAGTGGTAGGGAAAAGGCAGAGAAGGTACACATGTGTGTTCGCTGCCCAGGTAGTGAATAATCCCCATGTGGGTTTTCCCTACCTAGAAAGTCTGTTCTTCCCATGGGTCAACATGGGGGAATTGCTGAATGACTTTTAAACTACAGTTTTAGCTTACAGTATGAAGTAGCCTAATGGGGCATAATTCTGAATTGCCATTGTTTGCACCCTGGGCACCCTTGAAAAGGTGCCCCAGGCGCAAACAATGCCGATGCGCCCCATTATGATGAATGCACTGCCCCGAGGGCAACCGCAAACTCATGCTGCCCTGGGGGCAGTGCATTCATGTAAAAACACGGAGCAGCCGCTCCATGTTTTTACAGTGCTCGCGGCACCCACCTGCACTTTCAAAGGGGTTTAGAGATCCCCTTGCAGGCAGGTGCAGTCAGTGACTGCACCCGCTTGCAAGGGGATGTCTCCTGGTAAAGGGCTTCTGTCAGGGGCGCACTGACAGTGCACCACCTTTTGCGCCTCCTGAGGGCTTCTTTGACTCTGCGCCCGCTTCTGTAATATGGCGCAGGCGCAGAGTCAAAGGAATTCCATCATTTGCATAGGGCACGTCCCTATGCAAATGAGGGAACACCCTTTGAAGGTAGCGCTGGTATTTTAGGTGCGCCAGTGCTATCAGTATTATAGAAGGGGATGCTCAAGCATCTGCGTCCCCTTCTATAATACCAAAGTGCCCCAGGGGGGGGAAAGCAGGTGAAAGTGCCCGTTGCGCCCCAAGGGCACCTTATGTAATACGGCCCATGGTGTTTTCAAACATGTCTCAAGCATTGCAGGCCTGTGTGTGCGCATTTGCACTTATGATCCGGTTGACTTTCTAAATCATGGGCCAACGCTGAGGGTGCCTTTCATGAACACTAGAGCACCCCTAGGGTGAGCCCTCGGGGTGGAGCAAGTGATAGGTGAAAGGCAGGGCAGGTACACACTGTGTTCCTTGCCCAGGCAGTGAAGAACCCTCATGTGTGTTTTCACTACCTATAAGGTTTGCTCTCCCCATAGGTTAACACATGGGAATATATGAGATTACTTAAGCTGGAGTGGTGGCTTACAGTGGAGCAGCCACATGTTGTTTACTATCCTTGGATTCACAATGATTAATCTTCCCTTGTGGTAAAGGTAGATTTGTCATTATTAGCTTAGAAATGACACTTCTAAAAAGTGGGCATTTCTCTGTGCTAAACTCTTTTGTGTGCCTTTTACTTTGACTCTAGTCCACACTGGAGACTGGGGTAACACATATGTGCATTCACCAGACTTTGGGCATTGGGCCTGCAACTGGAACACTGGACCTCTGTCATTTGAGAACTTGACTGGATAGATTGGGGGGAGAGGTTTTGACACTTGGCCTCTAGTAAGTCAGATCATAGCCCCATTAAAGATAAGCATCTGCATACCAAGGCCTCATGGCAGACAGGAGTGAAACTTAGGGGTGACATCTGTGGTTCACAGGGGAACCCTCTGGACTAACCGAACTTCAAAGGTACACTATTGTATATCTACTGGTGCCATACTTCAGCAGGGGAGAGATACACTTGTGGAGACGTGGGACGAGACATCCTGGACTGTGTGGTGCACAATGCCAGTGGAATTTGTTGTGCACAAGGAGGAGATTGCCATTGGAAGGAACCGTGCACCCGGCCTGAGTAGTGACTGGCCTGGGCTGACCCCTTGCTGCTGTGTGGTGCCCTGAATGGTGCTCTCCAATGGCTTGTTGGCTTGCCCCCTGTTCTTTGTGGAGTTGTCAGGGGCATCAAAGACCAGCCATGAGGGAACTACATCATCTACGTGTTTCACCTGGAGAGTGGTGCTCACTCAAGCGTCTACTTTGTCTGCTGGATCCTGACTGCAGTGCTGTGTGATCGTGGAACTAAGTATTGTGCCCACATTTAAGGAGAATGGTCCCTGCATCCTGGGGCCTCAGCATGCACAAGCAACTTGTTAGTGGTGAGCGGATTCACCAGTTGTGGGTCTCAGCGTGGCCCTCTTCATCATCCGTGCCACATCTCTCTTGTGCGATACACCAACTGCATTCTCCTTGTGTGCGGTGTCCAATTCACAGGTTGCATCCCTTGGAGGGAAGGTGCATCCATAGTATTGCCTCATTCTACCTCGTGTGATACTACTGAACTTGCGACTTCGTATGTGGGACCAGATTGTCTGGTGTGACTCATATCACCGCGTGCCCGATGGTGTGCCTCATTCCAGGGAGGTATGGCAAACCTGACTGTGAGTTCATTGTAGCTGGATTCACTGGTGCGACTCCTATTATCATGGACCAAACGTTGTGCCTCATTCCAGGGAGGTACAGCAAAACTGACTGTGGGTTGATTGTAACCATATTGTTTGTTGTGACTCGTATCAACTTGCACCCGACGTTGTGCCTCATTCCAGGGAGGCATGGCAAACCAGACTCTGGGTTGCTTGGGACTGGACTGTCTGGTGTGACTCCGATCATCACGCACCTGACGTTGTACCTCATTTCCAGGGAGGTGCAGCAAATCCAGCTTTAGGTGCATTGTGATCGGATTGTCTGGTGTGACTCGTATCATCGCGCACCAGACATTGTGCCTCATTTTCAGGAAGGTTCAGAGAACCCGAATCAACGTTCATTGTTATGGGACTGTCTGGTGCGACTCAGATCAATGCACACCAGCAGTTGTGTATTACTTCCCATGGGGTGTGGGGACGGCTGCACCCTCCAATTCATGGAGTGTTCCGTCTTGCCCTCAGTGTGGCGAATCAACTGCCATCTCCTCACCCACCCCGATAACGTAGTGTTGCCAGATAGTATCGCATGGATCAGGCCTGGGCAGTGAGAGTAAGTGACTAGGCATTTATGCCTGGTAGATCTAAGGAGACAATCCCATTTCCGGATTCATTGTTCAAAAGACACCCCCCCCCCTCCCCATTTGTTGAATGTGTGCTGGTTACCTGGATAGTTTCCAGCCTTCTCACTTCACTAAGTGTGACTCTGGCCTTAAACCGGTATAGTAAGAGGTAGAGGGTTTTGATTCTATCCTCTGAGCATAGTAGTGCGTGGCTAACTGAGTGGAGGGGGAGGGATTGTGCCGCGGTCGGCATTCATATTATTAACTGACCAGTCGTATATCATTTTCACCTCATTACAGTGCAGAGTGCGTGTGTGTTCTAGTGTGCTTCATACGGACTTGCCGCAAATCTTTGCACTGTGCTACTGTGCTGTGTGAGTATTGGGGAGTGGAGTGTGTTGCATGAGAACAGCCTTATAATAGCTACTCAGTGTAAACGTGGGCTGACCTGTTTGGGTGCAATCTCTCCTGCCTTTGTTGCGGAAAAAGGGCACAGCGCGCCACTGATTCCCTTCCTCTGGGACGCGGCTCTGGACACCGAGCTGCCACCGTTTGTACAAGGACCCGCCCTTACCGCCCACACCGCTGCGGGACTGTGAGGCACTCCCAACACCTGAAGCCTCTTCCCGCAGCGGCCCAGACCCCCGCCTGGTGCCTGCATAAACTTTCACAGCACCCGCTGCGCGGGTGCTACTCAGTGTCAACGTGGGCTGACCTGTTTGGGTGCAATCTCTCCTGCCTTTGCTGCGGAAAAAGGACACAGCGCGCCACTGATTCCCTTCCTCTGGGACGCGGCTCTGGACACCGAGCTGCCACCGTTTGTACAAGGACCCGCCCTTACCGCCCACACCGCTGCGGGACTGCGAGGCACTCCCAACACCTGAAGCCTCTTCCCGCAGCGGCCCAGCCCCCCGCCCGGTGCCTGCATAAACTTTCGCAGCACCCGCTGCGTGGGTGCTACTCAGTGTAAACGTGGGCTGACCTGTTTGGGTGCAATCTCTCCTGCCTTTGCTGCGGAAAAAGGACACAGCGCGCCACTGATTCCCTTCCTCTGGGACGCGGCTCTGGACACCGAGCTGCCACCGTTTGTACAAGGACCCGCCCTTACCGCCCACACCGCTGCGGGACTGCGAGGCACTCCCAACACCTGAAGCCTCTTCCCGCAGTGGCCCCGCCCCCCGCCCGGTGCCTGCATAAACTTTCGCAGCACCCGCTGCGCGGGTGCTACTCAGTGTAAACATGGGCTGACCTGTTTGGGTGCAATCTCTCCTGCCTTTGCTGCGGAAAAAGGACACAGCGCGCCACTGATTCCCTTCCTCTGGGACGCAGCTCTGGACACCGAGAGCCACCGTTTGTACAAGGACCCGCCCTTACTGCCCACACCGCTGCGGGACTGCGAGGTACTCCCAACACCTGAAGCCTCTTCCCGCAGCGGCCCCGCCCCCCGCCCGGTGCCTGCATAAACTTTCGCAGGACCCGCTGCGCGGGTGCTACTCAGTGTAAACGTGGGCTGACCTGTTTGGGTGCAATCTCTCCTGCCTTTGCTGCGGAAAAAGGACACAGCGCGCCACTGATTCCCTTCCTCTGGGACGCGGCTCTGGACACCGAGCTGCGACCGTTTGTACAAGGACCCGCCCTTACCGCCCACACCGCTGCGGGACTGCGAGGCACTCCCAACACCTGAAGCCTCTTCCCGCAGCGGCTCCGCCCCCACCGCTAAGAGGACATAAACAGCCCACCCGTCTCGCGCAGCGGGACACGCGCGGGACGGAGCTCGGGGCGAAACCCGGGCAATGGGCGGGCCCTCTGAGGCCCTCATAGGCCAACGTAGGCCGGGCTGGGCCCACCTTCTTTTGCCTACGATATTGGGACTGCACCCAGTGATAAGGGAGGTGGATATGGCATCGATGCATGCTGAGGGCCGCATTGAGAAGGTGGGGGCTATACGAAACGGGATCCTGGACAATTACCTCTCTAAGGCCCTGGCTGATAGTGATCGGGAAATCTCCTTGGCTGAGCGTAGAGCAGAACGCCGGCGCTCAATTGAGATTATGAAAAATAGGCCGCTCATGGATACCTTTTCTACCCCTGGCTCTCAGGAGGGTGGCCCTCTCAACACTTGTGAGGTTCTAGCATCGCTGGAGGATGTCCCGCTCTTATTACGGGACTGTACCCCCCCTCCACATGTCTACCTACCGAACAGGCTGGAGGCGCCCCCCCCCTCCTATTAGCCCCATTTGCGCCTCGGTGGATTTAATAACCCAGACTTCCACTGCAGTGAAACCAAGGAAGTCTGGGTTGAAACAGAAAGTGGTAACCGAGACGCACGGTCCCCTCTGTGTAAGAAGAGAAGCAAACTGAGGGGTGGGCAGGGTAAAGCTAGAATACCCCATTCCGACTTTGGGAAAGTCACCAAGCCCCGTCCAACCTCCGATATGTCAACCAAGGAGGTCGTAGAAATTCCTCCACCCCCAACAGTACCACAAACAGTGACTCCCTCTCTTTCGGGCCCAAACACAACAGATCATGACATCCATCCCTCCGCCACTTCACTGGGTAATCTAGAATTCCTACTTAGATGTTTACTCCTCCCTATAAATGAGAGTATCAAAAAAGTGGAGATTAGGCTCACCATTTTGGAGACGGCTATAAGCAGCATGGTTACTTTAGCCAAGGCCCAAGCGACAGGGGTCACTCATCCATCAACCGCTGCTAAGCAACCTCCTAATAATTGTTCTACGGTCCAAAATCAGACCCCCAAACCCAAGCCACAGCCCTCTGGCACGGCCCCCCTCGATCACCAAAGACCTCCTCACCCAAAGCCACAAAACACCACAGCCCCAGATTCAGTGGGCGATTCACAGAAGGGACCATCAGGAGCACCCTTAGGGAACACACGGGAGGACAAGGGTAGCGGCAGACCATCTAGAGCCCCTGTTATTAAAAGGCCGCAAGTGGAGATTCCTCCACAAGCAGTCCCTTTTGTGGTCGTTTTGACAGGGGTCCCGCCTTTACCTGAAAACAAGAGAGAGGGATATGCTCAGCTGAAAAACAAAATAATGCACTGGCTGCGCACCTATAGGCCCATTGCATATAATATCGATGGAGAAATAGTGCACGTCAGGCGGCTTAATTGGTTGGGTAATAGACGTAAGGACATTGAGGGTGATCTGGTGGTGGTTAACTTTAGAGATCCACGGGCAGTGGACTATATATTAAATTGGTCCACTGGAAATGGAGACACTTGCATTACCCCGAGGGCTCTGACATACTTCTACCCTAGAACTGGGATGTTTCCGCCACCCTACACAAACGGTCTGCTCCCTCCTCATCCCAACCCCCCTCCTTTACATAACATCAGGTATGCCCCTTATGGACAATACCCCGCACAGGCGGCTGACTTCTCGGGCTGGTCCTCGGTACCCCAGAGAAGCGCCAGGATCGCCGACAGAAGAATGGAGCACCTGAGGCCCTTCACCCCTTTGGAGACGGGTAACAGGTTCGCCATGCTATCGGGTCTAGAAGACTGCGACTGAAGTCTACAGTCAATGGGGGAGAAGGGTGGTTGTACAAGTAGTGTCCGCTCCCAGGGCATTGAGCTTGAGGAACAAAGGGAGGTAAGAGGAAATTACATTAGACAGGTGGGGGAGAGTAATTTACTACCGACACCACATGGCTGTGTGGATGCCCCTCACACCATCTACGAGGGGGAAAGGAGAGGGAGTAAGGGTGTCTCGGCACCGACTTCCATAGTCCATAGAGATATCCACCTGATATCCTGGAATGTGGCAGGTTTAATAAGGAAGATGGAGTTCCCGGAATGGCACTCATTCATCGAGAAGTTCGATGTCTGCCTATTCCAGGAAACTTGGAGTCTCCACCCTTTATATAAATCAGGATATACTACATATTCTGCCCCTGCAGTAAGCGGTGGGAAGTGTAGACCAGCGGGAGGATTATTGGTTTGGATCAAGATTGATCTGAACTGGGATGTTGCCACCAATAACTTTGTATGTAGAGACCTCCTTCACCTATCTTGCAGGGGATTGGCGGGGGGGAATAGGTTGGAACTATTCAATATTTACGCTAGAGGGTCACCGGGGGACACATTCTCAGAAACACTAACTAGTCTGGACTTAGCACTAGCGAGGTGTCCACACTTGGCAAATATTATTGTGGGGGGGGATTTTAATTGTACATTTGAGCCCTTGAGCTGGGACGATCCCCTGGGCACCGAGGGAGAAGACTCTAGATGGTCCATCCCAGCCTTGTCGTTGCCCCCTATCCGAAAATGGTCAGCAAGGATAATTCAAATCAATGCCCTAACCAGGGAACATAACTTAAGAGCTCTTAATGGTAGGACCAACTCGGATAAGGCTGGTGCAATGACATTGAATCGGCTCAGCGGCCCATCTAGAATAGATTATATCCTGTTAGATATTAGACTATGGAAATACCTTCTAGACATGGAGGTGGTGGCTACACAGGATAGTGATCACAATCCCCTTTGTACAAAGCTTAGGTGGGGTAACGTCAAGACGGGAGAGTTACGTGCTCCCTTGAGGCTAACCAAAGAGGTGGTCCCCTATAATAGTAATCGCAGGCTGAAATGGGACAAGGCCCAATTAAATGAAGATCAGCTAGGGAGTATAAAATCCCTTGTGGAAGACCTGACCCTGGACCTGTTACTACGGGAACAGGAACCGAGAAACGTGCTAGAATCACCAATCGCCTTAGAAATCGTTTATAAGAACACAATTGAGCAGGTGAGCCAATATTTTTTTTAAAAAGGGAATAGCTCTAAGGCCAGCAACATATCTCCCATCTCCACCAACCCCTGGTACAATGCCCGGTGCAAGGGTAAAAGGAAGGAGTTAGCAGCTGCACTGCTCAAAAAGGATCCCTCACTAGTTAGAGCGGCTAGGAAGGATTATTCGAGGGCTGTAGCAGCTGCTAAACGAGAATGGGAAGAAAAACATTGGCAGGATTTGTATGGGGCGGTCTCCATGAGGAACTCAAGGCTGTTTTGGGACCTAATTAACAAATCTAGGCAACAGAGCTCACAACCATTAGCCACCCATATAACGAGTAAGCAATGGGTCGACCACTTTTCTGCAGTATATGGCGGAAATGAAGCTGACCTTCCTCTAATGGTAGATACGGGGTAAAAGGGGGATACGCAAGGGAGCTTGAGGAGCCATTTGTGCCCTTAGAAGTACTGGCGGCAATTAGACGTCTGACCCCGAAGAAGGCGGCTGGCCCAGATGGGATTCCGGGGGACCTTCTTATAAAGGAACCTAAGGCTTGGGCAGAATTAATTGCCCTCATAATGAATTACATCGCCAGGGGGCACCCTGTGCCGGACTCTTGGAAGGGCGCTGAGGTGGTTACGGTGTTTAAAAAAGGGAACAGAGAGGACCCTGCCAACTACAGACCTATCAGTTTGATAGATGTGATACAGAAAGTGGTTGGCAGGGTCATCATCTCAAGGGTTGGAGTCTGGATGGAAGAGCAACAAATCCTCTCCCACCTACAAGCAGGTTTTCGACAGAGGGTGGGGACGATGGACCAGGTCTTCCGCTTTTTTGGCATCTACTGGAAGTCAGTTACCATCAATAGAGGCAGTCTCTCTATGGCTTTCATTGATCTCAGGATGGCTTTCGACCTGGTCCCTCGAGCAAGGCTGTGGGAGACATTAGAAAAGATGGGCATAGCGGGGCCGCTCCTGAGCTTCATCGTAAGACTCCATGAGGGGAATTACGCGAGGATCAGATGGGGGACCCAGGGTCAACTAACGGAAAGGGTGCCCGTGAAGAGAGGAGTGCGACAGGGATGTGTCATGGCACCGACCCTCTTCTCCCTGTTCGTCAATGGGGTGGTTGAATATCTGAGAGGGGAAGAGGCCGACGCACCATCCCTGGCAGGGGAGCATATCCCCACCCTACTCTTCGCGGACGACACCCTATTAATCTCCAAATCCCCGGTAGGTCTCCAAAGGCTTTTAAATCGCTTTAGCACCTTTTGTAAAGACAGAGGACTTACCATTAATACCTCCAAAACTAAACTCATGGCCTTTTCACCCTCTAAAAGATTTAGGAACAAATTTATACTCAACGGGGCACCCTTAGAGCTGGTGCAATCCTTCGACTATTTGGGGGTAAGGGTCAATAGTCGGATGAGTTGGAAGGACCACCTGGCTAAAATGTTACTTAGCCACAAAAGAGTGGCAGGGGTGACTCTGAGGGAGCATCGGGAATCAACAAGCAAACCCGTGGCCCCAGCTATAGTGATATATGAGGGCCAGGCACTCCCGTCTGCACTATATGGCTCCGAGTTGTGGGGGTTCGAAAATGTGTCTGAGTTAATAACTGTGGAAAATAAGTTCCTTAGGGATTTGGTGGCTCTTCCCGTCTCCACTCCGTTAATCCCCCTGCGACTTGATCTAGGTAGGAGACCCATTAAGGATCTGGTGCGGTTGCGCCCTTTACTGTTTTGGGTGAGGTTGCAGAGGACTGAGGAGCTTGCCAATTATGCTGCCGTTCTGGATGAACTAATAACGTTAGACACTGGCAACAAGATCAGGTGGCTTTATAACTTGAGGCAGCTGGTGATGCATTTGGGCTTAAGGGATGTTTGGGAGAGCCAAAAGCCACCTCCCAAATCAGTGATCAAGAAGATATATTGGGAGTGGGCACAGGCTGAATTAATACGCAGTGGGGCTGGGGGTCCACTTACCGAGCGGTTTTTAAAGACTAAATGGTCTAGGAAGTTAGAACCCTTCCTTGACCTCATAACTAAGCCTTTAGATAGAACCCTGTATTTAAAGTTAAGGTACGGGACCCTCCCGGTACATGATTATACATCGGGGTGGTCTATTGTTGACGGTCCTGCACGCAAGTGCGCGGCCCCGAAGGAGACTGTGGCGCACCTGTTTGCCTGTCCCGCATATAAAATTGCTAGGAAGATGTGGCTTAAACCAGTATGCAAGTGGTTGGGTTTGAGGTGCCATCGTATGGCTATAAGAGTTCTTTCCTCTGACCCAACTTCAACTGTTATGGTGTGCGGGGTGGCAAAATCTTTGGGCAGCGCTTGGCTGACCCGCATCAGGAGGTTAAAACAGCAAACCCCACCCTGAATAATAGGCCACAATCCGCTGCCCCTTGGCCCTATGCAAACCTGAGTTAGCTTTAGCCTGTTGTACTCTCAGCACATTTGCTAACACTGTACTGTTGAGGAATTTGTTTATTAGTAACATCTGATGCATAGTAATTATGTAACGGTTCCATTTTAATCTTGACATATATAATGCCTACTCTGTTTTGACATTGGCTTGACCCATTCAGACTTAGGCCACAGTGCTGCTGAAAAGTGTTATTAATTCCTGTGTGTACACATTCCTGATATCTGTGTGACCTGGAGTACATCATAGAAATGTGTGGATTTGAATTGTGTTATTTGCAAGGGTGGGCCCAGTTCTGTCAATGTCTCCCACAGCATAAGGGTGCTGGGATCAAATGGTATTTTTCCCAAGTGTGCATATTACTGATGTCCTTTTAACACTGTTGGGCCTAGTACTACTAGTAATATTTCCAAGTGTGATTTATGCCAGAAATGCATGATGTTCATATTGTGTTAATTAATGTGTGAGTTGAATACAATCTATATTTACATACCCTATGTCTGAAGTCTCTTTTGTGAGGCTGAGTGTATTTATTGTGTGAGAGTGCCCAGCCAATGCTTTACACATTGCCTCTGTGATAGCCAGACTGCTTAGTGCCAAGCTACCCAAGGGTGAGCACAGGTTATAAATTGAGTATAATCACCTAATCCTGACAAGCGTGGTTGGCTTTGCCTGGCTGTGGCACCTCCTCAGCCAACCAGAAAGTGCCAGTTCCAACAGGAGACTATTGCAGTAGTCAAGCCGTGAGGTGATCAGGGCATGAACAACTGACTTCTTTGCTGAAAAGGGTATTAAGTCAACAAATGTTTTTAGAGAGCTAATCACAGAAAAACATACCCCTGACAAGGCATTTACATGGAAGTAAAACAACAAGCATTATAGATTTTGACTCCCAAATTCTTCACCACCTAAATAGGCGAGGAAGGGTGCTATCATGACTGTCTGACCCCCAATCCAAAATGGAAAACTGGTTGTTCTTCCCAAAAGGTAAATTGGAAATCGGTATGTCGAAAATTAAGATGGGATCGCAGTATACAAATTAAGTTGAAAAAGTACACAAAATAACATGAAAAGGGTACAATTGATTTGAGAGGAACCTACAAACATAACTACCTTGAAAATAACATAGATACATATAAAGTTACTTATTCTAGAAGATGCAGTTCATACGTACAGGTGAAAAGAAAATGTACTTATTTACCTGAGGCCGGATTTAAAAGAGGCAGACTATTTTATGTGCATGGTTATTACACATCTCAAAGATTCTATTCTAGTCCTAAAAGAAATATGCTTAATGTTAGTGTTAGGAATGGGATTTCTGTTTGGCTGAGGCATGCGCCTAAGCCAGGCAGAAACCACCACTCTAGTCAGGGCAAGAGATTTACACGCTGAAGATAACCCCTGGTCACCCCCTTGGTAATTTGCAGAGCAGTCAGACTTATCCCAGAGGCAATGTGTAAACTGTTTGCATAGCACACTCACACAGCAGTGACACACAAGGTACACCACAAAAGACACTCCACACAAGGTTATATAAAAATAGCCTTTGTATTACTCATAAAACACATTAGAACGTAATCACACATGTACACTGTCCCATCTGGCACTTAGGTATCAATTTACAGGGGATTGCATAAATTATTAGGCTAATCGGGCCACTGTCATAATATTACATTAGGCTAACCAGAACTTACTGGTGAGAATAAACTTAGCACCACATGTTAAGAGTAACCAACATTATCAACCGTGCACTATAGCACACCACATCACATCAACAGTGCACCAGAGTAAATACTTGTAGAGTGCGCACATTTGTAATCCTTACTGGCAACGTAATATCAAAGTCTAATCATATCAGGGCACGAACTATAGCAGTTGGGTGAAGCACCCAAGAGGCAGGAATCACCATCACATTACCATAGGGTGTAAACTTGGGCCAGGTGACTCCTCTTGAATAAATGTGCACATCAGACATTAGGCATTATCATCCTCACTAAGCATGATTCCCAGCAAGCCAAACAATGTAGTATTGGACAGAATTGTTTTTACCATACAGGGAGCGTCACAACACATCACAGCAGAAAATGCAGTGACTGCATCACATCAGGGGATCACTAACCATAGGTGCACCATGCACACCCATTACCATGCTTTTATTAGGCACTACACGGTCATGTCTAGCTGTCCACATGCATTCCTGGGTACCTGCCCATCTACACCTGGAAATGCGGGAGTCACTTCGGGGCTAGGTAAAGCACCCATGAAAGACCTACCAATGGCCCCTCAGACTGGAAAACAACAGTGCGGCCCACTGGTTTCTTTCCTCAACTCCTTCCAGTCAGGCTATGGGCAGATTCGAGTCGGGCCTCGTCGGGCCCAAAAACACCAGAGTGACAACTCTTTTCGCTGCTTGTGTCCCACCATGTGGTCCCTTTGATCTCCTCTCCGTTTCAAATGCAACAGCCCGGCAGAGCATGGAGTGAAGTCTCTGTTGGCTCTATCTTCTTCAGCACCAGGCTTTGCCTGCATTGCTTCCTCTCCCGGGGGTGTGATGCTCTGCCTACAGTCAGGCAACAGCCGCCTTGCTTCCTGTTCCGTCTCCGTGTCCCGTCCCGGCGGCTCACTTCCTCTGCCACCGAATACGGAGCAAAGCCTCTGTAACTTCTTGGATTTGGGGAAGGCAGCCCCACGCCCACATGCTGCTCCAGACACAAATCAAGGGTCTTGGGTTTGGGAAAGGCAGCCGCACATCCACACGCTGAACCAACCATAAATCAAGCGGAAGACCTGGCGATCTCCTCATGGCGCGATCGCACACTATGCCCTCCGCATCCAGGAAAGTTGAACCCACTTCTCGGGCTCCTATAACAGCACTGACCAGCCCCCTCCCCTTTGTGGGGAAAATAAGTAGTCAAAACAGCTCCTGCAGCGACTGGATGCACATCGCTCATTACATTCTACTTGTAGGGGACAGCAGTGCACTTCTAGGGTGCTGATGGCTTGCCAGGGAAATTTAAGCCCTCACAACATGCTCAGTCCCGAAAGTCCCAGAGCGCAGAGCAGGGCCCAGGCAGGCCAGCTCACAGGGCCCTCCAGCAGAGGGGTGGTCCTTTGTGGTGGTTCCTCCTGGTGCCCAGCAGTCCTTCAGCTGCACAGCTCCCAGGAGGTACTACTATTCATGGGGTCACAGTCTCCATACTTATACCACCTCAAGTCTTTGTTCTCCCCCTGGCACAGGCCTCTGTGCCCGGTCCGAACCAGTTCTGGGGAGCACTTAAACATTTTATTTACAGTGCACAACAATGTCCTTTGTTAGTGTAGGCTCTGGCCCCAGACTCACCACAGGGGGGCAGAGCCAGCATTGTGTAAGGCAGGCACAGTCCTATTCATGCCCAGGTGATACTCCTCCTACTACTCCAAATGCAGATCAGCCTATTCAGCCAAGCGCGGACTCACCCAGCCTCTCTGGAGCCACTGCACCTCCCCAGTCCATGTCACTCCAGAGCCAGGCATGCACTACACAAAAGGCAGGCAGAAAGAAAAATAGCACACAGAAATGCCCACTTCTAAAAGTGGTGTTTCTAAAATAGTGATACTAAATTTGCGAACACCAATATACAACATTTATTACCACTATTCCAAACATACCAAACTTGATCACGCCACCCCTTTCATATCAGGAATTACCACTGAAACACATATCAGGGAATCCCCAATGTATTCCTATAAGAGGGCAGCCTCACAGTAGTGAGAAACCAAAATGGCTGTTTGTCACTACCAGGACATGACACACAGTTAAGGCATATGTCCTACATTTTACCTACAGCGCACCCTGCCCACAGGGCTAGTAAGGGCCTTCCTTAGGGGTGACTGAGATGTAGTAAAAGGGGAGTCACAGATGTGGCACCAACTTTACGTGCCATACCTCACAGCGGCAGTAAACTGCACGTGCAGACCCTGCAATGGCAGAGGCCTGAGACAGGTCTGAAAGGCTACTTTGGTGGGTAGCGCAAGCAGCGCAAGCAGCGCTTTAAGCCCACCAGTTACATTTAATTTACTGGCCTTGAGAATCTGAGATACCACTTTACAAGGGACTCATAGGTAAATTAAATACGCCAAACAGGTGTAGATCAATCTTACAACGTTTACCATAGAGAGCACATGCACTTTACACTTTACCACCAACACTTGGTCAGAAAAAATACCAGGAGGAAGGCAAAACGATCAGGGATGACCCTGCAAAAAGGGCCAAGTCCAACAGTTTGCCTCTGTGTCTTTATTGAAATCCAGATTCTCTTGTCATGTTATTAGGAGAATCCAATTCTTCATCACCTTAATAGGCGGGGGAAGGAGCTCTCAAAACTGTCTGGCTAACAATTCAAAATAGAGAACTTGTTATTCTTCCCAAAAGGTTACATTTCCATTTTATCGAAGTTGGACTTTAGGAATTTTTCATTTATCCACGTTTCTTCCAAACAGCAGTTTTTTCAAGTTTCTTGTAGAACTAGTCAAATTTGTTTTAAGGGTAAGAATCAGTTGTGGATCATTCAAGTAAGACATGGTGGAGGTAACAAATGGTTTGAAGTGAGTAATAAGGAGGGAAACACACACACTGAATAAAGTTGGGCTAAGTGACAAGCCCTGGGGTACACCATACTTAAGCAATTGTTCCTTTGAGGTCCTAACATGATAACTTGCTTTTGGTTTTCTAAAAAAGATTGAAGCCAGGCCAAAGCATAGCCACAACTCCCTTTCTCTGCCAGACTTTGAAGGAGCATATCATGATGAATACTGTCAAAGGCAGCCAACATATCTAAGAATCAGCACAGCATTTATTCCACTATCTAACATCAGCTTAAGGGATTCAGTTACTTCGAGGAGTGCTGAACCATTGGAGTGTCTCGGTCTGAAACCAGCTTGAAAACAGTGAAGACATTTATGTGATTCTAAGCAATTGACAAGTTGGCCATTAACTAGTTTTTCAAATTTTTATACTGGCACCAGAAGTAAATAAAAAGGCCGCTAGTTAGACAGGACATTTGGGTCAGCATTAGGTTTTGTAAGCAAAGATTTAACCAAGGCTAACTTCCAATTATCCAGAAGCAGTAGTCATGGTGGATTTGGGATTTAGGAAAAGTTTTTGTTTAGGTTATTAGTGTGTCTGGGAAAAGAGATTAGATGACAATTTGAATTCAGCAAGGGAGCTGCTGCAGGTAGTTTAACACAAGTTGTTTAAAGAGGTGGAAGAAGGTAGAGTTGCATGCCCCTTTGATACTTTCTTTTTACTTAACCTGATAATTTCCCCACTATGAGTTATTCCTAAGAGTGGGGAATTTTATTAGATTTTTAACCAATTCTGGCTACCAGATTATTTGTTGAATGATTTTATTGCACAAAAACAATGCTACAGTTTAGTATGCCACAGTCAATTATGCTATACATCTGGTGGCAATGCATGGAGGGCTATAGCTGGTGAACTTTGATTTAAAGTCTGCATTCATTCTTTTTTCAGTGCATCCAACTGATTTTTCTTTGATGTAAATGCAGTTTAAAGAAACTATATTTGTAAATAAGATGTTGCCCATGGGTTGTGCCATTTATTGCACCGTCTTTGAGAACTTTACTTCTGTTTTACAGTGTGCCTTTTTGTTGAAATGAGGTTGTGAACAGTTTATGCTTTACTTTCGTGATTTTTGCTTGTTGGACCCAAGAGTCAGGTTTTTGCCAGTAGGCTTTGACACAGTTTGAGATTTTGGCAGGAGTATTCGGTTTCAATCTTGCACCTTGGTATTGAGCTGAGGATGGTGAAAATGCAATAACACCCTCCACATAGATACACCCAAAACAGGACTGGCAATCATCAGTAGCTTTCAGATGTGGGTTTCAAGTTAAACATAACCTAGTAGCCCTATCACTGTATCCTGGTCAATGTGGTCTATCTATGCAAAGTTGCAGTTCTTCTAAAGAAGCAAAACTTAATGATGTTTAGTTTCATCAAATATTTGTTAGCTTTATAACTATTAGTTTCTTTGAATATTCCTCTTTATTAGACTTGAGTGCATGTGTTTGCTCTTTCACAAGCCTCTCATTGGAGCAGAGCAAGTGCTGAGTGCCAAACTTGTTTAGAAACATAACGTTTCAAGAAAAGTGCTTTTGAACTGTTCATGAAATAATTTTACTCCGAACATCATCCTCCTCTGTATGCAATAACAATTCCCATGTGGTTGTACTCAAAACAGGACTCACACCCACCAATAGACTTCAGTTGTAGATTTCAAGGTAAACACAATTCTGTAGCCCTCTCAGTGCATTCTAGTCTATGCAAAGTTGCAGTTCTTCCAATGACTCAAAGACTTATAACTGTTAATTTCTTTCAATATTTAATTTTCCAATCCCAAGGCACATGTGTTACACTATTCGTGAACTCTTCGGCTGAGCACAGCAGGTACAGAGTTGAAGCAATGCAGAATAATTATATTCTTGGAATTACTTACCTGAATGTTAGCATTGGTGTTGTAGCGGGGTACAACTAGCAAACAAATGGGTGACTTTCAATGATGCTAATCAGATATTAATGGAGTTTTTAAATTGATATAAACCTGAGGACATTCGGGTGTTGAAGAACCTACTTAGGTCCATGTTTACTTGTTTTCATCACATTGTAGTAGTTGGTTGCATCACAATGTACAATTTATAGCAAGACAAGTGCCAGGTGTGGACACATAACATAGCTGAGGCTTTATCTCTTTTATAGTGGCTGACATTCCATGGGCTGGATCTGGAAGTAGAAGTGTTGAAGACAGGATGCCACAGGACATCTGAGCTTTAGGAGAATGAGAGTGATCAAACTGATCATACATTAATTGGTGGCTTCATCTAGTTATGCACAGGTTTAGCAGGAGTGTCTGGATAGTGATGCTACAAAAAAGGCACCTTCTGGGCTGTAGTTGCATGGGAGAAGGGATGACTTGGCCCATTTCATCACAGGCTTGGTTGAGAATAGGCTTTCAGCATTGATTATAGTGTGCACGCTTTCCTTTTATGGAAAGTTGTTTTGGGAGTGTGAACTGGCTGCAGGGGAATTGCGGTAAAGGATATTAGAGGGCTGGGTTCAGGCACAAGGAGAGTGTGGGGTAGAAGACAAACCATTACTTCAAACGGCAATTGAAGTTCACATCTCTATATCAATGTGCCTAATATACCTCTTATAGAAATAAAAGAACGCTTCAAATGGCCCAAGCATATCTTCCATGCTCCGCAACACCCCAATCTGTCTCCCTGCATGGCCACCTCAATCATGAGGGAATGTGTGTCAGAATGGCCTGGTAGAATAGAAAAATTCATGTTTGCGCATCGTTCTCTGTATCTAGGAATTTGCTGTGCCATTTTCTATGTCGGCGTCATTTTGAGTTATAATCGAAACTTATTCTTCGCTATTTCCAAGAAAAGGCCTCTGTTGAGTTGTGTTTATCCAAGGCTAAGTTTTGCTTCACTAATGAATACATTGTTCTTATTAGCACATACCTTTCCTTTAGATAGAGGCCTTCTTCTACTTGTCTATTGGACACAGGCAGAGTGACCTTGAGTAGTAGATAGTTTGTGTCTGGCCTCGGAATGGGAACTTATTTTCTGTACTTCACTGTTTTGCTGCATCTGCTTGGAAAGTTACACAGTGGGCGTCCCTTCATTGGTTTTGAAATATACATAATGTATCTTTATGCTTGCTGAAGTTTATCCCACGGCAGCACTCCTAGCCACTGGGCTCCACTCTTATTGTACATGAATAAACAGATATTGGTTTGTATTCTCTACTGTCTGATCGACTCTTCATTTGGTATGGAAGGCTGAGAGGTGGTTGTGAGTGACACCGGTGACCCTAACTGGGCCTCTTCCTTCAAGTCCACTGGCAAGTCCAGAGCTCCTAGTGCATCCCGCAAAACCGAAAAAAACCTGAAAAGTCACTGTGTCCATTCCCCAGGAAAAAAAACCTTCATCTTGATCCTCCACCCTTAAATCAACAAAGCCTGATAAAACTGCAAGTGGACACCATCAATGGAAGCATTAAAAAATCCCACTCGCTGATCAGTATTCGACTGCCTTAGCCACAAGGCTTTGATTCTGCAGCTATTATCCCCCTGATGCACAATATTCACCCTAGGTTTTCAACTTAACCTATCACATATCCTGAATGCACCAAAAACATACATCCCTACAATGCACAGGGCTAAAATATTGATCACAAAATCTGATTAACAATACCTGGGTAGCATTCCAACTAAATCTCCCAATAGGGAATATGGTACGCTGGTGGGTAGGAGTGGCATTGAATTAGGACTGCTACTGCTTTTGTTAGAAAAGTTTTCCATGGAAGAGGCTGCATAGACTCAATGGTAGTTCATCCTGGAGAAAAGTATCAAGTTCAGATGTCAAGTTTAGTTTTATTGAAAGTTATGAAGGCAAATATGTTACAGATTAAGCCACTTTTCATGGGCAGTGTCCTGCAAAAGTTGTCATGGGAGTTATTCCACATAGCAACATCTGTTCAAGAAACATTTTCTATGCTTCACGCAGCCAGGATACACATTTCATTGTGTATTAATGACTAATATTTGTTGAAATTAAGGGAAGGTATGTTAAAGATTCTGGGTGAGAATCTGTGGTTTTAAGTGTAATTTTGGATCTTGTTTGGTGGTCGCCTTAGGCTGAGGGGGTGGCAGGAAAACTCCTGGCCATGGTTTTCTTGATTGGCAGAAGGGTGGCTGTTGAGTCAGTATTTAAATGGGTTGGACTGAGGTTGTTGGTCAGGCATTTGAGTAATTTAAATGAAGGAATGTTGGGCAGGGTTAAGAAGCTAGGGATTTACTAAGATGCTGCAGTGTTGAAGGATGAGCATTTAGCTGGAAGAATCAGGGTGGTTTTTTGAGAACCTGCATTAGTTATTTGGAAATTTTTTAGTTCACAGGGAGGTTTAACAGTGGTAAAAAGCAGCGGTGTGGCAGTAGGACTCTGCTTTGTGAGAGTGAGGTGGAGATTTAGATTGTTGTAACATGCAGATATCACTGTTCGGGCAAGTAATATCTGAATGTGGAAAAAGGTGTAGGGATTTTCTAGAGATAAAATAACTTTGAGAACCAGTTGAAACTCCAGAGCCCTTTACATAGTCTATTTCAAAGTACAACGAGACACTCCACCCCATCTTATTGACATTGAATGGGGCACACCACACTCTCTAGTTCCCACCTTGAGGCTCTCCAAATATATATTGGATGAAACTGCATTTTGAGAAGCTCAACTCTCCCACATTACGCTGTACTTTCAAGGCAATCATGCCACTACCACCACCCAGGCTATTGAATGGGACTCCTTCAAAGTAGTCACCAGGGGTTTCTGCATGATAAATATAACCAGGGTTCATAAGGAGTGCTGAAGAGGTAGTGACGACTCTGGTCTTCCTCCCCTAGAAGATACTGCACGTCATGCGCTGTCTGATGCTAAGGCACACCATGCTTCCCTGATAGAGCGCATCTGCTGCTATCACGTCACAGAATACACGACTCCGCTTCATACCACGGGTGACAAACCTGGCCGCTTACCTGCATGGTTAGCCCACCAGGAGACGCCTACCCCACTGATTACGGAGATGGCTCAAATTGTGGGCCCACTCGAGTGGTCCCAAGCAGCCATACTGCAAGAGTTCAGCTCTTACTGTGCCACATTATATAGCGTGCCCCCTGCAGGACCTCAAGGACCCATCCAGCACTTCTTGAACCCTCTCCGTTGACCCCATCTGCACCGTCGAACTTGAGTAACTCAGTGAACTGATCATCTTAGCTGAGGTGAAGAAATAGATACATGACCTGGCCCGCAACAAGACCCCTGGGTTGAACGTTCTACCACTAGAATACTATAACCAATTCTCATCCCACCTAGCCCCGAAATTAGTGAAGATATATAATAAAGCCCTTACTATCGTTGCACTCCAGACTTCCCTCCAGGAGTCTCTTCTCGACTCCCTGAAGTAACCTGACAGCGACTCTACCTAACTCTTCTCTTACCAGCCCATAGCCATATTAGGTGCCAACTAAAAACTACTCAGAAAAGTCCTGGCAGAGTGGTACTTGCAGGTGTTGCCTGCTCCGGTCCATTCAGATCAGACTGGATCCATACCAGGCTGTACCACGTCCAGCAACATCAGACCGCTCTTTCATATAATGGATCAGGCCTTGCTGTGCCACCAGCTAGTGCCATGCCTCATGTTCGATCTAGATAAGGCCTTTGGCTCCCTATCCTGGGACTACCTTTTTGACATCCTGAGGGTGAGGGGTTGGGGTAGACGTCTCTTGGCATACACAAAATGGTTGTGCACAAACTGGACTTCCCAGGTACATGTGGTCAGCCAGTTCTCATCCCCCTTCCCCACAAATCGTGGCAAATGGCAGGGATGAGACCTCTACCTAATCTTATTTGCCATAGCTATGGAGCCATTTGCCCATCGCCTCAGATTAGAAGGGCGACAATGAGTCATCACTCTGGATGGGACTGTATGCACAGTGTCACTCTATGTCAGAGGTCTTCAAACTTTTTTCCTCAGAGCCCCCCTGAGTAAATTATTTTGAGGTCAGGCCCCCCTCACAATTTATGGCAAGGATTGGGGTACCAGGAGGGACATGGCTGCGTGCAGGGGTCGGGGCTTATGACATACCTTCAGGAGTACTTTTTCTATAGCTTATAAACCGCACTAACAATGAGATTTATAAAAAGCAAATGCATCAAACAAAAACATGTTTTATCCCAAATATACTTATCCCCATAATTGGGGTGTTATAAGCCCCTCACTCTCTTGGAACCCCAATGCAACCACGCCTGCTGCACTAATCATAAATGCAGTCCTGAGTAGCAGGCAATAGCCTCTGAATCTTTTACCTCTTCCCCACCATGATGTATCATCACCTCGGTCCTAATGCTAGAAAGGAAAATAAGCTACCATGCCCTTTTTTTAAAGGTACACAGTCTTAATTATGATGCAATGGCCCCTGAAACTTCTGGACCCCAGTCCACCCTCAATTGATTCCATAATGATAACCAGCAGTGGCCACTTACACACCTGGTAGCAGTTCCAACTTCACTAATGAATGGCCCTTTAAAACAAAAAAAGAGACCACTCTTTGGAGTATCTCTCTGAAGAAGCTGTCTCTGCCCATTTGGAAACATACAAATGAGCCCCCATACAGTGCGCCCTATTCTGGGCATTCTCTTTGACAATATCTAGTATCTCAATCCTTTCCTCTGTCTCATAGACCATTACTGTGAGGCCCCACGTGTTGAGAGGAGTAGGGCTCTTTATCTGAATGCAACCATGCTGGCCTTCTACCTGCCACCCATGGACTCCGCTTTCACAAAAAACTGCCCCTGAATGGTTGATGCTGACTTTGAGGAGACTCTGCCTGAAAGTGAAAGGTGTAGTAGTGCAGAAAGTTAAGAGTAGTGCAGAAAGTTAATGAAGAAACCAACCTTCTTACCAGCCATTAATTGATTAAGTCCCTTAAAGTCAGGGCAACAGGAACTATGGGTTTCTGCAGCAGTAGCGTTTTCCACATAATTATTAAGCTGTTATTACATTATTTTATGCTCACTTAAATGACTGTGAAAACATAAAAACCTTTGTATTGTAATTGCATTTACATAGCGTTTGCTACCCCTGGTGGGGTGTTGAAGTGATTTTTTCATCGAGTAGTACGCTACTCTGGAACCCATACAGCATTAGTGGTGAATTAGTATAATGAAATATGAAAGTAATTTGAGTGGTGGGCTGTTAGTCAGTGATTTGGATTGAGAAGGATAGCGAAGGGGTAGAAGAGGGAAAAAGGTTTGTATTTATATAGCGCTTGCTACACCTCATGAGGTGTTGTAGTGCTTTTTCGGCAGTAGCACATTACCCTGCAAGCCATAGAGGATTACTGGTGAATTAGTATAGTGAAATATGAAATTAATTTGAGTGGTAGACATGTTACTCTGTTATTTGGATTGAAAAGGATAGTGGAGGTATAGAAGATGGAAGGATTGAATTTTTTGTTTTTGTTTTTTTGTTTTGGAGCTCATAGCAGTAGGAGGCTAGGTATGAGTAAAAGGGAGGTGGAGGGGGATGAGGGCAAACACATGCCCTCGCAGAGAACGCACTAGTCCACCAAGCCACCAGACCCAGCATTGCTTTCCGGAGGGAGCGATTTGCATTTTACATATTTCTAAATCCACCGATTGTCCCCACACAATCCACCGCTCCCCTGTCACCCCCCCCCCCCCACCCCTTGCTAGCTTACTCGTGGCAGGAAACAAGCAGAAGTTACCCCGGTGTGCACCCAATGTGCGCCAACTCTGCCACTTCTAATGAAATACACAGTTGAGTGGTAAAACCATGGAAAATTCACACTTGCTTAGTTTGCATTCAGATGTGGAGCACTGAAAAAGGCCTAGAGTTGATTACAGTTGTAGAAGAGCACCTAGAGAAGGTGGTATTTAATTTTACAGAACATTCAATATAATATTACTGTTTCGGTCATAAACAAAAAAAAAGAAAACATTTGACATGGTACAGACACTGGTGATACAATCAGCAAGCGCTATATGAAACTTTATGAATAAATAAATAAGCTGGAAGCTTTGACGTATGAAGAAAGCCGGTAAATATGTAACATTCGTTTTCTACCAGCAAATTCGTAGGGTGATTGCAGCTCAGTTTATTCAAGTCGGTAATTTTCTAGGTTAGTTTAATCACACTCCAATTATTCCATGGGTCAAATGTTTTCTGTCGCGAATGGAAAACCTCTGGCACACAGTTAATTATTTTTGCCAATAATCAAAAAAGAATATTTCTTTCATTTTGAAGAGCCCAAAATAATGCTCACAAATTAGGGCAATGAGGTCCCAAACAAAACGCAGTGGCTAGAATATTCTTCTTATGGAATAACAATTTTCCAGACTCTCACCAAATAACCGTAGACTCGTTTGCTGAAAGAAACACACTGTTTTCCAGAAGTTCAAAATGTGTTTTTCACATGCAACCACTGACTGTGGGCCTGCTCACGCCCTCCAGTGATGGCCCTCTGGAGTGAGACAGAACATGAAGATGAGGCCTTGGACTCCCTGGCGAGTGCTCCTCTCACGACATGCAGGGCATGAATCTGCTCTTAACAGCTGCACCAAATTAAGGGGCACCTATGAAGATTATTAGGCGCTAAATAGCTTGTTTGGATAGCCCCACTAAACTGACTTCACTTCTGTGACACCTTGGAATCTCTCAGACCCCTTTTAACTACTACATTACACTACAATAGAAAAAAAATAAAGCACACGCAGCTAACATTCTACGTTTTTCAGAGCGAATTATTACAAGAATAGCCTACACTGCTACAGCTTGGAGGCTAGATAGGGCTTTTTTTTATTCAACCTCTTGACCCTGCCAGCACCCTCACTGACCCCCGCCCCCGCGCCGCTCTGGTCGCCATTCACACTTCTGGGCTCCAAGTAAATGAAGATAGCCTGGAAATGCACCAAATAAACATCGCTGCACTTCCAGGCCATCTTCATTTACATATACTTGCAGAGGCATCTGCGCCCTCTGGGAACCCATTGGCGCCCCCCCAGGGGGGCGCGCCCCACAGTTTGAAGACCTCTGGACTAAGGTGTACTGTGGGCTGTGGTGTTCGGCTGCCCATCACCTGGCTCCCCAGCCCGTGTGGACCACCCGGCCTGCACACCTCTTAATCTGCTTACCACCTGTCCACAGCACGCGCTCGGCCCTCCCTTTGTTGCCTCCTTCACGCTGAAGTTCCCCATAACCTTTCTCCTCCCCTGTCTGTTGATGGAAGCTTCACACATTCTTCCCTTCCGAACACGCCCCACTCGAGCCGGTCATTCAACATCATTAAAGCAGTAATTGCCCCCAGCGAGCATACACCGCTCAGTAGTATACTACTTACTGCTCAAATCCAGTCGTTGTACTATCCCTTTGTTTATGACAAATCATTTTTCCCCCTCTGACTCAGCTTATTGTTTCCTTGTGTGACTGTCAAGCAACTGGATCCTACCGCACTGCATTATCATGATCAAAATTGCAAAATGACTGTCGAACATCACTTACCTCGTCCTCTGTTACGCTGAAGCCACCAGTGATGTAAAACCCAAAATCTCAATAAAAATTGTTTGGAAATAAAAAACATGCCACTCAACACTCGATCCCTCTTTTGCAACACATCACCTCTGACTGCCAGGTGACACCTAGGCCCCCCTTCCTAGATAGATTGTCTCTCAGTGCCTAAGAGAGCAACATTACTCAAACCGATGTAAGCTGTGCATGCCATGGTGGGGAAAAACTTGCAAAAAACCTACTGCACGGTCTTGGTATTTTTTCAAATATGCGTCATGCATGAAAAATGCAACAAAAACTCCTCCTAAGGATTTCACTGTAAGAGCAAAATGTGACCGTACAGAAATACGTAGCTAGTACTTTAAGGTAAATCCATCATCAATAACATATTTCATCGCCTAAACCTAATGTTTAAAGTGTGAAAACTGCATTAAGCTGCCACATGTATATTATGTTATAAATGTGCAATCAATTGCGTTTTCCTGTTAGGAACATCTAACAAACAGCCTCTAAAGTGCTTCCTGAAGGTTACCCTGAGCGCAATCAATACGGCTTCTCTAATGCCATCAACCTCCCACATAGAATGACCCCCATTATGCTCATAAGCGAGCGAACAAATAAAGGAAAATTGTCAATAAACTTAATGCATGGTTCATGAAAAGAAAAAAACATGGGGAAGAGAAGCCCTGCAGAAATGTGGGTGGCAGACTGGCACGTATGAATTAAGATGTTTTTTCGAAATATTGACATGTAGCAAGGTTGCCACTTATTGGGGCCAAAAACAAAGCTTCCTGTTTCTCTGGAATCTCTGGAATTGGCAGTGTGCAAAAGGGAAGAAAATGGATCCTGGGCCAAGCTGCAGTTGGATACCCCTACTTGATTTTTTCACAAATGGTGCTAACAGCCCAGCACACGTTCTAGCCTAACTACTCCGACCCCCGGGTTTTGCTTGCTTTGTAGTGTTATTGTAACACGATATGTGACATCACCAGTGGCGAAACAAAACCTCAGAGGGTCCGCTACAAGGTTGGGTGAGGGGGTGGGGCATTCCCTGACTGCCTTGCTGCTTCTGAGTGTTTTATTTGTTTGGAGCTGGTCAATCCAATTAGGCCCCCTTTGAGCTGAACTGTGAGGCCCTCCCCCCCCTCCAATCCCCTTCTGCACCATGGGGGCTGTGGGGGGCCTCCGTTACGCCCTATCACGCCCACTACCACTAGGGTTTCAATAAAATGAGAGCACTGAAAATTCAGAAGGAATTTGTAATAAAAATGGTGGATGAAATTCTGGAATTCATTTCAAATACTTGTAATCTCTCTATGCTACTTTCTAACATACCTTGCATATCCATAGCTCGTCTGTCCCATTATTAAAAGAGCCAACCACGTGAAAATAACTCTTGTGGCTTTAGGCTGCCTTGTAAATAAGGCCCTCTTTCACACTAGGCTTTAGAGTGAAAAGTGGAGGGCAATGGGTATTGCTGTGGGCGTTCCCCCACAACACCCATTGATTCTGACGCTGCCCCTAACAAGGGAGGCGTAAATAGGAGGCAGCGCCAGAATTAAGACCAAGTAAAACCTGGTCTCATCCTGGTGCAACGAGGAGAAACTTTCATTTCTCCTCGTTTTTGCTGTTTTCATTTGTGCTGCATTGTGCAGCACACATGGAAACAGCAAAAAGCCATTGATTGTTATGTGCAGGAAGATCCCCCTTCCTGCACATAAACAATAATTTTTTTTAAAAACTGCTGTTTTGCAACGTCTATGTATGCTGCATTAAGCAGCACACATAGAATTTACAAATCGGCAGTTAAAGATTGTTTATGTGCAGGAAGGGGGACCTTCCTGCACACAAGCAATCTTCTTCTGCACGCAGACACCCTTGCACCATTGCAAGGGTGCCTGAGTTGGTGCTAGACTAGTGTACCGCCAGCGCAGGGGGGAAATGCAGGTCTGCAACATATTCTTGTAAATATGGTGCAGCCCTACTTTTCTGAAGTGGCAGAGTGCGTCATTAAGCCAGGAAGGCAAATGCCTCACTCCACCATTTCCCTTTGTAAATATGCCCCAAAGTATGCTGTTTCGTTCTGACATCTCGCTGTTATGTTAAAAAAGAACCAACATTTTTATATTCATCCTGTGATGCCACAATGGGAAAAGCCGCTGTGGAAAATGATATTGCTTCTACCATGTCTATGGTTTTTAGTGAAACAACCCAATTATATTTTCTGCAAATATGTGAAGTTAAAGATACAATGTTCCTGGTCTGTTTCTCAGTCTTCGATCAACTGTCATCCACCTCCAGGAAATGCCCATGCCAAATCATGCCCGAGTACCACAAAGAGGTTGAGTTAGAAATGATCACAAATCGGTGTACAAAGTCCAGCGGTTGCACATCAAGAGGTTAAGCTATGGCAGCCAATCCGGATTGAGATTGGGGGTGGATTTGCCTTCTTGGATCTGTGTTTTGGATCTGAGATTCCCATTTCAGCTGGCCATGGTGAGGGATTTAAGAACACCGAAAAAAAATTAAATATCATACGCAGTAATTTTTTGCTCAACTTGAACGCTCTTCTGTCCACATTGATTTTGAGTGGTGTATCTAGGTCTTCCGTGAACTTTCTGGTAACTTTGGTCACACATCGCTTGCTCCAGGTGTGCTGAGAAATGTTCCTGGTCTCAACAAAGTCTCTAACCAACATACGGGCAAATGGCAGTCCTAAGCAAAAGTCCAGTGTGTTTGTGAAATTATAATTTCTGCGACAAAGTTTTAGAAAAGCTAAAACACTTTCCAACTGAATAAAAGTGCACAACGTGGCACTTTCAAGACAAATACTGTAGGTGAAATGTCCATGTAAGTGCTGCAGTTCCATAGTGCAAGGCTAGCCAGAGATTCTGTCAGCATCAATAGCCCACTCTGTCAACTATGGCAAATACATCGAAAAGACCAAGGTGAAGGTATTGTTCTATTCCAGCTGCATCTCCAGGTTGTTTCAAATGGAGACCAAACACAGTCATAGTGAATGTATGTGCAATAATGATACACGTGCAGAACGTTGCCTCTAAATAATAAATATTCTTGCTAATAATGTTTGGTTTGGCTTTTTGGTAGGGTAAGGAGCACCGAAGTCTGAAGCAAGAGAGGAGGAGGAGGAGAGGATGTGGCGTAATGGTCAGAGCTGCATACTTTGAAACTGGGAACCAGGCTCGAGTCTCGGCTTTGGATCAACATCCTGTGATTCAGGGCAAATCACGTAATCTCCCCAATGCCTACCAAAAAATGAATGTGTTCTTGTGTAATGTAACTGATGCTCATGTAAAGCGCTCCACTACCTTCGGGTGGAGTTCAGGCTATATAAAACTGCAAAAAAACAAGCAAAATCACGGAACTAGGCATTTGCGCTCAGCGTAGTTTCACTTTCCCAGCAGCCAGATGTTCAACAGGGAATAGTGTATCCCTGCCATCATTCAGACTTTGACTGGCTTAAAATATGTGACACTATAGAGCCATAAATTCTATTCTGATACATCTGGCTCTAGGATAAGGAGAGGGAAATGGGGCAAGCAAGCAGTTACTGGCTGCTGAGTAGCAAACGAACAGCCTCGTGCAACATGTGGAATGTTCCTGCTGCAACGCAGAGCCCCTATTTTGCCAAATTGTTTTTCCAAAGTTTGACATCTTTCCCAGTTTTTTTCAATGCTTATCAGCTTTTTTTCATAAGTCTTGAAATATTGCTTAAAAATGAATATTCACAAGGCCTTGAGCTCATAAGCTTTAAAAGGCCCTTTTATCCAGTGCATTTGCGATCTGTTGAATTAAAACAAATAAAAGCTCAACACAATTTGTAGATTTCTATGTAAATGAATGCCTATCATCTAGTGCTAGTATTTGAGATATCATTGGGTTCTATGTGAATCCTGTGCTGTGAAGTGAGGTTTAAAAAGGATCTATGGAGGGTGATGGATGGAAAAGTCCGTTGCAAAGTGATCTAACCAACCTAGAGGTATGCAATCTGTTATTAGCTTTCAGTTGAGCCTTTACTTGCAGTCGACAAAACATTGTCCCACTTTATCTAGTTTTTGACACACACTCTCAGCAAAATCAAAGAAAATATTACTTCTGGCCCTTTTAACTTTTCTGGCAAAGATACTATTATTACAACACCAAGAATGCGTGAGACAGAGATGAATGGAATAAACCGCCGTTTTCATCTTATAGGTGCAGTGTTAGAAAATGGCCCTCTCTGAAGAGTCACTCCAAACGTTTTGCCTTCCTCCTCCTCTGTCTTTTTTTTTGCTAAGTTTAGGACTGTGCACTTTGAATGAGTTACAAGGGCGCTCAATTCTATAGGAGTTCGAACTGTCGGAGATTTATTCAAAGGGGGCACAGCGAAAAGCTGGGAGGAGATGGTGGCGGGAGATATAGGTGCAGCACTCCTTACTAAATTTCAGTTCTGCAGAACACCGCAAGCATTAGTACATATACTGGGTGGGGATCTGGCGGAACCACCAGACTTACCCTCTTTCTTCTATATTATCAAGGCCGAAACGCTGCAGAGAATAGTCTCCAAGATCTGTAGGCTATCCATGGATTACAGGGCAAATCATTACACTAAAGCACAATTGGAGTGGCAGAGAGACCTGAGTAGGGAGATAGATGATGCAATGTGGGCCTATTGCTGTATTAGCACAAACCGCATATCGCTGAATGGAAGGCATAGACTCATACTCTTCAAATACTTGAGTAGGGTATATTACACCCCGGAGAGACTCTGTAGATATGGATTGAGGAATGGGGCTGAATGTAACAGATGTAACAAACAGGGAGCTGATTTTATACACCTCGTATGGCTATGCCCGGGAATAGCTACATTTTGGGAATTAATTTTTAAGGAATTGGGATGAATGGTGGAGCTGCCTCCCCCCCTGGAACCAGCACTGGTGTTACTGGGGTACTCCAAACTGATACCTAAAAGAGTTCATAGGCTGGTGGATATGGGGCTTCTGTTGGCAAAGCGCAGAGTGGCAATGTGTTGGCTGCGGGGCCAGGCCCCCACGATTCCACAGTGGTCAAGTGATATGTTGTACTGCAGTACGCAAACGGAAAATTTTAGTGATGTGCTGCCACCACGTAATCGATGCAGCGATGTATTGCTTCTGATGGGTGAGCGGGCAAAGTTTTTTTTTTCTTGCAATCAAAGGCTACATACTCTGTCGTATTTGAAACCTTTTGGTGATGTTGTATAAAATGCTATGATTACTATGCACAATGTTAATGCCACACTACCAGATACAGTCTTGTGTTGGTTTTTCCATGTAAAACTTTAATATAGTGTTAAAACAAAAAACAAGGACACTGTGCACTTTACCACAGCTAACCAGTGCTAACGTGCTAACGTGCTTGTGCTCTCTTAAAACATAGTAACACTGGCTCATACCTAATTGTCATATTTAATGTACTAAGTCCCTAGTAAAATGCACTACATGTGCCCAGGTCGTGTAGATGAAATGCTACTAGAGGGCCTGCAGCACTCATTCTGCCACCCACTTTAGTAGCCCTTTAATCATGGCTCAGGTGTGCCATTGCAGAGCCTATATGTGCAGTTCATACTGCCATGTCGACCTGGCAAGGTAACATGTCTGGGTAGTTAAAATCTTCCAATTTTGTTTTTCACTACTGAAAGGCCTGCCTCACCCATAGGTTATTATTGGAATTATCTTATTACATTTTTTAAGTGTAATTCCCAACTGTGCAGAAAAAGGCTTTTCAAGTTTGGTGACAATGGGCTCACAATTTAAAATCACAATTTATGGTGAAGTTGGATTTTAAGTTACAGTTTAGAAAATGCCACTTTTAGAAGATTGTAATATACTTACTTTACCCATATGGTGCCTGATGCATGTCTCTGTTCAGTCTGGGCTGGGTGACAGCTGGGCTTTGTGAATTCCCTCTAAACAGCCACACACAAAGGGAGCTGAGGTGTGTCTTGATGGGCATTCATGGGAGAAAGGAGGGAGGAGCTGGGCACAGCCTCACACTTACACCTGAATAGGCTGTGTCCTGGGCACAAACAAACAACGGCATACCCCCCTGTAGTGATTCTGCAGCCGGGCACGAAGGGAAGATCTCTGTGCACTTTAAAGCTTTCTTTGAAGTCTCCCCCACTTCAAAGGAACAATTGGGTGTAAATATTGGATGCCCGGGACCATAACTACAGTATACTTCTGGACCTGTGACTATACTGCCAGGAAGAAGAGCTACTGTGCTGCTAGAATGACTGCTGCTTTGCTGGACTTCTGCCTTGCTGTGCTCCTGCCTTGCTGAGTTGTCCTGCTGTCTGCTGTTCTCTTGCCTGGGTGAGAAGAACTGGACCTGCCTCACTTGGACCTAAAGTGACTCCAAGAACTTGCTGGCGTACCTCCTGTTCTAAGACTCAAGGATAACGAAGACTTCAAATACCTGCATCTGGGCTCTACAGCTGGGATTCTGCCCTGCCAAGTGATGCCACCCCAATTGTGGACCCTTGGAAGTGAGCCCTAAGGTGCTTCTACAACCAGAACCCATGCATTCTCATCGGAACCAGCACATCTTCACCATTGTGTGGGTCGCAACTGGTGCATCTTTGTCTTTGCATGGATCGGAACTGGTGTATCCTTGTCTAAGTGTGGAATGGAGCCGGCAAGTCGCACTAGGGACCAGCGCATTGTGAAAAATTAGTACAAGCTTGGTGAACATTATCTGCGCCATCTTGCCTCTTTTCGGGCCCATTCGTGCGCGTAAGCGGCAGCCATTTTGAGCACCATGGCCTCCCTGCCCCTCGCTGATAGCCAGCGCGTCTCTCTCTCTCTCTTAACCTCGCAAGCATCCCCCCCGCACACTGACAACCCCCGCTCTCTCATGCCCTGGGTCATAAACCCCACTTCAGCGCAGCTTCACCACAGAATCCCATCCTGTTCCCAGCGCGACACCTCCCCTCATTCCTTTCATGGCCTCAGATCCTTTTGATACAAACCCCCTTTTCCTGTATCCCCGTTTGTCTTCCTTGTTCCCAGGCCGCCACCTGGCCTTGCGGATACTGTTTATTACCCCGTACAGTAGGAAGCTTCCCCTCCCCATCAAAAGACCCTCGAGCCGATCAAAGCCCCCACCCTATGAGATCCGATCAACCCCATGCATTCCGTGAATCGGCGGAATGCCCTGCTGTGCGACAACCATCACCTGTTGTGACCGGGGTGGGGAATCCAACTGTAAATGTATGTGGGAACGGGCCTGAAGGGGAGATTCCGAGGATGTTCTTTCAAATACAAAAGTGTTGCAAGAATGTGTTATGTGCAATAAAGGTCATAAAACCCTAGTATAAGAGGCCAGGCCTCAGAGATGTGGTTAGAGCACCTCGTGACGATACTTGCTGTCTGAATTGATGTGTTCTCCTCCGGAGAGAATAAAATCCTCGTTTCCTGCCTTCCAGTCTCCAGCGCCTGCTTCTTCATTGGTTAACATTGGTGGGTCATAGAGGCGATACCGCCGGGCAACATAAAAAGGGTCTTTGGTTACTGGTTGTCTTTGGAACCCCTTTTTTACAATTGGCGTCCCAAACGTGGGGCCCATCAGCGACTCGTGGATCCAGTGGGAGAGGTCCTGACGACAGAGTGAACGACTGCAACGATCGGAAGGTACCCTGTCCGATAGACCCTCGTCTGACAGCCGATCATCCGAACTTCACTGGTTCCGAACAGACCTCTCTCGAGTGATCTGCGGTCCTGACTGGGAACCATCAGGAGTGCCACGAGAAGTACGGAGAGAAGAGGACGATCGGGCGCTGGATTCGGAAGACAAGAAACTGTCCATGCGGTCCGGGTAAGGTCGTGTAAACACGACGAATTGCGAAAGTGATAGATAATTGAAAGTGATTGATAATTGTTGAGAAAATACTAGTATTACTTTTTGTTAATTTATTGGAGATTCACTGTCTACAAACGGAGAAACAACAGGCTCTCCCTTTATAAACAGCGAAGGATAGGTACGCACCCGTCGGACCTATCTTTCTCCCCCACTGAACAATTGCCCCTTCCCCCCATTGATTAACTGTTATAGATTGTTTTCTGGAGATTCTCTGTCTGCAAACAGGGAAAAATAGGTCCCCTCTTTACAGATAGTGAAAGGGTAGGTGACGCGAACTTTTGCGAGCCTACTTATTCTCCCCATTGACCATATTGATTTTTTATTTTTGACCTAAACATTGATTAACTGTTATAGATTGTTTTCTGGAGATTCTCTGTCTGAAAACAGGGAAGATTAGGTCCCCTCTTTGCAGATAGTGAAAGGGTAGGTGACGCGAACCTTTGCGAGCCTACTTATTCTCCCCATTGACCATATTGATTTTTTATTTTTGACCTAACATTGATTGATCAAAATTGATTCATGAGGTATTCACTACGTACAAACAACGTAGAATAGAAATATTCTGTCTAGTCTTTGCACGCAGTGATAAGATAGGTAGTGCTGACTATTATCCCATTGTGATCCGTCATGCCTGTCTTCTCCCCACTGGTTAATAGCCTGTTTAACCCGGACCGCTTATTAGAGATGAACCATTCTGTTGTCAACCAAGTCACGGGATCTTGTTTCCGAGTGATAGGGTTGCTTCGACGCATATTCCCCTTCCTACCTGACATCCATAGGAAGACGCTGGTACAAGCACTGGTCATCGGCCGGATGGATTATTGCAATGGACTGCTTATTTCTGCCAATCAAGAACAGCTGGGTAGGCTGCAGGTGGTACAGAATACCGCGGCAAGACTCATTTTAAATGCTTTGCCCCGTACTCCCTCACGCCCTCTCCTCTCTTCACTTCACTGGCTTCCGGTGAAACAGCGCATTGACTTCAAAGTATGTTGTATAATGCACAAATGTATCTACGGATCCGGCCCTCAATATCTAAGAGACATATTTGTCCCCTACTTACCAAGACGTGCTCTACGCTCCAGTAGCACTATGCTGCTTCAGGTCCCTAGGGTGACGAGAGCAAGACAGGGAGGACGGGCCATCTCACTTAAAGGCCCGATGCTCTGGAATTCTCTGCCCCCATTGCTAAGACATACCTCCAACCATCTGTCCTTTAGAAGGAAGTTAAAAACATATCTTTTTTCCCAAGACTAATGTCTTCCCCCGCAATCGCAGTAGCCATATGTCCTTGGTAGTTCCATGATACCTGCTCAGAAGCTACGCGCGGAGATACCCCTTCGGGGCTGATTCAGGCGCGAAATAAGCATATAAATAAATAAATAAATATGGACCTACCCACTACACATGTTTGCCTGTCCACCACACCCTTCTAAGGGCTCCCGGCCAGGATCCCTGTGAATCTCTTTTATTCACTTCTACTACACAGTGCCACTTCTACCAATTACATGTTACCTAGCAGCGCAAACCCACTTCAGGTGTTCCCACATTGACAAGTCCTGAAGAGACCCGACATCCACCAAGGGTTGAAACGTCATCGACAGTTAAAAAGAGACAGACCTTGCACAATAGTTGCCCATATTTCCAACTATTGTATATTTATTATAGACACTTTATTTGGTCGCCTCTTTCTGATGAAAACTAAATGCAAAACAGAAACCTTTTCTTTATGTTATTTATTTGTCACTATAGAAGTGTAGGTTCTTTAACATATTCACTTGGGACACACTGTCACTTGATATATCGTGTATGTAAATGTTTCATATACTATGTGTTAAAAACTTTTATTGTCTATGTTGGTATAAACTATGGAAATGCCTTTACAAACTGACCAAATGTGTATGCAGCTCCTTTATTTGACGTCCAACTCACCACCCACATTGCCATTGTGCATAAATACTTATTACAAGTGTTTTATATTTATCCACCGGAGCCATTGTTGTTTTACTAAAGTGGATGAAATAGCCACACTCACAGCCTTTGTAACCAGCGCATTGCAATCAGAACTGAAGCATTACTGCCATTGAGTGGAGATTCTCATGCATCCCACCGACTGCATGGCTTGTCACCAAAGCATTGTTTTGGCTGCAGCTTGCATCTTCTGCTACTTCGATGCAAGACCTGATCACGGAACTTTGATTCAGCAGGCCTATGTAGGTCCCTGTATTTGTCCTGCACTCCATCGCGATCGGCCTGAACTTTTGACTTTGCCCTGGTCCAGCTCGAACAGATAACCCATGTAAGTGGTTATTGCTTCTAAGTGCTATTTTACAATTATTCTTTAAAAATTCGTATCTCAACTTTTACTTGTTGGGATTTTGTTATTTTTGTCTTATTTTATTTATAATACAATACTCTATTTTTCTAACATGGTGTGGAGTCTTTTCATGATGTGGTCACTGTATTACTGTTTCAAGTAGTTCACAAATACTTTACACATTGCCACGTTAGTTAAGCCTGACTGCTCTGTGCCAAGCTACTAGAAGGTGAGCACAGGATAATTTAGGGTGTGTTATGACTTACCCTGACTAGGATTGTGGTTTCTGCTTGGACAGGGTACATACATCAGTCATCCAGAAACCCAATTTCTAACATGCGGGATATAATTAAAGAGGCAACACCTTAATTATAGGTCTACACCATTTATTTGAAATGGGACCACTCTACTAAGTCAAAGGCCTCTTTGGGTCCATACTATGAAACAGGCCTCATCAAAGAGGACTGTGCAAATGAACTGCCTCAGACTGTATTTATAGGCTTATAGTTGATGGAGGAACATGAGTATACTCAATCTTGCTCTTAAGTTGTAGATGCTGTAGTGACCTCAAGAAATGTCATCGAAGCCCCTATCCCAGAGGGCTATCCCTTCACTTGCTTACGTCCATTTACCCATCGGCGTCTCCAGTCAGGTCACCCTTTTGTCAAAAGGAGCTGGGAGCAACTGCCCTCACTTCAGATAGCCGTAGCACACTGGTCTATGTGACTTCCTTTGTTGCAATCTGAGCCTTGGGCACATAAGTTTACAATCGCAACAAGAGGAGTTTGAGCTCTCCTGTTACTGCTGCTCTAGCTTTAAAGGGGCCAGATCCTGGCTATGGTGCATCATCGCTCCTGCACCATAATCTTTCTCCCAGCAGTGCCACTGACTTATTGCCTCTTGCTAGTAGAGGATGAGTAGCACTCTGAGGCCTGTCCCATGAAGGGATCTGACAGATCAAGCCAACGAGGCCTGATCTGATCACGACAATCACCCATTTCAACTCATTGCCCTAACCAGAACCCATCTGCTCTTGCACTGTGTCACTCCACACAACCACAAGGCAAGCTTCTCATCATCCCCACATGAGTGAAAGAAGTATCAGTAGAGGCCATCCATCCAGAGTTCACTAGCTCTCACTGGAATGGCCTCATGTTATATCCCAGCACACTGAGTCTGCCCGGGCATCACCCGCTTTACTGTGGGACCTAGGAACTGCCTGAAGTTCTGACACCAACAGCCACATCTGAAGTTATGCCTGCCAGTTACCAACCATATTTGGAAGCCTTTCCAACCCTTTCTGCAGTAAAGCAATCCTCTTTTCCCCTGGAGATAAGGTTTGGCACACAAGTAGCCCACCACAACCTTCGGCCTACTGATGCTTCCTTGGCTCAGGCAGTGACCGACATGCTCCCACTCTGTGAGGATGGCCATGGCAGGACCCCAAAAGAAGGAAAGATGGTAACCTGGACCTTCATTGACTCCCTTCCTGCCTGCATACTCACTGCATTGCCTGACTTCTAATTGAACGGACTGTCTAGCCTGTGCACTGTCAGCTGTATGAATCATATTCATCCTGAAGGGGAAAGAAAGAACGCACTGTGGCATTTATATGTATGTGTTTGTGTATATATAGGGTATTTATATTATGCATAGCTACTCCAAGAAATGTCCGGGCGCTGTTCTAGCTGAAAGTCAGCGAGGAAGAATTTGGCATGCACGAAGAACCACTTTTCAAATTGCTTTTTTTTTAAAAGAGTTTCAAGGGAATCTGATTCCCTGCAGATGCGCACAATGTTTTTTATGATCTACCTCTTTCCTGCTCTTTGTCACTGAATCCTAGGGGTGCATTCCAGATATTTATTGGTGGGTCTTCGCTGTCTTGAAGCGTTTTGTAAGCTAAATCTGGTTCTAAGATAGATCGATCCTGTATGATACGGTGCTGCGTTTACCAGTGTCAGGGCCCTAAATTTAACTCTCTCTCTGATGGGCAACCAATGGAGATATCGTAGGTGTGAACTGATATGAGTCCGCCTTGGAATATTAAGCAAAAGTCAAGCCACCACATTCTGGATCACCTGATGCATATCCATTAGTGGTTAAGGCAGGCCCAGATACAGGGCATTGCCGTAGTCAATTTAGGATGTACTCAATGCCTGAAAAATTGTATTCTTTACAGTAAATGATAGAAGAGGCAAACACTTCTTAAGGGATCTCATGATCCCAAAACAAGTCCCTGTCAACCTTTTAGCTTGGGGACTGAAAGACAGTCTATTATCAAAAGTAATCCCCAAATGTTTTGCCAAATCTTTTTGAGGACCAGGGAAGGGGGCATTGTCTGTCCAAAATGTTTGCCAGAACTGTGGAGGGAACGTCCCAAAAAAGAATTTCATTTTTTTTCCTCATTGCATTTTAATTGTGCCTTTGCTAACCAGTGAAAAACTGCAGTAAGAAGCCCTCAGCAAACGTTCACAAGATAGGTGTTTAAGTGGAAGCTGACACTGTTCTCAGGGGGTTGATTTTCATATTCTGTGTAGCTCCTTCACACCTCAACAATATACTTCTTACTGTCTAAGGGGGTTATTTAGAGTTTGGTGGATGCAGGACACCCACCAAAGAAAAGTGATTCTTTAACCTGTTGAGAGTCGGTGGGTGAATTATTCAATTACTTTTGGTGCATGTGCCTCATCCTCAAAGTGTAATTACTAGGCTTGGGCAGAGTTCGCAGAGACGGGCTACATGGAACTCCGCAAAGTACAGAAAAACACTGCAGTGCTACGCGGAACTCCGCGAGCGACAGAGTCCGGTACATCACGCTGTTTGCGCTGATTTTTAGCCCAAGAGTTTCTCCCACACTCTAAAATCAGTTCAAATGGCATTGCTTGGAGTGCCAAAGCGCACTGCTTCTTCCTGCCATCCGAGTAGATGTTTTGCTCGAGAGGCAGCATCCTCTATGCGAGCGGCAGGTTCTTCAATGCGAGTGACAGCTTTCTCAATGGCAGTGGTAGGGACCTGCCGTGACCACCCGCGTTCAGAGATCTTGCCAAGAGGTGGCCAGGGCCTAGCGCATGATTTCTCTCTCTCACGCTCTCCAACTAAACATTAGTGAGCCGCACAAGAGAAAAATATATGCGTCGCTTAACAGGGTTTTTCAGAACCCTGCACGGACCACGGAGTTGGCAAAACTCTGCAAACTATGCCAGCAGGGCGGAATTTTTCGCCGACTCCTAGTAAATACCCACTTAAGTCACGTATCAGAGCTGCACTAAGTAATAATGTTGTAACGATATTTAAGATTACCATACCTATCATAAAAAGGAATAACACTTTCCAGCACCCAGCGTAGAAAACTGATATTTTCTGTATTTATCCCAGTACATGTGCGCTCCCTTGCCCACATTAGTTTTCATGATTCTGAAACGTCTAATCTTTTGGTGCCATCAGTACAGGACAAGAAACCTTTCAAAATGCAGCTCCTGCGTACATGTGAGGATAGACGCTGTATAATGTAGACTCTCCGGGATTAGTTTTACTATTGATTTTTGTTACGTGAAAGGATGGCGGGTATCTTGGACCCGGGGACCTTGGAATCAATGTGAGATTCCATCGCTGTATGCAATGCATTCTTGATGCACTCTGTTCACCTGATGTTTCGAACGTTTCCTTCAATGCCCTTTGTATTCGCCCAACTATTGCTTGATAGCTATGTATTTCCTTTGTGCGAAAAGTTTGAATGATTTTGTTTTCAAAATGTCCGGCTTCCCTCCTCCTTCCTAGATAAGACATTTGTTCTGTAAAAAAATTGAGATTTCTTCTATTCAATGTCCCCGTTTCATTTGATTGTTTTCACAAAGTGGCGTTTGATGCTTGGCTTTTTCTTAACAGAATATACCACGAATGGACATAAACTTTAAAACCAACTGCCTTGCTAATTACCAAAGATGTCATCCCGTGCAATAAACCTCTGATCAAATCACAGCCAGTCTGCTTTATTACTCGGAAGTCAGGACAGGCCTTTCATCTTCTCAAATCTGGCAGTCAGCGTTGGCGGGCGGTAGCAAGTCTTCATGCAGGAGCAGCATGGAAGGACTTGGGTACTCCTGTGAATCAACTGTAAACACATACTACGAAGGTTGTCTCGTACTCCTGTGATCCAAGTTTAAACATACACAACAAGGCATGGAAGGGATGCTCCTAATTCTGCAATCCAGGTGTGAACATATACAATGAGGCATGGAATGTATGCTCCTAATCCAGTGATCCAGGTGTAAACATATAGAATGAGGCATAGAAGGTATGCTCCTAATCCAGTGATCCAGGTGTAAACATATACAATGAGGCATAGAAGGTATGCTCCTAATCCAGGTATAAACATATACAATGAGGCATAGAAGTTCATCTTGTGTTTCTATGATCCTAGTGTGAACATATACAATGAGGGATGGAATGTATGCTCCTAATCCTGTGATCCAGGTGTAAACATATACAATAAGGCATAGAAGGTATGCTCCTAATCCAGTGATCCAGGTGTAAACATATACAATGAGGCATAGAAGTTCATCTTGTGTTTCTATGATCCTAGTGTGAACATATACAATAAGGCATGAAAGGAATGCTCCTAATCCTGTGATCCAGGTGTAAACATAGACAGTGAGGCATAGAAGGTAGTCTTTTATTTCCATGATCCAAGCGTGAACATACAATGAGGCATAGAAGGTATGCTCCTAATCCAGTGATCCAAGTGTAAACATATACAATGAGGCACAGAATGTAAACTCCTAATCCTTTGATACAGGTATAAACATATACAATGAGGCATAGAAAGTAGTCTTGTGCTTCTATGGTACAAGTGTGAGCATATACAATAAGGCATGGAAGGTATGCCCCTAATCCTGTAATCCAAGTGTAAACATATACAATGAGGCAAAGAAGTTAGTCGTGTGTTTCTATGATCTACATATGAACATATGCAATGAGACATAGAAGATAGTCTTGTGTTTCTATGATCCAAGTGTGAACATATACAATGAGGCATGGAATGTATGCTCCTAATCCTGTGATCCAGGTGTAAACATATACAATGAGGCATAGAAGGTTGTCTTGTGGTCCAATGATCAAATTGTGAACATATAAAAGGAGGCATGAAAGATATGCCCCTATCCAGTGATCCAAGTGTTAACATATACTACAATAGCATGGAAGGTAGTCTTGTGTTCTATGAGGGCATGAAGGGCAGGTTAGGCTTCAGGTGAATTAAGGGTAAACGTATACTGGGTTTGCTACCATTCACATGAATCCAGAGTAAAGTAGTACCAGAGTGAGCAACAGAGGGGGCGAGGAATCAAAGCAAATAAGGCCAATGAATCTAATGTAAACACATACAGGAGATCTAAGGAAGGCACATGTTTACTCCTGGGAGCCACAAACCAGGCCATTACCGCATCCTGTATGGGAAGGTCCTCGAAGGTAGGTTAGTGCTCATGTTACCTAAGTATCATTATCTGCAATAGCGGAAGGTAAGGGAAGAAAGTAACTCTGTGACCAAAGTGTAAACATTTTCAAGTGTGCCGAAAACATATGTCTCATGCATGAATGCAAACAAGAACCTCAAGGATTTGTGGCTGATCCTCCTGAGACCCACCCGTAAACACTTACAGGAGCAATAAGGAAAGTCAGCTACTAAATCTTATGACATATGCAAACGCAGACAGAAATGGCATGGAAGGAGGTTAGTGCTCCAGCAAACTGTTTATAAACTCAGGCGCGGAGAGGAAACTAGGCCACCATCTTCTATGATCAAAATAAAAACACATAAAAGACAAGCAAGGAAGCTAAACCACTACTCCTATGAGCAAAGTATAAATGTATGCAAGAGCAGCAAAGAAGGTACGCTGGTGGTACTCTAGTGACCAAAGTCGAAATGCAAATAGTATTGGCAAGGAAAGTAGGATAGTAATCTCATGATCTGAATGTAAACATATACAGTAGCAGCAAGTAGCAGTAGCAGCCAGTACTCCTGCTCCTGCTACCCACAATGTAAACATCAGTAACACCTATAACCCAAATGTAAACAAATATAAGAGTAGCGAAGAAGGCAGGCTACATCTTTTTTGATTCAAGTGTAAACATGCAGGAACAGGCCAGAAAATTGTTTGTTCTTCCGTGACCCAAATTTGAATATTTACAAGAACAACAAAGGAGGTAGACTGCAAGCATGTGTGATCCAAGCCCAGACATATAAAAAGGTAGTAAGGAAAGCCATTCTTCCTGTGACCCATGTGTAAATATTTGAAAGAGCATTGAGGAAGGTTGGCTAGTAAGTCATAAACCCTAAGTCAAACATATCCAGGAACTGCAAGGAATGTAGGCTAGGTACTCCGATGACCAAAGCGTAAACAAATTTAGGGAAAGCAAGGAAGGTAGATCAATTCTCCTGTGCAAAAGTGCAAACATTTGCAGGAACAAATAGAATGATTGATGAGTAAACCGGTAGCTCAAGTGTAAAGACATATGGAAATCATGAGGAACGTATCCAAGTAACTCATGTGGTCCCAAGTCTAAACTTCCAACCTAAGCTTCAAGGAAGGGAGGTTAATATTACTATGGTCCATATATAAACAGATGCAAAATCACTGAATAAAGCACACTTGTACTCCTTTGACCGAACTGTAAACACACAGAGGTAGAGGTTGCAGATTATAACTCTTGTAAATCAAGTGTAAACCGAGCCACAGTGCTTGTTACATATGTTAATGTTTAGTCCCTATCCCTGAGATGGGAGACTTGTTGGAAATGAAGAAAATGGCATTTACTGCAATAAAGTATTTTATACATCAAGAATTACTTTAGTTTACATTAATTCGAAATAAAAAATATGGTGGTCCCAGGCAAAAGAGTAGCAAATTCATACGAAAGTCAGGTACATACTTCAAGAATATAGCAACATTGGATAAAATGATGTAAACACCAATAAACAGTACCAGAAAAAGATATATAAATATTTATATACGGCCACACTGTTTAGCCCCTTAACTGCTGGGGATCCTTCCCCCAAGAGCTAAGCCCTTTTATGCCTATTCGGGGTAGTTCGCACTTAGAGCTCCACATCTTTTTACACATAAGGTATCCACATCAAATTTGCATTCTTTTTTTCCTGAGAGTTTGAAAGGTATATAGGGTATGTGGATTCCCCTAGAGGGTTCCAGGAAAATAGGCAACAACATATAGCAACATTTTGAGTTTTAGGGAAAAAAGAGGAATAAAAGTTCTGTGAGTAAAAGTGCTTGTTTTTTCCCTAAAAATAACACCAACGAACGGTTTCCTGTGCTAACATCACTATCTTACTGGCTTTCAGGAACATGCAGAGCTGAATAAAAAAATCTATATTTTTAATGCAGTTTTGGCATTTTTTAAAGATTTAGCTAATTTTTCTATTTTTTTGTTTTTTCAACCTACTTCCAGTTTCTGGAGGTAACAAGTGTGAAATCCATGGGTGATACAGGAAAGCTATACATTTCTGAAAAGAAGATACAATTCTGAATTCAACAAGGGGTCATATGCACCATGGAACGTCACCTAACTAGTGAAATGCGAGCACAACAAATACAAATAAAATGACAATAAAACTATATTATTGTCAATTTATTTTTCACTTCTAGTCCGCGATGCAAGTCTAAGGCAGGGAGGGGCTATGTCTCCACATCAGCTGTCGGGGGAGTGGTAGAAGGAACTGAAAATGCACATGTAGGTTTGGCCAGCTGTTTACGGCTGGCCAAATCTACATGCGCACTGTGATATCTCTAGGCTGTTCCTGGGAGATATAATCAGTGCTCAAGACACAGGCTCCCAGTCCCCACAGAGCGTAAAATGGCCTCCTCAAATCAATCCCACTGCTTCTCACATGCTGGGAGAAGCGCTGGGATTGGGTTGGTTCTGGAAGTCCCTGCTCCTGGGGATTGTAATATTCAGGAGCAGTGAGGCGTGGCACAACGTGAGGACGAGGGAGAGGAAGTGCGCAGCCATCGAGGGAGCAGAAGCGCGTGGGCCGGCAGCGAAAGGTAAGTGTTTTAACTTTTAAATTTCTTTTCCCGCACTGCCCCCCAAGTCGGATTGGCAACAGCTGCTGCTGGTCACATGTGTAGATTCCTCAAGGTATCCCAAAATAAACAAAATAAAAAAATATTGAAAATTAGTAGAAATAACCAGCCACTTGTGACAATGTTTTCATCTGTACTCTTTTGTCACAATGGATGATTTACAAAAGCAATACATCATTACATCTGCTACAGTCTTCTGGTTGCTGGGATACATTAGGTACCCAGAACAACTGACCTGCACTGTACAATGGTTTTTCAATGTGTACAAAGTACAGGCCGATTCATTTTATGAAATATGGACAGGGAGAAATGAGTATCAAGGAAACCTACCTATTTATGAAATGGGCACTTGATATTCTCTTCCTCCTAGTACTCCGTTGTACCCATGGTTTATGGACCTGGGAGTAACAGGGGTGGTGGGTAAAACCTGATTGCATCCCCCTATTGTACTGGAGATGCCTAAGGACTACCCCTGAACTCACTCATTATGTTGAAAGTTTTAAGGATGTCATGAAGATTGATCAATTTAGCAAGGTTCCCTGGCTATCAAAAATTAAGTTAGCTTTGTACTCACTCGGGATGAATGACTTGTGGGACCACCCAGATTTCACCAACTTCCCTTCTAAGGCCCTTTTGAAAAAGCAATGTGGGTCAACTTTAGTGGCTGAGGAATATCAAAGAGCAGTTTGCTCTAAACTCACCAGTAACTTCCTTGACTTCAAGCCCACTTGTGGGTTTGAGTCTTTGTGGGATCTAGTGTCAGTCCCACTAAACAGGAAGCTGTATTTTCAGTTTCGAGTTGGCACCTTACTACTCAGAGTTTTCACTTCAAGTTGGATTGGAGGGTTGGAGGTGCCATGTTTCCAACTTATAGCTCTCTCCCGAAGAGAGTATCCCAACTGTCTTGTTTGTGTTCTCATGCAATGCCTTCCCTCATCATGCTTGGTTAGCCGCTACAAGCAGACTACTTACAGTATACAGCCACTCGGTTGCCCTTCGCATCCTCAGGGCAGATTGTCATCCAGTAATAGCCATCTCTTTTCCCAAATCCCTGGGTGCTACGTGGGTGGTCCATAGGAAGGTCCTTCCTCTCTCTGCTACTTGACTCTTCCTAAACTCCCTACCAGGCTTCAACTTGTTGTACCATTTTGTAAATGCCTGGTATGAAGCTAGGTATTTTTACTTCTGGCAGCCTAATATATTGCCTAAGACACACACTTAATGGATGGAATGCAGAACAAATCAAAACATTCACCCCAGTCAAGAGATCTGAGCTAAATCCATCATTCTTTTGCTCACCATGCCACTCCAGTTTAGACCTGGCAAAATGCAAATCAGTCTTGACACTGTGCCTCATGGGAACAGTACAGCTCGAAATGCCAAACCAGGTCCTCTCTGGAGCGGAAACAAGCATCCTAGGACTGGTTTCAGGGTATCACCCCTCATCAGCCAAGATAGCTTGAAGACAGTGGCACAATGAGCCCAGGACCCACGTCTGGGCATACCCGGAGCACTTAGGGCGAGAAAGTAAAAGACACACAATTAATGGACGGAGTACAGAACAAATCAAAACATTCACCCCCAGTCAAGAGATCTGGGTTAAAATCCATCATTCTTTTGCCCACCTGGCCATATGTAAATCAGTCTCGACCCTGTGCCTCATGGGAACAGTCCAGCCCGGACTCCCAAGCCAGGTCCTCCCAGGACCGGAAACAAGCATCCTAGGGCTGGTCTCAGGGTTTCACCCCTCATTAGCCAGGATAGCTTGACTCCAGTGGCATGGAGAGCACAGGACTCACATCTGGTCACATCGTCCCACTCGGGTGACAAATGCAAAAAGAGCAATTGAAGGACAGAACGCAGAACAATGTCATTGTAAGTCATTGTTGGCTTCGCGCCCCTATCTGCCAAAAAAGTAAATTGGGATAAGAGAGAGGCCCTATGACTCTCACTTGGTACCACAAAGGTGAAGATCCATGGATATCCTTTCCGCTGAAAGACCTCCCGTCTCAAAACATGGGGATACTGGTTAATAGAGGACTGGGCTGGATAGTTTCAGGCACTCTGGACCTCTTGATAGCCTAGATTAAACTGGATTTCGAAATGGGGCTCTCCATGTGGGGCAGAGTGTAGGCAGGATGTGGTTTACTTATACGTTGGATATGCTCCCTGTATTAGTGCCTTTAACCATTTTACGCCTCATTGATTCCCAGATCCTGCACTTCGTTTGGGGCTCCTAATGGCTGCAGCTGGCTGCGTCACTCATGTGGAGATTTGGGCCTCCTGTCAGTGGAGCATTATGCACTGACTCTCCACCTCTTGTAAGAGGCATACTTACTCCCTGGTATTCTGGATCCACTACAGTGGGCCGATACAGAACGATTGCTCCTCTCTGGAGGCAAAAGACTTGGCATTCTCTATGGGGACCGCACCCTCCAGCCACTCCTTTCCCACCCTGTGCTCCATGCCACGCAAAAGGCCTGGCTGCACCCTCACCGCCTACTTGGGGTGGGCCGGCGCTTTCATGATAAAGTGCCAGGGTGGGGCAACAACAGTTTGCAGATTTTTGGTCAGGTTCTACACTGGTCCCCCTGGATGGAAGCGGGCATGCCCTCCCTGGACCAAGTCTTTTTAGAGGGGGATCTGCAGTCTTTCTATTGTCTGAGAGACAAATTTGGTCTCCACCCACAGCATTCATGGTGTTGCATTTGCTCATGTCCGTGGTCCTTACAACCCTCTCCAGTGGTGGCCTACCTGAATACATGGAGACGTCACAAGGGAGTAATGTTGGGTCTCTACAGCACACATATGAGCCACCTCTTCTCCTAACCTCTTCTCCAAAGCCTCTGCACCAAATGGCATGCTCACCTGCAGATGACTCTAGAGGAGGAAGACTGAGCTGATATCCTAGAGTCCCTGGACAGGGGCACCCGGGACGCCCATTTAAAATTCTGCCTCTTCAAGACCCTCACCTGGACACCGACAAAACTGAACAGGGTGGGACTTCTTCCACATGTGAATTGCTGGAGATGCACGGACATCCTCTGTGATCTTACACACATCCTCTGACAGTGCCCCGCAATCCAGCCTCTCTGGATGTATGTTGGGGACACCCTTGGGGTGTCCATGCCACTATGAATCCCTCTCACTCCTCCCACCATCCTCCTCCACGACACCGGGGATTCTCCAGACCTCTCTCGCCCATGGCACTGTCTCCTTCACACGGCCCAGACCATGTCCAAAATCCTCCACCAATGGAGTTCACTAGCACCCTCTTCTCAAGAGGACTGGACCATGGCTATGGTCAGAAGAGCAGCACATGAGCATGGTATTTACAATCTGCAGGACCAAGCGGAGGTGTTTAAGAAGATGTGGACTCCTTTTTTATGAGATGGTCCTTGAAGTGAGAGATACCACTACAACTCACCTGTTGTTGTATGCCACCCTGAGCGCCAAGTTAATAAACCTGTGAGTTGGGTAGACGACTCTTGGTGAACCCTCGGGGAACCCTGCACCACCCCACCCTTCGCACGTACTCACTGCTGTTCTCCCCCCATCACTGCAACTTTCTGCTTCCTATCTCCTTCATGGCTTCCCCCCTCTCTACCCATCCTTGCATGCCCATCTTTCCCCCTTTTTTCTTTCTTTCTTCCTTACCCTCCCCAGCTCCCTCCTGTGCCCTCCCCGCCTCTTTCCTGGCCCTTCCCTTTACTATGATCCTCTCCATCATGTCCCCCTTCCTCCATACACCCTTTTCTCCGTTTCTCCCCCTCCCCGTCTGTATCTTTCCCCCAGACAGACAGGTATGTGGACAGGTAAGCGGGCCCCTTAAACGTGGGACCCACTGCTGGAATCACCATCCATGCATTCTTGCAGGGCACCCATCCTTTCTCTCACGAAGGAGGCCCATGGAAAGCACTGATCTCGTTCCATGGTGTCTCTTCCTTTCTCCAGCGTGTGCCCCCGACCCTACTGTCCACCCCACCTGGTTAGAGGGGATGCATCTTCTCCTTCCCCCCCACAGTGATTGGCTGTCTGGACCCTCACTCTTCCCCCCCCCCCCTCCAAGTGGGCCTCTGGCCCGATGGCTCTTTGACAACGCATATATAGGGGATCTCTAGCACTAGCATTATAGGATGCATCATTCATATGCGTAACATATCTTTTCCTTATACCCTTCTCTCCCCCCAAACTTGCATTGTATTGCTTATTGTTTATGTATCTCTGTTCCAAAATATACATACACTGTATGGTTTTATTCCAATAAAATATTATGACACAACAAAACTAGACAACCAGGTTAAGCAAATAGGGTAGCTGCAGTATTTAGGGCATTGCTGTGACACCACCCTTGCAAACCTACAAGCCACAGATATTTTTGAAAATTAGACAACCAGGTGATTCCAGGGTGGTGTGCCTTGCATGGATGCCACCAAGTTTTCTTGTTATTCGCAATGCCCTGCAAACCTCAAACTTTGTTTAAAATTACACGTTTCCTCCATTTCTATGATGGAAAATTCTTTCTGAAATCTGCAGAAATCCACTAAATTTCTACCTCACAGAGTCATCCAACTTGTTCTGATAAAAATGCTACCCTCTTGTGTGGCTGGGCCTAGTTCCCCCAGCAGGAACAGATCAAACCAGGGTTAATGGAAGTCCCACAGTCGAAATCCCATTCTCCTAAATTTGATCTGTTTCTGTTGTGGTCACTAGACAAAGCCACACAAGTGGGGTAGGATTTTACAATTGGGGTGATGCTGGTGGTAGGAATTTGTTGAGTCCTTCTGAATCTGGAGGTTTCCTTCACAGAAATGTAAGCAAAACTTGTGATTTTAGATAAAGTTTGAGGTTTGCAGGGTATTGTGAGAGAGGAATCGTTCTGGGATTCAAGCAAGGCACACGACCCTGGAATATCGAAGTTGTCTAGTTTTAAAAAATGCCTGTGGTTCGTAGGTTAGCATGGGTGGTGCAGTAGCACGGCCCTAATTACAGCTATAGCTAGTACATCTTGTGTAGTGGTCTCTTGAACCACCCACACACATGTGGTACCATTCTTTTAGAGAAACATGTGGGGAGTCAGGGTGGTAGGAAATATTTGGCTCCTCACAGATCCCAGACCTTTTCATCACAGAAGTGTGAGGAAAATGTGTTTTTTTGCACTCAAAGTTTGAGGATTGCAAAGGATTCTGGGTAAAAATATCTGGTGAGAGCCACACAAGTTACCCTGCTCTGGATGACCTTAGGTATCTAGACTTTAAAAATGTGCACGTCATGGTTTGACTTCATGTACATGTCCATTTCACCTGCTGTCTAATATTGTGAGGGTGTTGGGTGCATCTTTATTAAAGTTACACTGTGGAAACCTGATTAGGCTCAGAGAGACTTTTTTGCAGCGCACTAAATCTAAATCCTTCCAGTGTATGGAAGTCAGTTAGGAGATGTCTGAGGATGCATTGTTTGCCCATTCCTCAGATAGTGTCAGCAAATATACCTTTGAAAATGGAGCTAAGCATAGTTTGGCCTGGTTTGGATTTCAGCAGACAGGGTTAATCCATCACAAATATGACTAATATCCCTTCTGCTGAATTAAAAGTGCACTAAATCCTACAGCACTTAATTCAGTGGACAGGATATCTGTCATGCTTCTAACGGAATGCCCCATCTCCAAAATCTAAATCAAGCCCGTAATTCCCTAAAGATCACATCTGAAAAGACTGAGGACCGTAGGGTTTGATTGACAGGCTAATCAGCCAAAAGATGACGTATGTCCTATTGTTCATTATCGTCAGTCGAATCACTAAAATGTGCTTATAATACGGTGGACAGAATTTTCACCAGAATTTTGATGAGAGATGAAGGTGACAAGCAGACAAAAGCAAGACCAATGTGAGCCTCTTTACTGGAGTCAGTAAATACATAGTGGCTCAAATCTAATTTTGATTAGAGTTCTTCTTTCAAAATTAGATGCACTAATTTCCAAAGCTACACAACTACTCATTTAATGAACCATGGAAAGTTATGTATCCATGGCCACTCATTTTGACCAGTTAGTAACTCCTAATCAATGTGTTCTACTTTAGTCAGTTTCCCAGAACTTCACTTTTGTGCTGTACTAAGTGAAACAAGTTGGCAAACATAGGTCAGGCTGAGATGGGCACTGGGGGCAATAATATCTACTTTCCTCCCTCTTTCCTTTCCGACCATAAATTCGGTATCAGCGATATTGGCAACTCATTTGCTCTGTTTCAGGAATGCAAGAGCAGACAACTCAAAGTCAAGTAAGGACATCAGTGTTCCTGTGTTGGTTTGTCCGTAGACAACATATGCATTGTATGTTGCCAACTGAATCAACTGAGTAGACAGCTTCTAATACCATGCGCAAGTTTTGCGACTAGCATTATATGGTTGATGAACTTGGTGATTTTTATCCACTCCAACAATGCACTTGTTGTAATCAAATCTACATTTGGGCTTGTGGACCTTTGCCATCTGGCCCATTAACCATGATGGGAGAGGTGCTCTCATCGTGAATTGTAGTGAGCACATATACTTTCTCACCTGTCTGAGAACTTCACAGTGAGCAGTTCTTTGCATTGCAATGAACTACTCTCCCCTTTTTTGAGATTATTGCAAACAAGCTCCCGAGGAAATCCTTTGCAGTTCTGTCGAATTGTGCCACAAGCCACAGTGCAAACTTTCTACATTTCACTAAAAAGCTGGACTCCTGTACGGAAGTCATGTAAATAAAAGTTACAACCTTTATGAAGGAAAGATTGGGCAAGCTCTGATATGGTCTTCTCACTAACTCCTAACATGGAAGGACAACCTACAGGATTTATTGTAGAGTCCTTCCCGGTGTATACTCTCATGCTAAACACATAACCGGTAGAGCTCTCTTGCAACATGTACATCTTGGTGCCATAACAAGCTTTTTTACTAGGTATGGACTTCTGAAACACGAGTCACCCTTTCTACAATATCAATGGCTCATCAACTGCTATATTCTTTCCAGGAGTATAAATCTCTGGGAACTTGGCAGACAAATTTTCAATGACAGGTCAAATTGTGAATAACCTGCCATGGTCTTAGTGGTCCTGGGTCAATGCAGCAGAATTGTCCTTGAAATGCAGCATACCTTGCATTATCAAAACCTGTCTGCTCACTACTGGTGCAGATGATCAGTCCCATTGCTAGTAGATATGATTGGGCAAAGGGAATAACCAGAGCAACTGAATTTATGTGGTAGGGGATGACCAAATTACACAGCAGTGTTAACTAAATTATGCAGCAAGAAAAGGCAAATTATTTAGTATAATGCAGTGACATTTTGTGATAGTATAACTTCATTATTTTGTCATTTTGTTTACACTTGTTAACACAGTCTCAGCCTATGCTTGACCTCATTAGTACATGTTTTAACATGCAAGTATAGCAATACGCTACTGAAAGGTGAAGAACCGGCATCTGCAAAGGGTCAACAACTGAGCTACAACATGTATTGCAGCATTTTGTATGTCTCTTTTAATCCCTTTCAGCTAGAATTTCTTTTTCAAATCTGCAGTTGATAGATTATGTGTCAAATTCTGCAAATCCATTATTTTGCGGAAAACAGCACAGCTATAAAACTGTATAATTCCAATGGAGCTGACTATGACCTGGGAATGTGCAATGTACTGTAACAAGATATTAGAATATCAAATGTTCACATTTGTAAATCTTCCATACTGGTGAGAACAAATTCAGCCCAACACAACATCTTACTCGATATAACAGCATCTGCCAGGAATCAGTCAGACACACTTACCGCCCGCCACCGTAGCGGGAAACGGGACCCCCGCCATTGTTGCGGCAGTCTCGCCAGTGACATTAAGATGCGCCCCCCACACTGGTGGGCGCATCTCGCATTTGTCACATTGCGACAGGTAATGCGAGAAATGCATGTTGTGCATTTTAATGCACAATGTGACAGGCACTGAGTGGTGCCTGCCACCTTGTGCATTCAAATGTACCCCCGGGGGTGCACCCCCACCCTCCAAACACCCTGGGGGCCTGCAACGGGCCCCCAATGTAAAAACTGCATGCCTTTCCATGGCGGAGTCTCCAGCATGGAACAACACTCCCCCCCCCCCCATCATCCTGTTATGGATGGCTTTGCCTGCAAGGCACCACCACCATATTGCTGGGCATTTCCGCCCGGTAGGCAATCATGCGGATTTCACGTCAGCGGAAAACTGGCGGACGGTCTTCCCGTCCGCCGGGGTACCCCCGCCATCGTAATGTGGTGGGGGGAAGGTAGGACGGTGGTGGCTTTTGGCGGGCGGATCGCCACCGCCATATGAGCGGTGGCGATCCGCCTGCTATAATAATAGACCCCTTGTACCTTATTCATAAAGATAAACTTACACTTTTGTGTAAGTTTACTATTTTTTGGTATTCATAAACTACAAGTTTAATTTTACATATAGTAATTTTGCGACAGAATAGACACCACACTCGTGGCAGAGACTCCGCCCATAAAATGTTAGGCCTGTCCTATCTTTTTATGTACTGAGCTCTCCACCCCGACTACAGCCTATCTGAAGACGGACAATTACTGTTAGTAAAATATACTCGTAGTTCTTGAATGCAAAAAATAGTAAACTTACACAAAAGTGTAAGTTCGCCTTTGTGAGTCAGGTCTTACTCTATTAGGTATTTTAATTCCACATTAATTTTTTGTGGGACATTTCTGTTCACTTACCCTGGAGGGTACTCGTCCAATGAGTCATGCATGCCCCATCCTACAGTATATCACTGCATGTATCTTACACAAAGTAAAATAGATAAACACTATCTGAACTCCCCCACAGACCATAATTGAGGTGCAGAAGGCTATTCACTGGCCTGGGCCCTCGTGTCACTGTACCTGCTGCATCATTAGGAGTAAACCTCTGTCCCCACTCTCCAAACTAGAGATGGTGTACCCACTGAAATCTAAATATTGGCTTCAGCCTGAAGCCTGGCTATGGCTCAGCATGAGATTTTCTTGGAACTTGGAGTCCATAACGAGCCAAGCTATAATGTACCTTCTGCCTACCACCCTCAATCTACTCAGGATGTGTCGTAATGTTGAGAGCTTCCAGATTTCGAACCGAACAAGCTAGGTTAGACCCTCGGTGCTGTAACAAATTTCTGTTATTCTGGGCAAATCTCCAGTGCCTAAAAAAATGATCAAAAGTAAGGGCTTATAATTTGGTGAAGAGTGTGGAGGGGATGGAGCCCTATCTGTCTCTTGTACATAACACACAGGACAGATTTTTTATGTGCCGTTTCAGACTGAACCTACTTCCTTTTATCTTGGCTTCGCCAGCAGGTTTTACTATGTCAATCGAGCAAAAGGGACCCTGCGGCTGCGACAATCGGTCACCGCAGGACTCCCTTCATTTTACTTTGCTCTGCCCCTATTATTCAATGCCTAGACGCAGATTCCTAGTAGACATCTTAAAAAAAGCCCACATGGAACATGCCAGAGACGCCTTAATTTATTTGCAAAAAGCTTCTGACCCGCTAACCTTGTGTTGTGTTATGAATTTTATTAAGGTGGCGGTCCGACTAAGGAAGACGAGGGGAGAGAATTGATAGACCTGGGGCTCCCGGTTTTTAATTCATGGCATGTATGTTAGTACTCCATTGTTATTTATGTACAAGGATCTTGTCCAATATTTAATGCTGTTTTATTTATGTATATGTATATGTGCTTTTATGGTGTTTTTTAATCACCGAATAAAGATTCTTGAAAATGAAATGAATCAAAAGACACACAATTGATGGACGGAATGCAGAACAAATCAAAACATTCAGCCTCAGTCAAAACAATGGATTTAGGTCCAGATCTTTGTGAATGTATGGCATTGTTCTGCATTCTGTCTATCAACTGTTATTTTTGCATTCATCACCCCGAGTGGGACGGGTGTGTCCAGACGTGAGTCCTGTGCTCTCCATGACACTGGAATTAAGCTATCCCATCTGATGAGGCCCGATAGCCAGAAACCGGTCCTAGGATGCTTGTTTCCAGTCCAGGGAGGACCTGGCTTGGCAGTTTGGTCTGGACTGTTCCCATGGGGCACAGGGTTAAGACTTATTTGCATATGGCTGGGTTAAAACTGGAATGGCATGATGAGCATAAGAATGATGGATTTAATTCAGATCTCTTGACTGGGGGTGAATGTTTTGATTTGTTCTGCATTCCATCCATTAAGTGTGTGTCTTAGGCAATCTGCTTCACCTCCCCGCCGATGAATGATGGTGAGTGAGAAGCGGGTTTTTATACTAAAGCCAAGTGACTAATTAGTCGGTAATGATCAGGTAATTGCTAATACCTGTCGCAGATCCGGTGTACAACCGGAGCGATGCCTGCTCACCTGGTGTGGGGCGTACTCTAATCACCTGGCTTCTCCCAGATTGGGAGTGTCTGTTTGCTGTAATTGAATTAGTGCTCGTCCTTGCTTGCCTTTGAGCGCGAGGCAAGTGTCTCTACTTGCGTGCATGCGCATTGGTTGTTTCAGTCAAGTGTGTATGACGGCTGCTGAGAATGCCGCTTGCGCATGCGCGTTACTATAAGCTTTAGCTAAAACCGGTAGAAGGCATTTTGGGTCCCAGATGGGGCGATGTATATCCCTTAATATGTGATTGTTTTCCACAAAGGCAGAGGCCTTGCTCTTTGTTATAATTAAGTTCTTCATTGAGACATCAGTGATATATACGTGTACCTGTTTAGGTGTAAAATTTCAAAACCATTCTACTGTTTACGGGGGTTTCTCTGGTGTACCTTAGGTGTTTATTATAGGACAATGCCACTAGCACATAGATTGGGCGCCTATATTATCTGCAAATACAGTGAGTGTATGCGTCACGTTTTGGTCTTTTATCGGGCATGGCTGCAACTTTGCCTTGTGAAACCGTTACCTAACGGTGCATCAGTAAACAGGTCACTGCGTATGTTGTGGTCTTGTTTTACAGGTTTACTTGACTAGTTGTAGCCATGGGATTTCATTGTTGAGTCCTGTATCCCATGTCCGTAACCGGTACACCCAGCGTTGTTCCCTGATGTGCAGTTGTCTGCTGATGTCTGTTTTCAGTTTCTTCATCTGCAAAACCACCCAACGGAGTTCTGATTCATTGTGATTTTTGTCTCTGAAGTGTTTAGTTATTCTGGTATTGATTTTCTTGCACCGGATCATACTTCGGTGTTCACTGATTGGTGTTTTTACTTTCCTTGTTGTCATCCCAATGTACTTCAGGGTACATGAGCAGGTCAGAAGGTAGATCACATTTTCGGTGTTGCAGTTTCTGAAGTCTTTCAGTTTCTATGGGTTGTCGAGGCCAATGTTTACTTCTTTAGTGGTGGTGGTCAGATGGCAACACACACATTTACCACACGGGAAATGGCCTCTCAGTTTCGGTTGACTCCAGAGGGTGATATGACCACTGTCTGCTTCATGTGTGATCTTGGGGTGTACCAGGTCATCCCTCATGTTTCTGCTTCTTTTTAATGCATAGAGGGGGGTTACCACTGTCATTGTCCACTATGCAGTATTGCCTATTTCTTCTTTATGATGCTCTGAATTGTATTTGATGCAGGGGTATATGTAGTCACACATACCAAACGGTCGGACTGTTCTTTTGGTGTAATATCAAAAAGGGCTTCCCAGTTGTTATTCTTAGCCCTTTTCTTGGCTCTCTTGATCATCTGTTTTGCATAGTGTCTCTCCAGAAGTTTACTTTCCAGTTGCTCCACCTCTGCTTGGAATGTTTCTAGTTCAGAGCAATTTCTCCGTACCCTGAGATATTGACCCACCGGTAAATTCTGGCGTTGAGCCCTTGAATGGTAGCATTCGTATAGTAGGAGACTGTTCCTGTCCATAGGTTTTATGTGCACTTTCATGGAGATCCCCTCGGTCGTCAGGGTGATGTCTAGATTGAGGAATATGGCATGGTTTTTTGATGGTGTGAGTGAATTTAAGATGGGTGTCTTTGCTGTTGACCCACTCCACAAAACTCGTGGCTTCCTCTGTTGCTCCATGCCACACAATGAAGATATCATCTATGTACCGCTTTCATGTTTTCATCTGATGTGTAACTGGGTTGTTGGTACTGAAGATGTAATCCTCCTCAAACTAATAAACGTACAGGCACGCTATGCTCAGCGCGAAAGTGCCTGCCTTGGACGGGCCTTTGATCTCGTGGTAAAGTGTGTCCACAAACTCAAAAAAGTTTTCAGTGAGGGCCAGCTCCGCGCACTCCATGATGAAGTGTGTTGGTGTTATGTATGCCCATTCTTGGTTGAGAAGGATCTGTTCCACCACCTCCAGAGTGCGTCTCTGGGGGAGGCTTGTGTAGAGTGCTTCGATGTCCATAGTTATGAACAAATCCTCCTCGATGTTGGTCTCCCGGTTCCTCAGATGGCACAAGACATCCTTTGTAACCTTTAGGAATGACAGGGTCTTTTGTACGATGGGTTCTAAAAACCAATCGCAAAATTGTGATAAAGGTTCTAGTGCAGAGCCAATGCCCAACACTATAGGTCTCCCCGGTGGTGGCATCTTGTTTTTGTGGATTTTGGGACGGGTATAGAATCTAGGTATTCTTGGTTTGGTATTGATGAGGTATTCAGCCTCAAGTTTTTTGATCCAATCACAGGTCTCTGCCTCACTGACCAGGCTCCTGATTTTATTCATGATTCGTGTTGTGGGGTCATCATGATGTATCTCATAGCTTGTTGTGTCTGATAGAAGGCGTAGGCACTCCTCTCTGTACATGGTGTAGTTCATAAGGACTATAGCCCCACCCTTGTCAGCTGGTTTTATTACTAACTCATGGTTATTTTTGAGTTGCTGAAGGGCCATTGTCTCCCCCCTGGTCATATTCTGGAATCCCTTTGTGTTGTTGAAGTCAATCTCTTCAACCTCTTTCAGCACTGCCTGTTCAAATGGGAGGACATTACATGAAATGTTTTGGATAGGTGGAGAAAAAGTGGACGTTTTCCGTATGCCCTTGTTCGATTTTCCGTCATCAGTTCCTGGTGCATATCCAAAGAAATTTATTTTGCATCAAACTCAGGAGTGATCTTAGTACCCTGGCTACTATCGGCAATGATGCCCTATGTTTGTCTGATGAGTACTGACACCACGTTGCTCTGTCAGATAATTTTCATCCACCTTTACCACGCAAGAGCAGGATACACAAGTGGTTTAGGAATGTAACACAACTTTTGCCAAACTTTAAAGGCCTGCCATTCATGTTGCTGAAATGTACAGTCTCTGCGTCCGAGAAGGAGCAAGCGAGGAGCTCCTCAATAGCAAAATTCAGTCTCCTTTCAACACATTGTCTAGCTATGATAGTTCCAGCATTCAGCTGAAGTACTCATTAGGAGATGGGTCAGGTGCTACACTGACCTGCTGTGGATCCAGAGCTGTAGCAAGCCTGCACTGGACCCTGGTGCAGTGCTTAATTTGAGCCGGTGGTTTCTGGCACTTATTTGTCAACACCAGTACTTATGACGCTCTGGACCATGGTGGCACTGACTGTCTAATTTAGAGATGAACACAACAACATATGTTTATTAATTTGCAAAACATTAAAAATTACTATTACCAATGCTCAAGCCATTCTTTTAGATTTGAGGGATTGGAATTATCTGAATAGTCACACTTTTGAGTATGATGGTTAACAGTTATGTTGGTACAGTCATGGGCAGCGCTGGCGGGAGCAATAAGTACTGCAATCTCGAGTGGCCTCGACTGTGGGCCCGGCCCTTTTTGTTTTACAAATTATTCACTGCCCTGGTGCAAAAAAGAAGCAGGACCCTTGTCCACTGGTTGGTGAGTTAAATATAGCCATAAATGGGATCAGTGAACCCCCTTGCCATTGCACCTGCTAAATTATTGATTACTACGCCCCAGTGGCTCTATCTCCTCAGCCACAGCAGGAGCGGCCCGTGCAGGTAAGAGCGGCGGGGCAGTGGGCCGGGGGGGATGCGCCTTACGATTATGAGGGAAAAAAAAATAAATAACGAATTTTCCCTCGTCATCGTCCGTCAAACACCCCCCCCCCCCCTCCCTGCTTTTACCTGCATGTGCCGCTGCTGGGACACAGTATGCTTAGCAAGACTGGTTTCACCCTGAAGCGCAGCGAAAAGGCAGAGAATATTTTAAATTAGACAACTTCACAATGTTCAGTTCTCCATGACAAAAATACATTTTTCTGTGTTTTCCAGCATTGACATAATTCTGTCTGAAAAAAAAAGGATTATCTAAACTCCATCAAAATGTTACTCAACCTCATATTTAAAACAGAACAGCTTAAATGTGGCTTAAATATGGAAAACTGAATTTAACATGCTCAATTTCAAACATAATTTTGATGAAATTATGTAATTGCCTATGCAAATAAGGCCATTTAAAGAAAGTGGAAATCTGCCTGAAGCATGTTTTTTTTAGCAGCTGTAATACTCAAAGAATTAAAAAGGAAGATGAACATGAATACATTTTGAAGTAAAAAAAAATGTTAGAGTTGGGCGAATCGAACACAGTGAACTGTGGATGTGGAAAAGGTGAGTTAACATCCCAACACAGGGCAACTCAATTGTTTGTTTACAAGTGCACCGTTTATATTTGGTTGATCAACGAAACAGCAAACAAAAATAATAAATGTGACTGAATTTGCATATATTTTCACTATGGTCTTACAATTCAGCAGAGGAATTAACCAGGTATTTGCTGTGTTCTCGCTGTGTCCTCAGATACTCATGAACTCAGCAGCGACTGGGCTGTGAATTTCGAGGGTTCCATGGAAGTAGTCAGGGGCGAAGCTTGGTCAGAGTGATTTGGGAGTGGGGTAGGCGGGGAGGGGTTCAGAGTTCCCCACAATCACTATGGGATATCTTATAAAAAGCATACATTATATGAGAAGCAGGGCATGGGGGACTCTAGAGGCAATGGAAAGAGCGCATAGGGCGGATTGTTAGCGGTACTTAAAAAAGAATATTTTTCAAACTAATCAACATTTTTAAGGCCTTCAAAACAGAGACAAGAGAGAGTGTGTGGGCGTGTGTTTTTGTCAGTATGGGCATGTTGAAACTCCAGGTGAAATCCGAAAGACACTTCAGCATATACGAAAGTAAGAACTTGTCAACAACTGTTTATGACAGAATACATTTTGTGATGAGGTTTAACACTTCAAACACCCACCTGAAGCAGGGCTGAACTTGGAACGCTTACCAGCACGGCCAATTGAGTTGGATCGGCCACGGGTATACTCTATCTAACTGCAGATCCCTCACTTTTAGAATATCTCCAGGCACCAGACTGGGATCAAGAAGATTTTTCAACATTGACTGTGAATGCGTGTAGGTGGCTTTGTGTGACTGTGCCGACTCCAGACCCCCGGAAGGGATGGCTGGAGCTATATCTAAGCGGTACAAAAGGGGGTGGTTATGGACGGAGTATCTGAACCAATCAAACACTCACACCCAGTCAACAGATCTGGGTTTAATCCATCACCGTTCTTTAGCCCACTCTGCCACCCCAGTTCAGACATGGCCATATGCAAATCAGTCTGACCCTGTGCCTCATGGGAACAGTCCAACAGAGCTATATCTAAGCACTACCCAAGCATGCTGATGTCAGTTTATTTCTTGACACTGTCCACGCCCTCGGACAAGGAGCTTGAAAAACAATTATTTGCGCTAGTAAACAGATCTCTAAGTTGAGACCTTTTTAGATGGAAAAATGGTCATTCCACAGAATGGGCAGGAGAGAGCCCAGTGAGGAATATGCAGTTAAAGTATCCATCAGAAAGAGCATTGTCGAAGGTAGATACCTTGTTAATCTGATGGATACTTCTAATCATTGATTCCTCACCTTTAGAATACATTTCCTATTGGACTTTTGCTTACCTATGGACTTGGAAGGCGATGAAGATCTGTCGCGGGAGCAGCCCAGAGAGTGGAATGGGTCCACACTCTCCACTTGAAGCAGGGAAGGTGCTTATGCGACTTCCTGTGGTGTTCGACAATATACAGCTGGTCTTTGCTCAGATTCTAAATCACCATTGGGTGCAAAAGGGCACACTCCTCACACAACTGGAAGTCACAGTCAAACACAAATACCAAAGACATACCTTGTGGGGTCTGTCACAGACAACTGCTTGTCACAGTCCACATTAGGTTTCAACCCTGTAGTTTTACGAGGGAACATGTCCCCTAGTACACTGGCAAAAGGTATTTTAGAAAAATCTTGTCAACTGATGAGAAATAGGAGCTACCTCTGGATCTGTGTATGAATACACAGAAAGAAAGGAACTGATGTCAGTGAACTTGGGTGGTGCTTATATGTTGCCCCAGCTGTCACTTTCAGTGCGAAGCAGAGACTACCTATCGGTTATGCAGGGGCTATGATGAAAAATCTTCTGGATCCAGTCTGGGACTTGAGGATATTTATTTAATGTTTTATTTATTTATAAAGTTTTATATAGCACGAACAAGATCCAGAAGAATATCAGAGCGCTTTTTTTTTTACAAGGATGGAAGGAGGGTAATACATACAATATCGACATTAAGTAGGAATAAAAGCACAAATAATCACATAATTACAAGACTAATAGGTCAAAGGAGAGTAATACAGTAAGCAGGAACATAGCGGACTAAACGGGGGGCACACTATGAGATAAAGAAGAGCAGCATCCAATGATTTTCCAATGGTTGTAGGATCAAATACGTTGAGCAGGTGAACCTAGCCCAATTAAGGTATGTATTGGTTAATTAAGAATCTTTTGACTTTCAGTTTGAAAGCAATCATTGAGGAGATTCTGTGTATTTCTGGTGGAAGAGAGTTTCATATCTTTGGGGCAGCACAGGAGAAGGCTCGTTTGCAAGTTCTCTTTTTCCAAAAGTTTTGAATACTTTTAAAGAGGAAAGTGTTAGTGCTTCTTGAGGCTCTACCCACACAGGACAATTCAAGTTTTTGCGCTAGGTACCAGGGAGTTTTGAAGTGGAGGGCTTTGTACGGGGAGTGATCTTTGGTTAGAATTATCTATCAGAAACAAATGATTTGAAAGGATGGGTGATCCATTACTGTAATCTAACCTTATGGCCTGCTTGCCAACGCATCCATGCTTACCAAACGTAATCCAAAGCATGCCAGCCAAAAGTGGGGACACCTCCATCCTATCCTCCCAGGCCACTGTTATTTGGTTAACTGCTGATCCCCTTGGTGCCCACACGGAAGAACTCAGGGCCTCATTTACAACATTTTGATACAGGGCAGCACTGAATGTCACTTTTCTGCACTGTCCTGCGTCAAAAGAAAAGGGCTGGAATGCACGGTATCTATGAGATATGGTGCATTCCTGTCCACTTCCACTGCGCTGGTGAACAAATGTATGCCTTGCGCCAATGCAGTCACCGTTGCACAATGATGTAAGGTTGTCCACATTGTAGGAATGATTGTTTTTATGCTGACAGGGAAACCTTCCTTTGCCAAAACAATCAATGGAGGTGTTTTCCTCTATCAATGTGCACTACTGAATGCAGCACACATAGAAAGAGGAAATAACAAGGAGAAATACAATTCCTTCTCCTTGTTATGCCACCCTGGGGACGCACACGCATTCCCAGATTCATGTTATGTTGTAAATCTGGAAATGTGTCAAAAACCATTGGCATTGAGTGGGAACACCCACCACAATGCCAAGCGACGCCTCCTCACTGTAGTGTGAGGCAATGCAGGGACTTGTGCTTCGTTGCCCTACACCATATCTATGAGTCTATGAAATGCCACTCGGGTGGCTTTCCGTAGCCTCGTAGATATGGGTCAGCACTGTGCGCCTCCAGAATATCAACAAAAGTGACGTTTCAGCAGTGCACAAGGCTCGTAAATACTTCCCCTAAAGACCTGTGTGAATATTTCCAACCTTCCTCTCTTTAAGACATACATGTGGGCAACTAATGGTGGACTCCACCACAGTGGTCAAATCACCTATCATTTTTCCACAATTCCAGCCTCATTCTGTTAAATATTATATCAAAGCGTTCTACTATGAGCATGTTCTTTTCCCCAGCTATCTAACAACTGCCCCCAATAGTACCATTACTTTTGACTATTGACCTTACTGACACAAGAATGCCAAGTCTGGCATACTACATCTTACCTACAGCTCCTCTTTGCTGCTTAAATTCTAGCCTGTTGCATTTAGGTTAATCTGTGTGCCAGGGTCTGCAGCAATGCAGGACCTTCCTCTTCAATCATTGTACTCACTGCACAAATGTACCATAGCTATTAAATCTTTTTCCACAATATTCTTCTCCATAAGAGGCATCCTAAAAACCTCAGCACCTTACATTTTCCTTCGGAGCCTAAATGAAGTCCCCAAGAGTCCATATACATTTATCCATCAAGAGACCCAGAACACTGAAGCGTCAATGTAATCACCCTGTCTCTACTTCATGCTGCCCTTGTGTGCACTGTGCTGCAGGTGTCTGCTTTCCTTAACAGATTGAGGCTAGCACCAATTTGACATTAGCTGCTACTAACATTCACATACTTTGTATAAAACACACACGTGCACACATACATACGCACACACAAAATCTCTCTCTCTCTCTCTCTCTCTCTTCTCTCTCTCTCTCTCTCTCTCTCTCTCTCTCTCTCTCTCTCTCTCTCTTCTCTCTCTCCTCTCTCTCTCTCCCTCTCTCTCTCTCTCTCTCTCTCTCTCTCTCTCTCCTCTCTCTCTCTCTCTCTCTCTCTCTCTCTCTCTCTCTCTCTCTCTCTCTCTCTCTTCTCTCTCTCTCTCTCTCTCTCTCTCTTCTCTCTCTCTCTCTCTCTCTCTCTCTCTCTCTCTCTCTCTCTCTCTCTCTCTCTCTCTCTCTCTCTCTCTCTCTGTCTCTCTCTCTCTCTCTCTCTCTCTCTCTCTCTCTCTCTCTCTCTCTCTCTCTCTCTCTCTCTCTCTCTCTCTCTCTCTCTCTCTCTCACACACTCTCTCTCTCTCTCTCTCTCTCTCTCTCTCTCTCTCTCTCTCTCTCTCTCTCTCTCTCTCTCTCTCTCTCTCTCTCTCTCTCTCTCTCTGTGTCTCTCTCTCTTAGTACAACTGCTTTAAATAAAAGTCTATCCCAGGAACAGAAGCTCAAAGCCTACAGGGTAACAAACACCAAATCAGCTGGAACATCCATACCCGCCATGATGCAAAATCGCAAAACTTTTCTCAAAAACGTATTCAAAAGACTACTTTGCTTCCATCCACAATCTCACCATCACTTACACATTTGTTGATCAATGGCAAATCGGACATTTGACAAAACATCCCCTTACAGACATTTCCTGAAAGAGAGGCTGTATCTTTTTCCGTACCTCTTAAGGCATCCATGTGGCAGGGGTGCCGTCCATCCACCTACACCCTTTAATTGCAGACTTTGAAGAAATGCAGGCCTTCCTTGTCTCGGAATCTACTGTTTGAAAGCAATCCCCGAGTGATGCTCAAAGTATTAGATTTGTGCAAAGAAGCCTTTGCACATTAAGATCCTCCTGAGTTTCATCAGCGACTGGTGCACCCTTCAAGTACTCAGTAATGGTGTTTGCCTTTGCTAGGTGTGATTGCGGTAAAGAAATTAGCTTCTCAAGACGATAAGGATTATTAAATAATGTGCCTGGAGTCCCTGGCAATGATGAATGTTGTTTGTATGATTCACAAATTGTATTTGGGCATAAATGCAGTCAATTGGCAGAAATTGGCTCTAGGAACTATGACCCAAGTAAGAAGCCATGTTCAGTGCCTGTCCACTTATCATTCAATGAAACTTCGAGCATCTGAGACAAGGAGGTGGATGCCCTGATGTTTCATGTTCCCAGCTAAGTATTAACTGGAACCTTAACAAAGTACAAGAGGCTTGAAAAATAAACGGTGATTTTAAAACTGTATTCTTTGCACAGATCCATCTGTCAGGTATGCCATCTCGGGGAGCAAAGTTTTTAAAGTGGATGTGGCTAATCCGTGCGCAGAAAACTGTGTTTAAAAATTGATAATTGGTACCTATCTACAACCTTGTACGCAGATTAGGCCAACAGTGAATTGTGGGTTCCAACACGCCTACTTGTGCTGCAAATATGATTCCATAGGACTCTTCTGTAGGTACTGTTGTATGTATTTTTAATAATGAACTAAATGTCTGACTGTATTTAGTTATCTGAAGACGCCTGTCTACCTTTGTACAAAATTTTTTCATTCATGTTTTATCTGTATGCTGTTTTTAACATTGTTATTTATTTGCAATGCTTTTATGACATGTATTGTCTAATAAAGCAATTATTGACGACTTGAAAACTTGTATTGCAGTTGATCTCGGTTCAGAACAGTGGTCGCGACTGAAGACTGTTGGGCAAGGTACGAGCACCCTGGACCGATCGACACTCAGTACTCCATGAAATGACTAAATACATAAGTACTGCCATTCTGCAATGTTGTCACCAATACCCTTATAAATAGCCTTTTAACAATTGACTGAGAGCCTGCTGATGTTCTAGGACAGGAAATTTACATTTTCCAATAAATGCAAAGCCACCATAAAAGGTGCTCTTCACTGAGAGGTTCCATTGAGCTCCTCACCCCATGGGCTTGACAAAGCGGTGCAGGGAAACCCTTTGGGCTTGGTGTGCGCCTTACACATTTTAAATAAATAAATTACGAAGAATTTTGGTTGAGCCATTTATGTATGCCTGTACAGAGGTTCTAACCACAGTGCATTGTCAAGTTTCATAACAGAAATTATGCCTAACCATTCAGAACAGTTACACCACTAACATGTACTATACCATGTATCCACAATGTTTCCATCAAAATCTGATTCAATTTGATTTGGTTTCATTTTCTGACACAAAGCGAGCAACTTAGTAACATGTAGGAGCCTTCCCTCGGCCTGCAGCTGATCATTCCGCAGCTGCAGGCGATCCAATACTTCCTCAAAGGCCTTGTGACGTTTGAAGCTGAAAAAAAAATCAGGCCTACTAGCAATGAGCCTGACTGTTCCCCAATGGCGGCCCCTCCGCAATGGCGGAGGAAAGTCACCCCACTGGCTCAGAGCCACTGTCCCGGTGTCCTGACGCTTTTCTTAATTTGGAATGTATGTCCCGGTTTTTGGGATAAGGTCCAGCCAACCTGCAAAGGAGAGATGAAAGGTGTGCGCTTGCTAAGCAATGTGTCGGTGTCAGGCAGCGTAGGAGGATATCGGCTGAATGCATGCTGCAGCAGAGGGGAGACAGAGCGGGGAGGAAGGCAGGGGGGCTCAGGGCTAAGGTGATGCCATAAGCATAGCTTGTAAATGTGTGGTTATATTATATACGCCCCCCCCCCAAGCAAAAATCGGAATAGGCCAGTTATAATTAAGGCTAAAGACTTTAGTTCTACTTTTATGACTGCCTGTCTCATTTTTTTCTTCTCAAAATCTGGGCACCCTAACATCGATCCAATCCGAGAAGCTGATCATCCATTGAAATCAAACCTTCAATGGACACCAAACCAGGTTTCATGCCTTCTCACTACAATCTATCAAACCTCCCATAGACAACAAGCCAAGTCTCAAACCTATTCACCGCATTCAAACAAACCTTGCATGGACACCGAGACAACCCCCCCAGCTGCACACTGCACTCAAGCAGTCATTCTAACTCATGATATTGAGCAAGTATGCAAAGCTGCTCACCGTGCAAAGTCAATTTTACATGGGCACCATGCCAGTCCCTGGAGCTGGTCAACATGCTCAAGCAAGCATTCAACACTAGGCGCTAACCACAATCACTCACACTAAGACGCTTGTGTCTCTTTACGACCACCATAAATGCAACCACCCCAAGTAGTTACTACCTAGAATCTTCTGTCCCCCTCACTGTCTATTTAACCCCTTCCCCATGCTCATGACGGAACGGTTCCGTCATGAGCGTCGGTTGAGCTGTGCTCATGACGGAACCGTTCCGTCATGAGCCGATAGGCTCATTAGAACCTTCAGCACAGAGCGAAAATTTGCGCCGCGCTGAAGGGGTTAATACTACTCCAAATGTAGCATTCGGCTCTGTGTCTTACTCCTTCAAGAAGAGTGGACATACTACCCACCATGAGTACTCATTTTTTAAATTCACTTTGGATAGCCTTGCAGCAATCTTACTATTAAAGTGTGACAATATCTCAGTACTTAGCAGTTTGCACTTTTCCAACAGACTCTAACTGTCGGGCAATCTGAGGTGGCCTAGCTATAGCCTTGCAACTTTACTACTACTTAGTTACATAACCACCGGTGATATATTGTGCATTCAGAAGGGGCACAAACAGTAATCACATTTCTATGGAGTGCTTCACGCCCCACTTCTGCCATTTCAAGCCACTTAAAAAAAAATAAGTATTACTATTAACCACATAATGAGGCTCAGCTTACTGATCTCGGACTAATGGAAAGTACAGACTGTCTCTGAGATTCAAAATGTGTGAGCAGAAGATTACTGCATGTTGCTGCATGCGATTTTTACTCACTGGGCCATCGTTCTGGCATGAACAATATGAATAAATCTCTAAATCCTATAAAAGTGTGTTACAAATTGTCAAAAGTTACCAACTCTCATCCCTTAGACTATTCCAAGAAAACAAGCACTGGGAAAGTTAATAGGTCTGCCAGCATTTGGGCAATCTTGTTTTGTCATGGTTTTTGCAAAACATCATTGTTCGGGAAGCTACCAGGCCCCCCTCAAATTGAAAAAAAAGCCTTGGCTCAAGGCAAAAATGTTTTTTTGGTCTAAAAAAACACACATTGCTAAAGCACTCCTTGGTACTGAAGGGAACTACTTTGTGTGTGGAAGTGCTCCCTGTGAAATGGAAGCAAGCTGTAACTTCAGCAAATGGCTGAAGTGGGCTGCCACATTTCTCCTTGATGAATGCTGGAGTGGGTGGAAGAAAATGTGAGTGACACACTACAGACTAATGGAGGAAAAGTAAGATGGCGGATTGATACTGCCGCGAGGAGGGGGCTCCTAGGAGGTCTCCTGAATAATACTTATCTCTCTCTCTGAATCTTAGTTTAAGTAAGAGAGAAATCACCACTTTTTTCTTATCCATTTAAAAATTCAAACTTAAACTTTAAACTTTTAAGATATTCGCTTGCCTTTTGATGATTGAGCGCGACGTTCAGCTACTATTCCTCTTCGGGAACACCCAGAGCTGCATCCTTAGACGGGCCGATCAGCAGTGCTCTGTTTTCTACTGGCCCTCTCTGCCTTCTGTTTCGTATGCCATGGCTCCTCCTAAGGTTACTGCACTGCGAGGTGGACGCTCGAGTCGAAACGCCACCACGGCTTCTGCTGGTAACTCTACAGTGGAGCCGACCTGTGGCACAAGTAAGAAGAATGGCAGACCAGTAATGAAATTACTGCAGTCAGGGAAGGCTGTGGATTTTCCTATAGCTGCCCCAAAAGCTGCTATGGCTGAGATTGTACTGGAGGCGGTACAGCATGAACTTGGGGGATCGCCCAACTTAGCTTGTGATACAGAGCCTGTACCCCTTCAGAAAGAATGGCTGCAGCACACCTCGAGGGGATGCTTCCTGAGGAGTCTTTGACTTCTCCACTTGCACTAGCGGGTATGCGACTGCCCCAGCTATCACAGCCAGAGGTTAGTGATGTCGCTGCTGCCTCCATTGGTTCTGCAGGCTCATATGTAACTGACTTAATGCTTTCACCAGCACAAACATAGTCATTTGTACAGCTGCCAGCTCCGGGTGATCTTGACCGACAACAAGAGACTTACCCTGCACCCTATAATTGGGTTAATACCTAGGTTAATATCTGTTGAAACTATAGAGCAGGTGGATACACCCTCTAAAGAGCTTTTGCAACCCTTTTCCTTGCTGACGTACCTATTTTGGATGGCAATAAGCATTCCAATGAGCATTCTACGGAGCAGTCTACTAAAGCTGATATGTTATCTTCTTCCTCCTCACCTATGACGAATATAGATGATTCATTCAGTCACTTACCTGAGAATGTTGTCAATTTCTCATCCACCTAAAAGAAAAAATGCAATTTAAAAAATACTAAACTGGCTGGATCCTTCAGAAAGTCTACTGAACCGTTTAGTAGTATACATAAACAAGGTAGTGTACCAGCATCGACAGACTCAAAAGCGAAGGCCCAGGATAGTCCTTCATGCAAATGGGTGACCTCAAAGGGAGAAGTTAAAGCCATGATTTCAAGACTATCTGCTGGGCAGGCTCCTGTGCTCTTCAACGGTCAAAGCTTTTCTTTCTCCCTCTCAAAATACAACTAGTGTTATGGTGCACCCATCAAAAGATGTTTCTCTTATTGGGGGCTCTCCCATTTTTTGTCCGTCTGGTTTTATTCAACCTGTAAAGGAGGTCTCCGTGTCTGTGAGCGACGCTTTAGCAGTAAATACAGCTGCAGCTGCATCGGGAATGGCGGCAACATCAGAACCCTTGCTAAGCTCAATTTTGCAGGCACTATCAGCACAAAGAACTGAGGCCCAGGAGCACTACATACAGCTTAGGGCAGACAATGCCATGATTCAACAGTCACTAACCACAGTTACCAGCAAGGTGGCTGCACTTACTAACGAGGTAATGGAATTACAGCAACGACTGTCTGATAATGAGGATTCAATATCACATTCTACTAATCTTGTCCCCGACCATGACAGTAAACTTATAGCCTAACAGGGGAAAATCGAAGACTTGGAAATCAGGCTACGCTGGAATAGTTTGAGAGTATTCGAGGTCCCGAAAGGTAAAAAGGTTTCTGATCTACGGGCGTATTTTGTTCAGCTATTTCAGAAGGCCTTCCCTGATCTTGCTGATTGGGACTGAGACTCTCAAATTCAACAAGCCCACAGGCTGCTGATTTTTCTTAATCAAATAGATCAGTCCAACTAACGTCGTCCGCGACCGATCCTCATCTATGTACGTAATTTCCTACTACTTCAGGCTATTGCTATCAAAGCCCGACCTACTACACCGGTGGTGTTGAATCATTTTCTATTATGGTAAGATCGGATCTCTGTAAGATTACGATGGATAAAAGATGGAGGATGCAACAGTTTATTGACTCTTGGAAGGCACTTGATGCCCTGGTGTATCTACAAGAACCGGCTCAACTGAAGGATATAAAGGATGGTCTCTCACAGATCTATTATTCATACCAGGAAGCAAAGTTGGCACTTTCTAAATGGCAGCCGAATTCTAAAGAAAGATAATTGGACAACATCCAGTGGTTTTTCTTCTTTGCCATTTTATTCTTTCTGGCTCTTTCTATGACCTCTGACACCTGAGTGGAGTTTTTGTTCCTTCTTCTTTTCTTTTCTTTTAGATATTTTACTGTATTGCTACTTGTAGTAGGGAGGCTCTAAGGGGCGCTGCTCCTCTAGGCTGTCTTAGATGGACAGCAGGTTAGTGGGGGGATTCCTTTTCTAGAACACTGGGTGGCGGTTCCTCACCTTAGGGCTGGAGTGACTTTCAGGGAGTTCCCTGGCAGAATGCAGGAGGGAACTGGGGGTTTAAAATACAGAGGGTACGGATTGAATCACATGTAAACAATTTGGTACAAAGGTTTTATTTAGTTTAATGTTGTTTTTGAAACTTTTTTTCTCTAAACCTCTTTAGGGATAATGTCTGGGGTAAGGCAAAAGCTATGCATAGTCTGAATTGTTATATGCATCACAATAGGGACAATTAGATGTATCAGATGGAATGTAGCTAGGTTGAATGTGTCATCTAAATGCCAACTGGTTAGGGAAGAGCTTAAGCATTATAACCCTCATTTGGTAATTCCAGAAGAGACACATTTGGCTTATAAAGATAGAGGCCTGCTCAAACAGTTAGGTTTTGAAATAATTGACTGTACTTCACAGGGTCCAGCTATTAGAGGGGTTGCGATCCTAAAGGATAAGCAGCTAATCAACAAAAAACTCAAAACCGCTTCTGACCCAGGTGGTAGGTGGGCCATTGCACAACTTGAAATTTATAATAAAAATTTTGTTTTCTGTGCGGTGTATGGGCCAAATTCGGATGATCCTACCCTTTTTAATAAATTAATGCTAGAATTGCTTGACTAGGAAGGAGAAATAATTATTATGGGGGACTTTAATTGCACTTTAAACTATGATATTGATTCAACTAATAGATCCGCCTTTACGAGAATGCGGAGGGTTCGAGAGTCAATCTATGAATTGGCTTGGCTTCCTGGTTTGTCAGACTTATGGCGGACGTTACATCCCATTTCACCAGGATTTACATATTATTCCGTGCCCCATTGACATTACTCAAGAATAGATCTGGCCTTCGTTAGTAATAGTATTTCAGCAACAGCTCAAAAAGAGATCTGCCCATGGATAACTTCTGATCATAACCCTGTTTTGACCAGTTATCAGCTAGTAGCTGAAGATAAGAGCAAGCAATCATTTTCATTTCCTAGATATCTGCTGACTGATCCAGAATTCATAACATATACTCAAGGGCTTCTTACTTAGTTTTTACGATCCAATATCGACACTGCTTCTCATTTTATTGTATGGGACATAATGAAAGCTTATATACGGGGTACAATCAATTTATCACTTAAATAAAACTCATCAGAATAGTGTGAAGTCAACTTGCAATACTTTAAAAAGATTAGAAATCATGCATGTAGAGGAACGTATGTCTAGCAGCCCAAATAGCGATCTGATATATGCTTCTCTAATAAATATGCGCTTACTTCTGAGCAGGAAGTTCAAAGAAAAGATAGTAGCCGCCTATAAGAAAAATTGTTCTCACCAATATGAGTATGGGGATCAGGTTGGGTGGATTTGGGCATACCAGGTTGCGGATAAAAAATCTAAAATGCCGATAGAAGCGATAAAGGGTAGAGATGTCCACTTACACACTTCTCCTGATTCAATTCTAGAGCAATTTACCCAACGCTATACAGAGCTTTACACTCTGCCCGGCAACATAGACAAAACTGTATCGGAAGAATGCTTACAACTTGGTGATACCCTGTCTTGGAGTCTGGAGGCAGCTGATTTTCTTCAACAAGATATTACTGATGAAGAAATTGCATCTGCCATAGTCATGCTGCCTTTTGGCAAGGCTGCTGGGGATGATACTTTGCCAATAGAATTTTGTAAAATTTTTAAAAATTCTATTCTCTCGTTACTTCATGATTTTATACACCAGATAGGGGAACGTATGGAAGCTCCCAAATATTGAGATATGACTAACATTGTCTTTTTTCTTAAAAAGGGGAAATCTGCAGATGATTGCGGGTCTTATCACCCAATATCCCTCATTAATTCCAGCGCTAAAATCTTTGCCAAAGTACTGTTTAATCGGCTAGCGCCCTCTATGCTGGATCTTGTATCCGATCAACAGCAGGAGTTCATAATGGGTAGAGATACTACTGCTCATGTTAATACAGCCATAACAGCATTAGATATCGCAAACATGACATCTCATAATTTGCTGATGGTCCTTTTAGATGCTGAAAAGCATTTAATTGTGTCATGTGGGATGCATTATGGCCAACATTACCTAATAACGGACTACCAGGTTGTTTTCTGAAATGGATCCGTGTGCTATATACCAACCCACAGGCTAAACTTTCATATATCAACTTGCACTCTGATCCTTTTCCGATACGTCGTAGTACCCTGCAGGGGTGCCCACTCTCCCACTTGTTGTTTACTTTATATATTGAGCCATTCAATAAAGCACTAAACAGGAATACTCTTATAACTTCATTTAGTAATGGGATGTGTCAACTTAAGGCTATTGCTTATGCAGATGATATTGCGGTTGTCACATCTGACCCAGTAACAGCATTGAGAGCAATTCATGAAGAAGCGAAAACTTTTGGCCATTTTTCAGGGTATGAACTTAATTCTCATAAAACCCAAATTCTCCATAACTTATATTTGCCTACACCTATAACTTGTGGCTGCGCTGTTGTAATTTACTTGGGGGTTCGGATTTCTGCTACTATCAAACAAATATGGAGACTTACTTACGAACCATTACTTCATTCGGTCATACAAAAATTGAAGAGTTGAAATCAACTTCCAATAACTATTATTGGTAGGTCCACATAGTTAATATGACTTTCCTGCCTACGTTTTTATATTTGTTCCGAGATATTCCTATACGTGTCCCCAACAATTTTTTCTAAAAATTTGAGGGTGCTACAACAGTTTTATTTGGGGCTACAAGCAAGCACTTCGAGCGATACGCTTACTTAAACTCCCCTACAAGCTGGGTGGATTACAACTCCCTGATTTCAAACTTTATTTTTGGGCAGCATTTACCAGGTGTTTGCAAAGTTTATTAACTGACAAACAACCATATTGTGGCCTTTCTCTGGCATTAGGCACAGACAGCAAAATCTTTTGTATAGGATTAATGATCCTAATTGTTATGAAAGGGTCCGCATCAAGACAGTTAGGGACATGGTCCTTATTTGGCACAAAATCCTCAATTATTGCTCACTTACTCTCGAAGATCTCATACAACATGACTATTTTAAACTATGGAATATTCCAATTCTCCCAAGCATATTTCATGATCTCACTGCTTGTAGGTGGGTAAGGTGTGGAATTGAACGGCTTGACCAGCTTTATGATCTTAACAGTTATTGTACCTTTGCATCTTTACAATATGCCTTTAGTCTTCCACAACAATCTTTTTTGAATATTTACAAATTAGAGACAATTGTTTTAAATGACAACGGTTGCAACTTCCACATTCTCATGAACTACTGGCATACTTCTTAAGTCTTTCGCTTAAAGACAGAATTAGTTCAATATATTTACAACTCTGCCATATCAGGAGTGATGATACATGTCGTTTGGCTTCCAAAGAGTCAGACTGGTACTTCTGAGATTGTTTCTGCTTTGGACACTTTAGATAATTTAATCCATTCTATAAGTCTAAAGCTGCGACAATTCTGAACTATATGTAGGCTTTACTATACTCCTGAAAAGGATTAGTAAATGGCAACAAAAGGCACAGGAGTCTGTGGGAGATGGCGTAGATAGATCACGTTGCCCCAAGTGTGGTTTTATGGCAGCCAACAATCTCCATATGTTCTGCACTTGTCCTATGTTATGTGTTTTTTTGGGGAAAGTTACACAACATTTTGGTCAATGTTTGGGCTCTAATCTTTTTCTCACTAACAAAGAGAGCATGTTAGGGTTTAAGGAGAGTGATAAACGTGCCATGAGAAGCTTTCTATCTATTGCATTAGTTGTTGCCTGTCTTTGTATCGCAAGAGCATGGATCTCGCCTAACCCTCCTATTTTTTTTAATGGCTGGCTCTCATGAAAGACATATATGAGAGGGAACAGGCACTGGCCTAAACTAGAGCTCTACGCTCATTGCAAAAATGTGGCCGCATATGGGAATTTTTCATGTGATTTGTGTGACTCCCTAGACATATATAGTTAATCTTCTCCTTTTCTTTTCTTTTTCCTTCTTTTGTTTTTTACTCCCTTGCCTGATATGATTATCTGCTATATGTATGCAATTAATTGTTATTTTTCTTTGTTTACCTATTTCTTTTTATGTACCCTCTGTATTAAAAAAAACATAATAAAAAAAAGGCACACCACAGACTAATGGATGAAGTCTGGCTGAAAACCCATATAGGTAACTATGTCAAACATATAGGGCCATATTTACAGTGAAATAACACATCATGGTGCCACAAGCCATTTAGCTGTGCCACGCTGTGTTACCTCCAAAGCAAATGGATGCACCATATTTACAACAATATGATGTATCCCTGAACTGGCGCACAATTGGCTGACATGCGCCTACACAGGCACCCTTACACCATGGTGCAAGGGGGCCTGCATTGCGGGGATGATTGTTATTGTGCAGGAAGGTACATCTTCCTGCACAAAAACAGTCATGAGAGGTGTTTTCCTCTTTCTATGCATGCTTCAGAATGCAGCATGCATAGAAAGAGGAAAAAAGAGGAGAAATAAAAGTATTTCTCCTCTTTGCACCTCCTCGCGTAAGATTCTGACACATTTCCAGGTTTACGTAATGTGGTGAATTTGGGAATGCAGCAGAATCCATGAGTGTTGAGTGGGGAACACCCACAGCAACACACATGGAACACCCCTATCACACAAAGTCCTGCGTGAAAAGGAGACAAATTTACAAAGACACGAAAAGCAATGCAGGTTAGTTTTATGTGTCCTGATAAATATGGAGCACCACACTGTGCTGCCGATTTTAGTAAAAATCAAAAGGTCTAATACAGATTTTAACAAGCCAACTGGTCTGACATTGGCAGCCACTTCTGAAAGAAAGAAAGAAAGAAAGAAAGAAAGAAAGAAAGAAAGAAAGAAAGAAAGAAAGAAAGAAAGAAAGAAAAAGGAAAAAGGAAATCTGGTAAGAAAGAAAGAGGAAAGCAAAACAAGAGGAAAGTAAAAAGAAAGAAATAGGAAGGCAAAAAAGAAAGAGGACAGAAAGAAAGAAATAGGAAGAGAAAGAAAGAAAGAAAGAAAGAAAAAGGATAAGCAAAGAAGGGAGGAAAGAAGGAAAGTAAGAAAGAAAGAAAAAGAAAGAAAGAAAGAAAGAAAGAAAGAAAGAAAGATAGTAAGAAAGAAAGAAAAAGAAAGAAAGAAAGAAAGAAAGAAAGACAAGGGTGCAAAGATAGAACATGCTAATGAGCTTATATTCAGAGTGCATTTGAGGTGCTGCTAAGGTGTGAAAAAGCAGCAATTATATAAACAAAGACCACTTCATAAGCAACTTACAACAGCATTGATAGGAAACAGGAACTGATAAAGCTGAACTGTGCTCTGTGCTCACAAGTAGTTGAGAGCTCCTGCTATCACATCAGCAGCACTAAATTAATAATGCAGTTTTTAAAAAACACTGGCACTGCAGGGAACTACCTTCTGTACATGTGTGCTAATTGTGAAATGAGTAAATGCAGTCCCTCAAAGTGAATTTAGCCGGTGGCTGAATTAGGCTGACCTATTACCCCATGCTGTAGTGGGTGGAAGCTAAATGTAAATGACCAAACAATAGACCAACGGATGAAAAAGAAGTGACTGAAAGCCCCTCTCAGTAAATATATTATATGAATAATTTTAGCAACATCAAAAGGTCTTGGCTAACACCAGGCATAAAAATGCTGCTGGCGTCCACATCAGCCTTTCAAACAGGTCTTTTGAGAAAAGGCACAATTGATTGGGCCTTTTAAACTCCGGATTCCAACCCGCCATCATTTCCTTTTAGAGCTGAAGGTTTTTAGGCTAACATGATGTACGTCTATGCATTGCAAAAACCTGTAGCTCCAAGCTTCACTTGGTTATCAGTTTGATAGGTATTATGAAATGTGGTTTTATTTCTTCATGAATTTTCAGCATTTGCAATAACTTTCTATTTCTGTTTATTAGGTTTCTACCTCCTCTGTAAAGCACTCAAACCGCCCGCAGTGAAAGATGGCACTGTAAATAACTGAAAAGACAGATCATTGGAAACGCAGATAGATGAAACCTGGTTGGTGTGCAGTTGCAGCCAAAAAACAAAGACAACAGGCAGACATTTAAGTTTATCCCCTGCGTCAGGATACCACAGCAACGGTGGGAGACAAACCGCTCACCCACTGCTAGCAAACCACCTAAAATGAAAAATGGTTAAATATTATAAAATGTGTTACACTTCATATGCCACCCTGTACAAAGTTTAAACAAAGCAGCAAAAAACAGGCAGGGAAACCTTTCGGCAGTGTTAAAGATTAGATATACGAAACGCCTAAATCTCAGTGCCTAAATTGAGCCGGTGGTTTCCGGTTTTCAGGAACTGGCACTTAATTGTTAACATTGGAGCTTGTAAAAGTCTGAAACAATTAGGTGGGGGAGGGTCGGAAGGGCATCTTTAACGACCAAGGTAACTTAGGCCCCTATAACAACTTTGCAAGACAAAAGGAAGAAACCTGGTCAAGAATTCTGTGAGTATGCCATGTTGAGTCTAGAACCATGAGTCCATTAATAACACTGTTGTGATAGCACTGGGCTAGATAAAGTTCCCATCAGCCCACCCATCTGGTGGAGTATCGTCACGTGGGAGATGTATCATAAATCCATCTTGATCAAGGCACCTGGTAATGATGCAAAGATGGATATCGTAGATATAATCTTAGACCACAGTGCTTCACTGGTGATGCCAATGGAGTGCAGTGCAAGTGAAAAGTGAAGGTGAAAATAAAATTGACTCGAAGGACCAAAAGTCAGTTTATTAGGTATGGTACTAGGGTCAAAACTAAAAACAACGCCAAATAGTTTTAAATAATAACTATATCAAGGCGTGGTGTAGTGAGGTCGACATGTTTCAGCTAGATGGACAACTGGTCCTAGCTTTCTTCAGGACCTGGTGAATACTGCGACTGCAAACTAAAATAAACAAATTGCAAAAATGGTGAGTTTGTACACACACTAATAATGGATAAATCCTACCAGTTACCCAGTTACTCTGAGCCCAGATAAAACTATTTGGCGTTGTTTTTAGTTTTGACCCTAGTACCATACCTAATAAACTGACTTTTGGTCCTTCGAGTCAATTTTATTTTCACCTTCACTTTTCACTTGCACTGCACTCCATTGGCATCACCAGTGAAGCACTGTGGTCTAAGATTATATCTACGATATCCATCTTTGCATCATTACCAGGTGCCTTGATCAAGATGGATTTATGATACATCTCCCACGTGACGATACTCCACCAGATGGGTGGGCTGATGGGAACTTTATCTAGCCCAGTGCTATCACTACAGTGTCATTAATGGACTCATGGTTCTAGACTCAACATGGCATACTCACAGAATTCTTGACCAGGTTTCTTCCTTTTGGCTTGTAAAAGTCTGCCACAAGTAGGCCTGGGTGGGAAACTCCTCTCCATCAATGGTATTTGTAGAGTTTTCTGCACTCCATGCTCCGCGGAACACGCGGAGTTCAGAAACGAGTGGAGTTTTTTCTCACTCGCCAAAGTTGAGTTGACAAGCGTGAGCAAGGAAAATCCAACTTTAGATTTCTCAACCACTTGCATTGAGAAACCATCTGTTCATGTTGAGGAAGCTGCTGCTTGAGTAGAAAATCAACTTGAGCAGCAGAAAGAAGCAGCCTCTTGTGCTATAAATAGTGCCATTCGCGCTGATTTCCAGCGCCGGACAAACACCCAGCATAAAAATCTGCGCAAATGGTCTGACATAACACACTCTGCCGTTTGCAGAACTCCACTTAGCGCGGCAAAGTAGTTTTGGTCAACTCTGCCCAGGCCTAGCCACAAGCTGGCGCTGTTTGCTAATTTAGAGATGACAACACCAACAGTTAATTATTAAATTTAGTATATTCTTAAGCTTCGGGGGCCAGAAAAAGTTCAAATTGCCACACTTGTAGAAGTGTGATGGTTAGTAGCTATTTTGATACAATCATTGCCAGCATGGCAGAGGCAATCTGCGGTAAGCTGCAGTGGCATCCTAATGAAAGCCAGGCACATATTTTTATTTTTACAAATTAAGCATTGCTAAATCTGATCAAATCCCCGGTGAAAGCTGATAGGAAATGACCTTAATATCACTGGTTATGAAAAGGAAAGGTCCTCCGATAGCTGCATGTCATCTGAATCTCAAAAAGATGAATTTTCCTCCCCTAATTCTTGAAACAATGCACATGATCCCAATTCAATTAAACAGTTCTTTCCCTTCCCGTCTCTGCCCTCTGGAAACATATACATATGATATAATCAATACCTTCCTCCATCAGGGTCTTCTTTACACCTTCTTGAGCAAAGGCATTTTAAGGCCTGCCTTATAAAACCTCAACGTTGATCTTGACAGCAGTGACACTTACTGTGTTATCACTGGTGTATTCTTCTGTGCCAAAATTACGGACATAATATCTTTCAATCTGGGCTCAGATCAGGCCACAGCAGTGATGTTTCCTTTCATATGATGCATAAGGGGAAGCAAACGCCTTCAAAGGTACTCATCCTATTTAAAATATACTTGGACAGCATTTAAGCAAATAAAGCAAAAAACAAAAAATGCACAAAAGATTTACCTCATGCTAAATCACTTCTTTTCACAATTATTGGAAATGTGGTCTCTAGCTGATAGTGGTTTGCCCCTGTCCAAGAAGGGACCCTCACTTTAGTCAAAGAAAGTAAGTTACACACCTAAGGAAAACCCTGCTCACCACTTTGGTAGCTTGGCTCAGAGCAGTCGGCTTATCCCAGAGGCAATGTGTAAAGTATTTGTAATCACACACAGTAACACAGTGAAAACACTACAAAAGGAATCCACACTAGTTTAGATATATAGTCAATATTTATCTGAATAAAACAAGACCAAAACAACAATAATGCAACATATACAAGCTAAGACATGAATTTTCAAAGATTAAACAAAGTTCAGTTCTTAAAAATCAATGGTTGGGCTTCATTAAGACAAAGACCATTAGATGCAGCAATAATCAAAGACGATGTGAGGGAGAGGGAGGTGAGGTGCCAAAAAAGTATGCTATGCATTGGTTCCTTTCTGCTACATGAGAGGTGAGGAGTCAGTTTCTTACAGATGCAGGGGAGGTGACACACCGTTTTCAGACACACTGTGATGTGTTGATAAAGAAAATGGCGCTTAGGGATGATGTGTCGCAATTTATGTCATGCTGCATCGTCTCCACAGCATTGAAGCAGTTGATGAGTTGGTGTAGGGCTGATGTGTCACAGGCTTTGGTAATGCGGTGCTCGAGACTCACGCAGCAGCACTTGTTTAGAGGCACTGCAACAATAAGCTTGGGCCTGCGTTGTAAGCCATAGATGATTTGTTCAGTGGGAACCACAGTCTGGTGCAGGCAGCAGGGATGTGTTGAGTTTTGCCTGTGCTGTGCCAATTCTGAACAATGCTTGGAATCAATGCATGGAAATTTCTTCTTTGTATCATTAAAACTCCTTTTTAAGAGCCCAGGGACTAGATTTGGCACCAGTTGACAGAGTAGGGCTCACAGCAGCAGAGCCCATGGGATTGCTTGGGAAGACTTTGATAGCCCTGACACTCTTTAACCCCTTCGATGCTCATGACGGAATGGTTCCGTCATGAGCATCGGTTGAGCTGTGCTCATGATGGAACCATTCCGTCATGACCACACCCATTAACATTAGGGGTCAGCACTGGTGATAAATCTGGGCAGCAGTCAAGGTGTTAACAGGAGGCAAGCTCAAATCAAGCTCTTGGAGAACCTTGGAAGCAATATGTAGACAACAAAGCTCAATCCTTTCACTCCCAGGACAGAAGCAGCAGCAGCAGACCAGCACTGCAAAACAAACAGGAAAGTGTCAGTCTCTCCTGGCAGCAATTCAGCTCTTTATAGCAGAATTTCCTGAACCCAGAAGTCTTCTGAATATATGGTGTCTGACGCCCAGTACTTATACCCATTTCAGCCTTTGAAATAGGCAAACTTCAAAGGAAAGTCTTTGTAGTGCACAAGACCCTGCCTTTCTCTGTCCTGGCTCCAGACACACTACAGAGGGGTGGAGACAGCTTTGTGTGACGACAGGCACAGCACTAATCAGGTGTCAGTGTCAACTCCTCCCATCACTCTAGCTCAGGATGGCCCATCAGCCAGATGATAGGACATCAGGATATGCAGGACACAGCTTAGCTCCATTTGTGTGACTGCCTGCTGTTAACGCACAAACAGCCCAACTGTTATCCTGACCCAGATGTGTATTCAGAGGCAAGCAGAGGCACACAATGGTTAAAGTAAGAAAATGACAACTTTCTATAAGTGGCATTTTCAGACCTTCAAGTCCAGAGACACCATACTCCAATTTTCAATCAGCCCCCAATTGGAAGATAGACTTGTAAGATGTAGCAAGGCAGCTCCAATGCTAACCTATTAGAAATATAGGCCGTGCTGTTGTGAAAAATTAAATTAGCAGTATTCCACTCCCAGGGTATGTAAAACACAACAGAACATGTTGCACCTTTTAAACACACTGCACCCTGCCCATGGGGCTACCTTGGGTCTACCGTAGGGGTGTCATACATGTAATTAAAAAGAAGGTTTTAGGTCTGGCAGGTGGGTGACTTGCCAGGTCGATATGCCAGTTTAAACAGCGTGCAGAGACACTGCAGTGGCAGATCTGAGACATGGTTGCAGTGGTACTCATGGGTGGCACAATCAGTGCTGCATGTACACCAGTAGCATTTGCCTTATGCACTGTACAAGGGACTTACAAGTAAATCAAATAGGCCAATTATGGAGAACACCATTACAGTTTAGGGGGAGAACTTATTCACTTTAGCACTAGTTAGAAGTGGTAAAGTGCCAAGAGTTCTGAAACCAACAAAAAGCTGGTCAGAAAAACTGGAGAAAAAGGGCAAAATGTTTGGGGATAACCTTGCAAAAAGGGTCATGTCCACCAACAACGACATATACATTTCTCTTAGCTTAGCAGATTCATGTTCTGGTGAGGGGTGCTTACTCCTAAATTAAATCTTTGAAATCAATAAAGAAATGTAAATCCGCTAATGAGCTAAATGGTTTGTGCAACTATTTTCCTCCTTAAAAAGAAATATGGGATACCTGTAAGCACCGACATTCATTGAAATTAGAAAGTCCCACTAAAAATGGAGCTGCGAAATTGATCATTCATACTAGAAAATTGTATCTTATTTGTCCTGTGCTAATAACACTCAAATGGCTTCCCTTACAACCTTGCTGCACCAAAAGGTCAGTATGTGTTATCCACAAGATATGGAATATGTGCACTCCCTGTCCTCTCTTTACATTTTGTACATCACTTAGTATCAGAAAGAACTCATAATTAGTTCATATTGGTATTACCTTTAATTTCTCTTACTGCACTGTGGTAATATATATAATATAAACTTTAGAATACATTTCTAAGTTTTCACAAAAAATTCAAATTTTTCAACACTTCCTTTGCTCACTAATCTAAGCATTTTAAACTACCACTATTCTCAAAGTAATAATTTTTCTTGATTAATCTCACAATACACCTCAAGGGCAGAAATGACATTCCGCTCGACTCGCTATGCAGACGTGAGTTAGAAACTGACTGGATACCAGTGACCAGATTTATCAAGAGCTTGCATTACCCTTGCACCATGCAAGGTGACAATAGGGCAACACAAGCCCTTAAGAGAGATTTATTAGGCCATGCAAAGCCACCCAACGTGGCTCCGTGTGGCATAGTAACGCTGGAGTAACACAAGGCAGTGCAAGTAGCAGCCTTGCATAACTTTGCCCTGGGAAGAGTTTCATGTGTGAAACATGGGTGTTCCCATGCATCCACCTATGGTTGTTGGAACATTCCTAGATTTACTAACACTAGTAGACATCCAAATGTGTCAAAATGGTGTGCCTTCCCAGGGGAGGTGTAACAAGGTGAAATATGTTAATTTCTCCAACTTTTTTCCTTTTCCTCTACTTGGGCTGCATTCTTTGTCATAAATGGCAAGAGAAAAAAGCCTTAGAGAATTGTATTGTGCAGGAAAGTGTCGCTTCCTGCACAAACACAATCCTACCTGTAACAGGCGCTCTTGCACCACTGTGCAAAGGTACCTGCATTGGAGCTTGGCAGCCATAAGGGCTCTAGTACAGAGGGAAAGCAGGAATGCGCCATATTTAAGTATATATGTCACATTCCTGCCCTCCCCATTTGACGCAGTACAACAAGTTGTCTTCTGCTTGTGTCACAGAATAGTAAATCTACCTACTAAATGTTATAGATGGAGAGTCAAGCACAGCAAGCACACAAGAGGTACTACTTCTCTGAACCAAGAGCAAAATTTTGTATGACTTAATTAAGCAAATAGTATAACCCTTTCTTGGCATTACACAGGTCCTCTATCCTACATACTAAACAATGCTAGATCATGAAGTAAAAACTAAAAACAGAAAGTCACAACTCTGACTTACCAATGGTCACAACTTGGGGCCTGATTAGATGTTGACATTGTTGACCGCCCGAACTTAAGTCAGCATTCCAACCGCATGATTACGATGCGACCACCCATAGGCCAGTCTCAAGCATCTATTTTCCAATAGAATGTTGTACAGCGGGCGGAAAAGGCCCACAGCACAAGCTTCTATTGAAAAATGGATGTTTGTGAACATCTCTGAACCGTGTGGCAGGCCATGGTGCAGGGATGTTATAGGGTGCACCATAGATGTCTCCAGGCCCCATTGTGGAGGGCCTGGCCAGACTGGGGCCCTGCTAGGGGCCCCCAATGTTGCTTTCTGATAGCCTTTCCATATCAGGAAAGGCCAACATGAAATCGGAAACCGACCTCATAATCCCAACAGTGGTACCAATGTCATTAAAGAATTATGCTGTCTTTCTGTCTTTCTGACTCATCGATGGGCTCCTTGAGCCTGTCGGAATCCCATCAGAAACCCCCCGCAGGTTTAACTCTGACCTTCATCATCCTAATACACCCAGTGGTCAGAGGCATTACGCCCAACTTCGTAATGAGGGCCTTGGTATTTTTCTTCGGAGAAACTGGCTACCTAGTAATGTTTCTCGCATACTTCATGAGAAATCTGACCGATAACTAGCCTCAGAAGAAATATTCAGACTAAGAAATGCAAAAATGCCCTCACGTGTCAAAATGGGAGCGAGAATGCATTGCCCTAGGAAATAACACTAAATGCAACAGAACATGACTAGTGAGTGCGAGCAGCCACTCATGCTCGCTAAGTGTGCTCTTCAGGTAGGATCTTTCACAATTAACTCCCAGCACTTAGTGGTATTGTCATGGCACAAAATGCACCCGTGTATCCAAATTAGATATGAGGATGCATTTTGTGATAAAATTGCACTAAATGGAGCAGTACATAAACAGCTAGCGCAAGTAGCTACTTTCGTTCCCTAAATGTGCTCTCACTGTAGGATTTTTCATCCCCAAATTACAGTAAATTACACAAGCAGGAGTAATTGTATTATTAACAGTAATTCAGCATAAAAGAGTAACGTGAAATAACTACAAATACTCCAAGGTAATTGAAATTTCACCTGGGCTAAACACCATATTCACATCCACCATGAAAGAATATAGGTATGAAATGCAAATTACACTTTTCTGCTGCTTATCATAACAACCTTTTCTGCCTTCTGCTGTCTTATTTATTGACCTTAACCTAGCAATCTAGCTTTCACAGATGACCTTCTGGACCCCCACCTCAATGCAATAGAGCATCCAGAATTCTGTATCTTTTTTTTTTGTCCTCATATATGCCACCAGATTTTGTATGCTCTAGATGGGTCTCGCTGTCGCCTTTTATACTGACATTCCTGAAGCCGCCCCGGGGTCAGTATCTAGCTGACAGAAATGTCCCAGAGGTAGGTTGTTTCCTTATCCAACTCCCCTGTCTTATGATGGAATACTTCAGGCTAGGGGAGGACAGGACCGACACAACCTCTGGCATAATCATCGGACCGTTTACTTGTTCGACCAGGCCTCCAGTTTTGACCATACATTCTCTGTACTTCCATCGCGACCAACCATGTCCATCTTACAGACTTCCATTATGCTTTTTAGACAATCTGCAAATCTGGGAGGGGCAGCTGACTTCCATTCTTTACATATCTCCCTCCTGGCAATAACCATCACATAAAAAATAAACTGTGAATGTAAGTTATTAATATTATAGTCATGGGGTAAACCGAAAAATACTAGACTAGGGGTACATAAGATAGTTGTAGATAATACCTCACGCAGGAAGCCAGCTATCGCTCTCCAGTACTCCTGAATCTCGGGGCATTCCAAAAATACATGCATGTCATCTGCAGCTGTGAGTTTACAGCGGGGGCAGTAGTAATTATTCTGCGTTATTTTATGTAATTTAGCCGGGGTCCAATATACCCTGTAAGCCGTGAACAAATGGTTCCGCCTTAAATTAGCTGGTTTAATTAATTTCTGGGATAAAGAAAAAGAGTCTGACCAGATTTTACTGCGCTCTTCGGGGTATTCAGCTATTGTGTTCCCCCAGAGGCTCGTCAGTTCAAGATCTAAATTATTCTTTTCATCTGTAAGTAGTTTATACCAGAATGATACTTCTCTAATCCAGCCTCCCCCCTGCGGATTGCATCCTGAAGTCCAGTATCTTTTTCCCGCTGTTATGTCTGACTTGACCACCATGCAGATAATTGGTAACATTTAAATCTCGTCAGTAGCCCGTTTGTGAGTAACGTTAGGGAGTTCCAGTCCATAAGGCCTGAATCCACCCATAAATCCCCCCATTTCAGTATTCCAGCTGTTCTCTAAGACAAACTTTCTTAAAGAATTTCTGGTCGCGGAACTTAAATAAAAAAAACTCTTGGCCATATGGTAGGTCATGTAATAAAGCCTGGAATAGACGGCCATGTGAGGATGCATCTAGTATGTTAGCAAGTAGCCTGAAGTTTTTAAAATGGAAAGCATGGCAGTATAGTAGTAAGTCCGGTAAAGCTAGACCTCCTATTTTTAAACCCCTCCTCAATTTTTTCCAGGCTATCCTGGGAGATTTACAGGCCCAGATAAAAGAACCAATCTTAACCTGGAGGTTCGTGATTTCTTTCAACGGGAAAGATAAAGGGATGGAATTATAAAGAAAAGTCAATTTGGGGAGTATGGACATTTTAATGAGATTAACTCGTCCATATATATTTAATGGTAGATTGCCCCATCTTGTTAATGTTTTAATAATGTCTTTGACAACAGTCTGCCAACTAATTATGGGTATGTTCTTTAATTCTTGAGTTAAATAAATTCCTAAATATCGCATTTTTTGTTTCACCCCCTGTATAGGAGTGTTGTTATTCCACCCCATTATCTCTGTCTTCTCCTTGTTAATCTGGTAACCTCACAGTTTTCCGAATTCCTCTGCCAGGTAAAATAGCCTGGGTATAGCTTCTATTTGGTTGGAGGTATATAAAAGGAGGTCGTCAGCATATAGGGCAGTTTTTAACTCCAAGTTAGCCATCCTAAAAGGTTGAATAACATTATCATCTCTGATGCCACAAACAAAAGGCTCCATATACATATCGAACAAAAGAGGAGACAGGGGGCAACCCTGTCGAGTTCCTCGGGATATGTCGAACCAGTCAGATAATGCCCCTTTAACCAATACTTTTGCCATTGGGTTATGATACAATGATTTGATACCCCTTATAAACACTGGGGGGAGCCCAAACGCAGCCATTGTGGCCCAAAGATAATTCCAATTAACCTCTATCGCGACCAAGGCTAACGGGAGGCCTTTATCTTCAGCGTAGTCTATAGCTCCTATCACTTGAAAAGTTAATTCATTTAATTGTCTCCTGGAATAAAGCCCCTTTGATCAGGGTGGATTATAGATTTTATTATCTTCGCAAGTCTAGTCGCTAAGATCCCGGAATATAATTTCATATCTGTATTCAGGAGAGAGATTGGCCTGTAGGATTCTATTTTCTTGGGGTCTTTATTAGGTTTTGCGATAAGCGTTATTGTGGCTTCAGCCCAAGTAGGGGGGGTGCTATGACCCTGGGATAATAAGCGATTAAAGAGTGTTGTAAGGATGGGCGACAGTTGTTCTGTATAGTCTAAATAGACCTCAGCCGAAAGCCCGTCTGAACCTGCTGCTTTGCCTCGCTTCATTTTCTTTAATTGGTTTAATACTTCTCCCTCCGTGATCTCACTTTCTAAATATCTCTTATCCAGGTCAGAAATTTGGGGTAAGTTTTTCGGGGACAGCCAGGTCTCTATCTCTTCTGGCTTTGGATCTTTATCTTCAGTGTAGAGGCTTTTCATAAAGCTCCTAGCTTCATCTCTAATATCTCCATCTTCCACTATCGAATCCCCTGTCTCTCTCTGAGTTAAAACTTTTATGTTATTCCTGGTTCTTTCCTCTCTAGATTTCCATGCTAGAAGGGCCCCACATTTTTCACCATATTCAAAGTTCTTTAGTTTACTGGTCTCCCATTTTTCTTTCATAATTTTCTCGTCGCAGATTTTAAGCTGAAGTTGTAAATCTAAAAGCTCCTTCTCTAAAGCCTGGACCCTCTCGGAATTTGATAAGATGGCACTTTGTAGCTCAGAATCTTTTCTGGTTATTGCCGCTAAATCTTCCCTCCTTTTGGCTTTTATAGCCTTTCTTTTGTAGGTCATTAGGGAGCTCAAAACCCCTCTCAAGAAAGCCTTATAAGTTTCCCAAACAACCTGAGAGGTAGAGGAGCCTATATTTATTGCAAAAAATTCTATAGTTTTTTCTATTACTTCTCTTTTTACCTGGTCACTAAGTAACAATGTCCTTTCCAAGGTCCATCTGGTTTTTAAGGGACTCAAGTTTAATAAGAAAACCAGTTCCAAGACTGCATGGTCTGATATCCCGACAGGTATAAACGAGAGAGAACTAATGTCTGAGAGAAGGCGCTGATCAACTAAGAAGTGGTCAATCCTTGAATAGTGTTTGTATTTTTTGCTGTAGAATGTGAATCCCCTTGTAGAGCTGTATTTCTTCCTCCATACATCTGAGAGACTGAAGTCTTTCATCATACCGCCTAAGGTAGAAAGTGATTTGGTGGGAGCATGGTACTTGGCTTTGGAGGTTCTGTCTAATGTCTGATCGAATACCAGGTTGAAATCACCTCCCAAGATTACTGGGCCAGTTGTCCCTAATAAAGCTGTCGCCAACTTAAGAAGCGGGCCCGGATTATCGTCATTTGGGCCGTAATATACTGCAAACGTGTAGGGGATGTTATGAATAGATATGGCTGCCACCAACCATCTTCCAGTCTGGTCTGTTTCATATTTTTTCAGACATATCCCACTATTTGCACGAATTATTATTGTGACCCACCTAGTTGTTCCCGTCTGCCTAGAACATATAATTTCCTGCACCCACCTCAGTTTCCCAAAAAGTGAACTACAAACATTTGCCTCTAAATGAGTCTCCTGAAGCATTATAAGATGCGCCTCTGAGTTCCATAAAAATTCACAGATCCGGGACTGCTTCCTTTTTCCCCCCAACCCATTCACATTCCATGAGAGGGTTTTAAACTTATGTGGCTTACTCATGACCCGGCTATAATTTCCCGCCCATCCAGAGCTTTGTATAAATGAATTTTTTCTGTATATGAGGATTTTTTTTGCTTTTTCCCCCTCCACACCCTCCATCCAGTGCACCACCCCCCCTCCCCCCAGAGGAATCCCCCCAACATACCAGATGATGACATCGCCTTTGGAGCTCCAAGAAGAATCCTCTGGCTGGGTTCAAACTTAAACTAATCTTTAACAGCGAGTGAAGTACAGTGCCTAATTATTCCCTTTCCCCTTTAGTTACACCCTTAATTCCTATCAATACATTGTGTTGCAACATGTTTTAAATCAACTTTTATATTTTATGCTCTCTTTATTTCAACTTATTCCACCTTATAGCCCCCCCTTTTTTTTTTTTTTTGCACCCAACTCAAGTATAGATATCTCGACTTTCTCTTTCTTCACTTAATTTTCTTGATTTTCTCTCATCCGACCTAAAAGGTTATCTACCTCTTCAGGCTGTGAAAAACTGTAAGTCTTATTTTTCCACATAATTCTCAATAAAGCGGGGCACCTTATCTGCACGTGGGCTCCTAGTGATCTCAATTCTGGCATTCTAGTGCCTAGCTCCCATTGTCGCTGTGCTGTTCTGGCTCCTAAATCTGACCTGATGAGATAGGTGTTTGACCGATAACGAAGGTCTACTTTTTGACAGGCATCTCACCAAAATAAGCTCCTTGACACTAAAAGTTTGAAAATTTACCAATATCTTTCTAGGAGCTTTCCTATCTGTGTGTCTCTTGAAAGGGTCTCTATGCACTCTTTGAATTTCTGCCTCCAGGTCTATATCCGGACGGTCCTTTAAGACCCCTTCCCTAAGAAGCCGACAAACAAATCCCTTAATGTCTTCCAGTTCCTCACCCTCTGGTATCTTCAAGATTCTCAGATTATTTCTTCGGGCCTGAGTCTCCAATCTCTTAACATCACTAGCCAAAGATCTATTTTGCGCTCTCAGGGTATCAATATCTTTTGAGTTTCCTTGTACAGATTTACCTAATGCTACCACTTCCGTTTCCAATTTCCCAGTACGGCAGATAACATCGTCTAGCTTGGACTCCAAAAGGTCGAATCTGTCTTGTATTGCCTTTTGATTGCTTTCAGGTATCTCAAATTTAGACATCAAGTCCCCCCTCAAAGACTGAGAAAGATGTCCCAGTCGATCACTATCATGCTCACTCAATTCTTCTGATCCTCGTCTCGATCTAGGAGTGACAAGCTCTAGATTCTTATCTTTATAGTGACCCTGATTCGCGTTTCCTTCTTGAGTACCTGTCAAACCATTTGATAAAGGCTCGGCTGTTGCTAAGGGTGTCTTAGGTCTGGTATCTTGTATACCTGACACTTTGTCACTGGCCTGAATATTATGGGAAGGGACAGGAGGAAGGGGAGGAGGGGAAGGGAAGGAAGTGGAGGAGGAAGTAAAGAATGAGGGAGATGTATTGGAGCTTATATGTTCTGGATGTTTTGATTGAACCTGCTGAGGCTCTGAATCTAGAGTCTCCAAAGTCTCTGTAGTCCCGACCTCTTCACTTGTTACCCCTCCGTTTAACGGATCTAACTGTCTGGCGTCTTCCATGTTAGATAGGCTTTCCAAAAGCCCAAATCGATTTTTTAAAGGCAATATAATATCACTTCCCACTATTTGTGTGGCAGAGCTTGTGGACTGATCCATAATTTTGAAATAGGTTTTGAGAGAGGGAGTGTTCTTCACCACCTGCTTGTCTATGTTGGACCCTTTAGGCTTTTTTACAGAGGTCGCCCTTTTGTTTTTCCCTTTGCAGGGGGTTAATGGCATAGGTCTCTCTCTCTCTTCGAAGTCTAAAGCCCCTCCCTCCTTCAACTCTTGCCGAGATCTCAGCTGATATCTGTTTTTCCTTGGAGGGGGAGTAGTTCTTGTTTTAAACAGTCTTGTTTTCAGGCTTGAGTTTAAGACGCCTAAAGCAGTTACCGTGGCTGGCTTAATGGGCTCCGTTTGCCTCTGCTCTTGCCTTTGTACAATGACCAGCTTTAAGGAATTCTCCACAGTTTTTGAAACCTCTCTTTCACAAATGCTCTTATCAGGGACCTCTGTTGATGCTGGCTCCATATAACCCTGCCTCAAAATAAACACCAGGGGCTTTTTTGATGTTAACCCCCCCTCTACTCCCCACCTTACCGCGGGAGTACGTTTGTCCTGTTCTCCGGGTGAGACGCTCAGTAGTCCCCCGCACACTGGTCCTCTAAATCGGAGCTGAGCAAGCACGAAGCGGGACTTAACCCATAAGCTCTGCCGGCGTTCTCCCGGGCTCCGTAGTAAAGGTGGCTCCTCACGCGTCATACAGGTCTCGAAAATGCGCAGGTCCTAGCGCCGCCTGCTACCGCCACCGCTCAAGCCGCCAGTAACCTCACGAAAGAAAAAAGAGGGAGCCCGCTTAGTCTGATCTAGGGCGCTTGGGGCATAAATACATCTGTAGCTTACCTTGTCCAGGGGAAACTCTCATCTTCTCGCTACTGCGTTATTATAATGTCAGCCATCGGAAGACTCCTGGAGCTGCCGCGACCAGCTCTCAGCCCGCCGCAATGTTCCTCTTCGTGGGCGTGGCCCTGAATTCTGTATCTTGGAGGTGTCGCCTCCTGGTTTGGCACACTAAGAATATGATACACCACATGACTTCTCAATGTACTTGAAAGATACATTTTCCATCGAAGTATTTGACTCACCTACTCGACAAGCCACAACCTAGCTGTCATCTTTAAGCACTAGAGGAGTAATCTCAGGCACAGGAACAAACAGCTTCATAGAGAGATCACCACCTTACTCCCTTCAACCTCTACAGATAATCAAATTATGAATACATTCCACCAAAAACAGGCATTCTAAAGAATCTCAGTGTAAGCTTCTTTGAAGCTAAACTCACCGCTTTGCTCCACTTAGTCCCAGGAACATTCATAAAACTGTTCTACATATGGCAAAAAATGATTTCTGACATGGTGGCCCTCCTTAAAATTTGTCCTGAGAGAAATTTAAATTATGCCAGCATTTTTCGCATAATGTTAGGAATTCTGTATTATGCTTAGACCCAGGAACATCCATTAAACAGTTCTATAAATGGCAAAGAATTGTTTCTAACATAGTGATCCTACTTAAAATTAGGCTTGAGTGAAATTGAAATTATACCAGCATATTTCGCATAACGTTATGCATTTTGTATTACGCTTACAATGTGAAATTCATGAAATGATGTCATTACCTCCACCTCCCCTTGCTTTCCTTATTCACTGGTATGAGGCAGTACTGCCTCTTCAGACAGCCAATTGTCAATGCAAAAAATAAAAGGGTTCCTCCCCGAACTATCCTCCTGTTTTGCTTCTGTCTGCGTCGGGACAGCTGCTAGTCAATCATGGAATGGCGAACCATTCGACTCATTTTCTAAATGAGAAAGCAGAAATGTCTAAAGTTACCTGGGGTATCGAAGCAACTCCTGGATATTTTGTGGTCCCGTCAAGAAATTCCATCCAGAAGGGCAGCGAGGCTGTCTTTCAGGGCTCCTCTTGCTTTGGCTGCAATGTGGTCTGTCCAGTTTCCATTTCAAATCTTTATGCCACTAAAAAGTGCACGTTGATAAAATACATGCATATATAGGACAAATCCAATTAAATCTGAAAACAATTTAAAACTGAATCCCATTAAAATCTTAAAAAACAGAGTAATAGAGTCTGGTGCATAAAAGCTAAAAGGATCTGTTTTAAATGTTTAGCTGTTCATAATGGTTTCTTATTTTCAAGCCGCTTTTAAAAAAAATGAATTATTCCAGTGCATATTTCGAAGGAGCTATCACCTTCGGGAATAGGAAGCAGCAAACCGGTGGGTGGTTCTTTGACGGCAAAAAAATTGAAACTGTGACATCATATAAATATCTGGGTATTTACATGGATTCCAAGGGCTCTTTTGTAAAACAGAAAGAAGCAGTCAAAGTAAAAGCCTTGTCCCTTGAAACAGCAATAATGAACGTTTCGGCACAGTTACTTGGCCCAAGCTTATCCCCCCTCCTGACAGTTATGAAGGCAAAGGTCACAAACTGTTTAACCTATGTTCAAGAAATAATGTTGGGGAGCGACTCGACAGGGCTGAATAAAACAACAACCAGAATCTACAAACGAGTCTGGCACTTTCCGAAATCGGCTTCTCCGGCTCAGATCAGGCTCGAGCTCGGCCTTCTGAACCATGAGGGCATCGGTGCAGGTGCATTGACTGCGTAATTCAAGGGAAGGAAACCAGGACCCAGTTGTGGCAAGAAATATCAGCAGGTCACCCCAGTCAAAAACATCAATGTTTCCTTGGCCACTCTTTGAAACTGCTCGATGCCAAGGTTTATTGGGGTACCAATCCGCCCCAGCAGGCACTTAAATTGTCCATTAAAAGAAGTGTTCGCCTCAGGTCTTTCCATCAGGACAGGGCACAATTGTCCAAACGAAAACACGCCTGGTAGATAATCACTGAGCTCAAACCCAGATCAGAGGCCCCGTATCTTTCAAGCACCTATACAGTTCTTTGGAAGAAAAGATTTATGGCCCTGAAGATGGGCGAATGGCCATTTTTAAAACACTTGCCTGCATGGCGTCGTTCAAATTAGGACACTAATTGTAGGGGCTGTAGTCACTACATGGAATCAATTGAGCATGTGGTGTGTGTTTGCCCTGCATTTCTCAAGGATAGAAGGCAGTTGTTGTGAGGTGAATGGATCAAGTACGGCATCCGATCATGCCGGCAAGCCATTATATCAGCAATGAACCCCAACAACACAATGCTCAACGTTAAGTTCGCAAATTTGTTTTCCATATTGGAAAAAAACGTTTGCAGGTACCATCGCCACAATCTTCAGTTTTATGACTGGTTTGGAACCCCCGTCCCCTATTTAATTGCAAGACTCTTACTGGTGGAGCACTTGTATGTTTGACTGAAAGTTGGGGGCGGGTTTTACACTCACCAACAATGTCATTACGTTTTTAAACATATTTTAGCTGCTTCTTGTGGGAAAATAATAATAACACTAATTATTTACATATACTATTGTATTTTCAAAAAAACTTTAATTACTTGTTGCATTAAGATGACATTTATTTTTTGTTTGTCTTTAAATTGTCATGATTTTAGGTAATGGAACAATAAACAATAATCTAATCTATTTCGAAGGAGCATAGCCTTTGTAATAATTCCATAGCCGACAAACAATTTTTAAAACCAGCTTGGTGCACTAAAGGTTTGAGGAAAACAGATCTAGTGCTTACAAACAGGGGACATAACAGGATAAAATGAAATATGCAATGTTTGAATTTACATGATTGCAATGACATGGTGGCGAATTGAGGTTCCAGGTACATTGAATGGGGAAGGCCACTTTAAAATGTATAAGATTTAGGGGTTTATTCCAAGTCTGGGTGTCCACGGTGCCAAACTCATAATAACGCCCTAAGTCTAAAAAGGGTTAAATGCAAATGGTAAAAAGGGTTTCCAATCCAGAACAAGTAAATAAGTATGTTTCAAGGTTTTTAACTGTCACAATGGGGGTATAAGCTGGCTAGTTTGATGTGACTGTGTTTCCCGGAGCAAAGGCGAAATGCTGAATGCAGATAGAACACATCATTCGCGACCCCAGACTCCGTCTGTCAGTGTTCAGGAAAGGTAGATCTCAAACAGGATTCACAACCTTGCCTCTATATATGAATTGGTGACGTTTTTCCGCATACAAATACCCCGCATACCATCACTCTGCAAAAATGATTCAGCAAATACTAACACTCCGCAAATTAACACAACGCAAACTTTTACAACGAATATGCCTTTACCACGCATGTCTTTACAACGCAAAGGCATGCATGTTAAAGGTGTTCTCATTGTAAAAGTTTTAAAGGTAAGTGAGTACCATGCAAAAAACACTAACCTACACTACACAAACACTACCCTACACTACACCATCACCAAAACACTGCCCACTACCCTACACTACCGTACAGTACACTAACACTACCCTAAACCCTAAAACACTACCCACACTACACATACACTACCCTACACTACACAAACAATACCATAAACCCTAAAACACTACCTTATACTACAAAAAGACTACCCTACACTACACCCACACCACAAGACTACCCTGTCCCCTAAAACACTACCCTACACTGCACATACACTACACTAACATGACCCTAATCCCTAAAACACTACCCTACACTACAAATACACTACCCTACACAAACACGACCCTAAACCCTAAAACACTACCCTACACTACACATACACTACACATACACTACCCTACACTACACAAACACGACCCTAAAACCCAAAACACTACTCCCTGCATGCCCCTACACTACACAAACACTACAACATTACCCTAAACCCTACAACACTACCCCCTGCATGACCCTACACTACACAAACACTACAACACTACCCTAAACCCTAAAACACTACCCCTGCATGACCCTACAATACACAAACACTACAACTCTACCCTAAACCCTAAAACACTACCCCCAGCATGACACAACACTACACAAACACTACAACACTACCCTAAACCCTAAAACACTAGCCCCAGCATAACCCTACACTACACAAACACTACAACACTACCCTAAACCCTAAAACACTACCCCCAGCATGACCCTACACTACACAAACACTACAACATTACCCTAAACCCTAAAACACTACCCCCAGCATGACCCTACACTACACAAACACTACAACACTACCCTAAACCCTATAACACTACCCCCAGCACGACCCTACACTACACAACCACCACAACTCTACACTACACTAACATTACACTACACTACACTACACAACCACTACCCCAGCACGACCCCCACCCCTAAAAAAGTTAACCCAAACCCCCTTACCTCTCTCGTTGTCGTGGTTCCACACTCCTCCTGGTTCCATCTTCTTGAAGTCTACTTTTTTTTCACAACAAATGGGCATTTACCATACATGCCTTTACAACGTAATTCGTTGTAAAGGCATGCGTGGTAAATGCACATGCGTTGTGAAGAAATGCTGAGTGATGGTATGGGAGGTCAAAGACCTCGCGGAGTAATGGTATGCGGACTGAAAGTCTGCGGAAAAAAAGATTCGAAGTAACCGTGCCGTACCCTATATATACATATTTCTATGGGGATGTCAGTTGTACCATTTTGATTAGAGCTCATATAGTGTTGTTTAGGGCACCAATGTTCCTATAGGCCAGTTCTTGAGGTTTAACTGGCATTCGTTTCTTGTTCGGTTATCTCTTTAGTGGTCAGTGTGTGTTCTGCACTATTGTATATTGTAAGAGAATGTTTATCGCTACCTTCTCCTCTGGTGACGAGGGGCAGATTCCAGCCAAGACAGTCCGAGGAACCAACTCTAATGACAGCAGAGGAGGTCCAGGGCATAATTTATGCTTTGGTGGCTGCTGAACTAAAAGAAAGAGACAGGCATAAACAAGGGACAGCTCATGATTCGTCTTCCTCAGAGGAGGGATTGACCTCCAGCTCCTCTTGTAAATATGGGTGGAGAGAAACGGTACCTGAAATCTTAGACATATCAGGCATAACTGTAGGTTTCAGCCCTACCTAGCGAAAAATAATGTAGCTATTTTATTCTCCCAATATGTGAGTCCACTAAGTATTTCTATGCCATCTCATTTGAGGATTCGAGATCAGGTGTTTGGAGAATGGAAGGAGCCAGATTGAAACTCTATTCTTAAGTGACTTCAAAAGCTCTACATGCTTGAGGAAAACAATGAGTCTTTGATGAGTTCCTTCAAGATGCCATCTTGGTTACCTTTATTGGACTGACTTCTTTGAATCCTGAAGGCTGTCCTCCCATGGATGCTAGTAGAGACAGAATAGGGTTTTTCAGCACAGAACGTATCTCTTTGCTAGTCAATGTATGCAACTTACTCAGCGCAATCATTGGTAAAGGTTTTTGAAGGCTTGGCTACTGTCATTAATAATGGTGCAAACTATTCTGATCTTCTTTGGCAATGGGGCAACAGGCAAATTATATGGCCGATATCTCTCCAGGCATCCTGAGAGCATCATTGGTATCAGTGCAACTTATGGTGGTGGCTAGACTGAGTCTCTTAATGTGTGACTTTAAGATGGATCCTGCGGAAAAACCTTCTTTATTTGCAATTCCTTTTAATGGTGAAAGACTATTTCATGAAAGAATGGATAACAAAATGTCAAAGGTGTGTAAGAGCAGAAAACACGTTCTTCCTTATAAATGTAAAGGTTTTTCATCCAATTTTTCTCAGAAGTCATGAGTTTGTTGTTGTTGTTCTTCTTCTCCTAAAAGAGTTTACAAATATTCTTATTGCAACAAAAGGTTTCAACCCAAGTAATAGTATAAGAAGGATGACCAGCCTTGATCATCCAAGAAAAAGTCCTGACTGATCCGCTGTTTCAGAACCGCAAGTGCCAGTTGGAGGCCGACTTCATCTTTTTGGTGATCCATGGAATTAGGATATCAAGGACAAGTGGGTCAGAGAAACAGTCCGCAGGGCTATCATATACGTTTCTTGAACTTTCCAATGCAGTCCAATGTTTTTCCTTTTCATATTCTGAGGAACTTGAACCACTAAAAGCCCTCCTCTCAGGATTTCAAGATCTCCTCAGAAAGGCAATTGTGAGTGTACTTCCGGCAGAGCTGAGGCAGGGACTTCTGAACAAGGAAATGAACTGAATAGAATATGCATTCTATTCAGCTCCTTGTTCAGAAGTGATCAAGAGAATCTCAACAAGTACTGTATTTAAAAAGAGTAAATTCAAGGGTTCACACAGTGCATTTTAGAATGGTGATTTTACAAATAGGTATTCCAATGGCGAAAGGAGACTTTCTCACAATAGGTTTGGAAGATGCATACCTCAACATTCTTATTGCTCTGGCTGACCAAAAGCTTTAGCATTTTGCAGAAGGAAGCCACTGCTTTCAATTTGCGGCCCTTCCCTTTGAGCTGAAATCTGCTCCAATGGCGTTTACAAAGGTCCTTGATCCATTGATTGCTCTATTGCATCAGCAAGAAATCTTTATACACCCTTTTTGGGTGATCTTCTCATTCACTCTCCGTCAAAGGACATGCTATATTCCCACGCCATGGCAGTCCTCAAATTGTTGCAGGAACATGGATTTCTAATAAACTGGATAAAGTCAGAGATCTTTCCTTCGCAAGACGAGCTCTTTATAGGAGCTCAGTTTCATATGGACCAGGTAATCATGACTCTTCCTCAGGCTCGTTTGGAGAAGATTTAATCCCGGCTAAGAAATCTCCTGGCACGAGAGCATCCCACAATTTTTTCTTACCATAAGGTTCAGGAAGATTTACCTGCTAGAATCTCGTTAGTTCCTTGGGCGAGGTTCCACTTGCAGCAATTTCTGAGATTTCTTCTGTAATGGTGGAACCCCCTCTCACTGAATCTAGATAAAACAATATCACCAGATGTCTGGCATCAATTACATTGGTGGCTTGTTCCTTATAATGTGCTGAGGGTTATTTTCTCTCTCCTCCTACACCCCTCATCATCACGATGGACACAAGTCACTCGAGCTGGATGGCTTGGCTGAGCAGTCTCCAGATTACAAGGACTTAGTCACCAGCGCAGAGCAGGAATTTGTCCACTGGAGGGAATTGGAAGCAGTGAATTAGGTTCTGAAGGCATTTTCCTCTCAGATAACAGTCCAGGTTATGTTAATGTGCACAGACAACATCACTGCCAGGGCTTCTTTGAACAAGCAGGGTGAACAAGTTCTGCTTCTCTAGTAAAGATTGCATACCAATCTTTTCGGTGGGAGAGAGGTACCTCATTTAAATATGTTCTAATCACAATGCGAGGTCTTCCATCATCAATGCGGACTCCTGGAGATGGAAGATTCCTTCATTGACAAACTTCTGCCTTCATTAAGACATCTTCTCCCAAATTTTTCCAGATGGGGAGTAAAAGTTATAGAACACTTTCAACCAGGGCCAAAGCATTAATGGACAGATATTGTTCAAGGACGAGGGAGGGTCAGGCTTGGTCAGAGGACGCATTTACCTGCATATGGCCTTCAGGTCTTCTAATTGCCTTCTCCCTCTTTCCTCTCCTTCAGAGCCTTGATCTCAGAGTCAAAAGTGAGAGGGTTATAGTACTTCTGGTTTCGCCAACATGGGCTTGCACATGTTGGTATCCTCTCTTGACATCTTTAAAGACAGAGAAGGAATAGAAGCTTTCCTCCAGCTCCCTCTATTGCTATATCTGGTCCTAGAGTGGGAGGTTCTCATGAGGCACATGATATCAGTCTGGAAAATGAGAGGTTGGGGTTGACACTCTGGCATTTCTGATTCTTTGATTACTATTCCGCAGGCATCTAGATGTTCATCCACTTTAAAATCTTATTCTAGGTACTGGGGATCCTTTCGCTCCTGGTGTAGGTAGAAGCATTTGGACCCCTACACTGCAGATCTGTCCCAGGTTATCTTTTCTGCAGCATGAGGTGTCTTTGAATTTATAATTTTCCACATTTCAGCTTCAGTGAGCTACTTTTAGGATTTTTAGAGGATCTTGAAGGGACTTTCTTGTTCCTTATGGTATAACTCCTATGTTTTTTAAGGGGGGTACCAAGTCTTCACCCTGATCTCCAGCATCAGTTTCCTTCTTGGGATCTCCTGTTGCTGTTAGAAGCTATATAATTCCCTCCTTTTGAGCCAATTAACCAGATTCCTCTGAAAGTTGTTTTTTCTTGGGGCTGTTACATCAGCAGGATGGTTAGGGAAACTAGGGGCTCTGTCCTACATGCATCCTTCTTGCAAGACTTTTTCAAGATTTTTGAGGACAGAGTCATTTCAAGCCCTTTTTCTTCCTTCTGTGCAAAGATTAATTCACCCTTTCACTGACAGCAAGAGGTTGTCCATACTTTCTTTCTCCAACGTCTGAAGGAGAGAAATTATTAAAAAGTTGGATGTTAGGAGAGCTCACCTCATTTATTTAGTTCGGGTTGCTTCCTTTAGAATTGCTGAGTCAATATTTGTTAATTTTGGTGTGGCATGCAAAGGATGTAAACCTGCTGTGGCTTCCTTCAATCACTGGATTAGGAATCTGACTAGCATGGTCAATGTAGCAGGTGGTCATTGTCCCTGTGGTTATTCAGGGCAAATATACCCCAGCTAAATTCCACCTCTGTAGCAGAGATTCATGGAGCCTCAATTTCAGAAGGGCAGCAACCAGGATTTCTCTGTCTACTTTTCTTAATCATTACAGAATTTCAAAGGCACTAGATGTGGACAATGTTCTTGATTCGAAGGTTTTGGCTGCTATGAAGTAATAGTAATGTTTTTTGCCTTGTGTGAGAATTCATTCATGCTACAGTTGCCGTGGACAATTTCCCTCGACTCACTACATCTCATACCAGTGAGAGAGGAAAGCAAGGGGAGGTGAAGCTAATGCCTGAATTACTTACCGATAATCACAAACTACTCAAAATGATTCCTTGCTTTCCTTACTTACAACCCTCCCTCCCGATTTCCAGGCCAACATAGACATGCGATCTGCTTTGAACTGACAGGAGGATGGTTGGGGGAGGGACCCTTTTATTTTTGGACATTGACAATTGGCTGTCTAGAATAATGCAATTGCTGGTAAGTAATTGAAGCATTTGGCCACATCAAGTAATTACGAGCCATTCACTGTAAACATTTACAGTGAATATGCCATTTGTGGTTAAAATTTACTGACAATGGACAGGAACAACAGAAATTAGCAGCTGTTGTTTGTAATTGTTTTGTTTGTTTACATTAGTTTTTAGCGCAAAATACAATTTCACATCAACAATTGAGAAAAATGTATAGCAATAATGTTAAAATAGGGATTCAATTGTAGTACTGAAACTACAAAGCTTCCATTAGCAAAACCAGCAGACTACACTGCTTCCTATACAGATGCATTCTTTTGTGTCTTACAAAGAGCCCTTCTAAATAGGTATTAAAATCAAGCAGTATGTGAAATTCAAAGAATGTTTTTTTTTTTTAAATTAAACAAAAGTTTTACAAAAATTAAATATGGCATTTGGCACTATTTTTTAAATTGAAGTGCGTCCTGGCATTTTTGGGGGAAAACGAGGAAGCATTTCACACTGCAAAAATTGCAGTGTGAAAAAAACGAACAATAGCCATGCACATTCTGGTCATTGGCCTTGTTTCCCTGGTCCCAGATTACATTTTAGCACCAGCACTGAGTAATTACACAACATGATGTAATGGGGCAATTTTGGGTACAATGCATAATGGGAAATGTCTGAAATTACGGGAGATGACACCAGCCTAACACAAGCATTTACAATGCAATAGGTCTCCCAGCATTAAAGTTTGAGTTATTGGCATTGTATATGACAATGCGTTGCATCAAATTTTTAGCACACTTTGAATTGGTGAGCAGTGTGAGTGTGTGCAAGAGTATGGTGTTCTTGAAAGCAGTGTGGTAGAGAGTGCAGGAATTTGGGTGACCTGAGCAATGTGGATGATGCACCTCACACAGGGGCTGACACAGTTATTATTCACACAGCTCTGATGCACCTCAGGTATGGGCTCACAGATGTTATTATTCACACAGCTCTAATGATGCACCTCACGCACGGGGCTGACAGTTATTATTCACACAGCTCTGATGATGCACCTCAGCACGGGCTCACAGCTGTTATTATTCACACAGCTCTGATGATGCACCTCTGGCACGGGCTTACAGCTATTATTATGCACACAGCTCTGATGATGCACCTCACGCACGGGCTCATAGCTGTTATTATTCACACAGCTCTGATGATGCACCTCATGCACGGGGCTGACGCAGTTATTATTCACACAGCTCTGATGATGCACCTTAGGCACAGGCTCACAGCTGTTATTATTCACACAGCTCTGATGATGCACCTCTGGCACGGGCTTACAGCTATTATTCACACAGCTCTGATGATGCACCTCAGCACGGGGCTCACAGCTGTTATTATTCACACAGCTCTGATGATGCGCCTCATGCACGGCCTCACAGCGGTTATTATTCACACACAGTGATGACCCCGGGGGCAGCCTGCACCTTCCTACGCTACTGTCTCTGCATATCACAATAAGTCTGGTAATGGGCAAACTGTCTTGGTTGGCATGACATGAGGAAGTCTGGTAATGGGCAAACTGTCCTGATTGGCATGACATGAGTAGGGAAATTTGAAGGAAAAAAAGCAAAATTCATTTTCACAACCTCTTCTTTGAACTTTGCCAAGCAAACTATTTTAAAAAGACCCATGAAGACACCCGCCTGATTTTTCCACTCTGTGCTAGCAACATATGGGGGAAAGGCTTAAACGAAGGGCCACAGCTAAAGTGCACTCATTGGATTCAAAACAGAGTTGGTAGGATCCTGGCATCTGGAACATTTACACTTCTTAAAACGGCACCAGGGACACAAACATCCAACAATATCCAGTTTGCTGTGAGAATAAGCCATCATTTTCCCTTCAAATATTAAGCAATTTAAATGTTACTGCATGCAAAATGATGGGGGAAAATACATGTACTGTATGCAGCCTATGCAGTAAAATCAGAAACATTGACCGTAGTAATTCCCACTAATTCCCCCACAGCGAGTTATCAGATGCTTTCATTACAAATCCAGATTGCACTTTAACTTCATTTTAAAACACATCAGCACTGCAATATGGTGGCTCGTGAACAGGTAGGTGTACAGTAGGCTTCCAGGAGTTGTGCTTTAAGGGGTAACGTTGGCGCCTCCTGGATCCAGCGGTCACTGGATGGTGATGCGGGCCCTACAGTCATGTCAGAGGGACTGCAGGAGCAGGTGGTTATTACATGAGGTCCGGGTAGCTGAGGTGACGAGCATGCCGCCTCTTGCACCACCGCGGCCTGCCTCGTCCTCTAAGAGGTCACCCGGGAAGCGGCCGAGCAGTCAAGAAAGACATCAGGTAAAGCAGAAGAAAATAAAGCGGTACACAAAAATATGGCAAATGGAATCTGAACCTCGGCTACATTCAGTACCCCCTAGTATTGCAGTCATTATGATATTTTCTCTACTCGAGGTGAGCAAGTGGCAGGCACACTGCGCAGGTTTTCTAACTGACCCTACTACAATAACTGACTTTGCTGACATTTGCAGAAACGTTCTTTTGTTTGCAGTGGTGCAGTGTGGACTTCAGTACGATCAGTTTAGGAGGGCAGTAGGGCTTCAGGTTGCAGATATGTATGACTTCCCAGACTTTATTGCTTGATTTTGCTTCCGAAAAAGTATCACTCATAACCGCTGAAATGTCACTCATAATTACACATAAATTATGAAAACGTCACACATAGCAATCTGAAACCTTGGCAGCTATGAAGGTCTACGTGCTCTTTCGAGACAGTTAACCACTTTCAACAACACCCCATCCCTCCCAGCCTCACCCCAAGCCGGGCCCCCTGTGCATGTTAAAGGTGCAGGCCTTACCTTGCTGTAGAGCTCAGAGGCGGACATCGCAGCGCCTCGTGCCCCTCCTTGCAGGGTGCACCGGATGAACAGAACTGGAAGCGTCTAGGCCGTGACTCCTCGCAGGTGGGCCTGTCCTGAACCCAAATAAGGCCTCCCCCGAGCCCGGCTCCCCGTACTTAAGCCCACCCTCCCCCGGCACCCCGCCTGGCCTCGCTTTGGCGCTGCAGGGTGTTTGAGCCGTTGCCAGGACTCGAACCCCGTAGCCCGGCTTCATAACCATCTGCTTCAACCTTGAAGGTAGTTATTACAGAACTTAGAGCCTTTACGTCAAAGTGTGTTTTGCATGCTTGTAAAATGGCCTGCCCATCCCCACTTCGCACTTATTTACACACACGCGCGTGCACTGAAACCTATGCACTGCTCCTGTCTGTACAAATTTCGGTGGAAACGTTTGGTTTGTTTCCTGTCTCAGTATCTCCATATCTCGGTGCTGGTTCGCGCGGCGTCCTCGCGCCACCTTTAAAAAGCTGTAGGGAGCCGTAGCACAGGCACCTGGGGGTCCTGTCGGCAGTGGGCCCCCTCTCGTTGCTGTACGTGGCTGCCTTGGGGTCACATGGTATTACTGACGCATGCGACCGTCAGGGAGGACACCCACGTGTGAGGAGGAGCGGCCGGGGATCGAACCGCCCACGGAGAGAAGCCGCGCCCACGGAGAGAAGCCCATGCCCTAGAGAGAGCCCCGCGGTGGCAGCTGAAGACCGGAGTAGCGGTAAGTGGCGGCGGGGGGGGGCGGGGCGGGGGCGCTTGATGCACGTGTGTGTGTGTGTGTGTGTATGCATGTATGCGTGTATGCGACAGCAGGGGTGAGTTCTCTTTATGTTGAAGACCGGAGTAGCGGTAAGTGGCGGCGGGGGGGCGGGGCGGGGGCGCTTGATGCACGTGTGTGTGTGTATGCGTGCATGCGTGTATGCGACAGCAGGGGTGAGTTCTCTTTATGTGGGGGTGCATGCGTGCATGGGCGCTCGTGTGTGTGTGTGTGTGTGTGTCTCTGCGTATGCGCATGCGCATAGGGTGTTGGAGCTTCCCAGGAGACGGCAGCTGAGCGTGTTCGCGTGCGCGTGGCCTATGCCGATCGCCTTTGCGCGCGGCCGGTGCTGTCTCCTGGGAAGCATAGTCAGCAACAAAAGATCTCCTGGCGGACACAGCGCTGACGCGCTGTTTAACGCCAGGAGACCTAAAAAATTTTGCCAGGGAGCCTACTCCATTCTACAGTGCTGACTACAGCTCACCAAAAGTAAAACTCTCCCAGGAACTCTGTGATGCCTAAGAAAAACACTTCTTTGAGAAAGTTGGTATCCTTGAATGTCACTTCCTCTAAAAAAAATAAAAGTCTTACGGCTCAACCACGCTAACCTGGCAATTAACGTAATTTGAGTCTCCTGTTAAATGGCAAAGGGTTCTCTCCGAATATAGCTAAACTGAGACACATGGTGCATTATTACAAGAAACACATTTATCATTCTTTTAAATATATGTTTTATATCTAAATAAAGATCATCATTATTACATTTATCAGAAAATGAAACATTAAAACTTAAACACATTTTTCTTCTTTTCTGCAGAATTTGTAAATGTAATCGCTACCCACTGGGCCTCCCAGCTCTGGTAACAACCTATCTATGGACATCTTTCCATCTCCTAATCAGAGATCAGAATAGAAAAGTATTCAAATGCTTTCTGAAGCTGGGTCCTGATTGGTTTATTCTGAGATTCACTGGATGGGTGGTCCAGAATTTAGGAGCCAAATAGGCAAAATAGGTACTCTGCTGCTTGCCCTCTTGACTCTGGGGACCAGCAGCAGTTTTTGATTCCTAAAGCATAGTGTTCTCCTCGGAGTGTAGTCAGTAGACAGACTTAGCAGCAGATCCCTCTTGTGCTTAGCATGATGGGCTAAGCAGAGTATTTTAAACTGGATTCTCTTATGTACAGGTAACCAGTGCAGGGCTATTAGGAATGGAGAAGCGGCCTGGTGTTTATGAATTTTTTAGAGAATCCGAGCAGTAGTATTTTGGACCACTTGAAGCCTCCTTATCACATACCTGGGGCTGCCCAGGTAAAGGGAATTGCCATAGTCCAGACATGAGTTGACCAATCCCTGCACAACCACTCCCCGCAGTGGGGCAGGAATTCCAACTTAACAGTTTTCTCAGAGTCCTGGGAAGTCCAAAGAAGCATTATGCAAGTTTCCTAGCTTGTACTTCCATTGAAAGTTTATTGATTGAGGCAGGAGTGGGCAAGATGGCGGCTGTGAGCGTGGCCGAGTGAGCTGACTCTCGCCCTGAGCTACTCTGCCGCCACTTACCTACTACTACTCCATCCTGATGGTGAGGGCTGCTTGATTGGAGGTGCTCCTGGGATGCTGTGCAGATTTGCGCTGGGACGCCATGAACCGCGAGCTGCGTTTCGCAGCAAACAGTTTGTGTAGCTGAGGCTGCTGCTTTCCCGGTCGCGGCCGCAGAACACAAGTGTGGCCTCAATGCCACCAAAGCCTGTGAGAGGGGCAAGAGCCGGCACAGAATAAGAAGCTATAAGTTTGGCAGGGGCTGGAGGAGAGATACTAAAGACCAGCTGCTCTGTGCGCGGCCGGAAAACGCTACTGGCAATTTTCCAAGGGCAGACGGCCAAGAAGATGCAGGCAACCAAGGCTTCAGCAGACGCTACTGCTGCAGTGTGAGCCCCCTGCTTGACATAGATGCAATACAACAGCCCACTGCCTCTGAAACACTCAGTGGAAGAGAGGTGAGCAACCTGAGCAATGTGGAGTCTATAGTTAAAGATGGGGGATATACTGATGAACTTGGGTCTGGAAGCCCGATCGGGGGAAGCCTGTAAGGCGGAGCTCTGGGGAGTTTGTATTGGACATCCCCGTATGGAGAAAGAAGAATCAGCAGCTACTAAGGGAGGAAAAGAGACTGTAGGAGGAACCCCTGAGGGGAAGAAAGGAAAAGGAAAAGGGAAAGTAGATAGCCCGGCTGGAATAAGGGGGGGATAAAATTGGTAACATTGATATCAGGGGCGCCTGGAAAGAGGTGGATTCTGAGGAAAAGTTTTTCTCAATGCCATACCCATGAAATTCGTCAAGTGATGAGAGCTTGGGTGGTATGAAAGATTGAACAGGAGAAGAGCTCACTCAGAGTGATGGCAGTGATGTGAGTAATACTAACCCCGAGGAGGAGGTTACTGGAGCTGCTGGAGGTAGACCCTTAACTAGTCTGCTAAGTGTTCGAAAGCAGAAAGATGTTGGAAAGACATCTCTGACAGAATCTAAAGGGGCCGTGGGCTCACTGGCATGGGATTATTCCTTCTCACCCAATATTGGATGTGATGATAATACAGCTGTTGACAATCCGGGGGAGTGGAAAGCACAGACGAAATGTCGCTCTCTATTATCTATAAAAGTATCATAGCACATAGGGAAAAGGCGAGGGCAGAGAGTCTAAGGACGCAAAGGACATACAGAAAATTACAGAACTCCATCCGGAGAGTGGCTAAATCTTGCACAGCATTTGCAACAAGGATTGGAGAAGCAGAAACTAGGATTTCTACATTGGAAGACAAACACATTGTCCTTATGGACTCTTTAAAATCACCGAAAGATGACATTGTCTGGAAATTAACGGATATGGAGAATCGACTAAGCAGGAACAATTTGAGAGTGTTGGTATCCCCAAAGGGGCGTAGGGAACGGATTTGCAAAAATTAATTGTGGAGCTTTTTACAGAAGCATTCCCCGAGCTCACACACTGGAACTGGAATGTAGAGGTGCAAAGGGCGCACAGGTTTCCTTTCAAGCAGCAAAACAGAACAGGTCAATCTGTAACGAGACTAAGAGCTATATTAATATGTTTGAATAGTTTCTTGGCATGTGAAGCTATTTATGACCTAGTACAACCAGACAGAAAAAGGATTGGAAAGGGGACTGAATTTTTTGTTAGGTCTGATTTTTGTCAAGCGACAGTAGAGAAGAAGTTGCACTTGAGGCAATTAATGCCAATATTTCAGGCCAAAGCAGCACAGGTTTCTCTGCTTAATCCAGCTAAATTGAAAGTAATCTGTAAAGGTCAAACAAAATCTTTCACTTCTGAAATTCTTGCTAAGGAGTATTTACACTCAATATAGACTGTAGACCTGTCAGGCCGGAACATGTAATGAGATTGTTTATTTATAGGGAGAGGTGTGGTGCCGCGGCTAGGGCGACTGACTCTGGAATCTGGGGATCACGGTTCGATCCCAGGCACCGGCGGCAGGTTAGCCCAGCACCATGTGACTCTGGGCAATAGCTTGCTTTATCTTCCCGACGGCCCCCAGCGCCTAGAGACCCTTACGGGTGATTGTGCACTTTACAAATGTGGATTATTATTATTATTTATTGTTTACTTAGCAGATATACAGTCTGGCCTTTGATGCAATTTTGGGCAGAAAAGCTATAAGGGGGGGGCACTGTCAGCTTTCCATCACTAGGGTTCTTGAATCCTTATGCCTTATTTTGTGTGGGGGGAGGATTCTCAAGGGGAAGTTTGGGTGCAGAGGGTGGTGGGGTAGGAGGTTAGGGAGCACAGGAAGGGGGGATGGGTGGGTTCAGGGAGAAAAGAAAAAAGGAGGCCATGGTGGAGACATGAGAGGCAATGTTTACTGAAAATGGATATGTCTAATCAGGAGCAGTACATCGTGAGAAGGTGGGGGGTAGAATGATGACAGGAAGACTACGGATATGTACATTCAACGTGTCAGGTTTAAATGATAGGGTTAAGAGACAACGAGTAGCACGGTAATTGAAAAGCTTTTCTCCGGATGTAGTGTGCCTTCAAGAAACACGTGACCCACGGGGAGAACCGAAGAGACTTGGCTGAGTTTGGTTACACGGTAGTAGTTTGTATGCAATATAGCACTACAACTAGGGGTGTGGCTATACTGGCCAAATCTTATATATGACTGGCAGGAAGGGTTCTGGCAGATAAATATGGCAGGTGGGCTATAGCTGAATGTGCTGTGGGATAATGGAAATGTGTCATCTTCTCGTGCATGGGTCAAATTTGGATGAGGCACAGATTTTAGAATTACTTAATATTGAGCTATCGACATGGGCAACTCCATTAATACTCTGCGAAGATTTTAATATACATCTAGCTGGGCCAGAATTACCAACTTATAATGGAGTTTATCAGGGGAGGAAACCTAAAGTTTTTAAGGCTTTACAGCAGCTAGTACTAGAGCTTGGGCTAGAAGATCTATGGTTTATAAATAGGCATCCTGATCCAGGATTTACATATTTCTCATGCCCCCATAATAAATGGGCTAGATTGGACTACTTCTTTATCTCCAGAGGTCAGGCTGCCATGGCTGGAATTCAAATATTTTCTAGACTTACTTCTGATCACAGCCCTGTGGTGATGGACTTACCAATTCAAAGTTCATTCAGGCCACAGAGGCACTTCACTTTTGATCGGTAATTATTGGCAGATGAGATGTTTGTGCTCCATATGAGGGATTGGATTAGGAATTTTCTCGAGATAAACAGGAATACAGATTCACCCGCTGTAGTATGGGATGCACTGAAAGCAGGTCTCATGGGAGAAATACTGAGATTTTGTATACATAAGCAAAATCAGTTTAATATCCTTTTCCAGGGACTTTAGGATGAGCTTAGGCGAGTCGAATGAGGCCTGACACAATGTGTAATTCAAAAGACATCAAGTTCTGTGACTCAAGGTAATGTTGCACGCTGTAATGCGAAGATTAACTTATTATGGTCCAACGACAGTGCTTGCTAATATTTAACCTATAGGAGAGATTGCTATGAATTTGGGGAGATGGCTGGGAGATGCCTAGCTAAATGAATTAGAAACAGGGAGGTTGATTGGGGCATTGTGGAAATAGAAGATTTGGCCGGGAAATTAGTTGACAGACCTACAGAGATTTTAGCAGCTCTAAGATCCTTTTATCAAGAGTTATATGCAGGGGAGGACAGACCAGATGGAAATGCAGTTCTATGCTTACCACAAAATGGATTTAACCAGACACTGAGCAGGGATGATTCGGCAGAATTAGAGATGCCTATAACTCAGGAGGAGATTGAGAGTGCCATTAATGCACTTGTGGTTCCGTGGTCCCGAATTGGGTTCGATAGTTTGGAAACCCGATTTATAAAGATTGTCGGAAATGGACGATCTTGGTGTCAGCAGACCGCAAATGACGAGTCTAACGTGTCTGAGTGTTTTCGTATGAATCGATATAGGAGAACACTCTGCATTTGATGATTTAGTTTGAACCCTCGGGTTCCATTTTGTAATGTGGCAGCCATCTTGTATGGTTGCCCTAACATAGGCCCTATGATTGTGGCCGAACGAGTCCTTGACACGTACGCCTTAGCTGACTTCTGGTTGACCTGGCTGAACTGACTCCTCGCCTGGGGCGAATCCTGCTGAGCCAGTTCCTTGGTTAGCAGCTGCACTGATAAAGATCAAAGAACAGGACGTGGTCCGATTTTATGGCCCACCGTTCCCACTCCTCTATCTCCTTTCCATCTGTTTCTGCCTTTCCTTTACGACATGTTCATCGATCTGGGTTGAAGGTTTTATGATGGGTTTGTCCGGCCTGATCGAACAGGAAACTAGCATATGTGCGATCGTTTTGGTGGGCTGGACAACGGAAAGTGGGATTAACTTTGACTGTTGTGATTCGCTACTTTTTGAAATGCTACTTGCTCATTGGTTAGTTTTGTATGCACTGAATGTAAATTGTGATGTTGCCAGAAGCGTAATTTTCGGCATAAAAGACCGAGTTTTGTTCATTGAGATGGTGCAGTCTCTTTCGAACTACCTGTGTGTACTTCGTAGACCTCTGTCCCTGGTTGCAACCATTAAACTTTGGTCTTTGACATCATCGAGAAGTATCCTGTGTCTCTGTTTGCCAAGACAGGGGAATCCGGGGTCTATGGGTGTTGCCCTGACACCGCTGGGTTATTGTAGTAGTATTGGTTCTGAGAAAACCCAGTACCTCACACTAGCAATGGGTAAAGCAGCTGGCCCTGATGCGCCACCGTTAGAATTATATAAGGTCCTTTCCCCTGAAATTTAAACAGAAATGTTGACAGTCTTTAAAGCTGCTCAACAAGGACAGGCCCCAGTATCATGGGATACTGCTAATATCATTGTTTTTAAGAAAAAGGGCGGAGCACCGACTCTTCCTGGCTCTTATAGGCCTATTTCCCTTTTATATTGCTACGGAAAGATTTATGCCAAAGTTCTTGCAGCAGGGTTATCTCGGGTAATAACCCCTCTGGTTTCAATACTCCAGCATGGCTTTATTACAGGAAGAGGCACGGTCAATCATATCAGTCCGGTGGTGACCATTCTTCATACAGCAAAAGCCCATCAGGCCCCACTTGGACTGATACTTCTTGATGTTGAGAAGGCGTTTGACCATGTCTCGTGAGAGTTTTTATGGGCAGTTAGGGGTCGGTAAGGGTTTGGGTGTGTGTTTATTAATGCCATTAAAACAATGGATAAGCACCCAGTCGCTCGGATATGTGTGATGGGGATGGAATCTGAACCTGTTTTCATAACTCGTGGAACTCGGCAGGGCTGCCCATGCTCACCTTTATTATTTGCACTTTATATTAATCGTCTGCTGGTTTTAATAGAACAGAATATGTTATACAACCTATACAGATTCAGCAGGAAACATATAAAGTCCTGGCGTATGTGGACGATGTGGCAACTGTCACTCCAACACCTGCTATAGCCATGCCCGAGAAAGAACGGTTGGCAACCACATTTGGATCAATTTTAGGGTATAAATTGAACACTGGCAAAACGCAGATTATATGTACAAAGGAGGCTGTTCTTAATGATCGAAGAGTTGTCCAGGAGCATGTCTATTTAGGTATTAAATCTAAAACATCACTAGATGAGTTAGTTACTGTGAATTGGGACCCATTATTAGGTGGAATTGAGAAAGAACTGGCGAGAATAGAGTGTCTACATCTCTCATTAGTAGGACGCTGTAACATACTGAAGACGAACATCTTGCCAAAGGTGCTGTATCTTTTCAGATCAGTTCCGTTAGAGCCGACCAGAATACAGCTGCAAAAGTTACAATCCATTTCATTTGTGGAAGGTTCATGTGGGGTCAGAAACAAGCTTGGAGAGCAATGAAGTATATGACACTTCCCCAATCCCAAGGAGGGTGGATAGTCCCTAACTTTATGTTTTACTATTATGCCTCTCTTCTTCAGAATATGAACATCCTTATAACGGGAGAAAAGGGGAACAACTCAGCTGATGATCCCTCTATTTTCTATATGCTGTTAGGGACAGAAGCTGAGAGGTCCTTTTTAAAAGTAATCGAGCCAAGCTACTACAAAAAAACCTGGTTTAAGGTACTAGGAACAACCTTTAAAATCTGGAAGCAGGTTCTTAAGTATCTGAAATTTGGGAGAATTAATTACTACACCCTTATTGATGCAACACAGTTATTTCCCCCACTTTTCTGGGATACAATCATGGGTAGGTGGAAATTAAATGGGATGTCGACTATTGGTGATTCTATTTCATAAGGGCAAGTTGTATTCTTTTGCTCAGTTGAGGGAAAGGTATGGGTTGTCAAATACAGATTTGTTTAGCTATCTTCAGTTACGGAATTTTCTAGAAAGGAAGAAAATGCAGCCGGCTGACATAGAGAAAAAGGATATGATTGAAGATATTAAAAGTAAACGGAAAATAGGATCTCTCTATGGGAACCTGGTTGAATTGCAAGGGGATGATCTGGAAGGGCAGGATAAGGAATGGAATGTGAGGTTGGGGCAGGATGAGGGTCTGATACAGAGATCGATCAGTATTGCAGGGGAAATACTGATTTCCTCAAGTCTAAGGTCCCAGCATTATAAAACCATCTTCAATCTGTATCATACCGCTTGAAGATGCTAAAGTGGGGTGGTGCTAATGATGGTAAATGCTTTTGGTGTGGAAACGAGGCAGCTGGTAGCCGCCATGATTTTTATGCATGTACCAAATTTCACCTCCTTCTTTTGGGGGTAGAGAATCTCTTAACCTCCATAAATGGGGTAGAAATCAAGCTAAACAAAATATATCTATGCTGTTATGCTTGTCAGAGGAAGCATTGGCTAGTCGTGGCACACCAAAGGTTAGGTATATTATTTTTATGACTACTGCTGTAGCACAGCTTTGCATCATGTCAGCATGGGTACAGAAAGATTCACCCTCTTTTGAAATGTGGAAGGTGGGGTTCTTAGACTTTTTCAGCTTAGAGTACAATCTGTATTCCCTTAAGAGTTCTCGGAAAAGGAATTTGGGGTTAAAGGTATGGGAAGCCATAGCAGTGTGAATAATAAAAGTGAAAATCAATGATTTATATACTTTTTGTGTTGTTAGTATTGTATGCATATCTATCATACCCGTTAGTCTCTGATTGTACAGTCTATTTATTTATCTGCTCTTTTTGGTACTATTGCACTGCTCTGTTTATGAACGATTTTTCTTGGTGGCTGTTTTTTTTTTATATGTAATATGAATTTGTAATATTATGTATGTATGTAAATAATACAAAAATATAAGAATAAAGTGTATTGTTGATTCAGAACTTGAGGCTTTTAACTGCGGGGTAGGAGAAGGATATGGGCCAAGGCTGTCAGGCCAGTTCCGTTCTAGCCAGCCAGAGGGGTTGTTAGCTACAACTAATACCTCTGGTTTTCCGCATTTTATTTTAGGTAGATGGCAGACATCCAGTCGGTTACCTGTTTCAAGCAGGCATTTAGTTGATTAGAAACTTTGTTAGTATCTGAGGGGAGTGAGATGGCAATCTGTGTGTCATCTGCATAGGAGACTAGTGCAAGGCCACAAGCTCACACTAGCTCTGCCAATGGAAGCACATAAAGATTGAAAAGTGTAGGTCTCAGGGATGACCCTTATGGGACCCAACACTTTAAGGGCTGGGTTGTTGAGAACACTGATTCTTTATATAGCTGAAAACTCAGAGAAAGGCGGTGAGCCATTTAAGTGTGGCTCCAGCAATTCCTGCCTTCTTCAGTCTGTGTATTAAAATGGGGTGGGAAACGCTATAAAAGGCTACATTCAGGTCCAACAGAATTATTGCTGCTGAGCCGCCCTGATCCAAAATTTCTCTCAAATCTTCTGTGGCTGCCAGTAGTGCAGTTACGGTGCTACTACCAAGCCTGAACCCTATTTGTGTTGATTGTAGGATTGCGTGTGTCTATAGACATGAGGACAGGTGCTTGCTGACATACATCTCAAGAGCTTTGCTAGCCAGGGGGAGAGTGATTGGTCCATAATTCACCACGCATAGGGGTTTTGCATAAATATTGAGGAGTAATATGAACACTGCATGTTTCGATGCAGAAAGGGCACTCTCTCTTTCCAGGGAGTGATTACAAATATCCATCAATCTGGACAGGATTATATTTCCTCCTTTCCAGTGTTTGTCAGGGGACTGGGTAGAGCGTTGACCCTGATTTGTATGACTTGATGCAACAGGAGTTTTTTTGAGAATAGCGTCTTGGTAGGGAGAGAAGAATGTTCATTACTTTTCAAAGAAAGAAGTTGACAAAAATATTACTGCTCTTCTCTGAAGGAGGGGGGCCAACTTGACTTTTAGGGGTTGATTACAATGTTGTTAGCACACTGTCCTGAACAAATCCGTTCCAGTCTAGATTCAAATTGAATTGGGTCCTGAGGGTTCAGGCGACCGATTACTATGCTCCCCAACATCGTTCGGTTAGTCCCGCTTTGACTTCAACGGGACCCTGTGTTCTGAATGACCACACTGGCTCCCATTGAAACAAGCATTTGCAATGCAATAGGTCTCGCATTAGGAAAGTTTGAGCTATTGATATTGTAAATGAATTTTTTTGATTTATTAGTTGGTTTTGAAAATAGCGAAATTAATAGCTTTGTCATTTACAATGCCAACATTTTTAGCTTTCGCAAATGTGACACCTATAGAATTTGTAATGCAATATGTGTTGTATTTACGTAACTTAGATGCATTGATATTACAAATAATAATGGGTTTTAATTTTTTAAATAATTAATACTTAAATAAAAGTTATTGTAATTTATAATGGTAATAGCTTTTGTAAATAACTTTTGTGAAGATTATCTTCATTGTATTTTATTGTGACAAAAATTCAAGAACAGAAGTGAAATATTAACATCTTTTTGTGACATTTGTAATAAAGCTTGAAACATTGAGAGAACATATTTGAACCAGTTGTTGTTGAATGGTTGCACAGATTGATGCTGTGGTGGTGCTGAGTGATGTTGTGATGGCGGCGAGTGATGCTGTGGCGTTCAGTGATGCTGTGGTAGTGCATAGTGATGTTGTGGTGCCCCTGAGTGATGCTGTGGTGGTGCTGAGTGATGCTGTGGTGATGCGATAGATAGAAAGAATGAGTGCGATAGATAGATAGAGTGAGGGCGATAGTAGAGGGAGGGCGATAGATAGAGTGGTATTTGGAGTGTATGTTGCATTGAGTGCAGTGTAATTATGTGGCGTATAATTATGTGGCACTGAGTGGTATTTGGAGTGTATGTTGCATTGAGTGCAGTGCAATTATGTTGCATATAATTATGTGGCACTGAGTGGTGTTGTGTGGAGTGTATGTTGTATTCAGTAGAGTGTAATTGTGTGGCGTGTAATTATGTGGCACTGAGTGGTATTGTTTGGAGTGTATGTTGCATTGAGTGCAGTGTAATTATGTAGCATATAATTATGTGGTACTGAGTGGTATTTGGAGCGTATGTTGCATTGAGTACTGTGTAATTATGTGGTGTGTAGTTATGTGGCACTGAGTGGAATTTGGAGTGTATGCTGCATTGAGTACAGTGTAATAATGTGGCGTGTAATTATGTGGCACTGAGTGGTATTTGGAGTGTATGTTCCATTGAGTGCAGTGTAATTATGTGGCATGTAATTATGTGGCACTGAGTGGTATTTGGAGTGTATGTTGCATTGTGTGCAGTGTAATAATGTTGCATATAAGTATGTGGCACTGAGTGGTATTTGGAGTGTATGTTGCATTGAGTGCAGTGTAATTATGGGGCATGTAATTATGTGGCACTGAGTAGTATTTAGTTTGTATGTTCCATTGCAGAGTGTGTGAGGGTGCAGAGTGTGAGGGTACAGAGTGTGAGGGTACAGAGTGAGGGTGCAGAGTGTAAGGGTGCAGGGTGTATGAGGGTGCAGGGTGTATGAGGGTGCAGGGTGTGTGAGGGTGCAGTGTGTGTGAGGGTGCAGTGTGTGAGGGTGCAGTGTGTGAGGGTGCAGTGTGTGAGGGTGCAGTGTGTGAAGGTGCAGTGTTTGCAGTGTGTGTGAGGGTGCAGTGTGTGTGAGGGTGCTGTGCTCACCCTGCACACTCACACAATGTTCACCCTGCACACTCACCCACTGCTCACGCCGCACACTCACACACTGCTCACCCTACACATTCACACACTGCTCACCCTACAGACTCACGAGTCTCTCATCCTGCACTCACAGTCCTCTCACATTGTACTCATACGCACGCACGCCTCATTCTGCACTCATCCACCACTCACCCCGCACTTTCTCAGACCACTCACCCTGCACTTACACACCACTCATACACCTCTCACCAACAAATCACTCAACATTCGCACTGCAGTCACCCTCCTCTCACGAGTGTGAGGGCATTGTGCTAATAATTATCAAAGCATGTTACTCTTCAAGATACAGGCATCACAGCATATCACTTTTATCGCCAGCAATCACAGAAAGGCAGAAGAATAAGAAAGCAATAATAAAGAAAAAAAAACACCATTCTTTCAAGGACTGCCAAGTTAAAGTACCTAAAATGCATGTAGATTAGCATAGCCCCAGGCATACAGTGCCGATCTCTAATACACACCTTCACTCTTCTGATTGTAAGGAAAGGGAGTGGGGGGGCTAGGACTACAAAAGCTGTTATTTAATAGTATCACAGAAGCATGTGTTTGACCTAGAGGGAGAGACAGCTCCATCTCCTGCGTGCTACTGAGCCTTATCTGGCGGGCAAAAGAACCGGCCGCTCAAGCAGCTTTATAGAAGAAAAACAACATCACAACTGATTGGAGTGTAAGCAGTCTTTCTGTGGACACACACAGCCTTTTCCCACCCAAGAGCTGTTCATCAGCCACCATCTGGATGGAGCCCCAGTCCCTCTCTGAAGTAACAATTAAGGTCAGCTACATCTGAGCTGTCAAGCCAGACCAAAAAAGGAAATGTATAAGTGGACTGTGAGACTTCACCCCTCATGACACATCACCTTCCTACTGCCACGTCCTAACTCACCATTTATGGAATGCACAGGTATTGTTTTTAACATGTCTACAACTGTTTACCGATCAAGCAAATCAACTGTGTCTACATACACCTTAGTTGCTATTTTAAAGATGTTGAGGCACCTGTGAAAGTCTACTTAATTGTTTTACTGCTGAACTGCTTGCTGTGAGATTGAACTGTCTCTCGCCGATTAAACTTTTATGACGTTAAGTGACCTAAAGTTAGATGACAATGACTCCTTCTTTATGTCACAATTTATTTTGCCATAAAATAAATACGACATGTACGTATTGTACGAGCAGCTGCATAGTTTGTTGACTTGGTGCACAAAGAGAGCGCACCTTCAATCAAACTGCAGTTCGATGGACACCACAAGCAGCAGCAATACCGACAACACCGGAAACGTGCTAAATGTACAAATAGAGTAAAAAAAATGTAACTTTAAGATATGACATGCCCACTATTTGGAGTTGTAAAGACCACAATCAGTAAACAGTAGTAGAGCAAATTGGCACGAAGTCCCACTGCAATAGTAACAAGCCGAGCTTGGGTTATGAGATCGCGGCTCAGCGCACACCAAGTTGCTTCACCGTGAAACGGATGCATTTGTCTTCAATTATCGCATGCCCACACACAAGTCTTCATGCAAGCTCAACCCAGTAAATAATGCAGCTGCTTCTGCCTTAAGTCGGTAACAAGTATAGCGAGTATAGCAACCATGCAAGCCTGCCAGAAAACTGAAGTATCACGGCCACCCAACAAACGTACAAAGACAACATCTACTGTGAAACACATCTGCACACAACACATGAAAAAAACAATTAATTTGCCCGCAATCCCAAGTTACCGGTCTAGGTTGCTGCACGCTTTCAGGAAGCAGAGTTGCTGGCGGGGGCGAAACCAGGAAGTCAGGCATCCTTGCCCGTGACATGGGCGGGGCCTGTGACGCGGCCGGAAGAGGCCGGTGTTGCGCGTTGATGCGGGCTCCCATCATGGAGGGAGAGCGCCGAGGTAGCGTGAAGATCCACAGAAGTGCCCCGCGTGTGGAGAAAAGGAGCTCAGCGAGGCGACTCGAGCACGGTGAGTGGAGGGGGGATATGTGTATATGTGTGTGTGCGTGCGCGTGCGTGTGTGTGCGTGTGAGCCCCGTGAGGAGTGGTGGTGGTGGTGGGGGAGGGGGGTGCGTGTGTGTGTGTATGTGCGCGTGCCTGCCTGCCTGCCTGCCTGCCTGTGTGTATGCCTGAGGGGGGTGAGTGTGTGCGTGTGGGAATGTGTGAGCGCATGCGTGACTGTGTGTGATTGAGTCTGTGCATGCGCATGCATGTGTGGTGCCGTGCGCGCCCCCGAGGAGGAATCTGAGACAGCGACGCTCGTGCTTGAGCTCCGTCTCACATTCCTTCTAACACGCCAGCAAAAGATGTCTCGCAGACAGCAGGCTTACGCCTGCTTTTTACGTCTGCGAGACCTAAAAAGGAAAGGTTGGGGAAAACCTTGCAACCTGTGGCGGGCACCCCATGGTGCCTGCCACATTTTGCATGGTTGACAAGAGGGTTCCCTTACCCCTACAGGCTGCATTTGTACATCTCTGTATGAAGGGGGCCCACAATGGGCCCCCAAAGACTGATTCCAGAAGCCGTTTTCTCTCAGGCAAACCAAATCGGCACTGCTGTCCGAATCAGTCATTGTAATCGCTCATACGGAAACCGTTTCCATTGAGCTGTACGAATTGGCTCTGAAAGACTCGGGCTGTCCGGATGCCTTTCTGAACCTTTTCGTACTGCTCGGATGATTTCTGGGCATCGTAATTGGTCATTGGGAAATCTGTACGATTTGATCGGAAACAAGGGTTTCGAATCACATTCTGCAATATGAATCCCATCAGGATCCTTTCATAATGACATCGTAATCGGGCTCTTAGATGGTTTCATGAGGCTGTTCACAAGCTTAAATAACTTTTTGGATGAGTTGGGAGCATTTTCTATTCTAGCACTAAAATATGAGACTCTCACTTCTCTTATTGCGTACTGGTAATGTTTTCATGGCTTTCTTGTAGGATGCCTTACTAGGCCCATTTTCCTCAAAGCCCTTTCTAGCTTTTTTGCTTCCTTTTTAGTTCAACAAGTTCAGATGAGAGCCACGACCGGCCACTTGCAGTTTCAGAGGGACCAGGACGTCTAGGGAATCGTGAAGCCAGCCCTCAAAATATCTGTATCTTTCCGCAATGTGGTAATGGAATATATTTTTATCTCCTGCAGTGAAATGAAAAATTGAGTTGTGATTCTTTGTAATGAGAGTTTGGATATAGCAACTAATTGACAAGGCAGAGAAGATAAAGGGAGACAGTTGTGTGTTCATATACATATTAATAAAATACCAATCATAATTTTTGATATTTATGAAACCAACATAGGTGACAACAATTTATTTTTGCGATTTTCAGAAGTGGAGGAATTTCTCTGATGGTTATATGATTGTGAGACGAAAATGTCATCAAATAATAGATCCTTTTATAGATGGAAGTTCTAAAGTTAGATATATTCCAAACAAAATGCAAGAACATTTTTAGTCTGCTATTTCTCAAAGATATTTGATTGACACTTAGAGAGTTTGTCACACAGATCCCAAAGAGTATACTTGTTTCTCCTCTGCAATCTGTGAATTAACCCCAAAATGTCCATTGTTGAAGTTGGTGCTACTTTAATATCAAATCATTCACCAGTCATCACTATTTCAGATCTTCCTCCTATGCCAGAAGGATGGAATAGATGAAGATTTGATAAGGCACTGTTAATCAACCCTATATTTACAGACACTATTAAAGAATTAAAACAAATATTTTTTGTCAATAATAATATGAGAGATTTATCTATTCAAATGATGTGGTATTATTTTAAAGTTTCAACTAGAGATTTTCCTATCAATTTAGTCTATAGTAAAAAGTAATTAAAGGGAAAAACAAATGAAGAACATCTTGAAGGATATTAAAAAATTAGAACACTCTTACTACACATCCAGCTACAAAGGTGATTTAAATAAATCAATAAAAAATATGTTTCAATTTAGTAAGAATCTTACTGAATTTTCATCTTCATTTCTATTGAAATATAATCCTAATTCTTCTCAGGGTCATTTCAAGAATCTTTAATTTGCATTATGTAAAATGATGGTAGTGATCGTAAATTATGTCATAATTATGAAAAATTTCTTTGGTAAATGTAGATTAGAACATTATTCATAAAATGATTGCTTTTTGTTTTTGAATCTCTTTTACCAGAATTATCTGGACAAACAAATGTGGAATTCGAAAGGGGTAGATCAATTTCTGAAAAAACAAGAGCATTATTTCATATACAAAGTAAAACTGACTTCTATAGATTCCCTGTAGCAACTATCAAATTAGACGCCGAAAAAGCATTTGATAGAAAAGGTTGGGACGTTAGGTTTATATATTTGCATGATTTGGACTTGGGTCTAAAATCCTTAATTTAGTTTCAATACTGCACCAAAACCATTTCTAGATTTTTTAAAATTCTTTTTATTAAATAAAGCGTCAGCAAAAATCACAGTACAGAGGTAATGCCATAATACCGGTAGCACTTCAGGGGGTAAAGGAACTATACCTAAACACATTATAAGGGACATCATGGGGAAGAGGGCACATCGAATTCAACAGTTCTGGGTGGCACACAAATCTCTCCTCTGTGACCGTTCCAGGGTCCCCATACCAATGACCATTTTCGAGGGCGTCCCCTTGCTAGATAAACAGTTTTTTCCCTAAACATACACCGGTCAAAATTGTTTTCCCATACTTCCAAGGTGGGAAGTTGTACCGCTCCCCATAGCTGGGCAATGTTTCTTTTCGCTATCATGAAGCCCAGTGTAGCCCACTGTGTCTGGAGAGTTTAGGTCGGTTGGCTCCCATATATTCAGGAGGCACCTCCTCGCTTCCGGCATCAAAGAGAACCCCAACACCCTACGCATAGTGTCATGAATTTTGCGCCAGTATTCGGTGATATATGTATATTCCCAAATGATATGGAGAAAGGAACCTGTCAGACCACACTGACGTCTACACAGACCAGAATCCGACAGACCCATATGCATCAACCGGGGTCCCGTGACATAGACCCTATGCAGTACCTATAGTTGTACCAGCCTCAGCCGAGCCAGAATAGCCACTTCTTTTGGGGAGGACACTGCCATCTGCCAGTCCTCGTCATCTTATTCTATCCCATCTTGCACCCACCTAGCCCTCAGCACATCAAGGGGATCAGCTCTATAATTAATTAGCTTCTTATATATTAAGGAAAACGTTTTTTCGAGGAGGTGGCTATTGAGGATTCTATCTTCAAGCGGTGAGGCCTCTGGAGGCTCCACGTCCTTGGGCAGAGCAGCCTGGAGTGAATGCCGGACTTGGGCATAACGGAAATATTCAGAATTTGTCAATTTATATTCTGCCTGCATTTCTGCGAACAATTTGATCCTTCCCTTACCCCAGACATCCCTAATGGTGGAGATTCCTATTAGGTCCCATTTATTGAACCCTTTTGTCCTTCAAAGCTTGCCCAGCTTCTCCAAGTCAAAGAGTGGAGTGTCCAAGGTCAGTTTATCGATCCAACCTAAGGAACTGGTAGGATCATGCCACCAGTTGGCCCCGTCAAATCCAGTTTCGTTGGTCTCGAGTACAGCGCTCTGCTGTACCACCCCACAGGGAGAAGCCATTTATCCATGGCATAAGCCAGATCAGCCTCTGGACCGTACGTGCAGTGGTTAATCGCTGCCAGCTGGGAATCCCAATAGTACCTTTTGATATCTGGAAGGGCAATGCCTCCGTCGAACCAGGGAAGAGTCAGCCTAATTAACGCAATACGGGGTCTGCCCTCCCATAGTAGACTACTCTGCAGCCCCTCGACCTCGCAAAAGTAGCTAGCCGGCAAGACATCCGAGGTGTTCTGAAGGGCATAAAGGCAGTGAGGCAGAGCCATCATTTTGAAGTGGGCCGCCCGACCCAACAGAGAGAGAGGGAGTCTTCTCCAGTTAGCAATATCGCTTCTAAGCCTCTGCAAAGGGGGAAGAAGGTTTCAGGCGAATTTAGCCGCGGGGTCCAGAGAAATGAAAATTCCCAAATATCTGAACCCTTCCGTATTGATTTGTATGGGACAGTTCCGAGGAGGGACCGGAGGGTCACCCCTCATCACAAACAATAAGGACTTCCCCCAACTAATGGAGAGTCCCGAATTTCTGCAAAGACATCAAAAACAACTATAAGGGACTTCCGGGGCGAGGTCAGATAAAGCAGAATATCATCTGCGTATAAGGATATTCGATCCTCCCATTCCGAGGACCATCGCAATCTACGAATAGATGGTTCCCAACGCAGCCAGGCCGCAAGCGGTTCCAGGGCCAGCGCAAAAAGGAGGGGGCACAGGGGGCATCCCTGCCGGGTGCCCCGACCGAGCAGAAATGGCGCCGAAACCCTGTTGTGTACAACTATTTGGGCTATCGGTGTAGAATACAGCGGACGCACCAAGCTAATAAATTCAGGGCCGAACCCAAACTTAGTCAGATAGGGCCATTCAATAGTATCGAAGGCCATGGTTGCATCAAGCGAAGCAAATTACAGCTGGCTCATTCAGAGTGTGGGCTCTAGCTATTACCCCATGTAGCCTGCGCAAATTTAGGGCCGTATTTTTGGGGGGCATAAAGCCACACATCAGAGTGAAACAAACTGCACACCACTTTTACCAGTCTGTTCGGCAAAAGCTTGGCCAAAATCTTCGGTTCGGCATTAAGTAAGGAAATAGGCCAGTATGAGGCACAATTCGTTTTAACCTTACCCTCCTTATGAATTACCGCCACTGATGCAACCCTTTGGTACCTAAGCAAGATCCCTTTGTCCCGCGACTCAACTTACATGTCCTTCAAGTAGGGAGCTAATTTATCCGGTTTGAGCTTGTAGAATTCAATTGGGGGCCCATTTGGGCCCTGCGCCTTCCCGGAATTCAGGGAACGGATAGCTTGTGCAATCTCGTCAGATGTTAGGGCACCATTCATGAAATCCCAATCCTTCGAGGAGAGACACGGAAGCTGAATATCCCGGAGTAACAGATGAGAGTCATCCTCTGACCGAGTAGAGACCGAAGTATAAACTGTCGTAAAATGAGCCGCAAACCTGTCAACTATATCTTGTGGGTCTGTAAGTGAAGTTCCCTCCTCCGTGAGGAGTTCAGGGACAAGGCGGCTGACCCAGTCCTTTTTATTTAACCACGCAATGAGTTTCCCCGCTCTATCCCCCAGGTCATAAAGCCTACCCTGCTGTTCCCTGCCCAGAGTTTTAGCCCTATCAGGTACCAGCGATTTATAGTCGAGCTGCTTAAGGCTCAGGAGATGTATTTTGGCCTGCGTCACTCCTAGTTCCAACTCCCCTTCAAGCAAACCACTCTCAGTCTCCAGATCTACCAACTCCCTGTTTCTTTCTTTCTTTGAGCCCGCTATAAGTGAGAGGGCCTGACCCCTAATAACTGTTTTAAAGGCCTCCCATTAGGGACACTGAAGAGGATACCGACCCCTTGACGAAGTAGTCATCCAACATTTTGATGAGGCTCTTACGATTTTGGGATTGCGCAAGTGCCATGGATTAATGGGGGCTACCTTGCAGGCTCTACCCCGAGTAATGGTCATATGGACCCAGAGCAGAGAGTGATCTGAAATGCCCCTAGTCAGGTGTGAGACCTCAGTTATGTAAGATGCTTGTGAAGCAGGGACTAAACAGTAATCAAGTCTGGAAAGGCTATTGTGTGCCCCCAAGTGAAATGTGTATTGCTGTTGATCAGGGTGAAGTAGTCTCCAGCCATTTACCAGTCCCAATTCATCCATAAAATCAGGCAACCACTGCATAGCTGGCCCCATGTCCCACGGGGGATGTCTGTCAAGAACTCCAGAGACTACTGCATTAAAGTGGCCCCCCAATATCAGGACCCCCAATATCAGGAGTCCCTCCAGGAGATTAAGCAAAAGCCTCCCCAAGTCCGCAAATGTGGTGCCTTGCAGCCCCGGTGGAACATAGACCGACAGGAGGGTAAGGTTATGGCCTTCCCACATGCCCGTGACCCCAACGCATCTACCCCTGTCCTCCTCCCATACGGAAGCATTTGTCAATGGGAACGCCCTGCGAATCAATATGCCCACTCCTCTGGAGCCTGACGTGAAACCTGAGTGTGCCACCAGCTTGTACCCCATTCTATGCAGGGCTTTGCATGAGTTCCCTACTAAATGCTTCTCCTGGAGCAGGGCTACGTCTGGTGATTGCCTCTTGAGATACTGAAGGACCACACTCCGCTTAATCTTGTCCCCCAACCCATTCATGTTCCAACTCAAAAACTTGATTTCCCTACACCCCATCATCCACATAGAAAAGTCGACAATCCTCTGTATGCTGCATAACAATCAAGTGCAATGTGCTGACAAAACTAACAAACCACCCAACAGGTGAAACAAATTACCCCTCCCAAAATCCCCCCACCACGCTGCCCTGCCCATTAGGCTTAGAACTGCCCTCTGAAAACCGCAGAGTGCCTGTCACCCTAAACATTCAAAAGAAAGAACAAAAAAATTACTTAGGGGGATTTAAGTCCATGAGCCTCGGTCAGCGCCCTATCCAAAACAATAACGAGTCCGGAGTCCTGACCATTGTGCAAATATATAATCCCCGGCACCCATCCAATCAAATCAGTAATATGTCCCGCCCCCCCTCCCACACACACCCCACCTGCCGCCCCCCGCAACCCCTCAAACACTCCACCGGCCGTCTGTTCAGGAAGGCTGAATGTCCGCACTGCCATTATCTCCTTGCCCGCTGGGGCCCGAGATCCCCGCTATTCGAGCCACTCCATCACAGCCTCCGGCTGATCAAAAAACAATGCTCAGCCCTTCGCCTCAACCCTGAGACGGTCAGGGAACAACATCGAGTACTTCATGCCCCTCTCCCTCAGGTCTCGCTTTACCGACAGAAAGGATTTCATTTGCTTTTGCACTCTTTGTGTGAAATCTGGGAAGAAGGAGATGGTAACGTTCTCATATTTGAGAGGGGCGTTGGCCCTCGAGCTCTGGAGGATATCGTCTCTGGTTTGATAATTAAGGACTCGGGCCAGCATAGGCTGCGGGGGAGCATCCTATCTGGAACTGCTGCCCGGGATCCTGTGCGCCCGCTCTATGGCCAAAAACGTACTGAGGCCCTTCGGTTTCAGATGTTTAAGGATAAGATCCTCCACAAAGAGGTCAGGGGCCTGACCCTCTGTCTTTTCCAGCACACCTACGATGCATAGATTGTTGCGGCGGAGGTAGCCTTCATAATCATCAAGCTTAAGGTTGAAATCAGCACGGGAGTCCCGCAACTCCCTGACCTCCATTTGCAGTTGGGAGACATCATCTACAAGGCTGGTGCAGTAAGCTCAACCTGCTTCACCTTCTCATTCAATTTCCCCATATCCGCACAAATCAAGTTGATATCAATAGCCATGGAGTTGTGTTCCAGCAAGGTTTTAACCCCCGTTATCGTGTCCATGACATCTTTTAGGGAGAGCTCGGGCTCCTCCCCAGGCAGAGTCCCTTTCACCGAGTCCTCTGAGAGCCTCCCTTTTTGGTGTCTTTAGAGACCGTGTATCGATCCAATTTATTTGCCTGGACTGATTTCAAGCCCTTGGCCCCAGCACCTTTCACACGTTCCATTACTCAAGCAACAGTACTCAGCTGGGGGCCAGCCACAAGAGACAGACAATTAATATGCCCTGCACCGCACACCAAACTCGGGCCACCGACACAGCGCTGTACTGATCAGCGGCAATGAGATCGTCCACACGGCACAGCGTAGTCTTGCAATGCCAAAGATGCAGCCTGTCACCACAGGCAGCTACACTGTGGGTCGCCATATGTGTCTCTTCGGAGGCTCATGAGTCTTCTACTTCTGAGGCAGCAGTGGCAGTGCCCGTCGCTCACTCTCAGCCCTGCCACCGGGCACCCCACTGCTCCCAGCCGAATAAACTATTGTGCAGTCAATGTGGGTAGTACAAATGCCAGCAGCGCCCACCTTTTGGACAGTGGTATGGAACACAGGAGGGCAGGAGTATTCTCTGCATAACTTCCCCCAAGCAAGCCACAGAGTTCGTGCCCCTCAGGATCACCACTGCCGAGACTTGCAAGGCTTACTGCACACCTCCATACCGGGAGGCCTCTCCCTCCCACTGCCAGACATAGCACTCCACCACTGCTGCCACTATTCACCGTCTGAGCAGCAATGAAGACACTCACCGGCTAGCCAATGTCCTCCGGTGCCGATGAGGAGGGGGGGAGACACCGAGTGACCCGAGGGGCGGCTGGCCATCTCTCTAGTTCCCGCAGCCATCTGTGTATCCAGAGACCGCCGCCACTGGGCCCGCTGCAGTTACACCATCTCCATCGCCCCTCTTACTTCGTGCACCCTCGCACTAGCGGAGCGTTGCTTCATGTAGCCACAGGGCGGGCCTCAAACCAGTAACTGCTCGGCATCTGCCACGGCCACCGCCTCTCCAATCTGGCAGACCGGATTCCTCACTGTGGGCTCCGGTCCCAAGGCCCAGTCACGGCCCACTTCCAACTTCGGCCACATCACCTCAATTAAACCTGCAGAAGACTCCGGGGCGGGCGGCCCAGGCTCCGCTTTCCCTCCAGCACCAGGGGAGGCACACCGGACCCACAGGATGTTTCGTCAGGATTGTTGAGCGGGCTCACTGACTACGGAGCTCACTCGCTACGCGGCCATTCCAGTTCACGCTTGGCCACACCCCATTTCTATTTTTTAATGGCACTTCCTTTGAATCTTTTTTATTTACAAAGAGAAGTATTGCCTCTTTTATTTATTTTAGCTCTAGAGCCATTTTTTATCTAGAATTAAAGAGAATGCAGGAATAAAAGGTTTCTGAAAAAGACTTTCACTTAATAATGTCTCTATATGCTCTTAATTGTCCCTTAGATAGTACAAGTCCAGAAACCTAACTATCTGTTTTTGTCAAGAAGTTAATTATTCTTCAAACATTACAGGATATAAATGAAAAAGTAGACAAATCGGAAATTCTAGCAATGAATAAATACTATTTGAAATATTTGTTTGATAACACTGGCTTTACTTGCCACCAGCCATGGCCGGCAGTGGGAGTACCTGCAGGGCCGTGACGTGGGGAGGGGGAGGGGCAGGGTGGGGGGTAGTAATGTATGGATTATGGAGTTTTACAGGTAGGTAAACATTTAAATAAATACATTGAATTTTGTTGCACGTACTGCATCGCATTTAGGAATGCTGTGCACTCAATCAAATTCGTTTTATTTATTTAAATGTTTACTTACCTGGGAAGCTCCGTAATCCATACATTATTACCCCCCATCCTGCCCCTCCCCCTCCCCACTTCACCGCCCTGCAGTTACTCCCACTGCCGGCCGCGGCTGCTTGCCACTCTATTAAAATCTAATATTTAGGATTAAACTTGGATGAATTATGAAAGAAAATGGAAAATCTAAGTGGAAGAAAGAATCCTCTGTACTTATATCAGTGGTGTTGATTGGACTCTATAAAAATGATCTTAGTGCCGTCAATTTTTTACACCTTATCTAGGATGCTGCTCATTAGTTTTCCAGCTTGTTACTATAAGCAGATTTATACTATATTAATAAAATTTATGTGGAATAAGAAGCATTCCGTGATATCAATTTCAAACTGAGATTTAGTAAATCAGATGGCGATTTACACTTTCCAGACTTCAAGCATATCAAAGAGCCTTTAATTTAAAACAATCCTTTTGGCATTAATATTGAGCAATCGTTTATACGGTAGGGTGTTGAAATATCGATTACTAAAATATAGTTGACATAAATATAGTTGTAAAAATATCGTTTACAAAAATATCGACACCCTATACTTAAACAGGTAAGTACATAAATATCTACTCAAAAATATTGTTGTAATAAATATAGATGTAAAAAATATCGACTTTTTAAATTAATTAAAATTACATTAAATAATAAATAAATATAAGTACTATTAACAAAATACATTACATTACTTTTATTTTTTAACTATTTAAAACAAATTAACTACACTTTTTCATTATAAACTTAATAAATGTGTACATATACATATATTTAACACATTACTTTATATAACAACAATAATACATACATATAATTAAAATATACAATATATTATTAGTTAAAACATTTGATAGCGTAGGTATAAACATTACTATTCCCACTCCGGAGGGTGCAACAGTAGGGAAAGCGTTGGATAGCGTAGGGGTAAACATTACTATTCCCACTCCAGAGGGTGCAACAGTAGGGAAAGCGTTGGATAGCGTAGGGGTAAAAATTACTATTCCCACTCCAGAGGGTGCAACAGTAGGGAAAGCGTTGGATAGCGTAGGAGTAAAACTTACTATTCCCACTCCAGAGGGTGCAACAGTAGGGAAAGCGTTGGATAGCGTAGGAGTAAAAATTACTATTCCCACTCCAGAGGGTGCAACAGTAGGGAAAGCGTTGGATAGCGTAGGGGTAAAAATTACTATTCCCACTCCAGAGGGTGCAACAGTAGGGAAAGCGTTGGATAGCGTAGGGGTAAAAATTACTATTTCCACTCCAGAGGGTGCAACAGTAGGGAAAGCGTTGGATAGCGTAGGAGTAAAACTTACTATTCCCACTCCAGAGGGTGCAACAGTAGGGAAAGCGTTGGATAGCGTAGGGGTAAAAATTACTATTCCCACTCCAGAGGATGCAACAGTAGGGAAAGCGTTGGATAGCGTAGGGGTAAAAATTACTATTCCCACTCCAGAGGGTGCAACAGTAGGGAAAGCGTTGGATAGCGTAGGGGTAAAAATTACTATTCCCACTCCAGAGGGTGCAACAGTAGGGAAAGCGTTGGATAGCGTAGGGGTAAAAATTACTATTCCCACTCCAGAGGGTGCAACAGTAGGGAAAGCGTTGGATAGCGTAGGAGTAAAAATTACTATTCCCACTCCAGAGGGTGCAACAGTAGGGAAAGCGTTGGATAGCGTAGGAGTAAAAATTACCATTCCCACTCCAGAGGGTGCAACAGTAGGGAAAGCGTTGGATAGCGTAGGGGTAAAAATTACTATTCCCACTCCAGAGGGTGCAACAGTAGGGAAAGCGTTGGATAGCGTAGGAGTAAAACTTACTATTCCCACTCCAGAGGGTGCAACAGTCGGGAAAGCGTTGGATAGCATAGGAGTAAAAATTACTATTCCCACTCCAGAGGGTGCAACAGTAGGGAAAGCGTTGGATAGCGTAGGGGTAAAAATTACTATTCCCACTCCAGAGGGTGCAACAGTAGGGAAAGCCTTGGATAGCATAGGGGTAAAAATTACTATTCGCACTCCAGAGGGTGCAACAGTAGGGAAAGCGTTGGATAGCGTAGGAGTAAAACTTACTATTCCCACTCCAGAGGGTGCAACAGTAGGGAAAGCGTTGGATAGCGTAGGAGTAAAAATTACTATTCCCACTCCAGAGGGTGCAACAGTAGGGAAAGCGATGGGTAGCATAGGGGTAAAAATTACTATTCCCACTCCAGAGGGTGCAACAGTAGGGAAAGCGTTGGATAGCGTAGGGGTAAAAATTACTATTCCCACTCCAGAGGATGCAACAGTAGGGAAAGCGTTGGATAGCGTAGGGGTAAAAATTACTATTCCCACTCCAGAGGGTGCAACAGTAGGGAAAGCGTTGGATAGCATAGGGGTAAAAATTACTACTCCCACTCCAGAGGGTGCAACAGTAGGGAAAGCGTTGGATAGCGTAGGGGTAAAAATTACTATTCCCCCTCCAGAGGGTGCAACAGTAGGGAAAGCATTGGATAGCGTAGGGGTAAAAATTACTATTCCCACTCCAGAGGGTGCAACAGTAGGGAAAGCGTTGGATAGCGTAGGGGTAAAAATTACTATTCCCACTCCAGAAGGTGCAACAGTAGGGAAAGCGTTGGATAGTGTAGGTGTAAAAATTACTAAATGTATTTAGTCATTTATAAAATAACAAATCTTTATTTTTATTTAATTAATCATTAATTAAATAATTATTCAATTAAAATGTAATTAATTTACTACATTTTCACTAAAAAAATCCAGTACACACACCTAAAATTAATTAAACAATTAACATAATTAATTACATAATTATTAATCAATTAACTAATTGAAATTAATTAACTAATATTTATTACACTGTTTATATTCATTTAAAACATTAATTAATCTATTATTTTATTATATTTAAATTACTTCCCACCCTACTCCCCTATAAACCCACAACCCGCTACGGAACTATTAATTCTAAATTAAACATAAAATACATTATTAACTAATAAAATACTACAAAAAATACTACTTTGACAACAAATATTCATTAAAAACACTACATTACTTATAATTATTTAAAAAACGATATTTTTGTAAACTATGTTTTTTTAAACGATATTTATTACAACTATATTAATGTTATCGATATTACTTACCTGTCTGTCGATATTCTGGTCAGACTATCTTTTTGTCATCGATATTTCTTCCTGTAGATATTTTTGCAGCGATATTTATGTTAGTCGATATTTTTACGACGATATTCCCGTTCTGTACCGTTTATACATCCTTTGTTTCTTTTATGGAATATTTATTTTTTACATGGTACCCAGGTAATATATCAAACCCAATTGCTTAAAACATTTGCATGGTTTTACAGAGATTTATTCAAAATGCTGAGAAGCAATTGGACATTTCAAAATCAAAAATGTGCCTCAATAAATACATCAATATAGATAATAGAACATTTTTTGGGATTATGTGTAGAAATTGTAGAACAAAGTGGACTCGTCAAATTATATACAATTTGTCCATCACCCTCTTTCAGAATTTCAAGCTAAATTTAATTTACCAAAATCATTTGAAAATAAATATACCAAATTATCCCTAATTATTCTTCATACTTGTGTACAGTTGAGTGATCCTCAATCCTCCAATACATAAAGAGAAGACTAAAAAAATATTAGGTTTGGGTGAAATTTTATTTACACCACAGTAATTGGTCTCAATTTGTTAATTTTGAGTAATGGAATTTAAATTTACATTAAATGATTCGACATTTCATAATTTCAGGTTTAATTTTTAACATGAGATGTGTAATTCAGTGAATTTTTGAATGTGAGTGTCCTTTTAGGTGGATCTTTTACTCAGGTCAACAATTTGGGTCATTTGTTATTGCAAAATTATTAATCTAAAGGCAAACAGCAATTTTTTAACCCAAGCTGCAGTTCTTTTAGCTGGATTTTTTTTTATCTGAGTGGACCATTCAGGTAATTTTTGAATGGACATTGACAAATCCTAATGTGAATGGAAGTATTTTGTACATGAGCAACCAGAAATTAACTCGAAATTATATTTCTGAGTTTCATTTTTACCCACATGGACCGTTTGGATCATTTTGTTTAGACACAATGCATTACATGTAATTATGAATATGTTTGCATAATTTTGTGGCCATTTTGTGTGATTATGCTACACAAAATTGCACGAGTTAAGCTCAGCCTTATAACTATTTTGGTAACACAACCTAAAACATCTCATATATGCAAGATTTCTAGAACTTCTATTACTGGCAGACCAAAATTGAAAATGTAATTACCATGGGAATCAGATTTAAAGGCCTGTTGGTCTGAGACATTGTGGAACAAGTTATGGATAAAAATTAATGAATGAGTCCATACTGCTAGTGCACTTCAGAATTAGTTTTTTTTATTTACAATATATTATTGTTTACTCCTCAGTCATAAGTTAAAATAAATTCAGTGCATCACGATATTTGTTGAAATGTAAAGTAAGCTCAGCAGATCTAAACTTCTGCAGATCTATAATTGCTATTTATATACCCACCACTTTATGATTTGGGGATAAATGTATGGAATTAAATAAATCTAATCTTTAAGTCCAAAAATCCCCATTAACACTTAAAAAGTATTTTTTAATAGTTTTCCGGATGAGTGGACATTTTATAATTTTCACTTGTGTGTATTGGACATTGTGTTAGCAGTCGCATTCAGACGATATACAAAAAAATTGATAAATGCTACATTTAATTCTATTAAAGCATGGTGGTACAGTATCTGTTACAAATCATCGACTTGATGGAGCGTATGTTGCTTGCTATTAAGAGAGAATGTTTATGGTCTTCTATTACATTGTTACCCAATAACATCTATAGAGTTCATAGACTTCATCAGCAAAGTGTGAGAGAGGTACCCGGGCCTACATGAAAGAAATGTAATCCGTTTGACAAACAACTGTAAAATATATATGCTGTCTGTCAAACAATGATCTAATGCATGCATTTTCTGCACAATGTCAAAGAACAAGATAGTTATCCTTTATTCTGTTTATAACCATTAATGTTTATTATTGTAAAAGGCATCATTAATAATTGAATAATTGTTTGTTCTAACATATTTAGGTTAAGAAACAATTTAGAATGTTCTTTCTTTCTCTTTACTTCCATCTTTATATACCTCTTTCTCTTTTCTCATAGTTCTTTCTATTCTTCTATGTTTTTGACCTAATAATAGACTATTTGTAAAGGTTTCACATAATATCAAATAATAGAATTGTATTCATTGCATCAACCTAAACTCAAATATTTTTGTTTTATCAAAAGACTATAATTTGTTAATATATTCTTATTTTAAATGTTATTTTAGATATTCTTCATTTTAATTATAATGAAGCTTTTTTCTGAAACTGGGTAAACATGGAAGGTTATCAAGCAGACTCATGCTCTCATTTTCAAATCCATCCCTATAGACTTTGCTGCACTATTGATGATAACAAACATCAGCCCCTCCTTATTCCCTGTTGAGTTCACAATTGACATAAGAACATGTTGCATGAAACTAAACCTCAAGAAGATAGCAAAGCAAGCTGCCAAATTCAAGTAGACAATCCACGGTGGTGTTAGTCATAGCATATAATGCCATATGTTGCAAAAGTTGAAAAGTTCTCTTGAATTAAACAAAGATTAAAATGTTTATTTATTCCAGCGCAAAAAATAAAGAGTGGGTTGTAACCTTTACGAAGCCAAAATATCACCCACAACCATGCACTTTGTTAAGAACACATGAACAAAGGTACATGCTTGTACTTACCCAGACACAGAAAATGAATATTTAGAGCCTCATTATGATGCTAGCATCGTTTCAGAAACTGGGCAGCCCAACATACGTTCCATAGAGTGCCTCTCTGTCTTCCGTAAGGCAATCAAGACCCTCCTTTTCCCTGCCCCCTAGAATAACTCTCAGATCACCCCCCCTCTCCCCCGTCTGGTAGGGTGTGTGTTTGTCTTTCAGCGCCGGGACGCCCCATTGCTGGGGTAGCTGTTGCGCTTTACCAAACCCAGAATAGAATAGAATAGGAGTCAACAGTCCCACTTCCAAAATTATATTGTGACCACCTTCACGGTGTGCTTGTGCTGTGGGCTGCAGCACAAGCAGCAATAGGAAAAATACACTTTTTAAACTTCCATGTGGGGCCTGCCGTACAATATATGGATGTTTGAGGGGAGCCACGGGTGTCCCCAGGCCTCATAGCAGCGATCGCAGGGGATGAGTGCCCTGATAGGAGCCCGCAAAGCCTGTTTCTGAAATCCTCTCTATGACGGTAGCACCTGTCTGCTCTTAAGATACAATTAGAGATATCATCTTTACAAAAGAATAAAGTGATTAGCTTGTGACCATTTACAGAAATGTGGTATTCCAAGAATTTAATACTTTGGGCCCCATTAGGATGGCGGGTGGATCGCCCCCGCTGGGCAGGAGGTAGCCACCGCCGGCCCAGGGCGGCGATCCGCCCCCCATCCTTGCAGAAATGATCCCCCGCCATATTACAATGGCTGGGGGTCCACGGCAGACGGAAAGACCGTCCGCCGTTTTTCCGCCCGGTCGACATGTCGATCGGGTGGAAAAGGGTTCAATATGGTGGCGGTGCCAGCCATAGTACAGTGTGGCTTTGGAAATGCCTTTCTGTGGCGGCATTGCCGCCACGGAAAGGCATGTGGAGTCTGCTTGGGGGGCCCATTGCGGGTCCCCAGGAACTCCGTGGGGGTTGCACATGCCTATGGTATCCCCCCTGTATTTCAATGTACCGCGCCGTGCCTGTTACGTTGTGCATTGAAAAGCACAACATGCATTTTTGGCATTGCAGCTGGCAGTGCTTTCAGCACCGCCAGCCGCAATGTTAAAAATGCAGGATTCGCTCGCCAGTGTGGCGAATCGGATGTAAGGGACCGCCGCATCCTTAGCGGCCGGTCTGAGGTTCCGTGACGATTTGAGCCCGTGTTTTCAACATTGTCGTATATACATAATTTTGGTATCAGTGAACCGCAAATGATCCATTTAGCACATCCTGGTGTTTTCGCTATTCTACGAGCAAGAGTACTCCTGTTACAAACACATTTCTGTTCTACCCATGGCATCCATCTTAGATTATGGCAGCCATTTTGTATTTCTTGCCCTCACATAGACAATGGACACGCAATGACCTCTGATTACTTCATTTCGATTATGGACACGTAGGCTTTGGCCGGCGATTCACCTCTCTAGTGACATGTGCACCTTAGGACAGAACATACCATGGGTATATGACTCGACAGAAACTGCCTCCTCTGCCCGAGGCCAGTCCTGCTATACTGGTTCTCGTGTTCGTTGGCCTGATCATGATTAGGCGGCCGAAGCCGGTAGCCTTGCCCATTTACGACCCACAAACATCTCTTATCCTACTTTTCTATCTTCTGCACCTGGCTCTGTTCCTTTCCTTCTGGGCCTTTATTAGGGGGAGGTAACGAAATTTACGATGAGGCGGTCCGGCTCTTGAATGAAAAGTTGACATGGGATTATGATGGAACAGTGGGAACCCCTCGTTCGTAATGTTTTGACATCAGATATTGTTGACGATTCCTGTGCAACGCCAAATATTTATTGTTTAGGACGCAAAGGTTTAGGAATGTACCATCATGTAAAGAATTTGCCCGAAGCCTAATATTTAGTATATAAGGAGCAACTCTCTTTGTACAAATGGAACAGGCTCCTAGATACTGCCCGTGTGTAGTTTCTGTGACTTCTGTGTCCCTGCAGTAATAAACCTTTGGTCTTTGACGCCACCATCGAGAAGCCCGTGTTTCTGTTTATTTATGCACCGAGACAGGTAGAACTCTGGGGTCTTCGGGTGTTATCCCTGACACCTCTGGACGGAACCAAAAAGTCCAGAACTCCAGGTTCCATTTCCTACTGATATGGTGGGCAGACAAAGTCCGCCAGCCATACTAGTTTGCCCCTTTGTCCGGCAAAACCCTTGGTAAACTGTATACCCCAAGGATTATAATTAAAGAATGTTAATATTCTTCACCAAAGAGTCTTCAGACCCACCTGGTCAATTAAAAAATCATTGATGTACCTAATCCAAATTTCAACATTGTCCTAATATCTATGTAGATCAGGGCTTAAAGCAAATTATCCTTAAAGAAGCCCATCATCGGATAGGCATGTAATGTGTCAAGAGGCAGCACCTCTGTTATGCATATAAAAATCACAATCAAAGATAAAATATTTGTGGCCACAGATAAATTAACCAATTCAATCATTATTTGTATGTATTAGATAAGCCTGGGCGTAGTTCGCGTAGCCGCACTCCGCGGAGCTACGCGAAGATGCACTTGCACTCCGCGAACTACGCATAACTCCGCGAACATGCGTAGTAGCTTGCTTGACCCATTCGCGAGCTGTTTTTCGTCTTCGGGAGCGCCGTGGAACTCTGGAACCTGCTCGACACCACATCTCCAGACGTCGCCTTCCTCACAGAAACATGGATGAACGCCTCCTCAGCGCCCGACATCGCCGTCGCCATCCCGGACGGATACAAGATCACCCGGAGAGACCGCGTCAACCAGACAGGAGGAGGCATCGCCATCGTCCACAAGAACACCATCCGCATCACGACCAACTCAGACGACACCCTCACAGCCGCCGAACATCTTCACTTCCAGATACACACCGACCCCAAGACCACACTCAGAGGCACCCTCATCTACAGACCCCCAGGACCTCGCACACAATTCAGCGAAGACATCGCAGACTTCATCAGCCCACACGCCCTCGCCTCCGCTGACTACATCCTCCTAGGGGACCTCAACTTCCACCTGGAGAACAACAACGACAACACCACCACCACCCTGCTGGACAACCTCGCCAACCTCGGACTCATGCAACTGGTGAACACCCCCACCCACTACGCCGGACACACGCTTGACCCAGTCTTCTCCTCCAGCAAGTACATCTCCTTCAGCCACTCCACCGGACTCCACTGGACAGACCACAGCTGCATCCACTTCAGCTTCAGAAAGACCACGACTCACCACCACCCGCAACAGGTTCCCCGCAGGAACTGGAACAAGATCACCACCGACCAGCTCACCACGTCACTGAGCCAGAACCCTCCCGCCAGCTCAACGGACCCCAACCAAGCAGCCAACAACCTCACACAGTGGATCACCAATTGCGCTCGCCCAACCAGCCTCGACCACTCGCAGTCCGGCTTCTGCACCAACCACAGCACCGAGACCGCCCTCATCGCAGCCACTGACGACATCCGAGCCCTGCTCGACAACTGGGAAACAGCAGCCCTTATCCTCCTGGACCTCTCCGCAGCATTCGATACGGTCTGCCACCGCACCCTAGTGCAGCGCCTCAGCAACATCGGAATCCAAGAGAAGGCACTGGAGTGGATCATCACGTTCCTCACCGGAAGAACCCAGAGAGTCCGCCTCCCCCGTGCAGATCCAAGGCCACCGAAGTCATATGCGGCGTGCCACAAGGATCATCACTCAGCCCCACCCTCTTCAACGTCTACATGAGCCCCCTCGCAGCCATCGTACGCCAACACAACCTCAACATCATCTCCTACTCCGACGACACCCAGCTGATCCTCTCCCTCACCAACGACCCAGGAACCGCCAGAACAAACCTACACGAAGGGATTAAAAACGTAGTCGAGTGGATGAGGAACAGCCGCCTGAAACTGAACTCAGACAAGACGGAAGTCCTCATCCTTGGATCATCACCCTCCGCCTGGGACGACTCCTGGTGGCCCCCTGCCCTGGGCAGCGCACCCAAACCAACGGACCACGCACGCAACCTGGGCTTCATCCTGGACTCCTCCCTCTCGATGACCAGACAAGTCAACGCCGTCTCATCATCATGCTTCAACATCCTACGCATGCTCCGAAAGATCTTCCGATGGCTCGCCACCGAAGCCAGGAAGACGGTCACACAGGCACTCGTCAACAGCCGACTGGACTACGGAAACACCCTCTATACCGGAACCACAGCCAAACTCCAGAAAAGACTCTAACACATCCAGAACGCCTCCGCACGACTCATTTTGGACATCCCCCGACACAGCCACATCTCCGGACACCTGAAAGACCTTCACTGGCTCCCCATCAGCAAGAGAATCACGTTCCAACTCCTCACCCACGCACACAAGGCCCTCCACGACCTGGGCCCCAGGTACCTCAACAACCGCCTGACCTTCTACACTCCCACCCGCCAGCTACGATCGACCAGCCACGCCCTCGCATCCGAAGATCCACCATGGGAGGAAGATCCTTCTCCTACCTGGCAGCCAAGACTTGGAACTCCCTCCCCATCCACCTCCGCCTGACCCAAGACCACCTCTGCTTCAGGAAGCAACTCAAGACATGGCTGTTCGAGCAGTAGCGGACCCTCCTCCCCCAAGCGCCTTGAGACCCTCTGGGTGAGTAGCGCGCTATACAAATATCCTGATTGATTGATTGATTGATTGATTGCCTGCATGCTTGGGCTGTGTAGCGCGCAAAGTTACCCATGAGGTTTGTCCCGCCCGCTCGCGTCCCCTTATTTCCGGTCACTACTAACGTGTTCGCGAGTTATTCTGTGCCAGATTGCAGTTTCTGCGTGTTCGGCAACTCGATCTTACCGACAAGCATCCTCGCGCACGCGAAAATGCTATTGAGCGCGCGAGAACTACGCTACGCAGCAGTTTGCGGAGTATTCGACAACTTCGCATTCTCCGCGGAGCGCGGAGTTGCCGAAACTCCGCAAACTCCGCGAACGGAGCGTAGTTCTTGGCCCAGGGCTAGTATTAGATATGGCACTGATCTATAAGAGAGAAATTATTTAAATGCTTGAATTCCACCAGAATATTTAATAACTGTAGAAAGATTTACTTGACCTCGCAGACTTCAGACGAATAACAAACATACTAGTAAATTTGTGAAAAATTTGATCTTCTCCCATATATCAAGCTTCATCAAACAAAACAATTTTTCTATAACATATACAGGAAGGATTACAGCTTGGAAGATGCACTGAATTAGTAGAAATCTCCATCATAGCATACTCACAAGAACTATGTTGATGCTAATAGAGTGTCCACCCTACTCTTATTCAATCTTTCATCGCTGTTTGACACTTTAGACCACCAACTCAAATGCATTCAATGCACAGCCATTAACTGCATAAACTCCTACCTTAAGTTTATAGATCCTAAGCTGTCACATTACATCTGTTCAAATCTTCATCTATCACTTGTTGGTGAGGTGTCCATTATGACCCAAAATCCACCTCCCTCTCCTGCTCAATGTGCACATATTCACTATTCTTGTCCTAGTGTACTCAGACAGCTTTATTTGTTGCAACTATTATGATGACACACATATTATCCTAAACCTGAAATGACTATCAGAGGTCAAGACATTAAGGGGCCCGTTAGTATGTCAGGCGGATCTCCACCGCCCGCATGGCGCTGGCGATCCACCCATTTTCTCCCGCCCACATGCAAATTCCCCCTACATATTACTATGGCGGGGGGACCCCGGCAGACGGAAAGACTGTGTGCCGGTTTTCCGCCCGGTCCATGAGTCGACCGGGTGGAAAAGCTGTTAATATGGTGGTGGTGTCTGGTAGACACCGCCATCCGTATTAAAATACATGCAGGGTTTTGCCTCGTTGCTGCCACAGAAAGGCATGTGGTTTTCAAAATTGGGGGCCTGTAGTGGGCCCCTAGGTTTTCTGGGGGGTGCACATGCGCGGTACCTGTGGTACCCCCCTGCATTTGATGTTACAACTTGCCTGTCACGTTGTGCATTCAAATGCACAACTTGCATTTTTGGCATTGCGGCGGGCAGTGCTTTCAGCACAGCCCGTCGTATTGTTAAAAATGCGGGATGCGCCCGCCAGTGTGGCGGGCACATCCTAATTGTAGTTGTGGGACTGCGGCATGCGTTGTGGGCGGTCCCATTTCCGGGGCTATGTCGGTCTCTAATGAACTCCTAGGACTCTATAATTTTGTACAGGCAAAGGATCCATGAATGCTTCACAAACATTCTAAACGCAACATCGCCGAAACTGAAATCATTTTATTTGGAGACAGGCTAATTCATGAACTTATATACCCTTAGCTCCTGGTATGACATCGCTCCCAAGCTCATCCACCAAGATAAAAATCCTCAGAATAGTCAAGCAGACCAACCTCTAACTCTAAACAAACACAGTGATGGAAGACCCTTAACACAATGAGACCACTTTTATTTATTCATTTATAAAGAAACGCATGACCTTATTGGAGCTTTCTCAATGGACACAGTTATCACTAGTATTAATGATGTTTTGCCTATATTATGCCAATTACCCCTCCATCAGACTCTTCAAAGAAATAATGAAAGAGCTACATAGAATCTCGAAAACTGCAGGTGTACAAGCTCTAAATGTGAGCAGATGGGACCACATTATTCCTGCACTCGAGGCTCTACACTGTCTATCAGCCACAAGAAAGATACAATGTAATGACCGCTACATTGCACATCGAGTGGCCAATGGGGTCAATAATTTGAACTCTGACTGCACAGCCAAACGAGAAACCTCAGCTCAAGGTGGGGCCCACTCCTAATTATTCAGTGACATTTAGAAATACAGCAATACAAGGCCAACCAGATTCAATAGCACTCAACCAAGGACTAATGATTGGCTATGACAGCTTCCGTTCTGGATAGATAATAAGGGCCTGATTAAAATGTCTGTTGGAAAGGCACTGAACGGCATTTGGATTTTCCTAAACCGTGTCGGAACCCATCGTAATTGGTCAATGGGATACATTTCCGACTGACAGATTATGGTTGAAAGGTAACTGTTCCGTCATTCCAAATCATTGAGGTCTATGGACTTTGTTTCCGACCAACGTATTACGATGTCGGATTTGGACAGCCTTTCTGAATCGGTCTGGCCGACATGAAACAGCTTTTGGAAACTGACTTTGGGGGCCTGTAGCAGGCCCCGCTTCATCCTGAGGCATCCAGTTGGGGGCCACGGGGTTCCCAAGGGACCCCCCCGTAGAACCATACACAGTGTGGCAGGCACAATGGGGTGCCCACCACAGGGTGCAAGGTTTTCCACAACCACCCCTTTTTTTAATGGGAAACTGTGTTGTCAATCAGAACACAGGCTCTCATTCAAGTCATTGGGAGACTTTCCGAACGGTGTTCAGAAGCATCATAATCGGTCGGTCGGAACCTCCGACTGCGACTCGGTCAGAACAGATTCCGACAAGGAGTCAGGAGGTAATGTTTCCAACAAACATCATAATTAGGCCCTAAATAGTGAAAACAACTTGGGCAATCATACCTTTTGCCATAATCTCCAATTCCTCCTTTGCATCAGAGTAGGAAAAGGTGGGGCATAAGTATGAGCCCGTTGGAATCTGTAGAGACCACAACTAGTGGTCGCTGATATAACCTGGCTAAAAGTGCATGCCCAGAACCATGAGCATCCAGGCAAACCAAACATAGATGAGGCTGCTGTCCCTCAAGACTTTCTGAAAATTCATCAAAACGGTGAACTTTAAATCACTTTTAACTGTTTATTAGGCAAAACAGAAGCATACGTGGAATCCCCAGCCCTCCAAAAAGAACACAAGTCTAGGGTTAGAACAAAATTGCATCATATTTTTCATGTTGAATTAAAGCCTACAGGTGCATTCTTAAAACACATTTAGTGACATTTATTAGCCGAACAGATGAAAGCATTCAGTGACTTTAGTAGTTGAGCGCTCAAAGACCCACCAATAGCTATCTCACTCCAAAATCAGTTACTGTGTTTACTAAGAACATGCAAGGGACAGGAGGCCATATAATTGGTGTAAATGTGCTTTATACGTGCATGTGTCCACTCATATCACTTGGTAAATGGACATAATATCGACTTTTAAATATCATATTGCAGTAATATCGAAGATTCAATATCGAAATTACCATAATATCGAAGTACAGAATATCGATGTTAAAAATATCGGGGTGTTTTGGTAAAAAAATATCAAAGTATAAAATATCGAATCGGTAATATCGTCAGTAGATAATATCTTTCTTTTAGTGTTGTAAAAAATATCGAAAAAATATAGAATGTGTAAAATATTATTTTTGTAAATATCAAAATATTATTTATTGATTTTAATTTATTATTAGTTTAATTGTATTAATATTTGTTTTAAATTGTATTAAAACATGTGTTTTGAGATATGTTCTAGGAGTGGGATGTTGGGTTATTAGGGGATAAGGGTGGGGAGTGTTTTAAAAATATAAGTATAAAATCACACATTAAATTAAAAAAATTACATTTTATATTATTATAAAATTAGAAATTGTATTTTAATTTCAAGTTGATGTTTGTTTTAGGAGCAGGATGTTGGGTTATTAGGGGATAAGGGTGGAGAGTTCTTTAAAAATATATGTATGAAATCACACATTAAATTAATTTTTTTTAATTAAAAAATATTTTAAAATGATACATTTAAATATAATATCGAAATTATATGTTTGTTTTAGGAGCGGGATGTTGGGTTATTAGGGGATAAGGGTGGGGAGTGTGTTAAAAAATATTAGTATATAATTACACATTAAGGCGGCAAGATGGCGGCCGCTGTAGCGGACGAGTGCGCTGGTGTGTAAAGTCTCCTACCTGTCCGCTGACCCACCTGGCGTTTTTCCGTGACTCCCCGTGTGCTATGCTTTGCCGGCGCTTGGAGTTCTCCACATTATAATCTGGTGACCTTGACGGCGGCAATTTCGGTGGCGAGGCGAGGCAAGCGGTGTTTGCTGGTTTGGATTGCCGCTCCGACGCCCTGACGATCATCTGTGTTTCTCTGCTCTGTGGGTAGAGCGAGGCTGTGCTCCCTGTGCGCTGGATCTGCAGCGCTGCTGCTGCGGAGGGAGAGAGACTACTCCGGCTCTCAGCTTTTGGTGCGGTTTGAGGGGCCTGTGAGCTTCTCAAATCTATGGTGCCGGTTTGAAAGTCTTGGAAGCTTTCTGGCCTAAGGGGAACGAAATTGGACCGGAATTGGAGACGACATTGTTACTAAGGTGAGGCCGGGTGTGGTCTGAGCTGAATTTTTGTACTGCCGGCTTTGTTGGAAGAGGACCTTAAGAGGACTTTGAATTTTTGAGTGAGACTGTGAAGCCTTTTTACAATTTTAGATTCGTGGTAACTCACCTGGGCACGAACTAATAATTTGTAATATCGAAACCTCTTTTTTTGTTAAAGGAGGTAAAAACAAAGTCGGGTTGCAATTATGGCACCAAAAGGTAGGGGTGGAAGAGGGAAGGGCACAACTAATGTTGCCGCACGTAGTGAGGACCCTCCTCCCAATACAACGACAACGCCTGTAACCAATGCCAATGTTCGTGTGCGCAATGATAATACTAAAGAGCGCACAGTGATGGACTTACTTAGAAAAAAGAACACTGCTGCTACATCCGTCAGTTCCAGTCCAGTCCAGATACCGCCTATAATTAAACGTATTAATGGTCAAGGGGCCGCTGATCCCTCCGGCGCAATTCCCAAACAAAAGCCCATCTTGAGCTCTCCACCTCCACCTGGAAAGTCTTCAGTGGTGGCTCCTCAAGAGCAAGAACAAGAGCAATTGCAACCACAAGGGCAAGTGCAAGAGCAAGATTTGAAAGGAGAGTTAACGGCCCTGTGCCAGGCAGTTGGTGAAGTCAGAGTCTCACCTCATCCTAATAATGGCCCCTGCCCTGGTAAACTGCAGGTTATTGATAATAACAATCATATCAGGAATGAGCTCGGTGAGGAAAAGGAAAAGAATACCCTGCTCTCAGCTGCTGTAAATGACCTAGAGTCTGTAGGGTCAGGGGACCCGTTTTTTCAATGTCAGATGTCTCTGAAATATCGGAGGGAGAGGGAGAGGATGAGGGGGGAAAAGGATAATGAACAGCTTTCCTTTTCAGGCGACTGGGCTGAAGATGCTAATGCAAGTCTTGAAGAGGTTGTTCTATCACCCAATTTCCCGATCTCTACTGTCAGGATAGTCTTGGAAGCACAGAATCCCCCCTCATCAGCAATTCTAGTATGCTTGGCCAACCTCAATGGCAGGGGCTCCCAGAAGCTGACGAAATTCAGGGTGAGGAGCAGGATTTTGGAAGTGAAGAGGAAATCACCCTAAAGTCAATCTATAACTTGCAAACATCGATGTACAAAATTATCATGGTTCATAGGGAAGAGACCAAAGCAGAGGGGCTCAAGACACAGGGAGCTGTTTGCAAACTACAGAATGTGGTTGGTCGATTTGCAAAACATTGTAATGAAATTACTACTAGAGTACAGGAAGTGGAAACCCAGGTGTCAACTATTGAGGATGAACTTTCCAGTCAGAAAACTTCAATTAATCAGATGCAAGAAAATGACCTGGATATAGACTGGAAACTTACTGATCTGGAAAATCGAGCACACCGGAATAACCTGCGTATACTTGGGGTTCTGGAACATTCTGAGGGAAAAGATGTACGCCAATTTGTTGTGGACCTTTTTGCTGCAGCCTTTACGGAACTCAAAGGTTGGGATTGGGATAAAGAAATTATAAGGGCTCATCGCTTTCCTTTTACTCAGAATCATGGTGCAAGTGGGGATGTAGTTCGACCTAGGGCAATCCTTATCTGTCTGCATAATTATCTCCTCCGTGAAATTTTGTATGATCTAGCTAGACCTACTAAAACTAGGAAAGGACTGGGGCATGAATTATTCGTTTGACCAGACTTCTGTCAGGCAACTGTGCAGCAACGCTGGAGGCTTAGGCAATTAATGTCACTAATTCAAGAAAAGGGGGGCCAGGTGTTTTTATTAAACCCTGCAAAATTGAAAATTGTTTACAAGGGGAAAACAACATTTTCTGTATCTGAGATCAAAAATCAGCAGTTTATAGATACAATGTAACCCAATCAGGGATAGATGTATTTCTTTGGTTATTCTTTCTCCTTTCCCTTTTGTTGGATGTGGTTTTTTCTAAGTAGGGTGTTAATTAGATAAGGCCAGGTACGATCAGCATGAATAGGGAGACTGCTTCACGCCATCCCACCATCAAAGAGGACTGTTGTCCTTACGCCTCTGTTGGGAGGGTTTCTTTTGGGTGGGGGCGGGGTAGGTAGAGGAGGAGGGGGGAAGAAGGGGGGGTTCTGGGGGCAAGGAAAAACAGTAAATGGCCAATCATTGGCAGTTAGAATTCAAAGTAGGCTCGCTTGTGTGTACCTTTATCCTAACATGTCTGCTGCTTTAAATAATACGCCCATGATATGTGAAAAGTTTGCAAATCAACAGGATAATGGGTAAAATATTGATTTGTTCATGGAATGTATGTGGGTTAAATGATTAAAAAAAAAGAGGAACAATAGGTCAGATGTTGAAAACCATGGGTGTTGATATATTATGTATTCAAGAAAGTCATTTAGTGTGGAATAATAGAGGGTGGCTTAAGGATCTAGGGCTAGAAATTGTTTGCTGTTCTCGACAGACCTCCACTGTAAGAGGAGTGGATATATTAAAAATATTTGGGTTGGGACAAGTTAAAAGTATCAAAGAGGATCCACTGGGTCGTTGGGCTATAGCTGCATTGAAACTTGGTGACATAACTTTGACTATTTGCTCAGGATATGGACCAAATGTTGATGATCCTTCTGTTCTACATCAATTAAGTATAGAACTAGCCTTATGGCCGCCTTTATTAATTTTGTGTGGGGATTTTACCTCACATTTAGATGAGACGTTTGATTTATTTAGTGGTAATCCCTAAGTTGGTAGGAAAAAAAATGTATATAGAGCTGTTAAAGGTTTGGTCCAGGAATTTGGGCTGACAGATATAGGACATATCATAGCAGGGGGACTTCCAGGATGCACATTTTTTTCTGCCCCCCATCAAAAACATTTCAGGCTTGATTACTTCTTTGCTGCTACAGCTCTTATTAATATCTCCACAAATCTTACGTATAGGGTTCTACCCAAGGTTATTTCTGACCACAATCCCATTGTGCTTAGTTTTGATTTACATTTTACATCAACCCCGAGGTCATGGTCCTTTGACCGTAAATTTTTGTATGATGCATCTTATATTCAACATATGACTAAATGGATCCCCGAATTTTTTGAGAACAATAAAGGATCCGCCGCTATTGAAATAATATGGGATACATTTAAGTGTGGGGTTTGGGGTGAAACCTTGAGTTACTCCCTTGGAAAACAGAAGGAGATTAGAAAGAAGGTGGAAGCTGAGATGCTTAAATTGAGAGATCTTGAAATACAACTTATGCGGGCATGTAATGCAGGGCTTGATACTGATTGCAAAAACAACAAGTGATGGACCGAATGTGGATCAATGTCACACATTCCCCCAGTCAAAAGATCTGGGCCCAAATCCATCGTTTTTTTGCACTCCACACCACCCTGGGTTAGACAATGGCGATATGCAAATCAGCTCTGACCCTGTTGCCCCATGGGAACAGTCCAGTCCGAACTACAAAAGCCATGTCCTTCCCAGAACGGAATCAAGCATCCGAGGACCGGACCGGTTTCGAGGTAACACCTCTCATCAGCCCGGCTAGCTTGACTCCAAGTGGTGTGGAGTGCCTGGGACCCACGTCTGGGCATCCCCAGCGCACTTAGGGCGGCAATTGCAAAAACAACAAGTGATGGACCGAATGTGGATCAATGTCACACATTCCCCCAGTCAAAAGATCTGGGCCCAAATCCATCGTTTTTTTTGCACTCCACACCACCCTGGGTTAGACAATGGCGATATGCAAATCAGCTCTGACCCTGTTGCCCCATGGGAACAGTCCAGTCCGAACTACAAAAGCCATGTCCTTCCCAGAACGGAATCAAGCATCCGAGGACCGGACCGGTTTCGAGGTAACACCTCTCATCAGCCCGGCTAGCTTGACTCCAAGTGGTGTGGAGTGCCTGGGACCCACGTCTGGGCATCCCCAGCGCACTTAGGGCGGCAATTGCAAAAACAACAAGTGATGGACCGAATGTGGATCAATGTCACACATTCCCCCAGTCAAAAGATCTGGGCCCAAATCCATCGTTTTTTTACACTCCACACCACCCTGGGTTAGACAATGGCGATATGCAAATCAGCTCTGACCCTGTTGCCCCATGGGAACAGTCCAGTCCGAACTACAAAAGCAATGTCCTTCCCAGAACGGAATCAAGCATCCGAGGACCGGACCGGTTTCGAGGTAACACCTCTCATCAGCCCGGCTAGCTTGACTCCAAGTGGTGTGGAGTGCCTGGGACCCACGTCTGGGCATCCCCAGCGCACTTAGGGCGGCAATTGCAAAAACAACAAGTGATGGACCGAATGTGGATCAATGTCACACATTCCCCCAGTCAAAAGATCTGGGCCCAAATCCATCGTTTTTTTGCACTCCACACCACCCTGGGTTAGACAATGGCGATATGCAAATCAGCTCTGACCCTGTTGCCCCATGGGAACAGTCCAGTCCGAACTACAAAGGCCATGTCCTTCCCAGAACGGAATCAAGCATCCGAGGACCGGACCGGTTTCGAGGTAACACCTCTCATCAGCCCGGCTAGCTTGACTCCAAGTGGTGTGGAGTGTCTGGGACCCACGTCTGGGCATCCCCAGTGCACTTAGGGCGGCAATTGCAAAAACAACAAGTGATGGACCGAATGTGGATCAATGTCACACATTCCCCCAGTCAAAAGATCTGGGCCCAAATCCATCGTTTTTTTGCACTCCACACCACCCTGGGTTAGACAATGGCGATATGCAAATCAGCTCTGACCCTGTTGCCCCATGGGAGCAGTCCAGTCCGAACTACAAAAGCCATGTCCTTCCCAGAACGGAATCAAGCATCCGAGGACCGGACCGGTTTCGAGGTAACACCTCTCATCAGCCCAGCTACCTTGACTCCAAGTGGTGTGGAGTGCCTGGAACCCACGTCTAGGCATCCCCAGCGCACTTAGGGCGGCAATTGCAAAAACAACAAGTGATGGACCGAATGTGGATCAATGTCACACATTCCCCCAGTCAAAAGATCTGGGCCCAAATCCATCGTTTTTTTGCACTCCATACCACCCTGGGTTAGACAATGGCGATATGCAAATCAGCTCTGACCCTGTTGCCCCATGGGAACAGTCCAGTCCGAACTACAAAAGCCATGTCCTTCCCAGAACGGAATCAAGCATCCGAGGACCGGACCGGTTTCGAGGTAACACCTCTCATCAGCCCGGCTAGCTTGACTCCAAGTGGTGTGGAGTGCCTGGGACCCACGTCTGGGCATCCCCAGCGCAATTAGGGCGGCAATTGCAAAAACAACAAGTGATGGACCGAATGTGGATCAATGTCACACATTCCCCCAGTCAAAAGATCTGGGCCCAAATCCATCGTTTTTTTGCACTCCACACCACCCTGGGTTAGACAATGGCGATATGCAAATCAGCTCTGACCCTGTTGCCCCATGGGAACAGTCCAGTCCGAACTACAAAAGCCATGTCCTTCCCAGAACGGAATCAAGCATCCGAGGACCGGACCGGTTTCGAGGTAACACCTCTCATCAGCCCGGCTAGCTTGACTCCAAGTGGAGTCAAGCTAGCCGGGCTGATGAGAGGTGTTACCTCGAAACCGGTCCGGTCCTCGGATGCTTGATTCCGTTCTGGGAAGGACATGGCTTTTGTAGTTCGGACTGGACTGTTCCCATGGGGCGCAGGGTCGGAGCTGATTTGCATATCGCCATTGTCTAACCCAGGGTGGTGTGGAGTGCAAAAAAACAATGGATTTGGGCCCAGATCTTTGGACTGGGGTGAGTGTGTGACATTGATCCACATTCGGTCCATCACCTGTTGTGTTTGCATATTCCGCCCTAAGTGCACTGGGGATGCCCAGACGTGGGTCCCAGGCACTCCACACCACTGGAGTCAAGCTAGCCGGGCTGATGAGAGGTGTTACCTCGAAACCGGTCCGGTCCTCGGATGCTTGATTCCGTTCTGGGAAGGACATGGCTTTTGTAGTTCGGACTGGACTGTTCCCATGGGGCGCAGGGTCGGAGCTGATTTGCATATCGCCATTGTCTAACCCAGGGTGGTGTGGAGTGCAAAAAAACGATGGATTTGGGCCCAGATCTTTGGACTGGGGTGAGTGTGTGACATTGATCCACATTCGGTCCATCACCTGTTGTGTTTGCATATTCCGCCCTAAGTGCGCTGGGGATGCCCAGACGTGGGTCCCAGGCACTCCACACCACTGGAGTCAAGCTAGCCGGGCTGATGAGAGGTGTTACCTCGAAACCGGTCCGGTCCTCGGATGCTTGATTCCGTTCTGGGAAGGACATGGCTTTTGTAGTTCGGACTGGACTGTTCCCATGGGGCGCAGGGTCGGAGCTGATTTGCATATCGCCATTGTCTAACCCAGGGTGGTGTGGAGTGCAAAAAAATGATGGATTTGGGCCCAGATCTTTGGACTGGGGTGAGTGTGTGACATTGATCCACATTCGGTCCATCACCTGTTGTGTTTGCATATTCCGCCCTAAGTGCGCTGGGGATGCCCAGACGTGGGTCCCAGGCACTCCACACCACTGGAGTCAAGCTAGCCGGGCTGATGAGAGGTGTTACCTCGAAACCGGTCCGGTCCTCGGATGCTTGATTCCGTTCTGGGAAGGACATGGCTTTTGTAGTTCGGACTGGACTGTTCCCATGGGGCGCAGGGTCGGAGCTGATTTGCATATCGCCATTGTCTAACCCAGGGTGGTGTGGAGTGCAAAAAAACGATGGATTTGGGCCCAGATCTTTGGACTGGGGTGAGTGTGTGACATTGATCCACATTCGGTCCATCACCTGTTGTGTTTGCATATTCCGCCCTAAGTGCGCTGGGGATGCCCAGACGTGGGTCCCAGGCACTCCACACCACTGGAGTCAAGCTAGCCGGGCTGATGAGAGCTGTTACCTCGAAACCGGTCCGGTCCTCGGATGCTTGATTCGTTTCTGGGAAGGACATGGCTTTTGTAGTTCGGACTGGACTGTTCCCATGGGGCGCAGGGTCGGAGCTGATTTGCATATCGCCATTGTCTAACCCAGGGTGGTGTGGAGTGCAAAAAAACGATGGATTTGGGCCCAGATCTTTGGACTGGGGTGAGTGTGTGACATTGATCCACATTCGGTCCATCACCTGTTGTGTTTGCATATTCCGGGCTTGATACTGATAGCATTACAAAAGATCTATTGCTGCATAAGGTCAGGATACATCAGAGCTTCGCTTCAAAATTTGCACAGCAACTTTCTGCATTTCGTATGGAAGTTTATGAAGTGGGCGAAAACTCTGGGAAACTTCTGGCTAAAAGGCTGCGGGAGAAGGCGGTTTTCGTCTCTATAGATAAAATAAATGATACTACAGGGAAAACGGTCAATGATACTTCAAAGATATTGGAGGTGTTTCGCGGATTCTATTCTAGGCTTTATACAGAGGATGGTGGTTTAGATTGTGGAGACAGAATATCCACATTTTTGGAATTAACTCTCAATGGTACCTTGACAGGAGAGGAAAGGGAGCAACTAGACCTACCTATTTCTTGGGAAGAAATAGAGTCCTCCCTTTTATCTTTAGCGCAGGGGAAGTCAGTCGGACCTGACGCTATTCCTCTTGAATTCTTCAGGGTTTTTCGAGGTATCTTAAAGACAGAGCTGGTCTCTTTTTTTACAGCAGCACAGCAGGGCACTTCTCCTCCGTCGTGGCAAGAATCAACAATTACGGTTTTTGTTAAAAAGGATAAATCTCCTCTTCTTCCATCTTCTTTCCGTCCGATTTCATTAATAATTAGAGATAGCAATTTTTTTTTAAAATCTTGGCTTCTCGTCTTTCCACTGTCATAACCTCATTAGTTTCTAGGTTTCAACACAGCTTTATCCCCGCACGGGATACGACTGATCATATCCGGCAACTCATTACCTTCCTCGACTGGGCCCAGGCAACCAGAACAAATATTGGAATAATCTTGCTAGATGCTGAAAAAGCTTTCGATAGGGTTGCCTGGGCTTATTTATGGGATATGTTGGACAGGAAGGGATTTGGTAAGGGCTTCATAACTGCACTTTAGTCTATGTATATTACTCCTAAAGCACGTGTTCGTATAAATTCACAGTTATCCTCTTTTTTTTCAACCACTAGGGGTACTAGACAGGGGTGTCCTTGCTCACCTTTACTTTTTGCACTTTATATTGACCCTTTACTTAATTACTTTTTTTTGGAAGAAAAAATTAAACCAGTTTGCTTGGCCAGTGTAAATTATCGGGCATTAGCATATGCTGATGACATTGTTGTTGTCACAACCGATGTTGAGAGTACGGTGCCAGTAATGAATGCTTTAGCATTAGAGTTTGGGGCATTCTCGGGGTATAGATTAAATTTGTCAAAAACCCAGATTTTATGCGCAGGACATAACATGCTGACTAATTTAACGACTGTATCAGAGGTGATGTACCTCAGGGTCAAAATTTCGCTGCCAATATCTGGAATCCCGGATTTAAATATGAATCCGGTCCTGGCTAAGATTAACTCCACTTTGCAACGTTTAGATCACCTACACTTATCTTTACATGGTAGGGTTAACGTTCTGAAAATGCTGATTCTACCTATGGTTCTATACCTCTATCGCTCAATTTCCTTGGAATTTTCCCCTACTTGTATTAGAAACTTAGAAAGTGCAACATCTAGATTTTTATGGGGATATCGAAAGGCTCTTAAAAAAATGATTCTTAGTAAAGAGCATGGAGGATGGAATGTTCCGTATTTTTTGTTTTATTATTTTGGAGCAACTTTACAATATATCAGTCCATTAATAATGGGAGAGCGAGCTCAAATACCAACCTGCAGCTCTCCTTCTATTTACGAGATGATTCTGGGGGAAGGAGCAAAATCCCATTTTCTTAAGATGGCAGAGCCCAGTTATTATAAGAAAACCAAATTCAAGACGCTAAAAGCAGCATTTGAGGTATGGTATAAAATCCGAAAAGGTCTGGGATTAACCAAGTTGAATGCCTATACGCCATTTGCAGCCTCTGGTTATTACCAACTGAATTTTTTTGTGACCTAGTGGCGATTAGGTGGAACTTAAAGGATCTTCGCTATTTGGGCGACCTTTTTTCTGGAGGCCAGTTGGCCTCCTTTCAGGAATTAGAGAATAAGTACTCTTTAAGTAGAAATGATTTTTTTAAGTTTCTTCAGATTCGTAGTTTTTTTCAAAACTTATCAACTCCCTCAGGCATTAATATGAATAAGGTCCCCCTTCTGGATCTCTTGCAAAAAAAAAACTCAAATAGGGACTTTCTATCTTTGTCTGCTCCAGGAATTAGGAGGTGATTTAGCTGTATGCCAGGGGAGGAGGGTAAGCAAATTGGAGGCATCTGATATTAACGTTTTAGAATTGGTTAAACTTGCCTCCGAATGTCTTATGACTGGGATGATGAAATCTCAACATTTTATGTGTATACATGATCTTTATTATACTCCTAGTAAAGTTGTTAAATGGAGTACTACAACAGGGACAAAATGCAATCGCTGTGGTTTGTATGCTGCAGATGCTACACATATGTTTTTTTGGTTGCTCTAAGCTCGGAGAATTCTTCAAACAAATCGAGAATTTTCTGGTTGCTGTGTTAAAATTTGATGTCAAAATAACCGCAGAGATGGTATTAATTGGTTTAGACTCAGGTAATTTAAGACCTAAACCTTTAACATATTTTCTTTTTATCTGTATGGTGGTAGCCAGAGCATGTATTACTAGGGAATGGATTACCACGGACTCTCCTTCCTTTTTCAGTTGGAGGGAAAGATTACTATATATGTATAATATGGAAATTGCTATGTATAGATTAAAGGGGGCCATAAAAAGGGCTCTGGGTGCAAAAATTTGGGAGCCTATAACTGAATGGATCTAGATATTGTTTGATAATTCCTATGCAGAAATGACATACCTTTTGTTCCATTCCACTTAATATTTGTTTCTGTTTCTTCTTTCTTTTGTGTATAATATATGATCGACCACTACTGTATTTCCTTACATGAAACATTAAAATGTAAAAAAAAATAATAATAATAATAATTACACATTAAATTAAAATTTAGACATTTTTAAATATTTTAAAATTAGAAATTTAATTTTAAATTCAAAATGATATGTTTGTTTTGAAGGAGCGGGATGTTGAGTTATTAGGGGACACGGGTGAAGAGTGTTTAAAAAATATAATTATAAAATCACACATTAATATAAACATTTTAAATTTTACAATATTATAAAATTAGAAATGTTATTTTAAGTTCAAAATTATATATTTTTTTAGAAGTGGGATATTGAGTTATTAGGGGATAAGGATGGGGGTTTAAAAAAAAAATGTCATTAATAATTTTAGATTTAAATTACAAAAATTACTAGAGTGCTGGAATGATCTTTTATTGCAGGGAAATCAATCAATCAATCAAACAATAACATAATTTGTATAGCGCACTGCTCACCCGGAGGGGTCTCAAGGCGCTGGGGGGGGAGGGGCCCGTCACTGCTCGAAAAGCCAGGTCTTGAGTTGCTTCCTGAAGGAGAGATGGTCCTGGGTCATCCGTAGGTGGATAGGGAGGGAGTTCCATGTCTTGGCCGCCAGGTATAAGGAAGGATCTTACTCCGGTGGTGGCTCTGCGGATGCGTGGTACGGCGGCGAGGGCAAGGCTGGTCGATTGTAGCTGGCGGGTGGGCGTGTAGAAAGTCAGGCGGTTGTTGAGGTACTTGGGGCCCAGGCCATGGAGAGTCTTGTGTGCGTGGGTGAGGAGTCTGAAAGTGATCCTCTTGCTGACGGGGAGCCAGTGCAGGTCTCTCAGGTGGAGGGAGATGTGGTTGTGTCGGGGGATGTCCAGAATGAGTCGTGCGGAGGCGTTCTGTATGCGCTGAAGTCTTTTCTGTAGTTTGGCTGTGGTTGCCGCGTAGAGGGTGTTCCTGTAGTCCAGTCGGCTGGTGACGAGTGCCTGTGTGACCGTCTTCCTGGTTTCGGTGGGGATCCATCGGAAGATCTTGCGGAGAATGCGCAGGGTGTTGAAGCACGATGATGAAACGGCGTTGACTTGTCTGGTCATCAAGAGGGAGGAGTCCAGGATGAAGCCCAGGTTACGTGCGTGGTCCGTTGGCTTGGGAGTGGTGCCCAGGGCAGGGGGCCACCAGGAGTCGTCCCAGGCGAAGGGCGATGATCCCAGGATGAGGACTCCCATCTTGTCTGAGTTCAGTTTCAGGCGGCTGTTCTTTATCCACTCGGCGACGTCTTTCATCTCTTCGTGAAGGCTGGCTCTGGCGGTGTCGGGGTCTTTGGTGTGGGAGAGGATCAGCAGGGTGTCATCGGCGTAGGAGATGATGTTGAGGTTGTGTTGGCGGGCGATGGCTGTGAGAGGGCTCATGTAGACGTTGAAGAGGGTTGGGCTGAGTGATGATCCTTGTGGTACGCCGCAGATGACTTCGGTGGCCTCAGATCTGAACGGGGGGAGGCGGACTCTCTGGGTTCTTCCAGCGAGGAACGAGATGATCCACTCCAGTGCCTTCTCTTGGATTCTGATGTTGCTGAGGCGCTGTACTAGGGTGCGGTGGAAGACAGTGTTGAACGCTGCAGAGAGGTCAAGGAGGATGAGGGCCGCTGTTTCCCCGTTGTCGAGCAGGAATCTGATGTCATTGGTGGCTGCGATCAGGGCGGTCTCGTGCTGTGGTTAGCTCGGAAACCAGACTGCGAGGGGTCGGGGGATCCGTTCGTCTTGAGGAAGGTGGGGAGCTGTCTGTTGACAGTCTTCTCAATGACTTTGGCAGGAAAAGGGAGGAGCGAGATGGGGCGGAAGTTCTTGAGGCCGGTGGGGTCCACTGTCGGTTTCTTCAGGAGGGCGCTGAGCTCGGCATGCTTCCAGCTCTCCGGGAAGGTGGCGATGTTGAAGGAGATGTTGATGATAATAATAATAAAAAAAATAAAAAACATTTATTGAGCGCATGGCTGCACATCTGTGTATCCCCGCACTAATTGCTGAAGAATCTCACCCGAGGATCAAGTCAAAGGGAGAAAGCGTGGCAGAGTTATTAAGGGAACAGATGGGTTTTCAAGTTAGCTCTGAACAGTGTTTCCGATGGTTCCATTCTTAAATGAATAGGAAGGGCGTTCCAGTGTTTCACTCCAAGATAACGAAAGGAGCGACCACCGATTTTTGCTCTGTGGATGCGGGGGAGTTTGAATAGGGACATTCCTGAGGACCTCAGGTGACGGGTAGGGCGGTGTATGGTCATAAGGCTCCTTAAGTAGGTGGGACCCTTGTTGTGGGCTATCCTATGGGCATAGCAGGTGCGGTGTAATAAGTGCATGCACGATGGTTTTCCTGGCTTTGATAGGTATCAGGTCAATGATTTTTCTGAGAATTCTTAATGTGCCGATGCATTTTCCAATGATCTTGTGAACTTGGGATTTTCCTGATAGATCCGAGTCGATCATGATCCCAAGATTCTTGACTTTCTCGACAGGTCGAGGGCATTCGCCGAGAGATGTGGGCCACCACGCTTGAGACCAAAGGGAGGTTTTATTCCCTATCACTAGCACCTCAGTCTTATCTCCATTAAGACGGAGGCAGTTACTGTCCATCCACACGGCCACAGCAGCCATGCATTCCGAGAAGTTTGAGGCGTACTCCTCGGTATTAGGAGTGAGCCTAAACATCAGCTGGGTGTAATCGGCGTAGCTAACAATGCCAACCCCAAAGTTCTCTATGATCTGAGCCAGGGTTTCCATATAGATGTTGAACAATGTAGGGCTCAAACTAGAGCCCTGTGGAACCCCATGGCTAACAGTCCGAGATGATGATTTGAAGGGCGGGCAATGAAGCTGGAAAGTTCTGTTGGTAAGGAAAGATTTAATCCACGCCAATGCACAGTCCTTTATTCCGATATCAGAAAGACGGGACAGCAGCGTGGCATGTAGCACAGTATCGAAAGCTGCGCTTAAGTCAAGCATGACCAACGCTGCTGTTTCACCCTCGTCCACCATCTTGCGGATATATTCCGTGGAATACAAAACAGCTGTCTCCGTTGAGTAATTTGGTCGGAAACCGGATTGAGTGGGGTGAAGAATGTTTTCTTCCTCTAAAAACGCCATAAGTTGGATGTTAACAATTTTCTCTATAATTTTGGCGCATTGAGGCAGTAGAGATATTGGCCTAAGATTTTGGAATTGAGTGATCGGAACATTAGGTTTTTTTTTTCAGGGGAATGACTTGGGCGTTTTTCCAAGCCTCCGGGACATAGCATTCTTCAAAAGAAAGGGTAATGAGTTGGCTTATTTGGTCTATGAGGGCAATGTCCATAATGTCTTCACATTTATCTAACGGACACACGTCATTAGGGGATCCGGAGTGAATACTGTTGATTATGCTGGACAGTTTTTCTTTGTCGGGAGTGAAGAAATGAGTAAGAGTGGTTTTGTAAAGAGGGGGAATTGTCGTACCAGATGTGGGGGGGGTAGAGAAAGTGGCATGAATTTTCTCTACTTTGTTGACAAAGAAATCTGCGATGTTTTCGCATAGTTCCTTAGAGAACGTGTCTTGCGTGTCCAGGCTAGACGTGTCTGTTAGTTCCTTGTAGATCCGAAACAGTTCTTTAGAGGGATTTATGGCCTCTTCAATTCTATTTTGGAAAAAGTGACTTTTTTCCTCTCTTATAAGTCTCTGATAGGCCCTTAGTTCTTTTTTGTAGGTCTCCTTCAATTCCATGGAGTAGTTCTTTCTCCATTTCCTTTCAATCGTTTTGCAACGAGCTTTAGCTAACTTTAATTTTTCTGAGAACCACGGTTCAGATTTTGTTCTCCTAGCAGGGGGCTTGCAGGTCCAAGGGGCAATTTTATCAAGTGCCTTGCTTAGCCAATGTTCGTATAAATTCCAGGTTTCTTGAAGGGACTGACCTTGGGGAGGAGGGTGGATTTTTAATTCGTCAATCAGACGTTCTGGGGTATAATTTTTCCAATTGCGTCGCTTGGCGTACAAGGGTTTATGGACATTATTCTTAGACCTGGTCTTGGGTATGTTGAACATAATCATATGGTGGTCTGACCAAATGATAGGGGCCGGGGGTTGTATATCAATACCTTCCCAGGTCGCAAAGATGGGATCGAGAAGATGGCCATGTTTATGAGTGGGGGGGGTGGATAGCAGGGTAATACCCAGAGCTTGTAGGGCAGTCTTCAAAAGTTGGGCATCCTTAGCATGTAAATCTTCGAAGTGAAGATTAAGGTCACCTAGTATCAGAAAGTTGTTATATTTGATAGCTAGTTGCATCGCCGTTTCTATAAGTTGGTTACAGAAAGGGGTGGCATTGCCAGGCGGCCTATAAATGAGAATCAAAGTAATGGTCATGCCAGGGGTCACTTTAATGGTGAAGGTGCCACTTTCACTGTTGGTGATGCCCTTGTTAGTGAGGGTGCATTCCAGTTCTTTTTTGAAGATCATAGCAAGACCTCCACCGCGTTGTATGGGCCTGTCAATTCTTAGTAAGATGATGTCCCGGAGTTGGGGTGCGATGATGGAGTCGGCCTTGTTGAAGACGTGGTGGGGCCAGGGGTCGGTTTGGGATCAGGAGTGGGTGGTGTTCATCGTGCGGGTGGTGTCTTCGGTGCTGACCGGGGTCCAGGCGCAGAGGGTGGTGGTGGGGGGCGCTGGTTCGGTAGTTGGGTGCATGGTAGGTGCACCGAAGCTGTTGTGTATGTCGGCGATCTTGCGGTGGAAGGAGGCGAGTGAGTCGCAGAGGTCTTGCGAGGGGGTGATATTGTTGTTTCCGGCACTGGGGTTGGAGAACTCTTTTATGATGCTGAAGAGTTCCTTGCTGTTGTGGGTGTTGTTGTCCAGTCGTTCTTTGAGTGTTGTTCTTTTGGTGGTGCGGATCAGCTGGTGGTGTTTGCGGGTGGCGTTCTTGAGGGCAGTCATGTTTTCTGTGGTCTGATCGTTGCACCAGGCTTTCTCGAGGGTGCGGCAGTTCTTCTTGGAGTTTTTGAGTTCGTCGGTGAACCAAGAGGCTTTCTTGCTGCCGGGTCTGCTGGGAGGGTTCTTCAGTGGTGCGAGGTCATCTGGGCAGTTGGTGAGCCACTGTGTGAAGATGCGGGCTGCTTCGTTGGGGTCCGTTGTGCTGGTGGGAGTGTTCTGGCTGAGGGACGTGGTGAGCTGGTCGGCGGTGATCTTGCTCCAGCTCGGTGAGCCTGTTTCGGTTGGTGGTGGGTTGTGGTTCTTCTGAAGCTTTAATGTGGAGGTGATGGTGGATGTGATGGTGGATGTGGTGGTGGTGGGGGTGGTGGATGTGATGGTGGATGTGGTGGTGATGGTGGATGTGGTGGTGATGTGGTGGATGTGGTGGTGGTGGATGTGGTGGTTGTGGATGTGGTGAAAGTGGTGGTGGATGTGGTGGTGGAAGTGATGATGGTGGGTGTGGTGGATGTGGTGGTGGTGGATGCGGTGGTGGATGAGGTGGTGGATGAGGTGGTGGATGTGGTGGTGGATGTGGTGGTGGTGGATGCGGTGGTGGATGTGGTGGTGGTGGTGGTGGATGTTGTGGTGGTGGATGCGGTGGAAGTGGTGGATGTGGTGGTGGATGTGGTTGTGGATGTGGTGGTGGATGTGGTGGTGGATGCGGTGGTGGTGGTGGATGTGGTGGTGGATGTGGCGGTGGTGGATGTGGTGGTGGTGGATGTGGCGGTGGTGGATGTGGTGGTGGTGGATGTGGTGGTGGATGCGGTGGTGGATGTGGCGGTGGATGTCATGGTGGATGTGGGTGTGATGGTGGATGTGGTGGTGGTGGATGCGGTGGTGAAGTGGTGGTGGATGTCGTGGTGGTGGATGTGGATGTGGTGGTGCATGTGGTGGTGGATGTGGTGTGGATGTGATGGTGGATGCGATGGATGTGGTGGTGGTGGTGAATGCGGTGGATGTGGTGGATGCGGTGGTGGTGGTGGATGCAGTGGTGGTGGATGGGGTGGTGGTTGTAGTGGATGTGGTGGTGGATGTGGTGGTGATGGTGGATGTGGTGGTGGATGCGGTGGATGTGGTGGTGGTGGGTGCGGTGGATGTGTTGGATGTGGTGGTGGTGGTGGATGCGGTGGTGTTGGATGGGGTGGTGGTTGTAGTGGATGTGGTGGTGGGTGTGGTGGTGGTGGTGGATGCGGTGGTGGAGGATGTGGTGGTGGTGGATGCGGTGGTGGATGAGGTGGTGGATGAGGTGGTGGTGGATGCGGTGGTGGTGGATGCGGTGGTGGTGGATGCGGTGGTGGTGGATGCGGTGGAAGTGGTGGATGTGGTGGTGGATGTGGTGGTGGATGTGGTGGTGGTGGATGCGGTGGATGTGGTGGTGGTGGTGGTGGATGTGGTGGTGGATGTGGCGGTGGTGGATGTGGCAGTGGTGGATGTGGCGGTGGTGGATGTGGTGGTGGTGGATGTGGTGGTGGATGCTGTGGTGGATGTGGCAGTGGATGTCATGGTGGATATGGATGTGATGGTGGATGTGGTGGTGGTGGATGCGGTGGTGAAGTGGTGGTGGATGTGGTGATTGAAAAATTCTTTTTAAACCAATATAGTTGAGAAACATGTACAGTAAAAGGATGTTCCCATTAAAACAATATATATACATATGTTCTTGAGTTAAGAACCTTCAAAAATCTTTATGGGTAGAGTTAAAGTTTCCTGCTGAACTCACTCGTTTGGTGGTTTATGTGGTTGACATAAAACATTTTGCAGGGCTGCTTTTCGCTCCCTGTTCAGGTCTGACAACCTGTCACACTTTCTACACTCACCTTGACTCAGATTTAAATCAGATTTATAAAAACTATTTCCACATTGTCACTACCACTCCAATAAGCATTATTTTACAATTTAAGCATGCAATACACGAAAATAGACTACAGAAAAACTAAAGATTGATTGAGAAGTTGTATTAAGCGAATTACCCAGAAGGGTGTTCAGGCACGAAGAGAAAACAAAAATGGAGAACAGAGAACAGAAATCATAGTTTGCTGCCCTATGGAAACAGATGGGCTTTCAGGTTGTATCAGAACACTGATAAACTACTTTCCTCGTGAAGAACAGAAGGGAGTTCATTCCATAATTTGGGGGTCCAAGAAGAATTTGTCACGACCTCTTACTCTAGTCCTGAGAATTTCAAGGAATAGATGAAAATTCTTAGCAGGTAAGTGTAATAATGCACACGGAAGAGTAGATCTGAAGTTTGTCTGGAATGTAATTCGGTCTAGTGCCATAGAAAGCTCGATGAGAGAATCAGAGGCCTTTAAATACAAACAGCAGCTAAAGCGGAAGCCAATGTAAGCAAGAAAAGACGCGCAGATGCTGGAGAATAACAAGGAAGTTTAAGCAGAAAGGCTGTTGTGCTCTGCGCAATTTGAAACTGTTTTACAACATAAGGAAGAGCACCCAACTAAAGAATTTCAGTTAGCGGCCATTTTAGCATCACTCTCGAGTTACAGGTTAGCAAGCTTCAATCTTATACTCAAATATCATGTAAATGCATGTTATCTCCACAAACAAGTTTTAATACAGGGATAGCGATTAAATGAGAAGATTGCACCCAAGCAAGTCTCCTTTTCCATGAGACCTTGCTCTATCAATCCCCATCTCTCCTATTCTCTAAAGCCCTGCTTTTTTAATTCTCCTGTAAACAATTCACTATACACAGCTTCTTCTCCTCACTAAAAATAGGGTAAAATACAGTACGAGGCATTGTCTTTGTTTTCTTATAATTCTCAAAAAAGATTCCATCTGGTCCCACTGATTTCTTATCTATCTCCAACACTTTCACATCCGACACCCTTTTGCATGAGACCAGAAATAACAAACATGCTAACTTCTTAGAAAGTCTTTTAATGTCAAAATGTTTATTAGTTGGCCACAGCAAACACAAAGACAACATAACGTTCACATCCCATAAAACACTATAACGTGTCTTAGGAGGTCTCTTTATTCTCATACTTTTCAGAACCCTACACGCCATCACGTTTCTTCCAAAAGATTTGCCATCTCTCTGTGAATTCCCAGCTGAAATTGCGGATCTGTAAAAATGAAGGGTCCAGAATTCGGAAACTTACTGAAACATCTCCGTCAAAAAATTAACCACCTCCACTACAAGTGTCTCCATGGGATCCAGACCCCCTGCCATGCACCAACTAGACCGTATTCTCCAAATTTCTTTGTATCTATGCCAGGAGCCCATGACTCCTCCAGTAACTCTGCAGCCTTCTCTGAAAGCCCTTCGACTCTGAAGGATCTCCTAACACCTTCCAAGCAAGAAGGTTCAAAGCCCTACTCAAAACCAAAGGATATTCTTCCTCTTCTGCATTTCTGAGTAGACCCATCTTGGCAGGCACGAACAAGGGTATTGCACAAGCTAGCTCCATCACTGATAAAAAAAACCTGAGACACCCAAAAAGGCATCACCAGAATTATTTGACTCTTCTCCTGTCTCAATTTCAATAATGCTCTCTGAATCATTGCGAAAGGTTTAGGGGCATAGCCCTTCCTCGCTTTTTACACTTGTTGGAATGCATTCATCGCAGTCGTCTTTGGTTCTGCTCTCCAACTAAAATACTCCTTCAACTTAAAAGTCAATCTTCCCCAAAAAATTCCTGTCCAACTTCTAGTTGCTGTAATCCCTCATTACCTTGAATTCCAATCTGCACTCACATTCAATTCTCCTGCTAAGTATTCCACTTTTGCTCCCACCTTGTGCTCCAGGCAAAAATTCTAAAAATCCTTTGCTAATTCCGCTAAATTCCGGGACTTCGTTCCTCCTAACTTGTTTATATATGTCACCCCAGACACATTACCCATCCTCATCAGAACTGTGTGACCTCTTACACTCTCACTAAAATGTTGCAAAGCATATAAACCTGCTGTCAATTCTAGACAATTTATATAATTTAATTTCTCTTCTCTTGTCCATGCACCACTACATTTCCCAGACGTGCTCCCCAGCCTGTCAAACTCACATCTGATTCTATCACAAAATCTGGCATTACTCCAAAAATTGCTCTCCCATTCCATGCCTCCATATTGTCTAACCACCATCCAAGTTACTCCCTTGCATCCATATACCAAGCTACTTTGTCTCCATACCAAAAGCCTTTCCTTAGTACATTTCCTTTTAACCTTTGTTTACATGATGATGTAGTGGTCCTGGAAATATTGCCTTAACCGAAGATGACAATAGACCTATAATCCTTGCTAATTCCCTTAAAGTAACAAAGTCTTTCTTTGAACTCTGCTGAATTTCCTTCTTTATCATCTTCATCTTCTTCTCTGGCAGTTTTAACCGAAACACCTTCGTATCCACCTGAAAAACTAAGAACTCCAATGTCTGTGTAGGTTCCTTACAAGATTTCTCACTGTTCAATATGAAACCTAACTCCTCCAACTTCAACGCCACCTCCTGCATTGAACTGTTCAACTCTTACTGGCACTGCAATAACGTCAGGATATTGTCCAAATAAATGATCTACCTCATCCCCTTTTGTCGAAAGTAGGTAACTACTAACATCGTCACCTATGTGAAACACCAAGTTGCTGAAGAAAGACTGAAAGGTAAACATAAGAATTGATAAAGTCTCCCTTTCTATCTGAATTGCAAGTATCTTTGACTCTCCACTACTGTGGGGATTGTAAAGTATGCATCTTTGAGTTCCAACTTAACCATCCAATCTTTTTCCATCAAAAGATGCCTGAGGCATTGTATCCCCTCCATTTTAAAATGACGGTATACTAAGAACATGTTTAGTTCTCTCAAAGTTATCACTTGATGCCATCCCTTTTGCTTCTTTTCCACTAAAAACAGATTGCTTACAACATTTTCTCCCAATCTTCCACTTCTTTTATTGCATTCTTTCCCATTAGAGTAATTATTTCTTGTTCTAATATTGCTTCTCGCTCTAATGAGATCTTTATCTCTCTTTGGTCTTTTTCCTGAAAAGGATAACTTTTGAACTCTATTACGAATCCCTGAATCGTATCCAACACCAATGGATCTCCTGTAATTCTCTCCCATTCCTTCTTGGATAATTTCAAACAACCTCCTACTCCTTTTGGGAAGAACCAAAAATAATCTCCATACTTACCTTGTCCTCCATTGTTTGCCTGTCCATGTCCTCTTGAATATCTCCTGCTTCTTCCTGACCATCCTCTACTTGGAAAGAAACCAGTACTCTGTCGGTATCCTCTACCTCTGTTCTGCCAACCATAAAGTGGATTGTTTTGCCAACCATATTGGGACCTCTACATTCCCCGGCCAGTAAAGCGTCTCCTTCTATTGGCCCTTCCAAAAACTCCAAACATCTTACGCATGCTTCCCTGTGCTTTATCCAATGCCATAAAAGTGCCTATGTACTTTCCTATCCCTTTCATCAAACCTTCTCAAAACACACAAACCCTCACTTCAGTCCTTTTGTGCTAAATTGCCCAACTTTGGATTTATTTTCATTAAAACTTCCTTCCTACTTTCTTTCAACAAACCTGCATTTGCATTACCCAGAAGGACTAAGGCCATTTGGCTCCTTCCTCCTAATATCTCCGCCTCAACTTGTTCCTTATTTGCGTAAGCATCCTCTGCCATATCTAGATTCCTTCCCAATGGCCCCACAACATTCAGCAACTTATCTTGGTAGATTTTCAATGACCTTTATAGACCCTTTCTAGGATCTCTCCGAAACCTAAATAAATAACTAATAATATCTGGATCTAAGTTTGGTGTTGCACAAATTTTATCTTCTATTCTCGGTCTTGAGCATTCTGCCTTCATAATCCTACGCATTTCCCTGTCCAAGGGCTTTTGTCTTAATACATTTTGCTACATTTTCTATTGGCAACCACTCATTGCTTCTTGAATGTCTTATATTAAGTGGACTAAACATATCTTCCACAAAGGCATCCTTGAAACTCTCACTACTTCTATCTCTATATCTTCAAACTCCTCATATCCATCATTGTCTTGTAAATCCAAAATATATTCGTCCATAATCTCATATCCTTTACCAGACATTAAGTTTTGGATTTCATCTTCAAAATCCTCCTCCTCTTGTGTGCCACCAAGGGCATCCCCTCTTTGTGTGCAGCCAAGGACACCTAGGGGCCCATTAGGATGGCGGGCAGACTTATGTCTGCCCACCACCCTAGCGGTGCTGGGACCGGCCACCAGTGGTGCGGCGGTCCCGCACCGCCGATTAGGATGCCACCACCTCCGTTGCGGTGGCATACTCCATTCCCGGCATTGTCATGCACAAGGTGACAGGCACTGCGATGTGCCTGCCACCATGTCCATTGCAATGCAGGGGGGTTCCATAGGTACCCCCCATGTGCACTCCCCCACCCCCCAATACCTGGGGACCAATGGGCCCCCATAAGAGAATTCTGCATGCCATTCCGTGACGGAAAGTCATGTTTCTGCACCCATGCTAATATGGACGGCAGTGTCTAGCAGACACCGCCACCATATTAAACCCTGTGAAAAAGCGGTCAGACAGTCTTCCCGTCTGCCGCGATACCCCCGCCATACTAATATGGCGGGGGAAATGGGTGGCGGGCGGGGAAGAATATAGGGTGGATCGAAACAGCCATGCGGGCGGTGGTGATCCGCCCTACATCCTAATGGACCCCTAGTCTTTTTGTGCTGCCTTCGACACCTTTCTTTGAGTTTGTCTTATCTCCAACCTTTATTTTTTGTGTCATAGCCACTACTTCTATAGGTCTGTTTTTTTGTTTTCTTTTTTCCAACTTCCGCACTAATACCCTCTCCCTCAGATAATGAGTAGAATTCCTCGCCAGATTCATTTCCCTTTCTTTTCCTATTTTTCATAAAACCCTCCATGCTCTCTATAACTTGTTTTTTCATCTCATATTCTATTAATTTTGCAATTATCTCCTCATTTACCTTACTACGCGATATTTCTATTTCTCTGCTTAAGTCTCTCTCCATTTATTTCCACGAAAGCATATCCATCCTAATGTAAACTCCTAAAAATTTCTAGACCAAATAATCCAAACTTCTGTCCAAAAACTCTTGTTTCAATAACAATTATTTTTCTCATAAATCCTTAGAATTCTACACTTTTTCCCTTTATAAACATCCTAAACTCCCTTTCCGCTTCACCTTATGATAAAAAAGCAGCTCTTGTCCGCTACGTGCACTGGGACGATCATTAAACTGTCCCTCGCGCTAGCTTAAAACCTAGGGGCATATTATCAAGGGTGTTTATCTCCGCTTTTTTGGCTTTAAAAGGAAGCGGAGATAAAATGATCTCCCTATTACCTAGCTGTCGCTAACACCAGTTAGCGACAGCTAGTAGGAGATAGCGACCATCTTGGGCCCCTGAGGTTCCGTGACGATTTGAACCCGTGTTTTCAATGTTGTCGGAAATACATAATATTGGTATCAGCGAACCGCAAATGATCCATTTAGCATATCCTGGTGTTTTCGCTACGCTACGAGCAAGAGTACTCCTGTTATGAACACATTTCTGATCTACCCACGGCATCCATCTTAGATCATGGCAGCCATTTTGTGTTTCTTGCCCTCACATACGCAATAACCTCTGATCACTTCATTTCGATTAAGGACACGTAGCCTTAGCCGGAGATTCACCTCTTTCATGACACGTGCACCTTAAACCATATCACGCTGTAGCTGCATGACTCGACAAAGGCTGCCTCCTCTGCCTGAGGCCAGCCCAACTGAACTGGTTCTCGTGTCCATTGTCCCAACCATGATTAGGCGGCTGAAGCCGGTAGCCTTGCCCATTTACAACCCACAAACATCCCTTATCCCACTTTTCTATCTTCCACACGTGGCTCCGTTCCTTTCTTTCTGAATCTTTATTAGGGGGAGGCAACTAAATTTACGATGAGGCGGTCCGGCTCTTGAATGCAATATTGACAAGGGATTGTGATGAACTAGTGGGAACCCCTCTTCGTAATGTTTGGCATCAGATATTATCGATGGTTCCTGTGTAACGCCAAATATTTATTGTTTTAGACACAAAGGTTTCGAGAATGTATTACATGTAAAGAATTCGCCCCCAGCTTAAAATTTAGTATATAAGGAGCAACCCTCTTTGTACAAATTGAACAGGCTCCTAGAATCTGCCCATGTGTGGTTTCTGTGACTTCTGTGTCCCTGCAGTAATAAACCTTTGGTCTTTGACGCCACCACCGAGAAGCCCGTGTTTCTGTTTCATTTGCGCACCAAGACAGGTGGAACTCCGGGGTCTTTGGGTGTTGTTCCCTGACACCTCTGGACGGAACCAAAAAGTCCAGAACTCCACCCCACTTTGCATGTCAGTGATATTTATCACTAATGACATGCAAAGTGGGCGTGCCAAGATGTTAGCGACTGGAAACAGTCGCTAACATCGCTATCTCCTATTACCAACTTTTGGAGATATTCGCGCTAAGCGCGAATATCTCCAAAAGCTAGCACCTGCCCTGAGCAGGTCTTAGCCATGTTATCCAATGGGAGGTGGATAACATGGCTAAGAGCATTCGCTCGGTAATGCATGAATATCGCTGACTTTTCAGCGATATTCATGCATTGCGGCCGATTTTTATCGCATTTGGGATAAACCTTGGTAATACCATGGTTTATTTGCGATAAAAATCGCCGCAGCTCTGCGGTAAATTTTTGTCTCTAACCAAGCAATAGGGATAATTATCGCTATTGCTTGGTAATATGCCCCCTATTCCTTTATTATTTTCCGAATGCAAAATAGCCACTCCTTTTACGACATCTCGCACTATCTTATGTGTTCTTTGCGCTCTTACGGCCACTGTCTCTGAGACAGTCTCTGACCTCGTACAGCCACTGCTTCGTGCATCTATGATTCCAATGGCACTTCAGCCCCTTGAGCTATTTCCTCGTCATACAAGCCCTCATGCGAGTTTACCTCACGCTTCTGAAACTGGTACCAATGCATTTTTCAAAATATGTTTGTCTTTAACCTTTCGAAAAAACTTACCTTTGCATAAGTCTATCGTTATATAAAAAACTTCACTCGTAAATTCAATACTTTACTCTTAAACCTTATATTTCCAAAACATACAAACAAACCAAAAACCTAATCCTAATCAAACCCTCTTATTGCTTATTTATTTTATATTAAATTCTTTGAAATTACAACAAAGTAACATATATTAGCTCTTAATCATTTAGAACAAACAAACATTTACTCAACTCACATAAGAGAATAAAAAGTTATGACTTATCTGTTCCAGGAGCAGCAATTAAAAGAGGAAGAATGTTGGGAGAAAGAATATTTATGGACTAGTGTGTTCCAGTTTTAGTGTTTTTATCTGTTGTGAAGTCTTTAAAGTGCTGCAGGAGTGGCAATAAAAGATGTTATGCATAATGTTAGCCTCCAGTCTTGTAATGAAATTGTTGCACCCATGGACCAGTAAGGAACTGAAGGGTTGAGTGCTTGGCAAGCAGCCAAAAAGAACTGAAGCCTTGTTTTAACCACCATGGCAACTTAACCAACTCAAAGGTGAATAAGAGGAGGCACTTTAAAGCATACACCTTTGAGTGATCGCCACATCACCAGAGACCCAGGGTGAATTTTTCAGCCCCATCAGCCTCCGCAAAAACACCTGGGCACCTCCAGTGAACTTCAGAAAATGTACAGGATCTCTTGCGAGCACTTAAGTAAAACATAATTTTTACTACTGAGTATTTCTATATTTTCATTGAAAGCATCTTTCATGAAATTATTCTCTTAACTGAGCCGTTTTTTGAGTTAACCTCACTCACAAACATAGAAAATAAAGCTTACCTTTAGCCCAAACTACGAAATGGTGAGATAATATTGCTGAAATAGCCCATTGATTGGACTCCCGAGATTGTTTTTTGAGTAAGTCACTACACATATAAACATCTTTGGACCCACCCTCACCTCACGACTTGCCAATCTGATCTCGTAAAGAAAGGAAAGCGACAAGTGCTCAACTTGAAATGGATGGTGTATAGAAGCCTGAACCTGAACAAATGATCGGTAAGAAAATTGCCATTTCTGCCTGTTATCCAATTTGTTTGCCTTTGTATGCACCATATTTGCATTGGAATTATGAATCTGTGCACATTGACACTGCTAGTCAGTGCCACAGACTCGGCACTCTGTCCCTAAAACTGTTCTGTAAAATAGTTTTTTACCTAATTGGTGTATTCAACTTTCCAGGAAACTCATAATAAATTGTACCAGTGATATGGAAGTTAAATAATATATGTTGACTGCAGGGTGTATTTACACTATCCACTTATAGATGAAAATTAGATGGGTTATGGCAGCACCATTGTGCTCTCAATGGGTTGTAGTTTAAAAGCACTCCAGTGACAAATGGTGTTGAAAAAAAGTATTTTCATGTAGAAAACAAACATTTTATACAATAGCTGTCACTCCTAAAGTGTGTTTTGTAAGCCCACAGGGCTGGATGCTTAAAGTATCAAATGTGGCATGGAATACCTGGAAATATTAGGGCCACTGCATGAACAATTAACCAAAAACTGTTTCCACGTTTTACATGAAGTTGCGGGAGACCGCAGTAGAACCGCCGCCACTGCCAAGAGTCAGCTTAACTTACCTGCAACGAGAGGGTGTGCCAGAGGACGCAGCCCACATTGCCACATCGCCGCCACCGCCGCTAGGAGTCACGAGGCACCGGACTCCGCGCCGCCGCTCCGGGAGACTGCAAATCCCGGCAGGTACCGCGGCGGCGCGTCGGAGTGACGCGGCAGCGCCCTGAGAGCGCCAACGAGCACAGATTAAAGGCGGAGCACCCCGGCAGAGCGGGGGAGACCGCAGTAGAACCGCCGCCACTGCCAAGAGTCAGCTTAACTTACCTGCAACGAGAGGGTGTGCCAGAGGACGCAGCCCACATTGCCACATCGCCGCCACCGCCGCTAGGAGTCACGAGGCACCGGACTCCGCGCCGCCGCTCCGGGAGACTGCAAATCCCGGCAGGTACCGCGGCGGCGCGTCGGAGTGACGCGGCAGCGCCCTGAGAGCGCCAACGAGCACAGATTAAAGGCGGAGCACCCCGGCAGAGCGGGGGAGACCGCAGTAGAACCGCCGCCACTGCCAAGAGTCAGCTTAACTTACCTGCAACGAGAGGGTGTGCCAGAGGACGCAGCCCACATTGCCACATCGCCGCCACCGCCGCTAGGAGTCACGAGGCACCGGACTCCGCGCCGCCGCTCCGGGAGACTGCAAATCCCGGCAGGTACCGCGGCGGCGCGTCGGAGTGACGCGGCAGCGCCCTGAGAGCGCCAACGAGCACAGATTAAAGGCGGAGCACCCCGGCAGAGCGGGGGAGACCGCAGTAGAACCGCCGCCACTGCCAAGAGTCAGCTTAACTTACCTGCAACGAGAGGGTGTGCCAGAGGACGCAGCCCACATTGCCACATCGCCGCCACCGCCGCTAGGAGTCACGAGGCACCGGACTCCGCGCCGCCGCTCCGGGAGACTGCAAATCCCGGCAGGTACCGCGGCGGCGCGTCGGAGTGACGCGGCAGCGCCCTGAGAGCGCCAACGAGCACAGATTAAAGGCGGAGCACCCCGGCAGAGCGGGGGAGACCGCAGTAGAACCGCCGCCACTGCCAAGAGTCAGCTTAACTTACCTGCAACGAGAGGGTGTGCCAGAGGACGCAGCCCACATTGCCACATCGCCGCCACCGCCGCTAGGAGTCACGAGGCACCGGACTCCGCGCCGCCGCTCCGGGAGACTGCAAATCCCGGCAGGTACCGCGGCGGCGCGTCGGAGTGACGCGGCAGCGCCCTGAGAGCGCCAACGAGCACAGATTAAAGGCGGAGCACCCCGGCAGAGCGGGGGAGACCGCAGTAGAACCGCCGCCACTGCCAAGAGTCAGCTTAACTTACCTGCAACGAGAGGGTGTGCCAGAGGACGCAGCCCACATTGCCACATCGCCGCCACCGCCGCTAGGAGTCACGAGGCACCGGACTCCGCGCCGCCGCTCCGGGAGACTGCAAATCCCGGCAGGTACCGCGGCGGCGCGTCGGAGTGACGCGGCAGCGCCCTGAGAGCGCCAACGAGCACAGATTAAAGGCGGAGCACCCCGGCAGAGCGGGGGAGACCGCAGTAGAACCGCCGCCACTGCCAAGAGTCAGCTTAACTTACCTGCAACGAGAGGGTGTGCCAGAGGACGCAGCCCACATTGCCACATCGCCGCCACCGCCGCTAGGAGTCACGAGGCACCGGACTCCGCGCCGCCGCTCCGGGAGACTGCAAATCCCGGCAGGTACCGCGGCGGCGCGTCGGAGTGACGCGGCAGCGCCCTGAGAGCGCCAACGAGCACAGATTAAAGGCGGAGCACCCCGGCAGAGCGGGGGAGACCGCAGTAGAACCGCCGCCACTGCCAAGAGTCAGCTTAACTTACCTGCAACGAGAGGGTGTGCCAGAGGACGCAGCCCACATTGCCACATCGCCGCCACCGCCGCTAGGAGTCACGAGGCACCGGACTCCGCGCCGCCGCTCCGGGAGACTGCAAATCCCGGCAGGTACCGCGGCGGCGCGTCGGAGTGACGCGGCAGCGCCCTGAGAGCGCCAACGAGCACAGATTAAAGGCGGAGCACCCCCGCGTCGCGGGACGCGAGCGGGACGCCCGGGGCGAAGCCCGGGCAAAGGGCGGGCCGTCTGAGGCCGTCCGAGGTTGGCCAAGGTTGGGTTGGGCCAGGACCCCTGCCTATTCTGACACAGGTCTAGTGACTCACGCCGCGTATCCAGCTTATCGTCTGACAGGTAACCTGCTTATTAATATTCCACGCTACCCTGTGCTTCTAGTCATCTGCACACATGCCTGGTTTGCCTGGGAAAAAGCTAACGCCTGCTACCAACACCATGGAGAACTATTTAGTACAGGTAGTTGCGCAAATAAATAGCAACAGAAGGTCCTCCCTTGGTATGGAGTCTTCCACACAAGCTCCACTAATAGATATAGAAGCTGAGGATCTTTTTAACCTAACAAACACTAGTCTCTCCGGAGTGGCACAAGTTCCCTCACAGGATACAGCTACCATTCAACCAAGTGGCATAGTGGCCAGCACCGATGATAACAGTGATAGTATCGTTATGCCCCTGAGCCCCATGATCTGCGAGCAAATCACTCCTTCCATTGTTCCAATTCAAGTGCCAAGGATTGTAGGGGTAAAAAGAAAAGCCACACAAAAACGTCCGGGGCTGAGGTCATCTAAAAGCAGAACCACAACCCCCCCAAGGAAAACTGCTTGTGTGGAGGAGGACGATCTCTTGGGGGAAACATATGAAACCTTCTCTACTATTTTACTTCAGAAATTTTGCAGTCTGATGGACACAAAAATCAAAGGCATTGTCAAACCACTGATAAGCAAAATTGATAAGTTATCCGCTGAAGTTACTAAACTGGAAGGTCTCCTTGGCAAAACGTTGGGTGAAGTAGAGAAACTCCCAGAGGTCATTACATCAAATGTACATCCTATGGTTAATGATATCTTGGCAAATAAATTACCACCAACTTTCATCCCTAACCCCCCACTGGTCTCTATGACGACTCCTCCGGAAACTAGTTCTGGTGTTGCACCCCCTGCTGTCTCATTTGTTGACCCCAACACAGCGAAAAGGTCATTTGAATTGGTGGTGGAAGCCTCGCCATTAGTACTTGTTTTGGCAAACGTACCCCCTCTGGGTGCCGGTGAAGCGGAATCAACAGCATCGCTAATGAATAAATCACTATCTTGGCTTACCAACAACATGGCCATATCTTCGTGGGGGAAACAGCAACTGGCTGAGGAATTAGTAAATGCAAGAAGAGTGGAGTGGATTGGGAATAGAGAAAAAAAGTTTAAGGGCGACTGCGTAGTGCTCAATCTATCACATCCAGATGCACTACCAAATATTTTGCCTAATATTTTCCCGCCGCAGAGACGCTCCACTTCTATTGTTCCACTGACTCTTGACTTCTTCTACCCCCGAAAAGACAGAGGCCCCAATCCAAGCACCCTAAGAACAAAATGGAACATAGTAACCAAAAGGGCTAGTAAGAACCATGGGCCCGTTGAGTGGGGTCTAGGTTTAGAAAACAGATTCTCTGCTCTTTCCAATCTAGATGCTTGTGATTGACAAATAACCAACTGTATGACTAAGCTGCAAATATCTCCGTTGCTGTGTACAACAGGGGGGCAGAATGAAGATATTGGCTCTTCAAATGAGCCATGTTTTTCTGATACCTTAGTAGGATTAACAAACCCAACAGCTGATGCTAATGTTATTACTGATGCAAGTATAAATAGGCCTGCTCCTAGTCCTGATTTTTGCGGGGTGGGTGCTCTTGGAAATCTCTTATCTTGGAATATAGCTGGACTATGTTCTAAGATGGCTTGTGGAGAGTGGTTAGAATTCATTCGCAAGTATAATGTTTGTATTTTCCAAGAAACTTGGGCCTGTGACCCTGTTTATGCATTGGGCTATTTGAACTACTATGTACCGGCGACTAAAGGTGCCAAGGGGAGACCAATGGGTGGTCTCACCATATGGGTCCAGCAGTCCCTAAATATACAGGTAAAAAACATAGAGCTAAATCATAAAGACATCCAGCTCATTCGACTATTGAGGGATTCTTCTACTCCCATTGACATTTACAACTTATATGTTAGAGGGGGAAATGTTGGTAAATCGATGGTATTATCCTCACTGTACAGTTACTTAGATATCCATTCCTCTGGGAACAATATCATACTGGCTGGTGACTTAAACCGCACCTTTGAACCCCTTGATACTGGAGAGGCTTTTTTAGGTGCAGAGGAAGATACTTTGTGGGAAATCCCAGCACTTGAACTAACCCCTTTAACTCGTTGGTCGGAGGATATCTTAAGCTTGAATGCTATGTGCTTGGAACATAGCCTACGGGCTCTGAATGGTCGCACTAAGACAGATAGAGTAGGAGCCATGACCTTTGACAATGGAAGATCTAAGAGTCGTATTGACTATGTGATATGTTGTATGGCCCTGTGGCCTTCCATTGTTGATATGGAGGTCAAGGATCGGCTCGAGAGTGACCACAATCCTCTTTGCGTCCTCCACAAGTGGTGGCAGTCTGATGAGCTTGCTCCTAGTATTGCTATCGACCCTTTGCCCCCGTTGTTGGTTCCTACTAATGATTTACGCAGGCTGAAGTGGACCAGTGTCAAAACAGATGCGCTGGTTATGGAAAAAATCAACACGGCAACTGACAAGGCTATCATGGCCCTTGAGGGTGAAACTGGGCATCTTTCCAGTGTAAACCACGCCACTAGGGTACATGAAGCTCTTTTCACAGAAATTAGAGGCCATTTCTTGAAACCTGCAAACAAAAAGAAGCACGCTCACAGACCTGCACGCTGGTACAATCATGAATGTAGGATAGCCAGAACCTTTTTGGGTGATGCAATTAAGAATAAGAACCTAGAGGCAATTAGATTAGCCAGGAAACATTATAAACAATGTATAACAAAAGCAAAAAAAGACTGGGATGAGGCTCACTGGAACAATTTGAAAAATGCTAGTGATCGTAAAGATTCCAGGTTATTCTGGCATATAGTCAAATGGGGACATGATAGGATAGATGAAGCATGCACTAATAATGTCCCCCAGGATGCCTGGGTAAAGTTCTTTAGTGAGCAGTATGCCTCTAGAGATCAGGCAACGGATAGAAGGTGTATGTTGGGCCAACACAGTGGGGATGACGTCTTCACTAAAAATGAAATACTCACTGCCTTAAAAACTGTCCATGGTGGGCGGGCCCCTGGTATTGACGGGGTGCCGGCAGATGTCTTCTTGAGTGATACTGATAGATGGTGCAGATACATACTCTTGTTGATGAATTTGATTACAAGAGGGGTGGATATCCCAGCGAGTTGGAAAGGTGCTGAAATCATCCCAATATATAAAAAAGGAGACCGGGCCCAGCCGGGAAACTATCGCCCCATTAGTTTAATAGACACCATCCAGAAAATAGTGGGCCGAGTAGTTGTCAACAGGTTGCTGGATTGGGTTGATGATCATAATATCTTATCCCCATTTCAGGCTGGATTCCGTAGGGCAACCAGCACTGTTGATCAAGTCTTCCGCTTTCGCCTAATACAGTGGAAGACCGTGGTGCTGGGGAGAGGCAGCCTGTACGCAGCTTTTGTTGACTTGCGGGCTGCCTTCGACCTAGTGCCAAGGGCGAAGCTGTGGGAAGTGCTTGAGACTCTAGGGGTCCCGGGAGATCTGTTGTTTTTAATTATGCGATTGCACGAGGGCAACTACGCCAAAATTAGATGGGGAGGATTCGGGAACAACACTGCCGAATTTCCTGTTGAGCGTGGGGTTCGGCAGGGTTGCTCAATGGCCCCAACCCTGTTTACTCTATTTATTAATGGTGTTGTCTCCCGCATGCAATCCCAGTCTGTGGACGCACCTTCTCTTGCTGGGGAGAAGGTCCCCATTTTAATGTTTGCCGACGATACCCTAATTTTATCGAAAACGCCCAGCGGCTTACAAAAAGCATTGGCAATATTTGATGGGTTCTGTGCTGACCACGGTCTTGAGGTAAACGCAAACAAGACAAAACTCATGGCTTTTAACCCACACAGAAATTTTAAATCGAATATCACCATGAGTGGCCGTACTTTAGAAGTTGTAAATTCCTTCACATATTTGGGGATCATGATCTCCAACGACAATAAGTGGCAGCGACACCTTAACATCGCCACATTACGGCACAAGCAGCTATCTGGGGTAATAATTAAGGAGCAAAAGAAGTCATTGTTTAAACCAATCAAACCACCATTGATAATCTACGAGGCTAAAGCTATTGCCTCTGCCCTGTATGGTGCAGAGCTATGGGGGTACGAAAACCTCAATGATCTCCAACTATCAGAAAATAAATTTTTGAGGTCATTGACGGGCACCCCACAGAGCAGCCCACTATTACCCCTACGCTATGAGTTAGGTAGAAGAGAGCTCATGGAAAAGGCCAAACTGCGCCCGTTATTATACTGGCGTAGGCTTTGGACCACACCTGAACTCGTGCACTATGCGCAGGGGTTTTCTGATGTTATTAAGGCTGATCTCTACAACAAAATCAGGTGGTTTAAAACATTAAAGATTGAATTACTCAATTTAGGACTTCAGGCCTTATGGATAGATCCTGCTGGGGCTCCATTTCCCTCCAAAAAAGTGCTAAAGGATATATATTGGGAACATGTAGCCAATACTAGCTTACTCAATAACAACAGTGGGACTATGACCTCTGTATACTTAGAGACTAAAACGTTCCCCATTTATGAAATGTACTGGGACTATATAACGAACCCCTTGGATAGGAAATTGCTATTCCAAATGAGGGTAGGCTCGCTCCCACTCTGTACCCTAACAGCCAAATGGAAATCAGGGGGAGCTGTAGTATGCCCTGCCTGCGGGGTAGGTAAAGAAACATTAGGTCATTTCCTGTTCTGTTGCCCAGTGTATGCTGCCCCAAGACAAGCCTGGTTGGCGCCCATGTGCAGGAATTTAGGCACTAAAAGTAGCATGGTGGCATTGCGTATAGCAAAATCCACCACGGATGAATGGATCAATATTGCAATTGCAAAGTACCTGGGATGGGCGTGGGTTTTAAGGATGAGACTGCTGGCATGCTAAATATTGCCAGTAGTCACCCAGAGATTGCTAGACATTTGTCTACTCTCTGTAATCATTTACGAGTCAGAGACTGCTAAACGAACGTTTATTCTCTGTAAATTTTATCTGACCAAAGACTGCTAGACATTTTCGTCTATTCTTTGTTTATGAAATTTGTCGTCGGCGTATAACTGTCTTTTTTAATGAAATGAATTGCTTTTTTTTTTAACGATTAATCACCTGGGATGACTAACATTGTTACTTCAACCACTACCCTCTGGTCTATATTTATCGACGGTTACGTTCCTCTGCACCTGCTTATATGATGTACCACTGTTTTTTAACTTATAAAAATATGTATGTGCTTGTTCGACTGTTCATGTAAATTTAATGGTTTTTTAATTGCATGTATGTTTGTCTGCTTTTATGAGTAAAAAAACTCGAATAAAGCATTTTGAATGAAGTTGCATTGTCTAGGAACACCATTATTTCCTGGCTGAGCTTGGGAAAATCCCAGAGAGATGACTGACAGTTATTTTTCATTTAGGTTTTACAAATCTAATTCAGTGGGGAAGGCAGAATTTTGATAACTTTAGTGGAAATATTACTGCAAGAAATAGTTCTTTGTGCTGCTTGAGAGTAAATCAATTTAGAACTGATTTGCCTCTCAGATCTGCTTCATAGAACAAATGCACAACCTTGGTTGGTTTATTGCCAACCCTGCCCATTGAAGGCAGTAGCACTGCATCTGGGCTTAAGAAAGCTGTGGTGTTTCAGCAAGTGGTCATGTAGCCTATGCTAACCATATGGGAAGGGGGCAGAAACAGCTGGTAAGACAAACAACAGATTTCACAGTTCTTCCTTTGACATAAAGGTGTCAAATGGGCCTTTCAGGAATTACTAGCATGAATTTCAAGACTCCCCTGAAACTTGCAGTTTCCATTCCCAAACAGGAGGGGAAAGCAGTTCTGGCCCTGATGGAGGGGATGTCACCAGTCTCCATAGGGAAGTGGCTGGGGGAAGGACTACTGCTCCTCTAGGTAGAGGATTACCGGATCTACCTTGTTTTCATTTTGTTTAATTTTTTTCCCAGGTGGAGGACATTTATCTTTATTTCTTCTTGTCCATATTGCAGATTTTTCCCAATTTTTTAGGATGGCAAATCTACAAACTTTTGGTTACTAAGATGAAGAATTTGCCTCCTTAATGGGCCGTTCAGTTAGTTTTGGACATCAGACCACGTCCAATGCTTAAGATAGAGATGACATTCAAAAACTAGAAGCCCTCAAGAAAACAATAAAATGTATGAAACGCATGGCCAATTCATGTTAGAATATCTATGTGTAGGAGCTATTCCTCAAGGCCTACTAGTTAAAAACATCACAGGCCTCTTTGTACACATTAGGAAATTCTTAGAACGCTGTTCCATGATCGCCAACTGCTGCTCAAGAGATCCTATGATATTAATTGTCGAGACAGCGAAAAAATTAGTGCAACAACTTATGCTAGAAATAATTGAACTAGAAACCAAGATCAAAAGTACCTCGGCTCTTGAAGAAGCAAAAAAGAAATTGGAAGAGGTAGATAGAGATATGGCGTTTTACACAGATTGTCTGACAAAAAGGAAGAGAGATAAATTTTAAAAAGATATTCGATTTGCCACAAAAAAACTACATATCCACACTTAGCTGAAACCCAATCTAGTCAGGTAGAGTATCAAACCAATTATCAGTACTCAACTAGACAGTACAATCGAAAGATCACTACTTTTTCAGATACTTCTGGATCAGAGAATGAAGGTAGTCCCAACCAATTTGACACAAGAGGCAATAGACAAGCCACGAGAGGACAGTACAATGGCTAGCCTTTTTTATCGAGGCGCAACAACCGCAGGGGCCATTGAAGGCTGCAGTACCAACCCAGATATTGAGGCAACCAGAAAGTAGACCACAACCATTACCTAGTGCCAAGGTATGCCTAGTATTGGAGGGAATGAACCATATCCCAATATTCAATCATTTGAAATACAGCCTGGATGCTTCTGCATATTCCTTACTTTCTAAAGGCCTCTCATTTGTGCCCCATCCCACATTAATACTTTTGAGCTGTTTTCAACCTGCTGGCATTTTTCAGAAAAGTCCGCCTTAGAGTATTTTCTCAGATCAACAAGCTACCTTAGTAACTACTAATGGATCAGGTCTTGCCCTCACAACAAATTTCACTCCGACTTTAGACTAGGTCGGAACCGAGATCACCATTTTTGAACAGGTAGTATCCAAAAAAACTCCTTGCAGTTACTAAATATATTCCATACACTCCTTTTAATCTTGATGACCAATACTTTTCAGCACTCTCTGAGCTGAAACCTACCAAGGCTATCACAATCAAGAATTGTGACAAAGTTGGTGGCATTGTAGTTTTGGGTATGAACAACTATGGGCATCATTAGGATGGCGGGCGGACTTTGCCCTCTCGTAGAGTGGGACCCTCCACACTGGTGGGCAAATCCTGCATTCTTGACATTGTGGTGGGCGGTGTTCTCAGCACCGCCAGCCTCAATGCCAAGAAGGCATGTTGTGCAGTTCCATGCACAATGTGGCAGGCACAGCGCAGTGCCTGCCATGTTGTGCATGGAACTGCAGGGGGTTACCATAGGTACCCACATGTTCATCCCCCAGAATTCCTGAGGCCCCGCTATGGGCCCTCAATGGTAAAAAACGCCAGCCTTTTCGCTGATATGCTAATATGGATGCCGGTGTCTCCCAGACACCGCCACCATGTTAACAGCTTTTCCGCCTGGTCAACTCTTCGACTGGGCGGGAAACTTGCGGACGCTCTTTCCGTCCGCAGGGGTCCCCCGCCATGGTAATGTGGCAGGGTAATTTCAATGCGGGTGGCGGTTTTAAGCGGGAGGATCACCACCGCCATACGGGCAGTGGCAATCCACCCGCTTTCCTAATGACGGACCTTTTACAAGACACTACTTACAATGTGTCTCTCACTGTGGACCCTACGACTAAAGCTAAAACCAAAATATAATGTTCAACAGCTAGAGCTCTCGACAATGAATACATCTGTGAGACAGAATATATCTATTTAAACACCAAAAACCCCAAGATGGCCAGCATATAGGGAGTACCAAATATTCACAAAAAACAGTTTGACCCCCGTATTGAACTATAGTCACCATGATAAAGTCGATCACTGAGCTGCATCAAAATACATTGATATGATTTTAAGATCTCATGTATGCAATAACCCATCCCATGTCCAAAACACCAGATATATCATCAACATTGTTAAAGGACTCTGATTCAATCAAGCGTCAGACCTCATGGTCACCTTAGATACTGAGGCCCTTTTCAGCAACATACCTCATCAAGGAGCCTTAGACGCTGCCTTTGGTTCATTAACACCTTCAATATAGATTGTGTAGCAACTTTTATCCTTGAATATCTTTCAATTGTTCCAGGAGAAAATATTTTTGAATTTGATGGAAACTTATACAAGCAAATAAAAGGTGTATGTATGGGAGAATCTTGTGCACCAACCATAGCCAACATCTTCATGTCTTAATTTGAGAACACATTCATCTATAACGAAGTAGCCCTGTTTTCAGAATCAGTTACGAGATGGTCTTGTTATATCAATGATACTTTCTTTATATGGACTGGCCTCCCTGAGATACTACCTGAATTCTTAGCCTGGCTCAATCTATCTGATGATAACATGCATTTCACATCAAACATCAGTAATGTTCACGTAGAATTCCTTGGCATAGTCAACAAACACACAGCTGGTCAACTTGAGGTTGCTTTGTATACAAAACTGACAACCCGTAACGCCCTTCTACATTTTGACCGTTTTCACCTCACAACACAGAAGAAGAGCATACCCTTCGGACAATTCCTTAGGCTATGTCGGAATTGTGCCAAACTGGAAGATTACGATATCAGAGCCATTGAGATGAAACAAAAATTAATTCGTAGAGGCTACCCTAAGAAATTAGTCAGAGGTTTATGTAAAAGGGCACACTTTTATGATCGACAAATCTACTCACAAACACTAGACCCAAATAAACACCTAAACTAGTTTTTCTAACCTGACATTCCACTCTCAATCAAAAGATATGCCAAATTGTTAGTTCAAATTGGCATATCCTTAACGCAGACAAGGAAAAGACTCAACTAATTCTAAAACCCATGTTTGCGCATCAATGCAACAAAAATCTGAAAGATCCCATGGTCGGATCCAGACTGCCGTCTAGTAAAGGATTCACCCAAAAGACCATAGATGGCACTAATCCTGTATTTGGAAACTTCAAATGCACAACATGCAAAGCATGCAACTTGGCGTTAGAAACAGACACCGTATGTTTCAATGGCTATAAAATCAGTCTTAATGTCTTTACCAACTGCAAAACTAAAGACATATATCTTCTTATTTGTCCTTGCACGTTATGCTATTTGGGAGAAACATCACGTTCCTTAGCCATTAGACTTATCGAACACAGATCAGACATACGCACAAAGAAGTTTTCTGCCTCTTTAGTTGAACAATATGTAGATCATAACCACACACCGAATGATATCATTGGATTATCCAGGAGAAAATCCAAGCCCATTTAGGCATAGATCTAGAAGCCATTCGTAAACGTAGGGATGTTTTCTGGATTTTCATTTTGAACACATAAACACAGGCCTCAATAACGAGATTCCATGGAATCTTGCGATCCGGTTCAATTATTAAAAACACTTCTTTAATGGGCCACCATGGTTTTCGGGTTAATACTCAATCTACCTTGACATCAGAGGCTTCCCATCTCTTGTGGCTGTAACAGTATCTCCCAGTCCAGGCTCCTGCTATGAAATGTTCTCCAGTCATTGAAGTACCCGTCAATATATATGTGACTTATTCTGCTATTCTGCATATAACCTTCTATTCTTCTTTAACGACTCCTCATCAGGTGGATCCCTCAGGGAGCTCCCATCATAGGTTCCTGCTGGTCTTGTTGTATCTCTTGATATTATTTCATTTCTAAGAATTGCGCTCGCATATTTATTCTGTTACACATAGGGTTTTCTTAGTCTTATTTTTTAGGATATCTCTTTTCAAGACCAATTCATTCACAGTTTATCCAAAATACCTCCTGTACATACATATTCTGGATAGTTTATAGTTGTGATTATGTCTAATCTGATTATTATTTATCATATTATATTCAATATTCTCTTAATCTCCTTTCGAATATCTATTAAGGACTTTGGGGTTGCCTTCTTCAGAGGCACCCTCCATCAAGTTATGCCGCTTTTTTCAGTAACCATTGTCTTTGTCCACTATAGGTTACAACATCGATTCATTGGTGTATCTTTACATAATTGAAAGTACATAGACTCATCCCATTTACTAGAATTTAACCCTCCTGTATATACATATTCTCGATAGTTTATATTTGTGATTATGTCTAATCTGAGTATAATTGAAAGTGCATAGACTCATCCCATTTACTAGAATTTAACCCTCCTGTATATACATATTCTCGATAGTTTATATTTGTGATTAGGTCTAATCTGAGTATAATTGAAAGTACATAGACTCAACCCATTTACTAGAATTTAACCCTCCTGTATATACATATTCTCGCGTCCCTCAACCACAATACCCAGTCCACTTCACTCTTTTTCATAAAGTAGGGCCTACTCCAAGAAGGTGCGCTTTCATCCAATTAATTCTCCTGGCTTTACACTTCTAGGTCATGTTTTTTCATCGCGGCATACCAGGCTCAGTGCTAGTCCGGCTTGTCTACCAGACTATTCTGTCTTTACCTCTATCATAGGTAAGCCGATAGGGACAACAGTGGTGCTGTTTAGATGCATACCCAGGTGGCCTCCACACATTTATATCCTTTCACACATAGCTTGCTGCCGCTTCATGCCATGGACATCACGTGCACTAGTTAGCAAGCAGTTTTTCCCCTCAGTTGGGGATAAATAGGTGCAATTATCCTCACGCACAGATTTGATACATATAAATTATGTGATTGAATGCTCCTACTGTGTACTCATTTCTCCCTTAGAGTCCGCCTCTCGTACGGTGTTCCCCGCACTTGCGGTACACTGGTGGTGTTAGTTATCAAGCAGCCTTTCTTCCCAGTTTGGAATAAGTCAGTGCAGTTAACATAATGCACAGATATAAATAAACCAGGCGAACCAGTACTCTCAATGTGCACCCATCTCTGAACTAGAGCGCACCTCTTATACGATTGAGTAAATGTAGCTAACCTCACATACCGATACATTTAAATTATGTGAATTAGTGCTCTAATTGTACACCCCTCTCTGTATTAGAGACCGCCTCTTTCATGGTGTTTTTCTATCTGTCAATTTTTTTTACTAAGTAGCCCTTTCTTTCCTTTAACAAGGACCCCGGGGAAATATGGCTACATTTCTGGACCTCCTATGGTGCATGTCTCGGCTGTAGATAGATCCCTGGTAGTCATGCAGGAGCCCCACTGAAGTCCATCTTTACACATATAGGCAGTGCTCACATTTCCACCCCTTGCTGATTTCAGTTCGCACCACCAATAAGGTGCCCTTGTTTGAGGCAAGTTATTGCTTTCATGAAATATATATCGAGGTCAGACATGTTTTAAGAAACTTCCCCAACTATTTTTGAAATTAAAATCGCTCTTCTGTGCTACACCTTGTTTCACAAATCACCAGTGACCAAGAAGTTAATCAAACTACACTTGGAACCAGTAAATGTAGCATTTCAGGGTGTAACCTGTAGAGCATATACACCCCCAACTTTCTATTTAATGGGCTCACACTGATTTTCATTCCGTTTCAGGTACCGTGCTTCCTTTTATAAGCCTCTCCACACGTCTATTGCTATACAATCTGGTGAGTAAATGAGCACAACTTGGTAAGAAGTTGAGAAAGGGGGTTGTTCCACAAATATTGTAAATGTTGGCAATACGCTAAGAAAGGGGTATGACATATAGGCTCTGCACATTATGCCGTCTGTACTTAAAACTTTAGTTATATTTTTATTGACGTTCATTTACATTGTGCCTACATACATTTCTTGTCAACACTCTTCATGGTGGGCACGCCCTCTTTCAAACCAAAGGGGTATCCATGGTTGGCTTGCCTGTGGCAGTGGGCCACCTTGCATAACTCCAATGCTCATGTAAATGTATCCCCCTACATTTTTAGGGGATTGTATGTACCTTTGTCTTATAGAATAGCATGCTTGGGGTTCATTGCTATTTTGGCTCGAAGGTCTATATGACTAAATCACATATATCATTTTATAGTGCAGTTAATCTGCTACTCATGCACTGGGGAGTAAAGGTTTGACCGTCTTTCTTTCTCTTTTCCTTTTTCTATACCCACAAATTATGTTCTGCTATATCACAAGTTTATAATGGTGGTTAACTTGGTGGCAGGTACAGCAACATTTTTTTATTCAATTTTATTTTTCTTTATGACACTTTAATTATCCTATTGCGGGCATATTATATATGAAGACATTCCCTCAATTCTCTATCCCTTTACATATATTAACGAGACATCTTCCTGATAAAGGCATTTCGCAGAAACGCGCTTAGTAATTACATCTTCAAGCCTTCCACAATCGGATATGTTATATTGTTATCACCTACTGACTATAATCAATTCATTAACATTATCAGTCACAGAGAACATCAAGCTTATTTCAGAATACATTAATTTAATTGTATTCATATTATATTGTTCAATTGTATGTACATAAATTTGAAATCCAATCGGGTTTATCACAAAAGATGACTGTGAACTACTATACGGATTGTCTTGTGATATTTTAGCTATCTAAATAATTGTATATTAAATAAATATTTTTGCTATTTTTAATATAAAATATATGGGTTTTTGTCTATGTTTGTAATAAATTCATCACTTATGCATTGTTGATTAATTTATATGCCCGTAACTTAAATGTGAAAGTTCTTTCTCAAGATTTGTTCGAAGTTACGTTGTTCTCTCCTTGTTCTTGGCAAGCTACCCATATGCAGGGGCCCCTTTTTTCTAAATAACGGATCCACCTTGTTTTACAGCTACTGGAAAGGTGTGAAATAAACAAAGAAAGGGTTGAAAAGTACCTGGGGCTCTTGAAAGAATGTAGTCAAAACAGTGTGTAGGGAGTTGTCCATCCACTGGCTAGAGCAAAGGTTACAGCACCACCTCACCAGACCATTCCTTGACCAGGTAGGAAATATGTAGAATAATAAAATGTTCTTTCTGACTATGGGAGAAAGAAGACTGGAAAACTCCTGGTTATTGTTAGCAACTGGAAGTGCTCTTCACTGGTGATTTTTTTTTTCACTGTTGCAGGGTTGAAAAAAGCAGATGAACGCGACACTCTGAAAAGGTTCCAGCTGACCATTTGGGATAGACCATAGAACTAATCTGGCTAGTGAGAGACCTGGTGCCTGAAAACATTCCCTGGGGGCTGTAGGAAAAAACCAGGTTTGACTGTCCAAGCATCAAGAAACACTTGGAACTCTCCTGTAATAGGAAGTAGAGGTAGAGAGGGGCGTCTACCCCTTTTAGCTGTGACTCAAGTCACATAGAGGCGCACCAGAAAGACTGCAAGCACTGGAATGTACATAAAATGTGTATTTGTAAAGTAACATGTGTATATATAAAAAATTTACGTTCACAGAAAATGTTATCAACCTCAGAAGGATGAAACACTGAGTGATCCTGCCGGGATTTGAACCTGTGACCATGAGGTCAAACGCAGGCCACTCCAGTGGATGCATTAGTTCACTAAAATAAAATGGTAATACATGAACTTTATTACTATTTCATTTTATCATATCTAGGGGGTAATTTGGTTAGTGGGGCAACACTCCTCCACCTTAACAGAAGAGCCGCCCCTGGTATGTTATTTTATGCACTATGTGGCTTATTTAATTCTTTGCAATGTTCCTGTGCATTTCTTTACAAATACCAAGAAGCGACCAGCTGTTCACCTGCACTTTGTTCAACTAAATGAGTAAAGTCACCCAACCCTGGCCATACGCAGAGAGAGTCTCCGAGTATTCGCAAAGGCTGGTGGGATTTCCAGAATAGCTCGTGCCTCAAACCCTATTGTTGGAGACTGACAACTAACTCTGAAAATACACTGATTTTTTCAACTGCAAACCTGAAACTGATCTCTTGGCTTTTAAAATCTTGCATTGTTGGGGAAGTGTGGCTCAATGGTTAGAGTGGCAGACCCTAATGCAGAAGTCTAGCCTGGGACCAGGGTTCAATACCCCGCCTCGGTGGGTCTTGGGCTCAAAAAATTCCACGGACCTGATAATTCTCGCCTCGGTGCCTATTCCAATCATGGAGTGCAACTCTGGGCAATAGCTTGTTTAATCTCCACAACGGCCCCCACAACGCTAAGGATGCCTGGCCTCCACCTTGGGGGTGCCCAGGAGTGGACACCTCACAGGGAAAGCCAGGATGGGTTCCACAGCGGTATTCGTACAAGTGCCTTGAGACCCTTGCGGGTGAGTAGTGTGCTATACTATTTACTAAGCGCACAGAGCCTACAACCATGAATGATTTTTAACTCTGCCACTGACCTCCAGCCTTTATGAATAGCTCAATTTGAGGGCAACTTTACTTTGCTTCTGTTTATGGAGCAAGAGTGGCCTCTGCTGGCTCTTTTTTTTTTAAATGCACCTTGACTGAGAGTTATCTTTGGATTTTTGTTGTTTCTATGGGCATTTTTTTTACCATTTTGCTTTAACATTTTAAAAATCAGTATCTCCTGTTCCCCTCATTCACTTGTAAAGGTTTTGTCTCCTTTTGCTTAATAAATGATTTTTGGATTAAATTGGTATGGGAAGTTTATGGTATTGAGCTTTTCTTCAATTCTCAGGGTATTGCCTGCAGCTTGTCTCACACCTAACATAGGCTGAGCAGAGTTTCCTGTAGAACCGCACTGAGGTCTAATAATGGGCCTGATTACGATGCTGGTTATACCGTCTTTCGTGGTCCTGTCGGAGGTGGTCCGGCCGCTGTGGTCTCATCGGAAGCTTTGATCTGACCGCCGGATTAAGATGCATTCATCCTTTACTCTGGTCGTCTGCTGAAAGACCGGCAACTTCGGCAGCCTTTCTCTGACTGTGAGATGGTGGTTGGAGAAAAGCAGCATCCATAGGGATTACAAAGTGAGTTTTCAAAGACCACACCATGGCGGTCCGACTGCCTGCCTCGAGTCATCAGAAGTTATATATTTGGGGTGCATACTCACCCAAATCAAATTCTCCCTGACAGTCTCCACGATGGATCCCTTTCTCCATGTCCCCCCTACACCTTGGCAGCTGAACGCTGAAAACTACGACCCTACGGGCACCGGAATGCAGGTAAGTCCTTAGGTAACATGCATCCCCAATGACTGAACTGTGCACATATCGCCACACTCCAGCAATGAGGTACATGCTGCACAAGGCATATTCCGACATATTACTTGCATTTGTGTACATATCATGTTTTTGGTGATTTTGCATGCACTTACAACAACATATTTGGGTTTATGTGCACTGCTGTTGCTGAAAACACCATGGTACCAGCGGTTGCATAATAATACGGCGGGGGCAACTTTCCCAGCTTTGCTGGTCTAAATCAGATCATGTCACAGTGGTGGGATGGTTGGTCCAACTGGCATCATAATGAGGCCCAGAGTGTTTATTACCTCGGTAATGGTACCTCCTTCCCAAATTAATAACTCATGTCTGGCAGGATCGGCTAGTTTGCATAGAATGAATATTCAGTGAACATGGACAAATTAAAATACATGCTGTGACACTTTAGATGCGAGCCAATCAAAAAAGGGGCATCTTTACAAGCTCCTTGCGCTGCCTGTACGTCACTTTTCCCCATATTAAAAGTGCTCACCGGCAGTGCAAGGGGCATGTAATTAAGCTCCATGGTATTTACTACTGACACACTTGTCTTTAGAGGCTTCACTTACTTTTTTGTGAGCGGTTTGTCCCGCCCTCAATTCTGGATGTGTTCCGATTGGATAATTCCCTTCTTTCTAAATTGAAGGACGGTTCTTGAGACTATGAACTTTGACTTTATTTAATTTTAACCATTAACAACTTCCCCTTACATATCTGCTGCATGTATCATTTTAATGATGCTACTTTTCCTTTTTCCTCTTTACCCCCATTTTTCGTCTGTTTTGTTTTCTTTCTACCGCAGATAGTTTGTAACTGTTTCCTGGGTTTATTGCATCATACAAATAAATGATATAAAGTTTTTGGGTATAAAAGCACCATAGAAATCGAGATAAAGAGATCCCTTAGATTTGCTTGTTATTTGTTGGATATATTTTGTTTGCAGATTTAAATAGCGCAAACTCGACCCAAAGGTATCGGAGAACTTTACATGAGCACCAGTTACATTACACAATGACACATCCTATATTTGACGGAAAGTTTGCATGCACAATTTGTTGGAACCTAGAACAATTACTTAAGCACCAGCTTTTTTTGTAGTTTTCTCTGCACAGTGGTACTCACCTTGTTTGTAGATATGACTCTCGATGAGCATTTTTTTCATCCTTCATATATGCCCGGAGGCAGTAAACTCCCTTCTAAAACCTCAACATAGCCACAAGACTTGAAATATGTGGACTCTCAGTCAGGAGAACCTGAGAGAACACTGCAAGTAAGGTGAAAGGAACCCAAGGTCTCAAAAGCAAGAGGCCCCAACAAACATCTAGTGAAAGGAGAACTTAGGGAGGAATAAATTATGGGCAGTTGAAAAAATGCAACATTACTGAGGGAACTACCGGATTAGTCAAGGAAGGTCAGAAATCAATAGCTCATAAAAGTGGTCTGTAGATCTCTGGTGTCGTGTTTGCTCCCTCAAACTGAAACATGGTTTTATCAATTTGATAGAGTAAAGATACTTTTAATACTACTTAAATGGTAAATCCCACATAAAAAACACAATTCAAAAGGACTGAGATGTATGTGCTATGTTGCACTGGCTGAGCTTGCAGCCCTGGCTCGACAGATTTTCTCTAAAAGAGTGGAATCTGGGCCAGTGCCTTTTTCACCATTCTGACGCTGTATGTTACAGTGGCAACTAGCATGTAAGGAGGGTGATGGGGCAGGAGGGAAAAAATAAAAGTTACTAATACATTTTTTTAAAAATTACACTTACCTTCAATCCTGGGGCAACATTCTCCTTGCTCAGGTCCAGGTAGGCAGGCTCCAATGCAGGACCAGGAAACTGCAGTAACTAATCCTGGTGCTGATTTCATGCACATGAAAGCAGCGCCAGGTTTGAAGGAAACGGCCTTTCTCACCGCTCCAGCTGGCACTGGAGCCCAATGCTGACTTTAACTCAGCTGTCTTAGACTTAGTTGTCTTAGTGTTGAAAAATAAAATGGTCATAAATGAACTTTATTACTATTTTATTTTTTCATATCTAGGGGGTAATTTGGTTAGTGGGGCAACACACCTCCGCCTTAACGGAAGAGCCGCCCCTGGTTTAATATTTTATCCACTATGTGGCTTATTTAATGCATTGCAATGTTCCTGTAAATTACTTTACAAATACCAAGAAGCCACCAGCTGTTCACCTGCACTTTGTTCAACTAAATGAGTAACGTCACCCAACCCTGACCATATGCAGAGAGAGTCTCTGAGTATTCGCAAAGGCTGGTGGGATTTCCAGAATAGCTCGTGCCTCAAACCCTATTGTTGGAGACTCACAACTAACTCTGAAAATACACTGATTTTTTCAACGACAAACCTGAAACTGATTTCTTGGCTTTTAAAATCTTGCATTGTTCCCTTCAAACGTTTTAACAACCCAGACCATGGCAGCATACTAACATCATCCTTGAAGTAGTTGTCTATGCCAGACTTACATTCATGTGTTGTCATTAGTGTTACTTTCCAGGTTGTGGTTCTGAAATTATTTCTGATAAATCTTTCAGGGTAAGTCTGCTTAATGCAGTGGTCTGGCTTTGAATCTATCACACCTGTTGTTAAAAAGGTTCCTAAAGGAGAATCACATTGTATGTTAGTTTCATTTAAAAAATGGTTTCCTAGTCAGCAAATCTGTTTCTCCAACAATAAGCTTTCTTGTTCCCCGTGTTCCAGCAAAGGGCTGTAGGACACATCCTGTTATCAAAGACACCATTCAAACAGGGAAAAGTATAACACACTTGAAGAAAAGATACACAAGATGGAGAAGTGACTAAACTACGACATGGCGGATAATTTTCTACTTTTCTTTTGCTGGGGGTGATATACCAAATTCTGCCACCTAAAGGTTCATTCAGCAAGTCCTTCTAGATGGGGTAACCATCAGCCATGGCCGATGTCGGTAAGAGCGGTGATGCGGGGGGCTTGGCGTGAGACGGGGAGTCTACATACGATGATGAGGAAGAATAACATTTTAAAAAAGATAATCACTTACCTTGCACTCACTGCATCGCCGTCCACATTGAAAAGGCCTTTCCCCCTTTACATTAGTAAACTGAAATTCTGAGAAATAGGGGCTTATTAATGGGAGTTCTGTTGGTGCAAACCTCTCAACCGTATCTATGAAGCCACACAAAGTTACTTTGCATAGCTATGCGTGGCCTCATAGATATGGACTAGGACAAAGCAGCGCAAGTCACTTTGTTGCCTTACTCTGTGCGCGGCAGGCACTCCTTGGGCATTGCGATCGATTTTCCCATGCCCCACACTTACTTTATCACTTAAAACTGGGGTAGCACCAAAGCCTTAGCCCGCCCCAGAGCAGGCATAAGATGGAGAAATATTTGTATTTCTCATTCTTTCATCTTTCCATGTGTACTGCATTCTGCAGCACAAATCGATAGCGGAACACGCCTCTTGGGATTGGTATTGTACAGAAAGGTGCCCCTTCCTGCACAAAAACAATCCTGCATGCAACACAGAGACCCTTGCACAATGGTGCAAGGGTACCTGCGTTGGTGTTACGCAGCAAATTGTGTACCAGCGCGAGGACAAAGAATTGGAACACACCGTATTTCATTTCTGTCCTTTCACATTGGCATAGGGCAGTGCAGCAAGAAGACTTGTGGTGCTGTCCTATATATGAGGCCCTGGATAGGAAGTGTTGCCGACGCGATACCAACAAGTCAGAACAAAAAGACCTGCAGACTGGCATTAGAAAGTCATCCTTCGGCCGGGGGTTGAGCATGGTGACGATGCCCTACCCAGAAGCAAATAAAGTCCTTGGCAGGAGGTGCCTGGTATATATTCTTTTGGCTTTGGCTGGTAGATTAGCACAAATCCCTCTGCACACAGTTTTTCCAGCAATAGCTGCCCCCTCGCATGCTCCCTCCAATGCGGTGCTTAAAGGAGCTCAGAGTCTTCCGCGACACAGCTTTGCTCTTTAATGAAAATAAACATTGCACAACATGCCTGTTTGCCCACTTGGCTGGCTGGACTGCAGCGGTTGGCTCTAGAAATGTGGCTCCTCAGGAATGGAGAAGAGGTAATCCCAGACACAAGGGTCGTGATAAAGGTCTGCTCGAGCAATCTAAAACCACAACACAACATTAGCACAATCTGAGCTCTCACCTAACTGAGTTCCTGAAGTTTTCAACCTCCTTTGTATCCAGTGGTACCGACCTAGAAATGAGAAATCTTTAGCCGCAGTAATAATACTGCTATGTATGACTCCCACTGAGAGCCACTAGAGTGAACACTGGATTCTAAGTCTGGTTATTCACTGATATTACACACCAGCAGATGGTAACAAAAGTTGTTACATGCTGTTGCTATGTCATAAAGGAATTCCACGCTGCTCTGACAGGGTTCTTTGAGGGCCTGTCAGCGTGTTGTTGCCTCTGTGCTTTGGGAGGTGGAAGGGGAGGTGTGTGAAGGCACAGACAGTGAAGGTTTGGGACTGGAGGCCAGTTATTTATTTATTTATTTATTTTTATATTTGAGACAGTCAGAAGAAGCCATTGTATATATAGCTTGGCATAACGCCTCTGTTGACATCAGGGGCAGAAGAATTTGGGAGTCATACCTAACATAAATTACACATGGGTAAAATGTGAATAACAAGAATGTTTTTAACGGGGGCGTGGCTTACCGCCAGCGGGAATGGCCACTCTTTAGTTTCTCTCTGGCGCGCAAATCCCGAACTATCCTGAATTGAATTGCTCCGATCGGCCTGATTCCCACCCTGATGCTGTGGAAGTGTTCCGGGGGTATCCGGAGGTCGCTGGCTCAACTTTTGTGACAATCGGTGGAGCCGGTCCTTGAGTGCTCCAGAGCCTGGGACCCAGTGGCTGCCCCTACCAACGGAGGAGTGAAGCTGTGCCGCCCCGAAACTACGTGAGGCCGCTGCCTAAACAATTGGGGCCTCTTGCGTGTGCCAGAGCGATACCCAGAGTTGGATCTGTGCAGCCGGAGCTCCGGTTGAGACTGTGTGGGCAACTATTAAAAACCCAGTGAGTGGCTGGGGCCCGTTGGACTTTGCTTTGCCCCCTTGTTGTAAATTAGCATAAATGGGTTAGCGTTAGCAGAAGCCATTTTGCATTTAGAAGTTATCTTATCCGCTTTTGAGAAGCCATTTTAGTTTCTGGAGGCCATCTTGGCTACCATGTGCTGCCATGTGCTCACTTTGTACATTGTCCTACCTTCCTTTTAACTGCACTTGAAGTCTGCCTAGTAACAGGATATATTTAGCCTCCTCCACTTCCACGCATGCTCAGAAATGCCTGGTAGAGTCTGCATCTGTTACTGATTAAGTTTTACATAGGAATGTGTTCACTACGTTCTGAAACTGTTAGCTCCTCCCACTTGGTTCCACATGTCCTTATTAGGTATTCTTTGTGTGCTCGCAGGAGCTAAGACTGCCCCCTTTTATGTATGCTTACTGTGTAAGTCTGAAATGTATATAAGGCATCAGCCTTCTGACTTCCGCAGACTGCCTCATTCATTTGCCATGGCCTTTGGACGACGCAGCCTCACTTCATGTAATAAACTGTCCTTTGATATTTCAGAGTTCTGTGCCAGCCTCTTATTGCTTCTAAAGGACTCCAAGGTTTTTGAATTCCACAATTGGCGACGCACGAAGGGACTCATCAGAGAGGTGACAATCTGGAGGAGTGATCAACTTGCCAGGAGGCAGAAAACTGCTGAGCAGCATGGGACTGGGTTCTGCAAGAAGGTAGCTGTGCACGGCGCGCCTCTGGTGATTCCTTGTGTCTGCAGCTCGTGTGTGTTTTCTGCCTCTCCTGGTCTTTGGTCCCCCCAGGGATGTCACCCTCCTGACTGAGAACACTTTTGGCGTGAGTATTAAAATGTAACATAAAAAGATAGACTGTTAGATGAGACTTGGCAGTTAGAATTTGGACAGCTTATGTTTGGTAAAAGTAATTTTGCGGCGCCTGTTCTAAGTTTTGAATGCCTTTGTAACGCTTACTGTGGCATATTTTGAATTTGAGATAGACTTGTCTACTTTGAACTACGTTTGATCTTCGAAGAATATGATATGAATATGATTTGATGTGATTTGATTTGATATATATGTGTTGCAACTCATATAGGCAGGTCATGCGAGGATATTTCCTCAAGCCTTTGATAGTAGTGTATACTCTGCACTATTTTTTGGCATGCCTGTTGTCCTTGGTTAAGCTCGCATGTTAAAATGTGTTGCTTTTTGTGAATGGTACCATAATGTGATGTGAAGTAAATGAGCCGGCTTCCCTTAGAAGGGATACCTAAATAGGTTTAGGTGTGAAAACATATTTCTTCCTTGGTGATATTGTATCATCAGGGAACTAAAATATGGCCATGATACATGTGAGGATCCTTTTGTTCTGCGCACTTTTATAAATGGGGGAATGCAGAGCGATTTTTGGTGCTCTGCCAGTCAGAAAACTTGTGAATTGAAACATCATTGCCAAACATTCCTTGTAAATATGACGTACAACTAGCATTTACAAATTGGTTTGGTTTGCGATTTGTTTGTGGCTTGTTTTTTGTTTCAGTCCTATGTATTGGTCTGTTGGTTCAATGTGTGTTTAAATGTGGGGTTTCTGTTCTTGTTAGTGTAATTTCTGCTTGTGAATAGCGTTGGCGCAAATTTATGAAAAAACATGCTTTAAGCGCTGTATTGTGTGTCCTGCATGTTTGAAAATGTTTCTGTTTCTGTGTGAAATGAGCTCAATGTGTGATTGTGGATTTCTTGATGTTTTTCAGTCTGTTAAGAAAAATGTTGGATTAATTGACATTAGGTGAAAATTAAATAAGAATGCAGTAATCTGCCATGTTACTTGCTAAAATAGTTATATGCTGCTCGTAATTTTTTAGACTAAACACGGCACATCTGTGCAAAATGTTAAATGCTTAAATTAGATAGAGTTGAAAATTTACATTTACTGGGAATATGAAAGGCCTAAAAATTAAATTGTGGGTTCTGTGGGGAAAAACGAATTTGAAGCCTTCTTTTACTTACATGCATTTTCATACATGTAAAATGTTAAAGTTTCAGCTAACAGTGAATATTTGCTACGTTTAAATGTATTTCGTGGCACACACTTTTCTAAAAAAAATGTCTGTTTCCTGAAAGCTCCAGGGTCACCTTCGTGCTGGCCATTTCCTGCCTTCCTGCCTTGAGAACGGCAGATGGTGTTTTTTTTACAGGCCATAAAACATTGGAATGTTGATTCAGCCAGAGATTAGAAGGTAGTTTAACACGGGCTGAATTTAGCAACTCAGAATAAGTGTTTTAAAGGGTCACAAAAGTAAGTTGCATTATTTTGTATTACAGGAAGGCATTTCAATTGGGGTTTTTGATCATTTCCTAAAACGAGTAAAACAAGTAAAAAGAAATAGGGGTATATTTCTGGGTTTGTGGCTCAAATGTTCTCTTTTAAATTCTGGCGCGAAAATATGTCTTGTTCTAACTTAGGCTTTTTGCGCATAGGCTCATACATGATTACATCTATACTGTTAGGCAAAAGATGCAGTTTGGTTTTTAAATGCGGTTTTAGTAATTCAGAGTGGGGTTGAAAAAAATAAACAAGAAATAAAGTATTAAACATGAAAAAATTATTTGAAAAAAAATATGTGTTTTTCAAAATCGTTTTTGGATATTTAGAAAGCTTAATACTCATACTATGACCTCCTAAAATTAAAACTTGATTAAATTAATGTGTGACTGACTAATTAGAATATTTGCATGTTAGGGTTTTACTTGACGCAGGCGTAAAGGCTCATTTTTCTAAGGCATCACATGCCTATGCCTCATGTTTGCTCCTTGCAACATGTAAAGCACATTCTAAGGATGATTAATATGTAATGCAAGTGTAGGATTTTCAATTTTAAGTGCCCCAAACTCAAAAGTCGAAAATAGGTTAAACTGGACCTTTTAAAAAGCATTCTAGTCATTTACCATAGCCTTGCAGTGTTTCTGGCTTTCAGAGAATGCATGTTTGTATCTATTACAAAACGTGTGGGTTGTTATTATTTGAGGTTGTTCTTCATAGCTCAGTGAGCTACTGTGCCCGGTGTAGAGGTTTATGTTTAATATCAGGATTGATAATTCAAATTTCGGCAGGGCCTACTCTGTCTTTTATCTTTGTGGAGCTGATAACTGAGTGTAATTGTATAGGCTGGGAGCAAACATTTAAGATAATGCTGGTATGCTATGTTGTTATGTTCTGCAAATTGTTCACAGTAAATGTTTTACTAAATGCATTTTATTCCTGAAAGAAGTCATTTATATAACATGTGTTTTTCAACAGGGTTGATCTTGTAGCTTAGAATGAGTGGGGAATGGTTTCTGGTCTTGTAAGTTAAAGGGAGGAAATAGGATATAGGGCCAAGACGGTAGGCCTGGCAGAATTTGACCTTAAGGTCAGTGAGAAGGGGGTTTAGGAGTAAGTAAGTGAACAGATGGAGCAAAGACTGCTTGGTGAACAAGCTTCTCTGATTAGCAGAATTTCAAGCTTGCACATTAGATGGGTTACATGAAGGTTTTTGTTTTTGAGTAGTGCATTCTTGACCAGCCCTAAAGAAAGGAAAAAAAAGCAGGCCCTCAGGGGCTTTGGAGAGGGGGGGACCATGTGGGGCTCGCAGGCTCCCAGGGCTGTGAAGGGGCGAAGGCTCCCAGGGCCATGAGGGGCCGCAGGCTCTCAGGGCCTTGAGGGCAGGGGGTCTGAAGAGGCCACATGGAAAGGCTGGTGCAAGGAATGCAGTGTGTCTGTGAAAAAGTTTTACAGTCAATATGAAAGTGGGTTAGCATGTTTTAAAAAGAGGGATGGTTGGTTAACAGTTGAGATTTACTCTGTTATGCGCTATGTTAGTAGTATGTTGCGAAGAGATGGGTTTTATTATGACTTCTTTGAAATGAAATGTTTGTGTGTTTTTTTCATGATTTTGCATTTTTCCCTTATGAATGGTTCTTGCTCATCCTATGGGTCACAAACAGCACTGTAAGTTGTATTTGCCAGTTTTGATAACCAGCAACTGGTGATAACCTGGCAAAAAGCGGGGTGTGAGTAAAATGAAAGCGTACTTTTGGTGTAATTTTTGATTTTGACAAATTAAGCTGGCCTGGATTCTGGGTTTTGGATTGCATGCATGCACGTGTTTCTGTTTGATTACAAGTACCAATGTGCTTTGTTTATGCTTTTTGTGCTTACTATATATGCATGTATATTTGATGATAGCGTAATGACATGTTTTGTTTTATTAGCTGCTTTTTGATATTATTACAAATTTGCCTGTGTTGTGAAGAGACATGTATGACGGTATGTGTCGCTTTACACCACGTGGTTAATATTCTTGTTTATACTAAATTTCACAGATATGATATTTGCATACTGTGATCATAAAATACATTCGCCTCACCAGTGGATGTTAAAATTTGGACATAATAGTATTGAAGTAAAATAAAAGAGATATACAGGAAGCCACAATACAGATACTGCCCTTTCTCCCTTAAGGAACAGGCAGGCCTAGATTTATATACATATCCTTGATTGGACCTAAGGATGCAATTATAGATTCGTGGCTCTTGTTAAAAGGTGACCTAACTTTTTCATTTTTTTCTACATTTTTCATTTTTTTCCCTTGAAGGTAGCGCTTCTCCCCAGATGTTGCATTGTGTCCAGACTGCAGAGATGTAATAGGAACAACAACATTATGCATAATTCCCTTTAGTATGACCTGACCAGACTGTTTCTTTCTCTTTAGACTTTTTCTTTAGGCCTATATTTTTGTTGCTTTCCAGTCTGACTGTCAGCTTAGTGATAGACTGGTTAACTGATTTAATAATATAATAAGGAAAGTTTTCACATCTCAATAGGAGACACTGTATGTTCATTCTGGACTGTGGGAAAAATGTAATGCCCATTCTAATTAGGTTCTCAGTTCTTTTAGCTGCTGTTTTAATGTTTGATGGACCACATGTGTTCTAATAATGGAAACATTAGGAGTTTGTACTCTTGTTTTTTCTCTGTTTTCACATTTTTGATAAATTAGCTATTGTCTGAATGTCCCTGACCATCTCTTATGTGATTTCGTTTTTGAAATGTTTCAGGTGAGGGATTTAGGAACACTTAGATTTTCTCATTTAGGAAAATGTTTACCCATTAGATGATGCCCCTATATGTAAGGACTTCCACTCAGATAAAATGTTTATGTAATTGCCTACCCCTAGATGATAGAAGACATGCTCTCATATGGAAACACAATTGAAGAAGCTAGAGTCATTGCTTTGCGTTCTATGAGAATGATAATGCATTTTAGATTATGATAGTCTCATGGTGTATGACCCCTCTCTTGAACATTGTAGGGTAACTGATTGCAATCCCCTTGTTACATATTGAATTGTCTTTGTACAACAATTGAAGGAAACTAACAATTGTGTTATATCTTCTACATTGATAGGTTCTGCAGGATTCTCCAGAGTCAAAGGGAGAGTGACACCTGCAGAACGAATGACAAAGATGAATTCGAATTCCTATCCTTGACAGCCATAGATAAAAGCAGGAAGTTTTGGTCTATAGTCCCAGCACCCAGTAAGGAATCTGCACGCCATCAATGGTATACCCTAGTTCTTTGTTCACACTACTGCCCAGCGTTCCACGACAGAAGAAAAGGAGTCCCTTTGGTTTTGCAACAGAATTTGAATTGGAAAAAAAAGAGCGCAAAAAGGTACCTGTTATGTACTGGCAACCTCTGACAGTGTACAGCTCCTTGAGCCCTTGGCCTAAGTTTTGGCCTGAAGCCCTTGAGTCCTTTTGTCTGTGTCTTGGCCTGAGCCTTGGTCTAAGTTGGCCACACCGTTCCCTTTTTCACTTTTGCTCCAACGAAAAAGAAATGAAATGGAGAATTCGAGATTGGCGAGAGGCACTATCTTATGGTGCCCATGAACGAGCAGCTTGAGCGTCCTCTGACACCGAACAAGGAGTGTTGGAGTTTGAAAGTGCTGTTGATTTGCTAAAGGAGTTTCCTTGACAGTGCTTGGATCTGCACGAGATGTTTTGTGCCCTTGATCACGAAGAGCACGTCATTTGTAGTGTCTGCCGTAGTGTCTGCCGCAGATGAGAGACACTGTTGCACTGCCTTGAGTGACTGAACTATGAGTGTTTGCCAAAAAGGGCACTCCAACGGATGCTGAGATACATTTCCATGGAAGGCCTGAAATGAGAGGCCCATGTTGCAATGGATGAGGAGATTCGATGAACAATAATAGTCCGCCAGAGGGACTTGGAATTGGACTCTGGGCATAAGTCGTGGTTATAGAAGTGATTCCTGAAATGTTGAGATTCTGGGTGTTGTGGAATCAATTTTTATTGTCTTGCCTGCAATATTCTAGAGTAGTGTTCTGTTTAGTTTAGGTAGAATAAAAGTTCATTCTCTGTGGAATAGTATCTATACCCAACTTGAGAGCATTGAAGGATTGCATTGATACTGTTTTATCTGAGTATATAGTGTTTTCTGAAAGATTTTAGGATTTGCTATTGCTTAGGGTTGTGAAAATGCTAATTTTCTCTGTAATAGTGGTCATTATTTCCTCCTACTGTTTGTATGTATGCTTATGACCTAATGTCCCGTTCTTTAGTATTCCTGGTCATACCCTTGCTGAAATGTTTAGAATGGAAATGGTTATCTAGCAATGAATTAGAAAATTGACGAAATTATGTTCAAATTAATGAGCACCTGTTTTCCATGTTCCTACTGAGTAATACGAATGTCTTCAGCAAACGCTAAAAGGGCCATCTGTTGTAAATTAGCATAAATGGGTTAGCGTTAGCAGAAGCCATTTTGCATTTAGAAGTTATCTTATCCGCTTTTGAGAAGCCATTTTAGTTTCTGGAGGCCATCTTGGCTAGCATGTGCTGCCATGTGCTCACTTTGTACATTGTCCTACCTTCCTTTTAACTGCACTTGAAGTCTGCCTAGTAACAGGATATATTTAGCCTCCTCCACTTCCACGCATGCTCAGAAATGCCTGGTAGAGTCTGCATCTGTTACTGATTAAGTTTTACATAGGAATGTGTTCACTACGTTCTGAAACTGTTAGCTCCTCCCACTTGGTTCCACATGTCCTTATTAGGTATTCTTTGTGTGCTCGCAGGAGCTAAGACTGCCCCCTTTTATGTATGCTTACTGTGTAAGTCTGAAATGTATATAAGGCATCAGCCTTCTGACTTCCGCAGACTGCCTCATTCATTTGCCATGGCCTTTGGACGACGCAGCCTCACTTCATGTAATAAACTGTCCTTTGATATTTCAGAGTTCTGTGCCAGCCTCTTATTGCTTCTAAAGGACTCCAAGGTTTTTGAATTCCACACCCTGAGGTGCGCGGCGGGGCGCAACAGGGCCACAGCATGCATGGGAAGCTCTGCGAGGGCCTGCAATACCTCATCAGCTGCAGATAGACAGCAAGGGTGGCGGCCCCAACTGGGGGTGCGCATTGGGGCCCCCTGAGCCACCTTCCTGACCAACAGTGAGGCCCCTAACTGGATACTACTCACGGCGCATTGACTAATTGATGTCTGGGCCTCCCACCCGGCATAATGAGGTGCACGGAATGGCCGCCTTCTCCATAACTACAGTGGACAATAGTGGTCTGGGGTCAAAGACTGATGAGGGCCCGTGGTCTCCATGGTGGAAAGTCTCTCTGCGGTCCTGCTGTTGGGGGCCTGCCAACAAAAAGTTACTCAGGCCTACACCGAAGGTACTTTTGGGCCCTGCACTCTAACAATCCCATAGTCCTCGCGCCTCAACTGGAGCTTAGTGGAAGGTACCGTACCCGGTGAGGAGGTGTAAAGCGATCCGATTGCGGTCGGACCCTGGGACCTAATGGTCCTGAATGTGCCGGCTGGGGAGATCGACACCAGGTTTGGCAGATGCTGAAAATGCTGGCTCAAATATGGCAGACCTGTAAAAGTCTGGAACACTACCTCTACTAGGGAGTTTCTGCAGCCACGGGAGTTGCGCCTCTGATCTTCAGCGGACCACCCACAGCCCAGGCAAGGACAATTGTGGACCCTCCTGGGTGGCCCTTGCGGGGCGATCCTGACTAGATACCCCTCGGAGTGGGGTGCCTCCTGTGAAAGCCAACAGGCTGGGTGAAGTATTTCACTGCAGGCGGCGGGGAGTAGCAACGGCGCCCTGATCGGCGGTGGTGTCCCCGCGGCAAGACATAAAGGCATCCAGCCGTTTGAACCGGGGGACAACTCAGACCAAGCTGGAGAAGTTCGTCTGGCAGAAACAGCAAACTGAAGACCGAACCGAGGCGGTGACACCGGGAGAGGCGGCAGAACCGTCAATCAAGGATCTACTGGAGGCAATAACGGCAATAAGGACCTCCCTGAGGTGCGGATTGACACAATGGCCACGGATGTGGCACTGATTTGAGAGAACATGAAGAAAATACCAGAGAGGGGCAGAACTGTTGAGAACACCACCAAAGAAATGGTTGCAGATACCTCTCTGCTCAAGAAAGAAATCAAATACCTATGCTCTTCTCACGAGGCAATGGCCCTGCAACTGGAAGACTACAATGTTCCCATTATTGGCGTGCCAGAGTGAGCAGAGGGGAAGGCAGCAGACCTCTTTGTGGAGAAATTAGTCATCAAACATCTCCAACCCAGAGGACTCTCTAAATGCTTTACGATGGAAGGAGCTCACCGAGTGCCCGGGGGAAGGCCGAAGCCTGGAGCCCCTCCAAGACCACTACTGGCGAGGGTCTTCAATTTCCGAGACCGTGATGTCATCCTGCAGACGGCAAGGGCAGCCCCACCACTTATCCTGGAAAACAGCAAAATCATTTTTTTCCCAGACTTCACGTTGAGAGTTCAGAAACAACGACATAGTTTCCTAGAACTGAAACGTGCCCTACGCGACCAGGAAGTTAAGTACGCAATGATGTTTCCGGCCAAGCTCCGTGTGGAAGCAAATGGTAAATCCTGGTTTTTCACCCGCCCAGAGGAAGCTTAGGAATGGCTAGATGGTTGGTGCATGGTCGAAAAGAAAGGGAAAAAGTCATTCTCTGCAGCAGATGACAACACTGACTGGCGCCAACAGAGACGATCCCCTCCGCATTCTGACTGAGACTCACAGGGACATACTGGAGGGCGCTGACTCTGTGATTGGTAAGATGGTGTGTGATTGGCAAGGTCTCTCCTGCAAATTCATGGTCCTAGTGCCATGACCTCTCGAGGGTGGAAACTTGATTCCTGGGCCGTTGGGATTGCCTGGGCTTTGGGGATCACCCTAGTGCTTGCAGACTAGGCCCATGCTGCTGTTAAATATGCTCGTTTCGCATCTTGGGCAGTTCGGGCTCAAGAAAAAACTGTTATTACACTGTTATTGGTGGGGTGGGTGGGTCAATATGGGCCCCTGAATGCGTAACTCAATGTTTTACGAGTGGGATAGGGCCGGGGAGCAATGAAATGCTACATAACGTTATGCAATCCGGGGTTGTGGTTACCAGCGTTCCCTGAAATTGTTTATGGGTGGGCGACAGGCACTCTGCATGTTGGGGTTGAGGTTCGGTTTTAGTCTCGCTGAGCAGGGAGACAGGGAGGAGGGGAGTTTGTTGTTCTTAGGGTATTTTTGAGTTCACCTAGTTTGGGAGCAGCTAATGGAAGACACTTTGTAGCAGGACGAAGTACTTACTCACACAGTCTCAGCTCTGTACAAACTTGCATCTTGTATCTGTGCATTCTGAACTATACTTACGCTCAGCTCGTTGATTTCACACTCCAGGACGTCACAGTGCACTTTAACACAGCTGTAGCAGCAGGGGGGATCGTCGCTGAGGGTGTCACTCACCAGGCACACTCTGTGGACTCCATCAAACTACCATCAGATTCTTATGGCTAAAGGTCAAGGACTTAGACTCATGACAAGGAATGTCAATAGGCTAGGAGACAAAATTAGGCGGGGAATAGTGCTACAGTATATCCACTGTCAGGGGATAGATATGGTCATGTTCCAGGAAACCCACCTAATAGGTAACTCCTGCAAGGCTCTGGACAGGAAGGGTTATTGTATGGTCACACATCTGGGTTTCATGTCAAGACCCAGGGGGGCGGGGATCCTCCTTCGTAAGGGTTGTCCCTACATGATACAAGACACGTGTACTGATCCACTGAGTAGATATGCAGCTTGTATTGGCATATGGGAGGGCGGGATTCTCAATGTTATCCCGGTGTATGCCCCATCGGGCCTCCAACGCATGACACTGACAGATGTGGGTGCGATGCTATTGAACCTACCCATGGGCGTTTTTGGGATGGAAGGAGATTTTAACCTAGTAATGAATGGTCAAATAGACCGGTCCCCGCCTAGACGGGACTCAGCACATGACTTGCATTTACACAACTTTACTAATGCCCTGTGGATGGTGGACATCTGGAGATGGTCTCACCCCCAAGACGCATTCTACACATTCCAATCAGGGGTATATGGCAGCCAATCTCGACTTGATTACTTGTTTACCCAAGCACAACACATACAGGATTTCACCAATTTAGCCTGCCTGGCAAGAGGTGTTTCTGATCACTCTCCGGTCACTGCAGTATTTAGAGAGCACCGTACAGTACAACCAGGCCCCATCATGATTCAGCCCTGGGCGATAAAGATCCCACATATCAGGGATTGCTTGCGGAAAGACACTGATTTCTATATTGAGGAGAATACAGGTTCTGTCCAGTCTGCTATGACGCTCTGGGGTGCATTTGGGGCAGTTATAAAGGGGAGGGCACTGTCCCGTCCCTGATGGTAGGTCACAGGGAGGAGCGCAACCGGCATGTGACTGAGCTGGAAAAAGAGATCTTAACTCTTGAACACACCACCTCACAGAACCCCGATCAAGATCTTCTACGTAGCTTTAATGTTAAGAGACAAGATTAAAAACAATTGCTGTTAGAGGACGCCAACAGGCGCACTCTCGCTTCCCGTCATAGAATATATGAACAAAGCGAGTGAACGGGAAAGCTTCTGACATGGCTGGAACGCAAAGAACAGGCGGCCAGATGGGTGTGCGTGATTAAGGGGCCAGATGATGTCCTGGTCTCTCACCCTCAGGGCATCGAAGAGACGGTCACCAAATATTATGAACAAATCTACAAAATACCACGAGACTCGCAGGCACCATGGGCGGCGGAGCTCCTTGCTACAATCAAGGTATCAACTGTCTCTCATGAAGACAGGGAGGCCTTAGAGGCCGATCTCTCCGCTGAAGAGATTCGGAAAGTAATTCAGGATGTCCAGGCCGGAAAGGCGATGGGCCCCAGTGGGCTTCCGCTCGAACTCATGAAACCCATGGCAACTGAGCTCGCTCCTCACCTATTGAATTTGTACAATGAATGCTATGAAACCAGCCTGCTCCCGGCCGACATCTGCGAGGCAACCATTGTGGTTATCCACAAACCCGGCAAACCGGAGGATAAGTGCACATCCTACCGGCCCATTTTATTGATAACAGTAGAGGCAAAAATCTCTTCCATACCTCGCTGGCTTGATTCACCCGGACAAGTCGGGGTTTATGCCGGGCGGTAATACGGCACGTAGCCTACAGCGCGTCCATGGTGGCGAATATAGAAGAGGAAGAAATCTTGCTGGCGATTGACATGGCATTTGACACTGTGGCATGGGACTATCTATTTGCGGTCTTGGCTCGCATTTGTCAAGGGCCCAAGTTGATGGGGTGGATCAAATTACTGTACAACCTTCCCATTGCCCACTTCTCAGTGAACAACCATTGTTCTGGCTCCTTCCCCTTGTGTTGGTGCACAAGACAGGGCTGCCCCCTGTTGCCACTCCTCTTTGCCCTGGCCCTCGAGTATTTAGCGGATTGGATCAGGTGGGACCCCAGTATCCGCAGTTTTAAATGGACAGCCGAACACGAAGACTGCATTTCACTGTATGCGGATGACATTTTACTTTATCTTACTTCACCAGCGCGCTCCCTTCGCCGCGTCCTTCACATTTTCCACATATTCGGGGCCCACTCTGACTACCAGATAAACTGGTCCAAACCGCAGATGTATTCCCTTTGGGGTGATATGCCACAGAGCCCTCAAGGATATACCATCCCTGTTGCAGCCCAGGGTTTTCGCTACCTCGGCATCTTTATACCAACTGACAAGACAGCGTTCTATGAACGGAATCTGTTGGGTCCGTTGCAAAGATTTAAATCTGATGTCACCCACTGGAAGACGCTACCCCTCACCCTTCTGGGCAGGGCGTCTCTATTCAAGATGCTCGCCCTGCCACGCTGCCTTTATGCCCTGCAGAATACCCTCTTTCGGATCCCCGACTCCAACTTTTCGCAGTCATAAACCTATTATGGGATAATGGGCCACCTCGGATAGTCATATACAAGCTCTCTATGGTTTGGTATGATTGAGGCATCGGGATGCCGGACATGCGTCTGTATTACCAGGCATCTCAATTAGCTTCTATGAACAGATGGGCATTTGGATCCCATTCGGACTCAAGCTTCCGCACTGATCTGTGGTTAATGGGGAAGGGTGTCTAAAAATTAGGTTTGACAGGCCCTACGGCCCGGACAGTAGAAGTGTGGCAAGGGGTCAAAAGGCGTATGGTTTGGTGAGGGTGCCTGACGGAAGCGACCCCGCTGAGGGAGCCTGACATCCTGGGATGCCTCAGTGCCTGTGCAGGATTCGATAAGTGGGACATGATCGGCATCTCCAAGATGAGGGATATGTGGATCAAGGGCAAGAAGGCCTAATTTGTTGAACTCCAACTTAAATATCAGCTGGCACCATCAGAACACTTCCGGTATCTGCGATTAGCCATGCCATAGACTGCGCCTTTCCCACAGACACCTCCCTCTCAGAATCCTCTCCCTTGGTGGACAGGTTATTGCTGGACCCAATGAACAGCAAGGCTGTCTCCCTATTATACAAGATGCTCATCAACAACCAGCCCGATCCAATGCTGAAACTACGTGCCAATTGGGAGTCGGACCTTGGTGCTATCACTGATGAGGACTGGCGTGAAGTGCTCGCTTCCCCCAGCGAAGTGGCCATCCCAATGAGACTGCGGCTAGTCCAGCTTAAGATCCTACACCGTGTATATTTTGATGCTACACTACTATTTAGGTTGGGCAGCAGACCAGACACAAACTGTCTTCTGCACTGCAATCAATTAGGCACATTCAAACACATCATATGGGAATGCCTCCATATACAGCGATATTGGGTAGACATTACCCGACAAATGACAAGATCTTGTGATAAACCTATACACCCAACTCCACGCCTATGCCTCCTTAACATCTGGGAGGCAACGGACCTCACCCAAACTGAACAATCATGGGCCACCATGGGATGGAGCATAGCGAAAAGAAATATTGCCCAGAAGTGGGGGGTGGATAGTTTGCTATAGTTGCAGGATTGGGCTAAAGACATAAACCATGCTATGGTAGCGGAGAAAACGGTATATAAAGGTAGAGGCTGCCCCTGAAAATGGGATCAAAGTGGGGGCGTTGGAATAAATACAGGGGGGATATTTGTATCTCTCCCAAGGTGGAACTGAGACGAGAGAGTAACGCAACTCTGGAGGGTACAGACACAGACGGGATGACATAATTCCCCGTGCCGGCAAAACATGTGCAGAAGCGGTGACTCTCGGACTTGTGGACACAAATGTAACCCTCTTTAATGATCATTATATTGCTTGATGTTGTTGCCGATGCTCTTGAAGGATGATGCACACTTTACTTGTATTTGAATGTATAGATCAACAGCTGAACTGCCTATGTGCTGTCTTTGCTGCTGCTGTTTCTTTTCTCTAATAAAAATTGTTATAAAAAAAATGTGTTTAACCTCAGGATTCTGAATGCCATCATAGACAACTCAAGCTTCATTCTTGTATACTTGTTGCCACTCAGAACTCCCTACTGAATTAATTCCCATTATTCACTGTTACTCATCTATAATTCTATATATGTTATGAGCACTCCACCCAGGCGTTGAGACTAAGTCTATCTCCGGTTAGCAGCAGCTCTGTCGAGGTGACTGTTTCAGAGTAAGGCATTTGATGTTACATTGCAGCTTATAGGAAGACAGGATTTCTAAAATGTACGGCATACTATTGGGCAATTCTTGTCTGTAATGTACTTAGTGTGGAGGGCATTACAGTAAAGCCAAAGTATGTTACATTTGTTTATGACCTGGTAAGAAGGAGTGACCTGTCTAGAGTCAGTGGATGTTGAGCCAATGCAATGATTCAAACCTGTTTTTTGTTGTTGTAAAGTCAGATACTGTAGCCACTAGGCAACACCTCTGTGTTCTATACACTTGTCCAAGCCAAGAATACTGTGATTAGCTCCTATCTTCAGAAGGGAGATGCATGCAATTGATTTTATGGAAAGACAGTCACCTCAACGCTCTGTAGAGCTCTTGTGCAGTGTGGCAGTACTTTGCTGTGCCAGAGTCTGTCTATCAGTGCTTGATTTAGGCAGGTGGTTTCCGGTGCTCGGCACCGGCAATTAGTTGCAAACACTGGTACTTATGGTAGTCTGCAACATGGTGGTGCTGTTTGTCTAATTAAAAGGCTCAAAAACAGTTCTTTATTAATTAAATATACATTGAAAATGACTAAACACTGCTGCCAAAGCCACTCTTACAGCTTTGGGGTCCTGGAATAGTCAGAATTGTCATACTTCTAGTAATGCAATGGTTAGTAGTTTTGTTGTACCTGTAATTAGCAATGCTGATAGTGGCAATGGGCGTGCAAGGGGAAGTGGCTTCCTGATGAGGGCCCTGGAACTTATGTTTTTTGCAAATTATGCACTGCTTTCTCTTAATTTTTCAAAAACTGGGTCACATTGTAACCTCAGTGCATTCTGGTTCTTGGAGTTCATCTTTTAACAACATTGTATTCAGTGCATAAAGAAAATGAGTGATGAATTCAAAAATTCTTTTTCAGACTCCACCGCCCAGTCCCACAACGTGCGTGGACACGCTTCCACTGATAGGACTGCCTCCTGTTTGCACAGACACTGCCCAAAGCCTTTGATTTTCTCTCTATCCTTCGAACAAAATGTTTTGTTGGAGGATTGCCAGGTCCCACCATGTTTTCCAAAGTCTGCCAGTGCCAGGCACTATGTCGCTGGCCGGAGGTCCAGTAAGTGAAAGGGTGAATAGGGTTTAACATATCAGGTTTAGAAGCTTGTAGCTAGTACAAACCTTTGAAAGTACCTGGACTGTGAGCACTTAGTTTGATAGAGTGATGCTAGCAATCCATGTGGCTCCTGGGCTGATTCGAAAGAGGAACAGGCTAGCTGTACACCTTCAAACTTTCTCTGAGGGTCAGTCTCTAGGAACTCTTGCCCTACCATTGAACTAATTATCTTGCCAATGAGTCAGTGGATTGGACAGTGGGAAAACCAGTTATCCAATGACACAATAAGGTAGCCTTCGACTCAAGCAGCTGACCAATGATACTAACTGCTAGTCATTGACTTGATTATTGGTCTGTGACTCAATCATTTCTAAATAAGGGTGAAAGCAAATTTCATTCATCATTGGTAGCTATCATCTCTTGATTAACAGAACAAATTTGCAGCGTGCAATATAAGCATTCCCAGCCAAGTAACAAATATCCATATAAATAGAAAACATAAATATGAAACTTCACATAACTATTTATGCCATAAATAAGTGTCCAGCCAACCAGGGCCCATATTACGAGTAGGGCACACTTTCCATGTTTGTTCCAAGGTGCACCTTAAACCAGGAGCGCCGGGTGCAAACATGGAAAGTGCGCTCTCGCAGGAAAAACTGTGCTGCCCTAGAGGCAGCCTCGAACTTGTGATGCCACCAGGGCAGTGCATTCAAGAGAAATAAGGAGCAACTGTTCCCTTTAAAGGGCTGCATTTAGTAGGTACAATAAAAGAGTGCCACCTTTTTGTGACACACTTTCAGTGTGCCTTCTAAAGGCATGTTTGCCTCTGTACCTACAACGGTACAAAAGGGGGTGGTGGTGATGGACGGAGCATCTGAATCAATCAAACACTCACACCCAGTCAAAAGATCTGGGTTTAATCCATCACCGTAATTTAGCCCACTCTGCCACCCCAGTTCAGACATGGCTATATGCAAATCAGTCTGACCCTGTGCCTCATGGGAACAGTCCAGCCCGAACTGCCAAGCCATGTCTTCCCTGGACCGGAAACAAGCTTCAGAGGACCGGTTTCTGGCATTCCAGCCGTCTTCAGCCCGGCTTGCTTGAATCCAGTGGCAAAGTGAGCAAGGGACTCACGTCTGAGCATACCCTGCCACACTTATGGCAGCCAAAAGCGGTACAAAAGGGGGTGGCAGAGTGGGCTAAAGAACGGTGATGGATTAAACCCAGATCTTTTGACTGGGTGTGATGTTTGATTGATTCAGATGCTCCGTCCATCACCACGCCCCTCATTTGCATGGGACCACGACCCCATGCAAATGAGGGAACATCCTCTAATGATAGCGCTGGCACAGTATGAGCCCCTAAGCTAGCTGTTTTACAAAAGGGGCCGCACAAGCATCTGCTGCACCTACTGTAATAGTAGAGTGTTTCAGGGGCACATATAGAGCGCACAAATGCCTGTTGCACGTCCGGGGTGCTTGTGTAATACGGCCCCTGTCGTCGTCACCTTTCAGTGTCCAATGCTAGCTTCAGTTCTAGTTACAAAACCAACAGGAAGTGGAGAAAGGCTGGCCAAAACATGGATATCTAGGCAGAAAGTCCTTTCAATGGCTTAATTTCAAGCATGGAAATATTCCATAATGAAATAGAAAACCAGGTTCATCCTATTTTATGTGAAATTGAAATAACATCTGGGGCCGTATTCTGCAAAGTACCCCAGGGGTGCAACTGCCGTTTGGACCTGGTTTGTGTGCCCCCAGGGCACTTTGGTATCACAGAAGGGGCTACAGACTCTAGTGCGGCCCCCTTCTGTTACATAGATAGCGCTGGCGTTCATATAGCGCCTGCACTGTCACCAGAGGGCATTCCCTTGTTTACATGGGGGCGTGTACCCATGCAAATGAGGGAATCTCTGTGCTTCAGCACCCATGCCGTATTATGGACCTGAGCGCAGAGATCCCCTAGACATCCCCTTGCAGACTGGGTTAGTCATTTACTGCACCCGTCTGCAAGGTAGTGTGGCTCACTGGTTAGAGGCGGCAGACCCGAGAGCAGAGGACGGCCCGGGACCAGGGTTCGATTCCCGGCGCGGCAGGTTTCTGGACCAGGGTCAGCGGACTCGATAATTCTCTCGCCTCGGTGCCCACTTTGATCAGCGATCACACTCGGCAACTCTGGGCATTAGCTTGCCTCATCTTCACTAACGGCCCCACCAGACCGCCGGGGATGCCTGGTCTCACCCTGGAGATACCCATTAAGGGACCATCTCTCAGGGAAGCCAGGAAGGGTTTCGCAGCGGTCGAAGCGCCTTGGGACCCTACGGGTAAGTAGTGCGCTATATAAATGCCTATACATTTACATTTACAAGGGTATCTCACACGAATATGTGATGTTACAGAGCAAGCCATTGCATCGCATGCCATTGAAATGCCAACTTTTGCATTGACTTTCAGTCGGGGAGCGCTGGACGTTAGAATAGATTAATTTTCTATTCCAACTCCAGTGTATGCAGCAGTAGGGAAGGTGTTGGAGTTAAATCAAACACATTCTACCCACTGCTGCACACCTTTTTCGTTGCAACGCCATGCGATGTAATGGCATGCATTGTGACGGTTCCGTAGTAAAGGCTGTTTCCCATCTCACACCCCTCTTGAAAGTGCAGGCGGGTTGCCGCCTGCTCAGTGAAACACAGAGCAGCTGCTTCAAAGCTGCCCCGTACTTCTCTTGAATGTGCTGCCCTCAGGGCAGCATGACAGACTTCGCGGCTGCCCTAAAGGCTGCGCATTCAATCTAATATGGTGCACTCTCCTTGTTATCACTGAGTGCACCTACTGAAAGGTGTGCCCTGCACTAACAAGGCAAATGCGTTGCATTGTATAACAAGGCCCCTGAAGTTATATGGAGCACAGCATTATTTGCGGCAAACCGAAAGAGTCTATGAAATTCAGTCAGTCCCAAGCAAAACATGCATATCTTTTTGTTGAAATTTCCCCCTCATCATCTGTTTTAGAGTTCATTTTTTAATTTGTAAATGTGGTACCCTTTCATACAAGTATCTACGTGTAAGGGGCGTACAATGGGTGTTGCTGTGTGTATTCCACCGCAACACCCATTGTTTTTTGATGCTGTCCCATATTTACAAGGATCTGTAAATCTGAGACAGCGCCAAAAACGAAAGCCATGCAAGATTAGGAGTTAGAATGCCGATACGAGGAGAAATACTTTCATTTATCCTCCTTTTTAGGTCTCGGGGACGAAGCTGCGAAGCAGCTTCCGGTCAGGGGATTTAATGACTCTTAGTAGGGCACTTTAGACCCGCCTCTCAGCTCAGTTCGCTTCCATTGGCTGGCTTCCTAAACAGAGGCCAGCCATTGGAAGAGAAGTGAGTCACTCCAAACAAGCCCCGTCTTTTTCGGATTCGGGGGCGTAAATTTTGCTGTTCTTTAGACAGTGACGTCGTACGTCACTCAGCACAGCAAAACACGCCCCCAAATCTGAAAAATTTCGGAAGCTTTGAAGCAGCCATTTCTGCCCGACCACCGCCGCCGCTGGAAGAAGTCCCGGCATGGGGGTCCCCCCATCGGGTGCTCACCCCGCTGTTTATTTAAATTAAAGAGGGAGCCTACCCCTCATCAGCCCCGCATTACCGCCGCAGCCCAGGACACCCGAAAATCGTAGCCGCGACCCAGAAGTACAGTGGGCTAGGCAGGAGGCGGACGGGAGGTCTCCCCGCGCTCCTGCCTGGCAAGGAGAAGAAGCCCGTCCCCAGCCGCCGCTGACCGGAGAAGCCCAGCAGCCCTGCCCGCGGCAGAGAGGAGCCGCCGCCTCCCCAAACAGCCGGTGAGTGCCGTTTTTCTTGTTGAGGGTTGACCTGCTATATCTAGTGTTTACTTGCATCAACATGGCGCCCCCGCGCCCCCTCCCTTCCGAATCTGGCAGAAGCTCGCCCAGGGCCGGTAGGGCTGCAGGGATGCTGGTTTAGTAGTGATGCAGGAAGGTGAGCGATACCCTTGCTCCTGTCCCGTGTCTGACTGGCAGAGCGGACTGAAAACTGAGCGGCTCTTGGCTACCCCCACGCTTCCCGCTGATCCTGTGTGAAAAACGGGCCATTGCCGCGCAACCACACGCCTGTGTGAGACCGCCGGGGCCTGGCATTCAGGGCATCCTCAATGTATGCATTCAGCGCTGTATAGCTGAGAACCTCTTCCACCCCTGTGCGGCGGGGGAGGTGAGTGTCGGGAGGAAAGTGTTTAAAGAGCTAAGGGCCCCTTTGTAGTCTCAAGTTCACTCGCAAGGCCATGGGGAGGGGAGCCGCGTGGTCAAACAGGGGTTAAATGTGTTTGGAAAGGGGGGCAGGAAGGTGAGCGATACCCTTGCTCCTGTCCCGTGTCCGACTGGCAGAGCGGACTGAAAACTGAGCGGCTCTCGGCTACCCCCACGCTTCCCGCTGATCCTGTGTGAAAAACGGGCCATTGCCGCGCAACCACACGCCTGTGTGAGACCGCCGGGGCCTGGCATTCAGGGCATCCTCAATGTATGCATTCAGCGCTGTATAGCTGAGAACCTCTTCCACCCCTGTGCGGCGGGGGAGGTGAGTGTCGGGAGGAAAGCGTTTAAAGAGCTAAGGGCCCCTTTGTAGTCTCAAGTTCACTCGCAAGGCCGTGGGGAGGGGAGCCGCGTGGTCAAACAGGGGTTAAATGTGTTTGGAAAGGGGGGCCTGGGAAAGAGAGTGAGTGTGAACGTGACTCGGGCCTAGCCAGCGCCACATTAAAGCCTCATTTCTGATGCTAATTAATCTTGACCGATGCGGCAGGGGGAATAACTGACCCGGGGCAGAAAATAGATTAATTACATTAACATGCGCCACAGGTCTGTGACTGACAGGCATCATCGAGGGTCCCTGGGGGGATGGGTCGGAGGCGGGCCTCGGGGTTAGCGCAGTGGAGAGAAGAAAGGCTTCCAGGCACTCGGCGCCGGGTCAAGCGAGTGAAAGATTAATTACAGTAACATGCGCCACAGGTCTGTGACTGACAGGCATCATCGAGGGTCCCTGGGGGGATGGGTCGGAGGCGGGCCTCGGGGTTAGCGCAGTGGAGAGAAGAAAGGCTTCCAGGCACTCGGCGCCGGGTCAAGCGAGTGAAAGACTGCAGTGCCCGTCCATGCCCAGAATGCGACCAGCGCCAGTCATGCTGCCTTTTCTTCTACAGCCATGGATGGAAGAATACTTCTTAGTAAGGAGACCCTAATAGGGTTCCAGACGCCCAAATGCGGCCATCTCGCACTTGTCTTTTAAAGGTAAGGGGGACTTACATCTGCCCCAACTGTTCTTTTAAGCTGCCTTTGAGTCTTGGACTTCATAATCTTGGTGACCTTTTATGCATTCCTAGGATGCATAAAGAGAGAGCTGGGGGTAGATCTTTCTCATTTTTGGGTCCCAGTCTGCGAAACTCTATTCCAGAACATCTTCGTAGTGTTTCCTCAGAGTCCGTCTTTAAGACTCATTTGAAGACTCACCTATTTAAAGAAGTGTAATCGGACCCTACATTATTGTGTTATTTGAAGACTTTTCTGTTTAGTTAGTGGAATTAGGACCCTACTTCCCTATCTCAACATAGCACCAGGACGCTCCTGTTTGGAGCAGCTGCTGGGCTTTAGAAGGTGGTTCATTCATTCATTGACCCATGGGCATCTGACACTCTTAGTCACATGCTTGAGAATCAAAGAATGCCAAATGAGCTTAAAACTGCTGAAAATGTTCTCAATCAGGGGTAGCTGGTTCCATACCCTAATGTATATCATAAGAGAACATGTTATTTCTCAAGACTGGGTCATCCATGGGACTTGTGAGGGGCCTTTGATTAATACCCTGAGCAAATGCCAGCAGTCACAGTACACCACTTAGATAGAATGTGCTGTTAGGGCGCTGTCACTAGAATAAAATATGCCATTTATATTACTCCTACCTAAAACTCCTCATCCATATAAGGAGATTGGGCATGCTGATATTTGTCTATTGGCTGTGGTGAAATGAGAATCGGAGAGAACTAAAGCCACCATTTCTGAAGATGCAAACATCTGCCTACTGCAGAGAGGTCACTAAGATCTGCAAAAGAAAATGCAGATTCAAACTGTAACAGACTAGATCAGTCATCACCAACATAGACAAAACAACCATAAAACATGGAGAGGAACCACATCGCATGTAGATCTAGACAAACAGCACACAGTCTGCACAATGCAGTCACAAACAGTGATACCCAAAGTAAGTCCCTACCAAAACACACAAAGCAGCTAAACAGTACACATGTACTAAAATCACGTAACCAAATGGAGACTCACAGCTGTTGAGTGCAGAGCGCTGTAGAGTGCCGAGCGCTGTAGAGTGCCGAGCGCTGTAGAGTGCCGAGCGCTGTAGAGTGCCGAGCGCAGAGTGTTGTGTGCTGCAGAGTGCTGTTCAGTACAAAGTGCAGAGTGTGTCTGTGTGAGGGTGGCTCTGTGTAGGGTGTAGCTATTGGCATTGTAATTGACAATGCCATTTATTTAACGATTAAGCTATTGCCAATGTAAATGACAATGCCATTGATGATTTTAAAAAAAAGAAGAAATGTCATGAGCAGTGCCAGTAGCTCTACCTTTAATGATGCCGAGACCATTGCATTGTAAATGCTTGTTGCTTTTTCTATCTGTCCTGCATTCTGCAGCACCCATAGAAGTGACAAACAGCCATCAGTGAAAGGATGTCTGCGTTGGTGTTAGAGAGCAAGTTTTAGCGCCACCGCAAGGGAAAAACAGAGGTCCGCCGTATTGTTGTAAATAAGGCACATCCCTGCGTTTTGGAAATGTCGGAGCATGTGGCTGCCAAATTTGGCTCAGCTCTGTGCTCCGACATTTCATTGTAAATATTCCCCATGGATTTTGTAGTTATTTCTGTTTTCCGCTATACGGATATTTGTTTTGCCTGCAATTGCCCAGCGAGCATTCACAGATTTGGGATAACTTGTTAACTGAGCCTTCGGCGCGTTTCGTGGCTGTGAAGTCAAGAGAGTTCTGAAGCGGAGTTGTCAAATATGCCAGTTTGATATGTTGGTAAAGGTTGTTAGAAGGTGAATCAAAGAATGAAAATCACATATTCTATTTATTTATGTATTTATTTTAATTCAACATACTTTACAAACTGCCAATTCTTAAGTTCTTTCTGAACCTGACCAGACTAGTCTGACGTGTTAAATCTAATGCTAATTTATTCTGGACTTTGTCTAGCTGGAGAACAAATGTTCAGCCATCCTGATAATTTCTTATTATCTTGTGATTCTGTAGGAGGAAAGCCGGGGAGGGTAATAGTGGTCTAGGGGGAGAGTACCATGAAAACATTGATTGAGTAAAAGTAGTGCACTGCCATGTAAACTTTGAAGCAAATACAGAGCCTTTTAAAGAGAATGAACTTTTCAAATGGGGGCCAATTCAAAGTGTGCAAATGTTTGAAATTGGGACGCGTTGTGATAGGTCCACAAGCTTGTGTGCAGTGCTGTTCTGATCCAGTTTGAGTGGTTTGATTGAGTATCCTGGGAGACCACGATAAAGAGCATTAGCATCGTCAAGATGGCTCCAAAGCTTCTAGGATAGGAAAGTGTGCCTTTCTGGGAAGAAAAAGAAGGATTTTCTGTAGTATTTTCAGATGTTGAAAATTGAATATGAGACTTTATTTGAGGAAGAAAAACGAGTGTTTTAGCACACACGGCCCCTGGATATTTCACAGCTGACACTGGGGTGGGGCATTGCCCGAGTACAAGAGGCCACCAGTCCAAAGGACAAAAGGAAGGTTGACCTTCCCAAATCCAAATCTCAGTTTTGTTGGAATTTACTTTTATTCAGTTAGTTGACATCCAGTCTGCCACAGCCTGGAGCCTCCAAGGGCCATCCATAAGAGCAGCTACTCCTTTAACTTTCTATCTCAGAATTAATTGTGTGTCACTCACATAACACATACATGAAAGCTAAAATACTGTCATCAAATCACTAAACTATATGGGACTCAAGATGGACCCGTGTGGGACTCCACCAAGCATAAGTTTGGCAGTAGATATAAATGGAGGAATAAAAATCATCTGACTTCGACATATAAGAAAAGAACAAAGCCAATTCCAGGCCAGCTCTCGCACACTTGCTACCGCAAACCTGTTCGCCAGTGCGATTTGGACATGGCGACAAACGATGCAAAGAGGTCGAGGGAGAAACGGGCAGCTTCTCCCACCTGATCCAGTATTAATCACAGTTGTCTCTGGACTGAAAGTAATGCTACCTCTGTTTGTGCCATGAAAGGCCTGGGTGAGGATAAGGAAGACGTTAGCTGTAATAAACTCCGAGGTGGCTGATTGACTACCTATCCAGTTACTTTGTCACAAAAGTAAGACAATGAGGTGGGACTCAAATAACTAAGGGTTGCATGCATGGTCAGTGCACCTTTTTTAGGTCTCGGCTAAAAGACGCGCGTAAGCGCGTCTCCGCCGAGATCTTATGTTAGCGAGTAGCAGTCCCAGGAGACACTCCTGGCCGCGCGCAGGCGATTCTAAACTGGCACGCGCATTAGCACGAGCGCTGCGCGAGGCTCCCACACAACACACGCATACATAGAAACAGAAGCGCTCACGCACGCACATACATACAGAACCCCCCCACTCATACACACACACACACACACACACACACATGCGCGCGCGCGCGCACCGGCCCCCCCTCTCCCCTTTAACTTACTGCTCCGCACCGGCAGGGAGAGTTGACGCTGCGGCTCCTATCCCGGGACTCCCTCTTGGTCAAGGGAGCCCCGCAACACGCGTACAACGTCCTGTTGTCGGCCCCGGGGGCTCTCCACGCTCGCAGGAGCCCCGGGCCGCTCCACGCATTTCCTCCGCCTGCCTCCTCTTCCGGTCCGGACGCGGCTCCGCCCCCGTCACAGGCGACCTTGCCTGACTTCCGGTGCGGCCGCGGCGGAATTCCGGGGGCAGTAAGTTATTGTATATTTGGCTGCTAAATGAAAGCGTGTCCATCTGCCACTGACATTTAAATTTACTAAAAATATGTGAATATGCCCTAAATCCAAATGTAAATTTAATTTAGCTAAAAACTATTATTATTTTAAGTGAAATTAATGTTTTCATGTAAATCAAAACCCATGCTGAACAGTTTGTTTCGGCATTACTGTTTGCATGTCTAATTTTTATCTTTTTGAAGGAAATGTACTACTTTTGAGTAGAGAAGTAGTCTAAAGCGTGATTTAACACATGCTGCTCGAAATGTGAACTTGGCGTGGTACAGACAGCTTCAGTGTGTTTCTTTGTTTTCTCTGTTTTGACATTATGCACTAGTTCTAGCTGTGGAAGGAAGCTGTAGTGAGTGCAGAGTAGTGAGTGTGAGTAGTGAGTGTGAGTAGTGAGTGCAGAGTAGTGAGTGCAGAGTAGTGAGTGCAGAGTGCAGAGTAGTGAGTGCAGAGTAGTGAGTGCAGAGTGCAGAGTAGTGAGTGCAGAGTAGTGAGTGCAGAGTAGTGAGTGCAGAGTAGTGAGTAGTGAGTGCAGAGTAGTGAGTGCAGAGTAGTGAGTGCAGAGTAGTGAGTGCAGAGTAGTGAGTGCAGAGTAGTGAGTAGTGAGTGCAGAGTAGTGAGTAGTGAGTGCAGAGTAGTGAGTGCAGAGTAGTGAGTGCAGAGTAGTGAGTGCAGAGTAGTGAGTAGTGAGTGCAGAGTAGTGAGTAGTGAGTGCAGAGTAGTGAGTAGTGAGTGCAGAGTAGTGAGTGCAGAGTAGTGAGTGCAGAGTAGTGAGTGCAGAGTAGTGAGTAGTGAGTGCAGAGTAGTGAGTGCAGAGTGCAGAGTAGTGAGTGCAGAGTGCAGAGTAGTGAGTGCAGAGTGCAGAGTAGTGAGTGCAGAGTAGTGAGTGCAGAGTAGTGAGTGCAGAGTAGTGAGTGCAGAGTAGTGAGTGCAGAGTAGTGAGTGCAGAGTGCAGAGTAGTGAGTGCAGAGTAGTGAGTGCAGAGTAGTGAGTGCAGAGTAGTGAGTGCAGAGTAGTGAGTGCAGAGTGCAGAGTAGTGAGTGCAGAGTAGTGAGTGCAGAGTAGTGAGTGCAGAGTAGTGAGTGCAGAGTAGTGAGTGCAGAGTGCAGAGTAGTGAGTGCAGAGTAGTGAGTGCAGAGTAGTGAGTGCAGAGTAGTGAGTGCAGAGTAGTGAGTGCAGAGTGCAGAGTAGTGAGTGCAGAGTGCAGAGTAGTGAGTGCAGAGTAGTGAGTGCAGAGTAGTGAGTGCAGAGTAGTGAGTGCAGAGTAGTGAGTGCAGAGTGCAGAGTAGTGAGTGCAGAGTGCAGAGTAGTGAGTGCAGAGTGCAGAGTAGTGAGTGCAGAGTAGTGAGTGCAGAGTAGTGAGTGCAGAGTAGTGAGTGCAGAGTGCAGAGTAGTGAGTGCAGAGTGCAGAGTAGTGAGTGCAGAGTGCAGAGTAGTGAGTGCAGAGTGCAGAGTAGTGAGTGCAGAGTAGTGAGTGCAGAGTAGTGAGTGCAGAGTAGTGAGTGCATAGTGCAGAGTAGTGCGTGCATAGTGCAGAGTAGTGAGTGCAGAGTGCAGAGTAGTGAGTGCAGAGTGCAGAGTAGTGAGTGCAGAGTGCAGAGTAGTGAGTGCAGAGTAGTGAGTGTGCAGAATAGTGAGTGTGCAGAGTAGTGAGTGTGAGTAGTGAGTGTGAGTAGTGAGTGCAGAGTAGTGAGTGCAGAGTAGTGAGTGCAGAGTGCAGAGTAGTGAGTGCAGAGTAGTGAGTGCAGAGTGCAGAGTAGTGAGTGCAGAGTAGTGAGTGCAGAGTAGTGAGTGCAGAGTAGTGAGTGCAGAGTAGTGAGTGCAGAGTAGTGAGTGCAGAGTAGTGAGTGCAGAGTAGTGAGTAGTGAGTGCAGAGTAGTGAGTGCAGAGTAGTGAGTGCAGAGTAGTGAGTGCAGAGTAGTGAGTAGTGAGTGCAGAGTAGTGAGTAGTGAGTGCAGAGTAGTGAGTAGTGAGTGCAGAGTAGTGAGTGCAGAGTAGTGAGTGCAGAGTAGTGAGTAGTGAGTGCAGAGTAGTGAGTAGTGAGTGCAGAGTAGTGAGTAGTGAGTGCAGAGTAGTGAGTGCAGAGTAGTGAGTGCAGAGTAGTGAATGCAGAGTAGTGAGTAGTGAGTGCAGAGTAGTGAGTGCAGAGTGCAGAGTAGTGAGTGCAGAGTGCAGAGTAGTGAGTGCAGAGTGCAGAGTAGTGAGTGCAGAGTAGTGAGTGCAGAGTAGTGAGTGCAGAGTAGTGAGTGCAGAGTAGTGAGTGCAGAGTAGTGAGTGCAGAGTGCAGAGTAGTGAGTGCAGAGTAGTGAGTGCAGAGTAGTGAGTGCAGAGTAGTGAGTGCAGAGTAGTGAGTGCAGAGTAGTGAGTGCAGAGTAGTGAGTGCAGAGTGCAGAGTAGTGAGTGCAGAGTAGTGAGTGCAGAGTAGTGAGTGCAGAGTAGTGAGTGCAGAGTGCAGAGTAGTGAGTGCAGAGTAGTGAGTGCAGAGTAGTGAGTGCAGAGTAGTGAGTGCAGAGTAGTGAGTGCAGAGTGCAGAGTAGTGAGTGCAGAGTGCAGAGTAGTGAGTGCAGAGTAGTGAGTGCAGAGTAGTGAGTGCAGAGTAGTGAGTGCAGAGTAGTGAGTGCAGAGTAGTGAGTGCAGAGTGCAGAGTAGTGAGTGCAGAGTGCAGAGTAGTGAGTGCAGAGTGCAGAGTAGTGAGTGCAGAGTAGTGAGTGCAGAGTAGTGAGTGCAGAGTAGTGAGTGCAGAGTGCAGAGTAGTGAGTGCAGAGTGCAGAGTAGTGAGTGTAGAGTGCAGAGTAGTGAGTGCAGAGTGCAGAGTAGTGAGTGCAGAGTGCAGAGTAGTGAGTGCAGAGTAGTGAGTGCAGAGTAGTGAGTGCAGAGTAGTGAGTGCATAGTGCAGAGTAGTGAGTGCATAGTGCAGAGTAGTGAGTGCAGAGTGCAGAGTAGTGAGTGCAGAGTGCAGAGTAGTGAGTGCAGAGTGCAGAGTAGTGAGTGCAGAGTAGTGAGTGTGCAGAATAGTGAGTGTGCAGAATAGTGAGTGTGCAGAGTAGTGAGTGTGCAGAGTAGTGAGTGTGCAGAGTAGTGAGTGTGCAGAGTAGTGAGTGTGCAGAGCAGTGAGTGCAGGTGCAGAGTGGTGTGTATTGGCAATGTAAATGACAATGCCATTTATTTATGATTTAAAGGAAAAAAAAGAAATGTCATGAGCAATGCCAATTGCTCTACCTTTAATGATGCCGAGACCATTGCATTGCAAATGCTTGTTAAATAGAGAGATGATGTATGTCTTATTTCATACAGAGAGTGTAAAGAGTCATATGTAAGAGATTAACTGACTAGCTTGAAAAATTATGGGGATCATAACAGAAGCAATGAGGTGAAAACTCTCCTAAACTGGTTCTCATCTTCCCTGAGAAACAGGCAGTGCCTGGATAAAAATGGGGACCACACATCTGAACCAGCTGATTTACCATGTGGGATTCCACATGGATCGATCTGTGCCAATACCTATTTAATATACACTGGAATTGATTAGATTATTACTAAAGGAGTCCTATGCGAGCATAGTCAGTACACTAGTGACCCACATATCAAATTATCCGGCATTCAAATCAAGCCATCTGTTCAAATTTGTCTTTCCTCTGGCACAGGCGTGGATGAATGAAAATGTTCTCCATCTCAACATGGAAAAAATGAATTCCTATTACTTCCCACATCACCAAACAAGCTGGCCTCGTCACTACTGAATTCACTCAACCTGAACGGTGTTTCCTCTTCTCTTCTATCATTTAGCCTATACATGTATTAGCATATCGAAATCTGTGAATTTTCAGCTCCATCCCTCAAAGAAAAAAGAAAATCTGACACCCAATCCACGAAGATTTTTTCGAAAACAGTAGTGCAAGTACCAGTCGTCCCAAAACTAAATGTATTAAATGCCATCCAGAAAAAAGCCCTACTTTCTAACTTGCTTCCTTCTAATCCATTCTTCAATATGCTGCTAATCCACAAAGCACAACACTTCAAACACATCACCCCCATCTTCTGAGATCTTTTCTTGTTTTCCACTCCAATCAGGGGAACACAAATGATGCATCTTCACTCACAGAAAACATTTCTCTTACCTTTCTCAACTCCTGAGCAATGCAGGACATTGTAGAAATCTGGGAAGCAAAGGCTCACTTTCACTGGAAGTACCAAAATGCAGACCTACAATGGCCTCCATACAGTCATTCTCTGCGGCTGATGACAGCAATTGGCACTCATTTCCTACACATTTGAGGACATTAAGGCCACTTTCGGCTTTCAGGAAACAATTTAAAGCCCATTTGCCTAAAAATTCCAGAACTAAAACCACACTGACAAACGTAGGATACATGACTGACTATTCTTAGTAATGTATGCTAAATGCACAGGTTCGATTCAATTCCGTTGTTTTTATATAGCACATAGCTACACGTCCGAGCCTCCAAGCACTCATTGCACCAGCCCTTCTGGAATATCTTTATGAACCTTTTCACGAAAATATACTTTTCAGAAAAGGGGCGCTTTGAGAAGTTTTTTGAGGCCGACTTCCGACTGCTGGCTTCTGAGGGAGGCTGGAAGGGTGTTCCAAATCTTGGGAACAAGATACACAAAGGAGCAGCCGCTGCCTCTCGATCTTTTGACCTTGTGCACTGACAGTAGCCCTGGACAGCTTGATCGAAGAGACCTCTCTTGAACATAAGAGGCAAGTAGGTTCCGGATGATGGGTGGGCTTTTCCCATGAAAGGCCCTATGCGCAACGCAAAGAGCCCGGAAATTAATTTTCTTTTAAACTGAAACATGTATAGGGCTACTAGCGCTGGTCTGGCTGATTGGTCCTTCGGTACTTTGGGAAGGACTCTGGCTGTGGCATTCTGGACCACTTGGAGTCTTTTTATCATGTGTTTTGGGCTCTCTGTGTAAAGGGAGTGACCATAATCTAAATGTAGGTTCATTAGACTCTGCATTCAACTCTTATCTTTTAATCTTAACCCAAGTCTATACCTTCCTGTCCATTGTAATCCTTTCTCTTATTTTTCAGTTAAAGGCTGTTTGAACAGTGCCCGTATACGTCTCTGTTCCAGACTATGCTATTTAACTTTTCAAAGAAATTACTAAAAAAAGGAGACTCTATCTGTAAGTACACCAGAGGCCATAGTACACTATGCGATGGATTTTCCTTGTTTGTACAGGGCGCACCTTTCAAAGGTACGCCCTGTGCTAACGAGAGTGTGCTGGATTTGTATTGAATGTACTACCCCTAGGGCAGACGTGAAGTTGGGCTGCTGTGAGGGGCAGCGTATTCAAGTGAAATATGAAGTGGCTTTGAAGCAGCCTCTCCATGTGTCACTATGTAGATGGCAATCCCCCTGCACTTTTAAGAGTGATGAGAGATCACCTTGTTTCTGCAAGGGGATGTCTAGGGGGATTCCCTTCAGAGGGCTGCCTTCAGGTTGCTCACTGCCAGTGTGCCTCTTGGCAGCTACTTTGCCTCTGCACCCGCATCTATAATATGTTGCAGAGACACAGAGGTTTCCTCATTTGCATGAGGCAATGCCCCCATGCAAATGAGGAAACACCCTCTGATTATAGGCGCACCAGTGCTCTCTGTAATACAGAAGGACCTGCACAAGTGTCTGTGACTCCTCCTGTAATACCAAAGTGCCCTGGGGCGAGCAAAGCAGGTGCAAATGCCCATTGTGGCCCCGGAGCACTTTGTAAAATATGTCCGAAGACAGCAAAACCCACTGAGCTTAGAGACAATGGTTTGCTGAGGTTCCTGTGAGCAAAATGTACCCATCGCTTGGGATACTTCTCACCTTTGTGGATCTTTCTGTGGTGCATCACTTGGCCTCGAAGTGCCCAAACAATATTAATGACCAGCAAAACACACAAGATGATGGACGGAATGTTGCACGATGGCAAAACGTTCACCCCCAGTCACAGAACTGGGTTTAATCCATCATTATTTTGCTCACCACGCCGCCCCAGTTCAGACATGCCCATATGCAAATTAGTCTTGACCCTGTGCCTCATGGGAACAGTCCAGCCCGAACTGCCAAGCCATGTCTTCCCTTGACCGGAATCAAGCATCCTAGGACCGGTTTCTGGCTATCAGCCGTCTTCAGCCAGGATAGTTTGACTCCAGTGGCGTAATGAGCACGGGACCCACGTCTGGGCATACACTTCCCACATAGGGTGAACAGTAAAACACACAAGATGATGGACAGAATGTTGCATGATGGCAAAACATTCACCCCCAGTCACAGATCTGGGTTTAATCCATTGTTATTTTGCTCACCACGCCACCCCAGTTCAGACATGGCCATATGCAAATCAGTCTTGACCCTGTGCCTCATGGGAAAAGTCCAGCCCGCACTGCCAAGCCATGTCTTCCCTGGACCGGAATCAAGCATCCTAGGGCCGGTTTCTGGCTATCAGCCGTCTTCAGTCAGGATAGCTTGACTCCAGTGGCAATGAAAGACAAGGATGCTAGATTCTGGTCCAGGGAAGACACAGCTTGGCAGTTCTGGCTGGACTGTTCCCATGAGGCACATGGTCAAGGCTGATTTGCATATGGCCATATTTGAACTGGGATGGTGTGGAATGCAAAAAAACAATGGATTTAGGCCCAGATCTCGGTACTGGGGTGAATGTATGACATTGTTCTGCATTCTGTCCATCAACTGTTGTTTTTGCATTTGCCACCCCGAGTGGGAAGAGTATGCTCAGCCGTGAGTCCCGTGCTCTCCACACAACTGGAGTCAAGCTATCCTGACTGATGCCGGCTGATAGCCAGAAACCGGTCCTAGGATGCTTGATTCCAGTCCAGGGAAGACACGGCTTGGCAGTTCGGGCTGGACTGTTCCCATGAGGCACAGGGTCAAGGTTGATTTGCATATGGCCTTGCCTGAACCGGGGTGGTGTGGAGTGCAAAAAAACGATGGCTTTAGGCCCAGATCTCTGTACTGGGGTGAATGTATGACATTGTTCTGCATTCTGTCCATCAACTGTTGTTTTTGCATTTTTCACCCCGAGTGGGAAAGGTATGCTCAGGTGTGAGTCTCGTGCTCTTCACACCACTGGAGTCAAGTTATCCTGGCTGAAGACGGCTGATAGCCAGAAACCGGTCCTAGGATGCCTGATTCCAGTCCAGGGAAGACACGGCTTGGCAGTTTGGGCTGGACTGTTCCCATGAGGCACAGGGTCAAGGCTGATTTGCATATCGCCATGTCTGAACTGGGGTGGTGTGGAGTGCAAAAAAACGATGGATTTAGGCCCAGAGCTCTGTACTGGAGTGAATGTATGACATTGTTCTGCATTCTGTCCATCAACTGTTGTTTTAGCATACAATATTAATGTAAAGCTTTCCATGTTCTACAATGCTCCAGCCAGGAAGTTGTAAATTGGGTGAGTGCTGCTAAGTGAATTCAACCGATGTTATCTATGCCTTTTTAGATATATTGTTTTCTGATTTCTATATATCTTAATTTTGTCTATGATTTAATGTTAGGATATCTTCATTCTCAGAATCTTCCATTTTGGGTTTCCATCAATTTCCGTAACCGTTTCTACATATTGACTTCTGGCAATTTACAGATCTCTTTGGCTGCAAACTAACGGGCTGATTTAGAGTTTAGGATGAGAGTATTCTGTGTATCATTACTCATGAACTGGGAAGATATTTAAGGACCATAATTGTGAGCAGAAATGTGTTTTCAAGATCTTTAGTACTGGTCTGGGATTGGATGTGTGAAGACTATATAAGTGAGGATAAGGGCATCCAGTGTTTACTGTCCCGCAATTATGTTAACTGAACTCATTTCCCAGACTCACCCTGCTATTGTTAATGCAAACTGAAAACCAAGCACACATTTTCAGCACTTGACTCTCAAGGTAGCAATGCTGAAGCTGTCCATGTGTGAAACTATGAACCCTGTAACACATATTTTTAACTCTCAATAACTCATTGTCCAGTCAGTGCTTTTACATTTTAAAAGGAAATATACTGTAGTGTATACATATCTAGATATTAGCATAGAATCACACATTTTACTCACTTTACTATGGGCAAAATAATATACCAAACTGTTATCACCAAAACAGTGGGAGCAATATTTTAAACCCCATGTCAAGAGAACCTTGCAAATAACCAAAAAATGTAACCTTATAATCTTTGACAGGTTAGCGTGAAAACAACAATGAAGGTCTATTGCCATTAACAATAATTGATACATGTAAATCAATAACCACATTTGCCGCACTTCACAATAAACTAAACATATTGACTTTGCCATGCTCCTAAGAATATTATCAAGTAATCAATATGTCAGCGAAAAATTACCTTTTTACAAAGCGTGAACATATAACAAAGTGTTGGAAATGTGACCTTAATGCAGGATCACCCACATTTTTTGCCTTTTTGCTGAACCCTATTTTTGTTGGCTATAGAACTCCATACTCTTCACCCATGCTAACCAGCGGTAAAATGCAGGTGCTCCTCATATCAATATGTTAAAATGTATATACTACTCCTGAATGGAATATTTAACTCACCAATTAGTGACAAGGTAACATTTTTGACAGGGGCGAACCTGGTTACTGTATCTGACCCACGCTCCTACATGATCAGCGGTAATTTGTGCCTAGGTCCAGTACTATTGCTACCATTGACTATCATTGTCATTTTGGGCTTCTTGGCACTATTTCTACTTAAAATTTAGAAGATCATATCTCTGGTTCCCCTCGTTGGAATGTTATAATTGTTGTGTCATATTGTTTATTAAATTCTGAACCAGTGTTATCAGTCATATTTGTATTCCTTGGCATTTCAACTTTATTACTGTTTTAGTTCTGTATACATACTTTGCACATTCCCTCTAAGTTAAGCCTGTCTACCCTGTACCATAGCTACCAATTGGTTGAGCTAAAGTTTCATTAGTAACTTTGGTGGTTCACCCTGAAGAGGATTGTGAATAATACCAGAGGTGGATACTTACTCACCACGCCCCGTACTAATTGCTCAATTTCTTACACCAGATATATGCATTTAATTAGAAATAAACATTGCATCATAAATAGATACTCCACATTAAAACATACATGGAGTTGCTATGCAGCCTCACAGGACCCCAAAAATTAAAGGGATCCAGCAATCCTAGATCTTAACACAACTAAGGCTCGAGGCACTATCTTTTCCTGGGGTCATGGCATGCTTGACCGTGGAAACTTGGGGCTCAATTCCTTCCTGCTCTTATCAGTTCTCTCCTCCAAGAACATCAGAGACTCTTTGGGGTGTACCTGAAATGAAATGAGGGTTTTTGTAAAGCTTGTGTATGCCAATAGCGTCTTAGCACTGGAATAACATAGCCATAATACCAAAAACCCCTACCAAAAATGCTCGAAGTCCACCACCTGGGTCCCAAAGACTCAATGTAAGGCAGGATTTCAAACCTCTGCAGAGTTAGATTCAATATTTAGATATTTTGACTACCGAACAAGAAGTGCAAATCAGAACAGAGCATACAGCCCTTACTGACATTTCAGTAGAAAATTCATGCAGAGACAAATGTTAAGGAAACACTCTGGTACAAATCAGGCAATAGCGGATTATACTACTTATCAAACATCTAGACAAAGACCACTGGAACAAGAACACATTCCTACACGGTCTACTTTTTCCATGGAATATGTACCCACTGAAAAGTATTTGCAGGGAAAAAAAGTTCACCTTCAACAGAGTAATTTCACAGCCATATTACCCTTGTGTAAGGAAATACATTTATAGAATTCATTTTGTGTCACAATAAATTGTTGAATATTTGTAATATTCAACAATGTTGACTAGCCTTGTAGAAAAACTAATGAGGTAAAAAGATACATTTTAGATTATCCTGTAATACTTTAGTATAGTGCCTCATGAGATACTTGTACCTCGCTCCTAAATGTGATCATTAGAGACTTGCTGTAGAAAACACCTGCCCAGCCATGGGATCGGTGGCTTGCTTAAACAGTTTCTGCTTTTTTCTGTCTATCATAGGAGCAAACATTATGGATTCTTGGGGAAGAACAATTTGTGATGCTTTTGATTTGTAGGAAAGGCCGCTTTTTTAGAAGAAAGCAAAGTTCACATTATCTGATACACCAAACGACCATTACCATTGTTTTAGCTCTAAACATCAATGCATCCAAAGTTTATTGCAACATTCAACTAATGGGTGGTTCCTATTTCAGTTCAAGAAATCATGCCTGAACATGCATGATAATCTATAACATGCCCTTTTATTAAAATTGCAGCATTCTCTAATCACAGGAGCCTAGCTGCCTGAGCTGAACTTTACCGGGCTGAGGATGTCACAGCTCAGTGGGTGTGACTTCCTCATTCTGGCAAAGCCCCTCAAGGACCTCCCTTTCATGAAGAAGGGGAGTGTCACTGATAGCCAGCGTCGGATTGGTAACACGGGCATTCGGGCAATGTCTGAGGGGCCTGTGTCCGAGTGCTGCAGTGGGCCTCTTTTTTTAGCAGTCTGGGGTGGCCATTTGGGCGCTGTCTCCATTGTTCGGATACAGCCAGCTCCCAGTGGGTTTGAGTGGCCTTTCTTTAGGCAGATGGGCGCTCATTACCTCCGTTTAGCAACAGGCAAGAGGTGTCACTCCCTTTGTGTCGCTGGCCGGCCCATTAATGTGTGCACATACTGAGTGGTGGCAGGTGTCCTGAGCAGAAGTGGCCTATCTTGTTTCACCACTGTAAACTTAAGCATGCATTTTTTTTACCCCCCTCCTAAAGTTTTTTTTTATATGATTACGCCATAGCAGTGATTTGAGGAGTGATTCTGCAAATGTGGGCCGATTTTTTTTTTTGCGTGCCCGGGCCGATTTTCAATCCCAATCCGCCCCTGCTGATAGCCTCATGCCAGGGCACCCCCGTTTTAAGCCCTGATGTGCCCAGGGCCGAGTGTCTATCAGTAATACTTTGTCACAGAGTGTGGTGGGGTTAGCAGTCTCTCTGACCCTATCCCACTTTATGACGAGTGAGGGACTGCCAACTCCTCTCATTGGCTGAACTATGTTGAACCAATGAGAGCTGGTGGCCCTCCCAACCCTTCTGTAACTACCAAGGCTTCCCTCCCCAAGACGCTGCAGCAGGTACGTTTTTATTTCAATAATTGTTGCATGTGTGTGTATGCATGAATGTAGTGTATTTGTGAGTGCGTGCTGTGAATGGGTGTTTGATTGTGCATGTAAATGCATGAGAACGAGTGTGCATGTGTAGCTCGCTCCGTCCCAACTCAAATTACCATCCGTCACTGAAATGAGCTCTTCGTTTGTTCCATAAAGTCGATGAGGAACATAGCTCTATGAATCACTAAAATAGATTGACTCATAGGTCTATGAGTCACTAAAATAGACTTAAATAGCAAGCATCAGCTTTCCTTTCCAGCCTATCGCAGTCCACATTACAAAATCAAGGAATGGCTGTTGGGCACCTACACAAGCTTTGCATACCTTTCTTTATAGTAGCGTGTCTCCTCCTGGGTCCCTTTGGTGGCCATTTAGTGTGAATTAATTTTTTATTGAAGATGAAACCGGCCGGAAAATCAGCTTCTGTCTCACAAACCCACAGGTAGCCAGAGCAACTGCCCACTTCTTATGCACTGAATATCCAAGAAGCCCCTGTAGCATGTGGGTCATGTCGCCTACACCTGCATACTGGTACTCTTGGGAGTGGAGGTTGCTGATTGATAACACTCAAAGGGAGGGAAATGTGGGTCTTGTACTTAAAATGTCTGCAACAAACTCCATGCACCAAAACCAAGTGTCACTGCAAAAAACAGTGGGGCAGATTTACAAGCCCCTTGCGCCTCTTTTGCGCCGCTGTTTTGTCACTTTTGTGATGCAGCGACGGCGCAAAAGATGTGCCATGGTGTGGGGTATTAACAACGTGATGCATCTGGGAGATGCGTCACGTTGTAAAGCCCTGTGCCATAAGGAGCCGTTCCTGCACGGGGGTGGGGGGGCATTCCTGCGCAGGAACGCCTCCTAAAAGTGGCTGAGTGAAATCTACAAGATTTCACTCAGTCACTTTTAGGCCAATGCTGCATCAAAACCCTGCGCCTGCTTGAAGCAGCATTGAAAGAATAGGCCCCCCAAGAGCATTGTTGGAGCTGCGTCGCGCTTGCGACGCAACTCCAGCAATGCGCAGCTTTTACGGCACAGATGCGTGACGCATCTGTGCCGTTGTGGCTCTATGGTGCGCCGCATTGTAAATGCGGCGCATCATGGGTGACGGAGCTGCGGCGCACAATTACTGGCGCATCCCCGCTAATTTGCAGGGATGCGGCAGTAATTGTAAATCTGCCCCAGTGTGTGTTGTTGAGTACTAACAAGTTTCGGTTTCTTTTCTTGATCACTGTTTATAATGGTGTGAGTTTGAGACTCAGAGACTGTGTTGCATGTTTATGTGTTGTCTTTATGTGTGTTTGAATGCATGGATGTGTTTTTTTCCCAAGGTTTACATGTTTTTCTTTACCAGACGTGGGGTCCCATAGCTCACTATGGGGCACACACTGTACCTCACTGGTGAAATCTAACAAGACTGACAGTAAGATGTCTGGGTCTGCTGTGTTGCCTGGTAGAGGAAATACAAGTTTAGTAGTTCAGGTTGGACTGATCTCCTTGGGGTGGGGTACAAGATGTTTTGCATATAGTTGCCCCGTCTGTAGTGGCACAATAAGCAAAGAAAGATTGACTGGAATGAGGCCCAGAATGACTAGCAGCTGAGATTAATTCAAGCATTCTGTCAATCATTTCTGATCTTCTCAAGGTAGAAAGCATTGCTAGGACATGGAAAGCAATAGGAACAGTGAAATTCAGGTAACTGAATAAAAGTGCGTATGCTCCTTGTAATCTTGGGCCTTGGTAGTGAGTCAAGCAGAGCAGAGTTTCCACATGGAATTCTACTCTGCCTGATCCTGGTTGGGTCAGTGAAACTGCACCAAATTTTCAGACCTAACTTTACTATTCAATTATTTTGTCCAGAAAGAGTGCATGAGGTTTTGCCTACAGCAGCTAACAAAAAAACAAAAGGAAATGATGGACAATGATGACAATACAAGCACTCACCCCAGTCAACTGATCTGGGTTTAATCCATCACCGTTCTTTAGCCCACTCTGCCACCCCATTTCAGACATGGCCATATGCAAATCAGTCTGACCCTGTGCCTCATGGGAAAAGTGCAGCCCGAACTGCCAAGCCATGCCTTCCCTGTACCGGAAACAAGCTACTGAGGACCGGTTTCTGGCATTTCAGCCTTCTTCAGCCCGGCTTGCTTGAATCCAGTGGCAAAGTGAGCAAGGGACTCACGTCTGAGCATACCCTGCCAACTTAGGGCGAACAAAGAAACGGTGATGGATTAAACCCAGATCTTTTGACTGGGTGTGAGTGTTTGAATGATTCAGATGCTCCGTCCATCACCACCCTCTTTTGTACCGCTTTACAGCAGCTAACAAGCCTCTGTCCCCATTTTTTTTCTGGCCTTTGGGAGCATACAATCCACAGAGCAGGTGGTAAATGTATGTGTTAAACCCCTTGAAATTCGAAACTGTGGTCTTAGGAAAAATAATTTGAGTCCCACACAGTTATTCCCCATATCATGGAGGTTTGCGACGAATTTGCATGGTATTGACAGAGTGTTACTGCATGATAACATGAATTCCACATGCCGTGTTTGCACGCTGCCAATACTGTGCAACCCATAATCAGGCCATTGAAATATATTATGCGTGAGGGAAGCTGCATTTCCTCTGCCTGTACAGTGGTTGTGTGTGTGGTTAGCTCATACTGTTGCTGCTAATGCTGTCAGGTTGTTTGTCTGTAAGATAATGAACAGCTGCTGTCCCAGCAGTATAAGTGAAGCTTGCAAGGGTGTTGTGCTTGCTGTACCTGTGCTAAGTAAGGGATGCTTGAGCTGTTGCTGCACATGCCACACTTGTTCTCTGTGATGGAAGCTTTACTTTGCTGCACGTGTTGAACTTGTTCCGCTTAAAGGAAGCTTATGCCTTTGCTGCACGTGCCATATGTGTGCTGTGGTACGCCAGAATTGTTGCTGCCCGTGTTATGTGAGGAAAGCTTGCACCACCCGTGTGCTGATTCTGGAAAGCTTGCACTCTTGCTGCCCGTGCTGCAGCTGCTAATTGGAGACGTTTAGGAAAATAGCTTTGTTGAGGTATCCAAGATTACATAACATACAACGCAGCAGGCTGCCGACCTTCAAACCTCACTCGTCATTTCTCTCCTCAATTAATAACAGCTAGTAATCATTGCCTATCTCGGTGCCAGTCAGCTGATGTCTCCGTGAGGCGGTGGGCCCTGGGACACCCAGATGTAGTGGCCGCGAGGAGCGGCGCGCAGCTGGCAGGCCCGAGCAGCGTCTCCATTCCGTCCCGTGATTAAGTCGCCCTATTTTCCAGCCGCCGGCCGCGTCTCCCCCGATGCTATCTCATATTTTTCTCTCGGCTCCTCATCCGCAGTGCCTCTGTCCCGGTGATGTATGAGGTGTGCGCAGCGCAAGCAAACACTGCTTATGCATTATATACAAGTCTTGTCTGGTCCGTTTGATAATGCCACTTTTTTAATACGGCCAGCGAAATCGTTCTTTCTCAGCTCATCCCTCCTCCCTGGACTGCGGCGCGTGCCAGCCCTTCAGTGCTCCGATTGCATCGGACGGGTGTCTGAGTCAGCGTCGTGCCAGGCGCGCGACGTTTAGCTGCGCAGGGGCGGGGTGTTGAAATTAAAAGACAGGAGACAATGATGGATGACGGAGGCTTGGAAAGGCATTTCCGCCTCAGCAAAGTCTTTTCAAGTTCTGATTCAATCAGCTGTGTGAAGAAGTTGTGTTTGGTTGTGAAAGCCATTTTGACCGCTTTAGGGGTCCCAGTAGAAAGAGTGGACTGAAAGGAGACACCCCTAGTAGTAAGTGCCCCCTCGGCCCCAACTCCAGTCAGACAGATCTTCATTTTTGTCTAGAAAATGAGCCAATGGAATGACAACTGCCTTGTTAGGCAAAGTGACATTTTGCTGCCCCCTTTGTAGGCAATGCTAAGATTTTTTGGGGCTTTGGGCAAGCAATATTTTGGCCGCCCCTGTTAATAATAACGTCGAGCACCCGTTTTCATCTGATCCAAGTCCTGGTGATGCCAAAGCACGTGAATAATATGCTAAATATTCAGAAACAGAGGTATGCTCAAATTACGTAAAGCTCCACCTGTCCAGCGCTTGCCACGTAAAAAGCATATACAGTGCTTTAAATGGAAAAAAATAAGTGCAGGTACTCACCAAAAATAAGCAGTGGATTGGGTGGAGTTTGGGGGCGGGGCTATGTTTTTTTTTTACCTTTCTAAGCTTTGTAGGCAAAAAATATGAATACAGTTTAATAAAAATGTCTAACCATTTACATAGTACGTACCTAAGTTTAAAATAAACAAATGTGTATCAATAAATGACACACAGACGAAAGAGTACAAGTGCTGCAGTTTTGAAAAAAAAGCCGGAATGAATTGATTTAATCTAGAGGGCATGGATTTTGTTTCATGCAAATCCCTTTCATTTAAATTGTTGATGGCCGAAGATTTGCGGGCGTTTAAAACAATGGGCAAGCTATCAAGCTGCATGCCCTGAACAATGTGTCCCACACTCGCACCCATCAGGTTTTTAGTCACCTTCTAACCCCCACTGAAAGGGACCCTGCAGCGATACTCCACCTTTCACTCCAGAGAAGCACACGCAACTCTGTCTTCTACTGAAGCTGAGCTGCTGTGTTGGCGCTTTTGAACCAGCGCAGCCGACGGCTTCAGCTCCATTTGAAAGGCACTTTACCCATTGCAGGCCGTGGAGAACGAGCTGCCAAGGATGGAGCTCAGGAGCGCAGTACCAACCGCATCAAAACCGGGCCGTCATGAGTACCGGCACTCTTCTTTTCCGAGGAAAGGTACCGGTACTCAAGGGGTCAAAATATAAAAGTGCCGGTACTCAGTACCGGTGAGTACCGGCCCATTTAAAGCACTGAGCATATATAAGAAAAAAACGTAACAAGCTTTGCTGAAGTAATTTGTTTTTGCACTTTGGTTTTCATGTCTTAGGACAAAATGTTAGGTGGAATTCAGGGCCTCATTAACAATGTTTTGACACATTGCAGCGCAGCAAGCCTTCCTGCTGCACTGCTGTGGGTCAGATGGAAAGGGCAAGAATGAGCCATATGTACAAGATGAGCCACATTCCTGTCCTTTTACTATACGCTGGCGCACAATGGGCTGCCATGCACTATTATAGGCACCCTTGCACCATGTTGCCAAGGTGTCTGCGTCGCAGGGGTGATTGTTTTTATGCAGGAAGGGACGCCTTTCTGCACAAAAGCAATCACAAGAGTTGTTTCCTCTTTCTATGTGTGCTGCAAATAAAAAAAAGGAGAAATAAAGGTATTACTCCTCGTTGCACCTCCCTATAGCACTCTGACACATTCCCAGATTTACAAAACATTGCAAATCTGGAAATGCACACCCATGAAACACCCCTTTCACGCAGTGTAATGTGTGAAAGGGGGGCATATTTACAAGGCCATGAAAAGCCATGCAGGGTGGCTTTACGTGTCCTTGTAAATATGGGCAGGTACACTGAGCCGCCATTGCGTCAAAAAAAGTGAAACTCTAGCAGCTCAGTGGGCTTGTAAATAAGTCCCTAAGTGTCTAACCATTCTGTTTCTTGCACTGTGGGACACAATAGTAAGACTAACATGGAGGAAGTTCTATGGACTAAGGCATAACATTAAAATGATATCTGCACATAGCACTTGAAATTGTACCTTCAATTATTGCTAGGTAGTCTTAATCACAAAAACATCCCATTCATAAATGGCATTTTCTCTGCAACATTGAAAATGAAAGCACTGCATCGCAAACAGCATACCGTCTGGCTCACAGAGCGATGTTTGCCCGCCGGTTCGCTGTAAAGGAGTCATGGAGACCACAATAATCGACCACATCAGCCTTATTGTGTCGCTCTCCTTTCAAGAATGTCAGGTATTAGATGCTTGGAAAACTGCCCATGCAATCCCCCTTAAAAAGAAGGCCAACATCCACATCTCCCAATTTCAAAACCTCCGTCCTATTTCCCTCCTCCCCTTCTGTGAAAAGATTGTGGAAAAAGTAGTGAATAGGCAGCTCATGAGTTATCTGGAGGAACAATTTCTCCTGCACCCCACACAATCGGGTTTCAGAGATGGATACTCTACAGAGTCAGCCCTACTTTTTTCCACCGAGAGCCTAAGGTGCATAGTGGACAAAGGAGAGACAGCAGCGTTGGTTCTATTAGACCTAAGTGCAGCCTTTGACACCGTGCTGCACTCAACGTTGCTGTCTCGGCTATCTGACATGGGAGTAAAGGGACAAGCCCTTGCTTGGATAGAGTCCTTCTTGGTCAACAGGAGCTTTCAGATGCACTGCCCCCCCTTTAAATCCTCTCTCAGGAAGGCAAGCAATTAGGTGATCTGTGAAGTTGTCTCTACAGGCTTTCTGTTCCCCTAATAATACACTGGGCCTCCGTTGAGGTTTCAACTGGTGCGGCACAACCAAGAAACTGCAATACTACTACCAAAAATCCTAGTTCGGGATTTAACACCTCTGTGCTAATTAGCCCTAGGCACACTGTCCCGGTGTGCAGGAGCTGATTTGCAGGCTTGGACCGCTGGCCCGTGCCTGGCTTCAAAATGCCGCTGTACATCTAAACAATTTGTCTGAGCAGGACTTCTGTCAAGGATTCCTCCACGTTCGGCTTACTGACTGTGAAGTGGGGTAGGGCACACGTCAGCCCAGTGAGGCAGCGGCAGACCGCTCGCCCGGTCTCTCTTCTGTCCCTCTTATGACGCTTACCTCACCCACGTGGCTCCTTCCACGATGGGCAGGGCTGGAAGTGGGCAGCTCTGAGGGTAAGCCACTTCTCATCCGCCCCATTGCTGCGGCTGGATCCCAGCTCCACTCTTTTTCGGGGCATGGTGGCAGTGTGTCAGGCTTCCAGGAACACCTACTGGTATGCTGATCTCCCCGATTGGGGAAGGCCCGGCAGCTCTTCGCTAGCTCACCGTCCTGATTACAGCCTTGGCTGTCAGGGAGAGGGAGGGGGAGCGAGCTTCCAAATGAAGCAGAGAATGAAGCTCCCTGGGGCCGTAAAGGAGGGTTTTCCTCTGGCACCACAGCGCCCTTCTTTGCAGCCATTTCTGCCCCCAACAAACAGACAGTTTTGCACTGTGCCTCTGGTTGCCCACAGCAGGTCAATGAGGCAGGCACAGCGAGCAGGAGAAAAGGGCTTACGATGCACTTCCTTTCAAACTAACGAAAAGGGTGAAGAACACCACGCTCACCACACACTTCCTTTTACCCAAACAAAAAGGGTGAAGAACACAGTGCTCACCATGTGCTGGTTGATCATTTGAGAAAAGAACAGTCCAGTCCTTTCTCCTGCTCCATGCAGGTTCTTTTTGACTATAGGCAGTATCTTCTTTGAAGTCTTTTGTATCCCTGATACTTCCAACAGGAGGCCAGCACACACAAGCCCTTGGAGAGTCCTTCACAAGCAGGATACTACAGCAGGGTAAAAAGAGTCAGTCCTTTTCCTCCACCACAGACAGAAGCAGCACCTGCAGGCCAACCCACTCCTCACTCAGGAAAGGCAGTGCTTCTCACACAGTCCCTTTGCTCTTCTTCTTGTCAGGATCATCTTGTTTCTTGAAGTAATATAAAGTCCTGGGGGTTTCGGTGTAATACTTATACCCCCCTTTGTCATTGTTCTCTTTGATGTGAGGGTCTCTGATCCCAGTCCAAACCACTCCTGTCCTCCCTGGTGCAGCATGACCATGGGGGCAGAGACAGGATTGTGAAAAAGGAGACACAGCCTATTCAGGTGCGAGCGAAACTCCTCCCACCACTCTAAATGCAGACCAGGTCTATTCAGCCCAGTGATGAATCACTCAGGCAAGGCAGGGCACACCTCAACCCCCCTAGTGACTGTCCAGAGTGGATGCACATCCCAGCTCCTGTCATTCAAGCACCAGACGCTGAATACACAGACAGCCAGAGGCTAAGAAAATGCCCACTTTCTAAAAGTAGGATTTTCATATACAGAATTTAACAACCACCTTTACCAAAAGGTGCTTTGATAAATTCTGAGTTCAGGGAGCCTAAACTTCATGAAAGTTACACTTGTAAAAATGTTACAAGCCAATGATAAGCCTATGGGAGAGGCAGCCTTTCAATAGGGAAAAATGAACTATACAGTCTTTCACTATCAGGACATGTCACACACACCAGTACATGTCATACCTTCCACATACACTGCACCCTGCCCATTGGGGTACCTTGGGCCTATCTTAGGGGTGCTTTACGTGTAAGGAAAAGGAAGGTGTGGGCCTGGCAAGTGGATGCACTTGCCAAGACAGCATGGCAGTTCACAACTGCGTGTGCTTGTGTGCTGACACTGCGGTGACTGGTCTGAGTTACCTTTGCAGGGCTACTCGTGTGGGGGGCACAACCAATGCTGCAGACCCACTAGTAGCACTTGAGTTATAGGCCCTGGCACACACTGTGCACTTTACAATGGACTTGTCAATAAATCAAAAATGCCAATCATGGATAACCAATCATATCACAATCTATACAGAGAGCATATTCACTTTGGCACTGATCAGCAGAATCCTATAGCCAACAAAAAAACAGGGTCAGTTTCGGGTAAACCTGCAAAAGGGTCAGGTCTAACATATCTCCTTAATTCTTTTAGCCTTTTTTTCCAAGCTTACACTTCTCTGGCTAGACAGTGACCTCCAACTATGCTTAGTAAGGAAAATTCGAGAGGCATAAGGCAAGCCCGTCTGGGCCCGTCCGGGCCCGACTGGACCCAGGCCCTGGGACTCTGTCGGATGTTCCTCCTGTCCGCTTGGTATACTCAGGAGACATGCTCCGTGCTCTCCAACCGGAAAAAAATCTGACCTGTCACCACACGCACACTGAAGGTAAACCTTTCTCTAACTGTAGGCATTGCAATCCAACCACCCAGAACTCAGCCAAATCCGGACTCAAGATAGGTCTTCTTAACTGCCGCTCCCTTCCTAAGCATGCGCACGAAACCAACCTGCTAATACAAGATCATGATTTAGATGCGCTGTTTCTTACTGAAACGTGGCTATCTGACAGTTCTGACTCGGACATCGTCATTGCCCTCCCCCCAGGCTATCTTTGTCAAGCCCTACATAGACCCAGAGGGAGAGGAGGGGGGTTAGCCATAATCTACAGGGGACAGCTTATTTGTAGAACCTCCAACGCTCACATCGAAGACTGTGAAAGTTGCCAATTTTCAATTCAAACCTCCCCGGCCCACTCCCTGTCGGGACTACTGATTTATCGCCCTCCAGGTGCTTCTGGGAAATTCCTCAATGCCGTTACCGAATCGGTTTCACAATTAGCTTCCTCTGCTTCTAACTTTCTTATCGTAGGTGATCTGAATCTGCACTTCATGGACCCCACTGACCGGATAGCCTCCGATCTTCTTCAGGACCTGTTGTCATTTAATATCCGACTGGTCAACAATGAGCCCACCCATGAGAAGGGACACTTACTAGATCCCGTCCTCACCAATGTTGCTAACATCACCACCAGTTCACCCCTGACTTTGCCATGGACTGATCATTTCCTAGTCCCTATCTCTTGGGTTGCACCCACTATGACCCCTCAAACTATGAAAATCCAGGTCACTGATAGACGGTGGCACAAACTTGTACCTACGGAATGGGCCACCACTCTCTCAAACTCCATCCCTTAGCTCTCTACCGAGCCTGGTACGGCCGATAAACAGTTTAATTCTTGGATTACATCTTCGCTAGATAAACTACTCCCCAAAACAGCCACTCTTAAACATACCAAAAGAGTGTCCTCTGCTCTGTGGTATACCCCAGAGCTCAAAGCCCTGCGCCAGGAATACAAGAGAACGGAACGCTCCTGGAGAAAAGATAAGTCTAAAGCAAACAAAGACGCTTATTCTACCTCCCTTTTAACTTACAAAACATCCATTCGTAAGACTAAAAGTGCATTCTTCCAGGAAAGAATAGAAAAAGCAGTATGTTCGACTAAAGAATCCTTCGTCATTTTAAAAGAACTTCTGAAGACCCCAGATCCTGGACCGAGAAACCCCCCAGACCCCAAGGCTGATCAGGAAAAATGCCATCAGTTGGCTAACTTCTTTCAAGAAAAGATACAAAAAATCCTTGATTCAATCCCCCCTGCTAGTCCGTGCGAGGAAAACGACCCCCCGAATACTCGGACACCCACTTGCCTCTCCTCTTGGGGTCAAGTAACTATCGAAGAAGTGGGAAATATGCTAAATTCCATTAAAAGCGGATCTCCCAGGGACCCCGCCCCGCTTCGGACCCTTAAGGAAGTAGCTTCCATTATTGTTCCTCCCCTTACCCACCTGATCAACGCCTCATTTCAACAGGGAGTCGTGCCCCCGAGCTGGAAGGCGGCAATGGTTAAAGCATTACTGAAGAAACCTTCCCTTGATCCCGAAAACCTGGCCAATTTTAGGCCAATTTCTCTTCTCCCAGGGATCAGCAAGATTGCTGAAAAACTGGCTAACAAGAAACTTTCACAGTTCCTGGAGGACAACAACAGGCTAAAAAGCTCACAGACAGGTTTTCGTCCAGGGCAGGGCACAGACATCGCCCTCCTGGCAGCGGTAGAGGAGGCCAGAGCACTCTTAGACGAAGGAGGATCAGTGGCAGTGATCCTCCTCGACCTGAGTGCGGCCTTCGATACCGTCAACCACCAACTTCTCATCAAACGGCTCAAGAGAGTCGGTGTGGAAGGCTCTGCCCTATCCTGGCTTTCATCCTTTCTGGCCCAGCGCACCTTTCAGATCTGGGAGAACAACACCTGCTCCTCCGAAACTCCCCTCCAATGTGGCGTGCCTCAGGGCTCCTCCCTGAGCCCCACATTATTTAATATCTACATGTCCCCATTGGAGGAGGTTATCACCCCGTTCGGAGTGAGCGTCGTCAGCTATGCTGACGACACACAATTAGTTGTGTCATTATCCCATCCCAGCCAACAACCAGCAGATTTATTTAACTGCCTTACGTAGGTTCAACGCTGGATGAACAGTTCAGCCTTAAAACTGAACGGAGCAAAGACTGACGTTCTCCTCCTTGGCCAGAAAGGACTCACACTCTCCCCGAACATCTGGCCAGTATGTCTGGGTTCCCCCCTGACCCAAAACAAGAAGTAAAAAGCTTGGGCGTGTGGCTCAATACAGACCTTTCGTTCACCACGCAAGCAAAAAAAGTAGCCGGGACGTGCTTCGGGCTCTTGAAATCATTGAGGAAGATCCTGCCCCTCTTGCCCCCCAACTCGCAAAAACTGCTAATTCAAGGCCTGATACTCTCTAGGCTTGATCATAGCAATGTGATCTACCTGGGAGCCCCCGAGGCAACGATGAACAAGCTTCAGAGAATTCAGAACGTCGCCGCCCGGAATCTCACTAATATTCCTGCCAGAGCCTCGGCTAAACCAGCACTAAAACTCCTTCACTGGCTTCCAATAAGGGAGCGGGTCAAATTTAAGGCCCTGTGCCTAGCCCACAAACTGCTACAAAATCAAGGCCCCCCTATTCTCAGAAAATTTATCAAACCCTATAAATTCTCTAGATCCCTCCGTTTGGACAAGGAGAATCTCATCATCACTCCCAGATTTAAGAAGGCACGTTCAGGTGGGAGACGTTTTTCAGTTCACACCGCACGCCTCTGGAATGCACTCCCCCGCGACCTGAGAATCGAACCACATTATCTACGCTTCAGGAAGCGGCTGAAAACCCACCTTTTTCCCTAAAAGAAACTTGCTCGCCCGGAACCCCGAACTCCTGTTCCCCCTCCCCTCCCTCCTCACCCCCCTTCCTTCCTTGGCCCACTGACCTGTAGAGGTAGGGATCTTAGCGCTGGGATACCTCCGGGTGACTACGCGCTCTATAAAAATGTATAATAATAATAATAATAATAAGATAGGAGACAGAGAGTTAAAGGAAATAGTATAGTGAGAGTGATGAAATACATGGCGAAGGAATGCTGAGCTATAGAGATAGGTGAGGTAGGAAGAAACAAAAGGTGAAGAAATAATTGTGAGGCTACTGGAAAGATCAAGGACTTTCAAAGCTAAAGCATCTGACCTTTGGGACCTATTGGCTTTGCCAATGTATTTATGTGATGCTAAATAGCATCATCAATATGCTGTTCAGCATGATCAAAAGTGAAAAACAGAAAAAATGCACTATGACGAGTCACATCATTACGTTTGCATGCTCACCCGTCATTACACATGCACGCCTGCAAAATAACACATGCACAATGTTTTTTATTAACTAAGCCAAGAAAGATGGGTAAATCATTTTTTTTTAAAGAAGTAGCACAAACGAGATTCTGTAAGAATAAGGGGCCTTTAGCAATTTGCTTCCTGGTCTTCCATCCCAAAACATTTCAAAATGGTAAAAAAAGACAGTGGACATGGGGCTCTGAAGGAACAGGTTGGGGGAAGTAATGGGTAGTGGTTAGGGGAGGGGAAAAGTGCCACACGAAGAAGAACAACACAGGTGTAAGGGGGAGCAGCACACAAGTGAGAAAGCAACACGAAGCATTGGACAATTTGGGAGTTAGGCGAGGAGAACTACAGGTGAGGGACCGTGAAATATGAGGGAGTCATCCACATGGAGAGTGGTGGCAGGCATTGGGCGGAGAAGCACTTGAGGGAGAAAGCTGTAAAGCACATGGATTCTCTCAGTGGGGCATATGTTCAAGGAAGTGGTGGAGTGAGGCATTAGCCATCATGGCTTAACGCCTCATACCACCACTTCAGAAACGCAAGACTGCACCATATTTACAACGATATGGTGCAGCCTTGCGTGTCCTTCTGTGCTGGTGCTACACCATAGTGTAGCGCCAATGCAGGCGCCTTTGCACCATAGTGCAAGGGTGTCTGCATGCAGGGGAAACATTATGTACAGGAAGGTCCTCCTTCCTGTACATAAACAATCTTTAAATGCCATTTTGTCACTTCCATGTGTGCTGCTTAATGCAGCTCACATTAAAGTAACAAAATTGCATTTTTTAAAAGATTGTTTATGTGCTGGAAGGGTCACCATCCTGAACATAAACAGTCCAAGGAATTTTGCTTTTTCCACGTGTACTGGACAAGGCAGCACACATAGAAAAAGCAAATAGCGAGGGGAAATAAAGCATTTCTCCTCGTTTTTCCAAGTTAAGACCATGTTTTACCAGGTCTTAATTTTGGCACTGCCTCCTATTTACTCTGCCCTTGTAACTTGGGGGCAGTGCAAAATCAATGGGTGTTGGGGTGAAACACCTACAGCAACACCCACAGTCCACCCCTTTCACTCTAAGCATAGCGTGAAAGGGGGCCTTATTTACAAGGGAGCGTTAAGCCACATTAAGTGGCTTAATGCTGCCTTGTATATAAGGCAATGCCCCTATCGCCACCACAACATCGTAAAAAGTGATGTTGTGGTGGCAATAGGTGCTTGTACATATGCCCCAGAGTGCTTAAGCAGAAAGAGAAAACGTAGTTTCCTAAATGTGAGCAGTGAAAGTATAAAGGGAACAAAAGAGAGAAGGGGTATGGGGACATTGCTTCAGGGGAGGGACTAACACAAGATTGACAATCTGGGAGAAGGAAATCCATAGAATATAAGGAAGCAAATGAAGGTGACAATAAAGCCAAATGATGTTCAGCAATAGCTGGGCTGTATGACTCTGTACTTTCATGGTAGGCCCAAATTATGTCTTGTGCAACCAGACCACTTGCATTGTCTGGTGGGTTTGACTTAAAAATTAGAGAGATAGAAAGAGGTAAGTAAAAAAAGAGGTAGAGAGATAAGTAAGATTTCAAACTGAGATGAAGAGACCCAGAGATAGAAGGAAATGTAGAGTGAGAGGAAAGCGTTGGGTATACCAAGGGGTGAAGTGGTGAAAGTTAAGATTGAAAGACAGATATCTTGGAGAAAGAGAGGTAGAGGAAGACAGAGGAGTGAGTTAATGAGCGGATTTTAGTGAAATTCAAGGTAGAAGAATTGGTGAGATAGAGAAACAAGAAAATGAGAAGAGGTTTAGAATTAGTGAGAGGATTAGAGTGAAATTCAAGGTAGAGGAATTGGTGAGATAGAGAAACAAGAAAATGAGAAGAGGTTCAGAAAAACAGGTTAGGCAAAGACAGTCATGATGTAGATAGAAGAGATAAGTTACAGAGAGAAAAGAGACGAAGTATAAAGCCAGATAGAAAGAGAAAGTACTTCAAGAACATAAATATAGAGACAGATAAATGTGGCGGAGAGGTGAATAATCTCTCAAATGGTGAGGTAAATTGGAGTCTAGGTTGTGAGTAACGGATGTTGGGTACAGAGTTGAGGTAGTGACAGAATTGTGAGTCATAGGAATGAGGTAGAGCAGTGGTTCCTAACTTGTGGTCCATGAGGTGGTCTGTGAACCGAATAACGTTTAACCATTAAGCATAACATATCAACATTTTGAATTAAATAGCTACATAAAGGAGATTACTCCTACAAGGATAATAGTTCCATCACATAATAATAATACTACTTACTTGAAGTCTACAGTATTGCATCCCCAATGTATTTGATAAATGTATTAATGAAATAATTTCGCCTTAAAAGTTCTGATTTCATATGATTGCCTGTTTATATGTGAATTACTGCTTTGTCTTAGAGCAGTGTGTAGCCACTCTCAAATTTACACATGTATTTGCAGAGAAAAGTAACTGTGCTGAGTTCATATCGCATGCACCTGTTTGTGTATTTTGGTCCTTTTGAGCTTCAAACCGTTGAAGGGCTCATGGGCCCCTTGCTTACAGTTGTGATTCAGTGATGACCAAGGAATTCAAAGGTTAAGAAATGTTGAGGGAGGGAGAGAGACATTAGATAGAGTGAGAAGTTAGATAGAGATTTCAAGTAGAAAGTGTAGAGGCAAAGTGATGCCTGGGGAAATAGCAAAGCCAGGTGAGGATAATTGAGATAGAGAGATGTAAAGAGGTCAAGTAAAGGGACAGATGCGCTTGAGAGAGCTGAAACAGATGGAGAAATTATACAGAGATTCAAGATGAAAGCAGAACAGCGAGGTGCAGAGAGTGGATTGAGTTCTAGACAGGGCATCGAGAGGTAGATGCTTAGGTAGGCACATAATGTAGGCAGAGAGAGAGAGAGATGCAAGGTCGTCAGAGAGGTAAAGAGAGTTATGATAAAGAGAGGTGCATTGAAGGAGAGATGGGTAAATGGGTATGCACCTGTTACAACGCATTTTTTACAACGCACTACCACTACAACGCAGGCATTACAACGCATACCATTACAACGCATTGCGCTGGGGGGCGCTCTAGGATAAGAGGTAAGTTTAATTTACTATCCAACACCTTCCCTAGGGTCCACGGGGACTGGAGTTAGAATAGTAAATTATACTTACCACTATCCAGCACCCCAAAGCGCTATGCGTTGTAATGGTATGCGTTGTGAATACCGCGTTGTAATGGTATGCGGAGTAAAAGTATGCGTTGTAACGTCATACATCCGGGTAAATGTAGGTGAGGCAGAAGGAGTTGATAGAGAGGGGCTAGGTGCATAGAGATGTGAATTTAGGTAGACAGATATAAAGACAAAAGTGTGAGGTAGAACAAGTGATGTGAAATGAGAAGAGAAAGACAGACAGATAGAAAAAGAGAGAAAGAAAAAGGACGGAGAGTATTTTTAAGTTATCTGTGTGAGATCACAAGGGTTACAATTTGGAAGGACAGGCATGCTCACCAGTCAAATTAAAATAATTTGTTTCTTTATTCACGCTGTTATTATTTTCCCAAAGGTCTTCCAGAAAGGTGGAGACATTGGCAATTCCTCACTTTGCTCATGACTCAACACAGCCGTTCTCACATAAAGCACCTTTTATGTTGACTGCAGCTGTGCACCTTTGTCATTATCTAAAACCAGCCCCAAGTGATTGATACTTAACTAATGCTGGAAACATTGCTTCACTGACAGAGTAGTGTATAAGTCTAACTAACACCCACTGAAAGTGGTTGAGTCAAAATATGTACTTAATAGTTGAATGTCCTAGGAGGCTAGACAGCATCACATTGGCCAATAACTAGTAGTCGTTATATAGCAGAGTAAAAAACACCCTAGCCAGAACTGTTCCAGAGGCATTAGGGGCTGTCAGTATTGGCTGCTCTGCCTCTAAAAAAAGCTTCACTTCTGAAGGCCGCTCTTTACCTGTCTAACCCACACACAAAGCTCATGCAATATTCTCAAGGACAATGGCTCTAACCCCTAGATCTCAATGTTGGACAGTTTGGCCCATGGGATTAAGCTGCTAGAAAGTAAAAGTGACTTTCTGGTCCTAGTTATTGGAAGCAGATCATTAGCAACTTGAAGTAATGGACAGCGAGCATGGCAGGCACAGGTGTGTCAATAACCAATAGCAAAGCCAAGGAGCGTGTGGGACCCATAGTAATTATGCATTTGTCTTCAGGGTATCTTCTATGACCAGAGGAGGACAATTCCAGTATTTAACCAACTCCGACAACTGGTGACAATTTTCTTTTTTAAAACATAATTGAGCTCACTAAGCCCCCCATTAATTCTTTGTTACAAATATTGACATGTGCATTTTAGAAACACAGAATGATAAGCTGTACTATCAAATTTCCGAATTCCCTTGCAGCTCTCGCCGGCAGAGCCTGTGTTATGCTGCATGTCATGAAAAGATATTTTATACTTGGTGGAAGTGGTTGAAGAGCGAGTGGTTGTTCAGCTGACCGCGAGTTGTTGTTCAGCGGACCGCATGAGAATCCTGAACTTGCCGCACAACAAGAATGGGGTACTGGAGAGTGGTAAACCAGCTTGGATAATGCAAAGATTGACCCACGGGTTTGTAACAATCAGCGAGATGGGGATTGGGGAAGTCTGTCCATGAGAAGTCTCTTAAAAACCCACTAGACTGCTGGCCTTGAACAAATGTACGCCCTCAGGAGGAGGAATCCCCCTTCCCTCATAGTGTCAAGGGCAGTCCACAAACCCATTTCAAAGTAACATTAGCCACTGTCTCCAAACGGTAGTCCAAATTTGACATACAAAATACTTGGGAGAATTCCTGCTTGGCAATGAATACCTTCGAAGGGCATTCAATCTTCCGACTTCGATTGACTGAGCTCGCCTGGCCTTAACTCAAAGCTTCAGTCTTGCCTCTTGTTGTTCAGAGTCGAAGGTGATGACTCGGAACAGTCAGTGAGATCTCGCGTTGAAAGTACGTTTATAAGGAGGCCTGCATCTAATGGACTATAGATAGGAACATTCAAGACATGGTGGACAAAGAAATACATGGACCTCTGACCCTAGTCCAAGCCAATACTGGCTCTTTTCTCTCGTTTGCTGCCACAACTGGTACTTTTATTTGCTGCTCTTAAATATGGCTCTCAGTTTCATACTTGAGGGAATCCACTACCCACTATAAGCATGAAACCTTAACTACACGATTCCCCATGCTCCCTCTAGTACACATCCCAGGAACGCAGCTGCCCCACTTTCACGCCTGCCAAGATTTCATGCAGCCGTATAATGCAGAACCAGTGCCAACTTCTCATAATAGACAAAATCATAATCCCACACAAAACAGCTGAAATCTGCTAATAGCAAAATACGTTTGCCTCTGGCGATATGCATATGCTTGCACAGCTACAAATTGCCTAATGATTGTGCAGTTTGAAATAACATGCAGGTTGGACAGCAAGCATTTTCACAGCACCCTTTGAATTTTTTGTACATAACGCAAGCTTCAAAAAAAGGAAGCCAACCATTCCTTGGCATGTTGTAGCTTTTGAGGGATACACATTTCATAAGTGCATTGTTAGAACCGGCTGTCTCTAGTTGGCAGAGGTATACACTTCTGACAAATAGGGACACACCTTTTCTAGTCAGGGCAAGGGAATCACACCCTTCGATAACCCCTGCTCACCCCCTTGGTAGCTTGGCAGAGCAGACAGGCTTATCTCAGAGGCTGTGTGTTAAGCATTTATGACCACATACAGTAATAAAGTGAATACACTACAAATGGACACGACACAGTAGTATTATAAAAATAGGTATTTTTATATAAGGCTTAGCACAAGACCAAATAACGACAAAAATGTACACAATCTTAATAAATACTCTGGGAAGGGAAAAAGGATAGTTCAAATGTAGGTTCTTCTTTAGCACAAAAGTCTTTAGTAACAAAGCAAATCTACTTCTTGGCAATACAGTTCTTAGCAACAGGGTAACCCACACAGGGGCAACACGACGCCGAGGCAAAGTTAATCCAAAGATTCGGCGTCGACCGCAAGGAGCGCTACGTCGAGCCCGGAGTCACACGGACCCCCAACAACACAGTACCTTTGGAAAATGAAGCACACGATGATCAGCGGCGTCGAGCAATCCGGCGTCGCGTCTTCGGTGTCGATCAGGCCTCAGCAGGCGTCGTTGTCGATGGTGCGGTTGCACAGAGTGAGCAGCGCTCACGGCGTCGAGAGGGCACGAGGGCGATGCGATCAGCAGTGGTGCAGACACGAGGTCCCTTGGAGCTGGAGCCGTACTCCCACTCACTGGCGTTGCTGCTGGCGTCGGTCGGGCCCGGCGGCCGGTCGTCGAGGAAGCGGGACACTGGGGCCGTTACCCACTATGTCGAGCTGGATTCGGCGACGTCCGTCGGCGTCGAGATTGCGGGCTCTTTCAGAGGTGCTGGATTCACAGGTTCCAGCAAATAGCACTTTAAGCAGATGAAGTCGTTTAGCCCTGTGACTTCAGCAAGAGACTGGCACTCTTCCAGTCCTTGGAGATTTTCTTAGCAAGCGTGAGAGTACACACACAGTTCCTCTCTCCTGGTTCCTTGGCAAAAATAAAGAAGCACTGCAGGATTCCCCCCAGCAAACAGCACACTGGCAGAAGGGGTAGGCAAGTCCTCAGATCAGCAGGCCTCTTGTCCTTGGTTACAGGTTTCCTTGTCAGAAGTGATCTAAATTCTTGGTTCAGGGGTCCTTCTCTTATACCCCTTTTCGGCTTTGATCCCTTTGTCCATGCAGGGGGATTTCCCAACATCCTGGGTCTGTTGTGGGTGAAGCCAGGCGGAAGTACCTGGCCTATTCATTGCGCAGGGCTGGGTCCTCAGACGCCCAGCAGGAGGTGGAGCCAGCATTGATACTGGCAGGAGCAGAGCTATCGGCCTCCTGGCAGGAGGTGGGGCTAGGATCGTCCATGGCAGGCACAGAGCCATCAGCCGCTTGGCAGGAGGTGGAGCCAGCATTGTATCAGGCAGGGCAGGCTATCAGCAACTACTCTCCCCTACTCTCAACGCAAATGTCCCACTCATCCCACACTGACTCATCCAGTCCTGTGGAGCCACCCAGCTCCTGTCACACACACGTAAGACCAGCAGAAACCAGAAATGGTTAGACAAGAAAATAGACACTTTCTAAAAGTGCTATTTTCGAACCCAGAGTCCAAAAACCCTCCACACCATCGGATGCGTAGTTAAACCCCGAGTTCAGGGATACCAAACTCGACATTGCACCATGCTCCCCGAGCCAGCTAGGATCATAGTATTAATAATCCCGGCAGCCCATTCTAACTAATGGAGAGCAGGCTACCTCGCAATAGTGAAGAACGAAGATGGCGGTAATTCACTATTAGGACATGCCAACTTGGTCAGGCGTGTCCTACCTTATACTTACAATGCACCCTGCCCTTGGGCCTACCGTAGGGGTGACTAACATGAAGTCAAGGGAAGGTTTGAGGGGCTGGCAAGTAGGTATACTTGCGCAGCCTGCGTGACAGCACTAGGCTGCACTTGGGTCTCGCAATGACCGACCCTTAGACATTCTTTTACGAGGCCGCTCCTGTGGGTGGCACAACACGTGCTGCAAGCCCACGAGCGGCATTTGTATTTACAAGCCCCGGCACTCCTGGTGCACTAGACGAGGGACTAACAGTAAACCAAATAAGCCAAACATGGATACAATAGATACATCAATTTAACATAGGGAGCACTTGCGCTGTGGCACTGATCAGCAGCGGCACAGCGCCCAAAGCATATACCAGCAAAACATTGTAAAACAGTGGAGGCAAAACATAAAAAATGGAGGAGAGACTCAAGCCAATGATGTCAGGTCTAACACGTGTCCCCTCCAGCTGAAATGTGGGGAGAACTACCCTTGACCTAGGGAGTCCTCTTCACTAAGGCGGAAAAATCTGGACAGACCATCAGCATTGGCGTGATCTGTACCAGGGCGGTGTTCCACCGTAAAGTCCATCCCCTGTAGGGAAATAGACCACCTCAACACTTTCGGATTCTCACCCCTCATCTGCATCAACCATCTGAGGGGCCTGTGGTCTGTCTGAACCCGGAAGTGAGTCCCAAACAGGTAGGGTCTTAGCTTCTTCAGCGCCCAGACCACAGCAAATGCTTCTCTCTCTATCGCACTCCACCTCGTTTCCCTGGGAAGTAACCTCCTACTGATGAAGGCTACAGGCAAGTCTCGGCCCTCTTCATTCACCTGAGCGAGAACAGCCCCTACGCCATGCTCTGAAGCGTCCGTCTGGACAATAAATTCTTTCGAGAAGTCGGGTGCCTGGATAGGTGCTGTGTACATTGCAGTTTTCAGGGTGTTGAAGGCCGTTTGACAGGCATCAGTCCAGATCACGTTTCGTGGCTGCTTCCTGGAAGTCAGCGAAGTCAAGGGGTGCACAATGTTACCGTAATCCTTGACAACCCTCCTGTAATAACCCGTGAGTCCTAAGAAGGCTCTCACCTGAGTTTGGGTTTTTGGCGGCGCCCAAGCCAGGATGGTATCGATATTGGGTTGCAGGGGGGCCACCTTGCCGCTCCCTACTTGGTGCCCCAAGTACACCACAGAACCCTGCCCAATCTGGCACTTACTGGCTTTGATTGTGAGGCCTGCTCCGCGCAGGGCCACCAACACTTCCTGGAGGTGGCGCAAGTGTTCCTCCCAGCTGGCGCTGAACACTGCGATGTCGTCCAGGTAGGCGGCACTGAAATCCTCCAGTCCAGCCAAGATCTTGTTGACCAACCTCTGGAAGGTGGCAGGGGCATTCTTCATCCCAAAGGGCATCACCCGGAACTGGTATAGCCCATCTGGTGTGGAGAATGCGGACCTCTCCTTTGCCCCATCAGTCAAGGCGATCTGCCAGTACCCAGACGTTAGATCAAACGTACTAAGGTACCGGGCAGCCCCCAACCGATCTATGAGCTCATCAGCTCTGGGGATGGGGTGCGCGTCAGTCTTCGTGACCGAATTGAGTCCTCGGTAATCCACGCAGAACCGGAGTTCTGGTGAAGCACCAGGTGCTGCAGCCTTCGGGACCAAGACCACTGGGCTGGCCCAAGGACTGCTAGAGGACTCAACCACCCCTAACGCAAACATTTTGGAGACCTCCTCTTTAATGTATGCTCGAACCTTGTCAGTCACCCTGTAAGCCTTGTGCTTCACAGGAGGGCTGTCTCCGGTGTCAACGTCATGGACGCACCAATGAGTGACTCCCGGAACCAAGGAAAACAGATCCGGGAATTGTCCCAACAGGTGGCGACAATCCTGTTTCTGCTCAAGGGTCAGTGTGTTAGAGAGGACCACACCATCCACTGACCCGTCCTGCTCTTTAGCACACAGGAGGTCAGGAAGAGGCTCACTCTCCTCCTCCATTCCAGCATCTGTAGCTAGGAGCATGCCCACTTCGGACCTCTCTAAGTGGGGCTTCAAACGGTTGACATGCAGGACCCGCAAGGGGTTCCTGGGAGAGTTCAAATCCACCAAGTAGGTGACATCGGTCTTCTTCTCCACAACCTTAAACGGTCCAGTCCACCTGTCCTTGAGCGCACAAGGTTCCACAGGGGACATGACCCACACTTCCTGACCAGGCTGAAGCTCTACCAGAGTGGCATTCCGGTCGTACCATCGCTTCATCTCCTCCTGGCTGGCCTCCAGATTTGCCTGAGCAAGTTCTCTGAAGCGCCGAGTCTGGTTCCGAAAGGCCAGCATGTAGCTGTATACATCCTGGGGAGGTTTCCTGGGAGATTGCTCCCAGCCTTCCTTGACCAGACTCAAAGGCCCTCTTACCGGGTGACCGTACAAAAGCTCAAAGGGGCTGAACCCTAGAGACTTCTGCGGCACCTCTCGGTAAGCAAACAACAGGCATGGCAAGAGGACGTCCCATTTCCGCCTCATTGGTTCTTCAAGACCCATGATCATGCCTTTAAGGGTCCGCTTGAATCTCTCAACCAGCCCATTTCCTTGAGGGTGGTAAGGAGTGGTGAACTTGTAGGTTACCCCACACTCCTTCCACAGAGACTTCATATAGTTCGAAATGAAGTTGGTGCCTCGGTCTGACACCACCTCTCTGGGGAACCCCATCCGGGAGAAAACACCCATCAGTGCCCGTCCCACCACGGGGGCCGTCACTGTTCGGAGAGGGATGGCTTCCGGGTACCGCGTGGCATGGTCCACCAAGACCAGGATGAACCTGTTGCCCAGGGCTGTCTTGGGGTCCAGGGGCCCAACAATGTCAATACCCACCCGGTCAAAGGGGGTACTGACCACTGGAAAAGGTTGGAGGGGAGCCTTCTGCTTCCTCCCGCTTTTCCCACTTGCCTGGCAAGTGTGACAAGTCTTGCAATGGATGTCTACATCCCTACGCATCTGAGGCCAATAAAAATGGGTGACAAGCCTGTCATAGGTCTTGTCCTGCCCCAGATGTCCAGCTAACGGAACGTCATGAGCCAAACCCAGTAGGAAGGCTCTGAAGCGCTGGGGTACCACCAGCACATGGGCTGACCCAGGCTCAGCAGCCTTAGGCTCGCTATACAGGAGGTCGTTCTCCCAGTACACAAAATGTGACCCTGACTGATCACCTGAGGATTGGGCTGAGGCCTGCTGCCTCATACCCACAAGAGAAGGGCACACTTTCTGTTCCGCACAGAATTCCTCCCTGGAGGGACCACCATCCTGCTGCCAATGGGTCAGCTCGGGCAGGTCTCCCAGTTCGGCAATTTGTTCCTCTGCGGGCAACAGGGCATCCCCCTCAGGGTCTACCTCCTCCTGGACCACGGAAACTACGGGGGACGGTTTTCCGTGCCCCCTGCCTCTTCTCTTCACAGCTGGGTCCTGAGCCGTACTTTCAGGCTCCGGGACCCCATCAACACCCTTACTCGCTGTCATCGATCGAGTGGTTGCACACACCCACTCTGGCACACCCAACATTTTCAAGTGCGCCTCTCTCTCCACCTTAGCCCAAGGGGAGTCTTCTAAATCATTGCCCAGGAGACAATCGACAGGCATGGCGGGCCTCACAGCAACCTGAAGAGTACCTGAAACTCCCCCCCATTCAAAGGAAACCTGAGCTACCTCACACTCTTTCTGGGAGTTGTCGGCAGCTATCACGGGGTAGAATGCGTGGGGAACCACCTGCTCTCTGGACACCAAGTGACACTTGACAGCTGTCACACTCGCTCCGGTGTCTCTGAGAGCTTCCACTCTATGGCCATTAATGGTCACCCACTGCCTATATTTACTAGTGTTACTAGGCAGAGGGGGTGGAGGGACCATTTGCATGTCTCCTAGCGAGACCAGGGACATCTCTGCGGGACCCCTCCCACCATGGACAACCATCTCCTCCCCTCCCAGGGCTACACTCGCCAACTGACAGGGGGGTGCACGCGGCGGTGCATTCGAATCCTTTTTTGGACACTGGGGGTCGTAAAACCGGTGTCCCACCTGCCCACAACCGTAGCAGGTTAGGGGGCCCCTATGAACAGGTTTACCCGTCGGGCCCCTGGCTTCTTCTCAGGGGGAGGCTGGGAACCTTTCCCTTGGTTCCCTTGGGGATTACTTTGGGGCCCTTTCTGGGACTCCTTCTGTTTACCCTTGTCCCCCCCACTCTTCTGCTGGGGACCCTGCCCACCTTGGCTGAGTCTCCCACTGGACCCTTGTGGAGCCTGGTACTGACCCAGCGGTCCGCCTCCTTAGCAAGTTTTCTAGGGTTAGATATCTTGCTATCAATCAGGTGCTGGCGCAGCTCTGGAAAACAGTTATTGGACAAATGCTCCCAAGCAAACAAATCATAAAGAGCTTCATAACTTTCCACTTTGCTGCCCTTTACCCAACCATCCATGGCTCTGCAAAAATAAGACACATATTCAACCCACGTCGTACCAGCCAACTTCTTACATTCTCTAAAAGCGTGTCTGTACTTCTCGGGCGTTAGGCCATACTGCAACAGTAAAGCATCTTTCATATGAGTATACGACATCCTATCCTCAACAGGCATGTCTAACAGGGTATCTCTCCCCTCATTCACAAAGCGACCCCACAACCCCGCTCCCCAATTCTTCTCACGGACCTGGTGGGACAACAATGCTAACTCATATGCTTTAAACCACTGACCAATATCTTCGTTCCTATGATAATCTTTTATCACATCTTTGGGAAAGTAAAACTTACTTTCTGCAGGCCCAGATGGAATGCTGCCACCAGAGGGATTCAATTCTAACTTCTTAGCTTGGATGTCCAACTCCCTCAACTTGGTATCACGCTCCAAACCTAACTTCTCTCTTTCAAAATCTAACCTTTTGGTCTCCAAATCAGCTTCTCTTCTACCTCTTGCATTTTCTAACTCCAACTGCCCATTTATCTTTAGCCTTGCCATTTCCATGTTGTACGCACGCTCCTTCGCCCTTTCTTCTCGTTCTTCAGGGGAAAGACCTTTGGAGGAAACACTGCTTCCGGGAGAGGACTCGGGCCCATTCGCTGGCGCCTCCTCATCCCCTTCCACTGGCGGTACCACCACCAGATCAGTGGGATCTCTGGCTTCCAACCAGGCCTGCAATGCTTTGAGATAGGTTTCCTTAGCCTTGAGACCTTTGGTAGGAACTTTAAACTTCTTGCAAAAGGATTTCAACTCCTCCAATCTGTAGTCCTTTAATTTCGCTCTGTCGAACTCCTCCTCAACAATCACAGGGGTAGTGACTCCGTTGTCACTCATGGTCAAAACTGGCAGTGTTCAAAAAATCAAGTTTCAAAAAAGCGGAGAACCAAAAATAGAATCCTTCCCAATTAGATTGTGATTGCGCTACGGTCTGCTTTCACTATGTAGCGCACACAAATCACTGCACATGGGTCATAAATGCAAGGTCCAAATCCTCACCGCTGCATCCAATGTTAGAACCGGCTGTCTCTAGTTGGCAGAGGTATACACTTCTGACAAATAGGGACACACCTTTTCTAGTCAGGGCAAGGGGATCACATCCTTCGATAACCCCTGCTCACCCCCTTGGTAGCTTGGCAGAGCAGACAGGCTTATCTCAGAGGCTGTGTGTTAAGCATTTATGACCACATACAGTAATAAAGTGAATACACTACAAATGGACACGACACAGTAGTATTATAAAAATAGGTATTTTTATATAAGGCTTAGCACAAGACCAAATAACGACAAAAATGTACACAATCTTAATAAATACTCTGGGAAGGGAAAAAGGATAGTTCAAAGGTAGGTTCTTCTTTAGCACAAAAGTCTTTAGTAACAAAGCAAATCTTCTTCTTGGCAATACAGTTCTTAGCAACAGGGTAACCCACACAGGGGCAACACGACGCCGAGGCAAAGTTAATCCAAAGGTTCGGCGTCGACCGCAAGGAGCGCTACGTCGAGCCCGGAGTCACACGGACCCCCAACAACACAGTACCTTTGGAAAATGAAGCACACGATGATCAGCGGCGTCGAGCAATCCGGCGTCGCGTCTTCGGTGTCGATCAGGCCTCAGCAGGCGTCGTTGTCGATGGTGCGGTTGCACAGAGTGAGCAGCGCTCACGGCGTCGAGAGGGCACGAGGGCGATGCGATCAGCAGTGGTGCAGACACGAGGTCCCTTGGAGCTGGAGCCGTACTCCCACTCACTGGCGTTGCTGCTGGCGTCGGTCGGGCCCGGCGGCCGGTCGTCGAGGAAGCGGGACACTGGGGCCGTTACCCACTATGTCGAGCTGGATTCGGCGACGTCCGTCGGCGTCGAGATTGCGGGCTCTTTCAGAGGTGCTGGATTCACAGGTTCCAGCAAATAGCACTTTAAGCAGATGAAGTCGTTTAGCCCTGTGACTTCAGCAAGAGACTGGCACTCTTCCAGTCCTTGGAGATTTTCTTAGCAAGCGTGAGAGTACACACACAGTTCCTCTCTCCTGGTTCCTTGGCAAAAATAAAGAAGCACTGCAGGATTCCCCCCAGCAAACAGCACACTGGCAGAAGGGGTAGGCAAGTCCTCAGATCAGCAGGCCTCTTGTCCTTGGTTACAGGTTTCCTTGTCAGAAGTGATCTAAATTCTTGGTTCAGGGGTCCTTCTCTTATACCCCTTTTCGGCTTTGATCCCTTTGTCCATGCAGGGGGATTTCCCAACATCCTGGGTCTGTTGTGGGTGAAGCCAGGCGGAAGCACCTGGCCTATTCATTGCGCAGGGCTGGGTCCTCAGACGCCCAGCAGGAGGTGGAGCCAGCATTGATACTGGCAGGAGCAGAGCTATCGGCCTCCTGGCAGGAGGTGGGGCTAGGATCGTCCATGGCAGGCACAGAGCCATCAGCCGCTTGGCAGGAGGTGGAGCCAGCATTGTATCAGGCAGGGCAGGCTATCAGCAACTACTCCCCCCTACTCTCAACGCAAATGTCCCACTCATCCCACACTGACTCATCCAGACCTGTGGAGCCACCCAGCTCCTGTCACACACACGTAAGACCAGCAGAAACCAGAAATGGTTAGACAAGAAAATAGACACTTTCTAAAAGTGCTATTTTCGAACCCAGAGTCCAAAAACCCTCCACACCATCGGATGCGTAGTTAAACCCCGAGTTCAGAGATACCAAACTCGACATTGCACCATGCTCCCCGAGCCAGCTAGGATCATAGCATTAATAATCCCGGCGGCCCATTCTAACTAATGGAGAGCAGGCTACCTCGCAATAGTGAAGAACGAAGATGGCGGTAATTCACTATTAGGACATGCCAACTTGGTCAGGCGTGTCCTACCTTATACTTACAATGCACCCTGCCGTTGGGCCTACCGTAGGGGTGACTAACATGAAGTCAAGGGAAGGTTTGAGGGGCTGGCAAGTAGGTATACTTGCGCAGCCTGTGTGACAGCACTAGGCTGCACGTGGGTCTCGCAATGACCGACCCGTAGACATTCTTTAACGAGGCCGCTCCTGTGGGTGGCACAACACGTGCTGCAAGCCCACGAGCGGCATTTGTATTTACAAGCCCCGGCACTCCTGGTGCACTAGACGAGGGACTAACAGTAAACCAAATAAGCCAAACATGGATACAATAGATACATCAATTTAACATAGGGAGCACTTGCGCTGTGGCACTGATCAGCAGCGGCACAGCGCCCAAAGCATATACCAGCAAAACATCGTAAAACAGTGGAGGCAAAACAGAAAAAATGGAGGAGAGACTCAAGCCAATGATGTCAGGTCTAACATGCATGCATGCATTTCTCATTCCAAAGAAGTGTCTATCTCGGGTGTGCAGGCTCGATGGATCAGGCTTGTGCAATGTCAGGGCCACCGAAATTACGCCCTTATTGATTTACTACACGTGACACTGTCTTTTTTCTTAAAGTAATATTTTTATTGAGTTCTTATGAGAACACAGCGCCATAGCAGTCACCTTACAACTTGTAGATATATCACTTAAACAACAGTTAAGGAGTGTTAGGTCGGTGCTAGTCCATATTTCGGGTATGTGTATTTTACTTTTGAGAAAGTCAGCCCATCCTTTCTCGATATCTTTTCCATGCCCCCAAGATTCGTTGGTGTTTTCTCAGGCATCCTCGGGGCTTATGATGTTCTTGTATATATAATGTAAATCCAGCTTTACCCTCAAAGCTCCCACCAGCAGGGCTCTTGTCTGGAGCCAGAGGTGCGCGATGTCCCTTTTTAGCTATCGCCAGACCTACAGCCAGATTCATGAAGGAAAAATCGACTCGCAAAGGGCCAGATTCTGCGAATCTGGCCCTTTGCGAGCGCTTTTATTGCATTTGGGATTCATCATCCCAAATGCAATATTCCCAAAATATGAAATCGCTAAATTGCGAAGAATTGCAAAAAAGGAATCTCTATTTGAGATTCCTTAAATGCAATTCATGAACCATTTTAGAATTGCGAATTCACAATTTTTGGCCGCTATTTACCGCGAAGTCTGAATTCGTGGTAAATAGCGAAAACTTTGAAAAATGCTTTTTAGTGCATTTTTCTAAGTTGGATGTTACACACACACATGTCCTTTGGACATGTGTGTGCGCAACACCAGTGTAAATTACCATTTCAGGGGTGCTACAGGGTGTCCTTTGGACACCCTGGCACCCTTGAAATCACTTCCTTATTTGCGATTCGCAAATTGCTAATCGCAAATAAGGAATGACTCCCCATTCATTCCTACTTTGGCCCATAGGAATGAATGGGGAGTCATTCCTTATTTGCGATTAGCAATTAGCGAATCGCAAATAAGGAAGATGTAGAAATCGCTATAAATGTTGCGATTTCTACATGCATCCCTTTTTGCGAGTCTTTAATAGCGATCCTTAATAATCGCTATTAAGGACTTGCAAAAGAGGAGCATGATGAATCTGGGGGTATGTTTGATGAGAGCTCTCTCAGTGTGGGTGTAACCCTCGTCATCTACCTGGTGGAGAAGGGCTACTCTGGGAGTTAAGTGGATTAGGCGTCCTAGGAGCATGTCTCCCACGTTTTCCAGAATGGCTGAAGGTTTATACCGTCCCAACCGTGTGAAAGAAGTCACTCTCCATATTCCTGCATCGGAGGCACTGGAAGTCGGAGGATTTATAAATGCGCCACAAGCGCTGGGGGTGAGGTAGATTCAGTGCAGGTATTTACATTTTATCAAATCAAAACATGTTATTACTGCCGCCATTAAAGCCATTATCCAATCAGTGTCGTCCAGCATGCCCGGATCAGCCTCCAGTTGTTTCTGTAGCCTCGGGAAAGAAACAGGTGTGTTCAGTACTAAGGATTTCTGAAGTATGGAAATTTGGCGCGTGAAAGGGAGTGGGCCCATCATGATTGTTGCCTCTAACAGGCACAACTCTGGGATCAATGAGTGGGTTGAGATAGGGTCCGAGAGCATGTCAGAGCTGGAGGTATCAGAAGAATTGCATGTGATCGATGCCAAATTCCTCTTGGAGGTCTGTATAGGGTTTGATGACGGTACCACACACTATATGACCCAGGGTGGTGACATTGAGGGTGTCCCACACATGAAATCAGTCTTTTAAATGGAAATCTAGAAGTGCAGATACTCACTACTTAGAGTACCTCTTTGCTCCTGAGAAGTGCTGGTACTCTCCTATTAAATGTATCACCGCAGTGCTGAGAAGTGCTGGTACTCTCCCTTTCAAATCAAAGAAGTGCAGGTACTGAGTAACGGCCCATTTAAAGCACTGCATAAAATCCCTGTAGAGATGTTACCTCTGGTAATAATGTGCTGTGCCATACAGGGGTTCTCGAGTCAGCTTCCCTTCCCATCCCAAGCTTTGCAGAGCAGTCCTTTTGACAGGGGGCTCGTCCCAGCTGTCGTCCCCCGTGCAGGTAGTGTACTGGGAGGTGTGTATCCACATCCCAGGGGTTGATGCAGTATGGTGTGTTGTCCTGTGTGTCAAAGCTCTAGTCATTTAATATGAGCAAGTGCTGAGACCCAATGACAGGAGAGTAAGTCGGCCTGAAGGACTGGGCTATTCTAAGGCCCAGCGGTGCCAGGGGACAACACCTGAAACCTTCGTGGGTTACCTGTTCCGGCGTACAAATGACAGAGACACAGGACACTTCCTTCGGCGTCAAAGATCGAGGTTTATTTACTGCAGGGAACACAGAAGTCACAAGAAGTACAACACGTGTATGTTCTAGGAGACTGCTTCCAATTGCTAAAGTGGATCGCTCCTTTTATACAGTTTTTAGTCATTGCACAGCATGGTGAACAAAAGGTTACAACTTAGTTCCCACAGTAAATCTCAAAAGGGTCGCTTTCATGTATTCAGGGTCCCGGAACATAATTACAGTAACATCGCCGGTTCCCAACTGTAAAAGTACATCATCCCAACATTAGTACATTCCACTCCGGCTGTAAACGAATTAAGGAAGAGTCAGAAACAGGTGCAAGGGAAGACGGAAAAACAGACAACAGATTGAAAGAGTGTAGGGGGGTGATATCGGAAGCATGATTGCAGGATCAAAGGACTCATGCCTAATGCATGCACGGCTGAAACAATAGACTGGCACGGCAAGGCGAGCCCCGAGCGGAGCCATCTGCCTTTGCAGTGTCATCCCCCTCGTCATAAAGACACCCTCAAAGGAACATGTGTCTTCCGCAAGAGCTTGGGAATCCCAGGGTCACGAAGTGGACAGTGTCCGTTCGCTGGCTACTTGAGGACAAGAAACAAAATGGATGCGGTATCTAAAATGGAACCCGTGGGTTCAGATAAAGAAACCCACGAATGAGACGAACAGTTCAGGCCAGTGTAGCGAAAACGCGTACACCCACTAAACTCGTCATTTGCGGTTCATAGATACCAAACTCGTCCATATCCGAACGAGTCGAAAACACCACTTATAATTGTCACGGAACCTCAGACGCTCCTTTTGCCCTCATGTAGGCAAGCACTAGTCAGAATCAATCTCGATATTCATCAGATCATTCAGATGCTGCTGCAACATTATTCTATCCATCAGTGCTTCCTTGGTAACAGATGGCCGTCTTATACACGTCGTAGCACAGAGGCCACATAAGGCAGGACCACACTGTACACAAAGACAACACGTGCACAGAAATGTTACAACAACCCCAATGATCATCAGAATCTTCCAACCCCACGTCGACATCAGGCCCCAAAACCACCCTAGTAGCGTCCAATCACCTACGTCCACGTGTATGGACTCGGAGATCTTATGCAACTTCGAGATGGCTTGATAGACAGTTGGAGCGTTATCAGGGATGAAAATGCAGCAACTTGAATGGATCACCTTACATACACCACCTCTATCTGCAAGGACAACGTCTAAAACCATACGATTTTGTAACGTCATAAGCCTATCCGCCTGAAGCTCTGCTGTTATATTACCAAGGGCACTTGCAGTGATATTAGCGGTCGATTCCACCACTCGAGTCAACTGTCTCAGGTTCCTACTATTGATCATAGGTCCCCAAAACGGCAAGAAACCCTTAAAGAACTCTCCTGCTTCCTGACCGGCAGTGTCTTCTTCGCTAATCACGCCTCACACAACTCTGGTCTCGTGCTAATCCGACCCAACTGTAAAGGTCGGCGGCAACAGATTTGCAATATAACAGGTGCCCGAGAAGTCACGAGGCAACCATGTATATGCGCGGTCGTAACATACAAAGTACGTACCCTTGGCAGTCAAAAGAACAGGGGAAGAGGCTGTCGGTAAAACATACGTTTCAGTACAGGCACTCCTCCCAAGCTGAGCTCGCGGACTTCGGCCAAGGCCTTTCAAACAGAAGTTACCAAGATGGGGTACGATCCAGATTGGAGACGAGCTTTTAAGCTGCCGATCACCCACTGACGTACTATACTCAGCCTCACTCAGATCCCTGTATGCTCGCACCTCTTCCTCTGGAATAAGCGATGCGTCAAAAATATCTCTATCTAAATCGGCAATCGCTCTTGCCAAAGGCTTGTGGTACGGGCCAGGACCATGATCTGCAGTGCGTGGCTCTCGATGGGGGTAGGAATCTAGTGCGCTGCGAAACATAGTTTGGAATGCTCGAGCTGACCCCTGGGAACTATAAGGAAGAACCAAGTACGGAATTCCCCTATCCATGGTATGTGGCATTAAACTTGAAAACAATTGAGAGAGCAAGGGATAGTGTCACTTGGGAAGTGACAAGAGATATCTCCTATTCCCCTGGTAGGAATATTTATGCAAACAAAAAGAAGGAGTATCCCCAGCGTCAGGTTTTTGGAGGAAAAACTTTCGGAGGGTGAATTGTTTGGCAAAAGAGAAAAGGAAAAAAGTCAACCTTTTTGATAGGAAACCCCTCACTCACCACCTAGTGGTGACTTGCTTCATCATCGGGGTCCACCCTGGTGACCTAGCGTCACCAGGATGTGCTTCGACACCTGAGTTACAGTGGAGCAGGTGTGACTGTTTGTGCAAAAAGAGGTGTTAAAAATTGTCCTGGTAGTCTTAAAAACAATCTTTATTACAAAGTAATCAGAACAATGTTTAAAAAATTGTTGGCGAGATATACCTTGGTGAGTTACGGTCAAGGTATCTCTATATGTGTGTGGGTGGCTTGGTCAACATGTTTCTACCTTCAGGGCAGTAGCCCGGTATTCTTCAGGACCAAAAACAGGTGGATGGGGGGTGTGTGCCCCCTAAAAGGCACACCCTCACCTGATCCCCTGTGAACCAACTGGAAAAATTACCAGCGGTAGATGTGCTCTTTAAAATAAAGAGCAATGTCTGGTTGCAAAAAAAGACCTGTGGGGGGAAGTAAAAGAGTACCGGATTCAGTAGAATTTCTATACTTTCCTGTTACGTCGTGCAGTGTCTCTGTGAAATGGATAATCATGCCATGGGACGTGCCCTCCGAGTGATCAAGTATAGTGTTTAATACGGGTGGTTGGCAGGGGAGTATTATCCGAGTGTGCACTCTTGTCATAAGGTGCTTAAGTTTGTCATGCAGTACGTAATTATTGCCTTCATGGGGATATATACAAACATGCATTTCATTTCAAATGCATACATACTTAATTTAACATTCGTCTCATTCAACCATCTATTGTGCCCAGTGAATTTCTATGGGCGTCTCTAGGTGGGCGTGGCAGGTAGTGGCCTGTCCTCGTATATCCAATGATACTAGGTAGTGCCCCGAATTATACTAGATTGTGCCACGATTTGTATATTTTAACAGACAAGACACACAAACAAAAAACATGTAGGAGTGCACATAGGTTTCATGGTTCGAACATGGGGCTTACTTGTTTTAAGCCTTTTGATTACTTCAACGGGCAGGGGGTAGGGTCTTTTAACCACCAAACCTAGTTCTGAAAAGGCGCGAAAGGTATGAGTAAAAAGAGCGCAGGGTCCATTAGGAATCGCACTAGTTGTCGGTTTTGGGTTCCATCTCATTAGGGAGCAACGCGGTGCATTTTACTTACAGTTGGCGGGAAATAAAGCGGCCATTCACCTACTCCTATCCTCCTCTGCTCGGCTAGTAGTGCCGTGTGGGAGTCCTTCCGTTAAATGAGAAACTCTCTTCCGGGAAGGGCGTGGTGCCGTGCGCCGGAGGGGGAGGGGTTACAGGGCGGTGCCTGATGACGCGGCGAACGCGTATGTTTGTAAACAACGCGCGTCCCGTTTACTAACCATCCAAGGGGTGGTGCGGGGATATTGGATATTCATTCAAAATGAGTATTAGTATCTATATTTAAACATCAGAATCTGGTGACGCGGAAACACGCAGATGTTAGTAAACATGAAGCGTGTTCCGGAGTGAAGTGTTTGGAATAGTTTTAAGCGCATAAAGAAGCGGCCATTAGTAGTAGGTGCAGCTAGACGATACTCATTGATGATGAGTGTCAGTACCTAGGTTTAGTACCAGAATCTGGTGACGCGGAAACACGCAGATGTTAGTAAACATAAAGCGTGCACCGGAGTGGAGTGTTTAGAAAAGTTTTAAGCGCATGGAGAAGGGGCCATTAGTAGTCGGTGCAGCTAGATGATGCAAGTTTTTCAGAGGCAAGTGCGTAGAAACATAATGCCTTTCATAAAGAGTAGTCGAATTGCCCCATTGTTAGCCGGTGGGGCTAGGTGGAGGAACAAAAAACTACAGTAGTGCAGCTTCTTATCGTGGGATATATGAACTCAGTTAGTGGGTCATTTGAGCACACTGGCCCATGGGATATTGTCATTGAGTCCAACTTTGTGCGTGGAAAGTCTATAAATCCACCTCTGCTCTTTCTCATATAGGCGTGACTGTATGTTAGGACCCTGCTGTATTTGCTCAATGATAGTCCACCACATGTCGTTTGGGGTATGTCCCATTGTTAAGAAATGGTCCGTGAGTCTTGTGTTGTTTTTCTTGCACCTGATTGTGCTACGATGTTCAGATATCCGTTGTTTTGCTTTCCGGGTGGTCATTCCAATGTATGGTATATCACAGGAGCATTTGATCAGGTATACAACATTTTGGCTATTGCAGTTTGTGTGTGCCCTCTGTTCCCAAGTTTTGCCTTCCTCAAGGTTCAATGTTTTTGTGTTGGTGGTCAAATGGCAAACACTGCAATCCCCACATCTTGAATGTCCTGTGACACGTGGGAGCCCCCATATTTCTGTGATTGTGGGGTTGGTAATAGTCAAGGTGGGTTTGGGTCTGGTGTTCACCAAAGTGTCTTTTAGGCTGCGTGCCTTTTTGTAAGAAAATAGAGGTTTTTCCCATTTGTAGTTTCCTGTATGGAGTATGGACCAGTGTTTCTTTATGCTTTTGCTCACCTGATTGGATACAACATTGTATGTCGTGACACAGGCTAGTGGAACCTCTTCCTCGTTTTTAGTTGTGTCTTCCAATAGAGCTTGTCGTGGCTGGTTACGAGCTCTTTTCTGGCATTTGTTGGTAATTTTCTTGGGATAGCCACGTGAGTGAAGTTTTTTTGTTAGGTCATCTGCCTGGCTCTTGTAATCCGTCAGTTTGCTGCAGTTCCTTCTGAGGCGGAGATACTGCCCATAGGGAAGGTTTTCCCGAAGGGGACGAGGATGGAAACTCTCGTATCTAAGCAGGTTGTTCTTCGCCGTCGGTTTGAAATGTGTTTTGGTTATTAGATTCTCATTTTCCCTTTGTATTTCGATGTCCAGAAAGACCATCTTGTTCCTGTCTATGCAGTGGGTGAATCGTAGATTCCTGTCACGGGTGTTCAGCCACGTTATGAATTCCATAAGGGTTTCTTCTGAGCCTTGCCATATGGAGAAGACGTCATCTATGTATCGTCGCCAAAATTTTATGTGGCGGCCAAATGGGTTATCCTCTGTCAGGATGTATTTCAGTTCGAAGTCATATACGTAGAGCCCCGCCACACTAGGGGCAAAAACACTGCCCATAGATGTACCCCCTATTTGTAGGTACAGGGTACCCTCATATTCAAAGTAGTTCCTTTTTAAGGCCAGGGTGGCACATTGTATGACGAACTGTTTTGGTGTGTGGTAGTTCCAGGTGGTATTTTCCAGGGTTCTTTCCAACACATTGATGGTGGCGTCTTGTGGGATGTTCGTGTAAAGGCTTTCGATGTCAAAGCTGAGGAGAATGTAGTCTTGTTCCATTTTGATGTCTTCCAACATTCTCAATAAGCTTTTGGTGTCACGTAAGTACGTGGATGTTCCCTGTACAATCGGTTTCAGAAAGAAGTCACTGAATCTTGATAGTGGTTCAAGTAGTGAGCCGATCCCCGAGACAATGGGTCTGCCTGGTGGGGGGATCTTGCCCTTGTGCATTTTAGGCACCACATAGAAGTAGGGAATCTTATTGTCGGTTTTACTCAGGTAATCTGCTTCTTGTTTTGAGATGTTGCCACGGGCTTCTGCTGTTTCCACCATATTGGTGATCTCAATTCTCAGGTCTTCAGTTGGGTCTCTGGGTAGTATTTTATAGTTTTTTGTGTCGCCTAGTAGGCGTCTGCATTCTGCATCGTAGTCATCCTTATTCATCACAACTAGTCCTCCGCCTTTATCCGCCGGTTTTATGATTATGGTTTCATCATTTCTCAGGTCAGATATGGCTTTATTTTCAGCTCTGGTGTTGTTATGGAACTGGCCTTTTGCTTCCAATTTCTCCACATCATTAAATACTGCCTGTTCAAAAGTGTTAATCTCGACAGGGACCGAGTGCGGTGGAGGTATGAAGGTTGATCGTAACCTCAGACCTGTTTCATTGGGGGAGTCTGTCAGGCCATTATTGATGTTATCAATGGTAGGGTTCTTTTCGAAGAAGGCTTTCAATTTGAGTTTGCGAAAAAAGGAAGCCAACTCACAATGTAACTTGAATTTATCTAGGGATGCAGTTGGTACAAACCCTAGTCCCTTATTAAGCACGTTTGTTTCCGTGATGGTTAGTGTGCGTGTTGATAAGTTCGTGACTAACTCCTCGCATTGCTGGGGCCGGCCTTGTTCGCTCCTGATTTGCTCCTGGTGATGCTGCCTGTATTGTCCTCTTCCTCCCAGTGGACGTTGTTGCCTCTTCTGTTGCGTCCCCTTCCGCGCCTGCCTCTGTTGTGAAAAGGAGGACGGAATTGGTCTTGTTGAAAAGGGAATTGCTGGAAGGGTGGTTGCCATCCATACATTTGAAAATGTGGAGGTATTTGGTATGGGTTTGGTGGAGGTTGTTGGTAGGGGTTCTGGGGGGGATAGTTGTATTGGGGCCATTGGTTGTTCCCTCTAAATCCACCTCTCTGTCCCCTTCTCGGGGTCCCATTACTGGATCCAGTGCTGCTATTTGAGCTGGAGGAATTACTTGCAGCGTCAGAGTCTTGATCTTGTGGGCCAGAAATTTTATAGTCCGGGTCTGAATAAGGATAGACTTTCACAAAAGAGAATTTTTTCAGATCTTTTTGAAATTTCAGTGTTTTTTGTTGTAGTAGGTTGTCTTTGTATTCATTTACTTCTTTATTTAGGTCGTCCAATTTTTGTTTGTAGCCTTTGATGCTAGCTTTTATTTGGGTTTCTGTTACTTGAATCTCTATCTGGATTTTCTCAGACAGACGTATGGCAGTTTTTAGGATCAATATAATCCAGTCATGCGTGCAGTGCCACGCAATTAGGGCCCAATCTTTTCTAAATTCTGGATCATCCAAAAAGATGCGTGGTGCGTTGGTGACTAATAGGCCCTTTGGAGCTATATTATTGGTAACATACTCTTTCATGATGGTACCATGTAGTATGGTTCTGATCCGGTTCCGCTTCATTTCTGTCAGTTTTTCCCACTCAGATGTTTGAGAGATGGTGTTACTGATGTTGGCATCCTAATTGCGTGGCACTGCACGCATGACTGGATTATATTGATCCTAAAAACTGCCATACGTCTGTCTGAGAAAATCCAGATAGAGATTCAAGTAACAGAAACCCAAATAAAAGCTAGCATCAAAGGCTACAAACAAAAATTGGACGACCTAAATAAAGAAGTAACAGAAACCCAAATAAAAGCTAGCATCAAAGGCTACAAACAAAAATTGGACGACCTAAATAAAGAAGTAAATGAATACAAAGACAACCTACTACAACAAAAAACACTGAAATTTCAAAAAGATCTGAAAAAATTCTCTTTTGTGAAAGTCTATCCTTATTCAGACCCGGACTATAAAATTTCGGGCCCACAAGATCAAGACTCTGACGCTGCAAGTAATTCCTCCAGCTCAAATAGCAGCACTGGATCCAGTAATGGGACCCCGAGAAGGGGACAGAGAGGTGGATTTAGAGGGAACAACCAATGGCCCCAATACAACTATCCCCCCCAGAACCCCTACCAACAACCTCCACCAAACCCATACCAAATACCTCCACATTTTCAAATGTATGGATGGCAACCACCCTTCCAGCAATTCCCTTTTCAACAAGACCAATTCCGTCCTCCTTTTCACAACAGAGGCAGGCGCGGAAGGGGACGCAACAGAAGAGGCAACAACGTCCACTGGGAGGAAGAGGACAATACAGGCAGCATCACCAGGAGCAAATCAGGAGCGAACAAGGCCGGCCCCAGCAATGCGAGGAGTTAGTCACGAACTTATCAACACGCACACTAACCATCACGGAAACAAACGTGCTTAATAAGGGACTAGGGTTTGTACCAACTGCATCCCTAGATAAATTCAAGTTACATTGTGAGTTGGCTTCCTTTTTTCGCAAACTCAAATTGAAAGCCTTCTTCGAAAAGAACCCTACCATTGATAACATCAATAATGGCCTGACAGACTCCCCCAATGAAACAGGTCTGAGGTTACGATCAACCTTCATACCTCCACCGCACTCGGTCCCTGTCGAGATTAACACTTTTGAACAGGCAGTATTTAATGATGTGGAGAAATTGGAAGCAAAAGGCCAGTTCCATAACAACACCAGAGCTGAAAATAAAGCCATATCTGACCTGAGAAATGATGAAACCATAATCATAAAACCGGCGGATAAAGGCGGAGGACTAGTTGTGATGAATAAGGATGACTACGATGCAGAATGCAGACGCCTACTAGGCGACACAAAAAACTATAAAATACTACCCAGAGACCCAACTGAAGACCTGAGAATTGAGATCACCAATATGGTGGAAACAGCAGAAGCCCGTGGCAACATCTCAAAACAAGAAGCAGATTACCTGAGTAAAACCGACAATAAGATTCCCTACTTCTATGTGGTGCCTAAAATGCACAAGGGCAAGATCCCCCCACCAGGCAGACCCATTGTCTCGGGGATCGGCTCACTACTTGAACCACTATCAAGATTCAGTGACTTCTTTCTGAAACCGATTGTACAGGGAACATCCACGTACTTACGTGACACCAAAAGCTTATTGAGAATGTTGGAAGACATCAAAATGGAACAAGACTACATTCTCCTCAGCTTTGACATCGAAAGCCTTTACACGAACATCCCACAAGACGCCACCATCAATGTGTTGGAAAGAACCCTGGAAAATACCACCTGGAACTACCACACACCAAAACAGTTCGTCATACAATGTGCCACCCTGGCCTTAAAAAGGAACTACTTTGAATATGAGGGTACCCTGTACCTACAAATAGGGGGTACATCTATGGGCAGTGTTTTTGCCCCTAGTGTGGCGGGGCTCTACGTATATGACTTCGAACTGAAATACATCCTGACAGAGGATAACCCATTTGGCCGCCACATAAAATTTTGGCGACGATACATAGATGACGTCTTCTCCATATGGCAAGGCTCAGAAGAAACCCTTATGGAATTCATAACGTGGCTGAACACCCGTGACAGGAATCTACGATTCACCCACTGCATAGACAGGAACAAGATGGTCTTTCTGGACATCGAAATACAAAGGGAAAATGAGAATCTAATAACCAAAACACATTTCAAACCGACGGCGAAGAACAACCTGCTTAGATACGAGAGTTTCCATCCTCGTCCCCTTCGGGAAAACCTTCCCTATGGGCAGTATCTCCGCCTCAGAAGGAACTGCAGCAAACTGACGGATTACAAGAGCCAGGCAGATGACCTAACAAAAAAACTTCACTCACGTGGCTATCCCAAGAAAATTACCAACAAATGCCAGAAAAGAGCTCGTAACCAGCCACGACAAGCTCTATTGGAAGACACAACTAAAAACGAGGAAGAGGTTCCACTAGCCTGTGTCACGACATACAATGTTGTATCCAATCAGGTGAGCAAAAGCATAAAGAAACACTGGTCCATACTCCATACAGGAAACTACAAATGGGAAAAACCTCTATTTTCTTACAAAAAGGCACGCAGCCTAAAAGACACTTTGGTGAACACCAGACCCAAACCCACCTTGACTATTACCAACCCCACAATCACAGAAATATGGGGGCTCCCACGTGTCACAGGACATTCAAGATGTGGGGATTGCAGTGTTTGCCATTTGACCACCAACACAAAAACATTGAACCTTGAGGAAGGCAAAACTTGGGAACAGAGGGCACACACAAACTGCAATAGCCAAAATGTTGTATACCTGATCAAATGCTCCTGTGATATACCATACATTGGAATGACCACCCGGAAAGCAAAACAACGGATATCTGAACATCGTAGCACAATCAGGTGCAAGAAAAACAACACAAGACTCACGGACCATTTCTTAACAATGGGACATACCCCAAACGACATGTGGTGGACTATCATTGAGCAAATACAGCAGGGTCCTAACATACAGTCACGCCTATATGAGAAAGAGCAGAGGTGGATTTATAGACTTTCCACGCACAAAGTTGGACTCAATGACAATATCCCATGGGCCAGTGTGCTCAAATGACCCACTAACTGAGTTCATATATCCCACGATAAGAAGCTGCACTACTGTAGTTTTTTGTTCCTCCACCTAGCCCCACCGGCTAACAATGGGGCAATTCGACTACTCTTTATGAAAGGCATTATGTTTCTACGCACTTGCCTCTGAAAAACTTGCATCATCTAGCTGCACCGACTACTAATGGCCCCTTCTCCATGCGCTTAAAACTTTTCTAAACACTCCACTCCGGTGCACGCTTTATGTTTACTAACATCTGCGTGTTTCCGCGTCACCAGATTCTGGTACTAAACCTAGGTACTGACACTCATCATCAATGAGTATCGTCTAGCTGCACCTACTACTAATGGCCGCTTCTTTATGCGCTTAAAACTATTCCAAACACTTCACTCCGGAACACGCTTCATGTTTACTAACATCTGCGTGTTTCCGCGTCACCAGATTCTGATGTTTAAATATAGATACTAATACTCATTTTGAATGAATATCCAATATCCCCGCACCACCCCTTGGATGGTTAGTAAACGGGACGCGCGTTGTTTACAAACATACGCGTTCGCCGCGTCATCAGGCACCGCCCTGTAACCCCTCCCCCTCCGGCGCACGGCACCACGCCCTTCCCGGAAGAGAGTTTCTCATTTAACGGAAGGACTCCCACACGGCACTACTAGCCGAGCAGAGGAGGATAGGAGTAGGTGAATGGCCGCTTTATTTCCCGCCAACTGTAAGTAAAATGCACCGCGTTGCTCCCTAATGAGATGGAACCCAAAACCGACAACTAGTGCGATTCCTAATGGACCCTGCGCTCTTTTTACTCATACCTTTCGCGCCTTTTCAGAACTAGGTTTGGTGGTTAAAAGACCCTACCCCCTGCCCGTTGAAGTAATCAAAAGGCTTAAAACAAGTAAGCCCCATGTTCGAACCATGAAACCTATGTGCACTCCTACATGTTTTTTGTTTGTGTGTCTTGTCTGTTAAAATATACAAATCGTGGCACAATCTAGTATAATTCGGGGCACTACCTAGTATCATTGGATATACGAGGACAGGCCACTACCTGCCACGCCCACCTAGAGACGCCCATAGAAATTCACTGGGCACAATAGATGGTTGAATGAGACGAATGTTAAATTAAGTATGTATGCATTTGAAATGAAATGCATGTTTGTATATATCCCCATGAAGGCAATAATTACGTACTGCATGACAAACTTAAGCACCTTATGACAAGAGTGCACACTCGGATAATACTCCCCTGCCAACCACCCGTATTAAACACTATACTTGATCACTCGGAGGGCACGTCCCATGGCATGATTATCCATTTCACAGAGACACTGCACGACGTAACAGGAAAGTATAGAAATTCTACTGAATCCGGTACTCTTTTACTTCCCCCCACAGGTCTTTTTTTGCAACCAGACATTGCTCTTTATTTTAAAGAGCACATCTACCGCTGGTAATTTTTCCAGTTGGTTCACAGGGGATCAGGTGAGGGTGTGCCTTTTAGGGGGCACACACCCCCCATCCACCTGTTTTTGGTCCTGAAGAATACCGGGCTACTGCCCTGAAGGTAGAAACATGTTGACCAAGCCACCCACACACATATAGAGATACCTTGACCGTAACTCACCAAGGTATATCTCGCCAACAATTTTTTAAACATTGTTCTGATTACTTTGTAATAAAGATTGTTTTTAAGACTACCAGGACAATTTTTAACACCTCTTTTTGCACAAACAGTCACACCTGCTCCACTGTAACTCAGGTGTCGAAGCACATCCTGGTGACGCTAGGTCACCAGGGTGGACCCCGATGATGAAGCAAGTCACCACTAGGTGGTGAGTGAGGGGTTTCCTATCAAAAAGGTTGACTTTTTTCCTTTTCTCTTTTGCCAAACAATTCACCCTCCGAAAGTTTTTCCTCCAAAAACCTGACGCTGGGGATACTCCTTCTTTTTGTTTGCATAAATGTGGCATTAAACCACACACCCAGCAGTTGGTAGTATTCATCACCAACTGATGTTGATGAAGAAGCTGAACAAAGGAATTATTCATGAATTCCGCACATCTAACCTGTTCGTGTTGAGGCAGAGGGTGAAAGGAATGTGGAGAAATAGTGGGAATAGATTTTGGTATAGAAGAAGAAGTAGGCAAAACAGAAGGCAATAACGATTGTATTCCATAATATACCCCACCCACCAATAGCATGGAAACAGTCAAAAACAGCAGGAACACCTGAAACAGAAAGCATTTTGTTTGTACAATCCTGTGTAGTAATGATCTTTGCGCTAAAGTCTTCTCCACTTCCGACAACTTAGAGAATTCCATCCTCTAAAAACCGTCCGCAACGTTCTTGACGCACTTCGTTCTGAGTAGCGGTTATCAATCCCCAGGAGTTCCTAGGAATCGACAAAAGTACCGACCTAGTGTCAGGAACCTGCTAAACAGAAGGAAGTACCCGCACGGCCCTACGGTCAACCCGGATGAAAGGTTTTCTTAAATTAAACGTTCAAGTGTAATACAAAATCTCCTAGCTGTGGAAAAACATACGTGGAAAATAACTCAAAAATTAACAGAGGCTACAAGTGTTCATAATGTTCAAAATGACAATAAGGGGTAACGTGAATTTCAAAAGAGGGGAAAAGAAACCAAAAAATGTTTTATTAGTCTTTGTTATGAGAACGAAGGAAATATCTGCTTCTTCTAGGACGAGTCTGTTCCTCGAATAATTGCTCAGATTGCGGAACAGAGTCCTGTCGGTCAGATGATAGTTCAAGTCTTGAGTTTTCCAACGGCAAAGGTTCAACAAAGTTATCTGATTGCACTGAAGTGTCTCCTACAGGCTGAGCATCACTGAACGGCACAAATTTCACGGGAGTTTCTGTTTCTGTTGCAGCAATGCTTGTTCTCACCCACGAGTCTGTTGGTAAGGGTATAGGCACCTTCTTCGTGTGGGTGGCATGCACCCAGTTTTTGCGACCCTCCAAACGAACTGCAGTTCTCGTGGCGAGAAGGACCTGATAAAGGCCCACGAATCTCGGCTCCAAGTTACGTTTCCTTCCAAAATTACGGGTGACAACCCAGTCACCCGGTTGAAGCCGATGTCCAGCACCCTCAGTCTGTGCCTGCACTGCTTCAAAAACCTGTTGATGAATTAACCTCAGTTTAGCAGTCAGATCATGAAGATAATCAATTAACATTGGGTACTCAAGACTATCGAAGGACTTAGGCCTAGGGACCCCCCAAACATTCGCAGGACGGCCAAACACAATCTCATATGGGCGAAGCCCTACTCGAGAGTGTACAGTCGCCCTGGTTGACAACAGAGCCAAAGGCAAGGCATCAGGCCATGACAAACCAGTCGTAGCTTGAATCTTAGCAAGTTTCAGTTTCAGAGTACCATTGTACCCTTCCACTAAACCTGCTGACTGGGGATGGTTTGTGCTGTGGAATTTTTGTCTAATTCCAAGGCCCTTACACACACTCTGCATCACACTCCCCACAAACTCACTTCCGTTATCTGACCATACAATCCGTGGCATTCCATACCGAGGAAAGTATTCCTTCAGTAGGACTTTCGCTGTGGACAGGGCAGTATTATCTTTCAGAGGATAGGCCTCAATCCATCTGGAGAACGCGCAAACCACAACTAAAACGTACTTCAGGTTATTGCATCCCTCCATATGGATGAAGTCCAGTTGGATAACCTCAAAGGGACATGTAGGAGGAGCAAAATGGCCAGGTGGGGTAGGAGTGCCCTTACCGGGATTGTACATCATACATACCATACAATTCTTAACCACTCTCCCAGCACACTTAGCAATACCATCATTCTTCCATACAGGGGACAGCAACTTACATATTCCTTTCGCGCTAATATGTGACAAGCCGTGAGCCATAGTCACAACGGCTAGCACATATGCATCCGGTAACATCCATCTCTGATTTTCCGACAAATCAATCCAACATCCATGCACATCTAACTTTCCAGTGCTTTCTTTCCACTTAGTCTTTTCAGTTTCGGTGGCCTCATTCTGAATCGTTTTCACGCTCTCAACAGTGTCCTCACACATACCAGTCTCTGCAGGCCACCTCACTGAACTCGTAACATACATTCGGGTCGCAAGATTTCTCGCTGTATCTTTAGCAATCTCATCCGCAAACGCATTACCACGACCAACATCATCCGTCACTTTTCGGTGCGCGCTGCATTTAATAATTGCCACCTGCTTAGGCAATGTAAGTGCGTCTAAAAGATCATTCACAAGCTGTCCGTGTTGGATCTTCGTACCATGCGATGTCATAAATCCCCTTTCTCTCCACAATCGTCCAAAGCTATGTGCAACACCAAACGCATACTGACTATCTGTAAACACATTCACTCGCTTTCCCTTAGACAAAACACACGCTCTCGTCAACGCAATCAACTCTGCCGCATGCGCGGAATTCTGATTCAATCTCGCAGTTTCCACAACCGTACTCAACGTTACCACAGCATACGCAGTCGTCACATCACCATTCGGCAACTTAAAACACGAACCATCAACATACAAGGTACCATCAGGATCTGCCAATGGAGTGTTTTTTAGGTCAATACGACCCTTCGTTTCTTCCTCAGTTCGCAAATAACAATCATGTGGTGGTACATAATCTGACTCCATATTAGTTGGCAACAACGTTGCCGGGTTTAGGACATTACAGCGTTTTATTTGAATATGACTTGCCAAAAGTGTCAACTCGTAACCGGACAACCTTGCGCTTGTCAAGTGTTGAGTTTTTGTACGATTCAAAAGAGTGTCAACTGCATGCGGAACCATCACCGTAAGCATATTATCCATGACCAATCCTGCAGATTGTCTAATGGACACCGCAGCCGCCGCTGTCGCTCTTAGACAACTCGGCAACGCTCTAGCTGCTGGGTCCAAGGCCGAGGAAAAATATGCACATGGAGGCTGCTTACAGCCAAATTGTTGCGTCAAAACACTCAACGCACAACCCTCTCTCTCGTGAACGTATAGTGTAAACGGCTTGCTGTAATCAGGAGTACCTAACACAGGAGCCGAACACAACGCATCACGCAATTCAGAAAAACTTTTCTGACACTCTTCGGTCCATGGCAAAGGAGTTGGAACATCTTTGCACGTGAGGGCTACCAATGGTTTCGCTAGCAATGAAAAATTTGGAATCCATTGCCTGCAGTATGACGTGATACCTAGAAAGGCACGCACATCTCTCTGAGTTTGTGGCACAGTCATTCGAGCGATCGCCGCAATTCTCTCTGGGGTCAACCTTCTTCCCTCCTTTGAAAATAAGTGACCTAGATAGGTTACTTCTTGACAACAATATTGCAGTTTAGAAGGTGACACCTTGTGATGCAAGTCACAGAGATGCTGTAAGAGCGATACCGTAGCAGTTTTGCAGATCTCTCTTGTGTCAGCAGCCACCAGCAAGTCATCAACATACTGGATCAAAGCCGCACCAGCCGGTAACACAAACGCATCAAGTTGGCTTTTCAGGGCTTGACTGTATATAGATGGACTCTCACAGTAGCCCTGAGGAGCGCGTTTAAACCTAAAGCTGCGACCTCCTAATTAGAAGCCGAATAGATCCCTGCTTTCCTCAGCAATCGGAATGCTAAAGAAAGCATTCTTCAGATCGATAACTGAGAACCAAGAAGCAGATGCTGGAATCAGAGTCAGTAAAGCCGTAATGTCAGGCACCACAAGAAATTGTGGAATCACAATTTTGTTCACCTCCCGTAAATCAATAACGAAACGGTAAACAGGAGGCTTAGATGGATCAGTACGTTTTAAGATAGGTAGCACAGGACTATTACACACGTTTCCCCGAGTTTCCTCGATAACATCTTTCTCGATTAAATCATAGATGATCGCTAACAATGCTCGTTCTCCATCAAGGGAGATACGATATTGGGGAATACGTGGCAATCGCACATTCGATTTCAGCTGAACAACATAAGGAGAGATGTCAAGCAGGCCCACGTCATTGGGACCCGTTGCCCACAAAGATGCAGGAAGAGAACTCAATTCAGGTGGGAGATTATCGGATGACAAATACATAGGAGAGACCACTCTCTGACCCAAAGTAAGCTCCACTACCGCAGGAGAACAGTACAAAGTCGCATATATTAGTTTCAGCAAATCCGGGCTCAAAAGATTTTCATCACAACCAGTAGTCAAAATAAAGGGAGCTTTCAGCTCACGAGGCCCAATTGTAATGGGCAAAGGGCTAGAGACCGGATTGCTAACGGGGGCGCCAGAGAATCCAACGGAAACATTCCTTAAGCCAGACAAAGGTGCGCCAGGGAGTTTCGAATGCATGATGGAACTTTTCGCTGCACCACTGTCCAACAGAAAAGGCTCAACTACGCCCGATGTGGCAACTGCGACGTAAGGCCCTCTCTGATCAACCGGAACTGATACTACTCCCTCTCTCTGTCCATGGCTGTCCTAGTAATTACCGTCATCAATATCATGCTCGATGTAATAATCATCCACATGATACTGTGCGGATCTACCTGACGATGAACCACGCTGATCAAAGCAATTATTGGAGTCAGACAAATTATTAGAATGCTCATTTTGATTTTGAGTAACACCACGACCTCTACCTCGTGAAGCCTGCTGTGGACCACTACGACCTCCTCTAGCTGGACCACCACTATTTCGTTCGCGTAAAACCGGACAATCAAACTTCAAATGACCCTCACCTCTACAATACGCACATTGATTATACCCAAGCATAGGTCTCTGCGTGGAAGAGTCATTTCGCGACTGTGACCTAGCAGATTGTGACTGCGATCTATTCCGCTGCTGAGAATCATTTTGATTTGAGCGCGGAGGATACGCTTGCTGTAACAGAACTTTCGTTTTAAGATCCTTTGTTTTCTTATCCGCACGATCATTTTCCTCCTTCTCCCTATTTTCATAGTATTGAGCCGTGGCCAATATCTGGGCAGAGGTAGAAACGGCCCACAAACTCTATGAATTTTTCAATTTGTTGCTGAGGTCAGGCAACAAATTTGATACAAATTTATCTATGAACAACCTCTGACCTCCCTCGGTGCTCATATCCTGACCACTGTGATCGATGAATGCCTCCTCAAACTCGTAAAGAAATCGGAGACACTCTCGTCCTTCTTTTGCTTACACGCAGACAATTTATCCCAATTGACTTTCATAGCTGGCATAAGTGTCTTCATAAGTGTAATGATTCTTTGAGGCAAAGCCGTAATTAACTGCTCAGGCTTAGCCCCACCAACCTGTAATGCATCAGCTGCTGTAAGTGCAGCCCAATCACCACCTAACTCAGCTGCGTGATCTTCTCGGCGAATTTTCGCCCAAACCGGTTGAGGTACTACGTTGCCGAACAACATGTCGATGTCGGCAAGATTCATGACAGTAGCATCTACTAATTGGGACAACTCTTTATAATATCCTGCAGGATTTTTGCGGGGGTCAGGCAAAGATTGTTTCACCTGCAAAACTTCCGATCGCTTCCATGGGAGGTGTATCCACACTCTCTGGAAGTGTGGCGGAATAGCAGGATTAGCAGCAGGATCGCCTGCCATCCACACTGGGGGGACTTCTCGCATGGGATACTGACCAGGTGTCGCCATCCATTCCTCAGTATCATCTTTAAACAATGCTCGAGGTATGACAGTGGGACGAAAGGATAGAAGATGTTCTACAGCACGCCGAACATTACTACCCACAATCATACCACTCGAAAACTGAAGCTGCAGTTCAGTTACGTCGAGCGGTACATCGTTTACCTCATCATTTGCTATCGCTTCACGTAAACATTTGCACATTTCCTCAAACACAAATCTCTGTGTGGGCTCATTGAATTGAGAGAAGGTCTCAAAAATTATGCGCGGGGTGTTTTTAAGGGGGTACCTAATCCAATTACGCGCCATCTTAATTAACGTATCACGTTCCCTACCACCAGGAAGCTGACTTCGTCGTTGGGGAACATCAGAAACATCGGACCCAAGAATCGGTCCAAAAGGAGAGTAAAGATTAGCAACAGCATTAGGAATGCGTCTTCGAACAGACGGGGAAGAAGAGAAAAATACAGGAGCAACGACATGAGGACTAAACACAGGAGCAGCAGGAGCAGTGGGAGTAGCCGCAATGGCAGAAGTAACGGGAACAGCAAGTTGAGAAGGTATAGGCAGTGGAGCAGTAGGAACAGGAGCAGGAAGAGGAATAGGGACAAGAAGATTTGCAAGAACAGGACCAGCGACAAGCTGAGGAGCAGCTGCAGGAACGACAGGTTGAGGAACAGGAGGAACCACAGGAGCTGTAGAATCCTGGGCATATGGAGGTGGTGACTTCAGTAGGTAGGACAACAAAGGGTCCTCCACTGCTTCCTCTCCCTTCTTATCAGTACTCGATGGTAGAACGGGATAACACTTATCCACCGCCATACGTTGCAGTCTATCAAAAACGTCCTTTTCCTTCTCTTCTTTGTCTCGCTGAAACTGCTCTGCATTTCTCATCGTCGTAACGATACCTTCTCTCTTATTTCTCTTAAGCTGTTTGATTTCTTTCTGCTTGGACTCTTTGCGCCATAACCGAAAGGAATCAAACATGGCCGGCCTAGACTTCTTTTTGAACAATTTGACTTCAAGATTATCCAAAATTGCTGTTTCGAAACTACCATGAGGTGGCCAACTAAGGACACCGTCATCTTTTGTATAGCGGACCCAGCAATCATTATATGCAATAGGACCCACTCCATGTCGACTATATAACTCATAGACCGGAGTTCCAACTGGAGGTATCGGACATGAGTCCTCCAATCGGGAATCTGCACCACAACCTTTAAAGCAACTAAACAAAGTACTACGGCCAGGCATCGTGCACACGAACCGAGTTTCACAAACGTCAAGGGTTATCAATTACGATGTCCTCGTAAAAAAATGCAAAACCCTCGGTTTTTGGCGATTGCAATCGTCAAATAAAACAACTAAGAATCAAGTACTAAGAACCACAAATGCAATGGAACCATGCAAACAACCAAGCACCAACAACAACCAAGGACTCTGGGAGCGACCCACAAATACTTAACTGAAAGAACAATGGCGTCACCAGGAAGGCCGTCAATCGTCTCGCTGTACAAAGGACTACGCCAGGCGCCAAAACAGGTCGACAGTCAGGGCATCAGTCCGTCGCAGCGGTCAGGAGGCGGGGATCTTCGCGGGAAAAGTCTTCGGGCCACTTATTTCGACAACAGGATCGATGAAGCGGGGTGCACCTTCCCTCGGAGATTTCACACGAAGTTCCTCACGATCGTCGGGCTTTGGACCGGTACCGCTGATGTCACCCCACGTGGGGCGCCAACTGAAGGACTGGGCTATTCTAAGGCCCAGCGGTGCCAGGGGACAACACCTGAAACCTTTGTGGGTTACCTGTTCCGGCGTACAAATGACAGAGACACGGGACACTTCCTTCGGCGTCAAAGATCGAGGTTTATTTACTGCAGGGAACACAGAAGTCACAAGAAGTACAACACGTGTATGTTCTAGGAGACTGCTTCCAATTGCTAAAGTGGATCGCTCCTTTTATACAGTTTTTAGTCATTGCACAGCATGGTGAACAAAAGGTTACAACTTAGTTCCCACAGTAAATCTCAAAAGGGTCGCTTTCATGTATTCAGGGTCCCGGAACATAATTACAGTAACATCGCCGGTTCCCAACTGTAAAAGTACATCATCCAAACATTAGTACATTCCACTCCGGCTGTAAACGAATTAAGGAAGAGTCAGAAACAGGTGCAAGGGAAGACGGAAAAACAGACAACAGATTGAAAGAGTGTAGGGGGGTGATATCGGAAGCATGATTGCAGGATCAAAGGACTCATGCCTAATGCATGCACGGCTGAAACAATAGACTGGCACGGCAAGGCGAGCCTCGAGCGGAGCCATCTGCCTTTGCAGTGTCATCCCCCTCGTCATAAAGACACCCTCAAAGGAACACGTGTCTTCCGCAAGAGCTTGGGAATCCCAGGGTCACGAAGCGGACAGTGTCCGTTCGCTGGCTACTTGAGGGCAAGAAACAAAATGGATGCGGTATCTAAAATGGAACCCGTGGGTTCAGATAAAGAAACCCACGAATGAGACGAACAGTTCAGGCCAGTGTAGCGAAAACGCGTACACCCACTAAACTCGTCATTTGCGGTTCATAGATACCAAACTCGTCCATATCCGAACGAGTCGAAAACACCACTTATAATTGTCACGGATCCTCAGGCCATCGCCAGTCCTCCGTCAAATGTGGATGTGCAGCATTTGTTGAGCACCACCTGTTGTGGTTCACCCCCTAGGACAAAGGATTTGAGACCTGAATGAAATAACATTATGGTCTTTTTCAGGATTTAGTGTGGATAGTTGTGTTTGGCGTATAGCAATTCAGGGTGGGTCATCATTTTAAGCAGTGCAACTCTGTCCATAAGTGAGAGTGGCAGTGGGGCCAATTTGTAAGGTCCCCCGTATAGTTGTCAGCAGTGACATGAGGGTGTCTGTTTATTTCTTTATTTCGTGGATCTTGTGGCCTGCATTTGTACCCCGAGGTATTGGAAAGCAGTGCTCGCAATTGTTAATCCGGCCTCCTTGGCCCACCACTTAGTACATTCCAAGTATCTAATAGGGTATAGTTTAATTTTACCACAATTGACCCTGAGCAGTACCTGAATGTGTCCAGGAGCTGCATTACTGCAGGGCTCGAGTTTTCGGGGTCCTCCAACTATATCAGGTCATCTGCTTACAGTGATACCTGGTCCTTGCCGACAGGATCGGATTGGTAAGGCGGGCACTCGGACAATGGGTGATGGGCCGGAATCTAAGTTACAGCTTTGGGCCGTCTTTTTGCCAGCATGATGGCCGATATTCCTGTGCTGTGCTGCCAGCGGCCCAGTGGAGGCCTGAGTGGTCTTTCCAGAGGTAGATGGGCCTTTATTACCTCCCTTTTACCAAGGTGGTGGAGGTGTCATTCTCTGTCTCTCGCTGGACCGGACCATTAATGTATACAGAGTGAGCAGAGGCAGGGTGCCTGAGCAGAAGTGGCCTCATTTATATTCAGGTGTGGTTCCCCACTGTGAATTAATCCGTGCACAAAGATTCCTGGCAACATTTGCATTTTGTTTGATCTCAGTGAAGTTAAGAAAACATACCTCGTTTAGAGAACCCCCCTCCTTCTTCTTATAATACTTTAAACACTGAAGCAGTGTTTTGTAAAAAGGCACAATCTGCAAATGTTGGCCAAATTTATTTAGGGTGCCCGGGCCTATTTTTGATCCTAATCCAACCCTGCTCATTGGCATTCACCATTGGAACCCCAACATGTGTGAGTTAGTCCGAATTACCTGGGCCAGCGGTTCCACCGCTGGGGCAAATAGGAGTGGCTATAGCAAGGATACATGACATATTCCGAGAGCAAATGGTCATGATATGGCCCCCACTGTCCTACTCCATGCCCTTCATTAACTACTTAAGAGTATGATGTAGGACCAGAAGCATATGCCGAGCCCCATATGCAGGCGACATTTTCAGCCTCTGCTGCATAATTTGGTGATTTCAGCAATAAAACAAATTTTCCTAGCTCAGAGATCAAAAGCTACTAAACACATAATGCCTCACATGTTAACTAGTATCAGACTTTTTGCAACGTTTAACCGATCACCTTTCCATTGCTATACTCTGGATTAAACTGGAAATAATGAGTTTAAACTTTTAAAAAGAGAGCACTAATATGTGTACAATTACAAAATTGCTAAACAGCTCAGGCTCAGGATGTGCATCACTGCATAGCATGAGTTACCTTTTCTTGCCTCATAATTAAGGCGGTTCTGCCATTTAATTTGGTCCTAAAGGGCCTCTTAACTCCAGTGGCCTCGGTTAATATGGACAGTCATGGGAAAGGGATTCTCCGAAGAGAGATTTTACCTAGTATGTCATTGAACTGATGGCTAAACAAGCATTTACAATGCAATGGTTTTGCCTTTGTTAAAGTTAGAGCTATTGGCCTTGCTCTTGACATTATTTTTATTTATGTTTTTTTTTAACATAAATAAATGGCATTGTCATTTACAATAGCAGGGCACAGGGAAGGGGGGGCGAGGAGAGACTAAGGAGAGCTGCGGGCTCAGGGAAGGGGGGGCGAGGAGAGACGAAGGAGAGCTGCTGGCTCAGGGAAGGGGGGCGAAGAGAGACGAAGGAGAGCTGCGGGCTGTTGTTGTAATGCTTGCATGGATGAGTTGGTGGATGCATGGATGGGTGCATGCATGGATGGGTGTATGGATGGGTGTATGGATAGATGCATGGATGGGTGGATGGATAGATGCATATATACAGCCAATCCCTCAACAATTTATGCAATCCACCAACCCATCCAACCAACAACCCATCCATGCATCCACCCATACATCATGCATCCATCCACCCACTGCGTCCCACTGCGACCCCTCTAAATATAACTCATTTTTTCTGTATATAGAGATGTCTGTATATAGAGATGACTGTATTCACTAGTATATGCAGTAGACCTTTCTACTCTAACATTCCTATGTGACTCTTGCAGTACATCTATTCATATCCCTTCCATATGTATATAGAAATATAACGAGAATCAACAGTCTCTTCTTTGTGTGACTACATCTAGTACATTTCAATTGTTTTCCTGTTTGTATCTTTTACTTAACGCATGTAAATCAAAGTCCTTAGGTTTGGCAACTGGTTCTTATGTAAAGCGCTCTGACACCTTCGGGTAAAGTTTGCGCTACATAAAATCACATTAAATAAAACTTTACCCCACAAATCCAACCATCCATTTGTGCCTAGGCTTACATTTGTGCCTAGGCTTACATTTTACGGCCTCGAAGCACAACGAGAAGGGACAGTTTACTAAGTCGAGGCTTTGTAGGGTGCATGGCAGGGGACAGTTTTATGCGCCAAGGGAGGGTAGGGAGCAGAGTCAGAGTACTTCACGGAGGTAGGGGGCAGTTTTTTATGGTTCAGGGCAGGGGGCTGCGGTACTTTTTGGAGCATGGCCTTATTTTAAAGGGCTCAGTTCAGGTGGAGGAATGGCACAAACACCAGGCAGACAGAGGGCAGAAGGACACAAAAACGAGGGGAAACAATTATAACTGAGGGCAGATTGGCACAAAAAACTAGGCAGACAGAGGGAAGAAGGACACAAAAACGAGGGGAAACAGTTATAACTGAGGGCAGATTGGCACAAAAAACTAGGCAGACAGAGGGAAGAAGGACACAAAAACGAGGGGGGGTGATTCTAACGGAGGGCAGAACGGCACAAATCACGAAAAAGTGGAAGCGATACCTTTACAATAGCACTTCACCAAATACCACCTAGTCGTAAAAAGAAATGTGTACAGTTGTTTTACTGTCCTTCCATTATTTAGCACTAAGGCAAAACAGGATTGATGCAGTTGTCACACAAATATGATTGCATATGCATCAAGAAAGTATTTACTTATGACACAAGCAGATTAAGGAAGTCTGACTAATACTGTGTGAGGATAGTAGCAAGACAGAAACCGTGCATTTTAATATTTCCGTGCACATTCTTTACATAAACTTGAGACAAATCCGTAGGTGTGCCAATTATGAGTGCATCTACGTGTTTCAAACTCATAAATGAGATTAAGGAACAGTCTTAATCAGCATGAAAAGGCTTCAAGGTGTAACATCTCTGCTGTCAGCAAACACAATTAAGGAGCACTCAACATGACCTCATATACAGGACGATGCAGGAGGAACTGAGTTTAAATGGTCTCAATGAGTGATGGGTAAGCATGGTAGCATACTTCTATTATACGTTAGAATATGGTGGTCCAAGAAGCTGGTGCCTCCATTGGACCCGCCCAACCTGAAATGTAAGACCTATTTGCTAACATGGTGGGTAGGAATCAGAGTGCTGCATAATGACGAATTCAAAAGTTACACAACGACACAGGCAGTTACGGATATAAATTACAACGACAAATATCGCTTGTTCGTCAAACTGCTAATTAGACGGACTACATTTATCATGAGTGTGGAAAGAATCAGAGAAGGTAAAATCAAGGGGAAAAGATAGTTTCATAGATGTCACATGAAGGTAGCTGATGGATGAAGGAACTGAGGAAGGAATGGGGAGGAAAAGGGTGGAATGGAATGCAGGGGGAGGTAAAGTCAGAGAAAAAGATATATCCGGTCCAGATTGGGGGTCTCTTTGGAAGGGTAGTTTCCGCTCCTTCTTAAAGGTGCCTATCGGGGAAGAGGTGCAAATGATAGAGAGAGAGAGATTTCCAAATTCTGTCTCCACTCCAGAAAAGGACTGTGCCACAGTCCCCGTGCTGCGAACCGACTGAGCTCATAAGCTACATTTAGTTAAGAGTATGGACATTGTTTGGGGAAAGAAGATGGAGGGGGAGTTGTGGGGGTACTTTCGGACTTGCAATTAATGCACATTGGTTTGGTCCGTTTGCGGAAGAAAACTACTACAAGTTAAAAATGCCTTATGGGGGCTAGATATTTTTTGGGAAGAGCAGTCAGCGGATAATTCACATTGTAATCATCTTGAAAGCAAGAGATTGGACATGGATTTGGAGGGCCTGTAAGGGAATATATCAACGAAGCCTCCAAAGAAATCTTACCTAAAAGTGCAGATTTTTTAGAAATCATTCAGTAGAAACTGCACATGAGGTCTTTTGTCCGGGATGAAACCCTGCCAATGACTGCCTGTTAGCAATCCAGTTCGCCATCGGATTCAGGCCAATATTGTACAGGTGAGGTCGAGGCGAGAGGGCTCGATGAGGAGAAACTCATTTTGAAGGATTGTGTTTCAAGGGGTGGCAGGTCGGACCGTCTTGCAATTGCTGCAGGTTTATGAAGAAGTTCTTCATAACTTCTCAGGAGAGGTTATGTCAAGACTGACGTGTGTCTCACCAGCATACGGACGGAGTAGTTAACACAGGCTCTGACTATGTAGCATCATTCTGATTGCCGGGCAAAGTATTCGGTCAGAAAAGCAACCAAGTAAGGATGAAATGCTGAGACGGCTCACACCTGATTCACAATTGTGTCTGCACTGGGACCACCACCCCACTCACCCCGTGCAGACACGTTATCTTGGCCCACTGCGGCCACTCTACCCGGTCCGTGCCCAGCCCGCCCATCACCCCCAGAACCGGCCCATCTTTCACGCCTGTCACAATTCGTCCTCGGGACTCCAACTTCGACTCAAGAGACGGACATCTTTACCCCCTGACACTGCACTCCACCCTGTGACCCTGCGCGTCACCCCGTGACCCTGCGCGTCACCCCGTGACTCTGCGCTTCTTTGGTATCAATAGGAAAAATAGGGAAATTCTATGGTAAAGGGGGCGTGAATAATAACAGAAAATTCCATTTAGAATCATTGCCTACATTTACTAAACCGACCTGGAAAGAACCCAAACTTGAGCAACTTACAAAATCTTTCAATCCAATTGAATGCATTCGAGCCTTTCCACTGTGTTTGACACTTGATGCAGAATTTAATCCAGAATCAGGTGTTACCTTACTATTATGAACTGTAACATTATCACTACGATTTGTACAAAATCATTGTCAGTAGACTGCGTTCTACTTCCAGGAACACGCAAAATACTTTGAGATTTTCAACTGTTACTAACTTTACTTTCATAGACACAGCGCGGGTCGTTCTAGAAGTGCTGGGCCCACGTGCAACCCTGGCTCAAATTAAGCACTGACTCATGCGCTCTCCTCGGTCACCTAAGCTGAATCTCCTTCACTCGCTCTCTCGCACCCTTGTTCCTCCCACTCCACCCACGGATTGTTCGTGTTTGGCTCGCCCCCACTCTGTGTGTCCTTCTGTCCAGCTGTTCTCAGAGAAGCCCAGCTGAGGGCCCTAGGACGTCAAGGGGTTGAACACTCGAGTTGTAATTCTTTGATTACCCACCGTCGGTCTGGCTCCTGTGTAAGGCGCTTTGCTTCTCCTGTAGGTCTGGGAGGACACGTGTGAGACTCTGCCCCAGCTCTTCTAGCCTGGTCTGACCCGAAGGAAGCCCGGAGCCCAGGGATGCCTGGAAGAGCCCCCACCCCCCTCCCCCTCTTGTCGGTCTGGCTCCTGTGTACAGAGCTTTGTTTCTCCTGTAGATCTGGGAGCAGAAGTGTGAGACTCTGCCCCAGCTTCCAGAGAAAAGAAAGGCAAGCTCTCCCCCTGATCAGCACTGGTGCCATTTCTAAATCTAACACAAACAGCAACCCGAGCAGAGCGGTCCAAGCACTGGAGGACACCACAAACCCTCCGAGTGAACGCTGCACCCAGCACTCCCCATGGCCCACTGCCCACTCCCCACGGCCCTACGCACGGGAGACGCTGCGTGCATTCCACGTGTTCTTTTCGTCCAAGTCATAAAAAAAAATCAGTCTCAATCTGTTACTTGTAAACCACTAGAGGGCGGTTTATACCGTTACATAAATTACAGTGTATTATTCCATTCTGAAGCACCGTCAAGTACGTGCTGTAAATTCTATTTGTGATGAATGAGTACACAATGCCGCATCGGTCACAGAAAGAAACTGACATCGCAGCTATCCTTAAACAAGCTGGTTGCAAACGCTACTATGAGGCAACACAGTGAAAGGGGGAGGAGAGGAGAAGAGGAGACCATGGGTGCCGTCAATGCCGGCCCAGATTCGGGGGCGTTTCCAAGAACAGGCTTTCGGCTGACGTAGACAAAAGCCAAAAAATCTCGGGAACCCCCCGAATCTGGTCCGGCATTGACGGACCGATGTGTCTTCCAATGGCTAGCCTCCATTTATGGAGCTAGCCAATGGAAGACAGGGGCGGATTCCCAGCCCCATACTATACTCATTAGGTTTTTCCTAGCGCATGCGTACTTCGTACGCATTGGCTAGGCAAAACCTAAAAAGGACTCTGGGACAAGCAACAGTGGCATAACGAAACTTGAGGGGGCCCCCTGCAAAGTACTTGGAGGGGCTTCTCCACTCCACCCACCAGAGTGCCGGCCAGTGCACGGGGTCAGACTGCGAGCATGAGCATGAAACTAACTGGCCTCAGAACCAGTCAGTGTTCTGTGCTGAGAGGGCCCGCTGGAGCTAAAGGTACTCCCTAGCCCCCGCAATGAGGGGCCTGCGGGGGTGAAAGTTAAGCCACTGACAAGCAGCTGACTAACGGAAGCGGTGTTCTCATGTGACATAGTTTAAAAGAAAAGAAAACAGTGCCAAAAGCAGTTAGCAGTGCTCCTAAGCATGACTTGAATAATTTGAAGACGGTGCTTGTAGACACAAGTTCGCTGGAGGGATTATAAAGCTGCAGATCAGTGGTTAATTAAAAAAAAAAAGATAAGTGTTGGGGTTTTCATCAGGAGGTAGCTTGCACCAGCCTATTTCTCCTGTTAGCACCGCCGTAAACAGAACAAACTATTAACCAGAGAGGTGTGGCACCGCGGCCAGGGCGACTGACACTGGAAGGGGGATTTGGGGGGCAGCCGTGCCACGAGGTCTGCCCCCCGGGCAGGTTTGGGAGGGGGAAGTGGGATTCATGGGGGCGGCCATTTTGCCGCTGTTTGGGCTGCCTGGGATAGCCCAAAGGCAGCCCAATTAAGACCAACAAGCCCAAAAGGGCTATATAGGGGGGATTACACTTCCGCCCAGCCACCATTTTAGGTATTGAAACCTGGTGGCTGGGAGCGTATTTATCAGCTTATCGTTTGTGGCGGTTTTTGCGGTTTTAAAAATGTCAGGCACTGAGGATGTTTGTGTTCTGGAGGCCATCTGCCTGCTGAGCGAAGCAGGGCGGATGGACCTCTTGGTGGGGCCGCGGGTGGTGCGGCCGGTGAGGCAGGCTTCCTTCGGTGTGGCGGCGGCCGTTCGGGCCTGCTCGCCGCCGAGGAAGGCGCCAAAAATGCAGGTGAGTCTTCGGGGCAGCGCCGATGTCAGGAGTGCGGCCCCGGAAGACGGAGAGTTGCGGGTGGTTGGAGAGCGGGCGAGGCGTATTGCCAGGGGCGCCTCGCCGCGCTTATATGGAGCGGTTGGGGGCGGGCAATCTAGGGCTCCCGGTTCGATCACCGGCGGCAGGTCAGCCCAGCACCATGCGACTCTGGGTAATAGCTTGCTTAATCTTCCAGACCGCCCCCAGCACTGGGTTGCCTTCGGGTAGCTGTTCGCGATTTTCAAATACTGGATTTACCATGACAGTGGGAAGACGGTGTGACATAATTGTCAGAGCTGCCGACTTTAGAGCTGGGGAAATTCAAGCCTCCGCATCGGATCAACATCCAGTGGTTCTGGGCAGAACACCTGTGTCTACCATAAATGAATGTGTGCTTAACTGGAGCCCATGAAAAGCGCTGGTATTGATGAGTAAGTGCGGGAGGAGCACTGGAAACCACTTGCTCAAATTAAGCACTGCTCATAACGCTATTGGTGAAACGTGTTGTGAGGTTCTTCGACGTCAGCCAAACTACATATGTAGCGCATCATTTTGCGTTATGCCACTGGCCCAGCAGACCTCTTTTGTATGCTGTGAGAACATTCCAACCATGAGGGTTCCAGCCCCTCGCTGTGCATCCTCACCAGTGGCGCAGGAACACATTTCAGAGGGGGGTGCTGCTGTCAATATTACAATACGGCAGTCAAATAGACTGAGAAAAATCCAAGCATCACACAAAGAACAAGTGCAGCAAATGAGACGCGCCCATTCAGCAGGAGAGTGATACAGATGTATTGTGCAGCTGGTGGTGCATTTTAGAGCATTGAATCGCAAATATATTGCTAAAGCTTGGTGTGGTAGCATACTGTTATTTACAGACAACGCATTTCCATATAAATGGCCACTAAATGTACAGAAACATACAGTTGTATTGATAAAACTATGTATCACACAAAGGATAATGCCTGGAAACGGTCTTGCAGGGAATATTTATCATTTGTACATTAAAAAGTAAAGTGTTAGTTTCAATTTTATTAATACCTTTGTTTCCATCAGGCTTCAGAATTACAAAAAGTATTTTATTTGTGCTCCCCTAACTGCAATTTAAAAAAAAATGTTTGTGCAGTTCATTTACACATATTTACATTTTGTTGTGTGTTAAAAAATGACATCCTATAATTTATTTTTCACTCCCTGTGCCCCAAAAACAACGCCACATAGTTCCATTTTCAAAAGTCTCTCACTGTGTAGTCACAGGGAATATATGCCAATTTCCATGTTAAAAAAACACATAAGAAGCAATTTGGCAGAAGGTATAACCTGAAATTTGACCTCTGTCTTTGAATGCAGAGGAAATGAGACAAGGTGAAAACTCATCTTTATTGCTCATTCACCTTCTGAACCTCAGCATGTTTATTGTTGGGGTGCTGCAGCACCCCCAACACCCCCTACTTCCAGCGCATAAGACGCCCACGTAACAGAGATGGTGTGCAGAAGTTGAAGGAAGAACAGAGGGCCCATTTTGTGGAGAAGGAGCTGAACTCGGAGTCCATCACATATTACAGTTTAAAGGGCTTTTCATCAAAACGTATCAGTGCTCGTCCAATTAGAAATATTTCCAATCATACTGTAAACGAAGCCACAAAGCTTGACCCTACAAGGTAGGTCGCTCCCCCTCTGCACAGCCCGTGTGTCCCTGACCCAGCTGCCACTGTTGAGGAAGTTCGAGACCCTTCACCACCCGCAGGCTACCACCTGCGCCTCATACCTGGTGGCCAGTGGTAGGCCATAGGCAGGTTTGTTCATCCTCCGCTTTATTGCTTTTATTGTATTGCCTGTATTTTCATTGTTGTGTCTGTGACTGCTGTTGTCTGTCTTCCTCGCTGCCTGTACGTGGTTCTTGCCCCTTTTTCTTCCCTCTGTTCCCCACGCTGTCCCCGTGCTCTCTCTGCCCGGTCTTTCCTTCTGTACCACCGGCTGAGCCCGTGTCTCTGCCCAGTTTTCCCTTCTGTTCCCCTCGCTGCCCCCTTGTCCCTGCCCGGTTTTCCCTTCTGTTTCCCTCGCTGCCCCCGTGCCTCTCTGCCCGTTTTACCTTCTGTTCTTAGCTGCCCCTGTATTTCTGTGTTCAGTATTTTGCCTCTGTGCCACTCGTTTTTCCGGTATTTCTGTGCTCTTTTGCCTCCTGTGCCACTCGTTTTTCCCTCATTTTTGTGCCCCGTTTGCCTTCTGTTCCACTAGTTTTTTGTGCCCATCTGCCTTCTGTGCCACTCGTTTGTTCCCTCATTTTTGTGCCCCTTTTGCCTTCTGTTCCACTCGTTTTATGTGCCCTTCTGCCCTCTGATCCACTTGTTTTTTGTGCCGTTCTGCCCTTGTTTTTCCCTTGGTTTTGTGCCCCTTTTGCCTTCTGTTTCACTAGTTTTTTTGCCCTTCTGCCTTCTGTGCCACTTGTTTTTCCCTTGTTTTTGTGCCCCTTTTGCCTTCTGTTCCACTCGTTTTTTGTGCCCTTCTGACCTCTGCGCACTCGTTTTTCCCTCGTTTCTGTGCCCCTTTTGCCTCCTATTCCACTCATTTTTTGTGCCCTTTTGCCTCCTGTGCCACTCGTTTTTCCCTCGATTTTGTGCCCCTTTTTCCTTCTGTTACCTTTGTTGTCCCTCATCGCCCTCACCACTGCGCCCCCTGCGAACCCGACCCCTGATGGCCCATTGCCCATTTGCTGGCCCCGCCTCCCAGCTACTCCTCCCTCCCACCTCCCCATATATGCCGGCTATTGCGCGGCTGCACCGCTGGCGCGCCGAAGGCACGCCAAAGGCAAGGAAGCCCGTCTGCGCCCATCAGCGCATGGACCACGCCCAGTGCCAGAACCCCTGGCCCCCACACCCGCCACGACGACCGCCACCACTACAACGGCAGCACTCTGCACACTCTCAACTCCTGAAAGAGCGACACCTGCTTCATCGCTGCCCCGAAATGTACACACGGCCCCTTCACCTGATGGAACTGCAGCTACACCAGCCTCAGAGCCGACGAATCACCCGCCAAGAAAGACACCAACCACTTCCGATGCATACTACTGAACACCCGCTACGCAAACAAGCATGCCGTCGAGCTCTGGGACCTGCTCGACACAACATCCTCGGACGTCGCCTTCCTGACGGAGACCTGGTTTAATGACCCCTCTGCACCCGACATCACCATAGCCATCCCAGACAGCTACAAGATCACCCACAGAGACCGCACCAATGGAGTCAGAGGAGGAATCAACATCGTCCACATCTAAGGTGGCTGCTGCGCCTTTCCGTTTGTCCATACTCCCTGTCTGTTAACTATCTATGGCTCCACGGAACTTGAAAAATTAACGTAGGCAGCGCCACTCGGAAATGGAAAACAAGCCGGCCAGCCACGCAATATAGTATTGTCAGCCCTAGCTGCACTTATTTTCTTATCAGTAGGCTGTTACCTGTTGGTGCCTGCTACTAAGAGATCCAGAAATACTTAAACTAGGGCCTGATTGCCCCCAGCCTGCAATTCTCCCACCTTGATATACACCCCCAATATCTGTTTGTACAATTAGCAAATGACACTACAATTCACAGTCTGGTGATCCTTAGGTCTCATAGGCTCCAGTTCAATGGCATAGCAAATATCAACACAGTCTCAACGTCTTGGTGCGGACCAATTAGTCATTAATGGTGTATCAAAGGGTCCTACCCGCTTGCACTTCAACGTCTGAATTACCAGCTGCCAAGGGGGGTGGCCCCGTCCTGCCTCTTTCGGGCCCTGACGGGCACAGATGCACATGCCCTTGGCCCGGACTTTGCCTGGGCAAGGCCCGCGCACGTCCCGCACTGTGGGAGCCCTCACAGTGCTTTATGCACCAGCTGGCGCAAAGTTGTTGCCACGTTCTTGCTGGGCCCCCTGGGGCTTGCAGTCCAGAAGAGGCGGGCGTCTGTGGCAGTAGCTGCAGCGTGAGCAGGACAGGCAGGTATGACCAGCAGCGAGTGGCAGTATGGCAGGCAAAATCCCCAGGGTTGGGCGTACCTCTTTCACATTGTTCTGGTTCTCACCCAAAAATAACCCTTCCCCATGTGCACTTGTGTTGCTCCCTCATTCCTCTTGCAGACTCACCCATTGGTTCCCTACCCCTGCCTTGCTTTTCTTTTTACTGTTTTTTCTTTCTCAGACTCAAGCGCCTCATTTGCTCCTTCGTCCCCTACCCACTCTCTGTTGTTTTCCTCCTACTCATAGCCCTCACTTGCTCCTCTGTTGATCCCCCACTCCTCCTTTTCATTTAAAATAATGTATTTAATTTGAAGGTTTCTGGATAGTCTGGCACCTGTCATTTGCTGCTGGTCGATCCGGACATCAAAATGCCCTTTCATAAAAGTAAAGTGATTTACCAATGCAAGTGGCCCTCAGCCATCTTGGATTGGTAAAAAAAACAAGCAGTGGCTTAGCCAATAGGTTTCGCCTTTGGGACCTTATAAGTGTTTAACCATGCAACAGTTAGTGTTGTTGCACCAAGGATATTGTGCTGCATAACTAAATACTTATAAGGTCCTAAAAATAAGACCTATTGACTATGTTATGTTATAATGTTATATTAAAATAGATTTCTAGAGCGCACAGCTACTCCATAGAGTGTCCCAGTGCTTAAGACAGAGAGGACCAAAATACAAGGAGAAACAGGCAAAAGAAAAGAAGAAACCAAGGAATACGGAAAATGATTATATTGTTTGTTGAAACAACCATGTTCAATTGTTTCCTGAAGACGAGCAGGTAAGTGACTTGCCTAAGTGGGAGAGGCAGCTTATTCCAAAGTCCAGCCACTTCCACTTGAAAGGAGCGACCGCCTTTGCGGGCTCTAAGATATTTAGGGGTGACCATGAGATGTTGATGGGCAGATCTGAGAGATCTGCCAAGTATATAGAAAGAGACTCTTCTGGAAATGTATTTTGCTCCTATACCGTGCAGGGCCTAAAAGGCTAGGACCAAAGCTTTGAAGCAGATTCTACTGCGCACCGGTAACCAGTGCAGATTCTTAAGGTGACGAGAGATCCGATCTCTAAGCCCTAGACTCAGAACAGCCCTGGCTGCCGTGTTCTGCACTACCTGCAGTTTGTTAAGTAAGAACTATGCCAATGCTTGTTTATATTTTTCTTTCTGCCGAGTGCATGGCCCTTTACAGTCCATCTCCAACCCTCGGGTGTCTTACCCTACCTTCTTTCCTCCCACACAACTTCCACATGTTGCTTAGCTCTCCCTTGTTGCTGCTCCCACAAGCCGAGGCGATCAAATATGTACTTTTCTACAGTAAATGCACCTGAACGTGTGATGTTTGTGGGTGTTTAGATACGTTTGATTAAAGCCTTGTCATCCAGTTATTTTCGATGTAATAGTGGCTTTATCAGTCAGGAGCATAGGTGATCTGTAAACCAGCTGAAATGTGTTTCAATGTATAATTTGATACCCGGTCGGTTTTCAGTACAAGGGACAGTAGTGAGTTGAAATAAACCCACCGACCTGCTTTCATAAGGACCAGTGCAAAAAGAACAGTTGATGGACAGAATGCAGAACAATGTCATACATTCACCCCAGTACAGAGATCTGGGCCTAAATCCATAGTTTTTTGCTCACCACCCCACCCCATTTCAGACATGGCCATATGCAAATCAGCCTTGACCCTGTGCTTGATGGGACCAGTCTAGCCCGAACTGCCAAGCCATGTCTTCCCTGGACCGGAATCAAGCATTCTAGGACCGGTTTCTGGCTATCAGCCGTCTTCAGCCAGGATAGCTTGACTCCAGTGGTGTGAAGAGCACGGGACTCACGTCTGAGCATACCCGTCCCACTCGGGGTGACAAATGCAAAAAGAACAGTTGATGGACAGAATGCAGAACAATGTCATACATTCACCCCAGTAGAGAGATCTGGGCCTCAATCCATCGTTTTTTTGCTCACCACACCACCTCAGTTCAGAGATGGCCATATGCAAATCAGCCTTGACCCTGTGCCTAATGAGAACAGTCCAGCCCGAACTGCCAAACCATGTCTTCCCTGGACCGGAATCAAGCATCCTAGGACCGGTATCTGGCTATCAGCGGTCTTCAGCCAGGTTAGCTTGACTCCAGTGGCGTGGAGAGCCTGGGACTCACGTCCGGGCATACCCGTCCCACTCGGGGTGACAAATGAAAAAAAAGAACAGTTGATGGACAGAATGCAGAACAATGTCATACATTCACCCCAGTACAGAGATCTGGGCCTAAATCCATCGTTTTTTTGCATAGGGCATTCGGTACTTTGATTGTGCATGTGTTTTAACCCTGCTTTTAAAATTGAGGGATTCACTGCTTCAACGTGTTCTGTCGGGGTTAGCTGCTAATTGAACTGAGGCTCGTGGACACAGTGATTTGTCCAAGATCACACTGCATGGTTAGGTGGGGACCGGCTGTTGTAACTCGTCTTTCATTTCTAGAGCAGCCTGGATAAAAGGAATGCTCCTGGAGTGGTCATCGAGGCCTTGTATTTATGAGTCAAGTAGGAGCGTCATTTGATGCTATTTGAAACCGGTAGTATTAAATTGTTGTCTTTAGCTTTAAGACTGCACTTCATACGAGTGAATGTGTTCCATTGTCTTCCTTGCACATAATCGCGGTATTATTTGGACCTGCACGCTCCCTGCTCTCGAGGTTGCGATGCAGTTATAAAGTTGTGCTCACAGTGATGCCTGCCTCTCATTCAAACCCGATGTGGAAAGAGACCAGAGGTTCCTGCGCAATCAATACTGTTAGACTCGCGGGTTGAACCAATTTAAACTTACCAGGGAAACTCTGTGTCCTCTTAGTGCTTGAAGTCTGGAATGCACCGTTCATATAATTGGAAAGGCTATGAAGAGCCCATAACCGGTGCAGTTGCTACATTCAACAAGCATTGGGAAAGCCAATAGGTTTCGCCTATATGGTATCCATTGAATTTGTCAATGTTTTCTAAGACGTTGCACAGCAGTGGTGCAACATTGGTTAAAGTAAATAAAAAAGCAATATAACGTGGTCAGCGTTGACTGCATCAAAGCACCTTTTTTTTCTTTACGCCATGTCGCACAGTAGCCCACACTGCTGTACAACATGTCTGAAAATACATTGACAAACTTAATAGCTATTTCATAGTCCAAGCCTATTGGCTTTGCCAATGCTTGTTTGAATTAGTTTCTTCCACACTGCAACGCATCCGGGCTGCTGTGCAGTATGTCGACAAAGCATCGCCAATAGCTCTCTCATGCGTGGTCTTGCTTATGTGAGAGCTACTGGCTTTGTTGTCATGGAGTGCCATTGTGCAGCGAGGAGTGGCCTTGTGTGGCGTGGAGTGGTATTGTGTGGCATGGTGGGGAGTGGTACTGTGAGGACTGGAGCACAGTGACATTGTGTGGTATGGAGCAGCATTGTGTGGCACTATGTGGAATTGTGCGGCGTTGAGCAGAGTGAATTTATGTTCACTGAGGGCTGGGATAGGTTATACCTGAAGTTCTGCCAGAGAGCCTGTACCGTCTCCCATATGCCTGGAGATCTACTAACATTGTGGAAAGCACTCAGCCAAATTCAGAAGATCTCATGAGCACCCTCAAGCCCTGTGGACACCAATCAGTAGATAGTGACGAGCAAAAGCAATCTTTCTTCTTGTGCAGTGGAACTACCACCAGGTGTAGTCGCCCTGCCTAGTGATCAGGCTCATCCCACCCCCTTAGATTTCCCTATCCTCCATTTAAGCATACGATGAAAGCAGGCGTATCACCTTCCTCTGGCCTGGATAACAGGAGAATATCACCAACCATATTTTCAGACTGTCTGTTATTGGAAAAGATGTGCAGGGGTCCAGTTCCTGACTGACCTCGGCATCCTTTATCCTTTTCTGGTGGACCGTAAAGGCCTTCTATGTGCCTTTGGGCCTTTGGGCAACCTGACTTTGTAGCAACTGTGTTCATTGTAACCCCATTTATCAATTATCAAAGTTTTTTCCAGACTGTCAACCATGACATCTTTACATGCTTTAGATTCAACCCTCCATAGTCCAGGGAGCCCCGGCTGAACCCAACTAGGGGACAGTAATAGACTGGCCAGAGAAAAGCCAAACAAGAACCGTGCCTAAAAGCTTATATTAACCACTGGAAGTGTGAGACAAAGAGAGCAGATGGTAACCAGAATAGGAGTGTGATAGTGGGATAGAGGATGTGTGAGAAAAGAACAGAGAGAGAAGAAAAGGGGGACAAAGTGAGACAGTAAAGGGATAGAGGAAAGAAGAAAGGGGGCAAAGTAAGCAGGCAAGGGACAAAGTGAGCTGGAGGGAGTCAATTAATGGAAAAGAAGGATATAGCGAGGGGAATACACAAACAACTGCAAAAAGAACATGATGGATGCATGTGACAAGACACTATGCTCGGGGAAATAGATGGTGGTGAATCAGAAGTAGCAGAAGGTAGGACAATAAAGAACTGAAGAGAAAGATGAAAAAGAGGAGGAAGTAATGCAGGCAGATAGAAAGAGCTCCACTCTATCCCTTCCCTACGCAATTCATCTCTACTCTACCCCTTTCTTCCCTTCAAAATGCAGGTCCACCTTATCCCTCTTTCCACCATTCTTCTCTGCTTTCCCTGTAGATCTCCCCCGTCACCCCTGTGCTTTTATGAACCCCCTGCAGTGCTCTTTCTCTCAAAGAAAGAGATTTGCAGGAGCTGTGAGATGCGAAATTGTTCTTTCCTCGCCTGTATGTATTCTGTGGTATTCTGTCAATCTGAGGTCTCGCTTAATAGCTGACTAGGGAGAAAAAACACATGTCCAGGCAACACATGCTTCACAGCAGAGATAAGCAGGTCTAGTTCAGTTCAGTCTTTTTCTCCCTCAGAGGCCAGCCTGACAGCCGCATGACTCATCCCATGCCTTTCTGAGCAACATATCAGGAAATGTACTGATTTCTGTTAATCTGATACGTAAAGAGCCTTAAAGTGAGGTACTGTGCTGAGTCACCGACACTTATCACATGCTAGGCATGGTACTGTATAGTAGCATTCAGTCCAGGTAAGTAGGTCCAGCTGCCATGCAGATTTACACTCCTAGAGCTAGTGGTGTAGCGCAAAATGAGGGGACCCTTTTCAGAATGTGACAAGTGGCCCTTGAGAATCCTGTATACCACAGGTAAGAACTGGTTAGGGCTGAGTGGGTGCCTGGTAGGCATCTTTTGGCAAGGGCTCCCCAGTCACTTTGCTTCTGACCTCCTGTTTTTGAACTTCGCTTTTGCTGGTTTTAAGACTCTGGGCACATTACCACTGCTGATTAGTGCTAAAGTGCAGATGCTCAATGTCTAAAGTATGATCGTAATGGGTTTCTTCATGATTGGCATATTTGATTTACTAGTAAGTGCCTTGCACACTGCACTGTGGGTGCCCAGGGCATATAAATAACAATGCTACTAGTGGGTTTGCATCTCTGATTGTACCTCCCACATAAGTAGCCCTTCAAACCTATCTCAGGCATGCCACTGCGTGGTCTGTGTGTGCAGTATTAAACCATCATGTCGACTTGGAAAGTTCCGCTATTGCGCAGGCCCAAACCTTCTCTTTTATAACATGTATGGCACCCCTAAGGTAGCCTCGAGGCAGAACCCTGGGAAGGGTACAGTAATTTAAAAGGTAGGAAATGTATGTTGCAGTTTCACATGTCCTGGTAGTGAAAACTGCTAAATTAGTTTTTCACTTCAGCACAACCTAAGTCTCTGATAGGTTGCTTGGGAGGTGCCTTTTAACATCTTACAAGTGTATCGTCCAACTGGAAGCTGATAAAAAATGTGAGTTTTGTGACAGTGAAGCAAATAGAACAGATAATGGATGGAATTCTGGACAAAGCAAACATTCACCCCCTTCGCAGATCTGGGTTTAATCCTTCGTTTTATTGCTCACCATGCAACCCAGTTAGGACCCAGCCGTATGCAAATCAGTCTTGACCCTGGATCTCATGGGAACAATCAAGCCTGACCTAACAAGCCAGGCCCTCCCTGGGCCGGAAACAAACATCATTCGACCGGTTTCGGGGTATCATCCATCATCAGCCACGCTAGGTTGAATCCAGTGGCGCAGTGAACACAGGACCCACGTCTTGGGCATACCCGTCCCACTTGAGGGGACATAAGCGAAAAGAACAAATGATGGCCAGTTTGTTAAACAATGTAAACATTCACCGCCGGTCACATATCTGGGTTTAATCCATTGTGTTTTTTGCTAATCACACCACCCCAGTTTGGACCCACCCATTTGCAATTCAATCCTGATCCTGCACCTCATGGGAAAAGTCCAGCCAGAACTACCAAGCCAGGTCCCTCCTGGACTGGAAACAAGCATCCTGGGACCGGTTTCGGGGTATCATCTTCCATCAGCCAGGCTAGGTTAAATCCAGTGGAGCAGTGAGCACAGGATGAAGGTCTGGGCATTCCCTTCCCACTTACGAAGACATAAGCAAAAAGAACAGATGATGGACAGCATGCTGAAACATGCAAAAATTCATCCCAGTCACAGATCTGGTTTGAATCCATCTCTTTTTTATTGCTCACCATGCCACCCCAGTTTGAACCCAGCCATGTGCAAATCAGTCTTGACCCTAAACCTCATGGGAACCATGCAGCCTGAACTGGATCACTGACAGAATATCGAAGAGCAAAATATTGACCTGGCAAAATATCGATGAAAAAATATAAAATGACAGAATATCAACTTCCTATCTACAAACAGGTAAGTACAAAAATATTGAATCCAAAATATCGTTGTAAATAATATAGTTTGTTAAAATATTGAATTTTTAAAATGTCTTAAAAGTAATGTAAAATAACGAACCAATGAATATAATTAAGTAAAACATACTTAAAAATACTTAAATAACCTTAAAATGAATAAATAATTCATGTAAATAAAAAAAATAAACATGCATTTGTATTTTTTAATACATATATATGTTAACTTAATAATATTAAAAAATATTCAATTTTTTTAGTGTTGGATAGCGGAAGGGTAAAATGTACTATTCTCACTGCAGTAAGTGCAAGAGCAGGGAAAGCGTTGGATAGCGGGAGGGTAAAAATTACTATTCCCACTCCAGTGAGTGTAACAGTAGGGAAAGCATTGGATAGCAGGAGGGTAAAAATTACTATTCCCACTCCAGTGAGTATAACAGTAGGGAAAGCGTTGGATAGCAGGAGGGTATAAATTACTATTCCCACGCAAGTGAGTGCAACAGTAGGGAAAGCGTTGGATAGCGGGTAGGTAAAAATTACCATTCCCACTCCAGTGAGTGGAACAGTAGGGAATGTGTTGGATAGTGTAGGGGTAAAAATTACTATTCCTACTACAGAGAGTGCAACAGTAGGGAAAGTGTTGGACACCCTAGGATTGAGAATTACTATTCCCACTCCAGAGAGTGCAACAGTAAGGAAAGTTTCGGATAGCAGAGGTGTAAAAATTATTTTTCCCACTCCAGTGAGTGCAACAGTTGAGAAAGTGTTAGATAGCGTAGGGGTAAAAATGACTATTCCCACTCCAGAGAGTGCAAGAGTAGGGAAAGTGTTGGATAGCGTAGGGGTAAAAATTACTATTTCCACTCCAGAGAGTGCAAAAATAGGGAAAGTGTTGGATAGCTTAGGGGTAAAAATTACTATTCCCACTCCAGTGAGTGCAACAATAGGGAAAGTGTTGGATAGCAATTAGGAATAATTTACTATTCCCACTCAACCAAATGTAACAGTAGAGAAAGTGTTGGATAGCGGGAGGGTGAAAATTACTATACCCACTCCAGAGAGTGCAACAGTAGGAAAAGTCATGATTTCATAATTAAATATTTATAAATCAATTATCAATTCCAATAAAAATTAATTATCAGTAACAGATTATTTAATAAATAATTATAAACACCAATAAATATTCATTGTTAAAAAAATTAATTAACTATTAATAAATAATTAACAAATTACTTTTTAATACCAAGAATTAATAAGTAATAACTCTTTTCACCAATTAATAATTAAGTAACAGTAAATTAACTAGCAATACACAAAAATGATTCCAATAATTACTTAATTACAATTAAATTACTTCCCACCCTATTCCCCTAAAAACCCACAACCCGCTCCGAATAATAAATGAATACAATTAATATAATTATCATTTAATAAATTAATAAAATGTAATTACCAATGAATACAACTTAATTACCAATTAATACAAATTAATTACCAATTAATAAATAATTAAAAATAAATTAATCATCACTAAAAATAAATACAAATAAATAAATACTTAATTACAATAAATTACTTCCCGCCCTATTCCCCTTTAAACCCACAACCCGCTACAGAACTAAAACACAATATTAAATTTAAACATAATTAATAATTCCTAAAAAGTTATATTTAATTCACTATACTTAAATTACTTCCCACCCTATTCCCCTATAAACCCACAACCCGCTACAGAATCAAATGACACAAAATTTAAATGACATAAAATTAATTACTTTAAAAATATTCAAACATACATTACAAAAATAATACATACTTTTAACACATATACTAACACTTAAAACACTATAAAAATTAGATATATTTAACAATTATATTATGACTGTCGATATTACTAACTTAGATATTATGAAAATTGATATTTCTTACCTGATTTTGATATTGTACACCACTATATTTTTGTGACTTGATATTATGTCCACTCGATATTTAAAACTTAATATTTTGCTTTTTGGATATTAAAAATTCGATATTGTGACTGTTCACCCCCTGAACTACCAAGACAGGTCCCCCTAAGACCGGAAACAACTATACTGGGACCATTTTCGGGGTAACATCCTGCACCAGCCAAGCTAGGTTGAATCCAGTGGCTCATTGAGCAATGGGCCCATGCTGGGTCCCTTCCCACTTAGGGCATAAGAAATTTGTATTTGTCACCCTGAGTGGGACGGATATGCCCAGATGTGCGTCCAATGCTCTCCATGCCACTGGAGTCAAGCCTGGCTGATGAGAGTTGATACCCCGAAACTGGAAAGGGATGGTGAGCAAATAAACGATGGCTTTAAGCCCAGATCACTGTACTGGTGGTCAATGTTTGACATTGTTCAACATTCGGTCCATCAATTGTTCTTTTGCACTTTTAGAAAGGTGGCATTTTCTTGTTTAACCATTCCGTGCCTAGAATACATGTCTGTGTCAGGGTGACGGCTCAGCTTTGAGGATTCACTCTAGACAGTCACACAAAAAGGGAGCTGAGGTGCCCTGCATATCACATGATGGACCATGACCAGGCTGATGGATCTTCCTGATCTAGAGGGGTGGGAAAAGTTGACACGTGCAACTAAAGAGGACTGTGCCTGACCCCTCACAAAGCAGTCTCCACCCCCTATAGTGTGTCTGGAGCCTAGGCCAGGATGGGCAGGGTCTTATGCACTACAAATACCTTTCTTTGAAGTCTCTCTACTTCAAAGTCTAAAATGGGTAGAAGTACTGGACCTCTGACACCATGTAGTCGGAACAATTCTAGATTGAGGACATTCTGCCGGGAAGAAGAGTTGTGTTGCTGTCAGGACGGATTGCCACTTGGCAGTTTGCTTTGCTTACTGCTTCTGTCCTGGGAGCGAAAGGACTGAACTCTACATCCTGCTTTCCAAGTTTCTCCAAGGGCCTGGGTTGAGCTTGCCTGCTATTGGGAGTCTCAGGGCCATCAAAGACTTCATCTGCCAGCACCTGGGCTCCTCTGCTGCGAACCCTGCTCTGCCAAGTAGTGCCAATTCCATTTCTGGGCCCTTGGAAGTGAGTTCTGGTGCCACCAGAAATAAACACTGCCTGTACTGAAGCTGTGGTCCCCACTCGCTGAGTGCGTTACACATTGACTGCTGTTTACAATGCAACCTCTGACTTTGCCACAGAGCCCTGAAGAATCATCGCTGCGTGAGTCTCGAGCACCGGATCACCAACATCGGTGATGCATCACTCCAACTCCAGAGCAGCACCTGCGGTTCAACATCGACGCCGCATAATCACCCCATCGCGCTGTGATATCCATGCATAATCAACACGGTCTGGCCTTCCAGAACCGAGGTATCACACTTGCAACGGATGCATCACCTTTCCTGCTCCTTGGATCGTCACTGGGCATTAGGGGATCAACAACCCTGCACCGCCTCCATGAACTAACGCATCACTTATTACAAGCAATACATCACCTCCTTGTGGTCACCAAATGCCAATGTGCCAACGACCTGCATAGCAGTAATGATTCAACGCATCACCTGTTTTAATGATGCTTCACCTCCCTGAGCCATGCATCTTCTTTGTTTTTTTACACATCAAAGGTACTTTGTTCTGATCAAGCGCAACCCTTGATTTCTAAGAGCTTTAACTTTATTCAACTTTGAAATTTCACATCTGGGCTGGTATATGTAGGGTTTGTTTAATTTTGGCCTTGTTGTATTCAGATCAATATTGGCTATTTTCTAAACTGATGTGCTACTTTTGTGGTGATTTCACTGTATTACTGTGTGTGTGTTTGCGGTGCTTGACGGGTGACTCTCTCATTCCTAATAAAGTTTTTTAGCGAAGCTTGTATTTTAATCAATTGTTTTTATATTTTGTGCTGCAATAACTATCATTTGAATTTGAATATGTGGTGGGAGGTAAGGACTCGAACTCAGTTCATACCGATTTTAAACGGTAGACATGGAGTAGCGCCATTTTTGATGGGTGAGCGCTCTAGTTGTCTCTCACTTAAGAATTAAATGAGTGGCGCTGCGCGGATGCATTTTGCCTCTCTCTAGCCTGTTGCTCGCTCCCCTTGCTGCTAGCCATGCCACAAGCCAGTTTTTGCTGTGCTTGACGGGTGACTCTCTCACTGCCTAATAATGTTTTTAATGAAGGTTGCATTTTAATCAATTGTTTTTATATTTTGTGCTGCAATAACTGTCATTTGAATTGTAATATGGGGTGGGACTCGAACTCTGTTCATACTGATTTTAAACTGTAGACACGGAGCAGTGCCATTTTTGATGGTTGAGCTCTGTAGTTGTCTCTCACTTAAGAATAAAAGGAGTGGCGCTGTGCGGACGCGCATTGGATGCGCATCAGACACTCCTTGGACGCACGCAGTGGGTGCGCCGCTGGCGCACCCTTGGTACTCATAGGGCAAGCCCATCTGCGCCCGGCCATGCTGCTGGTTTTCATAAACATCACAAGCAGCGCATTACCTACAGCAGAACCATGCTGCTCAACATTGGTTAGGCATCCCGCTGCCATAATAACACTGATATTAATACCGAAATAGCTTATCTAAAATGTTTACATTGTAACTGGGTGGCACCTGATAACAATTGGGGGAATAAACCCGGGAAGGTGGTTAACGTGGATAGGGTTCTTAGAACGGGCTCGATGATTAACCATGGTGGGAACTATTAAGTATATTTCAATCAATCAATCAATCAAATCATCTATAGAGAGCACTACTCACCCGTGAGGGTCTCAAGGCGCTAGGGGGGAGGTGCTGCTACTGCTCGAAGAGCCAGGTCTTGAGGTGCTTCTTGAAGCTGAGATGGTCCTGGGTCAGTCGTAGGTGAGTGGGGAGGGAGTTCCAGGTCTTCGCTGCCAGGTAGGAGAATGATCTTCCTCCGGAGGTGGTTCTGCGAATTCGTGGGACGATGGCGAGGGCGAGTCTGGTGGAGCGAAGCTGGCGGGTGGGGGTGTAGAACGAGAGTCGGCTGTTGTGGTAGTCGGGCCCATGTTGTGGAGCGCTTTGTGTGCATGGTTGAGCAGTCTGAACATGATCCTTTTGTTGACAGGGAGCCAGTGGAGGTTTCTCAGGTGGGTGGTTATGTGGCTGTGGCGAGGGATGTCGAGGATGAGTTGTGCAGCAGCGTTTTGTATGTGCTGGAGCCTAGTCTGAAGTTTGGCGGTGGTTCCTGCGTATAGGGTGTTCCCGTAGTCCAGTCGGCTGATGACGAGGGCCTGGGTGACTGCTATTCTGGTTTCTGTGGGGATCCACCAGAAGATCTTTTGAAACATTCTCAGGGTAATGAGGCATGAGGATGAGACGGCGTTGACTTGTTTGGTCATCGTGAGGGAGGAGTCCAAGATAAAACCCAGGTTGCGTGCGCGGTCCGTGGGTGTCGGTGCGGTTCCCAGCACCGAGGGCCACCAAGAGTTATCCCGAGCAGATGGGGATTGTCCGAGGATGAGGACTTCCGTCTTGTTGAGTTGAGCTTGAGACGGCTGTGCTTCATCCAGTCTGCTACTTCTTTCATCCCTTCCTGGAAGTTGGTTTTGGTAGTGGCTGGGTCCTTGGTGGGGGATAGTATCAGCTGGGTGTGGTCGGCCTAGGAGATGATGTTGATGTTGTGTTTTCGTGCGAGGGGGCTCATGTAGATATTGAAGAGTGTTGGGCTGAGTGAGGTTCCTTAAGGAATGCCGCAGATGATCTTGGTGGCCGCGGAATGGAAGGGGGGAGACGGACTCTCTGAGTTCTTCCGGAGAGGAACGAGATGATCCATTCCAGGGCCTTTCCTTGGATTCCAGTGTTGCTGAGGCGGTGTATTAGGGTGCGGTGGCATACAGTGTCAAAGGATGCTGAGAGGTCCAGGAGGGTGAGGGCAGCTGTTTCCCCGTTGTCTATCAGGGTTCTGATGTCGTCTGTGGCTGAGATGAGGGCGGTCTCGGTGCTGTGGTTGGCTCGGAATCCGGACTGGGAAGGGTCGAGCGAGTTGTTGTCCTCGAGGAAAGCAGTCAGCTGTTTGTTGACGGTCTTCTCATTTACTTTAGCCGGGAAGGGGAGGAGAGAGATGGGTCGGAAGTTCTTGAGGTCCTTGAGGTCTGCTGTGGGTTTCTTCAGGAGGGCGTTGATCTCTGGGTGTTTCCAGCTTTCAGGGAAGGTCGCTGACGTGAAGGATCTGTTTATGACGTTCCGCAGGTGGGGTGCGATGGTGGTGCCGGCTTTGTTGAAGATGTGGTGGGGGCATGGGTCGGAGGGGGAGCCGGAGTGGATGGTGCTTATGACGTGGGTGGTATCTTTATTGCTGATGGAGGTCCAGGAGTTGAGGGTGTTGCTGTGGGTCGTTGGTTTGGTGTCCTAAAGTGGAGTTTGGGGTCCGAAGCTGTCATGTATGTCTGCAATTTTGCGGTGGAAGAACTTGGCGAGGGAGTTGCAGAGGTCTTGCGAAGGGGTGATGTTGTTGTTGCTGGCGTTGGAGTTGGAGAGCTATTTGACGATGCTGAAGAGTTCCTTGCTGTTATGGGTGTTGTTGTCCCGTTGCTCTTTGAACGATGTTCTCTTGGTGGTCCCGATCTGCGGATGGTATTCGCGTGTGGCGGCTTTGAGGGCTATCATGTTTTCTGTCGTCCGTTCTTGGCGCCAGGTCTTTTCGAGTGTTCGGCAGGTTCTCTTTGCGGTTTTGAGGGCGTTTGGGAACCATGAGCTGCGTCCACTTCAGCTTCAGAAGGACCACGATCCACCACCACCAGCAACAGGTTGCACGCAGAAGCTGGAACAAGATCACAGCCGACCAGCTTGCGACCTCCCTGAGCATGAACCCTCCCACCAGCACAACGAACCCAAGCCAGGTGGCCACCAACCTCGCAAAGTGGATCAGCAACTGCGCAGATGACCTCGCCCCTCTGAAGACCCCGCCTAGAAGACCCGGTAGCAAGAAAGCCCCATGGTTCACCGACGAACTCAAGAGCTCCAAGAACTGCTGAGCCCTCGAGAGAACCTGGCGCAGAGACCCTACACCGGACAACATGACTGCTCTCAAGCTCGCCACCCGAAAACACCACCAACTCATCCACGCCACCAAGAAAACCGCATTCAAGCAATGACTGGACAACAACGCACACAACAGCAAGGAACTCTTCAACATCGTTAAAGAGCTTTCCAACCCCAACGCCGGAAACAAAGACATCACCCCTTCACAAGACCTCTGCAACTCCCTCGCCTCCTACTTCCACAACAAGATCGCGGACATACACAACAGCTTCAGCACTCAACCGATGCACGCCACGACCGAACCACCGCCTCCCAACACCACCCTCCGCGCCTGGACCCCGATCAGCACCGAAGACACTGTCCGCACGATGAACTCCATCCACTCCGGATCTCCTACCGACCCCTGCCCTCACCACGTCTTCAACAAGGCCGACGCTGTCATCGCACCCCACCTGCGGGACATCATCAACACCTCCTTCGACACCGCCACCTTCCCGGAGAGCTGGAAGCACGCCGAACTCAGCGCTCTACTAAAGAAGCCATCAGCCGACCCCACCGACCTCAAGAACTACCGCCCCATCTCGCTGCTCCCGTTTCCTGCAAAAGTCATCGAGAAGACCGTCAACAAGCAGCTGGCCGCCTTCCTCGAGACGAACGGATCCCTCGACCTCTCGCAGTCTGGCTTCCGGGCCAACCACAGCACCGAGACCGCCCTGATCGCAGCCACCGATGACATCCGAGCACTGCTTGACAATGGAGAAACAGCAGCCCTCATCCTCCTAGACCTCTCCGCGGCCTTCGACACTGTCTGCCTCCGTACACTAGTGCAGCGACTCAGCAACGTTGGAATCCAGGAGAAGGCACTGGAGTGGATCATCTCCTTCCTCGCCGGAAGGACACAGAGAGTCCGCCTCCCCCCGTTCAGATCTGAAGCCACCGAAGTCATCTGCGGCATTCCTCAAGGCTCCTCGCTCAGTCCAACCCTCTTCAACGTCTACATGAGCCCACTCGCCGACATCGCACGCCAGCACAACCTCAACATCATCTCCTACGCCGACGACACCCAGCTGACTCTCTCCCTCACCAACGACCCCGCCACCGCCAGAGCCAACCTTCACGAAGGGATGAAAGAGGTAGCCGAATGGATGAAGAACAGCCGCCTGAAACTGAACTCGAACAAGACGGAAGTCTTCATCCTGGGATCCTCACCCTCCGCCTGGGACGACTGCTGGTGGCCCCCCGCCCTAGGCAGCGCACCCAAACCAACAGACCACGCACGCAACCTGGGCTTCATCCTGGACTCCTCCCTCTCCATGACCAGAAAAGTCAACGCCATCTCCTCGTTGTGCTTCAACATCCTGCGCATGCTACGTAAGATCTTCCGGTGGATCCCCACCGAGACCAGGAAGACGGTCACCCAGGCCCTCGTCACCAGCCGACTGGACTACGGCAACTCCCTCTACGCCGGAACCACCGCCAAACTCCAGAAGAGACTCCAGCGGATCCAGAACGCCTCAGCACGACTCATCCTGGACATCCCCCGTCGCAGCCACATCTCCGGACACCTGAGAGACCTGCACTGGCTCCCGGTCAACAAGAGAATCACCTTCCGACTCCTCACCCACGCACACAAACCCTACACAACCAAGGCCCAGAATACCTCAACAGCCGCCTCAACTTCTACGCTCCCAAACGCCAGCTTCGATCGACCGGCCACGCCCTCGCCGCCGTCCCCCGCATCCGAAGAGCCAGCACAGGGGGACGGTCCTTCTCCTACCTCGCCGCCAAGACATGGAACTCCCTCCCGACCCACCTCCACCTGACCCAGGACCACCTCGCCTTCAGGAAGCAACTCAAGACCTGGCTGTTCGAGCAGTAGCGGACCCCCCTCCCCTAGCGCCTTGAGTCCCTCTGGGTGAGTAGTGCGCTATATAAATGCTTTGATTGATTGATTGATTGATTGATTGATTGATTGTGGTGGTGGTCTTGCTGTGGGGTATTTTCAGAGGAGAGAGGTCGTCGGCGCAGTTGGTGATCCACTGTGCCAAGTTGAGAGCTGCGTCGTTGGTGTCGGGTATGTTGGTGTCGGCAGGTGGGTTCTGGCTCAGTGACGTGGTAAGCTGGTCAGTGGTGACTTTGCTCCAGCATCTGCAGGGGATCCGATGCGTGTGGTGGTGAGATGTAGTCTTCTTGAATGTGAAATGTATGCAGCTGTGGTCGGTCCAGTGTAGTCCTGTGGAGTGGTTGAAGGCGACGTGGTTACTGGCGGTGAAGATGGCGTCGAGGGTGTGGCCAGCGAGGTGGGTGGGGGTGTCCACCAGTTGCTTGAGTCTGAGGTTGGCGAGATTGTTGAGCAGGGTGGTGGTGGTGTTGTCGTTGTTGTTCTCCAGGTGAAAGTTCAGGTCTCCTAGGAGGATGTATTCTGGTGAGGCTAGGGCGTGCAAGCTGATGGTGTCGGCGATGGTTTCGCTGACTTGTGTGTGTTGGCCCGGGGGTCTATAGATGAGTGTTCCTCTCAGGGTGGTCTGGGGGTCGGTGTGCATCTAGAAATGTAGGTGTTCGGCGGAGGAGATGGTGTCTTCGGCGTTGGTCGTGATGCTGACGGTGTTCATGTAGATGATGGCGATCCCTCCTCCTGTTTTGTTGATGCGGTCCTTCCGGATGATTTTGTAGCCGTCCGGGATGGCTATGGCGATGTCGGGTGCTGAGGAGGCGTTCATCCAGGTTTCCGTGAGGAAGGCGACGTCAGTTGTTGTTGTGTCGAGGAGGTCCCAGAGTTCGATGGCGTGCTTGTGAACGGAGCGGGTGTTGAGGAGGATGCACTTGAGTTGGTTTTTGTTGCTGTTAGCTTTGGAGGGCAGGGGACGGGGTTTGAGGCAGGTGAATTTGCAGGATTGACAGGTGAAGGGTCCGTGGGTGCGTCTGGGGGTGGCTTGATAGCAGGCGGGCGCTCGTCCGGTGTTGAGTGCGATAAGGGTGGCAGTGTTGTATGTCAATCGGTTGGTCTGGGTCTGACGAGGTCCAGGGGTTCTGGAGCTGTGCGCGGTACAGGCCCGGACTGGCGCGGACGGGCTTGCATTTGGCACACCTTTGGCGCACAATCGGTGCGCCGGCTGCGCGCATCCGCTGCGCTTCCGCCCGGCGCCCTCCATATTAGGCGAAGTGGTAGTAGGGATGAGCAGCTGGGAGGCGGGAGCGGGGTGGCCAATGGGCAACTGGCACGGGGCACAGAAGGCATAAGGGGGCGGGCCTGCAAGGTAGCAGTGGCGGGAAGTGGGGAGCGGGGGGGCACAGAGAGCAAGGGTGCAAAAACGGGCGGCAAACAGAGGGGCAACCAACACTAATTAAAAAGCAGGGCACGCAACAATCAGAAATAGAAACAAACAACAGCAGAGACAGATACCAGGGCACACCAGCGGCGAACCCTTGGCAGCAGCAGCAGGGGCAGACACGGCAGTCACGGGCAACCAGGGGGAGCCATGCGGCATGGGGAGTGACCAGAGGTCAGGTCACTTATCACACTCTCTTTACGAAAGCATGAACTTCATGTTTTTTGAGATGCTACAAGATTCTAGCCCATACATAATGTTTCTTAAGGAAACATGGCTCACCAAGGCCACTAACCCCACCATTGCTACAGCCATCCCCGCAGGCTATCAGATTCTTAGGAAAGATCGTTCTGTTGGCAAAGGTGGAGGAGTAGCAATCATTTTTAAACAGGAAATCTCCTGCAATATTGTCCCTATGGGTGAGTTGGACGGAGCAGAATGCCTGGGTTTTCACTGTGTTCACCAATCCCTGGCTGGAGTCTTAATATACAGGCCCCCAGGGCCAGCTGGGAATTTCCTTAAATCCATCAACAAGGAAATTTCACCCCTAGTTCTTAATTACAAGCACTTTTTGGTTTTAGGAGACTTTAACATTCGTTTGGTCAAACCCTTGGAACCCAAGGCCATTTCATTCACCAAGAACCACGCCATCTTCAATTTGTCCCCCTATGTCTTTCACCCCACTCATTATAAGATCTGTTGTAACTCAAGATGGATTTGCCCTCACCATTAGTATGGTCAGAGCAATACTTTATAGGTTTTAAGGTGTGAAGGATGTCAAGAAATCCTCAATTTTTGCCCCTTGGTTCAATTAAGTCTGCAGGCAGATTAAATGCTCCTGCAACACCTGGAAAGGATATGGCATACAAACTTTAATCTAGAGGACAAAGCTATTTATAAACCGGCCTTGAAAGTCCACCACAATAAAATTTATGAGAAAAAAAAGGATTATTTGAGCCAAAATTGAGTCATCTGGCAGTAAGGGAAAGGGTATTTTTAAAGTTGTGAAAGCCTTCTCTTCCCCGCTTTCGGTCACCAGCTTTTTACACCCTCTGTGGAATGGACAAGCCAACTTGCGGTCTTTTTCCATGATAAGATCAGAGTCATCCAAGACTCGTTAGCTGAGAACCTCCCGGCGGAGGGGATGAACTCCAAATTTCTAACACCTGGAGCACCTGCGGAGGGTCCATCGCTAATATAGTTTCCCCCTCTTCAACTGGAGATTTCCTTGAGATTATGAAAAACCTTAAATTTGGCTCCCCCTCAGACCCCTACCCAGCAAATGTGCTGGCCGAGGTGGCCAAGGTCATTAATCCAGCTACTAATCAGGTGCTTAATTCCTCAATGAGGACTGGCCATGTGCCTGGTGGATGGAAAAGTGCCAAAATCCTGCCATTGCTAAAAAAAGCCCTCAGCCGACCCCTTGGTAGCATCCAATTATAGACCTATCTAACTGCTCCCCTTCTTTCTAAGACTCTAGAGAAAACGTAAAATCAGTAATTTCGTAATATGTTGAAAAAATAATCTCCATCAGAGCCAGTCTGGTTTCAGAGACAATTTTAGCACAGATACGAGTCTGCTCGAAATCTCAGAGTCCATCAAAAAGAAGCTAGATAAGGAGGGTAAAGCTGTGTTAGTTTTGCAGGACCTCTCCGCGGCTTTTGACACCGTGCCGCATGACCGAGTCCTGCAGAGATTGCAGGACTGCAATCTGGATGGCATGGTTCTAAAGTGGTTTTCCTCCTTTTTGGAAGATATATACCAGGAGGTCTGGTCTCCCCATTTTGCTGCTCCCATTCCTTCTATGAAGGTGGGTGTCCCTCAGGGCTCAATTTTGAGCCCCACACTTTTCAATCTTTCAAAGCCAGTCCATCTTTATGGTCTTTTCGCAAGCAACTTAAGACCTGGCTTTTTAATCAATAGATCCCGCTCCTTCCTCCCAGGGTAAATAATTCAGATACTTAGCGCCGAGACACCTACGGGCCTTTGTTTGCGCTTTAGAATTATCAAAAATAAATAAATAAATAAATAAATAAATAAATAAATCTTCATATGTCTCCCCTTGCTCCCTTGGCAGAAGCTTGCAGTGATATAATAATCTCTTATGCTGATGACACGCAGCTTCTGTTCACCTGTGACAAGGGTGAGGAATTTGCAGGTGAAAAGATCAACCAATGCTTGATTAGGGGTTTTGCATGACACGGGGAGAACCAGCTCAAATGCAACCCAGAGAAATCAGAGGTAATTTTCTTTGAATATCCACCTTTGGATGGCTGGAAACAATGGTGGCCATCAGACATGTTGCCACCTCTCTCCTCTGTTACCACGGTTAAGAACCTGGGTGTCAAGTTGGATGATACTCTGTCTATGAAAGCCCACATCAAGTCAGATGCAGGATACTGCTTTGGCCTCCTGCAGATGATCAGGAAATGTCTTCTCTTGACCACAGAAAGACCGTTGTCCAAGTTCTTATTGTTTAGAGACTGGACTATGTTAATGTTCTATATCTTGCCCTCCCAGAATACCTACTGAATAGATTGCAGGTGGTCCAAAATGCGGCCATATGGGTGGTCCTCTTGCTTAAACCGAGAACCAAGATCTCACCTCACCTGAAAGAGTTGCACTGGCTCAATTTGCTTAAAGCCTTGGTCTTGGCCTTTAAGGCACTACAGGGCACGGGCGCACATTATCTCAGAAAGAGTGTCATACACTACGCCCCCCACAGAACCTTGAGGTCATCTTCACTACATTTGGCTGCTGTCCCCAAGATATTCCACCCGTACAGGAGGTCTCTCTTTCCAAGAGCAGGTCGCATGTGCCTGGAACCTCCTGCTTGTGACACTCAGACAGTTGACAGACCTACTTACCTTTAGTAAGATGCTTAAAACCTGGCTCTTCTTACACTTACCTTAAGTTACCCCATCCTCTAGGGACAGCGGCAGACTCGTTTTGAGGTTCCTCTGCGCAGGGACACTCTTTCTGAGTAGCTGTGCCTTTTATAAATACCTCTCATTCATCCATTTGAGGATAAGCCTGACTGCTTTTGCAAAGCTACCAAAGGGTGAGCACGGGTTATTCTGAGGGCGTAGCCTACTTATCCTGACTAGAATGAGGGTCCCTACTTGGACAAGTTGCAAACCAATGCCAACTAGAGACCCCATTTCTAACAGGGTCCCTTAAGGGTTGGGGGACCCTGAAGAGCTGGACCTTCCCCTGATTGCAGCGTCTGCAGCACCTGTGTAATGCCCCTCTAGAGATTAAGAGGGACTTCTCTGTAGATGCAGGTCGCAGATTCTTTCTTTCATGGCTGTCGTCAAGGTATTTACTCATCAAAATCAAATTGGACATAATAAAGTTAATAAAGACTGTGAGGGTTGTGTTGTGATATTTAAACAGAAGACCTTCCTTTAGGGAGGAAAAATATCCTGTGTAACATCAGATCTCTTTCGAAACATACCGCAGAGGTTTGGGAATTAATCTCCTCTAAACAACCAGAGATATGTTATCTTACGGAAACATGGCTCAAACCATACTGTACCCCAGCCATAATTCTAGGAATCCCCTGTAACTATAAAATAGTTAGACTAGACCGTCCATCTAAAATTGGCGGTGGGATTGCTATTGTACACATAGAAGAGCTGACCATCTCGGTCTTAGAAGAACTCAGCTCCTCCGAAATTGAAATTCTAGTTTTCAAAATACATACATCCCTAAAGAAAGCTATAAAGGTGCCCTAGTTTATCGTCCGCCTGGTCCCTATAATAACTTCTCTAACACCCTGGTAGAGTTACTAGCTCCATATGTTAACAACGATAGTGATTTCATATTAGTCGGAGATTTTAACGTACACAGTGAGAGATCAGACTGTAACGAAGCACAATCCCTACTAACAGACCTATCCTCCTTAGGACTAATACTAAGGAATTGTGGGCCCACGCATCAGGCAGGTCACACCTTAGACCTGATATTCTCTAACATCCCGCTTGTCTCCTGCCCACCTGCAACTCAGGTGAGCTGGACGGACCATTTTATTGTGGAATTCACCACCCCCCTCTATGTACCTATCCCTTCATGCCCTAGCTCACCACCTAGTGTCCGAAGACAGTGGCATAAAGTCACCAATTCCATCTTTAGAGAAAAATTCAATCCCCCGCTCCTCCTACCTCAGGATAACATCGAGATTGCCCTTAATAAATTCGAAGGAGAAACCAAGAAAGTCATAGATAAAATTGCCCCTTTGAAGCATTTCAAATCTAGGCCAGCCAAAAAGCAAGAAATCTGGTTTTCTGACCATCTAAGAACACTTAAATTAAGGGCAAGGAAACTAGAAAAAAGATGGAGAACCTCCCATCTTCAAGAGGACAAGAATAAATACTGGGATGCATTATCCTTTTACCATAAAGCAATTCGCACAGCACGAAAATCCCATATTGTGTCACAAATACAAGAGGCAGGGAACTCCCCCAGGGTTCTTTTTCAAATTCTACAAACATTCGCTAAACCCACTGCATGCGAATCCCCTGAGACGGCCTCTCAACAGCTGTGTGATGAAATTTCTTGTTTCTTCACCAACAAAATTAATAAAATTTATGATAAAATAGTGTGCACAAACCGGGACATACCCTCAGACCCAGTATTCCCCCAGACACACATGGAAGCTATACCGGATACATACTTCCTAGATATCCTGCCCCCAATTTCACCACAAGAAACCTCAACGCTGATAAAGCAGATTAAGAGTGGGAGTCCAGAGGACACTATCCCTGCCAGGATAATGCCTGCATTAGCTGAACAACTCTGCCCAACGATTACTGAACTGGTGAATCTTTCAGTTAGTTCAGGCATCGTCCCAAAGGAATGGAAACGAGCCCTTGTCAGACCTATAAGGAAAAACACTGCTACTCCATGGTCTGACTTAACCAATCTGAGACCTATTTCCTTATTACCATTCCTGGGGAAATTAATTGAAAAACATGTGAATCGCCACCTGTCCGGACATATTGAACTTGCTGGTGCTCTGGACTACTCCCAGTCAGGGTTCCGCCCCAAATATAGTACAGAGTCCACCCTCCTGTCCGTCACTGACGACCTTCACATGTACCAGGACAAGGGCTTCTCAGTCATCTTGGTTCTACTAGATCTGTCGGCAGCGTTTGACACCGTGTTTCACACCATCTTGACTGAACGGTTGTCGAACGCTGGCATTAAGAACAAAGCCCTTGACTGGTTGAAGAGCTTCCTATCTGACCGCACCCAGAGAGTCACCATGGGTGCGTATCGCTCAGCGGAAACAGAGATTTCTAAGGAGGTGCCACAGGGCTCTTGTTTGAGCCCCACCCTTTTTAACATCTACGTGGCACCCCTGGCAGGAGTATTGCGTAGGTACGGCTTTATCCCCGTATCATACGCAGATGATAAGCAGCTCCTCTTCCCTTTTAAAACTCTCTCCGCTGAGGTCAGGAACTCTTTTTCTTTGGGTATGAAGGCAATGGCAAAATGGATGTCCTCCAACTACCTCCAATGTAATGTCAGCAAAACGGAGGTCATGTTGTTTGGGGAGGCTAAAAGACTATGGACTCCGGAGTGGTGGCCATCAGACCTAGGAGCAGTTCCTGAACCTAAACAGGTCATGAAGAATCTGGGAATTCGGTTTGACCAAGATCTGTCACTGAAACAACACACAAACTACATTTCAGGAATATGCTTCTATACCATCAGCCTGCTTCGCAAAGTTCTTCCACTGCTACCTGACTCTGCTAGGAAAACCCTTGTCCAGGCATTGATCCTTAGTCGGATCGACTACTGTAATGGTCTCCTGCTCTCAGCAAACGAAGGAGTGTTGGCTAAGTTACAAGTCATTCAGAACACAGCAGCTCGCCTTGTTCTGAATGCCCCCCCGAGAACTGCCTCTAAGCCCCTCCTTGAGCAGCTACATTGGCTCTCAATCCGACAAAGAGCCAAATTTAAAATATGCTGCCTGATTCATAAATGTCTGAATGGACAGGGGCCCGTCTATCTTGAGCGGAAATTTGTTCCCTATGTTCCAAAACGATCTCTCAGATCTAGCAACAATCTCCTCCTAGTGGTCCCCCGTGCCAAAAAATCCAGACACGGATGTTAAGCTCTGTCCATTGCTGGTCCCAAGCTGTGGAACAAACTCCCCCTGTCCCTGAGACAATGTAAAGAACATCTTGCATTTCGAAAACGTCTAAAAACCACTCTGTTCAAAAATGATATCTAGTTTCCATCTCCATAACACGCCTTCTGTTTACCGGTTCCAAAAGCGCAGAGAAACTCCAGTTGGAGTTGATTCAAGCGCTATATAAACCAGCAAATAAAATAAATAAATAAACAAGTATATCAGAATAACAGAGTCCCTTCTTCCATGAGGAGATTTCTCTTAGGGGTTAGATGTTCCCTGTGCCAGGCACCTGTGGCAAATTGTTAGGCATGACAGACAGGGAGAACCAGAGTGTGAACTAAGGGCAACCACAAACCACTCCACAGACCTTTGCTGTTGTCAGAAGCCTAGCTATAAGAATTATGCAGCACAGAGAAACAAATTATAGGACAACATTATCTAACTTTGGTGACAAAGAGGGAACATTATGTAGCATATTCTCTGGCAGTATCATTGTCATCCACTTGAGCCCTTTTTGTGAAATCTGCAAATTCTGGAGCAAATGGTATTGCCAGGACCAGACTGGGGAACCAGAGCACCAGGGCACAAATTCCCAAACCATCCCTGCTCCCTTCTCCTCAATGTACAACCTCTTTTTCTATACATCCGTCGTTTTCTCTCTCTCTTTCTCTACTATCTCTCTTTTCTCCCTCCCTGACCACTTCCTCTTTATCACCTCCCTCCCTTCCTCCTCCATGTCCTTCCTCCCTACATCCCTCTCTTTCTGTCTTTTCTGGCAGCCTCCAGTACCTGCTGCTGTTAACCTATCTGGGATGGGAGAAGTAACAGAGGCACCAGGAGTGGCCATGGCTTTCATAACCAGCGTCCAAGATCTCCAGCCCACCCTGAAATGGCCGATGGAATAAAAGGCCTGTCTGGCTTTTTATTTGGCACATTTGGTCACTCCAGAACTATTCTGTAAACTCATAAAATCATATTAATCCAACACTGTCCACTGTTTTAGCGCCTATTTGTGCACGTCAGGATTTGACAAGCTAATCATTACTGGATGTACTCCTCAGACCACATCAAATGCAATTTTCATAACTTCACAATGACATACATGATCTCACTAGTGGCACGACATATTATTTAAAACTGCACACTCAAAGTCACAATGTGGGAAAACAATCATATGCTTTAAGTACAAAAAACATGATCATTTCGATCTTGAAACTTGCCATCAACTCTACATATCTCTTCCACGTCATTGCTCGAGAGGTGATCCTAACTTCGAGAAAGGACAACTGATAAGACTGCAGGAAATGCAGTTCTGGCCACTCTTCTCTGCACCATATCCGGGTTAAAATTCTTCTATTTTTTTTGTCTTTTTCCTATATAGCCCTGAGACAAGTTCTCTGGAGTGCTGCAGGAATCTGTTCTGGGCTCAGACCCCTTTGAAACTCTAAAGGATGTGCTCTGCAGCACACATGCAAAGAGGAACTAGCCTCAAAGGATAGTTTTCTCTTCCTGCTCAAACAACTTACCCACCGCAATAGTTTAGCAGTAAGCAGCCATAAGTGAAACAGTTCTAGGAGAGAGCAGAATTGCACCATATCTTTGAAAATCTAGTGTGGCTCTTTTCTTTCCATTTCACGCAGCGCAGCAACTTCATTCACTGCGCTGTTACATGAAATGTTAGTTAATTTATGCTCCTCAATGATTTGGCACAGGCATCCAGACACATTTTGTCTTTGGCCTTGTACAGCATTCTGCTACCTTTTTTACTAGGGTCACGCTTTAGAAATAAAATATACACACAGACAGAGGTTCACTATCCATTACCAAAAGTCTATTTATCAAACAATGAAAGAGAAATCCGTCCAAGGCTGCAGCACGAGTCACTTGCCTGGCAGGTTACAGTGTGGCACTAGAATATTTTGTGATTAGTGCACGCACACCAGTCATGTTATGTTAGACATTTGTAATTGTGCTCTTTGATCTCCATTAACTAGTCATGTTGAAATAAAAACTGTACAGAAACAGGTATTGCAATGCAATGCAATCCCTCCATTCATAAACTATGCCTTCCAACCAGTCCATCTGGAGAAGTGTGGTTCAATGATTAGAGCGGCAGACCCTGATGCAGAGGTCTAGCCCGGGACCAAGGTTCAATTCCTCGCCTTGGCGGGTCTTGGGCTCAAAAATTCCACGGACCTGATAATTCTTGCCTCGTGCCTATTCCAATCATGGAGTCCCACTCTGCAACTCTGGGCAAAAGCTTGCTTAATCTCCACAACGGCCCCCACAACGTTAAGGATGCCTGGCCACTGCCTTGGGGGTACCCCGGAGTGAACACCTCACAGGGAAAGCCAGGATGGGTTCCACAGCGGTATTCGTACAAGCGCCTTGAGACCCTTGCGGGTGAGTAGTGCGCTATACAAGTTTCAATTTACATTTACATCATACACTCCGCTCCTGAAGTGATTTTGTCTTAGGGCCTGGGGCACTGCATAGGCTACATGAATGATAGCTACCCCCCTGGCAGGGCCAGCTTTACCGTTGGTTGCACCAGGTGTGACAATCTTTGTTGGTGGTGCCAGTCCCTCCCCCAAAGACCTCCTTCACAAAGGGTTTCCTTATTACCACAATTCAACAGTGCCCCTCATCTCTCCATATACCGTCTATCATTTGTATTTAATCTCTTTTAAAGTACTCCTCATCCCAATGTAAGGTGTCAAGAGCACTTCACATCACACACACATTTTTTAGAGACAATGACTCATAAAAATATGTAAGACAATGTAGAGGAAATGTTACTTAAGACAGTGAGGGCTGCAAGGTGTAGGAGTTACATGCCATTCATACTGGTAGGCATTATATGCAGGCCCACTGAAATTATGCAGCAGGGTTGACTAAATAATACAGCAAATAAAGGCAAACTATGTGGCATAATGCGGCAGAGACATTTTAAGGCATGGGCAAATTAGATTCAGGCCCAGGGCCCCAGCCTTTCATGGGGCCCCCTGATAGAGCCAGCTCTGTTCCGCAGAGTCTTGTTATGATGACCTTAAATCATTCTCAAAAGTTTGCTTTAAGTAACATTTCTATTTATTTCAACACCATCCAACATCCATAAACAGTTTCTTTTAGATCAAAACAATACCTCACATATGAAAAATGGGCAGGGGTAACAAAAATTATTCACAATAATATTAGTGTACTGCTGTTGTATTTTAATATCGAAAACACATGTCATTGAATTTGGACGAGTGTGCCTGTGCTCTGTCAGTGACCTGGCCAAAGAGGGCATGAAAAAGCTGAAATTTGATCATACATTTAGAATCAATCGTTTTTATTGTGTGGTATCCAAGATATATATACACAGCTATGCTGCCTCCATCAGGATGCCGGCAGAGCGTGGTGTGAACAGAAATACATAGCGTTCAGGTCTACAACCCGGAGGTCGACCCCGCGGCAAATCTTTAAGCTTAGGTTATGGATTGGTTCACCCGTATGTGACACCCACATTTTAGAAAGGGAACAAAGAAAACAATTGAAACAACCCAGCCCACCCCCACCCGCCCCACCCACCCTTTCTCCGCATCAGTTCCAACGTACTCAGGACCCGTTGTCTGCCCAATGGAACACCGGGGCATTACCTAACTCTCCTGTCTTTGGATGAACCGGGAGGATCTAGTGGTATCAGCTTGAGAATTTGCAAATATTTATGACAAGTCACTTCCCTCATATCTTTTGTGAGTATGTGTAAATAAGGGGCCCACAACTTCGCAAACTCGTTGCCCTTCCCTTCTACACTGAGCGAAAGGCGCTCCATGGCCAAAAGCTGCCAAAGACGGTGCATCCAGTCGATTGACTCAGGCAGCGACAGTGACCCTTATTGTGCAAAAATAACCTGTCTCGCCGCAAGCAGTGCCATCGCGATCTGTCTGCCCCTCAAAGACTTCAGTGGAAATGATTTAAGATGGGAGGGACCCAGCAGCGTGTATTTTGGGGAGCGATGCAATGTGATCTGAAATGCCGCATCAATGTCGTCAATGACCGCTTTCCAGTAGCTCACCTATTTCGGGCAATGCCAGAGTAAGTGAACTAGAGTGTCCGTTGAGCCACACCCCCGCCAGCAGAGGTCTGTCTTGTTCTTATCCCAGCAATGCACATGTGCCGGTGTGTAATACCAGTATGTAACCAGTTTATAGGCAGATTCTGCCCCCCCTGTGCTGTATGCAGTGTGATGTGTTCTATATAGTATATGGTCCCATTCCTTGGACGATAAGAGCCTCCCCAGTTCAGTCTCCCACTGCACTTCCGCCTTTGTACGGTGTCCCTTCGGGCGTGTGATAATCATAGCATATACATCAGAAATGAGTCTACGATCATCTTTTTTGCACACTAACCATTTTTCAAAGATAGTAAGGGGTCAGGACATTTGGGCACAATTAGCGGATTGCATAACCCAGTGTGTGACTTGTCTGTAGTGGAATGCATCAGTAGCCTGTAAATCCAAGTCTTTACGCCATTGGGGAAAGGGGATTAATCCTTCAGTGTCAAAAAGGAAGCCAACTCTCTAGCACCCCTCTTCCCTCCAACGGTAAAATACAGGAGACCCTTGCTCCTGTGGGAAATTGGGATTGTCCACAATGGGGGACATGGGTGAGGAGAATGTTGTCCAACCTTTCGGCACTGCAAACCGATCCCAGACCTTAAGCATTGGCGAGGTGACAGGTGATGAATATAGTCCCCAAGCTCTATATTTGCGGGGTAGCCACAGTTCCCACCAGATATTCATTCCCGCTATGGATTGATCCATGAAATTTCAGTGTTTACTGGACAGGGGCCTGTTCCACTCAATGAGGTAGCGCAGGCATGCTGCTTGATAGTAAGTGCCTACCAGCGGGAGACCTATCCCTCCCTGTGCTTTCGTGGAAGTAATGTGTGTTAGTGAGAAACGAGGCTTCCAGTCCTCCCATACGAACTTAGTAATAAGCGATTGTAGTTTCTCGATTGTACCCAGTGGCGGAGACAGCGGCAACATCTGAAAGATGTAGAGGATGCGTGGGAGCAGCGTCATTTTCATAGCGGATATTCTCCCATACCATGCCAGCTTAGGAGGCGACCAGGCATCCAGCGCCTTGGTCGTTTGATCCAATAACAAGTTGTAATTGAGGGAGACCGTCTTGTCAATGGTCGAGGTCAGCCTAAGTCCTAAATAGGTAATGTCTGTGTGCATCAAGTGGAATGCAAAATCTTGCTGCAAGTCCAGCTTCTTGCTCGTAGGAACCAAGATGTTGAGAATCTGTGACTTTGCAAAATTGACCTTAAACCCCACAGCATTCCCAAAGGCTGGTCAGAGACTGCTGAGTTAGCCGGGGTTGAGTAAGCAAAAGGATCACGTTGTCGGCGTACATGCTAATTTTATGCACATCCGACCCAAATTTTAGACCTACTATGTCAGGATTTGACCAAATTCTCAGGGCGAACGGCTCCATATAGAGCGAAATAAAAGCGGGGATAAAGGACAGCCATGACGCGTTCCCCGGGCGACAGGGAAGAGGGTCAACCTGCATCCATTAACGTGCACAGACGCCTTGGGAGCAGCGTGTAGGCACTGAATCCGATGGGTAAAGTTGTCTCCAAAGCCATACCTGCGCAGCACTGCAAACAAGTATTCCCAGTCGGCACGGTCGAAGGCTTTCTCCGCATCGATGGAGAGCAGGAAGGCCTGTTTCCTTGAGCGATGCACAAGATTGATGAGGTGCAGTAGTCTTTTAGAGTTGTCTCCCCCCTGTCTAGTGGGTATGAAACCCGATTGATCGGGGTCTACTATGTCTGCCATGAGGTGGTTGCGTGCGAAGCATAAATTCCTGCGAATAACTTCGTATTGATGTTAAGAAGTGAAATCGGTTGGTAGGACCCGCTAGCCCTGGCGTCTTTCCCCAGCTTCAAAATGACAGGAATCGATGCTTCCAACATTGAAGGCGTTACTTCTCCCGTGTCAAGGAAAGAGTTAAACAGCCGAGTTAAGAAGTGAGCCAGCTCCACACAAAATGTTTTGTAAAAAGCGGCCAGGAAGCCGTCCGGTCCCAGAGACTTAGCTATTTTTAACCTTGAAATGGCTGATATCACCTCTTCTATGCGGGTTGCTGAATCCAGGTTATCGGATGTATGTTTGGGTATGGAGGATATACCACAGGTACTCAAATACGCATTAGGGTCTTGCAAGGGGGCGTCTCTTGATCTGCATAGGGGAGTTGATAAAAGCTGCGGAAGGCTTCAAGAATTCGGTCATCTGCGGAATGTTACCTCCCAGCATAGTCACGCACTGATTGTATTATGGACATCTGCGTCTTTGCCCGTAGTTTTTCCCACACTTATTGCTGCTAAGGTAAAATTTGTGTTTCTACTGAAGAAGAGCGTGATCCGCCCCAACTAAGTCTAGGTGTTTCATCAATCGTCGTTGGTTTTCTAATTCCCGCCACACCCTCAGGGCACCAGTACGTTTGTGGACCGCCTCCAGTTCTCCCACTATTTACAACCCTGCACGCTTTTCCCTGCGCATGGCCATGTCTGATGCAGCGACCGCAATTAACTCTCCCCATGTTACCAATTTCAGAGCCTCCCACACCACCGCAAGAGGGGTAGACCCCACATCCTTGACTTGGAAGTAGTGTACTATAGTATCTCGTATCTGCTTGACCACCTCTTCAGAGTGGAGGAGGCTTTCTCGAAGTCTTCAACCCGGGGGGCCTGAACGCATGCACCGTGCAGGCAAAAGAACTGAAATGAGGGCATGATCCGAAAGAGAGCGGGGGTGATCTCCGCCGAGTGTAGGCTAACCATGAGGGAAGGGGGGGCTAAAAGGTGATCAAGTCGTGCATATGTTTTATGCGCTGTGGAAAAATATGTATAGTCTCGCTCGTTTGGATATTGTGATTGCCACACGTCGCCCAGCCTACAGTCCTCCAACCACCTCCTCCCAGTGGTTGAGAGTGCCCCTGCTTGGTGTGACCTCTGCCCTGATCTGTCTAATTCCGGGTCCATCACCGGGTTTAAGTCTCCCACAACCAGGATCGCAGCATCGGGCGAGGCAAGCACCTCTGTCAGCGCAGAGCGCAGAAAGGATACTTGTTTTACGTTAGGTGCATATAAAGTGCCTAGTGTAAGGTGTGATTCACCCCATTGTACCCTGATGGCCAGTAACCTGCCTTTGGCTTCTGCAGTTGTTGAGATAACTATACATTGGCATCGCCCGCTGAACAGGATCGCTACTCCATTCTTTTTGGACGGCCCAGAGGACCAGAATTGCTGCGGAAATCGTTTATCACGCATGCGCTTGGTGTCTTTAGCTAGCAGGTGAGTCTCTTGGAGTAAGCAGATATCACTATTGACGTTTTCCATGAGGGAAAGCACTGCAGCGTGTTTTACTGGATTGTTCAACCCTCGCACATTCAAACTAATTACTTTCAAGTTTCTACCCATTGGGCCGTTGGTGGGAATGTGAAGCCGAGCACACGCAGAAGTCTAAGCAGCGCTTGCGCTTCCAGGGGCGACATGATGAGCCCTATCACCTGCCATTCCCATCTAAGAACTGATGCGGAAACCCCAAAAAACCCAAACCAACCCTATCCCCAAACAATAATAAACAACTAAATATTGAGAAGGAGAGGGCTAATCTAGCAAACATGACAAAAGTTCGTCACAATGGTTAAAATCCAGGGGGTTGTGGCAAGAAAATAGTCAAATCTACAGTTCATACTCTCTTACCAGTCCTGCGCCAGGGGAAAGGCAACCTCTCATCTTGATCGGTCCTCTCCGCACCTCTGGCGCACACTATTGAACCCAATTGGATGCTACTAGTTAGGAGGATCAGGGGGTGTTCGGGCGCTCTGTAACCTGTGACAGCGATGAAAGAACCGCCGCTCTTTCTTGTTTGCTTGGAGCCAGGTCAGGCTTTGGGCTTGACAGTTTCCCAACCTGCTGCCACTCCGAAGTGTGTTGTCGTTGTCTAGAAGTCGGCCTATCCTCTCCTTCCGTAGATGGGGCTCTATCGATAAGCAGGGTTTCCAGTGCCTCCTCCAAGGACCTCATCTGGAGGAGCATACCCTGGTATTTGAAGATTAGACTAAATGGGTGGCCCCAAGAGTAGAGAATGTTCTTGTCTCGGAGGTGGTTAGTTACAGGCTTGAACGCTCTGCGCTTAACAAGCTCACGCGCCTTCCGGAGGGTGCATTCTTTTACCTGAAAGTCATGTACACTGACAAAAATATCTGGAGGGGGAACTTTGGCGCCACGTGAAAGACCCACCCAGTATACCAGGTCCATTTGGATGTCTGAACTCTCTTCATCCCCGAAGATCTGGTCAAATAAGGCAAGAAGATAGTCACCTTCCTCCTTCCACTGTACCGCTTCAATCGTATATTCTTCCACCTGGAGAGGTTCTCCAGGTCCTCTGCATGGGCCTGGAGATGGATATTATGCTCACCGAGGTGTATCATCTCCTGCTGTAATTGGTGGAGGTCTTCCTCCCTACTGAGGTCATGCTCCTCCATGGTCACCACCCTCTCACCAATGCCATTGACGTCGCGTCTAAGGTCCCGTAGATCAGCAGTTAGTTGAGAGCGGAGATCTTGAATGTCCTCTTTTATAGCAGAGAAGAGTTTGACCATGAAAGCTTTGGTCACTGGGGAGTCGTCACCTTCCATGTGGCTTCAGTGTGGCTTCCATGTGGCTTGCCTTTGTCTAATTCCGGGGGTTCGATTGACCCGCTTGTTTCTGGAGGAGTTCTTTCAGCGACTTCTCTTTCCGGGCCCTCGATTGACCCGCTTATTTCTGGAGGAGTTCTTTCAGCGACTTCTCTTTCCGGGCCCTCGCTGTCACCATGAGCCTGCAGGACCGCAGTGCCACCCGATATCACCCTCCACTCCGGGCTGTAGGACAGGTGCAGATCCCCTGGGCCTCAGACTGGGTCTCCGTTTCTGCTGCTAGGAGCGGGTCCTTGCGTCCAGATCGTCACGCCTGTGCGACGTCCAATGCCAGCTGTGTCCTCCCGTCGTGGATCAAGGCTGGTATGCGCACTGCTCTGGGCGATAGTAGGCCAGAGGTTACCACCCAAGCCTGCGCCCTCCGCCGCACCACGGATCAATCAGTGCCATCACCTGACCTGTAATGCTTTGCAGAGGCCACTTCGTAACAGGCCCGGCCCGGTCTGATAGGGGTGGGCTCAGTAAAGGGCCCTCGGTTAGGCCTCTCTTCCCGGGGGAGTACTTCAACTCTCTGATCTTTCTGTTGCACTTCCTGCTCCCACGGTGGACACCAGTGCCACACAACCCATGGGCCACGCTGAGCCACTTCCCCAATCTTGTCCCCCCACACAGTGCTTCCTCCCCCTCCAGTACTTAAACAGTTCCCTGGGCGGGGGTGCACCCACAGCTTCAAATGGCAGCCTCAACCTGTAGTCGGGCCCGTGGTCACTCACCCAAATGCCCAGAATCGCTGCGGGTCTCACTGAGGGAATCACTGCTCTTGTTGCAATGCCCAGGGGCTGAAGGCAGCTTCAGTCGCCAGAATAGGAACACTGAAATAATATCGAGGGACAAAATATCGACTTGCCAAAATATCGTGGACAAAATATCGACAGTCAAAATATCGAGTTTGTATCTACAAACAGGTAAGTACAAAAATATTGAGTACAAAATATCGTTAACAATAATATAGATGTAAAAAATATCGACTTTATTAAAAACAGTGTTAAATTAAATTAATATTAAATTTTAATTACTAAAATATACTTAAAACTACTTAAATTAAATTATAATAATTAAATAATAAATGAAAATAATAAAAATAATTTTTTACAATCTTATTTGTTGACCCTGAACCCTAAAAATACCCCTTTACCCAAAAACCCAAAACTGACCCTGAACCCTAAAAATACCCCTTTACCCAAAAACCCAAAACTGACCCTGAACCCTAAAAATACCCCTTTACCCAAAAACTGAAAACTGACCCTGAACCCTAAAAATGCCCCTTTACCCAAAAACTGAAAACTGACCCTGAACCCTAAAAATACCCCTTTACCCAATAACTGAAAACTGACCCTGAACCCTAAAAATAGCCCTTTACCCATGAACTGAAAACTGACCCTGAACCCTAAAAATACCCCTTTACCCATGAACTGAAAACTGACCCTAAACCCTAAAAATATCCCTTTACCCTAAAACTGAAAACTGACCCTGAACCCTAAAAATGCCCCTTTACCCAAAAACTGAAAACTGACCCTGAACCCCAAAAATACCCCTTTACCCTAAAACTGAAAACTGACCCTGAACCCTAAAAATGCTCCTTTACCCAAAATTTATCAATATTATTTAATTACCAATTAAATATTAATTAACAATAACAATAAAGTAAATATATTAGAACATTAGCTGTAATTATTTTAATAATTAATATTATTTTTCCAAATTAATTACTTAAAAATAACACAAAATTATATATATTAAAAATTTACTCTAATGAATGTAATTAACTAATTACAATTAATTAATTAACAATTAATTACTAATACAAAATATGTTCAAAATTATATTAATTAATTAACTAATTAATATTAATTAATTATCAATTAATGATTAATTAAAAATATTAACAAACATATATTAATTAATTAATTATTATTAAATTACTTCCCACCCTATTCCCCTATAAACCCACAACCCGCTACAGAATTACATTACGCAATTATTATAAAAACAAAATTCATTTAATAAAATATTTTATAGCATTAATACACACTATTCACACATATTATTACATAAAAATACACTATAAAATATTATATATTATTAAAAATTCGATATTTTTTCTATCTATATTTTATACAGTCGATATTACTTCACTTACCTGAAAAACGATATTTTTGTAGTCGATATTATGTCCAGTCGATATTTTGTCCAGTCTATATTTAAAACTCGATATTATGTCCAGTCGATATTTTGTCTGTACACCGCCAGAATAGGCTGTCGGACGATCCACGGACCGGATTCAGCCTCACCAAACGGTGCCACGCACACCAGGCCCCCCCCCTTCTTACCTCTGATCTTCACGGTACTGTTAGGCATTCCGGCCACTACAGCAGGGCCCCATCATAGCTCGCAGGATCTCCGGTGTCTTCCTCGCATATCAAAGCAGGAAGCCAAGTGAAGGCGAGCTCGCCAATCTGTCAGGCCCCCACGTCCCTTATCTGCGGGCTTTGCAGGCCACCAGGTCAGGCAGCAACAGCAGACCCCAAGATGGCGCTGGTTCCAGGCTCCCCACCACTGGGCTGCCACCAGCCGCCTTGCCGCTCTACTGTGCCAGGCGCTCGTAAAGGAGAGCGCACTAGTTGACACACCTACGCTCTCTGCCCTCAAGCGTCTCCCCAAGCAGCAGCCACCGAGCACCAATGTGGTCGCGACCCTAACCGGGCCTACCAGTCCGTCGCCACGCAGAGATAGGATAGTCCGCAAAGAGCAGGCAGCGGCAGGAAAGAAGTGAGCCACGGATGCTAAACCAGCCTCTCATGTTGATCCGCTTCCAGGAGTCCGCAGATGGGCTTCAATTCAGGCAATATAACAAGGCTAAAGTGTGGCAGTGCCGGAGGGACAGGACCCCACGTCCTATCTCGCCGCCATCTTGGCCACGCCCCCTGATCATACATTTAAAAGTGTTACAAATAGTGACCCCCAAATTACTTTTGACCCAGGGCCCCTGAAATTCTTAAGATGTTCCTGTAATGCGGCACATATTTTGTAGTATTACTCCATTCTTTTTTTAATTTTAATACATGGTAATGCTGCCTGGGCAAATATTTCACCTCATCAGTACCAGCTTAACAACTAAACACACAAATAAGCAACGCAAAGATGACCAGTTAACCTTAATGAAGAGCCTTCCACTGCAGGTGAACACATCTCGACACTTTTTAGTAACTTTTGATCAATTTGAGCTTGAAGCACATTTTGTTTTGCTAAAATCTGCAAGCTATACAAACAGATAATGGGTTATATGGCAAAAGCCAAGCCCACAGAAGTGCATATTTCCAGTTGCCCTGATTATGTGTGACGAGTGTTTGGTCGGGAGAAATGCAAACTCAGGGTTTAAAACATGACATAGTGGTTGGGGTTGTCCTTGCTAAGACATATTTATTATTAACCGAAGGAACCCTCTGAACTATCTACATAAAAACAATTATTTGACATGCATGTTACCCTTTGTGTTTTGCTAGAGGCACATTATCCCTCTGCTCTACTTTATGAGGAGTCAAAACTGGCATGTGTCAAACCTCAGAAATTTCTCCAAGAGATACATTAATCACCTGAGTTAAATTTACATTTTTATGATGGCCTCACAATTGCAGGCAGGCAAAAATCTCAAGAAGATATTAGCCCCATCTGATATTTCAAAGTGCTTCAAAATGCAAAAACCCAAGCATGTCACCTGTTTCAGTGGCACTGGCCCCTTAACAAAAGTAGAATGCCTTGACCTAGGCAACTGCAGGAGCAGCGGCACCACATGCTATAACTGCAGCATGGCCATTGTCATTCTGTATGAGAGAATAGGCTACAGACAGAATGACAATAGGGCTTTTTGTGGAGCTGTTGAAGCCTCTTCAGTGCAAAGAAATACGAGTTGGCCCCCAACAGTGAGTGATCTAAAACCCTTGAAGCTTCACTCAGGGGCATCACAGATTGCTGCAATCCCCAGAAATACAGACAAAAGGCATCTGTATTAAGAATTATAATGGACAATTAACTTGACACCGAGATAAGGGACAGTCCATGAAATTTACGGATGGTTGGTCACCCTGGAGGTAAAGGGTACTAGATGTGGAGAGAAAAAGGGTAGATCCAGTAAAGCAAAGTGAAGAAATATACATAGATCCAGTCCCCCAACCTCTGACTTAATATATAGCATTATAATATATAGCAGCCCCAAAAAGCAGTGATATAACACAACAATGACAATGACCCTCAGTAGATAGATGCATTGGAATGTACGCATAGTTAAAAGTGGACGTCCAATAAATTGGTCGACCAGGAATATAGAAGGCCATGTTGTGCTAGAGTAGAGCCCCTGTGTGTACAAGAGGTGCATTACCAAGCAACTTGTGGTCCATGTGCCATGCATCAACTATCACAAAGACAATAGGACTCTCTCAAATGGATTGAGTGGCAATTATTAGATAACCTGGAAGGTAGAGGTTGGTGCAGCGCACAATGCGACACAAAAATGAGAGCCACATTAGGGTGTCTCTTTTATCACATAGATAAGAGGACAACTGAGAAATGTGGAAAGCCAGACTGTATGGAGTTACATGTGGCAGACTTAGGTCCCCCGCAGTACTGTCTGACTATAGTTTAGACTCCCCTATCCTCGGTGTACGGCTGTTCCAAATATATGACTGTATATCTGTTGGAATAATACACAGCAAGCATTAGTTGATGAAGAGCTGGTTTATTCACGTCTTGGTCTCTCGCACTCCTCCGCCTCACACGAACGTTCTATCTCAGACGCCCTGTCAACATTCCAGAGCGCTGATAACACGGGAAGGGGAGGGGTGTTGGAACATACCATTAAAGACAGCCAGTAAAAAGGAGATTACAACACATCTCCCTCTGTACGGAAATAATAACAGTTTACAACCATTTCTCTTGGGAAGAGCAGCTACTAAAACCTACCATTTGTATGTCTACTAGGAACAATGGACAATTCATATGAAAGGTCCTCGGAGAGGAAAGGTTACATCGCTTAGGTTACATAGTCCTTTTGCCAACTAGGTGGCTGACGCATCCTGGTCACTCTGTTTCCTTGCATGTCCGATGAATCATTGTCTGGGATTTGCTCACCAACAGCCGTTGGTACGCACACATCTGGGCAAGCACACACATTGTCTATACTCCATGTACTTCCATCCTCCAGTACCAAGGAGTTATTATTCACACTCTGTATCCTTGCAGGTTTAGAGAAGGAGGACACTTTAGCTCGACCCACAGCAGGTCTCTTGACCACCACCCACTGGCCCACATAGAACTTCTTGGATGATGTTCCCCATTTTTGGTCGTACCTGGTTTTGTACTCCTTTTGGTGTAGTTCCACCTTGTCTTTCACAGACTGCCTGTCCACCCATACAGGACTATTCCCATTCAACCAATTTGGGTTAAGCTTGGACCCAGGGTTTCTCCCTTTGAGGGATACAAATGGAGACACCCCTGTCACTGCATTAGGGGCAGAATGATACGACCACAGAGTTTTCCTCACTGCCTCCTCTACTGGTTCACACATAGTAACAGCCATTTGAATGGAACTCTTTACCATCCTGTTTGCCCTCTCCACCATACCGTTGGCCTTGGGACAGTAAAGGGGTGTTTTTATGTGTGAGATGGCTAAATTAGATAGAAATTTTTTCATGACTTCTGACGTAAATTGGACCCCATTGTCAGTCACAAGGGAACTGGGGATACCTTCAGTAGCGAATAATTCCTTCAGGAATTCTATCATATCCTGAGTGGTTATAGAGTGGACAAACTTGGTGCTGATCCAATGTGAATGGTAGTCTATCATCACAAACATGAATCTCTGGTTGGCTCTAAGGAAATTCATTGGCCCGATTATGTCAAGTCCCAACTTGTCCCACGGTTTACTGGGAACCTCTACAGGAATAAGGGGGGCTTTGTGTACAATTTTAGATTTGTCACTCCTGCCACACGCTTCACAATTCTTGACCATGCTTTCTACCAATCCATCCATACCTGGAAACCAATAGTGTTGTCTCACTTTACTCTTTGTCATACTTCTTCCTGGATGACCCTCATGTGCCAGCACAATGATCTTGTTTCTCATTCCCACGGGGGGAATGACCTTGCTCCCTCTCCACAGCTGACCATTCATGCTGGATATTTCATCCTTCACAGACCAATAAGGTCTGAGGTTCTCAGTTAAATCTCTATTGTGCTCAGGCCACCCTTTCTCAACAAATTTCATAAGATCCTTTAAATCTGGGTCATTTAGGGAATCATTCTTCCATTCCTCTTTACCAATGGCTGGAAGTTCCACCGCAAGTATAGTTTCATCTGGTGGTTCACTTACATTGTCTTCACCTTTTATGGGCAACCTAGACATACAATCTGCAATGGTATTCTTCTCACCAGCTACGTAACACATTGTGAAATTGTACCCTTGTAATGCCAGTACCCATTTGGCGATACGTGGAGTGGCTCTCTCCAAATTCTTAGTTGAGAATAGGGGAATTAATGGTTTGTGGTCAGACCTTAATGTGAAAGGGATACCCCACAGGAAAAATTTGAAGTGGATTATAGCCCAGTAACATGCTAAGGCTTCCCGCTCAATGGTGGAGTAATTTGATTCAGGGTCCTTAAGTGTTCTGGAGGCGAATGCAATTACCCTTTCGCATCCACCATTGGTTTGGGTGAGGGACGCCCCTAAGCCCTTGCTGCTGGCATCTGTAGTGAGAGTGGTCTTTTCATTGGGATCGAACGTCCCCAAAGTGGGTGCTCTTGCGATGGCTGCTTTAATGTACTTAAATTCCTTCTCGCACTCCTCACACCACTTAAAAATGCTATTTTTCTTTAGGAGATCTCTCATGATACTTGTGTGACTGGAGAAATTCTCCACAAACTTGCTCATGTACTCGACCAAACCCAGGAAGGACCTGACCTCCTCTTTGGTAGACGGAGAGGGAGCAAGGGATACAGCATCTACCAAACTGGTTTTTGGTTTTATCCCTTCCCCGGATATGGTATGCCCAAGGTAGGTTACAGATTTGACTCCTATCTTACATTTGTCCTTTTGTGTAGTAAAACCAGCTTTACTCAATTTACATAAAACTACTCTTAAGATAGAGTTATGCTCGCACTCAGAGTCCCCATAAATCAATATGTCGTCCTGGAAACACAGAACCTTACTGAGGTCTTCCAGGATGTGTTGCATTATGCGTTGGAAAACCGCCGCCGCGGACGCCAACCCGAAGGGCATACGATTATACTGGTATGCTCCGAATGGCGTAATGAAAGAGGTAAGGTTCTTGGACTCCGGATGGAGGGCAACCTGATGGTATGCCGCCGAGAGATCCAATACACTGAAGAATTTGGCACCCTTTATGACACTGAGCATCTCATTTATTCTAGGGAGGGGATGCCTCTCTACCCAGATGTTGGCGTTGAGATCCCTAAGATCCACACATAAACGAATCCCTTTGCCACCACCTTTGGAAGCGACCACAATGGGGGCCAACCACTCCGAACTCTCAATTTTTTCAATCACCCCCAAGGACTCCAATTTCTCCAACTCCTTTTTCAGGGATTCTCTCACCACCAATGGCACGGATCTGGCTCTGTGTACCGTGGGCTTGCAATGTTTTTTGAGTTTTATTTTATGAAGGAATCCCTTTAACAAGCCTAACTCACTGTAGAATACTTCAGGGAACTCCTCACACACCTCATTACCAATATTGGGTAGCTCAATCAAATAGACAGGTTCTGAGGCGTTTGGGTCTAATCTTATGCCTAGATCCTTTTGATGTCTCCATCCCAGTAAGCACGAACCTTTCTTGGTTAGGTACACTTTACCCACAGTAGCTCTATCTTTAAATCTGATGTGCATAACAATCATTCCTACCACAGGTATGGTATCATGGTTATAACCACCCGGGTTGATGTCAGTGGGTAAGACTTCATAAACCTTGTCGACAGACTTGGCCTTGAATGTGGTTTCATCTATAAGGGTGTACGGTGAACAAGAATCCGCATAAACTTTGTACGCCACACCATCAAGCAATATTTCACATTCTGGATAGCTACATCCAGTATTTTCCAACAACTCATTAACCATAAACACTATGTCCTCCTTTGGTTCCTCATCATTCCAAATCATATGGGTCATTTCTTTCTTAATATCATGACACACTTTGGTGAAGTGTCCTCTCTTGTTGCATTTTCTGCATATGGCACCCCTTGCTCGCCAGGTGATTAGGATTACCACAACGGAAACATTTCATCTTTTGGGACTCTTCTTTTAAGACAGTGCTACTCTTTTGTGACAACTTGCTCTTGTCATATTTGTTGGACACTTTAAGGATTTCATCCTCACATACTTGTTTCACCTCAACCGCCTCTTTCATCTCATTCATACAGAATGCTGTGTGCTCAATGCTTTTGGCTATGTCAATGGCTTGCTTTAATTCAGGGGCATCAGCCAGTAACTTTTCCTTTATTTTTCTATCAGAAGTGCACCTGACCAATTGGTCTCTTATAAGTGAATCTGTGAGATTTCCAAAATCACAGGTGGAAGACAACCCTCTAAGGACAGCTATATAATTCACCACCCTTTCTTGTTTTCCTTGAACCCTTGAAAAAAATTTGTGTCGCTCCAATACCACATTAATTTTTTTTCCAAACTGGACTTCCAATTTTTTTAAAGCAATACGGTAAACATCTGGTGGAACATCCCCTTCTCCTTCTCCACCTCTATTTTCCAACTCAACTTCTGGTAAATTATCATACATTTCTCTAGCATGCTTACCTAAATTGTGTAACAATATGTGCAATTTCCTTTCTGATGAAAACCTGTTACCTCCTATAGCTATCAAATAAGACTCAAATACCTTCTCCCAATTCTTCCATGGAGTGAGAGGTTCTCCATCATCATTGAGAAATGGAGGGGGTTGTGACATCGACATTGCAGTAGCCATTAGAATCTAAAACACTCACTACCCCCCAGTGAGATTTAAAATTGCAAAACACTTTTAAATAGCCCTAGGCAATACGTGACGAAATAGGTATCAACAATGTCAAAGAAAAGATTCAGTCTCAATAAGCTGTGCCCGTCAGCGTGACACGCACCAATAGTAAAAGGATGAAAGCTGTGCCCATCAGCGTGAACGCTCAACAGGCTCCTGGATAAAGTGCCTTGTAACGTTGAAAATATTAAACAATGCAACAGCAACCTCCAACAAGCTTAAGATGAAAGTTGAATGCTGTGCCTGTCAGCGTGAACGCTCAACAGGCTCGTGAATAAAGTGCCTTGAAGCGTAGAGAATATTTAACAGCGCAACAGCAACCTCTGACAAGCTTTGGATGAAAGCTGTGCTTGTCAGCGAAGAATAGCTTCATCTGCGCTTCATTCCCATAGACTTAACATTGTCTCTGTAAAGCTTCAACCAAAGTTCAGGCTTCTTTATTGAGGAAATTGCCTCAGACCAGCTACACAGCGTTACTCCTGCGCTCCGGTTCACTCACTGGATGCCCTCTATGACCAGAAAACTTCAAAGACACACAGCTCGGCTCTGCAGCTGAGAAATGACGAAGCGCTAAACTGCAGGATTAGCTGGGAGCTGTAGGTGGCGTCAAAGCTGTATATTACAGCTGACAGTTCTCCTCAGAAGGCTTCTCCGCAAAGTCTCTCACACTACTTTAAAAGCGGAGAAGTGAGACGGCTGCACAATTACTCTGGCGCCGTGACAATTAATATTATAATCCGAGATAACTAGGCTAAGCGCCTCTCCGTTCAAGAGTCAACCTGTGGCAGGAAACGTCACCCTTTGGACAGATCACGGAGCGAGGCTCTCCACAGCATAAGTAAACTACTGGCCTCAATTATCAAACTCCATCTGTAAAAGTCATACGTAACGCTTCAAGGAAACAATCATCTGTGAAAGGCGGGACAGTCTAACCTGCGCGCTGTTCACCGCAATCTGTCTTCCGCTCACAAATGAAATACTGCGCACATTTAAGGATGACTCACGGTTACTTCTCGGGCTGGTGTAGTGGCTTACGGCAGTGCTGAATAAACGGGGGAAGACCAGGACCTGCCCCCCGCGCAGCCCCGTCGCCAATTTGTTGGAATAATACACAGCAAGCATTAGTTGATGAAGAGCTGGTTTATTCACGTCTTGGTCTCTCGCACTCCTCCGCCTCACACGAACGTTCTATCTCAGACGCCCTGTCAACATTCCAGAGCGCTGATAACACGGGAAGGGGAGGGGTGTTGGAACATACCATTAAAGACAGCCAGTAAAAAGGAGATTACAACAATATCATCCTCAAATCTCAAGAACAGAGGGTGGGTGATCCGTAAAGGGAGTATCCTAAGGAAATTGATAAACCTAGGGGCATCCATCACTTTAACTATCTGGACCCTGCCACAGAGAGACAGATTCGAATGCTTTCATTGAAAACAATCCAGTTTAGAGTGCTCCACAAGCAGGTGGATGTTGTCCTCTACCATATTTGCAAGACCACTGTTAATATGGATGTCCAGAAATGGGCGTCCTTTAGGTATCCTCTTAATAGCATGCTCCCTTGTACAGGTGATAGTGGTGACCCTAGAGAGCGGTAGGGTTTCACATTTGGGCCAGTTGATGTCAAAGCCAGACAGGGGTAATAAGTCCTCTAAGAACCTGTTATGGATGATTCTGGGTGAGACAGGAGGAGCAGGATGTCATCTGCATAAATCAGTACATTAATGAGGCTGTCTTTTATAGGTATGTCCTCTACTGCTGGTGAAAGGAGTATTGCCATGGAGAGAAGCTCCAAAGCCAGGAGGAATAGCGGCAGAGGCAGTGAACAACCTTGTCTACTGCTTAATGAACCGCAAATATGCAGGACAAAAAGCCCCCGCAGTTGACGTCTGCTGTAGGGGAGTCATATAGGAGGCAGACCTTGGCTATAACATCATCATTTAATCCTATGGCAAACATCACCTTGAATAAATAAGACCACACCACCCAGTCAAATGCCTTTTTGGCATCCAAAGAGATGGCTAGTTTCTTCTTTGAATCATCCATCATGTGCCGTAGTATGTGGTCAGGTTTCCGAACATGGTTACAGGAGCAGTGTCCCGGTACAAAGTCCACCTGCACTTCCAGTAGCGGCTGCTACCAGACATGGGTGGCGGGGTGGAGGAAAGAAAAAAGGACAAACCTTTAACAGCCTGCCGCCACCTCTCCTCCATCCTCTTCAGTTTCCTTCTTCCTTCAGTCCCGACTGGCAGCATGAAGCACCTGAGCCAATTAAAATGCTGCAATGCAGGGTTGTGATTGCTCTGAGTGCCATCGTTCAGGGCTCAGACAGGGACAGGGAGTCTGTGCATTTTCCTCACCAGGCTGTGTACGTTCATGCACACTTAGGAGTGCAAATCACTCCTCCTCTGCTCTGGTCAGCCCTGCCTCGCCACTGACTGCAATAGGAAAAATACAATGATAATAACAATATGTTATTATCATTTTATTTTTTATTTATGAATTGTGACGATGATCCTCTGCCTTAGCGGAGGTTAAGGTGGAGGAGCCGCCACTGAGTGCTTCACGAATGAGTTGAGGGATCACCATGTGTAATTGTGTTGCAAGTATTTTGGCAATTATTTTTAGTCAACATTGATCAGACAAAAATGGTGGTAGCTGCCACGTCCTAAAGGATCTTTGTTTTCTTTTAGGAGAAGGTTGTTGGGGGCTTTGTTAGAAATGTCCCTACTGAGCCAGATGCCCCTGCTTCCCTATTATGTGTTCACCAGGAGGGTCACGAGCAGAGCCTTACCTATCTTATAAAATGTCCCCAAAAGCCTCTCCTGGTGATGTGCATGTGGAGAGGGCATAAATAGCCTCAGCCACTTCCTTTTCATTAAAATCCCCTTCCAAATTAGCCCTGCCTTCCTCATTGAGAGTTGGTAGATGTAAAGGGGCTAAAAATGTGTCAATGCATTTCGGTGTTCACTGAGACTCCAAGTTACAAGGGACAAATAAAAAGAGGCAAAAAGATCTGTACTGGCAATGAGGTAAGTGAGCAATGACCCATGTTCATCCCAAATTGTGGAATGGACAGCTGGGATTCTCGCTGCCACAGTTGCGCAGCAAGAAAGAGTCCAGCTTTTTCACAAAGATCATACCCCCTCCATTTCAGCTTAACTAATGCCTTCTCCGCTGTCTCAGAAAGAGAACATTCAGGCATTGCTGGGCCACTTCTAATTCTCTTTGAAGAGTCAAGGATGGCCTGGTTTTGTAGCAAGCATGGAGACTGGTGACTGTCGCCTCCAGGGGCCGCTGTTTAGCCAGCCACTTCTGTTTTGCCACAGCAGTGTCTCTCATGGCTCGTGAGTCGAAGTTCTCAGCACATTGGTATCTCCATCACCTCTTTCCTACTATCCTTACCCCTTCTCTGACCCCATATGCATCTCATTACCAGGGTAGCCCACTTACCTCCTTACCCTCGTCTTCTCTCCTATCCCTCTTTCCCCAATAGATTCCACTGCATGCCTTATCTGGACCATGACCTTTATTCCAACATCCTTTATGATATTCTGCTGATGGCATCCTTACTCTTTTTCTGTTCCTTATATGTACACTTGGGGACGTATGGAAACCTCTGGTACCTGATGGCTAACTCTGCCTGTCTGCACACTTTGATCCCAAGCCTTTCTTTTTCAATTGGCTGAAACCTCGACCTCTTGGTGTATAACACACTTGACTTTCCTGACTCAGTCGGTAGCATCTCTGACACCGGAACTTCTTAGTTAGATGCTTCACTGAAATGCCCAACTTCCTTTTGATTATCAACTTGAAAGTTAATGGATTAATAGGTTGTCCGATCATTTAAATTGTAAAACGATCCTACATTATCTCAATACAAAACAGGCAGACATCTCACTTATTCAGGAAACACACCATCACCAAAGGAATCCCTTAAACTTAAGAGGAAATGGGCGGGCATGGTGATTATCAGTAGTAGATTGGTATGGGCTAATGGTGAGCTGTTCTTGTCTTGCAGTTCCCGTATGAAATGCGGAGTAGCCATATCGACCAGCCGTAGATTCTCTTATAGACTCCTTAAAACCTGGGCTGATGACGAAGGCACATGGGTCTTAGCAACGGTATAGATACTAGGTAAAAAATGGTGCCCATGTGCTCGATGTATGCCTCAAATGCAGATAAGATCCAGTTCCTGGCTCAAATATTTAGGCTTATCACTGCTTTAATATGTACACCCCTTCTCTTGATGAAGGGCACCGGATCCTGTCCTAGACTGAACAGACCAACCCAATGCTCACCATCACACAGATAGTGCCCTTCTTCAGGATCTCTTGACAAACCACAATCTCGTGGATGTGTGGCATCTGTTAAACTCTACTAACAAAGACGTTACCTTCCACTCCTTCCCTCACTAAACGATGTCACACATTGACTGTTTCCTTCTCCAAAGAAGGCTGCTACACAACCTAATTAGCTGTGAGATCTTAGAGACTGGCCTCTCGGATCAAAGCCCAGACCCGTTGCATCTGAATTTTGGTTACTTGCACCTCTACTAAGTAGATTGCAGATGAAGGCATTTGCATAGATATGCCCCGAGCAAAAAAACAACTTCTACAGCATATCTGGTCTTACTTTTCAAATAATGAGTGATCAGTGAGCTCACACAAGACTTTAAGGGCAGCAAAGAACGCAACCTTGAGGGGGGTACTCAGTTCTGCTTTTAAACATCATCGCTAACCACGGCCCCTGCAAAGCCCAAAAAAAGATAGGGCATGTTAAGCTAAAGTAGTGAGCTCATTCCACTTCAATTCAGAGTGGCAAGTGTGAGGAACATAGAACGGTGCTCATAAATGAAGAAATATGTACTTTCTTACACTTAAAGCCATGTGTTTGGCTGTGAAAGTCCTTGGGGGTGTAGAGATGGATCAAACCCTGCATGCAAACAAGCGGGATGTAAATAGAAAAAAAACAGAAGATAAAAGAACTTTGGGGCATATTAACAACGGCCAGCGATAATTATCTCTGGCCGTGCGTAGCGATAATTATATTATCGCAGGCTATCTCTGGGATTTATCGCCCTGGTAGCGCGTAATTACCAAAGCGTTACTCCAGGGCGATAAAAATTCCACAGGGTTGTATCAGCATAATCCACCCCCTATGTTGGGATGGCTAAGTCAGTATTTTAGCAGCCGTTAGAGCCGTTTTCGCCAAAATCTAATGTGTGCTAAAATCATGTGGGCTGCCTTGTAAATATTGTGATGTAAACATCAGGGATATTTGCAAGGTAGTCTATCTGGGGTACGCCCAGTAACGCCCACTTTGCATCTCATTGGAGATGCAAAGGGAGGCATTAGGGAAAAGGGTGCTAACATGCGATTATGCATGTTAGCACCCTCTTGTAAATAGGGCTCTGTTTTTATCTCCGCTTTTTTGGCTTTGTAAGCCAAAAAAGCGGAGATAAAGCCCTTGTAAATATGCCCCTTAGTCCCACTGCAGGAGCCCAGCAGCCTATTACATGGCAGGTAAGAGGTCAATTCCACATACTAGGAGGGAAGGGAACAACTGCTGAGATTTAAAACATGGTGGGAAACATTACATACGGTACAGATAAAAGTGGCATAGTTATGCTTGCTCAGTAGTAGTGTCTTCCACTGTTCCCTAGACCAATGGCTTTTTAATGGGTGAACACTACTTGTCTCTGTCCCTGTCTTTGGATAGTATCTTGACAATGTGATGAAGGCCCTGTCAATCTGATTCTCTGAAGTTCAGGCCCCAACCTGCTGATGCTTTGATTCAGGGTGCGGTTGTCTCCAATGGACTGAGGTGGTTTTCACTGGAGACAACTCATGCGGCCCTCGCAAATCTGTGGTGTCCATGTTGGACCTGGAGCTCCCTGTTGTCTGAATATTTTTTGATCTCACCATCCATGGCGACTATTGTGCAATCAGCATCTACACAACCATATTATGAGTCCCTAAACTTAAGCCTGGGCCTAAGGGCTAGAAATGTCTTCTGCTTGAGGCTAGTATTGAAAGAATAATCTGAAAGTAAGGCATGGTCAACAAGTATTGGGCCTTTGGCACACTTCCCAGCTTGTAAGATGGATCTGGTATTTTGATGCTAGAGGGCACATGCTAGGATAAGATGAGGCGATGCTGTTGGGCAGCCATGCATGTCCAGATGTGGTGGGCCCTTTGGAACACCAGTGGGTCTTTGCAGTGAAGGCCCATACGTGTTGGTTACAGATTTCATAAGAATGTCAGCATATCTCCTTTCTTAACTTCCTCAGGTACCTGTAGACGCAGAAGTTGTCCCACTTGGCCCCATCCTCCAAGTCTGTGAACTTGTGTCACAAGAATGTAATTTCCCTGCCCAGTACAGTAAGACCTCACAGAGAGGCTTAACCCAATTGAGTCCATGATCTACTTTGTCTACCCATGCTTGCAAGTGAACATCACCTATGTCATCAATTTCGCTTCCCAAGAAACGATAGGCATTAAGCGGCAGCCACATCAATCCAGTGATACAGAGCAGGATGACCACCTGGCCCATTTTCCAAAGGGGCTTAATCATAATTGTCACAAACGTCTCATTGGTCAATAGAGTGGGGTGGCACACCGTAGTTAGGCAACAGACAGCAGGTTATGGGGAAGCCCCCTCCACTGGTACCCCAATGATTCAATTATATACAACTTTATTTCGGCTATAAGTCATAAAAGCGCATAAGATTAAACTAAAATACCATAAAAACAGTTAAGATTTGTAATATAAAATGTGCAATATGTCAAGTAGTGCCAGGTCTCTCCCTGACTGATGTTATACATTAATTTTATTACGTAACCACCTAATCCTATAACTGCACATCAAGCTGTACATAAGTTTTGTACACACTAAGGTAGTTTGGCCACCCACTAAAGGTTAAAATATATAAATACTCTAAAAATGATTCTATAATATTTAAATAATTATTGCACATCCTATTCTCCAACAGCAATATCAATTACTGTTTTAAAGATCTGTTGATCTTGTGCCTTACTCTCCACACACCCATCAGAAAAAGAGAGAGAGCAAAAACTATCAATCGACATGTATTATATGTCAGAATCCTGAGTTCTTCTTTGTATTCCCTAGTTCTCAAATTCAGACAGAGCAGAATTATCCTGCCCCTCCTATAGGTCACATAGGTTGGGCAGGAGAAGATCATGTGCTCAATAGTTTCTTTTGAGTCCCAACAGGCTGTGTTCTGCAGCTTGTTGACCCGTGGTGTACGCTTCCACTTGGCATTAAATGCCTGGAGGGGCAAGATTCCATACCAGAATTGTAAATACAGTCACCTAGCTAGAGGGGGTTCTATTTCATCCAGAAAGTCCTCCTGTATAAAGGAGTCCTTACCTGTGAGAAAGGCATGTGTTGAAGTTCCATGGCTCGACTGACTGTGTCAGCGGTTATCTCTATATTCCCAATATGCTGTTTTGATAAATGATTTGGAAATGGCCCAGACTGGTTCAGGGTACTCCAATCTCTGACAGGGTACCATTCACATGATTTAGCCATGGAATTCTTCAAGAGCCCACTTGAGACAACATTTTCCATAACTGTTGTCGATCCAACTCCAGGGTAACCACATCCCCTCCAATAAAGTAAGGGTCTCAGTGGCAGTCTGTCGGAGAGGACTCTAACCCCAAAGTCCAGCCTAAGTGGAAGCAGAAAAGTTCTTACAGGTACACCCACCAACTTACGCAGAAGCAATTTTCCACCATTGCCAATGGGGTCGCATCTAGATGCCCTCCCCCCCCAACCCAGCACCATAGGCAGCTGTCCCCAAGGCCTTAAGATTGTAAACTTTGTACACCAATGAATCCCAAAAATTGTGCCAAGGAAAAAAGATGAGGAACCGTAGGAGCATCAAGTGTCCATCTGAATTGCCACACCCACTCCAATCATAGTCCTCTCCGGAGGCCATAGGCAAGTGGAACAAATCCAGGCTTGGTTATGTTGCCCGCCCTGCTTCTGGTCTCCATTAAACCCTGCTGGCATTAGAAGTCACTCATTGGTAGTATCCTCTGGGTTACAAGAAGGATGAACAGCTAAAGAGGGCCCCTCAGACAGCAATCTCCGCGGTCAGGCCGTTCTATGAGGTCCATGGCCACCTCCGGGTGCAACTGGACTGCAATAGAGGGAAAGACTGTGCTCAATAGCTTGGAGAGCTTCCTGAGGCTTATAGGCCACATACAAAGGTAGCAGCATCACACACTGTGAGACCTCTGATTGGGTACACAGCTCCACAGGCTCGGCTTCTCGTGTGTCAGCAAGTCCTCCAAATACATTCTCGCCACTTTGGTGAGCTCCAAGCTCCATCCCTTCATGGCTGTACCTCTTTGGGGACAAGGAGAGGCCTCTGCTTGATTCTGTGCCTATGGACTCTTTTTTTTACAGCCTGGGAGCATCCATAGATAAGGATGCTGCTTTTAAAGATCCTGTTGGTACGATGTTGGATTTGTCTCTGGAGTAGGTGAACTTAAATTCCAACCTGTCACTGTGTGCCAAAATGTATGGGGTGTACACCTCACGATCCTTGATTTCAGACTTACAGGAACTTGTTAAAACTGTGGAAAAGGAGGATGAATGTTCTGCTCTTTTGGAGCTCATGAATCATCAAATCATATTCTTGCCATATATTTCATTTGATGTTTTCCATCCTGATAGCACAGCGGTGCTTCGCAAAGGTCATCTGCCCTGCGACTACATTTTTCTAATACAAGATGGTTTGAGGTTGAGTTGGAAGACAAGGCAAGGGACACATTTCCTCTGAGTGGAATTTGTATCTTGGTTGTGCCTATCTGAGCCCACCCATCAGCTTTACATCATCAGCTGAATTGCATGTCTATTCTGACTTAGACTAACTCAAACTCGGGGGCATATGTACAAGGAAGTGGCGGAGTGAGGCATTAGCCGTCATGGCTTAATGCCTCACTCCACCACTTCAGAAATGCAAGTCTGCACCATATTTACAAGGATATGGTGCAGCCTTGCGTTTCCCCTGCACTGGTGTTACACTTGGCAGTGTAGAGCCAACGCAGGCACCCTTGCACCATAGTGCAAGGGTGTCTGCGTGGAGGGGAGGATTGTTTATTTGTAGGAAGATGTCACTTCCTGCAGATAAACAATCCTGAAATAACATTTTGTCACTTCTCCAAAATGTTATTTTTTTAAGTATTGTTTATGTGCAGGAAGGGCCACCTTCCTACACATAAATATTCCAAGGCGTTTTGCTATTTCCATGTGTGCTGCACTAGACAGCAAACATGGAAAAAGCAAAAACAAGGAGAAATAAAGCATTTCACCTCATTTTGCCAACTTAAGATCAGGTTTTTCCTGGTCTTAATTTTGGCACTGCCTCCTATTTACGCTGCCCTTGTAAATAGGAGGCAGCATCAAAAACAATAGGTGATGCTGTTAAATGCCTTCCGCAACACCCACTTCCCACCCCTTTTACGCTAAGCATAGCATGAAAGGGGGTCTTATTTACAAGTCAGCGTTAAGCCACTGAAAGTGATGGCGATAGGGGCCTGTAAATATGCCCCTCTGTTTCTTCCATTACTCCAATTAGATTGTCTAGGCCATACCTGGCCAAAGTGGCGGCTCCTCTGCTATGGCGGCGGAGTGTCGCCCCACTGCTTTTAAGCAGTCTCACTAAAGGAAAAAAAAATGATATTAACTCTAAGTTATTATCATTTTCTTTTTCCCTTGTTGCTGCAGCTTTAGGGCGAGGCTTCTCTGCTAACTGAGCAGGGGAGGGGAGGAGGTGATTGCACTCCTTAAAGAGGGCATGAATATTTTGCCGGGACTCTGGACCCCAACGGCATAAAAGAGCTGCTGGACAGGGTCTTTGAGGGGCCCCATTACCCCTGGGCCTCCGCTATGTGGCCCGAGGGGCACATGTGGTGCCCCTCCAAACATCCATGCATGCTGTGCTAGGCACCACTTGGTGCCTGGCACAGGGTGCATGAATGTTTAAAGCATGCTTTTTTCTACTGCAACTTGTGCTGCAGCCCTTTTCCTGGTTGCAGTACAAGGCGCAATAGAAATGTCATGTTTCCGACTGCCACACAGCTGTTGTATCATAATTTGCCGGGTGGAGCCACTGGCTACATGTCGGGAGGTCTGCATCCAGATATGATGGCGGTTGAAATCGCGTCCGACTGCCATCCTAATGAGGTCCTAAATGTGGGCACTGGACCCCTCTTGAACAAGAGAACCAAGCCTGGCCTTCACTGCTCTTTAAGGTCACAATGGATTATCCAAATATTTGGACCAAGTAACCTTTTTCCTAGGAGGTTGTGAAGTAGTTTGTGAACAATGCAATATCTGTCACTTAGTTTTTTTTTTTACTAATAAACAAATTCTAATCATATTTTCTTAAGATTCTGAATGTTCCTTTCCCATCCCCGAACCAGCTTTCACACTGCATGGAAAATATGAATAGCCCTAGGAGAGGTCAACATGCACCCAATTACGCTGCAAATATCTTGTCGACTCAATGAAGGAAATCTCACAACCTGCATTAACAGCAGAAGATTAACTATCAAAAGCCTGGACCTACAAGGAAGGATATTTGTGTGGTGTACCCAGATGATGTAGTCTTCAGGGCAGGTTCTTCCACAATTCCTTTGAAATCATGTGCCCTATCCACAGACCACTTTACCACAAAGTTAGTAGTGTCCAGTCATACGTGATGCATGAACAATGCAATTCATGAAGCTTTATTCGGTGCATGTATATGACCATAAAAGCACAAAACAGAATATAACAATCCATTAAAAGCACACATACATTTCCTAATTCATAAGCTAATTCTACAATTAATATTAACGATCAAAATATATTAAAAACACATACTTTTCCTGGAGTTGATGCATTGGTTTAAAAACGTTGCAGTATAAAAACAGATGTCTGCCGATTGCAAGTTAAAAATTAAAGTCATAGCATGTTTAACTGTACGAACACCATATTTAACAAACATGGGTTTCAAAAAAGTAAAACGAAAGTTCATGTACAGTTTACAAAACAGCAGAAAGTGCAAAGTCTCTGAATGGATACACCATCACACATACATGGCCCGATTGGATGTTTCTTAATATTTGGGTGGGCCACTGAATAATGTGCCATACCAAAACTAAGTCTGGTTAGCACAAATTTATGTGAAAACCTAGTTACCATGGTTAAGTACAGAGGAAAGCCTTCCACTGAACTATATCTGTTGAAAAACATGACAGTGGACATAGATCTAGCGACAAAAGCCCGCTTCCTCCCCCCATATGCCAAGAATATACCTTTCATTTCAACTTTAGGTATCCTTGATGCTGCACTGGGATCAATTAAAATATTCAAGTTAAAAATGTCTGAGAAACAGGCAACGACATATTTTAACCCAAGGTATCTCTCGATATTTATCCAATTGTAAACAGTCCTCAATAATTGATCTGTTAAAGGACTTCTCATCTACAGCCAGATTGACCGCCAAATCATCAATGGCCTAAGGGATAGCAGATCAGTTAAATAATTGGTGGCTAGTTCTCGATGACTCAATTCGGTTGGAGCTGAAGTGGGCAAAAATAGGAGCTTTTTTAGAAATACATTTTCCTCCAGCTGTAAATTATGGACGCAGCTGTAGCCCCGTACTCCTGCCCCATACAACGCTATAGTAACACATCTAGCCTGGTAAATCTTGAGCATATCCCTTGTACGGCGTTCCCCAACCTTCGCAGCAAATCTATAGATACCATGGGCATTCTTTGCCATTTTGTTCCGGATGTTGTTAAATTCCTTAGTCCATTTCCTGTCTTTAGAGAAGGTAATACCTAGGTAACAAAATTTGTCAACCTGCTGCACCTTTTCACTGTCTATAAAAAAGCAATTTGACAATTTACTTTTGGCCCCACAGGTCATAATGTGTGTTTTCCCTTTATTAATTACTAATTTTCTGTCTTTAATACATCCATGCATGCTCGGCCAGGCACAACTTGGTGCCAGACATAGGGTGGATGAATATTTAAAGCATGCTTTTTTCTACTGCAACTTGTGCTGCAGCCCTTTTCCTGGTTGCAGCTCAAGGCGCAATAGAAATGGCATGTTTCTGACTTCCACACAGCTGTTGTATCATAATTTGCCGGGTGGAGCCACTGACTACATGTTGGGAGGCCTGCATCCAGATACGATGGCGGTCGGATGCCATTGTAATGAGGTCCTAAATGTGGGCACTGGACCCCTCTTGAACAAGAGAACCAAGCCTGGCCTTCACTGCTCTTTAAGTTCACAATGGATTGATCCAAATATTTGGACCAAGTAACCTTTTTCCTAGGAGGTTGTGAAGTAGTTTGTGAACAATGCAATATCTGTCACTTAGTTTTTTTACTAATAAACAAATTCTGATCATATTTTCTTAAGATTCTGAATGTTCCTTTCCCATCCCCGAACCAGCTCTCACACTGCATGGAAAATATGAATAGCCCTTGGAGAGGTCAACATGCACCCAATTACGCTGCGAATATCTTGTCGACTCAATGAAGGAAATCTCACAACCTGCTTTAACAGCAGAAGATTAACTATCAAAAGCCTGGACCTACAAGGAAGGATGTTTGTGTGGTGCACCCAGATGATGTAGTCTTCAGGGCAGGTTCTTCCACAATTCCTTTAAAATCATGTGCCCTATCCACAGACCACTTTACCACAAAGTTAGTAGTGTCCAATGTTGTGTTGAATATTTATTTATTTGTCAGCGAAAAGTTTTAATTTAGGCATATCAGAAAGGGGTGCTTAAATAAGATTGTCATCTTGAATCATATTTGCCAGGGGTTCATTGAAAAGTGTAAACAAAATAGAGGAGATTAGACATCCCTAATGAATACACTGGGAAATTGTAACTTGCAACCTCAATTTTATTATTACAATTCTGGCAAAAGCCTGGAGTAATGGGTTTTTAGGAATTTGTATAAATTGTTCTAGAACATTGAAAGCACCAAGAACATAAAACAAGGCTTTCCAATTAAATAAATCAAAAACATACTCTGTGTCAATCATAATGACCACAGCGTATGCATTGATATCTGAAAAGTAATCAGTGGCAATAATAAGATAGTTGGGCCATATTTATGACCTGGTTTGCATCACTCATGCACCACGCAATGTGGTGCAAGAGAAACGCAAACCAAAAGTCAGATTTGTGAAACCACACAAAGCCATTGCTCATGGCTTTGAATGGCTTAAAAAATCTGGATTAATGTAACGCAGTGCAAATCGCTGCATTGCAGTACTCTGCACAAGGGAGGTGTTCCATGGCATTGCTTGGCTGTTCACACCCACCTCCCATGGTTTTTGACCTATTCCCAGATTCAAAAAGAACAATTGATTAATGGAATGCAGAACAATGTCATACATTCACCTCAGTACATAGTTTTGGGCCTAAATTCATTGTTATTTTGCTCACCATGCCATTCCAGTGTGGACCCAGCCATATGCAAATCAGTCTTGACCCTGCGCACAATGGGAACAGTCCAGCTTGAAATGCCAGGCCAGGTCCTCGCTGGACTGGAAACAAGCATCCTAGAACCTGTTTCGGGCTTTCAGCCCTCATCAGCCAGGATAGCTTGACTCTAGTGACTTGGAGAGCAAGGGACCCACAACTGGGCATACCCGTCCCACTCAGGGTGACAAATGCAAAAAGAACAATTGATGGACAGAATGCAGAACAATGTCATACATTCAACCCAGTACTGAAATCAGGGCCTAAATCCATTGTTTTTTGCTCACCATGCCATTCCAGTTTGGACCCAGCCATATGCAAATCAGTCTTGACCCTGCGCCCAATGGGAACAGTCCAGCCCGAACTGCCAGGCCAGGTCCTACCTGGACTGGAAACAATCATCCATGGACCAGTTTTGGGCTTTCAGCCCTCAACATCCAGGATAACTTGACTCCAGTGGCAGGAAGAGCACGGGACCCACATCTGGGCATACCTGTCCCACTCGGGGTGACAAATGCAAAAAGAACAATTGATTGACAGAATGCAGAACAATGTCATACATTCACCCCAGTACAGAGATCTAGGCCTAAATCCATTGTTTTTTTTGCTCACCATGCCATTCCAGTTTGGACCCAGCCATATGCAAATCAGTCTTGACTGGGGTGGTGTGGTGAGCAAAAGAAGGATGGATTTAACCCAGATCCTTGTGACTGGGGGTGAATGTTTGCATTGTCTAGCATTCCGTTCATCAATTGTTTCTTTTGCATATGTCGCCCTAAGTGTGAAGGGTATACACAGACATGGGTCCCATGCTCCCTACACCACTGGATTCAAGCAAGCCTGGCTGATGAAGGTTGATGCCCCGAAATCGGTCCCAGGATGCGTGTTTCCGGTCAAGGGAGTACCTGGCTTTGGTGTTCGGGCTTGAATGTTCCCACAAGGAACAGGGTCAAGACTGATTTGCATATGGCTGGGTCCAAACAGGGGTGGTGTGGTGAGTAAAAGAATCATGGATTTAACCCACATCCTACTGACTGGTGGTGAATGTTTGCATTGTCTAGTATTCCGTCCATCAATTGTTTCTTTTGCATTCCCAGATTCAGCAAACCTGGTAAACCTGGGAATGCGCAAAAAAGATATGCCTCCCCAGGAGGTTTATTTCCCCTTCTTTTTAATATTACACATCGAAAGAGGAAACAGCCTCTCAGTATAGTTTTTGTGCAGGTAGGGGCCCCTTCCTGCAAAAATCAATCCTCACAAAAACACATGTACCCTTGCACCATGCTGCAAGGTTGCCTGTGTTAGCAATAGGCTGCCAAAATGGCACCAGCTCTTCCTTGTGATGCATGGCAGCGCAGCAAGGTGACTTGCGCCACAATATTCATAAATATGACCCACAGTGTTATTTGTAATTGACCTCTTGGAAAAAAACATTTTGGTACCTGTGCAATGATTTTTTGTCAAAAGGTGTGATGCGACTAGCCAATAGATTTGTAAATAATTTATAATACATATTTAATAAACTAGTAGGTCTATAAGAATTTGGAATATTCGGTGGTTTGCCCTATTTTAAATAAAATGAACTACAATTGCTTACAAATTAATATTATACTTAACTTCAGTGAATCAGACCTGTCTCTTGACAATATGCTCAATTTCTTCATATAATTTTTGTTTGAAAGTTTTCCTATTTATAACTTCTTCTGTCAGGAAAAAAACCTTCAAATTCTGCTTAGCCTAGGATGTATGAATAAATTAATTACATAGATTGTAAAGCGTACAGCTAGTCAAAGAGTGATTTTTGGCACTGCTCCATGAAACTAATGATGACATACAAGGTTACTGACTAAAGAGATATGTCTTTAGAGATTTACGAAAGGCCAACACGGTGCCTAAAGTCGGAAGCTGTGCAGGGAGAAGATTGCATATTTTGGCCGTACAAACCACGAAAGATGCACCACTTCATCTAGTTTTTTTTAAGTCAAGGGTGTGGTGTTTTATTGCTTGCTTTGATTCACATCTTTGCTGCTAAGAGTTCATTGTGTATTCTAGAATGTAGCTCTTGTCAGGAATGTTGCTGTTTGAAGGTGGGACAGTAGAAGTTTGGACCTTGAGTAGGAGGTCTCTATGGATGTACTTCCAATAAATCTACTGACAACCACTTTACCTTGTGCTGCACTCCGTGTTTGAGCTGTGCACCTCACCTCAAGGAGCCAATATCAATTTTGCTTTACTCAACTGCAGATTCCTATTTGGCTGGTACTGTTGAATTCTTTTGTTTAAAAAAGGAGGGCCGGTATTATGTAAGGCCTGATGGACAAGCATAAATGCTTTGAAAATAATCCTTTTTCCGACAGAAAGCCAATGCAGCTAGTTGAGATATGGAGATGTAGGAGTTTTTTTTTAAGTCCTCATCAAGCACATTCCCTTGAGGTAAGGAGGAGTCGAAAGCCCCAGTATCCATTCAGAGCTTTGGAATGAGAGGCCCGGATTTGCCCTGAGTGAACTGTAGGAGTTTTTGAAAGACAAAAATATTCTTCCTGACATTGACAGAGACATTTTACTGTATGCTTAAGCCATCCTCTATATCGAAAACTGTATGGTCCAACTGGTAAAATCTAACTAAGATAACTTCTTGTGAAAAATTGGGTTCCTGAATGACTTGGTATGAGCCCTGGTCAATCAGCAACCACAATCATTGTCAGAACACGGTACAAACAAACCCCAAATTATCCTTTGCTCAACCCCCTGGTAGCTTGGAACAGAGCAGTTAGGCTTAGCTTGGAGACAATGTGTAAAGTATGTGTGGAACACTTCAAACAGTACTAAAGTAAAAACACTGTACAAAAGATTTCCCACACTAAGTTAGAAAACTAGAGTGAAATGTATTTAAAAAAAACAAGACCAAAACAACAAAAACCCAATCAGTAGAACCAGACATAAGAATTTCTAAAGAATTTTGTGAAAATTGCGCCAAAAAGCACAAAGCACCTACTCAGGATATCTGGTCACACTGGACTGGGCCGAAGTCACAAGTTCAGACCCACCACAATGCAGTGCAGGTTGGATACAGTCCCCAGGTTGAAGGTTTACCTTCTCAAGGCAGCATCAGGAGACCCGTTCACGTTGGAGAGTGCCGTGAGGAGCAAGGAGAGATATTGAGCTGGCTGAGAGGGGCTATTATTGTCATCTACCTCCGCTGCATGTGTCAAGCTGAACTAAATTATGGGGTGGTGCATATTATCAGTATAAATGAAGAGACTCAAGAATTTAAAATTGAAACCATTGCCTGGGGAGGGGAGATACGTGGGTCAGCATAATCTGGACACGAAGGGTGCCATGGTTGTGTCTCCTCCTAGGGAGCCATACTACAGAGGAGAGCTTACCACAGGGGAGCATGCCTCAAGTCAGCTGCCAATAAAGGGATTATGCCCTTTAGGGGAGGCAACTAATAGTACCTCTGAAAGAATGATTCACACCGTAATAGGCGGGCAGAATGATTACTGCATTAAAAAATCCTAATGGCCCAGAGACCCATATACAGGAACCTCGCGCCCTTCCGAGGTCCATGGCTTACCACTCCCAAATGACTCTGATGCTACCAGCATTGCAACTTCCTCCACAAGCCACCCCATACATGGTGGCATTAAAAGACGTTGCTCCCCTGATTCAGGATATGAGCGAAGATCCTGATCATCTCAAGAACAAAGTAGTACACTGGATCAATAGCAGAATAGAGGGGCAAAAACTTTTGCACAAGCAGATCAACCTTGTTCGGAGGGTTGTATGGGTGAGCAGCTCTCCAAAACCCGGCTCTAATGACTGCATTGTCATCAACTTTAAGAATAAGGCAGACGCTAAGGATGTTTTGACAAGGATCGACTTCTCTGGCGTCCTTATTCATCAATTGAAGCCTACCATTGGGCTTCTTTTATGGGCCATTAGAGGGAAGACCCTATTGCCCCCTGCATCTCTCTATAAGGTGCCAACTTATAACAATATTTCTGCCTTTTCACATGTGGATCTTCAGGACTGACTTTCTGATCAAATTCTCTCCCCTAGCACATCTGTGTGCTTCGTTGGCAGTAATACAATTCTCTCAGTCAAAATCCAGAACAGGATGAAAGTGGGGCATCATTATTACATGGAACATTGCTGGGATTGCCAATAAAATGGACACAGAGGACTGGGTAAAATATGTCAAATCCACACATATTGTATGTTTGCAAGAGATGTTTGACATCCAATATAATAGATATGGATGGTTTTGCAGCCATTAATTCTCCTGCAATCCCCTCCAACAGTGGTAGGCCAACGGGGGGTCTGATAGCATTTGTCTCTACAGTTATAGTCCCCCAAATCAAGAAGAGTTTTACAGACTTCCCTTATTGTCAACTCAATACACTTACCATAGGAAAACAATCTGGTCTGAAATGTCTATAATAATGTTTTTGATTTAACAAAGATGGATGTGGTCAAAAAATTAGAAATAGATTTGGAATGATTTATTGACTAAGATCCCTACATAATCAGGGTTGGTGATTTTCCCATAACTGAATACCGTACTATGTCCAAACTAACCTGTGGGTATAGTAATGTTGGTCGAAACACGTTGGCTCACTTTAAACATAGTCCTTATGGTTAATCTTAACAAGTTAATGATGAAATGCAATCTGAAATGAGTTGAACACTGCTGTAATAGCAATTCTCCTCATTTACCCACCATAATAGTGAAAGGACTGAGTAGTATATCAATCATATGCTCATCTCAGATAGTATTAGGAGCAAACATTTTAGATTTACATGTGGGAACCAACTGTATAAGTTACCACAATCCAGTGATCCCTAAATTGAAGTTCAACATCCCCAAACCCCCATATTCAGGGAAGATTGATAATATTATCCCTATTGGCCTGAATGGCATAAAAACGAAATGGACAGAGGTTGATTCAGCTAACTTTTTTTTAAATCTAGTAACCAGGAATCTGGATCAATATATGATAGGTCTAGCCCCAGAAACAAATCACACAGAGACTCATGACACCTACATCAAGGTATCAAATTCCATCATTTAAGCATTGGCGGCAAGACCAAAGCGGTCTAGAACACACACAAAGTGCTGGTTTAATGGCCAATGCTCAAGGGCACAAAGTAACGAGCTTAAAACACTAAGCCAACATCCAAGGGATGCACATGCAGTTCAGGAAGCCAAAGCTACTTATAATAATGCCATAACGCAAAGAAAGAAAAAACTTCAGAGGGAGGCTTGGCGAACCTCTTGGAGGCTGTGGAAACTAAAGCTGTATACTGGAGAACAGCTGATGCCCCTGTTCACCAAGAAAATAGCCCCTGACCTGGAATCGTCAATCACACCACTAAGTGGGAGGATCATTTTGGCTTGATCTTCTCTCTTAGCAAACACAAGGAGATGATGGACAGAGCACTGAAACGTTTCAGACACTCACCCCCAGTGACAGATCTGGGTTGAATCCATCATCATTCTTTAGCTCACTTCCCCACCCCAGTTCAGACCCAGCTATATCCAAATCAGTATTGGCCCAGTGCCTCTTGGGAACATTCCAGCCCAAACTGCAAAGCCAGATCCTCCCTGGACTGTAAACAAGCATCTTAGGACTGGTTTTGGGTAACACCCCTCATCAACCAGGCTAGCTTGAATCCAGTGGCAAAGAGGGCAAGGGACCCATGCTCGGGCATACCCTGCCAACTTAGAGCGAACAAAGCAAACACAAGGAGATGATGGATGGAGCGCTGAAACCTTTCAGACACTCACCCCTAGTCACAGATCTGGGTTGAATCCATCATCATTGTTTAGCTCGCTATGCCACCCCAGTTCAGACCCAGCTATATGAAAATCAGTCTTAGCCCTGTGCCTCATGGGAACAGTCCAGCCCGAACTGCTAAGCCAGGTCCTTCCTGGACAGGAAACAAGCATCCTGGGACTGGTTTCCGGGTAACACCCCTCATGAGCCAGGCTAGCTTGAATCCAGTAACAAATGAGCAAGGGACCCACGTCTGGGTATGCCCTGCCAACTTAGGGTGAACAAAGCAAACACAATGTGATGATGGACGGAGCGCTGAACCTTTTCAGACACTCACCCCAGTCACAGATCTGTGTTTAATCGATCATCGTTCTTTAGTTCAATTCTCCATATCAGTTCAGACCCAACTATATGCAAATCAGGCTTGGCCCTGTGCTTCAGGGAAACAGGCCAGCCCGAACTGCCAAGCCATGTCCTCCCTGAACTGAAAAACAGCATCCTGGAACCGGTTTCGGGGTAGCAACCCTCATCAGCCAGGCTAGCTTAAATCAAGTGGCAATGTGAGCAAGGGACCAACGTCTGGGGATACACTGCCAACATAGGGCGAACACAGCAGTGTTGGTACTTACTACAAATAGTCTGCAGATTCTAATAGACTCCATCACAGATTTTATGTAAAGGAGAGGTATGAAAATTAATATTGGCAAAACTCACACTATGAGTTGTGATTGCACATGAGGGACCATAATACATTTTTTATTAACAGGACTAAACTACAAATTATGAATACCTTTCTCTCCCTAGGGATCCAGTTCTCCTCCATAGTGAATTGGAAGCGTCACAGGGAGATCTGTGTACCCAACATGATTAGAATTACTTAATGTTTTACTGGGTTTGCCTCTAAGCTAGGTACCAACCCCCTTGCAGAGTTGTTACCACTTCATAACGGTAAAACACATTTCTCCTGGAGAATATGGTGCAGGAATTTGGGGTATGGGGGACAATATTGTTCTCCAAAAAACAGAAAATAGATTTTTGAGGTGGTTGTTGGCTGCACCCCACTCTCTGTTGCAATACTTTGCCCAGTGGGTAGTGATAGCTGATTTTCTATTGGATAACCTTAAAAGAAAACCGGTTCCATTAGGGCTTTCTGTATGGTCCAAACAAGAAACCTCATTCACAAGGTCTATTTTTAAAGACAGTATGGGCCTAGATAAGGTGAATAAAAATCCCCAGCTTACAGCACATAAACCTGGCTCTGCGTCGCCTGGGAAAACAGAGAGGAATTTCTGGGCACACCTGGAGGACATTATTATCTACTCTAAAAGAGTGCTAAAAGATTATGTATTTAGGCAATGGCATGAGAAATGGGCCCAAACAGATCTCCAAAAGGTGTCAGTGGGACACTAAACTGCATTGAAGGACCAGCAAGGTTGTAGGTTGTACCTTACGATAATCAATATTGTTCATCATAGGTACCTTTTAACTTGCTTTCACCTACTTATTTGTCACTGTATGACTGCATTTCCAAGAAATTAAGGGTGGGTTTTTATTTTGCGGAAATGTCCCTGTGACAACCAGATGGAGCAGCAACCCAGTGCTTGCACTTTTCTTTACGTTTTAACTAATTTCCAGGAAAATCTATCTTAAAACCCCGTTTCCTACAAGAAAAAATAATTTGCCATCAGGTGGGTTAAGAGTATACATTCGAGTTAGGGGATGCAACAGTGTGTTATAGGGTTGCTTTGTATCTTTCTAAGGTGCTTCGCATTAGAGACTCTTTGGATGACACAGGGAATGAAATTAATTATTGTGCTCTAATACTTTATTATGTGATTTAAACCCTGTACCGCTATGTATCACGTTAGGTGTTTTGGCAGATACATTTTAATACTTTTTATATAAAATCTAGCTTTTTTATGTCAGTGTTTTTATGAATTTGCATAATTTTATAAGATAGATATTTTGATCACACTTTTAGTGCATTCATGTGATGCTTTTATTGTTTACAAAATATGAGCCAAATTACGTTTTTTCTTTTTGGGGGGTTTTGGATGGGTGGGTGGATGGATGGATTGATGGGTGGATGGATGGATTGATGGGTGGATGGATTGGTGGATGGTAGAGTGAAAGGATAGAATGATGGATGGGTGAATGAATGACTGAATGGATGGATGGGATTAGAAAAGACTGAATGATGGATGAAAGAATGATTGGATGACAGAAAGAATGGATGACAGAAGGTAAAGGTAAAATAGTGGCTATCAGAATGGGGATGGAAGGGTGAAAGAACGAATGGTAGATGCATGGATGGAAGAGACAAGGAAGATATTGCATGAAGGGTTGGATTGGCATGCTTCGGTTGCTTGGCGTCATCAATGCCTTAGTTCAAAGTGGGGGCTATTTTAATTTTCTGGCTACTCTCTTGCTCTCCTCCCTCTTTGTCTAGCAGCTTCCCAGCCAGATCCATACACTTGCAGAATAGGCAGCCTTCTGCTGCATTCTCCATATAAAGATTGAGCCAAATTATGAAACATGAAAACAATTCCCACTGCGGCTTAAAACAAAGGCAATACACTTTCAGTCACACAACCCGCATGGTGCAACGTGTTATCTGTGTGGATGAGCAGTCAGCGCCCCACACAGGGAAAGTGAGCGCTAAAAAAATACTACAGTAAAATTCTATATAATAGACGAACTGTACTAATCTATGTTTTGAGGAATCTAATTTCCTGATAAAGGTTGTACAATTAGCATTAAAGTTATTAATGGCGGGAAACACCTGTGCTGTCAGTTGAAATGATCGGATTCGCTTTGCCCAGGATGGTGAAATAATATCAGTTTTTCCATTAATGCATCTTTCCGCTACTTGGTCATGTTTCCCCATAGTAGTGGGGCTAATGAGGCCATTATGAGTCATGCACTGTTGCTGAGCTGAGCTGGCTCCCCTTGTCTGATTGGCAGAGGACCACTTAGGTTGAGCAGCAAGTGACCTTTCAGCAGATTGTGGCTTTTCTGAGGTCTAGCTTGATAATGAGCTGTTGACAGACATCATGTGATCACCAGAAAATGTGGATGGATGTTGTAGTGTCCATGAACAGTAATGGTGGCACATGGGTATCACTTTGAGGTTCACGCCCTTTACATAACTAATTAGTAGGAGTGAGAAGAAGCTGCCAGTAGTAAATCACGATCAGCTCACTACTCTGTTTACATCAGCGGTTCTTAACCTGTGTTCTGGGGACCCCAAAGTGTCTGCAAAGCATACTCAAATGGTCCGTGACAACTCATAACATTAAATAATATTAACAGATTAATAAAGTGTATAGACATAAAAAAACTAAATCTAAAAATGAAACGTAAAACTTTCTGTTAATGTGAAGGAATTTGAAATTTGATGCTAAAAATAAAGTTGCTCAGATTGATTTGTGGGAGTAGTGGACGTGCATCAAAGAGAATATAGTGTGGACCATGAATGGTCTCAACTGCATTTAAGAAAAGCTCCAACCTTCCCATTAAAATTAAATGTTTGAATTATTTTTTTATTAGTTTGTGAAATTAATAAAATATTGAATCTTTGTCTAATTGTTTAATAAATGAATGCTTGTTTCTGTGTTTTTGGTGTATTTTTTTTAAAGTTAAAATTATTATAAATGCTTAGCCTAGGGTCCCCAGTGTGAAAAATTAGTACAAGCTTGGTGAACATTATCTGCGCCATCTTGCCCCTTTTCGAGCCCATTCATGCGCGTAAGCGGCAGCCATTTTAAGCACCATGGCCTCCCTGCCCCTCGCTGATAGCCAGCGCGTCTCTCTCTCTCTCCTAACCTCGCAAACATCCCCCCCGCACGTTGACAACCCCCGCTCTCTCATGCCTTGGGTCATAAACCCCTCTTCAGCGCAGCTCCGCCACAGAACCCCATCCTGTTCCCAGCGCGACACCTCCCTTCATTCCTTTCATGGCCTCAGATCCTTTTTATGCAAACCCCCTTTTTTCCTGTGTCCCCGTTTGTCTTCCTTGTTCCCAGGCCGACACCTGGCCCTGCGGATACTGTTTATTACCCCGTACAGTAGGAAGCTTCCCCTCCCCATCAAAAGACCCACGAACCGATCAAAGCCCCCACCCTATGAGATCCGATCAACTCCACGCATTCCGTGAATCGGCGGAATGCCCTGCTGCGCGACAACCACCACCTGTTGTGACCGGGGTGGGGAATCCAACTGTAAATGTATGTGGGAACGGGCCTGAAGGGGAGATTCCGAGGATGTTCTTTCAAGTGTCATAGTATTGCGAGAATGTGTTATGTGCAATAAAGGTCGTAAACTCTAGTATAAGAGGCCAGGCCTCAGAGATGTGGCTAGAGCACCTTGTGACGATACTTGCTGTCTGAATTGATGTGTTCTCCTCCGGAGAGAATAAAATCCTCGTTTCCTGCCTTCCAGTCTCCAGCGCCCGCTTCTTCATTGATTAACATTGGTGGGTCATAGAGGCGATACCGCCGGGCAACATAAAGAAGGGTCTTTTGGTTACTGGTTGTCATTGGAACCCTTTTTTTTACAATTGGCGTCCCAAACGTGGGGCCCATCAGCGACTCGTGGATCCAGTGGGAGAGGTCCTGACGACAGAGTGAACGACTGCAACGATCGGAAGGTACCCTGTCCGATAGACCCTCGTCTGACAGCCGATCACCCGAACTTCACTGGTTCCGAACAGACCTCTCTCGAGTGATCTGCGGTCCTGACTGGGAACCATCAGGAGTGCCACAAGAAGTACGGAGAGAAGAGGACGATCGGGCGCTGGATTCGGAAGACAAGAAACTGTCCATGCGGTCCGGGTAAGGTCGTGTAAACACGACGAATTGCGAAAGTGATAGATAATTGAAAGTGATTGATAATTGTTGAGAAAATACTAGTATTACTTTTTGTTAATTTATTGGAGATTCACTGTCTACAAACGGAGAAACAACAGGCTCTCCCTTTATAAACAGCGAAGGATAGGTACGCACCCGTCGGACCCATCTTTCTCCCCAATTGAACAATTGCCCCTTCCCCCCATTGATTAACTGTTATAGATTGTTTTCTGGAGATTCTCTGTCTGAAAACAGGGAAGATTAGGTCCCCTCTTTACAGATAGTGAAAGAGTAGGTGACGCGAATCTTTGCGAGCCTACTTATTCTCCCCATTGACCATATTGATTTTTTATTTTTGACCTAACATTGATTGATCAAAATTGATTCATGAGGTATTCACTACGTACAAACAACGTAGAATAGAAATATTCTGTCTAGTCTTTGCACGCAGTGATAAGATAGGTAGTGCTGACTATTATCCCATTGTGATCCGTCATGCCTGTCTTCTCCCCACTGGTTAGTAGCCTGTTTAACCCGGACCGCTTATTAGAGATGAACCATCCGGCTCCGCTGGAAGGCACCCCTAATAAGGACATGTTCATGAAGCATGGATTAATCGCTATAGCCTATAGTGAGCTGTGGCATAAATATACGAAAAAGGATCGAGAAAGTCAGTGGCCACTGAGAGGATCCTTTGATCTTGACAAAATAGAAACGGTAGAAATAGCCCTTCGTAGGAATGAAACAACGCCTATTATGCTCGATAGTCTCGGTATGTGGCGCAAAGAAGCCACACGACGAAGGGAAGGCGACGAATTTAGAAAAGGTGAAGGGACGGGACGGACAGCCCTCCAAGCGCCTAGTGGGCAAAGGGAAGGGCCAGCGATGGTACAGTCCCGAGGAGTAGATATGAAAAGAGAACGGTGTAAAGGGGTGTGCCGACAAGTCAACCCCGGAACACAACGACCCGAAGGTAATCCCCCGACACTACGCACAGGACGAATAGATTTAAAACAGAACCAATGTGCTTTCTGTAAACGTCTCGGGCACTGGAAAGCCCAATGCCCGACTTTGCAGAGCATAGGTAAGAACGGAGGGTCGACAGAAAGGACAGACCGACAGAAAGGGAAAAGGCGCGAAATAAAAACCAATCAGACTAGTGCGGACAGGACAGATAGAACCACCCCGTTTGATTATGCTCGATGGCACAGATTTCGTCAGACCAATTTTAACGACATGTTAGAGTTTTGGGACTGATTGCTCTCTGTTGCTCCCCCACTCTGAAAACCAAACACAATTGCAGATCAGTATAAACAACCCCCGTTAGAGAAAGGACTCAAGGAAGCCAGAAACGTCTATTATATAACTTAGGATTTAATTACGGTAAAGAAAAACACACAACCAACAGTAAATAGAATAACTAGTAGAACTCTCTAAAAAGCAAACTTGACTAATAGGAAAAATACAAAACATGTTATGCTCACTCCGGAAGTCCTTGAAATGTAACAATTCGATGGTCCCGCCCATCCGAAACACATAGCACGTGTGGGGCGGGGCCTGCCAGCAACCATGGGCCAAAAAGGAGATTGCTGGCGAGAAGGTCCTGGAGGCTCCACCAAGCAGGCAATGAAATGGTCTTCCCATACTGCCCTTCCAGGGATGGCGTCCCCCGGGCCGCGAGTAGGGAGGGGGCGGCTGCAAATGACCCCCTCCCTCGTATCTCCTGGTCCGGCCATCACGAATTCCTCCAGCGAACGGATGCAGGGTGGGCAGGGAGGAAGAGGCGACGCGGACGAGCCTCTTCCACCTCCACAGATAGGAGGCTTCCCTGCCCTGGTCCGGCGCCGATGTCCTCCAGCCGGGCGACGGCCTGGTATATTTCCGCAGCACAGGACATAAAATGCCCGTCTGGTATACTTCCATAACACAGGACACACAATGTCCGACGGGCATATTTACGGAGCACCGGATGTACAGTGGTCCCCCAAGAGTCGGAATCAGGGGTGTAGGGTGGTCATCATGTGCGCCCCTGATTCCAAGGGGCGGCGTAGGATGCGCCGGGAGAGGAAGGCGGCACGGACGAGCCTCTCTCACCTCCCCAGACGAAGGCTCCATTGCTGCACCCTGGCGCCCCGAACCAAAATGTCCTGCTCCAGCAGCATGATGCTCTGTCCTTCGCCATCACAAGAAGTTTCTTCCACTCCCGATGGATACGACAAAGGTGGTTGCCACAGGGTCTCAAAATGGCGTCTGGGCCTTCGAAAGACGGGTCTAGGCCACTGGAGTAACTTTGTCCGAAATTGCAACTCGGGCACTTGCCCACCTGGGCGCGAGCCCCCACCATCGACAAACATCCCCTCGACTTTGAAGATTCTACCAAAGTCCCAAGAGCCCTCAGCCCCTTCAGGCTTCCGGAGGGGAACAGTTGCATTGATCACTAATGAAATAACCACGGCACAGCAACAAGATGGCGGTGCTCTCGTGTCTGCATCAGCTTCCGTCTGAACCACCCAGGAACACTATGGGCTAACGAACTCGAGTAAGTTCCGTCTGAGCATCAACGTGACCCGGTAAGAAAGACTCTACCCCCTCCCTCTCTTGATTGACGGTCCACACCACCAGCCCCTCTGTTAGCACAGTTTTTTTGAACTGCCGAAAGGGACCCTGGTCCAACTGCCAATCGTCGGGGACATTTTTCCTTGATGCCACTTCCGGACTAAAACCGGCCTCGCCCAAAATGGCGCCGGTATCAATGGAAACTAACGGACGCCTCGTGGTGTTCCTTAGCTAATGAAACTTAATGTACTAAGATATATATACGGACCATTGCGCACTCGATGAGAAAGGGAGGAGGGTTCACTTGGTGAACATTTGAGAAGGGTTCCGTAAAAATGTTGATTTCAATGAACGATTTATTTTTTGATATTTATTGTAACTAGTACATAACGTCGCTTATGATGCACACCCATGGTTTACATCTAGGAAATACGATTCCTATGAGCTTGACTGTGTTTCCATTTATGAACTAAAATGCCCCTGATTCCCTCGTCACGCAATGAAATGTTTTTAGTTATTTGCAAATAATAAATTAAGCCTTTTTTTACATGTTCTTGTACTATAAAATAACCCCCTACTGTATGTGCCTCCATCAACGACATATCAGGCCAAATTATGATTGTGCTCTCACATTTTACGTACTGAATGATTATACAAATAAAGGCCTTAAAAAAAAACTATGAATAGGCATCGCATACTTTTGTAAATGTGGTTATCGGTGGGAGGGTTTTTCTGTGCGCAACCGTTCTGCTCTTTTTTTAAGGTTATCCGAGAAATGATTGTCCGGCCCCGGATTGATGATCGGATCCCAGGTATGATACGTTGCCTCCTAAATATGCGACTAAGCTCAGGGACTGACATATGAAGAAGGACCTCGACCTCTGAGAATGGGTAAAGTAAAGCGGGGTGATCGATAAAATGTTATAAAGATATGGTGATCGAAGGTACTGAGGTACCGGGTTGAATGAAGTACTGATATGCCTTAGGACCCACAACTTTGGGGATGATTTAAGGATCCCGATGGCCGGATACATCTACAACACCGGGTACCTCACGCTAGGCACCTCTGATTCCTTTTTAGCGTCCCCCTACACACGATCCTTCATGCCATCCTCGAACCCCCCCCCCATGAACCACCTATCACATTGCCCGCCCCCCTTGACTGCAGAAACAAAGACCCTAAGGATTATATCCCGAAGAGATAAGTACGAGTATGCAGTAAGTAAAGGACTTTCGTGCCCGTACATTTGATGTGTTCGAATGTTGTTCCCCCACCTCCCCCTTTTTCCCTCCTTTTCCCCCTGCAGATTACATTGGGGTCCCGATTAGGGTACCGTAAAGGATCTGGAGCCACGTCACGCCCGATGCATGAAAACGGACTACCGCCGCAAGACGACACAGAAAGGACGCCCTACCCAATGCACGACCTTTTTTATACCAGATCTAATGCTCTTCTGTCCCAAAACTGCATGCTTTCTACATCCTAACACAGACCTGAAACGTCTAACGTTGGGTAACGCACTGAATAGCCCAAACAATACACGGTCATTCTCCATGTCCCATGTGTACTGTTTGGCCTATTTTCTCTCTCCCTCTCTCTTTCTCTCTCTCTCTCTCTCTCTCTCTCACTCTTTCACCCCTCCACACTTTCGATCTTCCTAGCGACTGGCACCTAATTGACGAACCTGGTGCACCTCCTGATTGGCCCCAAATACCATAAGTATTTGCACAAATTTGTCCAAAATAAAATTGTATCGGTACCACGTTACTACCTCTCCTTTTCTGCTAAGTATGGATGAAATTTAAATTGGCCAAAAGGAAAGGGACAGGTAAGACGACTGAGGTTCCCTAAATTTGACCCACAGCCAGGGAACCATTTGTCAGTGGCTTCTATGATAAAATATGTCTGTGGTAATGCGACCATCCCCATTCCAAATTGCCTCTACACCCCGAACAGTAAGATATGATCGAGACACCTCCGTCTTCCCAGAATGCCCCCAGTTTGGTGTCAGCTGCCCTGAACGAGAGCCTGAAAAACGCCCCCTGCTCTAATTCACTGTGTCCCTAATTGTTTTCCATAAGATCCCTCCTTCCCCGAGGATAAGTTCAATAATTACTGCAAACCACCCCCCCGAGTTTTTATGGTAACCAGGTTGCGAGGATCTGTATAGAAAGTTAGAAAGATGTGTGCGAAGTTGAAATTTAGATCGAAAATCGAAAGAACTTGTTGCAGTAAGCCTTGTTGTAAATAAGATGTTTTTATGTAATGCAGACTTGTTTAGCCTATGTTCACCCCTCAGAAGGATGCCTATCAGACTATGGTGAATAGCACGTTGCACTTTTTTTAAAAATACGAAGCCCTAAAGACCAGCCTAGCCTTGCAAGACTCGTACTAGGGAAATGGGTCTCTACCAGAAGAACTGACATCTACTATAATAGACGTATGCAATAAATGAGTACCAGACCTCGTACCTATTACAAATGAACGTAATAACCATCAAAGCGCCAAAGAATTAGCCAGCAAAAGGAAGTTGTAAGGAATCCAGCAAACCCATCATCAATTGTTTATACGTTAGCCGCAAGAATCTCCAATGTAGCGAGTGCTTACCCCAGTTGCTTGGTATTGGGAGAGAAATAGATTTATGTAATTACCTTCTTCTGCAATATCTCTAAAGACTGTTTCTTTCAAAACTCATTTAAGGGTATCACTGTCGGAGGAGAAAGAGACCGGATGTGGGAGCACGCGGCCTGACTGCGGATTGTGGAACATCAGCGACGGAGGCCGAGGCGAGACCACAGCAGTAAGGAGACGCAGGACGGGGCACTGTCTCAGACAAAGTTAAGGAAAGGGCGGATCTGAAGCCCCTGCTCTATGATCAACGTGTGCCAAAAAGTCCCCGCTCTCTGAACATGGTTACGGACTCGCCTGTCGCAAACTCTCCGCCCCCCTGATCTGTTCCCGACTTGGCCTTGCTCCATCCCCTCCCCCTCCGACCTACCATAAGGACTGTTTACACCCGCACCTTTCCACCCGAACTCCCAAGTTCCTCCAAATCCTACTGAGCTACCCAGAGAAGAGTACTCCCTGCGTCAGAAGGGAGGGAGCTCCGATTAAGTAGACCACGAACTATGTTAATCTTAGGACGGTGACCTAGAACTCCACCAAGGGTCGCCTCTAAAGAAAAGATGAACGAAGTATGTGGTTCTGCCCGCTGCTGAACGCCTTGAAGATGATGGAAGCGACTGGAAATGCTCACCACACCGATTCAAGAGACAAACAGATTTCACAATTCTGGAACAATTGCATTTTCCATTGCAAATCTATGCTCTGCATTACGGAAGAAGATGCACCTGCTCCAAAACCGTAACGCATTGCTCCTATGAGGTCTGGCGAAACTAGACAAAATGTACCCCTGCCCGCAGACCTCCAACGACTCAATCCACATGAGCATTCCTGTTGACAGAACAAATTGCAATCCAGGTGCTTAACAGTGCCAACAGAAGACGACAAAGACACCAAGAACTCTGATATTTTTATTTTTTCTATCTCTCCTTTCTCTCCCGATCACCATTGGACTGACTATGCTCCCACCGAATACAAAAAAAAGGACTTACTTATATGGTAACTTACCAGCTCCTATTCCGAATGACTATAAGTATCTATGATCTGTACCCAACGCCCTCGCTACGTAATTCTAATCTGATATTGCATTACGATGACTTTTTCCTGCAACCAACTTAACGATGAATCCGCCTACTAGATGATGAGATTTCTTAATGTGATGTTTATAATATGATGTACATGTACAGTTCCTTTGCCTAAGTCCCCTCTCCCTTACTTATGACCGCTGCAATAGGTATAGATAGGAAATAGGCCAGCAAGATGTCTTGGAAATGTTAAAGGGAGGACTGTGAAAAATTAGTACAAGCTTGGTGAACATTATCTGCGCCATCTTGCCCCTTTTCGAGCCCATTCATGCGCGTAAGCGGCAGCCATTTTAAGCACCATGGCCTCCCTGCCCCTCGCTGATAGCCAGCGCGTCTCTCTCTCTCTCCTAACCTCGCAAACATCCCCCCCGCACGTTGACAACCCCCGCTCTCTCATGCCTTGGGTCATAAACCCCTCTTCAGCGCAGCTCCGCCACAGAACCCCATCCTGTTCCCAGCGCGACACCTCCCTTCATTCCTTTCATGGCCTCAGATCCTTTTTATGCAAACCCCCTTTTTTCCTGTGTCCCCGTTTGTCTTCCTTGTTCCCAGGCCGACACCTGGCCCTGCGGATACTGTTTATTACCCCGTACAGTAGGAAGCTTCCCCTCCCCATCAAAAGACCCACGAACCGATCAAAGCCCCCACCCTATGAGATCCAATCAACTCCACGCATTCCGTGAATCGGCGGAATGCCCTGCTGCGCGACAACCACCACCTGTTGTGACCGGGGTGGGGAATCCAACTGTAAATGTATGTGGGAACGGGCCTGAAGGGGAGATTCCGAGGATGTTCTTTCAAGTGTCATAGTATTGCGAGAATGTGTTATGTGCAATAAAGGTCGTAAACTCTAGTATAAGAGGCCAGGCCTCAGAGATGTGGCTAGAGCACCTCGTGACGATACTTGCTGTCTGAATTGATGTGTTCTCCTCCGGAGAGAATAAAATCCTCGTTTCCTGCCTTCCAGTCTCCAGCGCCCGCTTCTTCATTGATTAACATTGGTGGGTCATAGAGGCGATACCGCCGGGCAACATAAAGAAGGGTCTTTTGGTTACTGGTTGTCATTGGAACCCTTTTTTTTACACCAGCTTCTATTAATGATTCAGTGGAGGTCCCCAGATTACAGTGGGGTCCCTGGGTTACAGTAATGATTGTGGGGGTGCACAGAAGACAATATATTAAGAGCCACTGGTCTACATAACATATAATCAAAAAAGAGGAAAAAGAAACTGGACCAAGGGAGTGTGGAATAAAGTATTCTTAGAGTGTAAGATCTACTGAGAACTTCTGTTCATACCTTGTACAGCTCATTTAAACAAGTGCGTTTAAAGAACACTGGAGTTCCACCGACCTGGTGTGAGGGAGGACCAAGCATCTGTAAACATGCATGTTAAATAAACTGTACAATGAGAGCTTTCGGCTGCTGGTGAGCGGTGACAAGAGAAGATGCTTGAGCATCCCAGTGAGTTGTGCAGAAGCTAGACCGCCTACTGCCATGCTGAAGCAGTAGGTTTGACGGGACAGAAACAATCCCAAGATGGACGCTCATTTCTTACATGTGCAGTTTTATTTAGCACAGACATGTATGATGCTATTTCGAAAGTGCTTTATTAATAGTCTTGGTTGTATCTGAGATGTGGTTGAGCAGTCAGGATTGCTGTATTGTTCAATGCAGCATAATTCTGCGTGCTGTATGCCTTTCCTCTAACGTAATAAAAATATGATATTCTGAAAGGAAGAAAGGGTGGCTGTGGTGGTGCGGGAATGCAAATGGAGAGGTCCGAGTTGCGAGTCTGTGACTAGCCTGTGTGTAGTTTCAAACTTGCAAGCTCTATAGTTAGTCACTCAAGGGGGAGCACCCAATGCATCCGGGCAGAGACAATGTGTTGGACCCTGGGCTTGTGGTGTGCCACAACAGGTTGGATAGACAGATATAGTTTGATAAGCGTGGCTCAAATCCACCCGAGTGACTTACCGTACTCACCTATAATTACCAAGTAAGAAGTCAGCCTGACAGTGGAGAAGAATAAACAAAGTATTTTATGAGGCCACAAACTCCCATATGAGAGGGCCCTGTCCGACATCACCCCTAAGAGTGCGCAGAGAGGACTGACTCATCTCATCACAGCAATACATTATAACATGGTACAGCAAAGTAAAACACGCCCATACTGGAAAAGTACTGGACCCCGGAGAGGGTGAACAATGGCCTCACACAAGAGGCATCTGCACCTGCAATAGCAACATTTGGTTATCTCTGCCCAAGGCCGCGGAGCCGGGCCTCAGCATCTCCAGCGCATGAGAACATTACTGATTAGGTTTTTGTTATTAGTTTCGGTCACAGTTAGCTAAGAAACGAAAACTGCTGCGTTCAGGGTTTTTCCTATTCCTACGGGAGGGGGGAATAAGCGAGTGTGACTCGCACGCAGAGAGAAGCACCCAAAATGGTGGGACACAAGCTAAGCTAAGAAAACTGAATAACATCACACACATAAATGAATAATGAGAAGGAGAATACAAACGTAAATGCATAAATGAATACATCATTAGTTAGACACATTATGCTAACTCATAAATGTAAATGTAAGTGGGCGGGGCATCGGAAAATTAAACCTATCAAGTTTAAAGATTTACTAAAAAGAGATGGAGACAGGATTTTACAAACAGAAAATGCTCATTCAGGGAGGGCGACACAAAATAACCAGAGACCAGTGTATAAAAGTGCAAAAGTCCGCTTTAGTTGAGCAGTGCTGTGCTACAATCCCTTGACAACAGTCTTTATGACTAAAGATTCACCTGCTTCACTAATACATCAAATGTCCTACTATCCATCCATCCATCCTTGAACCCTTCTGTAACCGAAATATCCCAACAAACATACAACCGGATCAAATTTGTTAAACCCCTGCAAGAAGTCCAGCAGTCATGGTAAAGCTCCATCAAATACTCCCCCTTTGAAGGTGTGTCCTTATTTCTTAGCTTTTCTTTACTAAACTCCTATTCTCCATCCACCGCCCAAGTTACTCTTCCACTCCAGGCTGGAAACGGCCCACCTGTGGCCCTCCAACACCTTTTATGAGGTGAGGAATGATGTGTTTGATCCTGCCTACTTGCAAATCTGTCATAGCAGCATTACAGAAACCCTATAAAATGTTCCTTAATGTTAACCACCTCTCTGCCACTCTACCACTAGCTATCTTCCACTGCTTTTAAAGTTTCTCTTTTTTTTAAACAAAAAAACGACCTCTTTTATCCCAACTTCTACTGTTGTCACTCTATACGGAACTAGCTAGTCAGAAAGGGGTCGGAAGTTGGGTTTGAAACAACCCTCAGATTTCTATGATGGAAGGACCCCTCGGTGAAAGAGTCTATCCTGCACCTCAACATTGACCTAACTCCCACAAAGCCCAGTCCCCTAAACTAAACCTACCTGTCCTTTCACCTTACTCTATGGCACGCACCGCCCACCGCACCACCCACCTGAAGAATGCTTCTGGAGGGGCAGTCTTGCCTCCCGCTGTGCACAAGGCAGGAAGGTGCAAAATAACTACCAACTAATGTCTCACTAATACATCAAACTTACTAACACCCCCAACGTAAACTACCCTGTAACTAAAACATGACAACAAACACACAATCGGCTCAACTTTGTTCAATCAGGCAAACTGCCCTGCAGTCATTACAAAGTTGCTTCCCTTCCTAATACTCCCCCTGTAAAGCCTTTACCATGCCCCTCAACTATTGCATATCACGTTCCCATTCTCACCCTATCCCCATATCACCCTCTCCCCCAACCTCCTAGCGTTGGAACAGTCTGGCCATTGACACTCCAGTTCCCTATTTGAGTTGAAGAATAAATCTTCAGCCCTGCCAACCAGGAAATCTGCCCCCCAAGGCGCTGTCCTGCCCCACCCCTCATGATTTGCCTATGCTGCACAAAATCATGCGCATCCCTTGTTCTGCACAAACCTTTTCTTTTCCCAATTCACTTTCTTTCTCGCTTGTTTAATTTCCCTAGTCTTTATTACATCTCCGCAGGCTTTTCTCTGCACTAAAGCTGTCTACATAATGCGTATGCCTCTCCCCAAACGTTTTACCAGTCTTAGATCCTGTTTTATGTCCTTTAGTGATCTTAAACGAGACCTCTGAACCACGTCAGTATCCTTATAGTGTAGGACCAGCAGATCAGGGTACTTTCCGCCACCTATACATTCATCCAAGAAAGGAGGCAATTGCTCCCAGCACCTCCTTTGGGAGGGAGGGGATCAAGCCAAACTGCGACCAAATTTGTGTGTGTAAAAGCCCGCTTTATTGAAACTGGTGCATATCACAATAAAAACACTGCAACTGCCTTACAACTGTAACTACCAAACATCTATTCTAAATTTAGCCTACCTGCCTACCCTTTCCATGTCCCTGCTCACAAACTTCCAACACTTAACCAAAAACTTCTGCCAATCCTGGCCAACTTTTAACAACACTGCTTGCACTTTTTCCAAGCGACATGTATACAAAGCATAACCCTATGCACCTGTCTCAACAATCCTAGCCCTACTTAAGCCATAAAACCCCAACCTAATTAAAAACAAACTAAAGAGCCATATTTTAGGGTGGGAGGGAGGGACCCAAAAACTTCCAGCTACCCACACTGCTCCGGGCACAGGGTCACCAAACCTAAATTGGTGGCTGGGAGCGTGCCAAGCCACAGTTTAATAACTATTGGGCTGCAGCCCAATAGTAATTAAATTGTGGCTTGGCGCAATTGAAATTGGGCTATTTCCCAAAGTAGCCCAACATGCAAAATGGCAGCTAATCAGCCAGCTCCTCACCCCTCCCAATCTACCTGAGGGGCAGACCTCACCGGGTTTGGACGCCCCTTAAACCCTCCTTGGGAGGGAGGGGGTCAAGCCAAACCGAGACCAAATTTGTATGTTAATGTTAAAGTTAATGTTATTGTTAAGCTAAATTTATAAAGTGCACTGACACCATAAGTTTCCTGGCGCTAGATGATGATTGTACAGAGGCGACCAAAAGACTAATTGGACTGAGAGAAGAGACAAGTTTTCAAACTCTTTCTGAAACTCATCAGGGTGTCATAGGTCTTAATTGCCAAGGGGAGGGAGTTCCACCACTTGGGTGCCAAGTAGCTGAATCTACAACCTCCCAGCTTTTTAAGTTTAACCATAGGGGTGACCAGAAGACAGAGATGGGCTGAGCGAAGGTTGCGAACCGGGCATTGTGTAGCATTAAGTGACTTTAGAAAATCTGGACACTTACACTGAAGGGCCTTGTAAATTAAACAACCAATCTTAAATGCGGCCCTCTGTTCAATTGGCAACCAGTGCAGTTTGTGCAACAAGGGTCTTGCTGAATGCCATTTTGGGGTTTTATAAATGAGCCTTGCTGCCTGGTTTTGCACAATCTGTAAGCGATAGAGCAAGGACTTAGGGAGGGCCATAAAAAGGGAGTTAGAAAAATCAAGACGGGAAAGAACAAGGGAAATGACGACTTGCACTAATGCATCATGTGAGAGCAGATGAGAGATTTTTCGAATTTTCCGTAGCTGAAACATACTGGCCGAGATAACAGCCCTTACATGGGTTTAAGAGAGAGGTCAGAGTCAATGGTAACGCCCAGGCTCTTGACCAAACCAGATGAGCTAGGAGATGTGCCCAGCTCTATTGGCCAAAACTGTGGGCCCCAGTGAGCCGCACTGTTGCCAGGCAGGATGAGTTCCGTTTTCTCCGGATTTAATTTGAGCTGGTTATGGATCATCCATTGCTGAATGTGGAGCATCACTGCCTGGAAATCAAATGCGGCATCGGGGGAGTCCAAGGGAAAGATGATCTGCATGTCATCAGCATAGTTAAGGACAGTACATTTCCAGTTTCTTAATGAATGGATCAGTGGCCGGAGATACAAATTAAACAATAAAGGGGAGAGGGAGGAGATCCCTACGGAACTCCACATGTCGTAGACGCCTGAACTGCTGTAAAGGGGCCTAGATGGACCGTTTGCTCTCTACCCGAGAGGAAGGACTTAATCAACTAGCGGGCAGAGCCCTGGATGCCAGCTTGTCTGACACGGTGGAGAAGAATGTTATTATCCACCGTGTCGAACGCAGCCGACAAATCCAGGAGTACTAGTGCTTGTGGGGACCCCCTGTCAGTGTTCCCCCGAAGAACATCCAAGACCTTCAGGATAACCGCCTCAGTGGAGTGCGCTGGCCTAAAGCCAGCTTGTTTAGGTTCCAGAAAGCTGGAGTTCTCTATGACGGCCGACAGGCATGTAGTTACATGAGCCTCCAGAAGTTTAGACATGTAAGGCAAGAGGGAGATAGGCCGGTAGTTAGCAGGGTTAGCGGGGTCAGCTCCCGTTTTTTTCAAAAGGGGAACTAATATAGCCTCCTTGAACGCACTGGGGACCGTACCAGTGCTCAGAGAGGCGTTCAAGAAGTGAAGGATGCTGTGAGGTAGGGAAGAAAAGACCGTCCTAAGAACTGAGGGGGGCAGCAATCCTTGGGAGACCCCGATTTGATACGGGTTGTGAGCTCAGAAAGAATGCTGGGGGTTATAGCTGAAAATTGGGTAAGGAAACAGGGGTTAAGAGGGGAAGAGTCTAACAAACTAACGGTGATGGGGGAAGAAATGGTGTTCTTAATGTCCACAATTTTCTGAATAAAAAAGGTATGTAGCGCATTACAGGTTTCTTGGTCGGGACCTGGGTGGGGAGAACTCTGTGATCCGATGAGAAGTCATTCATAATTTTGAAGACTTCTTTAGATTTATTACGAGCTGCGAGAATTCTTTCAGAAACATGTGAGGCCTTTGCTCTAACAATTGCATTTTTATATTCTTTATGGGCCATTACAAACAACAGACGGTCCGAATTGGAGTAACCACGCCTCCAATTACGTTCTGACTGACGTAACTTCAGCTTTAAAGCTTTAAGTTCCTCAGAGAACCATCGGTGGGAATTACCGTGTCTGGCATGAGCAAATTTGGTGAGGGGGGCAAACCTGTCACTGGCTGTTTGCAGCCAACTAGCAATACTGCCCTCCATAAAGTCAACACCTGATTCAGGGTCGATAATGGGACAAGTATTGGTCACAAAGTCAACGAACCCTTGGGAGTCATACGAGTTCCATTTGTGGGACAGTCCACCCACTAACACCGGGACCTTGGCCCTACCTTCAATTGTGATAATGACCTCTATCAGGCGGTGGTCCGACCAGAGACAGGGAGAAATAAGCGGGAAAAATAGTACTAAATTATGAATCCCAATATGGTTAAGAATATGACCCTTGGCGTGGGTGGGTTAGATGACATGCTGTGTCAAATTAAGACTAGTAAAAATGTTGAATAATTCCATGGCATGTGGTCCGGCTTGGTCATTATCGAACCAATAATTAAAATCTCCAAATATAGCAATTCTAGTATGGTGAGTCAGCAGGTCAGCTACCTGTTCACTCAGAGAGATGGGGAACGAAGGCATCGACTTGGGGGGGTGGTAGAGCAATACAAGAGCGAGGACACCGGCTTCGGTTTCCAAATTGATGACTATATTGTCTACCCCAGGCAGCGTCAGCGAAGCACTAGCGATAAATGTGAAGTTTTTATGTATAATGGCTGCTACTCCTCCCCCGGGGCGACTAGATGGTCGGTTCGCATTAAGAATGTAATAATCCGGAGGGAGGGCTGCCAAGACGTCCGGAAGGGAGTCAGACGTAAGCCATGTCTCAGTTAATAGCAGAACATCTGGTTTATCCGTAGTAAGTAGGATAAATATGTCTAGCTGGTGTTTTTACCATAGATCGCGTGTTAAGGTAGAGCACCCGAACCAGTGTGTCGTTGCTTAGTGCCTGCGACGATGTTTTAGGAGGAGAGCGGGTAACTCAATACTCACTCCTGACACAAGGATTCTGCGCATTCCGCGAAATGGCCAGATGTGTGATACGCTCAAGCGTGCCTGGGGATACCGAGGTGTCCGATGACTGTAACTCTCTGAGCGCCTTTGCCGGGTAAGTGATGGATTGGCCAGAATTCCTGGCCCCAGGGCCCGGACTGGCGCGGACGGGCGCGGACGGGCGCAGACGGGCTTGCCTTTGACGCGCCGTCGGCGCGCCCGCTGCGCCCATCCGCTGCGCTCCCGTGAGAGGTGGTGCATTTAGACCGGAACAACCCGCCTCCAGGCTCCACCCCGTGAAGGCCGATTGGCTGAGGCCTCCGGGAAGTGAGCAGGGGGGTGTTAGGAAGGGAGTCGCTATTCTAAGTGAGTAACAAAGCAGTTTTAAAAATGCATACAAATTATTCAGTCAATTTGTTTTTTTAAAAGCGCGTTTTCACCCAAAGAAGCAGCGCAAATAGTGCTAGCAGCGCGCCTCGACAATCAAAATTGTCTGCTTGCTGCTCGAGGAAGGCTTTTTCTACTAACAACCCGCCTCCAGGCTCCACCCTGTGAAGGTCGATTGGCTGAGGCCTCCGGGAAGTGAGCAGGGGGGTGTTAGGAAGGGAGTCGCGATTCAAAGTGAGTAACAAAGCAGTTTTAAAAATGCATGCAAATTATTAGTCAATTTGTTTTTTTTAAAAGCACGTTTTCGCCCAAAGAAGCAGCGCAAATAGTGCTAACAGCGCGCCTCGACAATCAAAATTGTCTGCTTGCTGCTCGAGGAAGGCTTTTTCTACTAACAACCCACCTCCAGGCTCCACCCCGTGAAGGCCGATTGGCTGAGGCCTCCGGGAAGTGAGCAGGGGGGTGTTAGGAAGGGAGTCGCGATTCGAAGTGAGTAACAAAGCAGTTTTAAAAATGCATACAAATTATTCAGTCAATTTGTTTTATAAAAAGCGCGTTTTCGCCCAAAGAAGCAGCGCAAATAGTGCTAACAGCGCGCCTCGACAATCAAAATTGTCTGCTTGCTGCTCGAGGAAGGCTTTTTCTACTAACAACCCGCCTCCAGGCTCGACCCAGTGAAGGCTGATTGGCTGAGGCCTCCGGGAAGTGAGCAGGGGGGTGTTAGGAAGGGAGTCGCGATTCGAAGTGAGTAACAAAGTGTAATGTTTCGCTCTAGTCTTTCTAGAACTCTCCTCTTTGCCGGTTCTTTCCCTTGTCTTCTTAGTTCTATTTAGAATGTATTTTGAATGATTTTACACAGTTACTATCTGGCTTGCTGTTGAGCTGCTGCGCAGCACCTGTTGTGAATAAACCTTCATTTCAACTATCTTGGTTCCGGCTTCATCACCACAAAAAACGTGGCAACGAGGATGGGCGCCAGGATAACCATGCTGACTCAAGAACTTTTTGAAGAAGTGTCGTGTGATCGCAAACTCTTCCCCCCTGACAGGTCTCCCCTTAATTACGAGGGTAGAAGGATTGAACTCAAAGGGTATTTTGAAGACTCTCTTGAATTTAGAGGGAGGAGAATTTTTGGCAAAGTGTATGTTTCCATCAAAGGGTTAAACATCCTTGGTTGGTTCCATCAGGGTTTGTTTAAGATGGTTCTCCGTCCTGGCACTAAAGATCCCATCTCTGTTGTCCAAATGGATAGTCTGTCCACCACAAGTAACAATGTCACTGTTCTAAATGATGACTTTGTCAACACATTAGTTAAGGAGTTTCCCACTGTTTTTAGCAATAAGTTGGGAGAAGTGAAGGGGTTTAAGCACACCATTCGTGTCAAGGACAATACTATCCCCATTAAACACAAACTGAGGAATGTCCCGTTCAGTGTGAGAGAACAACTGGAGACGGAGTTGTTTGGTCTTTGTAGTAAAGGGATAATTGAACCCATTGAGTCCTCCCTTTGGCTTTCTCCCTTAGTGGTCGCTAAAAAAAAGAATGGGGAACTTCGTGTCTGTGTCGATTTACGCAGTTTAAATAAGAACATCTGGGTAGATTCTTTTCCACTCCCTAAAATCCCCGATATGTTGTCACTCATTGATGGTTCCAAGTGGTTTAGCAAATTGGATTTGGCATCTACGTGCCACCAGGTGATTCTGGATCCAGCTTCTAGACAATTCACTGCCTTTGTATCCCCTGTAGGCTCCTTTCAGTACTGTCGTATGCCCTTTGGGTTGGCCTCTGCGGCAGCAGTCTTCCAGAGGATCATGACCAATATTTTGAAGGGTATCAGTGGAGTTGTTGTCTTTCAGGATGACGTGCTGATTCATGGTATTACTTGTGATGCTCATGACGAAATTTTGAAGAAGTTCTTAAAAGCGTTGTGCGATGCTGGGGTTGTCTTGAAGAAAGAGAAATGTGCTTTCAGGGCACGGAAGGTAGAGTACCTTGGTCATGTTTTGTCTGAATACGGGGTGGAACCTAGGCCTGGCCTAGTCAAAGCAATAGTCGATAGCCCTGCACCTAAGGACAAAAGTGGTTTAAAGTCATTCATTGGGCTTTGTGAGTTTTACGCCAGGTTCATACCAGACTATGCCTCTACGGTACAACCTTTGTCCAACATGCTTAAAAGAGAAGTTCCTTTTTTGTGGGATGCCAGTTGTGAGAGAGTGTTTGCCTGGATTAAGCAAGAATTAGTCAGTTCTAAAGTTTTGAAACCTTTCAATCCCAATGCCATGTGTACCATCACAGTAGATGCCAGTGGGTTAGGTTTGGGGGCCGTCCTCACTCAGGAAGTTGGTGGTGTAGAGCAGACCTTGGGTTATGCTTCGAGAGTTCTCCGTGGTGCTGAACCCAATTTTGCGGTGATTGAAAAGGAACTCTTAGCCTGCTGGTGGGCAATAAGAAAATGTAATCCTTACAACTGGGGTAACCATTTCCGTTTGAGGACCGATCACAGTCCTTTGGTTTCTATTCTGACTGGTGTCCGTATCAAGGAACACTCCCCAAGAATTGCGAGACTTTCTACCAAACTGCTCCAATATGATTTTGAGGTTACCTACATACCAGGTAGCAAAAACACGAGAGCTGATTATTTTTCAAGGAATCCCATTGACGTTGGCTGTGAAGGCGATTGGGAGGAGGATTACGATGAGGAGGATTGTTTCGTTGCTTTTGTTGGTATGGATGACATGCGTTCCATCAGTGAAGCAGAATGGAGGGAGCATTTGTCTAATGACGTGCTTCTCAATGAGGTAGTTAGGTATGTCAAAGACGGGTGGCCCAGAGAGAAGAATGTTCATTTTTCACTTCAAACTTTTGTTAAAGTTTCTGATGAACTCTCTATTGAGGGAGGTTTACTCATGCGTGGTGATAGGCTCATTCCTCCTGGTGACCTCAGAATCAGGATTGTCAAAGGTGCGCATGAGGGTCATCTGGGTAAGACATTAACTAAGAGAAGGGTTAGAGAACACTACTGGTGGCCCAAAATGGATCAAGAAATTGATACTGTTGTTGAGGAATGTGTGGTGTGTTCAAGTGCTGAGAAATGTTTGAAGGTACGTTCCCCTCCATTGCAACCCATTCCTTTCCCTGACAGACCCTGGGGAAAAGTAGGTATCGATTTAGTGGGTCCTTTCTATTTACTTCCTTCTTCTTCTAGGTTCGCTATAGTTGTTGTCGACTATTACTCAAAATGGCCAGAGGTTCGTTTTGTTAGTGAGGCAAATTCCAAGAATGTGATTGACTTTCTAAAAGACCTGTTTTTACGTGAGGGCTTTCCTTCCTCCATTGTAAGTGATAACGGGTCCCAATTTATCAGTCAGGAGTTTAACTCTTTTGTGTGCCAAAGTGGTATCGATCATTTGAGGAGTGCTCTTTATCACCCTCAAACGAACGGTCTTGTTGAGCGTATGAACAGGGTTCTCAACAATTGTATTCAGTGGGCTATTGCCCAGTACTGTCATGTACCCAATGCTGTTAGATCTATGTTGTGGTTATATCGTACCACACCCCATTCCTCTACCAAAGTGTCTCCTTTTGAGTTGTTGCGTGGAAGGAAACCATGTTCCAAAGTTTGTCCTGGGTGGATGTCACGTTGGGTTAAGCTGAACTCCCTCGACAATGTGGATGAGGTGGCTAGGTCTAGCGTGATGAATGCCCAGTCCAAACAAAAAAAAGATTTTGATTCCAGGAAGAAGGTTATTTCTCAGGGATTCATGGTTGGTGATAAAATTTGTGTTAAATTACCTGTTCAGACTACTAAAGGTAGTCCCAAGTTTTCTGAACCTTTTGTCATCGACAAAGTTTGTGGCAATTCTGTGAGAGTTAATATGAAGCATTGGTGGAATGCTGCCAGAGTTGTCAAAGTTGGTGATCCCAATGTAAATCGCCTTTCATCTGAAGGTAGTTCTGTTTTGCCCTCTACTTCATCTGAAAGTTTGTCTTCTTCTCTTGTTCCTGTTGAACCTCGCAGGAGTGTTCGTACTCGTTTTGTTCCCGCAAGATATCGCTGATGTTTTCTTTTCCTTGCTTTGTTCTTTCTTTTCTTGGCTTGCTCTTTTCCTATTTTCCTTCTTTCTTGCTAGGTGTTCTTTCTGTTTCTTTTTGCTCTTTATCTTTGTTTTAAAGAAGAGAGGATGATGTAATGTTTCGCTCTAGTCTTTCTAGAACTCTCCTCTTTGCCCGTTCTTTCCCTTATCTTCGTAGTTCTATTTAGAATGTATTTTGAATGATTTTACACAGTTACTATCTGGCTTGCTGTTGAGCTGCTGCGCAGCACCTGTTGTGAATAAACCTTCATTTCAACTATCTTGGTTCCGGCTTCATCACTACAAAAAAACAGTTTTAAAAATGCATACAAATTATTCAGTCAATTTGTTTTTTTTTAAAGCGCGTTTTCGCCCAAAGAAGCAGCGCAAATAGTGCTAACAGCGCGCCTCGACAATCAAAATTGTCTGCTTGCTGCTCGAGGAATTAAACTATAAACAAACAGTGGTCCTGAACCTATAAATTACAGTTTTTTGAACAAATCAAGAGTGAATCAATATTTGAGTAAGAAAGCAACAATGATCTGTCTGCTAATTGTAAAGACTGTATTGTCTATGAAAGAAACCTTGCACCACGATTAGAGAAAATATATTCCTATTTAATTTTTATATTCATATTTTGCAATACATTTTACATCGATAAAAAAACACACACAAAAGGTTGCCCCAAAACAGGAGCGTGCAAAGGAAAGATGTGATCCAGAAAATGAAAACAAGTGAAAGGAGAGGTAAGTAAAGAAATGGTGATTAAGAAGTAGTTCACATTATTTTACAGTCAATACTAAACAGAACATTTATCATAGTATTGAGCACCTGGCCAACAACATAGTTTTTTGCATTCTAATCAACAACATTGTCGTACATAAGCCTACATATCATCAATTTTGCACTGTGTACAATGCTAACAAATAATTGGTCCAAGGTGTATATATATTGGAGATGTCGACGTTTCGACTCGACTTATTCCCAAGCGGCGAGTTGGACCTGGGGATTGACAGTCTTCATCAGGACTAGAGATAAAATGAGGTAACCAGGGAAAATGAATGACCCTAAAAGAGAGAGGAAGTCTGGGAATTACTATCCGTGGTGAAGGTGATAGCCTATCTTACAAGTAGGGTATGGCAATTTCTCTTACCCTTGATAATAGAGCAAGTGATGTGGGGAGATCCAAATTTACCACAACTCAACAGGAAACCTGTAGAGACAAATTGAAATCCCGAATGTATCTAGATCAACTAATAAGCAATTCGTCAATGATTATTATGGCCAAGTCATCATATTACCTTGAGTTCATATCTTTGTCCATGTCAAAGGGACGTTACTTCAAACATGACATGGGGTGAGGTACCTAAAATTAATTGAATAACATCAGTATACCATGAACTAGATCACTGATGGGCACCTAGTAATATTATAAGCCTGGAGGTATAGATTAACTTATTTGTAGTAGAATCAATCAATGTACCCAAGTCGGTAATTTTGCGCACTTTCACTCCAGAATTCAATGCCTGCTATAAGAATGACAATGAAACCTTATTCATTATGTGCCATTAGTCCCACATGAGCATTCATTAAAGTGCATTAGGTAGGAGGCTAAAAAACTTTGTAGAGCTTACCTGAATTAAATATGTACAATTTTCAGGTAAGCCATGTGCAGAATTGCTCCTATTCAGTTTGGGAGGAGCTGTGTGGGAGGACAGAAATCAATAAGTTTAAAGTGTCGCTCGGGGCACTAGCGTGATTGTGTGTGAATAGTCCAAGCATATTAAGAAGGTTCACACATACCCGCTGTTTTTTACGTGGTCATCCTTTCCATCCGAGCCTCACAGTGCCATCGGATGTCCTGGCCGATTAGAGTGAGTGAAACTGCTGCTCGTTTTGTAGATGCTGTGTAAAAAACACATGCAGAACTAAATTCGGGTGTTGCCCGGGAGGCGAGCAAATGCATAGATCAATCGGTGCAAAGCGCTTTCCATGTACCCGTTCATTTATTCACAGGAAACCGTCTGAATCCGAGCTTCCAATTCCTTGAGGACGCCGTCAGTGGACACCGCGGTGTTTCCACGTAAATAAATACCCAGACTTCCGAGCGTCGTCCGCATAGAAAGCGGACTGATTGTGATGTATTATTGCGTTTTTTAGTTAACAAGGGGAAAGGGCGAATTTTCAAATCCGTTCGAACTACAAACTTCGTCTAAAATTAAAAATGAAAATTAAGAAACGCCAATATTAGGAATTGTTAAGATGCTGTGTTCGAGCGCGAAAGAAAATATTGACGGATCACTACCCTTATTTAAATGTTAATTTTCACAGAAGGTGAATGGAAAAGCCCTCAGAAAGAGTTGTTTGCAAATGAAGCTCATTTTAAGTTAGAGAAATGACGATTGTCTGCAAGAATGCCACTGTGTAGAAATAAATGAAGGACTAGGGGAGTGTCATCGGTACTGTCAGTGCACACCCGAGTTGGCGCGGGAGTTGCACCATCACTATTAATCAATTGTTTATTTACCCGTAAAGAGAAGGGGATCGAACAGGTTTTTTTATTCTCAGGGATATAGATTATCCAACAGGCCTTGGGTACTATCAGTTGGGAGTCGAATTGGCGTACGAGCTAGAAATGGTGATCAAATACATCCACCTCATAATTAATAGCAAGGTTACATAGAATACCATGATGAACCATAGAATTTCTCTTGTAACAGCAACATCGCTATATTCAGACTAAGGGGAAAAATATCTCGAGTACTACCAGTTAACAAACGAGTTGGTACAAGGGCTAAACAGATACATCAACAGACATAGGTAATCACTGAGTGACATTAAATACCATGATGGGCTGTCAAATGATATTTGAGGCTGATGACACAGTTGTACCCCCGGGGGTAGAAATTCTATGGTTCATCATAGTATTCTATGTAACCTTGCTATTAATTATGAGGTGGATGTATTTGATCACCATTTCTAGCTCGTACGCCAATTCGACTCCCAACTGATAGTACCCAAGGCCTGTTGGATAATCTATGTCCCTGAGAATAAAAAAACCCGTTCGATCCCCTTCTCTTTACGGGTAAATAAACAATTGATTAATAGTGATGGTGCAACTCCCGCGCCAACTCGGGTGTGCATTGACAGTACCGATGACACTCCCCTAGTCCTTCATTTATTTCTACACAGTGGCATTCTTGCGGACAATCGTCATTTCTCTAACTTAAAATGAGCTTCATTTGCAAACAACTCTTTCTGAGGGCTTTTCCATTCACCTTCTGTGAAAATTAACATTTAAATAAGGGTAGTGATCCGTCAATATTTTCTTTCGCGCTCGAACACAGCATCTTAACAATTCCTAATATTGGCGTTTCTTAATTTTAATTTTTAATTTTAGACGAAGTTTGTAGTTCGAACGGATTTGAAAATTCGCCCTTTCCCCTTGTTAACTAAAAAACGCAATAATACATCACAATCAGTCCGCTTTCTATGCGGACGACGCTCGGAGGTCTGGGTATTTATTTACGCGGAAACACCGCGGTGTCCACTGACGGCGTCCTCAAGGAATTGGAAGCTCGGATTCAGACGGTTTCCTGTGAATAAATGAACGGGTAGGTGGAAAGCGCTTTGCACCGATTGATCTATGCATTTGCTCGCCTCCCGGGCAACACCCGAATTTAGTTCTGCATGTGTTTTTTACACAGCATCTACAAAACGAGCAGCAGTTTCACTCACTCTAATCGGCCAGGACATCCGATGGCACTGTGAGGCTCGGATGGATAGGATGACCACGTAAAAAACAGCGGGTATGTGTGAACCTTCTTAATATGCTTGGACTATTCACACACAATCACGCTAGTGCCCCGAGTGACACTTTAAACTTATTGATTTCTGTCCTCCCACACAGCTCCTCCCAAACTGAATAGGAGCAATTCTGCACATGGCTTACCTGAAAATTGTACATATTTAATTCAGGTAAGCTCTACAAAGTTTTTTACCCTCCTACCTAATGCACTTTAATGAATGCTCATGTGGGACTAATGGCACATAATGAATAAGGTTTCATTGTCATTCTTATAGCAGGCATTGAATTCTGGAGTGAAAGTGCGCAAAATTACCGACTTGGGTACATTGACTGATTCTACTACAAATAAGGTAATCTATACCTCCAGGCTTATAATATTACTAGGTGCCCATCAGTGATCTAGTTCATGGTATACTGATGTTATTCAATTAATTTTAGGTACCTCACCCCATGTCATGTTTGAAGTAACGTCCCTTTGACATGGACAAAGATATGAACTCAAGGTGATATGATGACTTGGCCATAATAATCATTGACGAATTGCTTATTAGTTGATCTAGATACATTCGGGATTTCAATTTGTCTCTACAGGTTTCCTGTTGAGTTGTGGTAAATTTGGATCTCCCCACATCACTTGCTCTATTATCAAGGGTAAGAGAAATTGCCATACCCTACTTGTAGGATAGGCTATCACCTTCACCACGGATAGTAATTCCCACACTTCCTCTCTCATTTAGGGTCATTCATTTTCCCTGGTTGCCTCATTTTATCTCTAGTCCTGATGAAGACTCGCAATCCCCAGGTCCAACTCGCCGCTTGGGAATAAGTCGAGTCGAAACGTCGACATCTCCAATATATATACACCTTGGACCAATTATTTGTTAGCATTGTACACAGTGCAAAATTGATGATATGTAGGCTTATGTACGACAATGTTGTTGATTAGAATGCAAAAAACTATGTTGTTGGCCAGGTGCTCAATACTATGATAAATGTTCTGTTTAGTATTGACTGTAAAATAATGCAAACTACTTCTTAATCACCATTTCTTTACTTACCTCTCCTTTCACTTGTTTTCATTTTCTGGATCACATCTTTCCTTTGCACGCTCCTGTTTTGGGGCAACCTTTTGTGTGTGTTTTTTATCGATATAAAAAGTATTGCAAAATATGAATATAAAAATTAAATAGGAATATATTTTCCCTAATCGTGGTGCAAGGTTTCTTTCATAGACAATACAGTCTTTACAATTAGCAGACAGATCATTGTTGCTTTATTTCTCAAATATTGATTCACTCTTGATTTGTTCAAAAAACTGTAATTTATAGGTTCAGGACCACTGTTTGTTTATAATTATATTCACCCAGGTCCATACCTTATGGGCTACCCCATTTTCATAAAGCTGCTCGAGGAAGGCTTTTTCTACTAACAACCCGCCTCCAGGCTCCACCCCGTGAAGGTCGATTGGCTGAGGCCTACGGGAAGTGAGCAGGGGGCTCTTAGGAAATGAGTCGCGATTCAAAGTGAGTAACAAAGCAGTTTTAAAAATGCATACAAATTATTCAGTCAATTTGTTTTTTTAAAAAACATGTTTTCGCCCAAAGAACCAGCGCAAATAGTGCTAACAGCGTGCCTCGACAATCAAAATTGTCTGCTTGCTGCTCGAGGAAGTCTTTTTCTACTAGCAACCCGCCTCCAGGCTCCACCCTTGAAGGGCCGATTGGCTGAGGCCTCCGGGAAGTGAGCAGGCGGGTGTTAGGAAGGGAGTCGCGATTCGAAGTGAGTAACAAAGCAGTTTTAAAAATGCACACAAATTATTCAGTCAATTTGTTTTTTAAAAAGCGCGTTTTCGCCCAAAGAAGCAGCGCAAATAGTGCTAACAGCGCGCCTCGACAATCAAAATTGTCTGCTTGCTGCTCGAGGAAGGCTTTTTCTAATAACAACCCGCCTCCAGGCTCGACCCCGTGAAGGCTGATTGGCTGAGGCCTCCGGGAAGTGAGCAGGGGGGTGTTAGGAAGGGAGTCGCGATTCAAAGTGAGTAACAAAGCAGTTTTAAAAATGCATACAAATTATTCAGTCAATTTGTTTTTTAAAAAGCGCGTTTTCGCCCAAAGAAGCAGCGCAAATAGTGCTAACAGCGCGCCTCGACAATCAAATGTGTAAAAGCTGCTTTATTGAAACAGGTGAATATCACAATAAAAACACTGGCAACTGCTTTACAAAACGAAAACCTCACTATACATCAAATAACTGATCACCTGCCCCCCACCCCTACAATCCTCACATCAAATCTCCCACCTTGCCGATAACATAATAACGTTACATAACAACCACTTTACACATTGCAGTTAAAAATCCTGCCTTCCAATGCAGTGCTTAATTTGTAAAATAGGAAGTGCAGGTTCTCAAATTTTTGAAGGAGGTCACACCCACTTCGCCTGGCTCCACCTTCTTCATTGGCTCCACTCAATTACTCTATTGGCTCTACGCACATCCTCAACTTGCACGGCTCAAAGCCACATTTAATACTCGATCTGAATTCCTACCTTGGTAATATGATGGTGACTTGATACGTGTTGATTTTCGAGCTCCTTGGAAAGGATATCTTAATGAAATCAAGGCAAAACCGCAAAAGAGACTGGATGACATGACTTTTGGGACCAAAGATAATGAGCTTTACCTGACCATTAAAGGCCTGACTCCAAACTAATTCTGATATGACTATCTACTTATGCTGTATTTTGTTTCTGCCCAGTCTTGACTCTAAACTGCCCGGACCAGCCTATTACTATAAGACAGTAGAGCTCAGAGGTACATGCCCACTATGAAGACATCTATCAGATTTAGAATATGTTGGCCTCTGCTACAGGTACAATGTGCACCTCCCTGGCACATGCACAACCTTGAACAGATTTGCGCACATCATTCACTCCTGCAATGAATACGTTTTTCTTTGTGTAAAAACTTCCATCCACCTTTGCCTTATAATTTTTCACTTTTTTGACCATAGGGTGTACCCATCAGCGATGGTCTGGGTTCATATAAAGTGGCCTGGTCCCTTGTATACTCTGGGTAAAATGTAAACTTACATCCTGTGATGGCACATCTTGCAACTACATTTATTGTCATATTTTGGGAGAATTTATTAGGGCCAAAGGTTGTGCATTAACATTAAACCATAAGAGGAAATTTTGAAGTTGACATCTCTTAAGACTAAGGCTATAACTGAAATGTTTCGCTGTTGGTTAGTTAGTGTATTTTAAAAAGCAAAACCTTCAAAACTGATAATCTCAAAACTCAGTGCTGTGCATAACGAATTCACACGAGCCTGGCTGCTTCACTTCTCTAATAAACTGTCTTTTATCTCAAAGAATAATGGTGTTTTTGAAGTATTTCCTTCTTAAAAACGACACTTGTCTCCTTTGGCAACTATAGTGATACATTGCAGCTTTCTTGTGAGGTCTTCCAGGGCAAATTTCTACCGGACAACATGCATGTCCACCTAATGAGTCACCAGGCTGACAAATAACTGTTCTGCCTAAGTTAATAGCAGAGCTCATTAACAAGGAACCAGTGCCCCGCACAATTTGCCCTGCAGTTAGTGAGGGAGGAAAGAACTGAGTAATGTAAATGTCTTTTGTTCTATGGCGGGACCTCGACCCAAATGTATTGGAGAGCTTTACATGAGCTCCAGGTACACTACACAAGATTAGGGATGGGTAGATTTAGAGATATGCCCGGAATCAAGGTGTTGTTGAGCCGACGCTGAGACTCAAACCTGGTACCCCAACTAAAAGTCGATTATCGATAGCTCTAGGCATGACGCCACATCTTCTCCCTGTTCGCACTTCGGAGAGCAAAAGCTTCATAATACAATCTTGTAAACATTTGCCAGTAGTTGACTTTGTGTACCTCAAAAACAACGTATAAAGTAAGAAAAGGAAAATAAATAAATAGTTTGTGTGGTTGTCCGTTTCTTTCAACGTTTCCGGCTGCACCAACCTTTCATGTAGCAAACAACAATTTTTTCAACTGCAAAACACACATCCTTGGTCTGGGCAGGCTCCGGCTGACTCATGATAGCACGAATAGAAGCCCAGGAAGCACCTGTTATTGTTTTCCAACAAATTTGTGTCTGTAGCCTAGCTGCAATTAAATAACCATCTTACATCATGCTATCATGAGTCAGCCGGAGCCTGCCCAGACCAAGGATGTGTGTTTTGCAGTTGAAAAAATTGTTGTTGCTCTTTCCTCCCTCATAACACTCTCGTACAGAGTCACAATGTAGTACCGTGCCTTCCACATATATACATCCACTCCAGCAGCAATTTGAAAGGAATAAACAACTGAACCTGCACCAAAAATGACAAATTGCTTGAACGTAAGGACTGTGGCGAAGGCAGACAAATAGTTGTGTAAAAGCAGCACTGCAGATCTGCTTTCTTAACTTTGTTAAGACTTACCGGTTCTGGTTCGTTCGTGGTGGGCCCGGCGGCCAGGACACACACTGACTGCACTGCCTTGCTTAGTCTATTAACTGACTAGGCTTGGCCTGCCAGCCTGCCTGCCGCACATGGTGCTGCCAGTCCTCACATTGTCCGCGGAGGGTCGAGTGAGGTCGGGCTGGCTGCACATGCACTCAGACCTTGAGCGGCCATTGGGGACTCGGTGGTGGGGTGCGGCCGTGCGGGTATGCTGGGACATCGCCTCATGGTAATGCGCAATCTGAAAAAACCTGCACACGTTACCTGCCTTGCATAGCCCCAGCCCCCGCAAAACCAAAATTCAGCCCAAAATCAGTGTCCCGCCCACTGTGACTGAAGTTGAACTAAGGGCTGCGGCCTCCACGCCATCAACGAGATTGAGATTCAGTCATGAATCTCCATTCTCTTTTTGGCTCAGCCAGGGCCGGCCAGACGCATCACAGCTTTGCTGGGAGTGGGAATGAGCCACTCAGCACTCAGGAGACGGAGGAGCAGGCAGACAGACAGACAGTACTGCGGAGGAGAAGTGGTTGAAGTTGCACAACACTCTGTGCCACTGCCAAGTCCAGTAGTGAGGTAAATAAGGAACATCAAAAATAAAAATCAATGACGTGCAGCAATGCGTGTAGACCTGGCCCTGATAATTAAGTGCCCGTGCTAAGCACCGGAAAGCACAGGCACAAATTAAGCACTGTTCCAATGAAACCCAAACCCCTACTTGCCTTTCTGCAACTGTAACTACCAGACATCTACTCTAAACTTAGCCTACCTGCCTACTCTTTTCCTGTCCCTGTTCACAAACCTCCAACACTTAACCAAAACCTTCTGCCAATCCTGGCCAACTTTTAAACCCCCCCCCCCCCCCCCCCCCCCCCCATCCAGTAGTAAAAAGCGGGAGGGTAGGCGGAAACACCACCTCCCCTTTTTGCTGCCCTACCCATTTAACCTGGGAATTTAGACTTTAGCAACCCTGTACATTCAACTCCCTGGCTAGAACCTCCCTGATTTCCGGCAAATATAGGCCCGTGCCCATACGTGACAAGTGAACACCATCATCCCTGAAGAATTCTACTGCATCAAATCTGATTTCCTTATGAGCAATTCTCCCAAAGCCCACTTCCCTGCAGAAACCAACCATTTCCGTATTGAGTTTCCTCCTGGCCCTGCCCACTGCCCCAGGGTTAACAGTGTCTCTCCACACTCTGTGGGGCACAAACTTTGTCCAAATGACTGAGCACCTAGACCACTGCTGTTTGATCAAGGCCAGATCACTTTTCATGCTCCTCATCAAGACTATCCTCTTCTCTCTTACAAGTCAATTTCCACTAAGTGAAGCAACAAGATGTTGGGCACCTTCCAGCCACCAACAAATCATTCAGAGTCTGCAGAAGCTCCTTTCAGAGCATGCCACTTCTTCCCCTCCAAGACACTTTAAACAGATCTTTATTAAAAACCAAATTCTCTCCAAAGTAACTGGTGCATGCCTGGACCTGGGCCCACTTCACAAATGAATGCCCTACTATCCGACATCTCTCTGGCGAGGGGGCCAGCCACAGAATCTGAAACAAGAAAACTGTGTGACCATGAGGAAGAAAAAAACACTGCGCTGCACCCCCCAGCTGCGCTGCAAACGTACCGCCTGTAACAATCCGACGACCATCTCCCCAGCCTCAATGTCCGCAGGCCCCCACCCTCTGTTATTCACTTTGGATGCTGCCCCAATCCTAAACGAATGAGTCCCAAAATCCCTACCATAAATGCCCAACTCTGTGAGCACCTTCCTCAGGACTACCAGTAATTGAAACGCCGTCACCCTACTACTGCTCGCGTGCAAAAAGACCAACCAATCCTGAGACCTAGATAATGCCCTCCACTTCTTTTCCCACTCGCAAGGGCAAGTCAAATGAGGGTTCAAAGCCTGAAGCAACACCTATTTTCTCGCGCCTCTCTTATCTGTCTTTGATTTCTGCAGCCATATGCACACCCTGACGTGACGAGGAACCACATCCTCCCAGCCAATCCCCCCCCCCCAACCTCAGGCCCAACAACTCTGACACCCGAAAGGCCCCAAAAAGCATCCACACCATTACCCTGGAAAAAAGACTGGTTTGATATTCGTCCAGGCATACCATTGGTAGTATCCGGTGCCCCCTCGGATCCTATGAGACCAGCCCACTTTCTAGAAGCTCTGGACTTCTTTCTCTCATCTCTGGCCTCGCTCCTTAACCTCTCTTTCGCATCAGCCACAGTACCCCTATGCTGGAAACAGGCCTGGGTCACTACCATTATTAAAAAACCCACCCTTGACCCCACAAAACCGGAGAACTACAGGCCCGTCTCACTGCTCCCCTGGGTGTCCAAACTAGCTGAGGCTCATGCGAACACCGTACTTAATGACGATATGGCGGGAAATAACATCTTGGACCCCTCACAACACGGGTTTAGGCCGGGGCATAGTACGGAGTCCGCAAGCCTTTCCACCACTGAACACCTCCGGAGGATCATGGACACCGGTCAGAGTGCTGCGGTGATACTGCTCGATCTCAGCGCAGCCTTCGATACGGTCTCCCATGATCTCCTTTTGAGGCGCCTGGAAAGCATTGGGATCCAGGATCTGGCTCTGGAATGGTTCAGATCGTTCCTCACGAACAGGTCCTTCCGGGTGTCAGCTCCCACATTTTTCTCCCAATCACAAGCTATAGGCCAAGGAGTCCCGCAGGGCTCTGCCCTCAGTCCATCCCTTTTTAACTTGTACATGCAGCCCCTTGCGGAAGTGGCCAAAAAATGGGATCTCACACTGGTGTCGTACGCCGACGACACACAGTTGGTAATCACCCTCAATGAGGCGCCCTCCCCCGACGCCACTAGATTTAGGGATGGACTGTCCGCCGTCGTCAACTGGATGACTGCAAACTGCCTACAACTTAATGCAGGAAAAACCGAGGTGCTGCTCCTGGGCAAGAACCCTAGCTGCTGGAGCGACCTCTGGTGGCCCCCCTTGTTGGACCCTTCCCCCCCCCCCCAAATTGCTGGCAAGAAACCTGGGAGTATGGTTAGACTCGCGCTTAACTACCAGACACACACCAAAAAAGTAGCCGCGACATGTATTGGGCTGTTGAGAAGCCTTAATCCCATTCTAGGCTTTTTCGACCACAAAACGCGGCAGCTCATCGTCCAATCCACCATCCTTGCCCGGTTGGACTATGCAAGTGTTCTGTTACTAGGCACTAACAAAGCTGAGACTACTAGATTTCAGCGAATACAGAACTCTGCGGCCAGGGCAATAGTAGGCCTTCCTAGAAGGTGCTCCGCGAGAGCTACCATTCACAGACTCCGCTGGCTCCCTGTGAAAGCCCGCATCCAATTTAAGGCCCTTACTATTGCCTTCAAAATTCTTAAAACTGATGGCCCCGAACTCCTCCACTCGCTGATAACACCCTACACCCCTCAACGCAACCTTCATTCTACGGGGCAACACCTAGTAGTGGTTCCACGCACGAAGTTCTGCCGCATCGGAGGACGCTCCTTCAGACTACTGGGGGCGAAGCTCTGGAACTCCCTTCCCCTCCACATCCGCTGCCTTGACAACCTGTCCGCTTTCCGCAAAGCAATAAAAACCCACCTCTTCCCTCCCCTACAGCTCCCCCCTTTTCTCTCTTTCCTCAGTAGGTTATGCTATGGTTCTTAGCGCCGGGACGCCCCGTCGCTGGGGCAGCTGTCGCGCTCAACAAGCATATAACATAACATAACAGTATCTGTATCACCCTGCCTAGCAAGTTCCAAGACAGCAGTTTACTAGCTTGCCCCATCTGACCCTGCTCTCTAGCCCACCCCTCCAGCATCTGTGTGCCGATCTCCCCTGCGGATGGTGCAGAGACCATAACAAATTCCCTACAAACGCGATTCCTGCCAACTTACCCGTGATTGTCACCCTAGATAGCCCCTAGTCAATCAAGTCTAGAATAAATTGAATCACATCTTCCCTTTTACTCTCCAATGTGGGGTGCCACTGGACTCCAGAGAATAAAAACTCCTCACAGGCTAAGCTATATGCTACCCTCGTGGTTTGTGCCAGGGACCCTTCCACCAGTTATAGCATCCTATGTTGCCTACGTACCACAACTGCTGCGGCAAAGGGGTCGGGGTCGGAGTCCTGTCTAGCCCATGGAATCTCCCCCACTGTGAACGAGACAAAGCATTTGTTATGTCATTGTCCACCCCTGGCACATGCAATGCTCTGAATGCTATATCATGTTGCGAACAGCCCAAAACGAATACTCTCAGCAACTTCAATAACTGTTCATTCCTGGCGGACTGGCGGTTTGCGATCTCTACAACTGCCATGTTGTCAATCTTGAAAGTCACCTTCTTGTATGCTAGCTGTTCCCCCCACAATGTCACCGACACTACGAGAGGAAAGAATTCCAAAAATGCAATACTCCTACCCCCCACCCCATTCTGCTGGCCACTGCTCTGAGCACCATTTTCCTTGCCAATAGATCCAAAGCCTTTGCTGCCTGCTGCATCTGAAAACTGTACATCCCAAACCATGTCACCCTGCCTTGCCAAAGGGATCCCTTTGAATTCCTGTAAGATAAATATCCACATTCTCAAGTCTTCCTTCACACCCGCCGTGAGACGTACATGGTGGTGTGGTGGTCTCTGTCCAGTAAGTGCCTTACTTAATCTCCTACAAAATGACCTCCCTACTCTCACTACCCGGCAAGCAAAATTGAGATGTCCCAGCAACACCTGAATCTCCGTCACTGTGACCTTGTCCTTCTCTAGCATCGCTGGCTGCAGCCCCAGCATTTGTTGCTTTTTGTTATCCGGCAGGCGCACCTGCATCAATTGTGAATCCAATTCAATGCCCAAAAAAGAAAGAGCCTGGCTGTGCCCCATTGCCTTTTCTGGCACCAAAGGCACCCTTAGTTCCCTCATGATTGCTTTAAAGCTGTCCAGAGCTGCTTGGCACTCCGGGGAGTCTGAGGTGCCCACAAAAAAGAAGTCATCCAGGTAATGTGTCACCAACTGTTGACCCGTGCGTGTAGAAAACAGCCACTGAAGAAACGGGCTAATACACTCAAATAATGCGCATGACATAGAGCAGCCCATTGGTAATGCTTTGTCCACGTACCATTTTCCATTGAAAGGGATACCCAAGAGATCCCAATCCTCCGGGTGGACAGGAAGCAAACAGAAATGTCGCATTTAGCCATTTGTGCCATTGCGCCTGTGGTCACTACCAGTGACATGGCCACATCAACTGACGAATATGACACCGTAGCCTCCTTTTCATCAATTAAATCGTTCATCGAGCTCCCTTCTGGCCATGGCAAATGTTGAATTACGCGGAACTGACCCTGTTCCTTCTTTGGAAGAACTCCGATGGGAGAAACAATCAAATTTTCCAAAGGCCAGTCCTCAAATGGGTCCGCCATATGACCCTTGAGTACTTCTTTATCTAACTTGCCCTGTCATATTTTGGGGTGTTCTTTCGCTGATTGAAAATTGTTCACCCACCTCCTGACCCTATGTCCCTAATACCCCAGTCGAAAACTCTGCCGAAACCCTCTCGCAAGTTCCTCGCAGCTTTCTGGTTTTCATAACTCTGTAAAGCTGCCTCTAGCTTGTCTGCCCTAACTGGTGTATGAGCCCTTGCGCTCAGCCCCCTTAGCCCCCGTCCTTCTGCGAAAGGCAGCTGCTGCTGCCCGCCTGCATTAAATCCCCCTTGCTGCCAATGCTGGCCTCCTTGCTATTGAACTGGCCCTCCCGCAAAGCAGTTAACCAGTGCATTCCTGCCCCCACATTTGGAGTAGTCATGCCTGAACTTACAAAACTCCTGAGTGCACATCCCCTTATTAAAGTCCCAGCATGCCCCTCCCAAACCTGTCTGCCCTCTGCCTGTTTCTCCCACCCCTCCACAGGTGGGCTTCCCCTGAAATAGCCGATAAACTATAGGTAACCTACTGGATGTGAAAATTGTTTTCCCTGCCCTTGACGCCCCCATTGTGTGCTTCCAAAGATTTGTGTCTGACTCACCCCACTTTGCTTCAGTGTCCCAGGCCCTGCATGCCCGAAATTCCTCATCATATTGTGCCCATGCATATCCCCCCATGATCTGTGCCTTCCTGATCACGTCCATGTATTTAAACAGGGCAACGCTACGTTCCGGATACTTCTCACTATGTTACTATGTTACTGGGTACTTATAAGGCGCACAGCTAATCCCTGGAGTGTCCCAGCGCTGGGAAAATAGAAAACCAGTAGCAGAGCAGAGCAGACCAACCCAGGGCAGTTGACTTATTGTGAGAAAAGCCACATTTGTAATCCCGTCTAAAGCTGATAAGGTGCTGGGCTTGATGAAGGGCTGGCGGCAAGTTGTTCCAGAGCCGAGAGGCTACCACCTGAAAAGAGCTCCCACCCTGGCGAGAGCGGGTAAACCCTGGAGTCTGCGAAAGCAGATAGTTCGCGGATCTCAAGTTTCTGGATGGAACATAGTGTTGGCATCTGTTTCTCAAATATAAGGCCCCCTTATTGTGAAAGGCCTTATAAGCCAGCACCAGGGCTTTGAAATGTGTCCTCTTCAGTACCGAAAGCCAGTGCAAGGACCTCAGAAGGGGGTCATGTGTATCCTGAGGTCCACCATGTGTATGGCTCTAGCAGCGGCATTTCCCACTACTTGTAAATGGTTATGAAGATAATCAGGAAGGCCCACATAGAGAACATTTACATAATTAAGTCGGGATAGAATCACAGCCTGAACCACTGATTTCCTGTGGGAAACTGGGAGCAATGAGAGAACATTTCTCAACATTTTCAGTAGGCCAAAACATGTCCCTGACACCGCCTGGACCTGGGACATTATGGACATGTCCGTGTCCATTTTCACCCCGAGATTCTTGACAGTTGTGACTAAGTTTACTGGGGGAGACATATTATGTGGCCACCATTCGCACCACTCTTCCCCCGGAGTATGACCAAAAAAGATGATTTCTGATTTTTCAGAATTGCACAGTAGTTGATTCTGTTTAAACCACTCAAATACTGCTGACAGGCAGGAGCTGATCTTATTTCCATTCAGGGCCTCGTTCTTGCTGCACGTGAACAACAATTGTGTATCATTGGAGTAAAATATCACAGTAGCGCCAAATTGTTCTGCTAATTGTGCTAAAGGGGGCCATGAACACATTATAAAGAGTAGGACTCAAGATATATCTCTGTGGCACACCTACATTGAGTGGCAGAATAAGGGCTGCAAAAGGAGGAGACCAAACTGTTTGCCTGCGATTATCCATGTAGGAGGTGAACCACTGGAGGACCCTGCCCCCTACACCACATCCTTGGAGTCTGTCTAACAGGAGTGCATGGGGCATGGTATCAAAAGCAGCAGAGAGGTCCAACAGTATTAAAACGGCCTTGCCTCCGCTATCAAGTGTGGTTCTAATAGATTCTGAGATTTCCAGCAGGGCTGTTTCAGGACTGAAATTGATACGGAACCCTGATTGACTGAGAAGTAATACACGATTAGTCTCGACAAAGTCCGTGACCACCTGGTTGACATATTTCTCCAAGACCTTGGAGAAGAAAGGCAGCAGCTAAATTGGTCTATAGTTGCTGGCTACCAAAGGGTTGGCTGAAGGTTTTTTCAGAAGCAGGAGGATTTTCCCATGCTTCCAACTGTCCGGCATCAACCCTTCTGTCGACAAAACAGGTTCAAGACCCTGTTGACCGCCGGATTAATCACTTCTGCAATGGATGCCAGTATTTTCGTGGGGCAGGGGTCTGAAGGGGAACCAAATTTGAGAGTTTTCATTATCTTCTATGAGCCCTCCAGCGTGAAGGGGGGAAAGTGTACTAGGGTTCCTCCCGCATTAGATAAAGCAGGAGGAGGTTTACCAATAGTGGCTGCCTTGGTGGGGGGTGCTTCCCCAAGTGAAGCTTGAATGGTGGTAGTCTTTGTATAGAAATACTGTGCAATGAGGATTGTACACTCGTTGGTAGGGATAAAGAGACTGGTGGTGGCACAAGGGTGGCCGTCATTACAGTCTGCCTTGCCACAGGAGCAGTAGTCTGTGCCACTCTGGACGTCCATCCCACCCGTTCTGTCGGCCCTTGTGCCACCTGTAACAAACTAGCAGACACAGTACTCAGCCCCCCTCAACCCCTTATTCAACCTCTCATAGCTCGCCCTCCTACAGTCTGTCCTCATCATAATTTCATTCCTTCTGTTCTCCCTGACAAGCACTCTGTTCCTTAAAATGCTCCCATTTCCGCTCCACTGGAGGTGCCGACTGCACCCTCCTGTATCCACTAGCACTCGTGAAAATTGCATTCCCGAATCCTCGTTGCCCTGCGGACCACTGTGCTCCATCAGGTGTTGGGGCCAGCGAGACCGCACGGGGCCTACTCTGCCAGCCGTGCTGAGATCCCACTACGGTACTGGGCACGCCACACGAGGATCCACCCTTCTTTCTCCTCTGCGCCTCTGAGCCGCTCCCAGCTCAGCCATGTCTGTCACCGCCATGGCTTCTCCACCTGCAAAAAAAGGACTGGTCTGGTGTTCCAGGCCTCCCTTTCTCCTCTCTTACACCCCAACTCCTCTTCCTGCCTACCCCCAAAGTACACACTGCCCACCCTCTCCCTACCCTATTTAAATCTAGTGCTTCCCCCCACTTATCCCCTCTTTCTCATCCTCACTCCAATCAAGCCCCCCTGACAACCCTGTCTGTGCCTCGCTGGAGCCAGCAATCAATCCCCAGGAAACCCTGCCCTGACCCCCCTCCTTCCTATCGCCCCCCCTTTCTCCTCTACCACATCCCCTTCGCCTTCAGGCCCACAGCTCCTCCCTGCGCCATGTAGGCATCAACCTGCCCCACCCTGTCTAAACTCCTCACCTCTTCCCCCCAAGACTTGAAAACATCCAGGCCCTCCCAGTCATGGCTACCCTTCTATGGGTCCAGCCTGCCTGGCAGGCCATCCCCCTACACCCCTACTAACAAGGAATCGACCCCCTCCTCCCCCTTTCCCCAAATTCACCATCTTGCCCAAGGTACCCCTCCCTGCCCCTATGGGGGCCTCTCTCCCCCATACTCTCACCACTACTGGACTCTTCTTTCCCTTCAACCCCTTGCTCCAATCCCTACCCCCCTTCTCAATACAACTCACCACCGCCTCCTATCCGTACCCTGGCCCAGAGGTACACTCCCTGCAGGCCCTGCACTTGTCCCAGACCCAGTCCCCAGCTCACTCCTGATGGGAACTTCCTTTATGCTGGACCCTTTCTTCTTCCTCCCCCCTCCCTGCTTTTACTAGTCCCCCATGCCAGAGGCCTTAGGCGCATTCAACCCGCTCTCCCCTGCTGTTGTTTACCCTTCAAGGCCCCGGCCAGAGAGATGGCACGATGCGCTCTTCTGGCGGGCCCCGCCCCATCGCCGGAGTCTCCACGCTGCTGAGAGGCTCCAGTTCGGCGCCAGTCAACAGGGATGCTCTCCTCGCATACGGGCGGCTCCGCTCACTCACCTCCAGTCTCCTGGCCCGTTTAGGGGACGTGCATGCCACAATGGCGGCAGCAACCCCTGCTGAACTGCGCCCGGCCTCCAGGACACGGTAATCCTCCCCTGCCATAATTATAATCTAGCTATTACTAACCGCACTATATATCCCACCATGCCAAAACCTGCCTCAAAACGCTGGCTACCAAAAAACTTCCAGCTACCCACACCGCTCCCACCAACAAGGTCACCAAAATACCAAATCTAAAATGGTGGCTGGGAGCACGCCGAGCCCCAATTTATAACTATTGAACTACAATTGGGCTGCTCCTCAAAGTAGCCCAACATGCAAAATGGCCGCTAATCAGTCAGCCCCTCCCCCTCCCAATCTGCCTGGGGGCAGACCTCATCGGGTTCGGCCGCCTCCCCCCCAACCCTCCCTTCTTTACCTTACAAAGGCACATCAGTCTTTTTGCTGTCTTTCCCCAGCTGTCATCCAAATGGTATTTTATTCTGTCGGCTTGGCTGCCTATTTTTTAAACTAAGTCCCTGCAAGACATACTTGGTACATGCCTGCCTCCTACTTTATCCAAATCCATCTCCATCTATTCATATTTTCTTTCTTTTCCACCTCGATCACTTGCCCTACCCTGACCAGCTCCTCTTCCTCCAGGGTAACCACTTTCCTTAAATCAGACCTGTTAGACCTGACATCATTGGCTTGAGTCTCTCCTCCATTTTTCTGTTTGCCTCTACTGTTTTACGATGTTTTGCTGGTATATGCTTTGGGCGCCGTGTCACTGCTAATCAGTGCCATAGCGCAAGTGCTCCCGATGTGAAAATGATGTATCTATTGTATCCATGTTTGGCTTATTTGGTTTACTGTCAGTCCCTAGTCTAGTGCACCAGGAGTGCCGGGGCTTGTAAATACAAATGCCGCTCGTGGGCTTGCAGCACGTGTTGTGCCACCCACAGGAGCGGCCTTGGAAAAGAATGTCTACGGGTCGGTCATTGCGCGACCCACGTGCAGTCTTGTACTGTCACGCTGGCTGCGCAGGTATACCTACTTGCCAGCCCCTCCAACCTTCCCTTAACTTCATGTTAGTCACCCCTATGGTAGGCCCGTGGGCAGGGTGCATTGTAAGTGTAAGGAAGGACACGCCTGACCAAGTTGGCATGTCCTGATAGTGAAGTACCGCCATCTTCGTGCTTCACTATTGCGAGGTAGCCTGCTCTCCTTTGATTAGAATGGGCCGCCGGGATTATTAATGCTATGATCCTAGCTGGCTCGGAGAGCACGGTGCAATGTCGAGTTTGGTATCCCTGAACTCGGGGTTTAATTACGCATCCGTTGGTGTGGATGGTTTTTGGACTCTGGGTTCGAAAATAGCACTTTTAGAAAGTGTCTATTTTCTTGCCTAACCATATCTGGTTTCTGCTGGTCTTGCGTGTGTGTGACAGGAGCTGGGTGGCTCCAGAGGTCTGGATGAGTCAGTGTGGGATGAGTGGGACATTCACGTTGAGAGTAGGGGGAGAGTAGCTGTTGATAGCCTGCCTTGCCTGATACAATGCTGGCTCCACCTCCTGCCAAGCGACTGATGGCTCTGTGCCTGCCATGGACGATCCTAGCCCCACCTCCTGCCAGGAGGGCGATAGCTCTGCTCCTGCCAGTATCAATGCTGGCTCCACCTCCTGCGGGGCGTCTGAGGACTCTGCCCGGCTCAATGAATAGACCAGGTGTGACTACCTAGCTCCACCCACCGCAGACCCAGGATGTTGGGAAACCCCCGGCATAGACAAAGGGATCAAAGACGAAAAGGGGTATAAGAGAAGGACCCCTGAACTAGGAAATCAGATCACTTCTGACAAGGAACCCTGTAACCAAGGACAAGAAGCCGCTGATCTAAAGGACTGCCTACCCCTTCTGCCCGTGTGCTGTTGTTGGGGGAATACTGCAGTGCTTCTTTATTTTTGCCAAGGAACCAGGAGAGAGGAACTGTGTGTGTACTCTCACGCTTGCTAAGAAAATCTCCAAGGACTGGAAGAGTGCCAGTCTCCTGCTGAAGTATAAAGGGAGAGGGTTAACCCAATAAAGCCACTGGGACCTGGGTGTATAGCGTTAAGAGGAAGGGGTCCCAGTAGGAATTGCTATTAGTAAGGAACAATCTAAACAAACTCAATGAAAACACAAATTACCAACTATAATGTTTAATTCACATTATAGGGAAAAGTTGTCAATAACACAAATTACAGTTGTAACAGTGCCCCTGGGGGTAAGGGGGACGTGCAGTCGTGAGGGTAGTGTAGGAAGGGATAGTGACAGTAAAAACGTGTATTATTCACACATGTATATGATAGACAATAAAGAGAAAATAAATCAACTCAAAGTTCAAGGTACACATGCCCCACAGTTCATACAATGGAAGAATATAGGTAGATGGGAGCTGTGTATTGGCGTGGGGTAGTCGACGTTTCGACCCAGGAGAGCAGGAATTAGTGAAGTCCTTGCATGTGGGTCTTCATCAGGACGAAAGTGGGGTTAAGGGGCGGACAACCTAAATTAAATAAATATAATCAGTCAGAGTGTCATATTCAGAACTGACCGAATCAAGATCCGTATAAGGGTATATTGTACTTTATAGAGACATACCTGAGATAAATCAGTATTGGATAGTGCTCATATCAATAGTGGAGAAATTGTAAATTCTGTGGGAAAATCAATGAGAAGACTATCAAAATATGAATGTTAAACTAATTAACATGTCACGAGATAAGGGACAAAAGAATTGTGACTTACTTGAAAAATAAAATCCAATATCCCCATTAGGGGTATGGTGAAACGATCCGGGTGCTGGACTGGGGGGGACCACTCTGTGATTGCGAATAAAGGGAACATTATTAGGATGGAATTAGGCAGAGATGCAGATAGCTAAGGAAAACTCGACACAGCAATGGTGGATAAAGCTTACCGGTTGATTGGTAAAATGTATCTAGTCCCCAGTAGCAGGAAAGGACTACAGTCCGTATTATTCAGGATCCGTATCCTGTTAAGGAAGAGGACACAAGAGGGCGTCATGATCGGCTCGTAGTCCGATAAAAGAATTGGAAAATCGGTAATGTCAAGGGGCTGCAATGCGGGGCGGTGAGGCTTACCGGTAAACTGCAAACTTAATGCATACTCGGCGTCTCTCTCGGCATCCTCGAGGAGAACGCCGAGCTTCCTGTTGTTTCGGTTCATATGGCAACAGGAGGTCACATGACAATGAAGGGTGAGGAAAGACTCTTGTGCGCTATGCATGCAAAACGGAATAGAGCAGTTGTATAATCATGTTAGGGGATAGTTAAAAAATTAGCGCATCCTCGAGATGGAAAAGGGGAGTCATATTTATAATTATGATGCATCGATGTGGTGTTGATACAAAAAATGTATCTATCGAAACGGACCTGCATCATTATTCAAATAGGGCTTGGAAAAAATACAAAAGTGAAACAAACCCTTGACAGAGAATTAAGGTCTTATAATTGTATGGCTAGAGGTCATTGTCATTAAGAAGACACGATGCGTGTGAGTTGACTGAATAACAGATAGATGCTCGGCACTGATAGCAAGGGCAGAGATAGAAACAAAAGCCACTGCAAACCTATCCCACGATGGTTAAGGCAGTGTCCAAAGATTCATCATACTTAATAATGACGTGTGTAAGATATCGCACACAAGTATTAGCAACACAATTGCATGATCATAAAAACATGGTATATCCAAACAAATAAAATGTAATTTTAAATGCAAATGCTCCAATCCTGTATATATATATACGATAGTTAATAGATGAAACTGCGTACCTATCGCATGATGGTAAAGGCAGTATTGGTACAATAGCTGACAAATATACCTAGGACGGTAGTGGACTCTCGATGCAGAGATAGATCAACAGCATTCAGGGTTGGGTAGCAAGCTGGGAGAAAGAGCTATCATGTTCATTTAACCCCGACTGGATGGAGTTAAAAAAGAACATCCATTTTAGTTCTCTGACATTTAATATGGTAGAGATATTGCCACCCCTGGGGCCCAAGTTAGCTTTCTCAATCACAATCCATTTGAAGCTGTCAGGCGGATGTGCGGCAGATCTGAAGTGGTCTACAAGGGGAGCTCCCGCCACTTCACATCTTATTCTGCTCATATGCTGTAGGATGCGTTGTTTGATCTTTTGTTGGGTTTGTCCGATATAAATAAGATTACATGGGCAGACAATCGCATATATCACCATGGAGGTGTTGCAGTTTGTTAGAGTCTTTAGTTGGATCTTTTTTTGTTCATGTTGGAACTCTTTGGTTTGTATTGTGCTGCTGCATGCTTTGCATTGGCCGCATTTGAAGTGGCCTATCACTGGTTGAGAGTTCCAAAGCGTCCTCACAGTAGGTTCCGTCTTAGTAGGGAGAAGAGATCTTACAACATAGTCTTTAACACTTTTGGATTTTTTGAAAGCGTGAAGGGGGTTGTCTGGTTGATCGATGTCATCTGCAACCAGTTGCCAATGACGGTTAATAATTTTCTTAATCTGATTACTCTTAGTGGAGAAGGTGGTGACGCATACAATGCGATCCATAGAGTTCTCAGTGGAGTCCTTCCCTTTCAAAAGTTCATCTCTGGGGTAAAACCAGGCTCTTTTGCGGGCCCTGGTAACCAATCTCTTCGGGTATCCACGTGCTTTTAGGCGGTCCGATAGATCTTCTGATTGTGAGAAGTAGTGCTCCTTAGTTGAACAATTTCTGCGAATACGCAGGAACTGCCCAAAGGGCAGATTATCCTTCAATGCCCGGGGATGATGACTGCTGTATTGTAGTAGGGAGTTCCTCTCAGATGGTTTTCTGTAGAGAGTAGTTAGGAGTTGACCTTGTTGATGATAAATGGTGATATCAAGGAAGTCAATATGATGATTGTCCGACTGAATCGTAAATTTCAGATGAGGCGATTGAAGGTTTAACCATTCAAAAAACTCAGTGAGTGTAGTCAGATCGCCATTCCAGATTATCAGGATGTCGTCTATATATCGGACCCAAATGTTGAGATGGTCTTGGAAGGGGTTCCGAATATTCAGTACGTTATTGACTTCGAAGGCAGCCATGTAAAGAATGGCTACATCCGGGGCAAAAGGAGCCCCCATTGCCACCCCTTTGGTTTGTAAGTAAAATTCATTGTTAAATATGAAGAAATTTTTTGTCATAGCAATCCGAAGTAATGCTATAATAAATTCCGTGGGGACTTGCATGGGTGCCGGTCTAGAGTCCAGGTACCTGGTGATGACTGCTAGTGCTTCTTCTTGCGGTATGCAAGTATACAAAGATACCACATCACAGGTGGCCAGCAGTTGTGTGGATGGATTGAAAGGAAGATTTTCAACCAGATTGATAGTTTGAAGAGTATCCCTTAAGTATGTTCGTGTGGACTCTGCCAGAGGTTTTATGAAAAAGTCGATATATCGTCCAAGTGGTTCTAATATAGAGCCGCATCCTGAGACTATAGGACGTCCAGGTGGATCAGTCATATCCTTGTGGATTTTAGGCAGAGTGTAGATGGTTGCCAAACGGGGGTGTTGCTGGTTAAGAAAATCAAATTCGGTTTTGGAAAGAAAGCCTAGGTCACATCCTAACTGGGTTATTTCCAGTATCTCACGGGCTATTGCTTGAGAGGGGTCAGAACGCAATTTCTGATAGCTCATCCCATCTGTTAGTTGTCGTTGGATTTCAGACTTGTACTTTTTGACGTCCTGGATCACAATAGCTCCGCCCTTGTCGGCAGGTTTGATCACAACCTCGTTGTTGTTTGCCAGTGATAGAAGGGCGTTTTTTTCAATTCTACTGGTGTTGAATTTGGTGAAGGTACGAGTGAGTAGGGTTGAGTTGACGTCTCTCCATACAACTGCCTCATATGCTAAGATTTTACTAGTCATTGTGCAGGATGGGGGCACAAACGTAGAAGGGATCCTTAAGCCGGTGTGTGAAGGATTCTTGTACGGTCCCGTATTTCTGAAGAAATATTTTAGTCTAACCTTTCTGAAGAATTTAAACAATTCCGTCCGGACTGTGAAAGGGTCAGGTGTACTGGTCGGGACATATGATGGTCCTCTACTCAGTGCACGTGCTTCATGATCATTCAATGTATACTGTGAGATATTCACAATAGGATTGGTGGTGGGGGAATCCCTTACCAACGGTAGGTCTTGTTCCGTGTGGTTCGTTCTCCATGTTGTTCCTGTTGGAAGTGAACCTGCTTGGGTGCTTGGCCACGACCGGTGTCCCAGTTGGTGTTGTTCTGGTTCTGTCCCCGTGTCTGGCCTCTGTTGGAATAGTTCCCTCTCCCTCTCGGGGGGCGCCATGGTGCGGGTCGTGGTCCTAAAAAAGGTACGTATTGAGGTGATTGGTAACCGTAGTCCGGGTAGTTGTATGGGCGACTTGTGCCGGCAAATTCCTGTTCACCTTCGGAACTGTAGGAGGAATCCGAAAAAGTAGTATAGTTTCTTCTGCCCCGAAAATTACCTCTGCCTCTATTGGTGAATCTGCCTTGTTGATCTTGTTTATAATAATCTTCTTGGAGATATGGGTAGGTTTTTTTCTTGTCATAAAGTCTGATATCCCTCGCGAGTTTTTCTAATTTCCGATTTTGAGTGGTAAGGTCGAAGTCTTTTAGGGTGGCTTCCAAGTTGTTAAGGGTTTCTTTAGCGCCTGCTAGGTTGGCGTCCGCAGAGATCTCAGCCCTCAGTGATTTGATTTCACTGGTCAGTATCTGGATTTGTTGGGCAGCTGTTTCTATCCCAAGCACCATCCAGTGGCGAGAGCAGTTGTTGGATATATGGCTAAACCCTTCCCTGAACTTGGGGACTTCCACAAATATTGCTGGTTCAATCTTTATCTGTAGGCCTATAGGGATAATGTTCTCTTTAAGGTATTTCGTGAGTAAGTGTCCGTGCCAGCGGGTATGGATCAGTTTCTTTTCTAAACGTTCAAGTCGTTGGATTTTGTCCTTCAAACTAAAGTCAATAGTGGGTAAATCATTGGCTAGAAAGTTATGGTCTGGATTCTCGAGGAGCTTATCAATATAATCCTCAGAGTAGGACAATAGTTCACGGTCGACCATGATATAAAATAAAAATAAAATACCCTAAGATGTGGAATTAAATTCAATGAAGAAAACCTCGCAAACAGCGTCTGCACGAAGTATAGTATAAAGGGAGAGGGTTAACCCAATAAAGCCACTGGGACCTGGGTGTATAGCGTTAAGAGGAAGGGGTCCCAGTAGGAATTGCTATTAGTAAGGAACAATCTAAACAAACTCAATGAAAACACAAATTACCAACTATAATGTTTAATTCACATTATAGGGAAAAGTTATCAATAACACAAATTACAGTTGTAACAGTGCCCCTGGGGGTAAGGGGGACGTGCAGTTGTGAGGGTAGTGTAGGAAGGGATAGTGACAGTAAAAACGCGTATTATTCACACATGTATATGAATTCACATGTCTGGAGATAGACAATAAAGAGAAAATAAATCAACTCAAAGTTCAAGGTACACATGCCCCACAGTTCATACAATGGAAGAATATAGGTAGATGGGAGCTGTGTATTGGCGTGGGGTAGTCGACGTTTCGACCCAGGAGAGCAGGAATTAGTGAAGTCCTTGCATGTGGGTCTTCATCAGGACGAAAGTGGGGTTAAGGGGCGGACAACCTAAATTAAATAAATATAATCAGTCAGAGTGTCATATTCAGAACTGACCGAATCAAGATCCATATAAGGGTATATTGTACTTTATAGAGACATACCTGAGATAAATCAGTATTGGATAGTGCTCATATCAATAGTGGAGAAATTGTAAATTCTGTGGGAAAATCAATGAGAAGTCTATCAAAATATGAATGTTAAACTAATTAACATGTCACGAGATAAGGGACAAAGAATTGTGACTTACTTGAAAAATAAAATCCAATATCCCCATTAGGGGTATGGTGAAACGATCCGGGTGCTGGACTGGGGGGGACCACTCTGTGATTGCGAATAAAGGGAACATTATTAGGATGGAATTAGGCAGAGATGCAGATAGCTAAGGAAAACTCGACACAGCAATGGTGGATAAAGCTTACCGGTTGATTGGTAAAATGTATCTAGTCCCCAGTAGCAGGAAAGGACTACAGTCCGTATTATTCAGGATCCGTATCCTGTTAAGGAAGAGGACACAAGAGGGCGTCATGATCGGCTCGTAGTCCGATAAAAGAATTGGAAAATCGGTAATGTCAAGGGGCTGCAATGCGGGGCGGTGAGGCTTACCGGTAAACTGCAAACTTAATGCATACTCGGCGTCTCTCTCGGCATCCTCGAGGAGAACGCCGAGCTTCCTGTTGTTTCGGTTCATATGGCAACAGGAGGTCACATGACAATGAAGGGTGAGGAAAGACTCTTGTGCGCTATGCATGCAAAATGGAATAGAGCAGTTGTATAATCATGTTAGGGGATAGTTAAAAAATTAGCGTATCCTCGAGATGGAAAAGGGGAGTCATATTTATAATTATGATGCATCGATGTGGTGTTGATACAAAAAATGTATCTATCGAAACGGACCTGCATCATTATTCAAATAGGGCTTGGAAAAAATACAAAAGTGAAACAAACCCTCGACAGAGAATTAAGGTCTTATAATTGTATGGCTAGAGGTCATTGTCATTAAGAAGACACGATGCGTGTGAGTTGACTGAATAACAGATAGATGCTCGGCACTGATAGCAAGGGCAGAGATAGAAACAAAAGCCACTGCGAACCTATCCCACGATGGTTAAGGCAGTGTCCAAAGATTCATCATACTTAATAATGACGTGTGTAAGATATCGCACACAAGTATTAGCAACACAATTGCATGATCATAAAAACATGGTATATCCAAACAAATAAAATGTAATTTTAAATGCAAATGCTCCAATCCTGTATATATATATATGATAGTTAATAGATGAAACTGCGTACCTATCGCATGATGGTAAAGGCAGTATTGGTACAATAGCTGACAAATATACCTAGGACGGTAGTGGACTCTCGATGCAGAGATAGATCAACAGCATTCAGGGTAGGGTAGCAAGCTGGGAGAAAGAGCTATCATGTTCATTTAACCCCGACTGGATGGAGTTAAAAAAGAACATCCATTTTAGTTCTCTGACATTTAATATGGTAGAGATATTGCCACCCCTGGGGCCCAAGTTAGCTTTCTCAATCACAATCCATTTGAAGCTGTCAGGCGGATGTGCGGCAGATCTGAAGTGGTCTACAAGGGGAGCTCCCGCCACTTCACATCTTATTCTGCTCATATGCTGTAGGATGCGTTGTTTGATCTTTTGTTGGGTTTGTCCGATATAAATAAGATTACATGGGCAGACAATCGCATATATCACCATGGAGGTGTTGCAGTTTGTTAGAGTCTTTAGTTGGATCTTTTTTTGTTCATGTTGGAACTCTTTGGTTTGTATTGTGCTGCTGCATGCTTTGCATTGGCCGCATTTGAAGTGGCCTATCACTGGTTGAGAGTTCCAAAGCGTCCTCACAGTAGGTTCCGTCTTAGTAGGGAGAAGAGATCTTACAACATAGTCTTTAACACTTTTGGATTTTTTGAAAGCGTGAAGGGGGTTGTCTGGTTGATCGATGTCATCTGCAACCAGTTGCCAATGACGGTTAATAATTTTCTTAATCTGATTACTCTTAGTGGAGAAGGTGGTGACGCATACAATGCGATCCATAGAGTTCTCAGTGGAGTCCTTCCCTTTCAAAAGTTCATCTCTGGGGTAAAACCAGGCTCTTTTGCGGGCCCTGGTAACCAATCTCTTCGGGTATCCACGTGCTTTTAGGCGGTCCGATAGATCTTCTGATTGTGAGAAGTAGTGCTCCTTAGTTGAACAATTTCTGCGAATACGCAGGAACTGCCCAAAGGGCAGATTATCCTTCAATGCCCGGGGATGATGACTGCTGTATTGTAGTAGGGAGTTCCTCTCAGATGGTTTTCTGTAGAGAGTAGTTAGGAGTTGACCTTGTTGATGATAAATGGTGATATCAAGGAAGTCAATATGATGATTGTCCGACTGAATCGTAAATTTCAGATGAGGCGATTGAAGGTTTAACCATTCAAAAAACTCAGTGAGTGTAGTCAGATCGCCATTCCAGATTATCAGGATGTCGTCTATATATCGGACCCAAATGTTGAGATGGTCTTGGAAGGGGTTCCGATTATTCAGTACGTTATTGACTTCGAAGGCAGCCATGTAAAGAATGGCTACATCCGGGGCAAAAGGAGCCCCCATTGCCACCCCTTTGGTTTGTAAGTAAAATTCATTGTTAAATATGAAGAAATTTTTTGTCATAGCAATCCGAAGTAATGCTATAATAAATTCCGTGGGGACTTGCATGGGTGCCGGTCTAGAGTCCAGGTATCTGGTGATGACTGCTAGTGCTTCTTCTTGCGGTATGCAAGTATACAAAGATACCACATCACAGGTGGCCAGCAGTTGTGTGGATGGATTGAAAGGAAGATTTTCAACCAGATTGATAGTTTGAAGAGTATCCCTTAAGTATGTTCGTGTGGACTCTGCCAGAGGTTTTATGAAAAAGTCGATATATCGTCCAAGTGGTTCTAATATAGAGCCGCATCCTGAGACTATAGGACGTCCAGGTGGATCAGTCATATCCTTGTGGATTTTAGGCAGAGTGTAGATGGTTGCCAAACGGGGGTGTTGCTGGTTAAGAAAATCAAATTCGGTTTTGGAAAGAAAGCCTAGGTCACATCCTAACTGGGTTATTTCCAGTATCTCACGGGCTATTGCTTGAGAGGGGTCAGAACGCAATTTCTGATAGCTCATCCCATCTGTTAGTTGTCGTTGGATTTCAGACTTGTACTTTTTGACGTCCTGGATCACAATAGCTCCGCCCTTGTCGGCAGGTTTGATCACAACCTCGTTGTTGTTTGCCAGTGATAGAAGGGCGTTTTTTTCAATTCTACTGGTGTTGAATTTGGTGAAGGTACGAGTGAGTAGGGTTGAGTTGACGTCTCTCCATACAACTGCCTCATATGCTAAGATTTTACTAGTCATTGTGCAGGATGGGGGCACAAACGTAGAAGGGATCCTTAAGCCGGTGTGTGAAGGATTCTTGTACGGTCCCGTATTTCTGAAGAAATATTTTAGTCTAACCTTTCTGAAGAATTTAAACAATTCCGTCCGGACTGTGAAAGGGTCAGGTGTACTGGTCGGGACATATGATGGTCCTCTACTCAGTGCACGTGCTTCATGATCATTCAATGTATACTGTGAGATATTCACAATAGGATTGGTGGTGGGGGAATCCCTTACCAACGGTAGGTCTTGTTCCGTGTGGTTCGTTCTCCGTGTTGTTCCTGTTGGAAGTGAACCTGCTTGGGTGCTTGGCCACGACCGGTGTCCCAGTTGGTGTTGTTCTGGTTCTGTCCCCGTGTCTGGCCTCTGTTGGAATAGTTCCCTCTCCCTCTCGGGGGGCGCCATGGTGCGGGTCGTGGTCCTAAAAAAGGTACGTATTGAGGTGATTGGTAACCGTAGTCCGGGTAGTTGTATGGGCGACTTGTGCCGTCAAATTCCTGTTCACCTTCGGAACTGTAGGAGGAATCCGAAAAAGTAGTATAGTTTCTTCTGCCCCGAAAATTACCTCTGCCTCTATTGGTGAATCTGCCTTGTTGATCTTGTTTATAATAATCTTCTTGGAGATATGGGTAGGTTTTTTTCTTGTCATAAAGTCTGATATCCCTCGCGAGTTTTTCTAATTTCCGATTTTGAGTGGTAAGGTCGAAGTCTTTTAGGGTGGCTTCCAAGTTGTTAAGGGTTTCTTTAGCGCCTGCTAGGTTGGCGTCCGCAGAGATCTCAGCCCTCAGTGATTTGATTTCACTGGTCAGTATCTGGATTTGTTGGGCAGCTGTTTCTATCCCAAGCACCATCCAGTGGCGAGAGCAGTTGTTGGATATATGGCTAAACCCTTCCCTGAACTTGGGGACTTCCACAAATATTGCTGGTTCAATCTTTATCTGTAGGCCTATAGGGATAATGTTCTCTTTAAGGTATTTCGTGAGTAAGTGTCCGTGCCAGCGGGTACGGATCAGTTTCTTTTCTAAACGTTCAAGTCGTTGGATTTTGTCCTTCAAACTAAAGTCAATAGTGGGTAAATCATTGGCTAGAAAGTTATGGTCTGGATTCTCGAGGAGCTTATCAATATAATCCTCAGAGTAGGACAATAGTTCACGGTCGACCATGATATAAAATAAAAATAAAATACCCTAAGATGTGGAATTAAATTCAATGAAGAAAACCTCGCAAACAGCGTCTGCACGAAGTATAGTATAAAGGGAGAGGGTTAACCCAATAAAGCCACTGGGACCTGGGTGTATAGCGTTAAGAGGAAGGGGTCCCAGTAGGAATTGCTATTAGTAAGGAACAATCTAAACAAACTCAATGAAAACACAAATTACCAACTATAATGTTTAATTCACATTATAGGGAAAAGTTATCAATAACACAAATTACAGTTGTAACAGTGCCCCTGGGGGTAAGGGGGACGTGCAGTTGTGAGGGTAGTGTAGGAAGGGATAGTGACAGTAAAAACGCGTATTATTCACACATGTATATGAATTCACATGTCTGGAGATAGACAATAAAGAGAAAATAAATCAACTCAAAGTTCAAGGTACACATGCCCCACAGTTCATACAATGGAAGAATATAGGTAGATGGGAGCTGTGTATTGGCGTGGGGTAGTCGACGTTTCGACCCAGGAGAGCAGGAATTAGTGAAGTCCTTGCATGTGGGTCTTCATCAGGACGAAAGTGGGGTTAAGGGGCGGACAACCTAAATTAAATAAATATAATCAGTCAGAGTGTCATATTCAGAACTGACCGAATCAAGATCCGTATAAGGGTATATTGTACTTTATAGAGACATACCTGAGATAAATCAGTATTGGATAGTGCTCATATCAATAGTGGAGAAATTGTAAATTCTGTGGGAAAATCAATGAGAAGTCTATCAAAATATGAATGTTAAACTAATTAACATGTCACGAGATAAGGGACAAAAGAATTGTGACTTACTTGAAAAATAAAATCCAATATCCCCATTAGGGGTATGGTGAAACGATCCGGGTGCTGGACTGGGGGGGACCACTCTGTGATTGCGAATAAAGGGAACATTATTAGGATGGAATTAGGCAGAGATGCAGATAGCTAAGGAAAACTCGACACAGCAATGGTGGATAAAGCTTACCGGTTGATTGGTAAAATGTATCTAGTCCCCAGTAGCAGGAAAGGACTACAGTCCGTATTATTCAGGATCCGTATCCTGTTAAGGAAGAGGACACAAGAGGGCGTCATGATCGGCTCGTAGTCCGATAAAAGAATTGGAAAATCGGTAATGTCAAGGGGCTGCAATGCGGGGCGGGGAGGCTTACCGGTAAACTGCAAACTTAATGCATACTCGGCGTCTCTCTCAGCATCCTCGAGGAGAACGCCGAGCTTCCTGTTGTTTCGGTTCATATGGCAACAGGAGGTCACATGACAATGAAGGGTGAGGAAAGACTCTTGTGCGCTATGCATGCAAAATGGAATAGAGCAGTTGTATAATCATGTTAGGGGATAGTTAAAAAATTAGCGTATCCTCGAGATGGAAAAGGGGAGTCATATTTATAATTATGATGCATCGATGTGGTGTTGATACAAAAAATGTATCTATCGAAACGGACCTGCATCATTATTCAAATAGGGCTTGGAAAAAATACAAAAGTGAAACAAACCCTCGACAGAGAATTAAGGTCTTATAATTGTATGGCTAGAGGTCATTGTCATTAAGAAGACACGATGCGTGTGAGTTGACTGAATAACAGATAGATGCTCGGCACTGATAGCAAGGGCAGAGATAGAAACAAAAGCCACTGCGAACCTATCCCACGATGGTTAAGGCAGTGTCCAAAGATTCATCATACTTAATAATGACGTGTGTAAGATATCGCACACAAGTATTAGCAACACAATTGCATGATCATAAAAACATGGTATATCCAAACAAATAAAATGTAATTTTAAATGCAAATGCTCCAATCCTGTATATATATATATGATAGTTAATAGATGAAACTGCGTACCTATCGCATGATGGTAAAGGCAGTATTGGTACAATAGCTGACAAATATACCTAGGACGGTAGTGGACTCTCGATGCAGAGATAGATCAACAGCATTCAGGGTAGGGTAGCAAGCTGGGAGAAAGAGCTATCATGTTCATTTAACCCCGACTGGATGGAGTTAAAAAAGAACATCCATTTTAGTTCTCTGACATTTAATATGGTAGAGATATTGCCACCCCTGGGGCCCAAGTTAGCTTTCTCAATCACAATCCATTTGAAGCTGTCAGGCGGATGTGCGGCAGATCTGAAGTGGTCTACAAGGGGAGCTCCCGCCACTTCACATCTTATTCTGCTCATATGCTGTAGGATGCGTTGTTTGATCTTTTGTTGGGTTTGTCCGATATAAATAAGATTACATGGGCAGACAATCGCATATATCACCATGGAGGTGTTGCAGTTTGTTAGAGTCTTTAGTTGGATCTTTTTTTGTTCATGTTGGAACTCTTTGGTTTGTATTGTGCTGCTGCATGCTTTGCATTGGCCGCATTTGAAGTGGCCTATCACTGGTTGAGAGTTCCAAAGCGTCCTCACAGTAGGTTCCGTCTTAGTAGGGAGAAGAGATCTTACAACATAGTCTTTAACACTTTTGGATTTTTTGAAAGCGTGAAGGGGGTTGTCTGGTTGATCGATGTCATCTGCAACCAGTTGCCAATGACGGTTAATAATTTTCTTAATCTGATTACTCTTAGTGGAGAAGGTGGTGACGCATACAATGCGATCCATAGAGTTCTCAGTGGAGTCCTTCCCTTTCAAAAGTTCATCTCTGGGGTAAAACCAGGCTCTTTTGCGGGCCCTGGTAACCAATCTCTTCGGGTATCCACGTGCTTTTAGGCGGTCCGATAGATCTTCTGATTGTGAGAAGTAGTGCTCCTTAGTTGAACAATTTCTGCGAATACGCAGGAACTGCCCAAAGGGCAGATTATCCTTCAATGCCCGGGGATGATGACTGCTGTATTGTAGTAGGGAGTTCCTCTCAGATGGTTTTCTGTAGAGAGTAGTTAGGAGTTGACCTTGTTGATGATAAATGGTGATATCAAGGAAGTCAATATGATGATTGTCCGACTGAATCGTAAATTTCAGATGAGGCGATTGAAGGTTTAACCATTCAAAAAACTCAGTGAGTGTAGTCAGATCGCCATTCCAGATTATCAGGATGTCGTCTATATATCGGACCCAAATGTTGAGATGGTCTTGGAAGGGGTTCCGAATATTCAGTACGTTATTGACTTCGAAGGCAGCCATGTAAAGAATGGCTACATCCGGGGCAAAAGGAGCCCCCATTGCCACCCCTTTGGTTTGTAAGTAAAATTCATTGTTAAATATGAAGAAATTTTTTGTCATAGCAATCCGAAGTAATGCTATAATAAATTCCGTGGGGACTTGCATGGGTGCCGGTCTAGAGTCCAGGTATCTGGTGATGACTGCTAGTGCTTCTTCTTGCGGTATGCAAGTATACAAAGATACCACATCACAGGTGGCCAGCAGTTGTGTGGATGGATTGAAAGGAAGATTTTCAACCAGATTGATAGTTTGAAGAGTATCCCTTAAGTATGTTCGTGTGGACTCTGCCAGAGGTTTTATGAAAAAGTCGATATATCGTCCAAGTGGTTCTAATATAGAGCCGCATCCTGAGACTATAGGACGTCCAGGTGGATCAGTCATATCCTTGTGGATTTTAGGCAGAGTGTAGATGGTTGCCAAACGGGGGTGTTGCTGGTTAAGAAAATCAAATTCGGTTTTGGAAAGAAAGCCTAGGTCACATCCTAACTGGGTTATTTCCAGTATCTCACGGGCTATTGCTTGAGAGGGGTCAGAACGCAATTTCTGATAGCTCATCCCATCTGTTAGTTGTCGTTGGATTTCAGACTTGTACTTTTTGACGTCCTGGATCACAATAGCTCCGCCCTTGTCGGCAGGTTTGATCACAACCTCGTTGTTGTTTGCCAGTGATAGAAGGGCGTTTTTTTCAATTCTACTGGTGTTGAATTTGGTGAAGGTACGAGTGAGTAGGGTTGAGTTGACGTCTCTCCATACAACTGCCTCATATGCTAAGATTTTACTAGTCATTGTGCAGGATGGGGGCACAAACGTAGAAGGGATCCTTAAGCCGGTGTGTGAAGGATTCTTGTACGGTCCCGTATTTCTGAAGAAATATTTTAGTCTAACCTTTCTGAAGAATTTAAACAATTCCGTCCGGACTGTGAAAGGGTCAGGTGTACTGGTCGGGACATATGATGGTCCTCTACTCAGTGCACGTGCTTCATGATCATTCAATGTATACTGTGAGATATTCACAATAGGATTGGTGGTGGGGGAATCCCTTACCAACGGTAGGTCTTGTTCCGTGTGGTTCGTTCTCCATGTTGTTCCTGTTGGAAGTGAACCTGCTTGGGTGCTTGGCCACGACCGGTGTCCCAGTTGGTGTTGTTCTGGTTCTGTCCCCGTGTCTGGCCTCTGTTGGAATAGTTCCCTCTCCCTCTCGGGGGGCGCCATGGTGCGGGTCGTGGTCCTAAAAAAGGTACGTATTGAGGTGATTGGTAACCGTAGTCCGGGTAGTTGTATGGGCGACTTGTGCCGTCAAATTCCTGTTCACCTTCGGAACTGTAGGAGGAATCCGAAAAAGTAGTATAGTTTCTTCTGCCCCGAAAATTACCTCTGCCTCTATTGGTGAATCTGCCTTGTTGATCTTGTTTATAATAATCTTCTTGGAGATATGGGTAGGTTTTTTTCTTGTCATAAAGTCTGATATCCCTCGCGAGTTTTTCTAATTTCCGATTTTGAGTGGTAAGGTCGAAGTCTTTTAGGGTGGCTTCCAAGTTGTTAAGGGTTTCTTTAGCGCCTGCTAGGTTGGCGTCCGCAGAGATCCCAGCCCTCAGTGATTTGATTTCACTGGTCAGTATCTGGATTTGTTGGGCAGCTGTTTCTATCCCAAGCACCATCCAGTGGCGAGAGCAGTTGTTGGATATATGGCTAAACCCTTCCCTGAACTTGGGGACTTCCACAAATATTGCTGGTTCAATCTTTATCTGTAGGCCTATAGGGATAATGTTCTCTTTAAGGTATTTCGTGAGTAAGTGTCCGTGCCAGCGGGTACGGATCAGTTTCTTTTCTAAACGTTCAAGTCGTTGGATTTTGTCCTTCAAACTAAAGTCAATAGTGGGTAAATCATTGGCTAGAAAGTTATGGTCTGGATTCTCGAGGAGCTTATCAATATAATCCTCAGAGTAGGACAATAGTTCACGGTCGACCATGATATAAAATAAAAATAAAATACCCTAAGATGTGGAATTAAATTCAATGAAGAAAACCTCGCAAACAGCGTCTGCACGAAGTATAGTATAAAGGGAGAGGGTTAACCCAATAAAGCCACTGGGACCTGGGTGTATAGCGTTAAGAGGAAGGGGTCCCAGTAGGAATTGCTATTAGTAAGGAACAATCTAAACAAACTCAATGAAAACACAAATTACCAACTATAATGTTTAATTCACATTATAGGGAAAAGTTATCAATAACACAAATTACAGTTGTAACAGTGCCCCTGGGGGTAAGGGGGACGTGCAGTCGTGAGGGTAGTGTAGGAAGGGATAGTGACAGTAAAAACGCGTATTATTCACACATGTATATGAATTCACATGTCTGGAGATAGACAATAAAGAGAAAATAAATCAACTCAAAGTTCAAGGTACACATGCCCCACAGTTCATACAATGGAAGAATATAGGTAGATGGGAGCTGTGTATTGGCGTGGGGTAGTCGACGTTTCGACCCAGGAGAGCAGGAATTAGTGAAGTCCTTGCATGTGGGTCTTCATCAGGACGAAAGTGGGGTTAAGGGGCGGACAACCTAAATTAAATAAATATAATCAGTCAGAGTGTCATATTCAGAACTGACCGAATCAAGATCCGTATAAGGGTATATTGTACTTTATAGAGACATACCTGAGATAAATCAGTATTGGATAGTGCTCATATCAATAGTGGAGAAATTGTAAATTCTGTGGGAAAATCAATGAGAAGTCTATCAAAATATGAATGTTAAACTAATTAACATGTCACGAGATAAGGGACAAAAGAATTGTGACTTACTTGAAAAATAAAATCCACTGGTGTTGAATTTTGTGAAGGTACGAGTGAGTAGGGTTGAGTTGACGTCTCTCCATACAACTGCCTCATATGCTAAGATTTTACTAGTCATTGTGCAGGATGGGGGCACAAACGTAGAAGGGATCCTTAAGCCGGTGTGTGAAGGATTCTTGTACGGTCCCGTATTTCTGAAGAAATATTTTAGTCTAACCTTTCTGAAGAATTTAAACAATTCCGTCCGGACTGTGAAAGGGTCAGGTGTACTGGTCGGGACATATGATAGTCCTCTACTCAGTGCACATGCTTCTCACAATCAGAAGATCTATCGGACCGCCTAAAAGCACGTGGATACCCGAAGAGATTGTTTACCAGGGCCCGCAAAAGAGCCTGGTTTTACCCCAGAGATGAACTTTTGAAAGGGAAGGACTCCACTGAGAACTCTATGGATCGCATTGTATGCGTCACCACCTTCTCCACTAAGAGTAATCAGATTAAGAAAATTATTAACCGTCATTGGCAACTGGTTGCAGATGACATCGATCAACCAGACAACCCCCTTCACGCTTTCAAAAAATCCAAAAGTGTTAAAGACTATGTTGTAAGATCTCTTCTCCCTACTAAGACGGAACCTACTGTGAGGACGCTTTGGAACTCTCAACCAGTGATAGGCCACTTCAAATGCGGCCAATGCAAAGCATGCAGCAGCACAATACAAACCAAAGAGTTCCAACATGAACAAAAAAAGATCCAACTAAAGACTCTAACAAACTGCAACACCTCCATGGTGATATATGCGATTGTCTGCCCATGTAATCTTATTTATATCGGACAAACCCAACAAAAGATCAAACAACGCATCCTACAGCATATGAGCAGAATAAGATGTGAAGTGGCGGGAGCTCCCCTTGTAGACCACTTCAGATCTGCCGCACATCCGCCTGACAGCTTCAAATGGATTGTGATTGAGAAAGCTAACTTGGGCCCCAGGGGTGGCAATATCTCTACCATATTAAATGTCAGAGAACTAAAATGGATGTTCTTTTTTAACTCCATCCAGTCGGGGTTAAATGAACATGATAGCTCTTTCTCCCAACTTGCTACCCTACCCTGAATGCTGTTGATCTATCTCTGCATCGAGAGTCCACTACCGTCCTAGGTATATTTGTCAGCTATTGTACCAATACTGCCTTTACCATCATTCGATAGGTACGCAGTTTCATCTATTAACTATCGTATATATATATACAGGATTGGAGCATTTGCATTTAAAATTACATTTTATTTGTTTGGATATACCATGTTTTTATGATCATGCAATTGTGTTGCTAATACTTGTGTGCGATATCTTACACACGTCATTATTAAGTATGATGAATCTTTGGACACTGCCTTAACCATTGTGGGATAGGTTTGCAGTGGCTTTTGTTTCTATCTCTGCCCTTGCTATCAGTGCCGAGCATCTATCTGTTATTCAGTCAACTCACACGCATCGTGTCTTCTTAATGACAATGACCTCTAGCCATACAATTATAAGACCTTAATTCTCTGTCGAGGGTTTGTTTCACTTTTGTATTTTTTCCAAGCCCTATTTGAATAATGATGCAGGTCCGTTTCGATAGATACATTTTTTGTATCAACACCACATCGATGCATCATAATTATAAATATGACTCCCCTTTTCCATCTCGAGGATACGCTAATTTTTTAACTATCCCCTAACATGATTATACAACTGCTCTATTCCGTTTTGCATGCATAGCGCACAAGAGTCTTTCCTCACCCTTCATTGTCATGTGACCTCCTGTTGCCATATGAACCGAAACAACAGGAAGCTCGGCGTTCTCCTCGAGGATGCCGAGAGAGACGCCGAGTATGCATTAAGTTTGCAGTTTACCGGTAAGCCTCACCGCCCCGCATTGCAGCCCCTTGACATTACCGATTTTCCAATTCTTTTATCGGACTACGAGCCGATCATGACGCCCTCTTGTGTCCTCTTCCTTAACAGGATACGGATCCTGAATAATACGGACTGTAGTCCTTTCCTGCTACTGGGGACTAGATACATTTTACCAATCAACCAGTAAGCTTTATCCACCATTGCTGTGTCGAGTTTTCCTTAGCTATCTGCATCTCTGCCTAATTCCATCCTAATAATGTTCCCTTTATTCGCAATCACAGAGTGGTCCCCCCCAGTCCAGCACCCGGATCGTTTCACCATACCCCTAATGGGGATATTGGATTTTATTTTTCAAGTAAGTCACAATTCTTTTGTCCCTTATCTCGTGACATGTTAATTAGTTTAACATTCATATTTTGATAGACTTCTCATTGATTTTCCCACAGAATTTACAATTTCTCCACTATTGATATGAGCACTATCCAATACTGATTTATCTCAGGTATGTCTCTATAAAGTACAATATACCCTTATACAGATCTTGATTCGGTCAGTTCTGAATATGACACTCTGACTGATTATATTTATTTAATTTAGGTTGTCCGCCCCTTAACCCCACTTTCGTCTTGATGAAGACCCACATGCAAGGACTTCACTAATTCCTGCTCTCCTGGGTCGAAACGTCGACTACCCCACGCCAATACACAGCTCCCATCTACCTATATTCTTCCATTGTATGAACTGTGGGGCATGTGTACCTTGAACTTTGAGTTGATTTATTTTCTCTTTATTGTCTATCTCCAGACATGTGAATTCATATACATGTGTGAATAATACGCGTTTTTACTGTCACTATCCCTTCCTACACTACCCTCACGACTTGCCGTCCCCCTTACCCCCAGGGGCACTGTTACAACTGTAATTTGTGTTATTGACAACTTTTCCCTATAATGTGAATTAAACATTATAGTTGGTAATTTGTGTTTTCATTGAGTTTGTTTAGATTGTTCCTTACTAATAGCAATTCCTACTGGGACCCCTTCCTCTTAACGCAGTCTCCTGCTGAAGTCACAGGGCTAAAGGACTTCATCTGCTAAAAGTGCTATTTGCTGGAAGTGTGAATCCAGCACCTCTGAAAGGAACAGCAATCACGACGACCGGACGCTGGGCCCAACCGACGCCAGCAGCAACGCCAGTGAGTAGGAGTACGGCTCTAACTCCAGAGGACCTCGTGTCTGCCCCGCTGCTGATCGCATCAACCGTGTGCCCTTCGACGCCGTGAGCGCTGCTCACTCTGTGCAACTGCATCATCGACGACGCCTGCTGAGGCCTGATCGACACCGAAGACGCGACGCCGGATTGCTCAACGCCGCTGATCATCGTGTGCTTCATTTTCCTAAGGTACTGTGTTGTTGGGGGTCCGTGTGACTCCAGGCCCGACGTAGCGCTCCTCGCGGTCGCCGCCGAACCTGTGGATTAACTTTGCCTCGACGTTGTGTAACTCCCGTGTGGGTTACCCTGTTGCTAAGAACTGTGTTTCCAAGAAGAAGATTTGCTTGTTACTAAAAGACTTTTGTGCTAAAGAAGAAACTACCTTTTGAACTATCCTTTTTCCTTCCCGAACGTATTTATTCCGATTGTGTACAGTTTTGCCGTTATTTGGTCTTGTGCTAAGTCTTATATAAAAATACTTATTTTTATAATACTACGGTGTCGTGTCCATTTGTAGTGTATTCACTTTATTACTGTATGTGGTCATAATTGCTTAACACACAGCCTCTGAGATAAGCCGGTTCTGCTCTGCCAAGCTACCAAGGGGGTGAGCAGGGGTTATCGAAGGGTGTGATCCCCTTGCCCTGACTAGAAAAGGAGTGTCCCTATTTGTCAGAAGTGTATACCTCTGCCAACTAGAGACAGCCGGTTCTAACATTGGTGGCAGCGGTGGGATTTGGACCTTGCATTTATGACCCATGTACAGTGATTAGTGTACGCTACGTAGTGAAAGCAGACCATAGCGCAGTCACAATCTGATTCGGAAGGATCCTATTTTTGTTCTCCGCTTTTCTGAAACTTGATTTTCTGAACACTGCCAGTTGTAACCATGAGTGACAACGGAGTCACTGCCCCTGCTATCGTTGTTGTTCAAGAGTTCGAGAGGAGTAAGCTAAAAAGATACAAGAAAGATGAGCTGAAACACTTTTGCAACCAGTTTGAAGTTCCTACCACCGGCCTCTCGAGAAAAGATGATTTTTATAAAGCATTACAGGCCTGGTGGGAATCCAGAAATCCCTCTGATGTGGTGGTGGTACCCGCAGAGGAAGGGGATGAGGAGGTGCCAGTGAATGGACCTGTGCCCTCTCCCGGAAGCAGTGTTTCCTCCAAAGGTCTTTCCCCTGAAGAAAGAGAAGAAAGGGCGAAAGAGCGAGCTTACAACATGGAGATGGCAAGGCTAGAGATAAATGGGCAGTTGGAGTTAGAAAATGCAAGAGGTAGAAGGGAAGCTGACTTAGAGATCAAAAAGTTGGAGTTTGAACGAGAGAAGTTAGCTTTGGAGCGTGAAGCCAGGTTGAGGGAACTGGATATCCAAGCTAAAAAGTTAGAGTTGAATCCCTCTGGTGGCAGCGTTTCATCCGAGCCTGCAGAAAGTAAGTTTTACTTCCCGAAAGATGTGATCAAAGATTACAATAAGAATGAAGATATTGGTCAGTGGTTTAAAGCATATGAGTTAGCATTGTTGGCCCACCAGGTCCCTGAGAAGAATTGGGGAGCGGGGTTGTGGGGTCGCTTTGTGAACGAGGGAAGAGATACCCTGTTAGACATGCCTGTTGCGGATAGGATGTCGTATGCTCATATGAAAGATGCTTTAATGTTGCGATATGGTTTAACCCCCGAGCAGTACAGACAAGCTTTTAGAGAATGCAAGAAGTTGCCTGGTACGACGTGGGTTGAATATGTGTCTTATTTTTGCAGAGCCATGGATGGTTGGGTAAAGGGCAGCAAAGTGGAAAGTTATGAAGCTCTCTATGATCTGTTTGCGTGGGAGCACTTGTCTAATAACTGTTTTCCAGAGCTGCGCCAGCACCTGATTGATAGCAAGATATCTAACCCTAGAAAACTTGCTGAGGAGGCGGACCGCTGGGTCAGTACCAGGGTCCACAAGGGTCCAGTGGGAGACTCAGCCAAAGGTGGGCAGGGTCCCCAGCAGAAGAGTGGGGGGGACAAGGGAAAACAGAAGGAGTCTCAGAAAGGGCCCCAAAGTAATCCCCAAGGGAACCAAGGGAAAGGTTCCCAGCCTCCCCCTGAGAAGAAGCCAGGGGCCCGACGGGTAAACCTGTTCATAGGGGCCCCCTAACCTGCTACGGTTGTGGGCAGGTGGGACACCGGTTTTATGACCCCCAGTGTCCCAAGAAGGATTCGAATGCACCGCCGCGTGCGCCCCCTCGTCAGTTGGCAAGTGTAGCCTTGGGAGGGGAGGAGATGGTTGTCCATGGTGGGAGAGGTCCCGCAGAAATGTCCCTGGTCTCGCTAGGAGACATGCAAATGGTCCCTCCACCCCCTCTGCCTAGTAACACTAGTAAATATAGGCAGTGGGTGACCATTAATGGCCATAGAGTGGAAGCTCTCCGAGACACCGGAGCGAGTGTGACAGCTGTCAAGTGTCACTTGGTGTCCAGAGAGCAGGTGGTTCCCCACGCATTCTACCCCGTGATAGCTGCCGATAACTCCCAGAAAGAGTGTGAGGTGGCTCAGGTTTCCTTTGAATGGGGGGGAGTTTCAGGTACTCTTCAGGTTGCTGTGAGGCCCGCCATGCCTGTCGACTGTCTCCTGGGCAATGATTTGGAAGACTCCCCTTGGGCTAAGGTGGAGAGAGCGGCGCACTTGAAAATGTTGGGTGTGCCAGAGTGGGTGTGTGCAACCACTCGATCCATGACAGCGAGTAAGGGTGTTGATGGGGTCCCGGAGCCTGAAAGTACGGCCCAGGACCCAGCTGTGAGGAGAAGAGGCAGGAGGCGCGGGAAACCGGCCCCCGTCGTTCCCGTGGTCCAGAAGGAGGTAGACCCCGAGGGGGATGCCCTGGAGCCCACAGGGGAACAAATTGCCGAACTGGGAGATCTGCCCGAGCTGACCCACTGGCAGCAGGATGGTGGTCCCTCCAGGGAGGAATTCTGTGCGGAACAGAAGGTGTGCCCTTCTCTTGTGGGCATGAGGCAGCAGGCCTCAGCCCAATCCTCAGGTGATCAGTCAGGGTCACATTTTGTGTACTGGGAGAACGACCTCCTGTATAGCGAGCCTAAGGCTGCTGAGCCTGGGTCAGCCCGTGTGCTGGTGGTACCCCAGCGCTTCAGAGCCTTCCTACTGGGTTTGGCTCATGACGTACCGTTAGCTGGACATCTGGGGCAGGACAAGACCTATGACAGGCTTGTCACCCATTTCTACTGGCCTCAGATGCGTAGGGATGTAGACATCCATTGCAAGACTTGTCGCACTTGCCAGGCAAGTGGGAAAAGCGGAAGGAAGCAGAAGGCTCCCCTCCAACCTTTTCCAGTGGTCAGCACCCCCTTTGACCGGGTGGGTATTGACATTGTTGGGCCCCTGGACCCCAAGACAGCCCTGGGCAACAGGTTCATCCTGGTCTTGGTGGACCATGCCACAAGGTACCCGGAAGCCATCCCTCTCAGGACAGTGACGGCCCCCGTGGTGGGACGGGCACTGATGGGTGTTTTCTCCCGGATGGGGTTCCCCAGAGAGGTGGTGTCCGACCGAGGCACCAACTTCATTTCAAACTATATGAAGTCTCTGTGGAAGGAGTGTGGGGTAACCTACAAGTTCACCACTCCTTACCACCCTCAAGGAAATGGGCTGGTTGAGAGATTCAACCGGACCCTGAAAGGCATGATTATGGGTCTTGAAGAACCAATGAGGCGGAAATGGGACATCCTCTTGCCATGCCTGTTGTTTGCTTACCGTGAGGTACCGCAGAAGGCTCTAGGGTTCAGCCCCTTTGAGCTCTTATACGGTCACCCGGTAAGAGGACCTTTGAGTCTGGTCAAGGAAGGCTGGGAGCAATCTCCCAGGAAACCTCCCCAGGATGTATACAGTTACATGCTGGCCTTTCGGAACCAGACTCGGCGCTTCAGAGAACTTGCTCAGGCAAATCTGGAGGCCAGCCAGGAGGAGATGAAGCGTTGGTACGACCGGAATGCCACTCTGGTAGAGCTTCAGCCTGGTCAGGAAGTGTGGGTCATGTCCCCTGTGGAACCTTGTGCGCTCAAGGACAGGTGGACTGGACCGTTTAAGGTTGTGGAGAAAAAGAGCGATGTCACCTACCTGGTGGACTTGAAATCTCCCAGGAACCCCTTGCGGGTCCTGCATGTCAACCGTTTGAAGCCCCACTTAGAAAGGTCCGAAGTGGGCATGCTCCTAGCTACAGATGATGGAACGGAGGAGGAGAGTGAGCCTCTTCCTGACCTCCTGTATGCTAAAGAGCAAGACGGGTCAGTGGATGGTGTGGTCCTCTCTGACACACTGACCCTTGAACAGAGACAGGATTGTCACCAACTGTTGGGGCAATTCCCGGATCTGTTTTCCTTGGTTCCGGGTGTCACGCATTGGTGTGTCCATGATGTTGACACCGGAGACAGCCCTCCTGTGAAGCACAAGGCTTACAGGGTGACTGACAAGGTCCGAGCGTGCATTAAGGAGGAGGTCTCCAAAATGTTCGCGTTAGGGGTGATTGAGTCCTCTAGCAGTCCTTGGGCCAGCCCAGTGGTCTTGGTCCCGAAGGCTGCAGCGCCTGGTGCTTCACCAGAACTCCGGTTCTGCGTGGACTACCGAGGGCTCAATTCGGTCACGAAGACTGACGCGCACCCCATCCCCAGAGCTGATGAGCTCATCGATCGGTTGGGAGTTGCCCGGTACCTTAGTACTTTTGACTTAACGTCTGGGTACTGGCAGATCGCCTTGACCGATGGGGCAAAAGAGAGGTCCGCGTTCTCCACACCAGATGGGCTATACCAGTTCCGGGTGATGCCCTTTGGGATGAAGAATGCCCCCGCCACCTTCCAGAGGTTGGTCAACCAGGTCTTGGCTGGACTGGAGGAATTCAGCGCCGCCTACCTGGACGACATCGCAGTGTTCAGCGCCAGCTGGGAGGAACACTTGCGCCACCTCCAGGAAGTGTTGTTGGCCCTGCGCGGAGCAGGCGTCACAATCAAAGCCAGTAAGTGCCAGGTTGGGCAGGGTTCTGTGGTGTACTTGGGGCACCAAGTAGGGAGCGGCAAGGTTGCCCCCCTGCAACCCAAGATTGATACCATCCTGGCTTGGGCGCCGCCCAAAACCCAAACTCAGGTGAGAGCCTTCTTAGGACTCACGGGTTATTACAGGAGGTTTGTCAAGGATTACGGTAACATCGTGCACCCCTTGACGTCGCTGACTTCCAGGAAGCAGCCACGAAACGTGATCTGGACTGATGCCTGTCAAACGGCCTTCGACACCCTGAAAACTGCAATGTGCACAGCACCTATACTCCAGGCACCCGACTTTTCGAAATAATTCATTGTTCAGACGGACGCTTCAGAGCATGGCGTGGGGGCTGTTCTAGCTCAGGTGAATGAAGAGGGCCGAGACTTGCCTGTAGCCTTCATCAGTAGGAGGTTACTTCCCAGGGAAACTAGGTGGAGTGCGATAGAGAGAGAAGCATTTGCTGTGGTCTGGGCGCTGAAGAAGCTAAGACCCTACCTGTTTGGGACTCACTTCCGGGTTCAGACAGACCACAGGCCCCTCAGATGGTTGATGCAAATGAGGGGTGAGAACCCAAAACTGTTGAGGTGGTCCATTGCTCTACAGGGGATAGACTTTACGGTGGAACACCGCCCTGGCACAGATCACGCCAATGCTGATGGTCTGTCCAGATTTTTCCGCCTTAATGATGAGGACTCCCTAGGTTAAGGGTAGTTCTCCCCACATTTCAGCTGGAGGGGACACGTGTTAGACCTGACATCATTGGCTTGAGTCTCTCCTCCATTTTTCTGTTTGCCTCTACTGTTTTACGATGTTTTGCTGGTATATGCTTTGGGCGCCGTGTCACTGCTAATCAGTGCCATAGCGCAAGTGCTCCCGATGTGAAAATGATGTATCTATTGTATCCATGTTTGGCTTATTTGGTTTACTGTCAGTCCCTAGTCTAGTGCACCAGGAGTGCCGGGGCTTGTAAATACAAATGCCGCTCGTGGGCTTGCAGCACGTGTTGTGCCACCCACAGGAGCGGCCTTGGAAAAGAATGTCTACGGGTCGGTCATTGCGCGACCCACGTGCAGTCTTGTACTGTCACGCTGGCTGCGCAGGTATACCTACTTGCCAGCCCCTCCAACCTTCCCTTAACTTCATGTTAGTCACCCCTATGGTAGGCCCGTGGGCAGGGTGCATTGTAAGTGTAAGGAAGGACACGCCTGACCAAGTTGGCATGTCCTGATAGTGAAGTACCGCCATCTTCGTGCTTCACTATTGCGAGGTAGCCTGCTCTCCTTTGATTAGAATGGGCCGCCGGGATTATTAATGCTATGATCCTAGCTGGCTCGGAGAGCACGGTGCAATGTCGAGTTTGGTATCCCTGAACTCGGGGTTTAATTACGCATCCGTTGGTGTGGATGGTTTTTGGACTCTGGGTTCGAAAATAGCACTTTTAGAAAGTGTCTATTTTCTTGCCTAACCATATCTGGTTTCTGCTGGTCTTGCGTGTGTGTGACAGGAGCTGGGTGGCTCCAGAGGTCTGGATGAGTCAGTGTGGGATGAGTGGGACATTCACGTTGAGAGTAGGGGGAGAGTAGCTGTTGATAGCCTGCCTTGCCTGATACAATGCTGGCTCCACCTCCTGCCAAGCGACTGATGGCTCTGTGCCTGCCATGGACGATCCTAGCCCCACCTCCTGCCAGGAGGGCGATAGCTCTGCTCCTGCCAGTATCAATGCTGGCTCCACCTCCTGCGGGGCGTCTGAGGACTCTGCCCGGCTCAATGAATAGACCAGGTGTGACTACCTAGCTCCACCCACCGCAGACCCAGGATGTTGGGAAACCCCCTGCATAGACAAAGGGATCAAAGACGAAAAGGGGTATAAGAGAAGGACCCCTGAACTAGGAAATCAGATCACTTCTGACAAGGAACCCTGTAACCAAGGACAAGAAGCCGCTGATCTAAAGGACTGCCTACCCCTTCTGCCCGTGTGCTGTTGTTGGGGGAATCCTGCAGTGCTTCTTTATTTTTGCCAAGGAACCAGGAGAGAGGAACTGTGTGTGTACTCTCACGCTTGCTAAGAAAATCTCCAAGGACTGGAAGAGTGCCAGTCTCCTGCTGAAGTCACAGGGCTAAAGGACTTCATCTGCTAAAAGTGCTATTTGCTGGAAGTGTGAATCCAGCACCTCTGAAAGGAACAGCAATCACGACGACCGGACGCTGGGCCCAACCGACGCCAGCAGCAACGCCAGTGAGTAGGAGTACGGCTCTAACTCCAGAGGACCTTGTGTCTGCCCCGCTGCTGATCGCATCAACCGTGTGCCCTTCGACGCCGTGAGCGCTGCTCACTCTGTGCAACTGCATCATCGACGACGCCTGCTGAGGCCTGATCGACACCGAAGACGCGACGCCGATTGCTCGACGCCGCTGATCATCGTGTGCTTCATTTTCCTAAGGTACTGTGTTGTTGGGGGTCCGTGTGACTCCAGGCCCGACGTAGCGCTCCTCGCGGTCGCCGCCGAACCTGTGGATTAACTTTGCCTCGACGTTGTGTAACTCCCGTGTGGGTTACCCTGTTGCTAAGAACTGTGTTTCCAAGAAGAAGATTTGCTTGTTACTAAAAGACTTTTGTGCTAAAGAAGAAACTACCTTTTGAACTATCCTTTTTCCTTCCCGAACGTATTTATTCCGATTGTGTACAGTTTTGCCGTTATTTGGTCTTGTGCTAAGTCTTATATAAAAATACTTATTTTTATAATACTACAGTGTCGTGTCCATTTGTAGTGTATTCACTTTATTACTGTATGTGGTCATAATTGCTTAACACACAGCCTCTGAGATAAGCCGGTTCTGCTCTGCCAAGCTACCAAGGGGGTGAGCAGGGGTTATCGAAGGGTGTGATCCCCTTGCCCTGACTAGAAAAGGAGTGTCCCTATTTGTCAGAAGTGTATACCTCTGCCAACTAGAGACAGCCGGTTCTAACAAGACCCATAATCTTGTATCCTTTCACAGTCTAAACTCAAATCCAATTTCCACTTTTTTATCCTCCACTCCAGTATTCCCAAACCCCAACCTGATCATTTCCGTTCCTGCCTTTCTGGCTAACTGCCTACGCTATTTCACGCGTTACAGGGTTCCCGCTGTTAACTTAGTAAACATTAAGGGGCTTATTACCAAGCCCTTGCACCCCTGGTATGTCACATTTTCTCATAATAAAAGTGATGCACATCAGTTGCGGCTCACTCTTATTACTGTTATTAACCCCTTGGTTTTGCGCGCTCGTGCTCTTTCTGAATCTTTCCCTCCCAAAGATAATAGTCAATGATGACACCTCGCACCCTCCACCACACTCTATCTAGGCAGTATGTTGTATAGATTAGCAAACCACCCTCTTTTCCGCCACTTCTTGGTGAGGCATTAAGCCGCCTGCTTTCTGTTCCATGAGTGGGTCTGTATTATCTGATCGCCCTCTTCCGGAGCCTGCCAGGGGCCTCGAATTCTGGTTTATGCCATTCTGGTTCCATCGAATGAAAGAATAGCAATGACACCGACACATTTGGGAGGGAGGGCGAGGGGTGGGAGTAAAGTAGACCGAGATTGTTCTGTGTGTGTAAAAGGCCGCTTTATTAGGAAACAGGTGCACATCACAAATATAAAACCTTGGCAACGCCTTACAAAACTATACCTCACTAAATAAATAATTAACTACAAACCCCGCCCCCCACCCCCTCCCCTAACATTTTTTGGCCCCTCCCCCACCCAACAATGCAGCATTACAACATTACAACAACATTATAAACATCACATCATCAATAAAACAATACGTCATTAATTAAATCATTACGTCATCATTTAAAACCTTTATTCATCAACCCCCAATCACATATTGAAATCCAGGCCCTCTATAACCATAAACCCTGCCTGACCCTTCACTCCTGCCAATACCCCCCAAAACCTGAACGGTCAAACAATGACCAACATTCCCCTGAACCTGTCAATCAAAGCATCGATCCGATACTCATCAAACAATCTACCATAAACTGCACCGATACAACCAAAACCCCACACAGCACCTGTTCCTAGCGACAATACAAAGCACAAGAAAAACCCCCTGCACACCTATACCCAAGAAAACAGCCTTTAATAAAGATAAAGTAAAAAATTTAAAAGGAGGGAGAAAAACCCTAGCTGGGCAAAGTGAGGGAAGCAAAAAACCAGAAAAAAGGAATGATAAATGGGAGGGAGGGTGGGACAAAAAACGCCAACAGCCCTCCTAGCCACCAGGTCACCAAACCTAAAATGGTGGCTAGGAGGCGGGGACAGAGAAACTTATGATTGGGCTGGCCAGTCCTACTAGGCCAGCCCAAGTGGCAGAACATTCCATCAACTTCTGGAAACCCCTCGCAGCCCTCCCAAACCGCCCGGGGGAGGGGACCTCCCTGCGGTCAGCTCCCTCCCCCAAGCCCCCCTTGGGAGGGAGGGCGAGGGGTGGGAGTAAAGTAGACCGAGATTGTTCTGTGTGTGTAAAAGGCCGCTTTATTAGGAAACAGGTGCACATCACAAATATAAAACCTTGGCAACGCCTTACAAAACTATACCTCACTAAATAAATAATTAACTACAAACCCCGCCCCCCACCCCCTCCCCTAACATTCTTTGGCCCCTCCCCCACCCAACAATGCAGCATTACAACATTACAACAACATTATAAACATCACATCATCAATAAAACAATACGTCATTAATTAAATCATTACGTCATCATTTAAAACCTTTATTCATCAACCCCCAATCACATATTGAAATCCAGGCCCTCTATAACCATAAACCCTGCCTGACCCTTCACTCCTGCCAATACCCCCCAAAACCTGAACGGTCAAACAATGACCAACATTCCCCTGAACCTGTCAATCAAAGCATCGATCCGATACTCATCAAACAATCTACCATAAACTGCACCGATACAACCAAAACCCCGCCACCCAGAAAGGTAGGGGGGAGAGAAAATACCCACCTCCCTTTCTGCCCCCCCCCAAACAGGAAACTAGAAACAAAACCGTACCAATACTAACGCTGCATAGCAATCGAACGCGCCAAAATCTCGTAACTCTTAACAAGTATAGGTCCATTCCAACCCTGGACAAGTGAACACCATCATCTCTGAAAAATTCCACTGTCTCGAATTTAATTTCCCAATGGGAAATTCTGCTAAAACCAAGACCACAGCAGCAGCATGAAACTTCCGAATTTACCTTTTACCAGGCTCTGTCACAGCCCTGGGATTAACTACCCCTCTCCAGATCCTACGCGGTATCAATTCCGTCCAAAAGACATGGCACCCATCCCAAAGCTCCTTAATAAAGCCCAGATCTCTTTTTAGCTCTAAGTAACACCACCTTTGGTAGCACAGAGATCATTCTCCCCAGCTGGATGACCAAAATATCAGGACATAGACCGCCCACCATACTGTTGTTAAGACAAGGGATTAACTCTCTCCAGAGCATCCCACCTTTCCCCTTCCAAACCACATTAAACATTCGAGCCTTGAAACCCAGGAGTTCTCCAAAGTAATTTTGTGCAGCCTGGACTCGGGCCCACTTCACGAAGGAATGCCCAACTATCCAAACTGTCACCACAAGAGAACGAGGCCCAGCAACCGATCCTACAAAAGAAAACAGAGTTAGAACTCATGGGAAGGAAGATGACGCATGCGCCTCCTCCGCTGGACTCCTCACGTAGGGCTGAAAACAGTTTAAAGACCAACGCCCCAAACTCATGATATCTCTGTCAGTCCAACCTCTGTTGAAGGTTTCGGTTGCAGCACCAATCCTGAAAGAATGTGTCCCATATAAGTTCCCATCCAGTCCCAAGTGCTGCAAAGCCTTGCGCAAAACCATTCGGAATTAGTATGTTGTAACAGGGGTGCCATCAATATGCTGAAAAGCAAGCTCCTCATCACCACCCCCACAAAGTGAACGCCAGCGCCGCGCCAACAGTAAAGGGGCAAGTAAGCCGTGGAGCACACGCCTGCAACCACACACCTTTCCCTTCTTTCGTCTAACGGTTTGGAGCTGGCCAGCCAGACCTGCACCCCCTCGTCTGAACAAAAAACATCCCGCCAGAATAGGCCACACTTGTGTTTAGAACCCAACAAATCCGACACCCCGAAAACTCCTAAAAACATGATCGCCATCAACATGGAAAATAAACATGACTCAAAGTCAACTGAACAAACAGAAGGTAGAATAGTGATAAACCTGGCTAGGACCTACCAAGATAAAGGAGCCCTAAGTCTAGTAGCATGCCCTTGCTCTCTGGCCCAACCCTCCAGCAACCTTCTGCCAATTTCCTCCGCTGTCGGGGAATAACCCCACAACAACTTACCCATAAAGCTATCCCAATTCCCAAAACGATTTTCCCCAGCTGGGGTTTGAACCCTAGGCAAAACTCACTCAAAGCCCCTGTACATTAACAGTGAGCCACCTATGTCATTGCCCACCCCAGGAATGTTGAAAGCACGAAAATGAATGTTGTGCTCCAAGCAACCCAGCACGAAGACTCTCATGAGCTTCAATACCTGTTCATCCCTGGCAGACTGTCTGTTCACGATCTCCACTACAGCCATGTTATCCACACGGAAAAGCACCTTCATGTGTCCAATTCCTCCCCCCACAGGGTCAAAGCCACCAACAAAGGAAAACCTCTAAAAAGGTAATGCTGTGATCTCCATACAACTAATCATCCGGCCAACGTTCAGCACACCATCTTCCATTCCAATACAGCCCAAAATCGTCACTGCCAGCAGCATCCGAGAACATCTGCACATCCCACTGGAAGTCAAGGTCCCGCACCAAAGGAACAACTGATGACCTGCAAGAGCCCTGCCCAATCTTCGACAAGAAATCCTGCCTGCCCCCACCACCCCACAGGCAAAAATTGAGATGGCCTAGTAGCACGTAAACATCTTTCACCAACACTTTCCTTTTTGATAACATGGCCTCCAGTAACTCCAGCATTTTCACTTTTTTGTCCTCGGGCAGGCGAGCACACCTTAACACAGAATCAATCCCCATACCTAAAAAGGACAAAAAGTGGCAGAACCCATCGTTCTCTCGGGAGCCAAAGGAACTCCCAGATCCTCCATGAGCCCTTGGAAAGTGTCCAGAGCAGACTGGTACTCCGTGGAGCCCGGGGACCCGACAAAGAAAAATCACCTAGGTAGCGCGTTACCATTGAGTGACAGGACTGATGACTAGAGTACCATTGAAGAAAGGTACTAGAACACTCAAAAAGAGCACATGAAATGGAGCATCTCATCGGCATAGCCTGGTCCACATACCATTCACCTGAAAATTGCAAACCCAGGGGACACCAATCCTCCGGGTGGACAGGCAACAGCCGGAATGCAGACTTTATATCACACTTGGTCATCACAGCAGCTGCGCCCGCGGTCACAACAAGTGACATGGCCACGTCAACTGAGGAATAAGAGACTGACACAGCCTCTGAGTCAATAAATCATTGATAGACGACCCTCCCGGCCATGATAATTGTTGAATAAGCCTGAATTGTCCCGGATCTTTCTTCGGGACCACTCCAACAGGTGATATTATCAAATTAAGGATCGGCCAAACATGAAAAGGGGCCAGCCATCCTTCCTTCCTGTACTTCTTTATTTAGCTTGTCTCGCACCACTGCGCCATGCTCAGATGTTGCTTTCAAAATAGCAGACCATCTCCTCTCCTTTGAGCCCAAGTAACCCAGCCGAAACCAAATTCAAAACCATCCAACCAATTTTTTTTTTTTTTTTTATTGCTTCATCTTCATAGACCTGAAGCGCAAGGCGCAACCTCTCCAACTTAACCAGTGTATGAGCCCTTGGACACAACCCCCTTAGAACCTCTGGATCCCTTACCCCCTGAAAACTGTGAGGGCGTCCCTGAACCACCTGCACTCGCCTTTTTCCCCTGATGGCTTCCTGCTGGCTGGTTATCCCAGCATCTGAAAATGGGTGTGTCCTACCACAGCCAGAGCATTCGTGTTTAAACGTACCATATTCTCTGGTACAAAATCCCTTGTTAAACTCCCAGCACTTGCGTATAACATCCATGTATTTAAAAAGAGACACGCTGCGCTCTGGAAACTTTTCACAGTATACACTTGCATAGATAAAGAATGCAGCTGTCCAATTTTCAATGTTTAAAGGAACTCTAGGACGTTTGGCCAACTCAAACTCCTCTTACTTAAACCCACTTTGGACCGGACTTCCCGGTGTAGCAGCTTAAGAAGTTCAACATACTCACCGTTCCAAATACGTTCTTTTGTAGCCAACATCAAATGAGCACCCAAATGCTTCGTGACCCCCAATAAGGTAACTTTTGATTCTCAATTCTTTACTAGCCAATGGCTCTTTAACCGTACTGGAAGCACCAGTTGTAACACCACTCTCCACTTTACCCGACTTCCACAACACTCCTGTGCCCACAGACACCATAATAGGTTTGGCCTGTGCAGCTAACTGCTCACCTGGCAACAGAGAGACCACTCTCGACGGCTCCGCCCGTGGTGCTGAAACCAATGCATGCTATCTGCGAGGCGCCCTGCTTGATGGGCCGTGCTCTCTTCACACCTGCACTTGACTTTGCACCGCTGGAGCCTGAAAAACACTACCAGAAACATGAGAGGGTACCCCCCCCTCCACGTCCCGTAATTCTCCTTCCTTGTGACTATCCTCGTCATAGTCCAGGACCACTGAATCAACCAGAAGGCAAAACATCACCACGGGTCTTACCTAACCCGATACCAACAATAACACATTAATGTTTTTGAGGAACCTCCAGGAGTGGGAGCAGACTGTACCCGCCTGTACCTCCCCTTGCGTTGACTCTGCGGCTCCATAGAATCAACCAGAAGGCAACACATCACCACGGGTCTTACCGAACCCGATACCACAATATTACATTTGAATGTTTTTGAGGAACCTCCAGGAGTGGGAGCAGACTGTACTCGCCTGTACCTCCCCTTACGTGGACTCTGCGGCTCCATAGAATCAACCAAAAAGGCAACACATCACCACGGGTCTTACCGAACCCGATACCAACAATATTACATTTTAATGTTTTTGAGGAACCTCCAGGAGTGGGAGCAGGCTGTACCCGCCTGTACCTCCCCTTGCGTTGACTCTGCGGCTCCATAGCCGCCGGCAAGGTAGGACACCTATACCTGCTACTCGTTGGGGCCAGCGGGGTCACGCCGGACCCTCGTGTGCCGGCCGCGGCGGGTTCCCTCGGTGGAAAAAAGAGGGCTGCGCTAGGCACTCTCCTCACTTCTTGGCGAAAGTGGACTGGACCGCGCCCTGCCAAGTCTGGACCGCCGCACCTATCCCTGTCCTAAAAAGGAAAAGTTTGGACTGGTGTACTAGGGTCCCTGACTACAACTCCTGACGCGGACCTCCTCCCTTGTATATTATCACCCATAACCTTCCCTTGCAACCTAACCAAAGAACATCCGCATTCAAAAAACCAAAATCAGCGCCAGAAACCCCCATCGTCCTTTTGGGTCCATTCCCCCTCTCCCCTGGCACTCCCCCCCCCCACTGACAATGCCACCCCCACAGATGAGCCAGGCGTGGAAACAAAAGGGGCTTCCTAAATTATCCTCCATCCCATTCATAACCCTAACTGTATTGGCACCACACAACACTGGACCCCCCTGCTGTTCCAAACCCTCCAAACCCTCTAAACCCCCTGAAAAAGCCTGCCTGTAGCATTCTGTTCAGCAATAAGCATCCCTGGCACAAAATGCTCTGAAGGTATAAACAATGCCCCCTCCTCATTGCCCAATAACCATGTGTCTCTAATACAATAGGTCTTGAAGGGGTGTAGTGTATCTCTTTATCAACACTTAAAATAAATACTACATCATTTTAATTACTAAGAATGGACTTGTTAGTGTTCATTACAAGGGGTTAATGTCTGCCCCACCGGCTCTATCAACGGCTGTCATGACTCCCGAGATTCTAACTGAAGGGAGCCTCTCCTCACACCGCGCACTGCCCGTCATCTCGCAGGCTCTGAAAACTCTCCATAACCGGGTCAGGGGCGGAGCGCTTCCCACTCGCTCTCCGCCCCCCTCTTGTTGGTCGCCTACGCAGCAGCTGGTGTTGCCGAGCTTAAGTTATACACTGGAAGCCCCGCCCGCCTGCACAATCAGCGCGCTCGACACCGCGCCTCCCGCCTCCCTCCCCAGCGTCACGAAAACCGCAGACACCCCCGGAGCTTTCCCCCACCTGCAGCGCCACTCGCGCTGAAGCAGCAGGGACCGGGAGCGCCTCATGGGCACCTGTAGCATAAGCGCCAGATACCGCTGGCGCTCCCTCCGCCCCCAACACCACAACGCGCCTGAAAATGAGGGGCCGGTCTTCAACGTACCTGGACAGAGCCTCTCTCCTTCGGCGAAGAAAACGCCATCACCGCCACAGACACGCCAGCGGAGGCCTGGCGCTGGGAGCGCGCCGGCCCCCCTCCCACCATCAGTTCCGTGCGACCCGCTTGAGACAGAGCCTCATCGCTTCTATCTTGCAATAATCCGCCATGTAGGCGATCGAAAAACAGCCACAAGAAACACTAAATAAAGCTACCCTAACACTCTACCATTAATCTCATACAAAAAACGCCAACAGCCCTCCTAGCCACCAGGTCACCAAACCTAAAATGGTGGCTAGGAGGCGGGGACAGAGAAACTTATGATTGGGCTGGCCAGTCCTACTAGGCCAGCCCAAGTGGCAGAACATTCCATCAACTTCTGGAAACCCCTCGCAGCCCTCCCAAACCGCCCGGGGGAGGGGACCTCCCTGCGGTCAGCTCCCTCCCCCAAGCCCCCCTTGCATCCTACGCATACTATAAGAAAAAACTGAGATAGATAAATGAGAGAACAGGTTATTGATGTTACAATTCAGGGCTTGTAGCGCGCTGAGGGACCGAGTCCACTGAATCCCGCCATTGCTGCACCAACCCGGAAGGAATGCGTGGGAAAATTAACAGGATTAATATCTGAAGCTGACAAAGCAGAAGTGAACAGTGCAGATGTTGGTAATGAGATAACGCTCTTCACTCTTCATGAATCAAAAGCGCCCCCCTGAGACATATCTGAGTATTCCTTTAAACTCCCCATGGGGAAGATGATGCTTCCTGGTGGGAGATGACTGCACCTCGTAACGGATCAGTCGCGGCTCAAGCACTCAGGGCACGAGTCGGGGTACCACGCGGGTGGACGGCATCCCCCCACTTATTTCTGAGGGTTTTTCAGGGTGGACGCCGTCCACCCTGCTAAATTAAAACCGCGTCCATCATACCATTACAAAATGGGAGCGCGGCGCGCACAAATTAAACAAAGCATTTTCGTACTTTCCTGCAATTAGCTCCTTTGCTTTTTCGGAGCGAGTGACCCCCTTGACTCTGCTGCGATTGTCCTCACACGGCCATCCCGCCACGGTGACCCCCATCACCCACACTGAATCCGCACTGCTCTGAAGGGCCGAGGCTCCCTTCTGTTTATTTACTGCTGTGGGAAGCAACTTCCGAGCTAGTGCACTGAAGTTTGAAAAACGGCGCATTTTCGGAAACTTCTCTTTCGATATCCTATCCTGGGCCAGTGAAGCAGCCTGCTGAGTTAATTTTAGCTTAATGATATGGCTTTCCTTGCTCTCATGCGCTCTAATCTGTACTGCACATCAATTATTTATTTACTTAGTTTTGTGTGTATTTATCGTGGTGTACGTGCAGTTTAAGTCTTTTATGGAGTGTATACCAACTGAGCAATATTTAGCGACAAAAACCAATGCAGTAAAAAACGCTGGTGTCTTTTTTAGTAGTATTCTATTCGGCAAGATATAACCTACGCAGAATTATATCTCTAACATTTTAGAAATTCTGTACATTATGTGGTCCAAAACAAGGACTTTGCGTACGACTTATTTGATGCCCGTTCAGAAGGAATGTCGTAAATACATGTTTGACTATTTGACTCTTTGACTATATGACTATTTGAAATCCTGCCTAATATGTGGTTCAAAACAATGACTGTGAACCATTTGCTGTATTTAATAATTTACAGAGTAAAAGGATGCTGGTAACTTTATTGAGCAATGCCCTCCTCTCAAAAAATTCTCTGCCCCAGCAGCACCCCGTGATGAACACACCACACAGGGCCACAGGGAAGATGTCCCACAGAATCTCTGATCACACTCACAGAAGTTGTAAATTTACGTTTGAAGTGCATTTCTTTCTGTTATCGAAATTCACTTAGCATTTTATATGTAGACCTGGAAAGCTGCAGCAGTCACAGGTTCCCAGAAGTAGTTTTAGGGATGTTTTTACAAAGGTGTTTTAACATGCTTAAATGTAACAGGCATAGCTTTACCCACTCATAACCACGACACTATAGTGAAACTGCATTGCAAAACTTTTTTTCTCCATTTGGAAGAAATTGCAAAACTTATTCCTCTAAGCATCAGCTGGTTTTGTGTGCATTCACTCCATGCTGGATTAAGATTTACTCCTGTCCTTGCCAGGAGTAAATCTGCAACCATATCCAGAGTGGGAATGTCTCTTGCTAAGTTTGTGAACATCCAAAAAAACTGGGTGTTCACAAAGTTTGTGGGCATTCCACCTGCTTACCAAAGCATTCCCTATCATAGAATGCTACGCTGTGACCAGTCTGTATGCAGATGTGCTCACTTATAGGTCTGCATCAGTCTGTAGTCTAATCTCATCTTCAAGATTTCACCAAAAAAGCGCAGGAAATGTATTTTATAGCCCCATGTTCCACGTCGCTCATTTGCAGTAACAGTGTAAGATTATGAGCAAATAAATAGCTTTGTGCTGTACAAATGTTTTTGTGCAGTAGGATCCCTCTGCGCATAATGAGGTCCAGTCTCTAATAGGACAACTGTAAGGCGACGGCCTGGGATGTCAACCCAGCTTCCAAACTTAACAAATTATTGTGTAAGCTTGAGCATATCACTCTATATCCCATTGTCTGAGTCCCCATGACTGCTAACATTGTGAGTGCTTAGAACCCACCTGCATATAAGTAAAATCACTAGAAACCGTCCCATTCTGTTCAGCTTCAGAGTAGTTTTAAGTGCTGTGCTACACAAGACTCCTCACTCGCAGAACCCACAATAACATGGTGACCTCACCCTAAGGGACAATCTCCAAAGAGCTTCCAAGAAAAAAGGGATCCGAAAGGATCTCATTCAAGAACCATGCCTCTTAGCACCTTTACAAGCAGTTTCCGAGCAGTGTGGACTCTGCCACACAAATACCTTTTTGTCATCCTGCCCACCAGCAGCACCCAGACAAACAAGCCACTATGGAAGGGAAATGTGATGCAATGGTTACAATGCTGACTTTGGAAGCAGCAAACCTGGGGTTTAAACCCCTCTTCCATGCTTGTCCAAACTTAATGTGGCCTTTGGCAAATAAATCTTTATTTCTGGCATTAGTTTCCCTATCTCACATATTGGGAGCCCCTAGAAACACAAACTCGTGCTTTATGAACAACACAGATATTTCTTTTAAGATTGCAAGATCACATATCTGATTCAGTTCTCAGTGTTACACTTTGCATCACCCAGCCTTTTGGCACTGGCAATACTTTTTGCTAATGCTTTTCTGCATCGGCAAAAAGAAAAAATATGATTGTTTGCTGATATGCAACACTAGCAACAAAAACACAAGAGCACTTACGTGTAAAGATGTGGCAGCTATTTTTTCTTTTCTTTTTACATTTCATTTATTGTTCTAAGATGGAAGACGCCAATCTTGGAAGTCCAGGAGAAAGCATTCTAAAGAAACAAGCATTTGCAATGCAATAGGGCACGCATTCACGCAAGTTTGATCTTTTGGAATTATAAATGACAATGCCTTTTATTTATGTTTTGGGTTTTAAAACATAAATAAAAGGCATTGTTATTTACAATACCAATAGCTTAAACTCTCACAAATGCAAGACCTATTGCATTGCAAATGCTTGTTTCTTTAGAATGCTGATGTCACTTCCTGTTGTGATGTCACTTCCTGTTGTGACATCACTTCCTGTCGTGATGTCACTTCCTGTGACCACGCCTACTTTGAAGAGTCCCCCCACTTCTTTTTTTAGGACTTGTGCCCTGCAAGCACTGGTTATGTTTGCATTGAACAGTTGGGTCCCCCCTCGTAAGCAGATGTGGACGCTTCCCACCAGTTCACCAATGCAAGATCTCCCACAGAAGGCAAACACAAGTGCCCTCAGACTACGAGGTACATAATTTATGGGACTTAGCCAGCATGTTGTGGGATTGCTTCATATCCAGAGCAGGCCCGGTTCTAGATGGTGGGCCAGGTGGGCCAGGTCCACCCAAGGCCACCCAGAACAGAAAAAGAAGAGTTTTCCCTTTACATTTTCACAGGAGTGCAGCCCTGTGGGTTCTCCCTTATCGATTTTAATGATTATTAACACTGACATGGGATACTGTCAGGCCTGGGGAGAGGTGTGAATTCAGCAGAGTTTATTAGCTGCAGTGATGCACAAATGACCAGCATAGATGGCCTGAAAGCTGGTTATGATTCTGGGCTTCCTGCATCATATATTTAAACTTCAATGCTTTGCAAAGTAAAAATCTGCAAACTTTTTTTTTTAAACATGAAAAGCTCTAAGTAGCCCTGTATGGCAGCTGAAATATTTCTGTTGCTGCACATGACCAGGAGCATGCTGCAGTCTTAAAGCTCTGCATCTTATATATTTCACAAGCAGCGTCCCTCCCCTTCACCTAAGCGGGAAACACATCAAGGAAAGTGAAGTATGTGGCTCTTTGGGTTCTAATTATTGTGTTAAAAAGGTCAAATAAAGCCAATACCCAAAATATCAGATCGATTAAATATATTGCTTTTCTGTTCGTGTGTGTGCTTGCCGCCCGTACCTGTTGGGATCGGCTTCAGCTCCTGTTCTTCGCCTAGGCATTGTTGTAGCCCCCACTCCTCGCGCTGCCTGGAGGCAGCGCAGATCTCTGTGGCGTTCTGTCACGGGGCGTGTGGGCTGCTCACAGGACAGGCATTGTAGCGCTGCAGGGACTCACTCTCCCAGGAGTCCCTGCTCGGCCTTGACCACCTGGCCTGCGCACCTGTGAGCCCCGCCCCCGGACCGCCATTTCCTCTATTTCTGTCATTCTCCACGCTTCGCGGGACGCGCCGGGAGAAGCCCGGGCAAAGGGCGGGCCGTCTGTGGCCGTCCGGGGACGACCGAGGACGGGACGGGCCACCCCTCTTACGCCTTCATTCTCAAGGGGAAGGTAGGATTACATCATTATGTCTACAAATTGTGACAAACCGATAACCGCGGGGGGCAGCAAAGGGACATTGGAGAACTACTTCACCAGGGCCTCTGTGGATTTGGATAAGGATAACCTGTTGACTGAGCGTAGGATTGAACGTCGCCGCTCTATCGAGTTCCTGAAAAATAGACCATTTACTGATTTGGAGCATATATCTGTCCTGCCGGATACTGACACCGATACCTACAGTGAAGATCCACTGCACTTGGACAATTTTCCCCTACTCCTCAGAGACACTCCACCGCTCCAAGGTCCTTCACCTAATGTGTTGTCTTCATGCGCTCCTTGCACAGGACCAGACGTTGAAAATGTGCCTTGTGCTCCAGCTAGGGAGTTACCTAAAAGGAAGGGCAAGATGCTACACATGACCAAAGCCCCTGGCCCACCACCATCTAAAAGGAGAAGGGGGGGTGCACCTCAGAGGGGTAAGCTTAGCCATTCCGAGTTCGGTAAATCCCTGAAAAGTAAGACCACTGTTGTAACTATGACTAAGGCCCCAGCACCATCTGACATAGTGCCAGCGGCAATAGCACCTCTAGACACAAATGTTATATTGCCTGATACCAACCTATTAAGTGAGGCTGGGGTAGTTTCTCCCCTATGTCAAGAAGCCTTACCACTCTCTGGTACCCCGTGGGATTCCATAGATCAGCTATTTAGGTCCTTTATGATTCCTATATTGGATATCCTAAAGAGGGTGGAACAACGACTTGGTAATTTAGAGGCATTGTATGTTGATAAAGTTGGGGTAGGGCCTTCTACGAACATCCTAAGGCCCACCACTTCATCGACGATTCCACCTCAGACTCCAACTGCCCTTGCCCCTACTCTAGTTGCCTCTAAGGGTCCTAACAATGGCAATATTGGAGCCAACAAACCTTCTGGCAATAACAAACTGAGAGCAGCAGTTGTTCTCAAGAGCTCCAGTAAGGATAATAATACAGCTAACAATCCCCCCTGTAATATCCAATGGAAAACTTCGGCATCCCAGCATGCCTAGGTGCCTGTGGCAACAGCGGCAAAATCTATAGCCCAGGCTGCTATAGAACCACAGAAGGGAGGGGATAACCCCATCGTCACGAACCAGCAATTGGGAAGGGGAAGGTTGAGCTTGCCCACTAATGATAAATTACAGGGCCATAATGTTGAATTACCCCCCGAGGCTGTGCCTTTCGTAGTCGTACTCACAGGAGTCCCTACTTTAGAGGCAGGTAAAAGGGAGGGGCATCCCCAGCTAAAAAACAAAATTCTCCACTGGCTAGGACAAAATAGACCACTCCCATACTACATTAACGGAGAGATAGTCCACGTCAGACGCCTCCCTTGGTTGGGCAGCAGGGAAAAAAACCTCAAGGGAGATATTGTAGTAATAAACTTTAGGGACCCAGAGGCAGTCAGATGTATACTAACAGGGTCCTCGGGGAACTTGAACACTGCCATAGTCCCACACGATCTAACATATTTTTTATCCACGATCGCTTGTGACTCCCCCTTTTTTCCCCGTAGGGCTTGCTGATCCTCACCGCAATAAGAATGCGTACATGCCACCCTATAACAGATACACGGGTCATCCGCCTAGGCCCTTGCCTACTGGGAACACATCAGGTTGGAATACAGTCCCTGTTGGTGGCCAAGCATGCTTCCAGGGGGGTGGGACCATTTGTATGGGAACAGGAGTATGGAGTACTTGATCCCTTTTACCCCGTTGGAAATTTCTAACAGATATGGTGTTCTTTCCTGTTTCGATGGCTGTGATTGACTTCCCGTTTCCACCACCCCTCCCTTAACTAGTTCAAAGGTGGGTAAAGGGGAGCTAGCTTGGGTGGACGCACAGAGTGGGACTAGGTTGATGTCTATATTCCCCCAATCTACCACTGCTCTCTCTATATCCCAAATGGCCAAATCCCCCACATTTAGCCATGACTCATTTAAGGGAAAAATGTGCCCTGATTTAGGCGACCCAATCGTAGGAACTGCTACATCTTCCAACCAGTCAATTGACCCACCTAGCCGACAAAGCAGACATTTAGCAGCCCTATCATGGAATGTGGTGGGTTTGGCTACAAAATTAGACAGCACTGATTGGTGTGATTTTGTGGATACTCATGGAATCTGTATATTTCAGGAAACATGGGCTACGACCGCCCTCCATAGAATGGGGTATGTTACCTACACTGAACTGGCCATAAAGGGTGCTAGAGGCAGGCCATCTGGTGGCCTGACTATCTGGGTGGGTGTCCATCTTGGGTTTTCTGTTAAAAGGATTAGCACTAATAGCTGTGACTTATTATGCATTCTCTTAGCTCGCCCAAAAACACCTAAATTGGCAATTATTAACATTTACTCACGTCCTGTTCGTGTGGGAGGGACCTCACAGACTCTAGAGGCCTTAACTAATTTATTGAATAGTCTCCCTAGCGAGACTAAGGTGTTAATAGGGGGAGACTTTAACTGCCATTATGAACCACTTGGGGGGGGGGGGCATTCAGATATCATCAGACGAGGATGACGTCTGCCAGATTCCATTCCCTAATGTCTACCAAACTAAATCCTGGTCACCTATGGTAATGCAGCTCACATCCTTAACGTATACACATTCACTTAGAGCTTGTAACGGTCTCTTTCCAGGGGATAGCCCAGGAAAGTGTTCTTATAATGGAATGGGCCATTCGTCAATAATTGACTATTTTATGGCTAGCTTGTCTTTATGGCCAATGATTTGTAACTTCCAGGTACATGATCGCTCGGAAAGTGATCACAACCCTTTGGTAGTAGAGTTGGATCTGCCACAGCCTGAGGCGGTGCCACAAGAGGCTGACAGTGTATCAAGTAATATTAGAATTATACAGGGTGGGAAAAGAATCCGTTGGGCCACTATTAAGTCCTCACCAGAAAATCTGGCTTTCCTGTACAATAGTGTAATTCCCCAGCTAGAGCGGGTGCTAGCATTGAATGAGAGTGCCTCAAATTTTGCGGCAGGCGCAAAGGCTGTAGAAATCCATAAAGAATTAATGAAGACCCTGGCAGGCAGTTTTTACAAATCCTCCAACCAGAGCCAACGGCAGCCACGGGACTCTAATCCCTGGTATAACCAGTCATGTAGGAGGGCAAAAACTATTTTAGTATCTGCTCTTAAAACAGGCAGTATGACTTCCATTATGACTGCAAGGAAGGCTTATAAGGATCTCCTGTTCCATGCAAAATCTGAATGGGAAACTGAGAGATGGCAGGCAATCAAACAGGCACTGATTGTGAAAAATGTACGATCCTTCTGGAATCTGGTTCACACCGGGAAGGCAGAGGGCAAGTCTAAGATCGACCCTAACATCGCTGAGGAAGTTTGGTGTGCTTACTTCAAAGATCTTTACTCTAGTCCTGCTTCCCTAACTCTTGAGCTACCAAGTTCTCCTCTGTGGTTGGATCCTAGCTGGTGCCCTCCTTTATTTACTTTGTCGGAAGTGACACTAGCGGTATTAGCACTGAAACCTAATAAGGCCCCGGGGCTGGACAGGATTCCTGGTGATCTTTATAGAGATGAGTTGAAGATATGGGTCCCCTACTTGACTGTCCTATTTAATGCCATTTTGGACGGACAAGAACTCCCTAGCACCTGGCTGGGGGCCGAAATCATCTCGGTTTATAAAAAGGGCTCCCCGCTGGTACCATCAAACTACAGGCCAATTAGCCTTATTGATGTCACACAAAAAATGTATGCCAGACTCCTTTTACAACGCCTGCAGGATTGGATTACAGAGAATAATATTCTCTCCCACCTGCAAGCAGGGTTCAGAGCCAAAACATCGACCATCGACCAATTACTACGGCTCCAGGTACTTTATTGGAAGCATGTGGTCTTGGATGGGGGTAGCCTGTATCTAACATTTGTGGACCTCAAATCCGCCTTTGATATGGTGGATAGGAACCAATTGTGGAGCATACTAATCAACATGGGGATCCCTATCTACCTGTGCCATCAACTTAAAAGACTCCATGAAGGAACCTTCGCGAAGGTACGCTTTCGTAAATCTGGCCAGCTGTCTAGGGCATTTCCAATCGAGAAAGGGGTTAGGCAGGGGTGTGTACTTGCCCCCACACTATTTTCCCTCTTTCTAAATGGCCTTATAGAAGATCTGACCAGCGCAAAATATATTGATGCCCCTAATTTAGCTGGCGCTAAATTCCCTGCACTAATGTTTGCGGACGACACCCTGCTGCTTTCAAAAACACCAATGGGGATGCAGCGGTGTTAGACCAATTTACTGAATTCTGTAAGAAAAGGAACCTGGTGATCAACATAGATAAAACAAAGTACTTGGTGTTTAACGCCAGCACAATTAATTGCCCCCACCCGAAAATGGATGGACGACCCCTGGAAAGGGTAAATAACTTTGTCTACCTAGGTTTGACACTGAACGACAAAATGGGGTGGGACACTCAAATGTCTAAGGCTAATCTAGGGCTGTCAAAGGCCGCGGGGGGAATCTTAAAAGTGCAGAAAACTTGTGTGCATAAACTAGTGAGTGCTCCGCTACAAATATACAAAGTTCAAGCCAGATCTTCCACCCTCTACGGGGCGGAACTTTGGGGGCACCGACCAGTAAATGAGATCGGTGTTACCGAGAATAACTTTATTAGGCAGCTGCTCACTCTACCAAAAAGCACACCGCTAATACCATTAAGGCTGGATTTAAATCTGAGGCCAATTGCAGAAGTAATTGCCTCTCGCCCGCTCCTTTATTGGCGAAGATTGTGGAGTGCCCCGGAGCTTGAGAGATATAGAGAAGAATTGAAGACCGTGATGGCCTCTCAGGGTGCAGGTAGGATACAGTGGCTATCATTTATAAGGGGGTTAGCGACCAAGATTGGACTGGAGGACCTGTGGTCCAATCCTGAGGCTGCATGCCAAGTTATCTCGAGACAAACCCTGGCTGAGACCATAAAACATCATAATCTACAGGAAGCTCTTCAATCAGCCAGGCCCTCCAGTCTCATCGATAGCTTTTTAGATCACAAGAATGTTTACAGCTATGAGAAGGAACTAGATATGATTGAACCGGTTCTAGCAAAGAAGTTGTATCTACAGTTTAGCTATGGCACACTGCCCCTGCATTCATTTACAGACAAATGGAAAGAGGACCCAGCTCGCCCCTGCCCAGGATGTGAAAACTCTAATGAGACCCTAATGCATGTAATCTTGTTCTGTCCTGCCTATAGCAACAGCAGAAAGAAATGGATTATACAGCTATGTCTGAACCTGGGAGTTAGGAATTATCTAGAGTTTTTTAGAATTTTAAAATCCGATACTAATGCACTAATAGTTACAGCCGTTGCCAAGTTTCTGTTCTCTATGTGGCTAATAAGACGAAAAATGCTTCGGAAGTAACAAAGCTCCTGGGCTGTTGTTGGATAACACATCCAGGAAGACTTTGGGCTTCTACTGTATTTTAACTTTTTAAATTTGTTAATATATAACTTATTGTCTTAGGAATTTTAATGGGACTCCGCCACCAAATGGAAATTTGTAGTCTATGTATATCAACTGGGATGTAATATGTGTATTTATTCAATGTCTAAAATGTGTTCTGTACTTTTATGGTTCACAAACAAACCGAAATAACGTTTTTTGAATGAATGAATGAATATTGTTTTTTTTTTGCCAGAACACATTCATCTTCATGGCCCACCCATGCTTCTTTACGGCCCTCCCAAAGAAAACATTCTAGAGCCAGGCCTGATCCAGAGGACGCCTAGAATGCTTCTAGGCTTTGTTAATTCGAGACAACCGGAAGAGTGTCTTTTTAATAAGAAAATGTGCAGACTGCAGATATCCTGAAACCCTTGGAACAGCCAAAATGCAATCCCTTTTGTGCTGTGCAGTCAGGGTATAAGCTGAGGCAGGGTAACGTGTGCTCAGCTTTCACTGGGGGTTGGTCTGTTTCAAGTGGTCCCTAGTAATGCAGATTCTCTGCCATTCTCTTTTGCCTTTTTGGGCCCCTGCCTGACTCTCTGTAGAGTCACACAGAATGAGCGCCCACTCAGATTTAAGTGACAAGGTCCAGAGGCCCATCTTTTGGGAAGGGCCTCCCTCTCAATACGGGCATACCTCGCTTTCTTTGGTGATAATGCTCTGCTTGTAAAAGCCAGGGTGCCCACCTGTCAGGCTCAACTTCTTCTGTAAGCACCGCCTCGAGGCCCAGGAGACTCGTGCCCGCCATCAGCTGCGTTCCTTTTTTGGGAAAAAGCAGGCCATTGTTGCCTTAATAAGAAGTGCCAACTTCACCTTTTGAAATGCCTCCTGTTCTCATGGGCCCCACACCGAGCAAGTGTCCGATTTCGTTAGTATTGTAATAGGCTCCTCAATGGTTGCTAGGTTGAGGCGTAACCAGCCACAGTAAATGGCCATTCCTAATACACTGCGCACCTCAGAGCCATTACATGGCACTGGGGCTTGTCAGATCGCTTGCAAATTCCTCAGATAAACTTGCACTCCATCCTGTGTGAAAACGTAGCCAAAGAACTCACTGTTCATTTGGAAGAAAGAAGGAGTGGGATGTCTTGATCAGACAGGCACTTCAGGGTGGCTCTCATCTACTGATAATATTCCTCCGCTGTCACAGAATACATTAGGATGTCATCTGTGACATTCATGATGCCTTGCAAATCTGATAGCACCTCCCTGATTGCATTCTGGAATACTTCTGCTGATTACGATATTCCAGAACTCAAGCACTTATATCTTCGCAGGCCCAGGTACATAGAAGATCTTGTAATTAACCTACTTCCTTCATCCAGCGGGAGCTGGTGGAATCCAGCATTGATGTCACATTTACAGTGGCACCTCGCCCCTTTAAGGTCAGCTATAATTTCGGTCATTGTGACAGTGACATGCCTCTCCCTCTTAATAGCCTTGTTTGGGTAGCTCATGTCAATACACAGGTGTACATTTCCGGGCTGACATTCATGATGCCTTGTAAACCTGATAGCACCTCCCTGATTGCATTGTGGAATACCTCTGCTGATTACAATATTCCAAAACTCAAGCAATTATATCTTCGCCTCCCCAGGTACATAGAAAATGTTGTAACTAACCTACTTCCCCCGTCCAGCTGGAGCTGGTGGAATCCAGCATTGATGTCAAGTTTAGAGTGCCACCTCGCCCATTTGAGGTCAGCTATAATGTTGTTCATTGTGAGAGTTATTTGCTTCTCCCTCTTAATGGATTTGTTTGGGTGGTGCATATAAATACACAGGCATACCTTTCCGAGTGATTTCGGCTTTTTAACAATGACCACTGGTGATACCCAGGGTGTTTCGTCCAGATACCTTTTCAAACACTCCCAAACTCTCCAGTTTGTCCAGCTCCTGTCTCACCATCAGCCTCAGATGTAACAGTACCGATGATGTTGCGCCACTGGCATGACAGATTAGTCAATGTGTAGGTGAATTGGCGGGGCTCGCAGGCAGCCTAACTCCTTGAATAGTCCAGGGAACTGGATCAACAGTTCATTAAATTGGAATGCCTATACATTCCTTGCGAACAATACTAATCCAAATCCTACCCTGTGTGAAACCCCAGGAGTGTATCTGCTTCCTTGTCAATTACATGGAACGTTGTGTTGATTTCCTGGTCATTTGGCCGAACACATACTTTTATGAGTCTTTTGAGTAGGAGTGGTGTGTTCCCAGTGGATTTATAGATCTTAGTGTTCGACAAGGAAAGAACAGGCTTTAGACGGAGGTGTCAATACTGTTGGATGCCTATCACATTAATAGAGGCTACTGTATTGATGAGAGCCTTGATGGATGACCCAGCTACTTCAACCACATAGGTGGGTTGCGGCCTCCTGCACCGTTGGAGGTTACTCTGTGAATGAGATGAGGAAGATTTCATCTTCTTTCTCTGAGGGTGCCTTATCATGATGGCCTACCACCTTTGTGTGGCACTTGGCTGCTCCCTGGATTTCTGGCTCATCCAGAGGGAGCAGGCAAATTACTTTTATTGTGGTCCGCTGCCCATTGGCACCTTGATCCTATCTGGCACACCTTGGCAAAATGGTTATGCTTACCACAGCTAAAGTATGTCTGCCTTTGAGCCGGGCATAGGACAAGGATCCCCCGATAGGACTGGACACCAAGACCACCCAAACGAGTTACCAACAGTACACAACATAAGCTTAGTTTTGTGGATCATTTTATTTAACATTTGTGCAAAAGGTGATATTCACTACAAGAAATGTGCCTAGAATCATAAAATTATGTGTACCTCAATCACATTCAAAATCCAAAATCACGAGGAAACAAACTGTCAAAACAATAACTTTATGTGAGATTTGCACATTTCCAGACCATTACCGCAAGGGGGCACCTCACAATCCTGAGCACCATTGTACCACACAATGTGCAACCACCTTCATCAGCGGGGGGCTGTCCCATGCCCCTGTATCATTGTCCTCACAATGGGCACCGCCTCCGAACTCCAAGCTCCCCAGGGGCTGCGAAAATGTGGGCAGGAGCAGAGCACCCAGTGCCGACCCCCGAGATTTAACTGTGCACCATATCCCACAAGCTGGTGTACATCCACTGGTTGGCCCAAGGCTGTTTGACTTTCCCCCTTGGCACTTGCCTGAGGGGGAGGTGGACTGCTTCCGAAGGACCCGCCCATCTCCCTACTAACTGGTGGGGGGGTGATTTATGAATTCTTAGATCCCGCCTCAAGGGCGACCAAAGGCCCAAAGTCCTCCGCCCTCCCCACTACAAAACATCCGCTGAGCGAAAGCCCAAATGTCCCTGATGAAAATGTCTGTACAAGCATCTGAAAGATGAACCCTGTCCCTATGAAACATGTCACCACCTTTGAGTAGTTTGTGTGGTATATTCCAAAGGCGACCAGGGCCCAGGCATAGTCTTGACAGCTCAGAGTTCAAAAGTCTCACTGACATTGATTGTCCTGGATTTTATATTCTTCCCCCAATTTTGGCGTGGTATCATGTGGAAACATGCAATGGCTGCCCAAGGGAAGGCTCTACCCAGTTGTGCAAATTCCAACAAAATGGCCTCTCTCAGGTTCTTACGACCCAGCTTGACCAAATCGTTACCTCCAGGAGAAACCATAATGACATCGGGGGGCTGAAGTCCCTCACAACCCGTAACCACCTGAATTAACTGTTGCAGCTGTGAGATGTGCAAACCACCGATCCCACACCCTCGGAATGCCAAGTCACGCAGGGTAAAAAAAGTCGGTCCATGGAGCAGTTGCAACCTGTAGGCTGCCCAGCGAACAAAGGAGTGACCGATCACCCACACAACCTTGGATGGCACCTTACTAAAGGGCGTACCCGTTCAAGTGGATAAACAGGGGCGAATTTTCAGCACAGGGGCTAATAGTTAAATAAGAGCCCATCCGCGTAATAGGACAACTGAGAGACCCGGGTGCTGCCCTGAGCTTGACCAGCGATCCTCTCCCTTCCTGATCAGTTTTTGATCTACGCAATCTTATAGTCTGAGAATCCTTGTGCAACTGCACGTCTGACCATTGGAGACCCCGCTAAATCATTACGTGCGGAGCCCACCAATTCGTCCACCCAAAATGCGCCATAAAAGGCCAAAGTGAATGCTGCATTGAAGAGTGTTGTTTCATAAGGGCACACACACACAGTTTATAGCGGACAGCTAAGAGACGACCCAGCAAGTGTGCGTTAAGAGGGCACCTTGAGTCAACCCCTAACCCTCTAGCCTAGCCCACCCTGCCAGCGCATTTTGGATGAGGATAGATGTTGATATGGCAGTGCCGCCTTGAATTTTTGCGAAGATGCAGGGCCTGTTTGCGACGCCGCCTGGATGGCCAGGTGAGAAAAGACCAAGGCAAAGGGGCACAGGGTCTTTATACACCGTCCTGGCTATCGCGGCGGTGGCACCCAGGGATGACACACTTCCGGTCACCCACCAATCATGAGGCGAGTGGCTGGAAGGCACGAAAGGCCAGATCTGGTTCCGGCTGCCCATGGCCGGCATCACGCCGGATTGCGCCAGTCCTGACCCGGCCCGCTGGTTGGAGGACTCCCACAAGGATGTGCTGCTGGGGAGAAGATCACAGAGGTGTTCCCTGTGCAAGTGCTGCATTGGTGTCATCAGCCATGGCCTGGAAATGTGGATTTGGTACAGTGAGGAGAGAGTAGACACTGACCCTCGCCACCATTCCTGTGTTCACCAGTGCGGTATACAAGACTCCTCACTTTCCACTGCCAACTCTATTCCAGCCACCAACCAGCTTCATGTGTGGTGCTCAGTCGCCCCGAGCAGAGGAGGCCCCTCCACCTGTGCAGATCAGTATTCACAGCATCCCAGGTGCATGGAAAACAGGCTCAGGTCCAGGCCGGGAGCATATGCAGCCTCAGTCCATTTCAAGCACAGCAGATGGCAAACAGGGCGTCGCCGTGGGGTGCCTGAGAAGGCAGCATTTTTGCATCACAACAAGGACAACATACTGTGTTGAAATGCAAGCTGGGCCGCAATTATTATTCCTCACATGCCCACAAGTGTGCCAGCATATCCCATGCACAGGATCAGAGCTGCAGGGTGGAGCCACGGAGCACGGAAGCCAACACCACGGCAGCAGAGCAGTTTTCTCAATGTGAGTGAGACCAGGGCTGCACTTGCCATAGCGGGAACCAGGCATTTCCACGGTGGGCCGCCAGGGTGGGGGGCAATTTTAGACCCTTGGGGGGGCATTTTCGTTACTGGGGGTTGGATTTGCAGCATGAATGCCATGGCCAAATAAATGTTCTTGTCAGGTGTGGGCCAATCGCAGATCCAGCAGTCAAGGTCAAGCTGACAAGCACTTGCAAAGCGACAAACTCACATGATCCAGACACACCCGATGTCTACAGCCTCAGGTGATACATCCTACTGCATAATCTGCCCCCACCCAGAACTGGAAGTGGCCTTCAAGTGGAGGCTGCACACTTGTGTCAAAAACTCTTTTGTGTAAAAAGGTATCATCCTGATTTCTACTGAATCTGTAGAAAGCGTGGACTACTTTAAGGAGTGAGAGGAGCCCTGCAAAATCCCATCCTAAATTCTGCAGCCCCCAAAGGCGGGATGATTTTTGCCTTCTCCAAAATCGCAGAACAGGTTAAAATACGGGATAAGATGTCTGTCAATCAACTACTCGTACAGGCTTGTGATGAGAAGACGGCACAAGATGGCGCACAATGGCTAGGCAGATGTTAAGCATACGGGAGTCAACGCAGAGAAGGCAGAGGGTTAATTTCCCCGTCAGCTATTTTCTCAGGCTGCAATGAGCATGTCACCTTACGCGGAAAAGCGAGCAGGGCCTTATTCCCACCGAGGCTGGCCAGTCGCTCTTAATATCTGAATCAGCTCTTGCAAAGTGCATTTGACCTTGCTTAAAAAGAGATGTCAAACAAATCTTGGGCCAGTCACACATGGTTTGACAAAAATCCCCCGCGAGCTCCATTTCTTTCATTGACCCGATAGCCTGATCTGCCTCTTTCTGCCAAGATAAGTCCGTGCTGTGTGTTTAGATATCTCGCCTCTGCGCTTATTCCTGCACACGACTCTCACACATGCTTGGTAGAGAGCTGAGTCGATGCCTAATCCTGGCAGGAGAGTCCTTTTCACTCTCGGAGGGGCAGTAATATGTCAATTTGTAGGTTTCACTTGCAAATGTAGGGTGTATTGTTTAATCTAAGGCAGTACCAGAGAGTGAGAACATTTTTGTTGCACTTAAATATATTTGCTATTTCTGGGCAGCTTGTCTGTACTACCGCTCACATCCTGCATACATTTTCTAGGTCTGCTATGTTTAATTTAGGCCTGATTCAATCACAAAGTAAATTAACACTTTTGTGTACGTTTACTATTGTTTGCTATACACACAGGGATTTACTAGTAATTTCTTCAGGAGTGCGGAGTCTCCACAGATAGGGCTCTTAATGTGCATAGACTGCGCACTCATAAAGATACTACTCGTAAAACTCCTTGTGAATAGTAATCAATCGAAAACGTACACAAAAGGGTAGGTTTACCATTGAGACTCAGAACCTAAGTGTTCAAATAATTCAGCTATTTGATGAAAATCCTACAATGCCCAGAGCAACTTTTCATGAGTTAATGTAGAAGGTAAACTAGGAAATTCCACAGTTTATGATAAAAGTTCAAATTGGGAATTACAAAAAACTTCGCCAGCCTCCAAAAAAAAAACTTTTGCATGCCACCAGCTAAGAGAATTATTTAACAGTAAAAACACTTTGGGGCAAATTAACAGGAACCTCGTTAAAATTATCGCCGGTTTAGAGGCACAAAACTGCAGCTAAAACGGCGATAATGGGCTTGTTAATATGCGTTATAAAATTCCAAACGAAGCCCAGGTTAGATGTCCAGCACATCTAACCTGGGCTTCTATTGGAATTCTATAACGCATATTAGCAAGCCCATTATCGCCGTTTTAGCGGCAGTTCCTGCAGCTAAAACTGCGATAATTTTAACGAGGTTCTTGCTAATATGCCCCCTTTATTATCTATAGGTTTTTCACACGATAAATACATATAGCTTGTAATAAGTCTAATCAACTGAGCAATATCAGCGACTGAAACACAAGAGAAGTCATTCACTGTCCCAGGATGCCACAATTGTTTAACAAGCATTTTAGATTCATGGTTTCTTCTTTCACATACTCCAATCTATGAGATGACCTCAATAAACTCGCGTCTCTTCTCGGTGAACATTTAACTTCAAAACATTTTTAATGTAGCTTCTGGGGCACTACCAGTATTAAATGCATTTAAAGCAACAGTGGGTGAATTATTTAGAATTCTCCGAATTTTCAATTTTTACTGATTTGTTTCACAAGAATGCATCCAGAAAAAACAACAATTTATCTGGCTGTATTTATTTTAAAATACGGATAAACATGGACAAGAAGTCTTTTTTTTAATGATCCTTTATTTTGCCACCCATAAACTTTAGTCCAATAGCTGTGTAGACTGACACGTCGGGTAGTCAAACAAGCATTTGCAATGCAATAGATCTCTCATTTGCGAGAGTTTAAGCTATTGGCATTGTAAATGCCAATACCTTTTATGTATCTGTTTTGATAATTAACACATAAATAAAAGGCATTGTCATTTACAATGCCAATAGCTCAAACTCTTTTAACTGCGACACCTACTTAATTTCAAAGAAGCAGCTGTCATTGTCCCGGACTGCTTGGAAAGTGAAAGCGTGTATGGCACGCTGAATGTTGCAGGAAAGCATGTTGTGCCTGCAGTAGGAGAAACTTGTTAAAGAAAATAGTGCTTACAGACTAAATAAGACATACTGTGTGACAACAGAAGTAGAAGAGCCAGTTCTCATGGGAGGTTACTAATGAAGACAAGGCGGTCCTAAGGAGGGACTAACAAGCCTATCAACAAATCAGAAGCCAGCATTTACGAAAGACAATGAAACAAGCCAATGTAAAATATGGGCAGAGAGTGGGCAGGACTTCAAGTCCATACTCGAATATAGCGTGCCTTGCAGAGCAGCGCATGCGCTACCCAGGCTCAACCTAAAAAGGGATACGTTTTCCTAATGAAGCTTCAAACAGTTGCAGATATGCATTGTGCTAAATTGATAATGTCATGTGAGTGTATTGCATGTGAGTGACGACTTATATATGGCTTCTTATGACACCTAACCCCATTAAGTATCCAACTAAAAGTTTATCATGATCGGTTAAATAATTGTGGAAATGTATATGATATAATGTACCCCCTGCTGTACACGATAAGGATATTGCAAGTCACCAAGGAGTTTCATGACCATGTAGAGAAGCGAGGTTGAAGGTTGAGTTTCTTTATAAGGTTATGGAACTTCAAGTTGATTTATTCCTTCTAATACATGGTCTCTCATCACCTTTCCAACAATTCACTAGAATCCTTGGTGTGTAGCTCTTTGGTATGAAAGAGAGAGAATGTTTGCAAACATGAAGAAGAAAAATAGATCTCTAGTGCAAAATTAAACATATCGAAAAAGATGTTAGATAATTGTTAGAAAAAGGAATTGGAATAAGTTTAATACAAGTCTGTTTTTTTAAAAAGTGCAGTCGCTTAGAAAGTGTAGAAACAGGTAAACAGCCTTTACAACGAAACGTTTACAACGCACTACCATTACGACGCAACCATTACAACGCAAACCATTACAACGCATTGCGCTGGGGGGCGCTCTAGGATAGGGAATAGATTTAATTTACTATCCAACACCTTCCCTACTATCCACGGGGACTGGAGTTGGAATAGTAAATTAAACTATTCACTATCCAGCACCCCAAAGCGCTATGCGTTGTAATGGTATGCGTTGTAAAAACTGCGTTGTAACGGCATGCGTGGTAAAAGCATGCATTGTAACGTCATACATCCGTAGAAACATGCAGAAAGATTCTAACTTTTCTATAACTAACTAAGGAGCGCAAAAAATTGACATGATGCTATAAATATCTCCTTTCTGTGTGTGTTTCATTTTGATTCTTAAAACAGTGCTTCAATTTATGCTACATGACCTGTCCTGCCTTTACCCTAGACTGCTGGCTCTGGCAGCATGTATTGTGATGTCTGAGTTCAACTGTAATAAGTTATTACAGCTGAGTTCTGATGTCATTTTTTTATAATAGACTTTTGGGTGTGTCACAAGTCGCTGATTAGAAAGAAATTAGAGATTGTCTTTTAATACAGGGATTGCAGATTCCCATGTATTACAGTAGCTTCAGGTTATTATTTTTTCAGATAGGACAAAATAAATATAGATGAATACAGATAAAACAGCAGAACATGAACATGGATAATTACAGACAAACGTAGCTAAAAAATAAATACCATATAACCTGAAGTTCTAGTTGCTTAGGTATTTATGAAGGAGTGATGTGTTAAGCCTTTTGGTTTCTTGAGAGCACTTCTGAGTTTCTTCTCCTTGATTGTCCAGCCAATCTACTTGAATATAATATCCTATTAGTAGTGCTTATGAACTACTTTGCCAGTTGATATTACCAAATGTAATGTTGCTCAATTGAATGGCCTTAGAAGAACGAAAGGCAGAGACAGCTTGCCCTGACTTGTAGATCACACACAAGGTGCTACCAGGAACCTTAAGTGCCATCCTTTTTTCCCAGCGTACAGGAGGGTGACACATTAACCCACACTGTGCAGATTAATACATACCACAATCAAGTCTTGCTTAATTGCTTTAAGGAGCACCAAGCCGCTGCTTACGTTTTTGACCACTTTGCATGGCTGATTATGTGATTCCAGAGCTGATATTGTAGTCACGAAAACAAGAACGTTTAAGAGATGTAATGATGTAATACGAAGCCACTATCAAAAAATGTTTGTGAGAGTTATGATATATAAAACCATTGCAATCAAATAAAGCTTATGTTTTTGTTTTTGTTGAGCCTTTTTTAAGATGCGAAAAAATGCAAATTCAATCTTCTAAACTTTATTTTCTAATTCTGAGTTTTGACTGTGTGCAGTAGATAAAATTAAGTCAACAATACCCTACAGCACTGTGTCCACACCCAGTCCCGATTTCCCTCGGTGGGAATAGACTAGTTTGGTTAATTATGCTGCAAACCATCCTTCTTACATATCATTGCTCTTTTTCACCGTCAAGATGCTACCCATAAGATCAGCAGACAACGGTTGCCATATTCGAGTGAACAGCAGACTGGTGCGTCATAAGGAGGTATTTGTACGAGGCTCTATGGAGGTGGGAGCCTCACAGAACTGCTGGCAAGGGGGCTAATGCAAACAAGGAAAACTGCGTGCTCGCCACTGGGTGAGGCAGTAAAGTACTGTAAAAGTCAAGGTTCAGTGGGGCCCCAGTGCTACTGCGCCAGCTGCACCACTGACAACTCAACTTGTATTCCCTTCCCCGCAGTCACTTACCAGATAGGTGATGGCCTTCAGAAAAATCTTGGCCCCTTCAAAATAAGCGAACTAGGCCATCGCTTAAGGTGCCGAGTTAAACAGGGCAACACAATCAAGGAAATTATTACTTTTTAAAGAGTGAAAAGGGGAAAGGAATGTGGCACTGATTGCAATGTCCGGCTGGTCTGGTGCACCCGTTTCTGGCAGCTAGTGCGGAGTTGCGCATGAGATTACGCTTCAATAGGAGTGTCTGAGTCTCTCGGGAACCAATGAGCTCAACATGTCACTGACTCTCCTCCAGCCATGTTGACTGCTCGGAGGCATACGCAATGCATATCATTAATTCTTTGCATTTCCAGATAGCCCTGACTGCTGTGGTCGGTTACACTGAAACTGGTTCGGTGGCCATGGAGATAACCAATTGCACCTTTCCTGGGAAAGCGCAACACCCACGGGTAATTGGAGCAGAGGGACAAAGACAGATGCAGGGTCCATATTTTAAACTGCGGATTGTCCGATGGCACAAAGGAGGCAGTAATCCCCGCCAGTCGTGCTCTGCGTTCCCTGCGGACCGAACGGTGCCGAGGTGTCACATCAGACACCAGTTTCTCGGACCTTGGAGTGAGAGAAAACACACCTGCAATCACGAACAGTGTGCACGCGCCAAAAAGAGGGGAGACGACAAGGAGTCTGACGGTTCCCCTCCAGGGTATTTTTACGCGGCGACCAGTAACTCTATTCGGACGACTGAAACCCTGATAAGGCGTCTTGCGGTGGGGAGGGCGACAAAACCTCTGGAAAACTAAGCGTCGCAAGAAACGGCTGCTGCCAAGGTGTCAGGCGCCATGTCAAAAGTTGACAGGCGTGAATTGGAAATTCAGCTTTCCAGTCAATATTGTGCGCGATTCTTTGCACCTCCTGTCAATTCCCTGCGCGCCGGGGTGTAAGTGTCATCGCTGGCCGAGCTTGTGGGTCTCGGCGCGACTCACTTGCATGGCTGTGGCACGTGAGGGCTTGCAACCCCGTGCAAGTCCCGGAAATAGAGATTTGTAATCACTTCGCACCCAATTAGTCCCGAGAGTGCATATGTAAGGGGCTTATGTAAAGTGCTCCAAACCGGGTCGGGTACGCGCTATGCAATTTTTTTCAAAAAATGTTCAAAAAGTTAAAAAATAAATACTTACCATAAGGAGTGTTACTCTAGAAGGAATTTGGCCAGTGCAGGGTTTACATGACAGTTGTCTTGCCTTTTGGTTAATGTTTAAAAACTATCACTTTTAATAAAGTGCCTCTCAGTGTAGTGATAATATGGCGTATTAATGTGTAAGGTTCCACGTGTTAAAGAAAGAAACATTTTTGAATTTCGAGGAGACTTTAGCCTAGTTTACGTGATGTTTGGTCTATAGTTTACATTATTACATAGCAAACATTTTCAGGGCTCAGCTCGTGTACCTGCTGTAATATTCGATCAATCAATCAATCAATCATGACATTTGTATAGTGCGCTACTCACCCGGAAGGGTCTCAAGGCGCTGGGGGAGAGGGGTACGTTACTGCATGAACAGACAGGTCTTGAGTTGCTTCCTGAAGGAAAGATGGTCTTGGGTCATCCGAAGGTGGATGGGGGAGGAGTTCCAGGTCTTGGCTGCCAGGTAGGAGAAGGATCTTCCTCCAGCGGTGGCTCTGCGGATGCGTTGAACGGCGGTGAGGGCGAGGTTGGTCGATCGTAGCTGGCGGGTGGGCGCGTAGAAGGTCAGGCGGTCATTGGGGTACTTGGGGCCCAGGTCGTGGAGAGCCTTGTGTGCATGGGTGAGGAGCCTGAACGTGAGCCTCTTGCTGACGGGGAGCCAGTGCAGTTCTCTCAGGTGGCCGGAGATGTGGCTGTGTCGGGGAATGTCCAGGACGAGACGTGCGGAGGCGTTCTGGATGCGTTGGAGTCTTTTCTGCAGTTTGGCTGTGGTTCCGGCGTGGAGGGTGTTCCTGTAGTCCAGTCGGCTGGTGACGAGTGCCTGGGTGACTGTCTTCCTGGTCTTGGTGGGGATCCAACGGAAGATCTTACGGAGCATACGCAGGGTGTTGAAGCATGATGGGGAGACAGCGTTGACTTGTCTGGTCATCGAGAGGGAGGAGTCCAGGATGAAACCCAGGTTGCATGCGTGGTCCGTTGGCTTGGGAGTGGTGCCCAGGGCAGGGGGGCACCAGGAGTCTTCCCAGGCGGAGGGCGAGGATCCCAGTATGAGGACTTCCGTTTTGTCTGAGTTCAGTTTCAGGCGGCTCTTCTTCATCCACTCGGCGACGTCTTTCATCCCTTCGTGTAGGCTGGTTCTGGCGGTGGCGGGGTTGTTGGTGAGGGAGAGGATCAGCTGGGTATCCTCGGCGTAGGAGATGATGTTGAGGTTGTGTTGGCATGCGATGGCTGCGAGGGGGCTCATGTATACGTTGAACAGGGTCGGGCTGGGTGATGATCCTTGTGGTACGCCGCAAATGACTTCGGTGGCCTCGGATCTGAACGGGGGGAGGCGGACTCTCTGGGTTCTTCCGGTGAGGAACGAGATGATCCACTCTAGTGCTTTCCCTTGGATTCCGATGTTGCTGAGGTGTTGTACTAGGGTGCGGTGGCAGACCGTGTCGAATGCTGCGGAGAGGTCCAGGAGGATGAGGGCTGCTGTTTCCCCGTTGTCGAGCAGGGATCTGATGTCATCGGTGGCTGCGATCAGGGCGGTCTCGGTGCTGTGGTGGGCTCGGAAACCGGACTGTGAGGGGTCGAGGGATCCATTTGTCTCGAGGAAGGCGGCGAGCTGTCTGTTGACGGTCTTCTCGATGACTTTGGCAGGAAAAGGGAGGAGCGAGATGGGGCGGAAGTTCTTGAGGTCGGTGGGGTCCGCTGTTGGTTTCTACAGGAGGGCGTGCTTCCATCTCTCCGGGAAGGTGGCGGTGTTGATGATGTCCCTCAGTTGGGGGTGCGATGATGGAGTCGGCCTTTTTGAAGACGTGGTGGGGGCAGGGGTCGGTAGGTGATCCGGAGTGGATGGTGTTCATCGTGCGGGTGATGTCTTCGGTGCTCACCGGGGTCCAGTTGCAGAGGGTGGTGGTAGGGGGCGTTGGTTCGGCGGTTGGGTGCGTGGTTGGTGCGCCAAAACTGTTGTGTATGTCGGCGATCCTGCGGTGGAAGAACGAGGCGAGGGAGTCACAGAGGTCTTGCGAGGGTGTGATGTCGTTGTTTCCGGCGCTGGGGTTGGAGAGCTCTTTGACGATGCTGAAGAGTTCCTTGCTGTCGTGGGCATTGTTGTCCAGTCGTTTTTTGAATGCTGTCTTCTTGGTGGTGCGGATCAGCTGGTGGTGCTTGCGGGTGGCGTGCTTGAGGGCGGTCATGTTGTCTGAGGTCTGATCGTGGCAGTTCTTCTTGGAGTCCTTGGGTTCGTTGGTGAACCAGGGGGCTTTCTTGCTTCTGGGTTTGCTGGGAGGGTTCTTTAGTGGTGCGAGGTTGTCGGCGCAGTTGGTGAGCCACTGTGTGAGGTTGCTGGCTGCTTCGTTGGGGTCCGTTGTGCTGGCGGGAGGGTTCTGGCTGAGGGAGGTGGTGAGCTGGTCGGCGGTGACCTTGCTCCAGCTCCGGCGGGGAATCTGTTGTGGGTGGTGGTGGGTCGTGTTTCTCCTGAAGCTGAAGTGGACACATCTGTGATCAGTCCAGTGAAGTCCGTGGAGTGGCTGAAGGAGATGTGCTTGCTGGAGGAGAAGACGGGGTCAAGCGTGTGGCCGGCGTAGTGGGTGGGGGTGTTCACCAGTTGCTTGAGTCCGAGGTTGGCGAGGTTGTCCAGCAGGGTGGTGGTGTTGCTGTCCTTGTTGTTCTCCAGGTGGAAGTTGAGGTCCCTTAGGAGGATGTAGTCAGAGGAGGCGAGGGCGTGCGGACTGATGGAGTCTGCGATGTCTTCGCTGAATTGTGTGCGTGGTCCCGGGGGTCTGTAGATGAGGGTGCCTCTGAGGGTGGTCTTAGGGTCGGTGTGTATCTGGAAGTGGAGATGTTCGGCAGCAGTGAAAATGTCGTTGTAGTTGGTCGAGATGCGGATGGTGTTCTTGTGTACGATGGCGATGCCTCCTCCAGTCTGGTTGACGCGGTCCCTCCGGGTGATCTTGTATCCGTCCGGGATGGCTATGGCGATGTCGGGCGCTGAGGAGGCGTTCATCCAGGTTTCCGTGAGGAAGCCGACGTCTGGTGATGTTGTGTCGAGCATGTTCCAGAGTTCCACAGCGTGTCTGTGGACAGAGCGGGTGTTGAGCAGGATGCACTTGAGGTGGTTGCTGCTGGTGCTTGGCTTGGAGGGTGCGGTGCAGGTCCGGAGGCAGGTGAACTTGCAGGCATGGCAGGTGAAGGGTCCGTGGGTGCGTTTCGGGGTGGCTCGTGGCAGGCGGGGTTCTGTCCGGCGTTGAGTGCGTGGAGAGTGGCGGCGGCGTAAGTCTGTCCAGTGGGATGGCGTCCTCGGGGACCAGGGTTCCTGGCGCTGGGCGCGGTCCAGACGCAGACGGGCTTGCCTTTGGCGTGCCTTTGGCGCACAATCGGCGCGCCCGCTGTGCGTACGCGCGGTCTCCATTTAAGGCCAAGTGGGAGGGAGGAGCAGCTGGGAGGCGGGAGCGGGGAGGACCCAGAAAGGAAGGGGGCGGGGCGGCAATGACATGGTTGCGGGAAGCGGGGAGTGGAGGGGGGGGTGCCAAAAGGAACCAGAGTAACAGTTTAAACAATTAATCATCAATTACACAATCAGAGGCACAGGAGGGAAAAACGGAGCTACAGTTAGAAACCAATTACACAGTCAGAGGCGCAGGAGGCAACAAATGGCGTCACAAGCAGCAACGAGGGGCACAGACTCGCCTACAGCAGGAGGGCCGTGCGGCGTGGGGGTGTCCTCTGGCTCAGATCTCCCCATTAATTAGCTGGCTCGCATAACTCCAGTCAACTGTGCTACTGCAGATGGACGATCATTGTTGCTAGCAGCCAACACCATGCTTCAAAATAAGTCTAGTTTGAGCTGCTGAGCCAGGCCAATGGCTTGGTACCCGGGACATGTTATGCTCGCATTCATCAGTCACAGCACAACTCAGGCTTGGGATTGAAGGGAGGTCTTCTTACATTTAATCGCCTTTTTATATGTACTCCTACACTGCGCAATTCTGGACTTGCCTCTTGGAAGGCTTTTCAGACTAATTTTTAGATCCCTCTGTGCTCGGGAGCAATCTTTATCAAATCATCTCAGGGCTGTGTTTGCCCTCACAGGCGTAGTGGATTTTAATAGAACTTCTATCAGGTGGGCCACTGCCTCAAATGCACTACCCACAAACTGCCCCGCTACAGAGAAATCTAAACACTCCCCAATTGGATCTTTCCCTCTTACCATTAATGATCTATAAAAGGCGTCCCCATCAACTTTAGACCATCTCAGACGTCTTCCTTGGTCCGTTACCTTCTCAATACTGCCTGCCATCTCCCCTCTCCTATCTCTCCTGGGGGGCAGGTTTATTATTTCGATAACTAAAGGGTTATGGTCGCTAAATATATTCCATTCAATCTCATCCCCTCTTCTCCAGTCCTTAAACAAACTAGATACCAGGATGTAGTCTATATACGAGCTAGATCCTCTACCCTTAAAGGTTGGAGTAACAGCCCCTTCCCTTCCGATAGTAACCAAATTAATAGTATGTTCCAGGGTATTTCTTTTCAATATCTTGCCTATTTCAGTCCCCTCACTTGTATGCTCGAAATGCGGACCTTCCTCCACCGGGCAACAAGACCACTCTTCGTTGGGGGGGGTAATAGATTAGGGCATAGATGGCAATTAAAGTCGCCAGCTAATAACACAAGAGGAGCCACCGCCCCCTTCCTCCGAGCTGTCTCTGCACTTAGTCTGTTGTCTAGTTCATGTATTATAGATTAAAGTGGAACGAGTTACCTCCTAAACTCAGAACTACTGACTGCTTCCTTTCATTTAGGAACAACTAAAAACATTCCTTTTCCCTAGGCCAGATCAATAATTTCCAATTAGTGCTGTTGTCAAGTCACTTGCAATTCTTTCTCAGCGCCGTGATGTCCTTTTAGGATGAATGTTAGCGCTTTACAAATAAAATAAATACAAATACAAATACAAATTCGTTCCTCTTGGTTGCAACAGCATTATACAGGTTAATCAAAATCACATTTAACCCATTTCTAGAGAACCCAAGAGCCTGCATATTGTTTGAGGTCCAGTTTAAATTAGTCCACACTCCCTCCATATACAGATCCACAAATATAAATAGCCCTCCCATGGTTCTCCCCGACACTGATTTCTGGGCTGGCACCGAGAATCACTTGTACCCCGCTAAATGAAAGGGGCTACAGTCTACCACACAGGTCTCCTGCAAATAAATGATCTGAAACCTTGTAATGTACTGCCTCCATTTGTGGTTATCAAATTTAGCTGATAAACAGTCTATGTTCCACTATACTAGTTTGAGCCCCCCATGCTTATGTCTTATTATACGATACAGAAAAGGGGGTGGTGATGAACAGAGTGTCTGAATTAAGCAGACCACTCTTACCCAGTCCAAAGATCAGGGCTTGATCCATCACCGTTATTTATCTCACTACACCATCCCAGCTCAGAACCTGGCTATATGCAAATCAGTCTGTCCCTGGCCCAGTGCATCATGGGAACAGGGCAGACTAAACTACCAAGCCAATTCTTCACCAGGTAGCTTTTTTCCTTCCCAGTATAAGAATTGGCTTGGTAGTTTGGTCTGCCCTGTTCCCATGATGCACTGGGCCATGGTCAGACTAATCTGCATATAGCCAAGTTCTGAGCTGGGATGGTGCAGTGAGCTAAAAAACGGTGATGGATCAAGCCCTGATCTTTGGACTGGGTAAGAGTGGTCTGCTTAATTCAGACACTCTGTTTATCACCACCCCCTTTTCTGAATCATTTTTGTCCACCACAAGCGTGGAAGGGTATACTCAGATGTGAGTCCCTTGCTCATTGCACCATCAGGATTCAAGCAAGCCGGGCCGAAGACGGCTGAAATGCCAGAAACCGGTAAAGCCCGGTAGCTTGTTCCCTTTCCAGTATAAGAATTGGCTTGGTAGTTTGGTCTGCCCTGTTCCCATGATGCACTGGGCCATGGTCAGACTAATTTGCATATAGCCAAGTTCTGAGCTGGGATGGTGCAGTGAGCTAAAAAACGGTGATGGATCAAGCCCTGATCTTTGGACTGGGTAAGAGTGGTCTGCTTAATTCAGACACTCTGTTTATCACCACCCCCTTTTCTGAATCATTTTTGTCCACCATAAGCGTGGAAGGGTATACTCAGATGTGAGTCCCTTGCTCATTGCACCATCAGGATTCAAGCAAGCCGGGCCGAAGACGGCTGGAATGCCAGAAACCGGCCCCGGTAGCTTGTTTCCTTCCCAGTATAAGAATTGGCTTGGTAGTTTGGTCTGCCCTGTTCCCATGATGCACTGGGCCATGGTCAGACTAATTTGCATATAGCCAAGTTCTGAGCTGGGATGGTGCAGTGAGCAAAAAAACGGTGATGGATCAAGCTCTGATCTTTGGACTGGGTAAGAGTGGTCTGCTTAATTCAGACACTCTGTTTATCACCACCCCCTTTTCTGAATCATATGTCTTATTATAGGCTGAGGTGTAATAAGGGATTTATAGATAGGTCTTTCACAATTTGACTCGTCATTGAATGTTGTAGGCCCGAATTGCATCATTTGTCCCTGGGAAGGTAAAGAGGATTGAGCTATTCCCAGTACATCCTCGCTCCCTAATGTTATGAGCAGAAGCCTAAAGGGATGTGCTAAAACAGTGGTGGAATCAAGAGGACTTTCAATGGGGTACTGTTGGATCTTTCGCCGACTCAACCCACAACCACGGAAGAAGTGGGCGGGGCTACCGAAAACCAGGAAACAAAGGAAGGACACCAACACGAAAGAGGAAAGAAGGAAAACAGACCGGACAGGGGAGCTAAACCCACACTAATTCCTAACAGTACCTCCCCTCAAAGGCCTCCCTACCGGGCGAGGTTTGGTTGGGTTACGAAGATGGAATAACCGAACCAGTCGGGGAGCATGCACTTCAGTTGCAGGTTCCCAAGAACGGTCTTCAGGGAGATACCCTTTCCAATCAATCAAGTACATCAACCTCCCCCGTCTCCTTCTAGCATCTAGAATGGCATTAACCTCAAACTCCACCTCACCATCAACCACCACCGGAGGGGGAGGGGGCAAGGTTTGATCAGTGTCTGCATAGGGCTTTAACAAAGAGGTATGAAACACCGGATGGATGCGATATTCATCCGGTAATTCCAACTTCATTGCGACAGGGTTGATCACCTGAGCTATGGGAAAAGGACCCACAAACCTAGGCTGCAGTTTCCTAGGCCCATCCAGGTGCAGGTTCCTAGTTGACAACCACACCCGCTCCCCTACATCATAGGACGGGGCAGGGCTCCTATGTCTGTCTGCCTGTCGCTTCATGTCCTCTTTAGCCTTCACCAGATGTTCCCTTGCCAAATCCCATATCCGGCTCAAAGCTGTCCCTAAGGCATCAACAGCAGGCACATGCCCCGTAGGTTGAATGGGGATAGCCCGGGGATGAAACCCCATAGAACAGTAGAAGGGAGACATTCCCAACGCGGAATGAAAGCTATTGTTGTACGCGAACTCAGCCAGGGGAAGGGCCACCACCCAATCACAAGTTAGGGAAGTCAACAAACATCTCAGGTACTGTTCCATGGTTTGGTTAACCCTCTCAGTCTGACCATCGGACTGGGGATGATAGGCGGTGGAAAGGCAAAGTTTCATATGAAGGGCTTCCCCTAACTCAGTCCAAAACCGGGACACAAACTGGGAACCCCGGTCAGACACTACGGACGAAGGCAACCCATGCAGCCGCACAATAGAGGACACGAATATCAAGGCCATTTCCTTGGCTGTGGGTAGCTTAGGCAAGGGGATGAAATGGCTCATCTTGGTGAAGGAATCAACCACAACAAGAATCACCGTACAGCCTGATTTCAAAGGAAGGTCAGTAACAAAATCCATACTAATCGTATGCCAAGGTGCAGGAGGTACTGGTAAAGGTCTCAAGAGTCCTGATGGGCTGGAATGAGATGGTTTACTCACAGCGCAAACCGGACAAGAAGCTACATACTGCTGCACATCTTGGGTCAATGACTCCCACCAAAACCAACGTAAACAGAATTCCCTGGTTTTATGAATTCCGGGATGCCCAACCAGAGCAGATGAATGACACCATTCCACCACAGAGTCACGTAGAGAGGGGGGTATAAACAATTGCGAACCATGGTACAGCAACCCATCCCTCTGAGCAAAGGAAGGCAGAGATGACCAAGGTGATAAGTCCAGACCCCTCATTTTATCCTTCACTGAGGCCACAAAATCATCCAGAGTTACACTCCCCACTATCTTCCCAGATGGAATAAAGCACCCTGAGACCTTATCGATTCCCCACTCGTTTGGTTTCACATGAATGCGAGATAGGGCATCCGATTTCAATTGCTGAGCGGCAGGCCTGTAGGTGATAATGAAATCGTACTCATTGAAGAATGAGACCCACCTCATCTGCCTGGGGGTCAGGGCCCGAGCAGATCTAAAGAACTCAAGATTTTTATGATCTGTAAAGATTGTAATGGGATGACGGGCCCCCCACAAATGATGTCTCCATTCCTCAAAAGAAAGTTTAATGGCCAACAATTCTCGCTCAGCAACCGTGTAATTTCTTTCCGCAGGCAACAGAGTTTTTGAAAAGAAGGCAATGGGATGCATAAATCCAGTTTCCACATCCCGCTGAGACAATACCCCTCCCACAGCGCCCAAGGATGCATCTGCTTCAACAAAGTAGGGTAAGGCCGGGTCAGGATGAACCAGAACAGGAGCAGAAGTAAACCTTTCTATCAACTGATCTAGAGACATTTGTGCCATATAAGACCACACAAAAGGCACGCCCTTCCGCAACAACACCGTCATGGGAGCTACGATCTCAGAAAAATGTGAAATAAACCTCCGGTAGAAGTTAGCGAATCCTAACAACACCTGTACTTCCTTCACATTCTTAGGGGCCGGCCATGAAGTGATAGCTTCGATCTTCCGAGGATCCATTCGAATCCCCTCCGCTGACACTACGAAACCCAAGAACTCTACCCTGTTGGTATGAAAAGCACACTTCTCAGGTCTGACAAAGAGCTGATTGTCTTTCAAAGCTTGCAAGACTTGCCGAACATGTTTAACATGTTCCGCTTCCGTATTTGAGAAGATCAGTATATCGTCAATGTAGACAATTACGCTCAAATCCAAAAACTCCCTTAACACCTCATTGATAAAAAACTGAAAAGCAGCCGGGGCATTACACAAACCGAAGGGCATAACGCAGTACTCATACAGACCGAACTTAGTCCGGAAGGCGGTCTTCCACTCGTCGCCTTCACGGACTCGTATGAGATGGTATGCCCCTCGGAGATCTAATTTGGTAAACACCGTTGCATGCTTCAGCTGATCCAGTAACACCGGAATCAAAGGGAGGGGATACTTGTTCTTAATAGTACCCTTATTGAGCGCCCTATAGTCCACACAGGCGCGAAGACCACCCTCTCGTTTGGGGATAAAAAAGATAGCCGAGGAAGCGGGAGAAGAGGAAGGTCGAATAAACCCCTTAGCCAACATCTCATCTATGTACTCCTTTAAATGGTGTTCCTCCGGCTCAGATAATGCGTAAATTCTACAACAAGGTAAAGTCGCCCCAGGTATAAGGTCTATGCGACAATCAAAAGAACGATGGGGAGGCAAGTCCCTCGCTCGCCCTTTGTCAAACACCTCCGCAAACTCCACATAAGCTTCCGGTATAGTCTGCACATCACACCGCAATCCATCTCCAACCGCACAAGAAAGAGGGGTAACCCAATCAGTAGCCACTTTATAACAACTCTGCAGACAAAAGGCTGAATCAAGAGTTACCGTTCTCCTGAACCAATCGATGCGGGGATTGTGGGATTGCAACCAGGGAACCCCTAACACAACACCAAACGAAGGGGCATCGATTAAGTCAAACTTAAGGTACTCCGAATGGCCATTATCACACACCATGCATAAGGGCTCCGTTTGCTTAGTGATTGTACCTGAGGTCAATTCAGTTCCATCAATCGCCCTCACAGGTTCTGGTTGTTCCTTCATAACCCAGGGCACTTTCAATCGTTCCGCTAACTTGAGATCCATGAAATTACCAGTGGCTCCTGAATCCAATAAGGCGGACACTGGAGTCCTGTGACTGTTAGACACTACTAAGCAAACAGTGATCATGAAATGTTTGGGCACTCTTTTGACTATGCCCGAGATTTGATAGGAGGGATTGTGCCTATCTTGCATCACCAAAGCATCAGAAGATCGCACACAGGCCACCACCTTCTTGGAAGGCCTGGAAGAAGGTTTAACAGTGCAATCCCTGGCATAATGTCCTCCCTGCCCACAATACAAACACAAATTATGAGTGCGTCTTCTACTTTTCTCATCAGCCGTGAGGGGACCCCGCACCCCACCTATTTCCATTGGCTCAGGGGTTATCCCACTCTCTCCCTTCACGGGACTTATTGCCTCTCCTTTAGTTGGAACCACACGAGAAAAGTGAAAGCGGTTCTTCTCTCCTCTACGCTCCGTGAGCCTATGGTTAAGCTTCACCACTAGGTCTATGAATTCCACACAATCTTCAGGGGGGTTCACCACTTGGGAGACAATATCCTTCAGGTCTTCTGACAACCCTTGGTAGAATAACGAAGTTCTCTTATCAGGGGGCCAATGGGTTTCAGACACTAACCTGTTAAAAGTGGAGACATAAGTCATGAGATCTTGTTTTCCCTGTCTTAGTTTTAGCAGTTCAGCGTCACTCGCTTGCATAAACGCATGTTTTGCAAAGAGACACCGCATCTGTTCCTTGAAAGCCACAAAATTGTTCAAAACAGGATCCTCATTCTCAACTAGCGGCACAGCCCACGACGCCGCAGTCCCTGCTAGATACGATATAACAAATGCCACCTTGGTGGAGTCATTAGGGAATGAAGCGGGTCGACACATGAAGTGCAGATGGCATTGATTCATGAAAATACTATATTTACTAGAATCACCCGTGAACCTTTCCGGAACCGCCAAAGGGACAGGGGAGGGTGTAGTCACATTAACTGTCAAAGGGGGATTACTGGCACTCGTGCTCCTATCAAATTGAAAAGTAGCTGGATGTACTATCGGAGATTTACCCATTCCCCAAACAGAAGCTTTAACTTTCCCTACACTCATCTCCTGACGTAACCCTTGGTTTTCTTGTTGTAATTCCTGCACCTTAAGTTGCAGTGCGTTTACAGCTCCCATTAATTCCTGAACCGTAGGGGTTCTTTCATCCAACTCATTCCCATCCTCATCCATTCTCGCTCAGGTGGTTGTAATTTTGTAGGCTTGGTTTTCTGTTGGATCTTTCGCCGACTCAACCCACAACCACGGAAGAAGTGGGCGGGGCTACCGAAAACCAGGAAACAAAGGAAGGACACCAACACGAAAGAGGAAAGAAGGAAAACAGACCGGACAGGGGAGCTAAACCCACACTAATTCCTAACAGGTACTCCATTATTTTGGCCACTTCCTCTGTTGTTTGGTAAATTCAGGATGTCGTTCTTATGCTTCAGCTGAAAACCCCAACTTAGATCATCTTCATAGGTAGTGGTCACGTTCCGTACGGGATGGGAGGGTGGAGGTGCAACCTGGTGGGTGATTAAAAGACCTCCCTCTTCCCATGAGACAGTTGTAGAAGGAGCTCTATTGCTCATTAGTCAATCCAGCTCCTCTAATGACATCAAGGAGTCAAACCTACTCCTCAGACTCAATACACCCTGATTTCCTTGTAAGGCACCTGGCATTGGATAACACGGTCCCATCCTATCATCAAAACTATCCCTTCTTCCTAGATGTGCAAGGCCTTGATTATAACTCAAGGTTCCCCTCGGATAGAAGTAACCCAAAGGCACTAGTCTTATATTGCTCGATTGGTTTACAGGTCCCCCTATTAATAAGTGGTGAACTACTCTGCGGTCCCTAAAATTCACTACCACACAGTTACCAGTGATGTCCTTGTTCCTATTCCCCAACCAGCTTACTCTCCGCATGTGCAAAATTTCCCCCTGTTCATTCCCTGGGAGCGCCCTGTTCTTATTTAGCCAGAGCATAGTCTTATTCCTTAGTTCTGGTTAAGATTCTGTGAGTTCTGGCTTCAATTCTGGCACCCCCGTGAGTATGACTATATATGAATATGCCTCTGGGGGTAATATTATGTTGGGTGGTTGGTTAGTAGTCGTCTTAAGGGGTGACCCTCTTGGTTGAACAGACAATGGGGGTTCCGGGGTGGTCCGCTTATGTGTTAGAACTTGCGCAATAGAAGTTGACGGGCAGTAGATACCTTTCCTGTGCTCCTGGGGATTCTATTAGGGACAGTGCTAGTGCTTGGCTGTTGGGGAATTAAGGGTAATATTGGATCTATGCTGGGGGTGGTTAGCACAGCTGGAAGTCTGCTAGGCAAATTCCCTGAGATAGTCTCAGGGATAATGGGGTTAGCTATTATAGTAGAAGACATAATACCACCTGCTCCCCCACTATTTTCACTAGGGTTACTATTTTGTCTAATCGACTCACGATTAGCTTCATCTGTGTGTTAACAATTTGTTCCAAATGACTCTGTAGATCAATTATGAGTTGGGACACCCAGCTGGGGGGGACTTACAGTTCTGCAACATGCCCCACATCCTCCTCTGCCATATTTATTGCTTCGTTCGGGACAGGGATCGTTTTGCCCTTCTTGTGCTTAGTTTTCCTAAGGCTAACCCCCTTTTTCCTAGTAATAGATGCCTTTCTCCCGGCTTTGGGTTTTACAAGATCAACTTTATTCGCCCTCCGAGCGCACGGGATCTCCAAAACTGGTGCAGCTAATAGACTAAGTTGGGAGTTGACATAACATCAGACTCATACTCTTGGGTCATAGTAGTCATGTCAATTTGCTGGGTTAATGATAAGCGCCTTTCAGTTCGCTCTATTTCACTAGATACCAGCCCAATCGCTTTTCGCAACATTTGATCAATTGCAGTTGTAGTGGGGAGAGTTTTCTTTTGTTTAGTCGCAGAGCTGGAGGTAGATGGGATACTATGACACAGTTTGGCTGATCTTGTTTGCACAGTGCTTGCCATTGCGTTACAAATCTAACACAGGTCTACAGAATTGGATGACTAGTTAACAGACTCAGCCGAAATGCAGCTCCAAGCACCAGAGTCAATCTGTAAATTGGATCAGAGACACCCCTGCTAACCAGTTTCTCAAGCCCCCAGACTCCACCCCTCTGTTTATACTTGTGACAAAAGTTTTGGGGTGGCAACTCCACCTAGTCACTCACAGTCAAAAGCACCAACTCTTCTCTCCTCTCGTCGATCCAGAGTCAGTACCAACGGTGCCCCACGTTCCCTCAGTGATCAAAGAAATGTTTCTCAAAGGGGGTGGGCCAAGCCCAGCCTCTGGCAGCCCCGAACGGCTACAGACGGCCCGCCCTTTGCCCTGCAGTGAGTTTCAGGCAGCAAGGATGTTCCCCGCGCCGCGGGAGGTGCAGCGCTGATTTAAGCGCCTCCGGGCGCTTAGGAGTGACGGCGTCTCTGTGCGCGCCCCAGGGGGTGCTGGATGATGAAGTCCCCAGCAGTTGAGGCGTCCTTCGGGGACCCGATATTTGCGGCGGCAAGGTGTATGCGCGTTCTAGGCAGTTCCCCTGCAGTGAGTTTCAGGCAGCAAGGATATATATATATATATATATATATATATATATATATATATATATACATACATATATATATATATATATATATATATATATATATATATATATATATATATATATGTATATGTATATATATATATATATATACATATATATATATATATATATATATATATATATATATATATATATATATATATATATATATATATATATATATATATATATACACATATATCCAGTAAAATCGGCGAAGAAGAGACCAGCGCCTGCTTAGTCACGGCGGGCCGCAGCGGGGTTCGCCAACCCCCATAAATCCACCAACAGTTGTCCTTTCAATTGATAAACAGCACGCTGAGGCCCAAAATTGCTCCTTAGTGAGATTTTATTCATATATATATATATATATATATATATATATATATATATATAGTATCTTTACCCTGATAAAAGAGTTTTAGTAAGACACTTTTGGGGCATTGTCCGATCGTCATCATATTTACTGGACCAGTTCCATTCAGTTGAAAACATATGGATGGAGTCAAATGGTATAATTCTGCATGTGCTTCCATTAAAAAAAACAAATGAATCAAATGAAAGACGGAAGGGATGTGTATCAGGAAGAGCAGAGGAAGATTGTGTGAGGAGTAAAAGCAATGAGTGAGACAGAAGCTAAAGTAGAAGCAAGAAAGGTGAGGAGTATTGGTAAATGTTAGAAATGGGGGTCTCTAGTTGGCAGAGGTAGGTACCTTTGTCCAAATAGGAACCTTTGCTTCTAGTCAGGGCAAGGGGGATTCCCACTCTAAGTAACCCCTGCTCACCCCCTTGGTAGCTTGGCACGAGCAGACAGGCTTATCCCAAAGGCAATGTGTAAAGTATTTGTACCAACACTCACAGTAACACAGTGATAACACCAAACCGGTTTAGAAAAATAAAGTATCTTTGTGTAAACTGAACAAGACCAAATTAACAAAAATCCAAGATTCAAGTATTAAGAAAAATGACTTTCAAAAGGTTTTAGCAAATGAGTCCATAGAAAACTATGGATGCATGATTTCTTGCAAAGTACCTGTTGTTGCAACAAAATTCACCAAGCCAAACAGCCGCAGTGATGGGATGCATCCACAAACAATGAGATGAGTCGATTTCTGAGACCTTCCTAGATGCGATGCGACAGTTCCGCTTGACACAGGGGAGTGGTGTGTTGGGTCCGGTCTGTAGGAGGAAGCAATGCGTTGATTCTGAGACGACTCCGATCCCCAGATGATGCATCAGGGAAAACTTGCTGCACAGGGATGATGCGGAAATCCAGGATGTGTCAGCAAATGATGCGGCGGGGTGGAGCGGCGCTGCATTGGTTTCTTCAGCTGCGATCCCTCGATGCATCGATTCTTGCAGCGGTGACAGGCACTGCGTCGGTTTCAGCAGCGGCACAGTGGTGCGGCAAGATTCTTCTCGCACCACGGCGTTGCGTCGTAAAAACTGTTGCAAGAAGAGCGATGCATTGATTTTCTTGTTGTTGCATTGCTTTCCAGCTCCCAGTAGTAGAAGCAACCTCCAGAGGCCACACACAGCCACATGCACCCCTTGCAGGTCAGAACTCCCAGCAAGGAAGTTCAGGGGAGCTGGGGGTGAAGTCTTTGTGTTCCTGAGATTTCAAAACAGGAGGCAAGCTCTACTCAAGCCCTTTAAAACTTTCCTCAAGCAGGGGACACAGAAAACAGAAAAGTCTTTCTCCTTTCCGTGGCAGGAACAGCAACTGCAGGCCAACCCCAGACATTCAGCAAGGGCAGTACTTCTCCTCAGTTTCTCCAGCTCTTCTCCTTCGCAAAGGTTCCTCTTGATTCCAGAAGTAGTCTAAAGTAAGGGTGGGCGCAAGACTACGCTCCACTCATAGGGTGTACATTGTGCTGCCTTCTTTGCATTTTGCAAAGAAGGCGTAGTAGCAACACTACGCACGCTCCATGGACGGAGCGAAGTTGCCCGCCACCCGCCTCCCTCCCGCCCTTCTTTACATACATAAATTTAAGTTATAAGTGCAGTAAAAGTAAATAAAAGTACATACCTGGTCCGCGACGTCCCGGGGCTCCCTCTTCTATTTTGCGCCGAATTCTCCCATCAAAATGCGCATGCGCAGGCGTGTAGTGGGGCTACGCGTAGCACGTGAGCGGGCGTAGCATCATGCCCACTTAACGTAGCTTCGCATAGCCCAACTACGCCTACTACGCCCACCCTTAGTCTAAAGTCTGGGGTTTTGGGTTTGATACTTATACCCCAAAATGTCTGTGTTCTCTTTGTGTAAGGGGTACTCTGGGCCCAGTTCAAATCAGTTCTGGGGGCACTCTGCCAGTGCACAACAACATCCTTTGTTATTGTGGGCTTTGGTTCCAGACACACCACAGGGGAGCGGAGCCAGCATTGTGGAAGGCAGGCACAGCCCTATTCAGGTACAGTTGCTACTGCTCCCACTACTCCAAATGCAGATTAGGCCTAGTCAACGTAGTGCTGGCTCATCCAGACCTCTGGAGCCACTGCACTTCCCAAACCCTTGTCACTCCAAAGCCAGACAACCAATCCACAAACAGGTAAAGGCACACAGGATGGTTGAACAAGAAAATAGCCACTTTCTAAAAGTGGTATTTTCAAACTCAGAATGTAAAAATCACCTTTCCTAAAAGATGCGTCTTTAGATTCTGAGTTCAGGCATACTAAACTTTATTTTCCTATCTGGCCCCAATGATGAGTTATATTTATAATATGTTATAAATTAACTTGCATGCTTTCCTATGGAGACAGATAGCCTTACAATAGTGAAAAATGAAATTGGCAGTATTTCACTTTCAGGACATGCCACACGTATAAGGGCATGTCCTACCTTTCACATACACCTCACCCTGCCCACAGGGGTACCATGAGCCTACCTTAGGGGTGACTGATGTGCAAGAAAAGGGAAGGTTAGGGTCTGGCAAGTGGGTGCACTTGCCAAGTCGACATGGCAGTTAACTACTGTGCATAGATACTGTGGTGGCAAGTCTGAATTACCGTTTCAGGACTACTCATGTGGGTGGCACAATCAGTGCTGCAGGCCCCCTAGTAGTATTTGATTTACCAGCCCTGGCACACTTAGTGCACTTTTCTAGGGACTGACCAGTAAGTCAAATATTCTAATAGTGGATAACCAATCATGGTAACAATTTAAAAAGAGAGCATATGCACTTTAGCATTGATAAGCAGTGGTAAAGTGCCCAGAGTCCTAAAACCAACAAACACAGATGAGGAAAAAATAACAGGAAGAAGGAAAAGGTTTGGGTGTAACCTTGCAAAAAGGGCCAAGTCCAACGGTAAACACAGGGCTTTAAGCGGGCCGGGTCTCACCGGGACTGAGCACCAGCAGTTTTTTAAGGGGGCCTCGAAACGGGTCTCTGTCGGGCTCTGTTTTGTGCCCTGGCACAGGCGGTCTGTTTTTTCCCCAGACTGCAGTGACAGCAGGCACATTGATGTGCGCGTGGTGAGCGTTGTAGAGGAAGGGAAATCTTTTAAAGAGAGTCATTTTCTCTTTGGATTTCCCTTCTCTTTTTGAAACTCAGGAGCAGCAACATTGTGATGGTGTCACCAGGGCTTTAAGTGGAAGTTTCTTCAATATTGTATACAATCTATAGTTGCTGCTTATTTATCTTATGCAACTAGCAACCATTGATAAAGCCAAAGCCAATAGTCCTGACTTGTAGGTATGATGTGACTTGTTGTATCATGTATCTGGACGCAACGACAGGGACAGCAAAATACAAGTCAAGCAACACACTGTGCTAAACACAGATTGAGCTTTCGTGTTTTAAACCACGCCCTAATTACACTGACCACGCCCCTCTGAGAGCCAGTTTTTTCAGCCCACTTAAAGCCCTGAGTAAACATGATTGTGAAGGAGAACAGTGCTTGCGAAGGGAAACAGTGCTATGCTGTCTCTGAAGGAAACACAAATTCAAGCACAGAGTCATGTTGAGTTGTGCACAGGAGAAAGAAGGTTGGCACCACTGGTCAGTGAAAGGGCACTGGTGTAAGTCAAGACAATGACCAGTGCCGTAAATGCAGAGTGGGACGTGGGGGGTCGGGGTGAAATGAGCAGTACACAGAGTAAATCCGAAGGGCAGGGGATGAAGGTGACAGAACGGATTCATAAAATAAATGTCTGCAAGTGACAAGATGGCGACAAGCAATACAATAAGCCGACTGGTGCAGTCTCTGCATGGAGCTGCCAGTGCAGCCTATACAAAGAATAGCCCTCGGATGAACAGAGACGGGCTCTGCTAGGAGGCATTTCATTTTTGAAGGTTTTGGACTATTCGGCTTCTTTCAATCTCTCAAAGAAGCCGCGCTAATAGCCAGAAATGTCACAAACGTTTCCCCGTTCAGCGATGGGCTCCCGTTGCTCCCACGGGTCACCTTGCTGTGATAAGCCCCCACATTTCTGTCACTGGGAACAAGATGAAGGCATGTGGCAACCTCCGAGACAAGAGAGCCTGCCACCAGGGCGATATTCACAGACCACTATTCATCGGGATGATAACAAATAGATCACAAATCCACAACAACGCACCGGCCGGTGTCTGGAGCACGCAGAGCGGTGCACTGGCTGACTGCATTTACTTACCTCCGTCATGGAGACAGCGGCTAATGAAGCACTCGTGGGACTGATCCCACGGACAGCGGTGCTTGTTTCACGGGCTGAGAACACCTTTGATCTGGCTCATTGTATTCGGTTCTCGGCTTGCATGAGCCCCGGATAGCGCAGGCGATGTTAACAACGAGGTCAGGAGAGGCGAGGACATCACCGCTGTCGGCGTTGCTATGGAAGTGGTAAAGTCTGATAGGGGAGGGAAAGCTCCTGGTAAAAAAAAAAAAATATGAGATAACCACGTGCGCTGCCTTCCCAAACACGGGGCCTGACGAGAAGCATTTGTCACGTGCAAGTACAATTTTTTGGGGAGACCTTTTTCTAGAAAGACACATATTTGGGTCCTTAATCAGAGACAGGTGCGCTAGGGTGCGACCCCAGCCGGGCAGGCCAAAACCACTCATTCGGCGTTCTCGAAGGTAGCACACGGCAATTGCCCCTTCGGGACTGACCCGTGTCAGCGCTGGACTGGCCGTACTTGGGACAGGGCGTTTTCCCGGTATGCCAGAAGGGCGGGGGTCGGTTTTGGACTTGTGGGGGCTGTTTTTGTTACTGGGGGTCGGTTTTGCAACAATGCTGCAAAATCGGCCCCGTAACAAAAGTGCAGCAGCAGTGTTTCCCATCAGCATCCGAACCCCCAGCCACCCCTCCACCCCAAGGCCGGTACGATGTAATTGCCAGGGCGGGTTTGCAGTCCCAGTCCGGACCTGACCCGAACACCTCTGCAGCACCCGGCCAAGGTGATGCATGCTGATATCAGGACGCATCATATCTCTCAGGTGGTTCAGTAAATTCCATCCAACGTTAGATGGCAGGAATCACATTGGCTTGGGCACACACAAAACCACAGAGTCTCCGATTTCAGTCCTTATGAGTGGCTTAATTCTCCCGCCCAGTGGAGCCATTGGCACTTCTGATGTGTATACTCTTTAAAGGCAGTAGATGAGGGGCTGCAAGCTAATCCTGTTGATTCATATGATTTAGTGGATACCGAGTTCGAGATGGGGCTCATTGGATGTATATAGCTATTACTACCTTGTAATTCAAATATTGTGATCGATGCCGCACTAAGGGGTGAATGTGTGCTACGATCCTCTGGAAACCGGATAGATAAAGGGATTAAGGCCTGCATGAAAAGAGAAGTCATCAAACATTTTCCCTGTGTTTTAATATGTTTTAACTAGTTGGAATGCCGTTTTTCGTTTGGGGTCACATTTTAGATTGATAAATACAATCGCATGGTCCATGAATGAGAAGACTTACATGAGGAGTTCACGACCACAATACTCTCCTCTTCAGCGGGTATGAACGACATGAGCTGATTGAGGGTAATTATGATGGTCTGATAAGAGTGTTGATAATGAACACTTGTAAAATGTGTCCTTACGATTTCAACACATGGCTGTTTCAGATTGATACAACAACCCAATAGCTATAAAGAAGAGGACTTAGAACTTTACCGAGAACAGATTGCCTTTTTCAGCTGGTATGAGAACCAAGAGCTGTTGAAGGGTAATAGTACATTTTATTTTTTTTACAATGATACGTTTGGCTTAGAAGTATAATGGGAGGTGGTGTCTCCGACTGAGTGTGTTTCTTTTCCCTTTTTCAATTGACAGTCAATCAGAGCAAAAGTGTCCAACATCGGTGCTGTGGCAGAGTGTCTAGCCCTGAAGAATTTGCCGAAAATATTGTGGCATAGAAACATGTTGGCAGTGTGTTTTGGTATACAATGGTAGTTACCATTCCCTTTTTAATTCAACAGAACACATCTAATAATTAAGAATAAAGTTTTTAGAGAGGTGTGCCTGTTGATTTTAATCACTTCTTGTTCCTCAGTAGGTCGAGGGGATGATATCTTTCGTTTGGTAACTTCATTCCCTCCATGGACGCCAGTTGAGGCTATTTAGATGTCGCAGATGGTACTTGATTCCTTCAGAGGGCCCGTTAATTACCCGGATGGTTTCTGGTAGACCATATGCTGCAAAGGTCTTTTCCAGAAAGCGCTTTACATTGGAAAATGCCATCATGGTTACCAACTCTACGATTTGGTACTTGCACCCATTGCCGAACATGACCATGGTTAACCTGCCATCGGTGAATCTTATGAAGTTTAAACTGACCTTCACCCAGATAGTCGTTGGTGTGTCTTTCGTGGGAACAGGGCTCACCATGATCTGACAGGTGAGGCACTTCCTCACTGCCTGTTCCATTCTATGCCAGGGAACCACACCTTTCCCCCTCATTTGGGCCTTAGTCTTCTAAGTCCCTTGGTGTCTCTTGCTAGGCCAAGTCAATCCTTCAGTCCTCCAGTAAATTAGGAACAACATAGTGGTCTTGTATTAGGATGCCTCCTGCCATGGAGCTCAGCTTAAGCCTGGTTCTCCATCAGTGCGAAAGCTGCGTTTGCTCTGGTGGGTCCCATTGGTCAGCATCTCGAAGGAGCAGCTTCCATGCATTGTTGTCAATGACCTCCACTATTCTCCTGAGGCCATCGTCAGTGCCAGTGGCTCTCGAGATGTCCTCAACAGTCAGCACTCACTGGCAAATTCCTCTGCCCCTTCACTGCCCATGGCTTCTCCATCAGCTCCCCCACATGGATGCTGGGATAGTAAATCCGACAGGTTGCCTGCTCCCGGCCAATACACTACACACAACTGCTAAGGTTTCAGCTGCACCATCCACTGCTCAATGCATGGTGTCAGCCGAAGGGCCGTCCCCCAAACAGACTCATTAGTGATTTGTGATATGTAATCACCTTGATGTCCCACCTATAGATGTACAGGTGAAAGTGGTGACAAGCCCATTTGATAGTCAGGGCCTCTCTTTTGGTCTGCACATACTGCGCTTGTGTTGCCATGAGTGCTCTGCTTGCGAACTCCGGGGATCCCACACATCATTCTCCTGCTCCTGTGTCAGGACGGCTTCCAAGCCCAAGGGGCTTGTGTCTGCCCCCATTTTGGTGCCCATGTCATGGTTGTAGTACGCCATTTTCGTGTCAGCCAGGAAAGTGTTTTTAAACTTGCCGAATGCTTCTTGCTCCTCGGGGCCCCCGTTCCACTGTGCTCCATTCTTCATGAGAACTCGGAGAGGCCCAGACAGTGGGCTGGGTTTGTTAGTAGCTGGCCACAGCATGTTGTCATGCCTAGACAAATGTGTCCTTCAGTGACGTTCTTGGATGCAGGGGCCTGCTTAATTCCTGCTACCTTGCAGAGATCTATTTACAGGCTTTCCCTGGAGAATATGAATCCAAAGAACTCAATCTTGGGCTCGAAAGATGAGCATTTCTCCTCATGCAGGGTTAGCCAACTGTCCTGTGACCTCTGGAAGGTGGCATTGATGCACCTGTGATGGTCTGATAGGGAGGGCAAGTAGATGAGAATGTCATTGCTTATAGTGAGGATCTCTCCAGCTGACATTGTTTCCCGGATTGCACTCTGAAACACTTAGGTGATTGAGGAGATCCCAAAGTTCAGTCTCTCGCATCTTCTAAGTCCAAGGTGCCTCGAAAATGTTGTAATTCAATGACTGTTTGGGTGGAGTATCAGTTGGTCGTATCCCGCATTCAGATTGAGATTCAAAAACCCCGTTACCCCATTCAAATCCACTATGAATCCATCGTTGGGGTAATGTGCCATTCCTACTTAATAGCTCGTTTGGAGAGCTCCATGTCTAAGCAGAGCAGTTTTACCCTCTGTTGCTTGGGTTTCTCAGTTTTGACTAGGGGTGACACCCAAGGCGTAGGCCCTGAGTTCCTTTCAATAACATCTATGTACTCTAGTTTGTCTAGCTTTGCTTTCACCTTGGTTAGCAGGTGAAATGGTACTGTTTGGTGTTGGAGCGCCACTGCTTGTATTGTCAGATCAATATTAGAGTTTGACCGGTTCTCCTTTTCGGCACTTAGCCCTTCGGAAAAGCTTCAGGAATTGGTTGAGAAGGTGATCCACTTGCAGGTCATTGATTGACCTGGCAAAGAGGACCAGCCCAGGTCTTAGGCCTTGCTGCAGCAAATCAGAGTGCCTTCTCCACCTTTCGTCACGTAGAACATTGTTGTGACTTCCCTTTCTCCGTGTTTAACAATGGCATCCATTGCTCCCACAAGTGGGAGTGGTTCATGTGCCTCCGTAGGCATATATTTTGGTGCGAGAAGGTCATTGAGGTGGCTGTGGGTGCAGTTTCTGATATTGGTAATGGTTCTTCTCATTGACTGAGGCCTCCGTATTGAAGAGGGCTTGCATCGTGGTCCGGTGATTGTGTCATTACAAATCAGGTGTGGGTGTCACCCTCTGGTCCTTGGGGTTGAATTTGAAAAGAAGAACTCCTCCTCTTCTTCAGAGCCCTCCTCTTCAAAGAACCCTTCTCTCCATCACTTTCTGCTTTAACTGATGATATATGAGACACCAGCTATCGACAGGTGGCGAATAGCCTTCATTGGTAGCCTCCGGTTGCAGGATCAGTGGCCCTGGTTGCTGCTTCTGCACACCCTCACAAACTGATTGGGCTTGTTGCATGCTGAGGATGTACGTCCTGCCACTAGCCATTTGTCTGCGGGGTGTGGTTCCATCCCGCAGTTCCTGCATGACGTTTCCAAGTCAGTTCAGGTTTTCCGTCAGTCAGGAGTCTGATGCAGATGGCCTCCACCGGTTCTGTATTGATGGCTGGCATTTTGGTGCTAATGGTCAGTCCTGCCCCCCAGTTTAGTGCAGCTCACATTTCTTTTGCCCTTGCACAGCACAAATCGTATGTGCAAGCGACAATGAGCATGCAGTCCAGTTTGATTCCAGGATGTCTGAGGACAAGCATCCGCAGGTTGGTCGCTCTGTAACCCTGTATGAGTTGTGCCCTCACCTCCTTCTGCTGGCCATCATCTGTGCAGGTACTCTCCAAAGCCCTGAGGTGGTAAATAAATTGCCCATTGATTCCCCCACTCTCTTCCTGGCCAGCCACAATTTGAAATATGCAAAATTTGGATTTAGTTGGGGGGGGGGGTCAAAGGGAATATTGACAGTGGTGATTGCGGCATCATAGTCATCAATGTCCCCCGTATCTGGGAGGTGCTGAAACAGTTTGTATATTTCTTCCCCCACAAAGTGTAGTAGAAGGGACCTCTTTACTTCATTGTCTCTCTTGTGGCCTTGAAGTAGTTTTCCAGCCTCCCCATCCAAATCTTACATGTGGGTGCTGCGGTAGTAGGGTATGCCAGTTCGCTAAACGGGGCCAGAGCTCCTACAGCTGAATGAGAACTTGGTTCTGCCCTCACAACTGCCAGGTTGTGCTCTGAACCCACCCCTCGGGGTCCTGTCGCTTGTGCCTCAATTGCCATCCTCAGGCATAAGAACCAGGTTAATTGGGGCGGATGTCAGTTCTAAAAGAGAGTTCCCCTTCTTATCAGTTTGAGTTGTGTTTGTTACCTTCAGATGAGCTGCAGTGTGAGCAGGCAGTAATGTCACTGACATTTGGCCCAGCAAGGCTCTCCCGTTCTCCAGGATACACAGGGAGCGGAAGTGCATCGAGGATTTCCACCACCAGATGATGTTCTGCTTGTAGTGCGGTGGCCGCTTTGCTCCTTTAGAGGGTGACTTGCTGCGGACTGCGATGCATCGGAGGTTCACCAGGTGTTGCTGTTTCTCTTTTTGAGTGCGGTACAGGAGCAACAGACATGCTCTACCTGCCATGTGCCCAGCAGTAGTTTCAGTAGCCCCCTCGCAGCAGAGTTTGCGACTTTGTGGACGATGGCACAGCCTACTGAGGGAGGATCTGAGGAACTCTGCAAGCATAATCGGATTACGCAGGCCCTGGGTCTAAGACCGTTATATATGACAAGGGTTAACCCAAAATAAGTCGCTGGGACCTGGGTAGCTATCGTTATGAATAGAGGGGTCCCAGTGAGGGAGAGCAAATTATTTAGAAAAACATTCGAGTAAATCTCATAAACAAAAATACCTCTATAATGTTTTATTCACACTATAGGAAAACGAGTATTATTTGAGCATTCATGAAGTATACACAATTGTGACGGTACAGGTGCCCCTGGGGATGGAAGGGAAGTGATATAGTGAAGGTGAGGTGGGGGGGTCCTTTGTGACAATAAAAAACAACACGATATTTATCCAGTGATATTAGGATACCAATGTTGAACAATATACAAAGCAAATGATTACTCAATGACAGAATTCCAAGAAACATGCCCCAATGTCCATCATGAAAACGAATGGTGGGTTGAACGGGGCTGTCGAGGGGACGTGTGTCGACGTTTCGACCCTAAAAAGCAGGATGAGTAAGATTCCTTGCAAGTGGGTCTTCTTCAGGACGGGCGGTATGGTAGGGGCAGCCAACCTATTATTAAAAGGGAGGGATAGTAAATTAATTGTATAGTGGACAAGTCTTGATCTGGTTTAAGCGGGTAGGGTAGACAAAAAGGGACGTACCTGAGTACATCGGTATGGGGATGAAATTAATCCCGGTGAAGGTCGGTGACACAAGTTCAAAATACCTTAAGAAGGAATCATATTAATAACCATTAGGATTATATTCGGGCGATCAATTCTGACAAATTAATAAGGAGAAAGTCAGGGACTTACTAATGAAGTAAAGTCCAGAATTCCCGGGGTGGATCCAATTGCTGGACGGGGGACCACTCGAACAATCTATCAGAAAGGGGGACATCATTTAGATACAGGCCGCTTAGAGCCGGGACTTGATTGTGAAATTATACGTAGGCGGGACTTACCGGGTGGGTTAGAAGTCCGCTGGGTTATTTGGAGAAACGCTGAACAAATCAGGAGTGGTTTCTGCAGGGTGAATAGATATGAAAGGCGTCATTAACGTTATAGGATGTGAGACGGTGGATCACATCTCAAAAGTTAAAGGACATTTACAGGCCGCTTAGAGCCGGGACTTGATTGTGAAATTATACGTAGGCGGGACTTACCGGGTGGGTTAGAAGTCCGCTGGGTTATTTGGAGAAACGCTGAACAAATCAGGAGTGGTTTCTGCGGGGTGAATAGATATGAAAGGCGTCATTAACGTTATAGGACGTGAGACGGTGGATCACATCTCAAAAGTTAAAGGACATTTAGGTAGGCACGCTTACCAGTCGGCAAGCAGCTCGGCGTCTTAATCCGGGATCCTCGAGGCGACTGAGGAACTTCCTGGTGTTATAGAAGTCATGGCAACCGAGGTCACGTGTGGTAGACCTGGAAGACAGACTCGTGGAATACATCCGTTACCTGGGTAACCGGATAGCTATAGTCAAGAGACACGAATTTCTACGTTGTGACGAATTACAGGCATCTAATTGAGGGACTAGGAAGCAACAATATTGAAGATATTATTATTGTAAGTCGGCTAAAGTCCGTAATGGTTGTGACGATAGGGCATACAGAACAAAGATGGTGACTTCTCAGAACGGTCGATGGGTCTTATATGGGAATTAGCATTTAGGGGCGGTAAATCAATAGTGACACGTTCATATTATCATTGCAACCATACTGCGTGAATAACATTTAGCGGGCAGCAAGTCTGGTAATAAATCAACGGTCACACATTATAATGTTCTCACTGACACATTACTGCGTACCTATCACATGATGGTAAAGGCGGTTTGTGTCATTAATTGGTGATCAATAAGAAAACATGTTGTGTCAAAAACACATCAAAGACATAAGTGACGTCCCAACTTGATCATTGGGGGCCTGTCTATTCATCAACATTATACCGCGTACCTGTCACATGACGGTATAGGCGGTTATACTCTGTGTGTGTATCGACCTAGATTCATAAATTGGAAAGAGGAAGCATAATACAGTGGATGAGTACATTACAGGATCAATAAATAAATAATAATCTCACCCTTGATGAATATGCTAAAGGGTCACTAAACAAGATACAGAAGTTAGTGATTCTTATCGGAGTAAAGTGGCAAGTTGTGAGAATGAACTATCATGTTCGTTCAACCCTGATTGAATGGAGTCAAAATAAAACATCCACTTCAGTTCCCTGATATTCAGTATGTTGGAGATGTTTCCCCCCCTGGGACCAAGATTGATTTTCTCAATCACGGCCCATTTGAGACTCTCTGGTGGGTGTTGAGCTGATTTAAAATGCTCAACTAGTGGCGCACCCATCACTTCACATCTGATGCGGCTCATATGTTGTAGAACCCGCTGTTTGATTTTCTGTTGGGTTTGCCCAATATAAATAAGATTACAGGGGCAAACAATCGCATAGATCACAGTCGACGTGTTGCAATTGGTTAAAGTCTTCAATCAGATTTTATTCGAGTTGTGCACAAATTCTTTTATCTGTATGCAGCTATCACAGGCTTTGCACTGACCGCATTTGAAGTGGCCAGTAGCTGGTTCCAGATTCCAGAGGGATCTGATGGTTGGCTCCTCCCTCGTTGTAAGGAGCGAACGTACCACATAGTCCTTCACACTTTTAGATTTCTTGAAGGCATGTAGTGGGGTGCCAGGGTGTTTGATGTCATCTGCAACCAATTGCCAGTGGTGATTGGCAATCTTTTTAATTAGATTGCTCTTGGTTGAGAAGGTCGTCACACATACAATACGGTCTTCCTGTGTGTTGACGGGATCTTTTTGTCTTTAAGAGTTCCTCACGTGGGTAGAACCATGCTCTTTTCCGTGCTTTGGTTACGAGTCTTTTAGGGTAGCCACGGGCTTTTAAACGGTCAGCTAGATCTTCAGACTGTTGAAAGTAGTGCTCCTTAGTGGAGCAGTTTCTACGGACACGTAAAAACTGGCCAAATGGGAGGTTGTCTCGTAGAGCCCGAGGATGGTGACTGTTGTACTGCAGAAGGGAGTTCCTCTCAGATGGTTTTCTGTACAATGTAGTCAAAAGTTGCCCCTGGTGTTGGTAGATAGTAATGTCCAAGAAATTTATACTCTGGTTATCAGATTGGATGGTAAATTGTAGGTGCGTTGATTGTTGATTCAGCCAGTGATGAAATTCATTAAGTGTTGCAGAGTCACCTTTCCAGATTATTAAAATATCGTCTATATAACGAACCCAGATGTGGAGTTGGTTGTTGAAAGGATTGTTGGTGTTCAGTATGTTATTATCCTCGAAGGCTGCCATATATAGAATGGCTACGTCCGGGGCAAAAGGAGCCCCCATTGCCACCCCCTGAGTTTGTAGAAAGAATTCATTCTTGAAGGTGAAAAAGTTCTTAGTCATTGCAATCCGAAGTAGGGATACAATGAATTCAGATGGTACTCGCATGGGTGCTGGTCTGGATTCCAAGTATCTCATAATGACTGTTAGAGCTTCCTCTTGTGGGATGCTAGTATATAAAGATACTACGTCACATGTAACCAGTAATTGTTCCACAGGGTCAAAGGGTAAGGTTTCCACTAGGTTTATAGTTTGTAGAGTATCCCTTAGATATGTTCTGGTCGCCTCTGCCAAAGGTTTGAGAAAAAAATCAATATATCTACCAAGTGGTTCTAGTATAGAACCACAACCCGAGACAATCGGGCGTCCAGGTGGGTTGGACATATCCTTGTGGATTTTGGGAAGAGTATATATCGTTGCTAGCCGTGGGTGAGGTTGATTGAGATAGTCAAATTCGAGTTTCGATAGGAAACCGAGGTCCAATCCAAGTTGCGTGATTTCCAAGATCTCACGTGCTATTGCTTGTGAGGGATCAGAGCGTAGCTTGTGTGGAGGGATGTGAATTCGACTCTAATGAATCATACCTACACTAGGTATAATACCAGCAAAACCGAAAAGGATGCTCTTCAATCATTGGCCAAGAACACAGAGGTTGTAATCAAACCAGCCGATAAGGGCGGTGCCATCGTGATTCAAGACATCAAGAAGTACGAATTGGAGATCCAACGCCAACTAACTGATGGGATTAGCTATCACAAGCTACGCTCTGATCCCTCACAAGCAATAGCACGTGAGATCTTGGAAATCACGCAACTTGGATTGGACCTCGGTTTCCTATCGAAACTCGAATTTGACTATCTCAATCAACCTCACCCACGGCTAGCAACGATATATACTCTTCCCAAAATCCACAAGGATATGTCCAACCCACCTGGACGCCCGATTGTCTCGGGTTGTGGTTCTATACTAGAACCACTTGGTAGATATATTGATTTTTTTCTCAAACCTTTGGCAGAGGCGACCAGAACATATCTAAGGGATACTCTACAAACTATAAACCTAGTGGAAACCTTACCCTTTGACCCTGTGGAACAATTACTGGTTACATGTGACGTAGTATCTTTATATACTAGCATCCCACAAGAGGAAGCTCTAACAGTCATTATGAGATACTTGGAATCCAGACCAGCACCCATGCGAGTACCATCTGAATTCATTGTATCCCTACTTCGAATTGCAATGACTAAGAACTTTTTCACCTTCAAGAATGAATTCTTTCTGCAAACTCAGGGGGTGGCAATGGGGGCTCCTTTTGCCCCGGACGTAGCCATTCTATATATGGCAGCCTTCGAGGATAATAACATACTGAACACCAACAATCCTTTCAACAACCAACTCCACATCTGGGTTCGTTATATAGACGATATTTTAATAATCTGGAAAGGTGACTCTGCAACACTTAATGAATTTCATCACTGGCTGAATCAACAATCAACGCACCTACAATTTACCATCCAATCTGATAACCAGAGTATAAATTTCTTGGACATTACTATCTACCAACACCAGGGGCAACTTTTGACTACATTGTACAGAAAACCATCTGAGAGGAACTCCCTTCTGCAGTACAACAGTCACCATCCTCGGGCTCTACAAGACAACCTCCCATTTGGCCAGTTTTTACGTGTCCGTAGAAACTGCTCCACTAAGGAGCACTACTTTCAACAGTCTGAAGATCTAGCTGACCGTTTAAAAGCCCGTGGCTACCCTAAAAGACTCGTAACCAAAGCACGGAAAAGAGCATGGTTCTACCCACATGAGGAACTCTTAAAGACAAAAGATCCCGTCAACACACAGGAAGACCGAATTGTATGTGTGACGACCTTCTCAACCAAGAGCAATCTAATTAAAAAGATTGTCAATCACCACTGGCAATTGGTTGCAGATGACATCAAACACCCTGGCACCCCACTACATGCCTTCAAGAAATCTAAAAGTGTGAAGGACTATGTGGTACGTTCGCTCCTTACAACGAGGGAGGAGCCAACCATCAGATCCCTCTGGAATCTGGAACCAGCTACTGGCCACTTCAAATGCGGTCAGTGCAAAGCCTGTGATAGCTGCATACAGATAAAAGAATTCGTGCACAACTCGAATAAAATCCGATTGAAGACTTTAACCAATTGCAACACGTCGACTGTGATCTATGCGATTGTTTGCCCCTGTAATCTTATTTATATTGGACAAACCCAACAGAAAATCAAACAGCGGGTTCTACAACATATGAGCCGCATCAGATGTGAAGTGATGGGTGCGCCACTAGTTGAGCATTTTAAATCAGCTCAACACCCACCAGAGAGTCTCAAATGGGCCGTGATTGAGAAAATCAATCTTGGTCCCAGGGGGGGAAACATCTCCAACATACTGAATATCAGGGAACTGAAGTGGATGTTTTATTTTGACTCCATTCAATCAGGGTTGAACGAACATGATAGTTCATTCTCACAACTTGCCACTTTACTCCGATAAGAATCACTAACTTCTGTATCTTGTTTAGTGACCCTTTAGCATATTCATCAAGGGTGAGATTATTATTTATTTATTGATCCTGTAATGTACTCATCCACTGTATTATGCTTCCTCTTTCCAATTTATGAATCTAGGTCGATACACACACAGAGTATAACCGCCTATACCGTCATGTGACAGGTACGCGGTATAATGTTGATGAATAGACAGGCCCCCAATGATCAAGTTGGGACGTCACTTATGTCTTTGATGTGTTTTTGACACAACATGTTTTCTTATTGATCACCAATTAATGACACAAACCGCCTTTGCCATCATGTGATAGGTACGCAGTAATGTGTCAGTGAGAACATTATAATGTGTGACCGTTGATTTATTACCAGACTTGCTGCCCGCTAAATGTTATTAACGCAGTATGGTTGCAATGATAATATGAACGTGTTACTATTGATTTACCGCCCCTAAATGCTAATTCCCATATAAGACCCATCGACCGTTCTGAGAAGTCACCATCTTTGTTCTGTATGCCCTATCGTCACAACCATTACGGACTTTAGCCGACTTACAATAATAATATCTTCAATATTGTTGCTTACTAGTCCCTCAATTAGATGCCTGTAATTCGTCACAACGTAGAAATTCGTGTCTCTTGACTATAGCTATCCGGTTACCCAGGTAACGGATGTATTCCACGAGTCTGTCTTCCAGGTCTACCACACGTGACCTCGGTTGCCATGACTTCTATAACACCAGGAAGTTCCTCAGTCGCCTCGAGGATCCCGGATTAAGACGCGGAGCTGCTTGCCGACTGGTAAGCGCGCCTACCTAAATGTCCTTTAACTTTTGAGATGTGATCCACCGTCTCACGTCCTATAACGTTAATGACGCCTTTCATATCTATTCACCCCGCAGAAACCACTCCTGATTTGTTCAGCGTTTCTCCAAATAACCCAGCTGACTTCTAACCCACCCGGTAAGTCCCGCCTACGTATAATTTCACAATCAAGTCCCGGCTCTAAGCGGCCTGTAAATGTCCTTTAACTTTTGAGATGTGATCCACCGTCTCACGTCCTATAACGTTAATGACGCCTTTCATATCTATTCACCCCGCAGAAACCACTCCTGATTTGTTCAGCGTTTCTCCAAATAACCCAGCGGACTTCTAACCCACCCGGTAAGTCCCGCCTACGTATAATTTCACAATCAAGTCCCGGCTCTAAGCGGCCTGTATCTAAATGATGTCCCCCTTTCTGATAGATTGTTCGAGTGGTCCCCCGTCCAGCAATTGGATCCACCCCGGGAATTCTGGACTTTACTTCATTAGTAAGTCCCTGACTTTCTCCTTATTAATTTGTCAGAATTGATCGCCCTAATATAATCCTAATGGTTATTAATATGATTCCTTCTTAAGGTATTTTGAACTTCACCAGGATTAATTTCATCCCCATACCGATGTACTCAGGTACGTCCCTTTTTGTCTACCCTACCCGCTTAAACCAGATCAAGACTTGTCCACTATACAATTAATTTACTATCCCTCCCTTTTAATAATAGGTTGGCTGCCCCTACCATACCGCCCGTCCTGAAGAAGACCCACTTGCAAGGAATCTTACTCATCCTGCTTTTTAGGGTCGAAACGTCGACACACGTCCCCTCGACAGCCCCGTTCAACCCACCATTCGTTTTCATGATGGACATTGGGGCATGTTTCTTGGAATTCTGTCATTGAGTAATCATTTGCTTTGTATATTGTTCAACATTGGTATCCTAATATCACTGGATAAATATCGTGTTGTTTTTTATTGTCACAAAGGACCCCCCCACCTCACCTTCACTATATCACTTCCCTTCCATCCCCAGGGGCACCTGTACCGTCACAATTGTGTATACTTCATGAATGCTCAAATAATACTCGTTTTCCTATAGTGTGAATAAAACATTATAGAGGTATTTTTGTTTATGAGATTTACTCGAATGTTTTTCTAAATAATTTGCTCTCCCTCACTGGGACCCCTGGGTCTAAGACCGCCCTTTTCGGCAGTATGCTGGGGTGTCACGCCAGCCAGGCAGGTCAGCAGCGCAGGACAGACCACTCACTTGCCATGTGCAAAGGAAGCACTCACACATCGCAATTACTACTTTTAAACTGACCCTGAGTGGTCAAGCACTGTTTATTTAACACCTCGGCCGTGCCCGACCAAGGTGGTGCATGTTTACATCAGGACATATTGTAGTTCCCGGGTGGCTCAGGAGAACTGGTAGCTCACCATGGCGATAAGTGCTCCATGCAGCACTTTGGACTGCAGGATACTGTGGCTAGTGCTTAACCTTTCTGTCCAGCTTGCAAACAGGGCAAGGCAACTAATGGTCTACTAACTGGTTTTTTTGGTTGTTTTTTGACTGTTTTGAGAGCGACGTTTCTTGAAGGATTGCCTGGTTTCCCGGGTCAGACTAGCCATTTATTCCAAGTGGGCCTGGAGCCATTTGAGCCCAGATTTGAAAGCCCGGGGTCACCTCTGTCACTTCCCTCAGCACCCCGAGGCTTATGTACAAGAGGCCTGCGCCGCTGGAGAATCACTTTCTTTGATGCTCTGGTGGTGCAGCACTCTCATTCATATATATGAGGCACCCTGCTTGGCTTTGCATGGCCTCATAGGGATCTATGACGTTACAACGCAGGCTATTACAACGCCTGCTGTTACAACGCGGTTTTTACATCGCATACCATTACAACGCATAGTGCTTTTAGGCGCTGGATAGTGAATTATTTAATTTACTATTCCAACTCCAGTCCCCGTGGATAGTAGGGAAGGTGTTGGATAGTAAATTAAATATATTCCCTATCCTAGAGCGCCCCCCAGCGCAATGCGTTGTAATGGTTTGCATTGTAATGGTTGCGCTGTAATGGTAGTGCGTTGTAATGAATGCGTTGTAAGTGATGTTTACCCCTCATAGATATGGAGCAGTGCACAGTGCTGCGTTGCCATACTCTGCTTCAAGGAGGCGTTCCTTGGGCATTGCGGTGGTTGTTCCCATGCATCACCCATGGATTTTGACTCTGCTCCAGATGTATAAAATCACGTAAATCTGGGGCAGCACCTTATGCCTCCCCAGGGCAGGAGTACTGAGTAGAAATGTTTTAATTTCTCTTCATTTTCCCACTTCCATGAGTGCTGCATCTGCAGCACACACAGAAGGAGAAAAACGCCATTCAGAATTGATTTTGTGCCCCTTCCTGCACAAAAAAATCCTGCCAACACCGCAGACACCCTTGCACCATGGGACAAAAGTGCCTGTGTTGGTGCTAGGCACCAACTTGTGCGCTGGACTCGGCAGAAAGGTAAAGAATGCACTATATCTCATAAATGCGGTGCATTCCTGCCCTTTCATATTCAAATTGGCAAAGGGTAGTGAAAAAAAAGACTTGTGGCACCACCCTATGCCATATTATTGTAAATGAGGCCCCCTCAGATTAATTGTAGCAGGTACAACAGGGTTTTTAGGAGAGAGAGAGATAGTGAGTGGAGAGAGAACAGATAGGGAGAGAGGAGAGGAGAGAATGTCTGGATGGAAAGAAAGAAATAGAGTAAAAGATGAAGGGACTGGAGCTGGTTGTGAACATTTTTGCCAGGGTTGTTTTAGTTTCCAGTCTGGCTCTGCTAGTATCTTACAAACTGTCTTGACACCAGGCACGCAGCAGTTTGAAATTATATCCAAGGGGCTTAACAAGCAAGATGGAAGTGATTAGAATCAGATAATGAAAAGAAGCTTATCCTTACAATAACAAATGTATTTAGGAATTTCTAGATATATCTGGCTGCCGATGGCAACGTTAGAGACACAGAGGGTAAGTGACCTCCAATGTGAAATAGATAATGAAAGATATTTTAGATTTAAGATCTCACAGACTGCCCATTTCACCCCGTATGCACCCTCTTTCATTTTTGTATACAATCCATGGATTGTCACACCTAGTATATCAAACACACAAAAGGTGATGGGAGGAATGCTTGAAATTTGACTAACCACCGGCAGTCACTTGGGGTAGCATTCCGACTCATATTTATTTCACCCACCATGCCACCTCAGTTTGGATTTAGCCATACCCAAATTAGTCTTGACCCTTGTTAGAAATGGGGGTCTCTAGTTGGCAGTGGTATGCATCCTGTACAAGTAGGTACCCTTTCTTCTCGTCGGGATAAGGGAATTACACATCTAAAATAACACCTGCTCACCCCCTTGGTAGCTTGGCACAAGCAGTCAGGCTTATCTCGTAGGCAATGTAAAAGCATTTGCCCATAACACACAGTAACACAGTGAAAACAAGCATTTACAATGCAATGGTCTCGGCAGTATTAAAGGTAGAGCTATTGGCATTGCTAATGAAATTTTTTTGGGGGTGTTTTTTTTAAAATTCATAAATAAATGGCATTGTCATTTACATTGCCAATAGCGTAATCGTTAAATAAATGGCATTGTCATTTACAATGGCAATAGCTTAATCGCTCGCAAATGCATGACCTATTGCATTTACACCCACACAGAGCTTAGGTTAAAGAGAATTACCCATGCCTGAATTAGTCAGTCTTAAAAATGTTACCCCCGGAAGGTGCGATCATGGATACAATAACATTTGTTGGCCACAAGATCTGGTAAGGATGTTTACTCTATCACAGAAAGTAAAAACCTGGAAGTCACATTTGACTCAGATTTTTCCATCAGGCCCCCAAATCAGCACCATTCTACAAGTACAGCGTAATGATGATGAAAATGCAGAAGATCATCTAAATGCATTTTCTAGGAATGTATTCAGGCTCTAGAGGGTTAGACTTGCATCATGTGTAATGTAACAAAATGACCCCAGACCAAATTTTGGATATACGTACAGGAGAAGCATGTTGACGCAATACCAGTTCACCTCTCTCATCTAATATGTTGGCACACGCAGCTGATTTGCACCGGAAGTGTAATGGTCTGTGAATGTTTTCAAACAGATACTTCCTCTGATCCTTGACGGATCTCCTGAGTGTTGTAGGACTTCCTACCCATGACGTTCAATCCAGACGAAAATATATATCGCTTAAAAGCAAATTCCTAATTCACACATTGTTATTGGTTTGTTCTTTTGGGGTTTCTAGCAGTATATTGAGCCTGGTTAAATACCGAGCTGTCCCTAAATCATACAATCCTTAAAGATGTGACTGCAAGGGAGGGGGCAATGAAAATAGCCTGGCTGAAATACATAAAGTCATCATTCACTGCCCTCGGGAGACCTGACCTGTACACAACACCGTCAATAATCAGGAAAGCTGACATTGCATGGATCAAGAAGGAATTCCAGGGGAGGACACGTTTAGAGAGAGAGGAGCTTGAAGCTAACAAACCATTAGTAAGAGCACATTTGGTTTTGTCCTCTTCCCCCTCGATGGAACCATACCTGCAATATGTCTCTAAACCCTTGCATAAATTTTTGCTAACCAGATTTAGAATGAATCTGATCCACTATTTATTAGGCACCTTTCCTACGTGGGGTAAACCGGAACATGCACCACCCTGTGAGTGTGACCAGTTCTCTAATCAGGACACTCTCCATTTTTTGTTTTTTTGTGCATTTTACAATAGTGAGAGGAGTAAATATTTAATTCCCCTCTTGAAAACACTGGGCTTTATTCAAGTGAGACCAGCCTTGTTTTATCTCCAAAGATTACCTGATGCATACGTCACTTTTTGTGTAGCAAGTTTTTTAACAGCCGCATACAGAGGTAGAAACAAAAGAATCCCTAGAACTGCATTGTTTTAAACTAAAAATTAATACACTAATTGTTATTTTACTGTATATATCATGGTGATTAATTAAGTGACTCTTCTATGGATACTGTGTAAAAACCAAATGAACTGTGGGTACTTTTTAAAATGTTTTTATATATATGTATGTTTTTGCCTTTTATGATTTTAACAAAAATCGAATAAAGTGTATTTTGACTGACTGACAGTATATTGAGCCTTACACTATACCCTAAATTAACTCCCTGCCCTTGTAGGAGAGAGCCTGTTGTTATATTGGCAATAAGGGAAATGTTCCTAGAAGGGCAGACGCGTTCATGCCCTCGCCAGAGCCCAGGCCCACGGTCTGGGGGGTGCAGAGCTGATAAATGGTGCCTACTACTCGTAGTGCGCCAACAAACGCGCGAAGACCCAGTGTGTCGTCACAGAAGAGGTGAAGGGAATGTATAGCTCGTTTAGTGACGAGGAGCGGGAAGGGTCCCACAACAGAACAAGCAGCCGTAGGGGCAGACCGGGAGGATTGTAGGGGCAAAGCTGGAAGGCACCCTAAAGAACTCCAAAGAGGGAGAGATACTTTGAAATAAACTAGCATATGAGGCGACGGAAACTCAGGCTAATGAACTCGCACCTGTGATATATATTGCATCGGCCGAGGGGGTAAAACGTTCTTGTTTTTTTTCGTTTTTGGCAAAATGTCGTACTGTAAAGATTTTAACAGCGACGGGAAATCGGGTGATGGGAGCAGTGAGGAGCAGTGAGGTGAGCAGTGAGGGGAGCAGTGAGAGGTGAGCAGTGAGGGGAGCAGTGAGGGGTGAGCAGTGAGAGGTGAGCACTGAGGGGAGCAGTGAGGGGAGCAGTGAGGTGATCAGTGAGAGGTGAGCAGTGAGAGGAGCAGTGAGGGGAGCAGTGAAAAGTGAGCAGTGAGGGGATCAGTGAGAGGTGAGCAGTGAGGGGAGCAGTGAGAGGTGAGCAGTGAGGGGAGCAGTGAGAGGTGAGCAGTGAGGGGAGCAGTGAGAGGTGAGCAGTGAGGGGAGCAGTGAGAGGTGAGCAGTGAGAGGTGAGCAGTGAGGGGAGCAGTGAGGTGAGCAGTGAGAGGTGAGCAGTGAGAGGTGAGCAGTGAGAGGTGAGCAGTGAAGGGAGCAGTGAGAGGTGAGCAGTGAGAGGTGAGCACTGAGGGGAGCAGTGAGGGGAGCAGTGAGGGGAGCAGTGAGGTGAGCAGTGAGGGGAGCAGTGAAAGGTGAGCAGTGAGGGGAGCAGTGAGGGGAGCAGTGAGAGGTGAGCAGTGAGGGGAGCAGTGAGGTGAGCAGTGAGAGGTGAGCAGTGAGAGGTGAGCAGTGAGAGGTGAGCAGTGAAGGGAGCAGTGAGAGGTGAGCAGTGAGAGGTGAGCACTGAGGGGAGCAGTGAGGGGAGCAGTGAGGTGAGCAGTGAGGGGAGCAGTGAGGGGAGCAGTGAGGTGAGCAGTGAGGGGAGCAGTGAAAGGTGAGCAGTGAGGGGAGCAGTGAGGGGAGCAGTGGGAGGTGTTACACGTGGGCGATCAAAGTCCAGGAACAGGGCGGGGGTTTCGCCACAGAGACCCAGGGAGGGACACAAGTGGTGAGAGGACGTGGCCCAATGGCTTGGGCGTCAACCTCAAATCTGGGGAGCCGCGTTCGAGTCTCGGCAACGACGCCCAACATCCTGTGATTCTGGGCAAATCACTCAATCTCCCCACGCCTAACAAAAATGAATGTGTCCTCATGTAACGTAACTGGTGGTCGTGTAAAGTGCTGCGATACCTTCGAGCCACGCTATATACAACTGCGAGAAGTGCACTCCACCACCTGCCCCCCCCACCCCCACCACCACAATACAGACAACAACGGTTGTCCTGGAGTCCCCTGCCCGGGGAACAGCAGGGTCAGAAGCAGAATGAATGAATGATTCAAAGCAGCCACAGCTGTCAGAGCCGGTTCTATGCTCCGCAGGGGTCCGCATTCACCGCATAATTCACACTTCTCAGATGGCTTCTCGACCCACCTGCGGCGGGTCAAGGGGGTCTTGCATCCGCTGCGGGGATGCACCCTGCACATCTCAGGTCGGATCCTTAGATTCAAACAGCCGTTCATCCTTCCTGGGTCGATCACACGAGCGCCAGCCAGCATCTGGTATGAGGTACAAGGGGGCGCGGCTCCTCGTTCTGAGTTATCAGTTGAATGAATAGAAGGGCTCGCCCTGTGTGTGAGGCCTGAAGGCGCTGCAGTGCAACAGAGCACTGGAGCAGAGCATCCCTTGCACTGGGACCGTCTGGACTTCAATGCACTGACGACTGGGCCAGGACATGCTGCGTTAAGAGCTCAGAAATCCAGCGGGACTGTTCTGGAGGCAGTGCTGACGTGCTGGGCCAATGTACTGCACGGTCCTTGCAGTGCAGACATGCTGGGCAATGCACTGCACCGTCCTGGCAGTGCTGCCGTGCTGGGCCTCGCCTACTGCACAGACCCCATTCTGCAGCAAGCAGCGGTAGGCCGGTCTACAGCAGCACAGCGACTTACATTTAAAACAGGCATCTTAAATATAAATACATTTAAATATAGGGCGATGCGCTGCGAGGGGCATATTCCTTCATGTGGATCCTCAGACCAGGTACCCGAGGACGGTGAGGCCTGCGCTGCCGGCACAAGTATCACTAGAAGTGCAAACCCCTCACGGGGGTCACGCCCTCTATGGACACAGCAGGACATGACATGCCTCTGAATAAAGGATGGGCGGCTCCTCGGGACGCCTTTTGGCCTCAGCATCCTGGTGTAGCCTGGTGTCCTGAGGGCGTTATTCCCCTTGAGGGGTTTGCACTTCTAGTGATATAATAATGATATATCCCCTTGGCGTGGCACATATTACTCCACATTTTAAAGGCTGCCCGGCGCTTTGCATCAATCCGACGGGAGCGCTGCACACTTGAAGGATGGTTCCGCATCACGGGGACAGACATCGGACACTTGGGGTATTAGAAATGTGCACCGTGATGGTGCAGCGCTGCAGACCGCTGCCAACAGGTCAGCAGAGCGACATTATTGCGATAAAGACTGCGGCGCCCACCAACTTGAGAAATACCACATTTACGTCTTCGATTTTAAAACTACTGAACATGTAAATGAAATGTTTTGCTTTACCGCAGCCGTGTGCTCGGAAATAGAAATGTACCTTTAAAATTGTAAGCTTCAGAAAGCGGCAGCAACTTCATTCGATGCAGGGTAGTAATTAGCAACACCCGTGGGCAGCACTTAACAAGCCCATTTACTTGCCACCCCTGCAGCCCCTTCCTTCCATGGGCCAGCCTGGAAGCCGTAGATTTATCTGTGGCAGCGACGCATAGCAAAAAAATAAAATTGGCGGCCGCAAGCTTCCGAAAATTTCGGATTCGGGGGCGTGTATTTGTTGTTCTGAGTGATCGTTGAAAGAACAGCAAAACTTACGCCCCCGAATCTGAAAGAGACGGGGCTTGTTTGGAGTGACCCCCTTCTCCTCCAATGGCTGGCCTCCGTTTAGAAAGCCAGCCAATGGAAGAGAATGGAGGAGAGAGGCGGGTTCTCAAAGTCATAAATTCTCCGACTTCCGGCTGGCAAGCCAGCCGTCAGTCCGAGACCTAAAAACTACAAATGGACACCACTCCGGTTAAAAAATAGAGTATCTTTATCTAAACCAAACAAGACCAAAATAACAAAAAAAACAATATACAGATATAAAAATAGGACTTTTAAAAGGTAAGTCATTCCTGTCCATAAAAAAGTATGGCTGTCTCACTTTTTTTGCAAAGTACCTGGAATATGTCAAAAATCCCAAACCAATCAGGCACAGGGAAGGTGAGGTGTCAGGTACTGACGTGCAGGGAAGGTGATGCGTTGGTTCCTTGCTCCAGGGGACGTCATGCTTCAGTACCTTACTGCCATGCATAGTAGGTGATGCATTGGTTTCTTACTGCAGTCCCAGAGTTAATGTAGATTTGGCGCACAAGTGCGATGCATGGAAATCCGGGCACGCTGGAGGTCGATGCAGCATCGGTCCCACAGGCGTTGCATTGATTTCTTCAGCTGTGGTCCATTGATACGTCGATTTTTTGGTCACTGACAGGCGCTGCATTGATTCATCGGCCACATGGTTGTGTGCCAGAATTTTCTCCCACACGGAGGTGCAGGGTAGAATAAAACAGCTGCAAGAAAGTTGAAGCATCGATTTTAATGATTTCTTCAGTTCTTCACAGCTTTCCGTAGCAAGAACATCCTCCAGGGGCCCATAACTAAACTTAGCACCACCTAGCAGATTGAAACTCCTAGCAGTGGCATTCAAGATAGCTGTTGGCCAAGTCTTTGTATCACTGAGACTTCAGGACAGGAGGCAAGCACACACAAGCCCTTGGAGATTCTTCTCAATCAGGTTTCACAGCAAAGTCCAGTCTTTGTCCTCTCCTTGTCAGAAGTAGCAACTGCAGGCCAACATAGCAATGCAAAACACAGCAAAAGGTGGTACTCCTCACAGCTCTTCAGATATTCTTTCTTTGCAGAGGTTCCTCTTGATTCCAGAAGTAATCTAAAGCTCTTTGGGTTTACGGTCTAACACTTATAGCCCTTTTTCCTTTTGAAGTCTTTGCAAGAAAGTCTCTCTTGCTCAGTAAAAAACAGTTGTCCTCTGTGGTCCAGCCACACTCCAGGGGGCAGAGACAGCATAGTGTGAGGCAGCCGCAGCCTAATCAGAGATACAGTGACAACTCTTCCCACCACTCTAACCAGGGAAGACCCATCAGAAAATGCAGAGCACATCTCAGCTCCCTTTGTGTGAGTGTCTGGAGTGAATGCACAAACAGGCCCTGTCAATCTAAACCCAGGCGTTGATTCCACAGGCAGGCAGAGGCACACAGAATGGTAAAGCAAGGAAATGCCCACTTCCTAAAAGTGGTATTTTCAAACACACAATTTAAAAACCTTCTTCACCAGCGGATGTATTTTTAAATCCTGAGTTTGGGGAACTTGAACTCCAAATTTACATCTCTTCCCAACTGAAAGTTACACTTGTAAAATGTTGCAATGCAGCTCAGATTATAACCTATGGGAGAGACAGCCTTTAAATAGTGAAAAACTAAGTTGGCAGTAGTATCAGGACATGTAAGAAAGACTACCACATGGCTTACCTTTTATATGCACTGCACCCTGCCCATAGGCACTCCTATGGCCTACTTTAGGGGTGGCTTGCATTTAAGAAAAGGGAAAGTCAGGGCCTGGCAAGTGGGTTCACTTGACAGGTCGACATGGCAGTTGAATACTGTGTGTACAGGCACTGCAGTGGCAGGTCTGAGCCACATTTGATATGCTAATTGTGTGGGTGGCACAACCAGTGCTCCAGGCCCTCTAGCAGTATTTGGTTTACAGGTCCTGGGCATACACAGTTTTCTTGACATGGGGCTTTCGAGTAAATCAACTGCACAAATCATGGGAAACCAATCATAACACAATATACAGTAGGAGCACTTGCACTTTAGCAGTGGAAAACCAATCTTCTGTTGGTTGTGTTCAGGTTCAGGGAGGACCTGGCCTGGCAGTTTCGGCTGGACTGTTCCTATTTGAGAAGGTTCACGGCTAATTTGCATATTGCCGGGTCCAACCTGAGGTCACATGGTCATAAAAGAACAAGGGGTTGGAATGTAGCCCCTTGCGATTACCAGTGGTTAGACAAATTGCAATCATTCCTCCTACTATTTTTGTTGTGTCTGGTCACACTTAGTATTTTGTTTAACAATACATTTTTATTGAGTTTCTTCTCTGTACCAATAGGGCGAAGCCCAGCAGGGATAAGACACACAAAATGCAAGAGGTAAAGCACGTATATAAAACCAATACGGTCTGCAGAACCAAAAAAACAAACACAATTCAAACAGCGCCAAACACCCTGGTGAAGCTTACACATACAATGTAAATCAATGTCCAGTTACAGAAATACAGGATCAGCACACTACAGAGGTGAATTGCTAACCACCATTCTTTCAGTGGGGTCATGAGAGGCACCTCTGTACGTGGCCCAGCGGGCCCAGATCTTCCGGTGCTTCTGTGGGCACCTCCTCGCCGGAAACACCATAAGTTTGGCCGTCATACATCTGTCCAAGGCCTTTTTCCAGTTGGACACATTCGGCAGGGTGGGGTCTTTCCAATGTTGCGCTATGTTGCGTTTGGCTACGGTAAGGCCAAGAAATAACAGGTGCTGTTTGTAGCGGTTCCCGCCAATGTCGCCGGTGCCATGTAAGAGTACCAGTCTAGGATCCAGGGGGACAGTCCATGCCAGAACCCACCCTAGGCAAGACACTAAATTAGTACAGAATGGCTGTATCACCACACAGCTCCACACTGTATGCAAAAAGGTTCCCTCCTCTGAGCTACAGCAGAGACATATAAGGGACTGAATCACACCAATTTTCCACAGCCGATAATGAGTGTAATACACTCTTGGAGGTACTTAAACGGAATGAGCCCAGATCTGGCAGACACCGCAGAGTAACGGGGGCTGGCCGAGGTTTCGGCCCAGTTGTCATCTGTGAGGGCCGGCAGATCAGCCGCCCATGCTGTTCTAGTTTTATGGATCATTGTCCTAGCATGTGTATTGAGTGTCTGGTATATTCGCCTAATTTTATGGTCCCCAATGTCCCCCATCAGCAGGCGTCCCCCTAGCAGGTGAAATTCAGGCAAAGCCTCCAGTCAGCGTATCTGGGGAGCACGGGCATGTCGCAGCTGTAGATAAGGATGAAACTGTGATTAATGAAGGTCAAAATCCGACTACAGCCCTTGAAAGGATTTAAGGGTCGTACCCCGCAAGATATCACCAAGCATTGAAATCCCAATGAGGTCCCATTTGCAGAAACCGCCGAGCGCCGCAACAGGCCGGAGAGAGGTGCCTTGCCATAGGGGAGTGGAGCGGGTTAGTCTACCCCACCAACCCATGGACCGAACCGTCTGCCGCCAGATTCGTATGACCGTCTGGCATGCCGGTGGCAGGGTGTTTAGGGACGTATTTCTATACAGGAGGTGTAGCAAGGGGGTGCCGGACAAAGCGATCCGCTCGACTGTGTAGGCCGGGTCTGACTGCGACCCATATCACCACTCGGTGATCACCAAGAGGTGTGAGGTGGAATAATGCTCCTAGACATCTGCCGCAGCAATGCCTCCGCAGTACGTAGATTGCGTACACGTGGAAAACGCTACAAGAATCTCTCCCCCCTGCCTGAGAAACCCGTTCAGAATAGCATTAAGCTGCGTGAACCATGACAGAGGAATGGGGTATGGAAAGTTCTGGTGCCGATACTAAAGCCGCGGTAGGAACACCATCTTAAAAATAGTGGACCTTCCATAGAGAGACAGAGGTAACTGGGACCAGACTGTCGTCTCTTTGCGGTAAGCAGGGAGCATTGGAGTGATAATGTGCATCCAGGAGACTGTGGGACACGGCGAAATGAACACCCCCAGATATTTAAAGCCAGTATCGGCGATGCACAGTTTCCGAGGCCCAGGCTTGGTTCTTCAGGTCCCCGCAAATAGGAAAAAGAGTAGGTTTGGATGGATTGGAGCAAAACCCAGTGGTTTTGCCAAAACTAGAAGAATTTAGAGGATGCATGGCCCTAGTACCATGGATCCAACATGAAAAAAAAAGGTGTCATCTGCGTAAAGTGCGATCCTATCAGAGTGCTCCTGTGTCCAGTCCATCACCAGAGTCGCCCGGTCCTGATGCACCCTCGCCGCCAGTGGCTCTATCGCTAGGGCAAACAGAAGAGGGGGCAGGGCATTGTCCCATGGCACAAACCAAAGCAGTGAGGTCCGTGTACAATAGCCTCGTATAGGCTATAAACCCAGGGCCCAGATTCACGGCCTCCAAGAGTTTGAAGAGGTAAGTCCAACTCAGGGAGTCGATTGCCTTCTCAATATCAGTGAGTAAAACTGCCGCTGGGTGACCTAAACTGGACACGCTCGTCAGAGGCATTGTGGACACGCCTGATGTCATGCCTAGTAGAGTGCTGTGGCATAAAGCCTGCCCGCCTGGTCAAGGTGTATAAGGTTGTGGATGCAAGATTTAAGGAGGTCCGCCATGACCTTCCCTAGGAGCGTAGGCTGAAAGTTCAGCAAAGAGATAGAGGCTGGGTCCTCCGGGGGACGACCAGGCTTTAAGAATACCACTATCTCGGTGTGACGCCAATCTGTTGGTAAGATACGCTGTTCTAAGGCTTAATGCAAGGCCTGCAGTAAATGGGGACCCAGAGTCGCCATGTGGGGATGCAAAAAGTTGCTTTAGAAGCCATTCGGGCCCGGGGCCTTACCCAGGTAGATACTTGCCAGCACCGCCTGCAGGTCATCGACCGAAATAGGGCTATCCAGCTGGTCGCACATCTGCGGGGGGAATATCCATGAGAAATTCATCTATTAGAGGCTCCGCTATCACCTCACGCTCCTGATACAGGTTGGAATAGGAGGCGAACACCTGGACCACAGCAGCGGGGGAGGTACATAGTGAGCCATCTGAGGCACGCAAAAGAGGAACCTGTACCAGAGCTGATTTTGCCTGGCACAGCCGATGCAGCATTTGGTTGGACTTATCGCCCTATTGATATATCCTGTGCTGGGTTGCCAGCCATGCCTCTTGGCCATACCTGCAAAGAGCTGGCAGATTTGCTGCTGAACATGGAGCAGGTTACGTCGTGAGCTAGGGTCCGATCCTTCTAATATTTGCGACTCCAGCTGGCTTTGGTGGGTCTCTAATTGCAGCACTAGTGCCAGGCACTTACGTTTTCTCCCGTGCAGTAGCTACTGTCAGTCCCTCTAATCGTTGGCTTGAGAGCCTCCCATAATGTTACCTGCGAAGGAGTGGTAGCTATGTTAACAATAGCGAGATGAAGAGTCTCCTGATACATAGCATCCCCGAGGAGCCACGTGGACATGAGCCACCTGCATAAAGTCCGGGGGGCCTGTAGGCGCAGCTTGATTTGAATGGGCGAGTGATCTGAGAGTCCTCTAGCCAAGATCGAGGACTGTGCCAGTTGGTGTGAGTAACTGCGGGGGGAGGAATATGTAATCGAGTCGCAAGAGGGTGTGATGGACGGCCGATGAGTACTAAAATCCTGCCTCTATAAGGTGAACGCTCGCCATGTGTCAGTCCATCCTAACGTGTGCGCGAGGATATGTAGCTTGGACGCAGGGGGGGGGGACTGTCTGGCTGCACCACACCCACCTATCTTGGGGGTCGATGGCATCATTCCAGTCACCACCTAAAATTGTCAAGCCGTCAGGAAGGTCACCCCGCAGTTGTGTAAAAAGTTTGGCCCAACGGAGGGGGGGGCATAAACACTCCCAATCGTAACTCGTTCCCAGCCAGTGGGCCTAAGACTATGGTAACGTGCCCTCCAGGGTCTAGCCAGTGTTGAGAGATGTGGAGCCGGACACATCTGTGAATAAGGATCGCCGTGCCTCGTGCACCCCATGAAAATCCAGAATGGTATGTAGTGGCGAAGCCAAACCCGTTAAGGCAAGGAGTTGTGTCTCCTGCAACATGAGGACATCGGCCTCATATCGTGTTGCCAGTCGGAGTACCGCCCCATGCTTTATCTTGTTCAGAAGCCCTTGTACATTCCAAAAGATTATGTGTAGCTCTCCCATGGGGTTGTTACCTGTGGGTTGCGTCATCCCCCCTCGTAGCTGTCCATAGCTGTCTGAGTAATACCTGTGACGTGAAATGTGTAGGTGTAACTGGTGTGTAAAAGTTATAACAATAAACCACCCCAACCTCCATCGCCCCCCCACCCCCCCCAAAAAACCTGTTGCGGTGGAAATATAGCTCAGGCCCCAAACGTGAACACCCAAGAAGTCACTCCAACCAAACCCATCCAACCCAACATCAAAAAACATAACCCATTATGTCCAGGGGCGTGGACAGCAATTGTGCCTAGAGCCGACATGTGGGACCCCAGCACTATGTAGAACATCCCCCAAAGAAGGGCAAATGGTCGAGGCAAAGAATCTGGGGATAGTTAGGGATCATGTCACTCAATGGACGCAGACTGTTCAAGGGCCCTCCAGTTGGAGTGAGACAGATGTCACTGTCTCAACGTGCCTGTGTTCTGACGGCTACTGTGTGACCCCTGCGAGGAGTCCTAATCCACCGGTGGCAGCAAATGTGGCTTTTGGAGGTGCCTTTTGTCAGTCAAGCCAAATACCTCCTTGGGGGAGTCGAAGAAGTACGTTTTGGCATTAAAAATCACTTTCATCCTGGAGGGTAACATCAGCATATAGGACAGATTCAGATCTCGAAGTCTGCGTTTGGCAGCCACAAAGGATTGGCGCTGCTGCTGCACCAGTCTGGTATAGTCCAGGAATACCATGATTACATGAGAGTTATTAATCATTTTGTCTTTGTGAGACTGGGCAATTCAAAGGATAGCATTGCGGTCAGCATAATTTAGAAGCCGGGCAATCACAGCCCTCGGGCGCTCCCGGGGAAGCTTCTTGGCAAGGGCATTGTGGGCTCGCTCGACACAAAGTAGGGGGACATGATGTCGGACGGCAGTATAGACATAAGCCACCCAGTGAGGATGCCATCCATGGAGGTACCCTGTAACCATCCAGAAAGCTCATCAGGCATATGTTGTTGCGGCGCACCCTGCCTTCAGCGTCTTGGACCTGTGAGGCCAACTCGCATGAGATGACTGTAAGTGTGTCGACCTTCTGCCGAAGAGAGGTGACCGTGTCCTAAATGGTGGATATCCTAGTTTCTTCCTCTGTAATCTGTTCCACAGCCTTCCGGAGGTCCTGGCGGAGGACAGATACCTCTGAGCCGACTTCCCTGACCTGGGCTTCGAGCGCTGTCCGCCACTGGGTAACGGCCACCAGCAGGGCTGCATTGTCCGGGAATTAACTCTCGACACCCTCTTTACTGGGACCTGTGGTGGTATACTGGTCCATCGTGGGTTGCTTAGAGGCAGCCGCCCACTGCATATCACAGCCCATGGCTGGAGGAGAATGCAGGCAAAGGCATTCGGCAAGATACGTAGAGCAGGTAGAGGCAGATACAGTGAGCTGGGGCGCCCCCTCCCCAGCACCGTAAACGGGCATCCTACGGATGAGGTTCCTCCAAGCCGGCACACTGCACCATCCGTGGCATCTCAATCCAACTCGGGGGGAGCCCCCGGCCAGGCCTCACGGAATCTGGCCTCCCCAGCAGCAAACCACACCAGGCCTAGCCCAGTCGCTTCCACTGCCTAGGGAGGGTAGCCAAGTAGACCCCCTACAGGGACCAGACTCACTGGACCCCGGCCTAGGCACCCACCCCAGGCAGGTGTATTCAGGATCTGGTTCCGCCTCAACCTTGTCGCAATATGGTCTGATCCCCGCTTCAGGCGCACTTGTCCTATATCAGCACTGAGGGAAACCACCGCTGGTCCCATCACAGACCCCATGGACTCTCAGGGAGCTCCCCACACTCAGCCCGGCTGATACAGAATGTAGGAGGGGGGGACTGGTGGGCCACCGCGCGGATCAGGGGCCTTCGCCCAGGTGCCCAGCATACCTCGGGCCGACCCCTGTGTCAGCAATAGTCCCGACCCGCTCTGAGCCCACCCCTCTGGAGCAAGGGGGCAGCAGGCGTGATGCACCGAGGAAGCTCTCGGAAGAGGAAAAGGTGGATTTGGGAGGGAGGGCGTGAGCACTGAGCCGGAGCAGGGCCCAGCAATCCTAGGACCCGTCTGCCAACAGGCTCCACCCAGCCCCAGGGCCTCACTGACACTGGGGTCCGGTACCGTGTGGTCCTCCGCCAGCGGGACCTGAAGGGCTCAATGATGAGGGATCACCGGCTGCAGCAGCAGGGTGCACACAGGAACCATGCAACAGGGAGTCCCAGCCACCGCCACTATGAGCCATCACAGGAGCGCTGGGCCTCAGCCCGCCCGCGCCCCTCAGCCCGCCCGCGCCCCTCACCCTCGGGGCCATGTTCACGTCGGGCCAAGTATGCAATTTTTATTTTTACTTTGTGTAGGTGTGTGTGCCGGTTTAAGTGTTGGGATGATTATGTGTTGATGAAGAAACACTGGATTGCATGCCTGCCTTGCCTGCTAGCAGTGATAAACACCAGTAATAGATTTCCTTATACTCATTATTAAGTATGTGTCCCTACATTTTATTGCTGGTGTACCTTGTTTCAGGTCTAGGATATAAATGATTTAGGTGACCTCACTTACTCATGAAGCACTCAATTGTTTTCCCATCATAGTCCCTATATCCAACATGCAGGAAACGTTATTTAACTTGAACCTGGTTTTAGCATCCAGCTCCAACTAAAACTAGTTAGTGTGTGTCAATTGAACAAATGCCTACAAACCAGTCCTTCCTCCTTATCAGAACCCCTTTCAGAGGGCCACAAGGCATGCAGGGGTTACTGGGCCCAACCACTGGGGTTGAGCCTGTTTAGTCCTGACGTCCTGGGTCCCAAGCTACTATGGATCCTGAACAACTGGACCAAGCACTCCTTCTGCACTTGACTCTCAGTGGTAGCTCTGGTCATGGAATGTATGATAGGATAGGATAGAATAGTTATTTCTAAAGCGCTCGAATGCCATGGCGTCTTGGCACTGAGTGTGTGCGTGGAGAGACTTGGCTGTAGAACCAGAGGTTTGATTTGAAGGGAACAGCCAGGTCTTCAGCGATTTCCTAAAGATCATTTGATTGGATTGAAGTCACATGGTGGAAGGATATTGATTCCAAAACTTAGCTGCACAGTGTGATAATCTCCGACCCCCCTCACCTTGCTCTATGAATTTTGGGGGTGTGGACGAGATCCGAATTTGTGGATCTGAGGGTTTTTTTTTGTTAAAAAAAATAAATATTTTTCATTTTGAATGTCAAAAAATACAGCATTGCACAAACAACAATGAGCCGTCTTCTTACTAATTGCCTTCAAGATAACACAGATCAGGTCACAGTGTGACAGTTTTCAGGCATGAGTCCCTTACAATACAGAACATTGAAATTACATCATTTCAATTAGCATGAACAGGTTACAGAGGCATGTGCTTCTCTTCCCCAAGGCAAGTATTATATCGAACACATGCAAAATTAAACAAAGGTGCCATGGCTATATACATCATGTGAGACTACAAACATAATATTTACCTCCTGACCATGCCAACTCATCCAACTCCCTCCAGATCCTGCTCCTCCTAGGAATCACCCATAGCCATACTGACTAAGAGATATTGTCTGAAAGGTCACCTTATGTCTTTGGTTGCGCATTTTGCTGGCATCAATGCATCAAGTACCATCCCTTCCCCCCACCATGTGGCCACCATGCCTAGGACCTATCCCAGAACTCAAATCTGAGATTAAAAGTCTGGGCTTTTGGATGGAACAGAACCTCTCCATGATAACACAGGCAAAAAAAACAGCCGGTACATGTGTGGGTCTACTACGGTCAACCAGAAAAATTCTCCCCCTACTCCCAGCACCATCCCAGAAAACACTCATTCAAGGTCTAATACTGTCAAGATTAGACTACTGCAACGCTCTCTTCTTGGCAGCCCCGGAAGCTACGGTTAATGTTCTGCAGAGAACACAAAATGCCGCAGCAAGGATTCTCACGGGGACCTCTCGCAGAGAATCAGCCAAACCTGCCCTTAAAGCATTACATTGGCTGCCGATCCGCGAGAGGATCAAATTTAAAGCCCTGTGCTCCACTCACAAAGCCCTGCACAACCTTGGACCCCCAATACTTAAAGCCATGCTCTCCTTATACAAACCCAATAGACCCCTACGATCAGCCCAAGGCAACTTGGCCATGGTACACCGAACAAAAAAAGCCCGGACCGGAGGACGTCGATTCTCGGTTATGGCCGCCACCATCTGGAATACCCTGCCAATCCAACTGCGTTCCGAGCCGAATCACATGAAATTCCGGAAACTTCTCAAGACTCACCTGTTCCCTCAATAGCCTTCCGTTTATTCCCCCACTTTCACCTTCAGTTGTTTTTGCAATCCCAGCGCTGGGACGCTTCCGGGCAGCCATGCGCTATATAAAACCCAAATTCATTCATTCATTCATTGTAATTGACAGATTGTGTTGAGCAATACGCCAGATCAGTTTGCCATTCCGCCAAGGTGGGCAAAGGACCCCTCCTCCATCTCATCGCTACTCTGCGCTTCGCTAGAAGGAGGCTTATAGCAGGCAGCTTTCGCACTCCTTTTGGTATCTGTTTATCGAACCCCAACAAGGCCACAAGTGGCACTTCTGGAACAAAACATTTGAGCATGCTAGAAAGAGCGGTGATAACCTCAGACCAGAACTTCCGTATACCTGGACAGTACTAGGCCAAGGGCAGGAAGTTAGCGACTATTACAGAGCATCGTAAGCATTTATTGTCGTCCCTCAACCCATACCTGCCCATTTGCACTCTAGTATAGTAAGTGCGGTGTATATACTTAAAGTGCAACAACCTGTGCTAACCATTGAAGGAGATCGATTTGGTTTTGTTAAAGCACCATGCCCATTGGGCGGGCGTGAGTTCTGTTCCTAACCCCTCCTCTCAGTCTAGCTGAAACTTATGTTTAGTCGGCATATCCTGAACTTTAAAAAGTTTATATAATGCTGTTATTCCACGTTGTGGTGTCTGGGATTGCAGTAAGTATGTTAGGGCTTGTAGGCCTGGAGGTTCTTGCAACTCTGGGCCCAACAGCTCACGCATGGCGTTACGAAACCTAGAATACTGAAAGGAATCCAGTGGCGTGATGTTTCGTTCCGACTCCGCCACCTGATCCCACGATTTAACTGTCCCTTCTTGAAAAATATCTCCCAGCACCTGCAACCACAATTTGGACAGGGTTGCCATAACGGACCCGTCCTCCTTAAGAGGGAGCCAATCGCACCATTGTATTGGGAGTTTAGCAGAGCATAATAATTGTAACTTGTGTTTCCTAGCTATTCTACTAAGCTGGTGCCCTGTGCAGTTCACCGGATCTATTGTGTGCGGGCTGGCCATGAGGCCCCAGTAAGCATCCTCAGAAGAGGGATTGGGGATGACGTTGTGTTCTAGAAGTCGCTGCGGTAGATTTGTAGGCCAGTGTATCCACATGTGAGCCTGTAGGGTCTGTGCGGCTCTGTAATAATTTTCCATGTCAGGCACGTTTAGTCCACCCATCCGCAAACAACCTAATAAGGATATCCCACTTGACCCTAGGCTGTTTGCTTGCCCACACTAGTCAGGACAACAGAACATGCAGAGCATGAAAGAAGGATTGAGATGGAGTAATAGGGATGTTCACAAACAGAAAGAGAAAACGTGGAAGCACCACCATCTTCTTCAATGCGATCTGCCCTACGATTGACAGAGGAAGCTTAATCCATGCCTCTACCACCTCCGTTAGTTTCTGTACTGCTCGACCATAATTCTCAGAGAGAACAAGATCTGCATCAGTGTGAATTTTAATGCACAGATACCTGACCGGATCTGTGGTCCACTTCAGAGGATAAAGCGGTACAAAAGGGGGTGGTGATGGACGGAGCATCTGAACCAATCAAACACTCACACCCAGTCAACAGATTTGGGTTTAATTCATCACCGTTCTTTAGCCCACTCTGCCACCCTAGTTCAGACATGGCCATATGCAAATCAGTCTGACCCTGTGCCTCATGGGAACAGTCCAGCCCGAACTGCCAAGCCATGCTTTCCCTGGACCGGACTCAAGCTTCCTAGGACCGGTTTCTGGCATTACAGCCGTCTTCAGCCAGGCTTGCTTGAATCCAGTGGCAAAGTGAGGAAGGGACTCATGTCTGAGCATGCCCTGCCAACTTATGGCAAACAAAGCGGTACAAAAGGGGATGGTGACGGACGGAGCATCTGAACCAATCAAACACTCACACCCAGTCAACAGATCTGGGTTTAATCCATTACCGTTCTTTAGCCCAGTCTGCCACCCCAGTTCAGACATGGCCATATGCAAATCAGTCTGACCCTGTGCCTCATGGGAACAGTCCAGCTCGAACTGCCAAACCATGCCTTCCCTGGACCAGACTCAAGCTTCCTAGGACCGGTTTCTGGCATTACAGCCGTCTTCAGCCAAGCTTTCATGAATCCAGTGGCAAAGTGAGGTGGCAGAGTGGGCTAAAGAACAGTGATGGATTAAACCCAGATCAGTTGACTGGGTGTGAGTGTTTGGTTCCTCTGGTTCCTCTCGTTATAGCTTTAGCACATGAATACAAGCCATTAATCCTCACCTGGGCCACCGGGCGGGCATAGACCACTTCCACTAGCTGGATAAAAACATTCCTAACTCCCACCCTCTGAATGACTGCATATAAAAACCGCCATTCGACAGAGTGTAAAGCTTTTTCGAAATCTATAAATAGGGCTGCCACTTTGACATGGGGCCTAATGTGCGCTATCCTGGCAAATAGAAATCAGAGATTACTGGACAGGGACCGCCCTGGAACAAAACCAGTCTGCTCCGAGCCTACCACCTTAGGAAGAAGGAAGCATGCCTATTTGCCAGCATCTTGGCCAAGAGCTTCGTATCCGTGTTCAGAAGGGATAGCGGCCTGTAGGATGAACAATATTCAGGCGGCTTTCCGGGCTTAAGCATAGTTATTAATGTAGCTTCCCTCATAGACGGTGGCTTTATACCCGCCTTAGTCATTTCTTCAAATAGATACACTAAGTGGGGAAGCAGTTTGTCCTGATCAGCCTTATAAAAGGCCACTGTTAAGCCATCCGCCCCTGGGGCTTTTTCGTTAGGCATGTCCTTCAGCGCCGCAATAATTTCTGTAGGTCTTAACTGACCTATGAGTCACTCCCTGTCAATATTTGTCAGCCAATTCATCATCAAATAGGACAGATAATGATAGTTTGAGTCAAGTATGGATGCTTCTCTAGAAGTATAAAGCCCCGTATAGTAGTCAGCAAAGGCATTGAGAACCGCAGGAGTGCCCTCCACCCTCACCTGATTACCATCATAGACACTAGTGATGTGACTATGACGCTTACTTGGTTTGATCATCGCCGCCAGAGTGGCGCTGGGTCGGTCTCTCTCAGAATACACCCTGGCCACTGCATATTTCCCTTAATGTTTGACTTCACCTTCTGCAAAACCAATAAATTCACAGATTTTTGTCCGAATCTGCGCAAGAAACTGTGGATCGCCGGATTCCTGCAACTTACTCTCTAAGTCCTTTAGCGTGCTTTCGATGTTACTCAATTTAATGCAAATAGATTGTGATACCTCGGATATACATAATAAAGGCTTCCCAAATCAAACACATGGTTTTCAAGCTGCCCAAGTCAGTGAGAAAAAACTTGTCTATGGCTTCACCAATTTCTGCTTGAAAGGCAGAGTCCAGCAATGAGTATTGGGGAAAGCTCCACACCCGTTTGTAGAGAAGGGCATCTGGGAGCTCCATCCTTAACCCCTTCGACGCTTATGACGGAACCGTTCCGTCACACGCCTCGGGTGAGCTGTGCTAGTGATGGAACGGTTCCATCACGGCCCGCTCGACGCGCCTGCGCGGCACTGATTTCGCACCTGCGCGGCGCGTTCTATTGAGCGGGCGCGTTCGTGACGGAACGGTTCCGTCACTAGCACAGCTCACCCGAGGCGCGTGACGGAGCGGTTCCGTCTCAAGCGCAGGTGAGCCGTGCGACCCCCCCCCCCCCCCACCCCCTAGCACTGCGGCGGAATTGCCGCCGCAGTGAAGGGGTTAAAAGCACCGGGGAGTGGTCAGACAATGTAAAGGCCATGTGGGAACAGGACATAATGGAAGAGAGCATGGTAATAGAGGCAAACCAGTAAACGATCCTTGTATGAATGTCATGTGCAGCAGAATAGTGAGAATAATCTCTACCCAAAGGTGATAGGTGACGCCAAACATCCCTCAACACCTCGGCCTGAACTATAGTAGCGACAGCCTGCACAGCGCACGAAGGTGGCCTGGGAGACCCTCTGGAGCGATCATGGACAGGATTCATTGTGCAGTTGAAGTCCCCTCCCCAATGGATAGGCACGTGGGAGTGTTGTGATATTTTGTTGTGTAGAATGTGATAGAATTTTGGGTCATCATAATTGGGCCCATAGACCCCTACTAATAGGAGATTAAAGTGCTCTTTCCGACATTTGGCCAGTTCATACCTACCACCTGGATCCACCTCTAACGCCTGGAGCTGAATGCCTGAATTCCTGCGGCCCCAAATGAGCACCCCCGAGCATGCGTTTAGAAACCAGCAGCTACGCAAACTCCCTTCATACATCTTTGGGATAATAAGCCAGTAGCAACTGAGAGATGCGTTTCTAGCAATATAGCCACATAAATATTATGGCGATAGAGGTATGCAACCAGTGTGCGTATTTTCCTGTGGTCATTTAGACATCTGATATTTCAGGAAAGGAAGCCAATAGAAGCACTGTTATTGTTAGGTTTTGACATAGAAAGGGTTACTCATTTTTTGTCAACCAATTGCTGACCAATGCTGTGACCTACGTGCACACTGTGAACATTATTTGTTGAGAACAACAAAACAAGGAAACCCCCCTGTAACCCACCCACACCACGTCAAAAAAGTTAGACATGGCACTTTTCGTGACCCTAACTAACCCCCGCCCTCCCATTACAATTACTGTCCCCTACTGGGACAACATCCCAACAAATTAAAATCAGGTGGAAAACAGACAAAGGCTATGACAGCCCATCCCCCGGTGTTACTGGATCGTCAAATGTCGCCACCTGCTAATAGAAACAAACTAGTCAACTCAACACCAGTATTACTCTTCATCAGGCTATAGTGCTGGCAAACTGCATACCTACATACTGCCAGTCACACATGAACACACTAGAATTATACCAGGGCATATGAGACTCAACACCGGGACACATATACTTTGTACAGGCCTCTAAGATACTGAGGCACCTGGACACTGCGTGCTCTCCAGCACTGAATCCCCTGCAGTGGCAGCGGTCTCCAAAGATGGTGATCGAGGAGATTTGTTGCCATGATCCACACAGTACCTTTTGAGAACTTTCTGTAGCAAACTGGGGTCCGCGTAAAGTCTTGGTCACAGTGCTTAACTTGTAAAAAATTAAGTGCCAGGGCTCTCATCAGTAGTCTACTGCATCTTCCACCACAGATTGCCCCTGCCAGCACTGCCTATGATGGTAACAACTCAACTATTAACCATCACACTTCCAAAAGTGGGACAATTTGAACTATTTCAGGCCCCCAAATCTATAAGAATGACTTGGGCGGCAGGTAATAGACATTTTTGAAATATATTTAATTAATACTTAACTGTGGTTGTGGGCATCTCTCATATGGCCATACAGTGCCACCTAGGGGCAGACTGTCACAAGCACCAGTGCTGACAATAAAGTGTGGGTGCCGAACACCTGAAAGCGATGGCTCAAATTAAGCACTGCTTGGTCGGCCATCAAGAGTGACAAGCCGGGTATAACATCGCATAGTCAATCTGCAGTTCCCTAAGTTTGAGCTTAACCGGGCCAAATTTCTTACGAACCTCCTTCACAAGTGGGGTAAAGTCGGGGAACAATGAGAGATCGGAACCTTTGTCACGCAGGGCTTTCAAATTTCTAGCACGCTTTAAGGCTGCATCCTTGTCCCTATAGTTGAGCAGACGGGCGATCACAGGCTGAGGCGGAGCACCAGGAGGGGACGAGGCCCCAGAGATTGGTGGGCCCGTTCGACGACAAAGACGTCAGAGAAGGTGTCTCGACCAAGTAAGGTCACCAACAGCTTTTCGACAAAGATCTCCATGTTATCGATAGAAGTATATTTAGCTAGGTCTAAAACCCGAACGCTATTGCACATCAGTATCCTCAGCTACATCTTTCAGAGACGTGAGAAGTTTCTCCATGTACTTCTGCACGCTCCCCATATCCGTCTGGACTTCTTCCGCATCAGCTATCCAACGCTCTGCCATGTAGATCCGTTCTGCGTGTTTGTCTACTCTCTCTGACATCCTGTCCATACGATATACCAGGGTGTCCATTTTGGCATCTATATATGTTAGACTGCGCTGCATAGCCCCAAGAATTTGGTGAATGTCACCCTCCGATGCGGTAGATTCGTCGGGGGGCTCAGAGGCGGTGGAGTCACGGTCGTCCTCATGGTGCCTGGATGACTTGCGGCCTTCAAAGTGCAATTTCGTCTGAGATTTGTCAGGTTTTCCCATCTTACCTATAAAGGCCTCATGTAGTTCAAATAATGGCACCTTGGACACTTGTGGAAATGTGGCGCAGATAGCTGGGTAGGACCCTGGGAACAGGATGCCTCAAAGCTGCAGGCAGCACGACAGAGCAGACTACCAGATCCCCAACTTGCTATGGACAGAGGTAGCGAAAAATTGCGGAACACTGTGGGCAGAGCCTGTCCCAGAGTAGAGAGGAACATGCAGGGGGGGGCGGGAGCGACTGGAGCAACTCCAACCTTCCCGGGACAACACATCGATTTCAACGTGGAACTGCCGGCTCCTTCCCTCCCAGCCCACCCTCCAACTGACATCAGGGGGAAGCCTCCTAGTACCCCGAACCCAAACATGCACAAGCCCAGGCTCAGCATTAAAGACCGCTCAAACTGTTCCGCTGGGAACAGAGACATAAGAAGTTTTTTGAACCCCAAAACATCCTCCACCCCCACTTGTCCCAGGACTTCGGACAGTTTGCTCACTATCAAAGTAACAGAGGAAGAAGAGTTGAACTTAACACTTGCAAGCCCTCGGGCAAACAGGATACCCCTCTCACCAACAATACTTACCCTCCAGAGTGGCATGCGCCCCAAACCTTTGATACTGGACATGGTGGCACTCGGGCCCACCCACCCAAACATCATAGCCCAGACTCTTCCCCCTTCAGCGGACTGCCAGCGGAGCAGTCCTTCTGCAGCTACAGCGAGTATATATGTCACTTCAGACAGTTCCCATGCCGACAAGAGAGGAGGCACAACTCCCCCCACCATACCAATGCACACAGACTTGTTCCATGACTCCCCGGCCATTGAGGAAGGTGTAACCCGTCAATTATTCGACAGGACCCCAAAACACCTACTGAACTTACCTAGATCGGGCCTCCAAGAAATTGATAAAACGGCCCCATCCCCGCCCTCTGATAGCGGCCCTGTAAACACTAACCATCCATCATCAATCAGTGAAGCCCTTGTCTCAATGACCGGAGCAGCGATAATGCACGCGGACAAGCTTGATGTGCAGATCAACATTCTACAAATAGTGGCAAATCTGATATCGGGGATAGACTCAAAACTGGACAACTTGAACGCCCTGATACGCAGAGCGCAGGACAGCACACAATTCAAACAAGAGTCATGTAGTTGCAGCCCGATTCTGCACAGTCTAGAAAAACTTCCAAATATTATGACCACTCTAATAGAGGACCTCAAGGGTGAAGCAAATAAAAAAAACGGTTTGAAGAGCATGCCTTCAATTACACAGGGTCCCACCCTGGCACACTCCACGGATAACAGCCCGGCCATTCCCTGCCCAAGTAGCTCGGAAAAGCCAGTACCCTTGGCCTCGCCCTCTGCTGGCGGCACAAGATTAACACTGACGAAGGCTGAAAGTCAGGTCCACCAACTAACCTTCAAGCCGTTCAGCCCAGAGTCACAAAACCTGTCAAGGAAAAACAAGAAAAAACTAAGAAAACTCAAAAAGGAGAAGAAAAATAATGCATACGCCACCAGCGGTATTCACAATTGGTTACGACCTAATAAGCAGCCTCCTGACAACATCATCATAGACGAAACATCTATCCTGGCAGCCCCCATGCATACAGCAGAAGTCACAGGACCATCGACCGAAAACTTACACACCTTTACTTTAGCCCAGGATCCAAGCTTGCTAGCTCCGCCCGTGGCTTCTCAATCCGCGACAGCGATAATAACACAAAAACATGCGCATGAATCGCAGGCAACCACCCATGATGAAGCCACGCAACACCTGCAGGAGCCTCGCCAAACAAGTCTTGAGAACCCAGCGCAAACCAAGTTCACAATGAGCGAAGCAATAGCCTCCGATAACCCAAAAACTATCAATGTCACCATCGGAGACTCTCAGAGCGCCCCCTATGGGCCAACACCCTTTAAGCCGGAGCAAGCCGTCGATAGGCAGTGGAATAAGAACTGCTCCCCCAGCACAACGCCCAAGGAGGCACCTCAATCGACAACAGGACCAAACCAGCAGACAAACTCTCACCAGCCCGGCTTGATATTGACACCTCCAATCAAAATCCAGGGCAAAATTTGGCTTAAAGAGGCCAGTCCAAGCCAAGCAAATGCAGAGGACCGGAAAATACTGTTATATCCAGAATACACCTCGCAAGGAAAATGGGACATCCTCAACCGAAGTAACCTCTTAACACTCTGCGCAAACCTGCCGGGATTGGAAGGTATAAAAACCAAAGACATCGAAACCATCTCTTTCCTGCCCCCGGACGCAGAAGAAAAAAATGAAACAACGGAATTAACTTTCACCAGACCAGACCTGGCGGATGCACTGAGGAGCCAACAACCATTATTAGAAAGCTGGGGCATAAAGATAAAGGCAAAGCCGACCCAAAAATATCCCTTCATTTTAAAAGCATCGATCCTACACCCTAAGCTGGACAATCAGGCACAGGGCATGGTTGACTCTACACTCACAAACGCTCCTTCCACCCATCGGCGAAAAATTGAGTCCGTCCTCCAGGGGTGCAAAGGTAGCATAAACAACAGCCCAATCGACGGCACCCCAATCAAGATCACAACAAACCTTACTCAAGGAAAACGATTGTGCACAACTAGGGGTCACTCATGCAACGACTGGTCCTGGCTGTCATCTGCACTAAATCCCAGTTCCTAATACAGCTCGCCCCGCAAACTTAGTTAGAACATCTCAACATGCTGCTAGCGAGCGAGAAAAAAATCTAAAGAAAAAAGAGAAATTCACAGAGAGTCTAAAAATATTAACGTGGAATGTCTCAGGACTCAAAAAGCTGCTACTAAGCCCAGCTGCGGTGAAATTCTTGGAGGAAGCAGACATTATTTGCACACAGGAAACCTGGCTGACCCAACCACTCTCGCTAAGAGGATATGCAGAATATAGTAAAGCGGCTAAAAAGACCAACATATTCGGAAGACCATCAGGGGGAAAGTGCGTCTATATAAAACATGCCTTGAACATAGAATTCTTGGAATTACATAATTTACCAGACACTCTACAGGCGGGTATTCTGAAATTCCCCCACTTCACCAACGGAACTCCACCAATACTACTAATTAACATCTACCACAATTCGCAGGAGAATACATCTAACTCGCTCATACTCGCAAATCAATTAGAAGCCTTACTGCTAGGCCACCCATCATTAGACTGCATTATCCTCGGTGACTTTAACATTCATAACATAGGGGTTTCAACCAGGCAAAAACAACACCGCGGGGGGACCGAAGCACTCAATGAATTCTTAAACTCTCACAAACTGGCGACGGCCCACACATTGCTCTTAAAGAATACCCCGGGAGCCTTGATCGGTCACACGTACAACAACCAAACGACGATCGATTACATCATCTTAACCAATAACCTGCAAGACAAAATGATAAACTTCATGGTTCACCAACGTAATGATAGCGATCATGCAGCCCTAACAATAACCATGAACTTATTGGTGCAATCACGACATCAGCCCATATGCGTGGGGGCATCGGACGGCCAAGAATTAACAAAACTGCCCAGAAGAATAAAATGGGGGCAGGCAGTCACAGCAACCTTTAACAACTGGGCAAACACGTGGGCAGGCTGGCCCCCGTGCAAACACAACCAGGAGATAATAGCTATATGGGAAGAAATCACCTTGACCCTAGCGGCAGAACTTAGGGGTGGTGGGGACAAACCAAGGGCAATCCACTGGCACCCTCCGATCACACTCGGATTCAACACAGAAATTAAAACCAGTGCAAAGGACTTAAACAAAAAAAGTAAAGCCTACAGTAAAAACCGCACAACCAAAAACAAAATCCAACTGCAAGAGGTCGCAAAGAGCCACTCCATAAAAGTGTGGGCTGCAAAGCGTAATCATTGCGAGGCTCAGTGGCTGAAAATGTTCGATCTATTGAGCCCTGGAAAATCACAAGAGTTCTGGAGTTACATCAGTCTTCTTGGTCGAGGCACAAATCATAGAGAAAACTCCCTTGAGGCATCTGTCTGGGTCTGCCATGTAAAAGCGCTTACAAGGAAGAAGGACTAACCACCAAGCCTCACAACACGACCCCACAAAAACTGGACCCGGCTTTAACTACTAACACAACATCCCCTCCCGGAAAAGCTCTAGTGTCCAAAATATTAAAAAAAAATCAGAGCAAACGGCGCACCGGGCCCCAATGGTCTACCAGGCCACTTATTTAAATCAAACATCGAATTCTGGTCTGAAAACCTGACCTACTTATTTTCTGACTGTTGGCTGTCGGGGGCTGTGCCTGACTCATGGCGAGGTTCGCTCCTGCACCCAATTCATAAGAAAGGGACCAAATCAGACCCAACAAACTACCGCATGATCGCCCTGTTGGACATCGAGGGTAAAGCTTACGCAAGTGCCATCCTGAAAGACCTCACAGACTGGGCAAGCGAAGAAAACCTCCTGCCATTCTGTCAAACCGGTTTTAGACCAGGGTCCTCGACTGTGGATAACATCACAGCACTCTCTTACCTAATCAATCGAGCACGGCTGCGGAAAAGCCTCCCCTTATTTGCCTGCTTCATCGACTATTCTGCTGCGTTCGATGGAGTAGACCGTACCATCTTATGGAGAAAGCTGGTCCACTGGAACATCGATCCTTCCCTGCTAAGAGCGATACAATCTCTGTATCAAAACACCTGGGTAAGAATCAAACTTTCAAACGACTCTGCAACTGACAAGATAGACACGAATCGCGGTTTAAAACAAGGGTGCGTGTTGGCGCCCCTACTGTTCAATTTATATACAGCAGACATGGAGACAGCCCTGCTGGGGGCCACCCTAGTAATACCAAAGATCGGGGCAACCAAAATACATTTCATGCAGTATGCGGATGATCTCGTAATTCTGGACCACACAAAAACAGGACTCCAAAAGGCACTTACCACCCTGGCAATATATAACAACAAAAACAGGCTGGTAGCAAACCGGACTAAATCAAAAATAGTAATTTTTGGGCACTACCCCAAAAAAAAAGAGCAAAATGGAGCCTCGGCCATTTAACCTTGGACAGTATCCAGAAATACTTATACTTAGGGGTCTCCTTCCATGAATCGGGGTCGTGCGGTACCCACTTAAAGAAAATACAGGGTAAAGGTAAGTCCATCACCTTTGCCCTATGTAAACTACAAGCCCTAATACACAGTCCATCAGCAACGGCCATCCAAAGAGTCCTCAAGGCCAAGTTAATGCCGGCCCTTGACTGCGCACAACAGGCGTATCCAGGCAAATTGAATAAGGAGTTGGAAAAAATCCATTGTGGGGCATACAAGAGACTGTATCACCTGCCAAAATGCACAAGAAACACTCTGATTTGCCTGGAATTCTCTCTTAACCAACAAACCCTGGAAGAGATGGCAGCCCTAAGTAAATATTATTACCTCACAACAGCGGCACGCGATAACACACTGAAGGCCGTCCTGAAACACATTTTTACTGAACCAGGGAACCCCTGGTCAGCTACCATCGAAGCTGCCATGACGCAATTGAACCTGGCGATCGAGTCGTGGAACCCAGATCTTGTCAACTACACAACCATTAAACATGTGATAAAGAGGCAAGTGTGCGCATGCTCTCGGGAGTTGGACTTGGAGTCCCTCACGAAAAGAGCCTTCCATGAGTCCTTATGCTTGCCACACATTGTGTACAATCCTCGAAACCATCTCACGCAGGCCGTGGGCCTCCCAGCTCTCCACAAGATTCTCGCCTACAGACTGCACCCCCTGCCGCTCAATGAACTATATCATCCGGAAAATGCAGGCACAGGAGTTCGGGATTGCAGACTCTGCAACTATAAACGAGAGTCACTGGCCCACTTACTGTTTTGCTGCCCCGCCCTACGTGCACCCCGCACCCTCTACCTTAGGCCCATTCTTAGGGACGCCGGGACACGCACAGCCAAGGAAGCAATCCATCATCTATATACCTTGTGCTTAGTAAAACAGATGGCCTCATTCGGAAAATTTATTCAACATACTCGGCTCGAGCTGATAGCTGCCAAGGCCACGCAGGAATAGAGACTTTGCCGTGGGACCCCCGGTGGCCCCCACAGGCCCCCGACCGCGTGTGCCCTTATGAACTTTGGGAACTTCTTATAAACGCTTGTCAACAGAAATTTTGTGGTTTTTTGTCCTTATGAACTTTGGGAACTTTTTACAAACGCCTGCCTACAGAAATTTTGTGGTTTTTTAACTTTTGTATTTTATACCTTGGTCTTAATGTAATGGTTTTAAGTAACCACACAATAAAGTTATTCATTCATACATTCATTCATTCTGTCCCAGAGTAATGTCCTTCAGGCAGAACGCATCTGGAAGTGACAGTGCAGTGCCAACTTCCAGTCCAGGTGGGCTTAGGCTCACCAGAGCGATGGCTACACACATACTTAGTGGTAGGTAGGACTCCCCCTGCTTCAATTCAGTGTATAGTTCCCACCTGCCCTCTTACCGCTCAGACACCTTCCAGGTGTCAACAAGGCAACAGAGGCATTGTAGTCCGGTCAGTGCCCGCTTATCTAGACCACATGTTGAGGTCGGCTTGCACAGGCGAAAAGCAGTCTGAGGAATTGGCTCACGGGGCCCAGACTTCCTGCCGGGCAATAAGCGTGGTCACTGCCATGCACTGCACAGTTCAGCTTCAGCAGTCTCACAAGGACAAGCAAGGCTGAGCCTCCCAGCAGGATCAGACGGGCTGCTCCACTCCCAGCCGCTGATATACGGGAAGGCACCTAGGTGAATTCCAGCACCGTCAATGTCGGTCGAGGCCCCAGCACGCCACCAGGTCGAGGAGGGCAACGTCTTCCCTAGCGAAGCTCAAGCTGTGCGACATGGCGCACCCGGGCCCAGCAGATCAAGCGTTCTGCCCTGCTGATCCTGCAACCACTGGCGAGGGCAGCTCTTGCACTGCCACAGACACCACTGCACAGAATTGTGCGCAGCGCGACCGGTCAGAGAACAAAGTGTCACCATTGAATGCAGGGGGCAGCTCTGCACAGCAGATCCAAGACCGCGCAGCTTCCTAGCCCGCGAAATGGCTGCCGGAGACTTCAGGGCAGGTGTGAATGTGCATCAACCTGCAAGTCTGCCGTCAGGGATCGTGGGACCTCCAAACTTTCATTGAGTGGCCACCGCTGCCTCCAATGCTGGCACTCAAGATTTTTCAGTGATCAGGTGAGCAGAATGCACAAATCATTTAAGGATAGTTAAGGCGACGGCCAGAGCCCTCTTAGGCGGCGGCCATCCCTGAATCTAAGGTTCTAGTGGGAGAGCACCAGGAAAACGGACTCTGGATCTCCACCAACCAACCTCCATATAGAACCTTGGGTACCATATGGAGGGCTTTAAATTCCACTCGTTGCTGGACAGAAAGCCAATGAAGTGACCTTATGCCCGCCGAAGTGGAGTGGCCTTTAGGTATGTTTAACAAAAATCAGGCCGCTGCGCTTTGTAGTGACCGTAGTTTCATTCTCTGAGACTTGTCAATGCCCATAAACAGTGCGTTGCAGTAGTCTAATTTCGAAAGAAAAAGTACTACTACAACAGTTTTTGAAGCTCCTGTAGAATAAAGGGGAAGATCTTACGTAAACGATTTAGTAAGAAGAAGCAGCAGGAGGTCAAACGATTGACCTGGTCCGAGAAGTTAAGCTGATCGTCAAAGATCACTCCAAGGTTCCTGACTTTAGTAGTAGGGCAAGGACAGTCACCTGCCTCTGTTGGCCACCAGGTTTTGTTCCACAGTGAAAGACCCTTACGAAACTTCAGTACCTCTGTCTTGTCAGGGTTTATTTTAAGGAAGTTTTGGCTCATCCAGCTCATAATATCTGTCAAACAGACATGAAAGCCACTGGCAATGATCTCTGGTTGTTTTGAAACTGATATTATGAGCTGTGAGTCATCAGCATAGGAGACCAGAGAGAAGCATTGCTTTCTGACGAGTCTGGCCAAAGGGGTGACATATATTTTAAAAAGTGTTGGAGACAATGCAGAACCCTGTGGCACTCCACACGGGAGATGAAAGGTGTAAGACTGTAAGCTGTCCCAGTATATATTCTGCTCCCTTGCTGCTAGCAAGGAGGAGAGAAGGGCCAGAGCTGTGTCCTCAATTCCCACGTCCCTCAGCCACTGCACTAACACCTTGTGGTTCACGGTGTCAAATGCTGCTGATAGTTCTAGGAGGACAAGAACAGCTCTGCTTCCCCGTCCATCACTTTTCGTATCTCTTCCGTTGCCATTATCAAGGCCGTCTCTGTGGAGTGGCATTGCCTAAAAACGTGCTGTGTCGGGTCAAGCTGATAGTTGGATTTGAGATGTTGGGTTAGCTCCTTGTTAACAGCTTTTTCAAAAATCTTAGCAGCGACCGGCAGCCTTGAGATTGGATGGTAGTTTTTTGTTTCAGTAGGGTCGAGGGCTGGCTTTTTAAGAATTGGCCCGATGCATGTTTCCAGGCACAGGAGTACATGCCAGACTCTATGACTTGGTTTAAAAGGGGGGTTCCCTGTGCACTGATATTTCTGGATACCAAATGCATAATGGCCGGGGGACAAGGGTCATTAGGGGAAACTGACTTTGTGGATAGGAGAAGATTATTGACTGCCTCCTGAGAAAGCGGCCGGAAACGGATTAGCTGGCCATGAGCTACCTTCTCCACCATTGATGTGCTGTTACAGCTAACGGTAACACCAGACGTGTGGAGGAGATCGTTGTAGATCGATTGCACCTTACTTTGGAAGAAAATAGCCTGTTTGTTACAAAAGGCTTGGTCTGGTCTAAACTGATTAGTCGGCTGAGGTTTGACCAGCAGTTGAATGGATTTGAAGAGCTCCTTGGAGGAGTTGCTGGCAGCCTCAATTTTTGTAGTGAAGTAGACACTTTTTGCTTCAATAATAGCCTCCTTATATTTTTCTAAATTTAAATTATAGGTCACTTTATGCTCCTTGCTGTAGTTCTGATCTCCAGATTCGTTCTCTTCTCCTTCAGTCGACCTTGATGTGTTTAAGGTCTGGCCCATAACATGGAGCGGTTGCTGAGGCTCTTGTAACTGAAATGGTTGTTTCAGGCTCTACATAGTTAACCGCCGTACAAATCCAGTTGTCAAACTGGTATGATGCTTCGTCATTGTCTATGGCCAGTGTGGGGGGCAGATGCTAAGGGCGTTTTCTAGGTCCCTCCCCTGTATCTTGTTCCACCGCCAAATCCTCACCCTGGAAGGTCTGCTTGGGCTCAAAGAAATAGGGGTTATTGCCCTAATGTCAAAGTAGATTGCCCTGTGGTCTGTCAAGGGTAATGGCATGGTCCTAGTCAGAGTATGGGTTATTGGTGAATAAGCCGTGTAACGTGTGGCCGGCTGAATGTGTAGGTTCAGACACTAATTGAGTGAGACCGTAGGCTGCTAGATTGTCCAGGAGTCTGGCGGTGTCTGAGTTAGTACTTAGCTCTAGGTGGTAATTGAAATCACCCAAAATGGTGAGTGAGGGAAAGTCCATACAAGACTCTAATAGGGTCTGAAGGGCTTAAGAAAAGGCCGCTCCTGGGCCCAGTGGCCAATTCACAAGAAAGCCTTGGAACGAGGAGATGTTATTTAATTTAAAATAGAAACACATCACCTCCACTGGGAGCATTGAGATTGGTTTGACTCGCACCTTTAGAGGCTCTCAATGAATTACGGCTATTCCCCCTCCTATATTCCCAATCCTATCCTGTCTGGTCACTGCATACCCTGGGGGAAGGGCCGTGTTCCAATCTGGATCTGAGGTTTTATTGGTCCATGTATCGGTCAGTAAAACAATGTCCAGCATGTCAAGCTTTAGCAGATATTCTAACTGATACTTATGTTTCACCAGAGATCGCGTGTTTAGTCACATACATTTCAAAGACTGATTATGCCACAGTTTGGCACCTCTGCCTGGGAGACCCCTGCTAAGATTAGAGGCCGGCGAGGCATTCGCACAATGCCCGGAGACTTCAGTCTCTCCTTCGTTTGCCCTAGTCCCCACTTTCCAAGTGTCCTCAGTGCCACTAGCAGTGCTCGGTACCGGGTTCAGCCGAAAATCACAGCATACACAATTAAACTCTCAGGGGCATATTATCAAGGGGGTTTATCTCCGCTTTTTTGGCTTTAAAAGCCAAGAAAGCGGAGATAAAATTATCTCCCTATTACCTAGCTATCACTAACACCAGTTAGCGACAGCTAGTAGGAGATAGCGACCATCTTGGGCCCCACTTTGCATGTCAGTGATATTTATCACTAATGACATGCAAAGTGGGCATGCCAAGATGTTAGCGAATGGAAACTGTTGTTAACATCGCTATCTCCTATTACCAACTTTTGGAGATATTCGCGCTAAGCGCGAATATGTCCAAAAGCTAACACCTGCCCTGAGCAGTTCTTAGCCATGTTATCCAAAGGGAGGTGGATAACATAGCTAAGAGCATTAGCTCGGTAATGCATGAATATCTCTGACTTTTCAGCGATATTCATGCATTGCGGCCGATTTTTATTGCATTTGTGATAAACCTTGGTAATGCCAAGGTTTATTTGCGATAAAAATCACCGCAGTTTAGCGGTAAATTTTTGTCTCCAACCAAGCATTAGCGATGATTATCGCTATTGCTTGGTAATATGCCCCTCAGTGCATTACCCCCGTTTGTAAACCTCGGGGCACAACACTCACCTCTCTTGAGGACAAAGAGTTGTTTCCTTGTGAAGCTGCGGATCCCAAATTGACCAGGGTTTCTGGCACTGGGCGCGCTCTGGGCGCCGATGGGCTTGCCTTTGGCGCGCCGGAGGTTTTTATAGCTGGTATGAATGAGGACCTAGAACGCTGACCCCTAGAAGGGCGGGCTTGCTCTGACAGGCGGGCACCGCTGGTCGGCAGTAAATGTTAAAAGACTAGGACACATTCATTTTAGTATTAAAATACAGTTTTAAAAACAAAGATCATACAATTGTGCAAAACATAATTTGAATGAATGCCTCTCTAGCACGCCTTCGCTCAGCACGCAAGTTGTTACAACAACTTGCCTTAGGGGGGCGCTGGATTTTGGAATTGTTTAATTTTCTATCCCAACTCCAGTCTGCGCAACAGTAGGGAAGGTGCTGGACTTTAAATCGAACACCATTCCACCAATGCTCCCCCTAAAGCACGTTGTTGTAATGACTTGCATGCTGAACGAATGTTTGCTAGTGACAGGTTTATTCTTTTGCTGGTGCTGTGAATTCCTTCTTCATCCTAATGGACGTTTTCCATGGTCAAGCAGTCAAAGGTTCCCTCAGGGGGAAGTATAGATACAGGTTCGTGAACACGACTAAGAACTCATAGAGCACACAGCAATATCAATAAAACAATGTCCAGTCTTATACATACTTTTTTATTTAAAAGACGTATTTTATGTCTAACTCTGCACATTCAAAGGAGTATTACTACACTCATAAACAATAAAACAGTCCCCTAGAGGTCAGTTTTCTAATGTTTCAGTGACAAATCGCAGTGCCACCTGCTCCTTGTAATGTGTTCGGGGTTATTCCTAAAGCCACTGAAATTATGCAGCTGGGGAGCGACAAAATATGCAGCAGAATTTAGTAAATTGTGCAGCAAGAAAATCCAAATTATGATAGCACAATGCGACACATTTTGCTATAGTATTATTTCATTATTTTGTTATTTTACACTTGTTAACACTGTCAGGGCATTGGTTGCACCTTATTAGTACGAGTTTAACACCCAATTATAGCAATTAAAAAACAGAAAGGTGGCCAGTTCAGCTTTGCATAGGGCCTTCCAAAGTGCATCAACATGTGCTGCTGCACTTTTATTTACTTATGAGTCATCTGAGCTAGAAAGATTTTTAAGGTAAAATCTGCAGATTATGCCACAGATTACAGAATATGTAACAAATATGGCAACATTCGAATTATGCAAAAAAACGCTGCAAGCCACACAATCATATAATTCCAGTAGCTTTGGTTATTGCACATTCACTGGGGTTCGAATCCAGGGAATGCTCACAAGTAGGCCTTACTCAATAGTCCACTCTGACTCTTACATAGTCAACAAAACTGTGTTAGTGTCAAAGAACCATCAGCAGCGAGCCCCCAGGTCCCAGGAGGCCCATAGCAAGTCTTACCCACTCCAGCAGGAACAAAGTGCTCAGCGCCTCAGTGGGTGCCCAACTGCAGGCACTCATAATGCTCAAGTCTTGCTCAATTGGGTCAGGCTGCTCACGGAACACGTGGCAGCACCTGGCAGTCACAGGTTCGACCTGAGCATGTGCAGCCAGCTCCAGCAGTGATTGGAGGTGCTCCTCTGTGTCTGTCGGTACGATAAGATCAGCTCTCCCCAACTGAGGAGAGGGGTTGAATCTGGTGCTCCTGGTCTGGTCTCAGTGATGTGACGATACACTCTTGTTATGTTATGTTAAAAAAAATTGTATAGCGCACATATACCCGAGGGTGTCTTCGCTACTCAGAGTAATGAGCAAATGTATGAGAAGAAACTACTGGTTAAAGAGCCTGGTTTTATGGGACTTTCTGAACTTTAGAAGGGAGGGAGCTGATCTAATGTAAATAGGAAGGAGACTCCGCTGATTGGTTGCTCCAGATAGAAAACTGCTGCCACCTCATTTCGACCTTTTGTATCTGAAGGTGTTTATTTTGAAGGTTCCCATTGATCTAACACTTCTATTGGGAACATACTATGAAATGGTTTTCCTCAGAAAAACTGGTCCTGAATCATGCAGGGCCTTGTAGGTAAGGCAAAGGGATTTGAATTCGATCCTGTTTTTAACAGCCAGCCAGTGAAGATCTTTTATGGCAAGTGAACCAGACTGATGTTTGGGAAGGCCTAGCAGCATCCTAGCCGCTGAGTTCTGTAGAACTTGAAGTTTGTTAATATATTGACACTACAAACTGATGTATAAGCCATTACAGTAATCCAATTTAGAGAGTAATAATGAGGAAATTACTGTCTTTCTGGGATTAATGGGGAGAAAATTTAGTATTTTCTTTAGGATTCAAAGGGTGTTATAAGAGGGTGATATGACTGCATTAATTTGCTTACCAAGGTTCAATTTATCATCCGAGATTACCCCAAATCTCTTGGCTTTGGTCATGGGCGAGGGGAACATTCACATTTCTTACCAGAATTTGGGATTGTTCCCTAACAGAATCACCTCTGTCTTTTCTGAGATTAGCTTAAAACAGTGCTCGCTCATCCATATGCTGATTTGTCTCATGCAGTTCTAAAGTTGATGGCTGGTGTCATTCGAATTATTAGAGGCGTACAGCACAATCTGTGTGTCGTCCACATATGATGTGAGTGAGAAGCCGAAGGATTGCATAAGAGTTCTATTACATATAAATTAAAAAGGAAGAGGCTGAGCGATGATTCCTGTGACACTCCACAGGGCAAAGAGAAGGAATTGGACAAGAAAATATCTAATTTGACTGTGTTCTACCTATCAGTAAGGAAGGATCTGAGTAATTTCAAGGCCACATTTTTCATGCCAACGGCTTCCAAGCATTGGACCAAGGTGAAATGGTCCACTGTGTCGAACTCCGCCGACAGATCCAATAGGATCAAAGCGACTGTTTCCCCTTCATCGAGGATGATCTTGAGTTCATTGGTGGCCTTAATTTGGGCTGTCTTGGTACTCTGCTCTGATCTGAACCCAAGTTCAGTTGGGTCCAGTGGGTTGTTCTCTTTGATGAAATGATTCAATTGGCTGTTTATGATCTTTTCTATTATTTTGGTGGGAAAGGGGAGTCTAGAGATGGGTTGGTAGTTAAAAGAGACTTCTGGATCAAGACTAGTTTTTTTTACGGGGGGAGAATGGAAACCCTTTTCCAGATTGTAGAAAAGATTCCTGTAGTAAACATGGAATTAAAGATTGCTGTCAATATCATGGTTATAGGCTTTGAAATGGACTTGAACACTGAAAGAACGCAGGGATCATCTGGGGATCCAGATTTGGAGGCTGGATAAGATCCTCAATCTGTGCTATTATGATGGAGGTAAATGAATTTAAGGAAGCCAATGGGATGCTATCAGTCACAAGAGGATTCACATTGTTGGAGTGGTTAAGTAGGCTAAAGATTTGATCGACTTTACTTCTAAAGTACTGAGCAATAATGTCACAGAAAGTTTGCCTGAACCAGCCTCATCTAATCTCTGGTTCTTTAGTTAATTTTATTATTAACTGATACATTTCCTTGGCAGAGTTTTTAGAAGATTCGATTTGTGATGTTACAATTGCCATATTTTCCTTAACCATAAGAGACTAATGTTTGGATAGGGACAATGTGTATGCTTTTTTTCATGAGAATCGTACTCAGACCTCCAATTTCTTTCTTGTCGCCTACAGCTTTGTTTTTGTACCCCAAGGGCTTCAGAAAACCAAGGTGCAGAGGATTTTTTTTGTCTTGATTGGCCTTCTTGGTAGGAATGGTAAAAGAGGGTGCAGTATTGAGCCAATCTGAGAAGTCCTGGGTAGCTAGCTCAGGGTTTTCCTCCGGTGGAGGTAAGGATTCCGTAAGCTGTACCTGAAGTAGTTTGTAGTCCAGGTTAGCCCTTGCCCTTTAGTGGGTCATATTACGCCTATTATTATGTGCTTGGGTTGCTTCCAAGCCTCAAGCTCCAAAAAAGATGGTCAAGTGATCTGACCGGAAAAGAGGAAGAAGATTGAGGTTGGTAATGGCTTTATTGTTAGAAAAAATGGCATCTAATGTGTGGCCAGCACTGTGGGTGGCATGTTGTATTAACTGAGGAAGGTCAAAGGCATTCATGGTTTCAAGCAGAGCTATAGTGTCTCCATCTTCCAAGGATTCCAAATGGAAATTTAAATCTCCAAGGACCGTAAATTCCATGCTACAGCTGTCGTCCTCGTGGAGGGAACTCATAGAGTTAAGGAAGCTGATTCTAGGGCCTGGAGGTCGGTAGATAAGAGACCCCCTGAAGGATTGCTATTTTGTTAGTTCGAACCAAAAGGATAATGCTTTGCAGTCTTCATGTGGTAAAGTCGAGAATTTGTCCCTGAACTTTTCTCGATATATAACACTAAGCCTTCCTCCTCATTTAAGTGGGCGATCCTGTAAATGCAGCAGATAGCCAGTAGGAGTTGCGGTTAGGAGTTCTGGCAGTGAGGTGCTGTTTGCCCACGTTTCGGTAATGCAAATAATGCCATGCTGGTAAGAGTCAATTAATTCAGCCATTTCCTTAGCGTGCTTTATTAATGAATGTGCGTTAACAAGAGCACAAACAAATGCCAATGACTTATTCTTAGAGTTGGCATTGAGGCACTGATCCCAGAGGCTAGGCAGAGAGCTGAATTCCACATCTCTTGCAAGTTTCACTTGGAATCCTCCTGAGTCAATGGGCAGGTCAGGGTAGTCCTTGAGTTTTTTTCGACCCTCGGGTCATAGGTTTTAGTTCTCTGGGCAGTGGCTTGAACTTTACAGGTAACTGGGTACCAGCAGCCCCTTCTGGCATACTTGTTGCAGCAGTACCCACAAACAATGCTCCAGTTTTCCCTGCATGGCACCCAATACCACAGCAACCCCTTCTGGCATACGGGGTCACCAGTGTGACCCGCACAGGTCTTGGCATTTGTTAGCAGCAATAATTTCCACTATGGCCCCTCCTGGCATACTGAGTCACCGCAATGATGTGATATGAGTTTCACTCTCCCTGCACAGCATTATGGTAACGGCTATCTTCACAAAGGCCCTCTCCTAGCATACAGGGGTCTCAGACCTAATTCTGCACATGGGCATTGACCCATTTGGTGCAGCAGCTGTCTCTTCACACCTTACACAGTGAGACATCTTGACAGGGGTACCCACTCGCTCCCTCAATATCTCTCCTTTTCCTCACAGAGCCCTCTGACCTTGGCAAACAAGCAGGTGCTGGTGCTGGTGCTCCAGGCTCCAAAGCAGGTAGTTATAGTTTCACTGGTTAATGTCCCCTCACCAAACAAGAAATATAGCAAGCCTTAGGCCCCAAACCTGGCCACAGGCAGAAGTCTTGCAGAGCGTCCTCTCCTCACATACGTGTCTTTCTTTTTTCCTGTTTGGCAGATGACAAATGTTTGGGGTCTCAAACTCCCCTTTTTATAGTCTATTTCCAGACATTAAACGTGATTTAGAGTCTGTGCCTTTGAAGTTTAATGTTGGGGTTCTGTTTCTTTTGAAGTATCCAATCTTCCTCTTGAAAGTTTGCCTGTCAAAGCAGGAGAGACTCTGAAGCTGACAGTCCAGCAACACAGGCCATGGGAGTGACTAGTGTTCACACTTGAATGTCAGCCAAAGTGATATGTGCATCAAATGGTTAATTCCTAGCTCACAGCCCTACTCTTTAATATTCTCTTTTCAGCCCTATCTCCTTGCTAAGATGTCCAGGCCATTTCCTTAATATTTCTCACTGACTCAAAGAGTATCCTTTGAAGTGACAGGGGGGTCTCTATCTCCCTTTTCCAGTCAGTCCCACCCAGCTCGCAGTAAAGCAGTAATGCACAAATATATCTGGGGGTATTTCTCTACTCTTTATATCTCACCATGCTGGCATGGGTGTCCCAAAATGTAAACTAGTGTCCTCCATATAATGTACCATTGCAGGCACACTCGCACACAGTGTACATACACAGCACACACACTGTCCAGTACTGTTACCACCAAGTATTGTGCTACTGCAGGCACACTCACATTCAGCACATACATTCACTTTGTGCTCACTGCTCAATACTGTAGCCTCTCTGTACTGTGCCATGGTGTGCTACATTTAAACACACCCACTGTTAGCACACACAATCACCATACACACACAGCACAATCCTTCACTCTCCATGTATTGTACTCCTCGCAAGAACATATACACCCAGCACATGCTTTCAATGTGCACACATGGTTCAACACTACATCCCTGATGTCATTTATTTCTTTCTGGTATATATGCACCCACTACACACATTCACCATGCATTCACTGAACAGCACTGCTCTATCCCAAAACTGAACCCGTTCCTGGCACACATACATCCAGAGTAGAGTCACCACTTCAGCACTGTTCATCTAATTTATGAAGGCCATGAGTGAGTTAAGCACAACTTTAAAAAGATGACTGAACCTGTAGGTCTTAATCCAGTGACACAGGTTAAAAAGTACCTGTTCACTGTTTCTGATCACTACACGTTGCTTAGCTCTTGGTGATGGCAGCAGCCTTCCACCACTGTGAGGGTAGCAGTTTGGGCGCCCCTCCTGGTCCAACAAGACTACAATCCATAAGACAGGCCTATGTCATGGCACACATTAATGATCCATGTTTGCTTATGACAACAAAAATACGTGTTAGGGATCCAGATAACAGTACAGTTGGGCACTCAGGGCAGAAGTACACGTCCATCAAAATGCAGATGCCTTTTCTGTCCCAACACTCCTGAAAGGCTAGCCGGCAATATTTTAATGAAACGTTCTGCGTGGATTGGAGCAGATCCCCTATTTAGCTCTTGCAATATCTGGTTACTTTCCAAAGCTTGCATAAAAACTTGTGTTCCAGTACCCAAAATCTTTCTGGCCACAACTGTAGCCTACAGAATTCATGCTCATGTTTTCAGGAAGAGAGTCTGAAGAGCTAATTTCAGGTCAGACAAACCATGACCAGTCCAAGATCAACTGGTGCACTGCTTGAGAGATGATGCATTGAGGCTGCATTATTGAAGGGTGAGCCCTTTGGAAGACTTGGATATAGAGGTCAAAGAAAAACCACTATAAACTGCAGAATATAGTAAGCTGCCATTGAGCTGAAATTCTGCCAGGAAATAGCATAGCGAAGACCGGCAGTACGAGTACAACTGATACCATAGTTCCATGCCACATGGTACCTGGGGCAACTGCCCCAACTCAAAATACACCCTTGCCCCAAGACACAATATTTACACCACCCATCACAGGGACAAAGGCTAAAGAAGGAGAGGGTGGGAAGGGTGAGTGAGAGGGCTCATGATCAAGTGTTTTCCCACAGGGACCAACTGGGTCTACATTAAACTGAAGAGGTGAAAGAGAGGATAAAGCATGGAGTTATGTTAATATTTTTGAGTTGACTGTGAAAAAGCCACAAGTCAAAGACCGTAAGGAAGTGAAGAAATGCTCTCACAAGCAGAATAAACCTAAGGTGGAGGAAACTTTCACAAACTGGAAAAAGCGTTTCCCAATTCATCGATCAAATATGTGAGAAAAGTTGCCCGCAATGGGGCCCCAGATGACCTATCACCAGAATAAGATCACTTGCACATTTGAGGATTATTGTGGGAACTGCTAGAGACATCATGATAATACCTTCTGGTTTAAAATGGAAGCTAACCCTGTCATGTACTGGGATCAAACGGGACATTAATTCTTGGTTAGCTTGTATGATGCTTAAGAATGGTGAAGGTGTCAGCCACCCCTTGTGGGCTACGCCCCTGAGCAAGCATAAAAAGGGCACATGCTGGGCAATAATAAGGAAACAAATACACAGCCAGTTGGCACTTGTAAATGTAAGCATAACTGCCCTTTCTGTGGGAATTCATTAAGAAGTCTAAAGAAAAGTGTGGACAAATGGGGGGTCACTGAATAATTTCAAAACTGGACACCACTCCTGTCTCATTGCTGGCTTTGAGTCCTTGCTTAAATGCATATTCAAAAAGTGACAATGCCAGATAACTATACTGTGGGTTCTGCTATGAGTTAAAAATACCAGTGGCAGGAGGACAAGGTGCCAGGGCTTGCAAGAATCAGCAGCCCCTGGCTCTTAACAAATCTATCAATCAATCAAGTAGTAGTTATAAAACGCTACTTGTCGCACAGGAGGGTATCCAGGCGCTAGCTTTTGGTCTTAGTCAAAAAGCCAGGTCTTGAGTCCCTTCTTGAAATTGGTCAGTGATAGTGTACTGTGACACTGGAGAGGTAGGGTGTTCCAGGCTTTGGTGATGAGGTGGGAGAAGAAGCCTCCTCTGGTGGGGCTACGACATATGCATTGTATCTCTGTGAAGGCGAGGTATGCTGATCGGAGGGTTCTGTATGGCTGGTGGAAATTAGGGGTGGGCGGAAGTCGCAGAAGGGACTATCGCGGAGAGGCACGGAGATTGCACCAAATTCTGTGCCTCTCTGCAATATTTCCGCTTTGCGAGCCCGCCCACGAGCCCGCCTGCCTCCCGCCCACCTTGTAAATTAAATTTAAAGGCTAAATATACGTTTAAATCAAACTTACCTTATTGTGCCCGCAATCGTCTCCTTCCCGGCTTCATCTTTGGAAGCTGCACATGCGCGTGAGCCTGCGCATGCGCAGTGACTGGGCATGTGCAGGCTCCCGCGCATGCGCAGTTTCCAAAGATGAAGCCGGGAAGGAGAAGATTGAGGCGCAATAAGGTAAGTTTGATTTAAACTGATATTTAGCCTTTAAATTTAATTTACAAGGCGGGCGGGAAGTGGGAGGCAGGCGGGCTGGAAGCGGGAGGTGGACAGGTGGCCAACTTCCGTTCCGCCCGCGAATTGGTGGATATTTGCCCCGCTTTTCTGCCTTCTTTGCAGACGGTGGAAAGTGCAAATTTCCGCCCATTCCGTGGGCGGAACGGGAATGTCCGCCCATCCATAGTGGAAAAGTAGGCGGTGGTTCATGTAGGCAGGTTACTTGGTTATGGAGGGCTTTGTAGATGTTGGTCAGGGGCTTGAAGTGGCATCTCTTCTGAACTGGGAGGCAGTGGAGGTCCTTCAGGTGTAGGGTGGAGTGGGTTCTCTTGGGTAGGTTGATGATCAGTCTAGCTGCTGTGTTCTAGATCAACTGTAGTATTTGCATGAGTATGGAGGTGGTGCCAGCATAGCGTGTGTTGCCGGCATAGCGTGTGTTGCCGTACTCCGGTCGTCTGGTGATGAGGTCTTGTGTTACCATTTTCCTGGAATTGATGGGGAGCCACTTGAAGATCTTGCGAAGCATGTAGAGTGTGTGGACGCAGGCAGAGGAGATGGCATTGACTGCACATTTCATAGATAGTTAGCTGTCGGAATGATGCCAAGGTTTTGGCCATGGTTCTTTGATGTGGTGGGGGGGTCCGAGTTCCGATGGTCACAAGGAGTCGTTCCATAAGCCAGTGTGCTTGCCAAAGACAAGGACTTCCATATTGTCCATGTTAATCTTAAGGCAGTTGTCCCTCATCCATGCTGAGATATTCTTCATACAGTGTGGAAGTTGTGCTTTGACGAGGTGGGGTCGGCTGAGAGCGATAGGATGAGCTGGGTGTCATCGGCGTAGGAGATGATATTGATGCAGTGTGATCTGACGAGGTCCATGAGGGGTGTCATGTAGATTTTTAAGAGGGTTGGGCTGAGGGATGAGCCTTGTGGAACGCTTCAAATGTTGGGCTTGGCCTGTGATGTAAACGGAGGGAGACAGACTTTCTGGGTGCATCTAACGAGAAATGATGCCATCCATTTAAGAGCATCTGTGATGCCGATCTGGTGTAGGCGATTGATGAATGTGTGGTGTGAGACAGTGTCGAAAGCTACAAAGAGGTAGAGCAGGATCAGGGTGGCAGATTCTCCTCTGTTGATTAGTGTGTGAATGTCATCTGAAGTGGCAATCAGAGCAGTCTCAGTGCTGTGGTTGGTTCTGAAGCCTTATTGGGAAGGGTCCAATTGCCGGATTCTCTACAGGTGTTCAGAGAGTAGGAGGTTGATGGCCTTCTCCATGAGTTTGGCAGGGAATGGGAGCTGCTAGATGGAATGGTAGTTCTGTAGCTCATCGGAATCTGCTGAGTGTTTCTTGAGGAGTGGTCTGACCTCAGCGTGTTTCCAGGTGTCTGGGAAGGCAGCATGGTTATCGAGGCATTGAGAATTGTGGTGAGCTGGGTGCTGATCTTGTGTGTTCTGAGGTTGAAGAGTTGGTGGAGGCAAGGATCGCTGGGTGCTCCTAAGTGGATGGTGTTCATCAGAGTGTGTGTGTTCGATGTGCTGAGTTGCTGCCAAGCGGTGAGCTGGCGGTCAGTTGTGGTCAATCGGTGGCTGAGGAGGTTGGAGGGTTAGGGGTTGAAGTTTATAAAGATGGTTGTTATTTTGTTGTAAAGTCTTTGGTGAGGGCTGTGCAGAATTCCTGTGATGCATGCTTAGCGTTTTTGGTGCCTGACAGGCAGGTGAACTCTGACAATGATGAAGAGTTCCTTGGGTTTGTTGGAGCATGTGTTGATCTGGCGGCTGAGGGCCTCCTTTTTTGTATATTTGACAAAGAGGTAGGCTGCAAGAAAATTGAGAAAGAAAAAGGTTTAAGTAGGGTGTTGGGTTCCTTCAGTGAGCCACCTTTTAGTGATTTTTTGTGTTCACCGTTGGTCTTGGTTCCAAAGAAGTATCCTAAGGAATCAGTCTCATTAATAACCTCTCTACCCCAAAAGGCCACTCAGTCAATGATGGTATTGATCTAGCATTGTGTTCAATGAAATATTCCTGCCTCGGTTAGGCATTACCAAAGCTGAGGTCCTCTGGGCAAGGTGTCTTAATGTAAAAGCTTACATTAAGTCGGCTGTCCGGCCCTTGCCTGTGCACCCTGAGAATTTTCACCTCCCAGGCTTCCAGTTTGAAGAAATAATTTCCTTTGATAAATGCATGGTCATAGGTATACAATATCTTGGCTCTAGTTCAAGAAATTCAGTTCCTTTTTGCAGCATTCCATCCATCAATTGTTTTTTTTGCATTTGTCACCCTAAGTGGGAAGGGAATGCCCAGATGTGGGTTCCGTGCTCACTACGCCACTGTATTCAAGCTAGCCTGGCTGATGAGGGGTGATGCCCTGGAAACGGTCCCAGGATGCTTGTTTCCTGTCCAGGGAGTACCTAGCTTGGCAGTTCAGGCTGGACTGTTTCCATAAGGAACAGGGTCAAAGCTTAGTTTCATATGTCTGGGTCCAAACCGAGTGGCGTGGTGAGCAAAATAATGATGGATTAACCCCACATTAAACCCAGATCCTTGTGACTGGGGATGGATGTTTGCATTTTTCAGCATTCCGTCCATCACTTGTTTCTTTTGCAAGTGGTTTCTAAACAGGGCAAGAACAAGGTGAAGTCTCCCTGCTTAAAAAACACTGTAGACTAAAGTTTAACCTGCATTGGTTTTTAAACATAATGGGACAGCTCCCTGTTTTTGCCCTATTTAAATAACTAATCACTGCAGATTAATTCCGTTGGTGAAGCAGCAGAATTTATCAGCAATTCTTTGTTACAAGAGTAACGCTGAATTGCCAATTTCCTCCAAACCCACTGGTGGAATTAAAAATTCCACCCTGCCCTAAAAAGGGTACTGTAGGTCAGTCATGACATCCTTTTTGCCAATTTGTGCAGAATGTCAGGCTACATCCATTTTGCTACACCTGAAATGGGCCCCCCTCGCTAGGTTTCAATTCAACTGAACCTTAAAAAGCCCGCCTGGAATGATGATGCAACTTTCAGCTCTAACTCCTTCAGGATTGGGGCAGCTACCTCTGCTGTAGATTTTCGGGCTAGGTAGGGAAATGGTAAAAAAGACTGGCAGGTGGAAGTCAGACTGCAATACGTGTAATGTGTGCCTGAATCGGATTTGACAGCACTGACGCTGGTGTGAGGCAACTGGTAACTATTTAACATGCATACTCGTATTTTCCTCTCTCCTTTCTCGGTATACTTTGCAAAAGGTTGAGTAGCTATCTCAGCTTATGGATGTTCGGTAATTCGATCACACTACGAGCAGGAATCACGTTTCATCAGGGCGCCTATCTGAGAGGGGCCAGGAACGCTGGGTCTTCGAATGCACTGGGGTTTGGTGCCCTTGATCAGAGCATTGACGGGCTGCACCAGTTGGTGGAAAAAACATCCAGCATGGCGCTGCAGCCGCCAGCGCAGATCATATTACACATTGGTGGCAACAACCTTACAATTTTAGGCCAGCAGGAATTGCTCATCTGCCTTATGAATGATATTTCAGGGATTTATAAAATATCCACCAGAACACTCATAGCATATTCAAACATTACACCCTGGCAGACTTGGAAGCTTGGCTCTCCTTCTCAGGGTCCCCAGCAGTCAGCGAGGTGCTGAAAGAATCATCCAAAAAGGTTGCTGAATATCTCTAATCCTAGAGCGATGCAGCATGGTGTAATGGCTGGATTTTCTGTTTAGATGGGATCAGCCCCCAGGGGCCCCTGTGACCCAGCCAAAACGTACTCACCTTCCCTTCTTAGATCGTATTTACACTGAGTAGATATAACGATGAATATACAGGTCGCACCTAAGAATGGGGAATGACAATATACATATATGGATTTTCTACAATATCTTATTCACATCAGTTGGCCTCGCGGTCGCCTCGACCCAGACCGTTCTACCCCAGGGCAGATCTGACACACAATCCGGCGTGTCTACACACGGGCCTGCAGAACCCAATGCTCTCTTTTCCAGCGTTCGCGATCCTGCGAAACATCCACGGTGATCTCCCTCTCACCGCTCTCACTTAGTCTTTACCACAATCCGGTGGCTTTACACGGCAGTATCCTTCCTGCCGCTCTCATTAACGCCGCATATCAACGACGACCACATTCCTATGAAACATTATTGGGATGATATCTCGACAGTCTACTTAGGATAAAACTACAATAATAACTTTGGATATGGGTCCAGATCGTATAGTGTACTCGTTACTTTTGACATCAGAGGTTCACTCACTCCCTATTTGTGTGATCACCACTTGCCTGATTGGGATTACTCGTCCATTCATGCGCCTAGCTTTCACCTAGGAGTTGCGTTTACCAAGATTGAACATAAGCACCAGGCACACGGTAATTCTATATGAATTAGGGCATTTATTAACCATAAACATAAATCACATTACTATGCAGCATTACATTTGCACAAGAAATAAAAGAGAAAGGTTAGGGTGCACGCACTATAAGGACTGGTTGGACTTCACCTGGTTAACGGGAAATCGGGACTCGGCAGTCATCTAGGCTCCTGTCTCGTCTCTGGGTCCTGGCTCGCCTTGCAGTCACCCTCAGCCGTCACAGGCACACGTCTGCACCGCTAGGCTCAAACTCGTCTGCTCTCCCTCAGGACCTCGGAACCTTGCTGTTAATTAGCTACCGTCTCTCTCTCTCTCTGTATTTAGTGCGCTCCGCGCCACTTCTCGTTCAGTCTATTTTCAGAGAGTTTCGGTCTTAAATCTTTCTCCGACTTCAAAGATGGCGACTTGTCCACCATGAAAATGAATAATGGCAGAGATGCTAACGGCTAGATGCCGCCTACGGACTAACTAACTGAAAGACTAACACCTTCGCTAATATCAAAGCCCGTTCCTTCATGGAAATTCACGGCCAGTAACCTGCCGCCCACCAAATTCTTGTACCTCCCCGTACCAAGGACACTTTCCCAGCCGGCCGGCCTGAAGTTGTGTCTTCGGAGTGGAGAAAAATACATTCCTTCGATAAGGGTCAGCCTGAACCGGTTCTCTCCAAGCGAACAACAGCTTGAAACTAAAACATTACACTTCACCTAGAAAGCCTTCTCGAGCTACCAGGCAGAAAGCAAAATGGAATCTGTCTCGCTTAAGGCCTACGGAGCCCATAATATACATAGCTCCATGAGAAACAGATCGGCATGTTAGCAAATGAATAAATCATGACTAATACCCATATATCTAACCCCTAACTTAAATTCATAAGCCTTACTCTAAGGGAAATGGCACGAAAATGCCCTTATATCTATAAGACAGGGTCCCTGTCTATCGGCCTAATCCCTATGCTATGAGGGTGATAGGCTGGAGTCACTCTCCATCATTCTCCTTCTCCAGAGGGCTGGCAGAAAGACAGCCATAACATTACACCCCTTGACTTCAGTCTATCATCCACAAACTAAATGGAACTAACGTCAGTAGACGAATAATATGAAACAAAACTAACTGATCTACGACTCTTTGTAACTCTAAAAAATTGTAGCAGGGAAGGGATACACTGAATGAAGCAGCAAATCACTATAAGGACACAGACAACAATAATGACCCCTCCTAAAATTTGTCGTAAAAAATGCATGTCAGGGAGCCAATTAAAAAGCCAGTCAAAGAAACCCTGATCTATGTGTTCCCTAATTTCTGCCGTCAAGTCGTGGAGTTTATTAATATGGGACTGGATATCTTTAGAATGGTCAGACAAATTAAAACAGCATAGACCCTCAAATTCAGAGCACTCATGCCCGTGTTTTAGCAACAAATAATCGATGGCTGCACGATTTTGTAAAATAGCTCTACGTTCACCTTGGGAATCTAATAATAAATCTGATAAAACGGTAGAAGTCTGGTTGATCGATTTAACCATCCAACAGGCCATTTTGCCGATTGTTTTGGCATTATAAACAGCTAATGCAGGAACACCAATAATAGAAAAAGCTAAACCAAGATATTCAGATTTGGAAAAAAGATGAACAGAGGAATCACAGTCTTCATGTAATGACATAGAGTCTCGAACAATACGGGAATGTGAAGGAGGATGTGAAGAAAACATTAGCAAACTTAATCTAGTGATGGCACATGGGCCACCAGAAATATTCGCAGGAATATAGGGCCAAGATGAATTCCCGCATGAAAAGAGCCATCCAGCCGGTAACAACATTGAACGATAATGGCTAGTGGCAACAACTAAACTTTTGCAAGTCATATTGTTCTTCACTGAAAAACATGAATTGGGAAGTCTTTTCATACATAACAAACGCTGATGAAATGAAAAAGTAGTAGCGGCTTGGAGTTTCAACCGCAAACATTCAGAGATGGCCTTAGGATTACAGGTCATCATGAAGCAAAGGTCACCAGGGGTAATATTAAAAGTAGTGATTCTGGAATTAAGTAGGACATCTTGGTCTGGAAGAAGAGTACATGAGGGACAATATTCATGGGCCAAAAAGTCGCCCAAAATGACATTAGGTCGGGCACTGGATATATTAAATACGTGACGAAGAGTTTCAGTAAATGCGGGGACAGCGACCAAACAGGTCGATAATATATCAGTAACGCTCTTCATGGGGGTAAGGCAAAAATGCGGAGAGTTCGTCACTCACTTCGCGAGTGTGATCCAGAAGTTGGAGGACTTCTGCCACGCGGATCGCGTGGCTCTTGTTATCCCATCACTCGGCGTCGGTAGATCCTCTCCTCTCCCGGCGTAGCAGGCCAAAAGGAGTCCAGCGCCGACACATCCTGCAGCAGCAGTCCAGAGAATGATCTGAAAGAATACAAACACAGGCCTTAATCATTCTCGTAAATAACATTTGTCAGCTGGGACAGCTTCCCAGCCATCTTTCCCTGGTTTCATCACCAAAACGGTGTTGTCATGACCAGTCGCAATAATATCAGCCTGTTCAGGAGGATTTTTAGGCGATTGCACCCATATTTTAGCTCCAGGAAGATCAGAAGATCCGAAGCCTTTTTGTCCACGCACAGTTAGCAACGTTGGGGCAGAGCCTTTTTTGATCTCACCACTGAAGACAGGCATAATCAATAACTGAGCAACACGGTCAGACTTTTTGATAAACAAATCCATCTCACTGCTATTAAGCAAGAGAACCTTAATCTCTCCCTGATAATCACTGTCGATCACACCACCAAGGACTTGAACACCTTTCAGGGCCAGGCCAGATCTAGGGGCAATTAATCCAAAACTACCGGCAGGTATAGAGACACCAATGCCAGTTTCAACAATGATTCGATCTTTTCCTGGGAAGTGTACATCATTTAAAGCATGCAGGTCGAGGCCTGCGGAACCTGGAGTAGCTCTACACGGAGCCAAAGCACCGGGGGTAATTTCCCAATATGTGACCGTAGCAGCAACAGAATTAGGTTTTGCATCAACATGTGGAGGAAACAAACGCATCAAAGGAGATTCAGCATGCAACAAAGGACGATTATTAAGAATTAATAAAGCTTGAAGTAAGACATCTCTCCACTGGCTGTAACGGTCATCAGTCAACTTGCGCAACTGTTCTTTCAACAAACCATTCATTCTCTCAATCAGTCCTGAAGCTTGTGGATAATATGGAATGTGAAATACCCAGTCGATATTGTTTTCCATACAGAATTCCTGCACCAATCTTCCACGAAAGTGGGATGCATTGTCCGATTGAATTTGGAATGGGACACCATAATATAGAATAATCAGTTCCAGGGTTTTAATTGTATTCACTTGGGTAGCATTCTTGCAAGGGAAAGCGACCAAAAGGCCACTATAAGTATCAACTGCTGTACAAATGTATTGACAATTTCTGCTCATGGGGAGCGGACCAATATAATCAATCTGCCAAATTTGGGCGGGCAATTTACCTCGATGTAAGTGACCTCGAACAATTTGAGGCACCTCTTTCTTTCTAGAATGCTGGCAAATGGGACAATGTAGAATGGCATCTTTAATTAAAGAAAAGGGAATATGAATTCCTCTATCAGCAGCCCACCTGTTAGTGGCTTTCTCTCCAAAATGTCCTGCTTTCTGATGGGCCCATTTCGCCAATCCCGCCAAATCAGAATCTTGCATGTCAACCACTGCCTCAGAAAATTTAGACTGTTCATCTGCAATGTTATGGAAAAATTTGTCAAGGGAATCTATTGGAGTATGAGCATCCACGTGAAAGATTGTTACAGTACTGTGCGGAAGCAGTTCCCAAATTTCTTGCCATAATTCTTTACCCCACAATTCCTTGGAGTGCAATTCCCAATTGTGCGAATGCCATGTAGGCAACCACACCGCTAGTCCATTTGCAGTGGACCAAGAATCAGTGAAAATATGACATGTACCTGGTAACTCCTGTTTCAAAACTTGGTAAATCGCATAAAGTTCAGCATATTGACTACTCTTACCATCTCCAGTGGTGCTCAATAATTTCTTAGTAGTCGGGTTATAGGAGACAGCTTTCCAATGTCTCTTGTCACCAATGAACTTCGCAGAACCATCCGTAAACCACACGTGTTTTCTATCCTCCACGGACAGATCATCAAATGATTTACCCCACTGCACGGGAGACTCCTGCACTACGGGAACCGAACGCTCACTCTCAGCTTCATTGGAGGGCGCCTGCGCCACTCGCTCATGTAAAACCGCCACACCTTTCGGACCCACACGTGCCCTGTCCTGAATGTACCATTTCCATTTAATCACACTAGCCTCCTGAGCATGTCCAATTCGATGGGACTTCGGTGAACTCAAAACCCACTGCATGATGGGAATCTCAGGCCTCAAAATCACAGCATGGCCTAAAGTCAATTGCTCGGTGTCCACCAGAGCCCAATAACAAGCAAGCAACTGTTTTTCAAAAGGAGAATAACGCTCACCAGCCTCTGGTAGCTTTTTGGTCCAAAAACCTAATGGCACTTTTTGTCTGCCCTGCTTTTGCCACAAACTCCAATTGGCATACAGACCTTCCACGGACACATTCAAATCCACATTACCCTCACTCACGGGCCACAAATCCAAAGCATACTGAATAGCTTCTTTAGCCAAATCAAAAGCAGTCTGTTGAGGTTCACCCCACTCAAACGCATTCTTTTTACGAGTGACTCGATACAGTGGAGCCAAGATTTGACTCAAATGTGGAATATGTTGGCGCCAAAATCCAAACAACCCAATAAAGGATTGCGCCTCTTTCCTATTTCTGGGAACAGCAAAATCAAGAATTTTACGTTTAACTTGTGGGATCACTTCTCTGTGACCTTCATGCCAATTAATTCCTAGAAATTTCACAACTTGGGATGGAGTTTGTAATTTATCAGGATTAATTTCCCAGCCTTTTGCTCGCAAACAGTCAATGATCTGATCCAAATGAGACTGTACTTGGTCTTGCGTTTCACCTTGAATCAAAATGTCGTCAATATAATGACAAATCTGAACTTGTGGAATCGTAGGCACTTCAGACAAATGTTCCGCCACCAGCCGGTGACAGATTGTAGGGCTATGTACATAGCCTTGAGGAAGACTCCGGAACGTCATTTGACGTCCATTCCATGTAAAACTGAATTGTTCTTGGCATTCGGGGGCAATTGGAATCGAAAAGAATGCATTAGCAATATCGATAGAAGCATACCATGTACCAGGATGCTTTTGAATTCTCTCAATCAATGTAACAATGTCGGGCACTGCCACAGTCAATTTAGGTGTATGTTTGTTCAATTCTCGATAATCAACAGTCATGCGCCAAGAGTTGTCACTTTTGCGCACGGGCCAAACAGGATTATTCCAAGCGGATGTGACCGGAGTAATGACTCCCGCGTCAACCAAATCCTGAATCGTAGCTGTAATTTCTTCATGACCACCTGGGATGCGATATTGTTTCTGAGAAATCACTTTCGTTGCTAAAGGGATCTTAATAGGTGGCATGCGTAAACGGCCAACCCGTACGGGTCTGGTCGAAATGTACTGTCTAGCACCAAACTGATAGTAACCATCATCCAAATGCAAAGTCATACCTTTCAAGATGTCAATTCCAATAATGTATTCCAAAAGTGGCACAACCAACACAGAGTATTCTCTACGAGGAATCCTACCAATTTTAATCTCAAGTGCAGTTTGAACTGCGGGCGTTTCTTTACCACCCAGGCCGGTAATTGTAAAAGATTGTCCATGAAATTTTCTCGACTTGCCATGAATTAAAGTGGCCTCCGCCCCAGTATCAACCAACGCTCGGGCCCTTTGGATATTACGATGTTTCCAAAAAATCTCAATATCTACATATGGTCTGTAATCTCTGTGGGCCCACCTGCGTACCGGAGCTTGACCTATTTCCTAGTCATTTTTCCTGCGTTCAGTCAACCAAGACAGATCAGGGTAGATGTTTTCAGTTTTCTTCGGTATCAGAATTTCTTGTTCATATCCGTCTCCAGTACGAAACGGATTATTATCATGTTCAAAAAATTGTGAATTACGGTCAGAGAGTCTATTACGATCCTCTCTCCTTCGTATATCAGGGGAATAACTCCTTGCATCTCTATGTCTGCTAGAACCACGATCATCTCTTCCCCTTTCACGATCATCCTCTCTCCCCCTCCCATCACTACGACGGGGGGAACCACCACGTTCTTGGCGCCGGTCGTCACGGCGATCAGAATTCACACGTCGTCTCTCATCACCACTGTCATCCGAACCACGATCATAATCATTCTTTCGCACACGACGGGCACCTTCCTTCCGATCCAAACCACGCTTACGGAACATATCCCATAGGATATTATTGGGTTCACCATCGATCTCTTCCTTTTTCACACCATCAGCAACGAGAGCAAGAAACATGTCACGTCTAGAGAACTTATAGTCCCCACCAGTACGACCCTCAGGTCGGGATTGTCTTTCAGGTTTAAACCATTCACCCAACTCACCAAGCTGACGAACAGACTCAAGCACAGCAGACAAAGGATTGCCAGTTTGATTAATCAATAAAGTCATCATGACCTGCTTATAAGCAACAGGAGAAGAACGGATAATGCGATTACGCACAGAAGATGTTAAAAGACCATCCAATAATCTGTCAGCAGTACTAAGGAAGATACAGGTTTTCATAACTTCTTCCTTTAAACGTTGCGACGCATCGCGCAGAGTATACCATGGCTTTTCATCAGAGGGCCAATCAGACTCAGTTGGATATTTATGATTACAGCCATCAGACGCAAGCTGGAGCAAGGAAGTTTGAACATTACCATTAAAATTCCGAAAATGGTCCTGGATAGTAGAATCAGAACTCAAAGAGCAAAATCGTAAGCAATCAACGGCATCGAGCATAATACCGGAAGCGCCAAGCTCATAAAGGCGCACCATCCAGGTAAGCAAAGACTCACCAGGTCGTTGTTTAAATCGTTGCAGGATGTCACTGATCTCCTGCTGAGTAAAATCTTCAATACAGTCAAGAGCAATACCACCCGGATTACCAGGGGCTTGTTGTAATTTCCGTCGAAAAATTGGGTGAGCAGAAACTGCGGGAAGAGCTTCCGAAGAAGCCCGCATCTTAGATTTAACATCACAATCAGGGCAAGCTACGTCGTCCGCACGGGAAGAACGAGCACGGTCACAATCGGGAGTTGAATCAATGCATGAAGCAGATTTACAATCACGTCCGGAGCGAGAAGACTCGCGCTTGTCACCCTCCTCTGCCGAGGAGTCAGAAGTATGAGAATCCCAGATATTACCGTCCCACTCATCGGGGTTCCAATCCATTCCAGCTTTTGCTACAACCATACGCACTTTGCGTGAAGACACACGTCCACGACGATGTTTATACTTATATCGTGCAATACGGACCGCAGCCCTTTCGGCAATGGTCTGATACGTTTCAAGTTTGTCGGCAAGCAATTTATTTTGACAACGTAACAAAGTGTGCGCATTTTGCAACTCGACACACTGTCCTTCCGAATCTTTAAATTGTTTCTGTAGTTGCACAACCCTCTCATGCATTATTCTGTATGCATTAAGAACAATCCACCCTCTGCGTCCTAGAATAGGAAGCTCATCACCCTTCACTACTGGCGCTTTCTGTAGGCACGAAATCACATCAGCAGGCTCCGCCTGCTCCAAGAATGAAGACCAATTTTCGCTCAAACCAGTAGAATCAGCCCACTCACGGGCCAAAGCCTCATAAGGCGTAGACTCCCAGCCGGGAATCTGAATCGGTAGTTTGAAAACCGACGATGATTTTTTCACAAACATAATGATACACAAAAAATATATATACACAATTATAAACAAAATTTTATACGTACAAGCCGAGCGCAAACCAACGAGATGAAAACAACACAATGCACACAGGCTTCGTAAACAGTTCGTGACGCCAGATGTAATGGCTGGATTTTCTGTTTAGATGGGATCAGCCCCCAGGGGCCCCTGTGACCCAGCCAAAACGTACTCACCTTCCCTTCTTAGATCGTATTTACACTGAGTAGATATAACGATGAATATACAGGTCGCACCTAAGAATGGGGAATGACAATATACATATATGGATTTTCTACAATATCTTATTCACATCAGTTGGCCTCGCGGTCGCCTCGACCCAGACCGTTCTACCCCAGGGCAGATCTGACACACAATCCGGCGTGTCTACACACGGGCCTGCAGAACCCAATGCTCTCTTTTCCAGCGTTCGCGATCCTGCGAAACATCCACGGTGATCTCCCTCTCACCGCTCTCACTTAGTCTTTACCACAATCCGGTGGCTTTACACGGCAGTATCCTTCCTGCCGCTCTCATTAACGCCGCATATCAACGACGACCACATTCCTATGAAACATTATTGGGATGATATCTCGACAGTCTACTTAGGATAAAACTACAATAATAACTTTGGATATGGGTCCAGATCGTATAGTGTACTCGTTACTTTTGACATCAGAGGTTCACTCACTCCCTATTTGTGTGATCACCACTTGCCTGATTGGGATTACTCGTCCATTCATGCGCCTAGCTTTCACCTAGGAGTTGCGTTTACCAAGATTGAACATAAGCACCAGGCACACGGTAATTCTATATGAATTAGGGCATTTATTAACCATAAACATAAATCACATTACTATGCAGCATTACATTTGCACAAGAAATAAAAGAGAAAGGTTAGGGTGCACGCACTATAAGGACTGGTTGGACTTCACCTGGTTAACGGGAAATCGGGACTCGGCAGTCATCTAGGCTCCTGTCTCGTCTCTGGGTCCTGGCTCGCCTTGCAGTCACCCTCAGCCGTCACAGGCACACGTCTGCACCGCTAGGCTCAAACTCGTCTGCTCTCCCTCAGGACCTCGGAACCTTGCTGTTAATTAGCTACCGTCTCTCTCTCTCTCTGTATTTAGTGCGCTCCGCGCCACTTCTCGTTCAGTCTATTTTCAGAGAGTTTCGGTCTTAAATCTTTCTCCGACTTCAAAGATGGCGACTTGTCCACCATGAAAATGAATAATGGCAGAGATGCTAACGGCTAGATGCCGCCTACGGACTAACTAACTGAAAGACTAACACCTTCGCTAATATCAAAGCCCGTTCCTTCATGGAAATTCACGGCCAGTAACCTGCCGCCCACCAAATTCTTGTACCTCCCCGTACCAAGGACACTTTCCCAGCCGGCCGGCCTGAAGTTGTGTCTTCGGAGTGGAGAAAAATACATTCCTTCGATAAGGGTCAGCCTGAACCGGTTCTCTCCAAGCGAACAACAGCTTGAAACTAAAACATTACACTTCACCTAGAAAGCCTTCTCGAGCTACCAGGCAGAAAGCAAAATGGAATCTGTCTCGCTTAAGGCCTACGGAGCCCATAATATACATAGCTCCATGAGAAACAGATCGGCATGTTAGCAAATGAATAAATCATGACTAATACCCATATATCTAACCCCTAACTTAAATTCATAAGCCTTACTCTAAGGGAAATGGCACGAAAATGCCCTTATATCTATAAGACAGGGTCCCTGTCTATCGGCCTAATCCCTATGCTATGAGGGTGATAGGCTGGAGTCACTCTCCATCATTCTCCTTCTCCAGAGGGCTGGCAGAAAGACAGCCATAACACATGGCCACTTCTGAGGCATCATGTGGTGCTCATCACCTTTCAATGGAAGGCAATGAGTTGTTTGTTTTGGGCCCGATTCACAGAATGAACTTAAGACTCAATCCTAAACTTACTACTATTTTGGTATTCACAGAATGCAGTTACTACTTTTGGCATTCACAGAATGAACTTACTACTTTCGGTACTCAGCACCAGCAGTTCTAAAAAGCAGGTAAATGTAAATGTGTTTGTATTTATATAGCGCCTTCTACCCAAAGGTCTCGTAGCGCTGTATTCATACTGCTGTGGAACCCTTCCTGGCTTTCCTGTGAGATGTCCACTCCTGGGCACCCCCAAGGTGAAGCCAGGCATCCAAGCGCTGCTGGGGCCGTTGTGGAGATTGAGCAAGCTATTGCCCAGAGTCACAGTGGGACCCATGATTAGACTAGGCACTGAGGCGGGAATTATCAGGTCCGGGGAGATTGAGTCCAAGAGCCGCGGAGGCGGGAATTGAACCCTGGTCCTGGGCCAGACCTCTGCATCAGGGTCTGCCGCTCTAACCATTGAGCCACGCTGCTGAGGCGGGTCCCTATCAGGCTCTCCATTTTTGCCCTCACCATCAGGGTGAAAAACAAATCTTAGCTCTGCAGCTGTACCATCCTTCACAGCCTTTGATGTAACTTCAATGAGACTCGTCACTGTATTTTCACAGTCTCATCATTTCAGAAAGGAAGCATTTACAATATTATATACAACTAAGCTATAGTTGTTGCTTATTTATCTTATGCATATATTTACAACAAGGGGTGGTGAGGGACAGAGTCTCTGAATTAAGCAGAAAGCTCTCACCCAGTCAAGAGATCAGGGCTAGATCCAACATCGTTTTTTAGCTCACTGCACCATCCCAGTTTCAGAACCTGGCTGTATGCAAATTAGTCTGTTCCTGTCCCAGTGCATGATGGGAACAGGGCAAACCAAACTACAAAAGCCAATTCTTACACTGGGAAGGAAACAAGCTCCCGGGGCCAGGGACAGACTGGTTTGCATATAGCCAGGTTCTGAGCTGGGATGGTGCAGTGAGATAAATAACGGTGATGGATCAAGCCCTGATCTTTGGACTGGGTAAGAGTGGTCTGCTCAATTCAGACACTCTGTTCATCACCACCCCCTTTTCTGAATCGTTTTTGGCCACTATAGGTGTGGCAGGGTATACTCAGACATGAGTCCCTTTCTCACTGCACCATCAGGATTCAAGCAAGCCGGGCCGAAGACGGCTGGAATGCCAGAAACCGGTCCCTGGTAGCTTGTCTCCTTTCTGGTGAAGAATTGGCTTTGTAGTTAAGTCTGCCCTGTTCCCATGATGCACTGGGCCAGGGACAGGCTGATTTGCAGATAGCCAGGTTCTGAGCTGGGATGGTGCAGTGAGATAAATAACGGTGATGGATCAAGCCCTGATCTTTGGACTGGGTAAGAGTGGTCTGCTCAATTCAGACACTCTGTTCATCACCACCCCCTTTTCTGAATCGTTTTTGGACACTATAGGTGTGGCAGGGTATACTCAGACATGAGTCCCTTTCTCACTGCACCATCAGGATTCAAGCTAGCCGGACCGAAGACGGCTGAAATGCCAGAAACCGGTCCCCGGTAGCTTGTCTCCTTTCTGGTGAAGAATTGGCTTGGTAGTTTAGTCTGCCCTGTTCCCATGATGAACTGGGCCAGGGACAGACTGATTTGCATATAGCCAGGTTCTGAGCTGGGATGGTGCAGTGAGATAAATAACGGTGATGGATCAAGCCCTGATCTTTGGACTGGGTAAGAGTGGTCTGCTCAATTCAGACACTCTGTTCATCACCACCCCCTTTTCTGAATCGTTTTTGGCCACTATAGGTGTGGCAGGGTATACTCAGACATGAGTCCCTTTCTCACTGCACCATCAGGATTCAAGCAAGCCGGGCCAAAGACGGCTGGAATGCCAGAAACCGGTCCCCGGTAGCTTGTCTCCTTTCTGGTGAAGAATTGGCTTGGTAGTTTAGTCTGCCCTGTTCCCATGATGCACTGGGCCAGGGACAGACTGATTTGCATATAGCCAGGTTCTGAGCTGGGATGGTGCAGTGAGATAAATAACGGTGATGGATCAAGCCCTGATCTTTGGACTGGGTAAGAGTGGTCTGCTCAATTCAGACACTCTGTTCATCCCCACCCCCTTTTCTGAATCGTTTTTGGCCACTATAGGTGTGGCAGGGTATACTCAGACATGAGTCCCTTTCTCACTGCACCATCAGGATTCAAGCAAGCCGGGCCGAAGACGGCTGAAATGCCAGAAACCGGTCCCCGGTAGCTTGTCTCCTTTCTGGTGAAGAATTGGCTTGGTAGTTTAGTCTGCCCTGTTCCCATGATGCACTGGGCCAGGGACAGACTGATTTGCATATAGCCAGGTTCTGAGCTGGGATGGTGCAGTGAGATAAATAACGGTGATGGATCAAGCCCTGATCTTTGGACTGGGTAAGAGTGGTCTGCTCAATTCAGACACTCTGTTCATCACCACCCCTTTTTCTGAATCGTTTTTGGCCACTATAGGTGTGGCAGGGTATACTCAGACATGAGTCCCTTTCTCACTGCACCATCAGGATTCAAGCAAGCCGGGCTGAAGACGGCTGGAATGCCAGAAACCGGTCCCCGGTAGCTTGTCTCCTTTCTGGTGACGAATTGGCTTGGTAGTTTAGTCTGCCCTGTTCCCATGATGCACTGGGCCAGGGACAGACTGATTTGCATATAGCCAGGTTCTGAGCTGGGATGGTGCAGTGAGATAAATAACGGTGATGGATCAATCCCTGATCTTTGGTCTGGGTAAGAGTGGTCTGCTCAATTCAGACACTCTGTTCATCACCACCCCCTTTTCTGAATCGTTTTTGGCCACTATAGGTGTGGCAGGGTATACTCAGACATGAGTCCCTTTCTCACTGCACCATCAGGATTCAAGCAAGCCGGGCCGAAGACGGCTGAAATGCCAGAAACCGGTCCCCGGTAGCTTGTCTCCTTTCTGGTGAAGAATTGGCTTGGAAGTTTAGCCTGCCCTGTTCCCACGATGCACTGGGCCAGGGACAGACTGATTTGCATATAGCCAGGTTCTGAGCTGGGATGGTGCAGTGAGATAAATAACGGTGATGGATCAAGCCCTGATCTTTGGACTGGGTAAGAGTGGTCTGCTCAATTCAGACACTCTGTTCATCACCACCCCCTTTTCTGAATCGTTTTTGGCCACTATAGGTGTGGCAGGGTATACTCAGACATGAGTCCCTTTCTCACTGCACCATCAGGATTCAAGCAAGCCGGGCCGAAGACGGCTGAAATGCCAGAAACCGGTCCCCGGTAGCTTGTCTCCTTTCTGGTGAAGAATTGGCTTGGTAGTTTAGTCTGCCCTGTTCCCATGATGCACTGGGCCAGGGACAGACTGATTTGCATATAGCCAGGTTCTGAGCTGGGATGGTGCAGTGAGATAAATAACGGTGATGGATCAAGCCCTGATCTTTGGACTGGGTAAGAGTGGTCTGCTCAATTCAGACACTCTGTTCATCACCACCCCCTTTTCTGAATCGTTTTTGGCCACTATAGGTGTGGTAGGGTATACTCAGACATGAGTCCCTTTCTCACTGCACCATCAGGATTCAAGCAAGCCGGGCCGAAGACGGCTGAAATGCCAGAAACCGGTCCCCGGTAGCTTGTCTCCTTTCTGGTGAAGAATTGGCTTGGTAGTTTAGTCTGCCCTGTTCCCATGATGCACTGGGCCAGGGACAGACTGATTTGCATATAGCCAGGTTCTGAGCTGGGATGGTGCAGTGAGATAAATAACGGTGATGGATCAAGCCCTGATCTTTGGACTGGGTAAGAGTGGTCTGCTCAATTCAGACACTCTGTTCATCACCACCCCCTTTTCTGAATCGTTATTTATCTTATGCAGCTAATAATCATTGACAAAGCCAATAGCCCTGGCTTATTGTCGGTGTAACATTACTTGTTGTATTGTGTTTGGATGCAATGACTGAAGCCGCAAAATACCAGACGGGCCTCACACTATGCTCTACAGAGATTTTTAGCATAGGTGTTTTTAAGCCACACCCTTAATTATATCAACCCCGTCCTTTCGGGAACCCCCCCCCCCCAAAATGTTTTCATCCCACTTAAAGCCCTGGTTGTATCTTCAGTAGTTTACATTCAGAAACTGATGTAGCAATGCTAAGCAGTACCATGACCCCAGGGGTGCTTCTAGACCTGAACTTAAGAGGGGGCTAAGACTGCCAGCCAGGGCTGCCCTAACATCTGTCGCTCATGGTGCAACAGTCTTTTTTGCCACCCCTCTTCTATTTCTTCCTTCTCCATGATTTCCCTCACTACCACTTGCCAACGATGCACCTCAGCTCTCTATAGCCCGTTTCTGACTTACATATCACTTTTTTATAGGGCTACCCGTAGTTTACTCACACTCAGTTCTGTGATATGCATGATACATGCTCTTTGTAGCAGACACATTAGCCCTTTGCACTGTGTGGGTGACAGGAGTGCCCATGTGAGTGTACCGTGAGCGATGCAACAGTGTGAGAGTTGGGTCAGAGGAGTGACTGCATGGTGAGTGAGGTGACCATATAATTTTAGGTGCAGATGTAAGTGCAGAGTGAGATGAATCACTGTGAGTGCGAATGGTGTGCTCATGTGACCGCAGGGTAAGTGAAGGGAGAAAGGTGTGAGTTCATGGTGAGTAGCATAAGTGCAGTGGTGTGGTCACTGTGAGCGCATGGTGAGCTGTGGTGTGAGTGCATGGTGATAAGTGTCAGTACATTGTGATCCCTGTGAGTGCAGGGTGAGTATGAAAGTGAAGGGCGAGAATGAGAAGTGTGTTTTCTGAATGCACTGTACATTCCCAGAAACTTGAAGTAACTCAGCATGTTATTGAGGGCTGGCGTAAGGTTTCAGATAGAAGTTAAACTATTGCTATTATGGCATTATTCAGGGTCCAGGGATCGAGGGTGGAGGAAATAAATATAGTGCTCATCCTGCAACATTCTTCCAGTCTCATGATTTGGGTTGCCAGCTCATTATATTGATGTCCCAGACGGTACAAAAATAAGCAGTCCCCTAACGCCGATTTTCATCACTCATCTGTGCATACTTGGAGCAGCAAATATAAATAGAAAGCATTTTTGATTGTGTTTTAGGACTACCTGAATGATCCATGACTGATAATTAAGGGGAACATAGATTGAAAAGTCACATTACAAATGAATACCTGCTATTTTATTTATAACCCTATTTAGTGTCAAGGCAAGTTCTTTGCAGGCTCTTTAAACAACAAATGGCTGGAATCTTTCTTTAGGTAACAATACTGTATATTTCTTTTCATGAAATGCATTCTCACACCAAGGCAGTAAAAAGTAAAATCCAAATGTAAGGAATATGCAGAGTGACTCCAAACACTGCTCAGTCAAGCTCCCAGCAGCTCCAGCTGCAACAGCCCGGGCTGAGACACATGAAGGAGGGGGGCTAAAGCCCTTTCAGCCCAATGGGCGTTGTGTGCCTGCATGACCCACAATAACCACCATTAAGACCAGCAAATCCTAGGTTCTATAACACTGTCACCGGCCATTTAGGAATTTGAGAGAGTCGAGGAATTACCACGGATTTTTCATGTTTTTCATGGTGGCGTAAATTGCAGTGGTTAATTGCAGGGCAGAATAGGGGATTCCTGGGAGAGTCAGACCTGGAATTAAGGCAACAATTGCCCTATAAGGCCTTGAGTCATAATAATAATACCAACATTTGTAAAGCGCGCAGCTACCTCAGGCGAGGTGTTCCGGCCCTCGAGGCCGTCGAGAAGATTAAACGAGCTATTGCCCAGATTCGCAAGGTGTTGGGCTAACCTACCGCCGGCGATCAAACCATGAGTCCCCGTGTTCCAGACGGAGTCACCTGCCCTGGCCACGGCCCCACACCGCTTTCCAGTTGTAGGTAATAATGCTGTGTTATGGCCTTCAATAGATAACCGAAATGTCTAATTAGTCTAATTAGAACCCTGCTAGGAATAGACATATTTGGGCAACCCAAATAGACTGCTTTGGAGGTGTGTATAGCCTAGGTTTCCTTTCATACAAGCTTTACTGAGCCTAGAACATGATAGTCACTTATTCACATGGGGGAATGACAATATTTCTTAATAAGTGAATGTTCAGAATAAAATAATACTGTAATCAGAACACCCCTTGAAAAGTGTCTGTCAGATAAAGAGAGATGTCGCTTGTCAATCCAGGGGTGCGATCTTTATGGTAAGCATTTAATTCTCACCAGTTTAATCCGCAGCCGAATACTTCGCTAGGGCTTGTCTGGGTTCAACGTGCCATCTTGTGGACACTCGCTCGAGCTTGTGAGCTCTCGCTCACACCTACGGTCACTGAGGAGAAAGAATGCGTCTTTAATTCATTCATCCAAGAGGGATGCCACAGACATGGCGACTTTCGCCACTGCCACCGAGTCAGTGCTGTGTGAAAGACTCGAACTTTCTATACAAGGAAACAGTTTATAATAGGCAACAGAGAGGACAACATAAGCAGTTTGTCTGATGAAATAAAGGCTGCATGGTATTTTTTTAATACATTAATACTACCCATTTATAAGTAGCAAAAGCAATATGGAACAATGGCGCCGAATAATACGATCAATTTGGAAACACCAATACAAATTATTAAAACAATAGCACAAAGTGTAATATCAGCTACACCAAAATTATAATAATAACAACAGTAATAATGTCGCTAATAGTAGTAATAATGACTATTTATTAATATTATTATTATTATTATCATTATTACTATTACTATTGTTATTGTTATTAATAGTATTATGATTATTATTAGTAGTATATTGATATTGTTATTATTAGTATTGTTATTATTAATATTATTATTATCATTATTAATATTATCATTGGTAGTATCATTTTTATTGGTACACTTATTAATATTATTATTGTTAGTGTTATTATTGGTATATTGATTATTATTATTGTTATTATATTAGTATTACTATTATGAGATTGTACTGTTATGATTATTATTAATTTTTATTTTTATTATTGGTATTATTAATGGTGGTATTATTAATAATATGTGTATTATTATATTTGCATTAATATTGTTGGTGGTATTATTATTATATTCGTATTGTTATGATTATTATTATTAATATTATTATTATCATTGTTTATTAATATTATTGTTATTAACATTATTATGTGCTAGTATCCAAATTCAGTGCTACTAATCCTATCATCCTCTAGAGCAGAGGTCTTAAACCTTTTTTTGCTCTGAGACCCCCTAAGCACAATGTTTTGAAGTTGGGCCCCTCTCTATGTGGCAAGGATTTGGGGTGAGGAGGGATGATCAATGGGGGCGGGATCATGTTATCACTTCAGGATTGCTTTTCTGTAGCTCGTAATCCACACTGAATGTTGGATTTATACAAATGCAACAGCATCAAACAAGAATAGAATTGATCCAAAACACTACTGCCCATATTGGGGTGCTGTGGGCCTCAATGCACTCCATCTGCCGCCTTAATGATGACTGTAGCTCTTAGAAGCAGTCTATCTCCTCTTATTTCACTCCTGCCCCACAATGTCTGACCATCACTTCAATCTCCCAACAAGTATTTCCTCCTCCAACTCTTCTCATCTCATCACTATCAACATCCTTAGCAACTTCTTCACTTTCCCTTCCTCCACCACAGTCTGTCTTACTTTTTCTCCACCCCGCTTCCCCATTGTAAAATTATTTTACTCTCTTCATCAAATTATCCAACAGACCTCCACCACATTGGCCTAATGAGCCTTCATCAAAAAATCCTAGGAGAAGGTTTTTTCCAGGTACCTGCAAGTGATATTTGCATAGAACAGACGCCTCACAAAGGTAGAATTTTGGACAACTGAACTTAAGTGGATGCATATTGCCAGATGGTCACCATGCACGCTGCCAGCAGTTGGGTCTAAAATCAAAGGTAGTAGTACAGCCAAAATATTATATGGTACATTACCTCACTCCACCTTCCAAACATGAAATGTTACTTCAAAGGCAGTCACAACATTGCACCTTCCAAAAGACACACTAAAAAGGCGGAGTATAAGTACCATTTATGCATGTTGTTCTCCCACACAAGTGACTCTGGCAGTGGTAGGAGGGAAGCCTTGAGGTTCCTAATTATCTCCTGAAGGCATTTTCCCATCCTCTGTTCTTTCATCTTTTTGATCCTGGTAGAGGTGCCAAGTAACGTTTAATAAAGTTGGTTTTCTAATTGACACCTTTAATCAGTCTTAAATCACTCCTCATACTGTACAATTTCTTTGTCGCACTTTTCGGTTTGGAAACACATGGTGTATGCACTATTTTCACCACAGTGGATGTGTTAAGTGTTGTGTCTGTTTAGTTTGTTTGACTATATGTTGTGTTAAGTGGAATTTATTATTTTTCCCCCTCCCTTATGCTCCGTCCTGTGTGGGGTACACCAGGGCGTATTGTAAGCAGGCCCAATGATGAAGCATGTCACATACCTCGGTATGTGAGTGAGGGCAGTTTTTCCAAATAGAGTGATTTGCCCTATTGGGGCTGGCTCTATCTTTTACCACAATAGTACATATGGTATTATTATTTACTCTTTCCACCCCTTTTGTGTGTACACTAGTGTTCTCTCGGGGGGTTCGGGTGGCAGAGTATAAATTGTCTTTAACCCTCGCCCCTTCTTTGTGATTATAGTTCTCCCACACAAAACATAGACATCTTTGGCAATAGAAATAGACGCTCACCTCAAGGTACAGCATGGGCGGCAGAAAGAGGAACCTAGGGACCCTGCTTACACCCACAGTGATTGAAGGCTGGTGAGAGGGACAGGGTTATGCCATGAGGATCATCCTTGCATACAAGTCTGTGTTTGAAGATAGGGTTAGTGCAGAAGTCTGTTTCGAGGTTCCCAGCAATATATGCCGAAGGGGAGAGTATGGGTGGTTGCCAGCTCAGATTGTTGGGTCAGTGGTCTCCTGCTGATGCCTCTGTCATCTCCCAGAATTCCTCTGTCTTCCCTCAGGGCTGATCTGCAAACCTCCCAGCCCATTAAATTTTTTTCGGGACACTAGGAGACCATCAGCCACCTGGAAGGTGTGGTGGTAAATCCAATCAGCGGAAAACAAAAGAAGGCTGTAAGACGGCAAATAGTCACGCTGGTAAAGGCAGCCAGGGTGTGAAGGTTACCATGCCCAGAGAAAGCAACAGGGTAGGAGCTAAAAACACCCAGCCTATGGCAGATGGTAAATACTCTACAATCAGCACAGATTTCTCACTGTGTGTTAGGAGTGGAACAGAGGCCAAAATATGTAAAAGGCCAGGATGTCACGATAGTCCCACATGCACCATGAAGGCCAGGGTACACACTGCAGCAAATTCCATGGAACCCCTCTTTGTCATTAAACAAATATATAATGTTGTGCTCTCTGTTGTGATTGCCACAGCAGATTTTGCAAAAAGTAGAAAAGTACTGTGTGGAATCTTTGAGTTAATCTCAACCAGTGGTAAATATTCAGGACCCCATTCCAGTGCATGATTGTTTGCCCATCATAAAACCCCAGACAGAAACGAGCAGATTAGCCTTGTCCCTGCTTCAGTAGGAATATTCGTGCTAAGACTAAGAGCCAGAGCCCTCAGAACAAGAGCACAAACAGCCCTAAATCTGTTTTGGCCCACTTGCCCTGGTCAGTCAGGTGAGTGAGGCCTATGATGGAGTGAGCACAGGACCCAGGTCTGGGCTCTTACACCATGGAGCTGAAGAAAGCCCAAATGGAATGGATGAAAAACCTGCATTTCTCTCTACTACTGGTAACTGCTTGAGGCTGCATTCCAGTCCATCATTTTTTTGCTCACCATGCCATCTCTGACAGGCACCAGCCATGCTCTAATTTTTTTCAACACTCTGAATAGCATGCTCTAACTTTAACTCAATGATATCCCCTTTATCAGACTGTGAAAGGTAAAAGGTTGGACAACCCTGCTTGAATCCCTAATCTCGTCAGGTTGCTCGTAGATATCTGGAGATGGTACAAAAATGGAATATATATACCTACCTACATACACCCAGCTGTATATAATGAGCCGTAAGCAGGTTAATATATGGAAGGTTCATTTTTTTATTTGATATCAAAACGTAATCTTGCGTTTGTGCATTTTACTTCTAATAGTGCTGCCCGATATCACTGGCTTAACAGCACCAAGAAATAAACGAAACTCTATTAGGATGTATGTTATAATTCAACACACTGGTCTAAATGTTTGGAGTTTTCTGTAGAAAGCAAAATTCTTTTGGCATAGCACAGCCTTTTAACCGCCATATGATGGGTATTTATTATGGCTTACATGTTGAAGTGGAAGTGTTGCTGGATACTCCAGCTGTCTACTTGTTGATGGGTGTGAGGTGTGATAATGGCATTTTTGACCCCTGCCGATTTCCACCAATCCACATTAAATATTTATTTATTTACTTATTTTTATAGTTTTTTTATAGCGCGAACATGACCCTTGCGGGTATCAGAGTTCTTTACAAATTTACAGAATGCATTATAATAATAACAATAATATCATATTTGAAGAAGAAAAATACAGGATAAAGGCAGCACCCAGAAAAGGAGGTTAACGACCTAAATTATCTATTATGACAATTACTATGTGAGTCTCCAAATTACTCATTTAATTCAACAGAAAGTTCGAGTTCGATCAGCCTTTTAAAGTCTGAGGGCCCGTATTAATATTTGAAAAGGTTGAGTCTGCCGCAGCACTGTATTGCCATCACCACGTTCACTCTCACAGGGAGAGCTTTAACACAATTCTGTGCCTTAGGGTCAGTACACTCTTCCTGTCTGCACTGGGAGAGCATTCTTCTGTTTGTTTGAGGAGGGCTGGAACCACAAAGTGACTTAAACGCATACATATATGTTTAAGTTCAAACAAAACTTTTCTAAATTAGCACAACAAGATGGGATTGTGGGGCCAGGTAAGAGTTTGGGGTGAAAGTGTGGTGCTCCCTGTTCAGCTCTTTGTAGCGGCCGAGTCGATATATGTGTACTTACAATAGGAGGTCGCAGGAGGCCGATGCAACCCTCTCAGCACAGTGGTAGGTGCGCGCCTGTCTTGGATGCCGAATTCACACTCACTGACCCTGCTCCATGTCACTCAGAATTACAGTCCAGGCCCGTTTTAATGGGCTTTAGCTTTTGCATGTATTTGACGACAACCTAGAAAAGTGCCTTTTGCTCTTCCAAGCTGTCTTCATTAACATGTAATTGCAGACCCATTTGTGCCCCCCTGGGAACACTTCCACACCCCTCTCGCCCAGGGGAGCGCGCCCCACAGTTTGAAGACCTCTGCTCTAGAGGGGGAACGTCTGAGTCAATGCACCTGAGATCTGAACCTCAGGTATGCAGAGGGAGCACACATCTCTGAGCCAGGCAGCTCACTTGTTACATAAAGACATTTGATAGACGCTGCAGTGTGACTGAACTCGTCAGCAGGATTAATTACACATGGGTAACACAATAAGAAAACAGATGCCACTTTAAAGCTGTCATGGTTTCTATTTCAATTCGCTGGAGTGTGTTTTTCGTTCAGTTCCATAACGCCCAAATTTACGCTTCATGCTAATTTCAAGTGCAACAGATGTGCTGGTGTTTGTTCGGTTTATTGAAATATTTGAATGTATTTACTACTTCGAATTACATGTGTTCAAACTTAAATCGGATAGGGCTAGCAGCTATAACAGGACGACGCATTCAACCCGCTCAGAGCACTCTTGCATCTGAAGGAAGATCCACATAGTCGGATGTAGAGTTGGTCAGTGACGAACATTCCTGCAATTTTGTAGGAAATGCTACATACAGCTCAGGCTTCTCCACCATTCTATCCAATGATGGGGGAATGATGGTGGACTCTGTCCCGTGTTTCACGTTTCATGCAAAAATTGGAGGATTTGCAGTTGTGCAGCACACATAAAAACAGCAAATCACTATGAATGATTGTTTATGTGCAGGAAGGTGTCCCTTCCAGCACATCAACAATCACTTAAAAAATGACAATTTCCAAATTCTAAGTGTGCTGCACAATGCAGCACACATCGAATGATAATTTGCCATTCTGCTTTGTTTATGTGCAGGAGAGGACACCTTCATGCGCATAAATAATCATTTCTCCTAATGCAGACACCCTTGCACGATGGTGCAAGGTTTCCTGCGTTGGTGCTAGGCAGCTAGATTTGGCGTCAGTGGAGACACAGGGGTGCCCCACATTCTATAAATAGAGCGTATCCCTGCTTTTCCAGAATGGCAGAGCATGGCGTTAGCAATGTTTGATTAACGCCACACTTCGCCATTCAGTTGTGGATATGCCAAGTCCCTTCCAAATCGTGATTAACAGAAACCCAAGCGAGAGTCTTGTTGGAATCCCAACCTTGTTTCCAAGAAGAGGATAAAATAATTCATTAAACATCCCAAAATTGCGAAGAGGGCATCGACAAAAACAAAAATGTGATGCCTGGAATGCTTGAATTACCCTCAGCTGCTGGCAATTATTCTAGTCCCCCTCCCAATCCATGGATTTCTTTTGGGCACTTTTCCATTTCAGGTGGGGGTCAACCAATTGCAAATCAGCCTGTGTTCTGCCCAATAGGAAGAATACAGTCCTACCTGATAAAACACGCCCCCTATGAACTGGAATACAAGCCGCCCATTTAGTTTCAGACTTATTAAGCTTCCTCAGTGAGGTGCTGCTTGAGTCATAGCGCAGGCACTGTGAGCTACCAGACCTTCACCTGGGGCTTACCCTTGGTGACTAGGGCATCTCAAAGAAGAAAACAAGAACGTGATGGTGAATTAATTTCAGGCACTTGCAATTACTTTCAGTCATATGCCAGTATAACTTTAATTTTCTCACTGTACCTCTACAGAAAGGGATAAACCCAAGTTTTACCCCTTTAGATAACTCTGATATACAGTAAACTATTCCTTGGCACACAGCGTTCCAAAGGAATATCTTCCATAACATGTAACAAATAACCCATGCCACCCATAACTCATGTCCCTTAATACAAAGTAATTTGCTCTGTGACAGCCAGCCATCTTCCACTAGGACCTGTAACGCCACTACAGATTTCGTGTACATCCCTAAAAATGTCTTCAAATCCTGCCCTGGGCTCTAAAACTCATGTGAGAACGAAAATCAGACCTGCAATATTTCAAGAGGGGCCAGCATACGGGATCACAAAATCTGGCTTCGGTTGACGTATGAAGACAGTCCATATTTCTGCATCCAGTGTCAATTTCAACGCGACACGACCTTTAATTTGTAAACATTAATAGCCATTATTATTATTAAAAAGGCAAGTAAGTGGCCACCTCGGTAACTAATTACTCTAAGTGCATACATGCCAACATTTGAGAAGAGCAAAGTGGGAGAATTAAAAAAAAAAAATCGGGAGAATGGGGCCTTGAATCGGGTTAACGGCATGTATGGGCTTTAAAAGTGGCTGCTGCAGGATCGGACATTTGAAACGTAAATGCACGTTTTTTTTAAACTTTCAGATGCACGGAGCGCAATGGCAGGCAGAGAGAAGGTGATACAAGTGTTGTGCACTGGCCTGGCAGGTGACTGTCAGTGCATGCACTCCTCCTCCCCCTCCTGTGTGGCAGCCCGGGCTGTAACAGCTTCCCCGCGCACACACAGCCGCCCCAGTACTTCACACGTCTTTAAAAGACCATTGCCTTGTTAATGACGCTTTGTTGGTTTTTCCCCCCTTCTAGAGCCCCTGCATCGCCACTCTGAATATTGCTGGAAGAATTAGCACCTTACACAATAGCAAACCCTGTCAGCTAAAACCCCCGAGGAATCGGGTTTTTGCTTGCAGGAATCGGGAGGCGGGAGACTAACCTTGAAATCGGTAGTCTCACGCCTGAATCGGGAGGGTTGGCATGTCTGTAAGTGTTTGCGGCGAGCTGGAGAGCAGGCCTTTTATGAAGTTGCCTGCTGCGTCGACCAGATTGTCATTATCAGCGGCGCCTTCCGCGGCCCTATTAATTTTACGCAGAATAACAGCAGAACAGATGCAGGAAGAAGGCTAGTCTGATTAACATAACTCTTTTCAAAGATCGTTTATCCCCCTGGGCCACCGTACAGACTCTTCTATCGTCTCTCAGATCTAATTACATTCAGGAGGACTCAGGCCCTGATGGCCGATTTCGGCAGATGTCGCCGCTCAGATTGGATACGACTCGGCAGGATATGAGGGTTTATCAGAAAATCGATTGAAACTCATTTATCTGTACATCTATAAATACGGTTTATTTACGGGCGCCACGCAGATAAATAATACGCGGCCATTTTGATGAGACGTGTAGAAATGTGTGCGAAGAGAGGCTGTTAATCCCAGGCCGCGCTGTTGTCTTTACTGCGTCATTTATTTGTGAAATGGACCTGAACACCAAAAATCAGAAGAAAAAAAAAATAGTCCTCAATGTCGGGACCGGGATTACTTATCTTGGTTGGATCCCTAATATTTTATGCGCGAACGCGAAGATCGGACCTGTTCTTTACATTGGAGAGCTGAAATCCCTTAAATGGTGGAACCAGTTGGGGAGAGGGGCAATAATTGGGGGAAAGTGTTCTTAGCATCCTTCATGGTTCCCGGTGCACAGGAGAAGTCTTGACAGCTTTTCACTGAGGTCCTAGTTTTGAAGAGTAGGCTGATGCTTCTTCAACTGCAGTGCCTCTAGGATATTAGAGACTAAGGGGCAGATTTACAAGAAATCTCCCTAGATGCGTCAAGCTGTAAATTGGCTGTATTGTTTACGCCGCTGCTGCGTCACTTTTGTGACACAATGGCAGCTCAAAATTGTCGCAACAGGTTTATAAATCTGCCCATAGGAGGCTTATTTACAAGCCCCTTGCAACGCTGGTACTTCACATTTTCCCATTTTAAAAGTGACGCGCCGGTGGCGCAAGGGTCTTGCAAATAATTATAAGCCCCTAAATGACTGCCTGACTGTTGCAGTCACCCATTGTGCTGTTCCACAGCCATGTGATCAGGTGCAAAAAGTTCTCGACGGGCAGGACCTTGCCTACATTTAGAGCCATCAGGAAAGGAGGACTGAGGATAGGCCTGGGGAGGTGTTAGGTGGTAGGTCTGTCATTCCACAGGGTTGCAAGCAGAACATCATTTTAACACCTTCGAGTCTCATGACTCGTCATGAGCCACGGTGCTCGTGTGCTCATGACGAGCTGAGCTCGTCATGACCGTTAGAACGCTCGCATGCTGGGCAAATTGCCCTGCTGTGCGAGCGTTCTAAAGAAATGGGTGTGGTCATGACGAGCTCAGCTCGTTAGGAGCACACGACCACCATGGCTCATGAGGAGCTGAGCTCGTAATGAGCACGGAGGCGCTGTGCGTGCCCCCCAGCACAGCAGGGAAATTTGCCCAGCTGCGAAGGGGTTATCCTGAATATTACGGCCTATCACCTAGCCTAAGCTGAGTATGCGTGCACATTGTAGCGAGGGCATATGCGATCGAGAATACACGCATATGTGCGTGCACTTGCACCTGAGGGCATGTGTGCAATGTCTGTGCGCTATTTCGGCTGGTTAAGTGAGAATTGCTGTAACAGCCAGCAAACCAAAACTCACAGTCGATGTAAGCTGAAAGCGACTCTCATTTGGTTGGTCCTTCTCTCATCATGAAGGCAATATGTGTCACTTTCTTAGAAATACCAGCTCACTCACATTCAATTTAACCGATTTAAACAATTTAGTTAAGTGTCTTTTCTTCTTCTTCTTGGAATGTCACTTCCCTGAATAAAAGCAATTATCCTGATTTTCAAAAAACAACCTGCTAAAGAAACAATGTGTGTCTCCAAAATAATACACAAGAAGTAAAGTATCCAAGGACTTCAGTGTAAAAACGTCAGTGATATTTATGCAGCCCCCACACACCCTGGAACACATTCACAGGGCTGCATTTAAGATACTACATGCAAAGGTCGTCCTCTCAGCCATTGTTTTTTGAATTCTCTTAAAAGGTTGGCCGGAAGAGCACTGCCTCTGGAAGAGTGTGGACTGGTGTAATTGATCTCGAGGAGTTTGTCTGGAAGAAGAGCCGCTCTAATATATCAGAGATACCCATGCTTGAATCTGGGGTTCATAACTGAACCAACATTTGTGATCTTGGGAAAACAAATGCACTGCACCTCAAATCTCCTATCTGCCTAAGAAATGAGAGTGCAGGTCAGTTTGCGCTGCGCTAGAACATTTATTTGTTCACATATTGACTGAATGCAAAGTGGCCAACACTCCGTGATGTAAGGGTGTATGCCTCTCTCACAGCGATCCCCCAACCTCTATGGTTACCAAATGGTAAATCTGTGAGCAAGGAATACGCTAAAGATAAGTTTATTGCTTAAGTCTGAAACTCCACTGAAATTACTAAACTATGGTGAATACATGGTTGCTAGAAATTGGGACTCTAGTTCACAGAAATATGCGCCCTGTCTGTGTAGGGAGTAGGGACCACAATCAAAATCAAAATAAGCTAGATACGCCCTAAAAGAGAACCTGTGCACAACATCTGGTAGCTTGTCACAGAGCAGTCAGGACTACCTAAAGAGGCAATGTGTAAAGTTTTTGTGCAACACACCCACACACGCACATTAACATAATGAAAACACAACCAAAATACTCCACACAGGTTTAGAAACATTAAGAATAATTGAATGAATATAGCAAGACTAAAACTACAAAAATTAAACTAGTAGATCCAAAGTTAGGAAATTTTAAAGAATAAATAAAAAAGTAGTGCTTAGAAGTTAATAATGCTAAGGGTCTACTGGACCTGGACAAATCCAAACTTCAGGCTGGCCACATTGGAGGACAGGACGGCTACAGGACTTATGCAGGTGCAGCAGAGACAGTACCTTGGATGGAGCAAGTATCGGCGTCAAAGACTCGATGTGTTGGTTTCAATCAACGCAGTCGGGTGGATGCATTGATGTCGACACTCGCAGTTAGGTCCGCGTCAGTGTTAAACCCTTTATGATGCAGGTGCTGCATTGTCATTGAACCTTGCAGTCGGATCCAACGCCGTCATCAAGCCGTGCAGGGATGTCCTCAGATCAGCACTGCGTTGGCGTAGAAGGACTCTGTGTCAGTTCTGATCAGTGCAAAGCCGTCACTGCTTCGATTTTGGAGCAAAACAGCTGCAGAACCAGCTTCTGAAGCCCAGGATTGGATTGGCACCTCCGGCAAGGGAGGACTCACAGATGGCAGAGTCCAGGAGCATGATTGCAGAAAGTCGTTGATGGCCCTGAGACTTCAGAAACAGGAGGCAAGTCAGGAAGCCCTTGGAGTCACTCTGAATTCAAGTGAGATGGGTCCAATCCATGTCCTCAGCAGGGCAGAGATTAGCAGGCAGCAAAGCTGAGAAAAGAAGAGAAGCTGTTCCTTCAGAACAGTCAGTCAAGCAGAGTGACAATCCTTGTAGCATTGCAGTCTTTACTCCTAGCAGAGTTCTTCAAAGGTGCAGTAGTGTACTGTCTTGTAAGGTCAGAGCCACAGTACTTATACCCAAATGTGCATTTAAAGTGGGGCTGACTTGAAAGTAAGTCCTTGAAGTGCACACATCCCTTTTCATCTTAGTCCTGTCTGCCAGGCAATATGTGGGGGGGGGGGGGTAATCATCTGTTTGTGTGGGACACAGGCCACTGCCTATGAAGATGTGTGTGTCAGCTCTTTCTCCCTCTTACTGCCCAGGAAAAGCTATCAGATTATAGATGAATCACTAATAGGCACCCCTAGAGGCACGGGTGGAGTGTCGGATACTGAGCTACAGACCTGGCATGAGGCAGGCCTTGATGTAGTTGGGGATCTATTGTCAGAGGGCACCCTTTTACCATTCGACACGCTGGTCCAGGAAAATGACATCCCTGCAGGCCAGATTCTTCTTCACACTGCTATCGTACGATCTTTGTCTGCTGCATGGGGTGACATAACATCCGAGCCACCAATGCACTTACTTGTTTAATTCATACATGCAATGGGTGAAGGCACGCAAGTGGTACACTGGTTGGTAGAAGCGCTGCTTATACAAACACAAAAACCACTATCGAGACTGCGTGGGAGGTGGGAACTAGATAGGGAACGCCCATGGTACAAGGAATGGGATACCGTAATCGCTGGTTCTACTTATATACCTCGCAACTCCAGATTCAAGCTTATTCAGAGGTACATAATACATAGAGCATATCTTTCCCCAGATAAGTTAAATGATTATTTCCATCTCACAGCCTCCACCTGCCCCAGATGTAATGAAATAGGTGCTGATCTTTTGCACATGTTATGGTCCTGCCCCTCGCTGCAGCTGTACTGGCGCGCATAGAAACATTACTACAGTGCACTGGACGACCCTTACAGCTTTGTTGGGAGAACTGTATACTAGGGCTACACACTCGACAAAGGAAAATAAAGTGCTCTCCAGATTTAGAGATCTAGGCCTAACAGCAAAACGCCTCATCACAAAAAGGTGGAAATGCAGAGACCCCCCAGTGCAACACAGTTGGCAGCAATCCTTTACAGTTTGGGCACAAGCTGAAAGCTATATATTACGTAAGGAACAAACTGTGGGGCTCCGCAAGTACCCAATAGTGTAGGCATTGGACGACTTGCTCAAACTCCTGGTGCAGACACACACTGTGGGATCCAGATTACCGTCTTCCAGTGGCGTGGTGGGGAGCATGGCGCAGTAGAGGTGTTGAAGGAATATAAAATCGATACTATATAATGTTGTCATAAAATATCCAATATATATCTGCCACTTCTATCAAAGCCCCTTGTAAATACACTCGACCCATGTGTATATTGAGAATCGGGCCCGAATTGAGCAAACGCCATCTTGGTTTCGTTTCCCGAGGCCTCTTTCGTTCGTAAGGAAAGCACGTGACATGCTGCTGAGAGAAGAGACAGAAAGGTCGGCCTAGGCTATGAACAAAGCAGTGATTCTAACTTAGGAAACCCAAGGTCACATCTGCTCTTTCTTGTAGGATGAGCACATTCCTGCAGGCGCCATGCCCGTACTCCCAATCACCAGAACGAAAGGGAGGCACCTTTACTGACCTACCCCCGGAATAGCTTTAGCAGAGTTCTAACCAATGTGTTGTGCCTTATATGGGTGTTCCTGCTGGCTCCTCTTGAACTGGTACTTTTCCCTGTACGGGGTTTGTATGAGGTATGTCGAAAGTATATATGCACTGTTTTGAATATGATCCAGCAGTTTTCTCTGAACACCTTCGTGAGCTGTGACCGGAGGGAGGCTCCCCTGTACAGGGTACTTTGCAAAAGAAACGATTGAACCTTTTCCATTGCCGACTGATTTATGTGTGGTAAGTTAGATATTTGGCCTATTGGTAAGTATGGCTCTATGGTATATTTTTCTAGTACTTCAGTTGGTGACTCCGCTGGGACTCCGCAATAGGTTTGTCCCCTCCCGTAAGCGGGAGAAGAGGGACGGGGAGGGGTTCTGGTCGAGGGGGTAGATTGAAAAAGGATCCTAATTGAGAAACCAGTTTGTGGTAGAAGCGGAAAATTCCAATCTTCGACCCAGAGACCTTCCCAGCTGCTAAATAACCCTTTGCCGGAGTCCTTCTGGCTTAACCCGGGAACAGCTGACCGTGTTGGTCTATAAAGGAAGTTGGCGGTGGAGAATGTTCAATCGGACCTGCGTGCACCAGGTGAGTGAATTGTATGGTATGGAATGAGCAATTTTGAGAAGTGGCTAAGAAGAACAGTTAACTGAGTATGGTATGGTGGTTGGTGAACCACAAGGGAATCTGGGGGTCTGACGTGGCAGAGGTGTGACTGCACGGGTAGATGCCCCACAGACTTGTTTGGTGAATAATTTGTAGAACGTCAGACGCCTTTGTGTTGCACGGTGGGTGCTCACTCGGCAGGATCCTCTTCGGAAAGGCCCCCAGGAGCAACTGGGTAAGCGCAGGCTCTGGAGTAGCGCCCATAACGCCAGGCCCAACCAGCACAGGACTGGGGGATAGTATGTAAGAGGGTCTGTGGTTCGCCTGTCTGATGATCCCAGGGCAGTCTCTGGACTGTCTCTTTTGTGAAATCTTTTGGTGGTCTGGAATCCAGGGTGATCGATTCCCCAAACAGGAGTCGGCGGGCTCTGTTCGCGTATGAGACATGTCGTAAGGAATTGTAAAGTCATGACCGGAGCATTTTTCTCAATCGAAATTTATGCACTTAAAGTATATTATGTATACTAGTTGAAGTTGAAGTTGAAAAAGGTTTTATAAAGTGCTCTAACACCATGCGGTTTCTTGGCGCTACGCAATGACAGAACTGAGGGGAGACCGGAAGGTTACTATGGTGAATATGCTTGGGAGAAAAGGTGAGTTTTTAGGGCTTTATGGAACTCCATATAGGTGGGGGCGGACCTAATGATAAAGGGGAGGGTATTCCAGAGGTGGGGGGCAAGGGTAGAAAACCTCATGCCTCCAAATGTTTTCTTCCCAAAACGAGGGATGTTTAATAGAATCTGGGAGAAAGAGGAGCGGAGGCTTCTGCTAGGGACATAAGCACAGATCATCGAGTTGATGAAAACTGGAGCAGTGCCAGCTAAGGCCATGCAGATCAGGCAGCCCATCTTGAATAAGGATCACTGCAAGATGGGCAGCCAATGAAGAGTTTTTAGCAAAGGGGTAACTCGATGAGACTTAGGAAGCCTATAAATAAGATGTGCTGCTTGATTTTGAATTAATTGTAAGCGCCAAAGTTCATAAGCCGGGACGCCTACATATAGGGTATTGCCATAATCAATGCGGGATAAAATCATAGCCAGAAGAATGAGTTTAAGGGCATCAATAGAAAAAAAGCAGGAGATTTTGCGAATGATTCTAAGAGACTAAAAACAAGATGAAACAACTGTGCTAATCTGGGAACGCATGGTGAGATCTTGACTGATTTTAATGCCCAAGGTTTTGACAGAGACAGAGGGTAGGGGAGGGGACCGAGGGCTGGGGGCCAAAAGGCAGAGTTCCAGGGGCTAGAGGGGCCACCGGTAAGGACCCACTCTGTTTTATCAGGATTAAGTTTTGAATGATTGTAGTTCATCAAATCATAGATGAACGTCAGAGTGGATTGGAACTTGAAGATAGAATCAGGGGAAGATGAGAGGTTAAAGATAAGCTGAAGGTCATCGACATAGTTAAATACCGTGACCTCCATTTTTAGCAGGGCAGCTATAAGAGGATAGATATAAAGATTAAAGAGAAGAGGAGAAAGGGAGAAGCCCTGGGGGACCCCGCAAGAGACAGAACAGGAGGGTGCAGAAAAACCCTCCAGCTGAACGGCCTGGGTACGGTCTTGTAAGAAGGAGGTGAGCTAGGCCAGAGCTGATCTCCGAATGCCAGCGCCCCCGACACGATCGAGAAGAATGGAATGATCGACTGTGTCGAAGGCGGCGGACAAATCGAGTAGGACCAGGGCCTGAGGCGAGTTGATATCAGTGCTTCTCCTAAGCTCATCCAAGACGGAGAGGACAACAGATTCCGTCGAGTGAGCTGGGTGAAAGCCGGCCTGATGGGAGGCAAAAAGATGGTTCTCTTCAATAAAAGCAGAGAGACAGGTGGTGACGTGGTTCTCCAGAATCTTTCCCAGGAGCGGGAGCAAAGAAATAGGACAAAAATTGGAAAGAGAGGTAGGATCAGCACCAGGTTTTTTTTAGAATGGGAATAACTATAGCAGATTTAAGTGAGTCTGGGACAAGTCCCGGGTGATGGAAGTATTAAGGAGGGTTAACGGGGGTTCGGGGCAGCTGGAAAAACCATCCCTCAGAATGTAAACAGGGCAACAGTCGGAGGGGACCCCGATTTCACTTTCTTAAGTAAAGTGAGAAAGACCTCCTTAGAGATCAGAGGGAATTGATCAAGGGAAGAGGACGTAGGAGGCAATGGGGGAGAGGAAAAGGAAGGGGAAGGCAGGGGAATGTTACGTTTGATAGTAGCAATCTTCTCAATGAAGTAGGCATTGAGGGAGTTGCAAAGGGATTGAGAGGGGGTGGGTTTAGGAGCGACTCTGTCAGCAGCTGCTAGATCGTGAACAATGGTAAAGATCTCCTTGGGTTTATTTGCCACAAGGAGAATCTTCGAGGAAAAGTATTCCGTTTTGGCTAGGAGGATGGCTTTTTTGTAATCCCGGAGGAGAGCCAAGTATTGTATCTTGAGGATAGAGCAATACCCGCGCCTCCAGTGGCGTTCGGCCTGCCTCAGTGCCAATTTGAGGGCTTTAAGATCATTAGTAAACCATCTGTTAGCCTCGTGTGAATGACACGTTCGGACCAACCTGAGAGGAGCAACTAAGTTGCAGGAGTCGGAGAGCCTGCTGTTAATGGCGGCCACCTGAGAGTCAGGAGAGGTATTGGCCAGGCAGGGGAGCGAAGCCGCTAGGGAAGAGCAAAATGCAGTGGGGTCCACACGGTTCCAATTCCGAGCCCAAACATTTTTAAGGGGGGGGGGTTGTTGATGGCCCCAAGATTGAGGGAGAAGGAAATCAGGGAATGGTCAGACCAAGTGCAAGGAAGGACTGTGAGGAAGGGAATGGGCAGATTGGCTGACCAGATCTGGTCGAGAGTGTGGCCATGTATGTGGGTATGGAGGTGAATCTGAGAAGTGAGGTTTAAGCAGTGAAGAGATTCTGTGAAATCTTTAGATATGTGGTCCTCCCGGGGGTCACTAGGCCAGAAGTTAAAGTCACCCAGTATCAGAACAGAGGAGTTGTTGACCACCAAGGTGGCCAGCAATTCCTGTATAGCTGGGATAAAGTGAGGCATGGCATGGGGCGGTCGATAAAAAAGCGCAAAGGTGAGGGGGACCACTAGGATGACAGAACGAGCAACTAAGAAGTCAACTGCGGTGATAGAGGGGTAGGAAAGAAGCTGAAACTGGAGGTTGGAGCGGACTATCATGACCACTCCACCTCCAGCCTTCCCATCAGGGCGATCAGCTCGAAGAGCATAATAAGAATCAGGAAGGGCCGCTAGGACTTCTGGCAAAGAGTCCGGAGAGAACCAAGTTTCAGTAAGAAACAAGAGATCAGGTTTAGAGGAGTCCAGGAGGTTGAAAAGCTCCAGTTGTTGTTTAACCGCTGAGCGGGTGTTGAGAAGGTAGGCTGTAGCCACAGCGGGAGGGCCAGAAAGGGGCAGGGAGGGAAACTCTAAATGAGCAATTGATGACGGGACTGTCTGTATTCCAGGGATGGGGGACAGCGCTGAGGTGAAAGTTGGCTGAGATATGCCAATATTTCCAATACGGGCCAAGATGGAAGAACTAAGAGGCCAATCACCTTGGCAGGCGTGAAGTTGTATGGAAGAGTAGTATAAAAAACGGGCATGGTGATGGGCCCCGGGTCCCGACCGGGCGCGGACGGGCGCAGACGGGCTTGCCTTTGGCACGATACTATTTGTCGTAAGTGAAAAAGTGAAAAAGTGTATGGTGAGTAGACGCGTCTATGAATGTGACTGCAGTTGGAATGATATGATCTGTTGAATAGTTACCAAAATGTCTTGTTTTAGTAAATTATGTTTTGGGTGCTGCCGACGGAAAAGTGGGCGGCTGGAAGAAAGACAGCCCGCTCCTCCAGAAGGCAGTCCTAGTTTTGATATGTTTGTTAAACATGGTCTTACTCCTATTTTGTTTAATACATTATGGAACAAACATACTAGAGACAATGCAATTCAATTCAATTCAAAAGACCTTTATTCGAATTTCATAAAATTCATAAAAGCAACATATACAACAAAACAGTCCCATAATATTTTACAAATCTATTTACAATACACAGAATTTAGAATTGTTACAGCTCTCATACATTTAATTTCCCACGGATTTTCCATCATTTTACAGGTGCGCGTTATCAGTTTCAAAAAAGGGCTGGTGCGAAAAACCAATTCATCCGTGTCCAGAGAAAGCAACATTAAATAGGAATCCCCTAAGGAAAAGGATCTTCGTTTTCTAAAATATGTTGATAAAAACCATGTAATATATTTTAAATAAAATTTACAGAAAAATCGGAAATGCAAATAATTTTGAGTGCTTATTCCGTCACAAGGGCAGGGTTTAAGATGTAATGTCAGATAGAAATCCAAAGGGAAACACAGTAAAAATTTTACAGTACCAGCCCTTAGGCGAAACAGCAACGATCTTTCCAGTTGGTCATAGAGAGGGTAAGATATAGTGGAAGTGGTTGCCTAATCAATTCATTACCCATATAAGTCACAACTGATGTTTTGAGTGTTTCCTTTTCCATTCTTTCAGAATTATAAAGTGTGTATAGTGCATGTTTTAACTTGTGTTTGTTTTTAGGCTCTATTCTGGATGGATCAGAAAAAAGATCACCCCTGCCCACGGCACACAGGGTCTTAGAGACTCCCGCGAGCCAGGGGACTGCTAAACCTTTTTCGTAGCCAAGACAATCAATTATAATATCCTGCGTTAGGGCAGCCGAATTGTTCTTCCAGATCCTAAACCAGAGTAAAGCTGGTCTAGTTCTGATAAAATCACATATATAGGGCAAATTTAGTTCCTTGTGGCAAATGAACTCAGAGGATGAGATTGGGGCACCCAAAATCTTTCTGCAAACCAAACCCCAAACCTCTGCCCCATATGTGGCTATTGGTACGCACTGTAGTTTAAACATTTTTAAAATAGCTTTAGTGGCACCTATTTTCTTTGGGCGGGGTAAGCTCAAGATGGAATTGATGGCTTTTGAGAACTTGCCCGTGGCGTGGGCCAAATGCCCACACCACGAGCCGTTTGCAGCAAAAACCATCCCCAAGTATGGGAATGTGCTTACAGAGTCTAGCTTATCAGTCCCCACATATATAGTATTGAGCTTCCATTTCCCTGGGCCACATGGCATTATAAAAGATTTCTTAAAATTCACACGCAGATCTAACGCCTCCATATATTGTGTGAAAGTTTTGACAAGTAGGCGTAACGCATTTGGGGTGCGGCCCATTAGGACCACATTGTCTGTGTATAAAAGAACCGGTAACGGTTGCCCCTTAATTATTGGGACATCTGGAGTCACCTGTTTTAGAGAATTGGTTAGCCCATTAATATAAATAATAAAAAGCAGGGGTGCTAAAACGCACCCCTGTCTGACCCCTCTTCCTACTTTGATAGCCCCAGAGACTTCCCCACCCATCCCAATTCTAACTTGCGCTTTGAGGTCAGTGTGGAGATAAGCCAAAAAGTTTACAAGGGCCTCATCTAGTCCATAGTCCAAGAGAATGGACCAGAGTTTAGATCTATTGACTAGGTCGAATGCGGATGAAAGATCTATGAATGCAAGGTAGATCCTGGACGATCGAGCAATGTTATACATGTGAATCACTAGTTTCACGTTTAAACATTGCTCCACCGTGCCCACCCTGCTTCTAAATTCCCTCTGACAAGGGTCCAGCAATCCACAGTCTTCCGTCCACTCCAACACCCTATTAAGGAGAACACGCCCCAGGATCTTTAAAGTGTTGTCTAAGAGCGAGATTGGTCTGTAATTAATCGGATCTGACCTATCGCCCTTTTTAAATATTGGGACAATAGTGCTAGTGGACCAAGTACTGGGCATGGGCACGAGGGGCAAACTATTAAAAACATTGAGTAAAATCGGTGCCCATAAATCCGGGCTCCACTTGATGACATCTATTGGAAGTCCGTCAGGACCAGGAGCCTTGTTTCCAAGGCTCTGTATGATGGCTACTTCTACCTCTTGGAGACCAATCTTCAAACAGCACAGTTTCCCAGGGGCAAAGCTTATTGTTTCCTCAATTGGGGTGGCATATATTTAGGAAAAATGGGCCTCCCAGGCACTACTGGTATGGTGCAGCTGATTATGGTTAGTTGTTTACCCATATCTCGCATTTTTCTGACGGCGGACCAGAAGGGGTCACTTCTCTTCTGGGTTGCACTTCCGACCAGTGCCTCCCACTGCTCTGTCAATAATGCGGCTTTCCGCTCAGCAATTTTGGATTTATAAGTTTTCCTTGCTTCCTGTACCTCTGCCTGTACCTCTGTTGTGCATCTGGGTTTTGTAGTTAAAGCCCTACGCAGTGCCCTATTCGCTGTCGAGCAGGCAGAATCGAACCACCTTCGATCTTTCTCTATCTTAGGTAAAGGAACTGACAGGCAGGTTTTTATGACTGAGCATAATTTAACAAAATCCGTAATTATCCTTAAACCGTTCCCGTCAGGGGATAGGCAGGAATTGATCAGGTGGGAATGTTCCTTTTTTACAGCTTCTAGTATTGCACCACTATCAACTCCCCTCCATTTCAGTCGTAAGCCATCTCCTGAAGGGGTGATGTCTCTGGCTCCATGGATTTAACATATGCAGGGCTGGGGCCTAAGCATAAGACAACTATGAGGGAGTTGTGGTCTCCAAATGATGTTTTCAAAACTTTAGTCATTATTATAAGATCTATTAGACGAGGGGACATTAAAATAAAATCAATGGTCGAGGAAAAGTCTCTACCTCTAAAGGTAGAAACATAGTAATTACTCGGGGTATGTCCTGCTTCCATTGCATTACTAAGAATATGCTTACTTAACAGGTTATCTAGTTCTAAACCCCTTTGCTCAGCTTGGTCCAAATGAGTTTTTTCCTTGGTCCGATGGTTCTTTGGGATTTTTGCATTAAAATCCCCCCCAATGAGGATCACTATCTCCTCCTCTGTAACTATAGAGTTCTATAAAAATCGTATTTGGGACAGAGTAAAAATCATTATTATAAAAATGTATTAAATAAATCCGAGTCTGTCTCTTGTATTCTAGGACCTGTACATTCAGGTTCATAATCGGTAAGTCCCTGATGCTGCCACCAGCAGATACTTTAATCCCGATAAATAGACCACCTACCGCGTGACCAAAGTCAGGCTTAGGTGCTGTCACACTAAAGCAGTGATAGCCCTCTATATACAGATTATCTGTGGCCCATGTCTCCTGGAACATGATAATATCTTGCCACCCAATAACTGTACCCACTGCGGGTCTGATAGTCTTGACTCTAACCCGGCAACATTCCAACTAAGAATTGTCAGGTCCGCTAAACCTGAGGGTGGTTCCATAGACAACTCTTCGATATATCCCAAAGTTTCTATTTTTCCAAGCGCATTAAAACCTAATGGTAGTTCTTCTGCCATAGCGCATTGATTGTCTGCCTTACGGTGGATTGTCGGTCTTGTAAAGTGGGATTCAGGGATTCAAACTGGTTGCTGCCCTTTAAGTTAGCTTTTTGATTTTGTAAGATTTCTAATTGCTTTGAAATGTAGTGGGCCCTGGACTCCTGGGTAGGGAGTCAATCGACTCCTTCCAGCCCAGAGAGCATGGAGAAGTGATTATATATAGGAACATTAAAATCAAAATCAAGGCCGTTTGAACCAGGGTTTTTTCTGGTGTGCCCGTAAAGGGCCCTAGATCTTGGGGGATGAGCCAGTAGGGATTGAGGGTAGAAATAGCTAAGATTGCAAGTGGAGATTTCTTCTCCTCTTCTCTCAGAGTACCAGTCACTTATGTGTCTGGTTGCTCTGCGGTCCCTGAAGTTTATTATAATGACGTCCCCTCTAATGTCCTTTGGTCTGGAGCCTACCCACCCAAGTCTTCTAACATGAAGGATTTCCCCATTTATGTTGGATGGTAAATGTAAATGTAAATGTACATGTATTTATATAGCGCAAATCGCCCACAATGCAGGCATCTATGCACTTGCTTAGGGAACCCGTCCTGGTATTCCCCTGTGAGATACCCCAGCAGGGTATCCACAAGGTGAAAGCCAGGCATCCCGCCGCGAGGGGCCGTTGTGGAGATTAAGCAAGCTATTGCCCAGAGTCGCAGAGTGTGAACCCGTGAGTCGAGTAGGCACCGGAGTGAGAATTATCGAGTCCGTGGAATTATTGAGCCCAACCCCTGTCGGGGCGGGGAATTGAACCCTGGTCCAGGGCCGATCTCAGCTTCCGGGTATGCCGCCTCTAACCCCTGAGCCACCCTTCTCCACTATGGTAGTGGCCTATTATTCCTCAGCCAAAATATAACTGTTTTGAGTTCCTGGTAGCCCTCGATTTTTCCCGCTGTTAATTCCGGTACCCCAGTTAAGACTACGACATAGGGTGCCGCCTCTGGTGGTAGATCATTTTTTGCTGGTGTGATATTTGGACTTTGGCTGGAAGAGACTTCCTAGATGCGCTAGTCTGAGGATTATCAGTTTTGTTGGTCTGTCCATCCGATCTGTCATCCCTATTTGTCATTTGGGGTTTAGCTGGAAAGGGTCTCATAGGAACAGTAGTCTAGGGATTATCTTTAGCTTTTGCGTGGCTCTCTGTGCTTTCTTCATGGTGTCTGAACTGTCCTTTATCTGTTGTCAGGGAAGCCGTGGTATTCTTAGCTTGAGATGTTCGTAGATTTTTACTAGATGGTTTCTCGACTGCTGTTAAGCCTACTTGTGTTTTATGATTTTGTTGGTTGTGCCTTACCTTGGAAATTTCTTTAACCAATTCTGTATTGGATGAAATGGCTTTTTCTATGCTCCCTAGTTGTTCGGTCATTCTTTTTATTCGCTCTGCAAAAGGGAGTATTAATGATTTAACTAATTTTTCCATACTACCCATTAAGTCACTGGTGGAATGGGTAGGTGATAGGGCTGAGCGCGGTTTTGAAGCGCCTCCGGGCGCGGAAATGACGTGGGCGGCTCCTGCCGCTAGTGAGCCTGGTATTCGTGGTCCTCCTCTCGGCGGCCGCAGGAATCTAAGGTGCGGCGGTGGTGGAAAAGAATGCAAGCAGGAATGCCAGTGTTTTAAAAAGAAAACCAGCAGGTAGGGTTTTGTCAATGCCCCCAACAGTTCAGCAGAGCCCGCTCCACCGGGGCTGACCGCGGTTTTGAAGCGCTTCCGGGCGCGGGAATGGCGTGGGCGGCTCCCGCCGCTAGTGCAACTGGTATTCGTGGTCCTCCTCTCGGCGGCCGCAGGAATCTAAGGTGCGGTGGCGGGAGGACAAGAATGCAAGCAGGAAGGCCAGTGTTTTAAAAAGAAATCCAGCAGGTAGGGTTTTGTCATTGCCCCCAACAGTTCAGCAGAGCCCGCTCCACCGGGGCTGAGCGCAGTCTTGAAGCGCCTCCGGGTGCGGAAATGACGTGGGCGGCTCCCGCCGCTAGTGAGCCTGGTATTCGTGGTCCTCCTCTCGGCGGCCACAGGAATCTAAGGTGCAGCGGTGGTGGAAAAGAATGCAAGCAGGAATGCCAGTGTTTTAAAAAGAAAACCAGCAGGTAGGGTTTTGTCAATGCACCCAACAGTTCAGCAGAGCCCGCTCCACCGGGGCTGAGCGCGGTTTTGAAGCGCTTCCGAGCGCGGGAATGACGTGGGCAGCTCCCGCCGCTAGTGCGCCTGGTTTTCGTGGTCCTCCTCTCGGTGGCCGCAGGAATCTAAGGTGCGGCGGCGGGAGGACAAGAATGCAAGCAAGAAGGCCAGTGTTTTAAAAAAGAAAAACAGCAGGTAGGGTTTTGTCAATGCCCCCAACAGTTCAGCAGAGCAGAAACAATGCAGAATTAGAGTGGCCTTAAACAGGGTCATTTGATGAAAGGAAAATAAATTACTTACAAAACAAATTATTTTTAAGAAGGAGCCGTCAGAGTATGTTTGACTCCTTGACCTTATGGGTCAAGGAGACGAAGCGACGGCGAATACGAGGATAGAAATTAGAAAAAATTACGGCGGGGCAGACTGTAACCCAAAAAGCAGTAGCGTACGAAAAGGAAAAAGTAGAGAAGAATGTCGAACAATTAGATAGACAGTTTAGATTACAGACTGATAAAAGCTATGTGACCCGAACTGAAGCAGAAGATGAAATAGAGGAACTGTTGCAGACCCGTCCTCCGCCACCATATGCGCCTCAGGGTTTGTACCCAGCAGTTCCAGTGGATGGAAAAGGAGGGATAGGAGCAGCGGTTGCGACTGCTCCAGTAGCTGTGCACCCTCCTGCCCCGTTGTCTGTCCCTCCTACCCTCCGTCCCTCTACCTCAGAATTAATAACCTTGTTACCCAGGACGGCGGTCGCTTCCCCTACCTCCCCAGTATTCTTAACCCCCCCAGCTAGAGGAATGACGGTTACTCCTAGCAGGATGACTACTGCCTCTTCAGATGACACTCCACGACGCCCTACGGGAGGGATGGAAGGTCGTCGAGTTTTTACTCGATCATCCTTAGGTGATGAAGAAAGACGGGCTGTAGTGATTCAGGCGTCCCAGTGGATGCGGAATCCAATTTATACTCTAGAGGACATTTGGAGTACAATGAAAGATTTTGAACCGGTTACTCAACAACTAGCATTAGAACACATGGCAATAAGAATGATTTCTTTATGGGAACAATGCTTCCATGAAGGTCTGGCCCCTCAAATATTGTGTGACATCAGAGATCTAGCATTTAAGTCCGATTTACAGGTCAATGAGGTGTTCCAGAATGTTGAAACTCTGATAAATTACCGGGACCGAATGGTTAGGAGATGCCCAGATGCAGGGACACAGTACCCTATGAGAGAGGTGCACCCCCTCTTTTACCCGAGGTTCCCGAAGTATTGGAAGGAGGAGGTCAGGTCATTAGAGCCCGTGTAGAGGCACATTTCCAAGACCAGTGGGTTTATACACCTTGGAAATGGAGTGAAGTCCTTACTTTAAAAGCTCAGCTTCCTGACCCTCGGAAAAATCCTACGGCTTATTATAAAGAATTGACTGAAGCCGAGAATTTGGCCGTTATGAATCTAGCTGATATTGAGTTATTTTTCGGTCTTTTAGTCGCAGTGGATATATGGAGACAAGTGCATGATTCAGATCATGCCGCCTAACTTGGAGGGACCTGGGATCAAATTAAAGCATGGAACAAAGATCGAAAGCCTGGCAATAAACCTAAAGATGAGATTCTAGCTATACCGGCTCAAATTATTACATTTATGCAAACCCTTATTCCCCCACGGAAGGTAGACTGGGATAAGTTGACAGCCTGCATCCAAAAGAAGGATAAGAATGTGTCAGATTTCTTTAGCCGGTTAGATAAAGTATTCATTGATTTCAGTGGACAGGATTTGTCCACCGAAGATGGCATACGGTTATTTGTCAATAGATTTGTCACTAATTTGTTACCAGAAATATAGACAGGTTTACAGGCTGCCGAAAGTACCTGGACTACCTCACCTCCTTCAGGTATCCTTAGCATGGCTCAGTATTATGAGCATTGAGAAAATGAGAGTAAGGACAAGTCGGATAAAAAGGTTAAGGACATGAAAACTCGTGTGCTGCTGCAGCACGTTAGCAGAGGGCAAAATGGAAGAAGAGCAAGCAGGGGCCCTTTTCCTAGGGGCGGAATGATGAGAGGAGGTGGAGGACAGGGACCCCCTTTAAGGTATGATCAGTGTTCCAATTGCAGACAGGAGGGACACTGGCGAGCCCAGTGTCCATTATTGTATGAACGGGGTGGTTTCAGCAGGGGACGAGGAAGAGGAGGCACTGACCGAAGTAGTATGAAACGCAGTGACTGGTCCGGCGAGGAGTCCGGAAAAAACTATTTTGATGATTTTCAGGGAAGGCAGTACTATAATGAGGATTATCGAGAAGACAGTTATTGTCGAAACAATTATGCATGAGACAGCCACGGACAGAGCAGGGACCATATATCAGTACCAGTTGACCAGCAGGGGCCTTACATCCAGGGAGAAGTGATGGGGACATCTGAGAAGTTTTTAGTGGATACTGGAGCTATGAATAGTTCTGTGGCTCATACATTGGTCCCGGGGCTGCTCTGTCTGGGCAAAAAAACGTATCAGTGGGATTTTCAGGAATCCTCGTGGTCAGCCCCGTTTCAAAATCAAAACTACTTCCCTTTACCATTGGACCTGTCACTGTAGAATCACCATTTTTGCTTACTTCTAGTTGTAGCGAGAATTTGCTAGGCTTGGACATATTGAAAAAGTTGCATGCTCATATTTATTGTTCTCCTGATGGCGTGTACCTAACATTGCAGCCTCCTGTTGAACGTGTATCTCAATGTTTAGTCAAAAATGCGCCACTCCCTCCTGAGTTCTCTGATATACCACCCACTCTTTGGGCAAAAGGGGACACGGATGTTGGATTATTGAAAATACCACCCGTATCCATAACCTTAAAACCAAATGCACATTTACCACGTATTCCCCAATATCGAATTTCGCCTGAAGGTGAACAGGCTTTATTGCATGTTATTCGTGATTTGATTAGGAAAGGAGTTGTAGAGGAAACAGCATCAAACATTTGTAATAGTCCCATTTTACCGATTCTGAAAAAGGCCCATTAGATGGTGACCCTGACTATAAAGATACTTATTGTTTTATAATTGACCTTAGAGAGGTTAATAAAATGGTGGTTCCTCGATATCCTGTGGTCCCTGATATCACTGCCATCCTGACTATGATTCCCCCTACCGGACAGGTTTTTTCAGTGATCGGTTTCAAAAACGCTTTCTTTAGGATTCACATATATCCAGACAGCCGTCACATTTTAGGATTCTCATTATCTGGCCGCAGTTTTAGATTTTGTCGTGCACCCCAAGGCTACACTGAAAGTCCTAGCATTCATAGCCAGGCTCTGAAAGCGGTATTAGATGAGTTAATCCTCCATCCTGGTAATGTCCTCATCCAATATGTGGATGATATTTTAGTGGCGTCTGATATGACGGATGGTTGTAAGGAGGCCACTGTTAAGTTGTTACAATTCAATTCAAAGCAGCTTTATTCGAGGTAAAAAACTCATAAAAGCATGATTATCTGTATTTACATTTGATAATACAAAACCACTTCAGTTAGAAAATACAAATTAAAACATGCACGTAAAAGAATCACTTAAAACAGATCTAACACTATACTAGTTTAAAACATACTCAGGAATCATTTCATTTAAAACAGTATATAAGCTACTTCAAATACATGATTAATAAAAACAAATCCTTTAAAAAGAAAAAAGGTCACTAAAAAACAATGGGGAATCTATTCAATCATGTCAGACATTTTTTCCTGATAACCCAGGCCCATCCAAGATATTTTGCCACTGCATATGAAATGACGGGTAAGGTGCTTGTGCGGACTAGTCTTAGGGCCACTGCACTATCTTGCATGCCAAGGAGTCTACAGACAGCTTTTAGCCACACCCGTCTCAGGATGCTATATGCTGTGCACACAAAGAGAAAATGGGCAATGGTCTCTTTGTCCGTCATACAAGCCGGACAGAGGATCGAACTGCCTGCGGTCCACCTTCCAGTTAATGATCTTATTGGGAGCGATCCTGCTCGTAGTTGGAAATAAAGCTTTCTGTCCCCAGGGTTTGTAATCCCATCCCAATATGGCTCTAACTTAGGGAAAGCTTTACAATCTAAGAAACAACCCTCCATAGAGGAGGGGTCGGCAATGTTCCAGTTACGATATTCAATCATTTCCCAATATTTTTCTTTTAAAGCAACCTTCAATGGAAATGGGACTATATCGGGGTTCTCCCACAACCCTTTCATTCCCATTTCCGTTAGGTTTTTAGAGAGGTCTTTTAGCCATGCGATCTTGTGGAAGTGGTCATTCTTAATTACATCCAGAAAACCCTGGGCATAGTGGGCCATATCAGGTGTTACCCACAACCTTCGCCAAAATAGTATGGGGTGCAATCTAGTAATGTCTACTACAGCTTTTCTACCTAGATCATATCGTAGGGGTTTCATTGGTGTACTTTTAGGTAGATGGGTAAGATTGCGGAGAAATGTATTCTCAGCAAGGGTTAGGGCTGCCAGATTGTCATACCCCATATCTCGGCACCATATAGTGCAGAGCTCAGGGCCTTTGCCTCATAGACTTGGAGGGCTGACCGGATTGGCTTAGTCATAGATTTCTTGTGCTCAATCAGTACTGCCCCTGCATTTTGGTGAAGGTTCAAAGCCGCCATGTGGACATGTTTCTCCCACTTAATGCCCTTGGCGATGTGTATGCCCAGGTACACAAAATCTGACAGCATTTCAACTTTTGACCCATTCATGAAGAAATACCCTTTGTGGCTTTTGTGAGGGTTAAATGCCATGAGTTTAGTTTTTGCCACGTTTACCTCCAACCCGTGGTCAATGCAAAAATCCTCGAATATCCTTAACCCCAATTGTAATCCACTGGGAGTTTTTGATACAATGAGAGTATCGTCAGCAAATAACTAAATCGGGGGTTTCTTTCCAGCCAGAGTGGGGGCGTCTACCGATTCTGAAAGCATACGCTCAACTATCCCGTTAATATATAATGAAAAGAGTGTGGGGGCCATAGCACATCCCTGACGTACCCCACGCTCTACGGGAAATTCTGGCGTGACTTGCCCATACCCCCCCATTGTATTTTTGCATGATTCATCTCATGTAGTCTAATTACCAGTGTCAGGATATCAAGTGGCATACCTAACTTGTTCAATATATTCCACAAGTTGGCTCGGGGCACTAAATCAAATGCTGCTCGCAAGTCAATAAAACCATTTTGTAATGTAAATTGTTACATCATCTGGCTACTCATGGTAATAAAGTATCCCTGTCCAAGTTTCAATATTGTCAACAGGAAGTGACCTACCTTGGTCACTTACTGTCGAAAGCGGGGAGACTATTAACTCCTGAACGAATAACTGTTATCACTAATATGTCTGTGCCTCGTACTCAACGTGATGTTTGTGCTTTTCTAGGCATAACCTCTTACTGTCGCCAATGGATTCCAAATTTTTCTCTTCTGATTAAACCTCTGTTGCACTTGGTTACAAAAGATGTGCATGAACCCTTACCCTGGACGGATGAATGTCAAGATGCTTTTAATTCTTTAAAATCTGCTCTTTATTCTGCACCTGTTCTGGGAACTCCGGACTACCGAAAACCTTTTGTACTTTATGTGCACGAGGTGGACGGTTGTTCTCTTTCAGTGTTAACCCAGGATTTTGGCGGAAAACAACGACCCTGTGCATATTTCTCAGCAGTATTGTGTAATGTTGCCCGAGCCCTCCTTAGCTGTCTAAGGGCTACTGCCGCTGTGGAGGTGGCCATTCGACAGTCGGAGGGGATTGTTTTGAATACTGACCTCACAGTGATGGTACCGCACGCTGTGGACATGTTCTTGAACAGAACAAAAACTCAGCACCTCACAAGTGCACGATTGACTGGTTATGAATTAAATTTATTCGCACCCCACATTAAAATTAAACGATGTGCTTCTCTGAACCCAGCCACGTTACTACCCCTCCCTTCGAGTGATCAAAAGGACGATGCCCATGATTGTATATTTCGGACGGATGAAGAAACGAAGGGACGTGTAGACCTCACTGATTCCCCTTTATCTGACCCACAAGGGGAATTGTATGTGGATGGCTCTTGTTTTAAGTTACCACATGGCACGACCACAGCTGCTTATGCTACAAAAACTCTTAGAACAGTAGTAGAGACCGCTCGGGTTTCTCAGCACTCAGCGCAAGCAGCTGAACTAATAGCATTATTGAGGGCCTGTGAGCTGAGTGAATGGGTAAGAGTAAATATCTTTACTGACAGCCAATACGCCTTTGGCGTGGCCCATAGTTTTGGGCGGCTGGGGAGGGAACGAGGATTTTTTACTTCTCACAGTCAAAGAATACAACATGGCCAGTTGATTGAAAGACTGTTATATGCTCTAACTTTACCGGAAAAGGTAGCTATCATCAAGTGTAGTGCCCATAAGAAAATCATTGATACCACAGAAGAAGAAATGCTTTTGCTGATCAAGTAGCGAAAGAAACAGCACAAACTAAAACATCCACGATGTTCCCCAGTGTAGCAACTCGATGGGTGGCGGAGACTACAGTATTTGATAACAATATTGAAAGTGTTAAGGAATTTCAGAAAGAGGCCACGTCTGATGAACTGGTGAGATGGGAACAGGAAATAGGGCGGTTAGACAAAAATGATTGTTGGATTGATTTGATGGACAGACAGAGATGGCTATTGCCTAATGCCCTGGTGTATTCAGTAGCAGTGATGGCTCATGGCACTGCTCACATTGGAACAAAAGGTATCTGTTCATTATTGGACCCAGTGTGGAATAACGTGAATATTCCTAAAACTGCCCCCATGTAGTTAAATATTGCATGGTATGTTTGCAGCATAACTCCTGGAGGAAGAGAGACAGTCCTTACTGGAAATTGTGCCCCTCCTTCTTTACCGTTTGAAGTATTACAGATGGATTATATTCAATTTGACATAGTAAATAATCTCAAGTATGTACTGGTGGTGGTGTGTGCATTTAGTAAATGGGTTGAAGCCTACCCCACCAAGGAAAACACTGCCCTGGCTACTGCAAAAGCCTTAATTAAGGAATTCCTGCCCCGATTCGGTTCACCCCGAATTATATGGACACATAATGGGGTACATTTCAATGCGGAGATCCGTAAGCATGTTTGCGCAGGGCTACAGATAAAACAAAAATTTCATACAGCACGACACCCACAATCTGCAGGATTGATCGAGAAATATAATGGCATATTGAAATTGAAAATGGCAAAAATACAGGCGAGTACGGTTTTAAGTTGGCCTGATGCATTGCCCCTAGCATTAATGTCAATACGAGTAACCCCTCATTCTCGGGCTGGGCTGTCACCTTATGAGGTTGTTTTTGGGCAACCAGCCAACGTGTGGGGTATCCCAAGACCCAAATCTTTCCATGATCTTGATTATCCTATGATGGCAGATTACTTGTATGCTTTAACTAAAGATCTGCGTTCTATTCATCAACAGGTCTCAGAAGTACTGCACCCGCTGCTGGAGGGTCCCGGACATCGCCTGGAACCAGGACAGTGGGTCCTTGTGCGGAATTACCAACGAAAATCGAGTCTGGAACCGAGGTAGAGCCACACCTATCAGATCCTCCTGGCCACTCGGACAGCAGTAAAAGTGGATGGGAAGAAAAACTGGATTCATGCATCACATGTGAAGAGGCTACCCTTGCCGCTTCCCTCTGATCAACAGAACCGAGACGGCGTTCTAACACAAGAGGGAGAACAAAGGGTACGGTTTGTGCCTTTCTCGGATGCCGTTGAAATTGGGCAAGAGGAAGGATTGTCGATACCGCAAGGAGGTGATAACGCTGATCCCCCTGAGGCTTCTGGAAATTGTGTTGTACCAAATGTCCCTGCTGCTGTGTTGTTCCATGATCAGTAGCAACCTGGCCATCTGCGATATAATTTACGGCCCCAGAAATCACGCAATACCCCAGTTTCAGATGACAGGAGAAAGGGAAAGACTTGAGTTGTAGGGTGAAAGATAAGCTTCTCTGGGGTATTGAGCGAGACACTGGACTGAACCCGTTGAGAGCTTGGAACTGACATATTGCTCTGTTTAGAAAGAAAGACTGTGTAATTTAAAGGGCCTAAATTGCAACGGTAAAATTACTGAGAAGATCATTTTGTGGATGGATAGCAAGAGCCTGCCTGTGAGGCTCTAAACAGACACAGGGAGAAGAAACCATCTGGCAGTTGGCTTGCATCTTTTCCCGAGTTTAGTTTGGACTTTTAGTTAGGATGTATCCCTTTGCCCTATTTGCTCTTGAGGATGAGAGACCTCTTGCACCCGACCTTTTATTGAGAATGTTCCTATGTTTTCTGGTTGGGCTACCAGAGTGAAGGTAGCCTTTGTAATAACTCTTGCAGTGATTATGATAATCTTGATGAGTGTGTTTATATATTTAGAATTTCAATCTCCAATGCACCATGTTTTAGGTACCACCGCAACCCCACCTGAGCATTTCTTTTATACTTTGCCCCCTCATAAAGAGCGACATCGAGAAACCTATGGGTAAAATGCATTCATAGAAATGTTGCAGGAGACTTGTGGCATCTTGCCATCTGTAATGCATCGCCATGATTTGTTTCTTTCCTTACCGTTATCACATTTGACAAGTTGTGAAGCCTGGTTTCAGTTATTATCACTCATGTATTTGCATTTTGTAGCTGACTCTAAAAGATATACTGAAAAGGATTATGAAGCTGTCCTAAAATATACAGAACAACATCAGGGATTTGATGCCGAGGTGAACCAGGGGGAGGGATCTTTAGATCCGAATGCTTGTATGAATATGTATACCACTTATGAAAATGCTACTTGGTAAAAAGAGGAAATGTTGGATTTTGAACAATTCAGTTCGACCAAATATTTTCAACATTTCCAGGATTGAAATGCCACTGATGATAGGGCAATGCCAGTTCCAATTTGGAATAGTACTGCTTCCTTTTGTATACAAGGAAAAGGTCATGTTAATGTGGGAAATAGTAGATGTAACTATACTTACATTTTGCATACTACCAGTACACCACCTCTAATTACCCCTCCCAATGTATATGTTGTATGAGGAGAAAATGCCTACACTTGGCTCTCAAGAGGGTGGGACGGAAAATGTTACCTGTCCTTCTTGTACCCTACAGTTTATATAGCCCCTTCTGACTACCACAAAACCCACCAGTTGATTAAACAAAGTTAAGGTCCTCATAGAGGATACAGAAGTATTGGTACCAAAGGCACAGATGAGACTGATACTGCTGCTCAGCATTTTATGGACATAGCGAAGGGTCTCTTTCCAATATGGGGTCCCGTTTTTACTAGTGGAGATGTCAGGCGTCTCTCCCTAGTCGTAGAAAATGTAGTTCAAACTACGGCTGGGATTTTGACTAACCTCACTGTAGAGCTTCAGGCTACGAGGCTTGTCTCGGTCCAAAATCGGATGGTGCTTGACGTCATTCTAGCTGATCGAGGAGGAGCATGACTCGTGATCGGCAGCTCCTGCTGCATGCATATTCCAGATTCTGCTCCCACTATACATTTAGCTATTCAAAAATTGCATTGCTTAGCTGCAGAGGTCCATGCAGACACTGGCACTTGGTCTTTTACTGGGTGGTTTTGGAATCTCCTCTCTACTTCGGGTTGGAAGATTTTCATGATTCTGGCTGGAGCAATGGGAGTGGTATTTGTTTGTTGCCTGTGCCTTCATTGTGGCCCGGCATGTTGCTCCTATTGTGCAGCCAAACTTACTTCCTCCCTGACAGTCTCCTGACAGGAAAAAGTTGAAAAGCAGTTAGTACAGAAGGAGGTGGCCGACCTTATGCAGATAGATGAGGGTGTGTTCTTGGATTAGGGGTCCTGCCTTTGTATATTGGCTATGTTATGCCAAAAGGGCGGTCTGAAGGAATATAAAATCGATACTATATAATGTTGTCATAACATATCCAATATATATCTGCCACTTCTATCAAAGCCCCTTGTAAATACACTTGACCCATGTATATCTTGAGAATCGGAGCCTGAATTGAGAAAACGCCATCTTGGTTTTGTTTCCCAAGGCCTCTTTTGCTAGTAAGGAAAGTACGTGACATGCTGCTGAGAGAAGAGTCAGAAAGGTCGGCCTAGGCTATGAACAAAGCAGTGATTCTAACTTAGGAAACCCAAGGTCACATCTGCTCTTTCTTGTAGGATGAGCACATTCCTGCAGGCGCCATGCCGTACTCCCATGCACCAGAACGAAAGGGAGGCACCTTTACTGACCTACCCCCGGAATAGCTTTAGCTGAGTTCTAACCAATGTGTTGTGTCTTATATGGGTGTTCTTGCTGGCTCCTCTTGAACTGGTACTTTTCCATGTACGGGGTTTGTATGAGGTATGTCGAAAGTATATATGCACTGTTTTGAATATGATCCAGCAGTCTTCTCTGCACACCTTCGTGAGCTGTGACCAGAGGGAGGCTCCCCTGTACAGGGTACTTTGCAAAATAAACGATTGAACCTTTTCCATTGCCAACTGATTTATGTATGGTAAATGAGATATTTGGGCTATTGGTAAGTATAGCTCTATGGTATATTTTTCTAGTACTTCATTGTCCCGGTCCCCCCTCCCCTCTTCCCCCATGTCCCTCCCTCTCCCTTTCAGAAGCAAAGGGTGCTAAGTAGCATTGAACACAGGGATTAAGCAAAACACTGACAATGCACTGGCAACAGTTATTATTCAGGGGCCAGAATACTAATAATATAGCTAAATATGGTTCTAGATGGTGTTTCCCCCTTTTCGCTTCCCTTGTAACTGTTTTGTTAATTGAAAATTGTTTTCTTTATGTCAGTTATATGCAAGGTTTAGGAACATTTACAGTGTATAGAGACAACAAGGTACACGCACAATATAAGATGCAGACGCATGACTAAAAACACAGATGTATTCTTAAACTTGTCTGTACCATCCGTTCCTTAGCAGTACACAGTGTCTAATTCTTGTAACTGTGGTTTAATGGGTGTCGAGCAACTTCAAGTTAAAATGCTTTATTCGTATTTGAAAAATAAAAACCCAATAAAGAAATATAAAAACTAATTTTAAAAATCAGAATATAGATGAATGTAGATGAATTTTACCACAAAAGAGGAATAATCATTACCATTCCAAAGGTATGAAACCAGTCGCAGTCCCTGCAGGTGACAGTGGAGGGGCGGTGGGGTAGGGTGGGGGGGATTTCCAGGGACGATGCAGAGGGAAATTTAAATAAATAATTAATTTTCCCTCTGCATCATACCTCAAAATCCCACCTACGCAGCACCACCGCTGTTACCTGCATGGACCGCAGCTGTATGAAACATGATTTAGCTACTCCTTTCAAACCAGTAATTACATCTTAAAAGTGTTTTAAGGAATTCCCAATGCTAGCATTTGAGAGGAGTAAGCCTCACGGTAGTGAAAAACAAATTTAGCTGTTTGTCACTACCAGGACATGTAAAACATAAAAGTACATTGCCTACGTTTTAGTTACACAGCACTTAGAGCGGCCTTGGGCCTACTGTGAGAAGTTGGCCTGGTATAGCCTGTCTACTAATTAAAGTGGGCAACTTGCACCACCTTGAAGCAACCCTTATGGTAATTTAAGAGGTCAAAAATAACCGTAGAAAGCTATTCAAGTGGTAACTGTGGAGAGCAGCCTTCAGGCTTAGTCTTGAAGGAGTGTTAAGCATCTTGTTTTACTAGAATGCAATCTTATAGTATTGGTTAAATGAAAGGAGAACCACGCATTAGGTATACAAATATGTATTTATTAATATAACACTATCTAGTATGAAACAGTATCTCCTACACAGAGATAATCACAAAGCACACATTAATTTAGCAAAGGCATGACAGTAAATAGCACCAATACACAGTGGGCCCGGGGGGGACCAAACCATATATAAAATAAGTGGTATAAGAACCTACAACTCAAGTCAAGACATTGTCAAGAGGATGTAGAATTGCTGGGACCCAAAGGAACCAGCCACCCAAGGTGAGTTGATATGAACCCCACAGAGTGCGTGTGTAGTGTGGGAACATGACCGCATACAAGTCTTATGGGAAAATCGCAGTTGAAGTTTTAGAGTTTAAGGACCCTTCCAAGTGTACTTCGAAGAAACCCATTGGAAGGCAGAAGGTTGGAGAGCACCCCCACCCGTGGATACTGAGGTACCCAAGTTATCTATCCCAGAGGAACAGTGTGTATCAGTCTGAAGTGGCGTCGGAAACCGCTGTCAAACCCAATGGAGTACTTCAAAGAAGGGCTGCTGCTGTAAGGGAGAAAAGTGTCAGCTGGAATCCATAGGTGGATTCTTGCTGAGGAGTACCTGAAAACAGAGGGGACAGAGCCTGGGTCACTTGGAAGTGACCAGGGGCTCAATAGACGAATGCCCACCGATGTCGGGTGCTTCAGGTTGGTTGATGTAGTCCATGACTCTGCAGCTGAGGGGACCAGGAGATGTCGAGTATGACCAGGAGCTGGAAGCGATCTGTCCCATGAAGGATGTTGAGTGCTGAGGGGTCGGTGTTCGGCGGGTTCATCAACAAGCCTTGGCAACGGCAACCCATGCAGAAGATCAAGGCAGTGTACAATTTGGGCCAGCAAGGCTCATGAGACTCAACACACACAGGGGAGTCAGAGCGAGCCTGGAGCAAGCAGAGGAGCCCAAGAGGAATAAAGTTGACCCTCAATTGGACCCACAGGCCGGAGACACAGGAGTCGAGAGAGGTCCTCTAAAGATTTCACCAAACAACATCCCATTGAGCACTCAGTGCGAGGAGGTCCACGTTTTTGGTAGTAAATGGAGCCAGAGGTTGGGGCTACTCAGATCCCAATGCACTTGTTCAGGAATTGCCAAAAAGCACATGCACTTGCAAATACACATGGTGCACAGGAATTCAGGTATTGCAGCCTCCATGAGGGACACTTGCCTCAAACTTTTTAACAGAGCAGCTATGGCCTCAAGGGAAGTAGAAACTCACCTCCTGTGTTATGGACCCTTCGGAGTCAGTAGGAGCTTGGGATGAGCAGACCAGTCAGCAGTGTTGAGGTGCCTGCAAATGAAAGGGAGTGACTCCTTCACTCCAAGGTAGATTATCTTCGGTTGTCCTTGATGCTCCACAGGTCCTACATGGAGCCTGTATGGTGCAGGGTCACAGACGATGCTAAAGACTGAGAGGGAGATGAAGTTGGGCCCAAACGAAGTCCAGCGGAGTCCAGAGTGTCAAGACAGTTGAAGTGCCGTGGTTTCTTGTTCAGAATCCTGTCCACGTCGAATCTAAGAACCTACAGTCAGGTAAGCCCTCATGTACCCACAGGAGAGGATTGGAAAGATTCATGAGACCCTCCCAGTTGAGGGTCTGGACGAGGGGGGTTACTCCCATGACCTTTGTCCAGTTTCGTGCCAGAGCGGGAGCCAACAGTTCCCATGATTGGTTTGAACTGGACTATGCACAGGGACACCAAATGTGCATCTCATGCAGACTTTCGGTCACTGGCAAGGGCACCCACCCGGCCCTAATACACTAAATCCTGTCTGGGACGTGGTCACACCTCCCAGTGTTAGGATGCCTATTGTTCTGCATTCTCCTGCTCGAGCTTGGCTCAGCAGTAGGAGGGCAGAAATGTGTCTATGGTCGGCAGCAACCAATTTGGGCTGTCCGGGACTAGAAAGCTGCTACCGGGACCACCAGGGACCACACAAAGCTTGCTTCTGAGGGGTGGAATCATAACTCCCACACATGTTACCAGTGTTGTGGCATGATTCCAACATGTTTGAAACCAAACACAATAGGGTTTGTTGCAGCCGTTTTAGAGTTGGTCATCACACTGTCGCGTAATGCCACTATGTATGTCGTATATGGCTGCTTCGGCTGAATGAACTCCGTAGGCTGCAGTGGTGTCCTACTCATGCAGTAACACACTCTCATTTAGAACTACGTACCCTGTCTTCAGCATTGTAAAGGCCTGCTATAGGGGTGACTTATAGGGTTTAAGGGTAGTGACCCTTAGATATAGTAAACCTATTTCTTAAGTAAGTGGTGCATGCGCCAACTTACACAGACTGCAATGGCAGGCCTGTAGTTCCATTTTGCATGGCCTCTCATGGGTGGCATAGTACATGCTTCAGCCCATGGGAGGCTTCTGGGGTATGTATGCCCTGGGTACATGTGTACCATATACTAGGGACTGACAAGGGTACCCCAGTATCTAACCTGGAGTGTACCTAAGTACATAACATAACAGTTTAGGGAGGAAGCAGAAAAGCTGGGGTCCTGATTAGCAGGATCCCAGTCAGACTAGTCAAAAACCAACATAGCATCTGGCAAAAAGTGGGGGTTACCCTGCAGAAGGATCCTCCCTTCCTACACCTATCTCAGTGGTGACGTATGTAAAATAAAAAGGGGAGTTTAAGACTTAGCAAGTGTTTTTAAATGCCAAGTTGAAGTGCCAGTAAACTGCACTCCCAGGCCCTGCAATGGCAGGCCTGAGGCAGGCTTGAAAGGCTACTTATGTGGGTGGCACAACCAGTGCTGCAGGGCCACTAGTAGCATTTAGAATTCAGGCCCTGGGTATATTGTGTACCACTTTACAAGGGACTTATTAGTTAACTAAATATTCCAATAATGTTTACACTAATGTCACTATGTTTAGGGGAGAAGCACATGCACTATAGGACTGGTTGGCAGTGCTTAAGTGCTCAAAGTCATAAAGCCAACAAAAAGATAAAGCAACAAGTGGAGGAAAGCAAGCCAAACATTTGTGGGAAGACCACTCTAAGGATAACAGGTCTAACAGTGTTCCTTTCCCCATGGAGATACATGCATGTATTCTATTTATTGTGGCATTCATATAGTACTTAGTGAGCTGACAAGGTCTCACAGGCCCACAGTACAAATCTAGGTGAGAGTATAGGCACTCATGCCCCCACCCCCAAATTCAATTTTAAGTCACTTAGTAGCACAAACAAAAATGTACTGTTTGGCCCGGCTCTTGGAATTTACAGATAAGAATGCAAAAAACAACAACTATGGGAGGGAAAATGTACAGTTTTACAGACCAAAATGCAGAAAACATCAGATTATATTGTTTGTTACCAGCGTGCCATTTCTTAAACAAGCATTAGCAATACCAATAGGTCTGGCTATAATGTCCTGCATCCAGCATTCTCACAGGATTCCTGCTAAACATGCCCTCAAAAGGGCAGATTCCTTTACCTCTTGTGCGCTTGAAACAGGAGCTAGAACGAAGAAAGAATCTCTGTCTCCTCTAGTGCAATTGATCATGGGCATAACAAACAGTGCTTTCGAAGAGGAGCAAATCATATGAGAAGGCATGTAGGATTAGAGCTGAGAATTAAGATACTCATAACAGAGCCTCATGCACCATGGAAAGTGTCTAAAATAAGATCAATTTATTCACTGGTAAACAGTGGAAGAAGTCCACCTGGAATTTAACAGAAGCACACACAGTAAATTAGGTAATATGCGGCAGCTACATTTTGCTGAATCTGAAGGCAAAAGATAAGATACTTAGGTAAGCCAAGCAAAACTTAATTCCTGCAATCCAAACAGGATAAGATAGCTCCCTGGCTTACCAACCATCTCCCTACAATTCAGAGGCAAGAAAGTATTCTCCTTAAATTCTTCAAACTTAAGTTATATGCACCAGTGGACTTAAAGACATGTGGGCAGAAGAGCAGCAATTGAAATAACGCCAACAGTTTTGGTCATGTTAGCAGGGACTGAGCATGAGCCGAGAGCCTGCGGTTATCAAACAGAGGTCCAGGTCAAAGTTTTATTCCTTAGAACCAGTATCTCTGTTTTATCTGCATACAAATTCAAAGGATATTGGTACTCAAACATGTTGCTGAAGCAAAACATTCAGAAGTTAAAGCAGAAAGTCAGTTACTCCAGTGTTTTGGTACCGGAAATTGAGTAACTGTTATTTTCCACAGTTAGGACAATTTAGCAAAGCAGCTTATTTCTTATATTGTCCTCACAAATAACATTTCCAGCTATGACCTTTTGCACACATTTGCACTCACAACAATGTTGGATTAGTTTCTCTGAAACTAAACTTGTTTTACATATAGCTTGGCACAACATTATCATAATCCCCTGAACATCATGTACAAAGTCTCATTTTGTACTACGTACATGTCATCACTTTCTTCATCGACGGGGCAACAGAGATATCTACATATCACAACATCACTAATCTATGCATACACTGCAAAGCTGCCTTCTATTATAAAAGATGAGCATCCCAATAGATTTGTAGAGGAGGTACTCCCGCTGACACTTAGGGTCCCTGCATGCTGAGAGATAACCACGCAGCAGTCTGACATCTTGTGAGGGGTGTCCAGTTTGTAACCAAGACAGGATCTTTTACTCTATCCTATCAGGTTATGGGGTTGGATCATCCCTTTGGGTGATTATTTGCTCTACACCTACACGCACTCTAGGTACACTTAGAGTTTGCATACTACTGCCTTGTTTATATGCCTGCATACATACAATTGTTTAGCACCATGGTGGAAGTACAGCTACTCTTTACACTTTTGATGCTTGTGATCACGTTTATCTGCTTCCATCTACTAATAATTGCAGCACAGGTATTTTACGCAAGAATAACATTGACTCAATAAATATTATTGAAAACGTTCCACTGTGTATTCTCTGTATATTTCTCTGAGAATAAGTGAGCAGGAGTGACTGAGCGAAAGTTTCTGTACTGTGTCTATGGTCCCTTAGGGGTCAGGATTGTCATGTTCAGTGGTTGCCAGAAACTATTCGCCTCCTGGTAGGTTAGGGGGGCTTATGGTGGCACTGTGAGCTAGCTGGTCTTTAGGCCATTATATCCTGCTGGGGAGACCGGAATCAGTCTTGACAACAGGCCCATAGTTGATGTGGTCCAAAGATTGCGCGTTTCCTTCAGATTGGTAGGCTCTGCATGATGGTAGTTTAATAAAGTAAATGCAAAACAAAAAAATGAAATATAGCAACTAAAGGGGTTAAGCAAATGTTAAACAACTCACACAAAAGTGCATAATTATGATTAGGCTTTCTTGTTTTCAGTGTCCATTTTTGGTAAATTCTGGTGTTTTTTTCAGTGTTTTAGGTTTAAAGCATTTTATTAAGACAAAAAACATAGGGAGAGGGAACAGGAGGTTAGGGCCACATACATTAAAGCAAGGAAATAAGCATGGCATTATGAGTGCGATCGTGGAATAGTCCGCTATGGAAAAGGAAGCAACAGCAAATGAAAAGGCGAAATACATGCTATATCTCCATTCTGAGCATAGTCAACACCACCAGTCTGAGCATAGGAAGTAATAAGTAATGACACAAAGAAGCCCAGCCCACCATCCCCTAGAAACCCCCCCCAAAACTCCCCAACTCCCCCCACCACCCCCGTCCAATGTTCCGCCAATAACACTACTTGCCCCCCAGCCGCATCCCCCCCCCTCCGAAACCCAGCCCCCCCACCCCTCCTACTCTGCTGGAATCACCGATGGTGTCAGCCTTAGAAGCCTGAGGTACCTCGTACAGGTGAGTTCCCTAAATTCGGTAGTCAACAGCGCACGAAAGGGTTGCCACAGCTCATCAAACTGGTCTATCTCCCCCGCTACCAGGAGTGACAATTTTTCCATACCCAGCACATGCCAGAGCCTGTGCAACCAGCCAGTGATGGAGGGGACCGTGGTAGTGCGCCAGTGGATAAGGATGTTCTGAACCGCTGAGCCCAGCGCAATCGCGATTTGCCTGCCCCTAAGGGACGTCAGCGGGTACATCAGGCCATTAGGAAGGCCCAGCAATACATACGCCGGAAAGCGTGGTAACTCAATTTCAAAATGCGTGTCCACCTCATCAAGAACTTCCTTCCAATAAGCGGCCAACAAGGGACAATCCCAAAGAATATGTGAAAGGGTCCCCACCTGACCACAACCTCTCCAGCACCCCTTGTCAATGTGCCTGTTCATCTCGTGCAGTCTCTCTGGGGTGTAGTACCAGTACGTGGACACCTTAGTGAATGTTTCTGTGAGGCCAGTGTGGTACGCTGAGTGTCTCGCCCGGTGTGCAATCTGGTCCCACTCCTTGTGACTAAGCGTCCTGCCCAGTTCCCTGTGCCATCGCTCCCTGCCCGGGTAATAATAGTGAAACGGAGGGGGCTGTAAGAACTTGTAAAGATCAGTGATCAATTTAGCATCAGAAGCTCGGGTCACCAGCCATTGCTCATACGGTGTTATCTGACGATCAGCGGTGTCCCGCACCTGGGGTTGAAGCGCCCAGTGTCGTACCTGCATATATCGCAGTCTATCCAACTCCGTCAGGCAGAACTCCTGCTGAAGCTGCTGAAAGGGAACCATTCCCTCAGACCCATAGATCTGAAAGAGCGCTCGGCAGCCCGCCGTCCTCCAATGGGAGAAAGCGCCCGGCTCCATCCCCGGGGAGAAGTCAGGATTATCCACAATGGGCGTAAATGGCGAGGGGAACGTGGTGAGGTCCCGGACCTCGCAAACCGCGTCCCACACCCTCAAGGGAACCCTCGTAACAAAGGAAGCATAAAGGTTGGGGGGGCGGTGAGCGCGGCGCAAGAATGGAACTTCCTGGAGGGTACGCCCTGAAACCGCCTGGTCCTGAAAAAGCCAGTGCTTATCGGATTCCCACCTGCTCCACTCCACAAGGTATCGTAGCTGTGCCGCCTGAAAGTATTTACGGAGGTCCGGAATACCAAGGCCCCCGCTTCCGTGGCAAGCGTGGAGAGAACCCTCTTCATCCGGGGCTTGCGGCCTTGCCAGACAAAGCGTGAGATGTCAGCTTGCGTCTGTCTGATCCAACCCACTGGAGGCTGGAGCGGCAAGGCTCGGAAAAGATACAGGATCTGGGGCAGAACCGTCATCTTGACCACCGCGATCCTGCCAAGCCAAGACAACAGGCCCTTACTCCAGCGGCCAAGCTCCTCCTTAATCTTCTTACTGAGAGAAGCGTAATTAGCCGTCACCATCGCTGGCAACGTCGGCGCCAACAGAATCCCCAAGTATGGAACCAGGGACGACGACCACTGCATGGGGAAGAGCCGCTGAAGGTCCCGCCTAGTGTCCGTAGCCAAGGACACATCTAAAGCCACCGATTTGCTCATATTCATTTTGAAACCGGCCACACGTGAGAACGCATCCAACTCGTGGATGCAGGCGGGAAGGGACCTTCTGCGGTCATCCAGGGTCAGCAGGACATCGTCCGCATAGAGGCTGACCGTGTGAACATACTGCCCCATCTTGATCCCAACTGCATCCGGGTTGTGGCGGATCCTTTGGGCGAACGGCTCCATGTAAAGAGCAAAGAGGAGTGGGGAAAGGGGGCACCCCTGACCCGTGCCGCGCTCGATTGCAAAACTGCGGGAGCTGCACCCTCACCGTCGCTGAAGGGTACCTATAGCAGTTGAAAACCATCGAGCAGAATTTATCACCGATACCCAGTTTCTTGAGCACCAGCTCGAGGTACGGCCAATGAACCCTGTCGAAGGCCTTCTCAGCATCCACCGCCAGCAGCATCCGCTCGCCCGGGATCCGCGAAGCCTTCGCCAAAATGTGCGTCACTCGCTTAGTATTGTCGACAGTTTGCCCGCCGGGTACAAAGCCAGCCTGGTCAGCCTCAACCAGACCGGGGAGGTGCAGGGCCAGCCTGGACGCCAGAATCCCCGTGTACAGCTTGAGGTCGACATTCAAGAGCGAGATGGGCCTATATGAGCCACATAAGTCCCGGTCCTTCCCAGGCTTCGGGATCACCGAAACCGTCACACTTAGGAGATCTGGTGGGATGGCTCCCGGGTTGGAGAAGGAGTTAAACAGCCGAGCGAGGATAGGGGCCACGACAGGGCAAAAGATTTTGTAAAACAGGGACGTGTAACCGTCCGGGCCAGGGGCTTTCCCGTGCTTAAGTCTGGCTATAGCGGAAATTACCTCCTCAACGTGGATATCGCGCTCAAGATATTCCGCCTGAGCGGGGTCTAGCGCCGGAAGGGGTACAGATTCCAGATATTCCACGGCTTCCCGCGGTGAGGAGGGCTCCCCGGTGTACAGCGCCTCATAGAAACTGCAGAAGGTTTCCGCTACCTCCGCATCCCCAGAGACGGCCACCCCATCCGCACCCAAGAGTTCCTTCACTACGTTACGCTGTTGCGCGACTCGGAGCCTATGCGCCAGGAGCTTGCCGCACCTATCTCCCCCTGTATAAAATGAATGCTTCAGACGTAACGCTGCGTATTCCGCCCTATCCATGTCCAGCGCCAACAGGAGCTTCCTAGTAGCCTTCAACTGCCTCCAAACCCTCGGAGCACCCGTTTGGCGGTGGACCTGTTCGAGCTCCCGGACCTGGGTAGTTAGCTCCTCCCTCTTCCGCTGCCGCTCCCTGTTTTCTGCAGAGGAGACGGAGATGAATTCCCCCCTGAGAACTGCCTTCAGCGCAGCCCACTGTGTCGCCAGTGAAGTGTCTGGATTACTATTATGTGCCTGGTAGTCCCGTATGGCCTCCTCAATATGTTTCACAACTGTTTTCTTGTGCAGAAGGGTGTCCCTAAGGCACCACACCCCCCGAGAGGGGGAGGTCGCCGGCCACGCAAACGCACCTACGACCGGCGCATGATCAGACAAAGTCAGGACCCCAATGTCCGCTGCCGTGGCAGCGGTGCGCATCGGTCCACTAACCAAAAGATAATCCAACCGTGCGTAGGTCCGGTGCGCATGCGAATAATAGGAGTAGTCCCTGTCCGTAGGGTGGAGTGAGCGCCAGAGGTCGTGCAAATCCATGTCAGCGATTCGGGCCTTCCCGGCCTGGGAAAGTTCCCCAGTCTGCGGGAACCGCTGCGCCGACCTATCTAACGCCGAATCGAAGACTATATTGAGGTCACCCCCTAGAATAACATGACGATCAGGGGAGGCAGTGACATCTACTAGCACTGAATCCAAAAAGCGTTCCTGATGATCATTCGGGCTATATAAGGAGCCAATAGTGAACGATATGCCCCCCAGGCGGAGGCGGTATGCCACAAGCCTCCCCTTCTGTTCAGCATATTTATACAACACCTCCCCCTTGAAGGAACTCGCTATGAGAATGGCCACCCCCGCAGTTTTGGACGCCGCAGAGGAGAAAAACTGGGTGGGAAACCTAGCAGAGCGCATTCTATGGCAGTCACGGGACAACAAGTGGGTCTCTTGCAAGAGGCAGATATCAGCCTGCGTCCCCTCAAGCAGAGACAAAATCGCCCTGCGCTTAACAGGATTATTCAGGCCCTTAACATTAAGAGTCACCACCTTCAGGGACAACATGTCTCCCAGAGACCGGGGACGCTATGCCGCGGGCAGGTAACTGGAGGGGGGGGGGCGTAGGGCAGCAGCGCGGGACAGGTAAAAGTAGGCCAACACAGGCAACATCGGACGGTTCTTTCCCAACCCCTGAACAACTCCCAACCCCACCCGAAACAAACCAATGGCAACTAGCCAAATACCAACTCAAACAACCCATTGTCCCAGTCAAGTCCCGAAACGGACAAGTCTGTAGAAAGTAGTAAAAGTGGACGTCCGGCCACTCACTTCCCCCCGTTCCCCCCGACCCTCCCTTCAGCCCCCGAACCTGGCATCGAAGAAGCTGTGTCCATCTCCCCCCGGAGTGAGTCTAGGCCGTCAAGGCCACACCGTTCAAGGCAGCCGAGTCCCTGGCCGCCTCTCTCAGGGCACTGGCCAGGTCCGCTCTGTTGGTGGGCGAGTCAGGCCGCCCAGCGCTCGCCGCCGATCGTCTTCTCGCCGACCTCCGCCGACCTCCTCTATTTGAGCGCCTCCAAGTTGGCGTTGCTCCATCCTCCTCCGTAGCCGTGAGCCCCAAGACACCGCAAATATCCTGCAAGGAGCGCAGCTGGTGAAGCACCCCGTTTCAATGAAATATCAAACGGAAGGGATGCCCCCAGGAGTACGGCGTCTCATGTTCACGCAGGAAATCGGTTGCAATCTTGAAGGACCTGCGCTTCTGCAATGTGATGGCAAACAGGTCCTGATACAGCGCCACAGGCCGCTCTCGGAAAGTCAGTGGTTGTTTCCTGCGGGCTTCGGACATGATACGCTCCTTCAGCGGGAAGTCAGGTAGGAAGGCTTAGATGTCCGGCGGGGGCGCCGCCGACTGACGCTGTCGGCCAACTCTGTTGGCCCTATCAATGCGGATAGGAAAGTCCGCGGCCTCTCCCAGAATCTCCTGGAACAAATCTTGCAGATAGCCCACCAGGTCCATCCCCTCGTCTGCAGACGGTACACCCTGTACCCGTACATTCTTCCGCCTCGACCTGTTCTCTAGGTCCTCGGTGTGGGCCTGGAGTTCAACACATTGCTCCCGGAGACGGAGAACGTCCTGTTGCAAGTGGACAATCTCGTCGTCCCGGCGTTGGGCCGCTGTCTCCACCGTCTCTATCCGCTCACCAAGGCCCTCCACCTCTCTGCGGACCTCGCGTACCTCACTGGCCACCTCCTGCTTCAGCGTCTGGAAGTCTTCCTTGGGCGAGCTGAACAGTTCCTCCATGAAGGATCTCGTGACAGGCGGCTCTCCCCCGGTCGCGTCCGCTGTGGCCCGGGAAGATCCCGGTGACGGTTGCGCCCTGTCCCGCTGTCGCTGGGCCCTGCTAAGCATGTCCGGCAGGGTACGGTCTCCCTTCCTCGATCCTCCTCTTCCGGACATCCTTGTCCCGTACACTGTCGCACTCAGCTGAAGAAGGGGCACAGGCCTCGGTCACCTCGGGGAATTTCCAACAACCAGCAAAGTCCCTCAATATGGAGCTCTCGGCCAGATAGGGGACCTGCGCCACAGATGACAAAATGGTGGGCCAGTCTAGTCACAGCGAGCCGTGGGCGCCTGACCAAGATAGCAACCGGGATCCCCACTGGGGGAACCCCGGCTGGCGCGTCCCACAGAAAAGGAGAGCTGTACAGAGGCAGAGGTGCAGGAGATGACTTCAAGCGACGGAGGAGGTCTGCGACTCCGTCTCCGTGAAGACAAGATGGCGGTTGGGTGGGGCCAAGTAGATCGTCCGAGCCCGGCGACGCCACCGGGGCCACCCCAGAAGCCAGGCAAATGGGGGAAATCTCCAACCAGGGCCGTCCGGCTAGAAAGGAGAAACAGTAGATCTGGCTCCGATCCCAAATCAATCGCCGTCTGGCCCCGGGGCCGGGGTTCTCACCACAGGAGAGGCCACCACCGCAAGTCCAAGCACCACGACACTCACTCGGCAGGTCCCCCGTGCAGTGGATCACACAGCCGATAGCCCTCCGTCGATCCCCGTCAAGCACCGGGGCGGTCCCCACACCAAGTCGCTAGCCATCAGCACCAGGCCCAGCCGAGGCGTCCGGACAGCGCCCCGACCTGCTCCGCCTCCAAGGCGCTCCGTTGTCCTGCGATCGGTCTTTGAAGGTGCTTCTACCGGAGCAATCGGGGCCAAAGTAGCATCAATGCGTGCTCCAGGGTCTCCGCCACACGCCTCTCAGCCGCTGAGCGTCAGCGGGGGGAGAGAAGCTGATGAAAAAGGGCTCGAGCCTAGTCGGGCCGGAGGAGCTGCGGGAAGAAGCGTCCGCTCACCCCGCCATCTTGGCCACGCCCCCTTTCAGTGTTTTGAAGTGATTTAAGTACCTTAAAAAAACTTGTTACACATTTTTGTGCCACTAAAAACAACAGAAAAAGTGTTTTTTGGTGTTTATGGAACGTTTTGCTTTTATTATTGCTTGTGTTCTACACTGATAGAACATGGCATATAGACAGTGTACATATAGTGTATATGAGGTCCAAATAGATTTTTGCAAATTAATCTTATTGTAGTACACCATACTATAGTTCTTCAGTAAGTCTTCGGTCATGTGTGCTTGCTCTTTCCTTCCCATGTAAACATCTGTGAAAAGGCTCTCTCAACATTGGCACTTGAGATGGGCAATGCCAAAACAGCCAGTACACAATTTGGTAACTCTGGCCACTGACCTAGCTTTTCATGCCAATACTGGTGCACTTGAAGATTGCGATTCTCAGGGCAGGTTCTGCAACATTTGCATTGAGCTGGGCGCTTATGCCCTCAGAGTTATTGAATCGGTCAAAAATTAAGCAGCACTTTTAAAACTCGGATAAAACTCCCCTTTACTGAAAGGATCTAGAACTTATACAGAGTACCACAGTGAGATTTCATTGACTTCAAATGCCATTGGTCGTGAAGGGACATTTCTATGAATCATTGCAAGCCATTTCTAATACATTGTAAAATAAACGTTCCTGAATTGCTCTTCAACATTGCTTTGCTTACCAAGTGGTAAGCACTCTAACATGGAACATGTTGCAGAGGCAAAGTCACTAAAGGAGTCACCCAGCCAACTCTCAAGGAGATGTTTCACATCTACACCAATTATGCTAAACACTTGGCAGACAAGGATTTTTTCAGACTCTAGGTTTTTATTATGTCCACTACAGCAGGTATGTTTTCCTGTAAAAATCTAATAATGCAGTAGAGTGTACTTTTTTCACATCACAATCAATATTCAACCATAGATCGTCAATTTTTTTGCCTTTGGCATCATCACTCAGCAAAAATTATGTAAACGTTTGCCACATGGATATTATAGCATTCATACCCCTTAGACTGAGAACCATCAGCTAAGGGATGCAGTTGGATGACTCTTTCTTTGATGCCACACACAGCACAAAATGATAAATATTTGCATTTTAGTTCCTGTGCATAAGAAAACAGTGAACCAGAAAGGACTAAAAAGTCAATGACACCCCTCATTAACTCTGAAGTTTGTAAAGATGGTTGCAGCATACCATCTAACAAGTGGCAAGGATCTCCTACAGAGAATCACTTCAGCTCGGGTATCAATTTTTACAGGTCTTCACACAACTTTTTCATAGGCGTAGCTGTATCACTGCAAATACAAACAATATCACTCCAATCTTTGTTGAACTTGGAAAGGACCTTTTTTGCAGAACATTCCAAGTAACACTGCATTCCATGTTTTCCAAAAGTCTTGTGTCATGTTTTCACAACTATCCCTGATACTGGGTGTTAGACCTGGCATCATTGGCGTGAGTCTCCCTTCCATTTTTTTTACGGATTGCCTCCTCTGTTTTGATATGTTTTTGCTGGTTTTATGTTTCGGGCACTGTGCCACTGCTAATCAGTGCCACAGTGTAAGTGCTCCCTATGTTAAATTAATATACTAATTGGTTATTCCATGATTGGGTTATTTGAGTTATCTGTCAGCCACTAGCACAGTGCACCATGTGTGCCCAGGGCTTGTAAATCAAATGCTGCTGGTGGACTTGCAGCACTGGTTGTGCCACCCACAGAAGCAGCTTGTAAAGTGTGTCTCAGGCCTACCATTGCAAGGCCTGTGTGCAGTTTAGCACTGCCATGACGACTTGGCCAAGTGCACCCACTTACCAGTCCCAAAACCTTCCCTTTGATTCATATTAGACACCCCTATGGTAGACCCAAGGGCAGGGTGCTGTTGAACTTTAATTAAAATGACCCACAATACTCCATTTTGTGTTGCCATGCTCTCAGCAACCTGATGAAGAATTGCTTTACACATCCCTGTGGAAACTTGCTCAACCCCCCTCTCCTTGTGGTCGAGCCGATTCCGAGAAGCTGCCTGTGTGCCTCACCCGCACAGTTGTGTCAGAGACTTAGCCACATCCTGTCCATTGTTGGTAACTCAGCCTGTCACGACCAACTCCTGGAATCATCATTAGCCTTGTGCTGTTTGATCAGAGATATCGGTCCTGGACTTTTATCATATTACCAAAATTAACACTGCACAAGATTGCTGGTTTAGAGGCGTTCCCTCTCGCAATACGAAAGGCATTTGAAGGACATAGGAGGTACCTACCCTGAAGTACTAACTTTGATAATCAGTGTGTGAGAATTAACTGGGAAGACACTATATGAATACCTGATGAAGGTGGCTTTATTAGAAGGTCCGCCGAAACGCGTCGATGCATAAGAGAAAGGAGGATTGCGTCCTATATTAATTGAAGACAATTCTGACGCTTTGCTGTATTGATTTTCTTTTTTATACCTCCTTTTTACCAATAGGAATTTGATTGTTTCCTTATTTTAATTGTCTGACCCTCTTTTTAATTATATTTCTTATTCTGTGATTTTAGTATGAATAAACTGTTCAGCATATTCTCATAATTTTGTCTGTTTTTACATTCTGCTTTGCTTATTTAGTATCAAGTCAGTATTTGTTGTTCTTGTTCATGTGTCTTGAGAATATATGTTCCAACAGTAAGGTATCCCAAAGGGAATATTTGTTTGACAAAAGTCTATTGTGGTACTCCATCCCTTTGGTTGTGGGGTCCCTCTCTCTTTTATTAGAGTTACTGGTAGGGACACCATATCCTATTCTAGGCGGGACCTACTGACCCTCAATTGCTCGGCCGTTACGTGCAAAAAACTGTCCCTTACACGTAGGAAAGGCTGCTCTACATGTTTATGTGGTTTCTCCCTTCCCAAATGCTCAACATCTCCATCCCTCCTGAATGCCGACCCTCAACAAATTAAGGTTGGGCAGCTCAATATAAGATCTCCACAAAAACACCACATGGAAGTCCATGAGCTACTGACAAGCTATACCTTAGATATTCTATTTCTCACGGAAACCTGGCTTCGAGACAACATGGATTCGGTCATCAACCTAGCCACCCCCATAGGTTATTCTACATACACGCTAAATAGACACGCAAGGGGAGGCGGGATAGCGATGATCGTCAAGTCCCACTACACATGCCTATTCACCAAATTGGATATTGAAGGCAGTGAATGTGCCCGCTATAATGTCAAAATTAACCCCCAGCTCACCCTCGTGGGTATCCTAATTTACAGACCCCCAGGTTTAGATAGTAGCTTTATAAAATCGCTCCTTGAAAATGTGTGTTCTCTGGTTACTGGAACATCGGATTTTAATATAGTGGGTGACCTAAATATTCCCTTTGACCTTACCACTGACAACAAGATAAGCACTCTGTTAGCTGACCTGGCCGCTTTCCAGCTCTGCCAGCTCGTTAGTGGTTCCACACACAGAGGCGGCCATCTTCTAGACCCTATCTTTTCCAATATGACCGATGTCACCATAGAGGCCCCCATCCCCATAGCCTGGACAGACCATCTATTGGTGATTATGACAGTGCCCATTGGGGGCGCTCCTAACATAAGACCCGCCCAGCAAGCGCTGAAACTACCGTGGAGGAAGCTCCATCTCAAAGACTTTCACGCACTCCTCATAGCTGACCCCCCTAAAACCAGTGAGGACCCTGACCAGGGGTATGAGGGTTTCTGTAACTGGATAAATCAGGCCCTCAATGCACTGATACCGGCTAAATGGATTAGGGCGCGTGCACAGGAATCCAGTCCCTGGTGTAATGAAGAGCTCATCTCCCTTAAGAAAGAGTACAAAATAACCGAGCGCAAATGGAGAAGAGATTATGATCCTACACTCAAAACTCTATACGTCCAGGCACAAAAAAGTTATCATCATAACATCTGCAGGACCAGAGCTACTTACTACGCAACAGAGATTAGCAAAAGCCAGAACGCCTCTAAAACCATCTTCAAAATATTAAAAGAGCTCAGTGGTAAAAAAACTGTAGAAAAATCTAACTCCTCACCCACACTGTGCGAGAACCTGGCATCTTTTTTCATGGATAAAATTCACAAAATATACAATGCCTTCCCAATCGCACCACACCTCAACCCCTCAGTCACTATGACCATGCCCAAATTTACCAACATACCTGCGCTCAGTCAAGATGAATTTCTTAAATTCTGTAATAAAATCCAGTCAGGCTCACCTGCAGACCCTCTAATACCAGCACAATTTAGAGAAGCAGACTGGACAGTACATGGCTAGCTCCGAGACATTATAAACTCGTCCTTCTCCACTGCCAATATTCCATCCAGATGGAAGCAGGCCTGGGTGCCCCTATCATAAAAAAACCTACGTTAGACCCAAATTTACCCGAAAATTTCAGGCCTATTTCACTGCTCCCTTGGCCAGCCAAAGTGGCAGAGTCCCATGTCAACACCATCCTGACCAATTAACTGGTGTCTATTTCCACTCTAAACAGGTCCCAACATGGCTTCCGTGCTGGACACAGCACCGAAACGGCCCTACTGAGTGTGACGGAACATCTCCGGACCATATTGGACTCCGGCGAGACGGCAGCACTGATTCTTTTAGATCTCAGTGCTGCCTTCGATACGGTCTCACACGAGGTGCTGTTGTTCAGGCTTGAGGAGGCAGGAATATCAGGACAGGCCCTCAATTGGCTTAAGGAATTCCTATCGGGGAGATCTTTCAGGGTCTCCACCCCGCTGTTTCTCTCTAAAGAGTGCCCAATTAGACAAGGAGTGCCCCAAGGTTCTGCACTCAGCCCCACGTTATTCAATATTTATGTCCAACCGCTGGCGGAGGTAGCCAGGAAACATGGGCTGTCTCTAGTATCCTATGCTGACGACACCCAGCTAGTGGTAACATTGAAGGATGAGGGCGGATTGAGCGCGCAGAATTTCAAACAGAGCCTCATCGACATTACTAGCTGGATGATGTCAAACTACCTTCAGCTTAACGCCGGCAAGACGGAGGTCTTGCTGGTGGGTAAAGAGACAACGGCCTTGGGAAACAAATGGTGGCCTGAGTCACTTGGCCAACTGCCCGACCCTAAAAGTCATGTGAAAAACCTTGGAGTATGGGTGGATTCCGCCCTTAACTTCACCCATCAGACGAAAAAAGTTGCTGCCACATGCTTTGGGATCCTGCGGAACCTTAAACTGATCTTAAAGTTTTTTGACCCCCTGACATGTCAGCTCGTGGTACAGTCAGCCATCCTTTCGCGGCTGGACTACGCTAGCTCCCTACTGTTAGGGGTAAACATAGCGGAGAAAGTAAGACTGCAACGAGTCCAGAATGCCGCAGTAAGAGCATTAACAGGTCTCCCCCAACATCAGTCAGTGGGAAATACTTTAATCTCCACTGGCTCCCGGTGGAGAAGAGGATCCACTTCAAGACTTTATGTCTCGCATTCAAAATCTTGAAAATGGCCTCCCCACCTATGCTAAGTCCACTTCTTACAGCATGCGTGCCCCGACGTACTTTGCGCTCGGAAGGTCAGAACTTAGCAGTCATCCCCCGTATTAAGCTAGCCCGGATGGGTGAACGCTCTTTCCGGTATCTTGCTGCTAAGCTCTGGAATGCTCTGCCTTCCCAGATTCGGGGTCTGAACGATCTTCTGTCTTTTAGAAAGGCCATAAAAACCCACCTCTTCTGCTAAACGATGGTATGTAAAATGCAAATTTCTTCGGCAGCTGTCCTCCCTCCTTCTCTGGTAGAAAGCGCCGGGACGCCCCTTTGCTGGGCAGCTGAGCGCTATATAAAACCATATAACACAACATAACATAACATAACATAACATAACATGCTGTAAATATTAGATTTTACCCTTTGATGTTTGGAACCAGGATACACGTCTAGAGATGCCTGGATTTAGTAAGTTTCGGAAATGGTGTTGTTGTTATTGTACACAGGACTCCGCATTGGAGGAATCTTGTCCGATTCCTCCTTTGGGGAGCCCTAATCATGAAGTCTATGCTAAACATGGTGTTGGCCCGTTTATGTTTTCCTCACTTTGGCACAAATATACAAAGGGTAGTGCAGAATTACAATGGCCAATGTACGGTAGTTTTGAACCTCCTGTATTAGATAATTCAGAGGAAAAGTTGTTTCAAAGAAAAGCTAGACCTGCGATGCTTAAATCCTTTCGGGTTTGGCGCAAGGAGTCCAAACAGAAAGAAATCAAACTCAAAAAGAACGAAGCTAAAATAATAAGTACGAGTATGATTCAGAAAGCCCAGAATCATGATAATCGGAGAATAGAAGAGGGTATAGTAATACATGATAGAATAAATAGAATGCAAGTAGATGGATGTTACATTACAAAGAAGGTCCAGGACAAGGAGGATGACCCTTTCATGACCTCCATGTTGAACAGCCCTCCACCCTATACCCCCGCCATGTATCTGGCCCTTGATCTCACACAATTGACTCCCGCTACTGCTCCAGTTGTTGCCCCTGCCCATGCCCAGGTTTGTCTGATTCCTCAGCCGCTTGTTCCCAACGCCCCGACTATTCAGGCCACTGTACCGATGGAAGTCCACCTTCCCCTCCCCCTTGTTGCACCTTCCACTGGTCCCGTACCTGTCCAACCTAATATGCCTTCAACTCCCGATGCAACCAACCCATTTCTTGTTGACAGTCATCCGACACCTTCCCCCAGTGCAGGGCTATTAGCGAATGCCTGGTCAGTGGTCCGTGATTATATCCCTTATGTAACTCCGCATAGACCACCCACTCCCAGACGACGCACCTTGCACAGACTGATAGGTAGTACACAGGAACAACTTGCTATGAGTCAACAAGCTTGTATATGGATGGAAAATAACACTATGTACACTGCTCAGGATATATGGATGACAATGGATCAGTGGACACGCATTCAACAGATTGACATTTTTTGTGAAATGTGTGACATACTGATCCAAATGTGGGAGGATTTTGTACAATCAGGTCCACCCCAGGTCTGTCTGACCTTCACCATAAGGTTCAAAAAGGGGATATTCAGGGCCCAGTACTATTATGCGATCTAATCACGATAGTAGCTTACAGAGACTCCTTATCTGGTGTTACGTTAAATAAGGGTTTTCCAATGAGGGAGGTACAGTCTGTTTGGAGAGACCGCGTTGTTGGCATAGATGGCAACCCTGACACACTGGCAGGTTTTAGACAAATGTGGGTCGACGTCCCTTGGAAAAGGTCTGACGTACTCCAACTTAAAAGCCAATTGCCTGACCCGCATAAAAATCCAGCAGATTATTATAAGGAATTGACTGAGACACTCCAATCTTGCGTAATGGCTTTAGCAGATATAGATATGTTAATGGGACAGGTAGTACTGACTGAAGTATGGTCCAAAATACGCCATAATGATCAGACAGAATTTGGCCACACGTGGAAGGAATTTGAGGAAGTGGACAGAGCTTGAACTGGTGGGGAGAAACCCGATCCCATGATCTTAGCCCTTCTGGCCCAGATACTTACTGCCATGAAAAAGATGTTGACACCTCACCGTATCAATTGGGACAGATTAGCTGCTTGCAAGCAAAAGAAAGATGAAAGTGTCTCTGACTTTTTCAGATGATTCGAAAGCACAGTCACCGACTATAGTGGACAGGACATGACTTTAGAAGGGGGACAGCAACTGTTTGTGGATACATTTGTGTCCAATCTGTTACCAGAGCTTGGGACTAAGCTAAAAATGTCAGAAAGTGCATGGCCCATCTCCAGCCCATCTGGTATTTTGACAATGACCCAGTACTATGAGAATATGGAGAATGAAGAGCGAGATAGAATGGATAAAAAGACTAAAGACTTAAAGACAAAGGTATACCCGACCCAGACCCAAAACAGAGGTGCCCCTAAGTTTCAACGAATAGCTCAGAGTCCTGCCCCTATGACTCCTCGCCCACCGCTGGGACCCAACCAGTGCACTTATTGTCGCCAGGAGGGTCATTGGCGCGACGAGTGTCCCTTGTTGGCCCAGAACAACTCTGCCCCCGCTGACTGCTTCACAGGACAACGTCCCCAGAGAGGACGAGGGCGAGGCGGACCTAGAGCGCAGTTACAGGACAGGCTCTCCCTTATACAAGAGAATAGATTTGATACCTCTAATTATGAGGACCGCAATTATTTTACTGAGGATTAAGAGCCTGAAGAAGGTACAGGGTTCCTGTCCCACTAGGATTGCCAAGGACAAGAGAAGGGACCCGTGCCTATTCCTGTTGACTAAAAGGGACCGTATGTCCATGTTACAACACCGGGCTCTACGGAAAAATTCTTGGTCAACACTGGTGCAACCAAAAGTTCTATTGCTAGGTCTAAAGTCCCTGGGGCCCCTTGTCTGGCACAAATAATATTTCTGTGGGGTTTTCTGGCACCCCAGTATTTAGCCCCATTTCACAACCACTGGAACTAACGATAGGACCCTACACAGTTGATTCCCCTTTGGTTTTGACTTCTACATGTGGCGAACATTTGTTGGGTTTAGATCTATTAAAAAGATTACATGCCACCATATACTGTTCTCCTGATGGGGTTTACATCACTACTGGTCCCCCTACCACACATCCAGTATATTTAGCCTCCTCAGATCCCATTCCCAAGGAACTTCAGAATGTCCCTCCTGCTTTTTGGGCCCAAGGTGATACTGATGTCGGCCTTTTGTCCATACCCCCTTTTCTGTTGCACTGAAGGAAAATGCTCGCCCTCCCCGACTTCCCCAATACAAAATACCCAAAGAAGGGGAAAGGGCATTACTCCAGATCATTTCTGAACTTGGTGACAAGGGGGGTGGTTAAAGAGACAAGAGGAAATGTGTGCAATAGCCCAATTTTGCCTGTCCTAAAACGCACGGATCCTTCCAAGCCCCCTGTTTATCGTTTTGTCATTGATTTGCGTGAGATAAACAAAATAGTAGTACCCCCCCAGTTTCCCGTGGTCCCAGATATCACTACTCTACTGACTATGGTTCCCCCGTCTGCATGTTTCTTCTCTGTCATTGACTTAAAAAACACCTTCTTTAGTATACCCGTTGATGAACAGAGTAGGGACCTTTTTGGATTCTCATTGGCAGGACGGAGTTTCCGGTTCTGCAGAGCTCCACAAGGATATACAGAGAGCCCTTCAATTTATAGTCAGGCCCTCAAGGGCCAACTTGATTCCCTGTCCCTACCTCAAGGCACAGCCCTACTCCAGTACCTTGATGATTTGCTTATAGCGGCAGACACCGAGGCGTTATGTAAAGAAGCTACAATGAAGTTGCTCCTGCATCTGGCACAGTTCAATCACAAAGTTTCCCTTTCCAAACTCCAATATTGTCGACATGAGGTGACCTACTTAGGTCATCTCCTGTCGAAGGAGGGACGCCGCCTCACCCAGGAACAAATACAAACAATCAGTAAGATGCCCCCACCAAAAACGCAGAAAGAGGTACGTGCTTTTATTGGCATCACTTCCTACTGCCGCCAGTGGATACCCAATTTTTATTTACTCATTAAACCTTTATTGAGCCTCACACTTAAAGATGTTACCCACCCACTCCCTTGGACAAAAGAGTGCCAGCATGCATTTGAAGAACTGAAAACAGCCTTGTGTTCGGCCCCGGTGCTAGGCACCCCTAGTTATCAGAAACCCTTCACTCTTTTTGTATCCACCCTTGAGAAGAACAGAAGGACAGGTTTCTTTAACAACACTTTCATTCAAATGTTACACCAGCACCATCTTGAGGTAAACACAACAAACTGTTGGGTATGTGGGTTGCTGCCCCATACTGCAAGCACTGGGATGTCCCTGATTCCTGCTCCTTTTTCTCGAGCTGGTTCGGCCTACGGCTGGTACAGTTTGTTCTTTGATACATTCTATTCAGGTTGCACATCCACACGATCCCTGGGGAAGATCAGTAGCAGACAAGCATTCTGCCACATCATGGCTGCGGAGTGGCCAAGCATGGATAAAGATTCAGCAGAAAAGAACAGTATGGGTGGGAGAAAGTGACTGTGCCTACATGCTTCAGCTCAATAGTTCAACTCGCCCAACTACGGTGTCTTCACTGAATACCTATTTTGTGTGTGGGAACAAGGCCTACACTTGGCTGCCCAAGTCTTGGGAAGACACCTGTTACATTGCTTGGTTGCTTCCCCCCACCTACACAGCCGATGCAAAACACCACATCCAGAAGAGAGGTGTGGTTGAAACTGAAGACACAGCTGGCCAAGAATTGGTGACTTTGCTAAAGGGTTCCTCCCCTTTTGGGGTCCTATGATCAATAATCGCAGTCTCCGACATCTCACCATGGTGGTAGAGCCCACCATCAACGCGACTGCCGGTGCCCTCAGTAACATCATGGCTGAACTTCAAGCAGACCACCTCATGACCTTACAGAACAGATCGGCGCTTGACATAGTACTGGCGGACCTTGGCGGAGTCTGCACATTGATCAAAACAAGTTGCTGCATTTATATACCTGATAATTCACCAACAGTTTATCAAGCAATCCAGAAGCTCCACAACATTGCTTCCGCCATTCTTCAGAATGAGGGTTCATGGTCCCTAACAGTCTGGTTTTGGAGCATGATATCTCAGTGGGGATGGAAGATAATGATTTTCATTGCCATTATTGCAGCCTTATTGTTCTCTTGCAGCCTTTGTGTTCAATGCTTGCCCGCGCTGTGTGGGCTCTTTGCCACCTCTTTTGCACACAAACAAGTGAATTCACACCATCACAATGCCATGATGATGATCGAGAAAGAGGTCCAGGAGATGATGGACATTGACCTAGCTGACAGCTGATTGTTGCCTCTGTATGACAAAAGGAGGGACTGTTGAACTGTAATTAAAATGACCCACAAGACTCCATTTTGTGTTGCCATGCTCTCGGCAACCTGATGAAAAATTGCTTTTCACGTCCCTGCTGAAGCTTGCTCAACCCCCCCCCCCCCGCTGCTTGTGGTCGAGCCAATTCTGAAAAGCTGCCTGTGTGCCTCACCCCCCAGTTGTGTCAGAGACTTAGCCACATCCTGTCCATTGTTAGTAACTCAGCCTGTCACGACCAACTCCTGTGCCCTGTGACCACACCATCTAGTCAAGGATGCACAAGGCTGTGCCCCGTGACCACACCATCTGATCAAGGAATGACGAGGCTGCACCCTGTGACCACACAATTGAGCAAGGAAGCACAAGGCTGTGGACTTGTGCAATCAGAGACAGATGTCCCCTGGCCACGATTGCACCACAAGACTGACAAAGAACTTGTCAGATGAGGAACTTATCAAAATGTGGAACTATGTATTGTACAAATAGGCGTGGCTAGCACTATAAGTATGTGTGCTCTGCGGATTGAAGCAGCAGTCTCCGTAGAATTGTCTTTGTACCATTCTGGGACCCTGTCCTTAGCTCAAGCTAATAAATAACTTACTTCCCTCCACGGCTGGTTGTCCTGGTCTCTTTGGTAATGTATAATTTAAGAAAGAAGAACCCGTAGATTCTAGGTGTCCCCTGCACCGCTGGCTTTGACTCTCCTAGTGGGGGAGGGGTCTCCAAAAAGCCGGTTCTACAGTGCATTGTAAGTACAAGGTAGGACATGCTCTGATGTGTGTAGCATGTTCTAATAGTGAATTACAGCCATTTTCATTTTTCACCATTGAAGTCTGCCTGTTCCCATAGGCCAGAATGGGCAGTTAGATTATTACATTCTTATTATCCTAACTGACTCATGGAACCTGGTAGAAATTCGATTTTAGTATGCCTGAACTCAGAATGATGAAATCCATATTTTAGTAAAGTTTATTTTAATATTCTGTGTTTGCAAATACCACTTTTAGAAAGTAGGTATTTGCTTGTCTAACCATCCAGGCCTACCTCTGCTGGGTTGTGTATTCCTTGTCTGGGTTTGTGAGTGACAGGGCTGGGAAATTCCAGGAGACAGGCTGGGGCAGCCCAGTGGTGAATAGAGAGATCAGCATCTAGATGGGAGGGAGGAGTTGCACCTGGGACCTGAATAGGGCTGGGCCTTCCCTCTACAATGCTGGCTCCACCCCTTTTGGCTTGTCTGATGTCTCTGCCCTGCACTGTGAAAGGAGATGAGGAATCATGTCAACAGAGTGCTCCAGAGCTGTATCTTCCCTCCTCTGTGCTGGCTCCACCTCCTGTGGGGCGGCTGATGTCTCTGCCCAGCACAGTGAAAGGAAGAAGAGAGTCATGTAAACAAAGTGCTCAGGAACTGGTTTGGACTAGACAGAGGTCTCTCTGCCTTCAGAGAACAAAGGATTTTGGGGTATAAATAATGGGACCCTGATCCCAAGAAATTAGATCACTTCTGGTACAAGAAACCTTTCTGCCAAGGAGAAGAACTGCTGGAGTTGTACTGCCCCTCTGCCAGTGGCTTGTTTGCTGGGTTGGCCTGAAGTGGTTGCTTCATTGCCAAGGGAAAGGAGAAGGAACTTTGAAAGGACTTTAATCTACAGAATATTCTTCAAGGGCTTGAACTGTGTTTGCCTCCTGCTGAAGTCTCAGGGACAAAATACTTCACCTCCAGCTCCCTCCTGAATTTCCTTGCTGGGAATTCTGACTACAGTCACTTGCGTGCCGCTGGGAGCTGGAAGCACGACGCATCGAGAAGAAGCGTGTCACCACCACAGCTGAAATCGTCTCATCGTCGGAGAAGCGAGCCTTCGCTGCATCTCCCTGGAAAGCGTGTGCTCATCGAAGCTGTCTGCAGTCGCATTACCGGAGAAGCCAGACGCCATTGTGAGAGTCACCATCGCATCCTACCTGGAAGAAAATAAGCTGCTTGATCCATCCCAATCTGGCTTCAGGGCCTGTCATAGTACAGCGACCGCCCTCCTTGAAATCGTAGATAACATCAGGCTCCCTTGATGCCAGGCAATTCGCAGTCCTTATCCTGTCAATCTCTACACGGCCTTCGACACCATCTCCCACAACACCCTGCTGTTTCGTCTGTCGGAGATTGGTGTCAGAGGCCCGGCCCTGGGGTACATCAGGAGCTACCTGTATGACAGGTCTTCCAAGGTCCAAATTGGCCATTTCACTTCCAAAAAACAGAATATTGACAAAGGTTTCCCCCAGGGGTCCATATTGAGCCTGACGCTTTTAAATCTTTACATGTCCCCCTTAGCAAAAATCATCCGAAACTATGGGTTTGACACAGTGTCGTACGCTGATGACACACAATTGGTGATCAAGATCGGAACAGACCCTGGTGACACCAAAATCAAATTCTCCAACTGTATGGCCTCAGTTAATGATTGGATGACTAACAACCACCTGTTACTGAATGCCAGCAAATCGGAGATCCTGCTCTTCGGTAATGCGCATAGAGTTTGGACCAACAACTGGTGGCTATCGTTCCTAGGTCCATGTCCCCCCCCAAAAAAAGTCTGCACGTAACTTAGGTTTCCTCATCAATGACAATCTCTCCATGGCCGAGCACATAAACACAACTGTACGCACCAGTTTTGGCATCCTGAGAACCCTAAAAAAAATCTTCAAGTGGATTCCGCTTTCTTCTCGGATGCCTCTTGTCCAAGGCCTTATCATTAGCCGTTTAGATTACGGCAATGCACTACTCGCAGGCAGCAATGAGGAACACCTAGCCAAACTTCAGGTATTGCAGAACACGGCAGCAAGAGTGGTCCTTAATCTCCCTCCTCGCTCTCATTTGATCCCCGCCTTGAAGGCCCTACACTGGCTGCCCGTGAAAGAAAGGATTATCTTTAAAACTTGCTGCATAATTCACAAAACTCTAAACGGCAAAGGCCCTATGTACCTCGCAAACAAGCTAAGACGCTACATGCCAGCTCGATCTCTCCGCTCTTCCAGTAAGCAACTTCTAACTGTACCTAAAGTGCAAACTGTCAGAACAGGGGATAGAGCTCTCTCCAAACTTGGCCCTCAATCATGGAACTCACTTCCAATTCAGCTACGTGATGTAACTAATCACAAAAGCTTTTGCAAACTCCTGAAAACGTGGCTTTTCCGAAACGAGTGAGTCTTCCACTGTGAGTCCCTCTCTTACACCTGCTGGCGCTGTGAGACCTACGGGTGATACATGCGCCTAACAAATATCAAATACATACATCACTGGAGAAGCGGGTCGCAGGGCCTGTCGCAGCTCCAAAGTACAGAGTTGTCGCAAGGCTGCCAGGGCGTCATCGCATCGTCATCGCAATGCCGCATCAAGGGCGCCATGTTCTCCCATTGCAACTGGATCGTCGCATCGCATCAACGCGCCATCTTGCGCACCACAACGGGCCTGCATTCCGAGAATCTACGGATCACCTCTGCACCGGTAAGGCTCACGACGAGTCCCCTACTCTACGCAAGCATTGAGGCGGGACGCAACCGTTCCCCCAGGTCACGGATCCGATGCATCGCCCCTTTTGCGAGCCACGTGTTCACTCTGCCTTACGCATCCAGGTACTTGGTTGAGAACTTTGTCGCATTTATCATCAACTTGAACTAAGCAACTTTAATCACCTTTTAAGCAATCTTAAGTGTAATATGGTGGATGTTTGTCGTTTGTGGTCTTGTGTTCAAGTCTATATAAAGAATACTTATTTTTATAAAACCTGTGTTGTGTCCATCTGTAGTGCCATCACTATATTACTGTGTATATTCACAAATGCTTAACACACTGCCTCTGAGATAAGACTGTCTGCTCGTGCCAAGCTACCAAGGGGGTGATCATGGGTTATTAAGGAGTGTAATCCACTTATCCTGACTTAAAAGCAAGGGTCCCTATTTGGACAAAAGTGAATACCATTGCCAACTAGAGACCCCCAGATCTAACACTTGGTGATAGCGCTCTTTATACATATACTTGTCACTATACCTTGCATTGAATGTTTAAGGACTAAGGTGTTGGCAATTCACCTAATATCAATACCGACCCACTAGAAACTGTGCGCTGATGTATTAAGGGTTTTAACCCATTCTCTGTGGGTAAATGTGATGACACATATTAGGAAAGATTCTTATGAAACCAGCCATTTTACCTATCAGTGACAGAATCAAACGCAGGCAAAATATCAATATGATTTTGATATTTCCTGATTCTATACAGTTTATAAAATAATTAAAAGAGACCTAAAACATTCTTCTAAACCCTGCATCTAAAGACCAAAGACCATAAAATTGAAAAAAGCAAAAGGAAAAAGAAACAATATTTTAGTGGCATCCCTAAACAACAAAACTCAAGCATAACAATGTTAGCCCTGTCTTTCTTACTGCTAGCTTGTATAACCAAGTTACATTGTATTGGCCCCTGCAGGAAGAAAGAAAATGACTCTTTCACTCTCTTTTTCCTTTCTTTGAATGACATTTAGTTTGTGGTTATGCACATGTTTTTTCAGTGTTTATATGTTTTCACTGGTGAGGGCTATTTCTCTATCAGTGGGGGTTTATCAGTTATTATAGGTTTAAACCTAAAACCCCATAGCCTAATTATGATTAATACATTAATGTGGCTGATTTTACTTTAAATAAGGGGGAGTATATGAATTCACAGACATAAATGTACACAAAGAAAATAAGACCTCTCTAGAACCATCTGAACTAGAGATTAGTGTCAGAAGGTCTCCTAGTGTTAAACAATGTGTAGACAGACCTATGTGGTTCATTAAGGATTCCATATGGAAAATTCTTACTATTGTAGTTGTCAGATAGTTCTCAAAGTAAAAACCTTTTTCAGTTGCATTTCTCAGAAAGTTCAAAATGTAAACCATTTTCCTAGTGCATGTATGTATCAAAGAGTTTTCAATGTACAAGCAGACTATCAGAGTATTAAGAAAGCACTGCCCACTGCTGAATTATTGAGGTGTTGAGGCTAGGAACTCAGAAATGAGGGCCTGATTTACAAAGGTAAGCATAAACCTTTGTGTAAGTTTACTACTTTGTGGTTTTCACAAACTACATGAAGATTTTAAAGACTTACATTCTCTTTACTTATTGGAGTAGAGTTCTCTGCACCTAGAAACTCTGCAGTTCTGGGGGGTAGAACTCTGCACACAAAGGTATGGGGAGTGTGAAATCGTTATACTCTGCACGTAGTTTGTGAATACCACAAATTTTACACAAAAGTGTATGTTTACATTTGGGTCACTGCTTCTTTGAAATAGAAACATACTCTATTAAAGGCACAACTATATTCCGCACAGAAAGTTACAAACATTTACAAGATTTCAGGAGAATTTGAAAATTGACGACCATCATAAAGGGGCATTGCAGTGTAGGAATAAAAATAATGCTTTCGCATTGCTTTCAATAAGTTAGCATTTGTGGCGCCATTTTTGTACAGGAGCAATTTTGTATCATGATCAAAACTAATTCTTTGCTATTTCCGAGAAACTGCCTTTTCTAGGTTATGTTTCTTTGGGGCTGAGTTCTGTAACACTAATGAGTGCACTGTTCTTATTAGCGCCTACCTTTCCTTTAGATGTAAGCCACTTGTCTAGTGGTGGGCACAGACAGAGTGATCTTGAATAGTAGATAATGTGTGCCTGGCCTCAGAACCGAAACGTACTCCTTTATAATTTACTGTCCAGCTGCATCTCTCCTCAAAATGCCATGTGGGCGTGATCTTATTGATTCTGAAAGGTACATAATGTATTGTTATGTTTGCTGATGTCAGTGCCTCTGCAGCACTCCTAAGTGACTGGGCAGATTGGGTTCCTCTCTGAGTGTACTCTGAATAAATTATTATTGGTTTGTATTCTCTACTTTCTGACCGACTGTTAGAAATGGAGGTCTCTAGTTGGCAAGGGTTTGTACCTTCGTCCAAATAGGTACCCTTCTTCTTAGTCAGGATAAGTGAGTAACACTACTAAAGTAACACCTGCTCACCCCCTTGGTAGCTTGGTACGAGCAGTCAGGCAGTGTGAAAAGCATTTGCACATAACCAACAGTAATACAGCGTAAGCACTACAAAACGACACCACACCAGTTTAGAAAAATATTCAATATTTTTTATATGCTTAAGACACAACCAAAAATTATAAAAATCTACAATACAGTACTTCAAAATCTTCACTTATCAAAATATGCTTTAAAAATAGTTTCTTGATGGCGGTAGCTCCGTCCGGGGCTATCACGGCATCGTGAGCAAACAAATCCACACAGTCTGTCTGACTGCGGCATCGCGGGCCAGCTATGGTATCAGGAAGACCCGCAAACATTACCTTTTAGGAATGCAGGGCGTCAATGACCTCTCTTTGAGCTTCTGAAAACACGGCGTCCACAGGCATCGGTTCCGGAGGTCGGTGTAGGAGTCTTCGGGGCCTTCGAAGTCACACACGTTGCAGGTAGATCTCCTTTCTGATGCAGTCAGGAGCGCTGGCGTCGGCAGGCGTTGTGTGCTGCGGTGCGAAGTGCAGCAGTGAGGCGTGCAGTGCACTCTGGTCGTGGTGTGAGCAGCGGCTTGGTAGCGACGTCAGATGGCATTGTAGGTGGGACCAGGGTCACAGTACGAGATGAAGGCGGTGGTCGTCACGGTGCTGGCAGGTCAGGGTGCAAACCACGGCGGCGGCGTTGCTGAAGCGCTGTCATCGGCTGACTAACTGGAGTCGATGGTGCTGGCATTGGTAGGCCAAGGCTGCAGTGCGGGATGAGGGCGGTGAATCGGGTATCTTTACAAACGGGCCCGGGAACCACTTTGCAAGTGGTGGAGGCGATTTCGGCATGGATTGGCATTGTCGGGGATACCAAGGCATCGTTGCGAAGCGAGGCGGTGAGGAGTGTGGTGCCCACAGGTCGCTGTACCAGCCGCGGCTTGGTGGTGGCGTCAGCAAGCGTCGTCGGTGAGACCAGGGTAACGGGCCAGCGGTGCCCCTGCTGTGAGTTCAGGACATGGAGTAGGCAGTGCCGTCGTAGACGTTGCCGAGTTGCTTTTCTTCTGTTGCAGCACAAAACACACAGTCCCCAGTGCTGATGGCAGAAGAGCTTGAAGTCTTTGCTGTTCCTGAGACTTCTTGAACAGGGGGCAAGCTCTACCTCAAGCCCTTGGAGCAACTCACAAAAGTTGATTGCATTGTAGTCCCTCCTCACAGCTTCTTCTCTTCAGCTCTTCTTCTTGGCAGTCTTCCTGATCCAAAAGAGTTCGAAAGTTCAGGGGTCTTGGCCCCAATATTTATATCCCAAAATCTTTTGATCTCTTAGGCAGAGAGTGTCTGTGCCCATCCTGAACCAGTGCTGCCTTCTCCAGTGTGACTTCCTGGAAGGAGTGGTGATGGCATTGTCAGAGGCAGACCAGGCCCCTTTTGGTGCAAGGAAATCTCCTCCCCCTTCCCCCAGTGCAGCCCTTTCCTGGCCCACCTAGACTATGTGGAGCCACTCCTGCTTCCTAGCCTTCTGTCATCCAAAATTCAGACAGGCAATCTACATCCCAGCAGAGGCACACGAGATGACTGAGAAAGAAAATACCTACTTTCTAAAAGTGGTATTTTCAAACACAGAATGTAAAACTCACCTTCACTAAAAGACACATCTTTAGATTCTTAATTCAGGCATACAAAACTTTATTTTCCTACCTAATTCCCCGGGCCAGTTAGGTTTATAAGATGTTATAAACAAACTTCCCATGCTGTCCTATGGGGAACAGGTAGCCTTGAAATAGTGAGAAACAAAATTGGCTGTAATTCACTATCAGGATATGTCAAACACACCAGGGTATGTCCTACCTTTCACATATACTTCACCCTGCCCACAGGGGTACCGTTTGCCTACCTTAGGGGTGCCTGACATATAGGAAAAAGGGAAGGTTAGTGACTGGCAAGTGTGTGCACTGGCCAAGTCGACATGGCAGTTACAAACTGCGCGCAGACTCTGCAATGGCAGGTCAGAGGTACCTTTACGGGCTGTTTGTGTGAGTGGCACAATCCAGCGCTGCAGCCCACCAACAGCATTTGATCTACAGGCCATGGCAAATCCAGTGCACTTTACTAGGGACTGACACATATGCAATCATGGAACTACCAATCCATAACACAATTTACTACAGGAGCACCTGCACTTTACCACTGATCAGTAGTGCGAAAAGTGTGTAGAAAGCTACTCCAGTCAAAACCTGGGAGGTCAGAAAGCAAAAACTCAGGGAAAACACACCAAAAGATGCCAAGTCAAACCCTGACTCTTCATTTTAGGGGAAGGCTGAGAGGTGGTCATTGGTGACCCGAGTGACCCGAATCGGGCCACTTTCTTCAGTTGACGCCCGAACAGGGACTCCTTCGGGTGAGTGACCCATCCCCCTCTGCGGACAGGGGGGGAGGTCGAGGCCATCGTTGGGTCGGACAGATGGATTAGGGATCCCTGCACGAAGAGTTTCTGGTACTCGCAGCTGCCCCTTCTGTCTGGTCGGATGGTACCTTACCCAGTGATCTTCCCGACTGGAGACCTGAACGGCGAAACCCTTGGATCTGACCATTTGGTTTGAAGAGTCGGCAGTGGAGAATAGATTTGCTTTGACCTGCATATATCAGGTGACTTTATTTTGGTTCTTTTTGGCTATGGTACAAATTTTGGTTTGTATTTTGTGCGGTCTAAGAACTGCCTTGGGATAAGAAGTATTTGCACTTGTTTTGTCAGGCATAAAATAGTGAATGTTTGAAATTGCCCAGAGTAGGCAAACTGATTTTTTTGTGCTGCCGCTGGTGTTCTGCTGATGCTCGATGGGAAGAAGATCAGCCAGCACCTCCAGAAGACACTCCGAATGTTGGTATGTATGTGAAGCATGGCCTTGGCCCTATTATGTTTAGTACACTATGGCACAAATATACGTGGGACAATGCCGAGTTGCAGTGGCCGTAAAAAGGGGCCCTTTTGATGAACAGAAGATTGAGTATTTGCAGGAACAGTTGTTTAAGAAAAGACGTAGACAGTCGGTGTTTGATTCCCTCAGAACGTAGCAGAAAGTAGATAAGCAGAGACTATTGAGGGCAGAGAAGGAGGCCCAGAAAGAGAGAATACAGATGTTGACTCGAAGGCTGTAGCATATGTGGCTCAGGAGGAAGATGATATTTTTGTGGACGAACTGTTGGATGCCCGACCCCACCTCCATATGCTTCACAAAGAATATATCCTACTGTCCCGGTCCCCTCAAAGCCGCTCGTAACAGTTGCACCTTCTGTCGCCGTCCCTGTGTCCACTGTGGTTACATCATTGGCTGTGGCTTCGGCCACTCCTCATTCTCCTCTTTCTTCTGTTTTTTTGCCATCTGTGATGACTGTGAGTACTGCTACACCTATTGTCTCAGCGTCCCTTTCGCCAGCTCTTTTCCCCGCGACACAGCCCTCAGCGACGATCGTGCCTGTTACTACTGTTGCCTCTCCCACTGTGATCTTTCATGCTCCGGCATTAGTAAGTAGTGGGACACCGGTGCGTGCATTTGAGGATAGAGATTGGACAAAATTCAAGGAGTGTATGGGACCGTTAGTGCAGTCTGATGTGGGAGATTAAGAGAAACAGGTAATAGCCATTCAGGCTGCACAGCGGGCCCGTAATCCTATTTATGGTGTGCAGGATGTCTGGGCAACTATGAAATACTTTGATCCTTTTATACAGCAACATGCCCTCAAACATATGTCTGCTACTCTGATTGGTCTTTGGCAACAATGCTTTGGAGCGGAGGCACCTCAGATTTTATATGACATTAGAGATCTACTGTATATTAGTGAACTGGGGCCAGAACAAGTCTTTGGTAATATTACGACAATAAAAGCTTACAGGGGAAGACTGAATGAGAAAAGTCCTGGGTCTGTGTCCCAATTTCCAATGACAGAGGTTCCTCCTATATATCATCCAGAGATACCAGAATTAACAGATGGGCGAGGTAATGTTACTCATGCTGCAGTGGCAGCCCGGTTTCAAGAACAATGGGCTTGTACTCAATGGAAAAGAAGTGAGGTTTTATCACTTAAGACTCATTTGCCTGACCCTAGGAAGAATCCTACTGCTTATTATAAAGAATTGACTGAAGCTTCTTAGTAAATGGCTTTTGCTGACATTGAAATGGTTTTTGGTCTTCTTGTTCCGGTAGATATTTGGAGGCAGGTCCATACTCAAGATCATGTTCCGGAGTTAGGTGGTACTTTGGATCAAATTAAAGTATGGGACTAGGAAAGGAAACCAGGTGATAAGCCTCGGGCAGAGATACTTGCTCTGCCAGGCCGCATCATTCCATACAAGCATTTTCTTATTCCACCGAAAAAGGTGGAATGGTATAAATTGTCAGCTTGTTAGCAAAAGAAAGATGAAAGTGTGTCCGATTTCTTCACCTGATTTGAAGGTACATTTTTGGACTACAGTGGGCAGGATTTGTCTATTGACGGAGGTGTTCCATTATTTATTAACAGATTTGTTTTAAGTCTGCTTCCTGAAATTGCGACTCGATTTCAGGCTTCTGAAAGCACTTAGTCTACCTCATCTCCTTCTGTTATTTTGAAGATGGCACAATATTATGAGCATAGGGATATCAAGGAAAAGGAAAGGACATAGAGGACGCATAAGGATTTAAAAATGAAGATGTTGTTGCAGCATGCTTTAGAGAGGAAATGAGAGAGGACGTGGTGGTCCTGCCCAACAGCTTCCGCGCACTAGTAGGCAGCCAGTAACTACACCTTTATGTGCGAATCAATGTGCGTACTGTAAAGAGGAGGGACATTGGCGTAGTGAGTGTCCTGTGCTTTTACAGAAAGATTCAGTTCCGAGAGGACGAGATTCTTGTGGGAGGGGTCGTGGAGCTGGTGGGGCAGATAGAACTCAGAATACTGTGGCCTCACAGGGTCGTTCAAATAATAATTACTTTGATGACTCTCGTGAAGGATAGTACTATCATGACAATTATGTTGTAGAGGAAGTGACTTAGATGTCCTACAGTTAGGACACCACCAAAATAAGAGAGGGGTCCTCCTTTGACAAAGGAACAGGACACCAGTTTGATAACAAGCCAAATCAAGAATTTCCCTCGGAATGTTTTGAAGCACGCTATCTATAACTCATACCACAAGCATACTGTCAGGATCTGGTCGAGTACATCGGTTAGACCACCCAGTGCGCCTACTTACAAGGTGCGATGTCCCCCTGCTAGGCAGATTCCAATCTGGCGCGCACTTCAAACTCAGGCGCATGCTTCCTGGTTGTGCCGCGCTGGGTTCTAGGTCAGCGTTCTAGTGTTTGATCCGTCCGCCATTTCATGCTCTAGTGCGTTCTATCTGGCGCACTTCAACTGAAATTTCCTGGCGGTTGGTTGCATCGTTCCGTGCTCCAACTATTCTGTTCCCGTTTGTGTCCAGTTTGCTGTCAGGTTCCCACGGGGCTTTTCCTAGTAGTTTGGTAGGGTTTAGCAGGTATTCTGTTCCTGAAGCCCCGCCTGCTTACCTCGCCATTCCCTGGTTTCCGCATTCCTGTGGAGTCTGTCGAAGCGGACCATCGACACTCCGTTCCTCAGTCTAGTTTTCCGGCTTTCACCCCCCAGCCAAGATTCAGCTGTTTTCCGTTATTCCTGCATTCCTGAGGTGACTTCAGAGGCGTTTTTCTGGTGAACTATTCTGCCTGCTAATTCTTCTGGAGAGCGGTAAGAAAGTCGTATTCTTGCCATAAACTGTTCAATCCTCATTGGTTCCGCTTCATATACAGTACTGTTCCACTCAAGGCTTAGTCAGAGCCTGGTTTCTCCTCAGACTGCGCAAAGACTTTCTTCAAGTGAAGTTCAATATCTCGTCTTGATGCCTTTATAGAAAGACTTTATGAAACCACAAAGTGAGCAGATTTTCTACAAGTAAATTGGGGTATTTTGTATGCATATAATATACTGTAGTTTACCACCTTATTCGTCAACCACATAAACTCATACGACAACAGGAGTATCTCTATCAGAAGAAAACCTATTTCATACTCCATTAAGAGAGTTGCTCAGTCCACACTACTGCAGGTACTTAAAGGGATGTTGGGGAGTGAGCAATAGGTAGGCAAGGGTTGTTAGAACTGTAGTAATTATCTGTTAACTGTTACAGGTGTACCAGTCCATATCCATTGAGGACGTTAGAAGGCACCAGTGTGGAAGTCTCTCTTTGTTGTTCGTTATCCACTTCCCCTTTCCCTTCCATTCCTGGACTCTGCGAAATCCGGGTGTAGGGGTGTTTGGGAATTGGGAGATACTCTGCATAGAAGACCTGGCCACTCGCTCCCGCGGAATCAGGAAATTCAGGTACTACTTCTGACAGATTGAAGTGCCTACAATTGCCTTCCGACTGAGCGAGATGGCAGAAGGATTAGATGTAAAGGCTTTGGCCTCAGTACTCGAAGGGTTACAGAAACAGTTAAGTGAGACTAGGGAGGAGGTGAGAAAATCAAATCAGGAGACTAGTTATTTACGTCAGAGATTGGAGGAGTTATCTGAAAGCCCACGTCCTGATTTTGGTAGTATCAAGTCTTCAGCCTTTACTCCCTCTCCCTCATCTTCGTCAGAATTCACCACACAGGTTGTACACGCCATGTCTCCTACTATCCCTTTAGCCCCTCCTGAGAGATTTCAGGGTGATCCCCATAAGGCACAGATTTTTCTTACCCAATGCTCTTTACACTTCCTGTGCAAGCCCATCCTGTTTAAAGAGGACCAGTCTAAGGTGGCGTTTGTGCTGTCCTACCTGAGTGGCGATGCTGCAGCCTGGTCATTGCCTTTGGTGGCCTGCAACGATCCTGTGTTGTACAAATTCGAGGAGTTCAAGGCGGAATTTCTGCGCATTTTTGATCGGAGAACCATTTCTCAAACCACAGACAATGAGCTTTTAGAGTTAAAGCAGGGGAATCGAGACCTAGTGGCTTATCTGGCCCACTTTAATAAATTGATTGTAGAAACTAGTTGGCCCGAGGCTAAGAGAGCGGCAATCTTTTATCGAGGATTAAAGGACGAATTGAAGGATGGATTGGCTCAGATTCCAAGGAGGCCTACGGAGGTATCGGAACTAATTGATCTAGTTTTGCAGATAGATCAGAGGCAGGCGGAAAGACGCAATGAACGTCGGAGAGATGTTCGAACTATTCCACCGCGTTTCGACCGTGCTAGGTCAGAATTAGTCAAGAGTCAAGAGGGTCAGAGTCATTCGATCGAAGAACCCATGCAGGTTGGAACAATTCGAGGACCTCTTACCCAGGAAGAAAGAGAAAAGAGGCGTCTGGGCAAGTTGTGTATGTATTGTGGCCAAGCAGGTCACTTTGTCAAAGATTGTCCGAAGAAATCGAAGAATAGTTCGTGGGTAAAAGACAGGCTCCACCAGTAGACGGAGTTGCACTGGTGGGAGCGAAGGAAGAGACAACTCCAAGATCACAGTCATTGGCCAATACTCTGCAGTCAGCAGCCCCGCATTTGATTTTGTCTTGTAAGATTCAATTTGGAAAGACTCATGTGGAAGAGGTTTCTGTGATGGTGGATTCGGGGGCCACCGGAAATTTTTGTGACATCCAATTTGCCAGATCTATTGGTATCCATTTTGAAAAGAAGTTAAGGCCAGAACCAGTTCGGGCAGTGGACGGCACCAATTTGTCTTCCGGGCCAATAGCTTACGATACTGAGGAGATAACTGTGGTAGGTCCAGGTGAACATCAGAGTTTCATCCGCTTCAATTTAATCGATGCACCACAGTTTCAGCTCATCCTGGGTTTGCCTTGGCTCTCCGATCATAACCCACAGATTGATTGGTCTCGCCGCACGGTGAAGATGAACTCAGAATTTTGTGGCGAGCACTGTTTTCAGGCAATTCCAGAAACCACAGATTCCACGATGTCGCAAAACTTGGTCAATCAAATCCAAATGGTTTGTGCCCTGGAACTACCAGTCATCCCAGATGAATATCAAGATTTGAAGGAAGTTTTTAACGAAAAAGAAGCATGTAAATTGCCACCTCATCGGGACTACGATTGTCGGATCGAACTGGAGCCGGGAGCTTCTTTACCATGTAGTCGGATCTATGCTTTGTCAGAACCAGAGAATCTTCATTTGAAAGACTATATTGAACAAAATTTGGCTTGCGGATTCATCCGACCTTCCAAGTCTCCTGTGTCATCACCTTTATTTTTCATTCCTAAGAAGGATGGGACCTTGAGAACCTGCATCGATTATAGAGCCTTAAATCTGGTCACAAAAAAGAATCGTTATCCTCTTCCCCTCATCTCTGAACTCCTTGATCAGGTGAAGGATGCTTGTATATATACAAAATTGGACCTGCGGGGGGCCTATCATTTGGTGCGCATGGCAGAGGGTGAGGAGTGGAAGACTGCCTTCCGAACTAGGCTGGGGCTGTTCGAATACCAAGTGATGCCCTTTGGGCTATGTAACGCCCCTGCAGCCTTTCAGCATTTCGTGAATGATGTGCTTTGTGAGTTTCTGGATCGCATAGCTGTGGTTTACATAGATGATATCCTTATATTCTCAAACAGCTTAGAGGAACATGTTAACCATGTACGAGCAATTTTGGAGCGACTGTTGGAGAATCATCTGTATGTAAAACTGGAAAAGTGTGTATTTCATTCGGCAAGTGTGGAGTTTTTGGGTTTCATCCTGTCTCCTGAGGGGGTATCAATGGATGATTCCAAACTTCAGGCAATTAAGTCCTGGCCTGCTCCTCGATCTGTGAAGGAGATTCAGAGTTTTTTGGGATTCGCCAATTTTTATCGGCGATTCATTCAGAATTTTTCCGAAAAGGTTAGTCCTATTACTCGTCTGCTAAAAAAGAATGTACCATTCTGTTGGGAACGAGAATCGGAAGAGGCTTTTCAGCTTTTAAAGGAAGCATTTGTCACCGCACCAGTTCTGCAACACCCAAATTTGAAGGAACCGTTTTTTATTGAAGCCGATGCCTCGAATTTGGCAATTGGAGGAATTCTGTCACAACGCCAGAAAGACACTGGTCAACTCCACCCCGTGGCTTATCATTCTCGCAAATTATCTCCTGCAGAGATAAACTATTCAATTGCAGACAAGGAACTTCTGGCCGTAAAGGAGGCTTTCAAGGTTTGGAGGCATTATCTGTTTGGTGCGAGGCATGTCCTCACTGTGTTCACGGATCATCGGAATCTGCAATTTTTGAAATCTGCACGAACCTTAACTCATAGACAGTTGCGGTGGTCACTATTCTTTGCAGATTATGACTTCGTTCTGACCTACAAACCTGGTTCGGCGAATGGAAAGGCTGACGCCCTTTCACGTCTGAGTATGGGAGAAGAAAGTCAAGCTAAGATGGAAGGATTCATCATTCCCGAAGACAAGATTGTGGCAATTACAATTGAGGATAAACTGGAGAACGAGATTAGAGAGGAATTCGCCAAGACTGAATTTGCCACCTGGGAAGTAGATGGCCCAGATAGAAGAGTTCAGGATGGGAAGCCCTTCTTACTCGGAAAAGTGTTCGTCCCCTGTGAAAGACTGCAAAGAGAAGTTATTCAGCACTTCCATGATCATCAGCTGGCAGGTCATAAGGGTCCCAAGAAGACACTGGAGTTAATTCGGAGAACCTTCCTTTGGCCGGGCATGGACACTCAGGTGAGACAGTACATCGCTACTTGTGAGCCCTGTGTTAAGGGTAAAAGTTTGAGACAATCCCCACAGGGTCTCCTCATGCCTTTACCTGTAGCCCCATCTCCCTGGCACACCATATCCATGGATTTCATTGTAGACTTGCCCTCTAGTCAAGGATATTCTGTGATCTGGGTGGTAGTGGACCAATTCTCCAAGATGAGCCATTTTATTCCTTTGAAAAACCTCCCTACTGCTCCCCAACTGGCCACTCTGTTTGTTGAGCACATAGTCAGGTTGCATGGGATTCCCAAGGTGGTCATTTCTGATCGAGGTCCACAATTTGTTTCTCGATTCTGGAAGTCGTCCTCAAAGGATTGGGGGTTGACTCTCGTTTGTCCACCAGTTACCATCCAGAAACGGATGGACAGACCGAGAGAGTAAACCAGGACCTTGAACAATATCTTTGGATGTATCTGATGGATCAGGAAGGGGAATGGCCTACCTTGTTGAGTACTGCTGAGTTTTCCTACAACAATTCCGTCCATTCAGCTACAGGTTTCTCCCCATTCTATTTGAATTCAGGTCGCCATCCCAACATGCTGGTGGGACGGGAGGAGGTTGAGGTTCCGGCAGCTGAGGAGGTGGTGCAAGAATTGCGCCAATCTTTACTGAGAGCAACCTCTAATCTCCATAAGGCTAAAGAGGCTTACAAGACTCAGGCTGATAAGAAGCGAAGAGAAAGTCCCATTTTTGAGCCTGGGGAAAAGGTTTGGATTTCCACTCGACACATGCGGTTGAAGGGAAATCGAAAGTTTCAACCGAGATTTGTGGGTCCCTACGCAGTCATTCGGATGGTGAATCCAGTGAGTGTTAGGGTAGCTCTTCCTAAGTCACTGAAGATTCACCCAACTTTTCACGTCTCATTGATAAAAAGAAATCCCCCAAATCTTAGACTAGTTAAACCACCTGCCCCACTCATTGTGCAGAGTTCTGAAGAGTTTGAGGTTAAGCGAATCTTGGACTCCAAATTGAGAAGAGGAAAAGTCTATTATTTAGTGGACTGGAAGGGCTATGGTCCAGAGGAGAGGTCTTGGGAACCTAGTTGCAACGTTCATGCTCCCAGATTGGTCACAGAATTTCATAAGAGTCATCCTTCGAAACCTTGGGAGGGGGCTTTGGTGGGGGGTACTGTCAGGATCTGGTCGAGTACATCGGTTAGACCACCCAGTGCGCCTACTTACAAGGTGCGATGTCCCCCTGCTAGGCAGATTCCAATCTGGCGCGCACTTCAAACTCAGGCACATGCTTCCTGGTTGTGCCGCGCTGGGTTCTAGGTCAGCGTTCTAGTGTTTGATCCGTCCGCCATTTCATGCTCTAGTGCGTTCTATCTGGCGCACTTCAACTGAAATTTCCTGGCGGTTGGTTGCATCGTTCCGTGCTCCAACTATTCTGTTCCCGTTTGTGTCCAGTTTGCTGTCAGGTTCCCACGGGGCTTTTCCTAGTAGTTTGGTAGGGTTTAGCAGGTATTCTGTTCCTGAAGCCCCGCCTGCTTACCTCGCCATTCCCTGGTTTCCGCATTCCTGTGGAGTCTGTCGAAGCGGACCATCGACACTCCGTTCCTCAGTCTAGTTTTCCGGCTTTCACCCCCCAGCCAAGATTCAGCTGTTTTCCGTTATTCCTGCATTCCTGAGGTGACTTCAGAGGCGTTTTTCTGGTGAACTATTCTGCCTGCTAATTCTTCTGGAGAGCGGTAAGAAAGTCGTATTCTTGCCATAAACTGTTCAATCCTCATTGGTTCCGCTTCATATACAGTACTGTTCCACTCAAGGCTTAGTCAGAGCCTGGTTTCTCCTCAGACTGCGCAAAGACTTTCTTCAAGTGAAGTTCAATATCTCGTCTTGATGCCTTTATAGAAAGACTTTATGAAACCACAAAGTGAGCAGATTTTCTACAAGTAAATTGGGGTATTTTGTATGCATATAATATACTGTAGTTTACCACCTTATTCGTCAACCACATAAACTCATACGACAACAGGAGTATCTCTATCAGAAGAAAACCTATTTCATACTCCATTAAGAGAGTTGCTCAGTCCACACTACTGCAGGTACTTAAAGGGATGTTGGGGAGTGAGCAATAGGTAGGCAAGGGTTGTTAGAACTGTAGTAATTATCTGTTAACTGTTACAGGTGTACCAGTCCATATCCATTGAGGACGTTAGAAGGCACCAGTGTGGAAGTCTCTCTTTGTTGTTCGTTATCCACTTCCCCTTTCCCTTCCATTCCTGGACTCGGCGAAATCCGGGTGTAGGGGTGTTTGGGAATTGGGAGATACTCTGCATAGAAGACCTGGCCACTCGCTCCCGCGGAATCAGGAAATTCAGGTACTACTTCTGACACATACCAAGCACACCACTATTCACAAGTGAGTGTCACAAGATCTCCAAAGCTCACATCTAAATGTTTCATTCAATGAATTCCATTAAAAGACCATAAAAATGAATTAAAAAACAAATCAAATATTGTACCATAAATTGACTACCAGTATGGAAAATCCCATACATAGAATCATACATATAAATTCAATAGGGGAGAATTTATTAGACATTTAAAAAGTTGTGATTTAGGGCACTAATTTCATGATCAAACCATGATTATGTACAGTTCTTTTTTTGACAAAGACCAATTCAATTTAGTGCTTTTGTTGTAGCAGCGCAGCAAAAGCACTTAATCAAATCGGTCTTGGTCAAAAAAAGATCTGTACATAATGGACACTGGAAGCTTGTATACTTCTCTTGCTGGCAATTTGCCCCCTTGCTTTATCATTTGCTATGCACCCCTTTGATAGCATTGTTGCCAACGGAGAGAAGCCAGTAATACCCCTTGTTCATACACGTATATTTTGGTCTACCAAGCAAAAAGTATTACGTGCTATTGTAATGTTACTACTGCTGTTGATTCTGGGTGGGGTGTCCTGGGTCTTGGAATGTGATCAGAATGCACCGTCATGTGCTAAAAACAGGATTGTTTCTCAAGTTTGTACAAAAAAGTCAGCCCAGAGTTATGTTTTTCTAGATACACATAAAAGATTTTTTGGTGAAGGGACAGCTTGTTACCCCACTGAATCCCTTACAAGTTTATGGACTGCTTGCCCATTCTCACTGGTTAATTATACATATGTCCGCCCAGCCCAATTCATAGAGGTGAAGGGTAAGTTTGGTATGGGGTATTCCGGTCCTTATTTATATTATAGGATGCCGTCAGGGAAAAGATATCCAGGTTGTGATACTAATATGTACAGTAATAATTTGTATATGAAAGAGAAGAACACCACCTTAGTAGGCTGGCATTCCCAAGATTTAAAGGTCACTTAAAAAGCTGGTTATTAAACCATATGTTGTCCGATAGTAAATAGTACTGATGCATTCTTGTATGTAAATTGTACTGGAATAATTTTGTTTTAAAATACGATGTCTTTAGTGAAAATGAAGGATCCGAGTACTGTTGGAATGAACACCAGACATGCTCCTGTGGATTATCAAGGTCCACATTATGCACACCCAGGGTTTTATTTTCTGTTGAATGGTACCTATTCAAATGTTTATAACGGTACGGAGGGTGTTGCTCTAGGGGTGGTGCTTCTTCTCGTTGTGCCCTGTAAGTATAGTAAGCCAAATATAAGATGGGTTAACAGGACATTGGTAAAATGTTTTTGCTGCAGATGCTGTCTAATTCCACAGTAGCGGCTCTGCGTGACATCACCATCCAATTGGAAAGTATGTGGATATATTCAGAGCAAATTAGATATCCTTTTGATTTCATCTTAGTTAAGAGCGGTGGTATGTGCACAGTAGGCGAGAGTGTGTAGTCGGGATCACTAATTTGGAAAAGAATATTGCCCAACACATTTTAGACATCTTGGAAAATGTTAAAGGAATGGAGAGCGGAAATTGAAGTTGGTCCCTCTTTAGTGGATGGGGTTCCATCATTGAAAGGGTGATCTTTTTCATTTCAAAACATCTTTATTCGATTTGTAGAATCATAAAAGAAAAAAAACAATACAATGTTTATAAATACATAATTTTCGTTCATTACCATGATCCATAAGAAAATAGATTGCAGATTTTTTTTAAATCATTACATTTGTGCAATTTCGCAATTTCAAGAAAAGGTGCAGTTAATGGAATCAGTGCAAATGGCATGGCCATTAAGTTCTCAGTGCAATAGACGATTGAAGTGCAGTTCTTATGTATCATAGTAGGATTCCCGGTGGTACTTGAGCCCTTTATATGTTTATCTCAGTAACAATTAAAAAGGAAGTAGTAAGAACTACTACAATCAAAATACGTTATGAAATATTAAATTCTATATACAATAAAATATTTCGGCAATTCAATCCTGCCATACTCAGTTAATGTTCTTTTGTATTCTGTTGCAGAATCCTGGTTAACATTTCAAACCCTTCTTCATTCTTATATAGTTGATAGCCAATAAAATTCTGGAAACTGCAAATACGGTGAGCTGGGTATTATCTGTTTTTAAGATGCGTAACATATCATTGTACCCATGTTCCTGCCCAATGGTACAATCCATTTTTGCCTAGCCCTCAAGTTAGTGGGGCAGAAGAACAAAACGTGCTATATTTTCTTGCATTCCCAGCTGGCACATTTTACACTCACTATCTTCCCCCCCATTTCGGCAATTTTCCCATTTGGTTGTAATTGACTTAACACGAAGGGTCCCGTACCTGGATTTCAAGTACAATATTTTCGCCAACTGGGGTTCGATTTGGTCCAAAAATGCCTCAAAGCGGGGTGTTGGTTTAACCATCAAAAAATCATTTATGAGTGAGCCAACTCCACAATTTTATAGAACTTTGTGCACAGTGAAGTTCCAATAGACTCTTTTGAGTTCCCTTTTTGATTCTGAGGTCAACCTTTCTGGGTGGTGCCAGAACTCACTAAGCCCCAAGGTCAAAAGCCATCTATGTATATTAGCCAGCCATGGGAAAGTAACGTGGGTATCTAGTGGGATACGTTCACTTAGTGCCTGCCTGTAGGTATGTAATTCATCAGTGGCCCATAACCTAAACCAATAAGACAAAGTCATCCACAAAGCCCTATGCTCGATGTGTTTTAACCCCAGATCGTACATATAGGGGATCACCGATGTGTTTTGGAGGAGGGGGACCATCACTCTTAGAACCCTGTTTTCTCACACGGTTAAGGTGGAGATTTGCTCTCCGCCCCACAGCTACGAGCCATAAAGAGCAGCGGTTTGGGCCCTTGATTTATATACCTCCAATGCTGGGGTGATGGACTTGGTACCAGTTGCATGGAGCTTTTTCAAGAAGGGCACTGAATTTTGCATTAAGATGGTCCTAGATTTTCTCACATGCGGGCACCACAAGAACTTAGAATCTAGGGTCACCCCTAGATAAACAAAAGCGTGAACCCTTTCTATCAGTGCGCCGTTCAGCATCATCTTTTTCTTAAAACGTTTGTGCGGCCTAATTGACATTTATTTTGTTTTTGATGGATTTATTTCCAATCCTTTTTGTTTACAGTACACCACCAGTTTAATCAGAAGATTTTGCCGTCCCATTGGGGTCTATGAGAGAAGGAAGGTATCGTCCGCAAAAGTCAGTACACATACGTGAGAGCCACCTAACTTTGGGGAATCATGGGTTGTATCCAATAGGAAATCCACCATATCATTAACATAGAGGAGAAACAGGGTAGGCTCCAGGACACAGCCCTGGCGGACCCCTCTCCTCACCGGTATCTCCTCCGTCAGCTCCCCGCCCATACCCCAACGCACTTTTGCAAAATTATCTTCATGTTATTTTATGATTTGCACCAATATGTTTTTTGAAACCCCTTGTTTTAGCAAGTTTATCCACACCAGATCTCTTGGAATTGAATCAAAAGCGGCCTTTAAGTCAATAAAGGCCACTTACAAATTGCCAAATCTTAGTTTAGTATATTTCCAGGCAATGGTTAACAGCCTGAACACCTGGTCTATGATGCTGATTCTTTTTCTGAACCCTGCCTGGCATGGGGATAATATGTCGTTGGCAACTAGCCAATTGTTTAGCTTATCCAATATCTGCTTTAAGTAGACCTTTTGGGTAAATTCTATTAAGCAGATCGGTCTATAATTAGCGGGATCGACCCTACTGCCCTTTTTGTAAATGGGTACGATCTCCGCGCCTTTCCATGATAGGGGGATAGGCTGCCCTTTGCTAATTGCATTGCACAGTAATTTAATATACGGTGCCCATACATCTGGATCGCGTCTAAAGACATCTCCCGGGATATTATCTGGGCCTGGCGCTTTGGACAGCTTAATGGCAGGTATAGCCTACTTAGTATCTAAGATACTAAAATATAATGGTTCAAACTCCATGGATATTGTCAGCTCTTTAATTATGCGTAAGTTCTTGCTTGAGGGGGAACCCGGACATGCATATAAATGTGCAAAGTGTCTGAACCATGTTTTAGGGTCTAGATGGTAGTCCTGGGCTGGCTTGCTCGACTTATTGCCGTTTGCAACGATCCGCCAAAAAAGTGATTGATCTCCTGCCCTTGCCGCAGCTAGCAAATCTTCCCAACCAGAATCCTCCAGTTTCTACATTCTTGTTTTAGGATCTGATTGTATATTTTCCTTTCTTGCCTACTTTTGATTGGTTCTTTCAACTCCAAGGCTTTAATTAGGTTCTTCTTTGCTTCTCCACATAATTCATTAAACCAGTGATTGACCAGTATCAGCTTATCCTTTGAAGGGGTTTTACCCATCACCGCTATTGTAAGATGGGGTTCCATTTTTTCCACTAATGCTGCGTGGATTTCGGTAAGGGGAGTTGGATTTATATTCTCGATAAAATGAAAAGAAGGTAAGAGATCAATAACAATGTTATAAATACACGTAAGGGGTTCAAGTTTCCCTAGAATGAATGGCCATCTAACTGCCCTTCTGTTATTGCACAACGTAGGCTGTGGTACCTGCAAGCCTGAACTAGGATGATGCTGGAAATATTTTGCTGCTAGTTCTAGGCATAGGGGGAGGTGGTCACTTTCCCTCCTAGCCTCTACTCTAAAATCAGTCACGTATGCCCAGAGTGCAGCGCTTATCATGATATAATTTATTTATTTATTTATTTTATTTATTTCAAAGGTTTTATATAGCGCTCCTGGACCCAAGAGTATCAGAGCGCTTTACAATGGGGTGAAGATGAAAAGTGTTTGTGCGCTCAAATTCAGAGGGACATCTCCCATTACAAGCCCAAAGACCTTTTTCTACTGTTAAGTTAAAGATCTGCAGGGCTGAAACAGTACACCTCGCTGGTCTTTCAGTGCTGAGAAGTGGGATGCCCAATTCAAGATCTTCTTCTTCCAGTATGGTTTGCATGCCCCTTAGTGGTTCATTACAACTATTAAAATCTCCACCAATTACAATGGGGTTATTATTTGAAATAGATCCATTAATCCCTCCTAATTGTGTAATTAATGAAGATTCCAATGATCTCTTGGTTTTATGTATATATTAAGTAGAGAGATTATGGATTTGTTGGGGAACTTTAAACATACACCCTGGATATCTTCTGAACTGGTAGGTATGACGACTATTTTGGTGTTTACTTGATTTTAGCCCATATTAAAAGCCCGCCTGATGGTCTGCCTTTTTTGATTGAATTGCCTCGATACTGAATGTTTGATATCCCACCCTGTATAGGGGTTCCAACGCCCAGGTCTCTTGAAAGAGGCATAGATCGTATTTATCTATATAGTCTTGCCAGTCAGGTTCCAGGAGTTTTTTTGTCAAACTAGCGATGTTCCAGGAAAATAATTTAACACGATTTGTATTGGGGGCATTAGTCTCTTCTCTAGTTAGCCCGCTATCCCAATCTAAGTTAAATCCTTGGTTCGGGCCAAAGGTGGGTCCCCCCCGCTACCATCATCATCATTAGCAATATCCCTGTTCAAACTTGTTATCCCATGAGTTCCCCAACAAAGGAACTGTGTCTCTAGTCTTACTGGTGTCTGGTCAGTGGATGAATTTAGTCAGTTCACTGCTTCGAGGCCGCTTTGGGGAATCAGGGTGGTTCCGGGGGCTCCAGGATTAATTTTGGTCACAGTGGAGTTTAGTGGGGAGCCACAGCTCCTTCTATCAGATTTATTTTGTCTAATAGAGATGTTAGAATTGAAGAAGGAGTGAGTCCTTATGTTCAATGTTATTAAGTTATCAGCTATAACTTTTGAATACAAGGTTACCCTTATATCATCTAAACTCCCTCCTTCTTGCTGTAGTCGTTTGGCGCTCTTTATGTCAGATTTAATTACAGAAAGACAGTGGTGCTTTGTCCTCATCCAATGTATAACCTTATTAACCAGGGAGTCCCCATCCTCCCAGGTTCCTGGCTTCAGTCTGGGACGTTTGTAAGAAAAACGTTATAAGAAAGAAAGCCCACATGGGGCTGGCGCGGGGGTTCCGTATCTGGTGCTTGTTGAGATACTTTTTTTCTCCGTCTGTTCCCCCATTCCCTGTCCCCCTTTTGTAAGCTTGGGGGTGGTAGGCTATCCAGGGGCCTTTTCATGTGCGGGGGAATTTGCTACCCTCTGTGTGTTATATGCCATTCCTGTGGGGTAGTCACCGGATGTCCTAGGTTTGGTCTTAGACTACGGGTATAACCTGTGCTATGTCGCCCATGGAGGTTGGCAGTTTGGGAATTTTCTGCTCTTTCTGTTTGCTCTTTGGGCCTGTCAGATCCAGTGGCAATATTTTTCATCCTTATCTCTACAGAATTAATTGCATCAGGTTTATAGGCTAGACCCTTATCACTTATACACAGATTTCTAGTGAGAGCTACTATGATTTTGTTTATCCGCTCTAACTTCCTCCTCAACAGTACTTAATTTTTTGGACAATGCTAACACCAGGCTATGTGTGTCAATGGCATGAGTTTGCACCTGGGCATATGGTGCAGTTGGATTGGGCAGCCCCCTGCTATGTAGTTGATCCCCCCCCAAGTGAAGCCCTATAGTTATTTCTGGATTTTCTGCTAGCACTGAGTATTTAATGGAGCACTCAATGGTTATAATTTCATCGTGAGAACCAACACCATTATCTAGGTTGTCTAATGTTTTATCACTATTGGTATTAGTTTTGTTTGTGTTAATCCCTTGGGGTTTAGTAGCTGGTGTTACAAGGGAGTGTACCTTTCCATTGCTCTGATGGACTGTTACTATATGGCTGTTGGTGTTTCCACTTATAGATTTAGCCTTTTTGCCATAGTATGAAGAGATGGTATTACTTCCTTTAAGGCTAGGCTCCTTAACATTAGACAACATATTCTCAACTTCTTCAATTAGGTTATCAATGGCTGCAGGCGTGCAATTCTCAGCTGCTGATTTTGGCAGCTTTTGTGTTCTTGGGATTTTTTTCCTACCTGTGATAGCTTCTGCTGCCTTCCTTTTCCCCATTGTTAGTGTACGTTTAACGCTAGTAGTGGATCTGCGCAAGGGGTAAGGAAGTGCTTAGGTGTGCACGTCAACCTCTTAGGTGCTAGTAATATCTATCATGTGCGAATATGGATTCCTAAGCGCCAAGTAGGTATCAAATGCCAAATGTCTATCTAGCACTATTTGTCATTAACAGATACAAAACAATACATGCACAAGATCATTAAAAGTTCAGAACAGTCTTCCCTCGATGGGTGCAAAAACAAAAACAGATTGAAACTTGCCTATACGGTAGCAACAAGTCCAAAGTCTCAACAAGTCCAAAAAGGTGATTCTTCAGCAAAAAAAGTTATTGCACGTTGTTCCATTAGCCATTAACCGAAAATCTCTCTTGTGCTCATTCTTTTACCAGACAAAGGAGGCACTCGGGACCACTAGGTGTGATATCAGGGGGGTGACCCAGCCCAGCCCAGCCTTATCCAGGCTGGGACGGGAGCGGACGGTCCCGCCCTTGGCCCGGGCACGCCCGCGCTCGTCCCGCGCAGCGGTAGAGCATTGGTGGTTTTAAAGGGCCTTTGATGATGCCCTTTGATGCTGCCCTCTACTGACCCCTGTGATGTGAGGTCCAGATCTAGCCATTCCCCTCACGGCAGCACAGAAGCAACTGACGAGCCGTTCCCTTCACGGCAGTGCTGAAGGAAAAATCAGGTGAGGTGGTATGCCAAAATTAAACTGCCCGTTCCTCTCACGGCGTAGGAAAAGTAAAGGTCTGGTGCAGTGTCTCCCCTTATGTTGCTCTCATTGCACCACCCTTCTCGCCCCTAAGAGAATATCAGTCTATGATACCAATGCAACAATTATGAGGGTATTTTTGAGACTTCTTCCCTCCTTATTGTTTCCTTTCCTCAAACTCAAAACATGGAATGCTCCTAAACCAATTTATCCATGATTTATTGAATTATATGTCTTTTATTACTATACACTATTACTTAGCTCATTCTAAAAGGAGGGTCTGTAGGAATTAAAATCAGGCTTTCGCCTTGCTTTACGTAAGTTAGCATTTGTGGCACCATTTTGTGCACAGACACCATTTTGTATCATGATCAAAACTAATTATTTGCTATTTTCGAGAAACAGCCTTCTCTAGGTTATGTTTCTTTGTGAGCTGAGTTCTGCCACACTAATGAATGCACTGTTCTTATCGGGGCATATCTTTTCCTTCAAATGTAAGCCTTCTCCCACTTGTCTAGTGGCGGGCACAGGTAGAGTGACCTCGAATAGTAAAAAATGTGTGCCCGGCCTCAGAACCAAAACTTACTCCTTTATCATTTACTGTCGAGCTGCATCTCTCCGGAAAATTCCATGGTGGGCATGTTCTCATTGATTCTGAAATGTACATAATATAATGTTATGCTTGCTGATGTCAGCCCCCCTGCAGCACTCCTAAGTGACTGGGCAGATTGGGTTCCGTTCTGAGTGTACTCTGAACAAATTGTTATTGGTTTGTATTCTCTACTGTCTAACCAACTCTTTTAATGGGAGGCTGAGAGGTGTTCATTGGTGACCTGAGTGACTCAAATCGAGCACTTCCTTCACATTACAGGGTGCAAATCCTGTCCCCCAAATATCACAGGGGGTAACTATCCCATTATAACTCCTCTGTTCTCATTATCATTGTGACAAATTGCACACCAATAGGCTGTAACTCTAAAAACCAGCATTGCCATTAAATGGGCTTATTTATACAAATAAAACTTTTGACAATTGACAAAGCTAGCCCTACAGGCTTTGTTAAGTCATTCACAATCTAAAATAAGAGGGCTACTGCCATTGTCAAAACATTAAAAAAATTAAGTATGGCTATTGGCAAAAACATTCCCAAAACATGATCATGTGGTTTCTCCCTAGATAGACCCAGTGAACATTCTATGAAGTCTCAAAAAATATGAATTGATATGAACAATAGGTTCTGCTCTAAAGATGCAAGCATTTCCTTTTGCAAGATTTAAAAAGGATCTCTGTATTATACCTCTTCCTATTCCATTTGTCTCACAGTTTACAATGGGAATCCCATTCTCATTGCACTTTCAAATAGTTCAAACTGTAAAGCTCATTCCTATGGTTTTTATTATGGTATTCACATTTCAAAAAACACCTTGTATTGTATTTGAAAGAGTGTTCCCAATTTAAAAGCCCTTGCTGTTGCATTTATCAGAGAGTTTAGAATGTCAGACCCCTTCCCATTGCATTTGCAAGAGGGTTCACAATGTAAAGCCCATGTCTAGCCTGTTTGATAAGTGTAATGCAATATAAAATCAATTTCTATTGTATTTGTCAGAGTTCTGAATGTGAAACCCTTCCTACTGCGTTGGTCACTCAGAAACAAAGCCCCCTTCTCACCACACAAAGCCCCTTATGTAATTGATCTGGGGTCTACAATAACAAAGTCCCCTTCAGATGTAAGCAATATAACAACTATTTAAGAGGATAAAGACATCTGTTTTTCCCAATGAAATGCTTATAAAGAAGGACAACATGTGAATGGAGCCACCTCTCCCTTCTTAGTACTATCTCTCACAGGTCTCTTTCTGGTGGTCAGCTAAGCTCTCAAAGATAGAATAAACCATCAAGCGAGGCGTAAAGAAAATTAATCACAAAAAGCCAGAGGGGGTAATGAACACACTTGCCTCCTAAGTTAATCTCTGTGAATCCATGTTAGAAAGTAATTATCTACTGCTTTTACCACATTGTAATAGTAATAACCCACAGATGGTCTAAGGCCACCATAATTTTCATTTTTAGGAAGGGCTTCAAGAGTGATCCAACTTGCTATAGACCAATCTCTCTCCTTGATTCCACGGTTAAAAACGTGGACAAAATCTTGGCGTACGCCAAGGGTGAGTGCTGATACACTGGAGAAGAGGGCTGAGTAGAATAGTCTACTATTGGATGTACAGTATGGATTCTAGAATGAGGTGGACACAAATGAGCAAGTCCTTCGTGCCTCATTTATTTGGTTTTGGCATAGTGCAACGCCTTAATGAATCTTGCTGTGCTGCCCTACGTCAAAACAAAAGGGTAGGAATGCACCATATCTATATGATAGGGTTCATTCCTGTCCTTTTCTGCAACACCGGCGCCCAATGGGCTCCTTTACGCCAATGCAGGCATCCTTGCACCATGGCGCAAGGGTGTCTGTGTTGTGGGGCTGATTGATTTTGTGCAGGAAGGGACACCTTCCTGTACAAAATCAATCATTTCAGGTGATTTCCTCTTCCTATGTGTGTTGCAGAATGCAGCACACATAGAAAAAGGAAAAAAGAAGGAGAAATTAAAACATTTCTCCTCATTGTGCCTCCCTAACATCACCCCTGGGTTTGAGTTAAATTGATGAGGCATTCCCAGGTTTCTCGTAAACCTGGGAATGCTGCAGATTCCATGGGTGTTGCATGGGAACACCCACAGCAAACACCCATGGAACATGGAGCTCCCCTTTCACACAGTGTTCTGCATGAAAGGGGCACATATTTATAAAGCCATAAAAAGCCATATAAAGTGGCTTTGTGTGGCCTTGTAAATATGCTGGACGCATTGCGTCACCAGAACATCAAAAAAGTGATGTTCAAAAATGAGGCACTACATCCGTACCTGCTAATCAGTAAATACATGATTGCAAAGGAGTCCACTGTCCATCTAGATTTTATGGACCTCAGCTCTGTATTTGATAATGCAAATCAATCTAAGCTGTAGTCAGTGACTACATAGTTGGGGTATGTTAGACCTGGCATCCTTTGGAGTGGTTTATCCTGTCTTTTTGCTTCTACCTTCTTTTTGCTGGTGTTAGACTCTGGGCACTTTACCATTGCTAACCAATCTTAAAGTGCATGTAGTCTGAGTCTAAAATGTAATTGCATTTGTTTTCTCCATGATTGCTGCATTTGATTTATTGATAAGTCCTTAGTACAGTGTACTGCATGTGCCAAGGGCCTCTAAATAAAATGATACTAGTGGGCCTGCAGTACTGATTGTGCCACCCTCATTAGAAGCCTTTCAAACCTGTCTCAGGCCTACCACACCGTGTCAACCTGGTAAGTTCACCTACATGCAGGGCCCAAACCTTCCCCTTTACTACATGTAAGGCACCCCTATGGTAGCCCCTAGGCAGCCCCATGGGCAGGGTGTAGTGTATTTAAAAGGTAGGACATGTACTAGGGATTTGTACCAGTCCTGGTAGTGAAAAACTGCTAAATTCATTTTTCACTACAGCAAGGCCTATCTCTCCAATAGGTTAGCATTGGGGCTGCTTTGTAACACTTTACATGTGTATTTTTGTAATTAGGAGCAGATAGAAAATTGAAGTTTAGTGTCTCTGAACTCCTAATTTAAAAACACATCTTTCAGCTGAGTTGGTTTTTAAATTGCAGGTCTGAAAATGCCACTTTTAGAAAGTTGGCATTTCCTTACTTGAACTATTCTGTGCCTCTGCCTGTCCCTAGAATATACGTCTGGGTTGGTTGATAGTTGGGCTTTGTGAATTCACTCTAGGTAGTCACACACAAAGGGAGCTGAGGTGTGCCATGCATATCCTGATGACCCATTACCAGGCTCATGTGTCTTCCTGAGCTAGAGAGGTAGGATGAGCTGACAAATGCACCAGGATAGGGCTGTGTCTGACCCCACCCAATGAGCTGCATACCCCCTGTAGTGTGTCTGGAGCCAGGACCAGGAAGGGCAGAGTCCTGCACACTACAAAGTCCTTTCTTTGAAGTCTCCCTACTTCAAAAGCTGAAATGGGTATCAGTATTGGAATTCTGACACAATATATTCAGGGAACACTTCTGGACTGAGGACATTCGGCCAGGTAGAAAAGCTGTTGTCCTGCCAGGAGGTACTGCCACGTTGCTGTTTGCTTTGCTGTGTTGGCCTGCTGCTTCCTGCCTGGGAGTGAGAGGATTTGACTTTACTCTGCATCCTGCTCTCTAAAGTTTCTCCAAGGGCTTGACTGAGCTTGCCTCCTGTTGCTGAAGTCTCATAAACATCAAAGACTTCACCCGCATCTTGAAACCAGCTCCTGGTCTCCTCTGCTGTGAGTCCTGACCTGCCAAGAGGTGCCAAACCCAGTCTTGGGCCCTTGGAGGTGAATGTTGTGCTGTAAACCAAGAAACTCGATACCTTGATAATGAGAATCAATCAGAACCAGTGCCTTTTGGTGAAATTGACGCAATGCTGCTGCCTCACTGAAGCCTTGGACACTGATTGCCGAGTGTGCGATGCCACGACCTTGACTTCAACACAGCCCAAACTTGCTGGAGCACCTCAGAAGATCCGCAGCAGTGTGAGGCTTGACACTGAACCACTGACGTCTGTGGTACCCTTTCCTGACTCTGCTGCACCCTGGCCCTACTTGACTCCCGATTGACACATCACCTTGGGCCTAGCAGTTCAACATCAATGCTAAGGAAGCAATGCTAGCACTCCCAACATCGACGTCGCCGCGACTTCACATCCCCGTCTGAAACTGAGGTCTCGCAGCCACATCCGGCGCATCACCTCCTCTGTGCAATGCATTGTACTAGAGTGGGAAAAGCTTTAATGACCCTGCACCGCCTTAAGGAACCGATGCCTAACCTGCAACCGTGGCACCTCACCTGCACTGTGTGATGCTGTGTTATGCTCGAGATGCCATGTTTTTGATTTCCGATGCCGCATCTTTGTTTGTCAACACCACCAAGATACTGAAGTGTGACCAGATAGCCCCCTTTGGAGCTATATACTTCAAAGTACTGCATTTTTGATTTCAGCTTTAAAAAGTCGTATCTTGGCTTGTGTATGCCGGAGTTTTGTCATTTTGTTCTTCTTTTACTCAGATAAATATTGGCTATTTTTCTAAACTGATATTGAGTACTTTTGTGGTGCTTTAATTGTGTTACTGTGTGTGTGCACAAATACTTTACACATTGCCTCTTTAGTTTAGCCTGACTGCTCTGTGTCAAGCTACCAGAGGGTGAGCAAAGCTGAACTTTTAGTGCGTACTACACATACCCTGACCAGAGTGTGTGTCCCTATTTGGAGAGGGTGCATACCTCTTCCAACTAGAGACCCTATATCTAACAGGGGTAAAGGAGCCGCAGGTCAGCCTGTTGAGAAAAATGCAGAGGGTCTTGACTACAAGGGTGCATTATGGTCAAAGGGGGAAGCTAATAGTTCCATTTAAAATAATTTGGGATGTACTCCAAGGGTTTGTGTTGGCACCATTCCTCTTCACATTATGTATAAATCAATTAGAGGACTTCCTGCTATTGCAAGGTAATGACATCCCCCAAGTTGGCAAAAGACCAGTCTCCATGCTTCTTTATGCATGTGATGCAGTCCTGTTGGACAGCTCACAAATGGCTTCCAAAACTATTTAAACAAACCTTTTAGACTTCGACATAGCCCAAAAATATAAAAATCTAGGGGATATCAAATTGTTGTCATTCAGGAGGGCAGACGGATCCCACATGATCGACTTGTAGGCATGCTCTAGGAACTCCCCTTCGCAGCATGTTGAGTTTGCATGGAGTGCTTCTGAATCGGGCTAGGTGGTGAGGAGAGGTCGCAAGCAAAGTGGCATCTCACCAAAACTTCAGAGATAAAATTGCCTCCTTTTTCCAAAATAAAGTACAGACTGTATATGATGAACTAGCAGCCCGTCCCGACCTTGTCCGGGAGCAACAGGCTTCCCTGCCCCGACCCCCACCTGCCCCGACATGGGTCCCCTTACCTCAGCCGCCCTCCTCCCGCCTGTCCGCTGCTCGCACCACCGCTGGCCTGTCCACTGCTCCTCACGTCACCGCTCCTCCCCCGCACCATGTCCGCTGCTCCTCGTCACGCTCCTGGACGCCGCTCCTCCCCGCGCTCCTGATGTGAGCACGCACGTCGCGGTCAGCACTACTTCGGAGGGACTACTTTTTTTTTTACTGTACATTTTTTAAATAACGTTTTTTATTTTATTAATATAGCCTATAACCATCTACACACCCTGACGATTCCAACGGTGTATCGGGTGTGTGGATTGGCGCTGTGGTTCCCGAGTTTACCCGCCTCAAAGGCTGAAAGTTCTTCTTTTATTATAGTAGTATAGATTACAGAAGTCTGTGCCTATAACAAGGGATAACAATGACGATCCCCAGGAGGATAATTATTTCCAGAGAAGTCTGTTAGAATTCTCAGTTCTAGCAGCAGAGAAAGACAATGACCTACTACTCTCCACTAAATCTGGATCTCCTTTGGACCCTTATCCGCCATCAATTCTGCACTTGGTTTCTGACCTGATTAGCACACACATTACCCCTCCCTTAAATGAGGTAATTACTTAGCACCGTCAGCGATGGAAATAGGCCTGCATCAGGTCGAGTATTAAGAAAGCCATCCTAGATCCTGCTGCGATAAAGAACTACAAGACACATTACATTGATTCCTCCCAATATGGCTTTAGAGCAAGACATTCCACCAAATCGGCCTTTATAATGGCGACAGATGAAATTTGCAAAGTGGTGTATGGGGTAGGGGGCAAAACCGTTCTCATCCTGCTAGATCTATCAGCAACATTCAACACAGTGAATCACACAGTGTTGGTGCAGTGGCTGGAGACAGCAGGTATTAGAGGAACGGCTCAAGCTCTCCTGTCTTCCTTTCTGGCTTCTAGGGAACAACTGTTCCACTTGGAAGGTTTGTAGTCTGCAAACCTGTGCCTTCCTTGTGGAGTCCTGCAGGGGTCAGCTCTGTCGCCAACACTTTTTAACATCTATGTTACCCCTCTAGTGAAATTAATTGAACAGCATGGATTGGTGTCATATGTTGACGACACGCAGATAGTGGTGTTGGTTTCACAGAGGGTTGACATTACAGCAGCACAGTTCTGTGGTTGTCCTACTGCAGTCATGACCTGGATGAACGCTAACTTCCTTAAACTTAATACTGATAAGACTGAGGTTATTCAGTTTGGGAAGGGCCCCTCAATCTGGAGTCAACATTGGTGGCCGGCAGAGGCGGGCCGTTGTCTAACTCCGGTGATGAAGTCTGAGAATCTAGGCTTTACATTTGACTGTGAATTAAAGCTTGGGAAGCAAATCAACCAAGTAACCTCTGCTTCCTTTTTCACCCTGAAAGTTCTACGCAAAATACTGCCGTTTATCCCTTTCACGTTAAGGAAAACGGTAATTGGAGCCCTGGTACTTTCTCGAATCAACTTCGGGAATGCGCTATACTTAGGTATAGACAAAGGTCAAATTGCAAAATTACAATCTATACAGAATTTGGCGGCCTATGTGTTGCCCGCTCTTTCTAAATACCATCCCACGACTACCAGCATCAGACAGCTCCACTGGCTTACCATTCCTGAAAGAGTAAAATTCGAAGCCCTCTGCCTAGTGCACAAGGCGCTATAGGGAGGTAGTGCTATTGGCATCCAAAAACTATTCTCTTGGTACAATCCTCTGCTTAGCCTGAGATCCGCTAACACAGGGCTGGTACTCGTGGCCAGAATAAAAAATGCTAGATGGGGTGGTAAGAGCTTTTATCATCTAACCGCAAAGCTGTGGAATTCCCTCCCCCCACAGCTGAGACTGCAATCCAACAGGAATATCTTCAGGAAACAGGTTAAGACCTGGCTGTTTCCTAAGCGCTCTTGAATAAGTAAACACCCAGAGTAGTATGAACCTATCTTAGCACCAAGACGCCTCAGCAATCGAGCGCTTTATAAATACATTAGTCAGTTAGTCAGTCATCTACATGGCCCAGTGCTTCGTTCATTGCTGCCTTTTCCAGAAAAAATGGTGAATGTGACTAACACAATGCTCCACTGAGGCATTGTCAGCCGAAAGATTCAAGTGCATGAAGGGGCCGCCAGGATCATCACCACAGTAAGTAAGCGATTTGCTATGTCAGCATAGCATGGGTTCTTGCTTGCAGTTGATAGTAGCTGGTTGGGCTCCCTCTTGTTTTATTGAGCTCCTTGAGTTAAAGTCTGGGCAAGTTTCAAGCTGGGCATGTTGCACATGAACGTGGCAGAGGCCCTTTAAATATCTTCCAATAATACCTTCCTCTGCAAGTGTTAATTGGTGGAATATGAGGGCCCAACACTGTAACTTCCAACTCTACCCCACAGCTTAAGGGCAAACTGAAGTTTGCATGTCCACCTGCACAGTGCAAGGATAAGATGATAAGCAATAGCCAGGCAGCGATAATGGCTACAATATCCCCACTGATGGGCTTCGTGATGCAGATACAAAGCGATGGCAATTGCCTAGCTAATGTAAGAGTAGCTACAGAGGACAATTGAGGGAGCTAGGCATTGAATTGGGGGCAGCCAATGGCCCGGCTTTCCAAGGGCCATAGCTATGTTTAATCCCAACTTAGTTGTAATGTTTCTTTGAAAAAATGCAATAAAAAATTAAAAAAAATAAAAAAAGAATTTGTTCAACAGCAGTTGCAAACATAGGAGCAAGGGCCATTGAGAAGGAGGGAAGAACGTTCTTGCCCCAGTCACAAACATTGGGTCAGACTCAAGATTGACTGGACGTTGAGAGTGTCCAGGGCACTGATAAGAGACATTATCCTGTTTTCCAAAAATAATAAAATTCTGACAAAAGTAGTGGCGCCGCCAGAGTTAGTTGTTAATGTGGTTGAAGAGATGGGACATAGCGGGCCCAGGAACTCAGAGTTGAGTCAATTAATCAATCAGGGGTTTGTAGGGTGCACTACTCACCCGTTGCAGTCTCAAGGCCCTGGGGGTGGGTGTGAGCAGCTTTGTTGGAGTCAGACGAGGAGCCAGGTCTTTAGGTCTTTCCTGAATTGGTGCAGTGTTGAGCTTCCCTGGAGGTGAAGGGGGAGATCATTCCAAGTCTTGGATGCGAGGTAGAAGAAGGGCCTTCTACCTGCTCTGGTCCTGTAGAAGCATGGGACAGTGGCTAGGGAGAGGTCGGCTGAGCGGAGCTTTCTCTTGGGGGCATGGAATGAGAAGCGGTTGTTAAAGTATTGAGGTCCTTTGTTGTGGAGGGCCTTGTAGGCACGCATGAGCAGCTTCAAAGTTATTCGTCTTTTGTCGGGGAGCCAGTGGAGGTCGCGGAGGTGTTGGGTGATGTGGTTGTGCTGTGGGATATCGAGGATGATTGTGGCTGCAGCATTCTGGATGGTCTGGAGTATGCAGAGGAGTTTTTTGTTGATACTGGCAAAGTCCAGTCTTCTGGTAATGAGGGAGTTCGTGAACATTTTCCTGGAGTCAGAGGGTATTCACTTGAATGTTTTGCATAGTATGTGGAGGGAGTTAAGGCATGCAGGAGTGACATTGTTGATCTGGTGATTCATAGTGAGTGAAGAGTCCAGTAAGGTTGCGAGGGGGGCATGTATACGTTGAAGAGGGTGGGGCTGAGGAAGGATCTGTGGGGTACTCCGCATCTGATCTCTGTCGGTTCTGAGAGAAAGGGCGGGAGTCAAATTCTCTGTGTTCTGCCCTTGAGGAATGAGTGTATCCAGTCTGAGGCCCTTCCTTGGATGCCGGCGCTGTGGAGTCTGGTGGCTAGTGTACATTGGGAGACGTTTCAAAGGCTGTTGACAGGTCCAGGAGGATAAGATCTGCCATTTAGCCTTGGTTGAGGAGGGCGCGGATGTCGTCTGTGGTGGCCAGGTGGGCAGTCTCAGTTCTGAGGTTGCTGTGGAATGTAGATTGAAAGTTGTCTAGGATGTTCTTGGCTTCGATGAAGTGTGATAGCTTGGTGTTGACGGCCTTTTTGGTGACCTTGGCAGTGAAGGGAAGCAGTGAGATGGGCCTGAAGTTCTTGAGGTCCATTGGGTCTGCAGAGGGTTTCTTTAGAAGAGGGTTGACTTCAGCGCGCTTCCAGTTGTCGGGGAATTTAGTGGTCTAGAGGGAGCAGTTGATGGTGATACATAGCTTGAGCACGATGGCTGTGGAGGCCCTGTTGAAGATGTGCAGCAGGAAGGAATCTGAAGGTGCTCTGGAGTGGATGCTCTTCATTATCTTTAGGGTGTCTTCTGTAATGAGTAGGTTTAAGGTAAGTAGGGGCTGTTGGATGGCGTCGTTGGCTTGGGGTGGTGCAGTGGTCTTCGAAATCGTCATAGAGCAACTTGATCTTGAGGTGAAAGAAGGAGCTCAGATTATTGCAGAAAATCTTGGGAGGGAGAGACCTCAGTTGTTTCGTTGTTGGGTTTGCCAAATTCCTGTATGATGGAGAACAGTCCCTTCGTGTTGTGGGCATTGGAGAGGATTCTGTCTAGGAGGAAGTTCTTCTTTGTGGATTTGATGAGTTTGTTGTGTGCCACAGTGGTTGGTTTTTTTTGCTTTGCGTGCTTTCGGAGTTTTGCTGTTTCTCCTCGTCTTTTCAAGTCATCGGCAGGAGTATTTGGATACTTGGAGTGCCATGGTGAACCAGTTTGCTTTCTTGTTGTGCCATCTAGTAGTGTTCTGGAGGGGGCGATTGTGTTGGAGCAGTTGGCGATCCATTGGTGGAGGTTGCTTGCTGGGATGTTGGCGTCTGTCGTGGTTGGGGGTGCAGTGCAGGTGAGTGGAGGTGAGTAGTTCTTTGAAGACTTTGTTACAGATTCTGCATGGTAGGCAGCACGTGTGATTGTGGGTGGTGGGTTTACTAAAGGAGAAATGAATACAGTGGTGGTCAGCCCAGAGCAGTTCCGTGGGGTGGCTGAAGAAGATGCTGTTACCTCCTGTGAAGATGGGGGGGTATCCCTTCAAATGTGTGTCCCGCTGAGTGAGTAAGGGCGAAGACAATTTGCTTCAGTCCTAGGTTGGTGAGGTTCTCTAGGAGGGCGGTGGTTTTGGGGTCGTTGTGGTTGTTCATGTGGAAGTTTAGGTCTCTGAGTAGTATGTAGCCTGTGGAGCCACTGGCGTGGGGTACGATGAGGTCAGCGATGACACTGGTGAACAGAGTGCGGGCCAGTCAGTCTGTAGACAAGTGTCCCGTGGAGTGTCATTCTGGGGTTGGTCTGGATCTGGAAATAGATTTGTTCTATGCCGTCCGAGTCGGTGGTTGTCAGTCAGAGGGAGCTTTTGTGGATGATGGTCAGGCCTCCTCCTGGGTGGGTGGAGTGGTCTTTTCTCAGGATCTTGTATTCATCGGAGATGGCGGTTGCGATGTCGGGTGCGGAGCTGGTGTAGATCCAGTTCTACGTGACGAAGGTGATGTTGGGCATGTGAGTGTTAAAGAGGTGGAACAACAACACAAATATCCTCGGGTCTAGTGAAAAAGATAAACAATCGGAGCTACCAACTGGATCAATCTGATTCCTACACCTGAAAAAAAAGGAAAAAGATAAAGAAAATTTATTTTAAAAGGACAGATTCTTATCAGTCACCAATGGTGACATATTTCATCATCTGGGTCTCCTCCTAATATCACACTAGTGGCACTAAGGGCTACAACCCTTGCTAGAAGAAAGGGGAGATCGCAGATGTTTTAACCTATTACAAAAAAATGGTAGTTATACCTCTAGATGTGAATGATTGATTCTATGGGAATCGTGATTGCAGTGCAGTGATGTGTGTATGTGATGTGAGTTAAAATTGACCAATGGGAATCAAAATTATTTATTCATGCCTCTCATAGATCGAAATATAAAAACAGTGTAAAAAGACAGTCTGAAATAAATAACTGTCTAGATGTGAAAGGTCAACATGTTTCAGCAATAATGGATACATTATCCTATGCCTTCGTCAGGACCAATAATAATGCTACTGCAAGTGAATATTATATATGAATAAAGTAAATATTATACATAAACAAAGTATCACATGTGTAAAGAGATGGAACTGACACAACCTCTTTACCTGTCGTTAAGGACAACAATTCCTCTGAAAATGACGATTTCTGTAACACAAAAATGTATATACATATTGTCAAATATACACCAGAAAGATCCAGTTATAAATTAAAGCTCCAATTCTTATCTCTGTGGCCAATACATTCTATTGGGCCCTCTCCATATACAGCTTTTGTATATATAGTATCAGCTTACCCGTCTTTTGAGGGGATAAGTCCTCACCTCACCTGGCCACGGCTCAGGACATAGGAGGCACCGCTCTATAAAAAGTAAGAAAAAAGAACTGCATATGTATGTGATCACAATGGGTATACTGCCTTTATACCGTATGTAAAAGTTCTTACTATAAGTGCACCCTATCAAAACTGGCACTACAACTACCAGGGATAACAAAATTGTAGGAGAGTAGGGTCTGCTTCCTATGGTTACCCCCACTTTTTGCTGTGATTCTCTGTTTTTTCAACATTTGTATGGCTCTGGTCCTGCTAATCAGGCCCACCGCCTAGCTGCTCTCTCTATAAATTGATACCATGCACTTTAGGCACATACCAGATTGGTTAGTGGGTCACCCTTGTGAGCCCCTGTATAGTGTACCATAGGTGCCCAGGAATAGGTGCACCCTAGGCCTACCAGGGGCTGCAGCATGTATTGTGTCTCTCCTGGTGAGCCTTCCAAACTGACACCACAGGCCTGTACTTACAGACTGAGTAAGGTGGTGTAATCACCCCTTACTTAGATATAGTATATCTATATCTACCTTACATATAGACACATAGTAACCTATTAGTCACTCCTATGGCAGGCCTTGAAAATCCTGGAGGCAGAGTGCTTGGTTATGTGTGAGAGGGTACCCTAGCATGAGCTGAGCACCTCATTAGCTTTCAGAACCATCTCCTTATAGCTGTTCTATGATATAGCCATACCATATACTCTTAAGTGCATTATAATCCTCGCGGTTAATGCTAACATTGGTTTGGCTTTATCAAAACATGTTGTGTGAGGTGTCAAACACTTTGGAATACTACCCCCCCTGCCAGGCCTGGCGTCGGGGGTAGCATTCCACCCTTCTAGAGGGAGAAGACATGTAGTTACTGGTTTACCCGGTTAAAGTTAAACAGAGCCTCAACATCACAAAATTGATGCTGCTGCCACAGACCCAAGTCTGCCCTCCTGCTGCTGGACGAAACTCTGGCAGGGGAGGCTTGGACAATAGGTTTCCTGTCCAGGGTGGTGCTGGAACTTCCCCAGACAGGCTTTAGTGTATTGGGGCAGGGTGGGCTGCATTCAGTGAATGCTTTCCAGACACTGCCTAGGGCACACAAGGTGCTCCATGCATTTTTCAGTTCAAACTGATTCCTGGGGCACTCAGCCCCAGCTCTGGTGCCAAACTGGACAAAGGGAAAGGGGTGTAACCACCCCCTTCCCAGGTCCACCCATAGGAGGGACCTTAGAGTTAGTCCAACCCCTAAACTTACTATAAGTATAGAACCCCAGTCCCTAGGACTTTAGATTACCCTGGACAAAACTCTGCTACATATATCCTGGACCTTCGACATTCCATTTCGATTGGAAGATGTTAGAAATCTCCCTTGAGGTCAAGGAGTGACCACCCTGTTCAAACAAGCACCAACAGCATCTTTGCCAGTCTGCATTTTCAAGGTTCCAGCCGGACCCTGAAGAATCTGTGACACAAGACACAGACTTCCAGACATCTCTGATGCTGACCTTCACACCCAGCAAAGCTGGGACCTGTGGCCAACACGAGAGACATGGGACCGGAACTCCTGGACATCCTGCATTTTGCAACCTGCACCTACCTCCCCAGGTATCCCAAAGTTGTGCATTAGGGTGCTTGAAGCCCACCCCTGAGCACCTTTTGCACTGAAGCTCAGAGCCCACACTCCAGGAGTGTCCCGTGGGCCTGCTTTGTGCATTTCAGCTCAATGCGTATTTGCAGTTCCTAGTCTGTTGGCTAATTAACCCCCAAGAAGACTAATCCGTGAATCAAGTTGCTTTCCTGGTTGCTCCAGGCTTGCTCCAACTTCCCTACAAAGGAGAAGTTCCTCAGACTTTGCTGGTCTGCACCTAAGCCAATCTTGCAGGGATTGCATTTGCCAAGGCTTGTTGGGTCCAAACCAGATACCAACACTGCAGTCAACTAGATCCTTTATGTGACAGCTCGAATCCAGCACCTGGTTGTCTTTGACGCCTCCTGGTCCTCATGGCTGAAGAGACAAACGTCACCTTTTCACTCAAAATCACCGAGATCTGGTGGCATCTTCCTATCGCCGCCCTGGTCACTGGCTAGTAACCCAGACTCTGTCTCCTCTGCTTTCAGGTTCTTCACATCTCTGATCCACCCTTGGATCCACTCGGACACTTTTCCTCTGGTCGCCTGCAGCACTTCTTCGCAGCTCTCTATTGGAATCGACGACAAAACCCAACACGAAAAGACACCTATGCACCCGGCTTCCCTGGGTGAGGTAACACGAGTACTCCGGTGCTCCCGTGGGTATTGACTCTCCAAGTGTCCTAGTCTAAAAGGGTTTCATCGCAGTTCACCTCCGTGCACCCTTAATCTTTAAAATTGTAACTTGTCAATGGTAACCCGCGGCTGTGTTTAGACACTGCACGCGTCTCCCGTGGGCCTCCTACATCCTAACCTTTGGTTGTCCTTGAAGCCCCAGTGATTCCCCAGGCCCCAGGCCTGCTTTCTATTCCTCACGTGGTTCTTATGCCACTATTTTAGTATATGGTTTGTGAGGCCCCTAGGGCTTAACGTATACTGTGCAACTTATCGTATGCTAATTAAGTTCCTTGTATTGTACTTTTACCTCTGACCTCATAAAGAGTGCAGAGGGGTTGCGTTTAGAATAAATACATATATATTTGACATATAACTTGTGTGGTGTACTTTCATTTGGTACTCAAGGGATTATAAATAGTAAAACAACTTGTTTAACTCGTCCCCAAGTCTTAGCCTGGAGGCTGCTCTCCACAGCTACCACTAGGATAGATTTCTATAAGGTTGACTTTATAACCTACCATCAATAAGGGTCGATTGGACTGGTGCAAGGGGCCCACTAGAATAGTGGACATCATAGACCAGGCCAACTTCTCACATTGGTGTGCAGCAGATGGGATAAGAGCTTGCAATTGTTTTACCAAATAATCCTGAGAATATCATTTGAAAAATCACACTAAGGTACCTGTAGGTATATATAAATCAAGACTTATAATACATACGTTCTACAGAATTTAGCAGTTGTAGGTGGTAAGGGCTTAGCACACCCTGACTACAACTTCTAGAGAGGTTCTAGTAGGAAACAAGTAGTGTAGGTAGGTGCACACACCACATCTTGCTAATCATGGCTTTAAGGGCAGGAGCTAGTGCATCTCTGCCAGATGTCAGCCAAGAGCAGACATCTAAATATAACACATTCTCTCATCAAGAGATGAGAGGTTTGTGTGCCATTAGGAAATTAAAGCAAAGACAGAGTTCCACCACCCAACACCTGATGAATCTTTTAGTGGCAGATGACTTAGAAAAAGCATCAGACCCAGACACTCAGGCTAATAGGGATGGCGGCCATCCTTCATCAGAAGAGGATCCTAGTGGGGCACCCCACCAGGACTCTGAAGAAGAGGATGAAGACCAGAATGTGGTTCCTGAAACCCATATGGAAGACACAGGACTACATGGAGATGGAGAAGGCCACAGTGGACCTTTCTTCATCCCCCCAAGTAGGCCTAATGATGTACCTAGAAGACAGAGATCTCTCTCAGAAGACTCTCACCATTCTGGTTCATCAATAGGGTCCACTGCCTCATCTCACAGGAGGAGAACATCCCCTGAGAGAAGAGAGCATGAAGTTGGAATGAGAGAAGTCAAGCTTAGGATCAAGAGGCAAGAAGTTGCCCTTAAAAAAGAGACCCTAGCTCTTGAAAGAGAGAGAAAATTAGCAGGGCTAGAGCCCTCAGGTGGCAGCAGGATCCCTAGTGGTAGGGATAGGTCTTATGACCATAAAAGCCTAAGCAAGATTGTCCCTCCCTACCAGAGTGGGGATGCCATCCACAAATGGATAAATGCTTTGGAGAGGGCCTGCAAAGTGCAGCAGGTACCCCAGAGTCAGTGGGTAGCAATCTTGTGGCTCTCCTTTGCAGACAAAGGTGGAGACAAGCTCCTCACTGTCAGAGAACAGGATGCTGACAATTAAAAGGTCCTGAAGAATGCTCTTATAGATAGGGTTGGCCTAACCACTGAACAGTATAAGTTGCTGTTCAGAGATACCCAGAAGACACAGACTCAGGACTGGACAGACTTCGTAGATTGTGCTACTAAGGCTCTGGAAGGCTGGTTACTGGGCAGTAAAGTAAGTGACTATACAGGATTGTATAACCTTATAATGAGAGAACAGATTCTTAATAATTGTCAGAACCAGTTATTGCATCAGCACCTGGTTGACTCTGATTTGACCTCTCCACAAGAATTGGGTAAGAGGCCAGACAAATTGGTCAGAACCAGGGTGAAGCAGAAGGTATAGAACCAAGGTGGTGACCAGAAGAAGCAAGACCAAAAGGGTGGGGAGAAAGCAATAGACCAGAAGTCTTCTCAAGGTCCCCAAAAAGTTTCTAATGTTGGGGGTCCCCAACAACCCAAAAAGAAAGAAGGTCCAAAGAAACCCTGGTGCAAGATTTATAAAGTAAATTCTCACTGGACCAGTGATTGTACCAAGAAAGAGTCAGCTCCAACCACCATTGCCCCTAAGGCAACTGTTCTCCCTAGTTCAGCTCCAAGTGGTGGTTCCCAACAGAAGGGTGTAGTAGGGTTAACCCTGGGAACTGAGATGGACTCTGGCTTAGTCAGAGTGCCAACTCAAGCTGTTTTGATCTGTGATGGAGGCATGGATTTGTCCTCCATTGTGAGTCCCAATAACTTGGGTAAGTACAGACCAACTCCTTTAGTCAATGAGAAAAAAGCTCAGGCCAACAGGGACACAGGAGCTAGTGTCACCATGGTGATACCCGACTTTGAGGACCCTAGACAGATCATACTTGGTGAAACCTACCAAGTGACCAATGCTAGCAATGTCAATACCACACATAGTATGGCAGTTGTTAATTTCTCCTGGGGAGGGGTAACTGGCCTTAAGAAGGTTGTTGTTAGTTCAGACCTCCCTGTAGAATGTTTGTTTGCCAATGACCAAGAGACTTCAGCCTGGTCTGAAATTGAGTTTAGGACACATACAGAAATGTTAGGCATCTCAGCACATGTTCTTGCTGTGACTAGGTCACAGGTCAAAAATTGCAACACTGAACAGCCACTGGATTCTGTAAGAATGGATCAGTTGCCTACCAGGAAAAGGAGCAGTAGGGTTAAGGCTGTGCCATCCCACCTGCCTCAGGATGAGGATCAGCCTTCTGAGGAAGCTGATTGTGAGCCTGAAGAAGGAACTGTCCTAGAAGAGCTTGCACCTTATCCGTTAGAGTTTCTCGGGACAGGGGGACCTTTCAGGGCAGATCTGAGGCAGGCGCAGTTAGACTGCCCTTCTCTTGAACCCCTCGGACAGCAAACTGCTGCTGAGGCTGCAGGGAATGCTAGTGGCACCCATAAAGTTTATTGGGATGAAGGGCTCCTGTATTCAGAGGCTAGATACCCCAAGCCTGGTGCTTCCAGGAGGTTGGTCATACCTTTGGCATTCAGGGGCTTCCTTTTGACACTAGCCCATGAAATCCTGTGTGTAGGACATCTTGGCCAGAACAAGACTTGGGACAGGCTTGTCCCTCACTTTCACTGGCCCCACATGTCAGAAGACACAAAGGAGTTTTGTCGCTCCTGTGTAACCTGCCAAGCCAGTGGCAAAGCAGGTGGCACTACAAAGGCCCCCCCCTTATACCACTACCTGTGGTGGGGGTACCCTTTGAAAGAGTGGGGATTGACATTGTTGGACCAATGGATGCCCAAATAGCCTCTGGGTCAAGGTTTATTCTGGTGGTAGTGGATCATGCCACCAGAAACCCAGAAGCTATACCACTTAGGACCACTACAGCACCTGCTGTGGCAAGAGCCCTCTTGGGAGTTTACTTCAGAGTGGGTTTCCCCAAGGAGGTTGTATCAGATAGAGGTGCAAACTTCATGTCTAGTTACTTTACTGCAATGTGGAAGGAGTGTAGAGTGAACTATAAGTTCACCACACCCTATCACCCACAGTGAAAGGGTCTAGTTGACAGGTTCAACAAGATCTTGAAGGGAATTATTAAGGGTCTCCCAGAAAAGCTCAGGCGGAGATGGGATATCCTTCTACCCTGCCTTTTGTTTGCTTACAGAGAGGTCCCTCAGATAGGGGTTGGCTACAGCCCTTTTGAACTTCTGTTTGGGCATCCTGTAAGAGGACCCCTTTGTCTGGTAAAGGAAGGATGGGAGTTACCTGTCAAACTTCCCAAACAAGACATTGTGAACTATGTACTTGGTCTTAGGTCCAAGATGGCTGAGTACATGAAAAAGGCACCCAAAAACCGTGAGGCTAGTCAGGAATTGCAAAAGGCCTGGCTTGACCAAAAAGGCTGTACTGACTGTGTACCAGTCAGGACAGAAAGTGTGGGTGTTGGAGCCTGTGACCCCAGCACATCTCCAAGACAAGTGGAGTGGACCCCACACTATTGTTGAACAGAAGGGAGAGGTCACCTATTTGGTAGATCTTGGAACTCCTAGAAGCCCCCACAGGGTGCTTCATGTCAATAGACTGAAACCATATGTTGACAGGGCAGACATGGGCTTGCTCATGGCTACTGATGAAGGCCAAGAGGAAGAGAGTGACCCTCTCCCAGACTTGCTCTCTCAGAACCCTGATGGTGGTTCAGTTGATGGTGTAGCCTTGGCAGGCAGCCTTGCTGACCAGCAGCAAAGTAAATGCAGACAAGTTCTGCAGGCATACAGACATATGTTTTCACTGACTCCAAGTCAGACTACCAGGTGCACTCATGAAGTGGACACTGGGGACAGTCTGCCTGTTAAAAGTAAGATTTACAGGCAACCTGATCATGTCACGAACTGTATCAGGACAGAAGTCCAGAAGATGTTGGAATTGGGAGTTATTGAACTCTCAGATAGCCTTTGGGCTAGTCCAGTAGTCCTGGTGCCAAATCTTCACACCCAACATGGTAGGAGAGAGATGAGGTTTTGTTTAGACTACAGAGGTCTCACTGCTGTCACTAAGACAGATGCCCATCCAATACCCAGAGCAGATGAACTCATAGATAAGTTGGCCTCTGCCAAATATCTGAGCACATTTGATTTGACACCTGGCTTCTGGCAAATCAGGTGAGCTGAGGAGGCCAAGCCAAAGACAGCATTTTCAACCCCTATTGGGCATTATCAGTTTGTGGTGATGCCCTTTGGTCTGAAAAATGCATCTGCCACATTTCAAAGGTTGGCGAACAAAGTCCTCTCAGGTCTGGATGACTACTGTGCAGCTTATCTTGATGATATTGCTGTCTTTAGCTCCACCTGGGAAGATCACCTGATCCACCTGAAAAATGTTTTGGAGGCCCTGAAAAAGGCAGGCCTAACTATCAAGGCTACTAAGTGCCAGATAGGGCAGAGTCAGGTTGTGTACCTGGGCCACCTTGTAGGTGGAGGCCAGGTTCAACCATTACAGAGCAAAATCCAGCCCATAATGGACTGGGTTGCTCCAACCACCCAGACTCAGGTCAGAGCTTTCTTGGGCCTGACTGGGTACTATAGGAGATTTGTCAAGGGGCATGGTTCCATTGTGACACCCCTGAATGACTTAACTTCTAAAAGAATGCCTAAGACAGTTCAGTGGACAGTCAGCTGTCAAAAGGCATTTGATGACCTGAAGCAGGCAATGTGCATTGCTCCCTTTCTGCAAAGTCCTAACTACTCCAAATAATTCATTGTTCAAACAGATGCTTGGTGGTAGGGGCTGTGCAATCACAACTGAATGATGAAGGTCAGGACCAACCAGTAGCTTTTAATAGCAGAAGGCTGACCCCTAGAGAGAAATGTTGGTCAGCTATTGAGAGGGAGGCCTTTGCTGTGGTTTGGGTCCTGAAGAAGCTGAGGCCATAATTGTTTGGTACTCACTTCACAGTTCAGACAGACCATAAGGCCTTCTTGTAGCTAAAACAGATGAAGGGTGGAAATCCCAAACTGCTCAGGTGGTCCATTTCCCTACAGGGGATGGACTATACAGTGGAACATAGACCTGGGAGTAACCATACCAATGCAGAAGGACTTTCCAGATATTTCTACTTAGAACATGAAGACTCAACTGGTCAAGGTTAGTTTAATGTCCCTGCGTTTGTGGGAGGTTGTGTAGGAGAGTAGGGTCTGCTTCCTATGGTTACCCCCACTTTTTGCTGTGATTCTCTGGTTTTTTGACTTTAATATGGCTGTGGCCTCTCTAAATTGATACCATGTACTTTAGGCACATACCAGATTGGTTACTGGGTCACCCTTGTGAGCCCCTGTATAGTGTACCATAGGTACCCAGGGCATAGGTGCACCCTAGGCCTACCAGGGGTCGCAGCATATATTGTGCAACCCCTGGTTAGCCTTCCAAACTGACACCACAGGTCTGTACTTACAGCCTGGGTAAGGTGGTGCAATTGCCCCTTACTTAGATATAGTATATCTGTATCTCCCTTATATATAGACACATAGCAACCTATAAGTCACTCCTATGGCAGGCCTTGACAATCCTGAAGGCAGAGAGCTTGGTTTTGTGTGAGAGGGTGCCGTAGCTCGAGCCGAGCCCCTCTGCAGCTTTTGGAACCATCTCCTTATAGCTGTTCTATGATATAGCCATACCATATACTCTTAAGTGCATTATAGTCCTCGTGGTTATTGCTAACTTTGGTTTGGCTTCATCAAAACATCTCGTGTGAGGTGTCAAACACTTTGGAATACTACCCCCCCTGCCAGGCCTGGCGTCGGGGGTAGCATTCCACCCTTCTAGAGGGAGAAGACATGTAGTTACTGGTTTACCCGGTTAAAGTTAAACAATCAATCAACCAATCAATCAGAGTACTTGTAAAGCACTCTACTTACCCGTGAGGGTCCAAAGGTGCTGAGGGGAGATGGGGGTGCTGCTACTGCTCGAAGAGCCAGGTCTTGAGGAGTCTTCTGAAGGCAAGTAGGTCTTGGGTCTGCCGTATGTGGGTAGGGAGGGTGTTCCAGGTCTTGGCGGCGAGGTAGGAGAAGGATCTGCCCCCGGATGTCATTCGTTGGATGCGGGGGACAGCGGCGAGGGCGAGGCTGGCGGAGCAGAGCTGGCGGGTGGGGGTGTGGAAGCTGAGTCTGCTGTTCAGGTAGGCTGGTCCGACGTTGTGGAGTGCTTTGTGTGCGTGGGTGAGGAGCTTGAAGGTGATCCTCTTGTCGATATAGAGCCAGTGTAGGGCTCTCAGGTGGAGGGTGATGTGGCTGGGGCGGGGGACGTTGAAGATCAGTCAGACGGAGGCGTTTTGGATGCGTTGTAGTCATCGTAGGTGTTTGGCTGGGATTCCTACATAGAGTGCTTTGCCGTAGTCCAGTCTGCTGCTGATGAGGACCTGTGTCACCGTTCTTCTTGTTTTGGTCGGGATCGACTTGTAGATACTGTGGAGCATGTGGAGTGTGTTGTAGCAGGAGGAGACGGAGTTGACCTGCTTAGACATGGAGAGAGAGGAGTCAAGGATGAATCCTAGATTGTGTGCATGGTCGGTGGGTGTTGGTGCTGTTCCCAGTGAGGTCGGCCACCAGGAGTTGTCCCAGACTGAGGGGGTGGGTCCGAGGATAAGGACCTTCGTCTTGTCTGAGTTCAGCTTCAGACGGCTGCTCCTAATCCAGTCGTCGACGGCCTTCATTCCCTCGTGGAGGCTGGTTTTCGCAGTGTGTGGGTCCTTGGTGAGGGAGAGGATGAGCTGGGTGTCGTCAGCATAGGAGATGACGTTGAGGTCGTGATGGCGGGCCACTTGTGTGAGGGGTCCATGTAGACATTGAACAGCCTTGGGCTGGGGGATGAGCCCTGGGGAATGCCGCAGATGATGTCGATGGCTTAGGTACAGAAGGGTGGGAGGTGGATGCTCTGGGTTCTGGTCCAGTCAAGAGCCTTCTCTTGGATTCCAGCTTCTAGGAGGCGTGTCTTTAGAGTGCAATGGCAGACCGTGTCAAAGGCGGCTGAGAGGTCCAGGAGGATGAGGGTTGATGTTTCACCGTTGTCTAGTTGGCGCCTAATGTCGTCTGTGGCGTCGATGAGGGCTGTCTCAGGGCTGTGGTTTGGTCTGAATCCGGACTGGGACGGGTCCAAGATGTTGTTGTCTTCAAGGTGGCGGGCTAGTTGCATGTTGACAATTTTCTCGATGACTTTTGCCGGGAACGGGAGCAGGGAGATGGACCGGAAGTTCTTGAGGTCCTTGGGGTCTGCTTTGGGCTTCTTGAGGAGGGCGTTGATTTCGGCGTGCTTCCAGCTTTCCGGGAATGTCGCTGTTTTGAAGGAGATGTTGATGACCTTCCATAGTTGAGGTGCGATGGCTGACTCTGCTTTGTTGAATACGTGGTGTGGGCACGGGTCAGATGGAGATACTGAGTGGATGGAGTTCATGACCTTGCGTGTCTCTTCGTCGTTGATGTTGGACCAGGAGGTCAGGCGGTTGGCGCTGGTGGTGTTCACAGGCGAGGTGGAGTATGGCATAGTCGGTGCAGTTGTGGTGTTGAAGCTGCCGTGGATGTCAGCGATCTTGCGGTGGAAGAAGATGGCTAGTGAGTTGCACAGTTCTTGTGAGGCCGGGATGTCGTTGGCGCTGGGGTTGGGGAGTTCCTTTACGATGCTGAAGAGCTCTTTGCTGTCATGTGCATTGTTATCCAAGCCGTCTTTGAAGGAGGATCTCTTGTCTAATCTGATGAGGTGGTGGTGTCTGCGGATGGCGTCCTTGTGGGCTGTGTGGTTGTCCGGTATGCATTCGTGGAGCCATGTCTTCTCCAGTTTCAGGCATGCGCGTTTAGAGGTCTGGAGCTCAACAGTGAACCAGGTGGCTCTCTTGTTGGTGTGGCTGTTGGAGGGTTTCTTGAGCGGGGCGAGGGTGTAGGCGCAGTCGGCGTTTCACTGTCTGAGGTTTCGGGCTGCGGCATCTGGGTTGGTGGGGTTGGTGGGTGGGTTCTTGGCGAGGGTGGTGATCAGCTGGTCTATGGTGACTTTGCTCTAGCAACGGCGAGACAGCTGTCAGGTGCGGTGGTGTGTGGTTGGTTTCTTGAAGGTGAAATGGATGCAGCGGTGGTCGGTCCAGTGGAGTTCGGTGGTGTGGTCGAAGGCTACGTGGGAGCCTGTAGAGACGACGGGATCCAGCTGTCAGGAGAATGACCAACTTTCACGGGAGCAAAGAAGAATCCCTCCACCTCCAGGACACAGAAGCAAGAATGCGAAATATACACACTCCTGTCTACTGTCCCCTAAAAGCATGAGGGAATAACCCAAGGAGTGTCCACCACTCTTCTCATACGAGGGGGTCAGCGGGTAACAGAAGGAGTCTCAGGTGGGGGTCCAGGCTAGGAAACAAAACCAAGTTATACAATGTAATAAGCCCACGGTTACTCTGGCCACAATTAATGAAACATTGACATGCGTGATTATTCCAGGTATTCTTACCCCAACTGTAGGTCAGGCGTGCCTTATCGATGAGTTCAGGTAAGAGGGAATGAAGGTGGCCCAGGAACAGGCCAGAATGAGCAGAACTCACGAAAGACTCACACACCAGACACAAACAAATAATAAAGGGAGTGAGGTGCACTGACCGGCTGTAAGGGGGCATGTACAGCGGAGCAGTACACACTCAGCAGGAGAGACACCCGGCCCCGAGGGATGACCAGGGCGGAGCGCTCACTCTCAAAAGGTTCTCAAACAACAGAGAAAGGAAAGGATTGGGTATAGCCACAATGAGGGAGAAAAAGAAATGAGACGAGCAGAAGACGCCCGCAAAATGCGTGAGGAAAGGTAGGGTAGTCGCAGGCGTTTGCTCGCACACAGACAGAGAAATGCCGAAAACCGGCAGAGACTTTCTCACAGATCACACGAAGAGCTGGATCCAGCAGAGCAAGGTGGCAGCTTTGACAAAGGCAGGAAAATCTCCAAACATAACCGGAGGGCTCTGTAGGACGCCAAAGAAGACACGAGCAGGAACCAGGAAGTGGAGAGGGGGGCTTGGTACCGGAAAAGTAAGCCAAGCAATGGCTACTTTCTGCCGAGCCTCTTTACTCGCGTTAGGGAGCGTCCACAAATGCCTTGAACTCAAGTTTAGGTTTATGGGCTTAATATCGAACTACCTGCAATCCCACATGTCAAGGCTTCTAACTCCTAACACCAGCGTGTGGCTGATGGCGTTGGTGGGTGCGGTGACGAGTTGTCTGAGGCCGAGGTTGGCGAGGTTGTCAATCAGGGTGGCGGAGTGGGCATTGTTGTGGATCTTGAGGTGGAAGTTCAGGTCCCCGAGGAGGATGTAGTCCATGGAGGCGAGTGCACGGGTGCTGGCGAGGTCGGCAATGGAGTCGCTGTACTGAGCCCGGAGTCCAGGGGGTCTGTAGATGAGTGTTCCTCTGAGGGTGGTGTTGGGGTCGGTGTGGATCCGGAAATGCTGGTGTTTGGCGGTGTTGAGGGTGTCGTCTGCATGGGTGGCGACCTTGAGGGTGGACTTGTGGACGATGGCTATTCCTCCCCTGATTCTGTTGGGCGATCCCTGCAGGTGATCTTGCAGCTGTCTGCGATGGCTATGACGATGTCGCGTGCCGAGGAGTCATTCCACCAGGTCTCGGTCAGGAAGGCCACGTCTGGGGCGAAGGTGTCGAGCAGATCTCAGAGCTCGACGGAGTGTTTCCGTGTGGAGCGGGTGTTGAGGAGTATGTAGCGGGTGTGGTTGGGTCCAGTCCTTGGAGGTTTGGTGGTTCTGTCGCAGGTGAAGCTGCAGGTGTGCCAGGAGAAGGGTCCATGGGTTTGTTTCAGGGCGGCCTGGAAGCAGGTGTGGTTTCGGCTGGCATAGAGTGCGTGGGGGGTGCTGGCATCGTAGTGGATTCTGGTGTTGTGGTGTTCGCGGGTTCCAGGGGTTCTGGCGCTGGGTGGGGTCCATGCGCGGACAGGCACAGACAGGCTTGCCTTAAGCGCACCTTCAGCACGCCAGCGGCAAGCGGCTGCTTCTCGGCCTGCATATGAGGTGGCTTGGGAGGGAGGAGCAGCAGGAAGGCAGCAGTGGGGAGGCGAATAGGTGTGCAGGGGTGGCGGGCCGCAGGGAAGCAGCGACGGGAAAGGATCAGATCAGTAGCGGCGGGGGATCCCAAGAAAAGGGCAGTAAGGTCACAGAAAGGCAGGGGCAGCTAAGCAACAGAAGGCAAAATGGGCAGAGAGACAAGGGTGCCACGAGGGGAGCAAAAGAAAAAAACAGGCAGAGAGACAAGGGGGCAGCGAGGGAGAGAACGAGCACAGGCGGTGCTGTGCGGAGGAGGAGCGACCTACCTGGAAGTGGCAAGGGTCGCTCTCCTCAACGCTCAGCGGCCGACCTATATGGGGAGGTGGGAGGGAGGAGCAGCTGGGAGGCGGGAGGAGAGGTAGCGAATGGGCAGTCAGGGGGGCGGGTCACAGGGGACGCAGCGGTGAGGGGTGACGCAGGAAACAGAAGGCAAAAGGTCACAAGAATACAGGGGGAAACGAGTGGCACAGAGGCAGAAAGGTCCCTAGACAGGGCAGAAAAGGTCACAAAAAACGGGGGGAAATGAGTGGCACAGAGGCACAAAGGTCCCAAGAAAGGGAAGAAAAGGTCACAAAAAACGGGGGGAAATGAGTGGCACAATCGCTGTAAGGTCCCAAGAAATGGAAGAAAAGGTCACAAAAAATGGGGGAAAGCGAAGGCACAGAGGCACAAAGGTCACAAGAAAGGGCAGAAAAGGTCACAAAAAACGGGGGGGAAACGAGTGGCACAGAGGCACAAAGGTTCCAAGAAAGGGCAGAAAAGGTAAAAAAAAAACAGGGGGAAACGAGTGGCACAGAGGCATAAAGGTCCCAAAAAAGGGCAGAAAAGTCACAAAAAACGGGGGGAAACGAGTAACACAGAGGCAGAAAGCTCACAAGAAAGGGCAGGTAGATCACAAAAAAATGGGGGGAAACGACTGGCACAGAGGCAGAAAGCTCACAAGAAAGGGCAGATAGGTCACAAAAAAACAGGGGGAAACAAGTGGCACAGAGGCATAAAGGTCACAAGAAAGTGTAGAAAGGTCACAAAAAACGGGGGAAACGAGTGGCACAGAGGCAGAAAGGTCACAAGAAAGGGCAGAAAGGTCACAAAAGACGGGGGAACGAGTGGCACAGAGGCAGAAAGGTCACAAGAAAGGGCAGAAAGGTCACAGAAAATGGGGGGAAACACGTGGCACAGAGGCAGAAAGCTCACAAGAAAGGGAAGAAAGGTCACCAAAAAACGAGGGGAAACAAGTGGCACAGAGGCAGAAAGGTACCAAGAAAGGGCGGAAAGGTCACAGAAATGTAGGGGCAGCTACGCAACAGAAGGCAAAACGGGCAGAGAGACACGGGGGCCGCGAGGGGAGCAGAATGAAAAACTGGGCAGAGACACACGGGGCCAGCGAGGGAGAGAACGGGCACAGGCGGTGCTGTGCGGAGGGGGGGTGACCTACCTGGAAGGTTCAAGGGTCTCAGTATCACAAAATGGATGCTGCTGCCACAAACAAGAGTCTGCCCTCTGCTGCTGGACGAAACTCCGGCAGGGGAGGCTTGGACAATAGGTTTCCTGTCCAGGGAGGTGCTGGCACCTCCAAAGACAGGCTTTAAAGTATTGGGGCAGGGCGGGCTGCATTGAGTGAATGTTTTCCAGACACTGCCTGGGGCACACAAGGTGCTCCCTGCATTTCCCAGTAAGAACCAGTTGCTGGGGCGCTCAGCCTCAGCTCAGGCCCGAAACTGGACAAAGGGAAAGGGGTGTAACCACCCCCTCCCCAGGTCCACCCATAGGAAGGACCTTAGAATTAGTCCAACCCCTAAACTTACTATAAGTATAGAACCTCAGTCCCTAGAACTTTAGATTACCCTGGACGAAACTCTGCAACATATATCCTGGACCCTCGACATTCCATTTCGACTGGAAGACAGAAGCAATCTCCCTTGTGGTCAAGGAGTGACCACCCTGTTCAAACAGGCACCAACAGCATCTTTGCCGGTCTGCATTTTCGAGGCTCCCGCCGGACCCTGAAAAATCTGCAACACAGGACACAGACTTCCAGACATCTCTGACGCTGATCTGCGCTCCCAGCAAAGCTGATACCTGTGGCGGAAACAAGAGACGTGGGACCGGAACTCCTGGACATCCTGCATGTTGCTACCTGCACCTTCTTCCTGAGGTACCCGAAGTTGTGCATTGGGGTGCTTGAAGCCCCAGCTGAGCACCTTTTGCACCGAAGCTCAGAGGCTCACACTCCACAAGTGTCCCGTGGGCCTGCTTTGTGCATTTCAGCTTGATGCGTCTTTGCGATTCCTAATCTGTTGGCTAGTGAGCCCCCAAGAAGACCAATCCTTGTATCAATTTGCTTTCCTGGTGGCTCCAGGGTTGTTCCAACTTTCCTACAAAGGAGAAGTTCCTCAGATCTTGCTGGTCTGCACCAAAGTCAATCTCAAAGTCTTGCGTGGATTGCGTTTGCCAAGGCTTGTTGGGTACAAACCGTATATTAACACCGCAGTCAACTAGATCCTTTGTGGGACAGCTTGAATCCAGCACCTGGTCATTGTCAACGCCCCCTGGTTCTCGTGGCTGAAGAGACAAACTTTACCTTTTCACCTGAAATCACCCGACATCTGGTGTCATCTTCCTATCGCAGCTCTGGTCACTGGCTAGTGGCCTCAAATCTGTCTCCTCCTCTTTCAGGTTCTTCACATCACCGAACCACCCTTGGATCCACCTGAACACTTTTCCTCTGGTCGCACTTCTTTGCAGCTCTCCATTGGAATCGACGACAAAACCTGACACGAAAAGACACCTATGCACCCGGTTTCCCTGGGTGAGGTAACACAAGTACTCCGCTGCTCCCGTGGGTATTGACTCTCCAGGTGACCTAGTCTAAAAGTGTTTCATCGCAGTTCACCTCCTTGTACCCTTAATCTTTAAAATTGTAGTTGTTCGTTCTCTATAGAAAGTCAATAATAACCTGCGGCTGTGTTTAGAAACCGCACGCGTCTCCCGTGACCCTCCTACATCCAAACCTTTGGTTGTTCCTAGAAGCCCCAGCGATTCCACAGGCCGTAGGCCTTCTGTCTATTTCTCACATTGTTCTTATACCACTAGTTTAGTATATGGTTTGTGAGGCCCCTAGGGCAAAACGTATACTGTGCAACTTATTGTATGCTAATTAAGTTCCTTGTATTGCACTTTTACCTCTGACCTCATAAAGAGTGCAGAGGGGTTGTGTTTAGAAAAAAATGCATATATATTTGATATATACCTTGGGTGGTGTGCTTTCATTTGGTACTCAAGGAATTATAAATGGTAAAACAGCTTGCTTAATTTGTCTCCAAGTCTTAGCCTGAAGGCTGCTTTCCACAGCTACCACTAGAATAGCTTTCTATTAGGTTGACTTTATAACTTACCATCAATAAGGGTCGATTGGACTGGTGCAAGGTGCCCACTAGAATATTGGACATCATATACCAGGCCAACTTCTCACAAAAATGTCTACAGATTGTGGCATCTACATACCCTAAATAAAACACAACAGGGTCTATAGCACTGTATTTATGTAGCCCCTTGTGATAAACAATAATAGCATTCCGATGTTTTGCAGGGTTATGCTTAACGTCCCTTAGACTGTTATTCGATAAAAATGCATATCTGCGCCTCAAATTATTACTGGGTTTTGACTGCCTATACAACCGTTCCATGATGAAAACATAGGGATCATTAAATCCCCTGAAGGCTCGGCTTTATTTAATGTGTGCATCGTAAATGTGAGCACCGCAAGCTGTTTGGCAGTTTTATTTGAAATTGAAATGAAAGGTTAAGATTGAAAAAGAACTGTCTACCGTGGCAGATCTTTTACCAACATTCACCATCACATCAAAACTATGCAGTCTCTACAAACAAACTAATGCACACACCCTCTCCTATTTAAGGGCAGCCTACCTCTCTGTTGGTACCTCTGGCGGTTCCAAGAGCCATCGGGGAGGTAACCACGTAGGTACGGCACCATCTTTCATTGTCTTGACTCGTCAATGCACGTCGCCTACGGGGCGTGGGTGTGGTGCGTCTGTTACGTCTACCACGTAGTTACCAATGCCTGCGGGAAACATGGGAAATGTAGTTGGACCAAAAATAATGCCGTGATGCAGGTATACTACATCTGACGGCATCATGCAAGAATGTAACGTCTTTGCTGATCTCGCGCACCTTTATAGATGTTAATAATTATTGATAATCTTACACAACCTTCTAGATGTTAAGAAATGTATGAACACATATTAACTTTGTACCGTACTCATGTGACCAGTGCTGCGATGTCGGGGTATTGCATCTACCGGCATCTTGTGAGAATGTAACGTCTTTACTGACCTTTCGCACTTTTGTAGATGTTTAATACATTTTATTAGCAATACATCTTTCTAGATGTTGAGAAATGTATAACCGCATATTAACTTTGTACTGTGCTCATGTGACCACCAGTGAAATGATAGATATCATCTGAAAGGTATACACTCAAAATATCGAGTACAAAATATAGAATTGCACTAATATCGAGTAAAAAATATCGAATGGACAGAATATCGAATGGAAAGGATATAGACAACAAAAATATTGAATGTAATGAACAAAATATTGAATGGACAGAATATAGACTACAAAAATATCGATTTTTTTGTAAGTGAGTTAATATCGATTTACATAAATATAGAAAGTCAAAGTATCGAAGTATATAATATAGATGTTAAATATGTCGATTTTTTAATAATATCGAATTTTTTAAAGTGTTTTTTATGTTAGTATATGTGTGAAAAGTGTATATTTATTTAAAAATTTATTTTAAGTAATGAATTTTATGGTATTTAATTTTTGCGTAATTTAATTCTGTAGCGGGTTGTGGGTTTATAGGGGAATAGGGTGGAAAGTAATTTAATTATAATTGATTAAAGGTTTTAATTTATTTATTGGTATTTATCTTGAATTCATTGTCAATTAATTTTTAATTGGTAATTAATTAAAATATAATTGGTAATTCATTTTTATTAATTGATTAATTGATAAATATGTTAATTTTAGTAATTTAATTCTGTAGTGGGTTGTGGGTTTATAGGGGAAAAGGGTCGAAAGTAATTTAATTATAACTGAATAAATGTTTGAATTTATTTATTGGTATTTATCTTGAATTACTTGTTAATTAATTTTTAACTGGTAATTGAATAAATTATAATTGGTAATTAATTTGTATTAATTGATTAATTGATAATTATATTAATGTTATTAATTTATTTTCTGTAGCGGGTTGTGGTTCATAGGGAAATAGGGTGGGAAATAATTTAATTATAATTGATTAAAAGTTTTAATTTATTTATTGGTATTTATCTTGCATTAATTGTTAATTAATTTTGAATTGGTAATGATTTCAATTTTAATTAGTCATTAATTTTTATTAATTGATTAATTGGTAATTATGTTAATTTTGTTAATTTATTTACTGTAGCCGGTTGTGGGTTTATAGGGGAATAGGGTGGGAAGTAATTTAATTTATTTATTGGTATTTACTTTTAATTAATAGTTAAATATTTTTCAATTGTTAATTAATTTATTGTAAATTGGTAATTCATTTGTATTATTAGGTAGGGATTTTTAATAAATATTTTTCATTTGTATTGTTAATTGATTAATTATTATATTACATTACATTGGTAATTATTTTTTATTAATTTGTAATTGGTATTAATATATTTTTTTTTTAATTAATATATGAAGTATTTACTTTTCCTACTGTTGCACTCACTGGAGTGAGAATAGTAATTTTTACCCCTACGCTATCCAACGCTTTCCCTACTGTTGCACTCTCTGGAGTGGGAATAGTAATTTTTACCCCTTCGCTATCCAATGCTTTCCCTACTGTTGCACTCACTGGAGTGGGAATAGTAATTTTTGCCCCTACGCTATCCAACGCTTTACCTACTGTTGCACTCTCTGTAGTGGGAATAATAATTTTTACCCCTACGCTATCCAACGCTGTCCCTATTGTTGCACTCTCTGGAGTGGAAATAGTAATTTTTACCGCTACGCTATCCAGCGCTTTCCCTACTGTTGTACTCACTGGAGTGGGAATAGTAATTTTTACCCCTACTCTATTCAATGCTTTCCCTACTGTTGCACTCACTGGAGTGGGAATAGTAATTTTTACCCCTACACTATCCAACGCTTTCCCTACTGTTGCACTCTCTGGAGTGGGAATAGTCATTTTGACCCTCCCGCTACCCAACGCTTTCCCTCCTGTTGCACTCTCTGGAGTGGGAATAGTAATTTTTACCCTCCCGCTATCCAATGCTTTCCCTACTGTTACACTCTCTGAAGTGGGAACAGTAATTTTTACCCCAACGCTATCCAATGCTTTCCCTACTGTTGCACTCTCTGGAGTCGGCATAGTAATTTTTACCCCTATGCCTTCCAACACGTTCCCTACTGTTGCACTCACTGGAGTGGGAATAGTAATTTTTGCCCCTACGCTATCCAACGCTTTCCCTACTGTTGCACTCACTGTAGTAGGAAAAGTAATTTTTACCCCTATGCTATCCAACGCTTTCCCTACTGTTGCACTCTCTGGAGTGGGAATAGTAATTTTTACCCCTACGCTATCCAATGCTTTCCCTACTGTTGCACTCACTGGAGTGGGAGTAGTAATTTTTACCCTCCCACTATCCAACGCCTTCCTTACTGTTGCACTCTCTGGAGTGGGAATAGTAATTTTTACCCTTACGCTATCCAACGCTATCCCTACTGTTGCACTCTCTGGAGTGGGAGTAGTCATTTTACCACTACTCTATCCAACGCTTTCCCTACTGATGCACTCTCTGGAGTGGGAATAGTAATTTTGACGTCTGCGCTATCCAACGCTTTCCCTACTGTTGCACTCTCTGGAGTGGGAATAGTAATTTTTACCCCTACGCTATCCAACGCTTTCCGTACTGTTGCACTCTCTGGAGTGGGAATAGTAATTTTTACCCATATGCTATCCAACGCTTTCCCTACTGTTGCACTCACTGGAGTGGGAATAGTCATTTTTACCGTCCCGCTATCCAACGCTTTCCCTACTGTTAGACTCACTGGAGTGTGAATAATAATTGTTACCCCTACGCTATCCAATGTTTTCTCTACTGTTACACTCACTGGAGTGGTAATAGTAAATTTTACCCTTTCCGCTATCCTACAGTAAAAATATTTTATTTGTTTTATTAATATTACGTTCATATATATATATATATATATATATATATATATATATATATATATATATGTATTAATAAATCAATTTGTATGTTTTTTGTTTTAACTTAAATTAATTATTTATAAATTTTGAGGTTATTTAAGAATTTTAAGTATGGTTAAGTTAATTATATTTATTATTTCATACATTTTTAATTACTTTAAAGCATTTAAAAAAAATCGATATTTTGACTAATTATATATTTTACATCGATATTTTTGATTCGATATTTTTGTGCTTACCTGGAGAAGTGTGCCTCAGTGGAGAAGTGTGGCTCAAGTGGTTGGAGCGGCAGACCCTGATGCAGAGGTTTGTCCCGGGCCAGGGTTCAATTCCCCGCCTCGGCGGGTCTTGGGCTCAAAATTTCCCCGGACCTGAGAATTCTCGCCTCGGTGCCTATTCCAATCATGGAGTCCCACTCTGTAACTCTGGGCAATAGCTTGCTTAATCTCCACAACGGCCCCTTGCAGCGGGATGCCTGGATTTCACCTTGTGGATACCCTGCTGGGGTTATCTCGCAGGGGAATACCAGGACGGGTTCCCTAAGCAAGCGCTGGGACGCTTTCGGGCAGCCATGCGCTCTACAAATCAAATTTCATTTCATTTGGAGATAGGAAGTCGATATTTTGGCAGTCTATATTTTTTACTCGATATTATGGTAGTTCTATATTTTTGTCATCGATATTGTTTCAGTGATCCCACCTGAAAGTGTCAAAACAGCTCTTGCCTAATAACATATCTTGTGGTGTACCAGCCATACAAAACTGTGTAGAGTTAGTGCATATCAATTTGGGGTAGACAGAATATCATATTATACACCTGTGTCACGTACTCGGGGTAGACACCCTATTGCATCAAAACCCCCAAAGACTTGGGTGCAGGCACACTACATATTCATGCTTTGCATGTGATAGTAGGTTGCTAATGGGTCATTCAAGTGAAGGCTGCCTATGGTGTTAACAGACCACTCTATATAGGATCGTACTCACAAAGTGGTCCAAGGTATGTCATTGTTCAGCCCACTTATGTCACTCTGTAATCTAAAAATCCATTATTGTTCTCTTATCAGCAAAAATCTTGACACATCAATGATGTGCCCAGGAATCAGTGGTTGTTTCAGAACAGTCCACTTGAAGTCATCAGGACCATGTTTCATTTCTAAAAAATGGCTCGTTAATCTCGTTGATTGTTTTCTGCACCTCACAATACTTTTGTGCTCCAGGATTCTCAATTTCACTTCGCGGGTGGTCATGCCCACGTATTTTAAAGCACATGGACATGTAATCATTTAGATTAACTTTTCGCTATTACAATTAGTGAACTTCTTCTGTATCCACGGTCTGTCTGTTCCTATGTTCCCACTTTTAGTGATTTCTGTTTGGGGACAAGCTGCGCAGGAGCCACATGGATAATGGCCATGAACTGCTGTAAAATTCCAAAGAGGGCCTATTGCTGGAGCTGGTTTAGTCTTTGGTCTCATGTGCTCTAAAAGATATCGAAGGTTAGTACTCCTTTTGAAGGCAAACAGAGGAGGTGGTATACCCTCATTGCCTATATTCAATATTCTCCAGTGTTTTTCAACAATTATTTGAATTCCCGATGACATTGTACTAAAAGTATTGACAAATGTCATCTTGTTTATATCAGATTTGACTGCTGGTAAGTCCAACAGAGCCTCCCTGTTGTTATTGGAGGCCCTTTTCAGAGACCGTCGAACCAATTTTTACAGGTAATTTCTAACCCGAAGTTGGCTCGAAAGTGTTGAGGCATGATCTTTAAAACTCTCCTTCGTGAAGCAATTTCTGCGAGCCCGAAGAAATTGCCCTAAGGGCAAATTATCTCTAAGAGATTTGGGGGAATGACTGTCGTACCACAATAACGAATGTCTGGCCTTTGTTTTTTTTATATAATTCTGTCTCTAGACCAAATGGAGTGGCCACAATAAGTAAATCCAAAATGGCTAGCTTCTCTTTGTTGAATTCCACAGTGAATTTCAAGAATTCATTCCAGCTGTTAAGCCACGTCAGAAAAAGGCCAATAGACTCTGTTTCTCCTTGCCACACGATCAAAACGTCATCTATGTAGCTCCTCCATAGACGTATTGAATCACGAAAAGGATTAGTCTGTGTTAGTACATGCTCCTGTTCGAAACCGTGCACGTATAAATTCGCCAGATTAGGAGCGAAAACGCTCCCAATGCTGGTTCTGGAGACCTATAAATAGATGGTATCTTCAAACCTAAAAAAGTTCTCCTTCATTGCGAGTTGAGCGCAAGCCATTATAAAACAAACTGGAGTGATGGAGTCCAGGTCTCTTTCAGACAGTAGTTGCGCAATCGCATCTAGGGTCTTATTTTGTGGGATAGACGTGTAGAGGGATTCTACATCAAATAAAACCAGCACATCAGTACCATATCAAAATCTACCTGGGGTAAAAACCGGAGTACATCTTTTGTATCCTGCAGGTAAGTAGGCATTTCCTTGACCATTGGCCTAAAGGAAATGATCCACAAATGTGAATAAAGGTTCTAGGACTGAGCCCAGTCCTGATACGATTGGTCTTCCCACAGGAGGTCTCTACGGTTTATGTACTTTAGGAAGTACGTAGAAATAAGGCATAACTGGATACAGTGTCTGTAGAAAGGCTTCTTCTTGTGTGGTTATCCAGCCTTCGTTTGAAGCTTCTTCAACCATCGTGGAAATCATGGTACTTATTCTTTAGGTCGGGTCATCTTTCAAACAGCGATATGCTCTTGTCCCCCAATTGTTGTAAACACTTGGTATGATAGTTCTCCGTGTCGAGCACCACAATAGCCCCGCCTTTATCTGCTGGCTTGATAGTAATCTTCTCATCTTCAGTGAGTTTCTGTAGAGCCAACTTTTCCCTCATTGGAAGATTACAAAAGGAGTTTTGATCTTTTTTGCCTAGTGCTACAACATCTTCATTCACAGCTTTCTCAAACGTTAGTACTTGTGACGGCGTCAATTGAGCTGGAGGATTAAAAGTTGATCGTTTTTTTAAACCAGTGTGGTATCCATTGTGATAATGTCTTCTTGTTGCACCTTTTTTAAAAAGAAGTGCAAACAAATTTTTAGAATAAATGTAGAAAGTTCACATTTAGGGGGTCATTATGATAGCGGATTTTCCGCATCCTCGGGGCCGGCGGAAGCCACCGCCGGCCCCGAGGATGCGGAAAATCCGCAGCGGACTGACCAAAGACCCACCGCCAGATTAGGATGGCTGGTGGGTCCTGGTTTCCGTCCGCAGCTTTTCCGCCGCGGTCGGATTACAACCGCGGCGGAAAAGCTCTAATATGGTGACGGTGTCTTCCAGACACCGTCCACCATATTAGGATGGCCAGTAAAGTATGCTTTTCCGCGGCGGGTTTTCCGCCGCGGAAAAGCATACGGAACTTCACTGCGGGGGCCCGTTGCAGGCCCCCTAGGAGAAGGGGGGTGGGGGGTGCACATGGGGGGTACCTATGGTACCCCCCTGCATTTGCATGCAGAAAGCGGCAGGCACCGCGCGGTGCCTGCCTCTTTCTGCATGCAAATGCAATGCATGCATTTTTAACATTGCCGCGTGTGCAGCTCGAAGCTGCACCCGCGGCAATGTTAAAAATAGAGGATGTGACCGCCAGGGTGGCGGTCAAATCCTAATTGCACAGGAGGGAACTCCGCATGCCATGCGGAGGTTCCCTCCTGCTCTGGGGTCGCGGACGGACGCAAGTCCGTCCGCGATCGTAATCGACCCCTAAGTCTGTAAGGCATCCCCTTTATAGGTAGACACGAAACCCAAACTACGGTTAAGTACTGTTTGTTCATCCTCAGTTAGTCCAGGTTAGTGTTGAAGAGGTCCCAGATATCTACGATGTGTTTGTGCAGGGAGTGTACGTTGAGAAAAATGCAGTTCAGTAGTTTGTGCACGCTAGCACCCGTTGGTCTGGGGGCTACTGCTGGGGTCCGTGGTGGGTGAAGGTGCAGAGTCAGTGTTGGCAAGAGAACGGGCCTTGGGTGTTGCTCAGCGACGAGAGCTGGCAGTTGTTGCTGTGTCCAGGGTTGAGACAGGGGAGGGTGCTGGAGTTGTAAGGGTGGAGGGTTGGGGGTTCATACTCCCTGGCGTTGGACATGGTCGGGCCACGGAGAGGCACAGAGGGGCTTGCCTTTGGTGTGCCATCATTGTGTCAACGGTGTGGCCGCACGGTGCCCGCCATTAAGTAGAAGGTCGGGGGGAGGGAGATCAGCCAGGAAGCGGGAGCGACACGCAGGGCCGCAGGAGCAGCAGCAGCGAGGAGGAGCGCAAGAAGAGGGTGCAAAGCAGATGAAAAAGGGAAAAGGAAAAGAAGGAAAAGAAAGAGAAAAGATGCAAAAGAAAAGGAAAAGAGTCAAAAGAAAGAGAATAGAGACAAAGGAAAAGAGAAAAGGGCAAAGGACAATTGAAAAGAGGCAAAAGAGAAAAGAGGCAAACAAGAAAAGATGCAAAAGAGAACACAGAACAGAGCGGAATAGTAGGGTGCTCTTCCACTAGACCAGGAAGGTCAGAGATCTTGCTCTTCTTGCCCCGCAGCAGCCGCCATTAAATAGAGGTCGGGGCAGGGCAATCAGCTGGAAGGCAGAGGCAGGAACAGGAGCAACATACTGTGGGGAAGGGGCCGCAGGGGCAGCAGCGGCGGGGAGCATGGGGAGAGGTCAATAAGCAGAGGAAAAAGGGAAAAGAAAAAGAAGCAAAAGATAGAGAAAAGAGGCAAAAGAAAGAGAAAAGAGGGAAAAAAGAGAAAAAGGAAAAGGAAAAGAGAAAAGAGAAAAGAGGCAAAAGAGAACACAGAACAGAGTGGAATAGTAGAAGAGCAGGGTGCTCTTCCACTAGACCACCAGGGATGAGGCACATGCAGGAGCCTGCAGGTGGGGGAGGGCCTCGAACACCTTCCTGGTAAGGAGCTCAGGCTCAATGGCAGACCCTTAACTGTGGAGCTGTGCAGGGGGAGAGCAGTGACACTGACCAGGAATGTCAAAGGTCTTGCTCTTCCTGCCACGCAGCGGCCCCCATTAAGTAGGGTTTGGGGAGGATGATCAGCTGGGAGGCGGGAACGGGAGGGACACGCTGGGGGGGTGGCGGGCCGCAGGGGCAGCAGTAGCGAGGAGTGCTGCAAGAGGGCATGAAGCAGGGGAACAAAGGGAAAAGAGAAAGACGCAAAAGCAAGAGAAAAGAGTCAAAAGAAAGAGAAAAGAGGCAAAGGATAAGAGAAAAGGGTCAAGGAAAAGAGAAAAGAGGCAAAAGAGAAAAGAGGCAAACGAGAAAAGAACACAGAACAGAGCAGAATAGCAGGGTGCTCTTCCACTAGACCACCAGGGTTGAGGTACAGGCAGGAGCCTGTGGGTGGAGGAGGGCTTCGAACACCTACCTGGTAAGGAGCTCAGACTCAAGGGCAGATCCTTAATGGTGAAGCTGCGCATGGGAGAGCAGTGACACTGACCAGGAAGGTTGGTAACAGAGCAAGTATCAAGACAAATAGTTCAGCAGCCATTTGAGGATCAACTAGCAAAGTCACAGTCTGACCATAGTCAGTGACAAGGACAACAACTCAGTGATAGGACATCTGCTCAAATTTGAGCCAGCCCTAGCCTTGTGGAGAGATCTGAAATGACGCGAGGGCGAGGTGAAGTTGATCAGGCCCAGGCACAGTCACAAGCCTTACTTGAAACTATCTTGCATGAATTACGAGATCTGAGAGACATACAAAGTAAAGAAACTGCTGCGATTAATCAGAAGTTGAACAAAATAGAGGGGGTACTGGGACAGAATCCAGCATGACTGCATGAGTTGGTGTAAAGAATGTCAGATCTAGAAGATCATTCCCTAACATGAGCTGAGTAATGTCCAGAAAAAACTGCGGTAATCCCAGAATAAAATTGAACAAATGAAAAGTTGTGCTAGGAGGTCAAACTTCAGCTTTGTGGGAGTATAAGAAGGGTCAGAGAATGGGCATAACCTCCAGAACATGTTACAATTTATGGAATCATCAATCAAGACATATATCTTGGACAACCCACCTGAAGATGTAACAATCATGAGAACCCATTGTGTACCTGCTCAAAAACCGACAAAGGCAAAGTATTGTCGTACCATCATTGTGAACTTTGCAGAATGCAGAATAAAGGAACAGGTACTTACAAAAGCAATAAAAAAAACATAGTTTTGCCTAACGGAGAATGACCAGGTTTGAGTGTTGTCTGATATGTCAGGGGCATGAGCACATAGGAAGAAAGACTTGTCTGGACTGGTCGACCAATTCAGGGCAGCGGGGGCATAGGCCTCCATTGCACATCAGTCAAAGTAAACAAATTCATCTAAAAGTCAATTCTTTCTGTGTTCATCGCTTGAAGAGGCCCAGAAGCTGTTTAGGAAGGTACAGTCCAGTTGAGGATTGGTAGCAATGATTAAATATTTTTGAAGTTTTTGGGCCCAATTCTTTGTGTGAATATGGTTGAGGAAAATTACAATATGATTCAGAGTGAGGGGGTGTATGAGATAGCTGATCTCCTTTTTGAGAGTTCTAGGGTGCTATTCCAGGGCACCAAAACTAGGTAGCAGAGAAGGGTTGGGCACGTTGGTTGGTTGTGGGGTTGGCAGGTGTGCCCTCGGGGTGGTTGAAAAATTCAGATGTGCAACAAGGAATTTGTGTAGTTCCATTTTTGAACTTTAGAAGTGATGGAAAATTATTCAGACTCAGTCAGCATAATATAGGGAGGCAGTAAGTCTAAAACAGGGTATGAGGGATGTTTAGGATTGGGGATTGTCATGTAAAATGAATGGCGTTCTAAATAGGCGAAAGTATTGGGCCGCAATGATTTGATATTTACATTTAAATCCAGATGTTATACCTCTGTAGGAGACTCATTTGAAAGAGAACAATCCAAACATTTGCATCCTATCCCTAAGAGCCTCTCGCATGCCTTCTTTGTGTCCGCATGGCTGGCTGTTCCGGAAGTAGCAATTTACTTTTCAAGTTCAATGGATTGGGAGGTTATAAGAGATAAACAGGGTAGATGGATCTGAGTAAAAGTGTGAGTTCAAGCAGCTTTATTTAATCTTCTGAAGTATTATGGCCTGGTACAAGATGAAGATGCCCCCTTAGGGGAAATATTTGTCATTGCAATGGTGGAAGAGGAGACTTTAATATTGGTAGGTGATTCCAATTATATTCAGGACCTCAAAAAGAACAAAGAAACAGCTGGAGCAGAAAACTGCCCATGTTCTCGAGTTAATTCAATATAAGTGTGGATGACAAGTGGTGCTTGGGCAATCCTGAACAGGTGCAATTTATGTATTTTTCCAGTCAATATAATATGGTATCTCGTCTGGATTATTTTTTTTATCATAAAATCCATGAAATTATATAGAACAGAGATCTGAGTTTGCTATATGGGAATCATGCAAAGTCACTTTTAGAGGCCATGTAATTGCCTATAAGTCAGCTCAAAGTAGTATTCAGAGAGTACGATTTAAGGAATTGCAAAATGCTCTTGAGCAGACACAAAACACATTAGGCAGGGGGAGTATAGATCTAAGAAGAGAATTAAATGGAAAGTTTATCCAGGCCAAGCAAGCGTTAGAGGTTTCTTTGTAATGGAAGAGATCATCGACGTAAAAACATTTCAGCAGAAGCAGTACAAAGAGAGCCAATTGGTGGGTAGGTTGTTGGCTTGGACGGCATGCCTTAAACAAGATGCATTACATAATTGGGTAATTATGGATCCCAAATTAAATAAAAGGTAGTAAGATTAATTAAAATTGTTGAGATATTTCTGCAGCATTAAAAAATATCTATGGGAATGCCAATACTGTGTCCAGATATAGTCTTGAGGAATTTTGGGGGCAAATTCGACTTCTGTGCCTGATAGAGGCGCAGGTGGAGACATTGCTGTAGGCTATCTCACCTGAGGAAACCATTTGGGCTTTACGAAAGAGGCTTAATGCTAATGTAACTGGCACTGACGGAATTCCAACTGGGGCATATGAAGTATTTCAGAAAGAACTATTGCCATACTTGGTGCAATTTTATTTAATGAAATAGGAGATGAGCTGGACACCCCCCAACTTTTAAAGAGTCAGTGGTCGTAAGCTTTTTAAATAAATATAAAGACCCTGAGAGCACCAGTTCTTATCACCCAATTAGTTTTCTTAATGCGGAGTACAAGTTATTCACTAAAATATGGACATTACATATAGTCGAGGTCAGGCCCTCTTTGGTCCATAGGGAGCAGAATGTTTTTTTTTAACAAAGCGTACAATGGCAGCAAATACACAGTTCTTAGTCTAGGCTAGGGACTTTTTTTCTATTGACCAAGCTGCAATTGTAATGATCGATGCCGAAAAAGCACTCAACCTCATCAAGTGGGATGCCTTCTTCTTCGCATTAGAGAGGTATGGATTTACGGCTAGAATCGTCACAATGCTTAAGAAGCTATATCAACGGGCTGAAGAACAGGTAATAATTAATCAGACAGTTAGCTGGTACTGTGCCTAATAAACATGGCACACGGCAGGGATGCCCCTCCCCACTGCAGGGCATGTCCAAACTTAAACTGTATGTGGGCGATTCGGTCCTATACTTAGGAGTTCACCATGTTAATATAAAGGGTTTTCTAAATGCTATATAAGAATATACAAATTTGGGGGGGTACAAGGTTAAGTAAGGTAAAACAGAGACTCTGCTTTTAGGTCTCGCCTAGCAACGTACCGCATGCGCTGCACGCCTTGGCCAGACCTATAGTCGCCGGTTTCTCTGCCCAAGGGAGACAGGAGGCGGCACGCACGGACAGGAGATGTGCAATCGCGGACAGGAGATGTGCACTCGCGGACAGGAATGTGCACTCCGTACGCGTGCCCATGTCCTGTCCCTGCGTGAACACAGCGCGCGCATGGAGCACTTTCACTTTCCCTTCCTCCTAGTTAGTTTCAGTGTTGAGCTGCCGGCCATGCACTCCGACACACATCACATCATCACAGAGGGCAAAGCAGGAAGATGACTGCCCGGGGTGTGATGTTATTCCCCGAGGAGGGTGAACTCTACAGGTTACCAGAGACACGCACTTCATTAAACTGATAGAGCCCTTTTGTTTCATGAGCACACCAGGGCTTCCTGCTCCATCCACGTAAATTGTCTTGTTTATCTCCATTGTTAGGTTAATGGGCGTAATGTGTTTTAGATCTCCGTATCTGCATCACTAGCATTCCTAATAATAAAGACATTTATAGAGCGCATGGATAAAGTACGCCATCTCGGCGTGTCCCCGCGCTAAAAGAGAGAGGAGAACAACTCATTAAGGGGGGGAGGACAGTGTGACGCAAAAAGGGCAATAAGTAAGCTATAAGGAGAACAGATAAGTTTTAAGTTTCCGTCGGAAAATAGTTTCTGAAGGCTCCAGGCGGAGATGGATGGGAAGTTTATTCCATGCTGTGGCAGCCGCCACTCTGAAGGACCGACCTCTCATTTTTTCTCTCCTGTAGCGGTGGGTCACAAGCGGGCCCATACCGCTAGATCTCAGTGATCTGCGTGGTTCGTACATGGTAACCAGACCTCTCAGATAGCCGGGGGCTTTGTGCCAGATGATCTGATGACATATTAGGAGTGCTTTGTATTTTATTCTTTTTTTCACTGGGAGCCAGTGGAGGGCATCCAGGGTGGCTTTAGAGTTAGCTCTTCGTGGGAGTCTAAGCACTAGGCGGGCTGCAGCATTTTGCAATATCTGGAGTCGTCCTATGCTTTTACTAGAAGCTCCCAGGAAAAGGACATTACCATAATCGAGGCGTGATGTAATTAGTGCCTGGGTCATAGTGCGCCGGGCCTCCAAAGGAAGCAGATCTAGGGTTTTGTTGAGAGTCTTAAGGACTCCAAAGCACTTGCCTACTAGACGGTTGATGTGTGTCTCATAGGAGAGTGTGGGATCCATCCATATCCCTACGTTTTTGGCTTCAGTACATGGTGTTGGCATATCGCCTAAACAGTTTGGCCACCAGTCACATGTCCAAAGTCGTTGATCACCACCAACCACCAAGACTTCCGTCTTGGATCCGTTCAATTTAAGGCAGTGCGTATCCATCCAAGTGGCCAGTGCTTGCATACAGGCTCTGAAATTATTTGCTTCAGCAGCCGGTGTTTGGGTGAGGGTGAGTAAGAGCTGTGTATCTTCGGCGTAGGATACAATCTCTATGCCGAACGATTGAACTAGTTCAGCCAGGGGTGCCATATATATGTTAAAAAGGGTTGGACTTAGAGCAGAGCCCTGTGGCACTCCCTGTTCCAGTACCCACTCTTTAGACTGAAATGAGCCCCGTTGAACCTGAAAGCTTCTGCCTGTCAGAAACGATTTAAGCCAACCGAGTGCTCTATCAGTCACTCCTGCAGGCAGAAATCTCAACCAGATGTCTGACTCGCGTCCAAACCCCACTGCATGCTCCCTTTCATGTGGTCCTTATTAAAGAGAATAATAATAGCTTTGCACGGAAATCCAACCCTTGCACTTAACACAATTGGGGCTGTTTAATAACATTGTGGTGTACGGCGGCGCTGATAATGTTCAAAGGCAGGGGGCTGTGGTCTGGACCTTCACATCAGGCCGCTCAGGGGGTGGTAGGCGCGAGCCGCATAGTTGATACCAAGCCCCGCCCACTGCCCATCCAAATTGTCAACCCAAGGAACTGGCTTCGAAACCAAGCCCAGCTGAGGGCGCTTCTCACCTAGAAATAGTACCTGAAAATAGCTTTCTTTTATATTTTTCGCCCGGATTGCACTGCTTAATGACAACAGCAACTAGGGAGGGAAAAGGAGGCCTTGGGTAAAGATTTGTTATCATAGATGTGAACATTTACTGTTATAAAGCGCTCTGATACCTTCGGGTCTAGCTAGCGACATATATACCTCTCAAATAAATAGATAAGTTACAATAAGAGATGATAGTTGCAGCTCTTAGAAAATACTGAATTGCGATATAAAGCTCTACATAACAAATATTAATACTATTGTTTGTACTGCCAGGGCATATGTAAGAGGAACACAATAATAAGCATTTGCAATGCAATAGGTCTCGTATTTATGAGAGTTTGAGCTATTGGCATTGCAAATGACAATGTCTTTTATTTATGTGTTGATTTTTAAAACATAAATAAAAGGCATTTAACAATGCCAATAGCTTAAACTTTCGCAAATGCGAGACCTATTACATTGCAAAGGCTTGTTTCATGTCCAGCCCCCAGTGGTGCTTGCAGACATAAGTAATAATTTTAACAGTAAGCGTCCTATACCAACCTGTTTAAGTTAAATTATGAGAAGACAATGGAGAAGGTCAAAGGCCTACTGAAAATATTTTTCCTACTACCTCTTAAATTGCTAGGGAGAATGGCATTAGTGAAAATGTCAATCCTGCCCTTGTTTTTATTCTTATTTGCAAATTTCCAGTTAATATGGCATTTTATAAAGATCTAGAGGGCTGATTACAATGACGGAGAGACTGGCACCAACAGCCTATCAGTGGCGGCCGCGCCCCCATCGTTAGCATGCTTACTGCCAGCCATATTATAATAGCTGGCAGAAGGATTTCTGTCGGAATGCCTGACCGCCACGAACCCGACAGGCTCAAGGAGCCCATCAGGGCATCGGAGGCAGCTATAACCCATACAATGGTGGTGGTACCTGCCAGGTACCACAATAGGGATTATGATGTTCCTCCCCACCAGCCATTTCATGGTGGTTTAACCGGCATGAAAAGGGTGTTGGAAAGGGACTGTAGTGTAGTTCCTATTTTACCAAGAGGCCCTGCGCATTGGAATAACATAAACAGTAGTATCGACGTAGAAGTGCGGATCTTCCAGGCCTCTACTGACTATGCTAAACTTAATTGGGTTTGTTACCAACTAGCTCAGAGGTCACTGGAAACTTTCTTGACTGAAATAGGAAGTGATCAGCTTCCCTGGCACAGACAAGAAGGGATTCAGTTGTCCAACAACCGTGCAACATGACAACTTTGCTCCTCAGATCAAGAGTCAATCTCTAGGGTCGTGTGAAACAATAGACAGTTATTTTACTCAGTCAGGTTGGCGCAGTTTACTTTCACAATATGTAGAGAATAGAGAGACGGGCGTTTGTCAATAATAGGTTAACATTTATTGAACAGTCTTTCTTCTCGTACAAGAGAAATGAATTGCCACAATTGCAAGACTTGTTCAGAGATCTTAAGGCTACTCTTCTATCTTTAGGCCTCCCTGAGTTGTGGTTGTCGCCTGAGTCAGCCACATTTCCATCTAAAAATGAGCTCAAAAAGTGTTATTGGGCCTGGGTGATGCTCAATACCTTTTCAAAAACAAGCCCAAGTAGTCTTACAGGTTTATTTTTGGTGCACAAAGATCTACCCAGGTTAGAAAACTACTGGGAGATCATTACCAAACCCCTGGACCGAAAACTTTTTTTTCAATTCAGATGTGGCACACTCCCTATTGGGGACTTCACCACTAAGTGGGGAAAAGCTAGTCAGGGGTTTTGTGCAAAATGTAAAGGGTCTGGGGAAAGTTTATCTCACATTTTGTTTGTGTGCCCCCAATACTCTGCCCCCAGATCTAAGTGGCTCAAACCAGTCTGTAGCCAACTAGGCACACGCTCGTCTGCTGAGGCCCTGAGACTGTTAAAAACTAATCTGGATCCGATCATTGTGGTGGGGGTAGCCAAGTTCCTAGGTTGGGCCTGGATTATCAGAAGTAGGTTTATTAATCTTAATCTAAATTAGCTGCGATTGTTTTATCCTATATTACTGTGGTAACCAGTATCTGTATCTTTTTTAACTTTTGTATACTTCTGCAAGAAGTTATTCGATGCCAATGATTTAATACTGATTTTACATATGTTACTGTGTTTATTTGTATTTATGTCTTTTATGATGAATTAATCGAATAAAGACTTCTTGAACTGAACTAACTGGCAAGACTTGTTATTATAAAAAGTACGTACAGTAAGATAAGTATTGCGAAATAATACTGTAAAAGCATTGATATGGTTTCTTAGCCATACAATGGTTTAAAAGTAATAAAACATATATACATTCATATATACATTAGGCTAAAATACTCAACTGGTGTCTCTAACTACGCCTACCCCAGTGTACCTGACCTAAGCCTAATACTTGGGAGGGGAGTAAGTAAGTAGCTTTAAGTTAAGTTGGTTTTGCCAAGGTTTGCTTCAATAATTCTCTCTCAAGGGTTTAGTCAACACCATACCTCTGGAATAGAATGATGGAGGTCTGGTATCTCCCTCAGGGCTCGATATCCCAGTCACCCGCAAGGGTAGACCAGAAACGCTGGAGCTGGATTTCTCTGCAGGAGAAAGACAGCGTCTCTTCTCAGCGCGTCGAGGAGGAGAAGGAGGGGGGACAGCGTCCGCGGGCAGCTTGCATCTGCTGGGCTCTTGCAGAGGGACGGCTGTTCAGCTCCTAAGTTCACCACACCATCGTTCGCTAGTTAGCAGCGATAGCAGTAGCGATAGCAGCTATGATATCTTCAGCATAACAGCAGCTTCAGGCGACGGGCAACAGGGGACTTGCTTAAGGCCACGTTGGTAGTATTTATACCTGAAAGGTGCCATGTTTGACGTAAGTTTGCTGGACATAAGACGTCAATAAAGATGTCACTTAGGAAGTGATCGTCTATCAGTGCTCATTAGAGTTCTATTACTAATCAAAACACAGCAAGCGGGGATTTCCAGGTTTGCTGAGTTTTTATCTTGTTGAAGAACTCAGAGTTTTAATCTAGGAATCTCAGATAGTGACTTCTGCTCTGTCATTGCACTAATTGGTTGCAAAGGAAGTGGCAGAGAAAGCTATTCTGGAATGTGGCTCTGTTCGTGTGAGGCCAGAGATGAGTTTCTGAATATCGCACTTGAACGGTTATGCCAATATAGGGAATAAATGGATTTATAGCCGAATAGGGGCATAAGGTCACAGTATCGATCAGGATCCTAGATAAGCACGCAACACCCACTCCACGAATTCATGTCCATCAAATTACTAAAACTAGAGCAATAAGATGCATGTGTAACATTGCCCACCCCAAAATACATAAATGCATTTGAAATAGGCGTATATTGTTATACGTGAACATTATAGGTACTGTACGTTTTTGAAGCAAAGAAATCATTCAAAATTATAGCATATGAAATCAATAAACGATTATGCAAAAAGAATTACACATGAAATATCTCTGAAACAGAAGAAGGGCAAGCTAAATCATCACATATAAATGCATTGCAATAAATGTGCTAGAGTCTGGTGTAAGTTATTATGTCTCTAGATGTGTTTAGAAATAGAAGTTGAAGCTTCTGTTCTCTAAGAATAGTTTTTACTTTAAGCAAAGAATTTTTCGTGCCAAAAAAAGGGTGAATATTAAAAAGTGTTCAATTCAAAAGAATTATTGCTTGAACGGGGAAATAGAGTTCCAACGCTTTTAGCAGTTTTTGTTGTTCAAAACTGAAGGCCGAATTCAGAGTTCATGGGAACGCTGTGTGTCGGAAAGCTTCTCCAAAGTTATTGTTTCTGTTCGGGTGAGAACATCATATCAGACAGGCTCTCAAAGAATTGGTCTACAAAATCAGGTGACAGTTTGACCAAATTCGATAGTGCTGTAACTTGGCAGGTGTGAGAATGATTGCTGTAATCATAGTCGGGATCAGCAATGCTCACAGAAGGTCGTACCTGGGTGATGCTGCTTTTGTCACTCGCTCCACTGTTACCACCTAGTCGTAGCACAGGAGTCTCAACGAATGCCGTCATCAGGATTGGTAGCCGCTGGGGACAACACAATGCGTGAGCCGTTATCGGACTTAGCAAAGTATCGACGTCCATTGGTACTGCTGATGGAAGTGAAAGACAGATGTCCAACACGCACTCATCTCCGCATAGCATACATCGAAGTAACGGTAAGATACAGTTCTGCCATATAGGTCTGAATGAAAGGAACCAGGTCATGTTTAGATCTCTCAGCCTGGCCAATCCAAGGACTCTAGTTATTCTGTCCCGGTAGCGCATTGCTAGGATTGTCTCTTCCATTCCCATAGGAGCTATGTCTGAGCTGTGGCTTGCCATAACGAAGCAGGAGGGTCAAAAATAAAATCCCTGCTACAAGTCCCAAAAATAGGGGTATACCGCCAAAAACAGAGTGGACAAAATTTGGAACGATTCCCAGAATTGCTTGAAATGGTGTTAGCAGTCCCGTAAAAATTGTCTTAAATATGCCTGGGATGCCTGTGGCACTAGACATGTTAAGGAGTTGGCTAAGCATTTCTACGAAATGCACGGGGCAATTTGTTGATAAAAGGTCATGAACCTCCGTAGCTGTCCTTGCAACTAGAAGATCATACGTCTCTTTTGATGACGTTATGGGCACTGTTGTCTGCAAAAGCACAGACTTCATTTTGCTTAAAGTATCAATTCGTATAGAATAGAGATTCAGACGAGGCCAGATGGGAGTCTCTGTGTCTACAGGCCCGCTCGGGAACAATGCCTGCATACAACATTTGACCATGGATGTTACGCTTACTAGATAACTTTTCCCTGGAACAAGGCCACAACATCTGTGATCCGTTCTAAGAATGTAACTCCCATCCGCAAGTTGCATAAAGAAGGGCTCTATCTGAGTTGCAGGTGTGACTAGCTGGTGGCATGAAAGGTTGTTAGAATTACCTTCACAGGCTCCGTGTAAATTAATACCCTGGCACAAAAGTATACCGCTTAGTGAATGTTTACAATTTTCACCACTAAGAAATACATTTTTGTCGCTGTCACTATAGCATGAATGTGTGTATGGTAATTTCCATTCTGATTTTACATACCCTTTACCCAATCGTTCATACTGGCCAGTAGGTATGTATTCAAGGCATTTTTTAAATCGGAAAGTTGTTATCGGAATAGTGATAATTCCGTGTATTATCCATTCAATGACAGGACTCTCTGACATTGTCAATGGTAATCTCTCAAGTTTTTTGATGCTCAGGATTGTATAGTCTGCTCCTTTCTGTGCCAAACTGATTTGTTTATCAGTAAGGTTAAAAATGGAAAATAATGACGTTGTGTTGATTAAACGCCAAGGCACATAGCCTGAACGAAGATTTTGCAGCGTCCAGCCTAATTGTACAATAGAACGTAAGTGAGATTGGCCATGTTGTAACATTAGCAAGTCTCTGTCTATTATGTCAAAGGCAGAAGATACAATATTGTCCAACGAATATATTCTGGAGGACAGAGTCATTAACCCATTGTCCACTACAGAAAGTGATTTTTCCAAATTAATACGATCAATTTCTTGTATTTTTTCTGCTGTTTCAATTTGTGTGACTTTCCAAGCCTCGTTGTAAGCCGCATAGATGCTGGCCGCTATGAAGCGTTTCTGATGCTGTTTGCGTGGTCCCATAATAAAATCACGCAAATCAGCACCACCTTTAAGTAAAGATAAGTGTTGCTTAATTTCAGCCAATGTGGATGATCCTAGCCATTCGAGGCAGAGTTTCCCTACACTGTATGTTGTTACTATCCCTGGATGTTGTCTCTGGGAGTATCTAGGGTCTCGTCTGGTCATTTTTAACCGCTGTGTTTTGTTCAGGAATCTATCTTGACAGTTGTTTGTGTCAGTAGGCCAGATTAACCACTTTTTCCAATCAGGATGTGTTCTGTTAAAATGTAAAATTTGTGATACGTCTATCTCAATATCTGTTGTTGCATTATCAGGTATTGGCTTTGGAATAGACGGTTTATTAAGGTCTTTGATCTTAGCTAGGCCAAGACAGGATGTTTGGTGAATTGTGTCATTTAAAAACATCATTTGTTCAGGTATCATGCAGGGTCTGAATAGTGCTTCAAGGCCTTGTACCTGCCAATCTTTTGTACCCCAAATGGTTTTCGTTTCAATGTTATTTTTCCAATAATCAAAACCAAATGTCATAATTTTTTCATAAAATGCTTCTGAATATATCAATTTAGAATTTGTCAGCATTGTTTTCATTCCTGTTTTATCTAACAGTTTATAATAAAACGTTTCTGCATCACTGGTGTTAAACCCTGAGAAGTATTTGAATTTCTCAAAGAATGCTTTATAACTGCTTTTCGGTGGTGTAGAACAATGTTCCCATTGATTATACTTAAAAACATTTCTAGGCTGTGCAGATTTATGCAAGTAATGATCGCCATAATGTGTGTAGCAGAATAATTGCTCATAACTAGATGAACCTTGTAAATAATCATGTTCTGTGAATCTAGCTGACATTACTAAATCGGACATCATGTCATTAATACTGTTAAAGTCCCAATCATCAGAGAATGTACTAGGTTTTACAAAGTCGCTTAAGGAAACCTTGTGTTGATGAGGATACTTCAGGATCTCGACCGGACCATAGATCTCATAGTCAGTTTTCTCCCATACTACCCCACCAGGTATTGGAATGGCTTTGACATTTACTGTTGACAGTTCTCTTTTCTTCACGTGGGATGATCTCTGTGGTTTGAGGACTAGGTTGATGTTCTGACTTGCTGTGTCCATTCAATTGTAATAAACTTTCCTAAAATTAAAACTAAAATTAGGCAGAGTAGGAGTATGAATACCCCTGAAATAATCCAATGCTCAATCAACGGTGAATCCAGATATAATTCTTTGATTTGTTGAAGGAGTCCTGTTGTATTTTCTTTAGAATACTTTTTTGTTTCTGGCATCACTTCGGGGTCGTTTTGATCTTCAGAGAAGTTGTGGAAGTCGATGAAATAACCAGAGGCAGTTCTGTCAATTGTTGGGATTGTTCTTTCAATCTGTCTTTCGGTAGCACTTTCTGATGCCACATTATTGTAGACTGGTGTTTCTTGACAAACTGTTTCAATCTGTGTCTCAAGAGGCACGAGTTCCATGGCATTATTGCATAGTCCTCCTCTGTGCACTGCAGGCTGATCGAATGTGATTAGTCTTGTCGCAGGGTTTCCGTTCTCTCACAGAACTGTGCACAGAGACCTAGAACTTAGGTGAGTTAGGGTGACCCACAACTCACCTTTGTTTCAGAAATCCCCTTACCAAGCTAGCTACAGTGTCGCATCGGCAGTAAATACTTCCCAATGACTTAGACAATCCAGAACATGAACTTAGAATACCTCAGGTATCGTGGAACACATGAACACTCTTTTGTTATATTATCATTCCAAACCGAAACTGGGAGGCAATGAAAACACGTGCAAGTTTGAAATGTTTATTTTTCAATGCAGCATTCTCAAACGCAGTATCTTGTATAATATCAATACACATATTATGAAAATCAGAGTCAGCAGCATAGTCACTAATCCATAGTAAGCAAAAGGTGATAGCATTTTATGATGCAAAATCTATAGAATTCTGTATCACCTATATTTCGCGCACCCTAATTAGCATATTATATTATATCTAAGAAGGTCTCGTCTGGGTTCTTAGCAGGGCAGACACATACCTCTAATTCTCAGTAGGAGGAGATCACATCAACAGCTACCAGCTCTCAGCATGCTCAGCTTCAAGTGTTTTGATTCATTCCCTGTAATTGTATCTTAAACTCACGTAGAGCCAAATGTTGGCACAAACATTATTTGTGTTATGACTAACGTGGTGCGAGGATCAGGCCTGCAGCAACCTTGTGTTAGGTTATTCGGAGAGTGTGCAGTTCTCAGTGTGCAGACAGTTGTACCAAGTGTTCCAGGCACGACTGATACCAGTGCAATAACATATTATTCTCAAATAAATCACATCTTTCGTCTAGGTTAAAAGCTGTAATAACAACTAGGTGTCGTGTGCAAACCGAAGCAGAAAGAAAATATGGCGTTTAAACATTTAATAAGCACATGCTAACTTAACACAATATATAGAAACGTAGTAACCATATGACACCCCCCCAATGATCCGAGGACGGTCAAAAGACAAAAATATAAGCCAATACTCTATGAGAGGCAAGACATGAAAGCAGAGTTCAATGATATTGAGCCAAGCTAAATGTATGTAAATGTATGTAAAATTCAAAAACACACAAAAAAATGTATGAATGCCTATAGTGGCCACACAAAATATAAAAAGTCGAACTTGAGGCCTAACTATAATTAACAGGCCTAGAACATATGAAAAAATCGAATGTTCGTATTGAAACTGGCACCATTCAGAATTACTAAAAAGTCACGTGCCATAATGATGGAAGTATTCAGAGTCATTCCTCGTTGAATGAATATGCAAAATAGGTAGCAACAGCTTCCAACATGAAATCACTGCCATCATCCGAAAACAGTTCAGCCATCCAATTAAGCAATGGGAAAGAACATACGTGCTCCTCCAACACCGAATCCTCTAGCAACATCAGAGGACAACTCAGTGGGTTCTCGAGAACGCTCTGTGCCAGAAAGTCATGCGCCGCTGCGAATATGTCCCACTGACCCATTAGTCCATGCATCGCTGCCACAGCCATAACCCTTTCGCCAGAACAGACCAACTCGTGAGCCACTACGGGGTACATCAGCTGATCAAAGTTGATGTCAGGAGAAGTCGGTAAACAGAGACACAAATCAATGGCCCAGTCGAAATCACAGCTCAGGCAATGAAACACAGGCTGGACACAGGTGAAATAGGAAAATCTGAAGGATAATCCAAAAGCCGTGCTTAAGGTCGCAAGCGGCAGGGATCCATAATAATCAAGCATCCGGTTATAAACTGCATCAGTAGGGGCTGTGCGTTTCCTTGCGCAGGATGGGCATCCATGTTTTATAAAATAAAATAGCACCAGAACGCCTGCAGCCAAAGCCAGCAAAACAGGAAATCCGCCAAACAGGCTACCGAATATAGAATGAAAGAACGCAGGGATAATACCAAATACTTTTTCAAATGTAGTCACGAGACCACTGCTAACCATTTTAAAAAAATGAGCCAGGCTCGTCGTGGAGGAGGCATTGAAGATTTGATGAACCAGCTCGCAAAAATGAAACGGCAAATCAGTACTTAAAAGTGCTTGTACTTCTGTGCGTGTGTTTGCTTTGTGAAGGACATAAGTTTCGCGGGCAGAGCTCAGGGCCACCTGTTTTTGAGACAAAAGGGCTCTTATACGGCCTAAACCATTGAACTCAGCTTTCAAGGTTGGTATTCTTGGCCAAATTAAAACTTCTGAATTCCCATGCGTGGGTGGATACAACACATTCTTGCAGCAAACCACCCTTTCTGACACGGTAACCACATATGCGATACCGGCCTCTAACCCACAACAAAACTCGTTATTCAAAAGTAAATAACTACCGTTGGACAACAACGTGAACGTGGGAACAATTGCAGGAACCGGTGTCCCTTTCAAAACACAGGCCAAATTAGGTTTGTCCTGATTACAAGAACCATGCAACTGGATGTGTCTGCAAATTAGTGAGCGGTCAGGCGACTGTGTACATTCTTCACCATTCAGATTCACTTCATTTCCCTCCTTAAGGCATCTGTAAGTGTATGGTAAAGACCATGTCTCATGGAGGAATGCGCTCCCTAATGGTTCATATCGCCCAATGGCTATATATTTCATACAATTTGTAAATTTATACAAAGCAAAAGGTAATGTTATAACACCATGAATAAGCCATGTTGCTGCAGTCACTTCAGCCACCGAAAATGGCAGGGATTCTAATTTTTCAATATGTAACATAGAAAATGTTGCATCTCTCATTGACAACATGCGCTGTTTTTCAGTCAGATTAAACGGGGCAAATAATGATGAGACGTTCATAAAAGTCCATGGCACTCGACCAGACTTAAGAGTCTGTAGTGTCCACGCGAATTGCATCACAGAACGCAATTGATTTTGACCATGATATAACACGGACACTTCATCATGTACAATGTCAACAACAGAAGACACAATATTATTTAACGTGTAAATTCGGGAAGAAAGCGTGTTAATGCTGTTATCAACTACTGCAAGCACTTTCTCTAAATTAGCTTGATCAATAGCTCTTAGGCGCTTAGCAGCCTCAACCTGGGTAACTTTCCAAATTTCATTGTAAATCGCATACAGCCATCGTTTAGATCTACCTTTAGCTGGGCCTTTTATAAAATCGTTCAAATCCACATTATCATTTAATAGAGACAGATGTAGTTTAACTGCAGCCAAAGTGGAATGTTGTAACCAATTCTGACACAGCTTCCCCACAGAATAAGTCGTGACAGTATAGTCTTCTTCAAAACGGGGATCGAGTCTGACTTTTGTGAACCCCTTAGCCAAACCCAGAAAACGGCGTTGGCAAGAATCAGCACTCCTATGCCACATTAGCCAACCCTTCGAATCCAAACTGGATATGTTAAAGGACGAATTGAGTATAAGAGTTTGCAACTCATGAATGGACAAATCAGTAAAATTACCCCAACCTGTATATTCCTCTAAATCGGGGATGGTCGGTGTATTCAATTTTTTAGAAGTAGCCAATCCAAAGCATGTTGTTTGGAAAATGGATGAATTTAAAAACAACATGTGATTCGGGATGAGACATGCACGGTGCAAAGCCTCAGTGCCTTGTACCTGCCAATCTTTGGTACCCCAAACCGATTTAAGGTCAATTGTTCCTTTCCAAAACTCGTAGCCATCTACAGCCAACCTGTCTAGAAAGGACTTCGAATACAGCAGTTTTGTATCGGTAAGTCTAACTTTGGACATGGACTTTTGTGTCATTTTAAAATAAAATGACTCGGGATTAGATTGATTAAAGTCTGTAAAATAGGTGTACTTTTTCAGAAACGTATTGGAACTGCCCCCAAATGGAGTAGGGCAATGTTCCCATTGTGTATAATTTACAGCAACCCTCCTGGAATTTGTCTTATGTAAAAAATGATTACCATAGTGTTGAAAACAAAACAAATCACCATAATTAATAGAATCTGTGTACAGATCCTCAGCATCGAAGGCAGCATAATACTTTAAATCAGAGAACAATGCTTCTACGGCCTGAATATCCCAATCATCAGAACGTATATTTTGTTTAATTACATCTCCCATGTTTACTCTAAGCACATTTGGAACATTAATCACTTCAGTAGGCCCATGTATCTGAAACCTAACCGCATCCCACACAATCCCATCAAGGACAGGCCAAGCAGTAATGCTAACTGTATTTAAGTTTCGTTTCAGTCTGTGCGCAGAATGTGAAGAGGAAAGCGGGGCCAATGTTCCATTAAGGTACCAAATTCCTGTTCTTTCTTTAACGTAGTGACCATCAATCAGGCGGAAAAAATAAAACACAAAACCAATTGACATAAAAAGATAGAATGAAAATAGGATCAACCAAATGTATGTCCAAGGCGGAATTAAAAAATGTTTTTTAAACAACGTGGCATATCTTGCAATGTTTGTGGGTTTCTTTGAAGTTTCCGAAACAGAGTCAAAAGAGAATCTGGACTGGCCTGCCAAACGGGTCTGTAAATCAGGCATCGACAAATCAGCAGGATAAGTGTAGTTTAGCTCATCAATGTTAGTATCAGGAACTGTATTTAATAAAGGACTGGATATGGCAGGCATCTCAAGGGACACCTCCTGTTCTGCACCAGATGTAATAGCCAGCACAGAGTGCCTCACCATGGAAGGACAGGATACAGCCGGTGTCATGCTATGAAGAATCGGCCACCCTGTGTGTCTTGACATTGTAAATAGAAATAAATCTGTTTTCCTTACGACCTGGAAGTGGTGGTAAAATGACTGTTCTTGTGCCCTTCACCCCAAGAACTCGAACCGGTACTCGATATGAGGGTCCAAACTCTTTCTTGTTATCGATCTTCTCTCGAACCAGTTCTCCAACTTGGGGTAGCCAGCCAACTACCGGGATCTGCAGCGCTTCATCCGATGTGGAGGGCAAATGTTCCTTTGCAAGACTGTCTCTGGTCTTTTGTAGATTCTGTAAAACATTGCAATGTTCATCTACGTCAAAGGCCCTGACCTGGGCCTTGTAGTCCAGCCCATCAAGGTCAGGTACATACATCTTGATTCCAAAGAGCATTTCGTATGGGGTCCGCCCACCCAGAGACCTTCTAGGGAGATTATTAAGCGCACGCTGCACGCCTATGAGGTGGGCTAACCAGTTACTGCCAGTGCCTATAACTCGAGCTGTCAAAGATTGCTTTAAGTCGCGGTTCATTCGTTCAACTACACTGTTACCCTCGGGTATGTAGGGACTCGAAAATTTGACTTGGACCCCCATCGAAACCATAGCATCCTTATACGCCTTAGAGGCAAACGCCGGACCCTGATCCGAATGGAAGGTACCACAGGCAAAAATTCCCACAAAGACTCGCAAATCCTTAATGACAGTACGTGAATCAGTGCTCCGATGCGGCCATACCCACACAAAGCGTGTGCATGAATCAACTGCGACTAGGATGTACTTATACGCAGTATCAGAAGAAAATGGACCGCAGTGATCCAAATAAACACATCCAAGTGGTTTATTCGAGATGTACAACTGTGTCTGAGGCGGACGCGCAGCAGTCGAAGGCTTAATCTGCTGGCAAATGTCACATTGAAGAACATATTCACGCGTCTGTTTGTACAGTCCCCGCCACCAGAATCTTTGTTGTAGCTGAGTTACAGTGGCCGAGACGCCCGCATGCGCAGACGCCACACCTTCATGCGCCGCTGTAATCAAAGCAGCTCTGCGATCCGAGTTGGGAATTAGACGTTCGCCAACTTCAGGGATTTTCACATAAGGAACCTTATCGGGACTTAAGTGGTATGTGTATTTAGAAGGGAACCCCGCAGGATATTTACTTCCCTTCTCCGTTGCAGCAATAGCTGCCAAGATGTCATCATCTATTTTGCTTTTGGACCTCGTGACTGCTGCAACTAAGTATTTCGATAACGCTGACTTCGCTGCTTCATCAGCAAGCGAGTTGCCAACACCGTGGACCCCCACGCGCTGATGACCGAGAGTATGAATCACAAAGACGAGTGGCAACTTCTCTTTAAGTTCCGCCACTCGGACCCAGATCGTTTTATGTTTTATTGTGCTACCTTTGGAGTCACGAAAATCATTCTGAATCCAAAAGAACAAGTTTTCATTGTAAGACTGGACACAGTAGTAAGAATCACTTACAATCAAAGTCGTCACACTAGGATCAGCGTACTCTAATGCAAGCATTAGAGCACGAAGCTCTGCTAATTGTGCGGTGCAGTCCCCAAGCGTCTGCGTGTGCACGACACTGGACTTGAACTCATCGTTCACCATGGCACCGACCACAATGGCGCAAGCGGAAACGTAGGCATGTTTAGAGCCATGCGCAACCTGCGCCGAACCATCAGTGTAAATGATGCAATGGAAATCCTCCAACGGCCGCATTGCTAATGGAGCAGGATGAACAAATTCATACTGTAAATACTCCTGTGACCGTAAAGTGGCGTCAAAAATAAACGTGACATCCTGGGACGTCAAGGACGCAGCCCATTGAATCCACCGAGGGTGCAAAGCTTTGGAATTAGATACACTGGCTTTCGTAACCGCCTCTAAGGCAGGACACGGGGTAACAACCAACATGCGCTTTCCTTGTGACAGGGCACGTTCCTTAAGAATTGCCATCTGCACAACCGTTAAAACTTTCTCCACAGTGGAAAAACGCAATTCAGCCGAAGTGTACAAGTGTGACTTGTAAGCAATAGGTACTGTATCCCCTTCATTAAAAGTCAGGTACGTGAAACCCACCACCCCAGGGATAATTCTTATCACCAGGTTGGTCTGGTTATCACGAGTCTGTAAGTATTCAGAAGCGAGCAAATCAGCCTGCAAAGACTGCAGAATGGCCGAATGCTCAGGCAGCCAGCATGATTTGGAAAAAGATGGTTGTATCAAAGCATACAAAGGCTTGATACGCTGGGCATATTCCGGAATGTATGTCCTCCCGAAATTCAGAAAGCCCAGAAGAGATTGTAATTTTTTCAGTGTTGTCGGAGAGCACAAATGTGGGCATTTCTCCAGGAAATGGGGTGCTAAACCCTTCCCTTCATGGTTAAGCTCGTAACCTAGAAACAACACCGTGTACTCTGCAATGTGCGACTTTGCAAAGTTAAACTTGTAACCCATGTCAGCAAAGTTACAAATTATGCCATTTACTCGACACAGATGCTCCCAAAGATCGTCGTCTGTGAGATAAATGTCATCCACATACGAACAAGCAACTGGGTTGAAGCTCTCCAAAAGAGAGACAATGCGTGCGGAAAAAACTCCAGGACTGTTCTTGTAGCCCATTGGGAGTCGTTTAAACATTTTATGCACACCGGCGCATGTAAAACTGGTCCATTGGGAACTTAGACCGTCTAATCTATGGGCATAAAAACCATTGGAAATGTCAAGCGTGGTTTTGAACCGTTTACGCTCAAGACTATTCACTAACACAGAGCCGTGCGTATTCTGTACTGCACAGTTACGGCAATGCGAGTTCAAATGCCTATAATCCAAAACCAAACGATATGAGCCGTCCGGCTTGTTCACAGTAAAAAGGGGGTTATTCATCGGTGACACACACGTTTCAATTACACCTTGATATTCCAATTGTTCAAGGATAGCTGCGACTGAAGCCTTCGCTTCACGCCGTATGGGATATTGAGGTTGAGGCTGTGGCTGTGACCGTAAAGGAATCTCATGGCTTGGAGACAATTTATCCCAGCCACATTGATTGCGGTACACAGCCGGCGCAAGCGCCAGAGCCCACTCTTCTGCAAAATGCAGCGCCTCCACCCTCGGCACTGTGTGCGCGAAGCTGGGTAGGATTACCTCCTCCCCTCGCGGAGCTGCGAGAACAAAAGGTGGGGGCCAGTCAGCCTCCGAAAGCAAAATGTCATACGTAGACGAGAGATTTTCCCAAAATACCCCTTTTACAGTTCGCTGCATGTCACCTTCAATTAACAGGACAATTTCAAAAAGTCGTTCAGGGGGAGCAACATGCGTATCAGCTGTTTCAATCACAACATAAGAATCAGTCGCTGTCACCTTCAACAGTGGACGGAGGGCCTCCCTCACTATGGTAATCTCTGCTGCGCTGTCTAGCAAGGTCAGAGCCCACGTCAGATTCCGAAGCTGCGTTCTCACTGTGGTCTCTTGGGCGTAGAGCCCTCCTGCTGATCTCCACTGGCACGCGGGCGGGGCTGACCACGTCCTTGCTGGCCAACCCGGCCCCTGCCGCCCCCTCCACCACCGGTTGACGGAGCCGATGAGTCCTGAAAGGAACGAGGAGAGCGTTGGTCAGAAACCTGAAACCTTTCAGGCGATTTAATCATCGCGCGGTCGCGCAAATCATAAACACGATCCGACTGCGCAGGCAACGGAGACGCAGGAGCAGAAACCTGTGTTTGTTGTTGTTGTTGCTTACCCTGATTCTGCTTTTTAGGCCAATTTTGCTTTTTGGACTTTTGTTGACCACTAGTTTCCGATGTCTGACCCTGGGGCTGTTTCTTCTCCTTTTCAGGAAAAGATTTAACCCCCTTCGCATTGCGACCCACCATTCTGAAAGCAGTCACAATAATCTTTGCCAACTGTCGGGGTCGGTCGGCCTCGGGAACCAACACTAATGCGTTAGCAACTTGAAAGTTCACTGCATCCCCCTTGACATTCGCAAGGATCAGATCGCAAACCACATCAAAGGAGCCACACAGGCGCATGCCCAATTCAACAGCCGCCTCTGGTCCGTGTTCGTCTTGAACACGTTTAAGGACCCCACCTAGATTGGTCACAGACGGGGAGCCATAGCACCTCGAATAGACCGCTGCAAAAGTTTTTCCCCAGGTCTCACAGTCAGCAAGGTCAGGAGCCAGATCTTTCGGCAAACTCAGTGTAAGAATCCGGTGTTTATCACCCGGACTCGTATTGGGAAACACAGCTTCCAGCTGGCCGAACTTCTCAGCAAGCCAGAACGGAAAATCGTCCTTTTCCTGGGGCTTTTTACCCATCACGGAATTAACCATGACCGGATTGATTTTCAGACCAGCATGTTCTGCTCGAAGCTGTGCGCCTCTAGGGGCCGCGTCCTGAACATTACGGCTAGTGTAATGAACAAGCGCTCTAATCACTTCCACCGCGACTTCATGAAGCCGCCGCAGTTCTCCCACGTTACAAGTGGCACGTCGGGGGTGAGGAGTAAAGCCAGCCAAAGCGGGCCAAGGAGTGCCCGGAATGGACAATGGGCCTAACCTTGGAGCGGTTAAAGCGTGCGGTAGGGCGCCACCAAACCAAACTCCATGCTGCCAAGCGTCAATAGGAACTTCCAGTGCTCTGTACGGAGCGTACGCAGCTGGTACTTCTGAAGCAGTGTATGAGTGGAACACACCAGAATTAGCGTCCACTGCCGGAAATGTCACCCACGAATAAAACAGTTCGTACGGGTAAGCATATTCCGCACTCACCACCAGAACCACAGCCAAGCCTTCCAACGGAACATCATACATCCGCAAATGGTCACGCACCGCAATGCGACTATGCTGCGGGATGTCCCCGGCTTGAGCCATGTCAGCACAGGAACGAGAAAAAACAAATAATACTTTGTAGCACAACTGGGTAGTTATTCAAAGAAACCGTTTTAGATAGATTCAAGCTTGAAAAAGACCTATTTCAAAAATAGGTAGGTTTATCCGACACTGCCGTTTTCCGGAAACGGGAATGTAGGCGTTAAGGTTTGAATGATATACTACTCGAGTGTCATGTTATAAGGCCAACCAACGTATGGGCGCCATGTCGCAGGGTTTCCGTTCTCTCACAGAACTGTGCACAGAGACCTAGAACTTAGGTGAGTTAGGGTGACCCACAACTCACCTTTGTTTCAGAAATCCCCTTACCAAGCTAGCTACAGTGTCGCATCGGCAGTAAATACTTCCCAATGACTTAGACAATCCAGAACATGAACTTAGAATACCTCAGGTATCGTGGAACACATGAACACTCTTTCGTTATATTATCATTCCAAACCGAAACTGGGAGGCAATGAAAACACGTGCAAGTTTGAAATGTTTATTTTTCAATGCAGCATTCTCAAACGCAGTATCTTGTATAATATCAATACACATATTATGAAAATCAGAGTCAGCAGCATAGTCACTAATCCATAGTAAGCAAAAGGTGATAGCATTTTATGATGCAAAATCTATAGAATTCTGTATCACCTATATTTCGCGCACCCTAATTAGCATATTATATTATATCTAAGAAGGTCTCGTCTGGGTTCTTAGCAGGGCGGACCCATACCTCTAATTCTCAGTAGGAGGAGATCACATCAACAGCTACCAGCTCTCAGCATGCTCAGCTTCAAGTGTTTTGATTCATTCCCTGTAATTGTATCTTAAACTCACGTAGAGCCAAATGTTGGCACAAACATTATTTGTGCTATGACTAACATGGTGCTAGGATCAGGCCTGCAGCAACCTTGTGTTAGGTTATTCGGAGAGTGTGCAGTTCTCAGTGTGCAGACAGTTGTACCAAGTGTTCCAGGCACGACTGATACCAGTGCAATAACATATTATTCTCAAATAAATCACATCTTTCGTCTAGGTTAAAAGCTGTAATAACAACTAGGTGTCATGTGCAAAACGAAGCAGAAAGAAAATATGGCGTTTAAACATTTAATAAGCACATGCTAACTTAACACAATATATAGAAACGTAGTAACCATATGACAGTCTTTCAGTTTGAACCTCTTGGATTGTTGCAAGTTTGGGTATTCTGTTGTTTCTTGGGAGTCCACTGGGCCTACTGTTGATTATAGGCCACATGGTTGTGGTTTTACCAGGTCGATAGACACGACTCTGTTCTCCTTTTTACCAGCAAGGGGCGGTAGTACAACTGATCTTGTTCCGGTGACTGCCAAGACAGGTACTGCTTTTCTGTAAGAAGGCCCAAATTCCTTCTTCACCGCGATTTTTTCTCTGACTAGATCCCCAATCTTTGGAATCCAGACAGGCCTTGCTGGGGCTGTTGCTTGTGGTGCCTCGTCAGTGGTATTTGGCTGTTGCTTTAACTTTATGTTGCCTAAGGATTTTCTTGTTTCATTCAGTTCCTGTAAAACAGCCAAACGATCTTTGATGTCAAAGTCTGTTGCTTTTTCTTGTACCACTGATACCAGACTATCTAAGTCCTGAATTCTCATTCTAATTTCGAACAATAGCTCGTATGGGCTGAAACCTTTTAGAGATTTTCTTGGCAAATTGTTAAGACTGGACTGGACACTTATTAAATGTTTGACCCACCCAGCGTCTGAACCTAATACCTTCGCTGTTATAGATCGCTTTATGTCCCGGTTTTTTCTTTCAACCACACTATTCCCTTCGGGGTGCGACGAACAAGAATACCGCAACCCAATTCCCATGCTGGCCATGGCCTCCTTATAAGCTCGAGAGCTAAAAGCAGGACCCTGGTCCGAATGGAACGTGGTAATTGCGTATGTGCCGATAAAGACTCGCAGATCTTTTATAACCGTTCTAGCGTCAGCCGAGCGCTGGAGGCCACATTTTTTAAGTGATTTTAGTCTTAACTGATTAATAGGATGCTGAATGGCTTGCGGACATCATTACCCTTTCTATAAATGGTAACTGTGCAACAGGCAGCACCGGTTCATTACTGCGATCCCTATCACAGTCCGGACAGTGCTTTACATACATCTGATGTTGCACGCTCATCCCCGGCCACCAGTATACTGATTGCAATTCAGTCAGAGATTCCCTCATCTGAATGTGCCTTGGACCTTCTCCCATGTGTGCGTCTGCTATTAATAATATTCTCCGGTTCGTGTTTGGAATTACCCTATCCCCCACTCCAGGGATTTAAGCAAAAGGAACGGAGTTTGCATCGATTACGTATGCATAATTGAGTGGATAGTTCACGGGCAGTGCTGCACAGTCGCCTTTTACGGTCGTTTTTACTGCCAGCATTGTTTCCCCGTCTATGTATTTTTCTGTACGCTTTTTTGTGGCTACGGAAGCCGGTTTAGTTGCTTCCGCTGTGGCTGTATTGGCCAATGAATTCCCTGCAACGTGAACGCCATCACGTTGAAGACTCTGTGCGTGTATCACGTGAGTCTTTTGTAGTTCTTTGTGTAAAAGAGCTACCTGTTTCCAGAGCAATTTATGCTTTATTGTGGCACCTGTGTCATCTTTGTAATCGTTTTCAATCCACCTCTGCAGTTTATTATTGTAAGAGTTGACGCAAAAATGAGAATCGCACACGATAAGTGTCGGGAATTCACGTTCTACATTTTCTAGCGCCATCTTTAAAGATCTGATTTCAGCTCTCTGAGCCGAACAGTTTCTTACTGATTCAGTTTTTGTTACTTTCGGTCTGAATTTACCGCACAGCCAACGACCTTTAACAATCGCACAGGCTGCATAGTAGGATTTGCTCTCTACGTTGAAATGCTGTACAAATCTATCTGTATAGATTATACAGGCGTATTGTGGTAGAGGCAGAAGTTCGATTGGCAGAGGATATTCTTCTTCATATTCTAAATCATTCAGTTCTTCGAATTGCGGGGCGAAATAGTATTTCACATCTTCCGCTCCTAGAGAATCTACACACTGTATCCATTTCGGATCCAGTGACACTGTAGGCAGGTTTACTGGGCTGAATAGCGCCTCGAAGGCGGATTCTGCTGTGAGGATATTAATCCGTTTACCATGTGCTAGTTCTCGTTCATTTGCTAATGCAATTTGCACTGCTTTCACAGTTCTTTCTGTGAGACTGAATGCTTTTTCTGCTTGTGTGAACAAGTGAGATTTAGTTGAAATTGATACCTTTTCTCCCTCATTAGAGGTCAGGTACGTGAATTCGCATCTTCCTGGGATGACTCGGATTACAAGATCGCGTGTGTTGTCACGTGTATCTAATTTTGTTTTAGCTAACATGTCTGTTTGCAGTGATCTCAAAATTTCTGTGTGTTTTTGAGTCCAATTGATTTGTTTAAAATCAGGTTTAATTAGTTCGTAAAGAGGTTTAACCCTCTCTGCGTAATTTAGAATGTAAGTTCTTCCGAAATTCAGAAAACCTAGAATGGATTGTAGATTCTTCAGCGTTTTTGGAGCTTGGAGTACAGCGCACTTCTCTAAGAAGTTGTCCGCTAAGCTTTTTCCTTCACTTGATAATTCGTATCCTAAAAATAGTACTGTCAGATGGGCAATTCGAGACTTTTTAAAGTTGAATTTGTAACCCTCTGCTGCGAACCCAAGTATAATGGTGTTCACTCTTTTCAAGTGAGTATCCAAGTCGTCGTCTGTGAGATATATATCATCTACGTAAGATAATGCCTCATCATCATATATTTGTAGTAACTCTGTTACCCTAGCTGAGAATAGTCCTGGGCTGTTCTTGAACCCCTGTGGGAGTCGACAGAATTTTTTCTGCGACCCAAATGCTGAGAAAGCGGTCAAATATCTGCTTTCTGGTGCAATGTTTTGACAAAAGAAACCATTAGATATGTCTAATGTCGTTTTATATTTTTTCCTAACTATGTTATTCATTAGGGCTGCACTATGCGAGTTTTGTACTGCAAAAGTTTTACAACATGCACTAAGGTGTCTGTAGTCCAAAACTAGACGATATGAATTGTCTGGCTTGGAGACAGGAAACAAAGGATTGTTCATTTGAGAGGTGCATGTTTCAATCACCCCCTGGTGTTCAAGTTGATCTAAGATCTCCCTGACTTGTTTTTTAGCTTCTTGCTTAATGGGATACTGCCGTTGGGCAGTTGGTTCACTTTTTAACTGGATTTTGTGGGGGGGAGAGTCCTCATCCCATCCTACATGATTTTTATATAATGCCGGTGCCTGGGCTAATGCCCATTTCCTTGCATAAGTATATTTTTTGTGAATCGGAATGTGATTCGAGAAGGCAGGCATAATCATTTCTTCGCCACGAGGGCACTCCCTGACAAACTCTCGGGGCCAATCTTTTTCAGCTATCATAGCCTTTTGAGAGTTTATCCCAAAATAGACCCTTTATTTTCCTAGTCTTATCACCCTCTATACGCAATGTTATTTCGTATATTTTATGGGGCTCGCTAAGTCTGGTGTCGGCAGTTTCAACCTGAATGAATTAATTTGTGTCCACTGTCTCCAGATGACTCATCAAGATCTTGCGGGCTATACTGATTTCTGCTGCACTGTCCAACATTGTCAATGCCCACTCCCCGTTTTTCAACTGTGTCCTCAGTATTCTCGGCATGGTTGATTACTCTAATACTGGCTACCTTCTTTTTTGGAAATTGAGATTTTTTACTCTGAGCAGGTTCCTTGTCTTAGGACTTGGTGTGCTCTCCTGGGTCTGACCGTCCTCTTCTTTACGATTTCTGCGAAAAAGATCGAGAGGGACGTGTCTCAATACTTTGATATCAATCAGGTTTTTTCAAATTATCCCTATTTCTAAGGTTATATCTTTTCTCAGAGGGCTCCCTCTGGGGAGACTGGTGTTCTCGAGTCGGAGTTCTTTCCCTCCGTCGAGGAGACCTTCCTCTGGACTGGAAAACTTTTTCCTTGGGAGTGGATTGTTTATTTCCATCCCAGCTCTTTTTAGGAGTGTTTAAATTATTTTTAATAAATAATTTTTCAGGATTTTCGAGCAGTTGGGGCGTTACCGGTTTCCCACCCAAGCTGTCTCTACCTAATTCTTCATAGCACTTTTCTATGATTCTGGCAAGCTCAACTGGCTGATCTGTTATATCTGTTTCCTTCAACTTCTGGCGGATCGCCACAGATGCTGCTTCTCCCTTTATGTTGGCTAATAATATCGCCGAGACCTGCTTGAAGTCTTTCAGGATTTCATACCAAGATTTAAAGCGGGGTCTGGACCGTATTCATTTTGAATCTGTTTTAGCACTTCTGGTATTACCGCCATAGACGGAACACCGTGTGTTTTTCTGTAAATGGAAACAAAGACTGTACCCCAAGTGTCACAGTCCTCCACGTATGGTGCGATTCCCATAGGAAGGCAGATGGTCAAGATTCTGTGTTTCTCAATAGGGGTAGTATCAGGAAATACTGCCTCTATTTGAGTGATTTTCTGTGCTAACCAGAAAGGAATTTGTTCCCGTTTTACGGGTGTTTTACCAAGACATGACTGTATGTTCTGTGGTGTAATTTTATTAGTGTTCCCCTGATGAGGGGTCAGCTGTGGTACATTAACAGCTGGTTGGACTGTTGCAGTCCGCATTACATATTGGACTAATTGCCTATGTATTTTTATAAGTGTTTTTATTTGTACTAACAGCTCTTCTTTAGACATTTTTGCAATGTCCGGATGTGGTGTGTAGCTGGCTAGAACCGGCCACGTTGCTCCTGGTCCACCTAGTGGACCGAGCCTGGTAATATGATCATTATGTTTTAGGGTGCCATTTAACCAGAGCAGGTGCTCTTGGAATTTTAGTGGGATTTCAGTCTCCTCGAAAGGAGCGTACTCTTCCGGAGGTTTCTCTATTTTGTAATAGTGAAACTCTTTTGTTCTAGCGTTTGCCGCTGGAAAGTTTATCCATGAATAGAATACCTCTGTCTGCCGATATTCGTGTGCCTCTATCACGAAAATTACTGTACCACCTTGTGGTGTCAGTCCGTTCTCTATAAGTTTTAAAGTTATAGATTTTCTTAAATGGACCGGGATGTCGATAGCATCCGGGTCTGTCTGTAGGAGACTCGAGTCTTCCTCTATTAGTTGGGCTGCCAGCCTAGCTGCTTCCCTTTCTTCTTCACTGTCTGACATTTTATAAATGCAGGGTTTGCAGAGTAGGTCTCCAAGGAGACAAAGATTAGGTGCACAATATTTTGGAACACTGTATCCTTCAACGTTGAATAAACCAGAGCTTTACATAGGAATCTCTTCCTACTGAGTTCGGGCGGATTTTAACCTTTCACCCACTCCAGACGTCTATTGGAGTATTTACTGGAGAAAGGGGTCTGTGTGAAATATGCACGACTGAGTTACTCTAACGTCTTGCGTTAGTTTATCGCCTTACCAAACGTTGGGCGCCATGTAGTGTAGTTCCTATTTTCCCAATAGGCCCTGCGCATTGGATTAACATAAACAGTAGAATCGGCGTAGAAGTGCGGATCTCCCAGGCCTCTACTGACTATGCTAAACTTAATTGGGTTTGTTACCAACTAGCTCAGAGGTCACTGGAAACTTTCTTGACTGAAATAGGAAGTGATCAGCTTCCATGGCACAGACAAGAAGGGATTCAGTTTTCCAACAACCATGCAACATGACAACTTTGCTCCTCAGATCAAGAGTCAATCTCTAGGGTCGTGTGAAACAATAGACAGTTATTTTACTCAGTCAGGTTGGTGCAGTTTACTTTCACAATATGTAGAGAATAGAGAGACGGGCGTTTGTCAATAAAAGGTTAACATTTATTGAACAGTCTTTCTTCTCGTACAAGAGAAATGAATTGCCACAATTGCAAGACTTGTTATTATAAAAAGTACGTACAGTAAGATAAGTATTGCGAAATAATACTGTAAAAGCATTGATATGGTTTCTTAGCCATACAATGGTTTAAAAGTAATAAAACATATATACATTCATGTATACATTAGGCTAAAATACTCAACTGGTGCTTCTAACTACGCCTACCCCAGTGTACCTGACCTAAGCCTAATACTTGGGAGGGGAGTAAGTAAGTAGCTTTAAGTTAGGTTGGTTTTGCCAAGGTTTGCTTCAAGAATTCTCTCTCAAGGGTTTAGTCAACACCATACCTCTGGAATAGAATGATGGAGGTCTGGTATCTCCCTCAGGGCTCGATATCCCAGTCACCCGCAAGGGTAGACCGAAACGCTGGAGCTGGATATCTCTGCAGGAGAAAGACAGCGTCTCTTCTCAGCGCGTCGAGGAGGAGAAGGAGGGGGGACAGCGTCCGCGGGCAGCTTGCATCTGCTGGGCTCTTGCAGAGGGACGGCTGTTCAGCTCCTAAGTTCACCACACCATCGTTCGCTAGTTAGCAGCGATAGCAGTAGCGATAGCAGCTATGATATCTTCAGCATAACAGCAGCTTCAGGCGACCGGCAACAGGAGACTTGCTTAAGGCCACGTTGGTAGTATTTATACCTGAAAGGTGCCATGTTTGACGTAAGTTTGCTGGACATAAGACGTCAATAAAGATGTCACTTAGGAAGTGATCGTCTATCGGTGCTCATTAGAGTTCTATTACTAATCAAAACACAGCAAGCGGGGATTTCCAGGTTTGCTGAGTTTTTATCTTGTTGAAGAACTCAGAGTGTTAATCTAGGAATCTCAGATAGTGACTTCTGCTCTGTCATTGCACTAATTGGTTGCAAAGGAAGTGGCAGATAAAGCTATTCTGGAATGTGGCTCTGTTCGTGTGAGGCCAGAGATGAGATTCTGAATATCGCACTTGAACGGTTATGCCAATATAGGGAATAAATGGATTTATAGCCGAATAGGGGCATAAGGTCACAGTATCGATCAGGATCCTAGATAAGCACGCAACAGGACATTGGGGGCCCGTAGAGGGCCCCCTTCCTCCGGCCTTTAGATGTTGGTTTTAGGTGCCCCCCTATAATATCCCTGCAGCATGGGATGCCAATATAACCTTCCTCAGATTCATAGTAGGACCCTGATATATCAATTGTAAATAAGATTTTGTTGATATATGAACTCACTTTTCTTTTCACTGTGTATTGTTGATATTTGAACCTATTAATTTTATCACTGTGTATTTTTTCTCACGTTGATTCATTTATAAGTCAGCCAGTTATTTGTTGTAAATATATGTTGAATGTACCTTATGATATAAGGAGATAATCAAAAATGAGTTGTTCACACCCAATGTGTACCCCTTTGAATTCTTCGTAAAATAATGTGCTAAAAAAACATGAGCGTTCATTGTCAATAAATAGTACTTGAACATAAAATAATTTGTGTGATCCATGGTGTCAGAGGCATTGTACACTTAACAGCATGTGGCAGGCACTGCATGGTGTCTGCCACTTAGTACAGGAATATGTGTTCTGTCTATTCTTTGTACTATGGCGTGTGCTGCAGCACAAGGCACCCGCCGCAATACAAAAGATAGACATTGCGACCCGCCTTGAAGGTGGTCGCATTGTACTTACATTGATGGGACCACCAACAGAACTTTTGGTCTAAGTTTACCTTTGTGAATCAGGCCCAACGATCGCTTCAGACAATCAACATTTTAGCAGTAGGGGGGAGCTTAAAACTCTTTTTCTTTTGAACACATGAGTGGCCTGATGTACAAAGCATTTTTGAGGTCACAAACTGTCCGTTTCAAAGAATCGAGCCATTTGCAACTGCAAAAGAGCTTTAACTAATGTACAAAAGGCAAATTGTTATTTGCTATCTCGTTACCGAATCACAGTTTGGGATTAAATGCTACCAAATACTGATTTGGCATTTGAAGTGGCGTCCCTCCCAAATACTGAATCAGAATGGTATCTAATAATGTTTTGTGACCAAATCCTGGTTGCAAAACAGTAATACTTCACCCTCCTCCCTTGGAGATCCCATCCCCTTTTGAGAACGTTAAAATAATAGTTTTTGAGTGCAGGCAGTTGTGCCTCCTCCGCACCAGACATCACCATTGCCATCCCTGAAGACTACAAAATCACCCGCAAAGACCGTACCAGCCACACAGGAGGAGGAATCGCTATCGTCCATAAGAAATCTATCCGCATCTCAACCAGCTCTGACGCCAACCTCGCCAACTCCGAACACCTTCACTTCCAGATCCACATCGACCCCAAGACCACACTCAGAGGCACCCTCCTCTACAGACCGCCAGGACCCCGCGCAAAATTCAGTGAAGACATCGCGGACTTCGTCACTCCACACGCACTCCCTTCCAAAGACTACATCCTTCTGGGAGACCTCAACTTTCACCTTGAAAAGATCAACGACCGCAACACCACCACCCTCTTAGACAACCTCGCCAACCTAGGACTTAAACAACTAGTCACTTCCCCCACCCACATCGCAGGTCACACACTCGACCCCATCTTCACATCCAGCAATCATGTCTCCTTCAGCCACACTACGGATCTCCTATGGACCGACCACAGCTGCGTTCACTTCACCTACAACAAGCCAAAACCCATCAACCACTCTCAACCTACCCTGCAAAGAAACTGGAAGAAAATCACCACGGACCAAATCTCCGCATCGCTCCTTCGAAACTCCCCAGCCCTCTCTTCTAACGCCAACGAAGCCGCCGCCAACCTCACCCTATGGCTATCCAACACCGCCGACACCTTAGCTCCACTGAAAAAACGTCAAAGCAAACCTGGCAGCAAGAAGGCCTCATGGTTCAACGATGATCTCAAGAAGTCCAAGAAACTCTGACGCTCCCTCGAAAAGGCCTGGAAAAAGACCCAACCACCAGCACCAAGGACGCCTTCAAAAGCGCCACCCGCACTCACCACCAACTGATCCGAAAAGCCAAGAAAACAGCATTCAAGGATCGACTTGACAACAACGCCCACAACAGCAAGGAACTTTTCAACATCGTCAAGGAATTTTCCAATCCCTCAGCCAACTCCAACGACATCACCCCCTCTCAAACCCTCTGCAACTCCCTAGCCTCTTTTTTCCACAACAAGATTGCAGACATCCACAACAGCTTTGACAACCAACCCGGAAACCAACCCACCCTACCATCTGCTGACCCTCTTCCCCCCGTGAACACCCTTAACGCTTGGAACCCAATCTCCACTGAGGACACCATCCGCCTGATGAACTCCATCCACTCAGGATCCCCCACAGACCCATGCCCTCACCACATCTTCAACAAAGCAGACTCCGTCATAGCACCGCACCTCCGAGACGTCATCAACTGCTCCTTCAACTCTGCTACCTTCCCTGAAGACTGGAAACACGCTGAACTCACCGCCCTTCTGAAAAAACCAACAGCGGACCCCTCCGAACTCAAAAATTACCGCCCCATCTCGCTTCTTCCATTCCCGGCCAAAGTCATCGAGAAAGCCGTCAACAACCAGCTCGCCGCCTTCCTCGAAGCCAACAAATCCCTCGACCCCTCACAATCTGGCTTCCGAGCAAAACACAGCACTGAGACCGCCCTCATCGCAGCAACAGACGACATTCGAACTCTACTGGACAATGGAGACACAGTCGCCCTCATCCTCCTCGACCTCTCTGCAGCATTCGATACAGTCTGCCACAGCACCCTTCTACAACGCCTCAATAGCATCGGAATTCAAGGAAAAGCACTTGAATGGATCACCTCGTTCCTCACCGGAAGAACCCAGAGAGTCCGCCTTCCTCCATTCAAGTCCGAGGCCTCTGAAGTCATTTGCGGCGTACCCCAAGGATCCTCACTCAGTCCCACCCTCTTCAACGTATACATGAGCCCCCTCGCGGCCATCGCACGCCAACACAACCTCAACATCATTTCTTACGCGGACGACACCCAACTGATCCTTTCTCTCACCAATGACCCCAGCACCGCCAAAACTAACCTACACGAAGGAATGAAAGAAGTTGCTGAATGGATGAAACAAAGCCGTCTGAAACTGAACTCAGACAAAACAGAAGTCCTCATCTTAGGTACATCCCCCTCTGCATGGGACGACTCTTGGTGGCCGGAAGCCCTTGGAAAAGCACCCATCCCGACAGACCACGCACGGAACCTTGGCGTCATCCTGGATTCTTCACTCTCAATGAACAGACAAGTCAGCGCCGTATCCTCTTCCTGCTTCAACATTCTTCGCATGCTCAGAAAAACATTTCGCTGGATCCCCTCCGAAACAAGGAAAACAGTCACCCACGCTCTGGTCACGAGCCGACTGGACTACGGAAACACCCTCTACGCAGGCACCACCGCTAAACTCCAGAAGAAACTCCAACGAATCCAAAACGCCTCAGCCAGGCTCATATTAGACATCCCACGCAACGAACACATCTCTGGTCACCTTAAAGACCTCCACTGGCTACCCGTCAATAAGAGGATCACTTTCCGTCTGCTTACCCACGCACACAAATCACTCTACGACATCAGACCAGATTGCCTCAACTCTCGACTGTCCTTCTACACCCCCTCCCGCCAACTACGTTCTTCCGGCCAAGCCCTCGCCACGGTACCTCGCATTAACAAGACCACCATGGGAGGCAGATCCTTTTCATACCTGGCTGCTAAGACATGGAACTCACTCCCCGCTTACCTTCGCCTGACCCAGAACCACCTAGCGTTCAGAAAGCAGCTTAAAACGTGGATATTTGACAAATAATCCTCCTCCCCTCCTAAGCGCCTTGAAACCCTCTGGGTATGTAGTGCGCTATACAAATTTTATGACTTGACTTGACTTGAATCTAGGACCCCGATCAATACTGTGACCTTATGCCCCTATACGGCTATAATCCCTTTATACCCCTATATTGGCATAACCGATCAAATGCAATATTCAGAAACTCGTCTCTGGCCTCACAAGATCAGAGCCACATTTCAGAATCTCTTCCTCTGCAGCTTCCTCTGCAGCTCATTAGAGCAAATGACACAGCAGAAGCCACTATCTAAGATTCCTAGATTACACTCCGAGTTCTTCAACAAGATAAAAACTCAGCAACCTGGGAAAGCCCCGCTTGCTATGTTTTGATTAGTAATAGAACTCTAATGAGCACTGAGAGATGATCACTTCCTAGTGACATCTTTATTGACATCTTATGTCCAAAAATTTACGTCAAACAAGGCACCTTTCAGGTATAAATATTACCAACGTTCCCTTAAGCAAACGCTGCCACTCTGCTACTGATGCTATCGCTGCCTCAACGACATCGGCGAATGATGGTGTGGTGAACATAGGAGCAGAACAGCTGTCCCCTGCAAAGCCCAGCAGATCCATGCTGCCCACGGACGCTGCCCCTCCTCCTCTTCCTCGATGGGCTGAGAGAGACGCTGTCTTTTCTCCTGCCGAGAAAATCCAGCTCCGGCGTTTCTAGCCCACTCTTGCGAGTGACTGGGATATCGAGTCCTGGAAGGAGATACAAGACCTCCAACATTCTATTCCAGAGGTATGGTGTTGACTAAACCCTTAGAGAGAATTCTTGAAGCAAACCTTGGCAAAACTAACTTAACTCAAACTGCTACTTACTTACTCCCTCCCAAGTATTAGGCTTAGGTCAGTTACACTGGGGTAGGCGTAGTTAGAAGCACCAGTTGAGTACGTTAGCCTAATGTATATATGAATGTATATATGTTTTATTCATGTTAAACCATTGTATGGCTAAGAAACCATATCAATGCTTTTACAGTATTATTTCGCAATCCTCATTTTACTGTACGCACTTTTTATAATAACTAGTCTTGCAATTGTGGCAATTCATTTCTCTTGCACGAGAAGAAAATAAATAATACCTTTTTATTGAAAACGCCCATCTCTCTATTCTCTGCATATTAGTGAAAGTAATCTGCACAAAACTGACTGAGTAAAATAACTGTCTATTGTTTCACACCACTCTAGAGATTGACTCTTATTCTAAGGAGCAAAGTTGTCATGTTTATGCGGTTGTTGGAAAACTGAATCCCTTCTTGTCTGAACCAGGGAAGCTGATCACTTCCTATTCAGTCAAGAAAGATTCCAGTGACCTCTGAGCTAGTTGGTAACAAACCCAATTAAGTTTAGCATAGTCAGTGGAGACCTGGAAGATCCGCACTTCTACGTCCATACTACTGTTTATATTATTCCAATGCGCAGGGCCGATTGGGAAAATAGGAACTACACTACATGGCGCCCAAACGTTTGGTAAGGCGATAAAACTAACGCAAGACGTTAGAGTAACTCAGTCGTGCATTTTTCACACAGACCCCTTTCTACCGTAAATACTCCAATAGACGTCTGGAGTGGGTGAACGGTTAAAATTCGCCCGACCTTAGTAGGAATAGATTCCTATGTAAAGCTCTGGTTTATTCAACGTTGAAGGATACAGTGTTCCAAAATATTGTGCACCTAATCTTTGTCTCCTTGGAGACCTGCTCTGCAAAACCTGCATTTATAAAATGTCAGTAGAAAACAACGGAACTGCACCCGCAATAAATGCGACTGAGCAGGGTCCCAACGGTACTACTGAACGGGGTGCAATAATCATCCCGGCACATTTAAGAAAATCTATAACTTCAAAACTTATAGACAATGGACTGACCACACAAGGTGGCACAGTCGTCTTCGTGATAGAGGCACACGAATATCGGCAGACAGAGGTATTCTATTCTTGGATAAAATTTCCATGTGTGCCGCAACACACGAGTTCCACTACTACATAGTAGGGGATCCACCAGAAGAATACGCTCCTTTCGAGGAGACTGAAATCCCATTAAAATTCCAAGAGCACCTGCTCTGGTTTAAAGGCGCCCTAAAACATAATGATCATATAATCAGGCTCGGTCCACTAGGTAGACCAGGAGCAACGTGGCCGGTTCTAGCCAGCTACACACCACATCCGGACATTGCAAAAATGTCTAGAGAAGAACTTTTAGCACAGCTAAAAACATTAATCAAAATTCATAGACAATTGGTCCAATATGTAATGCGGACTGCTACAGTCCAATCAGCTGTTAATGTACCACAGCTGACCCCTCATCAGGGAAACACCAATAAAATTACACCACAGAACATACAGTCATGTCTTGGTAAAACACCCATGAAACGGGAACAAATTCCTTTCTGGTTAGCGCAGAAAATCACTCAAATAGAGGCAGCATTTCTGAATACTACCCCTATTGAGAAACATAGGATCCTGACCATCTGCCTTCCTATGGGGGTCGCACCACACTTGGAGGACTGTGACACTTGGGGTACAGTCTTTGCTTCCATTTACACAAAAACACATGGTGTTCCGTCTATGGCGGTAATACCAGAAGTGCTAAAACAGATTCAGAATGAATACGGTCCAGAACCTGCTTTAACTCTTGGTATGAAATTACTGAAAGACTTCAAGCAGGTCTCGGCTATATTACTAACCAATATAAAGGGAGAAGCAGCATCTGTACGATCCGCCAGAAGTTGAAGGAAACAGATATAACAGATCAACCAATTGAGCTTGCCAGAATCATAGAAAAATTCTATGAAGAACTAGGTAGAGACAGCTTGGGTGGAAAACCAGTAAAGCCACAACTGCTCGAAAATCCTGAAAAATTATTTATTAAAAATAATTCAAACACTCCTAAAAAGAGCTGGGATGGAAATAAACAATCCACTCCCAAGGAAAAAGTTTTCCAGTCCAGAGGAAGGTCTCCTCGACGGAGGGAAAGAACTCCGACTCGAGAACACCAGTCTCCCCAGAGGGAGCCCTCTGAGAAAAGATATAACCTTAGAAATAGGGATAATTTGAAGAAGCCTGATAGATATCAAAGTATTGATACACGTCCCTCTCGATCTTTTTCGCAGAAATCGGAAAGAAGAGGACGGTCAGACCCAGGAGAGCACACCAAGTCCAAAGACAAAGAACCTGCTCAAAGTAAAAAGTTACAATTTCCAAAAAAGAAGGTAGCCAGTATCAGAGTAATCGAACATGCCGAGAATACTGAGGACACAGTTGAAAAACGGGGGAGTGGGCACAGACAATGTTAGACAGTGCAGTAGAAATCAGTATAGCCCGCAAGATCCTGATTAGTCATCTGGAGACAGTGGACACAAATGAATACATTCAGGTTGAAACTGCCGACACCAGAGTTAGCGAGCCCCATAAGATATACGAAATAACATTGCGTATAGAGGGTGATAAGACTAGGAAAATAAGGGGTCTATTTTGGGATAAACTCTCAAAAGGCTATGACATTCTGTTAGCTGAAAAAGATTGGACCCCAGAGTTTGTCAGGGAGTGCCCTCGTGGAGAAGAAATGATTATGCCTGCCTTATCGAATCACATTCCGATTCACAAAAAACATACTTATGCAAGGAAGTGGGCAGTAGCCCAGGCACCAGCATTATATAAAAATCATTAAGCAAGAAGCTAAAAAACAAGTCAAGGAGATTTTAGATCAACTTGAATACCAGGGGGTGATTGAAACATGCACCTCTCAAATGAACAATCCTTTGTTTCCTGTCTCCAAGCCAGACAATTCATATTGTCTAGTTTTGGACTACAGACACCTTAATGCATGTTGCAAAACATTTGCAGTACAAAATCCGCATAGTGCTGCACTAATGAACAACATAGTTAGGAAAAAATATAAAACAACATTAGACATATCTAATGGTTTCTTTTGTCAAAACATTGCACCAGAAAGCAGATATTTGACTGCTTTCTCAGAAATGGGGTCACAGAAAAATTTCTGTAGGCTCCCACAGGGATTCAAGAACAGCCCACGACTATTCTCAGCCAGAGTAACAGAGTTACTACAAATATATGATGATGAGGCATTATCTTACGTAGATGATATCTATCTCACAGACGACGACTTAGATACTCACTTGAAAAGAGTGAACACCATTATACTTGGGTTCGCAGCAGAGGGTTACAAATTCAACTGTAAAAAGTCCCGAATTGCCCATCTGACAGTATTACTTTTAGGATATGAATTATCAAGTGAAGGAAAATGCCTAGCGGACAACTTCTTAGAGAAGTGCGCTGTACTCCAAGCTCCAAAAACGCTGAAGAACTTACAATCGATTCTAGGCTTCCTGAATTTCGGTAGAACTTACATTCTAAATTACGCGGAGAGGGTTAAACCTCTCTACAAACTAATTAAACCTGATTTTAAACAAATCAACTGGACTCAAAAACACACAGAAATTTTGAGATCACTACAAACAGACATGTTAGCAAAAACAAAATTAGATACACGTGACAACACACGCAATCTTGTAATCCGAGTCATCCCAGGAAGATGCGGATTCACGTACCTGACCTCTAATGAGGGAGAAAAGGTACCAATTTCAATTAAATCCCACTTGTACACACAAGCGGAAAAAACATTCAGTTCAACAGAAAATACTGTGAAAGCAGTAGAAACTGCATTAGCGAATGAACGAGAACTAGCTCATGGTAGAAGGATCAATATCCTCACAGCGGAATCCGCCTTCGAGGCGCTATTCAGCCCAGTAAACCCGCCTACAGTGTCACTGGATCCGAAATGGATACAGTGTGTAGATTCTCTTGGAGCGGAAGATGTGAAATACTATTTCGCCCCGCAATTCGAAAAACTGAATGATTTAGAATATGAAGAAGAATATCCTGTGCCAATGGAACTTCTGCCTCTCCCACAGTACGCCTGTATAATCTATACAGATAGATTTGACAGCATTTCAACGTAGAGAGCAAATCCTACGATACAGCATACGCGATTGCTAAAGGTGGTTGGCTGTGCGGTAAATTCAGACCGAAAATAACAAAAACTGAATCAGTGAGGTACTGTTCGGCTCAGCGAGCTGAAATCAGATCTTTAAAGATGGCGCTTGAAAATGCAGAACGTGAATTCCCGACACTAATCGTGTGCGATTCTCATTTTTGCGTCAACTCTTACAATAATAAGTTGCAGAGCTGGATTGAAAATGATTACAAAGATGACACAGGTGCCACAATAAAGCATAAAATGCTCTGGAAACAGGTAGCTCTTTTACAGAAAGAACTACAAAAGACTCATGTGATACACACTCTGAGTCATCAACGTGATGGCGTTCACGTTGCAGGGAATTCATTGGCTAATACAGCCACAGCGGAAGCAACTAAACCGGCTTCCGTAGCTACAAAAAAGCGTTCAGAAAAATACATAGATGGGGAAACCATGCTGGCAGTAAAAACGTCAGTAAAAGGCGACTGTGCAGCACTACCCGTGAACTATCCACTCAATTATGCATACGTAATTGATGCAAACTCCGTTCCTTTTGCTCGAATCCCTGGAGTGGGGGATAGAGTAATTCCAAACATAAACAGGAGAATATTTTTAATATCAGACGCACACATGGGATTAGGTCCTAGGCACAAGAAGATCAAGGAATCTCTGACTGAATTACAATCAGTATACTGGTGGCCGGGAATGAGCGTGCAACATCAAATATATGTAAAGAACTGTCCCGACTGTGACAGGAATCGCAGTAGTGAACTGGTCCAGTCTGTTGCCCGGCTACCAATCAGAAACAGCGTAACGCTGTCTACATGCCATCCAGCGTCCTATTAATCATTAAGGCTAAACACACTTAAAAAATGTGGCCCCAGCGCTCGGCTGATGCCAGAACGGTTATAAAAGATCTGCGAGTCTTTATCGGCACATACGCAATTGCCATGTTCCATTCTGACCAGGGTCCTGCTTTTAGCTCTCGAGGTTATAAGGAGGCCATGGCCAGCATGGGCGTTGGCTTGCGGTATTCTTGTCCATCACACCCCGAAGGGAACAGTGTGGCAGAAAGAAAAAAACGGGACATAAAGCAATGTATAACAGCGAAGGTATTAGGTTCGGGTGGTGGGTGGGTCAAACATTTAATAAGTGTCCAGTTAAGCCTAAACAACTTGCCAAGAAATTCTCTAAAAGGTTTCAGCCCATTCGAACTATTGTTCAGAACTAGAATGCGAATTCAGGACTTAGATAGTCAGGTATCAGTGGTAGAAGATAAGAAAACAGACTTTGACATCAAAGATCGTTTGGCTGTTTTACAGGACTTGAACGAAACAAGAAAATCCTTAAGCAACATAAAGTTAAAGCAACAGCCAGCTACCACTGACGAGGCACCACCAGCCCCAGCAAGGCCTGTCTGGATTCCAAAGATTGGCGATCTAGTCAGAGAAAAAATAGCGGTGAAGAAGGAATTTGGGCCTTCTTACAGAAAAGTAGTACCTGTCTTAGCAGTCAATGGAACAAGATCAGTAGTACTACTGCCCCTTGCTGGTAAAAAGGAGAACAGAGTTGTATCAATCGACCTGGTAAATCCACAAGCATGTGGCCTATAATCAACAGTAGGCCCAGTGGACTCCAGAGAAACAACAGAATACCCAAACTTGCAACAATCCAAGAGGTTCAAACTGAAAGACTAATCACATTCGATCAGCCTGCAGTGCACAGAGAGGGACTATGCAATAATGCCATGGAACTCGTGCCTCTTGAAACACAGATTGAAACAGTTCGTCAAGAAACACCAGTCTACAATGATGTGGCATCAGAATGTGCTACCGAAAGACAAATTGAAAGAACACTTCCAACAATTGACAGAACTGCCTCTGGCTATTTCATCAACTTCGATAACTTTTCTGAAGATCAAAGCAACCCCGAAGTGATGCCAGAAACAAAAAAGACTTTTAAAGAAAAAGCAACAGAACTCTTTCATCAACTCAAGGCAATTTACCTCATTTCTCCATGGTTAGAGTTTTGGTTTGGTCTAGGTATATTTTTCCTCCTGCTTTGGCTTATCATGGTACTTTGTTTGGGAAAATTAATTGAGGGAAAATATAGTACAATGGACACAGCAAGTCAGAACATCAACTTAGTCCTCAAACCACACAGATCATCCCACGTGAAGAAAAGAGAACTGTCAACAGTAAATGTCACAGCCATTCCAATACCCGGCGGGGTAGTATGGGAGAAAACTGACTATGAAATATATGGTCCGGTCGAAATCCTGAAGTATCCTCATCAATTCAAGGTTTCCTTAAGTGACTTTGTAAAACCTAGTACATTCTCTGATGATTGGGACTTTGAAAGTATTAATAATATGATGTCTGATTTAGTGAAGTCAGCTAAATTCACAGATCATGATTATTTACAAGGTTCGTCTAGTTATGAACAGATGTTCTGCTACACACACTATGGTGATCATTACTTGCATAAATCTGCACAGCCTAGAAATGTTTTTAAGTATAACCAATGGGAACATTGTGCTACACCACCTAAAAGCAGTTCTAAAACATTCTATGAGAAATTCCAGTACTTCTCAGGGTTTAACACCAGTGATGCAGAACGTTTTATTACAAACTGTTAGATAAAACAGGATTGAAAACAATGCTGACAAATACTAAATTGATATATTCAGAAGCATTTTATGAAAAAATGATGACATTTGGTTTTGATTATTGGAAAAATAACATTGAAACAAAAACAATCTGGGGTACAAAAGATTGGCAGGTACAAGGCATAGAAGCACTATTTCTAACCTGCATGATCCCAGAGCAAATAATGTTTTTAAATGAAACAATTCAACAAACAACTTGTCTTGGCCTAACTAAGATCAAAGACCTTAACAAACCGTCTATTCCAAATCCAATACCTGATAATGCAACTACAGATATTGAGATTGACGTATCTAAAATTTTACATTTAAACAGAACACATCCTGATTGGAAAAAGTGGTTAATCTGGCCTACTGACACAAACAACTGTCAAGATAGATTCCTGAACAAAACACAGGGGTTAACAATGTCCAGACAAGACCCTAGATTCTCCCAGAGACAACATCCAGGGATAGTAACAACATACAGTGTAGGGAAGCTGTGCCTTGAATGGCTAGAATCATCCACACTGGCTGAAATTAAGCAACACTTATCTTTACTTAAAGGTGGTGCTGATTTGCGTGATTTTATTATGGGACCACGCAAACAGCATCAGAAACGCTTCATAGCGGCCAGCATCTATGCGGCATACAACGAGGCTTGGAAAGTCACACAAATTGAAACAGCTGAAAAAATACGAGAAATTGGTCGTATTAATTTGGAAAAATCACTTTCTGTAGTGGACAATGGGTTAATGACTCTGTCCTCCAGAATATATTCGTTGGACAATATTGTATCATCTGCCATAGATATAATAGACAAAGACTTGCTAATTTTACCGCATGGCCAGTCGCAATTGCGTTCTATTGTACAGTTAGGCTGGATGCTGTAAAATCTTCGTTCAGGCTATGTGCCTTGGCGTTTAATCAACAAAACGTCATTGTTTTCCATATTTAACCTTACTGATAAACAAATCAGCTTGGCACAGAAAGGAGCAGACTATACAATCCTGAGCATCGAAAAACTTGAGAGATTACATTTGACAATGTCAGAAAGTCCTGTCATTGAATGGAAAATACACGGGATTATCACAATTCCGATAACAACTTTCCGATTTAAAAAATGCCTTGAATACATACCTACTGGCCAGTATGAACGATTGGGTAAAGGATACATTACGTCAGCATGGAAATTACCATACACACACACATGCTATAGTGACAGCAACAAAAATGTATTTTTTAGTGGTGAAAACTGTAAACATTTACTAAGCGGTATACTTTTGTGCCAGGGTATTAATTTACACGGAGCCTGTGAAGGTAATTCAAACAACCTTTCATGCCACCAGCATGTCACACCTGCAACGCAGATAGAGCCTTTCTTTATGCAACTCGCAAATGGGAGTTACATTCTAATAACGGATCACATATGTTGTGGCCTTTTGCCAGGAAAAGCCTATCTCGTAAGCGTAACATCCATGGTCAAATGCTGTATGCAAGCATTGTTTCCAAACATCCCTGGAGACACTGAGACTCCCATATGGCCTTGTTTGAATTTCTCTTCTATACGAATTGATACTTTAAGCAGAATGAAGTCTGTGCTTTTGCAGACAACAGTGCCCATCACGTCATCAAAAGAGACGTATGATCTCCTAGTTGCAAGGACGGCTACGGAGATACATGATCTTTTATCAACAAATTGCCCCGTGCATTTCACAGAAATGCTTAGCCAACTCCTTAACATGTCTAGTGCCACAGGCATCCCAGGCATATTTAAGACGATTTTTACGGGGCTGTTAACACCATTCAAAGCAATTCTAGGAATAATTCCTAATTTTGTCCATTCAGTCTTTGGCGGCATCCCCCTATTTTTGGGACTTGTAGCAGGCATTTTATTTTTGACCCTCCTGCTCCGATATGGCAAGCCAAAGCTCAGACATGACTCCTACAAGGATGGAAGAAACGATTCTAGCAATACGCTACCGGGACAGAATAACTAGAGTCCTTGGATTGGCCAGGCTGAGAGATCTGAACATGACCTGGTTTCTTTCATTCAGACCTATATGGCAGACCTGCATCTTACCTGTGCTTCGATGTATGCTATGCGGAGATGAGTGCGTGTTGGACATCTGTCTTGCACTTCCATCAGCAGTACCAATGGATATCGATACTTTGCTAAGTCCGATAACGGCTCACGCATTGTGTTGTCCCCAGCGGCTACCAATCCTAATGACGGCATTCGTTGAGACTCCTGTGCTACGACTAGGTGGTGACAGTGGAGCGAAAAATAAAAGCAACATCACCCAGGTACGACCTTCTGTGAGCATTGCTGATCCAGACTTTGATGATAGCAATCATTCTCACACCTGCCAAGTTACAGCACTATCGAACTTGGTCGAACTGTCACCTGATTTTGTAGACCAATTCTTTGAGAGCCTGTCTGATATGATGTTCTCCCCTGAACAGAAACAATAATTTAGAAAAGTATTCCGACACACAGCGTTCCCATGAACTCTGAATTCGGCCTTCAGTTTTGATCAACAAAAACTGCTGAAAAATGTTGGAACTCTATTACCCCGTTCAACAAGATTTTTTTTTTTGAATTGAACACTTTTTGAAAATATTTACCTCTTCTGGCACGAAATTCTTTGCTTAAAGTAGACCTATTCATAAAGAACAGAAGCTTCTATTTTTAGATAAATCTAGAGACATAATAACTTTACATCAGCCTCTAGCACATTTTATAACAAATGCATTTATATGTGATGAAATTATCTCGCCTTTCTTTGCTGTATTAAGAAATATTTTATGTGTAATTTTTTCGCAAAATCATTAATTGATTACATATGCTATAATTTTGAATGATTTCTATGCTTAAAGACGTACAGTACCAAAATTACCACGTATTACGAATACGCCATTTCAAATGCATATATGTATTTTGGGGTGGGTAATGTTACACATGCATCTTTTGCTATATAGTTTTAGTAAATTGATGGACATAAATTCGTGGAGTGGGTGTCGCGTTCTAATCTAGGACCCCGATCAATACTGTGACCTTATGCCCCAATACGGCTATAATCCCTTTGTACCCCTATATTGGCATAACCGATCAATTGCAATATTCAGAAACTCGTCTCTGGCCTCACACGATCAGAGCCACATTTCAGAATCTCTTCCTCTGCAGCTTCCACTGCAGCTCATTAGAGCAAATGACACAGCAGAAGCCACTATCTAAGATTCCTAGATTACACTCCGAGTTCTTCAACAAGATAAAAACTCAGCAACCTGGGAAAGCCCCGCTTGCTATGTTTTGATTAGTAATAGAACTCTAATGAGCACTGAGAGACGATCACTTCCTAGTGACATCTTTATTGACGTCTTATGTCCAAAAACTTACGTCAAACAAGGCACCTTTCAGGTATAAATATTACCAACGTTGCCTTAAGCAAACGCTACCACGCTGATACTGATGCTATCGCTGCCTCAACGACATCGGCGAACGATGGTGTGGTGAACATAGGAGCAGAACAGCTGTCCCGGTATGCACCTGTTACAACGCATTAGTTACTCCGCACTACCATTACAACGCAACTTTTACAACGCATACCATTACAAGGCATTGCGCTGGGGGGCGCTATAGGATAGGGAATAAATATAATTTACTATCCAACACCTTCCCTAGGGTCCACGGGGACTAGAGTTTGAATAGTAAATTATACTTACCACTATCCAGCACCCCAAAGCGCTATGCGTTGTAATGGTATGCGTTGTAATGGTCGCGTTGTAATGGTAGGTAGTTGTAACGGTATGCGTTGTAACATGGTACATCCGCTGTCCCCTGCAAAGCCTAGCAGATACAGGCTGCCCACGGACGCTGCCCCTCCTCCTCTTCCTCGACGCGCTGAGAGAGACGCTGTGTTTTCTCCTGACGAGAAAATCCAGCTCCGGCGTTTCCAGGCCACTCTTGCGAGTGACTGGGATATCGAGTCCTGGAAGGAGATACAAGACCTCCAACATTCTATTCCAGAGGTATGGTGTTGACTAAACCCTTAGAGAGAATTCTTGAAGCAAACCTTGGCAAAACCAACTTAACTTAAACTGCTACTTACTTGCTCCCTCCCAAGTATTAGGCTTAGGTCAGGTACACTGGGGTAGGCGTAGTTAGAAGCACCAGTTGAGTACGTTAGCCTAATGTATATATGAATGTATATATGTTTTATTCATTTTAAACCATTGTATGGCTAAGAAACCATATCAATGCTTTTACAGTATTATTTCGCAATCCTCATTTTACTGTACGCACTTTTTATAATAACTAGTCTTGCAATTGTGGCAATTCATTTCTCTTGCACGAGAAGAAAGACTGTTCAATAAATAATACCTTTTATTGAAAACGCCTGTCTCTCTATTCTCTGCATATTGGTGAAAGTAATCTGCACAAAACTGACTGAGTAAAATAACTGTCTATTGTTTCACACGACTCTAGAGATTGACTCTTATTCTAAGGAGCAAAGTTGTCATGTTTATGCGGTTGTTGGAAAACTGAATCCCTTCTTGTCTGTACCAGGGAAGCTGATCACTTCCTATTCAGTCAAGAAAGTTTCCAGTGACCTCTGAGCTAGTTGGTAACAAACCAAATTAAGTTTAGCATAGTCAGTGGAGACCTGGAAGATCCGCGCTTCTACGTCCATACTACTGTTTATGTTATTCCAATGCGCAGGGCCTATTGGGAAAATAGGAACTACACTACAATTCTTCCTATGACTGTTAGCGTTGCATCGTTAACTGTGCACTTTTCCGACTTTTGCCCGCCCTTTCTCACCTCATTATCAATCACATTTTCATTCGCCAACAGTTTTACCTCCCGCGTTTTCAGTCACACTTTCACTCACCAACAAAAGTCTATTTGCAACCCACTAGGAATCCAGATTTTCATTCATTAAGACTACTGATTTCCTAATTGAGAGTGAATCACAATTAGGAAATCGGTATTCCTAATGCTTTCATCTCTGGCCCAAGGACAGGTAACAGCTGATTGTCAAATGAGACTTTAAAAACAGACCGGAACTGGCGCAACCCATAGTGTCTGAAATAAATGAGATAATTTCCCAAAGGTCTGAAGTTCAGTCTGGTTATATGACACAATGTCAACACAATATCAAATAACAAAATATTGCCAAAAATATTGTTGACCTAAATATCTGCACCCAATGCTTAAAAAAGAAATACAGAAATATTCTCAACTAAAATATCACTGTAAAAATATCTAAAATTCCCATTATTGAACTTAAAAGTATCCAGAAACAGAATATTGTCAAGACATTGAACATATAGAAAATAATAAAAATATCACAATCAGCAATTTTTTGAGTACAATAACATTGGTAAATTAATTTTAAATAAAAATTACCGAAGTTATAATTACATAAAAAAACAAATTCATAGAACACAAATAAAATAAATTATAAATTTTTACTTAACATGCAAATCAATAATTGAATGTAAAAATTAACAAAAACATGTTTACTGGAAACACATCTAGAATAATTATACAACAAATGTACCCAATAACATATTACAATAATATAAAATACCAATATGACATAAATAAATATTAACTACTAAAATAGAATAAAAATAAAAATACACTTTAAAATATTATTTATCGATAAATGCATGCATATAATAGTTACACATGACTATAAATTAGCTCACACCAAATATGGAGCAAATTGAAAGAAATCAAACTGCATAAAAAGTAACCATTTTAAAGTGAAACAAAGAACCTAATGAATCTCTTTAACTAATAAAACTAGCCCTATAAAAGAGTAAAAGCAGGAACATTATTCAGCACAAAACACTACACCTAGAATAAACCAACACTCTGCCTCAATCTAGACAGAAAACCTTTACCAAAAATGACCTGCTACCTGGAAAAGAAAGTAATATAATCCCACCAATTTAAAAGTACGCTAAAATAATTGTTCACAGCTTAATTTAAAATATAGAACTAAAATCCCTCGCTCTATTCATATCTCCAAGATTTAGGTAAGATTAGAAAATTACAGAAGAGAATGCCAATCTGTTGACCAACAACAACAACTTCCCAAATGCTAAACTCAACAAAGACCTACTTGAAACTCAACAAGGACACTTTAAAAGTAATTAAATGAAATACAATGTCAAATAAACAACAACCCTTAAACATTCAAATGAAAAGTAACTCACAAACATAAATAAAACTGTATTTTAAAGGTGTAACTAAAAGAAATATATTATACCCAACAGGGAAAGCCCCCCAACAGAACCACATATCCACTAAATGTAACAGAAACTGAAGAACAAAGTTTCCCTTTAAAAGGACAGCAAGTATGTAAGTAGAAAATATTAAAAGGAAACATATATTTAAAAACTATACTTAAAAATAAAATTGTGTTTTTAACACAAAGTAATAAATGTATACATCTACATTTTTTTTAAAAATGGCACTAAGAGCCACTTACATCACTTCCCAGGAAGGCAAACAATTGCTATTACACATGTGACATACATACACCAGGAGTGCAGGAGCTCTGAGAGTATGAAATACAAATGTGCCAGAAATTATTCTAAATCTTGTTATGGAAGGGTTGCAACTAAAGTTGATATTGTTATTAGCATTAGAGAGCAGAACCCCCCTCCCCCACAATTGTAACATGGATAGAAGGAAGGTATTTTTTGTAGGACATCAGGGGAGCAAGCACTGGCACCCAGGAAGCCACAGGAACAATTTTAAATAAAACCATAAACTGCCTCATGTTCCTGAGTACATTACAGGCTAAAAGCCTGCAATCCCTAATTTAAAAAGGACCAATAGTACAAACAGGAAAAGCCACAACACAAACTCCTGCTGCTCCTGGAAGATACCAAATCAATCACATTTCAGAAAATCTAATTACAACACAATAAAGACCCCTACCTCCTGTACGATAGTATGATATTTGATATTTCTACATTTGTAGAGCGCCTGGTTACACCCACTGGTGTGTCCCCAAGCTATTTATACACACTGCAACTCTGGGAATCAGTAACTCACAAATTCATGCAAAATCCCTCCCTATTGGGTAAAGAGCAACGTTTTTAATGTTTTACGGAAGAGTCTGTCTGATTGTTCTTCCTGGAGGGACAGGGGTAAGGAGTTCCAACTTTTTGCTGCCAAGTAGCCAAAACAACGTGCCCCCATTTGTGCTTTCCTTATCCTCTGGACTGTCACCAGATGGGTCCCGGCAGATGTCAACTGCCTTTCTGTATTGTAGGGAGTCATAAGATTACACAGGCACATGGGGCATCTGCCCTGCAAGATACGATGATCAATGCATAGTGCCTTGAATGTAATTTGTTTCTGGATGGGCAACCAGTGTAATGTATCCAGTGCATTCTTTGGGGATATTCATCGTGGCAGCTTTAAAACAAAGTGGGCTGCTGCATTCTGAACAGATTGCAACTTCTGGAGTCCCTTTTTGGTTGCACCTAGATACATAAGATTTCCATTATCTAATCTTGCTGTGATGAGTGCCTGGGTCAGGGTTTTCTATCGCCTCCAGAGGGAAGAAGTCTAGGGTTTCCCTTAATATTCAGAGGATTCCGAAACACCTGCTCGCAACTTTCTCGATCTGAGTCTCGAAGGAAAGTCTGGAGTCTATCCATGATCCCAAGTTCTTTACCTCAGTCTTCGGAGTGGAGACCTGTCCTAAACTTGTTGGCCACCAGGCTGAAGACCAGATGGATGGAGTGTTCCCGACTAACAAAATTTCCATCTTATTGCCATTTAGTCTCAGGCAGTTATCTGTCTTCCACCCGGCTAGATCTTTCAGGCAGTCTTCAAAGCTACTAGCCGCTGATGCCGAAATTGGAGCCAAGGTGATCACAAGCTGTGTGTTGTCTGCGTCCAACACTATCGTAACACTGTGTTTTTCTACAATTTTGGCTAAGGGGGCAACATATAGATTAAATACGGTAGGGCTCAAAATGTAACCCTGCGGCACCCCCTGTGTTAAATTGATGTGTTTGGAGGTATACGCAGACTGTGACACCTGAAAACCGCGACCGTGCAGATAGGAAATCAGCCAGTCAGGGCAGCCCCATCCACACCTCCCCTTCTGAGTCGGTGTACTAGCAACTCATGTGACACCCTATGAAAAGCTGCGCTGAGGTCCAGCAGGACCAGCGCAGTCATCAGGCCTTCATCCACTCTTTTATGTACTGTCTCAGTAGCATAAAGAAGTGTTCTCCCAGTTGAGTAGATTGATCTGAATCCCGATTGCATGGGATGTAGTAAGTTGTGTTTCTTAATGTGTGCCCTCAACTGTATATTAACCACTTTTTCAGCTATTTCTGAATAGTATGGGTGCAATGAAACCCGTTGCAAATTTTCCAATACATTTCCATACGTCATGCACCTTCCCTTCCCGAAAGGAGGTCTCTAACAACTGTTGGATATAGGGTAGTATAGCCCCTAGCCCTGTGCAGATCACCTTAGGTGTAGGTGGATCTTTAGGGGATCCTGATTTTATGCTTAGCGCTACTTTTTTCAACTCTTCTAGAGAAGGAGGAAAGAATTGGGAAATATTGTTTTTCCCCCACTCCTTCGTTTGTTCATTGTGGCTTATGTGTCCATTTCGTGCACCGTCTGGGAAGTTGTCCTAGATTTTGGATACTTTTTCTGTGAAAAAGTCTGCAATTTTATTGCATAACTCTTCCAAACAAGGGGCTGGTGCTACTGTTCTTTATAGTGAGGATAGTTCTTTAAAGATACCAAATAGTTCCCTAGATGAGTTATCTGCTATTTCAATTCTCTTCGTGCAATAAGCAGCCCGTGTTTTCTTTATGAGTGCGTGATAGTGCCTTAGCTTTAATTTATAGACCGCTTTGTCTGAGTGTAGGAAGCCCACCTTCATTTACGTTCTAACCTTTTGCATGTCTTTCTGGCCATCCGTAAATCCTGGTTAAACCAAGGCGTGCTCTTGGTGCGTCTGTGCGGGGTGCTAATAGACGATGGGGACACCACATTCAGCACATCAGTATTCAAATTGTTTACTTCTTGACCCACCACATTAATGTCTGTATTTAGGGAAGAGGGATTTGCTAGCAGGGCATGTCTTAAGCTGCTCTCCTTGAAATTCCCCCATTTCCTATGCATGCTGTTAGATGGTGGGTCCCTTGTTGAGGGTGGTCTTGTTAGGGGGATGGAAAAGGCCACTAAATAGTGGTCTGGCCATGGGACAGCTGTTGGGCTTTCAACTGTCAGCCCTTGGCAGGTTGAGAAAATGGGGTCCAATAAATGCAATAGTTGGTGTGTTGCATTTGTAGATTTTAGTTCTAATTGAAGTTCTGCAACCTTCTGGCATGGGCTTGTGCTTCCTTACATATTTTGCTGTCAAAATGTAAGTTTAGGTCTCCCAGAACTATCAGGTTACTATAGTGCAGTGCTGGTTGGATTAGGCGATCCATGAGGCTCTCCCTAAAACCTGATGCTGACCCTGGGGGTCTATAAATTAAAAAAAAACATTTATTGTCTGCTTTGCATTAGCCTTTATTGTGAAGGAGGCTGATTCACAGCATTCTATCTGTGCCTCTTGCATCGTGCAGACTAGTGACAATTTATGGATCATTGCTATGCCCAGTCCCTTTTTCCTCGGGCAATCCACTCTAAGGATCCCGTATTCAGGTGGGAGTGCCTGTAGGGCGTCAGGAGCTGAGAAGTCATCCAGCCAGGTTTCTGTCAAAAACAGGATGACTAAATCTTTATATTCGATGCAGTCATATATATTAGCTTTGTGCTTATTTAGTGATCTACAGTTTATGAGTAAGCAATTCAGCCCCTTAACCTCCTGTTTCTTAAGGGGAGCCATCGCTATTTTTAGCTTGAACGGGCAGTGTGTACACAGCTCCCTTCCCTGTTCTACTGATATCCCATGCCTGCAGTGTGCTAATACCATTGGCTCTAGCTGTCTAACAATAATAACAGGAGAATAATAGTCTATGTCACAGAAAAAAACCTCCTTAGATTAATCCTATGCCAAATATGAATGATGGATGCAATTTTAAATTGTGCCTTCCTCCATTCACACAGATATAAACATAGTGAATTACATAACAATAATGTACCTCTTATTTATGCAGTCCTACCTAACAAGCAAAACACTACATACTATGAACTACTAAACCAAATCAAAATAAAAACTAACATTTACTATCCCCAAAAATAAGTATAAACTTTGGACAGGCAATAAATCAATTTTAAAAATCTACCCACACACATCCATACAAGGCTGCTCTTACAATTTTAATCTAATCATTTAAAAACACCTCCAGAAATCTGCACTATGTGTAGAATATGCAGCAAACAGTCAGTTTGCCTTTGAAATGAAAACATTACTAGTCCTACCATTTGTACCTGTAGCTGAAGTATCTAACCACTACAACATCCTAAAAGAATCCTCCTACCTCCAAAGACACAAACTAAAACAAAGGGGCAGATTATAATGGTAGTTGGTCGGACCACTGCCCGCTATTGAGACAGTCAGGAGACTGCCCAAAAAAAGCAGGGGCAGTCCAACTGCCACATACAATGCAGCTACCATGCTGGCATTTGAAATGTGCTCCTTATCATGGTGGCTTGTGCTGGGGCCAAGGAAAAGGACCACAGGACATGCTGCCATGATAAAGGGCACTTCCTGCACCTGCATGCACCGTGTGCCATGCACCATGTGGCGCATGGCACACAGTGCATGTAGGTGAGTGGGGACACTACATGTGACCCCAGGGCCACTTACTGTGGTCCACAATAGACAGGTCCCTGTTTGGGGCCCCCAAATTCCATTTCCAACAGTCTTTTTATGGCTGACTTTCTGACATGAAAAGGCAGTCAGAAAAAGAAATCGTAATCCCGATGGTGTCCGCCTCGGCACTGCCGCCATTCAGGACTACAATTCCAAATGCTGCACCGTCAGGATCACTGATCCTCTCAGATCAGTAGAGGCTATGGAGTCTGCCCTCTCTATCACAACTGAATTAGGAATCTTTCAAAAATAGAACAAAAAAATCCAAAAAAGAATCTACCAAAAAGTATGCGGTATTGTTATGGTCTGCACTCACTAAGTAGTGTTCACCAGTCACTGTACATGAGTCACAAATGCAAATTCGTAATCCCTTCCGCTGCCTACCAAGGTTAGATTTGGGGGTCTCTGGTTGGCACAGGTAGGTACTTGTGACAAATTGGGACCCTCTCCTCTAGTCAGGACAAGGGGATTACACACCTAAAATAACCCCTGCTCACCCTCTAGGTTGCGTGGCGCGAGCAGTCAAGGCTTATTTCAGAGGCAGTGTAAGTTAAGCATTTGTGACCACATACAGTAACCCAGTGACAACACTACAAATGGACACCACACAGGTTTTATATAAAAAATAAGTAGACTTTATATAGAGTTACCACAAGACCATAAACAACAAAAATACACACTATGATTATGTGGCGTGGGATCAAAAAGAGACCTAAGACTAGTTCTTGGTGGATAGGGTTTTGTTACAGATTACTTTAAGATGGTAGATTAAGCTTAGTTCAGTTCAGTTCTTAGATGCGACACTCTGCATCAATGTACCTTAAGTTGTGTTGCGCTTCCACGACAAGCAATGTCACAGCGATGGGAAATGCGGCAAAGTTCTGATACAAATAAATAAAGACGTGAAGATCTTCCAGATGCGGCACGCTTCTCGGGGATGCGAGAAGCTCTCGGTTCGATGCGTGGACTGCAGCGGCGACACCCTTACGATGCGACGGCAACAGCTCCAGCAGTGACGCTCTTCTCCCACGATGCGGCGACATCCAAGATGCGACGGCAGCGAGCTTCTCGGGGATGCAAGGTGCTCTTGGTCGATGCTGTGCAATGTGACAGTTCCAGCTATTGGCTATTAGATCCGTTTGGTTCTGATACTCTTGTATTGAATATATTTTTTCAGAAACTGCTGAATTTCTCCGTTCTGGAAATTTTTGATGAAGTACTTACCATTAACCATAAGTACTTTGGTAAGCCAACCACCCGTAAACTATTATTCTCTTGGTATTTGGCACGTGGCATGGGCTTTGGTGCAGACTCTGCTCGCGCGTGACTCATTGTTCCATTTGGATTCTGTGAGCACTTTTTATTTTCAATTTATTCACGAGTGACTCACTGCTCCTTTTGGATGCTGTGAGCACTTGCTATCTTTATTTTGTGTTCTTTTCGCATTTCTATGGTATTTTTTCACTGCATCCACGTTCCTGATCATTTTTTGATCACTTTGTGTACTATCATGTTTCACTGTGAGACTGTGGTTGGATGTCACAGCTGCTCACTCACTCTTTCTAGGTGATGTTCTGTTTTTTTTCCTCACCACCTAAGCACTTTAGACCTCTGTGCACTCGCGCTTATATACTTGAAAACTTTTTCCTTCTTCTGTCATCATTGATGTTCCGGTGGAGTTCTTTATAAAAAACTGCTGCTATATTTGTAACATATCTATGTGGTCTTTTTTCAAATATACTAAAGTATGTTCATATTGTATGTCATTACAGCCCTGAAGAAGCCCATGTTTGGGCGAAACACGTTGGCTGGGCTGATCTTTTGCATACCAATAACTCTCTGACCAACCCCCGCTGTTAGAACACTCAGTAACATAGAAACCATCACAATTCCATAAATGTGTTCTAACAGGGAATACTACACACCTTCCCCCTTTTAAAAAAACAAAAAAATAAAATAAAATTAAAAAAAGCAATAATAGAGAACCTAACAAAAAAAACTAATGTACAAAATCACGCAATTTAACAGGAGTATGTTTGATGTGAGAACTTTTCCTCAATAAAGAGCTATTAAGCCCTACTGCATTACTTACATAGACATTGTCAGAAATAGTACAAGAAACAGGAATTTGGATATCACTTATACTCAAAGGATTAGACACATTGGTGTCAATACTTTGTGGTTCACATCCAAAAGTGTCCAACATTGCAGAGTAACTTTCATTATCTTCACAGGGCCTTGGAGAACAAACTTGAGGAGTCACTTTAGATTCCACAGATTTTCATAAGGAAATTCGTCTAAAGTTCCATATTTTACCATCTTCTACCCTGACTGCCTTGCTGAATACTTCCACAACTTTGCAAGGGTCTGACCATTTAGCCCATTTGTTACCACAAAACCTACCAAACTGGACTCTTACAAAACCTCCCACCTTGATTCTCGAACTATGATTGGTTTTCCGTGCAGAAATGCCTGTCATTTTTCCCTGATACCTTGAAACTCTCTCTTGAACCTTAGAAGAATCAGAGGAACTAGAGGGTATTTTAACTTTCATCCACCAAGGTAAAAGCTTTGAACCTGGTTTCCTACCTCGTAACATTTCAAAAGGGGAAAGACCAGTGACAGAATTGGGAGAAGTACTGTAAGACAACAAAGTTGCACGTAACGCTTTTTTCCAATCCATGTTACTTTTAAGTGCCAATTGAATAGACTCTTTAATGACTCTATTGAAGCGTTCTATATGACCATTGGCCTGAGGGTTGTAATTAGATGCTCTCTTATGTATTCTACCACATCTTTCAATGAATAAACCAAATTCTCTACTAATAAACTGAGGACCATTGTCCGAAACAATTTCAGCAGGAATACCCTCTCTACAAAAAATCTCATCCAAAAATTCGATAACCTGTGGAAAAGTTATTCTTTCAACAACTTTCAACTCCGGCCATTTAGAATAATATTCAATCAATACCAAACCAAACACATCTTTATTACTAGACAAATTAAGTGGACCAATAATGTCAATACCAAGTTTTTTCCCAGGACTTGAAACAAATTCAACTGGAGAAACACTGACATCCAAAGGTTTAACAGATTTATCACTCTTCGCACAAGGAGAACAAGAACTGACCCATTTGTCAACCATCCTATCAACACCTAACCACCAGCAAAATTCTCTAATGCGTCTTTTGGTTCTGGACAGCCCCATATGCCCTTCATGAGCCATGGAAAGGATTTTTTCTTTTAATTTGAAAGGAGGCACTATTTTATCACCTCTAGTCACAAAATCATAGTCAAACATAAGTTCTTCTTTTATTTTATAAAATGATGATATCTCACCAGATAACTTTCTTTCCTCAGGCCAACCATTCTGCATGAACTCTACAACATCCGACAAACTGCTGTCTTCACTCATAGCTGCTCTCCATTCAGCTTCAGAAATGGCATCTGACCCACTTTTGAAATTCTCACCATTTATATCGTCAATAGAGAATACCACATCAGAATCACTACAAATGTTGCTAACCGCACAATTGTCCGGCAAAGGTAACCTTGACATGCAATCAGCATGTACGTTTAAACGACCTGGAACGTACTCAATTGCACATTGAAATTCCTGCAATTTAGCAGCTAAACGTGCTAAACGAGCAGTCAGGGTCCGACCACCACCAGCTGCCAACATGTTAATTAACGGCTTGTGGTCGGTTCTTAAACAAAATGTTGTGCTCCACAAAAATTGTCTAAAATGTTGCGCAGCCCAAGTGCAAGCTAACAATTCCTTTACAATGGTAGAATAATTTTATTCAGCACCCCTAAGAGTTCTAGATGCATATGTAACTACATACTCCTCACCCATATTCTTTTGCATCAACCCAGAACCTAATCCAACATTGCTTGCATCAACAGCTACTATGCAATCTTTTCCAATTTCAAATGGTCTTAAGAAAGGAGCATTAACAATTTCCTTCTTAAGGAGTTCAAAAGCAAATTGTTGTTCTCTATTCCAGACATATTTTTCATTTTTCTTTAACAACAATCTCAATGAATGAACTTTTGAGGCATAATCTTTTACAAATTTGCTGTAGAATTAAGTAAGACCTAAAAATAATACAAGTTGTTCTTTTGTAGATGGAGCGGGAGCATTAGATATACTCTGTATGTGATTAAATTTAGGTTTGATGCCTTGTGAGAAAATTTCATGACCCAAATATTCCACACTACTTTGTCTAAATTTACACTTTGCAAATTTTAAAGTTAAACCTTTTTTCTGTACACATTGCAACACTTTTTCCAAATTTTCATCATGGTCCTCAAAATCCTTTCCAAAAATTAGAATATCATCCTGGAAGGCAATAGGACTAGTACAACCTTCCAGGACTTCCTTCATGAGTCTTTGGAAAACTAAGGCCGCACTTGCAAGCCGAATGGCATGCGAGGAAACTGAAACATACCCTCAGGAGTGATGAAAGTTGTTAAAAATGTAGACTCCTTATGTAAAACTACTTGATGGTAAGCACTAGCTAAATCAATGGTGGAGAAAACACAAGCACCCGATAGCGTAGAAATTAGTTCATGAATGTGTGGTAACGGATGTCTATCGATCCAGATTTCCTTATTCAAGCTGCGAAGGTCCACACATAGACGAAGCTCACCATTGCTTTTGATGGATAAAGCTACTGACGAAACCAGGGAAAAGATTCAGTAGGTTCAATTATGTTTTTAGCTACTAAATCCGACAGAATCACTTTCAACTTATCACGATAAGCTAATGGTACATTTCTGACTCTATGTCTAATAGGAGTAGCACCTTCTTTTAAAATTATTCTGTGCTGAAAATTAGTAAACTCACCAAGATTGTCACTAAAAATAGAAGGAAACGTATTTCTTATTTTTACTGTGAACTCATTATCCTCACAAGGTACAACATACACCGGAGGGGATGCATTAGGATCAAGTTTGATACCCAATTCTTGTTGGTGGGGCCAACCAAGAATAAACGCACCTTTGGTTAAAATATATACTTTCCCTTTAGTTTTCCTATTTTTGAATTCAATATCAGACCACATAAAACCATCAAGATTGATTTTATAACCAGAGTAGCCACCGGGCTGAACATCTGGTGGTAAAAGTTTTGTAGTACACCAGAATTTGTCGAATACATCCCTGCCAATGATGCTGTACCAAGCACATGAGTCAATCAACATAGAAATTTCCTTCCCATCTATCAAAATGTTATCACTGGGAAAACCTTTACACTTAGTATCCTCGATACATAGTAAACTATTCATTTCAGAAGCTTGTTCGAGATTTTCTTCCTCCTCGAACCCCACTAAATTTACTTTCTGTGAAGATGTACACTTTTTGCTGAAATGACCAGATCTTTTGCATTTAATGCATATTTTGTTCCAGGCAGGACAACCCCTATAGCTCCCTACGTGATCATTCCAAAAAAACGGTTTTCTTTTCCAAAATTCTCCTTTTTAGTAGAAACAAACGGAGATTTCTTAAAATTATGAAAATCTTTTACTATAGCTACTTCAGGAACTATTTCTTTGCTTTTTGTGTCTTTCCCTCTAATTTCGCTTACAAAGATTTCAGATTGTTCTATTCTTTTTGCGATGTTTAATGCTGCACTAAGAGAAGATTCTGTCCCCATCCATAAACGTTCTTGAATCTTTTTACTTTTAGTTTTCATCATAATTTGGTCTCTTAATACCTGTTCAAAATTGATTTTTTCAAATGCACATGAACCAGCTAAAGTGCGTAGTGCAGCTACATAGTTTTCAATGGATTCATCTTCCTTCTGAGCACGCAAATAAAACTTAAACCTCTCCATTACTGTATTAATTTTCCTACCAAACCTAGTATTCATTTGTTTAATAACTACCTCAAACACATTAAAATCACCTCCACCTTCTATTGCAGGTACATTTTCTAATTCTTTTAGACCTGCTCCCCCTAAACAATTTTTCAACAGTGCCAATTTCCTTTTGGGAGAACAACCATCTTCTTCAATAACATCCACATAATCCAAAAACATGGGATTGAGGTTCCGTGACGATTTGAACCCGTGTTTTCAATATTGTCGGAAATACATAATATTGGTATCAGCGAACCGCAAATGATCCATTTAGCATATCCTGGTGTTTTCGCTACGATACGAACAAGAGCACTGTACTTATGAACACATTTCTGATCTACCCACGGCATCCATCTTAGATCATGGCCGCCATTTTGTGTTTCTTGCCCTCACATACGCAATAACCTCTGATCACTTCATTTCGATTAAGGACACGTAGCCTTAGCCGGAGATTCACCTCTCTCATGACACGCGCACCTTAAACCAGATCACGCTGTAGCTACATGACTCGACAAAGGCTGCCTCCTCTGCCGGAGGCCAGCCCACCTGAACTGGTTCTCGTGACCATTGTCCTGATCATGATTAGGCGGCCGAAGCCGGTAGCCTTGCCCATTTACAACCCACAAACATCTCTTATCCCGCTTTTCTATCTTCTGCACCTGGCTCTGCTCCTTTCCTTCTGGGCCTTTATTAGGGGGAGGTAACGAAATTTACGATGAGGCGGTCCGGCTCTTGAATGCAATATTGACAAGGGATTGTGATGAACTAGTGGGAACCCCTCTCCATAGATGTTTTGTATCAGATTTTATCAACGGTTCCTGTGTACGCCAAATATTTATTGTTTGTGACACAAGGGTTTTGGGAATGTACTAACATGTGAAGAATTCGCCTGAAGGCCAAAAATCAGTATATAAGGAGCAACCCTCTTTGTACAATTTGAACAGGCTCCTAGTTACTGCCCATGCGTAGTTTCTGTGACTTCTGTATCCCTGCAGTAATAAACCTTTGGTCTTTGACGCCACCATCGAGAAGCCCGTGTTTCTGTTCATTTGCGCACCAAGGCAGGTGGAACTCCGGGGTCTTTGGGTGTTGTTCCCTGACACCTCTGGACGGAACCAAAAAGTCCAGAACTCCAGGATACCAAAGATCCCATTCCATTTTGGGCTCTCCTGCTGTAGGTAGAAAATGTGGTGGAGTATTAATGTTGTTAGACATTTTTAACTATGAATATACTGTAAATATAATAACCAGTAATGTATTTCAAAACAAATATGAGTACTAATAAAAAAATAACGAACTAAAATAATAAATGTAGTCACCGATGTCTGTAGTAGGAGGTTGTTGTTGGATCAATATTGGTGGTTCAGTTCAGTTCACACACTAGATTCCCGATGCATGAACAATGCTCGCTTCAAGAATAAACAAAGTTGTTTCACTCCGGTGAAAATCAACGCATCATTTCCAAAGTGCCGATGAAATTGACAAAATAAGATGGCCGCCGGGCGTCTGACGTCACGTTAAACGTAGCGTCATGACGCGATGCTAGAATTGTTGATCAGCATCATATGCAGTAAAGGAAAGAACACGCCTGCAGCACGCTCCTGAATCAGGTAACGATTTCAAAAGATGTGCTGCAGTTTCTTTTATAGACACCAAGCTTTCAAGTGCAAATACTACGCGTGGGTTCGTATCCCATCCTCTTCGCCAAATTGTCTAGTAATCCAGTTGTCAAGTTACCTTGTAGAAATCAGTTTATTGATGCAGCATGCATGCAGCATCAGCATGCAGCATGGCAGGCACCGCGCGGTGCCTGCCATGCTGTGCATGGAACTGCTAGGGGGTGCCATAGGTACTCCCCATGTGCACCCCCACCCCCGGAGTGCCTTTCCGTGGCGGCATTGCCGCCACGGAAAGGCATCCACATTTGCCCATCCTAATATGGCTGGCGGTGTCCGATTGACACTGCCACCATATTATTCCTTTCCCGTCCCGGCCACAAGGCGACCGGGGCGGAAAAGCGGCGGACGCTCTTTATTAGTATGGCGGGGGGGGAACGAGTGTGGATGTCGGGCGGATTGCCCCCGCCAGGCTGGCAGTGGCTACAGCCAGCCTGGCGGGGGCAATCCATCCGACATCGTAATGGGCCCAAGAGGCTTCATGAGCACAAACAAGTACACTACCCTTAAGGGAGATAATAGTTCTGAATCAATCAGTTTCAATGTACCAATCCACATTTGTGACAAAATGCAACAATGCACACTTGCATATTCCAATAGCGTTGGAAAGTATGGTCAGCTGCCGGCTCTATCCTTTTCTTTCTCTTATATTTCTATAATCTAAGAAGTGTTTACTGGTACGTCTTTAAAGTTCACTTCTTTGTACTGAGTACTAGAGAGAGAAGGCCCAGTCCTCCAGGGCACCTCTCAGATCAAAAACAGGAGTTCCAAACCCTCAATAGGTCTTCCACAGGTCCAGAAATTGTTCTGATGAGGGTGGATGAGGGTCTGTCACCAGTGCCCACTAGGAGAGCCAAAAGACGAATACTTTTCACAGTGGCTAGGGTTACACACTTTTCACAAAGTCCAAAGCCACAGGTTGGGTGTGACTCCTGGGGACTTCCTAATGAATTAGGTAAAAGTTCTCAAGTCCAACCCTACCCACTTTTTCAGTGGCTCCTGTTTGACTTATAGAAAACAGGTCCAAGATGCAATGTTTCAGGGTATTTTCGAGATTTTTACCTCCTTTGTGACCCAATAAACCTGGACACTGAGTGCTAGGGGTGTGTGTGAGAAGTTTACTATGTTAATCCCAGTGTCCTCCCACATCACAGTTTGAAACAGACACTTTGTTCACAATAACCTGGAGACAGAAGTCTGGTAGCACAAAAGCGGGGTCCTTCAGGAACAAGACAAAGCATCCACATAATTGCCTTGGCAACCTCTGCCTCACTTTCCAGTATTACATGTGGCACAACATTTGGCTCTCCTTCAAATTACAAATATGTAATACAATATGATGGAAATCATATTCAGATGTTTCCACATTCCTTCCATAACAGCTCAAATGGGAGTGATAAATTGGTTTACATATAAAGGTCTGATCCTCAGAAGTGTGTCCAATTCCAGAACCCTTATCTACAGTTCTGTGTGCAGTACCCAGGGACACATTCAGAATAATGTGTCCAGTTCCGGAGACCATAAATTGGGTAATGTGTCTAGTTGTAAAGGCCACAATTGGAATATTGTGCCTTTTTCGGGATGCCATAGCTGGAGTAGATAATTCTGGAGGCAGTGTATGGAGTATTTGCTAGAATTGTCTGGCTTAGGGTGGTATCCCCCCCCCCACTTTTATTTTGCCTTACTCCTCCATTTTTGCTGATCTTGTTTTCTTGGCCTTAAGACTGCTAACCAGTGCTACGGTGTGAGTGCTCACACCCAATTGATACATTTATTTTACTTGAAAGTTCCTATAAAGTGGTGCTACATGTACCCAGGGCATGTAAATTAAAATCTACTGGTGGGTCTACAGCTTTGATTGTGCCACACACTCAAGTAACCATTTCAACAAGTCTCAGGCCTGCCATTTTATGCACAGTTGAAAACTGCCATTTCAACCTGGCAAAGTAAACATTTTGCTTGGAATTCCCTTCCTTTTTAATACACATAAGTCACCCCTAGGGTATGCCCTAAACAGCCCATAGAGCAGGGTGCAGACTATGTAAAAATGTGAACATTTACTTTTTTTTCAATCTATTTATTGGAGTTTATATTGGCAATATGCAGTAGAACCGAACAAAGGGGAGTAAACAACATCACCCACAGTCACAATGTAGAAATGTACCCATTGCATACATTTGGTGTCACCAGAATTAAACACATTTGCCCAGCTCTCGAGCTGTGAACCACAAGCATTAGTAGGACAGTTCGCCTTCAAGGTGGCCTCTCATCATCCTTCACTTCTAACCTCAGAATGTACCTGTCCCACATTGTGGAGTCTGTTTCCCACCCTCTTGCGTCTGTGGAAGATTGTCAATACCAACAACTCCACCTTGACATATCGCTCCAGGTCTCTAAACGAGTGCCCTACCTCTAGGGCCCAGTTGGACTTCCATGTCATTGCTGTTGGTCTCATTAAGAGTATTAGAGATAGTGCTAAAAATCTGCGAGTGTATTTTTCGCCCTTATGAGCGGGTAGAATGCCCATTAAGCAGTAGTCAGGGGCAAAAGGCACCACCTGTTCAACCAACTCTGATAGTGTCTCTGTCACCTCCCTCCATATCGCCAGCAGATCAGGGCAAACACACACCATGTGGAAAAAGTCTGCACGCTGTGCACAGTATCATAGGAACACCGGAGAAGCTCACAGAAATATCCAGTTTATTCTTTGTGGTGTCAAGTAATTCTGATGTAGGTAATTAAACTGCATGTAATGGAATCACAGGATCCTGGAGATCCCCTTGACATGTGCCTTAACCGTCTCTCACTGTTTGTGCATAAATTCAGACCCCAGTGCTGTAATCCATTTGACCCACATTGGCAGTTCCGTCCTGCATCGCTGGATGTGGCAATGCATCATATATCACTGCGACTGCCCCGCTGTCATCCTCAGGCAGGATCAGAACCTGTAGCAGGCGCGACATCTCTGGTTCCGCTACCCATCATACCCACAGTGCATCCACCACCTGTCAAATGGCACTGTAGTCCAGGAAGAGCCTCACTAGGATTCCATAGTCATCATGCATGGCCTGAAAGGGCTGTATCAGCTCCTCATAATAAAAATCCTCTGCCTGCAGTACCTCTGCTTTCCTCCGAATATGCATTACACTTGGGTCAAATGACTCTACTAAGGGTGGCAGCTGCACGATTGGGTCCATACGGTGGTTGTTCTCTTTTGCTTCTGACATTTATTTACACCAGCATGCATGTGCCGCACACATCATTCAGGTCTCAGGTCAGCATGGGCGGGTGTTGCGCCACACCAAAATCAGTATCAGTTCTCCTGGGAGTGCTTCCAGACAGTCTCTTGCTCTGCAGAAGACACTGTACACAACAAGCACATCAGCCACTCCAGTTGGGTCGCCAAGTAGTATAATTCTTTATCTGGTCTTTCCAGGCCATGCTCTTCCAGTGGTTAATGTGTCGTCAGCAGTGCTGCTCCTTTCCTATCCTGACCCCAAATCAGGTCAAACAACAGCCCATTGAGGTCCATGAAGAAGTATCCCTGCACCAATAGGGGCAGTATACAGAAAAGATATAGTAATCTGAGTAAAACCAGAATTTTTGTGATCAATCAATCAAACATTTATAAAGTGTGTCAAATCCCCTGTGAAGGTCTTGAGGCACTGGAGAATGTTGGTTGTTGTGAGATGCGTAGAGCATTTGAACATCTAGGTCTGGAGTTCTATCCTGAATTGTTGGAGATGTGGTACATCATGAGGTGCAGGGGAAAGTTGTTCCATTCCTTGGCTTCCAGGTGCGTGAAGGAGTAGCCTCCACTGTTGGTTCAATGGATCTGTGGGGTGTCTGTGAGGGAGAGGGATGCAGAAGGAAGGTGTCTGGTTGGTTGGTTGGTGGAAGGTGAAACTTGTATTGATTTATGCTGGTCCCTTGTTGTGCAGTGCCTTGTAAGCCTGGGTCAGCATCCTGAACTGGCATCTCTTCTCGATTGGGAGTCAGTGTAGTTTTTTCAATTGGGGAGTGATGTGGGTCCTCCTAGGGAGGTCAAGGATGAGTTTTGCCACTTAGTATTGGATTGTGTGGAGTCTCTGCAGGAGGCGAGCAGTGATTCTCTTGTGGATTGTGTTCCTGAAGTCGAGTTTGCTGGTGATGTTGGCTTGCGTGATAGTTCTTTTGGTGTTGACTCGGAGCCACCTGAAGATATTGTCGAGCGTGCGAAGGGTGTGAAAGTAGGCTGAAGAGACTGCCTTGGCTTGTTTCTTCATGAATAGCTTTCTGTTCAGTATGATGCTGAGGTTGCAAGCGGTTGGGGCAGGCCAAGTTTTGAGGGCACCATGCATCATTCCATGGCAAGGTGTTGTTACCGAAGATGATGGCTTCTGTCATGTCTAAGTTGAGTTTGATCTCTAATAAAAGAGAGAGGGACTCCAAGACAAAGGGATAGGGCTCCACAATTGACACAAGTCAGAATATAATTTCCTTTGGGCGAATTCCCATAGAAACACAAATTCTTACAAACATACACATAAAACTCAACAATGTCAGTTCATAACAAGGAAGCAATAAAAATTAAAAATTAAAGCAGTGAAAACACTATAATAAAAGTATATCTGCACAGTTTATTAGCATACACTATATTTTGTTAAAAATGGGAAACATATACAAAACGGAACACTATAAATGAAATAAATCCAACATTCCTATAAAAAGGAGGTACAAGTAAAGGACTAAATTCCAACAAAAGCTCAGAATTTTCCTTAGTTTGTTTTCTCACGTATTCCTCCTTGTGCATCGAAGCGTTTCGGCTGTATATTTAATGTTTAACCACCTTCATCAGGACAATTACAATAAATGTTTCCCAATGGTTCTGAAATTCAAACAAAACCAATCTTAGTGACACATAATTCTATATTTGTTGTTTTCTTTAAAAAAACATAATGTATACAAATTCCTACAATCCTAAATACATTTAAAATCAATAACATTGCTTCCACGTTATACTAAACAGACAATACATATAATTACTACATTCCAATTATTGATATCTCCAGTATAGAGCAAACCAAATCATAAACAGTACATATTGATTTTGGTCACATAAGTATATTGCTCGTGCTCACAGCTTCTCATAGGGTCTATGCATGTTGATCATCTATTTATAAGTACCCTATACAGTGTACAATCCACTAAACATAGGGCATCAAGTCCACATCAATGCATTTCTTTAAAATAGAATTGAATAGCCAGATATCATAGTTAGGGTTAATTTTGGGCAAGAGAGGCGGCTAATGAGATAAACTTGGTATATCACCTACCTCAATTGTTTTTTGTCAATAAAAATAAGATCAGGGGTACTCTGCCTCCTTCTCAATTTCAAAAGATATTCGTCCAGCGAATTATTCCTTCAAAGTTAAAATAAAGTTGTCCTATATAGGGTAAATAAACAACTGATTTTAGTGTCAACAAACACCATTATCTGTAAAAGGTGGTATTTATTTTCACACACAACTATTTGCTAAAGGCATTAGGATACTATTGAGTATCTATGCTAGGAATTTATTACACGCAAATATTCTCTAAGGACAATAGGATATTATTCAATAACAGCCCCATTGGATATCTATACCAGTTTTACATTAAGCAGTAATATTAGCAGTAAGCGCCTTAACCTAAAGGCAACAAATGTCCAGATATATCTGTACTACCCCGACGATTTTGTAAAGGGGCAAAAAACAGTGGCACAGTCTTATGGTGTTTATTTGCCACAAGAACGCTCACCTCCTATTGTATCTTGATGGTGATTAGGGGATCACGACATTTATATTCTGCGTGGTTTCCAGACTAATTAAAAGACAACATGTGTCCAAATGAATCTGTGGACATATAGGAAATGGAGAGAGAGACAGAGAAAGAAACCCCTTTATGGGCTACTGAAGATACATGATCCAAACTGCATTTCCTATTCTTTTTCCTATTATACTTACAAAAATGTGGAATGAAACCGTCACGCACGCGGTATTAATGTGGTCATAAATACACACTCTTGTCAGGGTTCGTGTTTAAATAACTCCGAAAGACAAGAAGAAGAGGAAGAAACCATATCTTATTCCCTCATCTATACTTATAGGCTCGTTGTTTTAACAGATAACTAATCTTATCACATCCATTACGATAAGGAATAGCTTACTTGCCAAACGAAAATCCCAGAGACAGGGAGCCAATGTTCACACGTGAATTTACCAGCGTGCAAATCCTAAAAAACATATAAACGGATACGTCTCGTATTCAGTAACGCCTTTAAAAATAGTCTGGAATGCCAGAACAGAGCGCCGCAATTTCCTTACCTCTCCGCAATCAAATCGAAACATCCCGCGTGCTGGCGAGCAAAGCTGGAAACGGCTAAGAACAATGCAGTTCGAGCCGCTGATTTAAATACCCGGTCCCTTCAGGTTGTATGGCGGAGGATCCTGTCACATGATCAAATCGGTGACGGATACAGAAAACGGACTGCACAATGGAGGCAAAACCAAAAATACTCACTTCCTCCTAAATGTAAACAAAACATCGTTGCCAGCAATCGATGTTTGAACTACATATTTCTTACCTTTAGGAAACGCACTGAAATGAAGTAAGATATCGCACTAGGATAAAAGGGATTTATAAGAAAGCCCAAAATGTTCTTTTTAGTAAAAAACGGCACAAAAGTACGTGCTTGATTCGTGCTATTATTGACACAGGTTATTTGCCAATCAGGTGGAGTCGACTTTATAAACAGTTTATATTAAGCACAGTCCGTTTTTTAAAGTCTCAGTCTGCACAAAAAGAGTTTGTAGATCGTGCTATATAAAGAGCAGTTTATATCTAGCAAATGGTATATAGAAAATGTATTTAAAAAAATGTTCAAAGCGATTTTTAAATAAGTCTACTAGGCACTCCCATAATCCTTATAGCTTATTTTCAAGGAAAAGAGGCGCTCGTATTAAGGAAAGAGAATAATCATCAATACGTTTTCAGGCTTATGTGGATATACAACTCCTAACTATTTTTACTTTTCGTAAATTCAGTAAAGCCAAGCATTAATCAGTGTCAAAGGACATCATTCTCATATATCTATCAAGTGTTTGTAAATTATCCAAACACTCCCATGATGTTTATAGCTAATACTCAGGGGATCAGTGATTGGTCATCATTACATCTTCAGACTTCTCTAGGTATAGCTATATCTAAAAATTGTATAGGTATATAGATATGGATTCTACTTCAAACCAATTTTAATTTCCTATATTTAATTAGGCCATACTTCAATCAAAGTCAAGGACGTCAATCCCGAATACATTATCTTTATCAGGCTCTCCCATCTTAGGCCATGAATTGGGAGGGGATAGGGGGAAAAAGAGATGAACAGTACCTAAATTCTGAAAGATGGATCAAGTCAAAAGGCATAGTTAGGTTTAAACTGCTCCAATGATGCGGTCCCATTCTTCTCTCGAATTAAGTCCCCTTCTTACTGTATTGAGATAGGAGATATACCATTGTTCTCTCTCTTTTCTTCTAGAGACAATATTGCCACCTCTCTTGCCTATTTTAATTTTTTCCAAGATGAACCAGTGAAATTCTGACTCCTTATGTCCTTTCTCTAGGAAATGGGCAACAATTGGAGCAGTGATCTTTTTTGTCTTAATAGCTGATTTATGTTCCTGAAACCTAGTCCGTGCCTCCCTTCCTGTTTCTCCAACATAACAAAGGCCGCACGGACACCTCAGGAGATAGATGACATTCTTGCTCCTGCAATTATTGTGGGTCTTACATTTAATCGTCATGGTGTTACAAGTAATTTCTGACCCTACAATACATTGAACACAGATATTACACATACCGCACCTAGTTGTTCCAACCATCTTTGTGCCATCTTTTGTTCTTTGATTCTCCAACACCTCATCTTTGTACGTGTGTACCAATAGATCGCGCAGATTTGTATTCTTTTTGAATGCGAACAGTGGTTTCTCTAAAGCTAATTCCTCCTCATGATTTAAAATGTGCCAATGCTTATTCACCACATATTTTATCTGGTTACTTATGTTGGAAAATTTGCTGACAAACACAACTTTGTTTAGAGGGCCCTTTTCTTTCTTTTCATTACGAATTAGTGCCTCACGATCATAAAATCTAGCTCTCTTCATTGAGTGCGACAGAAGTTTTTTCGGGTAACCCCTCTCTTTAAATTTTGTTTTAAGGGCCTCTGCATGTTTGTACTAATCGTTAATATCAGAACAATTTCTCCGGAGATGGAGAAATTGACTGAAGGGGATGCTTTCCCTTTGTGATTTGGGGTGAAAAATAGAAAAGTGTAACAGTGTGTTATTTGCCATAGGTTTAGTGAACAGTTCTACAGCCAGGATTCCATTACAGTTTTTGATGGATATATCCAGGAAGTCGACTTTGGTAGTACTATATGCCGATGTGAACCTAAGATTTGGATCACCTAAGTTGATCCAAAGAAGGAACTCGTCAAGAAGTTCCATGGAGCCTTCCCAGATAAAGAAAATATCGTCAATGTAGCGGTACCAGGCCGCTACATTTTAGAAGAAAGGCTCCATTTCATTATCGATATGTTTGGCCTCAAACTTGCCAACATACAGACAAGCCAGACTAGGGGCACAGGTAGCCCCCATGCTGGTCCCTTTCAATTGTCTGAAGTATTCGTTTTTAAATAGAAACACGTTATTTGTCAAGATGAGTCTCACACAATTAACTATAAACTCCCTGTTAGCACCGCCAAGATCTTGACCAGATAGAATTTCATCCATGACCTCTATTGTATCTGTCTGTGGGATGTTTGTGTAAAGAGACTCAATGTCCAGGGTGGGCTAATGAGAGATCTAAATCTACATTTGGGTTAGCTAATTTTAAGGCCCAAGATTGTTCCGTGCGCTCTAGATCATCAGGCATGTTGGCCAAAAGTAACTGATATAGGACCCCAATTCTTGTGGATTTTTTCCCTATAATATCAAATAGTGGGATATTATCTAGTAGAATTTTTGGTTTAGTATTATGGATACTAGCTGATATTTGATAAAATTTTAAAAAATCGCTAGCGGGGACATTATATCTTACTTGAAAGAGCTCAAAAGAAAGTGGGAGATTATTACCAAAAAAATCTCCGATTGTTTTAATACCTAGGCGCTCCCACCTCTGGTATCTACTGTTGTCTGGGATATTAGGAAAAATTTTGCATTGCCATAAAGGTGTATATTTCGTATATATAGGAATGCCTAGATGTTTACAGATGGCTTTCCAAACTGAACGAGCATCTAGAACAGTCTTTAATTTAATTTTTTTATAATATGACGCTTCAACCTGCCTTAAAAGTAGTCCCTTATGTTTTTTGCCTAAACTAAGCTCATATATAGATGGTATATTTGGAGTTATAACAGTTGAACCTCCTGGTTTAGCAGTCAGTAGAGGATCCATATGTTGCAATAATGATGCCCAAAAATATAATCTTAAATTTGGTAAGGCTAAGCCGCCTCTACTTTGAGGGAGTGTTAGCAGGGGAAGGGCCCGTCTTATTTTTCCGTAGCTCCACATGAACTTTGCTAAGAGGGAGTCTATAGTCTTTATAAAGTGTTCCCCAGGTAATAGAGGGATTTCTCTGAAAAAGTATAAAACACGCGGAAATATATTCATTTTAACATAGTTGGCCCTACCTATGATAGAGAGGTGTAGACCGTCTACCCTTCTTAGATCACTTTTAATTTTATTAATGAGGGGAGAATAGTTAATCTCGCTAATCTTACTTATCTCTGCCGAGAGAACTACTCCTAGATAAGTGGCCTGTTTAACCCTAAGTGTGCTTTCGTATTGGGTATTAATAGTGGCTAATACCATGGTTTTGTCTCTATTCATAGAATACCCTGAGTATTTCCCAAAAGCTTGGGTAATTATCTCAATTTCATAGACTGCTTCAGACGGTTTAGTGGTTATTACGGCAATGTCGTCCGCATATGCCATAACTTTGGTGGAAAAGGGCCCTGTGATTACTGGTTGTATAGATGGTGAAATTAACAGTTTTTGAATAAGGGGATCTATATAAAGTGCAAATAAAACCGGGGAGCATGGGCAACCCTGCCTTGTACCTCTCTGGACCGTAATGACCTCCGACTCATTTCCTGCTATACAGATTTTAGCCGTGGGGTTGGTGTAAATGGCTTTGATGGCATTAATAAAATTATTTCCCAGATTTTTACTTTCCAAGATGTTCCAGAGAAACTGCCATGATACTCGATCGAATGCCTTTTCGGCATCGAGGAAAACCATCGACATCTCGCCCCCCGTGGCGCCCATGATGTCAAGTAGGGTTATGGCTCTACGAGTATGGTCTGTAGTGCCTTTGCCGGGTATAAAGCCGTGTTGCCACGGGGATACAAGCCGTTCGATGACCCCGCTCAGTCGATTTGCAAATATTTTAGCGTATAGCTTTGAGTCGGAGTTAATCAAGGATATAGGCCTATATGAGGAAGGCAGGTGAGGTGGTTTACCTTTCTTGTGGAAAATTATTATATTTGTTTGTTTCCATGACTCCGGGGGAATTGTGTGGTATTGAACTCCGAGAAACAAATCAAACAGAAAAGGAGTTATCTGCTTACCAAGGATTTTATATAGATCCAATGGAATTTTATCCGGTCCTGCCGCCTTACCATTGGCCAACTCGGCTAGTGCTGTCTCCACCTCAGTGATCGTAATCTCTCTGTCCAAGTAAATCTTATTTTCTTCATCGATACTTTTATGAGAAGTCTGGTCTGGGAGCCAATTATTTAGAAATGTTGTAATTTCGTTGTTAGGGTGTGAAATATCACTACTATAGAGTTTTTGATAATACTTTTGAAATATTTTAACAATGTCTTTGGGAGTAGTATACTCATTGCCCTCAAATTCTATCTTTTTAATACTACTCTGTGATTGTTTTTGTCCAGTACGCAATGCTAACTGCTTCCCCACATTTTCCCCAGATTCATACAGTCTATCCTTATTAGCCTGATAAGTTTCCGCAGCTTTTTGAATTAGCGTACTATTGATCTCATTTTTTAAGATCATTATTTTATTTAAGATTTTCCCGGGATCTAGGTTAGGATCGGCTTTCCCTCTTCCAAACAGATTTAACTGGGAGGCATGAAGGGCCTCAAGATTAGTCAGCTCCTGCATCTTTTGTATATTGGATTGTTTTTCTATCTTTCATTTATTAGCAACAAATGAAATAGTCTCTCCTCGCAATGCTGCTTTAAAACAATCCCACACTATAATACGGGGTGCACTAAACTGGTTACATTAAAAAAAAGATTGGGTCCATGATTTAATATACATTATGTATTCCTGATTAACCAATAACCTCCTATCAAAAGTCCACTGTGTTATTGGTTTAACTAAATTAACCGTATCAAAAGTAAAGGTCAGTGCATTGTGGTCAGATAAGGTTTTCGGGGATTTAATTATTTCTATAATATCCTTCTGGTTTATACTTGAGTTGTTTATTCACCCTATATAGGACAACTTTATTTTAACTTTGAAGGGATAATTCGCTGGACGAATATCTTTTGAAATTGAGAAGGAGGCAGAGTACCCCTGATCTTATTTTTATTGACAAAAAACAATTGAGGTAGGTGATATACTAAGTTTATCTCATTAGCCGCCTCTCTTGCCCAAAATTAACCATAACTATGATATCTGGCTATTCTATTCTATTTTAAAGACATGCATTGATGTGGACTTGATGCCATATGTTTAGTGGATTGTACACTGTATAGGGTACTTATAAATAGATGATCAACATGCAAAGACCCTATGAGAAGCTGTGAGCACGAGCAATATACTTATGTGACCAAAATCAATATGTACTGTTTATGATTTGGTTTGCTCTATACTGGAGAAATCAATAATTGGAATGTAGTAATTATATGTATTGTCTGTTTAGTATAACATGGAAGCAATGTTATTGATTTTAAATGTATTTAAGATTGTAGGAATTTGTATACATTATGTTTTATTAAAGAAAACAACAAATATAGAATTATGTGTCACTAAGATTGGTTTTGTTTGAATTTCAGAATCATTGGGAAACATTTATTGTAATTGTCCTGATGAAGGTGGTTAAACATTAAATATACCACCGAAACGCGTCGATGCACAAGGAGGAATACGTGAAAAAACAAACTAAGGAAAATTCTGAGCTTTTGTTGGAATTTAGTCCTTTACTTGTACCTCCTTTTTATAGGAATGTTGGATTTATTTCATTTATAGTGTTCCGTTTTGTATATGTTTCCCATTTTGAACAAGATATAGTGTATGCTAATAAACTGTGCAGATATACTTTTATTATAGTGTTTTCGCTGCTTTCATTTTTAATTTGTATTGCTTCCTTGTTATGATCTGACATTGTTGAGTTTTATATGTATGTTTGTAAGAATTTGTGTTTCTATGGGAATTCGCCCAAAGGGAATTATATTCTGACTTGTGTAAGTTGGGTTTGATGCAATTTTTCCTTCATCCAGTCAGTGACATTTACCATGCATTTGTTGAAGTTAGCTCTGGTGATGGACGGATCTTCGGACAGTGAGAGAGTGAGCTGGGTGTCATCAACTTAGGATATGATGTTGAAACTGTGCCCTCTCAAGGTGTCAGCCAGGCAGGGTCATGTATGTGTTGAACATGAAGTAGCTGATGGATGATCCTTGTGGTATTCCTGAGATAATCTTCTTGGACTCTGAGGTGAATGGTGAGAGATGGATCCCCTGGGTTACACTGGTGAAGTAGTGTGGCTCACTGGTTAGAGGCGGCAGACCCGAGAGCAGAGGACGGCCCGGGACCAGGGTTCGATTCCCGGCGCGGCAGGTTTCTGGGCCAGGGTCAGCGGACTCGATAATTCTCTCGCCTCGGTGCCCACTCTGATCAGCGATCACACTCGGCAACTCTGGGCATTAGCTTGCCTCATCTTCACTAACGGCCCCACCAGACCACCGGGGATGCCTGGTCTCACCCTGGAGATACCCATTAAGGGACCATCTCTCAGGGAAGCCGGGAAGGGTTTCGCAGCGGTCGAAGCGCCTTGGGACCCTACGGGTAAGTAGTGCGCTATATAAATGCCAATACATACATACATACATACAAGGCAAACCATTTGAGGGCTTCTCCCGGGATCCTGATGCGGTAAAGTCTGTTGATCAGAATATGATGGAAGACGTGAGGTTCCGTGACGGTTCCGTGACGACTTGAACCCGTGTTTTCAAGTTTGTCGGAAATACATAAAATTAGTATCAGCGAACCGCAAATGATCCATCTAGTATATCCTAGTGTTTTCGCTACGCTACGAGCAAGAGCACTCCTTCCACTGACACATTTCTGATATACCCACGGCATCCATCTTAGATTATGGCCGCCATTTTGTATTTCCTTGCCCTCACATATGCAATAGCCTCTGATCACTTCATTTCACTCCACTTTGATTAAGGACACGTAGCCCTAACCGGAGATTCACCTCTTACATGACACGTACACCTTAAACCAGATCACGCTGAAGCTGCATGACTCGACAAAGGCTGCCTCCTCTGCCCGAGGCCAGCCCACCTGAACTGGTTTTCCTGTCCATTGTACCTGATCATGATTAGGTGGCCGAAGCCGGTAGCCTTGCCCATTTACAACCTACAAACATCTCTTATCCCGCTTTTCTATCTTCTGCACCTGGCTCTGCTCCTTTCCTTCTGGGCCTTTATTAGGGGGAGGTAACGAACTTTATGATGAGGCGGTCCGGCTCTTGAAAGCAATATTGTCAAGGGATTGTGATGGACTGATGGGAACCCCTCTTCGTGATGTTTGGTATCAGATATTATCGACAGTTCCTGTGTAAACGTCAAATATTTATTGTTTAGAGACACAAAAGGTTTGGGAATGTACCGACATGTGAAATATTTGCCTAGAGCACAATTTTTAGTATATAAGGAGCAACCCACTTTGTACAAATCGAACAGTCTCCTGAATTCTGCCCGTGTGTAGATTCTGTGACTTCTGTGTCCCTGCAGTAATAAACCTTTGGTCTTTGACGCCACCATCGAGAAGCCCGTGTTTCTGTTCATTTGTGCACCAAGACAGGTGGGACTCCGGGGTCTTTGGGTGTTGTACCCTGACACCTCTGGACGGAACCAAAAAGTCCAGAACTCCAATTGGCGCCCAACGTGGGGCGACGTCATTCGGTACCGGTCCAAAAGTCTGAAGAGTTCGAGAAGCTTCGTGTGAAGATTCCTGAGGGAGGCGCCCCACTTCATCGATCCCGGCATATCGCAAAAGTGGCCCTGAAGTTCTCTTCCACGAGGGTTCCCGTTCAGGACGGCTGCAGTGGGCCGTTGCCTTGACCGTCGCCCTGTCTTGGACCCGAAGTGGTGCAGTCCTTAGTACGGCGAAACGTGACGGGTTTTCTCCTTGGTGACGTCTTCAGTGACTCAGTTAAGTATTTAGTGATAGCTAGCTGGTTATTTTTGTGAGGATTGTTAAAAATCCTTGATCGGTTCTTGGTTTGGTTTGGTTTTGTAAGATTATCTTTAGTTGTTCTAATTACGATAATCTATTTGGTTCAGTTTTGGGTATCGATACATCAGTTCGTTTTTGGTAGGCCTAAGTTCTTGGTTCAAGTGCACAATTTGTTCCGTGTTTGTTTGTCTTGTGTTCCAGACTGAAAATGGTAAGTCGGAAAATGTTGTCTTGTTTTAGTTGCAACAGTGACTCACAATTAGAGGATTCTTGTCTGGTTCCTCCGATTGGGACTCCCCTTTATGATTTATACTGTAAGTATGGTGTGGGTCCTATAACTTATAATGAGATATGGGTCCGTTATTGTAAGAAGGATGGTGTCCTTAGTTGGCCACTGCATGGTAGTTTTGAACAAGAGATCCTTGACAATTTAGAAGCGAAATTGTTTAGGAAGAAAGCCCGGCCGGCAATGTTTGACTCTTTTCGTTATTGGCGGAAAGAATCCAAACAGAGAGAAATGAAAAGGTTGAAGAAAGAGCAAAAAGAGCAAGAAGAGTTAACTCTAGAGCAAGCGACTAAACAGTTGCAGGCTGACGAGTGTGAGAAAGCCATAGATGTAGCCATTAGAGAGCATAACTTAGCGATTGACAAGTGCTATCCTGCCTTGCCATCGAAAATGGCTAAGATACTGGAGGATTCCGAAAACGATCCTCTGCTGTCTTATCTGTTACGTTCGCCTCCACCGTATGCACAAGGTGCTGCGGCCCAACTTATACCGAATGTTCAATTGCCGGTTGCTGGACAACCTGGTGTTCCTGTTCCTCAGAATCAAGTTCCTATACTTCCTGTGGTGAATGTAAATGTTCCTACAGCTCCTCCTCTTCCCGCACTGCCAGCTCCTATACCTACCACTGTACCTACTGGTCCTCAAGCTATTTTCCTCGATACTCCTACTGTTTCGTCATCTATTCCTACCTCGACTGCATTCTCTATGTCTGCGAGTGTACTAACTCCACTTTCTGTTCGTCGAAGAATCACTGATTCTGTTACTAATATGCTGTCTCCTATATATAAAACCTTGATTAAGACTCCTACTCCTGACTCTGTTCAGAGACGGAGTCAGCTTCCAAGTACTGAGGAACGGGGAGTTTTAGACTCCACGGCTCTCAGATGGATTACGAAAGTTAGAAGATATAGTACGAGAGATGTGTTAGAGACATTTATGCAATGGGGAGAGCCAACACAGCGATACGTCTTTGACGAGATGTGCTCGTTGTTGCGTGAGGAAATAGAAGAAGACGATGTTGAATCAGATTTGGAAGATTTAATTAAAGTGCAGAAAGAGTTTGCTGCTGGAATGATAGTGGGCGATAATATAAAGGAAGCGATGGAACTCATTTTGAGTTTTAGGATTGATCCATCTCTTCGTTCACCGAGAGATTTAGAGAAAGGTAAAGTCAAGCCAAATCGCCAATATCCTATGAGGGAGGTTCCTCCGATTTGGCGCGAAGCTGTGCAAGCTGATCAAAATGCTGGTATTGTAGCTGCTCCAGCACAGTTCCAAAGAGTATGGATACATATTCCATGGAAGCGAGCAGAAGTGTTAGCAGTGAAACAGGCCTTGCCAGATCCACGTAAGAATCCAGCCGGATATTACAAGGAGTTGACACAGACAGTTGAGGCTTGTATAATGAACTTAGCCGACATTGATATGTTGTTTGGTAATGTAGTTCCGCAACCAGTGTGGGCTAAAATTCGTAGAGAGGATCATCAGGCTGCTTTAGGTGGTGATTGGGCAGCTATCACTGCAGCAGATGCTCAGCAAACAGGTGGTGCGAAACCCGAACCCCTAATTGCTAATCTTCCAGGCAGAATAATAGATTTAATGAAGACTCTGATGCCAGCATTGCGTGTTAATTGGGATAAATTGTCTGCATGCAAGCAGAAGAAAGACGAAAGTGTCTCCGACTTCTTCACGAGGTTCGAAGAGACTTTTGTGGATCATAGTGGTCAGGACATGAGCACTGAAGGAGGACAGAGATTGTTTGTCGATAAATTTGTGCATAATTTGTTACCTGAATTATGCAATAAATTGAAAGACTCAGAAAGTGCGTGGGCTGTATCTACGACAGCGCAAATACTTGCGACTGCACAGTACTACGAAAATAGGGATAAAGAGGAAAAGGAGAAATCAGAGAAGAAAACGAAAGATTTAAAAACTAAAATTCTTTTACAGCAGGCGTATCCGCCTCGCACGAATCAGACTAATATGCAACAGAATTCGTATCAAAAGACAGATTATAATTCGACCAGGCCTCAATACCAGTGGAATCAGTGTGCGTACTGTAAGAAAGAGGGTCACTATAAAAATGATTGTCAGATTTTAGCGCAAAATAATGCGGCAGCAGCTCAGAGAAGTCGTGGTGGTTATGCACAGAATTCTAGAGGACGAGGACGAGGTGCTATGCCTCCACAAACGAATGATCGTCCTTCTAATCACTTTGATCAACGAAATATACAGTCAGCTCAACAGAATAGATCTCAGCAATATCTTGTTGAGGATTATTGTGAGGTTGAAGAGGGATTTCAACAAAATGGGTACTAGGACAGCCATGGACAGAGAGAGGGAGTAGTATCAGTTCCAGTGGATCAGAGTGGGCCTTATGTCGCAGTAGCAACATCAGGTGTAGTCGAACCGTTCCTGTTGGATACTGGTGCCGCAAAAAGTTCTATAATTCATGCGAAACTCCCTGGCGCACCTTTGTCTGGCTCAACAAATGTTTCCGTAGGTTTTTCAGGCGCCCCTGTGTACAACCCGATATCTGGTCCTTTGTCTATTTCTGTTGGACCGTGTCAATTGAAAGCACCCTTGATTTTGACGACAGGTTGTAATGAAAATCTGCTTGGTTTAGATTTGTTAAAACGACTATATGCGACATTGTACTGTTCTCCGGAAGGAGTACAGCTTACTTTGGGTAGAAGACTCATCTCTCCGATGTATTTGTCAATGGACGCACTCCCGCCGGAGCTACGTTCACTCCCTGATTCTCTTTGGGCGACTGGTCCCAACGATGTAGGTCTACTAGAAATTCCACCGTATGTAGTAACTTTGAAAACGAATGTGAAATTTCCAAGAATTCCTCAATATAAAATATCGAATGAAGGTGAGCGTGCACTCTTATTGATTGTGCAAGATTTGATTAAAAAAGGTGTGGTTGAAGAAACACGAGGAAATGTTTGTAATAGTCCTGTATTACCGATTTTGAAACGAACTGATCCTACAAAGCCTCCAGTCTATAGGTTTGTCATAGACCTTAGAGAAGTTAATAAGATTGTAATTCCACAGTTTCCTGTAGTGCCAGACATTACTGCCTTGTTAACATTGATTCCTGCCACAGCTACGTGGTTTTCAGTTATAGACCTCAAGAATGCATTTTTCAGCATTCCGATAGCTGAAGAAAGTAGGGATATTTTCGGCTTCTGTTTAGGAGGTCGCAGTTTCAGATTTAAACGCGCTCCACAAGGCTACTGTGAAAGTCCATCCATTTACAGTCAAGCTTTAAAAAGTCAGTTAGATTCTTTTGTCCTTCCTCCAGGCTCTGCCCTAGTACAGTACGTAGACGATCTTTTGGTGGCTGCCGATGACAAGGAAACTTGCAAAGCAGCTACAATTTCACTATTGCATCATTTGTCTGATTTGAATCATAAGGTGTCACCTTCCAAAATGCAATACTGCTGCCAAGAAGTAACCTACCTAGGTCACCTCTTATCAAAGGAGGGAAGGAAGTTGACCCCAGAAAGAATAAAAGCAATTACGCAGATGAGTGTTCCACGCACACAGAGGGAAGTACGTGCCTTTCTAGGTATTACCTCTTACTGTAGGCAATGGATCCCAAATTTTTCACTTTTAGCGAAGCCATTGGTAGCTTTGACTGGGAAAAATGTTCCGAGTCCGGTGCCATGGTCTGATGAATGTCAAGAGAGCTTTACTGAATTACGAAAAGCCTTGTGTTCAGCTCCTGTATTGGGCACACCTGATTACAGTAAGCCATTCACGCTCTACGTTCACGAAAGAGAAGGTTGCGCGTTGAGTGTCCTGACACAGAAGTTTGGTGATAAACAACGCCCTTGTGCGTATTTCTCATCAACATTAGATCCGGTAGCTAGAGCATTGCCTAGTTGTTTGAGGGCTACAGCGGCAGCTGCAGCTTCCATTCGACAATCTGCTGGTTTGGTGATGAACAATATGCTAGTGGTCATGGTTCCTCATGCAGTGGACACACTCATGAACCGAACGAAGACACAACACCTTACTAGTGCGAGATTATCTGGTTACGAGCTGACGTTATTAGCGAGTCATATTCAGATCAAAAGATGCAATGTATTGAACCCAGCAACATTGTTGCCGACTGATCAAGAGTCGAGTGATTCTGAGCCACATGACTGTTATTTCAAAACGGAGGAAGAGACAAAAGGTCGTATCGACTTGAGGGATACTCCCCTATCCAACCCGGATGGTACGCTGTATGTGGACGGGTCATGTTTTAAATTGGAGAATGGTGATGTGACTGCTGCCTACGCGGTAACGACTTTGAAGACAATTGTGGAGACTGCAAGAGTGAGTCAGAATTCTGCCCAAGCTGCAGAGTTAATAGCTCTTACGAGAGCGTGTGTTTTAGCTGAGGGAAAGAGAGTGAATGTGTTTACAGATAGTCAGTACGCATTTGGCGTGGCCCATAGTTTTGGCCGGTTGTGGAGAGAAAGGGGTTTCATTACGTCCCATGGGACTAAGATTCAACATGGTCAGCTAGTTAACGACTTGTTAGAATCTTTAACCTTGCCGACTGAAGTTGCGATTGTGAAGTGCAGTGCTCATAAAGCAATCACGGATGATGTTGGTCGGGGAAATGCCTTTGCTGATGAAATCGCTAAACAGACAGCTAGAGACATGATGAGTAGAATGTATGTTGCTACGTCTGCAAGATGGATTGCTGAGTCTGGAATGTGTGAAGACACAATGGAAAGTGTGAAAGAGATTCAGAAAGAAGCGACTGAGGAAGAGAAACGCGTATGGAGAGAAAGTACGGGCAAATTGGACTCGAATGGATGTTGGATCGATTTGACAGAACAGCAGCGTTGGATGTTGCCTGATGCGTATGTGCTTGCAGTAGTGACAATGGCGCATGGAGTGGCGCACATAAGTTCTAAAGGAATCTGTAAGATGTTGGCTCCGGTCTGGAAAAATGAGGGAATCAGTAAGTGTGCAGAGAGAGTGGTGAAAAATTGTATGGTGTGCTTGATGCATAATCCTGGCAAGGGAACTCCAACTCCAGCTGGTCATTTTGCTCCTCCTTCCTGTCCCTTTGAAGTAATACAGTTAGACTTCATTCACATGGAACGCTGCAACAATTTAAAATACGTCCTGGTGGTAGTTTGTGCTTTTTCCAGGTGGATAGAAGCATACCCACTAAAGGACAACACTGCTTTATCAACTGCCAAAATTCTTCTCAAAGAATTTTTTCCTAGGTATGGAATGCCACGGATTGTATGGTCAGATAACGGAAGTGAGTTTATAGGGAAAGTTATGCAGAGTGTGTGTGCTGGTCTAGGATTGAAACAAAAATTTCATAGTGCGAACCATCCCCAGTCAGCTGGTCTAGTGGAGGGTTACAATGGCACCCTCAAACTTAAAATAGCCAAAATACAAGCATCCACAGGTTTGGCTTGGCCAGACGCACTTCCTTTGGCCTTGTTATCAACGAGAGCAACAGTGCATTCTAGAATAGGGCTTTCTCCATATGAGATTGTATTTGGCCGCCCGGCAAATGTCTGGGGTGTGCCAAGGCCTAAACAATTCTGCTCCATTGAATATCCTATGTTGATAGACTACCTTTACGACTTGACTGCTAAATTAAGTCTTATTCATCAACAGGTTTTTGATGCTTTGCCAAAGCCTCCGGAGAGTCCAGGGCATCAACTGAAACCGGGTGACTTCATAGTGGTCCGGAACTTCGCGAGGACAAAGAATCTTCAGCCTCGCTACATCGGCCCCTTCCAAATCCTGCTGGCAACGAGGACAGCTGTACGTGTTGCTGGCCGAAAGAACTGGATCCACGCTTCTCACGTAAAGCGTGTTCCACTGCCGCTGCCCTACGACGACTGGGTGAAGAAGGGAATTGGTGCCTCCGAATCTGAAATAACTCCGGGATTTGTCCCTTTCAGTGATGCCGATTTAATTACTGACACTTTGAAACTTGACTCTCCTCCTGAAAAGACTACTTTGAACATTGAACATTTGTCTCCAGCATCAAAAGAAACTTTGCCATCTGCGAACGTAAACTCTGCAACAGCTGCTAGTGATACACTATTTTCCGATCAAACAGTACCAGCAAAGAAAGGATACAACCTTAGAAGCCATAAAACGAACTAATAAAGCAGGCAACTGCATATTGTGATTTTGATATTTATATACATTGGACTTTTTGCTTTTCAGCCAGGAAGTTTGCTATTGTTTATTGTTTTTTAAATTGCCTTGCCGTCTGGGTAGCCGTAGGGTCGTGGCTGTGTGCCTAGTTTGAATTTGCAGGGGTCTGACACAAGGTCGATCTTTCTGTTAGTACTGGGAACTCCCAGGGCTGACAGAGGCATTTTCATCTACGTACACATCATCAGTGGTCGCGAGCGGATTGTAGAAGATGGAACTTCCTGCGCTGCAACGAGAAAATGTGATTTATGTTCGCAGAAACAGACTAAATAGAATTCTTCACAGCAAATGTTTCTTGATGCAATGTGCCATTACATTTTTTGATTGTTTTAGCAACATTGGTGGGTGGAATTGTCCTTAGCATAAATTTGATTTTTGTGCCAGTTTCTACAGTGCCTCCCCTTGATCCAGCTATTTCTACTGTTTCTTCTATACACTCTTTTCACTCGTTTCCTGAACATGAGCAAGCTCGACGCTCAGAATTCATTAATAATACTTTTGTACAGCTCTTGCACCAACACCAACTGGTAGTTAACACTACAGACTGCTGGGTGTGTGGCTTGATACCTCACACTATGGATAAAGGTATTCCCTATTTGGTTTTACCTTACAGCTATAATGGATCGTTTCAGGCCTTCCAAACCATCTTTGCTTATGCCCTTGAAACCTATCCTCCACGTCCACCACGCTCCACTAAATATAACTATGCCAACAAAGCTTTAGTCCAGGGAATTATTGACATGGTCAAGGACGTCAATAATACTCCATCTTACCCTAGAGACGAATTGCGAGTATATTTAAGTTGGAATACTTCAGAGTATCGCCTTAGTTTAGGAGAAAGCAAGCATAAAAGCTCAACTCCAATCTGGGTCGTACCTCACCGAGGTCAGGTCTGTTTGCAAGGTAATGGGAGAAATCCGAGAGCTCAGCTAGGGAGGAGTGAGTGCGTAGAGACTTATGTGTTTCCGGCTAACTCTTCCCCTGCCTTCCTTACTGCTAGGGGTACCTACTTCATCTGTCGAGACAGAGCTTATACATGGTTGCCTGCTGACTTCTCAGGTTCATGCTATATTGCTCGATTGTTGCCTCCGACATACACTGCTTCACCGGATTACCACAGAACAAGAGTAGCTAGAGGTGTTTTCAGTAAGGAAGATACCGCTGGTCAGGAAGCTGGAGACTTCTTCAAAGGCTTCCTTCCGTTCTGGGGGCCTATGGCCAATAGTAGAAACATACGTCAGCTAACACGGGTAGTTGAATCTACTATTACCGAAACTGCTGGTGCCCTTAGCAATCTGACAGCTGAGCTTCAGGCGGATAGACTCATGACATTGCAGAACCGTATGGTTCTAGATGTTATACTTGCAGATCGAGGTGGGGTATGCAGAATGATCCAATCGAGCTGCTGTGTCTTTATTCCTAATAATGCTCCAACAGTTTACGAGGCGATCTCTAAGTTGCACAAGATTTCGGACTCCATACATATAGACAAGGGAAACTGGTCCTTCATGGAGTGGGTTTGGACTCTGATCTCAGCGTGGGGATGGAAGGTTCTAATGGTCATTGGTGTCATCTTAGTATTCCTATTCTCATGTTGTCTGATTATCCAGTGTGGTCCTGCTCTGTGTAGTCTTTTTGCTGCAACTTGTTTTAGGAAACCACCTACGTTTGGAGAAAAGACACGAGAAAGGATGATGATACAACAACATGTCACTGACCTGATGAACATAGAACTAGATTCAGACATAGATTGAGTAATTGCCTATGTAAGGGCAAAAGGAGGGTCTGAGGTTCCGTGACGGTTCCGTGACGACTTGAACCCGTGTTTTCAAGTTTGTCGGAAATACATAAAATTAGTATCAGCGAACCGCAAATGATCCATCTAGTATATCCTAGTGTTTTCGCTACGCTACGAGCAAGAGCACTCCTTCCACTGACACATTTCTGATATACCCACGGCATCCATCTTAGATTATGGCCGCCATTTTGTATTTCCTTGCCCTCACATATGCAATAGCCTCTGATCACTTCATTTCACTCCACTTTGATTAAGGACACGTAGCCCTAACCGGAGATTCACCTCTTACATGACACGTACACCTTAAACCAGATCACGCTGAAGCTGCATGACTCGACAAAGGCTGCCTCCTCTGCCCGAGGCCAGCCCACCTGAACTGGTTTTCCTGTCCATTGTACCTGATCATGATTAGGTGGCCGAAGCCGGTAGCCTTGCCCATTTACAACCTACAAACATCTCTTATCCCGCTTTTCTATCTTCTGCACCTGGCTCTGCTCCTTTCCTTCTGGGCCTTTATTAGGGGGAGGTAACGAACTTTATGATGAGGCGGTCCGGCTCTTGAAAGCAATATTGTCAAGGGATTGTGATGGACTGATGGGAACCCCTCTTCGTGATGTTTGGTATCAGATATTATCGACAGTTCCTGTGTAAACGTCAAATATTTATTGTTTAGAGACACAAAAGGTTTGGGAATGTACCGACATGTGAAATATTTGCCTAGAGCACAATTTTTAGTATATAAGGAGCAACCCACTTTGTACAAATCGAACAGTCTCCTGAATTCTGCCCGTGTGTAGATTCTGTGACTTCTGTGTCCCTGCAGTAATAAACCTTTGGTCTTTGACGCCACCATCGAGAAGCCCGTGTTTCTGTTCATTTGTGCACCAAGACAGGTGGGACTCCGGGGTCTTTGGGTGTTGTACCCTGACACCTCTGGACGGAACCAAAAAGTCCAGAACTCCAGACGGTGCCAAATGTGACTGACAGGTCCAGGAGGATGAGGGCTGCAGTTTCTCTGTGGACTAGGAGGGCCCGAATGTCATCGGTGGCTGCAGTCAGGGCCGTTTTGATACTGTGGTTGGCACGAAATTCAGATTGGAAGAGGTCTGGTTTATTGCTTTTTCAAGGACCTTTACTGAATATGGGACGAGAGAAATGGGCTGGTAGATAGTTTTCTTCAGCATGTTTCCAGTCCTCAGGGAAGTGACGGAGGAGATGGAGGTGTTAAGGACTTTCCTGAGCTCGTCGCCGATTGTCTTACTTCTGAGGTTGAAGACATGGTGGTGGCAGGGTAACGTATGTGCTTCAGAGTGTGAGCGCCACTCGACCCTTTGTAGGCAGTGGGAGCAAAAAACAGAAGGGGAGGGAGCTGCAGGCCGGTGCCACCATCCCTACTTTTGCTCCTACGTATTAGATCTCCATCAGAGTAATACACATTTACCCTCAAGTATCTGATTGTGTCGAACCATAACTCCAAATGTGTGGGCAGGATACGTTTTCACATGCAGGACCCTACATGCGCCTGAGTGGGAACAAGCTGGATTTAGCCCAGTCTATATGTAGGCCTCACAAGTCTCTTAATCTCTCCAACATGGACATTGGGGTCTCCAGTGGGGTGGCAGCATCTAGCACGTAAAATAATGCATTGTCTGCATACAAGGATGTGATGTGCCACTCATCAGCTTGATATGGATCCATGCCACCAAGGGCTCCATGGCTAGTGCAAAGATCAGCGTTGACAGCGGGTACCACTGTCTTGTTCCATGGTGTACTCCAAAGCTGTCTGATCTGTAGGTGCCGGTCGTAACATGCTCCATCAGGTTGCTATACAGGGTTCACACCCATTTCAAGAAGCCCAGGGCAATCACTAGTCGTTCCAGCACCACAAATAGGTAACTCCAGCCAAAGGTGTTGAATCCCTTTTCTCTGTATAATGAAACCGCCAAGCCCTCTGTATTGTCTGCCTCGTGCGTCCCCATCAAGTTCAGTAATCAGCAGATATTCATAAAAGGTATTACGAACCAATATGAGCCCATTAAGGTCCGGGTAGACCAGTTTGTGCTCTAGAAGCATCAGTCGGTTCACCAAGATCTTCCCCAGTATCTGGTAGTCAAGATTTCGTAGGGAAAGCAGTCAAGAGGATGGCACATCTTGTGGGTCTCACCCGCGTTTGGGGAGTACCACGTATAGAGCCTCCCTGAGGGTGGGTAGAAACAAATCTCTCTCTGATGCCTCTATGTACACCTTCAGTAGGTGTGTGGTGAGCGAAGTGCTAAACGACGCATAGTATTCTAGTGGGAAACTATCTGCCCCGGGTGTTTCATTGTGCACCAGTTTTTTAAATAGCTCACTAATCTCCTCCACTGCAGGTGCAACTCTAACTTAATTTGCTGTAGTGGGCCTAGGCAGGGTAAGGGAATTCTCTGTAGGAAATACTGGATCTGGACCGAGGAAGTCGATTTGCATTATGCAAACAAGGTGCAATGGTAGATCATAAAGGGGGAGCAAGATGTCTCTCCGCATAGCAACCTTGCTAGCATCCGGTCCACCCTGTCACCTTCTCCGTGTAAGAGAGTGATATATTCCTTATAGTGAAGGTTTGTTAGCCGGCACCACTTTCTGGTGTTGCTGATGGAGACCTTTGAGGGGCTGCAATCTGTCTGTGCTCCGCTGTGTTTCCCGCTCATGATCCCAGAGTTCCCAATACATGGTTAATAGATCTCAGGGCAGGGTCTCTATCAGCCCCAACTTTGTTGCAATAAATTGGCCACGTATGGAGACTTCATGTGCCTCCCACTCTGAGGCATGGAACATCGTAGAGACCTCCTTCTGCTCAAAGTATTTGGTAATATTTGTTGAAAAGCGCATCCCTAAAAGGGGGTCCAGCAAGGCTTTCACCCTTTGGGTCTCACTGCCCGTACTTGGCATGGTCTGAAATAGTTTGCGCAAGATATGCCATGGTCACCAGCCACTTGCATGGTGGAGCGTCACAGAGGAAAAGGTTCAGACATGCATGTAATTCCTATGCCAGGGAGTAGAAGGGCTAGCTCCACGTCCAGAATACAGTTTAGTCACCCGCGTGTGGAGGGTTGCATCAACAAGGCTGGCAATAACTCAGTCAGGATAATGAAGTAATGTAAGTCAAGGGTATAATGTGTACCAGTTCTATTGATTATGGATTGTAATAATACATGTTATGTACCAATAAAAATAATTTAAAAAAAAACTCAGTCAGGAAATCAGTGTGTTGGGTATTAGGGACCATTTAATAATCCCTCTAAGACCACGTATCAGTCGTCCAGACCCACCTGATGAGTATGAATCACATCAGGCACCCTAAGCACAACCTAGATCAACCTATGAGTAGTTCATGTAAGCTGTGCCTTAGATGGTCCCTCTCCACTGTTATTGTACCTTCTTGAGGTCCTCAGCAACTAAAGGGGTCTACTGTAGGCATGCTATGTTTATGCAGTGTAATGTGGGGTATGAGTGAACTGCTGCACCTTGCAGGATGTGTCCATGCCTCAAAGATTCCAGATCTTGAAGTGATAGGTGAGGGCTGATAGTCTGCTGATATCGCCCATTTGGTTTGGGTATGTGTATCCAGTCTGCTACCCTCGGGCACCCCAGTTCAATGACTTTCTGGATTCCTCTGTGTCCTGTTTGACACCTGGTTATTTGTCTGGTCAGTGTACGTCTACTGCAATGTTACATCCCCATTAAAACTACCCCATTACCTCCCTGCAAGGAAGAATGACTATGGTATAAACTGCTCACAACATCTGAACAACAACACCCCAAAAAATGGTCATCAATAGGTATTTTGAACATGACCAATTTGGTAAGAGATGGTAGCCAGGCCGCTAGTGTGTCAGTGAACGCTTAAGGGTACGACACCAAAGAGAAAAAAAAGCACAGCAACACCCCCCACCCCCATAATTTCATAATCCACCCACCACCAGCAGTGAAATATTTACTGTGTCCCTGAGGTGATGTCTCCGCCATTCGTGGAGTCAGGGCTGGTACCCACGTTCAATCTTCTGCCAGTGCCCCTGGGCCAGTAGAGCTGGAGTCAGCATCTGATTCCCAATCAGATATCAGTAAAACGTCCGAGTTCTGGCCAAGTATCAGAATGTCTGCCAACACCCTCACTTTCTCGTATTCTGCCTGTTCCGTGGAGGGTCAATGTCTGGGGGAACGGTTGGACCTTTTCTATGTCCCTCAGTGACCAAGTGTTCAACCAACTAAGATGTTTCAGGGATGTCCAGTCCCCCCTTTTTGAGTATCCATGCTTGCAGCTTCTCTGGAGTTTGCAAAAAGTGAGTGGCAACTTCAGCCACCACCCACGGACAGGCCAGGAGAAGTGAAGCATACTTTAAGCTTATCTGCTGGTGCTGCTGCTTTACCCCCATGTAGGAACTGCGGCTGCTATATTGGACTTCCGCCATGTAATTCTAGTATGCCGTCAAAACTGCCCCCTCACAGTGACACAGGACCCTGGATTGGAAGCCCTGTAGTAGCAAGTCTCTGTCACTGTAGTTCAGTAATCCAGCAACCAAGGGGTGCGGGTCAGCACCTGGTGGAGGAAGTCGTTCCGGTACCCGGCTGGCCCATTCAATAGAGAAGAACTTGGCCCATTCAATAAAGAAGAACTTGGGAGCCCTTCCTGCGTGCACCATCATCAGTAGCCATTGTTTGAGAAATAGCTCTATATTGGGTGCCTCTGCCTTTCCTGCACACCCCACCAGACGTATATTGTTGCCGCAGGACCTCCCCTCATCCTCCATTCACAGCTGCAGGTGCTTCCCATCTGCTTGTAGTGATTTCACTTGGGTCTGTACCTCTTGGAGAGAACGGCACAGCACAGTGAGGGCAGATTCCATGTCATCTATTTGTGAGCCCAGTCTCTACTAGTCCACCCATAAGAGAGACATCTCCAAAGGAACAGAGTCTATGTTAAACTCCAGAGTGGATTTAATATATTGGTGGCTTGCAGTATTCTAAGGAACTGCTCTGTATGGTGCCACAGACAAGTCCTCTAGCTGGGACATCATTCCAATTCCTGAGAGGGGTGCCGTAGGTGCCCCAGGCCCATCTTCTGATGCCTGCAGAAGTTGTCTGTTGCTCTTAGGTTTCACCATTGTGTATCAGAGGCCAAAGCAGGTGTAGGAAAGTGGAGAGGAGGGGTGTAGGGGCAGGGAGCATGTTCTGCTTCTCTTGACCCCTAGCACCATTCCTTACCATTCAGTTTTTTGGAGATATTTCTCCTCGCACTTCCCATCAGGCTGGGTCCAGTATCCTCTCCCTAGTTCCTGGATCCCATACTGCCCACCAGTTCTATTCTCCCTCATATGTGTGTTTTGCCATGAGTGTTTGTTGTTATTGAGCTAGTGAGGCCTCTATTAGCATTGTGTGAATTCTATTTGTACCCCTTCTCTACAAGAAGGGGTGGGGGAAGAGCAGCAATTGATAGAGGAAGGAAGGAGGAGGAAGGGAAGGCCTGGGGGCCCCTACCCCACAGTGCGTATCTCTTTTTCAGGTCACCCACGCCTCGCTTGTAAGCTGTTTGGCCTTTTGCAGCAATTGTTGCATGTTCTGCAGCACACTGTGGGGAGAGTCACACTGGGGCCTTCAGTCTGTGATGCAGAGATCTATTGCCAGGGATCTCTGTCTGTGTGGGGTGATGACCTACCTATGACCTTGTTGTCGGGTAGCCAGGTGGTCCTCTGTGCTCTCTACTTGTTGTGTCTTTCTCGTTCGGGGAGGAACCCACTGAAACCTCCCACTACAGGTTTCTTGAATCACCCAATAAAGGCCTGGGCACAGTGTCAGTTGCGGTGCAGCCCTCATGTTAGCTCATGGTCTGGTCCCGTGTTCTACAGTGGCGTGCAGCGGGGGGTAGAGAAGGTCACCATTACCCCCGCCATACCTTTCCTCACCAGGATCATCATGGCCCATGCAGAACACAGAAAAGAATCCACAGGTGCTTCCCATGGCCGAGCTCTCTACTTTCAATTGATCCCTTGATTGCTCCACCACAATAGTAAGGAAAGGTCCTCAGCTCACAATGCAAGCCCTGGGAAGCTGCTGAGGCCGTGGTGAGGCAGGAATGTGTGGGCCTAGTGCGAAGCTTCAGTCAACATATCTGCACCGGCTGCCATCTTGACCACGCCCCGTAATTTGTACATGCACTTTTAAGTTTTACATGTCCTCGTATTAAAAAGCTCTTAAATCCTTTTTTCTCTACTGTAAGGCCTACTTCTCCCATATGATAACATTGGGTTTCCTTATTACTTATTATAAGTGCTAACTTTTAATTGGGAGCATGTAGATCTGCCAATTTTGGTGTTTAATGAATGGTTTTTTAGAACCCCCCCTTAATTGTAAAGTTGGATTTTAAGTCACAATTCTGAAAATGCAATTTTTAGAAAGTTGCGATTTTCTTGTCATAACCATTTGGTGCCTGCAGCCTGTATCCTTGGTCACATCACTAGGTGTACCTGGCACTTGGTCTTTGTGTATTGCTCCTAGACAGTGAGACAAAGGGGGAATAGGTGTTGGCACAATGGGCCATCTCTTACTTGATAGGGGTGAGGAGTTGTCATCTGCCACACTTGCACATCACAAAGACTCTGCCTAAGCATACTCAGAAAGTCTTTGACACCATTTTTTTGTGTCCTCAGACAAGCTGGGGCCAGCGCAGAGAGGCAGGAAATTCCAAGCACCTCTGGGGAAGGAAACTTCCAGAACATTCTCCTCCTTCAAAGCCGGTGCCAGGTATAAATATTGGAAACACAGACCCAACTCTTCAGCAAGCATCTGGACCTCTGGAAGACTCAGAAGTACTGATGTGCTGCTTTGCCAGAGGGACTGCTTCTCTGTTGCCCTGCTGCCTTGCTACTTGAGTGAAAAGAACTTGACCGGCATCTGGAACCCAGAACCACCAGAATGACTCCAAGAGATAGCTGGTTGGCCTCCTGATCAGAGCCTCAGGGCAGAAAAGGCTCCAACCACCTTGAACCCACCACCTCAACTCTGACTGCTGTGAGTTCTACCTCTAAAGTGCTGCCACCTCATTCCTAGAGCCTTGAAAGTGGACCTGAAGGTGCTTTTCCAGCCCAGTTGAGGTCCTATGAGGAAAACTTATACAGCATGATGCATCTCCTTGTAGCTGCATCGGAACTGATGCTGCATGATGCATCTTTGACGCAGGACCTCTCATCAAAGCCAGCAGCTTTTTCAAAACCACTGCTTCATGATGCATCCTCGGCACAGGACTTTGTACCACAAGCCCCTCATCAATGACATCCTCAACTATGACAGAGGTCTTCACATCGCCGTAGCGTCTCAGAACCACCGCTGTGTGATGCATCCTCAATGCAGGACTTCACATCACAAGCCCCTCGTATATGGCATCATTGACGATGATGCAGGACTCTGCATCACTGCCCTGCAGCTCCCTCAGAACTGGAACACTGCTGCATGATGAATCTCACAACCTGAACCTTGCAGCGCTCTGCAGCCAGGATTTAAGGTATTTTATTCAGTTGGCCGAACTTGGTTCCTGTACGTAGCCCATGTTTCATCGCAGTCGTCCTGAACCTGTGACTTTTTCTTGGATCAGCACAATAAGTTAACCACAGTTGGTGCTTTTTGCTTGTATGCACTATTTACATTGAAATGTTTTGAATTGCATATCTCCTATTCAAATGATTAGAATTCTGTTATTTTTCTCTCAAATAACTCATGATATTTTACACAATTTTTCTAAATTGGTATGGGAATTTTCTTGGGTTTTAGTTTTACTTCATTACTGTTTGAAGTGCTGTATAAATACCTTGCACTTTGCATCTAAGTTAAGCTTGAATGCTCTGTTCCTGGCTACCAAGAGGGTTAAGCACATGTTATTTTGTGGTTTGATTGTTGTTTATGCTGACAGAGATTGTGGTTAGTGCTTGAGTACGATTTCACACCCCTCAACCAGTAACCCAATTTCCTACAGTATTATCATGATCTTTTTAGTTTTTTGAATACCAATCTTTCCGATTATGTGGTTACTTCAACTTTTGTGTCAAGTTCTAGAGGCCACATTTAGGGGCATATTCTCAAGAACGTGTGATAACCATAGCAAAAGTTACTTAACTCAACTTCCAACATCGCAGTCTATTGCGGTAAAATTATGCCGTGTTAACCAAGCATTCTCAACATGCAGGACCGTGCGAAAGTCTCCAGATACCGCGTCTAATGTCCGTGTGAAAATCAAATCCATGCTGCAAAAATGTGAACCGCGAACACAAAAAATCTTGCGATGAGGCCAATCGCGGTACAAAAAGCAACATAAACCAGCAACAGGCCTGCAAATCCCATGCATCTGGCGGGAAAATGCACCATAAAAAGTACAGAAACAACACACCAGAACCAATCCAAAGCTCGTAGCAACATGGATGCACCCTGACCAAGCGTAGAGGTCAACGCGAACCCCACAACCCCCACAGACCACCAGCAAGGAACAACGGGGATGGGGATGGCTAAGGAGAAAAGGGATAGGAATACGGGGTACAGTCCACAGCAAAACAAGATCAGCGTCACAGAGGTGACAGAACACTACCATCAATTGACACACAAGTAGAGCACCTGGAATGCAGTCGGAGTGTCGAGGAGGCCAATAGGCGCTGGCATGATGTTACAACCTAAATCAGGCACAAACCTGCTGCCAGTAGGAAGGCTACAATGGCGACAGGAGGTGGGAGTCCTGCGCCACAGGAGGAGCTGGAGGAAATGGAGGCCACAGTCATCAGTGGGGAGACGGTGCAAGGAGTAGGGAGTAGGGACAGAGCTCGAGAGGACCTTACACAACATCAACAGGGTGAGTAACAACCAGGGACTGAGGGGACGGGGGAGATGGGCACAATAGCACATATGCACAACAAGGTGTAGCACACTCAACACCCACAATGACTCTGGATCATGTCCCTGATCCCCGTGGCACACTGCAGCACACACACATATAGCAAGAACAGCACACCCACATTGACGGCAACATGGTACAATGCGCAAAAACGGAACCCGGCAGAACAGAGGATACAACTGGCTCTGCACACACGCAAAAACAGGCCTACTACATCTGACAGAGCTGGAAACTGTGAAATGGAAATGTATGCGTAAAAAGTCACATCCGTCATGTAGTCCAAATGTACACTGTCCCGCAGCAATATTCAGCACCTTCCAAACAGTATCAATGTACATTGTCATACAGTGTGCATGGAAAAAAGAACAATGCGCCAAAATGCATGTCAACACATTGTCAACATGCATCTCCCCTTCAAATTGCAGAGAGGCACACAACACCTCCAGCAGTGCACAGAAGACAACACATCTGTGATGCCGGAGACGATCTCCACACCTTCGTCACAGATTCCCTACAACAGCCCATGGACGTCCCACGCAACCCACCACCAGGACCCAGGCAGCCAAGCTACTTAGAGGAGAATACAGACCCTGCAACAGACCACACAGCAGGAAGCACCCGCAAGCACAGCTGGCTCACAACACTTTACCCACCCACACATGGCACCCCAATGCCAGGTGTCAGCATGCCAAAAGGCGGTGGCCGAACAGGTGTGGGTGGGGTCCGAACCCATGGAAGGTGAACTAGATCACATATGTTGGTGTCTATCATCCTTCACGGACCACCTACACCCCACAAAGGAGACCCACACTGCCATAGAGACACATGCAGATGCACATTCACGGTACAGAACCACGCCCAGGAGCACGCAGATAGCAGTCTCAAACCCACTTTGACTCTGCGTACGACGGCCCAGGCATCTCCCCATACAAATTGAGTGGGTGATGACAAAGCTACATGTTGAAGCTCCAACCCCCTGCCTGCAGTGACATGTCTGTGGCCCCTGTACACAGCACAATGTAATGTTGTAGGGCCCAGGGCCCTCATGCATACAACAAGACCACAGGGACACACGCAGATATCATGTTGAACTGACTACGGGCACGTGCACTAGGGGTGGTCGTAATTTACGTAATTGTGTTACGCAAATCTCTGCCAAAAGGTAAAAAATCTCTGTGAACACGCAGAAATTCGGCAAACACACAGAATTGCCTGTTCGCAATGCTTTTTTCCTGTTTGCAATCGTTGTTTGCATGCTCGGGGGGAAATATCTAGCGAACACGCACTTTGAGAACCCGAACAAGACAAAAATTTCATGAAGTCGCGGAACGCAGAATTTTGGGCAATTTTGCGTTCTCCGTGGAATGCGAAATTATCCAAATTCCATAAGCGGAACATAATTTACCGCCCAGGTCTAACGTGCACCCGTCACCTTTATTGGTAGGGCCACATGAACAGTGACGCCTGTGCTGGATGTGTGTGGGGTGAGTGTAAGCCAGCCCGCATGGAGTGCTCGGTGCTGGCAACAACTTGAACAGTGGACACCAGCGCAACGGAAACTGAAAACACCTGCATAACGGAGTCAACTGCTGAGCAACATGAAGGGGCTGGAGCTAGTCCAGAGGTGATCCAACATGCAAACAGAAGTGTCCATGAGTTGCAGTGCACTGAGGTTGGGGCACTAGAGCTGAGCACGCTCATGTGAAGAAAAATTCTAGGATTGTGTCCCTTCAAGATATTCCTGATGCAGATGCAGTGGGGTGTGTTAGACCTGCATCATATTCCTCATCAACGTCTCAGGTCTCCCACACTGCTTGAGGTTACATTGCTGCGCAACCTCTCCACAGCACAAAACTCAATCAGTAAAGGTCCATGGTTTGCGGTGCAATGAGTCAGTGGCACCTGGAGTGCTGATCAGGCAGAAGATGGCATCCACGACAGGTGCAAGCAACTCTGTCAGTATGCCAGTACGACCGTTTGGACACTGGCAGTTGGCAGTTGGAGTTAGTCCTGGAGGCGGTGGCGTGTGCCTCCTGCAGTGATGCGATGTCTGGGCCGCTCAGGACTCAATTTGATGTGTGAACCCTGGTAGGGTGGCAGTTGAGGTCGGAGACAACGGACAGCGCAGGGCCACAGGCACATGGCATTGATGAGCCCAAGGCCATCGCCTGAGAGGCCATCCAATATCTTAGAAAAAGGGGTACCGGAACTGACTAAGCACAAAGTTAGTGGCCCCAGATGCACAGTGGCCGGCACATGCACCCTGCCACGGGTCGGTGACTTGCGGTGCACTGAGGTAGGGCCACACGGAGTGGGCGGGTCCTCATCGATGTCAAAGGTGAATGTTGACAAGGGTTGCGGGGGGACACTGGAAGGTGTCCTCCAGGGCATGATGCTGAAGGTCTGATGTTATCAGGAAGCAGCAAATGGTGAAGTGGAATGCGACAGCCTCGTTGCCAGAACAAATTCGATATCAGCTACATGAGGATGAAAATTACCCCCTAGTCCATAGACTCAGACGCCAACCAATGGACGAAAGAGAGTGTCCATGAAAGCCCGGGAACAGACTTAGTGGCACCGGGGCTGAGAGGGGATGCAGTCTGCGATGATGCCGGCACACTGATATGAACTCCGCCATTGCTAAATCAAGACTCTGTGACCCACTGGACCACTGTGTAGGCTGGAGGCAGTGATCAGCTGTACCCCACAGCCATGTGTCATTGGCTCGCGATACACAGAGTTAGTGACACCAGGGCAGTTGTCTTTAGTGTTCGATCACCTCCGTAATGATGATCCTTTTTTTCCGCTAATATGCGATGCGTCTTCCTTTTATGCCTCTCCTTGCATGCAATGTTATGTACTCTGCCTTTGCATAATCGATGTTCAGTTCCAACTCTGTGACCTACTCAAGCGCAGCCTAGGCTGAGAGCAGTAGCAGAATCTTGTGATTGTGATGTACTACTAAGCCCTGGTGGCACCACATCGAAGGAAGTGTAGTGACATCAAACGTACCATGTACATATCAACTTGCCCATCAGGATATCAAGACTCAGTTCCAAATGTGTGACCTACTTGTCCACTGTGTCTGCTGGTAGAGTACGTCAACAGAAAGGGATACTGGGGGCCTTTCTCACGGAGGCCGTGATGGTCAGAGGAGGCTGCCAAGGTAGCGGGCCTCTGGCTTGGAGATTGCACCCGCACGTGGTGGGCCCTCTTCGACACACGCCGATGTCAGCAGATGGGAATTGAGACCTGGGAGTGCAGGGGAGAGCAGGACTGGTTCTGGGACCAGTGTCCCGGGGTGCAGCAGGTACACTGGGTCGATGGCAACTCCGCTCACGGCGACGCTGTCAGCCTCGTGGCGGGGTGAGAGGCGCTGCCCTGGCAGAGACGTTGGGCATTTTGGAAGAGGGCCGCACCCAGATTTATGTGCCTTTTATTCACACCCCTACGCTGGCCTGGCATACGCCAGCCCAGCCCACTCTGCTCACGCTTACAGGGGGGAACGTAACAAGCTTCTTTAGCTTGATCTCTCCCACTGGCTGGGGTGACATGGTTGGGTCTACTGTTCACTGCACCCCATACACCAGAGGGGTCTGTCGACATGGATATGTGTGTGGTCTGCATATTGCAGTCTGTCCGGCACAACCATGCCACACTTGGAACTTTGTACATTCAAATTCAACGGTCACTTGCCTCCTTCACACATGTCCGGTCCCCACCTCTTCCCACATCCTGACATTGTGTGGCTGAGGTGACATGCCATTGATGGCTAATGAACATGGCTGGCCCAGGTTCCCACAGTAAGCTTTACTGTTGTGCCTGGTGGGTGTGCATCCCCAGAGTTGTGAGTTGCATGACTGTGGAGTTGCGGGGTGTGGTGTGTTCATTTGGTATTGGCCAATGAGCAGTGCATTCCCATGGGTGCCGTCCTGATAGCGCAGGTTGATGAAGGGCTGTCAGGAGGTGTAGGAATCATGCACAATGCCTCGGGTGTTGGCGGCAACATTGACAGAGATTCCTCGGTGGTCTAATATTGCCTGGACATTGGTGGGATAAGTGCGCTTTCTGTTGCGCTTATTGTGTGCAGTGTTGCCAGGGGGCACAAGTAGGACATGTGTGCAGTCAATTGCCCCCCTGACACGTGCGGGAAGACAGCTGTGGCGTAGATGCCTTGCTTAGTCTCAGGCTGTTCCTGCACAGTATGTGAGAAGTATAGATAGTGGGGTACCAGGCTGATGGTGTCATCCATAACTGTTGTGAGGGACTTGGATTGGGCTGGCTGTGTGACTTCTCCTACTCATGCGGATTTTGGTTGAAGGGTACCAGTGGCCAACAGGTGCATCACGGCCAGCAGCTTGGTCTGAGGTGGGATGTTGGTTGTCCTCTGTGTTGGTACCACCAGCCTGTGTACAATAGTGGTCAGGATGCGGAGGATGGTTGTCCTTTTCAGCCTGTTGTGGGCAATGACATTCTCTGGTGTTGGGTCTGTGAGATTGGTGCTTTTTTTGAGGATCGTTGTCTTTGTCTGCGCTGCCTCTGTGTTGATCCGGGGGAGTGGTGGGGATCCGGGGGTGGTCCTGGGGTTGGTGGCGCTGGGTGTTTTGGCCCTCTTGGGTGTCCAGGCCGCATGCTCAGTGGCTCCTTGACATCTTTTGTTCAACTTGTGTGGCTCTGGGCTGGCTTCCCTTTTGTGGTGCAGGCTGTGGTCCGACTTTACATCAGGTAAGAGCAGGTGTTAGTTTCCTGCTGCTAATGCACTTTATCGCATGTTTTGTGATCTTATCGCCGATCTGGCTGGTCATTGTGAATGTTGCGGAGTGGTGTTGTTACAGCTTTTTGCACAGGAACGCCTACTCTGCATCTCATTAGCGATAGTTGCCGGGGTCCTCTGTGGAGATGTTTTTTGCGGATGCTGTCGAAGGTAAACTGGTGCTATAGGCTGTTAGTACCAGCTTGTGATAGGGGCGATACATTTATCACGACTTTGGCTGTGATAAAGTGCCGTTAACTCGGCGATAGCTCCTTGAGAATATGCCCACTAGAGTGCTAAGTCAACTGTTGAAGAAAAAAGAAAAACAGAAGACATGCAAAAGAGAGGCACTTCCATCAGAACCAGGCTGAAACCACACCTCTAACAAATAGAAAATGTAAATTGAAAATGGAGGGAAGGGTGAAGTGGAGGGACGTGATTGGAACTTTTATGGCTTCATGTAACTACTTACAGCATAAGAGGCGGCAGTGTTAAACAAGAGACGTTTCAATATAGTATTGCATGCATGGGACCTATAGCAAGAGTGTTAAATGTTCTAACACAGCTAGGCTCTGTGAATGGATGTAACACCTCTCACCTAAACTGAGTTAAAACAATCACGACGAATGTTGTGTTTTGTTATCCACGTTTATATAGCAGAACACCCTTGTAACACAGTTACCTGTGTCTTTTCCTCAGATTGTTTATTCTTTGTCACTTTAGGAGTGTGAGTCTAAGGGCTTTTCTTTGAATTTGGTGGAAGGGGGATTCGGCTGTAAATTGGAAGTGAATCGTGGTTCTTCTGCTGTATTAGAGACGGCAAAAGTGCCAGATTCACCCCACAGAGCCTCAGTTGGCAGCACCGCTGTAAACCTCACACGTGGGCACCAATCTGTCAAGTAGTCGTTATGTCAAAGGAACAGTCGTCCCACTATACTTAGGGTGGGTGACTGTTTGATTCCAAGCCCGCGTCCTCTATGTAAAATTCATAAAGGTCCCTGCGTGCAAGGAGTAAAGTCCAAACACTTCGAGGCCATTTCTATGTTTTTTTTTGTACCGATACAAACATTTCCCTTAAGGATTTTTTTTCTTCTTAAAACAAAATAGATTTGGGCACTTTAAGCACGGCACATGCTCGGCAAACGATCAATGCTGTGAACGAGGCCATTGCCGCGGTTGTTCCCTTCACAGAAGAGCAGAGATGCTCCCAGATATGCAGGAAGCTCCAAGCAAGGGGTGGCGGTCCTGTCCAGGGTCGGGTAGGCTATTCATTGCCTCTGTCCAATGATGAACCTTTGCATCGTCCGCCAGGTCTATATGATCTAATAACACTATTTATTTATTTTATTTGCTTTTCTAAGGTGTTCTCTTCTTTCCAGCCAACTCCCATCCATTTAGGAATAAATGGAATAAAAGTGGGCCAAGTTAGATACAATGTGGGAATTTGTGCTTTGAAAATATGTAGGGAAAGTTTTGCCTGAATAGACCTGGCTGTCCCTGTGTTCCTCAAAATCATGTCTCACTGTTTTTTTTTTATTAATCAGTGCTCTGAACCCCTTGTCAGCGAACAGAAAACAAGACTCTGGAGTCATGCAAGTTGATAGAAGAGTGAAAAACTAGCTGACATTGCTCTGTTTTCGTCTGCCTGTCTGCTTATGGAAGAGTTACTGTCTATAAAACTGCTGTCAGCCAGAAATATTTACATCCCTCCAGGCCAGCTCAAGGTAAGCGTATTCATCAATTCCAGCAGGGTGGCACAACGGATGTAGAGTCAGACAGCAATAAACAGAGTCAGTCCATTGTCAACACACTGGTCATGCATCAAAGTTGCTGTGGGAACATGTTGGTGCAAAAATAACCTCTTAAGAGCTGCTCAGGCAGTTACCGGGATCCAATCACAGCCCAGAGATTACGCCTTTAATCATGTAATTTTGAGTAAGTGGGGGTTAGGTAGGTGTAAAAACACTTGCCGCATGAGTGTGCCAGAGCGAAACTCACACGATGGACACTTGGTTGCAGAAATCTGTGTATGGCCAGCTGTCTATTGGGGAATATGACTTTTGTGGTAGAGTTCGCACTGCTGACAGCCAGGGTATGAAGTGGGGAGATGAACATTATTGTCAGTCTATCAAGTTTAGTGATTTCGTGTTAGTGATAGGGACAGCAATAATACTGTCCATAATGAATGCAACAATAATTGAGGTAATATTACTGAATGCAATCATGATTGGGGTAGTGTGCCAGGATAAATGTATTGGATTGGTTGTGTGAATTTGAGAGTGTAGAAAATTGGGTTACTGGTTGCGGTGGAGATCCTAATCAAGCAGCACCCACAATTTGTGTCAGGGTGAAACACAAGCAACCCCAAATTAACCTACGTGTAACCCTCTCGTAGCTTGGCACAAAGCCACCAGTCTTAAGTTAGAGGCAATTTATAAAGTATTTATGCAACACTTCAAAGAGTAATAAAGTGAAAACAACCACCCTTGGTGTTGTTTTGCCCCTAACTTTTTTCCTTCAGCCCTCCTGTTTGCTGACTTAGTTTTTGCTTGCATTAGGTTACCACTGCTAACCATAGATAAAGGGCTTGTGCTCTCTCCTTAAAACATAGTAAAATTGGATTATACCCAATTGGCATTTTTAATTTACTTGTAAGTCCCTAGTAAAGTGGCACTACCTGTGACTAGGGCCTGTAAGTTAAATGCTACTAGTGGCCTTGCAGCACTGATTGTGCCACCCCATAAGTAGCATTTTTAAACATATCAGGCCTGCCATTGCAGCCTGCATGTGCAGTTTCGCTGAAAAAATAAACTTTTTCCAGGCCCAAACCTTACTTTTTATCACATATATGTCACCCCCTATGTCAGGCCCTGGAAATCCCAGAGGGAAGGTGCAATGTATTTAAAAGGTAGCGGCATGAAGTTTTACATGTCCTGGTAGTGAAAAACTCTTAAATTCCTTTTTCACTATTGTAAGACCTACCTCTCCCATAGGATAACATCAGAGTTTCCTTATTACATTTAATATGTTGTAACTTCCAAATGGGAAGATGTAACTCATTTATGTCTGGTGTGGTTAGAATTGTAATGAAAAATCCAAACGTATGGTTAAGCTGGATGTTAAATAATTTTTTTGAAAATGCCACTTTTAGAAAGTTACAAAAAGAATAAATGATGGACGGAATGCTGAGCAATATCAAATACTCACTCCCAGTACAGGGATCAAGGCCTACAGCCATTGGTTTGTTTTCACCATGCCATTCCAGTTTGGACCTAGCCATATGCAAATCAATTTTGAACCTGCTCCTCTGGAACAGCCTAGCTCAAACTGCCAGGCCTGTTCTTCCCCTTGAGCAGAAACAAGCATCTTTGGATCAATTTGGGCGAATTACCCCATGACTCCGGTGGCATAGCAAGCACCGGACCACATCTGGGCATACCCATCCCACTAAGGAAATCAAATGCAAATAAAACAAATGATAGACAGAATGCTGAACAATGTCAAGCACTCACTCCCAGTACAGAGATCTGGTCATAAATCCATAATATTTTTGCTCACCACACCATTCCAGATTGGACCCAGGCATATGCAAATCTGTCTTGACTCTGCCCCCCATTGGAACAGCTCAGACCAAATTGCCAGGCCTGGATCACCCTGTCCAGAAACAAGCATCCTAGGACTGGTTGCGGGTATCACCCTTCATTAGCTAGTATAGTGTGACTCTGCTGGCATGGTGAGCATGGGACCCACATCTGGACATACCTGTCCCACTTAGGGCGACAAAATGCAAAAAGAATAAATGATGGACCGAATACTGAACAATGTCAAACACTCACCTCCAGTATAGAGATCTGGGATAAATCTATCAACTTTTTTGTGCTCACTAATCAGATCCTAGGATGCTTGTTTCCGTTCCAGGAAGGACCTGGCCAGGGAGTATGGGCTGACTGGTTCCAGGGGCAGCAGGGGCAAGACTGATTTGCATATGGCTGGGTCCAAACCAGTTTAGCTTGGTGAGCAAAAACACAATGAATTTAGCCCCAGATCTCCAACTGAGGGTGAGTGATTGACATTGTTCAGCATTCCGTCCATCAACTGCTCTTTTGCATTACTTTTAGAAAGTTGGTGTTTTCCTGCCTTAGCCATTTGATGTTTGCAGCCTGTCTCTAGGTAGCAACTCTGGGTGTAGTTGACAGTGGGCTTCGTGTATTCCTCCTAGACAGTCAACATGCCCAACAGAGAGCTTAGATGTGCCCGTATGGGAAATCACTGGCAAAATGGGAACTCTAGGCTTGGCACAGACTACACTTACACTTTTTTAAGTTCAAGAGTAAGTATATTAAAAAGTAAAATGTTAGGATAAAGGTACATAATATAGTCAAAACAATGGATAATCGTAAAATATTAGGTTAGAGTACATAACAAAATTCAAAAAAGTAAATATTAGATTAATTAACATGGTTTGAAGAAAAATATATTAAGGAAAGACAGGTAAAAAAAAGCACAAAAGAAGGGTTACAATGGTGTATACTGCAAAGTGAAAAATATCATAAAATAAAAACAATAAAATATGTATTAATGATATTAATATGAAAAAGTTAATATAAAATTAAGATGTGGAAAGTCAAGGAGGTTGGGAAACTTCTTGTTGAGCAGGGGTTAGGGAAAAAGAGCACTTGGCGCTTGCATCTATGAATGATGTAACAGGTGCCCACAAATGCAGACGCTTCGAGGCGAATATGAATAGGGTATACAAAGGCTGTATCTAGTCTATGAGTGTAACAAATGGCATACCACCAAGCTTGATAATATAACATGGTGAAATCCTTCCAGTTCTTGGTAATTTGTTGAAAAGTAACTGCCAGTAAAAGGTCTATCATCTTCATATTGAAAGTAGAGTTGACCCACATTGGAGATAGACTCCCTAAAAAATATGTTTGTTAGAAATAGGGATTCTAGAACCAAAAATTCAATTGATCTGAGTCCAGACGTTCTTCCAAAATTTGTGAACAAATGGGCAAGTGAAAAGTAGGTGATATAAAACAGCAAATGGATAATTGTATGTCCTTCAAGTATTGGGGAGACTATTTTGTCTCTTACTTAGTTAAGATTACTGGGCTTAACAGGAGTCTATTATAGATACAAAACAGTGTTTGTGTGCCGTTTGCTGCTCTAGAAAATGTCCTCATTTTAGTTCATATTTTGTTCCATAAGGATACGGACCAACACACCTCTAAATCCTGCTCCCAGGAGAGTTCTACTTTAGTTTTTTACTCAATTTTTATGCAATGTGTACAAAAATGTATAAATAACAGACGTCTTAGGATAGGTGCGAAGAAGATCATGAAGTCCCTTCACAGGAGGGGAAATATTATATTGAGGGATAAAAGTTGAACGTCTGAAATCTTGAGGACTTGCTGTAGAAGTTGTATTTAGACTGAAAGGAATTGGGGAGTTCAAAGAGTTGACTAGCTTGCGAAAAAGGCATAACTTCATCATGTATAAAAATTTGATGGATCCAAATTAAACCCTTTTGTCTCCAAGACTTCCAATACTAAGGTTTGCCTCTTATCAGTACTATCTTGTTATGCCAAACTGTGGATTTAAAAAATGAATCTAAATTTGTCTGAGGTATCAGGGACTGAGATTCCAAATTTTCACAAGTGTCTTTAATAATAGGGGTCAATAAAGATTTAGGTCTAGGAGTAAAGGATAAATACTCTTGAAATGAGAAGGGGTAGAGAAAAGAATGTTCGAGGTTCACCCATAAGGGACAATCTAACAGAGATTCAGAAAGCCATCTTGAAGACTGGCGGAATATAAACGGTTTCTGATAAGTCAGAAAATCTGTAAAACTGAAGCCACCCTCTGATTTTGGTTTTGATAACTTCAATATGGACATACAGGATTTTTTATTATTCCACAGAAATGAAGATAGCACTGAGTTTATCTTCTTGTAATATTTTAAAGAAATGGGTACTGGGATGTTTGAAATGGTATAAAGTATTATAGGAGTAAACATCATCTTAAAAGTTTCCAGGCGTCCCCACCAAGATAAGTATAAGAGGTGTCATTTAGCAGTCAATGTGGGAACTCTCTGAATACATTTGTTCATACACAAATAAACTGTTGTTGGGATGGAATGGGTGAAGTATAAACCTAGATATTTTATGTGATTAGGATTCCAGGTAAAATTGGAAGCAGCAAAATTCTCTTTGAAAGTATACTTAGTTAAGGGCATTATTTCACATTTATCTTTGTTTAGTTTATATCCAGACGCAGAAGCAAAGGATTTGACTTCTTGTAGAAAGGCAGGGATAGAGGATAATGGTTGTGAAATAAATAATAGTATGTCATTGGCATATGCTTCCAATTTGATTTATTGCTCCCTGTGATCAAATCCATGTATATCCTGGTTTTTACATATTCCCATTAAAAAAGGTTCCAAGGCTAAGTTAAAGATGAAGGGAGATAGTGGGCAACCTTGACGGACACCTCTACCTAAATTGAAGTATGATGAGATGTTGCCATTTGCACATACCTCTGCCTTCGGTTGTGAGTAAAGAATGGAAATTAGTGAGATAATTTTAAGGTCAAAGCGAAACCATTTAAGTGTTTGAAAAAGGTAGGGCCTTTCAACTCAATCAAATGCTTTTTCCGTATCTAAGGCTATTGCTGCCAACAAGTGAGGTAAATGAGAGGATTCGGATAATATGTCGAAAAATAACCGAGTGTTGTCTGTAATGAGGCTTCCTTTAACAAAGCTAGATTGTTCTGCACATAACAATTGAGATAGATGGGAATCCAAATGTATGGCCAAGGCTTTGGAATTTTTTTTATAATCAATATTTACTAACCAGATAGGTCTGTATTTTTTACAGCATCCTAAGTCCTTCCCCTCTTTAGGGATAAGGCAAATTAGGACATTTGCAAACGAAGCAGAGGATCCGCCAGAGTTTAAAAAGAGTTTAAGAGGTCATGCAATTTGGGTAAGAGTGACTGCGCGAAATGCAAAACAAATTAGACAGTGAAGCCATCTGGTCATTGGGCCTTGTCTTTTTTGTGTGTCTGTAGGGCAGCCAAGAGTTCTTTTTGTGATAGATCAGATTCTAAGGCGGTGAGATCAATTTGAGTGTAAGGAAACTTTTGAATATCAGAAAGGAATTGAGAAATGTAGGTTTCTGAAGAAGAGTTGTCTGATGTATTTAGTGTTCTGCAAATGGTAAGAAATTTGTTCAAAATGTCAACATCTTTAAACCTCAACGATTGATGTTCATCAAAAATTGACTCCATGTTAAGCTTATTATGTTTCACTTTCAAATATTTAGCTAATATTTTCCCCGCTTTGTTTTGACCACCGTAAAACTTTGCACAGGATTTTAAAAAATAGGTTGATGCATAATTTTCGATTCTTGGTTAAATTGAAACTTGGCCTTGATAAGATCATTTAAACAATCTTTTGATTTGGAAGTGTAATTTGAATGCTCCAATCACTTTCTTTCAATTTAGAGGTCTTGGGTTAATTTACACAAAGTTTTGTGTTTTTTAAATCAAACCCAATAATGAAGTTCGTAGCAGCTGCCTTGAAAGCATCCCCAACAACAGAAAAAGGTAAGGTATCTGTTTGATTAAAGAAAAAATATTCTTTAAAGAAAGAAACAAAGGAGGAAGTAAACTTTGAATCTAGGAGCAGGGCATTATTGAAACATCATTTAATGGGGATATTAGGTTTGTGCAAAATTTCTAATTGAATAGAGATTGGAGCGTGATCAGATATTTGAATAGATCCAATATCCGCACCTCTTGTGGATTGGGAGATGATATGGGATATAAAGAAATAGTCTATTTGCGATTGAGTATGGTGAGTCGGAGAGTAGAAAGTGTACTCTCTCCTGGTAGGGTTGAAGAGTCTCTAGGCATCAATAAGCTTGTATTGCTGAATCGTTTGAGTGAAAACTTTGTGTGTTTTATGGGGGACAAAAGAAACCATCGAGTTGTGATCAATTAATGGTTCGATAACTTGGCTACAGTCACCAGCGAGGATAAAGTGATCATCAATGCATTGTGAGAGACGACAAGCAAGGGATGACCAAAAAGAAGGATCCTCAATGGTAGGAGCATAAATGTTGAATAAAGAAATCCGGGCCTTCCCAATCATCAATTTTGTATGCAGTGATCTTCCTTCATCATCAGAAGTTTGAGAAAGTAATTTAATAAAGAGCAATTTATGACACAATGTTGCTACCCCATTACACCTACCATCTCCTGGTGAAAAGAAAACCTCTCCCACCCAACCCCTCCTCAGTTTTAAAGACTCCTTTGCAGTGAGATGAGACTCTTGTATAAGAACTACATTGGCCTCTAATTTGGCCAGGTGGATTAAAACCCGCTGTCTTTTAATGGGTGAGTTTAAACCTCTGAATTTCCAAGAAACAATTTTCAGAGACATGAAGATAACAGAAAAGAGAACAGGATACACCACTTTGGGCAAACCATCAATAAATACATACCAAACCATGAAATATTCCGGCAATACAATGAATTAACCATTAAGGACAAGAGAGATAAAAAAAGTGAATGGAGAGACCACTGTGAAACAGAAGGCATATAGAAAAGAAAGATGAAATATGAAAGGGAGAGAAAAAGAAAGCCGAAAGGAAAGGAAGAAAAAGAAAAAGATATGAAAAAAAGGAAAGGAAAGGAAAAATACGAGAATAGGAATAGAAAGACATACCTAGAACATCCATAAAAAAGGGTACGGGAAGGTGAAGCCACAGGGAACCGTATGACACACCCAGGTTCAACCAAACGATGGGTTGGAAGGGACTTCAACATGTGACATGGAGACAGAGCGAGCACAAACTACGACAAATCTGCAAGGGAGGAGAAAAAAAGAACAATGTTATGGAATTGCAATGAAGTGCTGGAAACGGATATCATAACAACAATTCAAAACTATTAAACTGTAAGAAAAAGAATTAGCATGGTAATACAGAAAAAGGAGGTTACAGTAGGAACGCAATAGCTTTAAATAGTCTGGGTAGTCGAAGCTCCAGAGAAATCGATAGATTCTGTTTTGCATGAGTCAATAAAGCTCTGCAACTTGACTGGGTCTTCGTATGTTGTGGTTCTGTTTTTGTATGTAACTTTTTATTTTTTTTATTTTAATAGAGTATTATATAGCTCAAACTTGACCCGAAGGTATCTGAAGAGGCAAGGGTGAAAAAGTCCATATTGGGCCCCCAACATGTGCAGATCCGGTCTCATATTAAGGAAATCCTTATGTCTGATCGCAGTAGCTTTGGCATAGTCTTGAGAAAAAAATAAGGTAGACCCTGACCACACAATGCGTCGAATTGACTTGGCAGCATTGGGAACTTTCAACAGATTAGTATATTTGAGGAAGTACAGAATAACTCTTCTTGCTCTTTGCGAGTTTGTTTTTCCAGCAGGGTGTCGTCCCAGTCTATGGGCGTGTTGAATATTGAGCACAGTATCCTCCAGTAGATGTAGCAGTTTAGGAAGAAAGGATTTGAAGAAAACAAGGGGGTCAGAACACTCTATACCTTTCTGTAAGCCATAAATGCCAAGATTATTTCTTCTCTTTCAGTTTTCGAGGTCCGTGACTTGTTTTTAAAGTAAAGAAACCCGTGTTTGCAGAACGCTGACTTTAACAAGGTTCCACTGTATTGAGACGTACATCCATTTTAGACCAATTTTCTGGGAAAAACTGCAATTTGTTGCTTGTATCCTCTATAAAAGGGTGAGAACGCCTATCTCCTCCAACAGTAAATCTAGGGATACAGGAGAGGAAGGCTTAGGCGGGGATGAAGGGTCTTTCTTCAAGCTTTTTATGGTTGCTCTGCCTGTTGCCGGAGGAATTTGGCCTGGAGGAGAAGAACCTTTAGACAGGGATGCCTAGAGTCCTCCATTCAGTAAAAATCTTAGAGTTTTTGACAAAAGATAGTGCATAGCGCAGTGCAGATGGCCCAAAAGTTTTCAATCTTCCCATAGGATGAAGAGTAATCGAAATGGCTCAGAGAAAGTAGGAGCATATAACGTCTTCAAAAATAAAAACTATCTTGTATTGAAGAGCTCTGTAACTTTTACCTCATATACCAGTTCTGCATGAGAAGTCAGTCATATGCTAAGCAAAAATGATGTTGAGGTAACTTTTCCAATGTAAAAAAAAAGAGAAGAAAAAGAAAAGTCAATGCACCTTAAACAGGAGCAGCCACCCCTATTTCTTCTCACAAAGTGCAAAATCTCCAAGATCATCCAGAAAACAAAGTTGCAGCTAATGAGAGAACTCCCTGAGGTGGAAAGAGTAACTTCTTTCAAGCGTTTTATATTAATACCAAGTCACCATCATTAAAGCTCTCAACGGGCTAGAAACACAGCAAGTGCTTCATAATTAGTGTGATATATAAATTAGCAAGCCTACCCAAGGCTGTGATGCAGCCATCTGTGGTTGCGAGGACTTGAGAAACATATTCAAAATGGCGGCTGCAACTCTCTTTGGTCCGAACTGGAGCACAAAGTGAAAAAACAGAGGTTTTAGAGCCACAAAATAAACATTTGAGGACTCCTTCCTTGTTAAGACAGCATCCGCCACCGAAAATGCCTCCCCAAATCTCAGGTGCTGATGGGTAAATGCAGTCTGCTCGTACCGTGCCGAGGAGCTTCACCCGTGCACTGCCATCCACTGTGGGCTCCAAGCCAAGCCCCGCCCACACTTACATTTGAATAGCATGTGTCTTGCCTCCACGCAAAGGGCTGCATACCCCCTGTATCCAGGCAAGGAAGTCAGTGCACCTGTGCACTTTAAAGTCATACCTCAAGAAGCTTCTCCCATTTCAAAGGCAGACTGTGTACAAATATTGGACCTCAGGCACCAACTCTTCAGTACAATTTTGGACCTGTGGACACTCTGCCAGGTAGAAGGACTGCTGTAGTGCTGAAAGGACTACCATTCTGCTGGACTGCTGCTCTGACGGACTGCTGCCCTGTTGTGCTGACCTGCTGCCCTTTAACCTGGATGAGAAAGCCATTGACCCGCATCTATTGCACCCAGGACCCCAGAACAACTCTAAGGGATAGTTTGCTGGCCTCCTGACTTGAGCCTCAAGGACAAAGGGCTCCAACAACCTCGACTTCAACACCTGATCACTTCCATCTGTGAGTATGCCCTGTCCAGTGGTACCACCCTAGTCCTGTACCATTGGAAGTAGGCCTAAGGTGCTCTTCCAACCTCTGTGAATCCTGTGGAACAGACACATCTTCTCTACTCTGCCACACAATCCTGAGCAGAACTGATGCATTGCTTACAGTTGAGAGGGTCTTCCCCATCTCAAAGACCTATATTCCATTGCTGCCTACTGTCTCATCCGAACAACTTCTGAGTCTTCCACAGGTCTATAAATGTATTGAAGAGTTGAATCGGATGGTCCATTATTTATACCTGAGGCCCATTTTGAAATAGGGGAAGGCTCTGGAGGTTCCACCCCCCCACATGGGTTTGGAATTACCTGCTTTGGTGGCCTGGCCCCAGCTTGTCTGGGGTTACAATATGTTCTATTAGAAAAAGAGGGGCTCCTTATAACCCAAAAGAAATAGGACACTGTAACGTGAGAGAAGATTAATTCCCTTTGGGTAGATTTAATTACAGTCTAGTCATCATACAATCAGCGTACCACATAAACCAGGTATTGCCCTCCCTGATTTATGTGGTAAGCTGTCTGTACAATGAATAGACTGTAATTAAATCTACACAAAGGGAATTAATCTTCTCTCATGTTACAAAATGTTACCATCAAAACGTTTTATAAGTGTGCTGGCAGAGCCTTTGTGATGTGTGTTAGAAATGGGGGTCTCTAATTGGAAATGGTATACAACTTTGGCCAAATAGGGATCCTTGCTTCTAGTCAGGGAAAGGGGGATACACTCCTGAATAACCCCTGCTCACCCCTTGGTAGCTTGGCACGAGCAAACAGGCTAATCTCAGAGGGAGTGTGTAAAGCATTTGTGAACACATTTAGTAATACAGTGAAAACACTACAACTGGACACCACACCAGAGAGAGACAGCTGTGCGGTGAAATCGATGAACTTTAGAGCCATGACAGACCCTGCGACACACTTCTCCGGTGATGCAAAGGTGACCTCTGCAGCAGCGGCAAGCTTCCCCGATGTTGCGACGCTCTTCATCTGCGATGTAACGGTCAACATCTGCAGGGGCGGCACGCTTCTTCGGCAATGCAATGGTAACTGCTAGAACGGCAACACACATTTCTCCTCGTTCTGTCACGCATCCAGCTCCCAGCGAAAAACAGTCTTTAGAGGTCCTAAACAGCTGCAGGCACCTCTCTCTAGGTCAGAATTCCCAGCAAGGAAATTCAGGGGGAGCTGGTGGTGAAGTCTTTGTGTCCCTGAGACTTCAGACAGGATGCAAGCTCAGTTCAAGCCCTTGGAGATCTTCTTCAAGATGACAAAACAAACAGCAAAGTCCTTTTCTCTTTTACTTGGCAACAAGTAACCACTGCAGGCCAACCCCAGACAGCAACTAGCACAGGGGCAGCAATTCTCCTTCAGTGTCTCCGGTTTCTTCTCCTTGGCAAAGGTTCCCCTTGATTTCCCACAAGTGATGTAAAGTTCTGGGGTCTGGGCCCCTCTTTTTATACCCCAAAATCCTTTGTTTTCTAAAGGCAGAGAGTGTCTGTACCCATGTACCCTGCCAAAACCAGTTCTGTCCTCCTCGGTGTAGCTTCCTGGCAGGAGGTAGAGACAGCAATGTTTGAGAGCAGACCTGGCCCAGGTAGCTGAAAGGAAACCTTTTCCCCTTTCTCTCCATTCTTTGAGGGATCAGGTCAGTGAAAGGAAATCTCTGTCCCCCACTCTCTGTACAATGGAGGTCCTATTCAGCCTAGCCCTGACCCAGCAGACTGCTTGAGACAAGGCCCTCTCCAGCCTCCATATTTAACAACAAGGGGTGGTGATGGACAGAGTTTCTGAATTAAGCAGAATACTCTCACCCAGTCAAGAGATCAGGGCTAGATCCAACACCGTTTTTTAGCTCACTGCACCATCCCAGCTCAGAACCTGGCTATATGCAAATTAGTCTGTTCCTGTCCCAGTGCATGATGGGAACAGGGAAAACAAAACTACCAAGCCAATTCTTACACTGGGAAGGAAACAAGCTTCCGGGGACCGGTTTCTGGCGTTACAGCCGTCTTTGGCCCGGCTTGCTTGAATCCTGATGGTGCAATGAGCAAGGGACTCACATCTGAGTATACCCTTCCACGCTTATGGTGGCCAAAATATTTAACAACAAGGGGTGGTGATGGACAGAGTTTCTGAATTAAGCAGAATACTCTCACCCAGTCAAGAGATCAGGGCTAGATCCAACACCGTTTTTTAGCTCACTGCACCATCCCAGCTCAGAACCTGGCTATATGCAAATTAATCTGTTCCTGTCCCAGTGCATGATGGGAACAGGGCAAACCAAACTACCAAGCCAAATCTTACACTGGGAAGGAAACAAGCTTCCGGGGACCGGTTTCTGGCATTACAGCCGTCTTCGGCCTGGCTTGCTTGAATCCTGATGGTGCAATGAGAAAGGGACTCACATCTGAGTATACCCTTCCACGCTTATGGTGGCCAACATATTTAACAACAAGGGGTGGTGATGGACAGAGTTTCTGAATTAAGCAGAATTCTCTCACCCAGTCAAGAGATCAGGCCTAGATCCAACACCGTTTTTTAGCTCACTGCACCATCCCAGCTCAGAACCTGGCTATATGCAAATTAGTCTGTTCCTGTCCCAGTGCATGATGGGAACATGGCAAACCAAACTACCAAGCCAATTCTTACACTGGGAAGGAAACAAGCTTCCGGGGGCCGGTTTCTGGCATTACAGCCGTCTTCGGCCCGGCTTGCTTGAATCCTGATGGTGCAATGAGCAAGGGACTCACATCTGAGTATACCCTTCCACGCTTATGGTGGCCAAGATATTTAACAACAAGGGGTGGTGATGGACAGAGTTTCTGAATTAAGCAGAATACTCTCACCCAGTCAAGAGATCAGGGCTAGATCCAACACCGTTTTTTAGCTCACTGCACCATCCTAGCTCAGAACCTGGCTATATGCAAATTAGTCTGTTCCTGTCCCAGTGCATGATGGGAACAGGGCAAACCAAACTACCAAGCCAATTCTTACTCTGGGAAGGAAATAAGCTTCCGGGGACCGGTTTCTGGCATTACAGCCGTCTTAGGCCCGGCTTGCTTGAATCCTGATGGTGCAATGAGCAAGGGACTCACATCTGAGTATACCCTTCCACGCTTATGGTGGCCAAAATATTTAACAACAAGGGGTGGTGATGGACCGAGTTTCTGAATTAAGCAGAATACTCTCACCCAGTCAAGAGATCAGGGCTAGATCCAACACCGTTTTTTAGCTCACTGCACCATCCCAGCTCAGAACCTGGCTATATGCAAATTAGTCTGTTCCTGTCCCAGTGCATGATGATACAGGGCAAACCAAACTACCAAGCCAATTCTTACACTGGAAGGAAACAAGCTTCCGGGGACCGGTTTCTGGCATTACAGCCGTCTTCGGCCCAGCTTGCTTGAATCCTGATGGTGCAATGAGCAAGGGACTCACATCTGAGTATACCCTTCCACGCTTATGGTGGCCAAAATATTTAACAACAAGGGGTGGTGATGGACAGAGTTTCTGAATTAAGCAGAATACTCTCACCCAGTCAAGAGATCAGGGCTAGATCCTACACCGTTTTTTAGCTCACTGCACCATCCCAGCTCAGAACCTGGCTATATGCAAATTAGTCTTTTCCTGTCCCAGTGCATGATGGGAACAGGGCAAACCAAACTACCAAGCCAATTCTTACACTGGGAAGGAAACAATCTTCCGGGGACCAGTTTCTGGCATTACAGTCGTCTTCGGCCCGGCTTGCTTGAATCCTGATGGTGCAATGAGCAAGGGACTCACATCTGAGTATACCCTTCCACGCTTATGGTGGCCAAAATATTTAACAACAAGGGGTGGTGATGGACAGAGTTTCTGAATTAAGCAGAATACCCTCATCCAGTCAAGAGATCAGGGCTAGATCCAACACCATTTTTTAGCTCACTGCACCATCCCAGCTCAGAACCTGGCTATATGCAAATTAGTCCCTTCCTGTCCCAGTGCATTATGGGAACAGGGCAAACCAAACTACCAAGCCGATTCTTACACTGGGAAGGAAACAAGCATCCAGTCACTCACAACCCAGACAGGGAATACCCAAACCTAGCAGAGGCATGCTGGATGGTTGGGCAATGAAAATACCTACTTTCTAAAAGTGGTATTTTCAAACACAGAATGTAAAAATCACCCTCACTAAAAGATGTATTTTAACATTCTGAGTTTAGGCATACGAAACTCGAATTTCTACCTAGTTCCGTGGGTCAGTTAGGATTATAAGTTGTTATAATCAAACTGCCCATTCTTGCCTATGGGAACAGGTAGCCTTGCAATAGTGAAAAACAAAATTGGTTGTAATTCCCTATCAGGACATGCCAAACACATCAGGGCATTTCCAACCATTTTCATACAATGCACCCTGCCCATGGGCCTACCTTAGGGGTGACCAATATGTAGAAAAGGGAAGGTTTAGGGACTAGCAAGTAGGTGCACTTGGCAAGTCGACATGGCAGTCCCAGACTTCACACAGGCTCTGCAATGGCAGGCCTGAGCCATATTATACAAGCTGCTTCTGTGGGTGGCACAATCAGTGCTGCAAGCCCACCAGCAGCATTTGATTTACAGGCTCCGGACACATATGGTGCACTGTACTAGGGTCTGACAAGTAAATCAAATATCCAATTATGGAGTCACTGATCCATTCCAAACATTTACAATAGAGAGCATATGCACTTTAGCACTGATCAGCAGTGGTAAAGTGCCCAGAGTCAGAAAAACACCAACAACAGGTCAGAAAAAATACAGAAGAAAGGCAAAAAGTTCAGGGATGACCCTGCAAAAACGGTCAAGTCCAACAATGTGCAGGTGTTGTGGGTGACAGCTCCTCCCCATATCAAGTCAGGGATGGCCCATCCAGCCAACACAAATTTCTCCCTTCTGTCTCACTGTCTGGGAGTAATACACAAATACACAAAGACTAACTTTCGGCTACACCTAATCATGTAACCCAGGATACAGGCTGCAGTCATCAAATGGTTGAGGTAATAAAATGGCAACTTTCGAAAAATGGTACTTTCAGAATTGTGACTTAAAAAGAATCTGACTTTACAGTTAAAGAGCACTCTAAATTTCAACTCTTTTGACACCAGACTCAATATTCCTACCTGGTCCTAATAGGAAGTTATCACTTATTAACCATAATAACCCAAAGCTTTATCCTAGAGCGGCAGACCTTGCAGTGGTGAAAAACAAATGTAAGAGCTTTTCTTTACCAGGACATGTAAATTTATATGTCCAACTTTTTTAATATACTGCACCTTGCCCTGTGGCATGATTTACGTTTACACTAGGGGTGACTTAGATGCATTAAAAAGGAAGGTATAGGCTTGGCAAAAGGTTTATTTTCCATGTCGAAATGGCAGTTGGTAACTGCACATACATGCTGCAGTGGCATGTATGAGACATGCTTAAAGGGCTACGTAAGTGGGTGGCAAAATTAGTGTTGCAGGCCCACTAGTAGCAATTACCTTACATGCCCTGGACACAGGTGGTACCACTTTACTTGGGTGTTAGAAATAGACTAACAGTGCTAATCTGGTGTAAGCGATTTGCACCATGTTTAGAGGAGAGAGCACATTCACTGTAGCACTGGTTATTAGTGATAAAAGGCATAGAGTCCTAAGGCCAACGAACATAAGATTAGCAAATACTGAGGAGCTAGGCAAAAGGTTTGGAGGCTACTAGGTCTAACAAATAGAGATTGTGATATAATTGGTGAATACTATGCTTCTTTGAATAGTATTGATACATAGGAAAGGGATTTGGGTAGTATTGTAAATGGAATGGTGAGACGAACAGTATTGGCGAATAGGAGATACACTTACTGGAATAGCACTGCTTATCGATATAGCATTGGTGAAGATGACGGGGCATGATGCGTCTCTAGTGAAGAGGATTATTGACTTTAATGTTGGGGCAGAGCCACTAAACCCTTCTTATTGTCTCAAATCCAGCAGTTCACAATATTACAATATTGGTGGCATCAAAAGGGCCTTACATAACGTACAAAAGTCTTTTATGAGTTCGAAAAGTCTTTTCTCCTCAAAAAGGACTCTTGCAACCCTTTCCGAATTGTTACTAGGAGGTGGCATGAAAGGGGCACCTCCCTTCTATTTCTGATTCAGTAAAAAAGGTATCAGTTTTTTTTGTGAGTAAAATCACAGTAACAAACCGTTGATTAGTTACGGATTGGCAAAGGGGAATAATGTTGGCAGTTTCAGGAGGACCAGGCAGTCCAGAGGAGCACTGCCCTCTTCAATGTCTTTCAAAACTGAAACATTTTCTTTTAAAAGCAGCACCTGAACCCCTTCAATGCTCATGACGAGCTCAGCTCGTCATGCAGTACACTGCTCGTGTGCTCATGACGAGCTGAGCTCGTCATGAACAATGGGATTCAAGGGAGGTCAGCATCCGGGATGAATTGCTGTAGCATTCAAGGTGATAATGGACACAAGCTTGCAAAATAATCCAGTTTCGGGAAGTCAATGCAGGGACAGACATGTGCCATGCCATGCAGGCCATACTCCTTGCTTTAGCAGCCAGTCATAGGGGCCACACATTGAGCCCAGCCTAATTTAAATGTATTAGTGAGGTTGTTTGTGACCAACGGCAAATGTACTATGTGCAACCTAGTCGAGCTGCAAATCACAAACTTCTAGTTTATGAATGGGGATAGTACATCTGGCGCATAGTGAATAAGATGCTGGGTGAGAAAGTAATGGTGAGTCAGATAGTGTTGATGGATGTTATTGCATATGATAGTGAAGAAATAATATTGATGAGCACAATGCAGGTTGGGATGTACTGGGAAATGATGATGCAGGTAATGTTAGTGATAGATGTAATGAGGCTTTAGAACCGAATGGGGAACAGGATGGCTAGTTGGAGCACACTGGTGAATAGAGTAATAACCAGGGCAGTATTGGTGAGTAAATAGTTGGTTGTGGTAATATTGGTGGAAACAAAGAATATAGGAAGACTTTTGATTATTTGAAACATCATGTGTGCACTGTTGTAGAACAGAAGGTGATTGGAACGAAATTGATTAACAAGGTGGTTTTAGGACAGTACTGGAGAATGCAAAGAGATTTGGCTAGCACTGGCAGCTATGGTACAGAGTGGTGTAATATATGTGAACATGATATTGCGTGGGCTAACCATGGTGAACTAATTGGTAAATTTTCTAAGTGCCTTTCCATGATGATGCAAATGATTTGATATGATGAGCTACCTGACAATTGCAGGGATCCTAGGTGCCGTCTAGTTCCCTGAGCAGGAATTTCCATCTTACAGGGCCCATTTCATTAGAAACTAAACTACTACTGAGAAAGAGGGAAATGCTCGCTGGTTTCAAATACATGAGTTCATATGTTTAGTGGCAGTCTGGTGTTACCACATAAATCAGCATAGAAACAGAAGGGACTCTAGAAACAAGTTTACTCATTTCAGCACAATTTGTAAAGATCATGGGGTTCATTACAGAGACACTGGCTACTGGAAGTCCACATGCCAATCAGGGAACAAGAAACAAAATAGGAAGAAGGGAACCGAGATAGGTGGAAGGAAAAGGAAGAAGGGCTCCCAGTCAGTGCTTAGACAAATTCCTTCAGTCAACCTAAGAAGCTTGTGGTGATCAGCTGATGGCAGCACCTGGTGTCTAAAGTGTAGGAACTAGCGTAGGAAGACAGACATTTCCTGAGAAACTACAGAAAATCAGGCTTCCAGAAGCTACCTTATGCAATGGTGTGCTGTACTATAACTATTGTGCTGCCAGGTTTAACACATGATTTGAGTGCTGCAGATGATGGTGTGTTTAAGGGATGTATATTGTGATCTTTCTTTCTTATCTTTAAAAAAAAAAAAATAATAATATTTTCTTTTATAAACATCGCTGCATTCCCACATGTATTAATTTTTTCATACATTATATTATAGGACAATAGTCGAACCATGATCGTTAGTAGTTGAACCAGTACATATTTCGGGTTTTCTTTTGCACCCTCAGCTTTGTTCACATTTATATCCATTACAGTAGTAACTGTTATTAGCACAACAGCTAGGCATTTTCTTCTGACAGCGATTCCTTTTGTGGGGGATCACAAATGTTGCCCCGATACGCATTCCGCTTTCCCCACACCTGGGCCCACCTTGTAGCGCATCTCCTATGTATGTATAATGATTTTTCGGTCATCATTGCGTCATCCATGTCCTGACACCACCTACTAATGGCGGGGGTCTGTCTGGTTCCCCATCATTTTGCTATATTTCTTTTCGCTAATGCCATACCTAGCGCCACCTAAGCTTGAACCGCCTGATTTAGATCCGTTGGCTCCCAAATGTTGAGTAAATTCCTTTTCGGTTCCGGTGCAACCGTTATCCCTGTTACCTGTGAAATTGTATGCATGATTGCTTTCCAGTATGAGGTAATTTCCACACACTGCCAGATTGTGTGCCAAAACGTGCCTGGTGCCCTGCACTGTTGGAGGAAGAGTGGCATATCTGTCTTGTGTAATTTAAGCAGTAGTGCTCTGGTATACTAACTGCTGTGTAGAACCTTCTGTTGTATTAGCTTTAATCTGGAGGGGATCGCTACCTCCTTGGGGGATGCCAATTCTACCTGCCAGTCTGCCTTGTCTAGTTCTCTTAGGTCAGTCCTAGTTTTTGAGGACTGCTGTCGGGTCCGGCTGGTTGTTTATTATTTTCTTATACGTTCGTGAAATGGCTTTTTTTGTCATATGGTCAGTGAGTAGCCTATCTTCTAGAGGTGACGACTCCGGCAGTTGTGTGCCCTGTGAGATCAGTGTTGCGAGTGCATGTCTAATTTGCATATATCTGTAGGCTTCCGTCTTTGCTAGGCCGTAGGTATGTTGTGATTGTGGAAACGGGATGACTTCGCCTTTCTCCCATTGGTCCCCCACCTTCGAGATGCCTATCAGGTCCCATTACCTGAAACCTTTAGTATTTCATATCTTGCCCAACTTTTTTGTGTCCCATAACGGTGTTGCCTGCGTCGTGACTCCATCCCAGCTCAGTGGTGCGTTGCGCCTCATGCCATATCTTAATTGTATCTGCTGTAGGCCCTGTCAGAGTCTTTGTTCTATGGTTATTATATAGTTCCCTCATCATTCTGTCCACTCCTAACCATTGATTTAGTACCGCCAATTGGGATGCCCAGTAGTATGTTTTGATATGAGGGAGGGCAATGCCTCCATCGTACCAGTTTTTCACCAGTTTCTGCATAACTATACGGGTTGCCTTGCCGTCCCATAGTAACTTGTTCACTTCATTGTTAATTGCGAGGAAGAATGCCGGGGGGACCGGAAATGGCATGTTTTGTAGGGTATATAGGAATCTGGGGAGCACCATCATCGTAAAGAGGGCTGCCCTGCCTAGTAATGTGAGTAGTAGGAATCGCCAGTGGAGGACATCTTGGCAAAAGCTTGCTAGGGGTTTCGTAAGATTTTCTTCCGTAAAGTGTGTATCCTGATATGTTATATAGATACCAAGGTATTTGAACCCTTTGTGAGCTATTTGCATGTCACAATTGTGCAGGAGTCGCAGAGGTTTGCCATGCAGTATAAAAATGAGTGACTTCGCCCAATTTATGGTGTACCCTGACACCCGTCCGTATACCGCACAAATATCTAGGAGGCAGTTAAGTGAACGTGATGGTGAAGCCAAGTATAAGAATACATCATCGGCATATAGCGAGATGCGATCCTCTCATCCCATTGCCCATTTAAGTCCACGGATTACCAGATCTTGCCGTATCCATGCCGCTAATGGTTCTAGTACTATTGTGAATAAGAGCGGCCACAACGAGCAGCCCAGTCTTGTCCCTTTGCCCAATGGGAAGTTAGCCGAGATGCGGCCATTTGCTACCACCTGGCCATTGGTTTCGTATATAATAGTTTCACCCACTGACAAACTTTGGGCCGAAGCCTAAATGGTGAAGAGCTACAAAAAGAAAGGGCCATTCGACCATGTCGAATGCCATTCGTGTATCTAGAGCCAGAATGATTGCATCCTCCTCTATAGTGGATCTACACGCCATGACACTATGGACCCTTCTCAGATTTAATACCGTATTGCGCTGTGGCATAAATCCTGATTGATCTAGGTGAATCACTGTTTCTAAATATGGTTGCAATCGCAATGCTAGTGCTTTTGCCAGAAACTTTGCTCCTGCATTTATGAGAGATATTGGTCTATATGACATGCAGTCCTGTGTTGGTTTGCCTGGTTTATGTATTGCCACTAAGTTGCCAGGCGCTGATACCTAGGAAGTTCACCCTTCTCCAAACTGTCCTTGTGCATGTTAAGTAGGTGTGGCACAAGAATAGTAGCTGTCTGTTTATAGAATTCTACTGGAATTCCGTTAGGTTCCAGGGCTTTACCTGTATGTAAGGCATGTATCGCCCGTAGCAGCTCCTCTTGTGTGAGATATGCCTCCAAGGATTGGGTTGCTGCTTGGTCCATTGTTGGCACTTTTATATCTTTTAAAAAGGCTATATTTTCATCCACTGTAGTTGTAGCTAGTGGTATGTATATACTCTCATCATGGCTCGCCTATGTCCTGGGGGTCTGAGGTCATGATAACCTGCTGTATTTCCAGTTGCGCTATTCTATCATTAGCTCTTTCCTTTTTACCTAACCATGCTAAGAGTTTTCCTGCCTATCACCTTGTTCATAAATAGTATGTTGCATGGCCGTGAGTCTGGATTTTGTCTCCTCCCATGTGAAGGACTTATATTTCTTTTGTGCTAGATGATGCCTATGTGTTGTATCCTCAGTAATATCTGTGACGTGATCTGCCTCTGCCCTTGCTATCTGTTGTTCTAGTGTCTGAATCTGTTGTTGCTGCTGTTTCTTGTGATTTGTCACCAATGAGATAGCCTGGCCACGTAGGACCGTTTTGTATGCCTCCCATAGTGTCGTTGGTGCTGATACCGAGTATTCTTTTTCTGCAAAATATTGTTTCGTGGTTGTGATCAGGTTTTTCTTAATCGCTTTAACTTTTAAATAGTTTGCGTACAGTGGGAAAAGTCTGCATCTCCTTGGGATGAAGGAAGCGTAGGTGATTAATACTGGTGAGTGTTCTGATATACCCCTGGGCAAGTGTGTTATGTCTAGTACTCTCTCCATCCCTGCTGCCAATGTAAATATATAGTCTATTCTTGACAAACTATTGTGTGCCCCGGAATTAAAGATGTATTGGCGTTCTTGTGGGTACCTGGCCCTCCAAATGTCTGTCAGTCCGATTGCGTTAACAAAATCTCTTAGCTTGGGATTGGAGCTGCTGTTGTCTCTGAGGGGTCGTCTGTCCATGGATGCATCAATTGTAGAGTTGAAATCTCCCACTATAATGAGTTCCCCCTGCGGGAGGGAGTGTAGGAACATTCCTAGGGCCAGGATGGTGGATTGGTTTAAAGCAGGTGGGACATAAACCAAGATTAAATTATAAGACTTCCCTTCCCATTGGCATGCGATTACGGCAAACCTCCCCATGTTATCTGTCCAGGATCTCTTTAATATTAGGGGGCAACGTTTATGTTTCAGGACTCTGACTCCTCTGCATCCCGAAGTGAATTCTAAATGCACTACCATTTTGTATCCCCATCTGTGTAGGGCCTACCAAGCAAGCCCGTCAAGTGTGATTCTTGTATCAATGGCCCTGCTGGCCCCTTTCTCTTGATATAGTGAAGAACCAGACCTCTCTTTATCTTGTCCCCCAACCCGTTTACATTCCAGTGCATCACCGTAAGGTGTGCGGGTCTCCCCTTAACGTCTGAAGTCTGTGAGTGGTCCACTGTCATAGGTACCGTATTTAGTATGGTTCAGGATAGTCTTGCTATTGAGAGTGTATATGTTGTGGAGTGTGCATGCATTACTTCTGATTCTTATTTTGTCCTGTCCCTTGGTATGCAGCTGAACCAATTTAAACAACAACCCCTTTAACTGAACCATACCCCCCTCCCTCCTCCCTGCTTCCCTGCACGGCAGACTCTGAACTACCCACCACCCCAACTGAGCAGAGTGCTTAGGCTATCGGTATCTGTGTTATCAGTACACATGTTCTGCGAGTTTAGGTCTTCTTTGTTTCTGCCCCAGAATATTGCACCCTCAGCTCTACAGTCAACCTTTTCTACGGGGGATGCTCCTTTTCCTGTAACATTAGAATAATCGATTCATTCTTAATCTGAGTCTCTAGTCATGTTTGGTGACGGTACACCACCAGTCATTCCTCTTTCGGATGGATCGGATTCCTCCCACTTCTCGGTGGACTGTCTATGTCTCTGTCTTGATCTCCTGGGCCCTGTGGCCTTACGCCACCCTACCAACCAGTCTGTAGTCTCCTGCGGTGATGTAAAAAAACAAGTCTTTCCTTCTGCCTCCACTCTTAGTTTTGGTGGGAGGAGCATTGCGTCCTTGAGTTCTCTTTTTCGCAACTCTTTTTTCACCTCCATGAAATCCCGCTGCTGCTTCTTTACTCGGTACAAAAGGGGGTGGTGATGGACGAAGCATCTGAATCAATCAAACACTCACACCCAGTCAATAGATCTGGGTTTATTCCATCACCGTTCTTTAGCCCACTCTGCCACCCCAGTTCAGACATGGCTATATGCAAATCAGTCTGACCCTGTGCCTCATGGGAACAGTCCAGCCCGAACTGCCAAGCCATGTCTTCCCTGGACCGGAAACAAGCTTCCGAGGACCGGTTTCTGGCATTCCAGCCGTCTTCAGCCCGGCTTGCTTGAATCCAGTTGCAAAGTGAGCAAGGGACTCATGTCTGAGCATACCCTGCCACACCTATGGCGGCCAAAAGTGGTACAAAAGGAGGTGGTGATGGACGGAGCATCTGAATCAATCAAACACTGACACCCAGTCAAAAGATCTGGGTTTAATCCATCACCGTTCTTTAGCCCACTCTGCCACCCCAGTTCAGACATGGCTATATGCAAATCAGTCTGACCCTGTGCCTCATGGGAACAGTCCAGCCCAAACTGCCAAGCCATGTCTTCCCTGGACCGGAAACAAGCTTCCGAGGACCGGTTTCTGGCATTCCAGCCGTCTTCAGCCCGGCTTGCTTGAATCCAGTGGCAAAGTGAGCAAGGGACTCACGTCTGAGCATACCCTGCCACACTTATGGCGGCCAAAAGCGGTACAAAAGGGTGTGGTGATGGACGGAGCATCTGAATCAATCAAACACTCACACCCAGTCAAAAGATCTAGGTTTAATCCATCACCGTTCTTTAGCCCACTCTGCCACCCCAGTTCAGACATGGCTATATGTAAATCAGTCTGACCCTATGCCTCATGGGAACAGTCCAGCCCGACCTGCCAAGCCATGTCTTCCCTGGACCGGAAACAAGCTTCCGAGGACCAGTTTCTTGCATTCCAGCCGTCTTCAGCCCGGCTTGCTTGAATCCAGTGGCAAAGTGAGCAAGGGACTCACGTCGGAGCATATCCTGCTACACTTATGGCGGCCAAAAGCGGTATAAAAGGGGGTGGTGATGGATGGAGCATCTGAATCAATCAAACACTCACACCCAGTCAAAAGATCTGGGGTTAATCCATCACCGTTCTTTAGCCCACTCTGCCACCCCAGTTCAGACATGGCTATATGCAAATCATTCTGACTCTGTGCCTCATGGGAACAGTCAAGCCCGAACTGCCAAGCCATATCTTCCCTGGACCAGAAACAAGCTTCAGAGGACCGGTTTCTGGCATTCCAGCCGTCTTCAGCCCGGCTTGCTTGAATCCAGTGGCAAAGTATGCAAGGGACTCACGTCTGAGCATACCCTGCCACACTTATGTCGACCAAAAGTGGTACAAAAGGGGGTGGTGATGGACGGAGCATCTGAATCAATCAAACAATCACACTCAGTCAAAATATCTGGGTTTAATCCATCGCCGTTCTTTAGCCCACTCTGCCACCCCAGTTCAGACATGGCTATATGCAAATCAGTCTGACCCTGTGCCTCATGGGATCAGTCCAGCCCGAACTGCCAAGCCATGTCTTCCCTGGACAGGAAACAAGCTTCCGAGGACCGGTTTCTGGCATTCCAGCCGTCTTCAGCCCGGCTTGCTTGAATCCAGTGGCAAAGTGAGCAGGGGACTCACGTCTGAGCATACCCTGCCACACTTATGGCGGCCAAAAGCGGTACAAAAGGGGGTGGTGATGGACGGAGCATCTGAATCAATCAAACACTCACACCCAGTCAAAATATCTGGGTTTAATCCATCACCGTTCTTTAGCCCACTCTGCGACCCCAGTTCAGACATGGCTATATGCAAATCAGTCTGACCCTGTGCCTCATGGGAACAGTCCAGCCTGAACTGCCAAGCCATGTCTTCCCTGGACCGGAAACAAGCTTCCGAGGCCTGGTTTCTGGCATTCCAGCCGTCTTCAGCCCGGCTTGCTTGAATCCAGTGGCAAAGTGAGCAAGGGACTCACGTCTGAGCATACCCTGCCACACTTATGATGGCCAAAAGCGGTACAAAAGGAGGTGGTGATGGACGGAGCATCTAAATCAATCAAACACTCACACCCAGTCAAAAGATCTGGGTTTAATCCATCACAGTTCTTTAGCCCACTCTGCCACCCCAGTTCAGACATGGCTATATGCAAATCAGTCTGACCCTGTGCCTCATGGGAACAGTCGAGCCCGAACTGCCAAGCCATGTCTTCCCTGGACCGGAAACAAGCTTCTGAGGACTGGTTTCTGGCATTCCAGCCATCTTCAGCCCGGCTTGCTTGAATCCAGTGGCAAAGTGAGCAAGGGACTCACGTCTGAGCATATCCTGCTACACTTATGGCGGCCAAAAGCGGTACAAATGGGGGTGGTGATGGAAGGAGCATCTGTATCAATCAAACACTCACACCCAGTCAAAAGATCTGGGTTTAATCCATCACCGTTCTTTAGCCCACTCTGCCACCCCAGTTCAGACATGGCTATATGCAAATCAGTCTGACCCTGTGCCTCACGGGAACAGTCCAGACCGAACTGTCTAGCCATGTCTTCCCTAGACCGGAAACAAGCTTCCGAGGACCGGTTTCTGGCATTCCAGCTGTTTTCAGCCCGGCTTGCTTGAATCCAGTGTCAAAGTGAGCAAGGGACTCACGTCTGAGCATACCCTGCCACACTTATGGTGGCCAAAAGCGGTACAAAAGGGGGTGGTGATGGACAGAGCATCTGAATTAATCAAACACTCACACCCAGTCAAAAGATCTGGGCTGTTCTCATGAGGCACATCACCACCTCTTTTTGTACCGCTTTTGGCCTCCATAAGTGGAAGACATGGCTTGGCAGTTCGGGCTGGACTGTTCCCATGAGGCACAGGGTCAGACTGATTTGCATATAGCCATGTCTGAGCTGGGGTGGCAGAGTGGGCTAAAGAACGGTGATGGATTAAACCCAGATCTTTTGACTGGGTGTGAGTGTTTGATTGATTCAAACGCTCCGTCCATCACCACTGCCTTTTGTACCGCTTTTGGCCGCCATAAGTGTGGCAGGGTTTGCCCAGACGTGAGTCCCTTGCTCACTTTGCCACTGGATTCAAGCAAGCTGGGCTGAAGATGGCTGGAATGCCAGAAACCGGTCCTCTGAAGCTTGTTTCCGGTCCAGGGAAGACATGGCTTGGCAGTTCGGGCTGGACTGTTCACATGAGGCACAGGGTCAGACTGATTTGCATATAGCCATGTCTGAGCTGGGGTGGCAGAGTGGGCAAAAGAACGGTGATGGATTAAACCCAGATCTTTTGACTGTGTGTGAGTGTTTGATTCAGATGCTCCGTCCATCACCACCCCCTTTTGTACAGCTGCTTCTTTACTAGCACCCTGTAGTCCGGGTACATCGTTATCTTGTGTTGTCCACTTGTATGGGGGGTACGATAAGTGCTGCTTGTAGAAATGCGTCGCTGTCACTGCAGTTGAATATCCGTGCAAGTATTGGCCTGGGTGGGGCTCCCGGCCTGGGTCTCCCGCCAGGTTTTCAATGGGCTCGTTCCACCGAGAAGAAGCTGGACAGTCCACGTAGTTGCAGTTCGGTTTTGATGAGTTCTTCTACAAAGAGGTCTAGAGATGGCCCCCGCACACTCTCAGGCACACACACCAGGCGAATATAACTGCATCGAGAGTGGCCTTCCTGGTTGTCGAGTTTCGTCCCCATTTGTTTGTGTGCTCTTTCCAGAGTTCGGACTTGTTTTTTAAATGTCGCTGTGCCAGTGGATAGAACTGCCGTTGTGGATTTCACCTCTGTTAATCTCGTGCTGATTTTGGAAACATCTGCTCGCAGCAGCGTGATGTCCGTTGATATTGTGCCGTTTGATGTTTGCATTTGGTTGAGGGTGAGCATTATGTCCTGTAGGGGTATTTCTTTAGGTTTTTCAGACTGAGATCCATCTTCGCCTCCCATTTGCGTCTTAGGGGGAGGCGATTTATCTCCACAATAGGCATATTTCTCTAATTTATTCAATTGCGTTGCAAGTTGGCCTCTTCCTCCCATGTTGACAAGATCGCCTGATGGGTTCACCAACGCTTAAGTGGGTTAGTCGGTAATCACAGCTGCACGGCTGGTTGAATAACTTCTATGCACCACCTTTCAGTTTTCCCACTTCCCGCCGCCTTCAGTGTTAAATGCTTACAGTATGTGCGTCCTACCTTATATTAGGGTGACAATATGCGTCTTCAGCTGTCGATTCACTGTTGGCCGGAGTTCGGTCATTTTTTTTTAGCCAAACTGTACTTTCTCACAGTTCCTATGTGTGCAGTTTCATGAGCCTATCCGTCCCGCTGCTCCCTGGACGTGGAGGTTTCTCTCCAGTGTGTGCGTATGGTCGCCTCTAATGTTAATATGTCTCCTGTAGGTGTTCGCCTGGTATCTACGATCTGCAGTTGAATTGCTCTTCGCTTTACTCTTCCCCTCCTATGGGCTTCAGTGGGCCTTCCCAATTATCGTTGGTAAGGCATTGACTGTGGGCACTGTTTTTAATTTGGGGCTTGTGATATTAGTTGGCTGCCGGCTACGATTCTGAGCTATGTTGCGTCTGAGCCCCAGTGCAATTCTCCAGGATCCAGGCTTGACCTCCTATGTGCTCTGTGGGGGCGGCAGTGGGGAACGGTTTCTACCTGTTTAGCTTTCCGCTCACCTCTGAGTCTCCGCCATTGCTGTCTCCTCCTTTGCTCAGAGCCGGCATTCCACTGCTCGGGTCTTTGTCTCCAGCCACCTGCCCTCGCGTTCACGGCAATTCGATACTGGCACGCGAGGCCCCGCCTAGGCCTTAGTTTCCACACATGCAGTCTGATCTTGGGAGGGAGGGCGAGGGGTGGGAGAAAAGTAGACCAAAAGTTGTTTGTGTGTGTAAAAGGCCGCTTTATTAAGACACAAGTGCACATTACAAATACAAACCTTGGCAACGCCTTACAAAACTAAACCTCACTAAATAAATAAATAACTACAAACTCAGCCCCCCGAACCCTCCCCCACCCCTAAAACATTTGAGCCCTCCCCCTCCCAACAATACATCAATAAACAATATAACAGCATTATAACATTACGTCATCAACAAAACATTACGTCATCAATAAAACATTTCATCATTGATCAAAACATACGTCATCGTTAAAACTTTATTCGTCAAACCACAATTGCAATAACAACGGTCAGGTCCTCCATAACCATAAACCCTGCCTGACCCTGCACTCCTGCAGATACCCCCCTCACAAAACTGAACGGTCAAACCATGACCAACATACCCCAGCACTTGTCAAAGAAATACTCGAACTAATACTCAACCAGCAATCTGCCTAAAAACGTAATGATACACAAAAACACCGCACAGCACCTGTGTCTAGCGACGAATACAAATACAAGAAAAAAAACCCTGCACACCGGTGGCCCACAAAACAGCCTTTTTCTTAAAAAAGGAAATTGAAACAAAAAACCACCAAAAATGGGAAAAAACTAGGGAGCGAGGGGAAAAAAGGACTTTAATGCAAAAAAAAAAAAAAAAAAAGGGGGAGGGAGGGTGGGACAAAAAAGCTACAAGCCCTCCTAGCCACCAGGTCACCAAACCTAAAATGGTGGCTGGGAGGCAGTGGTTGGGGGATTTATAATTGGGCTGTGCTGGTCCTACTAGACCAGCCCAAATCTGGAACCTTCTGGCAACTTCTTAAAGAGAAACCCCTCACAGCCCTCCCAAACCGCCCGGGGGAGGGGACCTCCCGGCGGTCGGCTCCCTCCCCCAAGCCCCCCTTGGGAGGGAGGGCGAGGGGTGGGAGAAAAGTAGACCAAAAGTTGTTTGTGTGTGTAAAAGGCCGCTTTATTAAGACACAGGTGCACATTACAAATACAAACCTTGGCAACGCCTTACAAAACTAAACCTCACTAAATAAATAAATAACTACAAACTCAGCCCCCCGAACCCTCCCCCACCCCTAAAACATTTGAGCCCTCCCCCTCCCAACAATACATCAATAAACAATATAACAGCATTATAACATTACGTCATCAACAAAACATTACGTCATCAATAAAACATTTCATCATTGATCAAAACATACGTCATCGTTAAAACTTTATTTGTCAAACCACAATTGCAATAACAACGGTCAGGTCCTCCATAACCATAAACCCTGCCTGACCCTGCACTCCTGCAGATACCCCCCTCACAAAACTGAACGGTCAAACCATGACCAACATACCCCAGCACTTGTCAAAGAAATACTCGAACTAATACTCAACCAGCAATCTGCCTAAAAACGTAATGATACACAAAAACACCGCCACCCAGAAAGGTAGGCGGGGAAGACACGCCTCCCTTTCTGCCCCCCCAATCGCGAAGTGAAAGAGAAAGAAGAAAATCAGCGCTGCATGGCCAATGCCCGGGCTAAGACCTCACGAAGCTCCAACAAGTAAAGATCCATGCCCACACGGGACAAATGAACTCCATCATCCCTAAAAAACTCAACAGACTCAAACTTGATGTCCCTGTGTGAAATCCTGCTGAAACCAAGGCTCCTACAGCAACGAGACACCTCTGAATTCACTTTCTTCCTAGCCCGATCGACAGCCCTGGGGTTCACCGCTCCTCTCCATATCCTACGAGGTATCAACTCTGTCCAAAAAACATGACACCCAGCCCACAGGTCCTTAATGAGGCCTAAATCTCGTTTCATAGCTCGCAGCAAGACTACACCTTTCGTCGCACATAGGTCATTTTCTCCCAAATGAATAACTAAAATATCCGGGCATAAACCGCCCACCATGTTGTTGTTCAAACAAGGAATTAACTCTCTCCAGAGCATCCCGCCTTTACCCTTCCAAATAACGTTAAACATTCGATCATTGAAACCAAGTAGGTCTCCAAAGTAGCTCCTCGCTGCCTGGATTCTGGCCCATTTGACAAAGGAATGCCCTACTATCCAGACCGTTACCACCGAGGAGCGAGGCCCAGCAACGGATCCTGAAAAAGAAAAGAGAGTTAAAAACATGTGAAGGAGGACGACGCATGCGCCTCCTCAGCAGAGCTCCTCACATAACGCTGGAAACAGTTGGAAGACCAGCGCCCCAATCGCATAATATCCCTCTCGGACCAACCTCTGTTAAAAGCCTCAGTGGCTGCACCTATACGGAAAGAGTGAGTACCATAGAGATTGCCATCGAGACCTATGTGCTGTAGAGCTTTGCGCAAAACCATTCGTAATTGATAAGTTGTTACAGGGGTGCCATTGATATGTTGGAAAACAAGGACTTCATCACCACCCCCACATAATGTACGCCAGCGCCGCGCCAGCAGTAGAGGGCAAGTAAGCTTCGGAGCACGTGCCTGTAACCACACGCCTTTCCCCTTACCCGTCTGATCAGTTTTAGAACTGGCCAACCAGACGTGGACTCCCTCATCAGAACAAAAAACGTCCTTCCAAAACAATCCACACTTATATTTTGACCCCAACAACTCCGATACCCTGAAAGCTCCAAAAAACATGAACGCCATCAGCATTGAAAAAACACATGCTTCAAAATCATCTGAACAAACTAAAGGCAAAACTGTGATTAGTCTGGCAAGAACTTGCCAAGATAGGGGGGCTCTGGATCTACCAACGTGCCCTTGCTCCCTGGCCCAACCCTCAAGCATCCTCCTACCAATTTCCCCCGCTGATGGAGGATAGCCCCACAACAACTTCCCCATGAAAGCAATCCCCGCCAGTTTCCCAGCAATGGTTACTTTGGTTAAACCTTTGTCCATGAGGTCCAGTATAAAATTGACAACATCATCCGACCGACGCGACAGATCCTCCCTTCTGACAGCACCAGATTCCAGGAATTCTTTCCACGCAAGGGAATACGCAGAACGCGTAGACACAGACAAAGAACCTACCACCAATTGTACGACCCGACCTCGCCGACGTGCCACAGACGACTCGGCATCGGAGTCGGGGATCTGTCTGCGTCCCTCGCCAGTCCACGGAATCTCCCCCACTGTGAACGAGACAGAGCATCCGCAATGTCATTGTCCACGCCAGGAATGTGTAAGGCACGAAAATGAATATCGTGTTTCAAACAACCCAGAACGAAAACTCTCATAAGTTTCAACACTTGTTCGTCCCTGGCCGATTGGCGATTCACTATCTCCACAACCGCCATGTTATCTACACGAAACAGCACTTTCTTGTGTGCCAATTCCTCCCCCCACAAGGTCAAGGCGACCAATAAAGGGAACAGTTCCAGGAAAGTGATGCTGCGACCCCCATTCAACCATTCATCAGGCCAACGTTCTGCACACCATTTGCCATTCCAAAAGAGCCCAAAACCATCACTGCCAGCAGCATCCGAAAACATTTGTACATCCCACTGAAAATCAACATCTCTGACCAAGGGGACACCATTGAAGGAATTCAGGAAAAACTTCCACATTCTCAAATCCTCTTTAACCCCAGCAGACAGACGAACACGATGGTGGGGCAATTGATGACCTGCCAAAGCCCTGCCCAGTCTTCTACAAAAGGTCCTGCCCGCTCTCACCACTCTGCAAGCAAAATTCAAATGGCCCAAAAGCACTTGAATTTCTTTCACCAACACTTTTCTCTTTGCCAACATCACATCCAGTAATTCAACCATGTTGACCCTTTTGTCCTCGGGCAGGCGAGCTGACATAACCACAGAATCTATTTCAATACCCAAAAAGGAGAGGACAGTGGCAGGGTCCATTGTTTTCTCGGGAGCCAAAGGGACTCCCAGATCCTCCATGAGCCCTTGGAATGTGTCCAGAGCCTTCTGGCACTCCGCGGAGCCCGGGGATCCGACAAAGAAAAAGTCATCGAGATAGTGTGTTACCAGTGAATGACCAGATTGATGGGAAAAGTACCATTGCAGAAAAGTACTAAAACACTCAAACAAGGCACATGATATGGAGCAGCCCATCGGCAGAGCCTTGTCCATGTACCATTTACCAGCGAATTGAATACCTAAAAGGCACCAATCGTCCGGGTGGACAGGCAACAACCGAAAAGCAGACTTGATGTCACACTTAGCCATCTCAGCGGCTGCGCCCGCAGTCACAACAAGTGACATGGCCACGTCAACCGAAGAGTAAGAGACAGACACTGCCTCTGGGTCAATGAAATCATTAACAGACGACCCTTCAGGCCACGACAAGTGTTGAATCAGTCTAAACTGTCCTGGTTCTTTCTTCGGAACAACTCCAACCGGTGAAACAATCAAGTTATGGATCGGCCAGTCATGAAACGGGCCAGCCATCCTCCCTTAATGTACCTCTTTATTAAGTTTGTCTTGTACCACTGTGGCATGTTCAGAAGCTGATTTTAAATTGGCAGACCACCTCCGTTCCCGAGAACCTAAGTACCCGAGCCGGAAACCAAACTGAAAACCTTCCAACAGTGTAAATTTTGCTGACTCATCTTCGAAACCATGTAAAGCAATGCGCAGCCTTTCTAAATTAACTGGCGTACGAGCCCTTGGACCCAGCACCCTTAGCACCTCTGTATCCCCTTCCCCCTGAAAATTGTGATGTCGTATTTGATGTTCCTGAAACCGTGTGCTTTCCATGTGGGCTCTCCGATGGCTGGTTGTCCCAACACTTGGACAACGGGTGTTTCCTACCACAACCTGAGCATTCATGTTTAAATTTACAATACTCTCTGGTGCAGGAGCCCCTGTTAAATTCCCAACAGAAACCAGACCCCGATTGCATGGTTGCAGTGGCCCCCACCCCTCCCCGGGTGGGCTTCCCCTGAAAGGGCCGGTAAACTAACGGCAAACCACTGGCCGTGAAAATGGTTTTCCCCCCTGACGCTGACCCCATTGTATGTTGCCACAAGTCATTATCCAGCTCCCCCCACTTAGCCTCAGGGTCCCAAGCCATCCTGGCCCTAAATTCCTCGTCATATTGAGACCAGGCAAAACCACCCCCGGTGATCTGAGCCTTACGAATCACATCCATGTATTTAAAAAGGGACACGCTGCGCTCAGGGAACTTTTCGCAATATACACTAGCATAAATCAAGAACGCAGCTGTCCAGTTCTCGATATTCAAAGGCATTCTAGGGCGTTTAGCCAGCTCAAATTCCTCCTTTTTGGACCCTTCCTTAGACCGGACTAAGGTGTAGAAGCTTAAGGAGCTCCACATACTCACCATTCCAAATACGTTCTTTGGTACTTAGCATTAGATGAGCACCCAGAGGTTTCGTAACCCCCATGTATGGTAATTTTTTGATTTTCAACTCCTTACTGGCCACTGGCTCTTTAACATTGCTGGAAGCACCAGCCATAACACCACTGTCCACTTTTTCTGTAACTTTGCTGGAAGCACCAGCCATAACGCTGCTGGAAGTACCAGCCATAACACCACTTTCCCTTTTATCCATTACCTCCATCACTTCATCAGTGCCCACTGCAGTATCTTTTACATAACGACCTTTGACCAGACGGCCATCACCAATGACCACATCAGTTTCACCACCGGTACCCACAGACACCAGAACAGGTTTGGCCTGTGGGGCCGTTTGCTCACCTGGCAACAGAGAGACAGCTCTCGATGGCTCCGCCCGTGGCGCCGAGGACAATGCATCCGGTCTGCGAGGCGCCCTACCCGATGGGCCGTGCTCTCTTCTCCCGTGCAGCTGCCTCTGGACCACTGGAGCCTGTAAAATACTATGAGAAGCATGAGAGGGCACCCCCCCTCAGGATCCCGCAATTCACCTTCCTCAGGACTCTCCTCATCGTAGTCCAATACCACCAAATCCACACTGTTATGCATTAAGTCACCACGGGTCTTACCTAACCCGGTATCAACAACTGTACATTTAAAAGATTTCGAAACTCCAGGGGGGGGAGCAGACTGTACGCGCCTGTACCTCCCTGCGCGTTGACTCTGTTGCTCCATAGCCGCCGGCAAGGCCTGCCACCTATACCTGCTACTCGTTGGGGCCAGTGGGGTCACGCCACGCCAGACCCTCATGTGCTGGCCGCGGCGGGATCCCTCGGTGGAACAGAGAGGGCCGCGCTAGGCACTCTCCTCACTTCCCCTTGGCGAGATGGGACTGGACCGCGCCCTGCCAAGTCTGGACCTCCGCACCTATTCCTATCCTGGAAAGAAAAAGTTTGGACTGGTGTGCTAGGGTCCCTGAATACAACACCTGAAACAGACCTTGGCCTCTGTAAATTAGCATCCACAATCGTCCCCTGAAACCTCTCCAAAGAACGCCCCCTAATACAACTTCTCAAAGGTACTCCCCTAATCGGAGAGTCGCCTACCATCTCATCATCGTCACTCTCATCCAAGTTACCGCCCGCTGCCGCTGAAGAAGAAACCTGAAGAGGGGCCCCCGCACCCCCCACGTGGCCCTCAATATCCTTGTGAAAACCACGCTGTGCCAAACCTGCCGTACCGAAATGCTCCCATCCAGGAGAACCAAACATGATGTAAGGACCTCTAGCATCTCCTTGAATAGGCCCCCCACTCACCTGCTTGGAAATCCCCCCCGCTCCAAAAACTTGCTCGAGACCTCCACAGCCCCTGAATACCTCACATCAGGATGAGAAAACCTCACCAAATCATCCACACCAGCCCTTCCCAGTCCCCCCAACCCTGGGCCCTGCGCAGGACCTGACCCACGACTCTCACAATGAAAGGCTCCAAGACCCCCTTGAGACACCCTCCTGCCATCGCTCTGCAAATGGTCACTCCCCTCCTGAAAACCAGGAAACATAAAACTCCCTGACCGAGGACAATCCTGGACCAAAACAGCACCAGGCGTAAAACTACTTTCACCCATCTGTGCCCACTCACCCTCCCCCCTGGAACCCCCTCCAACAGACAAAGCAGCACCCACAGAGGGACCAGGTGTAGAGAACAATAACGGGCTGCCCACATTACTGCCCAAAACCCCATGTAGAGAACCAACATCATGTGTAAGAACAACCTGGCCAGCCTGAAGCTCCAAACCAACATGCCTTCCCATCCCCTCTGATACAGACTGACTTGAAACCCTAAGATCAGACACATTGATCCCTGGTACAGAAGAGGTTAACAACCTGCCAGCGCTTGCATCAACATTAAACTGTGTTTCTGCCACAAAACGCTGAGAAACATTCAAATCTTGCCTAACGTGTTGCTGAGCTGTTTCATGCCGACTTTCCAATTGCACAGAGCCCCTGCGCCCCCCTCGCGCAGGCACAACCATTTCAGGCTCCACGCGGCGCTCCCCAATGGGGTCAGAAGCAGAGCGCTTCTTACCCCCTCTACGCCCCCCCCTCCCCGCTTGGCCGCTATTACCACCTCTGAAGAGAACGCTTCAACTTCCAAACCGTGTCCCACATGTTCCGCGAAGGAAAACGCACTCGCGCCTGCCGCTTCACCCGGCTGAATGGGAGCCTTCCGCCCTGCCACCTGAGGACCTCCCGCCCCAGCCTGCAAAGCCGGCCGAACTGCCGGAGCCTGACGCGCGTCCCCCACACCAGCAACAGGAGCGCCCACAGCTACCGGGGCTTCCCCATCCCCCGCCAACACACGCGCCTGCAAGGAAGGGGCCGGCTTCCTTGTACGGGACCGGCCCCTTTCACTTACCTGGCCTGCACGCCTCTTCTTAGGCGAAGAACACGCCAAAACCGCAGCGGACACTCCGGCGGAGGCCTGGCGCTGGGGGCGCGCCGGCCCCCCTCCCACCAACAAATCCATGCGACCTGCTTCTGACAGCAGTCGCATGGCTTCCAAAACACGATGGTCCTCCATGGCAATAAGTGAACAGACAAAGGAGACAATAAATGCTGCCCAAAAAACACCTAAAAGCACCTCACAAATTCCCCTACAAAAAAGCTACAAGCCCTCCTAGCCACCAGGTCACCAAACCTAAAATGGTGGCTGGGAGGCAGTGGTTGGGGGATTTATAATTGGGCTGTGCTGGTCCTACTAGACCAGCCCAAATCTGGAACCTTCTGGCAACTTCTTAAAGAGAAACCCCTCGCAGCCCTCCCAAACCGCCCGGGGGAGGGGACCTCCCGGCGGTCGGCTCCCTCCCCCAAGCCCCCCATCTGGAATGGATGCCTGTTCAGTCCTGCATCCTCTTCCCTCGTCGATCTGTGGGCATGGCCTGGGTCCGTTCGCTATCGCACCGCAGGTACTCACTTCTTATTTATTGTCTCTTGTGCTGGGAGCCCCATAACTTTTACACTGCCCGGCTCTCCGCAGGTGGCTCTCCCTATTGCTGTCTCTGGTAACGTGGCACTTGGCCCTCGCCGGCACCTCCTGTCACTGCCTCTGGCCTCTCTGTCCACTACACCACACTATGGGAGTCCCCGACTAACAATAGTTGTGTAGCCCGCGATCCCTTCATGCGGCGCTGTTCTTCTCCAGTCTTGCCTAGCGCTCCCAGATTAGCGTGGATGCATGCTGCGACCTTCTGGTGTCTGTTCCTGGTTCTGGATTCTGCCATGTTGTCGGATTCATGTCAGGATTGATGGGGAGAGACGCTGTTGATCGCGGAGCTCTCCTAGGCTGCAGCCATCTCCGTCAGCTGCAAGCCACGCCCCCCTTTCTTGTCTTTTTGAAATTTTAGAAATAAGGGCAACACATTCTTAAACTTACACTGTTTGTCCTACACATAATTCAGTATACAGCAGGATGTTCTCGTGAAAAAAGTGCCAGACTGACCCTGATTGTGCACGTCAAGGGGTTTAAGAAAAAACATAGAAAATGACAAAACTGTAAGGCTCAAGCAACTGTCCAGATACATGTTGCATATGGTGTCATTGGTCCAGGTGTATTTATATATGCTGAAAATATTACACAAATCACTTAAGTGTTTAGAAAGCCAAGAGAGTTTGGCATGAGCTTCCAGCCTTGTATGAGTAGATTCCATCTTAAAAAGGTGAAAACAAACTTACCATGGTCTTAAGCTGCATTGACAATCATCTACATTAAAAAAAAAATACCATTCAAATGCCTTCTCTAGAGATTGGCGTTTGGTTAGCAATAGTACTTGAGCTATGTTTTGTACCAGTGATCACCATGTGCCTAGATGCTACGGGCAGGATGTGTTATTCAACAACACAGCATAGACATATGTTGAATGCGAAAGCTACTGATTGAAGAACTAAACATGGAAGAACTGAACCTTAGAATCTGAGTGTTCAAACGGCTGACCTGAAAATGGCATGATGTATTTATTTATGATTTAGTTTAATATATGATCTAGGTTAGTATACGCCTGATGCAAAGGGTTTAGCTGTGTAGTAGGCCATAATGGATCAGTGTGAGTTAGTGTATTAGTATGATCAGTGTCCATCTTGAAACGGTGACACAACTTGCTACATTACTCTCTATTTAAGACCATATTCAATCTTAGAACAAGTTTAAACAATTCTTTGCAGATTCGTTGTTAGTTAATAATAATACAAGAGCTCTATTAGATGCCATTGCTCACCTCACCCTTAGAAACTGTCATAAGGATGTATTACTAAACAGCATGTAAATATTTTTTAACATTGCAGAAGTGTATAGTCAGATATCTTAGGAAAGTATCTTTAGAATGCCACTATGTATGTTGAAAGAAACTGGAAGGCCATGTTTATCCCCAATATCAGAATCACTCCTAGCAAATCCACTTAACTTCAAAACCCCAAATTGCCTTTTTTTTTTAGAGAATGAGGACTGGAAGTAGTCTTTCACCACCTTTTCAGTGAGTTATGCTATCTCTGATAATAAGTGTTAAAAGTAAGACAAACCTGTCAGGAAATCTCTCATCTGCAGGTGATAATGAAATGGAGACCCGACCTAGTATCCCAAAATAATACCCACACAATGATTAATATTTCACAATTATATGATTATTTATCAGTTTTTTTCTATATGATGAGTGTCTTAGTGTGATGACTATTATTATAACAAACTCAGTATATAATATGAAAAATTGAAAATAATGTAAGAAATTCTGATTTTATTTCACCACACATCCCTATACCATTGGTCTATTCCCTAGTCAATGTACGTATTATGGTTAACCTAAAGGAAGTAGTAAATTTCTTTATTCTGCATTTCATGATAGAAATCCATAAAAGCATTTTTGTACACATTATACCATAAAAGTTGAAAGAACTACAATATTTACGATAAAAAAATTCAATGAAAGTTTGAGAAAGGATGCTTAGAGATTATTCAATTCTTTTTTCGTTAGATACAGTTCATTGTAATTTAAGCAATTTTCTCACAGATTATTTCTATGTTTAAAAATGCATTTTAAAAAGTTAACCATGTGATAACAGGTAATTTCAGAATCCAAAAGTTGAAGGTGCAACATGGCAGGGCGACACTGTCTTAAGTCCCATGATTTCAGCAGTGGTACCAGCCAAATTTTGCGATGAACATGATAGTACTTACAGAACAATACTGTATGTATGGTGGTCTGTACAGATGTATCATCGCAAGGACAGTGGCCTAACGTTTGTTTACAGGTGTTTCTCATGGGGAAGGCTACTAACCGATGGAAAAGATTTAATCTAAATCTGGTTAGTAAAAAGCGATCAAAAATGCCAATTTCAAGCGTTAGGTAATGCTGAATTGTGGGGACAAGATGGACCATAATTGCATGGTGGACAGAAGGTTTCCCTCTTTCACTTGCGAGTCTTACTCCATCTAAGTGGCTCAGGGCCATTTCTTTTAACTCCTTCTTGGATATCTCAGAGATCTTTTCCGGTGTTATATAATAATCCTCTAGGCCTAGATCCGTAAGAAAGTTTCTGATGTAGGCGAGCCATTTTATGTTTCCTGAATGATCTAGTGCCATTGAATCCGCCATAATTCCTCTAGTTAACATGCTTTTATCTGAGGTCCATATGCGCCTCCATAATAGCAAAGGTTGGATTTTTGCTAGGTCCTCAATGTGCTGTATGCCTAATTCAATGTGAGATGCATATATAGAAATTCGCCTTGGTGCAACCAGAAGAAATTTTAAAAAGGAGTTTTCTGCTACCTGTAGAGCGCTGACATCGACATGCCCCCAGACCCCAGCCCCATACAAAGCTACTGCTCGGCATTTTGCATTATAAATATTCAGTAGTTCCACAGGCGACCGTTTGCCTAATTTTTGTGAAAAGGACATCAGAGCAGCTATTGCCCGCTTAAGGGAGTGTTTTCTAGACTTAACTGCTGCTTTCCAATTTAGTCTATCATCTATTATGATCCCTAAGTAGGGGTACTGGGCCGTCAGTTCAAGGTTTTGGTTGTTAAGGGATATGTTTCTAAACCCTTTTTTCCCTTTGCCTGCCACCATTACGAAGGTCTTCTTAATATTAATATGGAGGTCAAGGGTGCCCATAAAATCTGCATACCTGGTTATCGCTTTTTGCAACTCACGTGGGGTACGGGCCAGGATGACGACGTCGTCTGCGTAGAGCAGAGCTGGAATCAGGCGTGATTTTACTTGGGGGAGGTCTTGAGCCCCCCTCAGGAGCTCCATCTCCAAGGTGTTTGTATATAAGGAGAATAGGAAGGGGGCCAAGACACAACCCTGCCTTACTCCACGCTCTACTCCAAATGGTGCAGTCAACTCGCCCCTGACACCGTAACGTACTCTTGCTGAAGCCTTGAAGTATAGTTCCCTTAGAAAGTCTAGAAGTGAGGGGCCTACACCCATTTGTGATAAGACTAGCCATAGCTTTGAATGGGACATGCAGTCAAAGGCTGCGGAGAGGTCCACATACACCATGTAGAGTTTGTCTTTTTTTGCATGGATATATTTTCCCACAATTATTGACAGATTTAAAGCCTGCTCCACTGTACCAAACCCCTCCCGAAAGCTGAACTGTAAATCGGACAGTACCCCCCTATCCTCTGCCCATTGTTGGAGACGCTCGAGAATGACCCTGCCGGCTACCTTACCCACTGAATCCAACAGTGAGATTGGACGGTAGCAGGTAGGGTCCTGACGGTCTCCTTTTTTGAAGATCGGGACCATAACAGACTTGGTTCAGGATTCCAGGAGCCCTTTTTTGCAGCTGCCGCACACACCCTGGTCAATATGGGGGCCCATAGGTCTGTATTGTGTTTAAAAATGTCCACCGGGACTCCGTCAGGGCCCGGAGCTTTTCCATTTTTACTTAAATTTATAGCAGTAAGGTCTTCAGAAATATCAAATTCTATTAAAATGGGGTAATCGACAGCTGGTTGATTTATTTCTTCGCTTTCAAGAAGGGGCTGTTTCTTAAAAAATTTTGAAAAGTGAGAAACCCAAGCTCCTTCTTCTATGGCTACTTCTATTTTTGGGAGGTTATCGTCAGCTAGGAAAGGAGATTTTACTACTTGCCAGAATGCCTCACTATTTTTCTGTAGGGCGCTTTTATGTAGTTCATCCCACAAGGTCTGCTTTAATTTGGCCTTTCTCTGCTTTCGAGCGGAGAGATATTCTTTTCTGAGTCTGGCAATTAACCGTGGGTCTCTATTTTCACTATTCAGGGCCAGTTTAAGCTTGGTATGTGCCGAGGTGCAGCTGTGATTAAACCAACCTCTTTTGTTTAAAGTTTCTACCTTTAATTTTTTTGTCAGAAGGCCCTTGATGACAGTTAGAATTTTACAGAAGTTGCTTATGACTTCCTCCTCTGTCGTGGTTAGATCAAGGCATTTTATGATATGAGGTTATGCTGCTTTGATCACTTCTTCGGTGATTTGCCCAGGGTCTATTTTCCCCCATTTTAGGCTATAACCATTTACCTGTGCCAGTTGTAGGTTATTCTTATTCAGAGCTTTAGCTATCGTTGTCTCAAGGGATTGTTGATGTAATGAGTTGAGTTCTATCCTGATGGCAGAGTGGTCACTTAGTGTATTTGATAGGATCTCAACGAGCCTAATCTTATTTGACAGCCCATCTGATATGAGGACATAATCGACAGTGGACTGGTAGCCCCTCCCTACGTATGTTGGCTCTGGCTTTCTTGTTTTTCGGTTTAGGTTGTTGGCTGTTATAAGTCCCAAGTCTGACATAAGGTCATTCATGGCTATGCCTGATTTGGTATGACAGAAATGAATAAGGGGGATGTCCAGCTCATTAGCCATTTCGCTACAATTTTTACTAAGGTAAGGACAGGGGTGCAGATTGAAATCCCATCCCCATAAAAAGAAGACAACACCTTTCCCTCCTTTCGTCTGTCTAAGATTAGAGAGTTTTTCATTTAGATTTAATATTACTCTCATAAATTCTCCTTCCTCCAAGTTAATATAGAAGTTAATGAGTATGATAGTCTCATTTTTGGGTAGGGAAAGGGAAAGAAGCTGGAAATTTGGATCCAATTCAAGAGTGATTATTTTTATATGAACGGTGTTCACTATGTAAATAGTTAATCCCCCCCTTTGCTCTGCCCATGTTCCCAGCCAAGGCTGGAGAAAAGAACGTCCTAAAGCCCAGAAGGTGTAGTTCCGTTGATGACCAAGTCTCCTGGAGACATACAATTTGGTGACTGTCTAGGAAACTTATGGTGGTACCGTCCTCAATCTTGGGACGGAGACCGGCAATGTTCCAAGACAAGACACTCAAAGTTTGTGGAACCCTACTTGGGGTCTTAGTTGTTTGTGGTCCAATGTTTCCCTCTGGTTCCCTTTTTTGGGGGCTGAGATGTTTTTTAGCCTGTGATGGTCAGTCAACTAGCTCAAGACCACTATATCTATTCAACATTGGGATACTGCTCCAGCCCTCTCAAGGTAATGGTTCTCTATAGGGATCCCTATGATATGGTCCTCCCCAGTCGTCCCTTTCTCTACCCCGGTGTCGAGGGCCTACTGTATGCCAGGATCCATCGTAATGATAACCATTACGATGTCTCGGGGGTAGAAGAAGGAAAGGCGCTTTGTTCCTATGGCCCGAGTTGAGGTCGGGTGGTCCCATGAACAGATGTGGTCAACCAGTCTAGGATCATCAAAGGTGATAAGGACACAATCACCCTGTATCATTTTTTTACCATGTCCTACCCAGGGGGCTCTTCTTACCATTAAGATCTTAGTTGAGCAGTAAGGAGGAGGTGGGCGATTTACATTTAACCAATGTTGGACCTTATTCTTTAGCGACCAGGTTGCTTCATTAGTTTGGTGTCCCAGTTCTGGTACGCCGGACATTACGACTTTGAAAGGACTGGCCTCCGGTGGGAGGTTGACAGGAAATCTTCCATCATGGGGTCCTCTATCCCACCCTTTATTTGGCTGTGTAGCTGGTGTTTTTGAGCCTATGTTATTATGTGCCGAGTTAGTGTTAGTGGTGTTAATCGGGGTATTATTTAGAGTGTCTTTTTTTTGGTCACTAACGATTGGACTGGTTTAGCTACTGGTGGGATAGGTTGTTTGTTTTGTACAGTGGAGGTTGCAGAAGGCTGCTTGACTCCCCCTGTTTTTTGTCCCAGTTGATTCATTTTGGTTTTTGCAGGAGTTGTCAAATCAGCTAATGCTTTTTCTATTTGCCCCAATCTCATTTCTAATGGTTTAAGTAAATGTTTGAAAAGGTCTCCAATTTTGGTTAGTAATTGGTCATTGGAATCAGTGTTGTCGTCTGCCTCCTTACCTAATGGGTGGCCAGTTATAGTTTCACCAGTGATAGGTGCCGGGGTATCAAGTGGTGCCTGATGGACAAACACGTTGGAAATTTCTTGGTCTCCTCTCTGTGGTGTAATGGTTCGGGTCTCTCCTGTCTTGTTAGGAATCTTATGTGATATTTTTGACTTTAGGTTGTTCGGGGCTGTAGGTTTTTTCTTTCTTATTGCACCCTCCCTCCTCACTCTGGACTGTCTTATTTCCTCTGGGGTAGTTTGAATCACTAGATCTGGGGTCTTTTATAAGTCCAAGGATAGTTGTGAGTCAGAGAGCTGTGAAACCGATAGATCATCCTTGGTTGGTAGGCTAAGCCTTTGACCACAGGCTTCGCTCGGTCCAAGGTCCCTACGTTGATCCGGCGTTCGTGCATCCGCCAGATGTCCCATAGAGGACCCTTTTGCGTTAGCTAGATCTTGGGACACTCTACGTTCTATCAAGGAGATACTTTGGTCTATAAAAGTGTTCGCTCTAGTTATAAAATTATCTATAGGACCTGTTATTTGTCCCTCCTTAGCGGCAGTTTTGCTTCTACTACCTCGTGTAGACATGATGGACATTTAAAATACAGTCTCACTTACAAAAGGAGGGATTGACGTGTGGATATGCAGGCAGGACCCCGAGGTTGGTATAGAACAGTATGGGGAAAATATCTAGGATTTTGGGGTAAGAATGTGCAAACCAACAGTTTAGGGTGTGGCCCAGCCCAGTCTATAACGGTCTCTAACGGGCACAAACGGGCCCGCCCTTGGCCCGGGCTTCGCCCGGCGCCGCCCGCGCGCGTCCCGCGGTTGCGGAATTGATACTCCTAAAGTAGAGCGGGGGGAGGGGCGGGAAGAGGCACCAGGTGCGCGCGATGTCAGGAGCGCAGAGAACCATGGTCCTCTCAGTCCCTCTTCCCTGCAATCAACAGCAGTTCAGGAATGGCAATACAGGGACCCGCTCTCCAGTTCAGCAGTACTCCCCAGTAGGCAAAGCAGGAAAAGATCCGTGGATTACAGGTACCCGGCAGGAGTTTTTACGCCCAAACGACTTCGAGCGGCTCCCGCGGAGCGGGGGCCGCGAGTCGCATTTCAATCACCAGGTAGGCGGGGGGAGGAGCGGGAAGAGGCACCAGGTGCGCGCGATGTCAGGAGCGCAGAGAACCCTGGTCCTCTCAGTCCCGCTTCCCCGCAATCAACAGCAGTTCAGGAACGGCAATACAGGGACCCGCTCTCCAGTTCAGCAGTACTCCCCAGTAGGCAAAGCAGAAAAAGATACGTGGATTACAGGTACCCGTCAGGAGTTTTTACGCCCAAAAGACTTCGAGCGGCGCCCGCGGAGCAGGGGCCGCGAGTCGTATTTCAATCACCAGGTAGTCAGGGAGGAGGGGCGGGAAGAGGCACCAGGTGCGCGCGATGTCAGGAGCGCAGAGAACCCTGGTCCTCGCAGTCCCGCTTCCCAGCAATCAACAGCAGTTCAGGAATGGCAATACAGGGACCCGCTCTCCAGTTCAGCAGTACTCCCCAGTAGGCAAAGCAGGAAAAGATCCGTGGATTACAGGTACCCGGCAGGAGTTGTAACGCCCAAACGACTTCGAGCAGCACCCCTAAATACTTCTATCAGTTCACTGAGATTTATGTGCCAAGCCATGGATAGTTTTCTGTATACCTTAAACTGTAATTGGATAAACAGTTGGAATTCAAATTTTTAGCGTCTCTCCTCAGTAATCAGTCCATGTGTACAGCCTGCCCCAGGACCGGTGCCTTATACACTTTTATTGATGATTGAGCTTTATGAAGAGAGGAAGGGTCACTTCTGTTAAGCTTCTGTTTAGCCACAAAAATTTGCAAACCATGCCCTTTTAACAATCACATGGAAGTTAATGCTATTTTTTACCTCTTCCACCCAAGATAGAGCTCTGCAAGGTCATTTTCTCCAGCAGCTGTGATTACAACATGTACACCAGAGAAATGAAAAGTTTTCCTGCTCAGCCCTCTTAGTCTGCAAGATGACAAAAAATAAATTGTTTCTAAGCTGAACACATTTCTTTCAAGCTTAAATATGTTAGATTTCCAATTCAAATGGTTAATTAATTTCTCTAGGCCCTATCCTTATATACATGTTTTCTATGTTATATTTACAAACAATTGGATATGTCACGCAGAGATGCTGGAACAATTTTCAGATTGGGTGGATTGCCATCAATGTTAAACCGCTGAAGTCATAAGGATTGTAAAAACTCCAAGTGCCACACAAAGAGCATATTTAGCAAATGAGAAGTGGTAAGGGAATGTGTGTAGCCAATGGTGAATTTTGGAGAACACGGTCGCAAATATACTACTAAAGCATGGTGTGGTGGCACACTCATTTACAGACAGTATATTCTATTGAAACGGTCAAAAATGCAGTTTTTTGTGATAAAATGATATAGTACACACATAATGTGTGGACATCTGGCTTCTCCAGATATTTTTTATTTGAATATCACTACATAAAGTGTATTGATTTATTTTTACCCTAATAAAATCTTGGTTTCAAATACACTTCAGAATTACAACAACAACAAAAAAACATTTGTGCTTTTCTATCTGCTAATATATTTTGAAATATGTGTACAGTTTATTTACAGGTATTTAAATGTTGCTGCTTGTTACAAAAAAGACGAAGGGGCAGATTTAAAAGCCCCTTGCAACACTTTTATGCCGCCGTTGCGTCACTTTTGTGATGCAGCGGCGGCGTAAACAATGCGCCACATTGCGACTTATTTACAACGTGACATATCTAGGCAGATGCGTCACGTTGTAAAGCCCTGTGCCACATGAAACCTGTGTCAGGTTTCATGTGGGCGTTCTGTCGCAGGGTGGGCATTCCCTCGCAGGAAAAAAAGCCCCGTAAAACTGACGCAGTGAAACCTACAAGATTTCACTGTGCCACTTCTACAACCCTTTTTCACACGTGAAATCCCGCCCTGCATACTTTATACCTGATGCAGGTATAATGTAGCGCTGGGCTTTACAAAGTGACGCAATTGTTTAGATGCGTAACTTTGTAAATATGGCAGGCGTAAGGAGTGACGCACCACGTTGAGTATGGGTGGCCCCTGTGCATTGCAGGAGTTGTGTCGTGCTTGCGACGCGACTCCAGCAATGCGCCGTCCATACGCCACAAGATGCGTCACGCATCTTCCCTTCCTTGCACCATGGTGCGCCGCATTGTAAATGCAAAAAACACAGTTGATGGACAGAATGCAGAACAATGTCTTACATTCACCCCAGTACAAAGATCTGGTCCTAAATCCATCGTTTCTTTGCACTCCACACCACCCTAGGTCAGACACTGACTATATGCAAATCAGCCTTGACCCTGTGCCTCATGGGAACAGTCCAGCTCGAACTACCAAGCCATGTCTTTCCTACACCGGAATCAAGCATCCAAGGACCGGTTTCTGGCTATCAGCCTTCTTCAGCCTGGATACCGTGACTCCAGTGATGTGGAGAGCCTGGGACTCACATCTGAGCATACCCAGCCCACTCAAGGTGAAAATTGCAAAAAACACAGTTGATGGACAGAATGCAGAACAATGTCTTACATTCACCCCAGTACAAAGATCTGGGTGCATTTGTCACCCCGAGCGGGATGGGTATGCTCAGACGTGAGTCCCATGCTCTCCACACCACTGGATTCAAGCAAGCCGGGCTGAAGACGGCTGGAATGCCAGAAACCGGTCCTCGGAAGCTTGTTTCCGGTCCAGGGAAGGCATGGCTTGGCAGTTCGGGCTGGACTGTTCCCATGAGGCACAGGGTCAGACTGATTGGCATATGGCCATGTCTGAACTGGGGTGGTGTGGAGTGCAAAAAAACGATGGATTTAGGCCCAGATCTCTGTACAGGGGTGAATGTATGTCATTGTTCTGCATTCTGTCCATCAACTGTGGTTTTTGCATTTGTCACCCCGAGTGGGATGGGTATGCTCAGACGTGAGTCCCATGCTCTCCACACCACTGGATTCAAGCAAGCCGGGCTGAAGACGGCTAGAATGCCAGAAACCGGTACTCGGAAGCTTGTTTCCGGTCCAGGGAAGGCATGGCTTGGCAGTTCGGGCTGGACTGTTCCCATGAGGCACAGGGTAAGACTGATTTGCATATTGCCATGTCTGAACAGGGGTGGTGTGGAGTGCAAAAAAACGATGGATTTAGGCCCAGATCTCTGTACTGGGGTGAATGTATGACATTGTTCTGCATTCTGTCCATCAACTGTGGTTTTTGCATTTGTCACCCCGAGTGGGATGGGTATGCTTAGACGTGAGTCCCATGCTCTCCACACACTGGATTCAAGCAAGCCGGGCTGAAGACGGCTGGAATGCCAGAAACCGGTCCTCGGAAGTTTGTTTCCAGTCCAGGGAAGGCATGGCTTGGCAGTTCGGGCTGGACTGTTCCTATGAGGCACAGGGTCAGACTGATTTGCATATGGCCATGTCTGAACTGGGGTGGTGTGGAGTGCAGAAAAACGATGGATTTAGGCCCAGATCTCTATACTGGGGTGAATGTATGACATTGTGCTGCATTCTGTCTATCAACTGTAGTTTTTGCATTGTAAATGCGGCGCATCTGTGATGGCGGAAGGAGAGGATTGCATGACGCATCTGTTCTGGCGCATCCCTGCTGATTTGCAGAGATGCGTCAGAACATGTAAATATGCCCCTAACATCCTACAGTGTTCTTTTTACACTCCCTGTACCCCAGCAGGATTGTCAGTTCACTTTACAAATTCATTTAACGTAGCAGAGAAAGCAAAGTAAATACCAATCTCCATGATAAAAGAATAAGCAGCCATTTGTGAGAAGACATAGCCTTACATCTGACCTCTGTCTTTGAATGCCCAGCAATTGGGACAAGAAAAAAACAAATTCTCAAGGCATCATTACTGCTCATTCACATTCTGAACTCCAGTCTGGGTAGTTTGCTAGTGCTACAGTTACTGCTGCACCCCAATTTCCAGCAGATACGCTTACATGTGACAGGTATTATTAGCATAAAAAAGCCCTTCACAAATGACTGGAAAGAAAGCAGTGAAGATATTGATAATGCTACTAAAGACTACAAGGTATAGGAGAGACGGTTTGCACTGTTTGTGAGCCTGTGGGGTGCCTGCAAGGAACTTCGAGACCCAGGAAGCAGCGGGGCTATTATCCGACAGCTTGCCCCTCCCCCTCGTGACCGGGGCTTCAAAAGCTTCTCGCGGGAGACGCATCGCACTGTTTGTGAGCCTGTGGGGTTCCTGCAAGGAACTTCGAGACCCAGGAAGCAGCGGGGCTATCATCCGACAGCTTGCCCCTCCCCCTCGTGACCGGGGGCTTCAAAAGCTTCTCGCGGGAGACGCTTCGCACTGTTTGTGAGCCTGTGGGGTGCCTGCAAGGAACTTCGAGACCCAGGAAGCAGCGGGGCTATCATCCGACAGCTTGCCCCTCCCCCTCGTGACCGGGGGCTTCAAAAGCTTCTCGCGTCTCACGCTTTGCGGGGGACGCTTCGCACTGTTTGTGAGCCTGTGGGGTGCCTGCAAGGAACTTCGAGACCCAGGAAGCAGCGGGGCTATCATCCAACAGCTTGCCGCTCCCCCTCGTGACCAGGGGCTTCAAAAGCTTCTCGCCTCTCCCTCTTTGCCGGAGACGCTTCGCACTGTTTGTGAGCCTGTGGGGTGCCTGCAAGGAACTTCAAGACCAAGAAAGCAGCGGGGCTATCATCTGACAACTTGCCCCTCCCCCTCGTGATCGGGGGCTTCAAAAGCTTCTCGCGGGAGATGCTTTGCACTGTTTGTGAGCCTTTGGGGTGCCTGCAAGGAACTTCGAGACCCAGGAAGCAGCAGGGCTATCATCCACCCGTTGCCCCTCCCCCTCTTGACAGGGGGCTTCAAAAGCTTCTCGCGTCTCACGCTTTACGGGAGATGCTTCACGCTGTTTGTGAGCCTGTGGTGTGCCTGCAAGGAACTTCGAGACCCAGGAAGCAGCGGGGCTATCATCCACCAGTTTGCCGCTCCCCCTCGTGACCAGGGGCTTCAAAAGCTTCTCGCCTCTCCCTCTTTGCCGGAGACGCTTCACACTGTTTGTGAGCCTGTGGGGTGCCTGCAAGGAACTTCAAGACCAAGGAAGCAGCTGGGCTATCATCCGACAGCTTGCCCCTCCCCCTCGTGATCAGGGGCTTCAAAAGCTTCTCGTGGGAGACGCTTCGCACTGTTTGTGACCCTGTGGGGTGCCTGCAAGGAACTTCGAGACCCAGGAAGCAGCAGGGCTATCATCCAACAGCTTGCCCTTCCCCCTCGTGACCCGGGGCTTCAAAAGCTTCTCGCGCCTCCCGCTTTGCTGGAGACGCTTCGCACTGTGTGTGAGCCTGTGGGGTGCCTGCAAGAAACTTCGAGACCCAGGAAGCAGCGGGCTATCATCCAACAGCTTGCCGCTCCCCCTCGTGACCGGGGGCTTCAAAAGCTTCTCGCCTCTCCCTCTTAGCCGGAGATGCTTCACACTGTTTGTGAACCTGTGGGGTGCCTGCAAGGAACTTCCAAGACCAAGGAAGCAGCGGGGCTATCATCCGACAGCCTGCCCCTCCCCCTCGTGATCAGAAGGATATAATCGATCAGTTCTCCCCGCTGCGGAAGACTGCGCGGCCGGGCGCCGGGCTAAGCCCGGGCAAAGGGTGGGCCATCTGCGGCCGTCAGGGGCTGGAAGAGGCCGGGCTGGCCCCCCCCCGATAACAGCAGCTGGAACACTGAGGGTGAGACAGGTCCCTTTACCATTGACTCGTGGCCGATAAGAGAAGAGGTGGTGCTCTTGATTGTGAGTGACTGTACTGGGCTATTATCCTAAAACCTTTTGCATTGGTCACAAAGAGGGGGGTGGAGTCAGGCGGTTTGATAAATTGGTCAGTTGAAGTGGGTTTGATTCGTCATATAGACTGTCATTGTGGACTGGAGTTGTATCTCAGTTGGGTTTGCATTATAGTCATTTCGTTTGGTAGGTTTGTAACACAATGGCTAGTACTGTGCAAACAAGGTCATCTAAATTGGTCATAACACTTCACCTAACCCCCGTTCTGTGACCAAACAAAAGGGAACTCCCCCCCATATCTGTACAGCCCACGGCAATTGACAGAATGTTGCGAAAAGCTATTGGTGCGGTATCTAGCGAAATCGAGCGTACCGAAAGACGCTTATTGCTAACCCCGCAATTTGATCTCATCCCCGTGTCCCAAGAGCCTGAGACCCATGTTACCACTACCTCCCCACGTAACTCACTAGCGTTATCAGCCACGGAGATCCCTTGCGCCCAGATAAAGAAAAAAGATGATACTGGGAAATCTAAAGCCAGAGGAAAGGGACCAATTGTTAAGAAAAAGGGGGCCAGTCTCAGGAAACTCAGGCGTAAGAAGGGAAAAATTGTCCCTGCTCCGATTGGAGTAATTAGTGTAGAAGTAGGGGAAAACATGGGGCATATGTCTCAATTGCAAGCACCCCCTAGTTTGGCGTCCCAACTGATTACAGATCTGCAAAGTCATTTTGAGCAGCTTATTAACACGCAGATGAAATTAATCCTGAGTCGATTAGATAAAGTGGTAACCCTACTGAAAACGATGGGGGAGGGCCTGGGTGGCATTATACCTCCTCACATAGTAGCTAACCCCAATGTTGCGGAGACTATCTCTGCGAACTCGCCCGCAGTACAATCTAGTAGACCCCCAGTTGTGCAAACAATCTCTACTCTGGGTCCAACATTGCCTCTAATCCCTCAACACCCACATACCAGTAGTGTCCCCGGCAGAAGCATCTCGAGCGCAGATGAGGTAATTACCGACCCGCCAACCACTATTCCGCAAGCACTAAACCATATGCGGACTACTCCAGAAGCCCCATTCCTGCACCAACCAAGAGGGCCACACGCCAAGGCGAACATCAATCAAAAACCATGTATATATTTACCCCCAGAAGCATCTCCATACGTAGTTATACTCACGGGGGTACCAGAGCTGAAGCCAGACCGTACTGAATCATATGTCGAACTAAAGAATAAAACAACGTTCTGGCTGAATAAGAATAGGCCGCTCTCAGGGTGTGAACAGGGGCAACTCCTGTTTACCCGGAGGGTGAGCTGGCTGAGGAGCAGGTACAAGGACATCACTGGTGACTGTGTGGTAGTAAACTTTAGGGACCATAGAGTAGTCGGCCACATACCAAGATGGGGGCCTGTAAACCAATCAAGCAATATAAGACCATTGCCCTTGGGTTATTTTTATTTGAAGGGAAGTCTGAGTCACGGCCGAGGCCCCAAACACAATAGAAGAATTGACAGTCTCAATGACGAGATGGGTCTTTGCCACCTAATGCCAGGTGTCTTTCCTGGAAATCAGGAATAGATTAGACCCCCTGAGGTCACTTGAGGAGCTGGATTGACTAAAGAGCAATAGAGCTCTTTCCAGGAACATCTTGCAGGAAGAGCGATGCTCTCCTGATACCCCCCAGGCAGCACCCTTAGTTCCTCATTCCGTATTGAAGGCGCCCATTAGCCATGAGGATAAACTAAGAGAGGGCCCCCAACTGAGGCACCAGCGTGACTCCTTTAATTTACCAACACTAGAGGAGGTCGCCTTAACAACGGAGTACCCTGCTGGGAGTCCCTCTGATCCCATTGTTGCTTTCCCTGCTTTAGGACACTCTGCTGGGCTTTTGGCCATGCCAACAGTAAGGGAGGACGCATTAGGGTCAGACCAGATTTTTCGTCCGCTTCAGCGTCCAGGTACCCAATATAACCCCTCAAGGTTAAGGGATAGCTTAAATGGGGAATGGTTCATTGATAAAATCCCTGTCACACTTCGTCCCACAGAGAGACAAACCCAGGGGGGGGCTCAAACTAGTATTGTGGAATATAGCTGGGTTGTCTGCTAAATTTGATAACCAGGAATGGAGGAAGTACATCACCGGGTTCCAGGTAATTTGTTTGCAGGAAACCTGGGCGGTAGACTGCAGTTCCTTCCACTTAGTGGGGTACAAGTGTTTTTCTGTGCCCACTCAGAAATCAGTGTCGGGGAGAGCTATGGGATGACTATTTATATTCGTGGGTTTGCAGACGGAGGGAGTGTGGACCAACCTAAATTGGACCACAAATAATATGCAGGCTCTTGGGCTCCATATAAATGGGTTCAATGTGATATTAATTAATCTGTATAATGCTGTAGCAGCTAAGGTGAATGGCTCTATAATAGGTGAACTAGATAATAGACTTAGTGCTGAGATTGCTCGGAGGAAAGGGGCAGTGGCCCCGTTCGTAATAATAGCGGGTGACTTTAACTGCCACTTGTGCCCCAACTTATTACCTATTGGCGAAGATTGGTCTCGCTGCCTGATGGAGGAAGGTCCGCATTTCGAGCACACAAGTGAGGGGTTTGAACTTGGTAGGGTCCTGAAAAGCCACGCCCTTGAATCTACCATCGATCTGGTTGTTATCGGCAGGGAAGGTGCTGTTAACCCAACCTTTAAGGGCAGAGGGTGCAGCTCTTTCATTGATTATGTTGTGGTTTCTAGATTATTTAAGGACTGGATAAAAGGGGTCGAGATTGAGTGGAGTGTATTCAGTGATCACAACCCCTTAGTTCTCGAGACAATAGAACTCCCCCCTAGAAGAGAAAGGAGAGGGGTGGTGGCAGGTAGTATCGAGAAGGTAACGGATCAGGGTAGATGACTTAGATGGTCTAAAATCGATGGGGACACCTTCTATAAATCCCTTATGGATAGAGGGAAAGAACTGATTGGGGAGTGCCTAGACCTCTCCGTGGAGGGGCCCTCCGTGGTAAAGGCATTTGAGACAGTGGCGCAATTGATAGATGGTCTATTAAAGTCCACCACGCATGGGAGGGCAAATGCTCCCACTAGATGGTTTGACAAAGATTGCTCGCAGGCACACAAAGATTTAAAAAAAAAAAAAAAAAATCACAACAGATTCCCTTGTACGGCGGGCGGCCGGGGAGAACATGCCGGGGAGAACATGGCGGCCGCAGGCTAGTGCGGCGCGCACGTCAGACGCCGAGCTCTGCACCACGGAGCAGCCCTTCATCACTCTGACCTGCTACCCTGTCGAGGTCTGCTACGCGGGAATATGCCCTTTTGCAATCCTATCAGAGCTATGTGCTGCATCTTTTCAAACTCGGATCGTAACCTGAAGTTGCCGATTGTTGGCGGTGGTTCCTTCCTTGGATGTGTCACGGATGTGTCACGCCTCGCTACCTCCTTCCGGCAGATCTCTGGCAGCTCTTCCCCCCTTCGGGGCCCGTGGCACAGAGCAGCCGTGGAGCTTCGACGGGGCCGTTCTGCGCGGGGTCAGCTGCGAGGTAGGTTGGGCTGTGCTGGTTCTGGGGGAGCGGGGATTCAGTTGCTGCAGAAGCAGGCTGGATCCAAGTCCACCGACCGTAGCGGACGTGAGCAGGAGGGCAGGACCGGGGAATCAATTACTCTCGGAGAAGGGACTCGGGAGGCTTCTGTGTGCCTTGAGGGCCCTGCGTGCAAGAGGGGTGTGAAGGTTAAGGAAATCTCTCGTGGAAGGACAGACACTATAAGTTTTAAACGTGTAATTAAAAACTTGAAAGAGATACAAAGGGTTGGCAAGGAAACACTACAACTCCCAGAGTCCCCTGTTTCAGGGAAAGTGGCAGCAATTGAGCCCTCTACCGATACTTTTGCAACAAGCGAGCCCTCTACTTCCACCTGTACAACCTCAATAAAGGGAAAGTCAAGCCAGAATCTTAAGCCTAAGTCCAAACCTAAAGGGAAAAGAAGCAAAAAAAGCAGTAAAATCGTTCTCCAAGAGGGGTGCAAGGCTCTGAATCCAACTTGTAGTGCTGGGAGAGTAACCCCGTCTTTGCGCTCTTTTTTCAAGCTGCTGCCCCAAGTATTAGACCTGATACCAGTAAACAACCTGGACGAGAGCGTCAGAATAGATACCCCTCCTGTCAGTTTGATTACTACCAACATTAACTCGAACATTTTTGACCCTACCAGAGCTCCTGATATTTCTGCCCCAGCCCCTGCCCCAGTATCCGACATGGCCGGCCCACTGCCTCCACCTCCACTGAGCGAAATAGCAAACGCCCTGGAAAATGATGGTGAAGTGCAATCTTTGACTCACACAGGTCTTTCACATAATCTAGTGGCTAGTGACAAAGAAGAAGGAGACATCCTTAAGGGCTCTACTAACACCGAGTCCGCATTGGTGGCCCTGGCAGCCTCAATCGCTTCAATGAGAGAAGAGATTCATAATGACTTTCTAGTGTCCAAGACAAATCAGAACGACATTCGGACATCCTGCGAAGCGCTGGAGAGGAAAGTAGATGGCTTGAGGGAGAGAACAGAAGCTTTGGAGAGCTTGATTGGAGAAATGAAAGCAAACCTAGATGCAGCCGAATCAAAAATCCAAAAATTACGGAGGGAAGGGGACACGATGAAAGATAGAGTGAAATCGCTAGAGAACTATTCACGCAGAAATAACTTGCGCCTTCTTAAGATCCCGGAGGGAAAGGAAGGCGGAGACCTTAAAGGCTTTATAGTTAAATTATTGAAGGAAGCCTTAGACCTCGAAGAGTCAGCAGAGGAGTTGGATAAAGACATACAGAGAATCCACCGCGACCCGTTCCGATTAAACTCCGGCAGGATGAAGCCTAGGAAAATCCTTATAAACTTCTTGACGTATGCCCTGAAAGAGAAAATTCTCAACGCTGCGCTTAGACTTAAAACCACAAAAGGCCCTGATTTCCCCTTCGAAATCCGCTCTGATCTATCCAAGACTACGCTTGATAGGCAGTGGGAGCTGGGCCAGAAGATGGATAAATTCAGAGCAGCTGGTGCAACGGTCCAGATGAGGTTCCCGGCTTTCTTGCGCATTATGTATAACAATAAGATGCACAATGTCAGATCACCTTATGAGGCAGATGAACTCCTGGAATCCATTTGTAATCACTCTCAGGGTAAACTTTAAGTGAGCAGAATCATCAACCATATTCTTCTCTTTATTTCCCCTGTTTCCCTCATTCTTACTTGACTTGATGTATCATTGTTGAGAATGTAGTTTGAAGTGGGCACAGTATTAGGGGGCGCTTTATAGGGGTTTAGGAAAAGTTCTAGGAAAAGATTTGGAAATAAATAAATAAAAATAAATAAATAAATAAATTTAAAAAAAAGTAAGAGTTGAAAAAAAAACCCTAATAAACAAATAAACAAATAAATAAATAAAATAAAAAGAAGGAAAAAAAAAGGAAAAAAGGGAAGGGGAGTAAAGAAAATAATCATATAAATAAATAAATAATCGAAGATTACTAAAAGGGGAAGCAAATATATGTAAGACCCTACACAGGTTAATGCACAGGGCACTTGTTAGTTTTTTTCTTTAAGAAGAGCACTCCGTGGTGTGGGAGGAGAAGGCGCAGCTTGGCGCGAAGCCGGCCATACATCTGGTCGGAGTAAGTATGGGTGGGTTCTCCAAGGGGGGGGGGGGAGGGGGGGAGCTGGGGGGGGGGACACAAAAATGCAAAACTATCCTCAGGAGTCTGGCCCTCAAATTCAGGTTTTTCCTTTAATCCACTCAATTGCCACTGATAAGACAAATAAGGCTAATAAAGGTAATAACATCAAAGTGAGCGGGAGGGAAGCGTATTCTAGGGAGGATGTAGAAAGATGACCTCAGTTCAGTTCCTATCTTGGAATGTTAATGGTCTGCGTGTGCAAGGTAGAAGAGAACGTATTTTACAATACTTGCGGGACTCCCCAGCGCAGATCATTATAATCCAAGAATCACATCTTTTAAAAAGTGAGGCCAATTCAATACTAAAAAAACAAAAGTGGATTGACAAATTCATCAGTACTGACCATAACGCTAATATAAGAGGAATCCTTTTAATCTGCAAAAAAACAGCAAAGGTGCAGATCCTCAACTTTAACGAGGACAACAGTGGAAGATGGCTTCTAGTTAAGCTGTCAATCAATGGGTGGGTGGGTAACCTAGTCGGATATTATGGCCCCAATATAGATGATCCGTCTTTCTTAGAAATAGTCAGGAACAACTTAATGACCACTACGGAACCTATAATATGGACAGGGGATTTTAATGTTATACTGAATCCAAGACTAGATAAATCCACTCACCACAGCGGATATAGAAGTCATATCCCCTCTAAAGCTAGACAGTCTCTCAAAGGGATTATGGAACAAATAGGCTTGGCAGATCTATGGAGAGAAAAAGCAGGTAACAAACAAGGTATATCCTATAGGAACTTAAAGTATAAACATACCTCAAGAATTGACTTCGCCTTGTTCAGCTACTGCCTCCAAAATTCTATTCCTAGTATCAAGTATATACCCTCCCACCTATCGGATCATTCAGCTCTCTCATTTACGCTAAAACTTCCAGATCAAATTAAACATTCCTCTTGGTCATTTGACCGTACTATCTTACTAGAGCAGGAGGAAGTGTCATACTTAACAAGCACAGGCGTTGCCAATAGGTCTCGCAGTAGGAAAGTTGGAGCTATTACAATTGCAAATAACAATGCCTTTTATTTTTGTTTTCATTTTGAAAACATAAAGGGCTTTGTCATTTACAAAACCAATAGCTCCAACTTTCCTATTGCGAGACCTATTGGCAACGCCAGTGCTTGTTAATCATTGCAGCCTTGAAAACTGTTGAGTTTAGATGAAACAGGTACCGGCTGCAGATGTTGTACAAATTCAGAATCAAGATCTGTGTGAAACTTTTGGACAATTTGGAAATAAACTAATGGAGCTTATGAGACAATTTTGTAACAACTCTTCATGTAACCACATAGACTACACTTTGTGTACGCTTCGGTATCATTTGTTTTGTGTTGTTGGATTGTGAACTTTCTAGTTCATGATCAGCTTACACCCTATTGGTAGCAGGCTGCAGGATACCATGTGTGCACAGTTACTTTGTTACTGACTGTTTGTTGGAATTTGTTACTTGACCCCAACGTTGGTTTGTTTGGGATGTGCGATTGTTTAACCATGGGTGCCTACGTTTTTGCATCTGGTTTCTGATATAGGAGGTTTTGAACATCTAGGGAACTTCAGTTGCTATTATTTATTTGATTCAGTTGGGATTTTTTAAACAAGTGCCATTTCCCCTGTTCTATTACACATTATGATAAATAACGCGGGGCAGTTCTTCATGAACAAAGATGTACTTTACTTCCAGGAGGCAGCGCAGACACCCAACCGGCAGGGCCAGGCAACCTGACAACTGCCAATTGTCGTTAGATGGAACATAGAGCACGAGAGCATGGAACGCAAGCGATGTCCCATACCACGAGCCCGGAGGCGAGCTACCACTAAGAGACATAAAACATAATACACATATATAGTCAGATATCCAGAAATGGCTAGGGCACATGATGATCTGTGAGAAACTTTTTATAACTGATCAAAGCAATTCCAAATGGGATAGCTTGCATGCATAGTGTAAAAACGTAATCAAAATCATTCTAGACAAACCATTTTTCACTCCAATTACAAGGCCATTTAACAAAAAGAATTATAATACATTTTGGTCGTATTTGAAACTCAGTTTTCAAACATAGATTTCGCATCAAATTGTGATTGTTAGATATGAATATTGGCTAGGCGTGGCAACAAATTTTTGATTAGAGCTTCAGAGTAGCAGTATGACTATAAAACAGCACGGAGCACTTTGGAATCACTCAGGGAAAGTACTGCAACCCTTGTAATGTTCTGGTTCACCAAAGCGACAGGTGTCTCCTTGTAACCCGGAATGTGTAGCTCTCTAAAAGCTCACGCTGTGCCACTGCACTCTCCTGAACAAATGAGCAGTCAAAGGGGAGAACAGATTGTCCTTCCTCTCGTCAATGCGGAAGGTCAGCAAAGAGTATGGCAGGTCAGAGGAACAAAAAGGTACAAACAAATGCGCTTCGTGGACAAATGAACACACTTGTTTGCGGTCGGCTGCGCCGGGCGAATGCTAAACAATTGTGGTAGGGAGACAAAAAAAACAAATATGGTGTCCTTGTGACGCCCCCTACAATAAGTTATTTAAGCCTTGTGAGCGCCGCTGTCTGGCGCCCTCCCTCTCTAGCACTTCGCTACACATTAATGAAAACAAAGAGGGACTCCTGCATTGTAACCATGCGCCGGGGTTAAGCACGTGACCCCGAAGTATGGCGCGCTTCTGCTACGCGGAAAGCGTCCTCCTAATATAAACAAGAATTACTGCTGTTGGAGAAAGGGGAGACAATTAAAAACAACCTAGGACGCTTGTTGTACAGCTGTTACCGTTGAGGCTCCAAATGACTTCGGAAGACGGTGCTTGCTTGTTTTTTTTGGCCGAGGCATTTCGCTAAGCCGAGCTGACATTTTACTTATTGCGTTCGATACTCCGTTTCAAGCGGGGAGCAGGCTTTCTCATTTTTAGAGTGCGGGGTTAGTGGAAAGTGGGAGCGGTGGTTTTGGGGCAGGGGTTGGAGAAGTGGTGGGGTGTGCGAGGAGAGCGAAAGTGGGGTAGCTAGGAATGGTAGGAGAGGGGGTCGGGTGGCGAGATGTATCGAGCGCCAAGAAGCAGTGGTTAGGGGCGCTACACATTAATGAAAACAAAGAGGGACTCCTGCATTGTAACCATGCGCCGGGGTTAAGCACGTGACCCCGAAGTATGGTGCGCTTCTGCTGGGGAGAAAGCGTCCTCCTAATATAAACAAGAATTACTGCTGTTGGAGAAAGGGGAGACAATTAAAAACAACCTAGGACGCTTGTTGTACAGCTGTTACCGTTGCGGCTCCAAATGACCTCGGAAGACGGTGCTTGCTTGTTTTTTTTGGCCGAGGCATTTCGATAAGCCGAGCTGACATTTTACTTATTGCGTTCGATACTCCGTTTCAAGCAGGGAGCAGGCTTTTTCATTTTTAGAGTGCGGGGTTAGTGGAAAGTGGGAGCGGTGGTTTTGCTAAGCCGAGCTGACATTTTACTTATTGCGTTCGATACTCCGTTTCAAGCGGGGAGCAGGCTTTCTCATTTTTAGAGTGCGGGGTTAGTGGAAAGTGGGAGCGGTGGTTTTGGGGCAGGGGTTGGAGAAGTGGTGGGGTGTGCGAGGAGAGCGAAAGTGGGGTAGCTAGGAATGGTAGGAGAGGGGGTCGGGTGGCGAGATGTATCGAGTGCCAAAAAGCAGTGGTTAGGAGAGGTGGTGGAAGAAGAGCAAAGCAGAAGCCATGTGACGGAGCTGGGTTGTGTTGTTGGGACAGGCTCGGCAGTGTGGCAAGGCTGTGATTGCGTGGAGAGAGAGGGGAGGTGCTGGTGTGGGAGGAGTGCTGCTAGGGAAAGGCTGTGATTGCGTGGAGAGAGAGGGGAGGTGCTGGTGTGGGAGGGGGGAGGTGCTGGTGTGGGAGAGGGCAAGGCTGTGTTTGCGGGGAGAGAGAGGGGAGGTGCTGGTGTGGGAGGGAGGAGGTGCTGGTGTGGGAGGAGTGCTGCTAGGGGAGGAGAAGCCTGGAGGGGGGAGTTGCTGGTGTGGGAGGAGAGCTGCTAGGGGAGGAGAAGCCTGATGCTGGATGGGGCGGGGGAGCCTGGGAATGCGAAAGGCTGGGCTTGCGAGAGGCTGGGCTTGCATGCGATACGCGTGCATGTACACGTGAACTGCATGAAAACCGCGGGGCTGAAAGCCCTTTGGTTTGACGATGTTTTTGTCACTTGAATTCTCGCTCCGCTCGATGCGCTTGCGCACATCGATAGGTCGCGAGACCTAAAAACCGAAATTAGCATGTTCTTGGATATCAACCTTGGCTCAGCCTCTCTCGATACGGTTTGGGAGGCTCTAAAAGCATACTTGAGAGGTTGTATTACAAACAGAGCCTCCTACCTGAGGAAAACGTATATATCGAAAATTCAAAATCTCGAACAAGAACTAGAAATAATTGAGCAGAGACTCGGGGGCTCAATTGGGTCGCTTCAAGATCAAAAGAACATCCCCGATCTGAGGAATCAGCTAGAAAACATTTTACAAGAGAGAGTAACAAAGAGATGGGAGGCGAGTAAAATCTCAAACTTTGAATTTGGGGAAACAGCGGGTAAGATCTTGGCTTGGAAGGTTAAGGCTGATTAAGCTAAAAGCCATATAAGAGGAATCAAGGTTGAAGGTGAAAGCGAACTCAGGACAGCAAATCAAGAAATTAGTACAGTCTTCAGGGAATTCTTCGAGGAGATTTACAGGGAAGATATCCTTGACAACCAACAGGCAAGAGATACATGGTTAAATCAGATCGCTTTACCATCCCTTTCACTCGCACAACGCGCGGGGATTGAGATGGATATCTCCGAAATAGAAGTAAGGAAGGTCATCTTGTCACTTAAACATGGCAAAGCTGCAGGTCCTGATGGACTTCCTGGAGAACTGTACCGTACCTTGGTCGATGCAATCGTCCCCACTTTAACGGCCCTCTTCAATGATATTTTGAGGGAGGGTCACGATCCCCCTCGATCGTGGAGCGATGCCACCATAGTATTGATTCCCAAACCTGGCAAAGACCCAACTTTATGCGGGTCATACCGCCCAATATCACTACTGAACAGTGACTACAAGATTTTTGCTTCCATTTTAGCAGCCAGAGTGGGTTCAGTAGTGGGTGAAATTATACACCAGGACCAGAAGGGCTTCATCAAAGGTCGCCAGCTTTCCAATCTAACGTACGACCTTGTGGGGGCAATTGACATCGCCTCATCCTTCTCCCTTCCGCTGGCAACACTCACCCTAGATGCAGCTAAAGCCTTCAATAGGGTAAATTGGCCCTACCTCAATGATGTACTGAGGAAGTTTAACTTTGGGGAGAAATTTGGCCGCACTATAGAACTCATGTACAACTCACCATCTGCACGGCTCCTAATAAATGGAACACTGTCTGAATCATTTGGGTTGTCGAGAGGCACTAGACAGGGCTGCCCGCTTTCCCTCCTCTTCAATCTGTATATTGAACCATTTGCGGAAGTCCTAAGAAGAGATGAACTTATTCCATCCTTCAGATTTGGGGGGTGGGAAAAGCGGGTAGCTCTGTATGCAGACGACATCCTAGTTTTTACCTCAGATCCGGAGATTACATTTCCAGAGGTAATAAGGAGAGCTGAAGAGTTTGGCCGGATCTCGGGCTATGAGATTAACCCAAGCAAAACCGACATCATGGCTTGGAACATCCCTGATTTACGGCTAAAAATAACCAACTCAATGAGATACCTGGGTATTTTGATAGTGCAAGATGTCAGCAAAATCGCTCAAGTTAACCTCGAGAGAGTGTCTAATGAAAGCAAGAAATTATTAAAATCTTGGTCCAATCTCCCACTGACTATCCTTGGTAGAATAAGTCTGATGAAGATGTCCATCCTTCCCAAATTTACTTTCATTTTTAACTCCATCCCCCTTGCATTCGATAACGTAGCCTTGGAGAAATGTCAGAGAGAGCTCAATTCCTTTGTTTGGTGTTATAAATTGGCAAGAGTGGCATGGAAGAAATTGAGAAGGAGGAGGGAAAAGGGGGGCCTGTCTTTGCCCGATTTGCAATATTATGCGTGGGCATTCCAACTGTCTCACTCAAGAATGCTCCTAAAAAATCCATCTAATACCTCTATTGGTCTCATGTTTAACGCCATGCTGATTGGAGCTGGGTTACCAACTAATGGATACATGTTTAAATATGGCTATCAGAAATATTTCAAAAAAGTAAAATTAAAAATTCTTATGTCCCAAGCGAAGATATGGTCACATATAAGGAGGAAACTAGGCTTACCATATTACTCTAACTCTGCACCCATTTGGGATTCTCCAGGGTTGCCGCTTTGTCTAGAACACAGGCTTGCAAACTCGTTGAGACTAGGAGGAATATCAACATGGGGAGATTTATTGGTAGGCGAATCCTTGAGGCCCTGGGAGGAATTACGGGATCAACTGGGTTCAGAGTTTTCGTGGTTTAAGTTCTTACAATTAGACAGTTAGTTCAAAGCACTGGTCAGGTCTGGAGTAACTGTTGGGAAGTGCAGTATCACTGAAGAGAAATTGGTAGCTAGATCAGGAGGAGGCAAAGAAGTCTCACAGTGGTACTGGAGCCTGTTAGAAGAGATAGATGGAGAATTCATCCTCCCAGAACAACTATGGGGTACAGAACTTGGAGCCCAAAGTATCGAATTCTGGCAGAAATCCTGCACCCTGTTATATAAATGTGTTAAACCTGCATGGCTTAGGCGTAATCATTTTTTTACGATACACTGAGCTTATTTTACACCTCTAAAACTGTCTAAATTCATCCCAGGGAAGAAATGCAATAAATGTAACTGCATCGCAGCTTCGGACATCCACATGTTTAAAGAATGTCCAAACATACTACAGTTCTGGAATGAGGTAAAAGTGACTTTGGACTCTATCCTCAATATCTCGATTTCTATTTCACTCCCCTTGATTATATTTGGATGGGATAATAGCATTAAGGGTCATGCAAGGACATTTCTGTTTTATGCAATACTGCTTGCAAGAAGGGAAATATGCAAGGTCTGGATAGAAAACTCGGCACCAACACATGCAAACTGGTTATCATCTCTCTATGCAACCTCTAAAACAGATATGTTGAGATCAGGTGACCCATGCAACCGGGCTTTTTGGAATTTTTTGGTTCAGTGGAGACAGTAACCGGGTTTTTTTTTTCCCCCCCCGGTCCAATGATTATGCCTTAGAACTCCAAGAACTAGGCCCCCCTCATTTGTTCCCAAGGCTAGTTCAACTGGTTAAACATTAAGTTTGGAGTCATTACCCGCTTTCTCTTCGGGCCATCTCCTGCCGATTCTCATAAATCGCGTTTTCAGGAGCAGTGGTAAACTTGCACCTTAAGTTAACACACGCATGGCAGTTGGAGGCTAAATAAGAGGAGGGTCCAGGCAAATGAGGATAAAAAAAAAAAGAAAAAAAAAAAGATTTAAAAATTCGTGTGAAAACTCTTCCATGGGACAAGTTAAGAATTGCGCAGTGTAGGACTGCATATAAAAAGGCGATTAAAAGTAGGAAGACCTCCCTCCAATCGCAAGCCTGTGAAGACTTAAGGGACGCAGCAGTCAGAAGGGATGCGAGTGCGTTCTGGAAAATAATAAATAACCCGTGTTTCCAGGATGCTAATACCCCTGAAATTGGTACATTCATCCTGCCAGAACAATGGTATGACAATTTTAAAGGTTTATTCAACCACACGGAGGAGAATAGTCACGACGTTGGGAGGGGTTGCCAGTGGGTTTCCTCGATAGTATTTACGCTGGAGGAAATTGTAGTGGGTATTCAGGGCCTAACATGAAATAAAGCCCCAGGACCAGACGGTATCCCACCAGATCTTTTTTCAAGTAATCTGGAACTGTGGGCCCCTATCCTTACAAGGGTGATAAATGCGGCTGTTGCAACCGGCCTCCTGCGGTCATGGTCATCGGCAACAATAGTGCCCATTTTTAAAAAAGGGAATAGGGATATCCCTCAGTGTTATTGACCTATATCGCTGTTTGATGTGACAGCTAAAGTCCTGGGCCGAGTAGTCTTAACGAGCCTTATGGACTGGGCCGACGAACATCAAATTATTATTGATGCCCAGTATGGGTTTAGTATTTACAAAAAGGGGTGGTGAGGGACAGAGTCTCTGAATTAAGCAGAAAGCTCTCACCCAGTCAAAAGATCAGGGCTAGATCCAACACCGTTTTTTAGCTCACTGCACCATCCCAGTTTCAGAACCTGGCTGTATGCAAATTAGTCTGTTCCTGTCCCAGTGCATGATGGGAACAGGACAAACCAAACTACAGAAGCCAATTCTGACACTGGGAAGGAAACAAGCTCCCGGGGACCGGTTTCTGGCATTACAGCCGTCTTCGGCCCGGTTTGCTTGAATCCTGATGGTGCAATGAGCAAGGGTCTCACATCTGAGAATACCCTTCCACGCTTAGGGTGGACAAAAATATTTACAAAAAGGGGTGGTGAGGGACAGAGTCTCTGAATTAAGCAGAAAGCTCTCACCCAGTCAAAAGATCAGGGCTAGATCCAACACCGTTTTTTAGCTCACTGCACCATCCCAGTTTCAGAACCTGGCTGTATGCAAATTAGTCTGTTCCTGTCCCAGTGCATGATGGGAACAGGACAAACCAAACTACAGAAGCCAATTCTGACACTGGGAAGGAAACAAGCTCCCGGGGACCGGTTTCTGGCATTACAGCCGTCTTCGGCCCGGTTTGCTTGAATCCTGATGGTGCAATGAGCAAGGGTCTCACATCTGAGAATACCCTTCCACGCTTAGGGTGGACAAAAATATTTACAAAAAGGGGTGGTGAGGGACAGAGTCTCTGAATTAAGCAGAAAGCTCTCACCCAGTCAAAAGATCAGGGCTAGATCCAACACCGTTTTTTAGCTCACTGCACCATCCCAGTTTCAGAACCTGGGCCAGGGACAGACTGATTTGCATATAGCCAGGTTCTGAGCTGGGATGGGGCAGTGAGATAAATAACGGTGATGGATCAAGCCCTGATCTTTGGACTGGGTAAGAGTGGTCTGCTCAATTCAGACACTCTGTTCATCACCACCCCCTTTTGTAAATCGATTTTGGCCACTATAGGTGTGGCAGGGTATACTCAGACATGAGTCCCTTTCTCACTGCTCCATCAGGATTCAAGCAAGCCGGGCCGAAGAGGCTGAAATGCCAGAAACCGGTCCCCGGTAGCTTGTCTCCTTTCTGGTAAAGAATTGGCTTGGTAGTTTAGTCTGCCCTGTTCCCATGATGCACTGGGCCAGGGACAGACTGATTTGCATATAGCCAGGTTCTGAGCTGGGATGGGGCAGTGAGATAAATAACGGTGATGGATCAAGCCCTGATCTTTGGACTGGGTAAGAGTGGTCTGCTCAATTCAGACACTCTGTTCATCACCACCCCCTTTTGTAAATCGATTTTGGCCACTATAGGTGTGGCAGGGTATACTCAGACATGAGTCCCTTTCTCACTGCTCCATCAGGATTCAAGCAAGCCGGGCCGAAGAGGCTGAAATGCCAGAAACCGGTCCCCGGTAGCTTGTCTCCTTTCTGGTAAAGAATTGGCTTGGTAGTTTAGTCTGCCCTGTTCCCATGATGCACTGGGCCAGGGACAGACTGATTTGCATATAGCCAGGTTCTGAGCTGGGATGGGGCAGTGAGATAAATAACGGTGATGGATCAAGCCCTGATCTTTGGACTGGGTAAGAGTGGTCTGCTCAATTCAGACACTCTGTTCATCACCACCCCCTTTTGTAAATCGATTTTGGCCACTATAGGTGTGGCAGGGTATACTCAGACATGAGTCCCTTTCTCACTGCTCCATCAGGATTCAAGCAAGCCGGGCCGAAGAGGCTGAAATGCCAGAAACCGGTCCCCGGTAGCTTGTCTCCTTTCTGGTAAAGAATTGGCTTGGTAGTTTAGTCTGCCCTGTTCCCATGATGCACTGGGCCAGGGACAGACTGATTTGCATATAGCCAGGTTCTGAGCTGGGATGGGGCAGTGAGATAAATAACGGTGATGGATCAAGCCCTGATCTTTGGACTGGGTAAGAGTGGTCTGCTCAATTCAGACACTCTGTTCATCACCACCCCCTTTTGTAAATCAGTATGGGTTTAGGGCAGGGAGGTCGATGATGGACCAGTGTTTGAACATTTATTTACTGGTGGCGAAATACACTATTGCAAGTAATGAAGCGGTATATCTAGGGTTTATGGATATTACTGCAGCATTTGACCATGTTAATAGAGAGAAGCTGTGGGCTTTGATGAATAGATTGGGGGTTGATTAGGGTCTGATATATATTCTGAGAGCACTGCACTGGAATACCTCTGCTAAAGTGCGATATAATCTGGAGGGGGGACCACAGCACCTTTCCCCTGCACTAGTGGGGTCAGACAGGGTTGTATTCTGGCCTCTTTTTTATTCTCCCTGGACGTTAATAACCTAGACCAGGCATTAGGTAAACTAAAGGTGGACTGTCCAGGAGTAGGGACTAGCGGCCACATGCATCATTGTTGCCGTTTGCGATTTCGTAATTGCGAAAAAACGGCTATGCACCAAGAAATCGCAATTTTTTTGCGATTTCTTAAATTTCCTTAATTGCGATTCACAATTTGCGAATCGCAATTAAGGAATCCCTTCCCATTGATTCCTATGGGCCTAGCCCATAGGAATGAATGGGAAGTCATTTTCAATTTGCGATTAGCAATTTGCGAATCGCACATTGAAAATGCAATTTCAAGGGTGCAGGGGGCGGGTCCAAAGGACCCCCCCCTGCACCCCTGAAATTGAACTTTAAGTGCATTTTTCACACACACATGCCCGAAGGGCATGTCTATGTGTAAAATGAAACTTTCAAAAATGCACTTTTGTGCATTTTTGAAAGTTTTCGCAAATTACCATGAAGTTCAACTTCATGGTAATATACCTCTCCCTATTTGCGAATTCGCAAATTTAAAATGTTCATGCATTGCATTTAAGAAATCTCAAATTGCGATTTCTTAAATGCATTTGCAATTTTAAAAATCGCAACGTGATTGCGATTTCTAAAATTGCGAAAAACATGATGAATCCCAATTTTGTCAATTGCATTCGCAAACGGCCGAAAATTGCGATTCGCACCATTTGCGAATGCAATTGACAATGATGCATGTGCCCGTAGGCCCGTTCCAGTGCTGCTGTATGCAGACAACGCAGTATAATTAGCCTGCACCCCAAAAGGACTTCAGTGTCTGATAGAGGGGTTTGTTAGTTTTAGGGACACCCTAGATTTATCGGCTAACCTGACCAAGTCCTATGTTATGCTGGCTGGAACTAATCCTTGCAAGAAGTTTTCCTATAAAATAGGCGCACACAAAATAGGGGAGGTACAGACTTCTTCCTATCTTGGCTTGTTATTTGATGGACTTTTAAATTTTAAAACACTAATTGAAGAGCGGTGCACTAAGTTAGTGGCCTCAACCAGTGCTATGATGAATTATGGGCGCAGGCTGGGTTGGTGGTCATCGGAGCAAATAATGAATCTGTTAAGCTCAAAATGTTGTTCAAAAGTGGTCTATCGGTCTGAAGTTTAGGGTTTTGTAAATGTCCGCCAGCTACAGAAGGATGAGAATAAATATTTGAGAAAAGTGCTAAAAACCCCACAAAGCATACCTGCCCATATCATTCACGAGGAACTAGGTAGGGTGTATATTGAGGATTTGGTAAAGGTCAGACCCCTTATGGCTTGGTTAAAGATTTGGACCAACACAGAGGCAGACCTGAGTAGACAAATCATCAGAGATTGCCTGGATAGGGATAAAGGAATGAGCATTCCTTGTTTAAAGTGCGTGAAGACTTCGCTTGAAGGAATTGGCTATAAAGACCTTTTTATAAAAACCATTGGAAATTATCCCTCAAGATAAACATAGGGTCAAGAGAATTTTCCTGGATCAGGCAGTCTCACGTAGAGCAGCAGTGGAAGAAGTCAAACCTACAGTCTGGGCTCACAGTATGGTAAAGATTGGGGAGGGCATGGAACCTTATCTCGCTCTAATGTTTAATGCGCAGGACAGATTTCTAATCACTTGTTTTAGGCTCAACCTTTTACATCATCTACTGGCTGATCCGCCAGGTTTTACTTTAACTGTTGAGCAGAAGGGTTCCTGCGGCTGCGACAATCGGTCCCCGCAGGATACCCTTCATTTTGAATTATTATGTCCATTTTATGCTTCACCCAGGCGCAGTTTTTTAGTAGGCATTTTAAAACAGGCCAAGTTTAGACATGCTAAGGTCGCTCTACTATTCTTGCAAAGGGCTAATGACTCTCGAACGTTGTTTTGTATTATGAATTTTATTAAGGTCGCTCAAAGGCTAAGGAATACAAGAGGGCTGTGCTGAATGAATTCTCAGTCAACTGTATTCAGGAATCTGTTGTGGGCTGGTGATGTTCATGAATTGTATTTTAATTGTTTTTTAAATTGTATAAACAAATACTTTTATGATGTTTTTTGAATACCGAATAAAAGGATTATTGATTGATTGATTGACTACAAGGTATACATATGTGAGTGCAACGAGATTTGCCACACCCCTATCTGCAGACAGACAAGGCTCAGAATCTGTGGAAACTATTCTGTAGCTCTCTCAACCAAGGCACCATCAGCATCTCCCACCCACACCAAACATCTGGCAATGAGGGGTGTGGACAATGATGGTGCAAGTTTTAATGTGATTGGGTTGGTGGTTAGGGGTGGCATTTTGATTGATGATTATCAAGGCAACCTGTTTAATCGTGATAGCAACAGGATTTGTGCGAAAATAAGATGGTGATAAGGTTTGCAATGATCATGACAGGGCTGGTGATGAAGAAGATGGTGGCCAACTGAATGTATGATGTTACAATGCATAAATTTCAATGCATGCCTTTACAACACAGTTTTTACACCGCAACATCCCTTACAATGCATACATTTACATTGCATGCAATTACAACTATTTTTTTTAAACTACATTTACAACGCATTCCATTACATCACATTATAACTTTACAACACATACCATTACAACGCATACCATTATATTGCATTTAAGGTAAGTGTTGTATAGTGTAGGGGAAAAATTACTATTCTAACTCCAAGGGGTACAACAGTAAGATAAGTGTTGGATGGTGTAGGGGTAAAAATTACTATTCTAACTCCAGGGGGTGCAACAATAGGGTAAGTGTTGGATAGCGGAGGGGTAAAAATTACTATTCTAACTCCAGGGGGTGCAACAGTAGGGTAAGTGTTGGATAGTGTAGGGGTACTATGTGTGGTAATGGTATGCTTTGTAATGACATGCAATGTAATGCCTGTATTGTAGTGACATGCGTTGTAGTGTCATGCATTATAGTGACATGCAATGTAATGCCTGCGTTTTAGTGCCATGTGTTGTAAAGGATGTTGCCATGTAGTGACTGTGTTGCAAATGTAGTGCGATGTGATGACTGCGTTGTAAAGTTTGTTTCCCGGACAACTTGTTGCTGATGATGGTAAGCAAGTTAACGCTAATTAGGATGGTGATTATTTTGGTAAGGCCAGCGCTCATGTTGATCTTAAGAAAGACAGCGATTGGGTCGATGCTAATGAGTATGGAAGTTGTGTTTGTTGATGAAAATAATTTGGTTGGTGTAAAGTATGTTTGGGGTGTTGTTATGGACAAGATGTGGCTGGTGATAAGGTTAGTGACCTAGCTGCTGTCAATAAGGGTGGAACTTGGTTTGGTTCTACTAAGCATGGTTAACAGTACCATAATGTTGGTTTTGAAGAGAATGTTGCTTGCTGTGATGGTGATGTAGAGTATAAGATGGCTCTGATGATGCTGAATATAGTTAATCTATACTACTATAATAAAGCAGAAACTTTCAGGCTTTGAGGCGGGTAAACTCAGGAACCACTGCGCCAATCTACACACCCGATACACAGTTGAAATCGGCAGGGTGTGTAGATGGTTATAGGCTACATAAATTAAAAAAATAAACGTTATTTAAAATTTTAGATTAAAAAAAAAAGTAGTCCATCAAAAGTAGCGCCGGCCGCGACGTGCGTGGTCACGTTAGGAGCACGGGGAGGAGCGGCGTCCGAGGAGCGGCGGACATGGCGCGGGGGAGGAGCGGTGACGTCAGGAGCAGAGGACCGGCGGCGGAAGAGGAGCGGCGGCAGTGGCGGTGCGTCCATTGGGGGCGTTGGGGCGTTGCCCCACTAGCCCCCATGGACGACCGTCACGCTGAGGCACTGGCAGGATGGCAGGATCAAAAATTTACATATTGCGCGCACAAAACTTCTCTGCGGCAGCCGGCAACCCTCAAGCCTCAATTACCAGGACAAGGCTGGCTGACATCGCGGAAGGTGTGGGGGCGGGGCTGCCTGTGGCCGTGATTGACTGCCAGTACAGCAGTGTGCACAAACAGTGCAGTTGCAGGCAGCCTGTGCATGTCAATGTCTGGCTACTAATTTTCTGGACTTGCCCGCGCATGCGCTCATGGTACTTTACCGTCCCCTCCCTCCCCAACAGCGACTCAGCGTGCTGGGGACCCGTGCCCCTGGGGTCTCATAAGAGCAGGCACTAACCCTGCCTCTCAGCCAATCCTGGCACAGTGGTGCTGCTAATGCAGCTCCAGGATTGACTGAGACTCCACTGCGCAGCCTGGGTGCATTTAAAAAAACACTCGAATCTCTGAGGCGGCGGCACGGTGTGGAGAAGGAGCCGAGGTTCGATTCCGGAGGAAGGTAAGTTTTCTCTTTATTTTATTACCCTTCGTCCCCTGCGTAACACTCCTGGACTTGTCCCCCCCTCTCACCCGCCTGTATTGCCGTCCGCAACTGTGTCGAGTCCTGGGTATTACAGAAGAGGCCGGGGTGAGGTTACTGGTCTCCAGCTCACCAGGGACAGGCGAACCCATTATTGGGGTAAAAAAATGTGTAGTTGCACAGAGCTCTAGCTCAGGGTTGGTCTGTGCGTGTGTGCCTCTCAGGACGAGTCCGACGGGTGGAAAGATGGAGTGCTGTGTCCTCGTTCCAAGCCATGGAGCAATGCGACCTTACCTCCTAGTGACAAACTAACACAGGAACTATGTGTAATGACCAAAGCCAGGTGCAATGGTCAACATCTGCTGTACGCTGTGACGAAGGCAGGGGGCCTGCATTACTCTGGAGCATGAGCTTGAAAACGGAACGGAAACAGGCCTGACTGTAATCTATGGTTGCAGTGGGTGCAGAGGCTTTAGGGACAGAATGAACCCTGTGGTTTGGTGTCGTTTACTAGTCGCCCAGCAGACAGACGGCCGCTTGCTTGCCTGCACCAGGGCCCAAGGCACCCTTTCTGCGCCACTGGGGAGGGGCGCAGTACTCCATGACGAGGGCGGGCAGATTCAATCCTTGGAATTAAAGGTGGGGTGGTGGGCAGTGGCCTGCAGGTCACTAGAACAGCTGGCTCACGCGGGCTCTAGAACCAAACAGTGGAAGCTGGAATCTCTTTAGGGGCAAACAGCTTTATGTTGTTGCATATATATCCAAAGTATGTATTATGTAAATATACTCTAAAAAATAATGAGCTCATTTTTGAAAATAAATCATGGGGAAAATGAGAGAATTCATCATATTTCAGCGAAGAATCACTTCCGTGGCACCAGACACTCATTCTGCTTCGCCCAAGCAGGCCCCGGTTTCAGCAGACTAAGCATTTGATTGTTTTAATAATACTGACTCTGTGTCGGCAGCTGCGTAGGTGGGGAGGCAGGCCTGCCTCTCCTGACGGATTATAAGCAGGCAGGACAGACTGCTTACTTGGGGGGAGGAGGGGGGGCACGGAGGGGGCTCCAAAAGCAAGGGGTGACAGAGACTGGTTGGAAGAGAGAAGAGAGAGAGGCAAAGGGCAAGCAACATAGAGAGGCAAAGAGGCGAGGGGGAGAGACTGCCGAATGGAGAAAGAAAGGCAGGGAGAGAACGGAAACAGGCCTGACTGTAATCTATGGTTGGCAAGTATTGGTACATTCAGAGGCACAGCGGGCGATGGTTGACCTGAGGCAGCCGGGGGCTGCAGACAGAGAAGGGACAGGAGAGGGATGGAGCCCATACTGCGCTATATCCCTCACAGCTGCCTTAAGCATGGTCTTTATCACTATACTGTGCCTGATCACATGAAACTACATTTTTGCATGGACTTCCACCACCATACTGTGTCTTTTCTGTTACAGCTGCCGTTAGCATGATTTACCTTTACCTTACTGTTAGTTATCCCTCTCCACTACCTTTAGCATAGTCTTCCATCACCAGGAGCTTTGAGGGGCAGAGAAGGAGCTACCTGAGGCTGATGCTCCATGTGCCTCTTACGACTGTTAGCCTCGTTCGCTACGCTCCCTCGCCAATGGGCACTCATCCCGAACTTTTACGCCTCACTACTTTCAAATGTCACCAGCTGCCACTGAGCGGCAGACATGGCGCAGGGGAGGAGCGGTGGTGCGAGCGGGCAGGCGGGAGCAGCGCCGTCGGAGGTAAGGGCACTCATGTAGGGCAGGCGGGGGTCGGGGCAGGCGGGGCAGGCGGGCCGGGCGGGGGACGGGCTGGGCGGGCGGCGAAAAGACAAACGGTGCATTACAGGAGGAAAAGGAGGAAAAAGTGACGTGTAGCCACAGGGGTTTTAGATGGAGGAGCGCCGGCGGAGGTAAGGGGACCCCAAGTCCATTGAGAAGTGGTTCAGTTCGGGGAAGGCGGGGGACGGGCCGGGCGGGGGACGGGCCTGGCGGGGCCCGGCATAATGGACAATGTAGGGGCGGCGGGGGTCGGGGAAGCTGCCTGTTGCTCCCGGACAAGGTCGGGACGGGCTGCTAGTAAGTGATAAAGCTAGAGATTTCGCTTGTCTTAAAGATGTCACTCTTAAATCAAAGGTTCTCATTACACTATGCAAAATTTACAAAAGTACCTACTGAAAATAATAGTGCCATCAACACATGAGCGTAGTCCTCCAACGGCTGTGCAGTATGAGTGAGATGTCTTTCAGAGTCGGCAGAGGCAGATCTCATCACAGTGCATGCATAAACTCACATGTCACTCCCAGGCCAAGGTTCTCTCTGTGCGAAGGTAAGTATTGTAATTTTGCATCATTTTGACTCTTTTTTTTCATGAAAAAAACGAAATGAGATTTCCGCTTGTTTAGTCCCACTCATTTCATGCGAACATGTATACCACATACTGCAACTGCAATCTCTGTGCTGTAAGTGATCAAATAGTGCAAATTCAATTTATGGTACTTTTTGTTATCCCGTGGAGGATTTATAGGACGGCACCCCAGGGTCTGATTAAAAGTGACAGCTTACAGGGCCCTAAAATAACTCAAAATTCCAGCTCGAGCCTTGTTTTCCCCGTATTTCCGCGTCCAATCTGCAAAGAAAACGGGCAGCCCAGGTCGAAAATTAACTGTTATCACACACGGCTCAGAAGAAGGCTTTGTTCGGAGCTTTCATGTTTGAACAGAAATCCTGCAAAGTGAGATTCCCACCAGGGCTGATTCTGAAAGACAGATATATGCCCACGTTCTGCAGATTACAACAATAGAGAAAAAAATCCATTTGAAATTTGATGAGAACTCTGCTGTTAAGGCTTCTCTCCCCTTTCCACCGCCCTGAAATAAATATCTCGATGCCTTGCATTGAAATTGGTAGCAATACACCTTTCAAGTGTTGATAAAAAATATTTTTTTCGGACAAATAAAAACGAAAATGATTATTTCTCTGAAAATGGCTGTCCTCCCAGGAAGATAATATGTTTCAGCCCATCCAGGCATGAGAGCTGGCCCTTCAAAGAGCATGAATTCTGCGGCAAAGTATAGTCATTGTTATGAAAAATACTGCCAGGTTAATAGGTTGGTAGAAACACTGTAGTTTAAGTAATAAAGTTTTGAATTATAGTCTTTAGATGAAATGGGCCGTGTGCATTGTGCATGCGCAGCCCCAGACACCACTCGTGTGTCTATGGAACCCGCGGCAACGATGCGCCTGCACATGCTGAGTCTTCTTGGGTTGTGCCTTTAGAAACTGGCAGATTGGCCTGGCAGTAAGAAGGTAGAACCGTGGATCTATCCAAGAAGTCAACAACATTGTTTACTGCGGTGTATGGTATCATTCCATTTATCAATATGCTTTACATTTGAATCCAGATCTGGCTATATCCTAAAATATATAGGATAAAATGTGCTTAATTTGTAACAAAATAAGTGCTAAGGCTCTAGTCAGGAAGTCACTGCAGCTTGCACCACCCATTGCCAGTCCCAGCTCAGTCAATGACAGTACCAACACACCTACTAACTATCACACTCATACAGGTGAGACATTTCAGGCCCCAAAGCTATAAAAATGGCCTAGAAGGCAAGTATTATTCATTTTTAATCTATATTGAATGAGTAAACTATTGTGCTTATCTCTAAATTAGCAAACAGCGCCGCTGTATGGCAGACTTTCACAAGTGCTAGCTTTGAGACGTAAGTGCCAGTGCCAAGCACCAGAACACCGCCTCAAATTAACTACTGATACTATAGAACAAGTCCTGGAAGTTAACAAATTGTAATGGGCAAAAGGGAAATGTTAGCCACACAGGGCCCACGTCGTCAGGGAATGCTCCATTTTAGAGCAAAAAATGATGGACGTATATGTTTGCATTTAGGTCACTTTAAGTTGGATATTTTATGTACACACATGGGAGCCCAGCCATGCATAGTGCCAGACCTTTACTTATGTTGTATGTACTTTCAGCATCAAAATGCGTAATATCAAGATCCAAAAGGCAGGCCAGGTCAGCCAGAAAACGTTTTCATCACACTGAGCAATTAGAATTACAGCTAATGGCATTAATAACCTGCACATCTCTACTGTTTCCAAAGTCCCAAGAAAGATGCTGTCTTCCATTTCAGTCTCCACTAAGAGAGTCATTAGAGTGATTATTTCACAAAGGTTAGCGCTGCACACTATTCACAAAAGACAAACCCATGCGGTCCTTAGTGCAAAAGTAATTCATTTAACATTGTCTTCATCATGTACACATTTTCAGAACATTTCAGTGAAATCGCTGGCAGTCAAAGGGGCTCCCAAGTGCCGAGAAAAAAAGAGGGAACGCAGTATATACCCAAGCACGGGTGGCAGGATAACTTCGGAGACAGGTGTGATGCACTAAAGTGGCCAAACTCATGACAATTTTTTTATTGTACACACTGCAGTCTCAACATTTTCTGATTCTTCTCCTTAGTGATTGCTTACATTTTTGGTTGAGTTGAGGGAAGAGAAATAATACATTTGGGGAAAAGGAAGCAGAATGCAAAACCTGAGAGAAATAAACAAAGTTGGCGAATGTAAGAAGTAATATGGAGGCGACTTTGAAGATTTTGGTACTTAGCCCAAGCCTCCCAATGTCAAGATGGCCCACTTCCACTACTAAAAGGCATCAAGCGCCCTCAGGGCTCAGAAAAGAGATAGCAGTTCACCACCATTCTGAGCTAAATCCAGACAAATGAGTTAAAAGAAACATACAAGGATGCTGACAACTATTTCCTGCCTGTTTCATCTTTCATTTCTGATGGTAATATTCTATGAATCACTATTAAAATAAAATCATGAAATGTGGACGTCCAACAGTGTTTTACTACCCCTACAGCTGGCAGCTGTTTGTTGGTCCAGTCCTATTAGCTAACTCTTTGAATTAGTGACTGATGGCAGAGCTACTGCTTGAAACCACTTTATAGATATATAGAAAAAAAACACACAACCATATACCAGCCGTAGCCGCCATAAACAACGGTTGGTGGGTGGGGTCGTGGAGGAGACGTCGCACGGGGGAGTGGGGGAATTCAATATAAAAAAAGAAACACCTCTTGCTGCGGGTCGCGTCCCATCGCACCGCCTCTCCTTCTCTTCCTGGTCCCAGCAGCCCCTGGGACAGACTCCCTGTCCAAACCCTCATGCTGCAGAGCAGTGCGGGTATTGGTCTGAGCAGGCAGGAAAGATGACCTTCTCAGACCAGGGAGTCTGTGGGGTATCTCTGGAGAAAACCTAAGTGTGCATGTGTGTTTTGGTCGGCCTGCCGGCCATACACATGAGCACTTTTTTGAGTTTAGTGCAGTAGCACTCCTCCTCCCATGCATTGGCCCCGCCCCTCCCAACAACCCTGGCTAAGAGCCGGCAAATGTAAAATAAAACGATGAAAGAACATAGTTTTATTTCACATTTGTTTGTACTGAGCCAGACAGTGGGGCGATGCTCTTCTGCCATTGAGGAGGAGCCACAGACTCTCCTACACACCAAAAACCGCAGAAAGTTAGCAAATTGCTTGGCTCTAATAAGAGTTTAGGCATTTGGGCTGAGGGCAGCTCTATAAAAGAGGTTAGGCAACAAACATGAGCACAGCTGGCAGAAAGAGGTTAGGTGTTGAAGCTGTGCGCAGATTTGCAAAATAGGCATTACATACATACATATACATACAGTTGTGCCCAGCTTTAAAATATAAAATAAGCATTGGAGCTTTGCACAGTTCTAAATAATAATAATAATACTCAAATTTATAAAGCGCCTGGTTACACTAGGCTAGTGTGTACCCGCGCTGCGGTACAGACCTAAAGCACACATCCCGAAAGACCCTGAGCTGGGGGAAAAGAAGACAGGTGGGTAATCTGAGGGGAAAAGATGAGTTTTCAGCTCCTTACAAAAAGAAGTCTCCAAAGCCTCCATCCAAAGCCTCTGAGGGAGTTTGTTCCACTGCTGGGCCGCCAAAAATGAAAGGAGTGACCACCCATACTTGCCCTCCTGATAGTGCATATGCTGACCTGCCCCTTCCTGCTCGATCTTAATTGACGGGTCGGGCATAAGGAGTTAAGAGGTTGTGTAGGTAGGTGGGCCCCTTCCTCTGTAGAATCCGATGGCTAACACAGAGAGTCTTAAACAAGATTCGCTCCTTTATGGGAAGCCAGTGCCGGGAAACCAAGGCCCTCATAGAGGGGGCTCTCTTAGGTAGCATCAGAACCAAGCGAGCTGCTGCGTTCTGGATAAGTTGAAGCCTCTGTATACATTTGACATTTGCTCCCAGGTAGAGTACATTTCCATAGTCCAGCCTCGATGCCACCAAGGCATGGACCATGGTTTTCCTGGCTGTGGTAGGCAGCAAGTCTAGTGTCTTCCAGAGTCCACGAAGGACGCCAAAGCATGTACCTGCCACTCGCCTGGTGTGGTGCTCAAACGAGAGCTTGGTATCAAACCACACCCCTAAGTTCCTAGCTCTAAAAAGAGGTTAGACACTAGAGCTGTGCACATCTCTGAGAAAGAGGTTAGACACCTCTGAGAAAGAGGTTAGACATTAGAGCTGTGCACTTCACAGCTCTGAGACAGAGGTTAGGCAGTGAATCTATAAGCAGCTCTGCGAATGATGTTAGGCATGATGCTGTGTGGTGCTCAAAGACAACAAGGTTTGGTAATGCTGCAGGCGGTCACTATTGGAAAAGAAGTTGTTAGGTATTGGGGCAGGCATCTCTCTAAGAGGTTAGGCATTGGTGGGCATCTCTCTAAGAGGTTAGGCATTGGTGCAGGCATCTCCCTAAGATTTTAGGCATTGGTGCTGTAACAGGGATTCTGCGCAAACGCAGAACTGTGCACAAAGACTTAGGACATCAATGAATTAGGGTGTGCCAAAACTCCCCTCAGTACCCAAAATCCCCTACCAGACTAGCAACCAGTGTCACATCAGCTCTTCATCATATAGCAAAGAAACCAATGATTAGACAACCTAGAACATGCGACTTAGGACCATCTCAGGAATGGTGGGTAGTGAGAACACTCTTATGTTATACGTTCATACCATTCCACAACATGAGTAAAATAGAGACACAGGAAAGTTAAAATATTTATTTCAACAACGTAATCTCAAGCGCAGTATTTTAATCAACATCAGCATACATATGGAGAATAATAATATGGACAGCATGGTTACAATTCCATGAAATATAAAAGGAGGAATCATGTTACAATGATAGTGCAAACAGGTGATAAAAACGCCTATTTAAAACACCCTCCCTATCTAAGAACTATGTATTATAAAACTATAGAAGGTCTCTTGAGCTTTCTTAGGGGGACCCCATTTACCTGTCTTCTCAAAAAGTGTAAATTACATCAGGATTGGTTAGTCTCTCTGCATGCCTGGAATCTTCCAAGTGTGTGCAATTCTGGCAAGTGTGCTTGTAGCAGGGTTTCCGTTCTCCCACAGAACTGTGCATAGAGATCTAGACCCTTAGTGAATTAGGGTGACCCAAAACTCACCTTAGTATCAGAAATCCCCTTACCGAGCTAGCTACAGTGTCTCATTGGTCATAACGAACTCCCAATGACTTAGACAAACCAGAACATGAACTTTGAGTACCTCAGGTATCGTGGAACACATGAACACTCTTTCGCTCTATAATCATTTCAAACCACAACGGGGAGTAAAAGAACACACGTGCAAGTTTGAAATATTTATTTTTCAATGCAAGGTTCTCAAACGAAGTATCTTATATAATACCAACATACATATTATAAAAATCAGAGTTATCAGCATAGTCACTAATCCATAGTAAGCGAACGGTGATAGCATATTATAATGCAAAAATCTATAGAAATCTGTATCACCTATATTTCGCGCACCCTATTTAGCATACTATATTACATCTAAGAAGGTGTCATTTGGGTTTTAGCAGGGCGGGCCCATACCTCTAAATGTCAGCAGAAGAAGATCACATCATCAGCTACCAACTCTCTGCATGCGAAGCACCATCAAGTGTGTTTTTGCATTCTCGGTAACTCTATCTTAAACCCACTTAGAGCCCAATGTTGGCAGCAACATTATTTGTGTTATGTCTAATGTGGTGCGAGGATCAGGCCTCCCAGCAACCTTGTGTTAGGTTATTCTTAGAGGGTGCAGTTCTCAGTGTGCAGACAGTGTACCAAGCACAACTGATATCAGAGCAATAACATATTATTCTCAAATAAATCATATCTTTCGTCTAGGTTGAAAGCTACAATAACAATTATGTGTCGTGTGCAAACTGAAGCCGAAGGAAAATATGTCGTTTAAACATTTAATAAACTCATGCTAACTTAACACAATATATAGAAAAGCAGTAACTATATGACACCCCCCCAATGATCCGAGGACGGTCAAAAAGAACAAGCCAATATCATAATAAAGGCATAACATGAAAGCAGAGTTCAACAATATTGAGCCAAGCTAAATGTATGTAGATGTATATAAAAATTACCAATACAAAATATGTATGAATGCCTATAGTGGCCAAACAAAAAATGTAATAAAAGTCTCGAACTTGAGGCCAAATATAAAATCATAGGCCTAGAACATATAAAATCGAATGTCCGTAAGAAAAAAGGCACCATTCAGAATTACTAAAAAGTCACGTGCCAGTATAGTGAAAGTTTCCAAAGCCACTCATGGGTGGATAGGATATGCAAAATAGGTAGCCACAGCTTCCAACATGAAATCACTGTCATCATCCGAAAACAGCTCAGCCATCCAATTAAGCAATGGGAAAGAACATACGTGCTCCTCCAGCACCGGACCCTCTAGCAACATCAGAGGACAACTCGGTGGGTTCTCAAGAACGCTATGTGCCAGAAACTCATGCGCCGCTGCGGGGATGTCCCACTGACCCATTAGTCCATGCATCGCTGCCAAGGCCATAATCCTTTCGCCAGAACAAACCAACTCGTGAGCAACTACGGGGCCCATCAGGTGATTAAAATCGACTTCAGGAGATAACGGCAAGCAGAGATACAAATCAATGGCCCAGTCAAAATCGCAGCTCAGGCAATGAAACACAGGCTGGACACATGTGAAATAGGAAATCGAAACGATAATCCAAATGCCGTGCTTAAGGTCGCAAGCGGCAGGGTGCCATAGTAATCAAGCATCAGGTTGCGAAACAGTGTCAGAAGGGGCTGAGTGGCTTCTTGCGCAGGATGGGCATCCATGTTTTAGGAAGCATAATAATAATAAAACGCCTGCAGCTAACGCCAGCAAAACAGGGAATCCGCCAAACAAACTCGAAAACATTGAATGAAAGAAAGCGGGGATGACACCAAAAATCTTTTCAAATGTAGTCACGAGACCACTGCTAACCAATTTAAAAAAATGAGCTAAGCCAGACGTGGAGGAGGCATTAAAGATTTGATGAACTAATTCGCAGAAATGAAACGGCAAGTCAGTATTTAAAAGTGCCTGCACCTCTGTGCGTGTGTTAGCTATGTGAAGGACATAAGTTTCACGGGCCGAGCTCATGGCCACTTCCTTTTGAGACAAAAGAGCCCTTATTCGGCTCATACCATTGAACTCCGTTTTCAAGGTTAGGATGCGCGGCCAGATGGAAACATCGGAATTCCCATGCGTGGGTGGATATAACACGTTCTTGCAACACACCACACGTTCTGATACAGTAACCACATAGGGATACCGACCATTAACCCACAACACTCCTCGTTATTCAAAAGTAAATAACTACAGTTTGTCAATAAAGTGAATGTGGGAACTATTGCAGGAACTGGTGTGCCTTTTAAAACACAGGCCAAATTAGGCTGGTCCTGATTACAAGAACCATGCAACTGGATGTGTCTGCATATCAGTGAACGGTCAGGCGACTGTGTGCATTCTTCACCATTCAGATTCACTTCCTTTCCATCCTTCAGGCATCTGTACGTGTATGGTAAAGACCATGCCTCATGTAGGAAAGCACTGCCTAGTGGTTCATATCGCCCTATTGCAATATATCGCATACAATTAGTAAATTTATACAAAGCAAATGGTAAAGTAATAACACCATGGATAAGCCATGTAGCAGCAGCTGCCTCAGCTACAGAAAAGGGCAAAGATTCTAACTTTTCAATGTGCAACATAGAAAATGATGCATCCCGCATGGAAAGCATGCGCTGCTTGTCAGTCAAATTCAATGGGGCAAATAGTGATGACACGTTCATGTAACTCCAAGGCACGCGACCCGCTTTCAGAGTCTGTAGTGTCCATGCAAACTGCATCACAGAACGCAATTGATTTTGCCCATGGTACAATACTGACACTTCATCATTCACAATGTCAACTACAGAAGAGACAATATTGTTCAACGTGTAAATTCGGGAAGAAAGCATGTTAATACTGTTATCGACAACTGCAAGCACTTTCTCCAAATTTGCTTAGCAGCCTCAATTTGTGAATATTTCCAAATTTCATTGTAAAACCGCATAAACCCACCGTTTAGACCTACCATTAGCAGGGCCTTTTATAAAATCATTTAAATCCACATTATCATTCAACTGAGACAGTTGTAGTTTAACTGCAGCTAACGTGGAATGTTGTAACCAAGTCTGACACAATTTCCCCACAGAGTAAGTAGTGACAGTATAATCAGTTTCAAAACGTGGATCAGGTCTGACTTGCGTGAACCCTTCAGCCAAACCCAAAAAACGACGTTGGCAAGAATCAGCACTTCTTTGCCACATCAGCCAACCCTTTGGATCCAAACTGGATATATTAAAGGACGAATTGTGCAATAGAGCTTGTAACTCACGAATGGACAATTCAGTATAATTACCCCATCCTGAATATTCTTCCAATTCGGGGATAATTGGTGTATTGAATTTTTTAGAAGTAGCCAATCCAAAGCATGTTGTTTGGGAAATGGATGAATTTAGAAACAACATGTGATTCGGGATGAGACATGCACGGTGCAAAGCCTCAGTGCCTTGTACCTGCCAATCTTTGGTACCACAAACCGATTTAAGGTCAATTGTTCCTTTCCAGAACTCGTAGCCATTTACAGCTAATCTGTCTAGAAAGGACTTAGAATACAGCATTTTTGTATTGGTAAGTCTAACTTTGGACATGGACTTTTGTGTCATTTTGAAATAAAATGACTCAGGATTTGATTGATTAAAATCTGTAAAATAAGTGTATTTTTTCAGAAATGTATTGGAGCTGCCTCCCAATGGAGCAGGGCAATGTTCCCACTGTGTGTAATTTACAGCAACCCTCCTGGAATTTGTCTTATGTAAAAAATGATTACCATAATGTTGAAAACAAAACAAATCACCATAATTAATAGAATCTAAATATAAATCCTCAGCATCAAAGGCAGCATAGTATTTCAAATCAGAGAATAATGCTTCTACGGCCTGAATATCCCAATCATCAGAACGTATATTTTGTTTAATCACATCCCACATGTTTACTCTAAGCACATTCAGAACATTAATCACTTCAGTGGGCCCATGTATTTGAAATCTAACTGCATCCCACACAATCCCATCAAGGACAGGCCAAGCAGTAATGTTGACTGTATTCAAGTCTCGTTTCAGTCTGTGTGCTGAATGTGAAGAGGAAAGAGGGGCCAATGGTCCATTAAGGTACCGAATTCCTGTTTTTTCTTTAACATAGTGGCCATCGATCAGGCGGAAAAAATAAAACACAAAACCAATTGACATAAAAAGGTAAAATGAAAATAGAATCAACCAAATGTATGTCCAAGGGGGAATTAAAAAATGTTTTTTAAATAGAGTGGCATATTTTGCAATAGTTGAGGGTTTCTTTGAAAGTTCCGAAACAGAGTCAAAAGAGAATCTGGACTGGTCGGCCAAACGAGACTGCAAATCTGGCATTGATAAATCAGCAGGATAGGCGTAGTTCAGCTCATCAATGTTAGTAACCGGAATAGTATTTAATAAAGGACTGGATATAGCAGGCATCTCGAGGGACACCTCAGGTTCTGCACCAGAAGTAATAGCCAGCACAGAATGCCTCACCATGGAAGGACAGGATACAGCCGGTGTCATACTATGAAGAATCGGCCACCCTGTGTGTCTTGACATTGTCAATAGAAATAAATCTGTTTTCCTTACGACCTGGAAGTGGTGGTAATATGACTGTTCTTGTGCCCTTCACTCCAAGAACTCGAACCGGTGCTCGATATGAGGGACCAAACTCTTTCTTGTTATCGATCTTCTCTCGAACCAGTTCTCCAACCTGGGGTAGCCAGCCAACTACCGGGATCTGCAACGCATCATCCGATGTGGAGGGCAAATGTTCCTTTGCTAGACTGTCTCTGGTCTTTTGTAGATCCTGTAAAACATTGCAATGTTCATCTACGTCAAAGGCCGTGGCCTGGGCCTTGCAGTCTAGACCGTCAAAGTCAGGGACGTACATCTTGATACCAAAGAGCATTTCGTATGGGGTCCGCCCACCCAGAGACCTTCTAGGGAGGTTATTAAGCTCAGGCTGCACGCCATTGAGGTGGGCTAACCAGTTTCTGGCAGTGCCTATAACTCGAGCTGTCAAAGATTGCTTTAAGTCACGGTTCATTCGTTCAACTACACTGTTTCCCTCGGGTCTGTACGGAGACGAAAACTTGACTTGGACCCCCAACGAAACTATAGCATCCTTATACGCCTTAGAGGCGAAAGCCGGACCCTGGTCCGAATGGAAGGTACCACAGGCAAAAATCCCTACAAAGACTCGCAAATCCTTAATGACAGTCCGTGAATCAGCGCTCCGATGGGGCCAAACCCACACAAAGCGTGTGCATGAATCAACTGCTACTAAGATATACTTATATGCAGTATCAGAAGAAAAAGGACCGCAGTGATCTAATTAAACGCACCCCAGTGGTTTATTAGAAATGTACAACTGTGTCTGAGGCGGACGCGCAGCAGTTGAAGGTTTAATCTGCTGGCAAATGTCACATTGAAGGACATAATCACGCGTCTGTTTGTACAGTCCCCGCCACCAGAACCTCTGTTGTAGCTGAGTTACAGTGGCCGAGACGCCCGCATGCGCAGACGCCACACCTTCATGAGCCGCTGTAATCAAAGAAGCCCTGCGATCCGAGCTGGGAATTAAACGTTCACCAACTTCAGGAATTTTCACATAAGGAACCTTATCGGGACTTAAGTGGTATGTGTACTTCGAAGGGAACCCCGCAGGATATTTACCTCCCTTCTCAGTGGCATCAACAGCCACCAAGATGTCATCATCTATCTTACTTTTGGACCTCGTGACTGCTGCAACTAAGTATTTTGATACTGCTGACTTCGCTGCTTCATCAGCAAGCGAATTTCCGACAGCGTGGACCCCACGCGCTGATGGCCAAGAGTATGAATTACAAACACGAGTGGCAACTTCTCTTTGAGTTCCGCCACTCGGACCCAGATCATTTTATGTTTTATAGTGCTACCTTTGGAATCACGAAATTCATTCTGAATCCAAAAGAACAAGTTCTCATTGTAAGACTGGACACAGTAGTAAGAGTCACTTACGATCAAAGTCGTCACACTCGGATCTGCGTACTCGAATGCAAGCATCAGAGCACGAAGCTCAGCCAATTGTGCGGTGCAGTCTCCAAGCGTCTGCGTGTGCACGACACTGGACTTGAACTCATCGTTCACCATGGCACCAACCACAATGGCACAAACGGAAACGTAGGCATGTTTAGAGCCATGCGCAACCCGCACCGAACCATCAGTGTAAATGATGCAATGGAAATCCTCCAACGGCCGCATTGCTAAAGGAGCAGGATGAACAAATTCATACTGTAAGAACTCCTGTGACTGTAAAGTGGCATCAAAAATAAACGTGACATCCTGGGATGACAAGGATGCAGCCCATTGAATCCACCGAGGGTGCAAAGCTGTAGAATTTGGTACACTGGCTTTCGTAACTGCCTCCAAGGCAGGACACGGGGTAACAACCAACATGCGTTTTCCCTGTGACAGCGCACGTTCCTTGAGAATCGCCATCTGCACAGCCGTCAAAACTTTCTCCACAGTGGAAAAGCGCAATTCAGCCGAAGTGTACAAGTGTGACTTGTAAGCCATAGGTACTGTATCTCCTTCATTAAAAGTTAGGTACGTGAAACCTACCGTCCCCGGGACAATTCTTATCACCAGGTTGGTCTGGTTATCACGAGTCTGTAAGTATTCAGAAGCGAGAAAATCAGCTTGCAAAGACTGCAGAATAGCTGAATGCTCAGGCAGCCAGCATGATTTGGAAAAAGATGGTTGTATCAAAGCATACAAAGGCTTGATACGCTGGGCATATTCCGGAATGTATGTCCTTCCGAAATTCAAAAAGCCTAGTAATGACTGTAATTTTTTCAGTGTTGTCGGAGAGCGCAACTGTGCGCATTTCTCCAGGAAGTGAGGAGCCAAGCCTTTTCCTTCATTGGTCAGTTCATAACCTAGAAACAACACTGTGTACTCTGCAATGTTCGACTTTGCAAAGTTAAACTTGTAACCCATGTCTGCAAAGTTACAAATAATACTGTTCACTCGACACAGATGCTCCCAAAGTTCGTCGTCTGTGAGATAGATATCATCCACATAGGAACAAGCACCTGGGTCGACCCTCTCCAACAGAGAGACAATGCGTGCAGAAAATACTCCAGGACTGTTCTTATAGCCCATTGGGAGACGCCGAAACATTTTTTGGACACTGCCGCATGTGAAAGAAGTCAATTGGGAACTTAGACTGTCCAATGAATGGGCATAAAAACCATTGGAAATGTCAAGCGTGGTTTTGAACCGCTTACGCACAAGACTATTTACAAGGGCAGAGCCGTGAGTATTCTGTACTGCACAGTTACGGCAATGCAAGTTCAAATGCCGGTAATCCAAAACCAAATGGTAAGAGCCGTCCAGCTTGTTTTCAGTAAAAAGGGGGTTATTCATCGGTGACACACACGTTTCAATTACACCTTGATATTCCAATTGTTCAAGGATCGCTGCGACTGAAGCTGTGGCTTCACGTCATATGGGATATTGAGGTTGAGGCTGCGGCTGAGACCGTAAAGGGAATCTCGTCGTTTGGGGACAATTTATCCCAGCCACACTGATTACGGTACACAGCCGGTGCAAGCGCCAGAGCCCACTCTTCTGCAAAGTGCAGCGCTTCCACTCTCGAAACTGTGTTCGCGAAACTGGGGAGGATCACCTCCTCCCCTCGTGGAGCTGCGAGCACAAAAGGTGAGGGCCAGTCAGCCTCCGAAAGCAAAATGTCATACGTAGACGAAAGATTTTCCCAAAATACCCCTTTTATGGTACGCTGCATGTCACCTTCAATTAACAGGACAATTTCAAAAAGTCTATCAGGGGGAGCAACTCTTGTATCTGCTGTTTCAATCACAACATAAGTGTCAGTCGCTGTCACCTTCAGTAGTCGACGGAGGGCCTCTCTCACTATGGTAATCTCCGCCGCGCTGTCCAGCAAGGTCAGAGCCCAAGTCAGATTCCGAAGCCTTGTTCTCACAATCTGGGGCATATCGATGCGCTGTTAAGGCTGCGACTTTCTTCTTGGCAAACTGCGGTCTCTGAGGCGTAGAGCCCTCCTGCTTGTCTGCACCGTTGCGCGGGCGGGGCTGGCCACATCCTTGCTGGCCACCCCGGCCCCTGCCGCCCCCTCCACCACCGGTTGAAGGAGCTGATGAGTCCTGAAAGGAACGAGGAGAGCGCTGGTCAGAAGCCTGAAAACGTTCAGGTGATTTAATCATCGCGCGGTCGCGCAAATCATAAACACGTTCCGACTGCGCAGGCAACAGAGACGCAGGACGCGAAACCTGGGTTTGTTGTTGTTGCTGTTGCTTACCCTGATTCTGTTTTCTAGGCCAATTTTGTTTCTTGGACTTGGGCTGAGCGTTCGCCTCCGAAGATTGTCCCTGGGGCTGCTTTTTCTCTTTATCAGAAAAAGTCTTAAGCCCCTTGGCATTGCGACCAACCATTTTATAAGCCGCCACAATTATCCTTGCTAACTGACGGGGTTTGTCTGCGTCGGGAATCACCGCTAATGCGTTAGCCACCTGGAAGTTCACTGCATCCCCCTTGACATTCGCAAGGATCAGATCATAAACCACATCAAAGGAGCCACACGGGCGCATACCCAACTCAACCGCTGCCTCCGGTCCGTGATCATCTTGAACACGTTTAAGGACCGTAGACAGGTTGGACATAGACGGGGAGCCAAAGCATCTCGAATAGACCGCTGCAAAAGTCTTACCCCATGTCTCACAGTCAACAAGCTCAGGGGCCAAATCCTTCGGCAAACTAAGCGTAAGAATCCGCTGTTTTTCACCAGGATTCGTATAAGGAAACACAGCCTCCAGCTGGTCGAATTTCTCGGCAAGCCAGAAAGGAAAGTCATCCTTATCCTGGGGCTTCTTGCCCATTACGGAATTCACCATGACAGGACTGATTTTCAAACCAACCTGACCTGCTTGAAGCTGCGCACCCCTAGGGGCCGCGCCTTGAACATTACGACTCGTGTAATGAACAAGTGCCCTAATCACTTCAACCGCGACCTCGTGAAGACGTCGCAGGTCACCTACGTTACAAGTGGCGCGATTAGGGTGAGGAGTAAATCCAGCCAAAGTGGGCCAATTTGTGCCCCGAATGGACAAAGGACCTAACCTCGGACCGGTTAAAGCGTGTGGTAGGGCGCCACCAAACCAAACTCCATGCTGCCAAACATCAATAGGTACTTCCTGTGCTCTGTACGGAGCATATACAGCAGGTACAGGTGACGGAGTGTACGAGTGGAACACACCAGAATTCGCGTCCACTGGCGGAAATGTCACCCATGAATAAAACAGTTCGTACGGGTAAGCATGTTCCGCACTCACCACCAGAACCACAGCCAAGCTTTCCAAAGGTACATCATAAGTCCGCAAATGATCACGCACCGCAATGCGACTATGCAGCGGGATGTCCACGGCTTGTGCCATGACTGCACAGGAACGTGAAAAAACAAAGATTACTTTGTAGCACAACTGGGTAGTAATTCAAGGGAACCGTTTTAAATAGATTCAAGCTTGAAAAGACCTATTTCAAAAATAGGTAGGTTTTTCAGACACCGCCGTTTTCCGGAAACGGGAATGAAGGAGTTAAGGTTTGAATGATATACTACTCGAGTGTCATGATATAAGGCCAACAACCGTTGGGCGCCATGTAGCAGGGTTTCCGTTCTCCCACAGAACTGTGCATAGAGATCTAGACCCTTAGTGAATTAGGGTGACCCTAAAATCACCTCAGTATCAGAAATCCCCTTACCGAGCTAGCTACAGTGTCTCATTGGTCATAACGAACTCCCAATGACTTAGACAAACCAGAACATGAACTTTGAGTACCTCAGGTATCGTGGAACACATGAACACTCTTTCGCTCTATAGTCATTTCAAACCACAACGGGGAGTAAAAGAACACACGTGCAAGTTTGAAATATTTATTTTTCAATGCAAGGTTCTCAAACGCAGTATCTTATATAATACCAACATACATATTATAAAAATCAGAGTTATCAGCATAGTCACTAATCCATAGTAAGCGAACGGTGATAGCATATTATAATGCAAAAATCTATAGAAATCTGATTCACCTATATTTTGCGCACCCTATTTAGCATACTATATTATATCTAAGAAGGTCTCATTTGGGTTTTAGCAGGGCGGGCCCATACCTCTAAATGTCAGCAGAAGAAGATCACATCATCAGCTACCAGCTCTCTGCATGCGAAGCACCATCAAGTGTGTTTTTGCATTCTCGATAACTCTATCTTAAACCCACTTAGAGCCGAATGTTGGCAGCAACATTATTTGTGTTATGTCTAATGTGGTGCGAGGATCAGGCCTCCCAGCAACCTTGTGTTAGGTTATTCTTAGAGGGTGCAGTTCTCAGTGTGCAGACAGTGTACCAAGCACAACTGATATCAGAGCAATAACATATTATTCTCAAATAAATCACATCTTTCTTCTAGGTTGAAAGCTACAATAACAATTATGTGTTGTGTTCAAACAGAAGCCGAAGGAAAATATGTAGTTTAAACATTTAATAAACTCATGCTAACTTAACACAATATATAGAAAAGCAGTAACTATATGACATGCTATGATTAAGGCGCCAGAATCCTACTCGGCTTGCAGCTGCTAAATTGTTGTGTCTAGAATGTGTTACACCGACAAGCCAATAAACAGGTTCGCGTTATGATAACCTTGACAGCTTAGCACTCACTGTACAGACTGGGGATACGATGTATGTCTAGAGATGTCGAAAAAAAAAAACCTTTTCCCATGTATAGACCTTCATCCAAGCTAAGTCAGCAAAAACAGCTAAGCAACTGAGTTTTGAACTTGACTTTGCACACTGTAACAAATTATCTACTTACAAACTATTCGTTGAAACATTGGAGTACAAGAATGTACAGCCATACATAGAGTTTTCCCTCACACATGGTGTAAGGAGGGCAATTACAATGCTGAGATTAGGTATCCTACCTGTGTTAACCTTTACATCAAGATGGTCACCCGGTGGATCCCCAGGATCCCCATTATGTACTCTTTGTCAAGGGGGTGACCAGAACATCGAGCACCTCTTATTTGCATGCCCTAGCTCTAATGTAGTAAAAGCACGGTCAAGATATCTTGATCCTATATACCGTAAATGCTGAATTTTATCGGTAAAGGAACTACTATTAGTGTGCAAACAACCACCTAATGAACTTGTATGTTATAATTTCTATAAATTTTTAAAATCCTTTTTAACATTATATTAATTTGTAATGAACTTTCTCTTTGTAAATTGTTTTATATTATATTTGTGGTCCTCAGTTGAGTACCGAAACAAATAAAAAACTTTTTTACTTTTTTGACTTTTTTGGCTAAGCAGTGTCATGCGCAAAAGTAGCAAAAGGGAAAAATGGCGTTTAAACTTCGAATGAGCCATGCTAACTGAACATACACACAAAAGAGGCCCATATACCATACAACAGTGAAGCCATCTCTCTAAGAGGTTATGTTTTGGTGCAGGTGTCTCCCTATGAAGTGAGGTATTGTTAGAGGCATCACTCCAAGAGGTTAGGTATTGGTGCAGGCATCTCTCTAAGAGGTGAAGTATTGGTGCAGGCATCTCTCTACGAGATTAAGCATTGGTTTAGGCGTCTCTCTAAGATGTAAGGTATTGGTGCAGGCATCTCCCTAAGAGAGAACGCATTGGTGCAGGTGTCTCTCTATGAGATTAAGCATTGGTTCAGGCGTCTCCCTAAGAGGGGCGGTATTGGCGCAGGCCTCTCTTTAAGAGGTTAGGTATTGGTGCAGGCGTCTCTGCAAGGGTTAGGCATTAGTTCAGGAGTCTCTCTAAGAGGTTAGGTATTGGTGCAGGCATCTCTTTAAGAGGTTAGGCATTGGTTCAGTTGTCTCCCTAAGAGTTTAGGTTTTGGTGCAGCATCTCTGCAAGGGTTAGGTATGGGTGTTGATGTCACACTAAGAGGTGAGGTATTGGTTCAGGCATCTAGCTAAGAGGTTAGGCATTGGTGCAGGTGTCTCTCTAAGAGGTTTGGAAATGGTGCTGATGTCAAACTAAGAGTTTATGTATTGGTGCAGGTGTCTCACTGAGAGGTGAGGCATTGGTGCAGACATTTCTTTGAGAGGTTAGGTATTGGTGCAGGGATCTCTCAAAGAGGTTAGATATTGGTACGCATGTCTCTTTAAGAGATTCTGCATTGGTGCAGACGTCTCTCTAAGAGGTTTGGTATTGGTGCAGTAGTCTCTTTAAGAGGTTTGGTTTTGGTGCAGGTGTCTCACTGAGGGGCCAGGCATTGGTGCAGACATCTCTTTGAGATGTTAGGTATTGGTGCAGGCATCTTTCAAACAGGTTTGGTATTGGTGCATGTGTCTCTCAAAGAGATTAGGCATTGGTGCAGGCGTCTCTCTAAGAGGTTTGCTATTTGTGCAGTTGTCTCTTTAGGAGGTGAAGGATTGGTGAGGACATCTCTCTAAAAAGTTAGGTATTGGTGCAGATGTATCTCCAAGAGGTTAGACATTGGTGCTGATTGTTGGGCATAGCCCTTCTTAGGGGATTTCCCTAAAACATTTTCCTTTTTGTCCTCCTGGTTTTTGCTGACTCTCTGTTCATGGCCTTAGGACTCTGGGCACTTTCCCACTGTACTACAGTGGGAAAGTGCATTCACCCTTCCTACACATGCCAAGAAGGGATGATTACTTGATTAATTTAGGTGTTGTACCTGTGAGTGTCCTGTAAAAGGTACACCCCATACCCAGGGTGAGTACTGCACTGGCACATAGTGGGACATAGCACTGATTGTGCCACCCACCACAATAGCCTGTCAAGTGTGTATCATGCTCAGGTTGGTCTTTCTCACTCATTAGCCTATCCTGAGTGGGCCTATCACTATCACCAGAGCACCTGTAGGATAAGTCCTGAGGGGTGCATCACATGGTAGGTGATCAGCCGGGTAGGTACACATACATGTTCTCTGCCTGAGTAGTGAAAACCCCCATGTGGGTTTTCCCTACCTAGGGGGTCAGCTCTTCCCATGGGACACCTCCTGGGTTTTGGTGATTCTCTTGTTGTGGAGTTAGGGCTTTGGGCATCTTCGCCGTGTGAATGCAGTATGAAAGAGCGTGCGCCTCTCCTACGCATGTCAGGAAGTGGTGCTTACCTGATGTTTTTAAACATGTCACAAGCCTGCCGTTGCACGCCGGTGTGCGCGCTTGCTCAAAATATGTGCTTAAACAGGTATTCAGACTGCCATTTCAGGCTGGTGTGTGTATTTTCATCTATGGTGTTTTTAAATGTGTGTCCATTCTGCATTGCAGGCCGGTGTGCGTATTTAAACCTATGATGTTTTTAAACATGTGTCCAGCCTTCTATTGCAGGTCTGTGAGTTTGCATTGCGCTTATGCTCAGGCTGACCTGTCTAAATCACTCGCCATCCTGAGAAGACCTTTCACTACCACTAGAGCAACCCTATGGGTACACTTTAAGGGATGAAGCAAGTGGTAGGTGAAAGGCCTGGCCGAAACACATGTGTCCCTTGCCCAGGTAGTGAGGAATAGCCATTTGTGTTTTCACTTCCTATGAAGTGGAGCATGTTTCCTATCATTAGATACACAATGAAAAACTCTTTCCTGTGGTGAAGGTGGTTTTGTCGTTACTAGCTTAGAGATTTCACTACTAGAAAGTGGGCATTTTTCTGCTCTAAAACTCTTTGTGTGCCTTTTTGATTGACTCCAGTCCACACTGGAGGCTGGGGGAGTACATCTGGGCATTCCCCAGCAACAGCTATAAAACATTGAGCATGCAACTGGGACAACAGACCTCTACCATTTGATGGAAGAGGTTTTGACACTTGACTCTGAGAGCCAGATCATGGCGCCCACTAAAGATTAATATCTGTATTGTGCGGGCTCATTGCAGAACTGACTGAAATTTAGGGGAGACATCTGTGGTTCAAAGGGAGACGTTCTGAACCACCTCAACTTTAAAGGCATTCTACAGTATAACTTCTGGTGTCATTCTTCAGCAGGGCAGAGATACACTTATGGGGACGTGGGACCGGAGCACCTGGAACTGTGTGGCGCACACTGACAGAGGAATATGTTGTGAACATGGAGGACTACTGCCATTGAAAGGAACTCTGTGCCCTTCCTGAATAGTGGCTGGCTTGGGCTGCTACCCGCTGCTGTGCAGCATCTTGAAATGTGCTATGCAAAGGCTTGTTGGCTTGACCCCTGTTCTTTTGGAAGTCTCAGGGATATCAAAGATCTCCTATGAGAGACCACCCCCCACTGTCTACGTGTGACACCTGGAGAGCAGTGCCATCTTAAGTGCCCACATCATCTGAAGGATCCAAACTGGTAGTGTGACATGAGCGTGGAACTTAGAATTGTGCCTGGAAACTGGATTGCTTTGTGTTGAGCCCCAGAAGTCTTGCTCGCATCTAAGGCATGTGGCCACTGCTTCGTGGGGACCTTGACATGTATAAGCAACTTGTTGGTGGCAAGTGGATTCACCGGTTGCGGGATCCAGCATGGCCCTCCTCATCGTTCATGCCAGATCTCTCTTGTGCAACATGCCAACTGCATGCTCATTGCTTGCGGTGTCAGATTCACAGGTTGTGACCATCATGGGTTGGGGCGTAACTACAGTAGTGCCTCATTCTACCACATGTGGCATTGCTAAACCTGCATCTGTGTGTTGGACCATAATTTTCTGGTGTGACCAGTATCATCAAGCAACAGGCTCTGTGCCTCATTTCCAGGTAATTACAGACTTTGCTACTCTTTGTGGTGTGTGACCAGAACTCTCTGCTGTGACCCGTATCAATGTGCACCAGGCACTGTGCATCCTCTCTCGGGAAGTTCTGAGAGTGCATCTCTTCATTGTGGGAAGGTGAAATTGTCTGGTGTGACTCGTATCAACCCGCACCAGATACTGTGCCAAGATTGCCTGGGTGCGACTCTTAACGATGTGTACCTGATGGGGTGCCGCTTCCTTCCGAGAGGCTCCCCTGCTTCATTCCCTATTCATCGATTGTTCCCCTTTTTTCCCCTCAGTGCGGTGGACTAACTGCCCTTTCCTCAGCTGGCCTCCGACAACATTGTGTTGCCAGGTAGTGTTGTCCGGCTCTGGATTTCGTAGTGAGACTGATTGACTGGGCTGAAGTAACTCCTCCGCAAGCAACCGGAAAAAGGACCAGAGACTGCGTGACCCCCCTTTGCTTTGCAGAACCAGGCTGGTGCAGGAAGACCCTTGTGGAATTCTTTTTGAGGTACCAACTATTGCCATTAGCCCGCTTCTGCTTGCATCCTGTGGGTGAACTTCTCGAGTGGCTGCCAACCCCCCCATTAGACAGCTGCCTCCTAATTAGTCCTGCTACCTACCCCACCAACTTCCCTGGGACCCTGACTAAGTGTGACTTTGGCCATGTGTTGCCGAAAATCTGGGGGGAGGGGTGGTTATACCCAACCTATGAGCGTAAGGTAGTTGATTTGAGTCGGAGGATAGAGGGAGGCTTGGGCCATGGGGTCTGCAGTCTGCTATTGATAGAGCGCGCAGTTCACCCGGGTCACCAATTTCTTACACGCACTGGGCCCCGGCGTGCATCTAATTTCAATCAGTGATTCTCGTGAACCGGGTGAGATCCTGGCACGCTCCTATGAGTAATTAATGGTTTCAGGATTACCTCTGCTTACCATGCACCTGACTTACCACAGGCACAAACTTTCGATGGACCTAGAGCTAAAAGGGAAAATAGTAGACAGGACCTTAAAACATTTCTTTACGTCCATATATTTTATCCACTTTCTGTAAAATGACCACAGACACCTGATGAAGTTTTGATACTTTATATAAAATTCAAAAGGAAGATGCCAAGACAATAAGTGATATGCAGAACACTATGTCAAACATTAATATCAACATCAAAAGGTAACTTTGCACAAAGAAAATCACGACCATTAAGATATATGGGAAAACTAGAGGTAGGGTTTGAAACAGAACTAATCACGGCAACGTTATACTAGGACACGAGGTATAAGGTTGGAACCTAAACATGTACTTAATCCTTAAACTATTCTTTCTAAGTTCACTGCAATCAACTAAAGGAAAGGGAAAAACAGGAACATACTATTATTTATGATAAACACAATGAGCTCCTAAAGGGAGGGGGAGAGAGAAGGAACCAAACTGAATCAGCAACGGCAATAGAGCAATATCACAGGTAATAGTGCTTTAATAGATCATACGAAAGAGAGGAGAGAGAGAGAGAGAGAAAACAAGATACAAAGAATACGCAAACCCACATACAATATTTACCTAATTCAGATTTGAGGTCTAACCCTGGCCACGGGTCAGATGGGAAGACGGGGACAAGGACCCTCGGAAAAGGAACACCAGAATGCGAACAGGTACAACCCACGGACAGATCAGGACAGGATACCCCTCAGGTTCGGGTCAAAGGACTGGGCCTCCCAGGGAACGACCAACACCCACAGCTTCGGACAGCAACGCCTGCGTTACCCCTTTCTGCAAGTAATCCGCCAGAAACCCCGATTGGATTTTCGAATCTCCCAGCAAAGTGCTTCGCCAGCACTTAGGAATTTCCACCCCTTAGGAGCTTGTGGAAAATATGGACAAAGTGCTCCGCAGCACTTTCAGATTGGACACCTATTGAGATCGTAGGGTCAGTGACAGGTCTGCTACTCGGACAAGTCGGACAATTTCCATAAGCTAAACTAGAGTAATTATACAGTTCTGGGGACCCTCAGACCACCCACTAATGTTGCAAGTGACAGTTTCCCATATTTTGATTGGTCAGGAGAGGTGGTGCGATCATTACCACCTCCTAAATTCAGCTTTCTCATCATTAATATTCAATTTTGCACACCCGCCCCTTGGGTTCACGTTCCCAGGCATAGGAATACATAATACAATACAAGTGTACAGCATATAGCAACAGTGTATGATAGTTCAAGGTGCAAGACTGCATCTTCGGGACGGGTTCCCAGGCGCATCGGGCTTCAGGAGCCAGCTGGCTGGTTTCAGCTTCTGCGCAGTTAGGAATTTCCCCAATCACGTGACGGGGTTCAGAGGAGCCTCAGCATGGCGTTGCTCATGTATGCCCCAGCCCACAAAGACGCGGTACATGAAAAGTAAGCGAAAACAAATTAATATCACATCCAGAATGATCACACTGTATACCATGCAAAATCTTATCCCACCCTTACTTTATAATGACTATAGCATTAAGGTTTTAGTGCGAAAAGATAGATAGGCTGAAGCAGCAGCAATAGCAGAGAGCGTGGTGAGAGTCAAGCGGCCATATTAGCAACAATGCGCATGTGCACAGAACTCCCTCCAGAATGCGAGTGCGTCACATCACATGGGTATGACCGACGCATGCGCAGACTGAATTTCAGCGAAGCAGCCATTTTCCTTAGCGCAAGCTTCGTTAATATGGAAAAGACATACAGGCAAGCATCCGGGGACACCCGCGTGTTTGGAAAAACGTGTAATAAACGACAATAATGAATTTTAGTAATGTTATACATTTGGCGAGGTTCTTGCACGGGGCAAGGCGCTTCACGTGCAAATCCTTGCTCCATCAATCCCCTCTTTGATGATATTTACTATCATCACTACATAATGGAAACAGATGCCAACTTTTTCTCATTCATCCACATCACTCATGCCAATTTCAATAAATTTATTGTTCAGTTTTCTTTCAGCTTCTCTATGAGAGTGGTGATTTTTCGCCTTTTTATAGATGGAATTTTTCACCTCTTCTAATTCCAGTTCATCAATATTTCTTTTCACCCCTCTCTGATTTACTGTGTATTTCCTTTTGCACTTCTGACATTTGCAGCAGATAAAAATAATCAATATAATTACACCTATCACAACTATTGGCATCACTATTTTCCACAACAGGTTTCTACCTAGGTTAGCAAACCAACTACCTATAGAGGAGAGACCTCCAGTCAGTCTCGTCCAGGCACTGTCAACCTCCAATGGTTTGAGTTCCTTTTCCAAATTAGTTATGTTCTTCACATATTGTTTTAATTCGATACTTTTATCTGGAATGTAAGTGCAACAATGTTGCGCTTTCAGCATTCTACAGACTCCGCCCTCTTTTGCTAATAGGGTGTCAAGGGCAAGACGGTTTTGTAAAACCATTGATCTGATCGCAACCATTTCAGTATTGACCAGCAGGAATCCAGCAGCAGTGTCCGTTGATAACCGGTCCACTACTGTAGACAATTTGCAGATTCTATGGGTGTTCAGAACTACCCCCATTCCAGGTATCAGTGCACTGAAAATATCACCTATAACTTCACCTACACTTTCGCGCTTACTACGCACTAAGCCATTAGTTTCTTCGTCGCTTCCAGCTGCATTATTCACATGGTATATTTTCGGGAAAACAATGCCAAAGTAGCAGCTTCCATACCAGTGATCCGGCAATTTGAAATACGCCTTGTTCCCACATATATAATATATTCCGGGAAACACAGGTTCTGACCCATTTTTGAAACCCCAACCTCCAATTACTTTGTAATTATGTTCACACTCGCTGGAACCGATTAATTCATTGTTATAGTACTCTGTCTTTTCCCTATGGATACAAAGCTTCCCTTTTCGTTCAAAATCCAGCAACAGGGCAGGATTAGCTTCGCCTTGCGAGGTGTTATCCATGTGTTCAGCCCACCTAGGGACTCTATCTTTCTCGTCATTTGCTTTCTTTTGAAACTTTTCTCTCCTTCTGTCTGCCATCTTTATGAACATCTTTTCCTGCTCTTGCAGAGAACAGGTCAGATTAGATTCTCTTGCTTCATTTAAATCTATATTACCTATAGTCAGAAAATATTCTCCCATATAACGGGTCACGTCACTTGTAGTATGTACACGGTTCAAGGGTTTTCTAACAGGAAGTTCAGAAAAAACTACGTCATCATTTGAATAATAATATTGCAAGGTGCTTCTATAGAACAAGCTAGCTAAAATACTACAGGAAATTCCATAGGTTAACGGTAGGTGATGATATGTCACACCTTCAGCTACTGAGGTAGGTAGCTTCATGCAGACATAGCAGTCTTCTATTTCCATAGCTTCTACGTAATGCACTAACAAGTTAGCAAAGACATTTAGATGTGTCCTGTTTCTCATTTTGTGAAAATGTAGTCCATCCTCATCTGATGCTTCTAATTTAGGTCGTGTGTGTGTCAAGCCTACTAGTTTGTCGCGTCTTTCTAAGCTTCGTGGTGTTTCTGCAGTCGGGTCAGCCCCTACATCTACTGCCTCAGGTTCAGTAGGGGAAAGGTTAGGATTCTTACTTATCATAAACGGTAAGAAGATTGTTAGTCCTATCCATATAACTATTAGCACAGCTACGCTACATAAGCATACTTTACAGCAAGTTTTTAGACACCCACATCTGGATCTCCCAGAGACACTCGGATCAGACATTTTAGCTTACAGGTGGCTTTTCGCTACCCCTCTTTGTTTCCTTGTACCAGAGGTTCACTTCTGGGCTCTCTCAAGGAGGGTCTTGGTCAGAGCTCCGATCAGCAATGGACTCGTCTTCACTGTTGCCACTGTGGTGTGGTTCGTCTATTTCTTCCAACACATAGTAAGTCCACTCAGGGCTTCGATACTGTTTGCTCTGTTTCTTTATTCTGTCGCTCTTTCTCAGCGATTTTCCTTGGGCTGTCCTTCTTTCACTTTGAGCCCTTTTTCGGTCTTTGTCGTTGTCTGCGGCTGTCTTTAGTCTGAGCCTCAGTCTTTTTACGTATCGAGGTGCACTTCTGCCTCCTTTCCTCCCAGTAGTTGAGGAAACTTGCCCTTCTTCGTGCACTCTTTTTACTTTTTGTTGTGGCACTTCTGTTTCCCTACCTGACTGGCTAGTTCCAGGTCTTTCATCTATCTCTTCTGCCTGGTCCCTAGTCTGACCCTGCTCAGATTCAAACCGCACTTTCTTTTTCTGTTTAGTTGACTTTATTTCAGATGTCTGAGCACATTGATCTATTTCTATCTGTTCCTGTTCATGCGCTTCGATCTCTTCGTTTTCTTCTGCATGAACGTCAGCTCTAATTATTATTTGTCCCTTTCCAGACTCCGGAGTTCCAGGAGGAGTCTCGATGCCTTGATCTGACCCTACTTGGCCTACTTCCTGATCAGGTGTGATGTGATTCTCGCGGACCTGATCTGCTTCGTCTATTTCTAGCTCACCTGGACTATCCCACTCACTGTCTAAATAGGAATACTTCCTGGTTCGTATTGGATCATGAACCGGGTCGTCGGCGGGATACCATTCAACGTCTCGACTGGTGCTCGGCAGTTCGATGTCAGCTAGTTCTGGACTCTCCTCTTCGGAAGCCTCCTCAGCTGAGCTGCCTTCAGCTACAGTCGCGTCTTCTCCAGCTACCCGCTTCGTGTGGCTGGCGTGGATCCACTTCGGTACACCAGCACACTTTACAGCAGTGGTAGTGACGAGGATCACTTGTCGTGGCTTTCCCCACCTGGGTTTCAGGCAACTGCTCCGGGTGTGTTTCTTTAACGCCACCCAATCTCCTGGTCGCAAGTTGTGTGCTGGAGTCTTTGGCCACTCGTCTTCTGTCTCTCCAATCTGCTGAGAGAGAGAACGCACTTGGTCACCCAGCTGCTTGCAGTATTCTAGCACCATATCATCAGAAATGCTTAGCAGTTTGTGTCCGGGTACCCATGCCTGCCGCATCACTCTTCCCATCAACACTTCATGGGGACTCAGGCCAGTCTTTCGGTTCGGGATACTTCTCAAACTCATCAGCACAAGGGGTAAAGCCTCTATCCAGTTCATTTTTGTGGAATCACACATTTTTCCCAACCTGGACTTCAGGGTGCCGTTTATTTGCTCCACTACTCCAGAAGCCTCTGGATGGTAGGCACAATGTATTCTTTTCTTCATTTTGAACGCTTTACAGAGTTCTTCTAGCACATCGTTGGCAAAATGCCCACCTTGGTCCGTTTCGATAGTCTCTGGGATTCCATACCTAGGTATCAATTCCCTAAGCAATAGCTTAGCTGTAGTTAAGGCATCAATTTTCTTTGCTGGGTAAGCCTCCACCCACCTGGAGAACAGACAAACTATGACTAGGATATATCTATATCCCTTGCAATTTGGCATTGTTACAAAGTCTGCCTGCATTCTTACAAAGGGACCTATTGCCTTCCCGATGGTACTCTGTTTTACTACAGTCTTCTTTCCTGCATTAAATTGCTGACACACTAGGCACCTCTGGCAAAACCTTTCCGCCTGGTTCCTGAACCTTGAGTTACAGAACACCTGTTCAAACACCCGACACATAGCGTCTCTTCCCATATGTGTTGGTTCATGTATCATTCTGACCATGGGGTCCACCAAGCTATCAGGCAGTACAGGCACCCCAGCCGAATTTACCACCACACCATCCTCTCTCAACTCGCATTCATTTGCTGCCCACCGGCCTTTCTCTTGCCTGTCTGTAGCCTGTTGCAACTCCTTTAGTTCTTCCCACGTTGACACATTCTCAAACAACATAAGTTGGCAGCTGTTTCCACTCCACAATGCAATTTGGAGAGACATGTGATGTCGGGCACAAAACTGTGCCATTTGGTCAGCGTATCTATTACCGGCGGTCACATCATCATTTCCTGATCTGTGAGCTGCACACTTGACCACAGCCAATTCTTTGGGCAATTGGATAGCTTCCAGTAAGTTATGCACCACTTTTCCATTTCTGATAGGGGTGCCGGAGGAAGTCATGAATTCTCTTTGCAACCACAACTGGCCGAAGTCATGAACAACCCCGTAACAATACTGGCTGTCGGTGTATACAGTTATTCTTTTGTTCTTTCCCCTCTTACAGGCTCTGGTTAACGCGATGAGCTCTGCCACTTGTGCAGATTTCACCGCGCTTAGGTATGATGCCTCTATGGTCTTTGTCAATGTAACCACAGCATAGGCAGCACTCAGGCCCCCATTCTCATGTCTTAAACATGAGCCATCCACGAACATTGTCACATCCCCATCAAGCAATGCTATTTCACGAATGTCTGGACGGGGCTTTGTACTGAACTCAGTCAGATCAACGCAATTATGGTCCCCTTCTTCTTCTGATTCTACATCCAGGGGGACAGGTAACAGTGTCGCTGGGTTTAGGACATTGCACCGGGAGATGGTGACGTTTTCAGCACCAATCAGGATTCTTTCATACTTAGTCAGCCGACTAGGTGTGAGGTACTGAGTCTTGGTTCTAGTTAGCAGGATTACAACAGAATGAGGAACATATACAGTGACGTGATGTCCCATGACAATGTTCTCACTCTGTTCCAGGCTGACACAAGTAGCAGCAACTGCCTTCAGACACCCCGGTAGTCCAGCAGCCACCGGATCTAGGGTGGCCGAAAAATAGGCCACTGGGCGTCTAACTAATCCGTGCTCCTGAGTCAGAACTGAAAGAGCACAATTTTCTCTGGTGTCACAGAACAGTTCAAAAGATTTAGAGTAGTCCGGCATACCTAATGCAGGAGCGGTACATAGGCAATTTCTCAATGTTACCCACGCATTCATGCTTTCACTGTCCCAGCTGACGGGGTCTTCTACTCCTTTCTTGGTCATGTTTATCAGGGGCCTGGCCAGTGCAGCAAATCCTACAATCCATTGTCTACAGTAACCCACAACTCCTAGAAACATTCTCACTTCTTTCTGAGTTTTGGGCAGTTCCATTGCTCTAATTATTTTGATTCTTTCAGTAGTTACTTTCCTGATTCCTTTTTCTATCTGGTGCCCCAGATACTTCACTGAGTTTTTACAAAACTGCAATTTGTCAGGCGACACTTTATGTCCTCCCTTTCCTAGGTGATTCAGCAAGGCAATGGTGTCAGTGACACAGTCAGTTTGGGTTTTAGATGCCACTAACAGGTCATCTATGTACTGCACCAGAACAGACTCTCTTGGTAGCACTAGGGATTCAAGGCACTTTTTCAGTATCTGGTTATAAATCGAGGGACTCTCGGTGTACCCCTGAGGGACACGATTCCAGACATAGATATGGCTGTCGAATTCAAAACTGAAAAGGAATTTGCTTTCTGGATGCAATGGGATGGAAAAGAATGCGTGGCACAGATCAATGACAGTGAACCATTCTGCATTCCAGGGAATCTGGTAGAGAATGACTGCAGGGTTGGGTACAATAGGACAGCAAGGTACGACAATTTGGTTTACCTTGCGCAGATCTTGCACTACCCTGTACTTCCCACTAGGCTTTTTGATCCCAATGATAGGCGAGTTACAGGGGCTGCTCATCACTTCTTCTATGATTTCGGCTTCGAGCAGCCGGGTAATTTCAGTCGCCACTCCTGCTTTCACTTCTGCACTCATCTTATACTGTCTGGTTTTGGGGTATATAGCATTCGTTTTTATTGCTATTTTAACTGGGTCCACATTTGCCATCAGGCCTACATCTTTTCCTGTGAAATCCCACACTTCTGGTACTACTCTTAATTGGAGCTCTTCAGGTAAATCGTCAATTGTCAATGTCTTTATATCAGCATCTTGTCTAACTAACATCAGTTTGTATAGGCCATCTTCATCGGGGGTCTGAATTTCGACACCATTTGGTGTGCAGTAGATGGTACAACGCATCTTGCACAACAAATCACGTCCTAGCAGGTTTACAGGACTGGAATCACAGACCACAAATCTGTGCATTTCCTTGAAATTCCCTATAGAAATTTCCATGGGTTCAGTTACTGGAGTACTTATTATTTGATTTGAGACTCCCACTACTTGGATCGCTTCTCCCGAGAGGGGTAGGTTAGGCACATCCACTGTTCTCACAGTAGATCTGGTAGCACCAGTGTCCAACAGAAAGGTGACATCTTTTCCTTCAACCTTTCCTTCAATGTATGGTCCAGTCTGGTCTACCGGTAAGGAGGCGCCAAGCACACACTCCTCATCCTCCCCTCTCAGGCCCCGTCAATCTTGATCCTCACAAAGGAATGTATCATTTAGCAAATACTGTGGAATGACTGCGTTTCTTTCACTCTCGACTTCCCATACTTCCGCCCTTTCATTCTGCTGACCCTGATTCTTAAAATTCTGTCTAGGAGCGCGAGGCACTGGGGGTAGCTTTACCTGTTGCTGGTTCTTTCTCGTCCCCTCTTTCGGCACCTGTGGATTTAAACCATTTACAGGGGCATTACCGGCCTGCAGGTGGGGACACTCGTCTCTCCAATGCCCTATCTGGCCGCACCCATGGCACGGGAATTTCTTCATGGCTTCTTCTCTACTCATTTTAGTGCGGGGCTTCCCTCCTCCCCCAGCAGTGGCATTCTGAGCATTATTATCAGAAGTTAATCTACTTAACTGCTTTTCTTGCTGTTCGGCTAATTTCACCTGTGCCCACATAACTTTTTCTTTGAGGGCCTTCCTTTTGTTTTCGATTTCATCTTCACAATATTTTGCATATTTCAGGACAGCATCTATTGGTTCTCCCTGCCAACTGATTTTATTGTCCCTAATCCATTGGGAAATTTCAGGCCTTAATCCTAGCACAAACCTGTAACTGAAATGTGTCATGTCTTTCAGGTCCACATTGTCGATACCGCTGTATGTTTTAAACACTTGCAGCAACCTTTCATAGTAGGAGTGAACAGTTTCATCACGTTCTTGGGTGGTTCTATCTATTCGGGTCCAGTCTGTTTCCTTTGCGGGAACCTTTTTCTTGAGATATTGTATGACTTGATCATACTTCCTCATTACTTCAGGTGCAGGCGCACCTGTTTTCTCATCTCTGGGAAATTCCTCACTGGGCCAATCAATTTCAATTTTACAGTCGGTCCACAGATCTACAGGGACCACAATGTCGAAAAACCCATCCAAGTCTTTCAGCAGACATTTCTGAACTTTTATGAAGCGCTCTACCTGCCTGTACCAATCAACAGGCTTCTCCCGTAATTTCGGGAAGTCATTTGTAAATGACACAATATCCTGTCGGGACCAAGGGACATGGACATATCTTCCTCCCGGGACCTCCCTCATGGGGCACAATTTTTCGGCTGGTGTTACTTCCTTTAATAAGAGTTCCGAAGTCACTGACCCAGCCCTGCTGCTTTCCTTTTTCTTTGCCCACCGGGTTCTCCACTTCCCCACTTCGCCCCATTTCTGCAGGAGTTTCAACAATTCTTTTACTTGGATCTGTTTTCCCATTACATTCAGGCTTTCTAAATCTTTGTCTGAAAAATCCACTCTGTAAGGTTTCTGAAGGATTTTGGAGCGACTAACATCTACTCCCATTTCTTCTGCTGTATCCATTATCTTTTCATGGAGCGACCTAGCGTTCCGGGTCAGATATTTACTGATAAACAGCAACTCTTCTTCGTTATACGAGCTTAGGCGCTCAACCCCTACGTTCCCAGCCATCATTTCTTCTATTTCTATTCTCAATTTATATATTTCCAATGCTTTAGGTTGGGGAGTGGCCTCCTTCTCTAGCTCCTTTGTCCATCTATCTAATTCTTCAGGGGAAACTAAAGTAGCACTCCTAATTCCCGTTGCACTTTCAATTCCCACCTCCTTTGGTCTGGGTTGACTTCTAGTCCCTATTATACTGGCCCTTGATTCCCTTATGGGCAGATCCATCAAACTCCCCGATTCACACTCACTCTCTTGATCTTCATCTATGAATATCTCCTTTTTCGAAGTCAAAATGCTAGAAGTAGGCAGCATCGAGGGGAAAACAGGAGGCTGGGGACCGGTCATGTCACTTTTATACAGAGGAATAGCTGGACCAATGGTTACTGGAATAGTCAAGGAATCAGGATGGGGCTGCATTTGGGTAATGGTTCGAATTAATTCATCTCGCTGTTTAGTCAGGACCTCTCTCTCTTTTTCTCCCAATACCTTTCCAGTAGACTTGTCATGCAATACCTGGGGTACTAGGGACGGATAAATATTCGGAGCGGTCGGAGTGACCAGCCGCGGAGGATCTTCTCCGAACGGCTGATAATTCGGAACTGTAGGTTTGGGTCTGCAAAACCCGTCCTTTTCACTGGTTTTACTGTCTGTCCCGGTTCCATCTGTATCACTATCCCTCCTACATCTGGGATACTTTGCAAAGGGATTTCGAGAGGGCATAGGCTCTGAATCTGCATCATAGGGAGGTGGATTTTTCATTAGTAAATCTTCCAAGTGGTCATCATCCAAGTCCCCCATAGGAGCTAGGTGATGGGTCTTTTCTTTGCATTTTCCTTTCCTTTCCTCAACCACCCCCATCATCGGGAACAGCCCTTCAGTTATCATAGACTGCCTCCACTGTTTCATTTTCTGCTCTTTAGTTGGTGTTGGAAGCTTAGGATACCATTTACTCACTCCCTTATCCATCCTGGGTTTATCTCGCTCTGCAGCCTCAATCTCCCATTCCTCCAGAGCTTCGTACTGGGTCAACCTAGGTCTAGGGTGCAATTCATTCATGCGGGTCCTTAGGTTAAACAGGATCCGACCATTAAAAGTACCTTCAACAGGGAATGCTAGAACTCCGTCATCTACTGTATATTTTGCCCAATTTTCTAACCAGACACAAGTGTGATACCCTTTATCAAACATCATGAAAGAAGCAGGGGTATTTGGTGGGGGAATGAGCACACCCTCCCTCGTTCTAATGGGCTTGTCGGTTTTAAAAAAATTCTTTATTTTCTCAGAAAAAGACAATTTCCTCTTTATTCCGTACATCATGTGTGGTCTACCTCGCATAAGCTGATCCTTATAAAATCCTAGGTACTTTGGATTTGGTATAAAATCTGGATACCACATATAATCTTCGGGACTCTCTTCGAACTCGGCTTGATTAATTTTGTTTACCTTTGTGCTTCCAATGCTAGCGCGACTTCTATTTCTCACTACCCAATCAGGTCAGAGAATACAAAACTCTTAGCCAATGGGTGCGCGGCCTTTTCGCGAGACAGAGTCTCACTCTGCGGCACTCACCCCTCCTTCACAAATTCAGCTTCACTACACGCCCACTGTCTTGACCAATACCAGCGCGGCACGGAGTGACGTCAGAGCAGCTCTCCGACTGACTCCCTCCTTTACAAGGTAACGGAAACTTTTAACTTTTCCTAAAGTGCGATTGAAAAACGTAGTTACCAACACACAACGTCTGCCACTATGTCTGAGTGTTCTAAAAAGATAGAAAGACTTCCTCTCACTGCAAGTAAACCACTTCTGTCTACTTCTCATTCACTCCGGGTAGACTTCTTTGCCTATCCTCACACTCGAGTAATATAGAACCCGTTATTCTTCCGACTCATCCACTGTCGTCAGGGATATGTACTGAGCCGGGATTTCACCAGTGAACTATTTTACTTACCAGACAAGCCTCGGAGACCCTACTACTCCTTCCGTATGCGACCCTTACTAGGTGATATCGCAATGAAAGTTTTATACCGGACTCGTAGCTATCAATTATTCAGATATAACAAAGATCCTAATTAGTGCTTCCAGTTATTCATTTAACCCTGCACTAATGTTTCAGACCCTAGTGACTTCAACAGCTAACCGGATTCTGCTCACCGTTAGCTAAAATACTTCCCCGGGGATTCGGACTACACTGAACATTCACAAACAATTCTGAGTTAATTCAACATTTATAGCAGCAATGTAAAAATCATATACATTTACATATAAATCCTTTAAACATTTCAAAATTTCAAACAATATAGTAGAAAATCAGCAGCACATTATATTTTTCACGGTTTGTTTCTTAACTTTCCCTGTCTACCTAATCTAACTAGTCCAAACCATCCTCTGGCTGCCAGAAAATTACTGATAGAGCGCGCAGTTCACCCGGGTCACCAATTTCTTACACGCACTGGGCCCCGGCGTGCATCTAATTTCAATCAGTGATTCTCGTGAACCGGGTGAGATCCTGGCACGCTCCTATGAGTAATTAATGGTTTCAGGATTACCTCTGCTTACCATGCACCTGACTTACCACAGGCACAAACTTTCGATGGACCTAGAGCTAAAAGGGAAAATAGTAGACAGGACCTTAAAACATTTCTTTACGTCCATATATTTTATCCACTTTCTGTAAAATGACCACAGACACCTGATGAAGTTTTGATACTTTATATAAAATTCAAAAGGAAGATGCCAAGACAATAAGTGATATGCAGAACACTATGTCAAACATTAATATCAACATCAAAAGGTAACTTTGCACAAAGAAAATCACGACCATTAAGATATATGGGAAAACTAGAGGTAGGGTTTGAAACAGAACTAATCACGGCAACGTTATACTAGGACACGAGGTATAAGGTTGGAACCTAAACATGTACTTAATCCTTAAACTATTCTTTCTAAGTTCACTGCAATCAACTAAAGGAAAGGGAAAAACAGGAACATACTATTATTTATGATAAACACAATGAGCTCCTAAAGGGAGGGGGAGAGAGAAGGAACCAAACTGAATCAGCAACGGCAATAGAGCAATATCACAGGTAATAGTGCTTTAATAGATCATACGAAAGAGAGGAGAGAGAGAGAGAGAGAAAACAAGATACAAAGAATACGCAAACCCACATACAATATTTACCTAATTCAGATTTGAGGTCTAACCCTGGCCACGGGTCAGATGGGAAGACGGGGACAAGGACCCTCGGAAAAGGAACACCAGAATGCGAACAGGTACAACCCACGGACAGATCAGGACAGGATACCCCTCAGGTTCGGGTCAAAGGACTGGGCCTCCCAGGGAACGACCAACACCCACAGCTTCGGACAGCAACGCCTGCGTTACCCCTTTCTGCAAGTAATCCGCCAGAAACCCCGATTGGATTTTCGAATCTCCCAGCAAAGTGCTTCGCCAGCACTTAGGAATTTCCACCCCTTAGGAGCTTGTGGAAAATATGGACAAAGTGCTCCGCAGCACTTTCAGATTGGACACCTATTGAGATCGTAGGGTCAGTGACAGGTCTGCTACTCGGACAAGTCGGACAATTTCCATAAGCTAAACTAGAGTAATTATACAGTTCTGGGGACCCTCAGACCACCCACTAATGTTGCAAGTGACAGTTTCCCATATTTTGATTGGTCAGGAGAGGTGGTGCGATCATTACCACCTCCTAAATTCAGCTTTCTCATCATTAATATTCAATTTTGCACACCCGCCCCTTGGGTTCACGTTCCCAGGCATAGGAATACATAATACAATACAAGTGTACAGCATATAGCAACAGTGTATGATAGTTCAAGGTGCAAGACTGCATCTTCGGGACGGGTTCCCAGGCGCATCGGGCTTCAGGAGCCAGCTGGCTGGTTTCAGCTTCTGCGCAGTTAGGAATTTCCCCAATCACGTGACGGGGTTCAGAGGAGCCTCAGCATGGCGTTGCTCATGTATGCCCCAGCCCACAAAGACGCGGTACATGAAAAGTAAGCGAAAACAAATTAATATCACATCCAGAATGATCACACTGTATACCATGCAAAATCTTATCCCACCCTTACTTTATAATGACTATAGCATTAAGGTTTTAGTGCGAAAAGATAGATAGGCTGAAGCAGCAGCAATAGCAGAGAGCGTGGTGAGAGTCAAGCGGCCATATTAGCAACAATGCGCATGTGCACAGAACTCCCTCCAGAATGCGAGTGCGTCACATCACATGGGTATGACCGACGCATGCGCAGACTGAATTTCAGCGAAGCAGCCATTTTCCTTAGCGCAAGCTTCGTTAATATGGAAAAGACATACAGGCAAGCATCCGGGGACACCCGCGTGTTTGGAAAAACGTGTAATAAACGACAATAATGAATTTTAGTAATGTTATACATTTGGCGAGGTTCTTGCACGGGGCAAGGCGCTTCACGTGCAAATCCTTGCTCCATCACTATCAGTTGACCTGCTGGGTATCAGTTGCACCGCATTTTGGTGCTGTGTGAGTATGTGTGTGAGCGAATTCCATACAGACCGGCCAGATATCCATTCCACCACATATCAGTGCTGAGTGAGTATGTGAATGAAGCTGACAGTCTATGGACCGCCTGTGATTCATGACACTGGCCCATGATTTTGCCTTACACATTGATTTCTGGGCAGAAGAACACTACCTTTGACATTGGTTTTACCCATGCAGCCTAGACCTGCAGTGCTGCTAAAAAGTGTTCTAATTCTTGTACATATTTCTGATATCATTGTGACCTGGGGTGCATCCTATAACTATGACTATGGGGTAATGAATTATAAGAATTGCTAGCCTGGGCCTAGGGTTGGGAACGTGTTGCACTGCCGAACGGTGCTGGGTGCTGGTTAGAATAGGATCTGTCAAAAGTGTGCGTAGTACCAGTGTCATTTCAACACGGTTGGGCCTAGAACTGCTATTAATATTTACAAGTGTGATTTATGCCAAGAACTACATGATGTTCATGTTGTGTTGATTACTGTGTGTGCTGAATACAAACGTTATTTACATACATTACATGTGAAGTCTCCTTTGTGACGCTCAGGGTATTTATTGTGAGTGAGTGCTGTGCCAATGCTTTACATATTGCCTCTTTGATGCGCCTGACTGCTCAGTGTCAAGCTACCCATACTTTTTTTATTTACTTTGGCACGTTGACTGGCAAAATTATTTGATACTTTGTATTTTAGCATTGTTCATTATTATCGTTTTCTCTCATATGCACCTGTATAAGACTATGCGTGACTTTAGCATGTAACTGTTCCAATATAACCCAGTGGTGTTAGTCCGTTTTCGATCAAATGCATTTCTCCCCATATACGCATGCGCGACTCGATGGTCGTTGTAAACATCGGGCGTGATATTTTGACTAAGAAACACAGCGTTCCGTTCCAGCGAGCATCGTCGGGATTTTCTTCCAAAATGGTATGGCAGATTATTATGAATCGGTGGATGTACTCACCGTGACATAGGCCGCATCATTGATCTTAAAAACGTATACGTTGTCTCGTTGTTAATTTCAGAAACATTACCAACGGTCAAGCCGTACAACAGTCAAGCGGGAACAGCCTGTTTTTGAACAAAAGAAAGAGTTAATCTGTAGGAGTGATCACATTTTGGAAGGTCAGTTTTGGCGGAGTATGCTTAGCTTGAGTCAGTGTTTCCAGTTTAATGGATTGTATTTACCACCATCACACAGCTCATTATATATGTGTGCTTTTTAGGCACTTGACGTCACGCAACATATCTGGTTTTGACCTTATCGTATTCCCGCCATCTTTTCACTTAGGTCAGTGATGAGATCTTTTTGTCTCACTTAAGTCTATGAACTGTTATTATGTGGGATAGAATGGTTAGTCATTCTTTTCCTGTTCCTAGAGGACCGGCACGCCACTGTATGATCATCCGGGAATGATTAGGACCCTGCATCCGTTTCTCCTCGCCATCGCGAATAACGTTCCTTCAACACACACAAGTGAGTTAACACCATGCACAATGCGCCATTAAGTATCACGTAATAGGATGTTACTGCGTGTTTGTAACACAGGTTTCCACATGACTATTATTTTTTTCGAGAGTCAATACTCATATTAGGAACATGCTCAAGCAAACATATTTATTGACAGATGTTGTTTATGAACCGGCGTTATAAAAAACTGTAATTTATGACGCTGAAGGTCCTTCAATGTTGTGAATGTATACATATTTTATGTTTTTCAGGTACAACCCCTGACGAAGGGCCGTGTGGCCCGAAATGCATTGGGCATGGGCACTTTGTGAAAGAGGAAATGGATTTCTAAAACAGCATTGTATCATTATTGTTCATGGAATGTTATGACACACAATAATGTTTTGATGGACTAAGAGATCTTAGTAAAAAAACGTATTGAATCAATTGTTTTTGTTGATATTTTCACATGAGATTATGGGATACATTGGATGAATTGTGTTTATGATTTCCAATCAGGAATTGCAACAGTGCATAGAGGGCAAGCGGTGTCGCTTGGATATATTATTTTATGTTCTCTGGCGCAGTTTGGGCATTGCGCTAACCTCTGTAGCACACATTGAGAAGCTAATATTACTTATTGCTTTAGATTTGAAATATCTCAGGTGTGCCTCTCCTACTAATAATTATTACTCTGTACTAGAGTACCTGGTTGATTCTGAGAAGTGCAGGTGCTCTCCAATTAAAACTATTACGTTTTTCTTGAGAAGTGTAGGTACTCTTCCTCTCAAAATAAAAAAAAGTGCCGGTACTCAGTACCGGCCCATTGAAAGCACTGCCTAAAAGCCTAATAACACATAACATAGCACAAGGGTTAGGCATTGGTGTTAGGCGTTGGCCCTGCACGTCGCTCTCGCCGTACGGTCGGCTCTGGAGCTCTGCGTCACTGAGAGGTGAGGCAGTCGAGCAGCGCATCACTCGCAGGTGAAGCAATTAACGTCTCTCTGCTGGGACTTCATGTCTCATTGGGCTCAGACACTCGTGGGTTTTCCATCCGTGGCCTGAAGAATAACGTTCTCCAGCAACTTTAAATTACATTTTACATTTTCACAGGAGAGCCTCTGGTTAGCCGAGAATCTCTGTGATGTCTTAAATGCTAATCCCGGCCATGCGGCCCCGAAATGAGCCCCCGAGTGTTCATTCCGCACAAATCAATAGTTATCTTCAGCGCCTTACTGTCTCTTCGTCGAGAATGAATTGTGTCACAGGGGAGAAGCGACAGGTCAGCCTGCGAAGGGCGACGCGCTCCTTCAGGACAGCAAATTGATAGCGCTTGGCAAGGCGTCCAGCTGAAGAGCCCTGTCTCATATTTTATTTGATTTTTAATTGCAAAATTAGTGCTAACGTGATGCGGCTGAAAAAAAGATGTACACTAAAGAACAGGTTTCGTGTCGAAACAGCAGCGCAGGCTTTGTCTGCACATGCCAGGTACTTTCTTCACATGCCAGGTACTGTATGCAGGCAGCAACAGTACACAATTACCAGCACATGGGATAGGTGTAGGACAGGTAACGCTCGCGCACACACGCAAACACATAACACAATAAGTGCCTTGAGGGTGCAAGGGGGATGTCTGCCAGCTTTGTATGCTCACAGGGCACTTTGGTATTACCAGGGCCACTGGAATAATGCAACAGGAGAGGGCCAAATCATGCAGCAGGTTGGAGTAAATAATGCAGCAAGACAAGGCAAAGTATGCAGCCTAATGCAGCACATTTAATAACAGCATTTGCTTCTTTATTTTGCCATTTTTAGACTTGGTAAAACTGTCTGAGAAAAAAGGTGACCAGTCCAGCTCTGCAAAGGACCTTTCACTGTGCGGCAACACATGTTGCTGCATTTTTTGTAACTTTTAAACCGTTTGAGCTTGAAACAAATTGTGTTTGTTAAAATCTGCAGCTTATGTGGCAGAGGGTGTATTATGTGGTAAATGCGGCAAATCTTTAATAATGCGGAAATAATCTCAACCGCATAATTCCTGTGGCCCTGGGGTTTTACGGAAGGGGCAGATGCTTGTGCGGCCCCTTCTGTAATACAGAGATCGCTGACACACATGTAGCACCACGGTACAAAAGGGGGTGGTGATGGACGGAGCATCTGAACCAATCAAACACTCACACCCATTCAACAGATCTGGGTATAATCCATCACCGTTCTTTAGCCCACTCTGCCACCCCAGTTCAGACATGGCCATATGCAAATCAGTCTGACCCTGTACTCAGACGTGAGTCCCTTGCTCGCTTTGCCACTGGATTCAAGCAAGCCTGGCTGAAGACGGCTGGAATGCCAGAAACCGGTCCTAGGAAGCTTGTTTCTGGTCCAGGGAAGGCATGGCTCGGCAGTTCGGGCTGGACTGTTCCCATGTTTCCAGTCCAGGGAAGGCATGGCATGGCAGTTCCTTTCGCCATAAGTTGTCAGGGTATGCTCAGACGTGAGTCCCTTGCTCACTTTGCCACAGGATTCAAGCAAGCCTGGCTGAAGACGGTTGTAATGGCAGAAACTGGTCCTGGGAAGCTTGTTTCCGGTCCAGGGAAGGCATGGCTTGGCAGTTCGAGCTGGACTGTTCCCATGAGGCACAGGGTCAGACTGATTTGCATATGCACGTGTCTGAACTGGGGTGGCAGAGTGGGCTATAGAACGGTGATGGATTAAACCCAGATCTGTTGACTGGGTGTGAGTGTTTGGTTCAGATGCTCATCCATCACCACCCCCTTTTGTACCGCTTTGTTCGTCATAAGTTGGCAGGGTATGCTCAGACGTGAGTCCCTTGCTCACTTTGCCACTGGATTCAAGCAAGCCTGGCTGAAGACAGCTGTAATGCCAGAAACCAGTCCTGGGAAGCTTGTTTCCGGTCCAGGGAAGGCATGGCTTGGCAGTTCGGGCTTGACTGTTCCCATGAGGCACAGGGTCAGACTGATTTGCATATGGCCGTGTCTGAACTGGGGTGGCAGAGTGGTCTAAAGAACGGTGATGGATTAAAACCAGATCTGTTGACTGGGTGTGAATGTTTGATTGGTTCAGATGCTCCGTCCATCACCACCCCCTTTTGTACCACACATTTAGCACCAGCGCTATCTCAAAAGGGTGTTCCCTCTTTGGCATGGGGGTGTGGTCCCATTCAAATGAGGGAATCTCTTTACCTCTGAGCCCATGCCGTATTATGGACGTGGGGACAATGGCAAAGAAGCTGTCAGGAGACACATTGAAAGTGCTCCACTAAAAGGTGGCGCTCTGTCATTGCGCCACCTAATGGCAGCCTTCAGGAGGGTTTACAGGATCCCATGGACCCCCAATACATCCCATTCAGGTGAGTGCAGTCACTCACTGCACCAGCCTGCAAGGGGATTCCTAATCCTCTTAAAAGTGCAGGCGAGTCACGGCCTGCATAGATAAACCCGCTCCATATTTCACTTAAATGTGCTGCCTCTAGGCTCCAGGGAAGTATGAGTTTGCATCTGCCCTGAGGGCAGTGCATTCAACATAATAGGGTATGCTTTCCCTATTGCACACGACACACCAGTTTAAAGGTGTGCCGTGGCTCGAACAAGAAAACTGCACCCTTATCATAATACGGGCTAGAAGTGTAATCTTTTATTAAAGACAGAACGGTTGAAGCACAGGGAGCAACAATGCAATATTCTCTAGCACAACAAAATATGCAGGAAAGGCAGCAGCGGTACACACTCCTCCAATCAATCAATCAATCAATCAATCAATCAATCAATCAATCACTGCATTTCTAAAGCGCGCTATATACCCGTGAGGGCCTCAAGGCGCTGGGGGGGGGGGGGGGGGGGGGGGGGGTCCGCTACTGATCGAAGAGCCAGGTCTTGAGAAGTCTTCTGAAGGCCAGCAGGTCCTGGGTCTGTCATAGGCTGGTAGGGAGAGCGTTCCAGGTCTTGGCAGCGAGGTAGGAGAAGGATCTGCCGCCGGTGGTGGTGGTTTTTCGGATACGAGGAACTGTGGCGAGGGCGAGATTGGCTGAGTGGAGGCTTCGGGGAGGGATGTGGAAGCTGAGTCGGTTGTTGAGGTATGTAGGTCCGGTGTTGTGTAGTGCTTTGTGTAGGTGGATGAGGAGTTTGAAGGTGATCCTCTTGTTGACGGGGATCCAGTGCAGGCCTCTCAGGTGGGGTGTGATGTAGCTGCATTGGGGGAAGTCAAGGATCAGACGTGCAGAGGCGTTCTGGATTCGTTGTAGTCATCTTAGGAGCTTGGTTGTTGTTCCTGAGTAGAGGGTGTTCCCGTAGTCGAGTCTGCTCGTGATGAGGTCCTAGGTGATGGTTTTTCTTGTGTCGGAAGGGATCCACTTGAACATCCTGCGGAGCATTCGGAGGGTGTTGAAGCAGGATGCAGAGACAGCGTTGACTTGCCTGGTCATCGAGAGGGTGGAGTCGAGGATGACCCCCAGGTTGTGTGTGTGGTCTGTGGGTCCCGGGGCTGTTCCTAGCGATGTGGGCCACCAAGAGTCGTCCCAGGATAATGGGGTGGGACCGAGAATGAGGACCTCCGTCTTGTCTGAATTCAGCTTCAGTCTGCTGTCCTTCATCCAGTCGGCTATGGCCTTCATTCCTCTGTGGAGGTTGGCTTTGGCGGTGTAGGGGTTTTCGGTGAGGTATATGATCAGCTGAGTGTCGTCGGGTTAGGAGATGATGTTGAGGTTATGTTGTCGTGCGACGTGGGCGAGCGGTGCCATATAGATATTGAACAGCGTCGGGCTGAGGGAGGATCCCTGTGGGACGCCACAGATGATCTCTGTGGTTTTTGAGCGGAAGGGTGGTAGGCAGATGCTCTGGGTTCTGCCTGAGAGGAAGGAAGTGGTCCAGGCTAGGGCCTTCTCTTGGATTCCGGTGTCATGGAGCCGTGCTGATAGGGTGCGGTGGCAGACTGTGTCAAAGGCAGCTGATAAGTCCAGGAGGATGAGGGTGGCTGTTTCTCCTTTGTCCATCAGGATCCTGATGTCGTCAGTGGTAGCGATGAGGGCAGTCTTGGTGCTGTGGTTGCTGCAGAAACCGGATTGGGAAGGGTCCAGGATGTTGTTGTCTTCGAGGTAGCGGGTTGGCTGTTTGTTGACAATCTTCTCATTCACTTTTGCCGGGAACGGGAGCAGGGAGATGGGCCAGAAGTTCTTGAGGTCCTTGGGGCCCGCCTTGGACTTCTTTAGAAAGGCATTGATCTCGGCGTGCTTCCAGCTTTCCGGGACGGTTGCTGTCTCAAAGGAACTGTTGATTGTTTTCCGGAGGTTGGGCGCAATGGTTGTGCTGGCTTTGTGGAAGACGTGGTGAGGGCAGGGGTTGGATGGGGATCCGAAATGGATGGAGTTCATGATTTTAATGGTGTCTTCGTCGCTGACATTGGACCAGGCGGTCAGGTGGCTGGTGCGGGTAGTGGTCCCGGGGGTGGTGTACTCGGTGGTGGGTGCGGGGGTCTCGGAGTTTAAGCTGTTGTGGATGTCAGTGATCCTGCGGTGTAAAAGGTGGCCAGGGAGTCGCACAGGTCTTGTGATGGTTGGATGTCGTTGGTGTTGGTGTTGGAGCTGGGGTTGGAGAGTTCTTTCACGATGCTGAAGAGCTCTTTAGTGTTGTGTGCGTTGTTGTCTAGGCGGTCCTTGAAGGCGGTCCTCTTGGCAGTCCTGATGAGTTGGTGGTGTTTGCGGGTGGCGCTCTTGTGAGCTGTGTGGTGTTCGGTCGTGGAGACATTTCTTCTCCAGCTTCGGGCAGGTGCGCTTGGAGATTGGAGGTCTTCGGTGAACCAGGCGGCTTTCTTGTTGGTCTGGTTGGTAGTGGAGGTCTTGAGAGGGGCGAGGGTGTTGGCGCAGTCGTCGATCCACTGTTTGAGGTTGGTCGCTGCAGTTTCGGGGTTGGTGTGGTCGGCGGGTGGTCTCAGGGCGAGGGTGGTAGTCAGTTGGTCCTTGGTGACCTTGCCCCATCAGCGTTGGGTGCGGTGGTGTGTGGTGGGTTTCCTGAAGGTGAAGTGGACGCATCTGTGGTCGGTCCAGTGGGGTACGGTGGTGTGGTTGAAGGAGACATGGGGCTTGTGGAGAAGATGGGGTCCAGCATGTGTCCACCGGTGTGGGTGGGTGTCGGCATGAGCTGTTTGTGTCCGAGGTTGGCGAGGTGGTCGATCAGGGCGGTGGAGTTGGCGTCGTTGTTGTTCTCGAGGTGGAAGTTCAGGTCCCCGAGGAAGATGTAGTCCGTGGAAGCAAGGGCGTGGGTGCTGATGAGGTTGGTGATGGTGCCGCTGAACTGTGGTCTTGGTCCGGGTGGTCTGTAGACGAGTGTTCCTCGGAGGGCCGTGTTGCGGTCGGTGTGGATCGGGAAGTGCATGTGCTCGGCAGTGGTGAGGGTGTCGTTGGTGTTGGTCAAGACTCTGAGGGTGTCCTTGTGGATGATGGCGATTCCCCCTCCAGCTCTGTTGGTGCCGTCTCTGCGGGTGAGCTTGTAGCCTTATGGGATGGCTATGGCGAAGTCTGGTGCCGAGGTGGCGTTCAGCCAGGTCTCCGTCAGGAAGGGCACGTCGGGGCGGTAGAGTCTAGGAGGTCCCAGAGTTCGATGGCGTGCTTGCGAGCGGAGCGGGTGTTGAGGAGGATGCAGTGGAGGTGGTTGGGTTCTCTGGTTGGTGATTTGGTGGGCTGGATGCTGGTGAATCTGCAGTTCCGGCAGGCGAAGGGCCCTTGGGTGCGCTTCGGGGTGGCCTGGTAGCAGGGGGGGTCTCGTCCGGTGTTGAATGCGTGGAGGGTGCTGGAGTAGTAGTGCAGTCTGGCATTGCGAGGGTGTGGGGTCCAAGGGTCCTGGTGCTGGGCCCGGTCCAGGCGTGGACGGGCGCAGACGGGCTTGCCTTTGGCGCACCTTCAGCGTGCCAGCGGCACGCCTGCTGCGCAGCCTCCATATGAGGGTCAGAGGGAGGGAGGAGCAGCTGGGAGGTGGGAGCAGGGTGGCCAATGGGGGACAGGGGGGCGGGGCCGCAGGGACGCAGCGGCGGGAAAAACGGCGGGAACAGGGAGGGCGGGGGAAAAAGGAGAGGGGGACAGGGGCAACGGGCACAGGGGTACAGAAAACAAAATATGGGCACTTAACAAAACAAACCAAAAAAACAGCAGCAGGCGGGGAAAAAATGAGAGGGGGCACAGGGGCAAAATGGGCCCAGGGGTACAGAAAACAAAGGAAGGGCACTGAACAAAACAAACCAAAAAACGGCAACAGAAACTGAACTCAGTCGCGATGTAGGCGGGCCAGCACGAGCGGATCACAGGTCGCACACGGGGCTGCGTGGTGGTGAGAGGAGCGACCTGCCTGGTGACAGGGTCAAAGGTCGCTCAAGACAGGTAGAGCACAGTCAAGAAAAGAGCAAGCATCTGACACAAAAAAAGGAGACACCTAGACTATGACAATGCATTCTACCAGGCAGTCAGAGTACAACCTTTCCTCACACATAGAACAGGTGCACTGCAGGCAGTAAACACTCCCTGGCACACAACAGGTAAGCAACAACAGGACAAGCTTCCCTCTCATGAAAAATAGGGGAGGCCTGGGGAACAGCAATGCATTTTTCCAAGCTGCAACAGTGAAGCCTTTCTTTGGTGCAAGCTCCACCATACACAAAACAGGTACAGCACGGCCAACAATTGTTAAATCTTTCTTCACATAAAAAGGAGAGGTCTGGAAAACCGCAATGATTTTTTGGAGGGTAACAGTTCAAGCTTTACACTAACATAGATCAGTTGCAAACAAGCAACAGCAATGTAAGTGTGAATGTCACACTGAACAATGGCCTCCCGGGAAGCAGCAGGACAAGCTTCCCTTACACACAAAAGTTACAGTAGAGCTGGCATCAGTGCATGTGTGCCCCACTCACAGAACAGCTGCAGCACTGACAGTAGTTGTGCAAGCTTCTCTCACACTCAGTCTGTGTACACTGCAGGCAGAAGAGCAAGTTTCCTTCAGGATTAAGAGGATTAAGAACTAAAGAGGGCTGTGCAACAGTGCCCCAAGCTATAATTGTATACATAAAATAGGAGCAGCTCAGGCAACAAATGCTCATGTACAGCACACGTTGTATGTGGGTACTTTTCCACTCCCACAAACTAGTATTCTATAAATAGCAGTTCCTCTACCTAAAGAATAGTGCCATGTACTAGGTCAATCACTTTTTTCAAGCAAGCAGGTCTGCTTTCCCAGAGTGATGTCAGCATTCATTCCCAGGCTGAAGGCCACAGCTATTGCCAAACTAAGGATAGAGGCCATTCCCAGACTGTAGGTCAGTCATCTTCCCCAGTTAGCAGGTTGGTATCCAAAGACCTAGAGAAGATAGGATCCCATACTTTGTAAGGTCAGCAGGTATAGGCAAATTGCACTAAGACCGCCAAAGGGTGAACTAACCGAGGATCACCTGATCAGAACTTGCCCACTCTTCTACGAAAGATTTTGTGTTAGGAAACTGGTATCAAAGGCTTATGTCAGAAGAGCTTCTAAAAGCATGAAACACATTTTCTGGAGTAAAACCCGTGGATCCTCTGCTGTAACATGCATGATCTTTTAGAGTAGAAGACTATCTAATTTATTACAACCAAAGAGCCTCTGCAGGAATGAAAGCGCAGTAATGTGCACTTAAAGCACAACAAATTATTTCAAACATGAAAGCATTGTTAGAAGAGATCTGTACCCTGAATGTCTCTGGAGAGTGTGCTTCAAATGCATCTGTTTTTGTTTTTCTCAGTGAAATGGTCAAAATGTGATGGGTGTGCCTTGACTAGTAGCTGATGCTCACTGTGCCATAGAACTCAAACTACAACTTTCTAAAGAGGCCTGGGCTACTTACTTCCGTGCTGAGGGTTGCTGATAATCCTGCCTGAGGGAAAGCTGGCCTGGAAATTATGTGTGAACTGTCACCCCACCTTTGGACAGATCGACCCTTTTTTTGGCCTTTCTGCACGCAGGGGAGGCAGAAAACCCCATTAGGAACCAGTGAATCTTTTCTTTGCAGATGGAATCGACACCTTTGCAAGGGCCTTAAGTTATGTTTACGTATTTACTACCCCACCATGGGGACAGATCTGCCCATATTTTTGGCCTTTCTGCCCCCAGGCGGCCTGGGGGCAGAAAACCCTACTAGGCACCAGAGTTCTATTTCTTTTGCAAGGGGCACATTTCTGCCTGCTGTTTTCTGCCCCACCTGGGGCCTGGATCGGCCTGGAAGAAAACCCCATCAGATTCCTTGGGCAAGATCACCCCCCATTTTTCTCGACCCTATTTGAAGACCCATCTGCCCATCGGCAGATTGACCATTTAAGTAGTGACATACCGTGTTATAATGTTAATTGTTCTATTTCTTCTGAATTGCAATTGTAACATTTTATATTTCCTATTTATTCTAGTTCAAGGTTTTTGCTCTTTAAACTGATGATCCAGGTTTCGGTTTTGTTACTGGTAGTGCTGCAGTTTGTGTAGTTGCATATGTTTGGTAAGATATTTTTTTTTGTGATATTAACTCTAAATGAGTTTAATTTCCCTGCATGAATGTGTGTTTCGCAATTGGTGTAATAATAGACGTATGTTTGGCTTCTGTTTTTTGAGTGTAAAAATCTTTTTGCATTTGTGCTCGATGTTTATTTTGTTGTCTTATGGGTAATTGGTTTTGTTTCTTCTTTTCTAGTTGGATATTGTTGGTTTTTGCTGTGTCGCTGCAGAGTAGGTGCTGGTGAGTGTAGCTATCTTTGGCAAGTGAGTCAAATTGTTTTTGAGTATATAGATCTTTGTGCTAAAGCCACACTTTATTTATTACTTGTTTTGCACAGTGTTGGTTGTAGTTGACTTGTTTGTGAAGTCTCCTTTCTTAGTAAGGATTATGGCTAGTCGCAGGATTACTGCTCAGCAGGTTGTTGGTATGATTTTTAAGTGTTCCTCTGACCATGGTTATGAGACTTACTCTGCATCTGAGGCAGAGGAGGGAGTGGAAGATTCAGGTAGTGAGTTTTCTATCCACGAGGAATCATCGGAAGATGAAGCTACTCTTAGTGCGGATGAATTGCCTGTTTTAGAGGAGTACATTGATGTCCCGATAGTACAGCAAGAGGCATCTGGGCTGCAGCCTGGGGACGCAAGGCTTACCATTGGAAGTGCTGACCTCTGGGTTGCCCCAGGAATGGTGCAGCCGGCATTGCCAGACTTTACTGGTGTTCCAGGGTGTAGAGTGGATACTGAAAATCTTTTGCTTATACATTTTTTAAGTTGTTTATGGATGATGTATTTTTGGCAGAGATTGTTGAGCAGACTAATTTGTATGCTGAACAGTATTTAAGAGACAACAGTACCAGACTTAGGCTCCACTCTAGAGCTACCCGGTAGACTCCAACAAATCTGGATGAGTTGAAGAAGATTTTGGGTTTAACTTTTTTGATGGGCTTGCTAAGGAAGCCATCAATGTCTTCATATTGGCCTACGTGTCCCTTGATGGCAGCGGCTATATTTCCGGCAGTCATGAGTCATTATAGGTATTTGCTTCTGCTTCGGATGCTGCAAATTGTTGAAAATGGCCACTTTGTACATCGATTTTCAGAGATCTATGCTCCAGAGAAAGAAATAGCAGTGGATGAGTCTTTGGTCTTGTTTTTGGTTTTTAGGCAATACATTCCTAGTAAGAGGGCATGCAATGGAATTAAGATATATATGCTGTGTGACAGTAGGACTGGATATCTCTCTAATTTCAGGGTGTACACTGGTAGGGATGCGAAAATTGACCCCCTGGTTGTCTGTCCACTTTTGAAGTGACTGAGAAAATTGTGTGGGAACTTGGTAGAGGACTTTTTAACAAAGGTCACCATTTATATATAGACTAGCAGCCCGTCCCGACGTTGTCCCGATATGAATTGCTACCGGCCAGTAGTATATTGTTTTGTAGGATTTCATTTTGATAGCATTTCTTTTCTGTGACAGGCCTGTGAAATGCTTCGATTTAGAGTGCACTGCTGATGCACTTAAGAGTGCGCTTCAGTAGTGTGTGAACTCGAGTTTCCCTACTTTATTTTTCCTTGCAATATTATATAGCGCGAACTCGACAACATGGCATGAGCACAATTTACATTACAGAAGAACACATTCATTTGTGGTGGCACCGGGAGACAAAGCAATTTGCCTGGAATCACAGGATGTTGAGTTGATGCAGAGATTCAAACGTAGCTCCCCAGCTCTAAAGTTCACAATTCTAGAACTTGTGGTGGGAGTTGTATCTAAAAGTGTATGTCGGTGCTGGCCATCAATGAGAGAGACCTGTGCATTTTTCAAATCGGTGGTGAAAAATGTGAGTATGTTGCTGGAGATGTGGGCCGCCGTGCCACCAATGTACTTACCGGGGGAGGGTAAACTCCCATTATTCCGCGACTTTCTTTCCGCATACCATCACTCCGCATGCTTTCATTACGAAAGTACCATGACTCCGCAATGCCATTATAACGCAGTGCATTACATTTGATATAGTTCTCCAAAGACAAGGGTTTCTAAAACTACAGGGAGTACTTGCGCTCTGCTTTGTTGCTGACTGCCTGTCTGGCTGCTCCTGTTGCAGGCTGTGGTGCTATAGGGGAGGGGAGACCCTCTTAACCCCTCCGAAAAGGTGTTGGTTCACAACACTTTGAACAATAAATGACCAAATCCCACGCACACACCCAATTGAATTCAAACACAAAGTAGTGTGATTTAACAGATCACATGTAATAGTCTTTAAGGAATTATATCCACTTCTTCTTGTTAGAGCATTAATTTCTTTTTATTGCTCAAGTTATACCACGCCAGCCGACACGTGTTTCATCAGAGTACAAGTCACTCTGACTCTTCAGGGCTTACTGGTTTTGATGGCGTGTATTGTAGTTCCGCTTAACCGGTGATAATTCCAACCCGGTAAGGGTATCTTTGACTTTATAATGGAGGTGTAAACGTCTCCTGCACCTTCTTGGTGGCTGTGGAATCGCCATTGGACCGAGACGCCGGACTCGCGGCAGGAAAGAGTGAAAGGTCCTGTGTAAACCGAACAGGATCTAATACTTTGTCGGCTACTACCAGCAGGGAGATTGTGGACTATAATATCGGCAACATTTACAGTTCAATTCTGCGTCTCTCCACTTCATGCCTCACTCATTGCTCTAACAAGAAGAAGTGGATATCATTCCTTAAAGACTATTACATGTGATCTGTTAAATCACACTACTTTGTGTTTGAATTCAATTGGGTGTGTGCGTGGGATTTGGTCATTCATTACATTTGATATGCTTTTACCTAAGCCTGGACGGGCAGCTACGCTCCGTGCACGGAGTGTGCGTAGTGCCGGCTTCTACGCATTTTGCGTAGCATGCGTAGAATTCGGCACTACGCACGCTCCGCAGACGGTGCGTAGCTGGCCGCCACCCGCCTCCCGCCCTCCCTAAATACTTTAATTTAAATGTTAGAAAGAATTAAAAGGCACTTACCTTGCCCGTTGCTGCCCGCCGCGTCCCCGGGGCTCCCTCTCTTCATCGCTGCCGTCTTGGGTACTAATGCGCATGCGCGGGCGGCCGCGCATGCGCATTTCTCACGAGGAATGCGCATGCGCGGCCGCCCGCGCATGCGCATTAGTACCCAAGACGGCGGCGATGAAGAGAGGGAGCCCCGGAGACGCGGTGGGCAGCGGCGGGCAAGGTAAGTGCCTTTTAATTCTTTCTAACATTTAAATTAAAGAATTTAGGGAGGGCGGGAGGGAGGGAGGCCTGCGGTGCATAGTGGGGCTACGCGGAGTGCGGAGGTGGGCGTAGTTTCTCGCCCACTTCACGTAGCTTTGCGAAGCCCCACTATGCCCACTACGCCCAGGGCTACTTTTACCACGCATACATTTACAACGAAATTCGTTGTAAATGCATGAATGGTAAAAGTATGTTTTCTTTTAATGTTTGGATAAGGTAAGTATGGGTATAGGGGTATATGTTTTGGGGTACTGAGGTATATGTTTTGGGGTGTTTTGGTATTTTAAGGGTTCAGATATAGTTTTGGGTTATGGGGTACTGGGGTAGTTTTAGGGATAGGTATGGGTTTTGGGGTACAGGGGTATTTTTAGGGTTCAGGGCTAGGTTTGGGTTTTGGGGTACAGGGGTATTTTTCGGGTTTAGGGATAGGTTTGGGTTTTGGGGTACAGAGAATATTTATAGGGTTAAGATGGGTTAGTGTTTAAGGGTGTTGGGGTATGTTAAGGAGTAAGGGTGGGTTATGATTATGGGGTGCAGGGGTATTTAAAGTGAGCAGGGCGGGATTAGCACAAGATATGAGACATGGCATGAAGGGCAGAACGTACCACACGCCCCCAGCGTTTGTCACACCCACAGCACACCCCCACAGCACAATGCAGACACACCCACAAGGGACTACTTTGCTGGCACGGTTCTTTTACCTTTTAAAGGTATATGGTGGGCGTGTGCATAGCCTATGTCCTTCTGCTGCAACTGCCCTTTCCAACGCTGCATTGGGTGTTGTGATTGGTGCTGTGGTTCCTGAGTTACCTGCCTCAAAGTTTTGGGCTCTCTCTTTATTATATTAGCATGGATAACTTCTACACCGGTGTGCAGTTGTTGGGGGAATTGGCCAAAGTGGACACTGTTGCTTGTGGCACACTCTGCTCTAACCATAAAGGGTTCCCAAAAGCACTGTCAAAAGCTTGTGCGGGGACAGTGCAGTGCATTTCTTAGGGAGGAACTTATAGCTGTGGAGTTTTCAGACAGGCGAGATGTCTAAATGCTGACTACCTTCCATGATGAAAGCACTTCACCTGTGACTGTTTGGGGTTAAGTTGCTGAAGCGCACAAACCTGTGTGCATTTTAGACTATAATATGCACATGTGTGGTGTTGATAGAGTAGATCAGCAATTGGAACCTTACATCGCTCTTCTTAAGGCTTACAGGTTGTATAAGAAGTTGGCTATCCATATTTTCCACTTGGCAACGTTTAATGCTTTTGTTGCCTTTAAGGATTGTTGTTCTAAGTCAAAATTGACTTTTGCTAAGTTTCAGGAGCCTGTAATAGGCAGCCTTGTTGTAGTGGAACAGGCAAGTGTTCCTAGGGTTTGAGTGATAGAGGATGTGGCTAGATTGGAAGACGTCCACTTTCCCGATCACATTCCTCCCACACCCTCAAAAGACTTTCCCAGTAGGAGATGTAGAGTCTGTTGGCAAAGAGGTACGGGAAGGAGTCTCATATGTACTACCCAAGTATCCTTCTAACCATGCACTGTGTGTGCATTCTTGTTTAAGAATGTAACACACACATAAGAATTTTTGGGAGCTTCCATGAGTGGTTAAGTGAACTTTCTAGTCTGTATTGTTTGTTCAGTTTCAAGGTTGGCATGTGTGCAAAGTATTTAGTTTCAGATTTTGTGTTAGTAGATTTGTATCTATTTACAATTTCTTTGTGTTTTCTTTATTGTATAAAAAACCCTAAATGTGATGGCAGTGTGTGTAGGCTGGTGCTTGGCTGGTGGTGTGTGTGGACTGGTGCTTGGCTGGCGGTGTGCATGAACTAGCGCTTGTTTGGTGGTGTGCGTGGACTGTCGCTCGGCTGGTGGTGTGAATAAACTGGTGCTTGGCTGCCAGTGTGTTTAGGCTGGCACTTGGCTGGTGATGCACATGGACTGGTGCTTGGCTGGCGGTGTGCATGGGATGGCACTTGGCTGGTGGTGTGCTGGACTGGTGCTTTGATGGTGTGTGCGTGGACTGGACCTTGGCTGGCAGTGTGTGAGTATTGACTTGCTACTGGTCACTACACATACTGGTGACCAGTCGCCAGTCCACACAATCCGTCAGCTGGTTTGGTTGCTGTGTCAGGCATGTGGGCGTGTAAAATTGATGGCCCTTGAATGGCGCTGTCTGCTGATGTGAGTGTTGTAATGTGATGGACCTGAGGCTGGTGGTGTGAATGGTTTTGTATGTGTCAGACGTATGAAAGGTCTATGAATGGCCTGTAAAGAGGTTGGTGCCTTGTTGTGACTTTACAGCTCACGAGCTGTGAGTCAATGGTTCAGTTTCTCATCCTTTCAATTATTAACAATGCATTTCATTATTGTAAAATCTCTTGTTAATACAATTGTATATACTGAACCATCACTCATCCTTGTGCAAAATCCAACCAGTATGTATGTGTGCTTGAAGAAATAGGTGGTTGTGCAGTAATATTTGTCTTTTCTGTCTTTCTCAATCAGGGTGTACCATGCCCTTTTGGTGAAAGTTGTAATGTGTTTGTTCCGTGCCTGGTGGTGTGAATGGTCTTGTGTGTATCACGTATGAAAGGTGTGTGAGTAGCCTGTAAAGTGGTTGGGGCATTGACGCAGCTTTACAGCTCACAAGCTGTGAGTCACTGGTTCAGCTTTTTGTCCTTTCAATTATTGACTGTGCATGTCATTTTTGTGAAAACTCTTAATAACATTTTATATACTGAACCATCAATCGCCCTTGTGCAAATTCCAACCAGTATGTGTGTGTGCTTGAGGAATAGTTGGTTGTGCAGTAATATTTGTATTTTTGTCTCTCTGCCAAAGTGTACATTCCATCTAAGAAAAACCTACCAACTGTAGATATTGTTGTAAACTAAACACCCATGGGAGTTTATTGTGATGTCTCTCTTGTGGATCCCAACAAGTTATCTTACCCACAATGTCCTCCATATCTCAAAATGTGGCTGTCACATTTCCTTACATTACTGTGCTAAAAATTTCACGCTTCAGAAAGAAACAACAAATTTCCTACCACCCCTCAGTTCCCCAAGTATCCCAATAGAAATGATACCTCCCTTGTGTTGGTGAGCAAAGTACCTGCGGCAGGGACAGGCCCAAAACATATTGTGGAGACATCAAAATTACCTATTTTGAAAGGACCTGGTTTTGCAAGGGGGTTCAACTGAGTTTTTGGCCCCGGCCTCGGCAGCCATCTTGGTAAACCTACCAAACCCACTCATCTCTGAAAACTAGACAACCTTGGAAGACTAATGAGGTATGGCTTGCATGGGTCCCCCAACATCTCCCTACCCAGAATCCTCTGCAAACCTCACATTTTGCTGAAAAAATCAATTTTTTCTCAAATTTCTGTGTGGGAAAGTTGTAAGATCACCGGGCTGACACAAATTTCCTAGCACCCAGCGTTCCCCCAGGTGTCTTGATAAAAATGGCACCTCACTTCTGTGGGTATTTATAGTGGCTGCAACAGGAAATGGCCCAAATCGTACTGAGGAGACTTCAAAATTACCTATCACAAAACTATCTGCTTTTGCAAGGAGGGTCCCATGAGATTTTGAACCTGGGATTGGTGGCCATCTAGCGAAAACCTACAAAACCCAACACATTTCTAAAAACTCGCCACCTTGGGAGTTCAATGAGGTTTGACTTGCATGGATCACCCAACGTTTCCCTACCCAGAATATCCTGCAAACCTCAAATTTTGCTGAAAAAATCAAATTGTTCACAAATATATGTGTAGGAAAGTTGTACGATCACCGGGCTGACTTAAATGTCCTACCCCACAGTGTTCCCATCAGTCTCTTGAGTAAAATAATACCTCACTTGTGTGGGTGGGGCCTGGGCCTGTGACTGGCAAGAGCCCAAAACATAGGCATTAAGGGAGTAGCACAGAGAATTCTAAGCACTACATTTAAAAAAGAAATAAGATTTTAGTCAATTTTGTATTGGACGCCCACTGAAGTGAGATATCATTTTTCTCAGAAGACTGAGGGGCACGCTGTGGGGTAGGACATTTGACCCGGCATGGTAATTCCACACAATAATATGTGGAAAATGTTGAAGAATCCATGCAAGCCATACCTCGATGGACCCCCGCCCCTGGTGGCTAGTTTTCAGAAATGTGTGGGTGTGGTAGTTTTTCAAGATGGCCACGGAGCCCGGGCCAAAAACCCAGGTGACCCCACTTGCAAAACCAGGTTGTTTTCTGATAGGTAATTTTGATGTCACCTCAATATTTTTGGGCCCTTGCCTGTCACGGGTACTTGACCCACCCACGCGAGTGAGGTACCATTTTCATCAGGAGACCTGGGGAAACGCTGGGTGGTAGGAAATTTGTGGATCCTTTCAGATTACTGAACTTTCCCATACAGAATGATTTTTTTGCACCTACATTTGAGGTTTGCAGGGGATTCTGGGTAGGAAAACTTTGGGGGGTTCATGCAAGCTATACCTCACTGAACTCCCCTGGATGTCTAGTTTTCAGAAATGTGTGGGTTTGGTAGGTTCCCAAGATGGCCACCAGCCCTGGGGCCAAAAGCCTAGGTGACCCCCATGCAAAACCAGGATGTTTTTGTGATAGGTCATTTTGATGTCTCCTCAAAAAGTTTTGGGGCCCTTGCCTGTTGTGGGTACTTGACCCACCCACACAAGTGAGGTACTATTTTTCTCAGAAGACTTTGGGGAATGCCAGGTGGAAGGAATTGTGTGGATCTACGCACATTCTAGAACTTTCCACCACAGAAGTGAGAGAAAAATGTTTTTGGGCAAAGTTTGAGGTTTGCAAGGGATTTTGGGTAACAGAACCTGGTAAGTGCCAGACAAGTCACCCATCCTGGATTCCGCTGGGTGTCTAGTTTTCAAAAATGGATAGTTTTGCTAGGTTTCTGTAGGTGCCGGCAAAGCTAGGGTTCAAAATCTACAGCTGGCACTTTGCAACAAAGGGTCTGTTTTCACTGTGAAAAGATGGTGTGTCCACGTTGCGTTTTGGGCCGTATCCTGTTGTGGCTACTAGGCCTACCCACACAAGTGACGTACCATTTTTATCAGGAGACTTAGGGTAACACGAAATTGTAGAGCAACTGTTATTACCTAGTGACTTTCAATGCATTTCTGCCTTCCAAATGTAAGACTGTGTAAAAAAGAAGTCACTTTGAAAAATGTCCTATAATACACATGCTGGTATGGGTGCCCACAATTTTGGAGATGTGCTAATAGCTACTATTTCTAAACTCTATATTTTGTTCCTATTTCAGTAATACATAAGTGACTTTCATACCGATTTTTCCCTGTTTATATTTTTCCACATGAATTGCTATATACACAATAAAAAACCATTGCAAGACGCTGTTCAGTTATTGCCTCTGCGTTCCTCAGGTGAACCTACAAGTCCAGAAGGTTCCAGCGGATATAACGTAATATTGATTTCAAACATCTGTCATACTTAGTAGAAGTTGCAGGTGAAAACGTTGGCACAAATGGCTGTTTTTTTAACTTATTTTCAATTTTTTAATTTTCAACTGTTAGTTTATATACGAAAACCTTGAAGAATGTACACAAATGTACACATATATGTCAAAAGGGGTTCAAGCTGCATCTTATTGAGTATTCCCAATAAGGCTGAAAACGATCTGGTTCCTTGGAACCATTCTGCAGGGGCAATGCCTGGTGATTTGAGTGGGGCTGTTACCACTAGAAGAAGGACCAAGCCTGATTTGCCATTGGCTAGTCTCTGTCTAGAGTAAATAGTGGGAAAATGCAAGATGAACTGGACTGACTGAGTTTACTTCAAGCATTCCGCCAATTTTTTCCTATTTTAAGCGAGATTCCTAAATTGAAAAGAGCATCAATTCCCAGATTAAGGTCAGTTATTTTTCTATGAGAGAAGATCACAATCACTATACCATCACCTCCAATATGAGTAACAAAGGATAACCTGACCAGAATTTGGCCAAAACTCAGCAGAAAGTGTTTATGTTACAAAGCCAGATTAAAGGACTGAAAGTGGAAAAATCTCTTATGACACAGAATATATACTTCTGATTAAAATCTAGTGAACCTCCATTGTGACATAAAGGATATTTTAGACGGAAACACTTTTATGTAAATGAAAGCAAAGTGTCTCTGCAGGAATGAAAGCAAGAACAACAGTACAAGTGAAGCTCCACAAATGGCTTTGACCATGACACAAAATCACTTTAGTGATACAAATGTTCACTGATTGGATATGGAACGCATGTTCTTTTACTCACTGTTAACCTGCTGTAAAAATCACAAACTCTCACACAGATGTTTCCCTTTGTGAGTACAACACTCATGCTTGTTCCCTCATGCTTGTTCCATGTATATCAAATAAGACCCACAGAATGGCTCTGTTTTCTGAAGGGACACCAGGGAGCATATTATACACAGTTCCCCAGGGGCCCACCAGGCATGTGCACCCTCTTTATGTCCCCCCCTGTGCACTTTGGTAGTACAGAAGGTGCCGCAGAGACTTGTGCAGCTACTTCTGTAACACTGATAGCACTGGCCTACATGTAGCACCAGCGCAGTCTTCGGAGGGTGTTTCCTCATTTGCATGGGGCTGTGGTCGAGGGAATCCTGTTGCCTCTGCATTAGATCTATGTTATAGATGTGGTCACAGTCATAAACAGCCTTTTGGAGGCACATTGATAATGCACCACAAAAAGCTGGCAACCCTGTGGAGGGTGGAAGGGAGTCAGATGAACCCCATACATCCCCTGCAGGTGGGTGCAGTCACTCAAAGTACCCATTTGCAGGGGGATCTCTGACCCCTCTTTAAAGTGTAGGCCGGTTGCCATCTTCACAAGGTAACATGGAGCTGCGCCGTATTTCGCTAAATGCACTCCCTCCAAAGCAGTGCAAGTTCGCGGCAGTCCTGAGAGCAGCTCATTTATCATAATAACGTTCACTGTCCCTGTTTGCACCCAACGCACCAGTTTAAAGATGCTCCTTGGTGGAACAGGGACATTGTGCCCTGCCTACAATACATGCTTGAAAGCGCACCTCTCATTGGAGAGTGACTCCTATCCTCCAATTTCTCTTAGAGAGACTAGCAGCTGTGGCAGCATTAACACAAGCTGGCAATGACTTGCTTTAAACTTTCTCGTTCAGGGGAGGGATGTCTCCTGCTGTCACATGTTCAAAAGTCCACTAGTCTCATTCAACTGGGCTCTTTATTACATTTATGTGGCACAATGACAGAGAGAGCAATTACACTTTACATGGGAAAGGGAGGATGAGTGTGCAGAATCTTTGTATGTATGCTTCATTGATAATGTGCAAGAACTAATACTGAGATTCCTTTGTGTGGACAACTACCCACAATGGATGACGAGGTGAGACTACCCAGGCCATTTCTTGAACTGAGAGCAAATTTTAAAGTTTACTGAACCTTCATTCCAGTGGAGTCAATATAGGGCTCTAGTAGTGGCTGGGGGGGTGGGGGTATATCCTCTTGTCTCCAAATTTTAGAGCAGGCATTCCTACTTCTTCCCTTGGAATGTCTCTGTAATGAGGTATCAGAAGCTGGTGGATGGTAATGTCACAGTCTCCCTTCTGAACTGTAGCCTTATGCTCCTTATCCCAGATCCTTCCCCTTTCTCTGGTGTATCTGTGTAACAAAAGAATGTGACTGAACCAGACTGTCATTCTTAAAAAACCATCTTTATTAGCATTTTACAAACTAATTTCCCTAAACCCTCCCTCCCCCTACCCGCGATCCAAGCCATTATACAAAACCAGAACCACATTGGTTGAGCTGTGCAGCAATTTAAACAAAACAGATTTGTACAAAACAAAAAATCGCAAGAAAGGGAAAGGAAATGAGGGAGCCATACGCCGAGTGTCTATTGGCCATCTTCATGGGATTCCAACCATTCCCTCCAAGGTGCCCTAATTTACAGCCCCTTTTTATGAGCCTGAGAACCCTTCTGAGCATACACACCCCTTTCAATATGGGACACTGAAATTAAATGGCCCAGCCAATGATTAAACGATGGAGGAGCAGGGTCCAACCAAGCTGTCGTTAAACACTTTTTAAACACTGCCATCGTGAGAAACAAAAACATTGAGTGTGCGACCAGGGAGATTTCCTGTTCATGAACTCCTAAAATAGTTACGATGTGAACGAGACCTTCAATTTCAATTTGACCTTAAAATAAATCATTTAACTCTTGTCTTAGGCTTGCTAACCCTGGACAATCTGCCAACATATGGACTAAATCAACCCTCAACATTTGACAGGGGGGACAGTTTAAGCTGCCAACCGCCTCCATTTGCTGATTGATGCCGGAATTATATATAGATTAGGTTAGTGGACAGCAGCGTTGATCGAGTAAGCTCCAAAGAGAGGAGACTGTCCCTCTCCGTGACCTGACTGCTTACCTGCAGAGAAGTAAGGGGACGTGTAAGTCCCTCCTACGGACCTAGCGGACTACTCGCATCAGGAGACAGAGAGATCTCATTGCTGACCTGCATTTACGGTTCACCCGTAGGATGGACTTACACGTCCGCCTACTTCTCAGAGCATTTGGAGGAAGTTAAGGACCAGTCCTCCCCCCACTTTTATCATGTGTTTCCACGTATCACGCTTACATTTTTATACCCCGTTATATTGACCGGGTTGAAAATATCACCGGTAACATGATTTTCGTACAGCCGTGGGTACTATGCCTACAGCCCTGAAGAGTCACGGGACAATTCCCGATTGACGAAACACGTGTCGGCTGGTTTTCTCTTTGAATTGACCCACAAGACTTAATATAAAAGAATCTTCTTTAAGATACACCTGATGTCGCCCTTCATAATTTTTTAATGTAATGTACTCTGAAAAATGTTTTTTACACTAAAACCTATACTCTGAAACGTGTGCACAGGACTTGGTTCTATATTCACAGTGTGCGTCCATACCCATACGTTAGCAGGGGTTGTTTTGCTCGGGTTTGTTTTCCCCTGACCTTTTGGCACCGTATTCTTTCATCACATTTTTGACTCCATTGCGTACTTGCTTGACGACCACTTCTTCCTGTCCTAATTCTAAACCCTCCACCGAACAATTATAATTGGGCGGAATAAGCCTAGATCCTGTACTGGTTTTCCCTTTTTCGGAAAAACCACAATCCTTGTAGAAGTCCAAGACTCGGGTGGGGTAGAACCTCTTTGAATATCCAAAAACACCTCCAGCATAAATTTACTAAGAGTGATAGAAAACATTTTATAAAACTCCCCAGGAATTGAATCTACTCCTGCAGCCTTACCAGATGAGAGCCCTGATATTGTAAGTGCCATCTCTTCTGCAGAGATTGGTTGATCCAGAATACTCCTATCATCCTCATTCAAATCTTCCCAAATAGAAGGTTCTAGATCCAACTCTATTTCCACTAGTTCAGAAGTCTCCTCCTTAATGAGTTGCTGGTAATACCTCTGAAAATCCGATCGTAACCCTCCTACATCGGAAAAGAGACGACATTTTGTATCACTGAACTGTTTGAGCTCACTAAAAGCCACCTGATGTCTGGCACAAAATGTTATTGTGCACCCCACTTTATCATTAAGTTCATACGCTTTGTTTTTCCAAACGGTATAATAAAGTCCCCGCAGAAAACTAAAGGGAGCGCCCACCCAGCTAGTTCAGATCAGATCCCCCAATAACAGGACCATAAATAGAGCAAAGAGTAAAAGAGCCTTGTGTATGCATAATTTCTGCAACCACCCATCTCCCTTTCATTATCTTCACTGATTTTATTATAACGAATCTTGCCCTTACGAGCCAGAATTGCTACCCCGTCCTGTGCGGGATCCTTGCAGAGTCCCGGTTATGATTTGGTAACCTGCGATTTCTAATAGCTGTTTCTGAGGACTGTATGATGTTAAAACACATTCATTTACAACGCATGCCTTTACAACACAGTTATTATATCGCAACATCCTTTACAACGTATACATTTACATCGCATACCACTACAACAATTTTTTTTAAACTACATTTACAACGTATTCCATTACATCGCATTATACCTTTACAATGCATTCCATTACAAGGCCTACCATTACATTGCATTTAAGGTAAGTGTTGAATAGTATTGGGATAAAAAATTACTATTCTAACTCCAGGGGGTACAACAGTAGGGTAAGTATTTGATAGTGTAGGGGTAAACATTACTACTCTAACTTCAGGGTGTGCAACAGTAGGGAAGTGTTAGATAGTGTAGGGGTAAAAATTACTATTATAACTCCAGGGGGTGCAACAGTAGGGTAAGTGTTGGATAGTGTAGGGGTACTATGCATTGTAATGAAATGAATTGTAATGACATGCGATGTAACAGAGGCGCTGTACTGACATGCGTTGTATTGTCATGCGTTGTGGAATAATGCAATGTAATGGATGCGTTGTAGTGACATACGTTGTAAATGATGTTGTGATGTGATGACTGCGTTGTAAATGTAGTGCAATGTAATAACTGCATTGTAAAGGTTGTTTCCCATTTTGGAGACCCTTCCACATGAGTTTTTTGTAAGTAAAGGATGTCTGCCTTCAAAAACTGTACATCTATGTTGACCCTTTGTATCTTATGGGAGTTGTTTAGCCCACAAATATTAATTGAGGCTATTCGTAAATTAGTCACATTTTATTATGCTGCAAAACCTACTGCCCACTCAACCAACCCCTACCCATGAGTTGGATCCCTCCCCCAACCCCCATTCAATTAGCCCTTTCCGCTCCCATCCCTTATCATGATGGTTCCTACCCACCAAGCTGCTGCTGCCCCTGTCAAGACCCCAAACCTAACAACCCCACCAAGAAAAAAAAATAACAGGCCCCAAAGGGAGACCCACCAAAAGAGCCCACATCCAGAACATATCACACAGAAAAAAAGAAAGACATCCCCACTCAGAGAAGCCAAATATCTCATCCTTAAAATAAAGATAAACATGAAGAACAGCATCTCTCCTGACAGAAGAGTGCCTCGTCTATGAAACTGCAAAACCAGCCAAGCATAATAATCAGCCCATTCCAGCCTTGTTAGATATCTCCTTTAAAAAGTCTTGTGCTTTGAGCTCAGAGAAAAACTCCTTGTCTTTCCCTTGAATATAATCTTGAGGAGGGCCGGACTCAATAGATATACTTCACAACCAAATCGCTGAAATGGAGAAAAAAGCTGACTGAGCTGCTACCTCCGTTTTACCATTGCATGACTGAAAGCCGGGCGAACAAAGAAGGTATGGCCCTCTAGCGACCTCTTTGCCTCAGGTTTTGCCTTGTCAAATATGGCTTGGTGCAGAAGAAAATTGCCAAAATATACCAGAACCGCTCTTGGTTTCTCTTCCTGCTGAGATTGATTATTTTTTAGCATCAGAGGAAAACGATGAACTCTTTGGACCTCAGATTCCTAGTCCCAATGGGCAAGATCAAGGAATGCTCCCCCAAGTAGCTTCAACATGAAAGATCTGATGTAATTTCCCTCCGCCATCTCTGCTAGACCGAGGAACCTAAGGTTATTTCTACGCTGGCAGTTTTCAAAGTCCTCCAGCTTCCACATCACATCTAGAAGCTGTGTTATCCTATACATTTTGCTGTTGCTCGACTGACTCTGCCACCATGGCAGCTGCATCTATGCACTCCTTGACCATAGTATTCCGCTCTGCCATCTATGAACACATTTTAGATACCTCACGTACGGCACCTTGAATCTTTTTAGTGGCCAGGTGAGCTTTTTTGTGTTCCACTATTGCCTCAGACTGCATCTGCTTCAGGGTGGCGTAAATTACCCACATTGAGGGTGCCGCAGACAGATCTGGTGTAATGAGCTCTGGGTAGTCTGTGGAGGACTCCCTTTGCATCTCCTGATCTTGCACCTATTATGCAGTGCAATGGAGGATCATAGAGGAGGGTTCTCCCAAAATGTACTGACTGCAAAAGGCTTACTGGCTAGCATGAGTAAATGTGAATGCAACGCTACTGATGCTTGGACAGGCATAGGAGACTCCCACCCAAGTAACAGTGGGACAGGATCAATGATTGCTGGCTTTCTTTCAGATTGGGCCAAACCAGGATATCAAGATCCCTTCAGGGACAGCTGTAGACTGCCCAGTGAATGGAGTGGGGCCTGCTGAAGATTGGGTTGCTGAACTGCATAATTCTGAAGGGAAGCTTGTGATCTAGCATTTGGGGACTTGCAAATTTCTATCATCTGGGCCCCATTTTGATATCTAACAGTCTGTTTCACACTGCATGAGTTTACATTTTTTTAACCAATATAGCTATCGTCTATTTTATCCTTTCTTCTCCGTAGAATCTTTTTTGTGGCCAGGAATTGGCAAATGAATGACAGAATTCTAAAATAGAAATCTAAATCCATACGAATATAATAAAGAGAGAGCCCAAACCTTTGAGGCAGGTAATCTCAGGAACCACAGCACCAATCACAACACCCAATACAGCGTTGGAAAGGGCAGTTGCAGCAGAAGGACATAGGCTATGCAGACACCCACCATATACATTTAAAAGGTAAAAGAACCGTGCCAGCAAAGTAGTCCCTTGTGGGCGTGTCTGAGTTGTGCTGTGGGCGTGTGCTGTGGGCGTGATAAACGCTGGGGGCGTGTGGTACGTTCCGCCCTTCCTGCCATGTCTCATATCGTGTGCTAATCCCACCCTGCTCCCTTTAAATACCCCTGCACCCCATAATCATAACCCACCCTTACTCCTTAAAATACCCCAACACCCTTAAACACTAACCCATCTTAACCCTATAAGTATACCCTGTTCCCCAAAACCCAAACCCATCCCTAAACCCTAAAAATACCCCTGTACCCCAAAACCCAAACCTAGCCCTGAACCCTAAAAATACCCCTGTACCCCAAAACCCATACCTATCCCTAAAATTACCCCAGTACCCCATAACCCAAAACTATATCTGAACCCTTAAAATACCGAAACACCCCAAAACATATAATTCAGTACCCCAAAACATATACCCCTATACCCATACTTACCTTAGCCAAACATTAAAAGAAAACATGCTTTTACCATTCGTGCATTTACAACGAATTTCGTTGTAAATGTATGCGTGGTAAAAGCATATAAAATGTAATGAAATGCGTTATAATGGCATTGCGGAGTCATGGTACTTTCGTAATGAAAGCATGCGGAGTGATGGTATGAGGAAAGAAAGTTGCAGAATAATGGGTGTTTACCCTCCCCCGGTAAGTACATTGGTGGCACGGCGGCCCACATCTCCAGCAACATACTCATATTTTTCACCACCCATTTGAAAACTGCACAGGTCTCTCTCATTGATGGCCAGCACCGTCATACACTTTTAGACACACCTCCCGCCACAAGTTCTAGAATTGCGAACTTTAGAGCTGGGAAGCTACGTTCGAATCTCTGCGTCAGCTCAACATCCTGTAATTCCAGGCAAATCGCTTTGTCTCCCCGTGCCACCACAAATGAATGTGTTCTTCTGTAATGTAAATTGTGCTCATGCCATGTTGTCGAGTTTGCGCGGTATACACCTGTTACAACGCAACTTTTACAACTACCTACTGTTACAACGCAACTTTTACAACGCATACCATTACAACGCATTGCGCTGGGGGGCGCTCTAGGATAGGGAATAAGTATAATTTACTATCCAACACCTTCCCTAGTGTCCATGGGGACTGGAGTTAGAATAGTAAATTATACTTACCACTATCCAGCACCTCAAAGCGCTATGCGTTGTAATGGTATGCGTTGTAATGGTCGCGTTGTAACAGTAGGTAGTCGTAATGGTATGCGTTGTAACATGGTACATCCGTTTGCGCTATATAATATTGCAAGGAAAAATAAAGTAGGGAAACTCGAGTTCACACACTACTGAAGCGCACTCTTAAGTGCATCAGCAGTGCACTGTGAATCGAAGCATTTCACAGGCCTGTCACAGATAAGAAATGCTATCAAAACGAAATCCTACAAAACAATATACTACTGCCCGGTAGCAATTCATACCCGGACAACGTCGTGACGGGCTGCTAGTAATGAATAAAGACAAACTCTGTTTTTTTATCAGTAGGCTTTATCTAAATGAATATGAATGCTGATCAAGTACAATACAGCTCCAAGCATAGATCATCACACAAGAGAGCAACAATATAGTAATTCACAATTATACATCCCAAATATTAGCGTTGTGAGAGAGTGGATAGGCGAAGAGACAAAAGAATAAAGGCATTTGCAGATAAGATTAATGCAAATTCAGAATATCATACAAACCTATTGCGCAAAATACTAGAAGTCTGGAATGCTACTCTCCGGCTGAGAGAGTAACTGGGGAATCCTCCTGAAGGTATGAGGAGCAAAGTCAAAGAGTCAGGATCAGCAGAACAGCCAGCCAATTAAGTTAGGAAACAGCAACACGGATCTCTCCTCGCGCAAAAATAAAAAATGAACGCGCACTCTAACCCTTTCAATACTAATAGTTATACCCTAAGTTCACTTTGGATCCAACCCTCATGTATCATCACACAGAAAATTCTTGAATCCCATTGGTTTAAAAAAGGAGGTGTCTAGTAACTCCACTTTCGATGTGCCTTACTTTTCCACAGTTCTTTTGTCTTTAGACAACTTTCGTCATCAACCTTCAGCATAGCAAACTCAGATAATCTCTTCCGCTACTTGCACATTTCTCCATCTCGCTAATGTATGAATCTTGTAGTACAAGTGTCCATAGACTCTGCTCGGCAAGGAAGTTCCATTCATAATGTTCATTGTTTCCTCAACACAACCTTGGCCATCATCAGGAACTCATGAAGGGCAGATTACATAATTTTCAGTCTACGTTCTAATAAGCAAATTAACCTAAAATGCCTGTTGAGGCCTTCTCTGCAGAACAGTAAAAATGTGCTCTAGGAAAAACAAATAAATATGTGATTATATTTTTCATTTTAGAAACTTCACCATTAATGCTCTTATGAATGCTTTTGCTTGTATTTTTCTTACGTTATGTACATTACTTTCAAACAGTTTGTGAAAACGAAATTTGTGCCTTTTGGCTGTTATTTCTGCACTAATTGTGTGCATTTGCGGCCCACTACAAAAGTACTAAAATCACACTATTTTCTCCTAGCACGTGCTTGTGCAGTTTTCATCATTCCCCTTTTTAGTTTTGCACTGTTAATTTTCACACCATATTGTTAATAATTCACACAATGATGAGTGCAATCCGAGCAGGTTTTATTTCACGAAAACCCTGCTCCATCGCTTGCTTTGACTAGTTATCAGACCAGCTACCTGGTCACTGAGAACCTGGACAAGATAAAGTGGGCCTTGGAACCTGATATAAGCTTAATTTGAATCTGCCTTGATGGAAGAAGCAAATGTGGCATAGATTTTTGTGGCTGTAATGCCCATCAAGAAGTAAGGGGCATATTATCAAGCCTGTGCGCTAAAATTATCGCCGCTTTATCGGCCGAAAACGGCCGATAAAGCGGCGATAATGGGCTTGATAATATGCTCTGTGGAATTCCAATCGAAGCACATGTTAGATGTGAAGACATCTAACATGGGCTTCGATTGGAATTCCACACAGCATATTATCAAGCCCATTATCGCCGCTTTATCGGCCGTTTTCGGCCGATAAAGCGGCGATAATTTTAGCGCACAGGCTTGATAATATGCCCCCATGTTCTCTGAAAAGGATACTACAAGTAAGAAGGAAGTACAAAGGACCAACCATCTCATCAGGGCTGAATGTGACCCAGTGGAATGATTAGCTGTGCAAGGATACCTGTGGTTAACCTCCTCTGTCCCGGAACCCAAGATGCCCCCAGTGACCCACATCAAAAATTTGTGATTGCTCAGTTCTCCCTTCTGCCCTAGAGGTGAGTGATGTGATTGCTAATTAAAGTTAAACATGACAAGACACTGCAAACACATGCAAGTCTTTGCAGCTGTTGCAGTGATATACTACATTAAATTCCCAATTCACAAAAGACTCAATATTTCTCCTGCTCTGCCATTAATTTGTCACCAGCATTGGAAAAGTCAATTATACTAATCTGAACCATACCTGGACATTTTCACAATATTACCTTTTCAGTATGTTGCCCCTTTCACTCCACTGCCATGTCAGTCAATGATCTTTATTCGGTATTTAAAAAATACTATAAAAGTACATAAAATAGTTCACACATTAAAAATACATTTCAAGGGTCCGATACGCATACAGTTTTTTTCCATATAATCTCAGTCTCCCATCGATGTCCTCAACCTTACAGCAATCTTAATAAAATTCATTATACAAAACAGCGTGTGGGGGTCATTGGCCTTTTGTAAGAACAACAAAGCAAGCTTAGCACATTTAAACTTTGACTGTTTTAAAATACCCCGTAAAAATGTATGCCTTGGAACAGAATAAAATGAACATAACAATACAAAATGAAGGGTATCCTGCGGAGACCTGTTGTCGCAGCCGCAGGTACCCTTCTGCTCAACCGTATGTGTAAAACCTGCAGGATTTGCCAGGATATGGTGTAAAAGATTGAGCCTAAAACGAGTCATATAAAATCTTTCTTGGGCGTTATAAAGTAGTGCTAAGTAGGGTTCCATCCCCACTTCTATTTTAAGTGCTCTGTAGGCCCGGACTGTTACTTTGGGTTCTTCTCTGGACGCCCTATGAGCAACCGCCTGCTCCCTAAGTATATTTTTCACTCTCACTTTGTCATGGGCGGTGATTTCTTCTGGGTTGTCAAAGAGATTCAGTCATCCCATATCCTCCAGCATAGTCTTTACATATCTGAGCCAAGGAATATTCATTCCCTTATCTCTTTTCAGGCAATCTAAGATAATTTGCCTGCTAAGCGCTGCCTCATCATTAATCCAAATCTTCATCCAGGCTAAAAGTGGTCTGACCTTTATTAAATCTGCAAAAAACTTAACACCTAGTTCCTCGTGTACGATGAGGGCTGATGTGCTTTGCGGGGTTTTTAACACCTTTCTAAGGTATTTATTTTCTTCCACTTGTAACTTTTCAGTGTTTACAAACCCCCACACTTCAGCCCCATAGGTCACTTTGGAACAACAAATAGATCTATAGAGGTTCATCACTTGTTCGGGCGACCACCGTCCCAGCCTCCGCCCGTAATTCATTATTGCCCCTGTGGCAGCCACACGTTTAGAGCAGTGTTTGGCAACTAACAGGTTGAAGTTTAGTAGCCCGTCAAACAGTAGGCCCAGATAAGTAAAGGACTGAACCCTGCCTACTTTATGGGGACCTATCCTATATATGTAACTCGTACAGGCTTTAGACCCTGCTGCCATTACATAGGATTTCTCCAGGTTTGCACGTAAATCAAGTAATGACATAAAACTGACAAACCCATCAATCAACTTCTGCAGGGCCTTTGGGGTGCAGGCTAACAGCACCTCGTCATCCGCGTACAACAAAACGGGGACAGGGCGAGAACCTATCTGGGGCGAGTCCGCTCCTCGTTTGCATAATTCCATATCCAAATTATTGATGTATAAGGAAAACAAAAAAGGAGCTAAAATACAGCCTTGCCTGATCCCGCTGTTACACGGGAAGGGTAGTATACAACCACCTTCTGCACTAAAGCGCACTTTAGCAGATGTATTCCAGTGCAAAGCTTTTAGTATATTACCAGATCAGGTTTTTTTGTCATCAGGGCCCACAATTTTCCTCTATTGACATGGTCGAAGGCAGTGGATAAATCCATGAACCCTTAGTACACTGCCTCTTTTCTTGCAATTGTGTACTTGGCCACCAAAAGGTAAAGATTCAGGCATTGATCCGTTGTGGACCTTCCCTCCCTAAACCCATATTGTGTTTCAGTAATGATGTTATGCGTGTCAGCCCAGAACTTGAGACGATTCAGCAATACACGCTCCAATACCTTTGCCGTTACATCAATTAAAGATATTGGGCGGTAACATTGAGGGTCGTCCCTGTTCCCTTTTTTAAATATGGGGACTATTACTGCTGTTGCTCAAGATCGTGGGAGGCCCGTCTCAACTGCTGCATTCAGAACCCTTGTTAGTATAGGTCCCCATAATTCCACCGTGCTTAAATATAGATCAGGTGGAATTCCATCTGGCCCTGGGGCTTTATTTTTGGATAGAGTCTCTATTGGTCCTGTAATTTCTTTCAGTGTAAAATCCGGCTTGGCCGCCCACTGGGTACCTGTCTCAGTAGCCTCATTATGGGCTCCTGTGTGATTATATAACTCTTTAAAATTATTATGCCATTGTTTCTGGAGTAATATGTTACATATGTCTGGGGCGCTTGCCTCCTGGAAACAGGGTTTATTAATAAGTTTCCAGAATGCCGCGAGGTCTCTATTCTCAGCCGCCTCCCTTAAATCCTCCCAGACTTGCGACTGGAGCGACTGTTTCCTAGTGTGTAGTACCTTCTTATAGTTGCTCCTACATTGAGCAATATATAACTTATCCCTAGGGAGTGCTTTCAGATTGTCTTTCAAGTTCTTATGAGCCTGAGAGCATGCTCTGTCAAACCATCTTGGGGTACAAACTGGGCTTAACTTTTTGGTGTTCTTTAGGAAACCCTCAACCAGGTGTGCTATTTCCTCAAATGCGTTTACCACTGCTGGACCTTCTAGGGAAAGGTCCAGACACACATTAAAGGCATCTCCTCCTTTATCCATTAGTGATTTATAAAATCTTGCCCCATCTATTTTAGTCCACCGCAGGCGCCGCCCCTGGTCCTTAGCTATTTCCATGGTCCCCATAACCTGGGGGACCCTTTTGTTGGAGGGGTAGGTTAGCTCCAGCACTAAGGGATTATGATCACTATGTATATTTCACTCAATGTCCACTCCCTTCACCCAGGAACTAACCGATCTAGAGATCACAATAAAGTCAATAAAGGAGCGGCAGCCTGTCCCTTTAAAGGAGGGGGCTATCTCCACCCCTTCCTCATCTATCACTAGGTCAATGGTGTGTATCAGATTTTGGCCTTTCATCAACCTGTCCGATTCCCTCCCTACTGTAGAGTGCACAAAATGTGGCCCATTCTCCAATGTACAACGGGACCAGTCTCTGGTAATGGGTCTGAGAGATGGACAAATGTGACAATTAAAGTCACCAGCAATTATCCTAAATGGGGCCGCTGCCCTTTTCCCCAGAACTGGCTTAATATTGAGAAAGGTATCCAGTTCTTTTATTGTGGTTCCCTTCTCGTTGCTCCCCACTGCATTGTATAGTTTAATAATCATAAGGTTTAACCCTTTCATTTGAAGCCCCAGGGCCTGTAAATTATGTGATGGCCAGTTCAAATTTGTCCACACCCCTTCAATCTGCAAATCCACATAGGTGATCAGACCTCCCCTGGCTCTTCCTGACGAGGACTTCTGGGCAGGAGTAGTAAAACACTTATAACCCCGTAGGAAAAAAGGATTATAATCAGTCACCTAGGTTTCTTGTAGGCATATTATCTGGAATCTCATAATGTAGTCCCTCAAGCCCCTGTTATTAAATTTCACCGCCAGTCCCGCTATGTTCCATGACAGGAGCTTTAACCCCGACTTGGTGGGTGGCCTACTCTGAATCTGAATCTGAATCTTTATTATACAGTTAATAAAAACCGTAATGTACAAACATAGCAAAGCATGTTAAAATAACATTTTAAAATGTATAAAATCATGATCAGATTCTTAATACTAAATGTTTATTCAGTGCGGTTAAAATAATATTACCGAACTTCCCAGCTCTTGCTAGGGCCTGGGCTGAATTGTTGCTAAAACACAAAGTCGATGCTTCCCTACAGTGTCTCAGTGATTGTTCCCGAACGACAGGGATCAGTAGGCGTTGTCGATCGGTGGCAAGGAATGGGCAGCAGCAAAGCAGGTGGAGCCAGGACTCATGTATGTAGTTGCAAAACCTGCAAATGGGCTGCTCATTCCACCAACCACACTGTGGGTTAAAGTCAAAGATTGGCAGGACTAGCAGCCTCATGTGTAATATTTTGTTGCGCGTCTGGGGGTTGAGGGAGAAGTTAAAGTATAGTTGAGGTTTACCCTTGATATATGATTCATTCAAGGCGGTAAAAAGTTCATTTTTAGATAGCCCGGCAACGTCAGTCTGAAATGAAACTAAAATGGTTTGTTTTGTTATTGTTTTTTTCCATGTTGACAGAGGGATAGTTGGATTAGTGAGAGAGATTGGTTCGATCTTTAATGTGGAGATAGCGAGGTGCAGCTGTTTATGCCAAAGGGAGTGTTCGTCCTTAAACGCAGCTTGTGGTTGCTCTTTCAGGGATTGTCCTGGTGCTCGTAAGGTGTGTATGTAGTATTTGATTAGGTCTCCCAGGCAGTAGAGGTTTGCTCGTGTCAGGCCCAGCTCGAGTCTCAACCTCGACCTCCTCGCGTGCTGCGGAACGGAGAAGATTTTCTTGTAAGCTTTGATTTGTAGGTTTTCCAGAAATACGTCCATTTTCCCGGGAAAGGCCAAGTGGCCATAGGTCACTGCAGGTAGTAGTTTGGCCCGTAACACCCTTAGAATTGGTTCAGGTGAAGGGCTGTGCAAGTGACGATTCAAACGCCTCAGGCTGTAAATGATCCCCATACCCTTAGGCCTTAAGTATCTAAGGTGTGCTGCTTGGTTTGCCCTAGCGTTGAACCAATCTCCTAGGTAATTGTAGCTGGTACAGGTCGCTATTTGTGATTCCCCTGCTCTCCAAATAAGATTTTTGTTTTTGTAGCTCCCAAAAATCAAAATTTTGGTTTTGGATTCGTTCATCACAAGGTGGTTCTTTATATTATATTTGTTGAGAGCGGTGAGTGATCTTTGCAATCCTATTTTCGTGTGGTCCATGATGATGATGTCGTCGGCATATTGCATTGTCTGTAGGCGCAGCCCGCCCAGTTTTGGGGCAGCCAGGGCTGCGTCTGCCAGTTCCTTTGGTAAATCAGCGGTGTAAAGGTTGAATAGTAGCAGGGCAAGTACACAGCCTTGTTTTAGGCCGTTTTCGGTTGCAATTCTTTGGGATAATGTTTGTGTGCTAGTTTTAATCCTGACCCAGGTGTTGTGGTGCAAGGATATCAAGGCTGAGAGAAGAGGAGGTGGTATTCCCCAAGAATTTAGTTTGTTCCACAGGGTCCCTCGGTTGACTCTGTCGAAGGCTGCGCTTTAGTTCACGAAGCAGCAGAATAAAGGTAGCTGGTCAGCCAGGGTGGCTTTCCGCGACAAATAGGACAGTGCTATTATGTGTACATCGTGGAGAAGCCTGCTCTAAAGCCTGACTGGGAGTGAGGCAGGATGTTATTTTCGCTGGGCCAGTTTTCTAGTTCCGCCAGTAAAACCCGGGCGTATGCTTTGGCTTCAATGTCCAGCAAGGCTATTAGTCTGTAATTGGGTGGCCTACTCGCCGCTTCTGTTAGGATACTATTTTCTAGCGTATTCCCTTCCTCGGCTCCCTTGCCTACTGGTGTTCAAAACTGCGCAGGTATACCAGTGCTACCCTGTCCCTTTATTTGGTGGTCTAGATGGGGCCCTTCCTGTGACACCTCTCTAGATTCGCCTACCCGGTCACCGGGGCGGTCTAATAGAGCGTTTGCTGGGCTATACTGGGGACTCTCTTTAACAGAGCTATTCCTCCCTTGTCAGTCTAGTTCTTCCAAAGACATCAATGGGTCAAATATATTCGTCAGATATACAGCTCCTTCATTCCTGACCTGGGCGTGAGGCATAAAATGTCATGGTCCCACCCTTTTCCACTCACTTCTACTTTGTGCTTCCGTATTATAATCTACACTAGGCGAGCCCCTGGGATAAAAGAAATGTAGGGGCCTGATTCTGATGTTAGTATTTTTTGTGCATGGTCCCCAATATAAAATCTGGTACACAATACGGGGATTCCTAAAATTCACCATCACTGAGTCCCCACTAATGTGTTTACGCCTATTCCCTACCCAACTCACCCTACTTACCAACAGGATCTGCGCCTGCTCGTTCTCTTCACGGGGTCTAAACTTGTTGAGCCAGAACATGACTTTGTTTTTAAGCTCTCTATGTAATGTAATGTGGTTTTCTTGTAATGCGCACTGTTACTCTACCCGAGTGTCCTGGCGCTGTAGACCACTGGGGAACCTGTCCTGGTTTTCCCTGTGAGATGGTCCCTTTCTGGGTATCTCCAGGGTGAAACCAGGCATCCCCGGCGTCTGTGGGGGGCCGTTGTAGAGATGAGGCAAGCTTATTGCCCAGAGTTACCGAGTGTGTTCCCTGGTTAGAGTAGGCACTGAGGCGAGAATTATCGAATCCGTTGACCCCTGGTCCACAACCCTGCCACGTCGGGAATTGAACCCTGATCCCGGGCCGTTCTCTGCTTACAGGTCTGCCGCCTCTAACCAGTGAGCCACACCTCTCCACTATAGGTCTTGGTATGTTCTGGCCTTAGCTCGGGCACCCCCATAAGGACAGCTACATAGGGGGCAGCTTGCGGGGGCAGATTTAAACCAGGTAGTTTGTTCTTGGTATCCCTAGTCGAAGGTCTTTCTACCTGAAGCCACGACGGGTCATCTGGGATGGTCTGCCTATGGACTATGGCCTGATGCTTAATCTTAGACCCCCCCCCCTATTTTCCTCCCTTACAGAAGTGGTGTTCTCCTTTACAACCTGGGTTATGGGAGGCCCCTGTGGCCCCACCAGTTTGTTCGGGAGTGTTGTCACTGTTGCTTGACCTATTGCAGGGGTGCTATCTGTCCTCATCGTCAAGTTTGCAGGGGTGATTTCTCCTCCTGGTATGTTATCTGGCGTAGGGTGAGTGCTTCCGGCTCCCAGACACTTTGCTTTCACCAAGGACACCACCTTATCCAACCTGCTAGTGATTATTTTCATTTTTGTGTTAATGACACTTTCTAGATGAGCCTGAAGGTCTGCAATTATTTGAGTCTCCCACCTGGGGGGGACTGGGGTGTTTGATTGCTCCTCGCTTGTTGATATGCTCCCTCCACCAGGCTTCTGGCTTCCTGTTGTACCTGAGGTACCCTTCTTTTGCTTTTTCCTGGGCCTTAACCTCTTCCTTTCCTCGCCCCGTGTGCCAATACCTCCCCTTCATGGACCACCTGTACTGCTGGGTCCCCCCTGTCCACAAGGTATGTCCGTGGGGTCTGGCTCTGGTGAGGTAAGACTGTTAAGTAGGGGCTCTTCTAAATCACCATCTGCCTGTGGGACTGTTAAATCAATTTGCAGAGTTAATGAGAGACGCCTCTCTGTTCGCTCTATTTCCTCAGATACTTCCACAATCACTTTACGCAGCATTTTATCTATTGCTGTGGGTTTTTTGGGTGTCATAGGGTGCCCTCCCTTTGATTTGTCAGCTAAACCACCAGCCGGAGAGGTGCGCTGAGTATGCCTCGCCGATCTCGTTTTCACTGGACTGGCCATTAATATGGTTAGGTTATTCCCGTATTAAATTAGAGGCGTATACCACTGTATGGTCTCTTTTTTAAAAACAACTTCACCCCCCCCCCCGCCTTCACCCCCTCTCCTGTTGCTCAGTTTGTATCGAGTCTATGGGACAGTCACACTTTCCGGGGCGAGGTCAACAGTACCTTAATTGAAGATGGCTGTAACCTTAGGGGGGTGGCCCGGCCCGGCCTCCTCTGGCTCCCGATGGCCACAGATGGCCCCGCCCTTGTCCCGGGCTTAGCCCGGCACGTCCGCGTGCGTCCCGCGCCACGGGGGTTGAGGCAGCGCTTTGTAGCGCGATCACCACGCCTCCCCCTGCAGCAGCTGGGAACAATGTGCCAGATGACGGGCCGGTGCAGCCTGGGACAACGAGTCCCACCAGGCTGTGCTGAAGTTGTTCTGGGGAGTAGCAAAGGGGCTAGAGACTGCCCGAGGTCCCCAAGATGGAAGCAGAGACCGCCGCTGCCCGCAGGTTCAAAAGGCTCCCCAGAGGTGCCATGTCCCTGTACATCATATCTAGTCCCCCTTCTGGGATCCCACTGCCCCACACCCTGTGAATACTCCTGCATTGCTGAGGATCAGCGATGTGTCATGGAGTTAGCTTCTCTACATGGTGAAAATTATTTATGTTCAATGCAGATTATTGTATTGTGAAAAACCTGATTCACGTTGCTTGCTTCCCTACCTGCATTTGTGTTTTCAAATTTAGTGTTTAGATTTAAATATCATTTTGTTTTTTATTGTTAAGCAAAAGAAATAACTGTACATTGGCTCATTATTAGTTATTTCTCATGTTCCTGTGTCCAGAGTCTCAAGTCAATTCTACCTGCAGGAGGAAGCCTTGGATGTCTCTGTTTTACTACCCTTATGGCCAAGTGCTAAAATGTTTTACTTGGTACTTAGTTTTGGTCTAGCAGCAAGAAAACACAGGACACAAGGACAAATGAACCCAGGGGCTCACTTACCAACTTGTCACGCAGAACAGCGAAGGGCAGTGCAGCAAATCATGCTGCACTGCTGGACAAGGTAAGGGCAGGAATGTGCTATATTTAAGCCAGTATGGCACATTCCTGCCTTTTCCCCTGTGCTGGTGCCCTTTTGGCAGCCTAGCACCAACGCAGACACCCATTCACCATGGTGCAAGGATGCCTCCATTTCATGCAGGATTGTTTTTGTGCAGGAAGGTACACCTTCCTGCGCAAAAACATTTCTAAGAAGCATATTCCTCTTTCTATGTGTGCAACAGAATGAATAGAAAGATGAAGTAACGAGGAGAAATAAAAATATTTTCCTCGTTATGCCTCCCCTAGGAAGGAATATATTTGTAGCACAATCCCAGGTTTACAAAATGGAAAGTTGTCACTTGCACACCAAAGGGTACAAATCAATTGTCCTGAGAGTAAACAAATTGTTTTAAAAAAAATTGAATCAAACTAGAGCGTGCTGCACGGTGTTAAAGGGCTGCCAGTCCCTCATGTGACGTGAACGTGTCTTGTGATTCAAGAAGGTGTGTCTGGAATGAACTGTGTGCACAGCTGAGAGAAGATACACTTACTATACCAAAGTTTCATAAATGTGTGCACAATCTCATGCAACATGTAACAAAAATAATGGTCTCACAATGATATCAGCATTGGTTTTCATTGACTTTCAATGAAACAAGAATTTTAAAATCATTCAATGTATAAGAGTACAATGATCATTTCTTCATTATAATCAATGCGTAAAAAACATTTCATAGTCAAAACAGTCGTCGTTGTTCAGGGTACCAGCATTTCATGTCGTTTTAATGGGCCCTGAGGAAGGGACACGAGGTCCCGAAATGCATTGGGCCAAAGGACATCAATCGTCACTCTCTGTGCTTACATCGCCAGAATGTTTTGACTGCAAAATGTTTTCTACGCATTGATTATCATGAAGCAGTGATAATTGTATTGATATATATTAAATGATGTGTAAAATTCTTGTTTTTTTTAAAGTAAATGAAAACTAAGGGTGATATCATTGTGAGACCAATATTTTTGTTACATGTTGCATGAGATTGTGCAAACATTTGTTTAACCTCATCCTTGCTATAGTACATTCCCGTGCTGTGCTGCAATTTTAAAAATCCCTTGTTATGTCACAAGGTCAACTCATCATAAGCACAGCGCAGGTAACACCCATGACGAGTTGACCTTGTCACAAGCATCGAAGGGGTTAATTTAGTATAGTAAGTGTATCTTATCATAGCTGTGCACACGGTTCATTCCAGACACACCGTCTTAAATCACAATACACATTCACAATCCCAGGTTTACCAGTTCTGGTAAATTTGGGAATGTGTCAAAAACCATGGGAGTTGTGTGGGAACACCCATGCAATGCCCATGGAATGCCTTCTTAGGGCAGAGTAAGGCAATGCAGCTATTTGCACTGCATTACTTTTCTCCAGATTCATGAAGCCACTGAGGGCATTGAAAAACTGCCCTGCGTGGCTTCATAAATCTCATTTAGGACTTGCATCGCTTTTGCACCACCGTAGTGCACGAACGATGAAACTCGGCTCGTTAATAGGACCCCCTGTAACCCCCATTTGCCATGGTATTTCTTGAACCAGCTTTCACAAGCGCTCAGCTGGCACCAATAAGTGTCCCCTACTAAGCTGGGCTGGGATTCCCACTGTAGAGCCCCGCTGCAGAGGCAAAAGATCTTGTCACTGAGATAAAAGATCTCCTTCATCGAGGTGAAGACTTCCATTGGGACAGGCAGAGATCCTGTATCAGAGAATGGAATGCTCCTCACTGAGTAATTAATTTGTTACAGAGCAGGGATTCTACGATCAACACCAATGTAGGGGATTTCATGAATGAAGCAAGTTAAGTAAATATGACTGAGCTAGTGCAATTTAATAGAGCAGGCGATTATGTGGTACCAGCCACAGTAATCACATATCACTTGAATTGGAAGGGGTTACTTGCCACTGTGTGTTTTAAACAAAACACACCTGTGGTCACTTGGTTTAGTTTTAACTAAGATATAGGGGAACTAAACATGGACTGATCTATATATGTATCTATGTATTTATGTATGTGTGCTGTATTTCTAGAACCTAGCCAAATGGCAGCAAAGCTTTGTACAGGGCCAAAGACATTCATGAAGTCAACAAGTGATAGGACAGGTAGCTTGTTTGTGGACTGTTAATAGAATGCAATGTAGAGCTTTTTAAAAAGGTGAGTCTTCAACTGTTCTTAATCTGTAGCAGTGGTTGAGTGGTCCTAATAAATACAGGGACATTGTTCCAGATTCGGAGTAAGTAAATGGAAAAAGCATGCTGCCTTGTTTTTGTTCTTTTATGTGTTTCTTAGTCTGAAGTCTGACTATGCACAGGTTGCAGCTGTGGCAATAATGACCAGAGGGGGTGCACTTGTCTGCAAGATAAGCGGTGGTGCTACTTATAATGTATTTGCGAATGATGAAGCTAGTTTTGGAGGGTGGGCCGGCAAGGGGAATCAATGGAGTTCCACTAGAAAGGAGGTGATTTTTCTGGCATTCAAGAGGGTTGTGGAAGCTGCACCACTCCTTGTGTGTCCAGGTTGAGCAGATGGCAGCACACTATGTAGCTTTGGAGAAACAGTCAGAGTATGTTGAACAGTACTTTGACAGCACAGTTGTATGTAAGATTATCAATATATTGTTTACAAAAATAAGGCTCCACTGGATAATTTTTTTTAATTAATAACTCTAAACCATTGATATTTTTCTAAAAGATACTTAGGACAAGACACATTCAATAGGCAATATTGAGGCCACAATATTCTGGTACCGTACCAACAGCTCAGCATTTTATCCTAAGGGAGGAGTTAACCACATGTAATGTGTGTGTCTGGAGAAGCTGGCAGCACAGGGTGTAGGAGAGTGACTTAGCAGAACTGTATGTTAGTGAGTGAACCGGCCTCCTCTTTTAAAGACATACAGCTAGGGTGACCAACCATCCGTAAATTTCACGGGCCGTCCATTAAATGGAAGTCACGTCCTTTGTCTGTGAAAATCCCTCTTACGGATGCCTTTTGTCTCTAATTTTGGTGGTTATAGCAACCTGCACTGCTCACCTTTGAAATGCCTTTTTTCTGAGAACTCCCTGCTGGGGCTGCCACGCACTCCTCTGTACTTAAGAGCAGCCCCTCCCCAGACTCTCACAGACTGTGATGTACCCACTTTCCTTCTGTCTGCCGGCTGATTGCGGTATAGAGAATGGCAATGTACCAGTCTGGGCAATTAAGGCATGTGGTGGGCCTGAAGGCAAGGAATTTGTTTTTAACGCATTAGAAGAAAGTAACATTGTCCAGTTACTGGAGAAAAAAAACCAAGCATATGCAATTGGCCATGCATTTGTACAAGTTAGAGCTTATGTTGGTTGTCTATTTACTGAAAATTATTGCACCATCTCCTGTGACTTTAAAACTTACCTTTCGTCCCAAAGTTTTTTCCTGAATTTTGACCTTCTATCCTGAATTTTTGTCCTGAATTTTGACCTTTTGACCTGAATTTTTACACTCACCGTCCTGAATTTGCACCCATGCCAGTTGGTCACCCTACCTACAGCCCACGAGAGATAGGCTGGAGGAAATACAGAATTCCTCTCTACTAATATGCCTATGCTGAAACATGCATTTATATACTTCTCCAATATTGTTAGTCTTAGATTATGGGTATTCTATCCTCGTATGTAGTTTTGGGGTAGTACCTTGCACCGACCATGAAGCAATAGTTAAGAGTCAACCTTAATTTATGACAAATCATTTTAATTCCTCTAGTAGTAGTAGTAGAAAAGCTTTATTCGATTTTAGAGCAAGCATAAAATCATAAAAGCAACAATCATACCAGACAATTTCATACGGTATTATAAAAATACAATAAAATACAATAAAAATAGAATTATACATTAACATTATCAGATTAGGGCCTTTCGTTACTACTATCAATAGATAAAACATTTTGTTTCCTCAGGATGCTTTTTAAAAAAAACAGACATGATTGCTATACAAACTTCATTTTCCAGTTGTTGTAGGAATAAGTACGCTGGTCGGCATTGCCGCCATGAACCCTGCGTCAAGTATTGCTTAATCCACCTTTTACGTTTGTCTTCATAATATTTACAGAATTAAACCACGTGGAAGGTGGACTGCACTGATACATTATCACACGGACAGAACTCCAAATTCCTTGAAGAATCATTTTTGGCTGGAAATGTTACTAGGCGATGGAATGTTTCGAACCAAAGCCTGGTCAAAATAAATCTGTCAAAACCCTTTGTGCAATAGCTTAAGTAGGGTTGAATAGTATTACCAGCCAATGTCATTTGATGTTTGATCACTGATGTTTTGATAATTTCATCCATTGATCTATGCAGTTTAAAAAGGTTCATACATAGGGTTTTCAATTCCTTCCTAGATATCATGCATATTAGTTCCGGATTATTGTACCTTTCTGGTCTATGGAGATCCGTTAATGTTTTCCTCACATAGGCTAACTAGGGGATATTACTGGCATTTTCTAGTATCATTACATCCTTTATAATTTCACGGTTAAGACCCAGCCCACCTACAGACCACACTCTATGCCAAAGGAGTATAGGTTGTAATTTTATACGGTCTGTAATAAATTCCATTCCTAATTCTGCATAGCAATTAAAAACTGAAGAACCCTGTGGTAACACTAAAATATATCTTAAAAAACAGTTTTCTGCGATTTGGATTGACGCTACATTTTAAAAACCCCAAATACCCGCCCCGTATAATGCTATACTCCTACATTTAGCGGTATATATTTTTAAAAGAATCTCCGGTGGCCTTACGCCTAGTTTTTGAGCAAAGTTCACCAGGGCCGCAATTGAGCGATTAAACAATAGGGTCCTACTCCTAACCGCAGGGCCCCAGGAGCCTGCCCCATCCAGCAGTACCCCCAAATAGGAAAATATGTTGGTGTGCTCTATAATAGCCTCATCCACCCGGATAGATTTACATTTGGCCCGTCCTTTCCAACACATCATCACAAAGGATTTCTTGGCGTTTAATTTTAAGCCCTTCTCATCCTTTTACTCAATATATTTAGAAAGAGCCATCTGGGCACTTATTTTTGTTCTGGCCATTAGCACTGCGTCATCCGCATAGAGGAGGGTGGTAGCCTGCTTATTGCCATATCTTGATGTGTCCACTACCCCCGCCTCCAACTCCTCCTCCAAAGCGTTTGTATATATGGAGAAGAGGAATGGGGCCAGGACGCAGCCCTGTCTAACGCCCCTCTCTATGAGGAAGGGTCTAGTGCATTCTCCCTTGGGACCATATCGCACCTTTGCAGATGCTCCTGTATATAGTTGTCGAAGGAATTGGACAATCTCGGGATCTACCCGCAGATGATCCAATATCCCCCAAAGCTTGTTGTGCTCAACACAGTCAAAAGCGGCTGTGAGATCGACGAATATGGTGTATAGGCACCCCCTCTTTGCCTGCGTATATTTTCCTTGTATTAACACAAAATTTAAAACCTGCTCCACTGTGCCCATCCCCTCTCTAAAACCATACTGGACCCGGCTCAGGATGTTATTATCGTCAGCCCAGGTTTGTAATTTATTTAAAACCACTCTCCCTGCTATCTTCATTAAGGAGTCCAGAAGAGATATGGGCCTATAGTTTGCAGGGTTCTCGCAGTCACCTTTTTTGTAAATCGGAATTATTACCAATTCGGACCAAGTTTTTATTAATCGTTTACAACAGCAGACCATTAAGACACGTGTTAAGAGTGGGGCCCAAAGGTCAACATTGAGTTTAAAAATATCATTTGGAATCCCGTCCGGACCCGGGGCTTTATTTCTTTTGCTACGGTTTATTGCCAATATTACTTCTTCGTGAGTTAACTCTATGGGTATCGGGAATTGGTCCTGCTCAACACCATCCAGCAAGCTACTCTCAAGTGGCCTATGACAGTTCCCATCCTCATTGTTTTATACCTTCGAGAAGAAATCGACCCAGGAGTTCTCATCTATCGCGATTTCAATTCTCGGGGTATCCTCTTTTGTATAGAAAGGGGCATTCACTGCCTGCCAAAACAGACCAGAATCTCTAAGTTGGGCGGCTTCATGCAGGTTTTGCCATGCCTGTTCTTTTCTTTCTTTTTTCCGTTGTTTCAGGGCAGAATTATATGCCCTCCTTCGTGCTCGAATTAGATCATACTCCCTTATTTGTGTGGTAAGTGCAGACTTAAGTAGAGAGTATGTTTTGGTGTACTGAGAATTAAACCACCCGTTACTCTTCGGTTGCTTATTTTTGCACGATTTCATGAGAGAGTTTTGAATAACGCTGGTCATCTGTGAGAAAGCATCCAGGACCACAGCGTGAGAGGAGTCTTCATCTAGGCAAACTAGAATCGGTGTTAACGCCTATGAAATAATTTCTGTGTTTAATTTTTTGGGATCTTTTTTGCGCCCACCTCACGGCAAAGCCGTTCACTCTTTCTAGCACAATGTCTTGGAACCATACCAGACGCTCTATGATGGAGGAATCAGCACTATCCGGTTTGAATGCCGGTTTGAAAGTATTACAAAGTCAATCACAGAATTAGAACCTCTGCCTATATAAGTGGGCCTCAAATTTACACTTGGGGAACACATCATATTTGCAAAACCAAGATCGAACATGGCCATAATGCCATTGATTTTTTTCCCCCCTTTCTGTATGGACAAAGTGTTTCAGACAACCACTTTCTTCAAATTCCTTTTCCCCAAAGCCACACACATTCACATTACAGATATTTATATTAAAGTCACCTGCCCACAGCAAAATTACATCTCCTCCTTTAGCGGAGGTTTCAACCTTTAAATCTTCTACATACATTTTTATCACTTCTGTGAAGTTAGCACTATCGATATTATTATAGAAGTTTACCACCAAGAACTTTGTGGGTGGATAGAGACTAATGGAGACCATTTGATAATAAGCTGTGCTCTTTAACATTTTAACATTTTTCATCCTTAGCATGTTAGATACGTAAACACAGATTCCTCCTCTGTGTCCTCCATGTGAGAACCTTACCGCTGGAGTGTGATATGTTTTAAAACCATCCAAATGCTTTTCATTAATGAGCCATGTTTCTTGGATACATATTATTTCATAATTCTGAATAAATTCTTTCCAGACTTTGTTTGAGACTTTACTCTCCAGCCCACAGACGTTCCATTAGACTAACTTAACAAGCCCAGGGATATGTGGCGAACTATGGACTATATTGTGTAACTCTTCATTTATAACTGTTTGTGCTTCTATCTCGTTGTTGACCTCCCCCTGCTCTATAGCTGAGCTAATCAATGTTTCTTCTAGTTTGCATCTAGCTTCATCCGTACTAATGGTCACTGAGTTAGCCTGTTGGACCTGATTTCTATCCGGGTCTGATTCTTTTGGATAAATATACTGTTTCAATATTCCTTGGGGTTTCATCGAAGAGCATGTCAATTTCCTCTGTGGCACTAAAGAAGCATTATTTATAAACTGAGCTGAGGGTATATCCACTGCAAATTGCAATACTGGTAAGTCCTTATTAACCCCTTGCGTGCGGGGCGTATTTTCCGCCTGTGCTGACTCCGCCTTGCGCGGGCGGAGTCATGACGGAATGGTTCCGTCATCAGCACAGCTCAATTGGTGCTGATGACGGAACCGTTCTGTCATCAGCACGCAAGGGGTTAAAGAGATGTCCCAGGGGTTTTACTAACCTTCTCCCTGGGCTCCCCAGTTTATTAATACTATCGTAAAGTCAATCCACCTCATCCAGTTGTTTCAGCATTTCAAATCTATTGTTAACCGCTATGTTATAGGTCAGATTGTCTTTATCAGTGTAGTTCCTCAGCGTGGAGTTTCCCCCCTTAAATAATCGTTGGTGGTAAAAAAAAAAACAGTGGGAGGATTTTTATTTCATCAGCTCTTGATTCAGCTTGCCCCACACGTTTCAGAATTTCATTGACCAGGGCCGGGGAACTAAGGGTCATTACCACGCAATCCCCCTTCCAGGACTTACTCTCCCTCCCTACCCAAGCGACACTTCTCACCATTTTGAAGCCTTCGAACATGTCCTTAACAAGACCTGCCTTTTTTCCCAAGTAGTGAATGGACTTATTCCGCAGAGTAGCCCAACATTCTTTATCTTGTTCGTGTATCTGAGGTACATCTGCCAATACTATAGTATAGGAGGCTGCAGTTGGCGGGAGGTGTAGAGTAATGAGTTCTTGGGGCACTGGTCGTGTAGGAATTTTTAATGCATTTCCTTGTAAGTGGACATTACTACTAGATGTTATTCCTTTTTTTTGATTGTCCACACCTCCTGCTCCCTCATTTCCCTCGCAGTTATAATGCCTTACTATAATGCTTTCTCTAGCATTTTTATCTGAAATAGTCAGGCTCTGTACTTCCTTTCTCTTGTTGTCAAGTGGGTCTTTGCTAGGCCGTTCTACATTCTCATATGATTATTTAGTGATTAATTCAGTTAATGTATTTATTTTGTTATAAATAGCAATCTGTCCTTCTTCTAGCAGCGCCAATCTTTTCTCTAGTGGGCTCGTAAGTGTCTGAATGGCAGAGACCAGCTCTGCCATGAGAGACTTAAAGTCAGGGGGCCGGTTTCCAGTTTGAATTTTAACATTAGTTTTCGCATGGGTTGCCCGCTTACGCTTGCTTTGAACCTTGATTACAGGGGATATTTTGTTGACTACAGACTCATGGATGGTGTGGATCATTGGCGATAGATATATTGATGACACTTTCTTTCCCTTCGTGCAGGTTCGCTTTGGTGGGGTCAATATGGCAACATCTTGCTCTTGATCGTCAGATAAGATTTCATCCCCTCCTCTATTAATACAGCCATTTATTAACTGTTTTGGGGTGATGTTAATAAACTGTTCTCCCTCGATTACCTCTGTTCCTAGGTTACCATCGTTTTTATTAGAGTCTCCTGTGGACAATGCTGCCCGATCTTTGGTCAAAGCATCCTCAACATTGGATATTTGGTTTCAATAGCCCCTACAGCGCCCGTCAGATATTTCATTAGCGACATATTATTCACATCCCTTTTATCTGATTGCAGTACATTGTTGGATTTATTTAGCTTTATTTTTCCCATAATTTGCAAAATAGATTAGTCCTCTGCCACACAGCTATTTAGTAGCGTTATTTTGATTGTTAAGGGGTACTAATATCCTTACTTGGTTTAAGTCCAAGGGTCCATTATCCGGTTGTAAATCAAGTAACAGGGGCCCAGCCCAGCCTCCTCCGGCCTGTGACGGGCTAGGACGGGCCCGCTCCCTCGGCCCGCGCGTGTCCCTCGCCGCCGGGTCTCCCGCCCAATTTTGAATGCTGGCACTGGCGCTAACTCTAGCGGCCCCTCTCGCGAGACTGCATTGCCACCAGGGGGGTGTAGTGCCCCGGCAGTGGCGGTCCGCGGGAGCTACGAGGCGACTGTCAGGGGCTGCAGAAAAAATGTCTCGGTCTCCTCAATCGAGCAGTGAAACAAAGCTGGCGATAACAAAAGTAGGTCCCCAGGCTAGAAGCGCGTCCCGCGCCGTGGGGGTTCCCGTCCGATTTTGAATGCTGGCACTGGCGCTAACTCTCACAGCCCCTCTTGCGAGACTGCATTGGCAACTTGGGGGATGTAGTGCCCCGGCAGTGGCGGCCCGCGGGAGCTACGAGGCGGCTGTCAGGGGCTGCAGAAGAAATGTCCCGGTCTCCTCAATTGAGCAGGGAAACAAAGCTGGCGACAACAAAAGTAGGTCCCCAGGCTAGAAGCGCGTCCCACGCCGCGGGGGCTCCCGCCCAATTTTGAATGCTGGCACTGGCGCTAACTCTCGCTGCCCCTCTCGCGAGACCGCACTGCCATCTGGGGGATGTAGTGCCCCGGCAGTGGCGGTCCGCGGGAGCTACGAGGCGGCTGTCAGGTGCGGCAGAAGAAATGGCCCGGTCTCCTCAATCGAGCAGGGAAGCAAAGCTGGCGATCACAAAAGTAGGTCCCCAGGCTAGAAGCGCATTCCTCTACATAATTGCAGTTTTATAAATTTACATGTCAGAAAACCCCATCTGTTTCTCTAAACAAGAATACAACCACCCATCTATACATACTCCACTCATTTCACACATACCTCCGCACTACCATGCAATTCCCAACTAACATCCAAATACCTCCCATGATAACAGTGCTTTGATAATGTGGTCGTTAAACAAAAGGCAACAAGTGCACAGGGGAAGGCAACAATCACATGGGGGACAGAATAAACTTACAGGGCATGGCAGCAGGCCTGCAGGGAACAGCAACAGACATACGGGGGAAGGTAACAAACACATTGGGGGAAGATAAGCATTCTGGGATTAGCATCAGGCTCTTGGGGATATCAGTAAACACAAGGAAAGGGTGGCGGGGGGTCAAAAAACAGAGGCTAGCCAAATACTCCGGGAAAATAAGCAAGCAGGGGATGGATTCAAGCATACACAGCACTGCCCTTGTATATAACATGACAAAAGCTTGGCAGGGAGCAGAAATGAAAGTAGAATGGTAAAATGATATTGTGGTGTAGCCCTCTTTTCACAGTTGGAAGGAATAAATGCAGTTTCCGGAGCACATCTTTAATCGTCTTTGCAAAATTATTTTTTCCCATTCCTATTTTAAGCCCCTTTAGAATATTGTTCCATGGATGTGCCCATGTATTTTATTACCATCCTCGCTTCTGGTGCCTGGCTTGTGGTTCATCACACAGGGAAGGCATAGCATTGAAAGAGTCTACTAATAATCTATTCTATTTCACACATCCAGCCTCGGAATAACAAAAAAAAAATTGTCCTGCTTGTTTTTCCTGAAGTGGCAAAAAATGAATTTCTACTTCACTCAAAACTTTCACGGCCAGGCACTAATGAAAGCCAAAATGACAGATTAATATTAGTACAGGCAAATCAGATTCAGGGGTGCCCTGACACTAGCTGTCTGGCTCCCACTTTGCTATGAGGGGGAGGTGAACCAGTTTTATGCATCATCCATTCCTTTAAAGCTTCACCGCCCACCCCAGAGTCACAGCCCCATGGACCATTTTGTTAAGTATCAATCCGACAGATAAAGCTTAACCTTCAAGGTGAGGTCCTGTCACTATCTCCTCAGGTAAAAATATTCACAATTTCAGTGGCTCAAAAAAATCTCACTTGCGAATTTTGGCAGCTAGGAGACGATGACAGACCCTGCACTCACAAAGATCACTTTCCATGGCTCCTAATTACTATATTTTTTCCTGATGTACGAAAATATCGTTCCGTGTTCGTTTGCTTCTCCTGAGCTGAAATTCACTTCTCTTTCTGAAAACGATTCAATGGCAAAAATAGGCCCTTGACGATCTAATTTCAAACATAGCTCAGTTGAATTACCGATTATTTCTTGGCAGGGGAATAGTTTTTAAATTAGTAACCGGGCAGCGGAAGCCAGAGGTTAAATGCAGGAACTTTGCACTATTGTAAAATAAATAAAAAGGGAAGTCTAGTTGCATAATTTTTGCTGTTTGAATAATAGGAAATGGAGCAAACAGCAATTGGCAAAATGTGAACCAAACTGATTCCCCTCCTATTTTTGATTTGTTCACACAAGAGAAAGTGGAGAAAAAATGTCTTCTTCTCACCATATGTGAAAGATGGAATGTGGCATCGAGCAAAATCAGTTACTTCAATTTTATAAAATCGGTCTAAAAAATAGCAAACCATGAGGGAGAATTACTAAGATTTTGCGCCGTGATTGCGTCACGGCGCAAAATCTTTTTTTCCTAATTTAATTTCCAGTGCTAAACTTGTTTGTTTAGCGCTTGAAATAACGTGAAAAGTAATGCGAAGTAGCACATAGTGCTGATTCGCATTGCTTTCACCATGGGGGAGTGTCAAGGTTGGTGCATGGGCATTCCCATGCAACCACCCAAGGATTCTCATGCTAAACCCAATTTACTAAACACCGTAGATTTAGCGTGAGAAAACTGTGCCCTTTAAAACTAGGTGCACAAAAGAGAAATGCTTTAATTTCTCCTTCCTTTTCCGACTTTGCATGCGTGCTGCACACATACAAAGTGGGAAAAGGTTTACCTTGTGTCTAGGCATAGTATTTTGTACAGAAAGGGTACCCATCCTGTGCAAAACCTAAGATAGACTCACACACACACACACACCTTAGGGCTATGACGCTAAGGTGGTGCGTAGCGCATGGCAGCTGTAATCAACTCCAGCGCAAGGGAAAGGAAAGGAGAGAGCCATACCTAAAAAAATACGGCGCTCAATATGGCGCTTTCCTGCTATTTTACTGTGGCGCAAGCAGCGCAGCCTTGCATGAGGCCGGGCTGTGTTGCTGGATGTCGTGACCAGACAGTGGGCACTTGGACCCTGGGCTGGGGCAAAGGGCAGGGGAAACCGGGCACCACTTCCGGTCAGGGAAGGAGGGACACACAGAAGACGACCAGCAGGGCAAGGGGTAAGAGGCACATGCATGCTGTACCACAAGATATAATAAAGGTACCTTACAAACAGCCACCGCGTCCTGTAATCTCTGGGGGCTTGACGATACGACAACTGGCGACGAGGACGACAAAGACTCATTGTATCTAATGCCCAGCGAGACCAGGAGCCCATCCTGGTTCGCGTCAAGGATCGAGCGCCGACTTCAGTGAGACCAGGAGCCCACCCTGGGTCGCGTTTGAGTGAAGGAAGCGGCGCGGGAGCCCACCCCGACCGCCACGGAAGGAGAAAAAGGAGCAGCATGAGAGCGCCGGTGAGCCGACTAAATGACCCGGGTGAGCGCGATCACAAAGAAATTTGAGCGCGAATCCCATTGGCCATTTTGAAGTCAGGCTGCCAGGGCCAATCAGCGTGAGAGAAGATTGGGCGGCCATTTTGAAGTCAGGCAGCACTCTGATTGTTCACGAAGTCTCGCGAGACTACCGGCGGCCATTTTAGAGTCAGGAAATTGGACCAATAAGGGGGCAGAAAAGCGCTGCAGCCATTTTTAAGTCAGGCAACAAAGAAAAAAGCCTCGAGAGTGCCGAAAAGAGCTCCAAAAGGAAAAAAAAAGCACAAGGTAATGCAAATACCTAAATAAGGACAAAATAAGATAAAAGGGTGGAAAGAAAGCACAAACAGATGCAAAGAAAGGCACCTTAAAGAAAAAATGAATAAATATATATAAAAGAAGTGACAGAGAATAACAGTGAGAAAGCACGGAAGCAAGTGCCACAAAGAGCACAAAGAACGGCAAAATGGCAGAACAAAGGGGCAAAAGGCAGAGCGCCCAATATCGCAGACCTCTCCCATTCAACCTGTCCGAGCCACAAGTGGGTATACGATGGGAGAAATGGATATGGAGATTTGAAAGGTACATGGAAGCCACAGATGTGACAGAGGCCAAACAACTGGGCCTATTCCTCAACTTAGTAGACAATGAAGTAGAGGATCTACTAGTGACCTTACCAGTAGAAGAGACTTCCACGTACAAGGGACTAATAAAGTGCCTAATGAACAAATTTGATCCACACAGGAATGTCGATTTTGATCAATACACCTTCACAATCGCGTTTCAGCACATGGATGAATCGTTGGATGATTTTGCAACACGACTACGGAAGCTAGTAACTCACTGCGAGTTCAACAAATACGACAATGAACAAGCAATTCACCTGCGCATCATTGAGGGATGCCGTGACACGGACTTCCGGGTGAGAATCCTGAAGGAACCAACATCCCTGGAAAAGATCCTGTCACTAGCACGAGCTGAGACAAGAGCAACAGCGCAAGCAAAGGAGATGGAGCGAAAGGAAAGGCGAGTTCAACAAGCCCACCGCACGATGGACAGCAGCCGCACGGGCAGCTGGAAAAAGGGGCAAAATGAACAGGTGACAAGGAAGCAACCGGAATCCACACAGGGGCACGTGCCCGGCATTTGGCCAAACATGCAGGAAATGCAACAGTAACAACCACTTTGCCAGCGTATGCCAGGGACTGCAATTTAGAAATAAAAAAGGAAGAGCCGGAAGACCGCGAATGATGACGAGCAGACAGGTCAGACATGTCGAAACAGCGAACATAAGCTCCTCAGTAGAGTCAGGAGAAGAAAGGGAAGAGGAAAAAGTAGAACAACTCTACCTCATGTCGGACGCTGCTGCCATGTCCTTTGATGAAAGCGGAAAGCAAGAAAGCATCCGCCTGGTGGACAAGAACACGATAAAGAAAACGGAGTCTGTGACCATAGGCGTAGGACCACACAAAGCAAGGTTTGTCTTGAACAGCGGCGCAACATGTAACATCATGTGTGTGTCGGAATACGAGAAGATGGAGGTGAAACCAACGTTGAAGCTGTCCAAAGTTGAAGTCTTCACATGGGGGTCAAGAAAACCAGTGACAACCATGGGAAAATTCACAGAGAACCTAACATTCAAAAGTCAAACGATAAAGGAAGAGATTCCTGTGTTGAAGGGTAACATTCCAGCACCATGCTTACTGAGCAACGTCACAGCCCAAACAATGGGCCTCATTGAAATGACATACAACATGTCAGAGAAGAAAAGCATCTTGAAGAAATACCCCAAGTTACTGCAAGGACTAGGGAAGCTAAAGGGGTGTCAAAAAACGCTGCACATCGATGAAGCAGTGAAGTCGGTAGCTCAGCACTACCGGCAAGTGCCAATACAGCTGCAACCGCAAGTAGAAGAAGAGATTAAAGCGCTGCTCAAGCAGGATATCATAGAACCAGCAGAAGGACCGACGCCCTGGGTGTCACCAATAGTGGCGGTACCGAAGAAAGACTCGTCCAAAATACGAATCTGTGTTGACATGAGAATACAAAACACAGCGATCGAACGTGAGAGACACCCTGGACCTCACCCTGATGATATGATCAACTGCCTAACAGGCACAAGACGTTTCTCCAAGCTAGACTTGTGCAAGGGATATCACCAGCTAGAGCTCCACCCTCAGTCCAGATACATCAAAACGTTTTCCAAGCACCTAGGTCTGTTCCGATACAAACGGCTGAGCTTTGGAATATCATCCGCTGCTGAGATATTTCAGGAAACAATTAGGCAAGTGATAAGGTCGGTGAAAAATAGCCTAAACTACAGTGGTGATATTCTGGTGTTTGGCAAGTCCGACGAGAAGCACAACAAGGCATTGCAAGAGGTGTGCTCCCAACTGGAACAGGCGGGGTTGACCCTGAATGAGGACAAGTGTGAACTAGGGCGAGACAAACTAGTATTCTTTCGCCACATCTTCTCCAAGAAAGGAATGCGGCCAGATCGCAGCAAAATGGACACGCTGGAAAGAGCGAAGCAACCAGGTGACATTGCAGAGGTGAGGTCATTCCTCGGCCTTGCCAGCTACTGTGCAAGATATATCAAAGACTTTGCCACAGTGAGTGCACCCCTGAGAGAACTGACAAAACAGGGCCATAGTTTCACGTGGACTGAAGACTGCAGCAGAGCTTTTGAAGAGATAAGACATGCTGTGACGGCAGTAGATCACCTGGCATATTTTTACCCACTGCTGTGCACTGAACTGACAGTAGATGCCAGCCCAGTGGGTTTGGGGGCCATACTGGCACAACACAGACCAGGCAAAGACTCACCAAGATGCGTAGTAGCTTACTGAAGAAAGAGCCTATCAGATGTTGAAAGAGCGCATTCCCAACTGGAGAAAGAGAGTCTGGCTGTACTGTGGACAAGTGAACACTATTACATGTTCATCTATGGAAAACCTTTTACAATAATAATGGATCACCAAGCACTGATAACAATTTATGGAAATCCTAATGCAAAAATACCGCCCCGGATAGAGAGGTGGGGAATACGGCTAATGGACTACAATTTCAAAATAATACACAAACCTGGAAAGGAACACAACCCGGCTGACTACATGTTAAGACACCCCCTGCCATCGTGCAGTGGAAGCGACCACAATGGCGGAGGAATACCTACACTTTGTGCTAAAACACAGCACACCGGCATCAATAACGATGGAAGAACTGGAACGGGAAACGAAACAAGACCCTACCATGCGAGCAATACAGAAGGTGACAAGACAACAAAGGTGGAGGCATGTTAACAACAACAGCATCCTGGAAGAAGGAGTAGTAAAAGAGGAACTTCTGGCATTCAAAAAGATCCATGAAGAGCTCTCAGAATGCAAAAACGGAATCATGATGAGAGGCACCAGAATAGTGAAGCCCCGAACGCTGCAGAGACAGACGGTAGAGCTAGCCCATGAGTCGCACCGAGAAAAAGTATGGTTCCCCGGACTTGACAGCATGGTCGAAGCAGCTGTCATGCACTGCCACATCTTCCAAGTGACGGGCCACCGTCAAACCCGGAGCCACTTCAGATGTCTGAACTCCCGAAGGCAGTGTGGACAGAACTGGCTGCTGACTTCTATGGGCCCCTGGAGACAGGAAATTACCTGTTGGCGATAACAGATGAGTTCTCCAGGTTTCCAATTGTAAGGCAGGTAGTGTCAATGTCGGCAAATGCAACGTTACCAGTCATGGACGATGTTTTTGCAGCATGGGGCTCACCGCAGACATTAAAGACTGACAATGGCCCGCCATTCTCAGGTGAAGAGTTCAGAAGATTCATGGAATACCTAGGGATTCATCATCGGAAAATAATACCTCTGTGGCCACAAGCCAATGGAATGGTCGAACGATTCATGCGAACGATCAAAAAGGCAATACAGCGAGCAAAGATAACGCAGATATCGATAGGGCAAGCCCTATGTCAAATCCTGAGGGACTACCAGAACACTCACAGCTCCACAGGAGGGTGCCCCACAGAATTGGTGCTGGGATGCTTGAGCAGGACCAGGCTACCGCAAGTAGAAGCGATGACAAGCGTGGAGCGAAGCAACATAGCTATCAGAGACGAGGAAGCGAAGGCAAAAATGAAGGCGTACGCTGATTGGAGGAGGCATGCCATAAAAACAAAAATTAAAAAAGGAGATACCGTGGTAGTGCGGCAAAGACAACTGCGGAAGTCAGACAGCGCGTTCTCAAAGGATCCTCTGACGGTGACGGAAGTGAGGGGACCAATGTTAACAGCATCAGCAGGGCGATATCACATCACAAGAAACAGTTCGCATTTCAAAGAACTAAAGACAAAGGACGAAGAATAGCAGGCACCAGTGCTGGAGGAAGTTAAACAGGAGTAAGAGGAACAAATGGACAACAGAGAGACACGGCCGAGAAGGGAGTGCTAGAAACCACAAAGAATGATTGAAGAGATGTAAAGTGACGGAGGCCTGTGAGGCTCTCTCTCTCGCTCTCTCTCTCTCTCTCTCTCTCTCTCTCTCTCTCTCTCTCTCTCTCTCTCTCTTTTGGACATATTGTTTTGCAACAAGGGGGGAGATGTTGTGACCAGACAGTGGGCACTAGGACCCAGGGCTGGGGCAAAGGGCAGGGGACAACGGACACCACTTGGGGTCAGGGGGGGAGGGACACACAGAAGACGACCAGCAGGGCAAGGGGTCAGAGGCACATACATGCTGTACCACAAGATATAATGAAGGTACCTCACAAACAGCCACCGCGTCCTGTAATCTCTGGGGGCTTGACGATACGACACTGGAGATTTGGTAAATCTCCCCCAATGAACATACTTTATTTCACCATGGGCTTGAATTACTTAATAAAATCTTTGTTAACAGGCGCGTAACACTGGACCTTGTAGCTACAGCGGTGCAGAGGGTACCTAACACTTTAGGCGGCCATAAACCTGTAGTGTGGCCAGTTTAAGCCCAAAGCCAATGAATATCTGAGAGATTTGGGAGACTGAAGGGCCCCTACTCACATTCTGCAGGGGGCGTCATCATTTTGCCCTAGGTCACTGTAAGTAACGAAAGTAGAATGGTTACACAAGATATTTTCTTCATTTTTAACATGGAGAAAAAGCTCACATTTGAAAGAAATAACACACTGTGACTCTCTAGTTGGTTTAGGATGAAGAGGCTGCTCCGCTGCCCTGTGGCATACCTTCCAGTCGTGCATAAGATTAGGACTTCGAGATAAAATGGACTTGTAAATGTCAGGAAGCCTTAGGTGCATCGAGTAGCAATACTTTTTAAATGGTGCTTGATGGTCAACTTGACCTGGTAAGAGCAGAAGAGTCAACTTGACCTCAAAGTGATGCCCCCTCTGTGTCCGTATCTGGAGCTGCATTGTCGCAATCGATCATGGCTCCTTATTCAGGAGGACTTTCAAGTGTCTGAGATGTCTGCCACTTCCTCACAAATTGATGCCAACCAAAAACCATGCGGTAACTAGAGCTCCAGAAGCCATGGGCGCCTCGAGAGCTCAAGGAGTGTAATTGGGTTTAAGAGGCAAAATTGTCAATTTTTTTATGTGGAGAAAGAGTGCTAATCATGGCTCCTTAGCTCTCCCAATCTATCAGTTTCTTTCTGTGCTCTGTAACCAAGTGGAAATACAGGGCTGAAAGAAAGGCCGCAATCATGGGGTACACATTGAAACAGAGTAATTTTTCGGAATTAAACAAGTTTGCTGTGTAGCTTCGATTTCCAAAAGTGGTGAGCACGTACCGCTGATTATCAAGAAATTACTGACAAAGAAAGATAATTGTGAGCAATGGATGCTTTTAGAAACATTTGAAAAGGCTTCTCTGATGGACATGAAGTTTCTTAAGAATTTCTCAATGATCAGGCTTCGCAAAATTGTAACTTGTGTGCGAACAGATAAAGCTCACCCTTGCTGGGAAGAAATTAATGGCATTTCTATGTCATATTCAGGAGCTTTTTTTTAAAGTGCATGAGCGTGGGATGCATCATAGTGCTTTTGATTTTAATATTATTTTTAGCAATGCTGTACTGCAGCCAAACTGCTTTACAGCATGACTACAAATCATTGCCAAAGTCAGTAATGCTCATGCTGTACAACAGAAAAAAAGGAATGGCACAGGCAATGGTCTCAAAGGGGAGACCGTTTGGCTTTGCCAATGCTTGTTAGATCTCGGCACACCACCCTAGTGGTTCCGAGCACTTCAGTTCCTTTCCCATGAAAAAGAGAAAAAAGTGGGATTTGGTAAAAAAAACCTATCCCATAAAGCCATTGCGCCCATGTCCAAAATAGATTTGGAAGCAGATAACACGCTGTCACAATAAAAGCTGCTATATGTTGTCCCAATAAACATCGATTTGAAGGGATTCTTTGAAGAAAGCGTGCCAGAGTAAAACATAGCTGCAAATGGCAAGAGGTTCAACATGTATATCAGGGAAAAATAAAAAAATAAAGTACTACCTCAATCACAGCGCTATCAGCGTAAGGACAGCAGTCAAGCTGAAGCAATTCAATGCTCAGGCCGAAAGCAGAGGCAGTGAAGAGAGTACATGCCGGCCAATTCGAAGGTAGCAAATAAAAGTGACAGTAAAGCCAACAAATGTCAAGCAACGGATGGGCTGGAAGACCATTGAATACAGTATCTCTCACAAGCAAGAGCGCAAGAGGAGACTTAAAAAGAGGACAGAGGGAAAGTTAGATTATGGTATTATGGTATTGCACTCGTCTTTCGAGGACCTCATTCAGTGTAAAATTAAAGAGAACATTTTAGGAGTTCTTTATAATTAGCATGAGTAAATTAGACATTTTATATTCATATTGTGAAAGGTGTAAGATGGTATTATTATTATTATTTTTATTTTATCTAAAGTATACTCAGTGACAATATTAATATCAATATTATAAATAACAATCATAATAATAAAAATTATAGTAATAATAATAATCATAACAAAAAATTGCCAGCATAATCACTTAATTTCAACTACCTTCAATATGATATGGTACCTAATGTTAAATTAATTTGTACATTTTACGATTTATTTATTCTGAATATTAGTTTTACAATTTTTAAATAGTTTGAATGATAAATGTTAAGAAAGATGTAAAATGGCATAATATTTTACGATTAATATTACCTTGAAGCCAATATAATGTCATGCCATAAAAAACACCACACAGTACATACATTAGTTACTTAACCAAATATATAAATACCAAAATGGTATATTATTTTGATGATGCTGATTATTATTATGATTATGATTTTGACTATGATGAATATTATTAGTATTAGTATTATTACTATTATTATTATATAAGCTATGATTATGTTGGTGGAAATATTATCATCAGAATCGCTGCTACAATAATAATTATAACAATAGCAATAATAATAATAATAATAACATTATACTACTACTAATCATAATCATCGTCATCATCCTAATAAGGCAAATAGTAAAAACAACAATAGTGATAAAAACAATACTAATTATGCATTCAGGTTGCTATTTTGTTAAGTAACTAATGTATGTGGTATTGTTTAGGACACTTTGGGGTCGATTCCGATTTGGTAAATCAATCGTACGAATGAATCGAATCCGTAGCCCTTCCCGTACAACTCGTACAATTCCGTCCGAATTCCGTTGTACGATTTGTTTGAAAAATATACGACTGAATCGTTGCGAACCGTGCGAAAGCAAGGGAAAATTCGTACGGAGAGCCACCCAATCACATACGCACTGTACCCCTGCGATCATGGGGTGTACGCACCGTACCCCTGCAATCATGGGGTGTACATACCGTACCACTGCAATCATGAGGTGTACGCACCGTACCCCTGCAATCCTGGGGTGTACGCACCGTACCCGGGGGGGGGGGGGGGGCGTTTCGTACGCGGTTCGAGTCGAAATCTGCTTTTCCGGACGTTTTGAGCTCCCGTAGAGAAAAAGTTGAACGGAGTGTTGAAGAGACAAATCGTACTTGCTGGGTCGGAAAATGCTGCTTCGATCCATACGGACGTCGCGTACTGCGTGTTCCGAATGCGATTCGTACAGATTTTTAAGTCGTATGGTCTTTCGTGTGATTCATACGGAGATCTGCTTTGGGTCCGAATCGTACCGAATCGTATGTACAGGGACGTTTAAGCGTAAAATTCGTACGGGAAATATGGTCCGTACGGCTATTTGTAAGGGATATTACCGAATCGGAATCGGCCCCTTTATGATATTGTTATAAAGGAAATATTTATCCTAATAACAATTGTACACCCTTCCTAACAACAATCATTCAAACTATTTTAAAAATTGTGAAACTAATATTAAGAATAAACAAATTGCACAAAATGTATCTAATTTAACATTTTAAGCACTATATAATAATGATGGTAATTTAGATTACGTGATTATCATGTAATAATAATAATAATAACAACAACAATAACTCTACATATGTAACATTTCTTAATAGCAAATTAGAATTTTACATTATAATACATTTTACGTATTTATCAAGATAACTGAAAAAGGGAACCATGGCAATAATACCATGAGGTGCCAAATGCATTAGTCTTGATTCCTTCTCATGCTTTTTGCTTCAACTACCCTACTCTTCCTTTCTCTTTATTTTACCTTTTCAGACTTTTCATCTCTGTTTCCTTCAAATGTTTCCGGTTTGCTGTGTATGTTTGGTGATGAAAAAAGAAGTTTCTGTCCGCAAACATGAGCACTGCTGCCCGACAGCAGCAGCCCTTTGCACAAGTTAAGCTATGCCTTAATATTTATCCAGCCCTCGACCTTGGACAAGGAGGGGGCAAAGTTACAGGTGGAGGTGTTTGCCCTTATTCCATCACTCCACATTTTTCTATTGGTGAATGCGGGAGGGTGCTGGCCAAATAGTGAAAAAGAACAAGACAACAGTTTCTTTCCCTTTCATCCTATTTTGCACTAAATACTGGAAAATAAATAACAGAATTATTCTGCTCACTGTTGCAGAATTATTGAGGTAAAATGCATTTTTCTAGGGGGTGTTTCAAGCATAATCCCGCCATCCATTTGTCAATGGAGGGTGGGGTGGTGCTTTGTGGGCTCTAACCCCATCCCCTCATGCTGTATGACTTGTACAGGCCAGATTCAAGAAAAATGAGAAGAATTTTACTTCAGATTATAACAAGCTCTTTGAAGGTTGGGTGATGCTTAACCTAGTTAGACCTATTGATTGGTCCTCTGCACCACTCCATGCTCAGCGCTGTGCACTACATCTCATCAGTCCCATTGTAGGGGTGTGCTATAAACTCCGCTCTGCTGGCAGAGTTTGCAGAGTTTTGCCGCTACGCGCTACACTTGGAGCACGGTGTTCAGCAAAACTCTACCTCTGCTCAGGCCCGGACTGGCCGTTGCGGGCACCGGGCAATCCCCCGGTGGGCCGCATGTTTTGGGGCCGGTTTTGGGCCCCTGGGGGCCGTTTTTGCAGCAAAAACGGCCCTGTAACAAAAACGGCCGAAAGCAGTGGCACATAGCGCTGTCGCGCCCCCCTCCCCCTCCTCCTCCCGGAGGGGGGTGGGGGGGGGGGGGGGCGGCCAAGCACTTTGCCAGGGCCGGTTCTGGTTCCCAGTCCGGCCCTGCCTCCTCTGCGTGGCAGAGTTTTACCAGCACCCACCCCTAATTTGCTCTCTTTTAAAATTTTGCAGTTATAAAGATCTTTCTTTAATTTCAAAAACGTTTAGGAAATTGTAATGAGTGATGTGAGACTGATGCGTTTCCGGTCATGTAAACATTTGCAGATAAATGCTTTATGGCAAACTCACTGAAGGACTTTTTATCCTGCCTTCCACAGTGTTTGGGACCCAAACACCTGTCAGCAAGTAACTTGCCCTACAAGAGATCTGCCTAATTAGGGCACTGAGTTGCTCCATAATCCCAGGTATCAGATGTCAGAAAGCCGAACCGGCAGTGCACGCGTTACTCGTCTAGAGCCTCTGAGATACACAGGGCTGAGCGCAGTAAAATCATCCTCTCAGTGTACACACTGCAATCTGCCCATAAGAGGCACCTCGAGCAGGCGCTGCAAAAGCAACAAGACACAAGAGGGACTGATAAAGGTGCAAGGAGTAAGAGGGTTGGAAAGAAGGGGGAGAGGAAAGAAGGAAGGAGTGAGCCAGCAATACAAAGAAATAAATCTGAAGGTAAAATAATAAAAAGAGGGAGAAATATGTGTAGATTGTTAGAAAAGTTCTAAAGAGAGAAACAAAAAAAGCAATTATGAGTCATTTATTCTGGTATTAAAAACGTATTGTTTTTTTGAATATTTTACCTTAATTGATAAATGCATATTTTCTGTCTGTGCCTTAATCTCAACTGAAAACCTGCAGGCTACCACTCTTCAGGATCGTGTGGTTCGAGTCTCATGTTACTACTAGAAGAAAAGGAGGGTTTTGCTCCTGCAGAGCTACGGGGACTGCAATACCCAGCATACCGACGCCTTTGAGTAGGGGTGGCCAGCTGGAGGGGGTAGGCGCAGCAGGACCAGGGACATGCTGGGCAAAGAGACTGTAGGCCTGGAAGTAAGAGGTGGGAGCATGAAAAGTGAACTAATTCAGAGCTTGATAGAGGAGTAGAACTACAAATGGAACAAAGCGTCCGGCAGGGAACTAGTTGTGAGCCCAGGAGCATCAGAGCCTACAGGGTCACAGGACCGGTGGAAGGACAACTTTAGAAAAGCGCTCAATGTCAGGGTAAAAAAGGAATGGAGGAGCCAGGTTTGCAGGAAGGAGAGACTCTAGAGCTAGCGCACAGACTTTACTGGCTAAGGGTCTTGGATCGGCCCTCCTCCAGACTCTGAATGTTTTCTTCGGGGGCTGCTTGCTCTGCACTACTGGACTGAGTGATTTCATCATCCGTAGTGGTGGACTCCCCAAGCTAACCCAAGTAGTGATTTTGCTGGTCGGTTCCTCCTTAACCTCTTCGCTGCTGAAGACGAGCTCAGCTCGTCATCAGCCGCGGTAGTCGTGTGCGGATGACGAGCTGAGTTCGTCATGTAACGCGGCTTTTCGTAAATTAACGCACACAGCAGGAAAAGCCGCCCCAGCAATGAGGTTAACGACTTTGTGTGGTTCACTTCTAATCTGGAATCTAGAGGGTGCGCAGGAGCAGCTCGGCTGAAGGTAAGTGCAGCATCAGTAAAACACCTTGGCATGTCCTGCAGTGCAAAGTGCTATCCCTTTTTCACCCACAGGATTCTCAATCTGAGAGCCCTCTCAAAAAAGTCAAACATCCATAGTGCAGACCCCACTTGTGCAGCACTGTTCACAACTTTGCTGTGTGAGAGTTGAGAACTTTTGTTACACTGGCTGAAGGGAGATCATTGAGCGCTTTTTGACCAGAAGCCCTTCTGTGCATGCACAAGACTTTGTTTTAGTGGGTGCATATCCACCTCCCACAAATTCTTTCTGGGCTTGATCTAGATTGCATTCACTCCTCATGGGATGTCTGGTCTGTGCATGAAAACACCCAGAGTTGTTAATGTTGGTCTGGTGTGCAAGTGATTGATTTGAAGGCTCCCTGGATTGCACCTTCATGGCCTTGCTGCCTGGGCATAGAGAATCAGGGACGTAGGTGGCCCCTAAGACGTACTTTTCCCAGACAGTTCTTCGCAGACACCGGTTGTACTACTCCCAGGTATGGGTGGCCGTCGCCAAGCAATACTCTGCCTGCACACTGAACTCAGCAGAATATGGTAGAGATTTTCATTAACTCAGCAGAAATCCCTGGAGTGAAACTCTATAAGCTCCTCCCAGGCCTATCTCATTGACTGATGTGCCTGGGCTTTTGGACTTTACAATTTTCAGCAAGGGGAACTGTCAAGAGCTGAGAAAAGTAATGCCTCTGTGGCGAGTTGACATGTACACTTGCAATGACATTAAGAAACCGATAACACTTCTGCTGCTGCCAACACCTCGTTGGGAGCGGGACAGGACTCAAGGTCCCAGCCTCCTTTGCTTCTCCTTGCCGCTGACACTCGCATTTGCGTGCCTGGAGGAACTTTAAATTCTCTGCAGGGCTACCGCAGCACGTGAAGCATGGGAACACTGCTGCTGCTGCCACCACCTCATTGGGAGCAGGACAGGACTGAAGGTCCCAGGCTCCTTCGCGGCTCCTCGCCGCCGATGCCCGTATTTGCACACCTGGAGGTGCTTTAAATTCTCTGCAGGGCTCCCGCAGCACAGAATGCGCACAGGCGTGCCCGGGCTGCGCCTGGGCAAAGCCTGGGCCAAGGGTCGGGCCCATCCATGCCCGTCGGAGCCCAGAGGAGGATGGGCTGGGCCCCCCCTCTAACATGTAACTCGCAATACAGCGGATTGAGGCTCCATAATCAACAGATAGCAGGTACTGTGTGATAATGGTTGCTAGCCTATTGATTATTGTAACTCCTGCTGTGTAGGCTTCTCAGTATCTGAAGTTTGGCTTTTATCATAAATGCACGCAAGGGTGTAGTGGGGACTTTGGATGCCTTTATTATCAGGGCTGAATCAATGCTCAGTAGTGAGATTGAGCTGACAGAACGGCGACTGTCATTAGACCCTATCACCCTGCATAAACGCCTATCACTAGTTACTTCTACTGTGGATGGTGCTTTACAAACTGGCCGGACTGCGCACCCAAAAAGCATGCAAAAAGTGCGTGTTCAAGCAAGATGGTGGAGAAGTCGCACTCTTAGTGAGCTCCCGCTATCCCCGCATCCTGCAAGATCCTGACAGGGACAAACAGACTGTTTTACCGAAAATTACTGGGTCCCCCTTGTCTCTGCCCGGGGCTCCAATGTTGGGACTAAGCATGGGCGGAAAATCCGTTCCGCTCGCGGATTTTGCTGATTTTTGGTAAATTCGCAATCCGCGAACTCTCGCGAATTTACCGAAAATCCGCAAATTCGCACGCAGCAGATTTTTTTCTTGGTGATACAATATTGCGGCGTGTGGCGTTCACTTACCGTCATTCAGCGTTTGCCGAGTTGTTTTTCTCGATATTTTGCGAGTGCTGCGCCACTTTGGATCTTGCTGCGGGATCCCGCGGGAGTTTGGCGATGCATCGCGAGAGTTCACAATTGTGAACATGTAGGTGCGGCGGGCAGCAACAATCTTGCACTCGCGAATTTACGAAATTTGCAATTCTGCACAAGAAATCCACTAGCAAGCAGCATAGACCTTCTGAAAATGATGATTTTTATCAGAATAACTCCTCAGGTTGACATTTGCTTGCCTTTTTTTGGATTTGAGGCCTTTTGACTTTCTTTGGATCACTTTTGGATTAGAAATCAACTTTCACAAGTAAGTTTGTTTGGGGCATTACAGTTGCTGTTCTGCAGAAAAACGAGTTTTGAGAAACTGAAAGCACTCACCAGGTGCAAAAGTTCACTCATCATTAGTAATCATTCCCTGTAGTACTTCCTGAGGGGCCCCTCCAGAGTTCAGTTGCCTATGTTTGTTTGGGGCATTACAGTTGCTGTTCTGAAGACAAACGAGTTTTGCAAAACTGAAAGCACTCAGCAGGTGCAAAAGTTCAAACTCATCATTAGTAACCATTCCCTGTAGTGCTTCATGACTGGGGCCCCTCCAGAGTTCAGTTGCTAGTTGCAACAATTCTATGACCCTGCTCTGACCATCACAGCAGGCTCATAGAATAGCTACAAGTAGGCCACAAAGGTCCTGAAAAAAAAATTGCACTGCACCAGAAAGCAAATTACAGATAAGGAAGCAGGTGCCAGACTGGAATTTTAAAACAGTGACACATTAATAAATCAACCCCAAATTAATTCATGTCAGTTTAAGCAGGGCAGGTGTGCTTGCTTTTCCCCCCCATAATCTACAGTGATGAACCAGAGGGTGGCATTGATGTACCAGAGGGTGGCATGGGTGAAACAGGGTGGCAGTGGTGAAACAGAGGGTGCTGTGAACCTGTGATGATGAACCAGACGTAGAAACAACATAGTCGCGACCGTTGCGAGCCGACAAGTAAGTTCGCAATTGCGAACTGGTACAAAACCCTCGCAAACTGGCAGAAACCCTTGCGAACACCAAAAAAAAATCCGTAAATTCGCGAGAATTCGTGGATTTTGCGGATTGCGAGTTCGCAAATTCGCGAACGCCAGATTCGCAAAATTCGCCCATGCTTAGTTGGGACAAGGACCTGCGGTGTCTGTGGCTGTATTGTGGCTATGTTCCAGATGCTGGGAGCAGGCCAGCCATCTTGCGGGCTTCTGAGCCTTGAGATCGGCTCCGACATGGGGGACGCTGTCACTGGGCCATGCCTGGGCTGCCGCTGAGTGCTCAGAATTGGATAGCTGGAAGTGAATGAGAGGATCTGGGTGCTGAGGCTCGGGGGTGGGCGGTGCGGCGCCGTGGCTGGATCCTCCCGAATCACATTTGCAGCTACTGTGTTGAGAGGCTTATATTCCTTGGCCTCAGAGCATTATCCTGCTTGGGGCTGTGCCAGGCCACTAGATGGAGTGTGCTGTCTACTCCGGGGGCACCTTTTGCTGCAACGCACCCTTTAAGTTCCGGAGGCTGCCGGTAAGGCTGAGCACGGAGGTGTGCTGCCTGGCCTTTCGAGGCTATATGTGCTGGGCTGCGGCGCCTGACTTCTGAGGCCCCCCACCCTGTGGCCTGGGGTGCTGGCCTATTGCAGGAGGGCAACTGGATAGTGCACTGTAGTGGTGGCCCCCCGTGCTGGGAGGAAGAGGTGACTTGACTGTTTGCTCTGGTGGTCTGGTGAGGTGTGGGGCCTGCCGATCCTGGCTCCTGATCAGACTTGGCCCTCCTGGCGCCTTGATTGCCACTGAAGCCTTGCAGTGAGGGAGGGGACAATACACAATTGGCCGTCGGCGCTGTGCTCTGCCTGCCCAGTTTTTGGGTACTTATTGCGCATTTATTTGGATACCCCTCCCCGGCTAGTGAGACACTTTTGTGGTGGTCCGTGTTTATCCTGCTGATAAGGGACTGTGCTGCGCCATAGTAGGGACTATGGTTGGCTGATTCGACGGAGGGGTCGTCTCCCTTGATGATCACTGCTGCTACTGTCTCGCCCCCTTTTTTTTCCTTCTCTTTCTCACCGCCTGAAGATTTCTTTGCCGCCCAGCCACTCGACTACAATGGTCCAGTATAAAGGGAATAAAATGGCCCAAGCAAAAAAGATCTCTAATTACGCCCAGCTCCTGTCACTGGATCAGGTGGCCGCTGGGCCGATGCTGCCTGTGGGCCCGGAGGCACCGGTGCAGAATGTTGATCGACCTCCAAACATTGCAGAGGTCCTCACAGCTTTCCAGGCTCGAGAGATGAACTCAACAATAAAATTGATTCTGTGGCTATAGATCTGAATCTGCTCAGATGCGATCTGCTAAAGGTTGCAGACTGTGTGACAACTACTGAACAGCATGTGGGCGCATTGCAAACTGAGGTGTATTCACTCAGGGACACAGTGAGCAGTATGCAGCAGAAGTTGGTACGACTAGAGGCCAAAGCTGGGGATGCAGATGGGCACTCTCGGCTTTACAATCTCCGCTTTGTTGGATTTTCCGAGACGGCGGAGGATCCCTCGCAGGAGCTGTTCCTGGAAAACTGGCTGGTCGGCATCTAACGCCGAGCAAACTTTCCTGATTCTTTACTGTGAAGAGAGCACATCGCGCAATGGTCCCCTCCCAAAACTGGGAGCACCTTCCAGAGCAATAATAGCCCGCTTTCTTATTTTTCAAGACGGGGGCCTGCTGCTGCAGTTGTCACGTTACAAAAGGGGGTGGTGATGGATGGAGCATCTGAACCAATCAAACACTCACACCCAGTCAAAAGATCTGGGTTTGATCCATCACCATTTTTTAGCCCACTCTGCCATCCCAGTTCAGACATCGCTATATGCAAATCAGTCTGACCCTGTGCCTCATGGGAACAGTCCAACCCGAACTGCCAAGCCATGCCTTCCCTGGACCGGAAACAAGCTTCCGAGGACCGGTTTCTGGCATTCCAGCCGTCTTCAGCCCGGCTTGCTTGAATCCAGTGGCAAAGTGAGCAAGGGACTCACGTCTGAGTATACCCTGCCACACTTATGGTGGCCAAAAGCGGTACAAAAGGGGGTGGTGATGGACGGTGCATCTGAACCAATCAAACACTCACACCCAGTCAAAAGATCTGGGTTTGATCCATCACGTTCTTTAGCCCACTCTGCCACCCCAGTTCAGACATGGCTATAAGCAAATCAGTCTGACCCTGTGCCTCATGGGAACAGTCCAACCCGAACTGCCAAGCCATGCCTTCCCTGGACCGGAAACAAGCTTACGAGGACCGGTTTCTGGCATTCCAGCCGTCTTCAGCCCGGCTTGCTTGAATCCAGTGGCAAAGTGAGCAAGGGACTCATGTCTGAGTATACCCTGCCACACTTATGGTGGCCAAAAGCGGTACAAAAGGGGGTGGTGATGGAGGGAGCATCTGAACCAATCAAACACTCACACCCAGTCAAAAGATCTGGGTTTGATCCATCACCGTTCTTTAGCCCACTCTGCCACCCCAGTTCAGACATGGCTATATGCAGTTGTCGCGTAGCAAAGGCCAATTGCAATTTGAAGGGCACCAAATATCCATCTTCCTGGACTACACGCAGAGGGTGCAGGAGCAGCAACGGTCCTTCTTGATCGTCAAGCACTGCATGAATGAAATGAAATTTGATTTGTAGAGCGCATGGCTGCCCGAAAGCGTCCCAGCGCTTTCTTAGGGAACCCGTCCTGGTGTTCCCCTGCGAGATAACCCATTACTGGGCATCCCCAAGGTGAAAGCCAGGCATCCCGCTGGGAGGGGCCGTTGTGGAGATTAAGCAAGCTATTACCCAGAGTTACAGAGTGGGACTCCATGATTGGAATAGGCACCGAGGCGAGAATTGTCAGGTCTGGGGAAATTTTGAGCCCAAGAGCCGCCGAGGCGGGGAATTGAACCCTGGTCCGGGCCAGACCTCTGCATCAGGGTCTGCCGCTCCAACCACTTGAGCCACACTTCTCCACAAGAGAGACTTAGGCCTGCGATACAGACTCTTCTATCCGACGAAACTACGTGTGGAACATGGCATAACAACTTTTTTCTTTTTCTCGGCAGGAGAGGTGACAGACTGGCTGGATGCGAGGGGCTCTCCGGGGGCCTGTCTTGTGCCCTCGATGAAGACACCTAAAAAGTCTGGAACTCGTAGCCAGTCTATGGGGCATCATCGCTGAGGTTGGTCGCTGGACACGGCTGGAACTCGGAGCCCCGCCAGGATCCGGGTTTGTTCCGATGGCACAGTACAGGCCTCTGATATTATACCAGACTCATGTCCATCATCACCGGGCCACCAGTCCAGTGCCAACGCAAGCGAAGACACAGATATCTGAAAGAGGACACTACTAGGGTACCTGAACTGCCTGAAAATCTATGGCATATATCTGCTATGTAATTGATAGGACTGAAATATTGTGGACAAAGATAGGGGCGTATGCATTTTGAGGAGTTTGTCACTGTTTAACAAAGGATGGCGGGGGCTCAAGCTCCCCCCCTTTACTTTTCTTAGAGGCTGATGCCTGTCGCTGGAGTTGGAGACATGTCCTCACACCTGGACAGCCAACCATCCGCTTATCTCATTGGGGAAGGGTGGGAAGGGGTTTCATTGTCATTTTCTTGATCTGTATTTTCATAAAGTTCCTCATTGATCAGTTAAATAGGGGATTGGGGTGACACCTACATACCTATACCAGGCTACGCATGGCATGGGGAGGAATGTGGTATTGCCCAAGGAGTGGGGGGAAGTTGGGGTTAAAATGTTTGTTCACCATCAGTCCGTCCTTTGTAGTACTTCAATATACAGAAATATTGTATTGTGTCGATGGTGGGTGGGGACCATCTTTCTATGTGACCGAGTACATGAGGTACGATGGAGAGTCGTTGGAACAGTGCTGGGGCGGCCATCATGAGTAAGTGGCTAACGTGGAATGTGCAAGGTATTGCCACTCTTGAAAAACGCAGGCGCATATTTGCCTGCTTGAAAAGTTATAAGGTGGCAGGGGCATGTCTCCAGGAGACGCATGTTTGGGGGAATTCTGCGAAATATTTAAAGAAGTGATGGAGGGGCCAAGTCTATGCTACTTCATACTCAGGCTTTGCTCAGGGAGCCCTTATATGGATAGCACCGGGAGTCCCGTTCCAACGCCTACACCATGTAGTAGACCCAGATGGCCGATATGTTATATTGCATGGGAGGATGAATGGGACAGAGATCTGTATAATAAATGTATACGCTCCGAATGATGATAGCACCTCCTTTTCTTTGAATCTGCTTGCAATGGCCATCACCTTATTTGGAAGCTCCAGTGCTTATGGTTGAGGACATGAACTGTATACTAGATGGGGCCCTGGACAGGGAACTTCCTAAGCTACACACTAAACCAAAACTGACCACGTCACTCCAGGGGATGATACAGGGGCTATGGCTATGTGATGTGTGGAGGGATCGGCCCCCACTGTTAGACATTTCTCATGTTACACACCAGCTACGCGCACTTCCAGTCGTCTGGATTACTGGTTACTGTCTCTAGATTTAGGTTGGACTGTGGGAGGGATAACATGTCAGACGAGATACCTGTCCGATCATGCCCCGGTCTTGCTGGAGGTTGGGGCTAGTAGAACGAGACCTGATATACCCTTTGGCGACTTAATACTGATACACTCACAGACCCACCTTTCGTCAACACAATTTCCACACAGCTGGGTCATTATTTTCAGGAAAATTGGGGTTTGGCCTCGAGTCGGGCTATCGAGTGGGAGGCCATGAAAGTGGTGGTCCGGGGTATCTGCATAAAGGCTACATTTGGTGTCCGAGCGCAGTTGGAAAGAGATGTCACTCAGTGAGAGGTTAAGCTGGAGGCGGAGATTAGTACAGCTCCACCAAAAAAAAAAAAAAGCATGCAACAAAGTTCGCCTCAGCTCCCTCACGTTCCTAGTTTAGACACACCCACTGTGCTACTCTCGATGGTCCTAGTACAGCTACAAGGGCCAGGACTGGAAAAGAGAAAAAGGGTCACGACGGTGCAGCAGGAGGTATACACTAATTCTATCAGCACACAGACTGATAATGCTTCCCCACTATTGACACTGAGCCCACCCCCAAAGATGCTACTCTGGACACCATCATAGATGCTGCCTTGGACAATGCTTTCGCGCGCTTTAATAATAATAATAATAATCCTCATTTGTAAAGCGTGAACCATCACCCGTTAGGGTCTCTAGGCGCTGGGGGCCGTCGGGAAGATTAAGCAAGCTATTGCCCAGAGTTACATGGCGCTGGGCTAATCTGCCGCTGGCCCTAGGGATCGAACCGTGATCCCCAGATTCCGGTGATCCTCAGATTCTGGAGTCAGTCACCCTGGCCGCGGCGCCACACCTCTCCCATAGGTTTAAAGAACTATTAAATAGAAACTTCACCTGCCTCTCGGATCGCTTAGATCATTTGGAAACTGTGTTGAATAATACGAGTGGTCAAAGGGAGTCTTTTCCGAATGTTGGTATTGCATGGGGGTGCAGCCTATTGGTCCAGATGTTGGCACAGGGCCCGATCCTTTGATTTCATTGCCAGTAATGTTTACAGGTATTCCATTTGGCAATTCTTGTGCAACATGTTCAACCTGTAGCAAAGTTAAGGATCTTTTGTATCTAATCCTAGTGAAGCTTTGGGAAATCAACTTCATGTTGTCAACACACATAATATACTCAGGTCCTCTCAGAACGTGCCCTTTATTAGTCTACCTGACTCAGTTATTAGCTTGCCTAGAGAGAATTCTAAGTCATGTAAACACTGACTGTCTGGTTTTTGAGCTAACAGAGGTAGAGGCGGGAATTGCTGGCCTAACCGGCAATAAGGCTCCTGGACCGGACGGAATTCCTCCGGACCTCTATAAATCGGATCCATCCTTTTGGGCCCTGATCCTGGTGGCCATACTGAATGCAGCGACTAGGAACGGTAGCCCTGAATCCTGGGCAATTTTCACCATTATGCCAGTGTTCAAAAAGGGGGATTGCAATAGCACGCACTGCTATCGACCCATCTCCCTCATCGACTCAGTAGTAAAGGTGGTGGGAGGACTTCTTTTGCTAAGATTATCTTCATGGGCAGAGAAGCATAACATCCTCTCTGACACCCAATATGGGTTTTGTGCGAGGCGGTCAACGGTGGCCCAATGTTTCAACCTCTACATGATCCTTGGCAAGTATACGATGGCCCGCCCAGGTAGGATCTACATAGACTTCATGGACCTTTCCTCGGTGTTTGACTGTGTCAACCGGGTTAAGCTGTGGCAGTCCATTAGGGCCATGGGGGTGGAGGTTTCTATTGTGGACTTTCTAATGGATCTGCATAGGGATACTAAGGCGAACATCAGATATGCACAGGTTCTTCGGGTTTCCAGGGGATTCAATATTGGAAGAGGGGTAAGACAGGACAGTATTTTGGCCACCTTCCTGTTTAATCTTTACATCGATGATTTTGAAGGAGCCCTGGTAGCTAAGGGGGCCGACTTTCCGCACGTGGGGCACCCGGGTCTCCCCGTACTCCTATATGCAGACGACACCGTCCTCATAGTGAGAACCGCCAGGGGACTCCAATCCCTACTAGACGCATTCCTGAATTTTATGGGGTCCCATGACTTAGCCATCAATAATGCTAAATCCTATCTCTTGCAGGTAGGGGCTCGTCCTACGAAAAAGTACCCTTTTTCTGTAGGTTCTCCAAAGGTCACCACAATGTCAGTGTTCTCATATCTGGGGGTCCTGTTGGATGGTCGCCTGAAGTGGGGGTCTCTCATCCAGGAGAAAAAGGGGGTGCTCATCCTAATAACTGCCTCTATTTTCAACTTTGCTGCCAAGATGGGCAAGCGCCCAATTGCAGCCATGTTGGAAATTTATCACGCTAAAGGTGTAGGGACTACATGTTACGGTAGTGAAGTCTGGGGGTATACCATAGCAGACGCGCTGCAGGTGACAGAGAACAATGTTTTAAAGCGCTTGCTGGGAATGCCAACCGGTTTATCAAACCTGGTAGCTTATGACGAATTGGGGGCCCCATTTTTATGTGATACTCTTGCTTTGCATCCTTTAGTGTTTTGGCTTAAGTGTTGGCCAAAAAAGGAGCTAGAGCTTACCCAGCAGATCATAACAGACTGTATGAACCTTGAACATATGTCTAGAATACCATGGCTGGAGTATGTAAGAGACTCTTTTGCAGAGTTGGGTCACCTGGAACTTTTTCTAAAACCTCTATCATAACAAAAAAGGATGTGGAAACGGTTAAGAAAGCTTTTAGCTGTATTAGGAAGCTTGAAAGAGATGAACAGGAATTATGTAACCGAGCGTCCGTAAATTTCTGACCCTAAAAACTCATCCATCGACTGAGCCATGCCTTTTGGGAACACTGACCACCCATGAGCGGTTCCTAGTGTCTAGGTTTCGCCTTGATTTTTTCCATTTCTTAATTGCCATTCCGAAAGGGTTCAGCAGAGGACAGGTGTTAGCACCATGTGGCTGCAAGAACGTGTCTCCACAGAACTTGCAACACTTTATGTTCCTCAGTAAATTCTATGAAGTACCTCAGAGACATTTTTACTCCCCCTTTTAAAAAGGCTCAATTTTAACCAGGTTCGCCCAGCACTTTTGTACCTGCAGTTGTTGAAACCAGACTGTATATTTTTTATTGTGGGCTATTTGAAATCTCTGTTGAGGACCAGGGCTTGTCTGGAATACTAGCTACTTAGAAGGTATGACTCATGCGTGTTCTTCTTTTTAATCACAGAAACACAATATGTTATTCATTTATTGCAATTGGTAATGTTATACGTAAACACTGGTGGGAACATGGGCCCGTTCTGAATCTCCGCTGTTTTAGTGGAAAATTATATTTTCTTTGCTACAAATCACGACCCATGTGTCTCTGCCCTTTGTAAATCATACAAATTTCTTGTTTTCATGGCTATGAACTGTACATTTTTAATGTACTTTTTTATGAGGTGTGTATATATTGTAACTTTTATGGGTTTTTTTACACTCTAAAACTGAATAAAGTTTATGATTGATTGATTGATTGAAGTCATGTAATGGCTCTTCGAATATTATGAGAAAGGGCCATAATGATGTTAATGTGGAGGTTTTGGGATTATCGCCAGAGGCTTGCCCATACGTCTAAGTGTTGGCAAGGGTACCGACTCTCAAGAAAGAACAGGGTGAAACCTGACCACAACTGCGAAACAATTGTATGGATTGGTTATCCAAACACAGGAGGTTTAAGGTGTCAGAATATTTAGGGGAACTGTATAGTGATTAACTTTCGCAGTCTGCTCATGGTCATATTATTGCTGAGGGCACAGGAAGATCTTATTTTTAATTCAACATGCATTTGTACTTTGCCGTTGGGCTAACTATCATCGCACTTGTTAACTACGGAAGTAGATCCCCTAAAGAGTGCATATGTGTATCCCCCGGAGCCAATGAGCCATGTCCTGCCATATAAAGTTGACCTACAGGACAATACAGTAGTGTGCTCTTTGGAACATACAAATTATGCAATGTCTAATGCAGGTGGTCCCCTTCTGGTTGCAGATGGGAATTGTTCTGTGTTACCCACCAAGCTTATTAATGATTGCAACCTAAAAGTACTAAGCTTGAATGTTGCAGGCTTAGAGTCCAAAGTACTTTTACCTGAAGGGTTACATTTTGTACAGGAGCAGGGCATCCTTATGCTTCTGGAGACATGGGCCACAAAAGATCTATATATTGACGGGTTTAATGTCACAATACACTTGCCCTCACCCCTAAGAGAGGCCGCCCATCTGGGGGCCTTTCAATTTGGTTGAGGATTGCGGCTGGGGGTACTATAAAGGTGTTAGATACTAAAGATGATAAATTGAAAGCGATAATGTATAAATGGGGAAATCCAATTTTATAGCAATGATTTGTATTCAGTACCAAATATTAATTTTTATCAATTTGTATAATTGTATTTTATCCCTACAGTTCAGTAGCACTATGGATATTTGTCTGGGGGTGATTTTATTGCTAAAATACCCACTGATCTCATGGGTATTTCATACAAACCAAGATGAGGGCATTGACATGAATAAAAAAGTGATTCGGGGGGGGCAGGGGGGTTATATGATCACTACAGGACTTTAAGATTTAAAAGGGAGATCCAGAAAAAGTCTGTAGAAAATTATTCGCTAATTGTGGAAGAATCAAAGACCCCACTATGGGGCATATGTAGGTAATTTCCATTTTGCGATTCCCAAATAGCAATTTTTAAGGAATCGCTTTTTGAGAATAGCAAAATGGAATGTAGATGAAAATTTGCATTTTTTTTTGCGAATCTCTAACATTCCTTAATTGCAATTAGCAAATAGCGAATCGCATTTAAGGACTGAGTGCCCCATTCATTCCTCTGGGCCAAGAATGAATGAATGAGGATACATTCTCAAATTTCGATTTTCTATGAGAAAATCGCAATTTAAGAACCGGAATTCCAAGGGTGCCAGGGTGTCCAAAGAGTTTGAAACAGTACGGCAAACTGCTTGTGCATGTTGCGTGTGCTAGAAGTTGATGCAAAGCCATCCATGATCAGCACATGTGGAGTCAAAGCCCAGCTCCAGCTCATACACGGCCGCAGAATCAATAGGAGGTTCTGAATAGGCACATGTTCAAAAACCCAGCCAATACTGTGGGTAAGGTTTTCAGCAAAGATGCTACACTGTGCCCCAAACCTTTAGCGACTACAGAGCGACCTGGACCAGTGCATTGCTCTGAAAGCCCCAAAATGACAGAAACAGCCTGAACTCTGCATTTTGATGCATGCATGTGTGTCCAGAGAAATTAAGTCACTCGAAGAATGTGTGATAAAAGCATTACAAGCAAAACAACCGATCACAAGCTGAAGTATCAGCACAAGCCAATGAAGCAACCATTCTCACAACATAAGAAAAATAATTATAGTGCTAATAAAGTACAAGTAATAGAAAACAAAGAGAACATACTCACAGTCATAAGTGATTGGAGTGTACTGCGATACAGTCTCTTATATGAGGCTGGTGCTTGCAGAAGTTGCTGAGTCTCCCCGCGCAGTGAAACCAGCCAAAAGACACGTGCTAACACAATGGCAGCAGAAGGGAGTGTGAAATACAATGTAGCTTTGTTCTTAAAGCCACCACTGCCATTCAATACAGCCAAGAAACAAAACTTTGGTGCCAGGTGGACTGCATGGATTGAAACATTCAATGACCTCATAGATGTGTTTGATGAGGAAGATGATAAGTAAATCACCAAATATTTTTAAAAGCGTACCGTTGATTCAGTGAAAGAATTGCTAAAGAAAGATTCACAGGTTGACGCAACAACAGACCAAAAGTGAAAGAATCCCTGGAGGTCAAATTCAACCCAATGCCAAAAGTTGACTATGAAAGTATATCTTCAGCAAAGCCCGACAACAGACTGGTGAAACAATGGATGAGTTTCTTGAAAGACATGATGAACTTGTTAACCATTGCAAGTTCAGTGACTTTACCGATGAAGAAGCCATGTGCTTAAGAGTCATCGATGGCTGCCTTTCAGATTCTTTTAGAAGGCGCATCTTGAGAGAAACACTTTGATCTAGACAACATTCTGAGGGCTGTGAGAGCAGAAGAATGAGCAGAAGGACAAGATGCTGACATGGAAGCAGGGGAAGCATGCAATGAATCAGCATTGACCATGAAAAGCAAGCACAAAAAAGATGCACACTAGTCGAAGTCATTGAAGAAAACAAAACTATACTTTCAATGTGGATTTTCATTTCCCCATCAGGGTAAATGTCCAGCCTTAAGACACATCTGTAAAGGTTATGGGAAGGAGAACCACTTCATAACTGTTTGCTGAGCTAAAGAAAAGCCAAGTGTGTCACAACAGAAAGAAAAGAAGCATGTGAGAACGTGCTAGAACGACTCTTGCAACGTACAGAAAATCAAAAGGCAACATGAACTACGCCAAGATTAAGTAAAGTCAATAGTCATCAATTTCATTGTTTTAAGGCTCTTTAACATCACTATTGTGTACCAGTGAAGAAGATAGATGCTTGCTAATGATATCCACAAAAAGACGACACGCAGATGTAGGGTTAGCCGTTTGTGAAAATGACTGAAGCTCAAGAAAAACTCACCAACTAAAATGTCAAACTTCATTTGGACGATGTCCCAGTATTACATTGAAGGTAAACGGTCACAGTGTAATATTCATCATCGACAATGGCGGGTCAATTAATATCCTGCCAGTGGAAATAGTTTGACAACCTCTTATCTGTGCACTGCCTCACTCTTTCAGACACAGGAGTGTGTACCTGGGCAGCTTCTAAACTGTTACAGATCCAAAGGTTGTTCATAGTGGCAAGGCACCCTTCATGTTCTGCAAGGGATCTCGTCTAGTGCAGTAAGCATTGGCTGAAAATTCTTTCCGCTCCCGGAATTTGCTGATTTTCCACGATTTCGGGATCCGCGAATCTCGCGAAATCGCGGTAAAATCCTCTAATCAGCGGGGGCGAATTTTCAGCCAAGCACTTACAGGGTTAGAGCAGCAGGTGCAAAAGTTTAAGCTAATTTTTTGTAACGTTTTACAAATGGGTTACAAAGAAATTAACTTCAACTTGGGCACCTGCTGCTGTAAGCCTGTAAGTGCTTCCTGGCGCCTCGTTGCCTACTTGCAACTATTCTCTGACCCTGCTCTGACCCTTGAAGCAGGGTCAGAGAATAGTTACAATTAGGCAATGAGGTGCGTGTCACGAAAATTAAACCTCAACAGGATGCACTGACAGATATAAAAACAAGCATTTGCAATGCAATAGGTCTCGCACTAGGAAAGTTTGAGCTATTGGTCTTGTAAATGCCAATTTTTTTATTTATGTGTTGGTTTTGAAAATAGCTAAATTAATAGCTTTGTCATTTACAATGCCAATAGTTATAACTTTCGCAAATGTGACACCTATAGCATTTGTAATGCAACATGTTTTGTATTTACGTGACTTAGATGTATTGATATTACAAATTACAATGGCTTTTAATTTTTTTTAAAATAATTAATATTTAAAAATGTGATTTTAATTTATAATGGCAATAGCTTAAACTTTTGTAAATAACTTTTATGAAGATTATGTTCAGTGTATTTTATTGTGACGAGAATCCAAGAACAGAAGTGAAATATTAATATCTTTTTGTGACATTTGTAATAAAGCTTGAAACATTGAGAGAACATTTTTGAACCAGTTGTTGGTGAATGGTTGCACAGATTGATGCTGGGGTGACGCTGAGTGGTGCTGAGTGGTGTTGTGGTGATGCTGAGTGATGCTGTGGTGGTGCTGAGTGATACTGGGATGGTGCTGAGTGATGCTGGGGTGGTGATGAGTGGTGCTGTGGAGGTGCTGAGTGATGCTGTGGTCGTGCTGAGTGATGCTGTGGTGGTGCTGAGTGGTGCTGTGATGGTGCTGAGTGATAATGTCGTGATGCTGAGTGATGCTGTGGTGGTGCTGAGTGATAATGTGGTGGTGCTGAGTGATGCTGTGGTGACACTGAGTGGTGCTGTGGTGGCGCTGAGTGGTGCTGTGGTGGTGCTGAGTCGTGCTGTGGTGGTGCTGAGTGATCCTGTGGTGGTGCTGAGTGGTGCTGTGGTGATGCTGAGTGATAATGTGGTGGTGCTGAGTGATAATGTGATGGTGCTGAGTGATGCTGGGGTAGCGCTGAGTGATGATGTGGTGATGCAGAGGGCAAAAAGCAGTCTAACAAAGGGAAGAAGGGCAGAAAAACAAGGGAAAATGAGTCTAACAGAGGGCAGAAAGGCACAAAAATAACCAGTCTAACAGAGCACAGAAGGGCAGAAAAACAAGGGAAAAACGAGTCTAACAGAGGGCAGAAGGGCATAAAAAACGAGTCTAACAAGGGGCAGAAGGGCACAAAAAAACGAGTCTAACAGAGGACAGAAGGGCAGAAAAACAAGGGAATAACAGAGGGCAGAAGGGCACGAAAAAAAGTCTAACAGAGGGCAAAAGGGCAGAAAAACAATAGAAAAATGAGTCTAACAGAGGGCAGAAGGGCACAAAAAACGAGTCTAACAGGGGGCAGAAGGGCAGAAAAACAAGGGAAAAACTAGTCTAACAGAGGGCAGAAGGGCAGAAAAACAAGGGAAAAACGAGTCTAACAGAGGGCAGAAGGGCACAAAAAACGAATCTAACAGGGGGCAGAATGAATACCGCCCTGCGTGTTTGTCGACGAAGATGCCACCGTTTTGTGCAATATCTCTACTCAACTGGAGTACTTTCTACTGTCTAATCAGTAAGTGTTCCCTCGTTGGCTAAATGTATAGGGGCAGATTTACAATAACTGGCGCATCCCCAGGAATGCACCAGTTATTGAGCGCCGCAGCTCCGCCACCCATGGTCCGCTGCATTTACAATGCGGCGCACCATGTGGCAAAAACGGCACAGATGTGTCACGCATCTGTGCCGTAAAAGCAGCGCATTGCTGGAGCTGCGTTGCAAGCTCGATGCAGCTCCAGCAATGCTCTGGGGGGCCCTATCTCCCCAATGCTGCGTCAAGCCTTGGTCCTGCTTCAAGCAGGCGCAGGGTTTTGATGCAGCATTGGCCTAAATGTGACTGAGTGAAATCTTGTAAATTTCACTCAGCCACTTTTAGGAGGCCTTTCTGCGCAGGAACGCCCTCCCCTGCGCCGGAACGCCTCAGGATGGCGCAGGGCTTTACAACGTGACGCATCTCTCAGCATTGCTGGACGCAGCTCCAGCAATTCTCTGGGGGGCCCCATCTCCCCAATGCTGCATCAAGTCTTGCGCCTGCTTCAAGCAGGCGCAGGGTTTTGACGCAGCATTGGCCTGAAAGTGACTGAGTGAAATCTTGTAGATTTCACTCAGCCACATTTAGGAGGCGTTCCTGCGCAGGAACGCCTCCTGATGGCGCAGGGCTTTACAACGTTGTTAATATCCAGGACCATGGCGCATCTTTTGTGCTGCTGCTGCGTCACAAAAGTGACGCAACTGCGGCGCAAAAGAGGCGCAAGCGGCTTGTAAATCTGCCCCATAGTGCTTTTACTACACTGTAGCTGCGTAAAGGGCCAGAAGATGTGTCTCCAGTGACCATGTGTGCCTGTGCCTGTGTTACAGGCACACATGGTCACTGGAGACACGTCTTCTGGCCCTTTAGGCAGCTGCAGTGTAGTAAAAGCACTAAACATTTACCCAATGAGGGAGCACTTACTGGATTAGCCAGTAGAAAGTACTCCAGGGCAAATCACAAAAATATCCGCAATTTCGCTGGCAAATTTGCGGATTTTTTTGGCGATTTCGCAGGGAAATCCGCGAATTCGCGGAACGCGAATTCGCAAATTTTGCCCATGCTTATAGTGCAGGCTTACTCAGTTTTGCACAGTGGTTGGGTTACTATCCCTCAACTACAACCTCTGTACTCAGCCTGATATTACGAACTAATTCCCGTTATTGTTTCATTGCTTGGGAAAGCTCAAGAAAATGAAAGTACTGCTTCGTATCAATGAAGACATTAGTCCTGTTGGCCAGCTGCCCCTTAGAGTCACTTATCATTTGCAAGAAGCCGTACAAAAAGAGTTGGCAAGAAATTTGAAACATGCCATCATTGAACGTTCCACAGGCCCCACAACATTGCTTTCGACCTTAGTAGTAGTACTGAACACAGACAGTATTGGAGTAGTATGCATTTGCATTGATATGCGCCAGCCAAACAGAGCCAAAAAGAGGGAGGTATACCCATGTCCTGAATCATGCCACTAAAGGAGCAAAATTATTTTCCTGACTTGAGCTAAACAAAAGATATCACCAACTTTAGCTAGAAGAAAATTATAGATATATTGCCAATTTTTCCACTCATGCTGGTTTGTTCAGATTTAAGAGATTGAGTTTTGTAGTATCCTTGGCAGTTGAGATCTTTCAGGATGTTATCCACAGATTAATCCTACCTGTTACACATGCTTTCAATTACAATGATGAAATACTGTTTTTTGGAAGCACTTAAATAGAGCCCGAAAAAGTGGTCACCCATCAGTAACTTGATAATTCAGGTTTCACGTTAAATGCTGCAAAATGGTAATTCCACGAAACCAAACTTACGTTTTTGGACACATATTGTCTGATGGGGGAATGGCTCCAGAACCAGACAAGGTGCTATCACTATTATTCGCTTGCCTTTCTGAAGATGTTACCATGCTGCAGTCCTTTCTACGCATGGCCAGTTATTGCTCAAGATACGTTCACAATTTTGCCACAGTGAGTCCTCCATTGCGAGACTTGACAAAGCAGAATGTTCCTTTTCAGTGGTCCCCTGAATGCGATAGAAAGATTCAAAGAAATAAAACATGCAATTGAAAATGCAACTGAATTGGCCTACTTCGATCCTAGGCTACACACCGAAGTCACTGTGAATGGAAGCCCGGAGAGCTGGGGGCAATTCTTGCTCAACACAGCGGCCATCCAAATGCTCAGAGACATATTGTGGCCTGTGTTCATCAGAGCCTGTATGAAATAGAACGTGCCTACTCTCAGCCGGAGAAGGGGAATATGGCTGTTGTGTGGATCTGCTAACATTTTCATATATTCCTCTATGGAAAACGATTTACTGTCATCATGGAACACCAGGCCATGCTCACTATTTTTGGAAACATGTGAAGGCTATCATGCTGCCTTGCATGGAAAGGTGAGGGTTAAGGGTGCAAGTGTATTACTGTGAAATAGTTCACAAACCTGGGAAGGATCAAAACCCAGCGGATAACTTTTCACAAGCATGTCTATTATCTACACATGTGTTATCATTGATAATATCATTCACCTTTTTTAGAAACTTCACATTTCCATCATTGATGATGCCCAGACATCATAATTAATATAGACCAAATATCTAAATTATCCAACCCGTAATTACAGGAGTGTAGGTTTAGGTTTAGGGATTTACAGAGCACATGGCTACCTGCGGGCATCCCATCGCTATACCAGGTAAGGACAGCTATCTGGAGTGAGCGTTTAGGGGAACAGCCAAGTCTTGAGTTTCTTTCTAAAGGACCATTCGTTATCAATCAGTCGCAACTCTGGGTCCATACTATTTCAGAGTTTGGGCACCAGATGTGCAAACGACCTTCCTCCCCACCTTGACCTCTTTATTCTTGTGGTGGTTATAAAAAAATTTGAGCCTGATCTGAGACAGCAGCGGGGTAAGTAGGGGGAGATCAGAGTTTGTAGCATAGCTGGACCTCTCCCATACATGGCTCCATGTGCCAAGCACAGAGATTTAAACTTAATCCTGGTAAGGACTGGTAACCCGTGTAACTCTTTCAATGCCACTCTAGCTGACTGATTCCTAGGTATATTGAGAAGTAGTCTAGCTGCCGCGTTCTGTACAACCTGTAACCTATCGGTGACGTATTTAGGTGACCCAAGGTAAAGTCAGTTTCCATAATCAAGCCTTGAGACCACCAGGGCGTGTACCACTGTCCTTCTTGAGTTCTCTGGGAGAAGGTCAAGAATGTTCCTGAGCATCTAAAGGATAACAAAGCATGTACCCACCAGTTTTTTGGCTTATGTCTCCATAGTTAAGCTCTGATCAAGCCACATCCCCAGGTTTTTATGGAGCATTTTGGTGTGGGGGTGGGCCCAGTTTTCTGGCCCGGGGATTTCTAAGCAAGGGTTAAAATTGCTGTCCAAGATCATAAGCTTAGTTTTGTCCCCGTTCAGCTTAAGACTGCAATCCGCCATCCAGGTTCCATTTTTTTCAAAACACGGAGTCAGTTGCCTATGGTTGGAGTTAAGGGAGTCAGCAATTGACACCACTAACTGTGTGTCATCAGCATATGACACAATGGAGAGTCCAAACTCTATTAAAGAGGGTTGGACTCAAGGAGGATCCTTGGGGTACTCCCCAAGGGGCTGAAAAATTGTCTGACAGAATGCCGGCCTCCATACACTGAGCGGATCTGTCGCTCACAAACGAGGCCACCCATTTGTTGGCTGTACCTCTAATCCCAACTGTTTTGAGCCTATTGACAAGGCTTTTGTGATCTACCGTGTCGAAGGCCGCGCTATGGTCTAATAGTACAATGGTACTTGGTCTAGAATACTTTTAATTTTTTGGGTAACACAGAATAGAGCTGACTCCATACTATGCTCTGGCTGAAAGCCCATCTGGGTCTTGTGTAGAATGCCATTGTCTTCCAGGAAATGTGAAATAGCACTATTTACATGTTTCTCCGCGATCTTTCCCAAAATGGGCGGTAATGAGATCGGGCGGTAGTTTGCCATAACCGCAGGGTTAAGTTGAGGTTTTTTTAACAATAGTTTTACAATGGCATACTTCCACTCTTTAGGTACTTTCCCTTTTTCAAAAGATAGGGGGATAAGGCTGGTAAGTTGGGTTAGAACACAGTTCCCCCCTGTCCGAGAATATGAGGCAGAGCTGGGTCCATGGGAGACCCAGATTTGATGTTCCAAAGAAGGGAGCCAGTCTTTTCTTTGCATTTATTTTGGGAAACGAAACCATGGTTGGAGGAGAGAGAGTTGTGGGCTGCTATATGCTAGTAGAAAGAACATGCATGCTCTTGGGGGCTATGGTTGCTGGTAACAGCAGACTCTGGTTAGAATGAAGGGAATTATAGATTTTGTCCACCTTATTCTTAAAAAACGTGGCCAACTCATTACATCTTTCTTTTGAGTGTTGAGAGATGTGGGTGCCTTACTCAACCGTTGTGAGCGATTTTACAATCTTGAACAGCTCCTTCAAGCTATTTGCGGACCTCTCTATGTTTTCTTCAAAAAAAGCAGCTTGTGCTTTCCTACTATTCATATGGTATTGCTGGATAGCTTCCTTGTTTGCTATTCTGAGCTCTGGGACATACGTTTTGCTCCATTTCCTCTCTAGGTTTTTACAGCTTTTCTTTTGAGCAACCTACTGAGGGCTGAACCGGGAGGACCTTTTGGAGTTCTCTGAATTGTGTTGGTGTTGTTAGATTTAATTGGACCTGGTTTCCTAAAGTTCTTATCCACAGTTCCGTTCAACAAGGTTGACCAATTTTTTTGAGCTTGCTCTAGGTCACTAGTTTCTGATGGGGCAGTCACTTCAAGATCTGTGGGCCAAGCTTAAGGGGCCAACCTTGGCCATTTGCGTCCCAGCACTGAGCCACTACCCTTAAGCTTTACTGCATGGGGTGAAAAGGAGAACTGACCAGGGCATCCGTATGGGAGCCAGTACCTCTAGTTTAGGATCATTAGAGAAGATGGGATCCAAAATATGTCTCTTTTCATGGGTGGCCTGAAGCATGAGTTGTGTTAGCTGTAGGGCCTTTAGATCAGCTACACATCTTTGAGTTGATGCATTATTCTCATCGTCCAGATGAATATTAAAATCACCTAAAACAGTAAAGTCCCTTTTTTCTATCATCGAGCCAGCCAAAATGTCCGGGATTGCTTCTAAGAAAGGCGTGCAAGTCCGAGGACGCTTGTAGATAAGACTTCCCAAAAAAGATGAGGTCGGGGTAAGGGGCAATCTAAAAGCAAAGGCTTTGCAATCAGTGATCTTGAAAGGAGTGATGGTGCAAGCCAGATATGCTTTACAAATGATGGCAATGCCACCTCCTATTTTACTACTCTGTCAAGATTGTATATCCCACAGCCCTGGGGGATAGGTCTTACAAACTCAGGGATAGAGCTTTCTCGAAGCCAGGATTCTGTGAGGAACAATACCTCCAAATCTTCCTCCTCTATCAATAGCTTTATCTCTGTTGAGTGTTTTGGGAGGGATCTAAAGTTGATAAGCCCTATCTTCCTGTGTTTTGTGTAACCTTTCCCCATCCCTGTATGATTTGTTTGTTGGGCCATTTTCTCTGTTGTAAAGCTGCAAATGTGGCAATTCAGAGAACCATTGGCAACCAGTAAGTGCAGACAGGAAGGGTGAGTAGCTCCCTTAAAGGCTTTAAGTTCCTTATTCGAGTATACAATCAAATTGGCAGGAGCCCGTTCAATTTGAGCATGGTTATTGTCCCCTGGTCCTGGCGGCGCGCCCGCTGAGTACGTCCGCTGCACGTTAACGCCATTCCGGTTTAAATCCTGACCCAGGAGGTGCTGAAGCAGGACACTAGAATGGCAACTTCCTAAAATGGCGATGGTCTAGCGTCCTGCCGGAAGTGAGTATATCAGGTGAATTGGCAGCGCGAAGGTAAGAATACCCCCCATGGACACCCGACTTAGAGTGAAAGTCGGTAGCAATGCAAAATACAAATAGCAGCAAAGTGAGAGGTGGCAATAGAGTAAAATAGAGTAAGATAGCAGCAATAAGTGGTTAAAATAGTTAAAATAATGAAAATACTGGCTGGTGCTCCTGCCAAATGCAGCCTATACCTGTTGTACATTGGTAATACAGTAATAATAAACAGGAGTCATAGAATCTTAATAAAAAATCTTGATTTATTGCTATTCTTTTTGTAGCTGTCAACATGAATTCAGCCCAGCCAACGTTTCATCCCAAACGGACTTCATCAGATTAAAATATTAAGATTAAAATATGTGTAAAACATTTTTAGATCAGATAATTGCTTTAAATATACATGTTTTCAATCTAAATCACCTAAATTATTTTCATGCATTAATCAACAAATAATGAATACAAATAAACCGTGACCCCACCTACACTAATTGATTCAATGTATATTCATACAGGATCAGATATCTATAATGAATATTTGAAAAATGCACTGATACATATTGAAGAAACAATTTAGATAAGAAACAAAACAATGTGACTTTAAATAGATTCCTACTATACAGATTACTTTACTATGATAGATTAAGACACTCCACATTTCTTACTGTTGGCAGAAAATCATTTTTCATGACCCCAAAAAATATATAATCATATTGCGTAAAACTCACTTGTAAGTAAATGCTCAAAACCAGGTGTATCATCTCTAGTTAGGTTTTCCGCTGTAATTGAGTGGATCCCAGACAATAATCTGAATAAAACATAGAATACAATGTTTCATCCCTAAAATATTACTTCAATCGTATTATGATCAAATAAAGTTCTAAAGTGTATAAAAAACTTACATCAAAGATGAGTCATCAACTATTCTATGTTCAACTCCAATTAAGTTATTCCAACCCTCCATCTTCCTCATCAGAAGTAAATTAATTTTGATCAACTAAAAAATAAATATTTATACAAGATGAGACATAAGCTATCCACAACAACCAGTGATTAATTATTATACAGTCCACACTACCTACAATACACTTTTAATAAGCATTTATCTACAGCTCACTTGTGGAAAGAACCACAACAGATATAGATGGTCATCACTTCACAAAAAAGTATAAAGAATATGTCTATTATTTACAAACACCATTTGCACTGGCCCCTTGATAAACAATATTAAATGTTTCTAACTACTACATCAACATTCCTTTCCCTATTTATATAACATATTAAGAACCAAGCCTTAAACACAACTTCTGTTGGTGGGAACACTGTCCTCGACAAGTCCTGATAAATTCATAGAAAGGCAGGATGATCCCTGAGATCATCAAGACTGATAATGGCCCACCCTTCAACTGCAAAGATTTCAAAGAGTTTATTGTATGACTCAACGTCAAACATCAGAGGAGTGCACTCCTCTGGCCCCAAGCCAATGGTGTATTCGGAACATTTATGGGCACCTTCAAAAGAGTAATTCAACAAACTTCCATGGAAGGAATCAACTTAGGCCAAGCTATGCATCAAGCCCTCCGGGTCTATCGATCCACTCCTCACTCTACAAAGGGTGAGAGCTCAGCTACCTTTTTGTTTGGAAGGGCCATCAGAACAAAAATACCTCAATGGATATCAGAGCTGTCAGTGAATATGGGCAAATTTAATGGAACTGATGCCTCTCATAAGAGGAAAATTAAAGAGTATGCTGATCAGCACTGACATGCCCAGGAAAAACCTTTGACAAGGGAGACTGGGTGCTAGTAAAGCAGTGACAAAAACAAAAGGCAACCCATTCACCACAGATCCTCTACAGGTGGTGGCACACAAGGGACGCATAGTGACAGCACAACATCGTGGGAAGTCCAACACTCAGGACATATCACATCTTAAACACCTACCTGGTCACTAGCCAGCTTCTGACGCAACCTTGGAGGTGACCACATCTCCAGGTTTGGATCCTAAGCCTGTGCCTCCATTTTCTGATGAATGTGAACATCGATCACGTTGGATCACAAAAGCTGGTGGACAAGTACAAGCTCCTCGCAGACTGATTGAGGAGAAGTGATTCAAGTGATGTCTGACACTTTTTATTTAACAGAGAGGGGATGTAGCATATTGATACTATACGTACACAGACCCTCGTGGACTTGAACAGGAACTACGTGATAGTAATATGCAGATTTATTCATGAATATTGGAGAATAAAGACATGCTTATTCGCAGCTCCCATGTGTGGCATAATCTATTTGCGTGCTCCATTGCTGGGAGAGACACTACAACAAGCTGCAGGGTACTAGCAGGGTGCAAACTATTCACAAAAAATGACTGTGACTATGGGGAAACACCCACAAGTACTGTGCATTTATGAGGTATTCACCTAGGAATGGCTAACAGCTGTTTGGACACAAGATTGCACTTTCTACCCTTGCCAGAGTAAGAGGTCCAGCAGGACAGGTCCCCGGACCTTGCGGCAATTCTAGCCTAACCCTCATGCTACGTTTTACTGGCTAGCATTTCTGGATGGAAATAACCAATTGCAATCATGTGCAATGGAATACAACACGGATATTTCGCGTTACCCAACTTGCAATCAGGGCCCACGATTCCAACTCAACTCCATTTTAAAGGTAGACACACAAAACAACTAGGCATTGCGAAATCAGCTACTTTTATGCAAGCCATCAGAGAAAAGGAATTTAATTTCAACATAAAAGATGAGGACAGCCACAAAGCAATCTTAATATTTAAATCAAAAACAGCTCCATCAAATATGTCTAGTTATCGTGAAGCAAAAAACAAAAAAGAAATACAATACACGAAATTACCCAAAATACAACTTACAGTGTGGATGCCTACAAAATACCTGGGGCCTTATTTATGAAGGACTTGCGCCGCCGGTGCGTCACTTTTAACATGGGGGAAAAGTGACGCACCGGCGGCGCAAGTCCTTCATAAATAAGGCCCCTGATTTACAAGCCACCTACTTCATCTCCAGACAATTCCACTAAGTAAATCCAGGATTCAGGTAACATCTGACACATTCCTACACCAATCTTCAATAGCAATGTTTCAACATAATAAGCAATTAAAGAAAAATAAAACCCTTTCATATTTCAACATCAGCAGAGATTTAATAAAATATAGTATTTTCGCTCTAATGAAAGACTGTAAACCGAATATTGACTATGATATCTGGAAGGTGAGTAATAAGAATAGATTTTGTGATTTCTTAACAACAAATAGATGCAGCTTGGCAATCAATATATATGTATGGCCCCGGATTGCAAAGTTAAGACGTATGTACCACATATGAACTTTTGAAAAATATTGATGAGTTTTAAAAACTTTATTACTGTCTGCATAGCCTGCAATATACATGTTTTTCACAATTTTGAGATCATATTGAGAGATTAAGCACTAGCAGTTTTGAAATCTTGTACTTTGTAAGTAACTGGGTTTTCCTAAAAGCCAAGAAGGGGATATGACCTTAAGTGCAACACTAGTCACCTTCTGTCAATTATGTTGAAACTAATAGGAGTGTTATCCTTCATTATTCATTCATATACAACAGTTCAGATTAGAACTTCTATCACGATATGTTGCAGATCATATTCTATGTTAAAATTCTTGAGAGTAATAACATTTTTGGGTAAAAGGTGATTAGCATATAGCAGTTGAAATCGAAAATACCATTGCGAGATGTTGTTTGTAATGTTTTGTACTTGCCAATGAAAAGCAAGGACATAATTAATGTCGTGGCACTTTATTGGCAGAGCAAAGGAAATGTGATTTTTGTATACTGTGGAAAATTGGGAATGTATTCGCAATATTCTTTATGTGTATTTGTTAAAAAGATCCTTAGAATGCATAAGCATTTATTTTCATACACATACTGCAGATTGATGGATGATTGAGGGATATCAAATATGATGATGTTGATCGATAGCAGAACATAAATGATTTAATCATAGGTATTAATAATTTTGAAGAGCCTTGATAACACAATCGCAATGTCAAGCAAGGCAACAGCAATTGTGAATATAAACTTTAGAAAGATAAGTCTGAAGTTATTGAACAGAAAGAGTAAAAATGACAACTGAATTGCACCAATTACAGAGAAGTCAGAATACGGTCCAGTTGTTTGTCCATTGAAAAGAAGGAGGGGCTAACTATTGCGGTAATATAAATGGATGGGATTTGTATGTTGATGTTATGGTCTAAAAGAATGCAAAAAGAAACATTGATGGACAGAATGCAGAACAATGTAATACAATCACACCAGTACGGAGATCTGGGCCAAAATCCATTGTTTCTTTGCTTCCCATACCATTCCAGTTTTAACCCAGCCATATGCAAATCAGTCTTGACCCTGTGCCCATAGGGAACAGTCCAACCAGAACTGCCAGGCCAGGTCCCACCTGGACTAAAAACAAGCATCCTAGGACCGGTTTCGGGGGTTCACCCCTCATAAACCAGGATAGCTTGAATCCAGTGGCATGGAGAGCACAGGACCCACGTCTGAGCATACCGTCCACCTCAGGGTGACAAAAGCAAAAAGAAGCATTGATGGACAGAATGCAGAACAATGTCATACATTCACACCTGTGCAGAGATCGGGGCCTAAATCCATTGTTTCTTTGCTCCCCATGCCATTCCAGTTTGAACCAAGCCATATGCAAATCAGTTTTGACCCTCGCCCAATGGGAGCAGTCCAGCCCAAACTGCCAGGCTATGTCCTCCTGGACTGGAAACAAGCATCCTAAGACCGGTTTCGGGGTTTCACCCCTCATCAGCCGGGATAGCTTGACTCTAGTGGCATGGAGAGCACAGGGCCCACGTCTGAGCATACCGTCCACCTCAGGGTGACAAAAGCAAAAAGAAGCATTGATGGACAGAATGCAGAACAATGTCATACATTCACACCTGTGCAGAGATCGGGGCCTAAATCCGTTGTTTCTTTGCTCCCCATGCCATTCCAGTTTGAACCAAGCCATATGCAAATCAGTTTTGACCCTGCGCCCAATGGGAGCAGTCCAGCCCGAACTGCCAGGCCATGTCCTCCTGGACTGGAAACAAGCATCCTAAGACCGGTTTCGGGGTTTCACCCCTCATCAGCCAGGATAGCTTGACTCCAGTGGCATGGAGAGCACAGGGCCCACGTCTGAGCATACCCGTCCCACTCAGGGTGACAAATGCAAAAAGAACCATTGATGGACAGTATGCAGAACAATGCAATACATTCACACAAGAACAGAGATCTGGGCCTAAATCCAGCATTTTTTTAGAAGAAGGCGCATGCCGAATGCGTCATTTTATGTTCACTTAATTAAGAAATAAACATATATGTTCTGAAAACTCCTAGTGTGGCACTCTTGAATCCCGTGCGGTTTGCTGAACAGGAAGTATACATTTATGTTGAAAGTACGTAGATCTGGAGTTAAGAATAATAAGTCAATACTTTCCTTTATTCACTTAACCTCACAGTGGTGTGGAAGTCGATAGTCTGTCTCCGATATTTTGGAAGAATAATGGGGCATATTACCAAGCAATAGCGATAATTACCGCTAGCTATTGCTTGGTTAGAGACAAAAATTTACCGCTGGGCTGTGGCGATTTTTATCGCAGATAAACCTTGGTATTACCAAGGTTTATCGCAAATGCGATAAAAAACGGCTGCAATGCATGAATATCGCTGAAAAGTCAGCGATATTCATGCATTACCGAGCTAATGCTCTTAGCCATGTTATCCACCTCCCATTGGATAACATGGCTAAGAACTGCTCAGGGCAGGTGTTAGCTTTTGAAGATATTCGCGCTTAGCGCGAATATCTCCAAAAGTTGGTAATAGGAGATAGCGATGTTAGCGACTGTTTCCAGTCGCTAACATCTTGGCACGCCCACTTTGCATGTCATTAGTGATAAATATCACTGACATGCAAAGTGGGGCCCAAGATGGTCGCTATCTCCTACTAGCTGTCGCTAACTGGTGTTAGCGACAGCTAGGTAATAGGGAGATAATTTTATCTCCGCTTTCTTGGCTTTTAAAGCCAAAAAAGCAGAGATAAACCCCCTTGATAATATGCCCCAATATTTTTCTACTTGATATTCTGACATACAACCACCATCGGCCATGCACCTGCACTCATCGGAACCCACATGTACTACAATGATTCTGCTTGTATCCCCAGTGTTTTTTTCATCTGAAGAAACTCAGAGCCACTTATATCATCGGGATAGCATTGCACCTCCTATTTTTAAGCATACTTGTGATACTTCTCTCAAGTGGATCAAGAGACAAGGGGGTATATTACAGTTAGTTGCCTGGACATGCTAAGGGCTTTTGTAACCACTTCTAGTGTTTCTGCATCACTTTGGTATCTTAGAAGGGATGTTTGTGCAGCCACTTGTATACCTAGTTTCATGTTGTTGACCCTAAGGTGGAGTTTCATAATTTGATCGGGGCGTGCTGCCATTTTGTAGGAGGCAATAGTTTACCTCTGTTTCCACCCATTATTACAGATGCTAGCTCAGAGGCACAGGAGCTCTCAGGGTGCTCACTACCTGTGCACCACATAGAGGAGCTGTATAGTGAGTGTGAACCCCTGAAGGCACTCCTCAGAAGCAGTCCTATAAATTCACCAGATATCCTTCTGCTTGCACTACTTTGTGTACTTTGGGCCAGATTTAGGGCCTTAATACAAGTGCCATGGAATATATTCACTTGTAATAAGGTGGAAGGGGCATCCATCACTTTTGTGACAAAGTAACCCATCCGCCAAACTGTTAATCAGGTCCTTTCTGTCAAGGTGACTTTCCATGGGCGGTTCATTGATGCTTTCACCCTACAAGCCATTATGACACAAAGCTCTATATAATAATGCGGGGAATGAGATTTTGGTATCAATTTATAATCAATTTAATAGTTTATCTCATTCGTAATTTTTGGACCGCTCGTATCTGTCATTGAGTAAAAGACCACCCCCACACAGGTTTAGTCATCCCCATTAAATGACGCCACTCTGAAGAACCACTTACAACTGGTAAAGTTTAAGTATTTTTATATAAAATCAAATTTGAATGCAAATTACAATCCCCTCAGGATAAATCTCAAAGTATACAAAAAATACAAAATCAATTAAAGCTTCGATGTAGAGTGGTTCCCTTGCGTCATCTACAGAAAGAGAAAATAATCAAGTTAAATCTGTCCCTACTCTATACTAGGTGACATCCCTACTTCGCAAGTTTCTTCCCTAAAAAGGTGTCAGCAGTTTGACTTCCAAAGAAGTTCAAACTCTCTTAACCTCTAAAGGTAACTTAAGTTTAAGAAGCAGTACCCTCTCTGCCTACCCATCCGCTCTTCTAAGGGTCCTCGGCCTACTGCTCCCTTGCGCTCTGATCTCTCTCAGCGCATCTGCTCAAGGCATCTACCCTTGCCTTCGCTCTGAGCAATTCACCTCGCTGTTCCTAATCTCCAATTGCCAATTGCTACCTCCTCCCCGGGGTGCTGTCCCTAAAATACACAATCACAGTGTGGGTGGAACGCCCCTTGACACCCACCACGGACTTTCCCCGATGATGTCAATTTCTGGCTCTTTCCATTGCTTCATCTCTTCGCGTCGTCCGTTAGGTTGACCCTTCTCCTTAGATGTCATCTTCATCTTCTCATTGGCGACTTTTAGTTGACACTTTCATCCAAAGTCAGATAACCTTAAACAAGACCTTAACATTACAACTCTTTCTCTGACCTTACGAGATCCTGTGAATGGTCATCCAAAAACAAAGCTCAAATTCCAATCGCCTCCTCTCATGTTTAGGCAATAAACTTCGTTCGACATTTGTCACCTTAAATCTAACAAATGCTAGACTCTTCGGCTCGCACCTTCAAGTGAAGACTATTCACGACTCCTGCGAGCCCACTAAATTACATACATTGGACTACACTCTTGCGAACCCTTGGTTAGTCAGGTTATAATCACAAATGACCTAAACTCTTCTAGCATTCCTAAAACTTCTTCTACACAGTATAACCTTTAACATACATTTATATGTGAACGCTTTTAGCAATTACGTTTCTTCTAAACGAATACGACTTTACATAGAATATAAAGTTCACACAGAATATAATCTCACACCTAGAATATAAACCCTATACATGGAACATAACTTTATATTCTCATTGATTACATCGTTATGTGTATGCTCCTTGCACGTTTCTTCATGTTACATTTCTCTTGCCGTTTCTGCATTTAAAGTTACACACGTACATGAATTCTACTCTGCACGTTCTATTGTCCGTAGGCATTTCTACATTAGCCCACTACGTATACGGCCTTCTAAATCTAATACATTCTAAAGTGAATACAGTTATACATTTCCTATACCATGATATCATTTTAATTGACTTTATGCTATAGTCATCAACTTCACATTACGATATGCATTTCATTCCTACGTTTATAACATATACGTCTAAATATGGCTACGATATACTTTATGTTCAAATTTCGCTCTCTCAGTTCCCCCCTTTGATGACTTTTAGGAGTCATCACTAAAAGCAATTTGAATATAACCCTTATACAGAGCTAGTTACATCATTTCCTCTTTTCATCATTTCAAGTGCTCTCAAACTTTTATACTGTTGATCTTGTAAAACAGCTAATCTCCTTTCTTGATCTTTCATCGATCTTTGTAACTGGTTCGACCTATACCATTTATATAGTTTCACAGATCCTAACAATGAGATTATACAAATTAATACTATTAATACAGGTTTTAATATATACCATATAATACTTTTGCCAAGGTTAGCAAACCAACTCCCAACTTTTCCTACTCCATTACCTACTTTTTCCCAAACATTTATTTTTGTCAAATCTTCGATTTCTCGGTGAATCTGTGTAATGTTTCTTATAACCTTCTCAAGTGGTTTTGAATTATCAGGAATATAAGTACAACATTCCTGAACCTTCAAAGATTTACAAACTCCGCCTTCTTTTGCTAATATCACATCAAGAGCAAGTCGATTCTGAAGAACCATTGCTCTGATCGATTGCATCTCACCTTCTATTAGCATTAATGATCTTGCAGTACTTGCAGATAATCTATCTACGACTGTAGCTAATCTCCTGATCTTAACATCGTTAAGTATTAAACCCAACATAGGAAACATCGCTCCAAATACATCTCCTACTACTTCTGCATCACCTACTTCCCTTTTCATTCTTGTCGAAGCCTTTCTTTCTATTATCGCTAAATCCTTTGCATGATATATTTTGGGGAAGACAATTGCCAAGTAACACGAACCATACCAATTGTCAGGCAGTTTTACATAGGCACTTCTCCCACACACAAAATATACATTAGGAATAGCCTGCATCCCTTTCATAAAATCCTTCGTGTAGTACTCTAGTCGAAAAGCATGTTCGCAATTCACTTCACCTACGAACTCACTCTCATAATATGTCTTGCTTCGAGTTAAACATAACTTTCCTTTCTGCGTTCTATCCAATGCTATTGGACCATTGCTACCTTTCTTTTTATGTGCCTTCTCTTCTTCGGTCCAATCAGTTTTCCATTGTCCTGACATTTTTAAAATTGTCTGCCTTCTGTATCGATCATCTACTTGTCCTATAAACTTCTTTTCTACCTCTGACTCTTTGCAAGTCAGATTATTTCTGCGTGCATATGATGTATCTAACGTATCCCAAGGAAGAAAGAATTTGGCTAGTCTATCCTCCTTTTTGTAATAGTCCCACTTATTCATTTGCTTATAATTCGGAACTTCAGGCAGTACCGAATCATAATTTGAAAAGTAGTACTCGAATCCTTCTCTACCATAAAATATACTAAGCAGTAAGCTACATGTTATCCCATAAGTCAATGGGAGATGATGATATCGAATGCCCTCATCTACAGAAGCCGGCAATTGCATACAAACGTAGCAATCTTTGGCCTCCATGGCATCAATATACTCGTATAATAATTTCGCATATGCGTTTGACCTAAAGTTTCCCTGTGACTCATCTACGTGTAATCTACGAGTTTCATCTGCTAGTAACGCCTTTTCACGTATAACATTGCTCTTCTCCTTCTTTCCCACAAGAGCAGTTTTCAAAGTCGTTACAAATTTTTCATTTGCTATTTCTATATCGTTTTCATGTCCTACTATGTATGATATTGTCACTACTGTAATTATGAGAAATATCACTACCGCTATAAGTGTACCTATTATACATTTGGCTTTTCTGTTTGGGTTGCCGTTCTCCATGTTGTCAAAACAGCGTGACTCTTTCTTTTGCGAAAAAGTTTATCAGTTCAGTCCTTCGTTTGCTTTGTTTTCTTCTCCGTTTGTAAAGTTCTTTTTATCAACAAAGTCTCTTTTTCGCAACAGTGTCTCTTTATTTTTAACAACAGACAACCCTAACCCTTCTCCGTCCTCTAAATGTAAACCCTAATTTTATTCTTCTTTCCACTCGGCGCTAGGTTATCTTCTTCTTTATAGCTTATATACAAAAGTCTTTATGCATCTACAATAATTCTCGGACCTGCAGCTCTTGCAACAAGTTCCAATAATTCAAAACGAATGACTTTGTCTTCTTCCTCTGATATTTGATGACCAAAGGTTGGAAATTGTAATCTGTTCAACACCAAATCTTTAATCCGACTCAAGTATGGGGGTATGGGAAGTGTGAAAGTCAGTAACCCCTCAGTCTCGAGTCCAGGCGTCAACATCCATATCTCCACTGCCACAAATGGATCGAGATCGATTACTTTCACACTCTTCACTCTCCCAGATTTCTGTCCCCAAGACATCTGCTAGATAAGTCCACTCTGGGGTGGCGTACCTTCTGCAGGGCACACGTACCCTCCTCGACCTTCGTGGACTCTCAGTTCCTGAGTCAGTCGTTTCTTCCTCCTGATCCGATTCTTCTGCGATCGGGACAAGTGTTCTTTCTTGCTTTTCTTCCGAGCTTGGCCTTTTCTTTCTCTCCGGCCAACTGGCTTCGTCACTCCTTGTTTTTCTGCTCCTTGTTTTTGGACCGGTCTCTTGGTCACCCTCAGCTTGTTCAGTTTCCGATTCAGTCTCCCAATTACTTTCTTCTCCTGAGACGACTTCGGTCTCACTGGTATCTTGACCTTCGTCGACCTGTTCTGTCACAGTTTCAGCCTCTTCGGTCACCTCTACAGCTTGGCTTTCCCCCTCTGTGGCTTCTCCGTTTTCCGCTGGATTCTCATCCGAGAGAGGAGCTGTTTCTTCTAGAGGTGTTGGCACTCTTCGAGTGTGTGAAGCATGTATCCAATTTGGCAAGCCTCCACACTTCACCGCTGTGTTCGTGACAAGTATGACTTGAAACGGTCCTCTCCAGCGCACGTCTAAGCAGTTCTTCCTGACATGCTTTTTCACCAAGACCCAGTCTCCAGGACTCAGGTCATGGCACAAGTCTTGTGCTGATGGAACCTCTGCAGCCTGGACCTGGAGGGACACAGAATTAATGGCATCAGATAGTCCCTTGCAGTAGTCCAAAATCAAGTCGTCTGTGATGTTCACTAGCGCTGCAGTCGGAACCGATGGCAATCTCATAGCTCTCCCCATTAGCACTTCATATGGAGAGAGACCTGTTTTCCTATCAGGTGTGCTACGTATGCTCATAAGAACCACTGGAAGTGCGTCTGGCCAACTCAGGGATGTCGATGAACAAACTTTAGCCAGTCTGGACTTTATTGTACTGTTGATTTGTTCTACAATCCCTGAAGCTTCGGGTCGATAGCTGCAGTGTAACTTCTGATCAATATTCAAAGCTGAGCACAACATCTTCACTATTTCGCTGTTGAAATGAGTTCCTCTGTCCGATTCCAAAGAGGATGGCACCCCAAATCTCGGTATCAACTCTCTAAGTAACAGTTTTGCTACTGTAAGTGTATCGCACCTACCTGTAGGGTAAGCTTCAACCCATCTAGAAAATATACAGACAATCACTAGAACGTATCTGAGTTTGTTACATGGAGGCATTTCTATAAAATCAATCTGCATCCTATTGAAAGGCCCCCCAGACCTCCCAACGTGACTCAATGTAACTGGTGTTCTCTTTCCCACGTTTAGTTGCTGACAAATCGCACATCGCTGACATACTGCTTCTGCCGCTACTCTAAACTTAGGATTGAACCACGTTTGTCTGAATACTCTCACCATGGCATCTCTTCCTATGTGTGCTGATCCATGCAATTTCCTTGCCATTGGACTAACAAGTTCATTTGGTAAAACTGCTCTCCCATCGGCAGAAACCCAAAAATTCATCTCGCTTTTCTCACAACCCGCTGTTTCCCAGCCCTTTTTCTCAACATCTGGTGCATTCTCTTGGACACTCCTTAACTCATCCCACGTATCTACTGTGTCTAACAACATGGTCAATTCAGTTCTTTCCTGTACTCCCCCCACTTTCACATTAGTGTGAGAATATCCTTGTTCTGCGCAATAACGCGCTACTTCATCAGCATAGCGATTGTCCTGCGACACAAAGTCTACATTTTTAGTGTGCGCGGCACACTTGACAACGGCTATGGCTGACGGACCTTGCAATGCTTCTAACAGTAATCTCACGAATTCTCCATTCCTAATGGGAGAACCCGAGGAGGTCATGTAACCTCTTTGAGACCATAACTGCCCATAATCGTGAACTACCCCGAAACCATACTGGCTATCGGTGTATATGGTGACTCGAAGTTTGTCGCCTGCTAAGCAAGCACGAGTCAAAGCAACAATTTCAGCTACCTGTGCGGAGTGTACTCCTTCCAGGCAAGCGGCTTCTATAACTCTGGTAATCGTGCAAACTGCATAAGCTGCTCTCAGCTGACCGATATCGTCTCTTACGCATGAACCATCAACAAAGAAAATTTCATCAGGGTCAGTCAATGGCTCATCTACGATATCGGGTCTCGGTTTGGTGCATAGTTCAGTCACATCGAGGCAGTCATGATCTGTACAAATCTCGTCATCCACCTCATTTGGAAGTGGCATCAAAGTAGCAGGATTCAAGACGGAGCATCTTTTCAGGGTCACATTCTCGGCAGCCAGTATGACTTGCTCGTAGCGTGTGAGCCTGCTATTCGTCAGATGCTGAGTCTTCGTCCTGGTCATTAACAATTCCACAGAATGCGGTACATACACCACTAACTGATGTCCCATCACTACGCTTTCTGATCTCTCAATGCTGACACCCGTTGCAGCTACGGATTTGAGACATCCGGGCAACGCTGCGGCTACTGGATCTAATGTAGCCGAAAAATACGCCACTGGCCTACGCGCATCTCCGTGGATCTGAGCTAAAACCACTAAAGCGCATCCCTCTCTTTCGCAGCAGTAAAGCAAAAATGGTTTTGTATAGTCAGGCATTCCTAAAGCCGGGGCGCGACATAAGTCCTCCCTCAGCTGCAAAAACGCCATCAAACAGTCTTTGTCCCATGGTACCGGATCACTCACTCCTTTGTGCGTCAGTTGTAATAACGGTTTTGCCTTCAGTGAGAAGTTGGCTATCCACTGTCGACAATAACCGACCATGCCTAGAAACATCCTGACCTCTCTTTGTGTGGTAGGCGCGTTCATTTTCATAATCGCCTCTATTCTGTCAGGAGACACCTTCCGTTTCCCCTTTTCAATCCTGTGGCCCAAGTATTGCACTTCAGTCTGACAATATTGCAATTTACTTGGAGACACCTTGTGCCCGTTCTCGGCCAAGTGATTTAACAAGGTTATGGTGTCTACTCTGCAAGCTTCCTCTGTTTCTGACGCAACTAGGAGGTCGTCTATGTACTGGACTAGAACTGAGTTCTTGGGCAGCACTAGACTTTCAAGATTTCTCTTTAAAAGCTGGTTAAAGATCGATGGGCTTTCTGTATACCCTTGAGGGATACGACACCATGTTAAAACGCGATCTTCCAGCTTAAAAGCGAAAAGATACTGGCTCTCTTCATCTAAAGGAATCGAAAAGAAAGCCTGACACAAATCTATCACAGTAAACCATTCAGCTTGGAACGGTATCTGAAATAATATCACTGATGGATTCGGTACCACTGGACAACATGAGACAACAATATTATTAATCTTTCGAAGATCCTGCACTATTCTGTATTTTCCACTAGGTTTCTGCAAACCCATAATCGGTGAGTTACATGGACTACCCACGATCTCCTTCAGTATTCCCTGTTTAATCATGGATTCGATCACAGGCTTTATTCCTGCAATCGTCTCTGGTGTCAACTTGTATTGTGGTGTTCTTGGATATTCAGCATTGAGTCTTACCAAGATCTTTACTGGTTCTACTCCTTTGATCAATCCTATTTCTTCTCCAGTAAAATCCCACACCTCAGCTGACACTTTCTCCCTCAAGTCCTGTGGAAGCTCCTCCACTGTCAGGGTAGGATATAGTTCCACACATTCCTGCGAGTTTACAACTTTGAAATCGGCATCTTCATCGTTGGTCTGTACTTCTACTCCTTCAGGTGTGCAATGTATTGTGCAATTCAGTTTACACAACAGGTCTCTTCCTAACAAACACACCGGGCTAGAATCACAGATCACAAACTGATGTTCGTCACTGTAATTCCCTATCTTTACTGACACTGGTTCTGTCAGAGGATTCGTCATCCTCTTGTTTGCGACTCCTACCACCTGAATCATTTCTCCTGATATCGGCAGACCTGGGACTACCGCTGATCTCAACGTGGATCGAGTGGCTCCCGTATCCACCAAAAAGGTCGTAGGACATCCAGCTACTTCAGCCTCTACGTATGGTCCTCTCTGATCTACTTCCAGGGCTGCTCCTAAGGTACAATCTTCTTCCCTATTCACTCGTTGCCCTGTAAGAGGATCAACGTAGTAGCATTCTTCTCCTCCTACGAATAATGGCATTTGTCTGTAGGTTTTCCCTCCATTCGCAATTCGAGGCGGTTGAGGAAACGGGGCTCGAGGAGTCTGAGTCCCCCCTTTGATAAACTTTCCTTTCGGGACTGTTGCTCCCTTAACCACGTTGTTCTGTACCTCTTCCTCCTCCTGTTCTAATTCCCCTGTCTCAATATTGTAAGGACACTCGCGTCTCCAATGTCCCACCTCGTTACACTGATGACACCTGGTTGTCCTTTTCAGTGTTGCGATATCCATTCTCGGTCTCGGTCTTTCTTCCTCTTCTCTGCTCTGGTTATTCTGTTTCTTTGCCTGCGCTCCTGTTCCCTGCTGTCGCTGTCCACCCTTTCCAGCTGCTTGCATCTGTACTAGCATTAACTTTTCCTTGAGCTTCTTTGCCTTCGAGTCTATCTCATCGCTACAGTATCTAGCATACCTCAGAATTTCATCTAAAGGTTTGTTCTGCCAACAGATCAAGTGCTGTTGAATCATTAGGCTAATGTCTGGTCTCAGTCCGAGAACAAACTTCGACACAAACTGTCCTATGTCCTTAGGATCCATTACGTCCAAGCCACTATACTGTTTGAATGCTTTCAATAACCTCTCATAGAACTCGTGAACTGTCTCTTTAGGCTCCTGAGTTGTTCGATCTATCTTAACCCAGTCTATGTCTTGCACCGGCACTTTCTCTTTCAGCCATGTTATTACCCTTTCGTATTTTTCCATGACTCTGTCTGATGGACCACCTGTCTGTGTATCTCTCTGAGGCTCACAAGTGGGCCATTCAATACTAAGTTTGCATGCCGTCCACAAGTCTCCGGGTACCACGATATCGAACAACGTGTTCAAATCGATCCACAGAACCTTAGAGATCTTCACGAATCTTTCTACCTGCTTGTACCACTCAACGGGATTTTCTCTAAGTTTCGGGAAGGAATTAGTGAATGCCGCTAAATCCCCCCTACTCCATGGTACATGCACGTAGTTTCCGTTCGCGATTTCTCGCAAAGGAAAAGCTTCCATTCGCATTAGGTCTGTATCCTGAGACTTCACAAGTGTACTCCGTCTAACAGATCCCTTCTTGGACCATCTTTCCTCCCATCTATCCAGATCTCTCCAAATTCTAATACACATGACCAATTCCCTTATGTGTACTCTCAGTCCAATCGTTCTTCGTTCATCCAAATCTAGGTCTGTGCAATTCAGCCTATGATTGGCCTGCAAAGCTTTAGTTCGTGATATGTCTATCATGTACTTGTCAGCCAATTCAGATAACTTTTCATGAGCTGCTCTCGCTTTTCGAGTAACATCCTTGGATAAAAACAATATCTCATCTGGAGCGTACAGATCTAACCTCTCGATTGCCACTGTGCCGTCAATTATTTCATCTAAGTCTGATTTTAAACTCATTACATCTATGCGTCTTGCTTTTATTTCGGCTTTCAGTACGTCAGTCCTAGGTTGTTCTCTTACATCCCTCTCACCCCCACTATGCGCCCTACGCCTAAGCACAGGTGAGTTATGAGGAATTTTTCTTCCATCTCTTTGTTCCCACCTCTCTAAATCCCAAGCCTTCCCATCTTCCCTTGGGGTGTGGTGGAACAATGCTCCTTCCTTCAACCCTACATTCTGTCTTTTGGACTCGGTTTCTCCAGATACAAGATAAGATCCTCCGTGCTGTTCTAAACCACTGTAACTCGCTTGCTGTCTGGTATCGCTTAACAGACGATAGGGACCTTCATGGCTCTCCATGCTCCCGCGATCTCTTTCGTGATCACCGGACGTATGGCGAGACATTTTGCGACTCCCTAAATTCTCGTGACTTCGTCCACTATCACCGGATGCATGTCGAGACGCTTCGCGACTCTCCATGTTTCCGTGATTCCAATGTTGAACATTTTCATCCGGAGTATGGTGTGTGCATCTGAAAGTGTTCCGGTATTCCTGCGTCCTTCGTTCTCCTTCACTAAAGGTAACGCGAGGCACTTCGCCACACCCTGCACTCCTGTCATCGCACATTTGCCTATTGCCACTAATGGTAGGACTCGTATCTCTTCTGCTTCCTTGACTCCCTCTCTCCCACTCTGGGCTGCTTTCGCCAGCTCCACAATGAGAGAGGACCTTGTTATCCTGGTCTCTCCATTCAGCTCCTGTTTCTAAACTTTTATTCCTAGCCTCCTCAGCAGTATCCCATTCTTTCAGATATTCCCTTAATTCCTTATAGGATTTCGGTTTTGGTCCCCTCAAATCCATCGATCCTCTTTGATCCCCTTGTTCTATCCAGGGACCCGTTGCGGAATCTAATGGGGTACTCCGACTTACTGGTGCTAATCTCTGTCTTTGAGGATTCATCGTTTCATTCCTATTCTCCATCTCTGCCCTTTCCCTGTCCCATCGTGCCTGTTCCTCCTGCTGGACCCCCTCTGGGTTGTAGATTGACACAATAGGGCCTATGGTGACAGGTACTTGTAAAGCGTCTGGCATTTGGTAGGACCGTGCACATTGCGTCTCTGGCACCTTCTGGACCACAAATCTTCCCACTACTCTCTGTTCGGAACTAGTTTGAGGTATTTCCTCACTCTTGTTAGAGTCCCACTCTGTTACTGGGATCAATTTATATTCACCCCATCTAGCTCCGTCCCCTTGCTGTAATATGGGACTTGCGGATTCACCGCTATATGGAGGTGGTCTATCTGTTAACAGCCTCTCTATCAGATCCTCCTCCGTTTCGCTATCCTCGTCTTCCTCTTCTAGAGGTTTCTTTTCTCCCGTAGCTTCTATCATGGTGAACAGTTTGTCCGCTTCTATCTTTTGCACTCTCCACTTCTTAGCTTCTTCATCCCATTTTGCATCCTGTAATGCCTTTACTGATCGTCTCACTCTTTCCTGACGCCTCTTTACGCCTTTTGCGTGTGCTGCTCTAAACCATGCACTAAGAGCTTCGAATTGTGTTGGCCTCGGTAGAGGTCTTGTTGCAAGCATTACCGCTTTCAATTGGTTCAACACGTCTAGTTTAAATGTTCCGAACCTCGGAAACGTCAGTTCCTTTTCTCCTTCTGTTAGCTTATTCCACTCGGAAATCCATAGTATCGAGTGTAAGCCGACATTTACTGCCATATGATAAGCTGGTGTGCCTTCTGGTGGAGCTTCTTCTCCGGTATATAAGTTTCTTCTATTCTTCCTAAAGATCTTTCTTAAACCCTTAAAGCACTTCATTTTTGATGCTCTACGATTTTCCTTTTATTAATTCTCTTCCTTATTTTCGTCCCGATGACAACTACCAATCCCCGTGCGACTCTCGCTAGTCAGCCTATCCCAACGCTGTTCTATGCCGACTGACCAATCTCGGCGCGACTCTACGCTGACGTCACTTGTTCCCTCTGCAGCAATTTCCTTCGTTTCTCAACTCGTCTCGCGATCTTACATGCGTTTCATTCATACGCCGAAAAATGACTACTTCCGTCCAAGCGATCACTTTTCTCTGACTGTACGGCCACAGTCTAACTGTAATTGTCACCTCAACTGGCGAGACGTCTTTCCTCGTACGGTCAGACGTTCACCTCAACTGATAGGTTACTTACACACAGTAAACGTACGACCAGCATGCGTTTACTCATACACTCACTCAAACGCTCCCCCTATCATCGGTCTGTGGGCGATCAATGGTACCTCATGACCCCCATGAAATGGTAGACAAATTACTCTGGGTGTTCGATACACCCGAACCACTTAAGTCCTCTGGACATAAGATTTTATCCGGTTGCGCGCGCTCACAACCTTCCCTCAATCACACTACAGGCATTCAACTCCGCTTGACATTACAACACAGGAACAACATAAAACACCGCAATCTTACAACGCATGACCCTTATACTCACTCTCGACCGATTCTGCTGCTTTTCTCTCGACGCACCGTCAGCACCTTCTTCGGCAGGGATTCGTCTTCTGGTCGTCGATGACTAGGGACCTTGGGGTAAACTAAACCTGGCCTAGGTCGTCTTCCTCAAGAAGATAACCATCATTACTCTGCTACCAACTGCGGGGAATGAGATTTTGTTATCAATTTATGATTATGATCAATTTAATAACTTATCTCATTCGTCAATTTTGGACCGCTAATATCTGTCGTTGAGTAAAAGACAACTCCCACATAGGTTTAGTTAAACCCCATTAAATGACGCCACTCTGAAGAACCACTTACAACTGGTAAAGTTTAAGTATTTTTATATAAAATCAAATTTGAATGCAAATTACAATCCCCTCAGGATAAATCTCAAAGTATACAAAAAATACAAAATCAATTAAAGCTTCGATGTAGAGTGGTTCCCTTGCGTCATCTACAGAAAGAGAAAATAATCAAGTTAAATCTGTCCCTACTCTATACTAGGTGACATCCCTACTTCGCAGGTTTCTTCCCTAAAAAGGTGTCAGCAGTTTGACTTCCAAAGAAGTTCAAACTCTCTTAACCTCTAAAGGTAACTTAAGTTTAAGAAGCAGTACCCTCTCTGCCTACCCATCCGCTCTTCTAAGGGTCCTCGGCCTACTGCTCCCTTGCGCTCTGATCTCTCTCAGCGCATCTGCTCAAGGCATCTACCCTTGCCTTCGCTCTGAGCAATTCACCTCGCTGTTCCTAATCTCCAATTGCCAATTGCTACCTCCTCCCCGGGGTGCTGTCCCTAAAATACACAATCACAGTGTGGGTGGAACGCCCCTTGACGCCCACCACGGACTTTCCCCGATGATGTCAATTTCTGGCTCTTTCCATTGCTTCATCTCTTCGCGTCGTCCGTTAGGTTGACCCTTCTCCTTAGATGTCATCTTCATCTTCTCATTGGCGACTTTTAGTTGACACTTTCATCCAAAGTCAGATAACCTTAAACAAGACCTTAACATTACAACTCTTTCTCTGACCTTACGAGATCCTGTGAATGGTCATCCAAAAACAAAGCTCAAATTCCAATCGCCTCCTCTCATGTTTAGGCAATAAACTTCGTTCGACATTTGTCACCTTAAATCTAACAAATGCTAGACTCTTCGGCTCGCACCTTCAAGTGAAGACTATTCACGACTCCTGCGAGCCCACTAAATTACATACATTGGACTACACTCTTGCGAACCCTTGGTTAGTCAGGTTATAATCACAAATGACCTAAACTCTTCTAGCATTCCTAAAACTTCTTCTACACAGTATAACCTTTAACATACATTTATATGTGAACGCTTTTAGCAATTACGTTTCTTCTAAACGAATACGACTTTACATAGAATATAAAGTTCACACAGAATATAATCTCACACCTAGAATATAAACCCTATACATGGAACATAACTTTATATTCTCATTGATTACATCGTTATGTGTATGCTCCTTGCACGTTTCTTCATGTTACATTTCTCTTGCCGTTTCTGCATTTAAAGTTACACACGTACATGAATTCTACTCTGCACGTTCTATTGTCCGTAGGCATTTCTACATTAGCCCACTACGTATACGGCCTTCTAAATCTAATACATTCTAAAGTGAATACAGTTATACATTTCCTATACCATGATATCATTTTAATTGACTTTATGCTATAGTCATCAACTTCACATTACGATATGCATTTCATTCCTACGTTTATAACATATACGTCTAAATATGGCTACGATATACTTTATGTTCAAATTTCGCTCTCTCAATAACAATGATAGGCTGGACTTTGCACCTCCTTGAGTCATGTGCAATGTAGGAGAAAACTTTTTTCCTCCAAACTTTTCAAGCTCTTCTTGCGTGCTTCTCTGTCTGCTTTACTGGAAAGATACCCTGCCAGTACAAAACCTATACTAGATATCACGCACACACCTTGAACATTTGCAGAATGGGGCAGAGCTGTGTAAGTGGCACATGGCAGCCTGAAAGTGCCCACGCGCTTAAAGAGAGTGGCAGTACCATATCTTAACAGATATGGAGTTGTCCTCTCTCCATCTCCTTCACATAAATACATAATTGTCATCAGAGACCTAAGTATACAGAATACAATGAAGCACTAAAGTAAATTCAAAAATAAAAACTAATTTTATTCATGTATTTTTATTTTATTTATCGTTGGCACCTGAACAGTTTAAAGGATTAAACTGGTATTTTCGCATGCCTAGAAAATGTGTCACATTGCCTCCCTTTCTGCAGTGATACCCTAATTAAAACATCTACTTGCTATAATGACACCTCCCACAGCTACCACTTAGGAGTTCTTAATTAGTAGGGCTGGCCATAGCCGCTTTTGAATGATAATTTTTCCCTCAGATGATGAGATCAGGAAAGGTGCCCAGATGTGAGACAATCTGTGCATCGCCAGATATCACGTGAGCAGCAGCAAACTGCAAAGACTGGGACCTAGTCATTCATGCCGTGCCTGAACTGAACATTAGGAAACTGTGGGAGACAAAGCCAGTTAGAGACGTTTTTCCTGAAATCCCGAAGGCCTCTGTGTTTATTTCCAGCAGCACACAGCATTGCTCACAGACAATCTAAATACGACCCTTAATATCAACTTGCAACAAAAAATGCAGGGTAAAATGCATGGCTGATCTCCTTGATAAACTGATATATTTTCTTTATTATAAATGAAAACAAAATAATTATTAATTGTGAAAATATAAAAACACGACATGAAATAATTGTTTTTTAACTCTTTCAGTATCTAAAGTGTGGCAATTTTCAATAAACTCGAGATGCCACATGACTGGACATGTTAAGGCTCACACTCCCCACTGCACTTGAGGAAAGCGGTTTGACTCTATTGCAATATATGTAAACAGATTCTGCTCAGTGCTCATATCCAGCACACAACACAAAGAGCAACATCTGGATTTCGAGCCCAACTATGAACGCAGGAATGATTTAAATTTCTAGGCACTCCAATCAAACTGACTGGTGTAACCATTATGCTGATGCGGTGTATAAAGTCAAATAAGTTATGCTATTTTCTCCAGATTAGAGCCCCATTTTCAGACACTACAGCTCAAAAACTGTGAACAAGATTTGTTTCTTTCTGTTTCTGAACTGTTCAGCCTGAAAATAACGCACTAACTCGGAGAAACATTGGCTTAAATTCATTTATTTTACACATTACAGCATCATAAACAGGCGGTTCTCTCTGCGCTATTGGAGCCCATCATTATACACCCTCTGGTATTGTACTCTGTGATTTTGTGGCTTGGCTCGTCTTCTCAGGAAAGACCCCTCACAGAATGGCTGTTTTCCCAACACTGCTGCCATCAATGCACAGGATCACTGCCCCAGAGGGTCGCTGGCACCTCCCCTCATCTCCTGACAAATTCACTTTCCTTCCATGCTGAAATTATTAGCCAAGATGAGAAGTGGTACCATTTGTGCAGGTGTTTCTTGGAAACATCATTCAGCACCACATAGCCTCACGCTAGTTGTAAGAGTCCAGTCAGCTACCAAGTGCCAGCCTATGCCAGCCTTCACCTAGGGATTGTCTGCGAATGAGGATTACAAAGTGCTCTGCTAGTTGACAGGGCCTCCTGGCACTAAAAAACATGCAACCCACTTGAAGGACTGAAGACTCATTTACAAAACCTGACTTTCAGTCACCCTAAAATGCAGATGAGTGGTGTGCGAATGAAGGGGGATCCAGCTGGATCCCAGGTTTGGCAGCTGTTATTGAGCCAGATTAGTGATCTGCTTGGCCCCAGTTTAATATACTGAATCTATGTCCCGGTGTAATTTGCCAATACCGAGGCAGAACTCAGTAGGAACCAGCCGCGGTTAGTGCAGGCAACAGCGGTGGGGCAGGCAAGGGGGTATTTCAAGGGACGATGCAGAGAGAAAAAATAAATAAATAATTAATATTCTCTCATCATCGTCCCTTGAAATCCTTACCCGGCCCCACCGCCCACCACTGTTACCTGCACGGACCGCAACTGGTAGGATCCATCTGCACGTTGTCTGCTTTCAGTTTGGAGCAGCACCATGCAGGGAATTAGGTGACTGTTATTTTAGATTGTGTTATTGTTCAACCACTAAAATATTGTGATAGAGTAATATAGAGGGACAAAATATTGAAAGGTGAGTGATTGCAGAATGGCCGTGCTTAATTTTTAAAAAGGCTGAAAGTGCTCAAAGTTCTGCTCTGGGGTGCTATTAAAAATTGGCACGCCGGATACCAAGACTGCGTAGTGTTCGAGTTCCCCTCAGGCCCCTTTAATCCACTTCCAGATATCCCCTACCACTTTATCTCACTCTTGTCCCATGCTTTCTCTCCTTGGGCCTGTTTTCCCATCTTTCTCATCCTATGTGTTTCCCATTTGTGTGTTTTTCTCCAATGGTTAATATAAAATGAGTACAAATTTGTGGCGCGCTCCAAAAATGAGTGCTGGTGGCCCCATCAGCATCCACGGCTCAAATTGTGCACGTAAGGGAGGATTGATTTACTATTTCTAACTCCACATCTTTGTACCTTGAAGATATATGTACCATGTCAGCACGTATATGTGGACTTAGGTATAGAAAATCTAGACTTACATACGTATCTATATTTTTTCGATATTTTGTCTTTGATATTGTGTCCTATTAATATTCTGGGGTTGAATGTGTGTGCACCCATTTTTAAATTCTAGCTCATCATGATGCAAAGGCTGAACTTGAAAGGGCCATCGGCCTTCCTTTTGTTTTAGCATGATCCTGGCTGGGAGGTGTTATTCACAGGGGATTATATACAGGACGGGGCCAATTGGGCCACTGTCAGAACCTCTAGAAAGCACATGTAGTAAAAATAACACACTACCAGTAACTACTGCAAAAATATTGTACTCAACATTAGCATTAGCAACATAAACACATTATGTCTGCATCCCATTAGGCATTAACCACATTATGCATGTTCTTTTCAAGTTTCAAGTTTAAATACTTTATTCGACAACATTGTCATAAAAGCATGTTTCCCTAAGCTAAACAGAATAAATACTACCCTAGAATTTTAAAAACAAGATAAAATACTTATTAAATACCATTCATTTTATACAATGTTGGCGAATATTTCAATTTGTAAAATTCTTACATTATAAAATCAAGTCACAGCACAAGGCCTTAGCAAGTTGAAATTGTCATTACAAATACATTTCCCATAATTAGTTACAGTTTTAAAGTGCGCGTGCGTATTATCCAGGCCCACCCCATGTATTTGGCTACAGCGATTGCAAGATTGGGGGCACAGTTTGTTTTTAATATCCTTAGTGCCTCAAGATATTTCCTTGTCCCCAAATTCCTGCAAACCGGTTTTAGCCATCTACTTCTTGGGGCAGCATATAATGGGCAAACAAACAGAAAATGTGGGATGTCCTCCACATGTGCTTTACAACAAGAGCAAGTTTTTACATTACCAGGGGACCATTTAGCCGTAAAGGCATTGAGGGGTAAAGAGCCAATTCTAAACTGAAAATACAGCTTCCTATCTAGGGGTTTAGAGATCAAATCCCAGTACTGTTCACATTTAGGAGTGATTTTAAAATCCAAGAACTGGGATGTCAACAAAGATGGTTGGTTGGAAATCAATACAGTATTATTTATCATGTCCCAATACATTTTTTTCAATGAAGCCTTAGATGGGAAGGCATGTGGGTCTACTGCAGTCCACAAGTGGTCTAGGTGCAATTTTTGAAGCAAGTTCCTCACTTCTTTGAGCCAAGATATTTTATGAAACCGGTCAGAGCTAACAAGATCCATGAGGGCAGCTGCGTAATGTCCCAATTCAGGAGTAGTTTTTATATGCCTCCAATATAGGAGGGGGCGCAATCTGACCATGTCCTCGATCTTTTTCCTCCCGAGATCATATTGGAGCGGGATCGAAGGAGTACTCTGGGGGACACCAGTCATTCGTCGTAGAAATTTATTTTCTGCAACGACTAATGTGCTCAAATTGGTGAAGCCCCATAACTCTGATCCGTAAAGGCAGGCGCCCAACACTTTCATGCTGTAAATCTCCATTATTGGCTGGATGGGTTTAGTAAATGAAGATTTATGTTTTTGGGCTATTGCCCCTGCCAATTGGTTGAACTTTAGCACCACAGAGTCCATATGGGATTTCCAGTTCATGTTGGCCTGTAAAGAAATACATAGATAGGTAAAAGCATTCACTTCCTCCAGTGAAGACCCATTAAAATGCATTTTCCCCTTGAATTTCTTGACAGGATTCAGGTTCATAAACTTAGTCTTTGATGTATTTATTTCCAGACCCCGTATCCAACAGAAGTCACCAAAGGCGTTAATTGTCTTTTGCAGTCCGCTAGGGGTCCGCGAGACCAGCAAGGTGTCATCTGCAAACATTAATACTGGGGCCCGCTCCCCATCTAGTTTTGGTGCATCTGTCGGGAATTGCTTTAGGAAGTCAACTATGCCATTGATGTAGAGAGAGAATAAGGTGGGGGCCAGGACACAGCCCTGCCTTACCCCTCGATCCACAGGGAAGGATTCAGTGACATCTCCCTGAGCACCCTATCTAATCCGGGCATAGTTGTTTTCGTGCATCCTCACGAGTAAAGTCAGCAATTCAGGGCTTATTCCAAGATCCCGCAAGACAATCCAAAGTTTTTGTTGAGGAACTAAGTCAAACGCTGACTTCAAGTCAACGAAAACAGCAAATAATGGACCATTTGTCAGGGTTACATTTTTCCAGTACATGGTTAAGAAATGGAATACCTGGTCAACAGAGCTAGTTAAAGGGCGGAAGCCTGCTTGGTACGGGGAGGGGATATCCTTATCATCTATCCAGGCTTGTATTTTGTTTTGTATCATCCTGCCCATCAGTTTTTGCGCAGAGTCGATAAGGCTGATGGGCCTGTAGTTACTTGGTAAAGCCTTATCCCCTTTTTTGAAGACAGGTATTATTTCCGCGCCTTTCCATGTTGCTGGAATCATTGCTCCTTGTGCGATGGCGTTACCAAGCCATACAAAGTATTTGCACCAGTTGGCCCTGTCAGATAGAAACACATCCGCCGGTATTCCATCAATTCCTGGCGCCCTTCCTCTGGTTACACCATCCATTGCCTTGTTTGCGTCTTTCAATGAAAATATTTCATGGGTATAGAATACCCTTTCTGGGGGAGGTTCAGTTAGAGGAGGTAGATTATCTGAGTATTGTGGTTTAAAAAAGTCCACCCAAGCCTCCTTTGCTACATGATTTTTCGGGCAGTCTGCTATTCCCCCACTGCCCCACTTTAGGATGGCCCAAAACTCTTTCTGCTGCTTGGCTGCACATGCTTTCTTCAGATCTAACCATATGTTCTCATCCCACAATCTTTTTGCCCTAATTTGTGCTTTCCTGTACTCGTCCCTGGCCTTTAATACTCCTATTTTAGTCCTCAGCGCTATGCTGAGTTTCTGTTGTGCTTTTCTGCAGGAGTGGTCGTACCACCCTCTTTTTATTGGTGGTCTAGTACCCTTCCTCTGCTGGGTTTTTTTGAAAAATAACTTCTGTAAGTTGGCAAAAAACTTTGGCTGTGACTCTTCAATCAATTGATTAAAATTTATTTCCTTAGTGAGAATCTGCAGTCTGGTAACCTCTTCAGTAACTATCTCCTCTAGGGCCTGTATATCCCCGGGTTTATCTACCAAGGTTGCCCATTTAATGTGACGGAGATTATTGGTTAAAACGACATCTAGTGTCGTAAGACCCCTTTTCAGGTTATTTAAATTTATGCCTTGTTCCAGATTAAAGAGCAGGCACAATGGGTTGTGGTCACTCTCCAGTCTCGGTATCACTTGCATATTCACCACTTTATGCCAGTCTCTAACATCTATAAGGATGTAATCTATCCTGCTACTTGACCACAAATTGTCAAAGGTGTGCTTACCCTGTGGGTCAGAAGGGGCGCGGCCATTTACTGCCCTCAATCCCCTGGACAGGCATAGGCTCTTAACCTGTATTGCCACTTCTGTCCACTTTTTTACCAGTGGGAGATCCAATTGGGGGATTCCCCATTTGGTATCTTCCTCTTGGGCCAGTTCATTATCCTCACATCCTAGTGGTTCAAATGTTGTGTTCAGGTCTCCCCCCACCAGGATAGTGTGCTGCATGGGTAGAGTCTCTAAGTCATTATCTAATGCACCTATCATCTCAGAGGCTGTACCCCCTTGAGTTCCCCTGGCGTAAATATTATATAAGGTTAGTTTATGGCCATCAGCCCAGGTGAGAACTAGAGGGAGCAGGTCACAATTGTTGATATGTGTCTGTTTGATGGTACATTGTAAGGATTGTCTTACCCAGATGATTAGCCCCCCTGAAGGCCGCCCCTTAGTATTCTTTTTCGCAGGTACATAGAAGTTTAAAAAGCCCTGGCCAAAAGCTGGTGCCACTGCCCATGTTTCCTGCAACATGATAACATCATGACGGTCAATGAACTCGCACCATTCGGGAGTTTCTAATTTGTGGTGGATTCCCGCTATGTTCCAAGAAATGAATTTAATACTACCTTTTGACTCAATGTTCCTCTCTTGTAAAGGTGTGCCCTGGTTAAAGGGAAGCAAGAGGGATGGAGGAGTACTTTCCTCATTGCTTGCAATGGTATGAGTAGTTAGTGGGGTGTACTCTACTATACTAGGAGTATGTTCCCTGTGGTTGGGTGTCTTACCCTCACAATTTATTTCTAGGTTCTTTATGATACCATCGTTTCCGTAGTTAACCTCTACAGCCATAACCTTTCCTAAGCTCCTCCGTTCATCCAGTCAATCACATTCACTTAGACCAGAAAGGGCCGAGAACCTATTTTCCGTCAGGATACCCCAGTTATTTCAATTATCAAGGGTTTTGTCTTTTCTTAGTACAGGGTTCCACTTAGTTTTCAGCATTGTTGGATTTAAGGTGTTACCTTTTTTTGTGTAGAAGAAATCCAACATTAATGGCACTATTTCGGTTGATCTGCGCTGAGGGAGGTATATATTAGCTAGAATGTTTGGCAAAACTTCTGGGTCGGACAGATGTAGCACCACACAATCCCCCTTAAATTTTTTGGTACCACCCCCGATCCATTCAACTCTTCTAGCTTTCACTACTTCCTGTGCCAACTGATCCCTGCCTCCCGGAGTAAAAGCCATGTTCCTTGATAACCAATGGAGTGATTTATTTATCAAAGAAGGAATGTTCTCTACTTGCCCTGGTTCCAGCTGGGGGACATTTGCTAGGACAAATATTAATGGAGAAGCCTCAATGATTAATTCTACTGGCCCCTTCTCTAGATTGTCATCTTCCTTTCTGCCTCTATAACTCGGCCCTGCAGAGTCCCCTTTGTTAATATCTGGATCCGAGTCTCTCAGGTCCCCCCTCCCTAGAGATGTACTCCCCATGGTGGCCAAAGGAGTGTTAGCAAATAAATCTAACCTGGGAGCAGTTTGGGTAGATTTTGATTCAGCTCTAGGTGTTTTTGGCAGTGGGGTTTTCGTTTTTTCTTCTAGTGATTTTTGGAGGAGAACCCCCAGTCTGTTCACCTCTTCTGTGAGCTGGTCTATTTTACTAAGGAGCGGTTTGGTTGTAGTTTTAATCTTATTATCTACGGCATTAAGCAACTTCTTGAATTGATCTTCATCCAAGTAAACTTTCCCTCCTACATTACCCCTTATGTCATCTCCGCTATTTTCCTGAGGGGAAGCATCGAGGCGCTTTTTGCTTGATCGGAGGCCGCCCCGTTTGGGTATGTTCTTCTCCCCCCCCCCTTTATTACTCTCGGTGCAGGGGCCTCCTCTTCTAGAAAAATAATTTCTTTGTCCTGTATGCTCTCAGGGGCTGGTTCGGAAATGGCTACTAGGAGCTGAGTCAATGGATTGTTATCTGGGGTCTGGAACACCTCATTGCTAATATCGAGAGCGGGAGTAGATAAGGGCGTGTTATCAATAAGCAAGTCAGGTGAGTAGCTCAACCCCAGGGATGATCTCCTGTTGTGGTTGATTTTGGCAACTTTCTGGACCATATAATTGTCTATGGTATTAATGGGGGCTGTTGATTTAGATTTAGACATTTTGAAAAGCAACTTTTCCAAGTAGCGTCTATGCAGATCCGCGGGGTATCAGTCGAAGATTGTATCCCAGACACATACAATTGATTTAGGGAGATTAAGACTTACTTGGGAATTTGCACAGAGGTCAGGGCCCTGTCCCTGTCTCTTCCTGCCGATGAGGGCCGTAGAGGGCCCGCCCTTTGCCCGGGCTTAGCCCCGGGCGTCCCGCACGCGTCCCGCGTAGCTGGCCCGTGCGCTGTTGATAAGCACCTCCTGGCGCGACGTCACAGTTGCGCGCCGCCGCGGTGCCTGCCGGGAACAGTAGTCCCGGAGCGGCGACGCGTTTCAGGTAGCAAGTGACTCTTGGCCCCGTTGGCGGCGTCCTCCCAGCAAGGGAGCTATGCAGCAGATGACTCTTGGCCCCGGTGGCGGCGTCCTCCCAGCAAGGGAGCTATGCAGCAGATGACTCTTGGCTCCGGTGGCGGGGTCGATAGAGGTGGGTAGTATGTAGACTCCTTTACTCCTTTACTCTCCTGCATATTCTTCATAAGCATGAACACTGGGCATGAACACATTATGCAATCTCTTAGGGCCTTGCGCCCTACCAGTACACAAAGGTACCACCCAAGGAAATGACCCCACATCAACTGGCCTTTATAGGGGGCCCAATGCTCTTTGTCCAGAATGTCAGGGCACAATTCTAGAGCCTTCCTAGTGGCGCTCTGGCTGCCAATGCAGCAAAAGCAAAGTGAGCAATGCACTGGGGGCGTGGGATGCAACTCACCCCCTCCTCATTATTAACCCCTTCCATGCGCTGCAAATTTTCACCATGTGCGGGTGTTTTTAACAGTGGGCGGGATTTGGACGGCCCCCGGCCGTCCTCTGCACACTCTCACTGTGATGCATGATGGCCGAGGGCCGTCACGAGCATGCAAGGGGTTAAAAGAGATTACCCTCTCCATTGCAGCTGCCCGCGCTCTCGCGGTGCAGCTGAGAAAAGTAAGCACTGGCACTACTGTGCCTCTCAGCTCCCACTCAGGGAACCAACCCTGGCCCCAACACTGCAGCTGCCGGCTCTCCTACGGGGCAGCTGTGAAAATGGGCCTTGGCATCACTGTGCCCTGTAGAAGAAAACGACAACCCTTTAGGCACCACCTGTGCCTCTTATGAGTCCCTCTCACCGGAACTCCTTATGGTGCAGGAATCAGGCAAACAAACCTGGGGCACCGCTTAAAACCCCTGGGAGCCCCTCCAAACCAGGGCATTGTTCCCTAGTGCTTCCTGCCAGCTTCCTGGTATGATACTCCTCAGGGCAAGTGGGATACACACTGTCCCCTCTGGCTGGGTGAACTCCTCCGGCCACCCTACCGACAACACAAAAAATGCCTAAACGAAGAACAGCCCCATGGCTCCTCACTGCAAGGCCAGCTACGTGCCTTCTCCGGTCTCCTTCTGGGGACTCCTCCCACATTGGGGAGGCTCAGTGGTGTCTCTTCTCAAAACCGGCTCACTTTTGAGACCATGGTCCCGTGGGTCTCCTCTGGTCTCAGCAATATGCGGCGCTCTCCTCTGTCGTACAAGGAGCTCCACCCACAGTCAGGCTTCCAATGCCTGTCTTCCGCTTTGGGACTTCCTCTTCCTTGCCACGCCCAGGTCAGGAGCGCCTCGCCTGGCTCCCAGGCCAGAAATTCCTAAACAACGATCCCTCTCACGAATCTGGCAATTGCGGGGTGGGCTCCCGCTACAGGAGCACTAAAAAAATGTAGGGTGGGCTCCCACTGACATCAGGCATAAATGCGGGGTAGGCTCCCGCTTTCATTAGCAGCGGCAGTGCGGGTGGGCTCCCGCTCTGCTACAGAAGCATCCACCATGCGGGGTAGGCTCCCTCTGTGCACCAGCAGCACAGGGGAATCCCTACACCAGGAATTCCCTCTGAAGCAATGTGCATCTCAGCGCTGCGAAGCCCTAGCATTCCCTGTCCTGGGGATAATAAAGGTAGCACTCATGAGGTGCTAAGTCCAAAATGCAGAGGGGCAGAGCTGGGCACAGGCAGGCCAGCATGTAGGGACCCCCAGGAAGCTGCAGCTGGGTCCCACGTCAGTCTTACGGCCTCCCAGCAGTCCTACGGCCTCCCAAAACAGTTAGAAGTAAGCACACTTTCCTGGAGTCACAGCCCCAACATATATATCCCATTTCCTTTGTTCTGCACTTGGCACAGGGCTTGGGGAACCAGTCTGAACTGGTTATGGGGGGTTTTGGAGCACTCTGTTTGCAGGGCTCTTCTTCTCCATTGTCAGGTGGGGGCTCGGTCATCAGACCACCACAGGGGGGGCGGAGCCAGCATTCACCCAGGCAGGCACAGACCTATTAAGGGTCCGGGAACTACTCCTCCCACTACTCCAAAAGCAGATCTTCCATTCAGCCTAGCGCTGACTCACCCTGCCCTCCCTGGAGACACACACACCTCACCAGTCCCTGTCACTCCAGAGCCGGACATGCAATACAAATCAGGCAAGCAGACACATAGCACACAGAAATGCCAACTTCTAACAGTGGCATTTATAAAATAGTGATAATAAATCTGGGCGCACCATTGTGCAGCAATTATTATTCGTATTCCAACCAAACCAAACTTGACCACGCTGCTCCTCTCATATCAGGAATTGCCACTGAAACACTTATCAGGGAATCCTCAATGCATTCCTATAAGAGGGCAGCTTCACAGCTGTGAGAATCCAAAATGGCTGTTTGTCACTACCAGGACATGTCACACACTTAAGGTACATATCCTACCTTTTACCTACAATGCACCCTGCCCATAGGGCTAACTAGGGCCTACCTTATGGGTGACTGACATGCAGTAAAAGTGGGGGTCACAAACATGGCACACACTTTAGGTGCCACATCACAGCGGCAGTAACACTGCACGCACAGGACTGCAATGGCAGAGGCCTGAGCCAGGTTTGAAATTGTGCACGTAAGGAAGGGTGGGTGGCGCAATTAGCGCTGCAAGCCCACCAGTAGCATTTACTTTACCGGCCCCGGGTGTCTGAGATACCACTTCACAAGGGACTGAAAGGTAAATTAAACATGCCAAACAGGTGTAAACCAATCCTACCACATTTATCACAGAGAGAACACGTACTTTACACTGGACAGCAGTGCTAACGTGCCCAGAGTCCTAGAACCACCAACACCATGTCAGAAAACAGTGTAGGAGGAAGGCAAAAAGTTCAGGGATGACCATGCAAAAAAGGCCAAGTCCAACAGGAGACATCTGTAGGCCAATACAATGGAGGGGAAACAAAAGTACACAGCTTGTTTTCACTTGACAAGTACTATGATTTGGTAGCAAGCTTTTGACTTTGTTCAGTTCCTGCATATAAGAGATATGCATGCATTATGAGAATATAAGATGTATCGGTCTGTGCCAGTGTTTACATGAATAACAATTTAAATAGCACTTGTTAAATTATTTTGTTTTATTCTTATATTACTCTACTCATCCCAATATAGGGTGTCAGAATGCTTTATATCTCATGCACACATTATACATCTACAAAAAAATCATACAAGTGTGTGAATCAATGTAAATTATTTTACATAAGACAATGAGGACTTCAAGTTGTGGGAGTCACACAGCATTATTAATTGTAAGGAATAACATGCTAGGAGTGCATAGCTCGATGAAACACAAACACAAATAAATCCTATTCAGTAGCTTTATATTAACATATTAAGAATTAACATAAACGTTCTAAATTCATGCCTTACAATTTGCATGCATGTCTTTGATGCCGGCTCATAGCTCACTGTGCCCCTTTAGAAGGATTGCAATTCATGAACTGCAAGGAATAAACAAATCTCAATATCAATTGCAGTAAAGCATTACATATCTACATACACGGCCGGACTGAGAATGCAAACCATCCCTGGCAATTAAGTCAGACTGGCCCCCATCGGGGACGGGGGCGGGGGAGTGCTGGTGGGAAGCACTACTTTTGTTTTTATTACTTCGTTACAGGGGCCTGATATTGCAGCACTACTACAAAACTGCCTCCCAGTAACAAAAAACCACAGCTCACTTCTACGAAAGCAGCCCACACCCTTCTGGCCCACCTGGAAAACGCCCGGTGCCCTCTACGGTCAGTACGGCAAAGAAACAAGTTGGATGCTGCGGAATCGATCAGGGACAATTGTTTTAACAATGAAGGAGACTAATTATGCGCCCCATCTGTGCTGTACTGAGGGCTATCTCTTTATGATGGGTTGCAAACCATAATGTATGAAAAGAAAGTGTTCCCTCGCAATCCCTTAAGAAGTTCGGGCTACAAGGATTCTTTATGTTTGTTTAGGTTGGTGTGATATTGTGTTTATGTATGCTAAATGTAGGTATTGATGTATAACAAAAAACATTTTTTTGTATTATGTTATGGGTTGTACATTCAGATAATTGGTTTTCTTTTGACAAATATACATAAGATGATTTAAAACTAATTCATTCACTGATGTGTGTTAATGCGTACTAAGAATACATGGTTCTTTGTGTGAGAAGTTGACCTGGTATATGATGTTTACTATTCTAGTGAGCACCTTGCACCAGTCCAAACAACTCTTATGGTGATGGTTGTAAAGTCAACCTTATAGACCAGCTATCCAAGTGGTAGCATAGACAAAACAGTCTTAGGATAAACTCAAGAGGGCATGTGAAGCCAGCTGTTTTACCATATGTAACCCCTTTAATACCAAATGAAAGGACACCACACAGGATATATATAAAATATATATGTATTTATTTCTAGACAATCCCTCTGAACTCTTTATGAGGTCAGAGGCACAAGCACATAACAAGATACTTAATTAAAATACAATAAGTTGCACAAAATAGAGTATGGCCCTAGGGGCACGCTAAAACATATACTAAAATAGTGGTATAAGTAACACTGCCCAGAAAATGGATAGGCCTAGGGCCTAGGGAATCGCTGGGGCTACGCCGTACTACCAAGGGATAGGAAGCAGGAGGCCCACAGGAGGCGCGTGCAGAGTCTTTAATCACACGCAAGTTAGCATAGAGAATGAATGGGAACGAAAGATTTAGAAACTAGTTCTTTTAGGGCACTTCTGACTGGACTCGATGAAAGTTACTTGAACCCTAGACAGTTGGATAGTCCATAACCAAAGGAGCACTGGAGTACTCGCGTTACCTCACCCACAGGAAGCGGGTGCATAGGTTTCAAAGTGTGTCGGGTTTCGTCACTGAATCCTATGGAGCCATGAAGAAAGATGCTGCAGGCGACCAGGAGAGAAGTGTCCGGTTGGATCCAAGGGCGGATCGAGGATGAAGAGTACCTGAAAGCAGAGGGGACAGAGTCTGGGTCACTAGCCAGTGACCAGGAAGGAACCAGGCGATGTCGCGAAGCAATCAGGTGATGTTGTGAAGATTGTCTCTGCAGCCATATGGACCAGGAGGCATCTACGACAACCAGGAGTCAGGCACAGACTGTCCCACAAAGTCTCTTACTCTCGGTGGTGTCGGCTTCCGGATTGGCATCAACAAGCCTTGTCAAAGGCAACCCACGTAGGAATCGAAGTTGGCTTCTTAATCAGACCAGCAAGGTCTGATGGGCTGTTTCTTTTCAGGGAAACAGGGGCCAGTCTGGAGCAACTAGACCAGAGGTGTTAATTGAAGGTTTCATCATCAAGATGGCCACTAGCCAACGGGCAAGTGACCGGACAGAGGCGTTGAGCAGGAAAATGCAGAAGGGCCCCACACAGAACTCGTGGAGTGTGCAGGGCTGATCTTCAGTGCAGATGATGCTTGGGGCTGGGGCTTCTCAATCCTCAATGCACAGCTTTGAGGATGCCTCAGAAGCTGCACAGGAAGCAGGTCACTGACTTTTCAAGATGGCAGGTCCCACGTCTCGCGTCGCCTCCACAGGTCTCAGCTTTGCTGGGACTGTGGATCTGGCTGAAGGAAGTCTGGAAGTCTGGTTCTTGTCAGGCTCTGTGCTCGGGCTTCGGCTGGAGCGTCGACAAAGCAAGCCGTTGATCGCTGGATGGTCCCTGCTTGTGCAGGGTGGTCACTCCTTGACCACAAGGGAGATTCCTCAGTCTTTTATCTTCAGGTAGAATGTCGAAGGTCCAGAGTTTCATTTCAAGTTTCAGTCAGGATAAATCTAAAGTCTTGGGACTCAGCTCCTACCTGGATTACCTGCTAGGTCCCTCCTATGGGTGGGACCAGGGAAGGGGGTGGTTACACCCCTTTCTCTTTGTCCAGTTTCGTACCAGAGCTGGGGCTGGAGTGCCCCAGCACCGGTTTGAACTGGAGTAGGCATGGGACACCTTGTGTGCCCCAGGCAGTGTCTCATTTCTTTCAGCCCTCCCTGCCCCAATACACAAGAGCCTGTCAGGGGTGGTGCTAGCACCTCCCAAGACAGGAAGCCTTTTGTCCAAGCCTCCCTCGCTGAAAGGACTCCCAGCAGCAGGAGGTCAGACTTGTGTCTGTGGCAGCAGCATCCGTTTTGTGATGCTGAGGCTCTGGTTAACTTTGACCGGGATTGGTAGGAACAACATGTCTTCTCCCTCTAGAAGGGTGGAATGCTACCCCCGTCGCCAAAACTGGCGAGGGGGTAGTATTCCAAAACGTATATGACACCTTACTCGACATGTTTTTATAAAGCCAAACCAGAGTTAGCATTTAACCGCGAGGTTCATAATGCACTTAAGAGTATATGGTATGGCTATATCCAGAACAGCTATAAGGACATGGTTCCGAAAGCTGCAGACAGGCTCAGCTCATGCTAGAGCACCATCTCACATAAAACCAAGCACTCTGCCTCCAGGATTGTTAAGGCCTGCCATAGGAGTGACTTATAGGTATATATGTGTCTAGATATAAGGTTAGATATAGGAATACTATATCTAAGCAAGGGGTGATTACACGCCCTTGCCCCAGCTGAGTGATCAGCCAGTTGTGTCAACGTGAGTTGCCAGCCAGGGGTGGCATAATACATGCTGCAGCCCCTGGTAGGCCTTGGAGGCACCTTTGCCCTAGGTACCTACAGTACACTGTACAGGGGCTCATAAGGTGACCCAATGTTCAATTGGTAATGTACCTAAAGTACATTGTATTGAATTTAGAGAGAGCACAGCTGAGCTGTGGGTCTGATTAGCAGGCCCACAGCCACATTAAGTCAAAAACCAGTGAAGCAAAAAGCAAAAAGTGGGGTGACCATAGGAAAGCAGACCCTACTCTCTTACACAACCCCCCCCCAAACGCAGGGACATTAGCCTAACCTTGACCAGTTGTTTCTTCATGTTCTAAGTGGAACTACCTGGAGAGACCATCTGCATTGCCATGGTCAGTCCCTGGTCTGTGCTCCACTGTAAAGTCCATACCCTGTAGGTAAATGGACCACCTGAACAGTTTGGGGTTTTCACCCTTCATCTGATTTAGCCACAAGAGGGGCTTATGGTCGGTCTGAATCTTGAAGTGAGTGCCAAACAAGTATGGTCTCAACTTCTTGAGGGCCCACACCACAGCAAAGGCCTCCCTCTCAATGGCTGACCAGCGTTTCTCTCTGGGGTCAGCCTTCTGCTAATAAAAGCAATGGGCTGGTCTTGACCATCTACATTAAGTTGTGAAAGCACAGCTCCCACCCCCAACTTAGAAGCATCTGTTTGGACAATGAACTCTTTGGAGTAGTCAGGACTCTTTAAGATAGGTGCAGAGGACATGGCTTTCATCAGGTCATTAAATGCCTTTTGACAGCTTACTGTCCACTGAACCTTCGTTGGCATCTTCTTGGAAGTCAAGTCATTAAGTGGTGTCACAATGGACCCATAGTTCTTAACAAACTTTCTGTAGTAACCAGACAGGCCCAAGAAATCTCTGACCTGTGCCTGAGTGGTTGGAGGAGCCCAGTCCTTGATGGTCTGGATCTTTCTCTCCAGTGGTTGAACCTGACCCCCACCTACAAGGTGGCCCAGGTACACAACCTTACTCTGCCCTATCTGGCATTTTGTGGCCTTGATAGTTAGGCCTGCCTTCTGCAGGGCCTCTAAAACCTTCTTCAGGTGGATCAGGTGATCCTCCCAGGTGGAGCTGAAGACAGCAATATCATCTAGATAAGCTGCATAAAAGTCATCCAAACCAGTGAGGACTTGGTTTACCAACCTTTGGAAAGTGGCAGGTGTATTCTTCAGGCCAAAGGGCATCACCACAAATTGGTAATGACCTCCTGGGGTTGAGGAAGCAGTTTTGGACTTGGCATCCTCAGCTAACCTGAATTGCCAATAGCCAGCTGTCAAATCAGATGTGCTCAAAAACCTGGCAGATGCCAATCTGTCAATGAGCTCATCTGCTCTTGGAATTGGGTGAGTATCTGTCCTATTGACAGCATTGAGACCCCTGTAGTCCACACAGAACCTCATCTCTCTCTTACCATCTTGGGTGTGAGGTTTTGGTACAAGGACTACTAGGCTGGCCCAGGGCTCTCTGCTGGCTCAATTACTTCCAATTCCAGCATTTTCTGCACCTCAATCTTTATACAATTCCTGACATGGTAAGGTTGCCTGTAGATCTTATTCTTCACAGGCAGACTGTCGCCAGTGTCCATCTCATGGGTGCACCAGTTAGTCTGACTAGGTGTTAATGAAAACATATGTCTGTAGGACTGTAGAACTTGTCCACAGTCCTGTTGCTGCTGGTCAGTGAGGCTGCCAACTAAGGCCACACCATGAACTGAACCATCATCAGGGTTCTGAGTCAACAGGTCTGGGAGAGGGTCACTCTCTTCCTCCTGCCCCTCATCTGTAGCCATGAGCAAGCCCATGTCTGCCCTGTCAACATATGCTTTGAGTCTGTTGACATGGAGCACCCTGTGGGGGCTCCTGGGAGTTCCAATGTCCACCAGGTAGGTGACCTCTCTCTTTTTCTCAACAATTGTACGGGGTCCAGACCATTTGTCTTGGAGTGCTGCTGGGGCCACTGGCTCAGGCACCCACACTTTCTGTCCTGGCTGGTACTCAAACAGCACAGCCTTTTGGTCATGCCTAATTTTTAGAAGTTCTTGGCTAACCTCAAGGTTTTTAGAAGCCTTCTTCATATACTCAGCCATCCTGGAGCAGAGACCAAGTACATAGTCCACTATGTCTTGTTTAGGCTTTTTGAGAGGTAACTCTCATCCTTCCTTAACCAGACATAGGGGTCCCCTTACAGGATGCCCAAACAAAAGTTCAAAAGGGCTGTAGCCAACCCCCTTTTGTGGGACCTCTCTGTAAGGAAATAGAAGGCAGGGTAGAAGGATGTCCCATCTTTGCCTAAGCTTTTCAGGTAAACCCTTGATCATACCCTTTAAGGTCTTGTTGAATCTTTCAACAAGTCCATTGCACTGTGGATGGTAGGGTGTAGTGAATTTGTAATTTACACCACTCTCCTTCCACATTGCAGTCAAATATCCAGACATAAAGTTTACACCTCTGTCTGAGACAACCTCCTTCGGAAAGCCCACTCTTGAGAAAACTCCCAGGAGGGCTCTTGCCACAACAGGTGCTGTTGTGGTCCTTAGGGGAATAGCTTCTGGATACCTGGTGGCATGATCCACTACCACCAGTATAAATCTGTGCCCAGAGGCTGTTTGGGGATCTATTGGTCCAACAATGTCAATCCCTACTCTTTCAAAGGGTACCCCCACCACAGGTAGTGGTATGAGGGGGGTCTTTGTTGTGCCACCTGATTTGCCACTGGCTTGGCAGGTCACACAGGAGTGACAAAACTCCTTGGTATCTTCTGACATATGGGGCCAGTGAAAGTGAGGGACAAGCCTTTCCCAAGTCTTATTCTGACCCACGTGCCCTGCTATGGGAATATCATGGGCTAAGGTAAGAAGGAAACCCCTAAAGGCTTGAGGTATGACCAACCTCCTGGAAGCACCAGGCATGGGGTCTCTAGCATCAGAATAAAGGAGTCCTTCACCCCAATAAACTTTGTGGGTACCTGTAGCATTCCCTGCAGCCTCAGAAGCAGCTTGCTGTTTGAGGTGTTCAAGAGAGCAACAGTCTAACTGTGCCTGCCTCAAGTCTGCCCTTGAAGGCCCCCCATGTCCCAAGAAACTCAACCTGGTCAGGTTCAGTCTCTTCTGGGACAGTTCCGTCAGAGGTCTCAAAATCAGCTTCCTGTGAAGGCTGATCTTCACTTGTAGGCAGGGGGGGAGGCACTGCATTTACCCTACTGCTCTTTCTCTTGGGTGACCACTTGGTCCATAGTTTCAGGATCCAAGGCCTGTTCAGTGAGGCACTTTTTGGCCTGTGACCTGGTCACAGCAAGGACATGTGATGATATACCTAACATATCAGCATGAGTCCTATACTCAAAGTTCAAAGTTCAAAAAGTACTTTATTCGGTTAAAGGACAATAACCATTAAAGCAACAACATGAAATTACAATTTACACAGGGATAGTTAAAAGAAAGCAATTATAATTTATCAAGACCAATTGTTTTCCGTAATTTAAAAGCATGTTTAAAAAAGGCTAAAACTACTGCAACAGTTAAAACAGTGTCCATTCTCTGAAATTCTAAAAATGCTGGGCGACATCTATTTAAGTTCATTTCTTTATGGATTGGGATAATAAATTTCCTACGTGGTAGAATATAAAATTTACAAAAAAATAAAACATGGATGTCAGATTGGGACAAAGATTCATCACACGGGCACATAGGTAAATCACGCAACCATGAATTCATCTCTGGGAAGGACAAAAGTCTAAAAACAATATTCAATCTAAAACGGGTCAAGAGAAATCGATCATAATTAGTCATCGGCAGAGTTAAATACGGCTGTAATTTATCATCAGTTAATATCAAAAGATGCGAGGTAACTGTCCTTTTCTTCAATTCCTCGCGCCTTATTTTCTCTTCAAGGTATTCCATACATAGTTTTTTCAACAGTTTTCTGGATATATTAACCATTGTGAGTGGATCATCATAATAATGTTGGCAATTGATTTCTATAAGAAAACATTTAACATAATCTAGCCATTTAAATCCACTCACATTTTCCAATATTAAGACATCCTGCAACATAGCCCGGTTCACAGCACACTCATTTATTGTCCATACCCTATGCCACAAAAGGATAGGTTGTCTTCTGATTATATCTGATAAATGGGGTTGTCCAAGTTCAGTATGACAGATATAAGTCGCAACACTTTGTGGTACTGCCAGAATATCCCTCATGAACTTATTTTCGGCTATTTGGATTGAATTTATATTGGAATACCCCCAGGGCCCCGAGCCATACAAAGCTACTGATGTACATGTGGCATTATATATAGTTAGGATTTCACTTATTGGTTTCATACCCAACTTTTTTATAAAATTCTTTAAGGCCATTATTGTTTTTAAGAACAAAAAAGTTCTGGCCTTTACAGCACTTGTCCAGGACCCAGATTCATGGAACAAAATGCCAAGGTAGGGGAAAGTGGAGGTATTTTCCAAAGGAACTTCATTTATAAACATTCTTCTCATTTGATTCCCAATTCTTGTACCACAGTTAATGGAGAAGGTTTTGCTCCAGTTAATTTTTAAATCTAAACTCATCATGAACTTTTCAAAAGATGTTATCAAATTATGTAAGGCCAAGGGAGTAGGGCCATTAGGACTGCATCATCAGCGTACAAGAGTGCAGGGACAGATTTTTTGCCAACCCTGGGCATATCCCTGCACTCCTGCAAAAGATGATGTTCAAGTCCATTTATATAGACCAGGAATAAAAATGGAGCCAGGACACACCCCTGGCGTACTCCATGTCCACCACCAAAATTTCTGGTACATTCGCCCCCTTTTCCATAACGAACCGATGCTGTGGCCCCTGAATATAATTCTCTTAAAAAGCAAATGATAGGATCTTCCATGCCCAACCCTTTTAAGATTGCCCACAATTTAACATGTGACACACAATCGAATGCCGATGTGAGGTCGACAAACGTAAGGTACAGGCGTTCACCCTTTACCCTGGTGTATTTTTGATGAACAGTCAATAAATGTAATACTTGTTCGATTGTTCCTAGGCCCTTCTGAAATCCAAACTGTAGGTCACTCAGTATCCCATTTTCCTCTGCCCAATTTTGAAGTCTTGCCAGGATGACTCTGCCAAGGATTTTTATAGATGAGTCTAGAAGGGATATTGGTCTGTAGCATGCACAATTTTGTCTGTCTCCCTTCTTATATATAGGTACAATAACCGAGGTAAACCAAGATGGATTTAATCCCCTTGCTATTGCTGCGTTAAAAAGCTGCACCAGCATGGGGCCCCAGATCTCGCTATTTGCTTTAAACAGATCTGCTGGGATCCCATCAGGACCTGCGGCCTTGTCACCCTTTGTTGCTTTCAAACCCATCATAACTTCTTCCAAAGTTACCACAAGCTTTTGGGCCCCTACCCCTATATCGCCCAATATGCTAATACCTATAATAGGTCTTTCATCTTGGGACCTATAAAGATTGGAAAAATGTTCGACCCAGTCGTCCTCAACAATTGCAATCTCCATGCACGACTTGGTGTTATCATAGAGAAAAGGGGCATTTACAGCCCTCCAAAATGCAGATGCATCCTTAGACTGTGATGCTGCACATAGGACTTCCAAGGCCTCCTTTTTTATGGCATTTTTCCTATTTTTTAATGCCTCATTGTATATTTTTCTTAAACCTCTTATTTGTGAAGGATCTCGGAGTGTCCTATGAATCGCATGTTTCAAGTCGGTCAATTCCCTCGTACATGCATTATCAAACCAACAGTTATTACCCTTAGCCCGTTTATTTGCCTCCACCCGCAGACTATTTCTGATTGAAGAAGCTATGATGTTAAAATGTTCTATTATCTGCACACTGTCAGAGTGCTCCCCCAGGCAAATCGCGAAGCTGTCAGAACAGTTTTTCAACAGTTTGCCTATTAACTTTTCTGGGACCACCTTACCCCATTTAAGGGTATACCCAGTTTGCCTCCCAAGAATCACATCAGAAAATGTACGCAAAAGGGACCCATCATTAAACTGCTCAAAAAAAGAGTTTTCAATCTCCATTATTTCAGGCTGATGGTCACTAAGTGGTAACTCTTTCGTCTTAAACCTCCTAATCTTGTGGCCGTGACCATTTGAAGAAATAATTAAGTCAATGGTGGTCAATGCTCCTCTGCCAATGAATGTGGGGACGAAGGGAGTTGGTTTTGGGGCAATTTCTTTGACATATCCCAGGTCATACATAAACAATATTTCATTGAATAAATCCCCAATCCAGGAGTGGTCAAAGTGTGTTAGGTTTATCTCCTACTCTAACATTAAACTGCAGATGCCTTGTTTTCCCTTTTTACAGAGTGGACAATTAAAATCACCCCCCTAAAAGATTATTAGTTCCCTTTCAGTATTATCTATTTCATGTTGTATATCCTCTCTCAGCATTTTTGAGAAGCTCAGAGTTTCATTTTTTGGGATATTATTATAAAAGTTGATGACAACAAAATGAATTCCCTTCTTGTTGTCTATCGTTACTATTTGATAATAGTTGCACTTTGTCGAAAAGCGGACCTGCTCATACTTGAGCTGATTTGAAAGGTACGTAATTAACCCACCCTTTGCTCTCCCATATTGGCCCCCCACTGCCGGAGTGAAGAAACTTCTATAGCCACTTATATGGACTGGGTCAGTAGACCAAGTTTCCTGCAAAGCCAAAATATCTAAACCACTTATGACGCTTTCCCAGGATGGATTTAAATTTTTTTTGCCTTAATCCTGCCACATACCAGAACAAAAGAGTACAGGATTTCCTATTCTCGTTTACTACATATTCGCACAGAGGGGCATTACCAAAATCCTTACCACATAATGGGGAACTGGCTCCTCCACACTGTTCTCCCTTCATTTGGATAGGGTTGGTGTTAATCTCATAACCTTCCTCATCGTCATGGCCATTTCCTCTATGGACGTAATTTCTACTTGGTTGATGTCATCATTACCCTCCCGCAGCTTATGCTCTTCTATATGCCCCTTAATTGTATCAGGGTTCTCCATTATTCCTAGCATTTTAATGAGGGGAGTGTCTTTTTCAAATCAATCCACAAAACCAAGGCCCGAAAATACATCAAACCGATTGTGGGTTGGTATATTGTAGGCAGATAGAGCTATACCTCTATTGCCACACAGATAATTAGTATCATAGTTCAGTCCTGGAGTTAGAGGATGAGTCAACCTGGGGTGGAAATTGGCTAATCTCTGGGATTGGGTGAAAAAAGTTTGATTACGCCCATGATATTCAGATCCGAACCTATTTGGAGGCTGCCTTTCTACTACACAGTCTTTTAAAGAAGGAGCTGGTGTATGCGGATAAAAAAAGCTAAGGTAATGTGTTGAGATGGAGTCACTACTTCTCAAATCATACCAATCCCCAATGTGCCTCACAGCTCTGTGATCTTTGAAAATTACGATAATTACGTCCCCCTTCCTGTCTTTAGGTCGTGAACCCACCCAAATTGCGCTCCTAACATTTAAAATTTCCCCATTAATGTGGGCAGGCAAAGGTCTGTTGTTGCACAACCAATAGACAACTTTATTTTTTAAGGCTCGATGGTCTTCCTTAATACCTAAAGGGAGCTTAGGGACACCTGCCAAGATAATCGCATAAGGGGCAGCTTCTGGGGGTAAATCTACTCTTCTGTGTAATTGTCGATTTATATTGTACAAATCTTTTCCCCCATTATCCTTATCAACCTTACTTTGCGGGGGTTCTGCCTTTTCCTTTGGAATGGTTTTATCCCCCCTTAGATCATCTTCTTTACGTGCAGGTGGGGCTTTAGATACAGACTTCCTCTCCACCGAAGAAGATGGCTGTGCTTTTTTGGGGGGATTACAAATTGGCTTTTTCCCTGCACGATTAGGTTTTATGGGAAGAGTAGAGCATGATGGGCATTGTTTCGTTTGAGGGATCGTATTAGCTGAAATTACTCTGGGGTTTATACTAGTCAATCCCTTTGCCAGATCAGATAATAAAAGTGTATTTCTTTCTACTTTTTTATCAATCAAGTCTAGATGCGTATTAATCAACCGTGTCCTTTCTAAAAGAGGCAGCATCAGTGAATTTATTAAAATTTCAATTTTTTGCAAAAGGCCACCCTCATCAGTGGGGCAGTAAGTTGGTATTAAGGGGACCCAGGGAGGAGTCAAAGACTCAGCGGTATCTAACACTATTAGGGTTGAGCTCCTCTTTTTGCATTTTGGCTTGACGAGTCTTGAAAGGACTACCCCCCCTTTTGTTACTTTTAACCTTAGGCGGTGAACCCTGACTCAAATTAAGGGGAGATGAAATAGATAGTCTAGGGGAATTTGATAACCCCTCAGTATCAGTACGAGTGGACAGACTCAGAAAAGAAGCATCAATATTAGGACTGGACGACCCTTCCCCTTTATCCTCATCATCACCGATAATCGCTTGCCCAACCTCCCTACTACTAGTACTAATATCAGGGCTTTTGGGCATAGCTGTGTCCACCACTAGGAGAGACACCTCTTCCTGTAACAATGGAGGGCTCCCCCGACCTACAGAGACCCTTCTATCATTATTAATCTGATTTACCTTTTTAATCAAATAATTATCCATAGTACCTCGCCCAGAAGCAGTTTTATCAGTTTTACCTCTAGTCATCGGGTCGGCTAATTGCTGCACTCAAAATAAAAGGCCAATATGGTGAAACAACCCGCAAGCTATCAACGCACCTTACACATACACCAAGAAGAGAAAATTAAAATCTCACTTCCAATCGACCTTCACTGAACATTCAAAATCTGTGGCCCAGCCCAGTCTCTTCTGGCCTATGACGGCCACAGACGGCCCGCCCTCTGCCCGGGCTCAGCCCGGCGACGCCCGGGAGCATCCCACGAGGCGGGAGGAGCGGGTTGACCTTATGCGCCTCCGGGCGCGGGAAACTGCCGCTGCAGGCGGCGTCCCGGTGTCCGAGCAGGGGGTGCTGGGAGGTGTAGTCAATGATCGCTCCCCCGTCTCGGCGGCCGCGATGTCAGGTGCGGCGGTGGGGGAGAGCAGGGCAAAAGAACATGATGTCCAAGGGTCCACTGAGGTAGGGAATGTACAAGCAATGCCCCCAATAAACTTTCAGGCCCCAAATCAATGTTAATCCCGGCTGGTCCTGGCTTGCTCTTGGGCTTGGTCTTGGCTAAGTCCCGGCTTTTCCAACTCCCGTACCATAGGCGGACCAGCAGCTGAGTGCACGTGGCAAGATGTAGCAGGATGTGCAAATGTGATGTGTGTCTTACTCTTTGCTGGTCTCTCTCCTGTGGGTCCTAACCACACTTCTAACTGTGCCTTAATGCTACCACAGCAGCAGTGCCACAGCAGTAGTCTCTTCGGCGTCGCAGTGCCAGAGTGCAGGCCACCGCTGCACTACTGTAGCTCTCCTTTAACTCCTTTAACTTGACTTGGTCTTGGCTCAGATCCACTGTGCTTAGAATGCTTACACTGCACCAGCCCTCGCTCCTGCTGCCAAAGCTGCCATAGCTCTCATCGCAGGACTTACCCCGACACGTCGCCTAGCAGTTCAAAGTGATTCCCACTCAGCGGTGCAGTGAGACTCAGGGGTGCAGGTGCTCGGCGGGGGATCGAAAGGACTCCGGCTCCCGTGCCCTGCTCTCCGCTCTCCTTTCCCACTCCCGTTCTGGCGGGTTGAATAGAATCGGGATAATGTTGGGAGTGTGGGGAACCCGGCACCGAGGACTGGGACCAGCGGGGGGCTGGGTGAGAGTCAGCCGGGAGTCATCCGAGTGCCTCGGCGGTGCGGCGGCCCCAGCGTCTTCCTTCTCGCGTCCTCCTCGTGATCGGTCGCTCGGTCAATCGGTCAAACTGCAGTCACTCCCGCTGTACGTGGAAGCTTCCTGCCACTGGAGTCCTATACTCCACTTCTGACCATAGTGAGGATTCAAGATCAATGCCCAACAGACATTCAACCGGGAGGTCTGCACTTACCACAACTCTTTTGAGGCCAGTTAGCCCTCCCCAGGAGAAATTAACAATTGCCACACTTTGTGTAGTAGTGACATTGCTAGCATTGGTCACCAGGTAATTATCACCCAGTACAATCTGTCCAGGGTCCACAAAGTTAGGTGTCACCATGGTGACACTGGCACATGTGTCCCTACAGGCCTGAGCCACGTTGTCATTGATTAAAGGTGTTTGCCTGTACTTGCCCAGAGTACTGGGACTCACAGTAGAGGACATAGCCATGTCCACATCACAGACAAGAACAGCCTGAGTTGGTATTCTGACTAGGCCAGAATCCATCTCAGTTCCCAGGATTAACCCTACTATAGCCTTGGGTTGAGAACTACCACTGCCAGCTGAACTAGGGGGTGCAGTTGCCTTAGGGGCAGCACTGGTAGGGGCTGAATCTTTCTTGGTGCAGTCACTGGTCCCTTGACTAGTGGATTTACAAAAATTACACCAAGGTTTTCTTTGGTAATCTTTCTTCTTCTTCTTGGAAGTTTGGGACCCCCCCTCATTGGACTTTTGGGGCCCTGTAGAAGACTTCTGGTCTTTTAGTTTCTGATTCCCACCTTTTTGGTCTGCCTTTTTCTGATCACCACCTTAGATCTGGTTTTTCTGCTTAACCCTGGCTCTGACCCACTTATCTGCCCTCTTTCCCAATTCTTGGGGAGAGGTCAGATCTGAGTCAATCAGGTGTTGATGTAACAGCTGCTTCTAACAATTGTTAAGTATTTGCTCTCTCATGATCAAATCATACAATCATGTATAGTCCTTAACTTTACTTCCCAACAACCAGCCTTCCAGAGCCTTAGTGGCACAATTAACAAAATCAGTCCAGTCCTGAGTCTGTGTCTTCTGGTATCTCTGAACATTAACCTGTACTGTTCAGTGGTTAAGGCAGACCCATCAATCAGAGCACTCTTCAGGACAGTGTAATTGTTAGCATCATCATCACTAACTGTGAGGAGCTTATCTCTACCTTTTTCTGAAAAGGAGAGCCACAAGTTTGCTGCCCACTGTCTTTGGGGTACCTGCTGTACTTTGCAGGCCCTCTCCAAAGCAGTTATCCATTTGTGGATATCATCCCCTACTTGGTAAGGGGGCACAATCTTACTCAGGTTTCTATGATCATACGACCTGTCTTTATCCTTAGGGATATTGCTGCCACCAGTGGGCTCTAGCCCACCTAACTTCCTTTCTATGTCAAAAGCAAGTTTTTCCTTGGCTAGGGCAAGTTCCTCTCTCTCAATTCTGAGATTGACTTCCCTCATCCTAGCCTGGTGTTCTCTCCTCTGAGTAGATGTCATTCCCCTCTGAGAACCCCTAGAAGCATTGGAGCGAAGAGAGTCACCTGAGTGAGATCTTTCTCTCCTATACCTCTGATTAAGTCTACCGATAGGTCTGCATGGGGCTAGCGCTAGTCCATCTGCAGCCCCATGTAGATTTAGGTTAGCCTGGCTAAGTCTCCTAACTTGGACCTGGCTGTCTATCTCTTCCCCAGACTCTTCCCCAAACTCATCCTCTTCATCATCTATGATAGGGGGGTCAGTGGTATCATCTGAAGATGGTAGGACCTCATCTTCATTCCCTGTAGGGCCTGAACCAGAGGTTTTTAGAACTTCAGATTCCTCTAAGAGTTCTAGGAGTTGCTGAAGGGTAGGGTTAGCCCCTTGTTTCAGCCTTCTTGTGGTACACAAGTGTCTCAGTTCCTAAAAACTGAGGATAGCAAATTTGGAGGGTGCCCTGGGAGGGTCTCTCACCACAGGTAGAGGTCCACTGGACTCACCTGTGCCAGACATGCTCTAGTGAGGTGTGGGTGTGTGCACCTACCTACACTAAGCATTGTCCTACTGAACCTCTCTAGGAGTTGTAGTCAGGGTGTGCTAGGCACTTTGCTCTACAACAGCTAAGTTCAGTGAAACTTAAGTATTCTAAATCTTGTTATATGTACCTACAGGTACCTATGTGATCTTTCAAATTATATTGCAAAGATTACAATTGGAAAAACAACAGCAAGCTCAAATCCCAACCGCTGCACACCAATGTGAGAAGTTGGCCTGGTGTATGATGTTCACTATTCCAGTGAGCACCTTGCACCAGTCCAAACAACCCTTATGGTGATGGTTGTAAAGTCAACCTTATAGACCAGCTATCCTAGTGGTAGCATGGACAAAGCAGTCTTAGGCTAAACTCAAGAGGGCATGTGAAGCCAGCTGTTTTACCACATGTAACCACTTTAATACCAAATGAAAGGACACCACACAGGATATATATATAAAATATATATGTATTTATTTCTAGACAATCCCTCTGAACTCTTTATGAGGTCAGAGGCACAAGCACATAACAAGATACGTAATTAAAATACAATAAGTTGCACAAAATACAGTAGGGTCCTAGGGGCACGCTAAACCATATACTAAAATAGTGGTATAAGTACCACTGCTCGGAAAATGGATAGGCCTAGGGCGTAGGGAATTGCTGGGGCTATGCTGTACTATCAAGGGATAGGAAGCAGGAGGCCCACGGGAGGCGTGTGCAGAGTCTTTACTCACACGCAAGTTACCTTAGAGAATGAATGGGAACGAAAGAGTTAGAAACTAGTTCTTTTAGGGCACTTCTGACTGGACTCGATGAAAGTTACTTGAACCCTAGACGGTTGGATAGTCCATACCCACAAGAGCACCGGAGTACTCGCGTTACCTCACCCACAGAAAGCGGGTGCATAGGTGTCAAAGTGTGTTGGGTTTCGTCACTGAATCCTATGGAGCCGTGAAGAAAGATGCTGCAGGCGACCAGGAGAGAAGTGTCCGGTTGGATCCAAGGGCAGATCGAGGATGAAGAGTACCTGAAAGCAGAGAGGACAGAGTCTGGGTCACTAGCCAATGACCAGGAAGGAACAAGGAAGGAACCAGGCGATGTCGCGAAGCAATCAGGTGATGTTGTGAAGCTTGTCTCTGCAGCCACATGAACCAGGAAGCATCGACGACAACCAGGATTCAGGCATGGTTTGTCCCACAAAGGCTCTCACTGTCAGCGGTGTCGGCTTCAGGATTGGAGTTAACAAGCCTTGGCAAAGGCAACCCACGCAGGAATCAAAGTTGGCTTCTTAATCAGACCAGCAAGGTCTGATGGGCTGCTTCTTTTCAGGAAAGTAAGGGCCTGTCTGGAGCAACCAGACCAGCAGTGTAAATTGAAGGTTTCGTCATCAAGATAGCCACTAGCCAACGGGCAAGTGACCGGACAGACTCGTCAAGCAGGAAAATGCAGAAGGGCCCCACGCCGAACTCATGGAGTGTGCAGGGCTGATCTTCGGTGCAGATGAAGCTCGGGGCTGGGGCTTCTCAATCCTCAATGCACAGCTTCAAGGCTGCCTCAGAAGCTGCACAGGAAGGAAGTCGCTGACTTTTCAAGATGGCTGGTCTCACGCCTCCACGGGTCTCAGCTTTGCTGGGACTGTGGATCGGGCTGAAGGAAGTCTGGAAGTCTGGTTCTTGTCAGGCTCTGTGCTGAGGCTCTGGTTAACTTTAATCGGGATTAGTAGGAACAACATGTCTTCTCCCTCTAGAAGGGTGGAATGCTACCCCCGTCGCCAAAACTGGCGAGGGGGTAGTATTCCAAAACGTATATGACACCTTACTCGACATGTTTTGATAAAGCCAAACCAGAGTTAGCATTTAACCGCGAGGTTCATAATGCACTTAAGAGTATATGGTATGGCTATATCCTAGAACAGCTATAAGGACATGGTTCCGAAAGCTGCAGACAGGCTCAGCTCATGCTAGAGCACCATCTCACATAAAACCAAGCACTCTGCCTCCAGGAGTGTTAAGGCCTGCCATAGGAGTGACTTATAGGTATATATGTGTCTAGATATAAGGTTAGATATAGGAATACTATATCTAGCAAGGGGTGATTACACGCCCTTGCCCCAGCTGAGTGATCAGCCAGTTATGTCAATTTGAGTTGCCAGCCAGGGGTGGCATAATACATGCTGCAGCCCCTGGTAGGCTTTGGAGGCACCTATGCCCTGGGTACCTACAGTACACTGTACAGGGGCTCATAAGGTGACACAATGTTTAATTGGTAATGTACCTAAAGTACATAGGATTGAATTTAGAGAGAGCACAGATGAGCTGTGGGTCTGATTAGCAGGCCCACAGCCGCATTAAGTCGAAAACCAGTGAAGCAAAAAGCAAAAAGTGAGGTGACCATAGGAAAGCAGACCCTACTCTCCTACACTTTGGAGACATTTTCTCTTTTGAGGGATTCATTAAGGTTTCCTTCATTGTTAAAACGATTGCCCCTGATCGATTCTGCAGCATCCAACTACTTTATTTGCTGTACATATTGTCCAGCTTCTTGTGGAGTATTAGGACACCCCTCTTTTTGTATTCCTCTACGGTCAGTCCAGCCCTGTCTACATATATAAAGCGGTCATCTGCATGGAATATAATGTGCTATGCAGGAGACACATTAACCCTTTACGCTACTTTATTAGTCAAAGCTGTCACTAGACAAAACACAGATCTTGCTAATGAGTGCATTAACCACCGGAGCTGTGTTGCCATTATTATACTTCTCTGTGATTTACCAAGCACACAAGGCTCTCTGCAGCACTTACCTTAACCACATAATAGATTTTAAAATGCAGCATTTGCTACCAATTTACCCACGTTTACCCTTGTTGTCAATTTCTCTCTTTCTGGTAGAGTTCTTGAAAAAATAAATGTGCATGTTGACTATCGTGTGCCTTTTCATGACTCCACCCTTATGAGTCCACCCTTTTTTTTGTTGTCTCACGGTGACCCCCATTGTATGGCTCCCTAGAGCCATTTTTTTCCAATCCCAGCACTTTGGAGGAGGAGAGAGCAGCGAGCATGTGGGGGAGAATGTGTAGAAGAAAGGCAATCTCTGTGGTTGCCAAGACATTAAGCCATCGCGAAACGCGGTTTGGATAGCTTCATACTTCGGGAAAGCCTCTAAAGGAATGGTAATTTGGTCATTATGAACCCAGATTTTAACGGAGGAACACTGCCAAGAGTAATTCAGAATTCACTTGTGTTTCATCGAACGTTCTGGCACAAACAAAAGTGCAGAACAAGAAAGAACAGGAGAAGCCCCTGAGGACAGGTGAAGCTCACACACAGCAATCGCACATGCCAGGAGCAGAGGAGAAGAGACACGCTCTTGCATTTCGTCGTTCCTTTGCACATACAAAGGCGGTGAACCGAGCTCCCGCCGCGGCCTCCCCGACAGGCTCAGGAAAACAAATCTGAAAGGCAGCTCTGGGCATCGGGGAAGGACGCTGGACACCTGAACGCCGAAAGCAAGCCGCGCTCCCGGCCAAGCATGAAATACGAAGGAGCCGGCGTGAGGAACAGGAATGAAAAGCTAAGCTTGGCATCCGTAGAAGTCGAGTGCTCGCTCCCCTGCGACAATGGCGTTGCCTAGCCGTGCAGTCCAGATGCAATTGTTGACGTTTTGAGCTTGGGAAATACCACTGCGCTGAGGGGTGGCTTCTAGTCATTTGTAAACACTGACAGAGAAGAGAAAGGTCAGCCCACTTGTCTCGAGGAACACGAAGGTCCGTCTCGCATGAACAGTGCAGGGATTCCGTCCCATTGACCGAACTATGCTTAGTCTAGCAGAGGGTGGCCATGATTGGCACAGGTGAGATGTGGATGAAGAAGAGAATGGAATCTAAGATGGTGTGCGGCAAGTGCCTAGAAACAGACTTGATGGGCATGCTGGCACAGATCACACTTAGAAGAAGATTTAATTATTTATGCGCTTTTATATAGCGCAAACGTTACCCCAAGGAGTCAGAGCGATTTACGATATAACCAGTTACATTACATAAGGACTTCCGGGTACAAGGATTACACATGAGATATATGAGTCTAAACACAAAAGGAAAATGTTACAATGGTGTTTACAAAAGATGTGCAGCTTAAACTAAAATATAATCTGCCAGTATTGTCAGGAAGTGACTGCAAAGAATGTAGTCATAACATAATGATATTATATAGCATAACATTATGGTCTCGGCTGGTTGTGGTTAGAGTGAAGATAAGTCCAAACAACATACAAAGGCCCCAGCCCCTAGCCCGGTCTCGACAGGCGCACTGCATATGTGGTGGGGGGGAGCAAGCTAAGCTGTTGTCAATGTGCCCCAGGCGGGACAACCTTCCCAGTTGTCCCTCAGCACTGAACCATGCATCAGGGAGGAACAGCAGTCCGACCTCTTCACTGAGGGTCGGTTTTGAGTGTAGCAGGCTGGGGGAAGCTGAATCACAGAGAGGTGCAGCGATTGTCTCCTCACCTCCAATGTGGACACCATTCTCTCACCATTCCCGCAGAAGCAGCTAGCGGCTTCACAAAGACTGGCGAGTCAGCAACAGCGCGCCCCCACAGTTGGTCCAGGCTCAAGTTCATCCCCTTCCTGAGTGATACGACTCACCTCTACCCCGAGGCGGGGAGTGGGGATGGAGACAGCATGGTGGAAGGGACATTAAGCTTAGGTGCAGCGGAAACGGATCGGTATGAAAAAGTTACAGATAAAATATGCATGTGGGTTGAGGTCAAGATGGTGCAGCTCTGTGCATCAGAGACAGTTCGCCACCCATGTATGAAATGGTATACACCCGTTACAACGCATCTTTTACTCCGCACTACCATTACAACGCGACTTTTACAACGCATACCATTACAACGCATTGCGCTGGGGGGCGCTCTAGGATAGGGAATAAGTATAATTTACTATCCAACACCTTCCCTAGGGTCCACGGGGACTGGAGTTAGAATAGTAAATTATACTTACCACTATCCAGCACCTCAAAGCGCTATGCGTTGTAACGGTATGCGTTGTAATGGTCGCGTTGTAACGGTAGGTAGTTGTAATAGTATGCGTTGTAACGTCATACATCCGTATGAAATACTGTCATGTCAAAAGTGGAAAAGTACAGACTCTATGACATTCCCGCTCTAGTGCATGGAGTCGGTATTAGAAGACATGACAGGCATAGAATACAAGTGTGTTGGGGTAGGGAACAGGTTGCTGTAGCACCCACACACCAGACTAGGCTTAGTAAGCAGAGAATAAAGGAGAACTAGGCTCAGCCTCTGCTGATCACTGATGATATACAACCAAAAAGAGAGAAAAGGCATCTAGTCCATAACATCTACTCCCAGTGGTGGCTCCTCCGCAATGGCAGAGGAGTGTCGCCCCACTGTCTCAGAACCACCAGCTGAAAAATAAAACAATATTTTATTATCATTTTATTTTTCATTTGTTAGCTGAGCCAGCGTGTGTAGGGAGGATCGGGAAAGGGCTATCACAGATGGGGTGAAGTGATTTGCATTGCTAAGTGCGCATGTGGTTTTGACCAGCCATCTTAGGCCGGCCAAGCAGACATGCGCAGTTAGGTTTCTCAAACCCAACTGCATTGCACATTGGAGAAATAGCACAGACTCCCTTTGCCCCAGTGAGCGTTAAACCAGCCGGCTCAGGCTGTTCTCCTTTTTGTTAATAGCATGAGAGCTGCGCAGGGATTCGATGGGGAGTCTCTGATGCTGTACCAGGGACTGCTGTAGGCAGAAGCAAAAGAGCACTGAGGCGCGAGGTGGTCTGCAGCATCAGGTAAGCTTCATTTAATATTAACACCCCCACATCACATGTGTAAAGGATGGAGGATAGCACAGGTTATTGGAGCTTGCCAAAGAGTCCACATTTAAAGGCTTATTTGAAAAATTCTAAGCCCTTGGTGGAAAGTTGGAAGGGCTTTCAAACTTGTTGCAAGTGACTCAGTCACTCCTAATATAACTCACAGATAAAGAGATGTCAATAATTTAAACGAATGTCTAATATTGAAGAGCAGTGATTTTAAAACTGCCTTCACACACTCATGCCAAGAAGCACTTCTTTGGAAAGGAAACAAATTTTAGCAAATTGAAAAGAAAAACATTAAATTTTTCAAGTTTTGTTGAAAAATGAGGCACAAGTCTGAGGTGGTGTCTCTTATAGACATGTCAGGGTGTCTTGATTCTGACATTTCTTTTTCAAACAGGTCCATTAACCGCATCGCCGCGGCGGCTTTTCCCGCTGTGCGCGGCATTTTTAAAAATCCCACGTAACGTGACAAAGCCAGCTCGTCATCCGCGCAGCGCAGGTAACGCCCATGACGAGCTGGCTTTGTCATTAGCGTCGAAGGGGTTAAAGGAAGGGTATATGTTGCTATTGATGGACCACCAATTCTTGGTTGGATTCATCAATATGACCTACACATCATTGTCAATCCAAAGGCACCTTCCCAAGTCATGGTTGTGGATGACTATTCACTCAATCATATTTTACAGGATGATAATAGAGTTTTTAGAAGTGAGTTGGGTGAACTTAAGGGTGATGTTCACAACATTTTGTTAACAAAAGGTGCTGTTCCCATTCAACACAAACTTAAGAGGATTCCCCTTGCAGTTAGAAATTAAGTCATATTTTTGATCAATAAAATGTTACAAGGTGGAATAATTGAACCTGTAGAGACATCCACTTGGGTGTCTCCGGTGGTTATTTCCAGTAAATCTGATGGAAAAATTACATTCTGTGTCAGCCTCAGGTCCCTCAATGAGAAAGTTGTTGCAGATACATTTCCCCTCCCTAATATAGGGGAATTAGTTTCCACCTTACAAGGTGCAAAACATTTTTTAAAATTAGTGCTTAAGAGCGTGTACCATCAGATTTGTCTTCATGAAATTTCTAAAAGTCTTACTGCATTTATCACTACTGAGGGAACGTTTCAATTTACTAGGCTTCCATTTGGGTTGACCTCTGCGGCCAGCGTTTTTCAGCGCCTGGTAACTGAGTTATTTCAAGGTATTGAAAAGGCCGTATTTTTTCAGGATGATATTTTGATTTTCGGGGAGACAATTGCCGATCACAGTCAGGTACTCAAAAATGTTTTAAGTAGAATTGAAGAGAAATGTGCCTTCTTAGTCCAACACATTGAATACTTGGGGTACGAAATTTCTGCACAAGGAGTTTAACCAAAGAAAATGTGTTGGAAGCCATACAATTAGCTCCTTGTCCTGCAGACAAAGATCAACTTCGATCTTTTATGGGGCTCATTGAATTTTATGCTAAATTTGTGAAAAACTTTTCAGACAAGACACTTACTTTAGGATTCTTACTTAGAAAGGGAGTGAAGTGTTCTTGGGGTGATAACCATACTGAGTACTTTAATGCTACCAAGAAAGAGTTATGTGAGGCAAAAGTTTTAGCATCTTTTGACATCAGACATACCTCTGTACTTATGGTAGACGATAGAGCCACTGGGTTGAGTGCAGTCCTTTTGCAGAAGTATGTTAAAGGGGAGAGAACCGTTGTGTTTGCATCACGCACTCTCTCTTCCACAGAACACAATTATTCAGTAATCAAAAAGGAGGCTTTGGCCGCTGCTTGGGGTGTCCAATATTTTTGTACATATCTTTGGGGTACCATGTTTCAACTTAAGACAGACCATAAGCCATTGATTAGTGTTTTATCTCCTGGTGGAGATGGTAAAGGTTCTCCTAGATTGGCGAGACTTGCATCCAGACTTCAAGACTACCAATACGATATTATGTATATCCAAGGTTGGCGTAATATACAAGCTGATTGTCTTTCTAGATTGTCAATCAAGGATGATGTATTTAAAGACGATTTCCTTGAATCTCAGGACAATGGAGCTGTTGCCTTTGTACAAGATATTTTGGCATTAAGTAATGGCCATTTTACGAAAGAAGAGTGGTGTACTGCTATGGCTAAAGACAGGGTCCTATTGTGTGTTATAGATATGGTTAAACTAGGTACCAGACGTGAGAGTTGTGTCCAACCTTCAGTCCGTCCATTTCTCAAAGTTCTGGATGAGTTGTCGGTCTATGGTGATTGCATTCTTATGAGAGGGGATAGATATATTCCTCCATTTACTTTGAGACCCAAGTTGTTGAAGTTGGCCCACGAAGGTCACTTAGGCCAAACTTTTACTCAACGTAGGATTAAAGCGGATTTTTGGTGGCCAGCTTTGGACGCACAAGTGTCCTCTTGGGTTGAGAATTGTTCTGTCTCAAGCTGGCTTCTGGTCATACTACGTGTTGTATTTCTACCCCTGAACAGCCTTGGCACACTGTATGTCTTGATTTCATTGGACCCATGGACGAATTGCCTACGGCTCAATGCTTTGCCATAGTTCTAATTGATATGTTCTCCAAGTGGCTAATAGTCACATTTGTAAAAGTCATCACCACTGATTGTACTATTTTGTTTCTCAAAGATTCATTTCATGATGAAGGTTGTTCATCAGTTATTATAACTGATAATGGGACTCACCTCACTTTCCACAAAATGCGTACGTTCTTGTCTGAATGTGGCGTGACACACCATCGTACTTCCCTTTGTAATCCACAAGGGAATGGTGTTTGTGAGAGGGCTAATAGAGTCGTTAAAAGAATAATACAAATGTCATGTGCTTCTGGTGGTTTTGCTAGTGAAGTGGTACAAGATATGGTGTGGGCTTATTGTACTAATGTTCATAAACATGAAGCTAAGTCCCCATTTGAGTTGATGAGGGGAAGACGCCCTGGTACTAAATTAGCTTCATCGTGGATTAAAAACAAGATTAGTGGTAGTATCAATTCTGATTCTTGCTTGCAAGACAGTTTTGTTTTTACTTCTACCTCCATTTTTCCTGGTGATCTTGTTAAAGTTAAACTAGGCAGAATCACTAAAGATCTTGCTAGGTTCAAGTACCCTTAAAAAGTGAGAGAACGTTTTTCAAATTATGTTGTACTTGAAAATGGTGATAAATGGAATCTTCGGAGGGTTGCATTGCATCAAAAATCTTCTGTTTTGAATACCTCTACTGATGTTAATCAAGACTCTATGCTCAACACTGGGTACATGTTGTCTACACCTGTAAATGATTTTCCACCCTCATCCTTATTTTGTCGTAGGGGTGAAGGTGGTGGTGATTCCTTGGATGGTCCATCTTCCAATAGCGATGTTTCTCAACATGTTCCTGTATCTATGGAAGCCAGAAATGTAAGGTCTCGTAGACCTCCTGTTTATTTGAATGATTATTTATGTTAGGAATTACATTTTCATTACTCTCCTTTTAGTGTTCTCTCAAATGAAAGGGACAGAGGTGTTGTATATGTTCTTACTTCAATGTGGCTTCCTTGTGGTAGCCTTTCCTTTGTGCCACGTCCCTTATTCCCTTCCAGAACTCTTACTGTGTTCTAAATGCATTATTTTAACCCAGCTTCATTCCAAACTTGACAGTTGCGGTCTGCTCAGCTGGGGAGTTGTACGTTTCTCTTTGGCTCCTTCAATAAACCTCTACCTGCATTTAAGAAGATTCCTGCTACATCTATAATTGTACTTACTTTACAGACATGCCATTTAACACATCATACCAACTCTTTGGCTTTTTAAATTTTGCTAAGAAAAGTAGTCAAAAATAGCCGTTTTTTTCATACAGAACACATATAGGAGAAAAAAGAACTGAGATGACTAACTGCAATTTAGGAATGTCCTCTTCAGATGTAAAATTCCCTTCCCCCCTGCAATCCAATGGAAGCACTTCCTAGAAGATGCAATGATATACAAAACAGCCAATAACATGTAGTGAGGGGGAATTATTTCTCTGGGTGGAGCCCAAGTCAGCAATAGGTTTTTGAGATGGTGAGGTTGTCCAGCCACATCTGAAAAAGCATCATCCTGTGTTTGCTTGATCTATTATGATGGATAGATTGTTGGCTCATGCCCTTTATGTATATTCAATGTTCTATTTTGGAACCTTTATTATTGTGATGTATGCAGCTGCTTAGAGACTGCATTACAGGATAATGCATAATGTAGCCTCTGTGTCTTTAATGATATCCAGATTCTCTAGTCATGGTAATAGGAGAGTTGCAATTTCATGTTGTAAACAGCACACATTTCATAAGTGAACCTACTTGTGATAGTTTGAAATACTACAATGAATGTGAAATGAATCAAGAGTCAGTCGTGAGCAGATCCCACCAACAGCCACATGTTAGACAGACCCCACTGACCACTACTGACACTAAAGTAGTTTCTGATTGACTTAATACAATATATGGAGGGACAATATTTGGCACTGTTTTCAGTGTATATAAAGCACAGAGGAATGGGTAGAAACACAGGGCCCGATTCACAAAGAAAGATCTTACATTTACACAAACACACATGCTCTCATACCTGTATGTAAATGTACAACTTTTGGGAATCCACAAACATTCCAAATAGTGCTCCAGTACAGCTCTGTGAGTTCCTGCTTCCCAGGAGAATTTCTGTGCATGTCTAGAGATGTCTCCTATTTCCTTGAGACTCAATTATGCACAGGACGCTCTGCTTAGATTGAGCTGGTGGTTGCCATGGGGCCCATTGGCATTCATTTTTGGGGCTGTGGGCCTGGCACTTATTTTTCCTTATCAGACACTCCCCGAGAGCAAGAGATGGGAAAACACCCATAAGGGAAAGAAGAAGGAACAGAAGTTGGAAAAACCTTCAACAAGGTGCCTGAAACAGTGAGATAAGGGACAGAGAGCATCTGGCAGTGGATTAAAGAGGCATGAAGTGGATTCTGGACTATGCAGCCTTGGAATTGTGTGTGGGTTTATTCAATACCGCCGGCCACTGTCTTTTTAGCAGTGCTTTGGACACCAGCACTCATTATTTTTACCAATAAGGCATGGGCAGGGCACAACTCCTCTTTGGGGAAACACAGCCCATTATACAAAGCACATTTTTTTTCAATGGGTAAAAACATTTCTGGGATGCAAAACTTTCCCCTACATCCTCTAAAAGTTTGAGGGCAGTCCATTTCCTTTCCACGCTGCAAGAGAAGGTACTTCGGTTCTTAGGCCTAGTAGTTCTCTGACCATTTCCAGTGTGGTCAAGGGTACAAGTTTGTGGCTATTCACAAACTCACAAGGGTAAAATATGCCTTGTCCTTCACACTCTTCATCCCTTTTGTGGCATCAGCCAATAGAGCTGGCCTCTTTTGGCATGGTTTCCCCTGATGTTTTGCTATCTGACCTCGTTTCTTTGTCTGTGTGCTGAACTTCATTTTTGCTTGCTTGCTGTGCACTTTTTCACTGCTAGCCAGTGCGAAAGTGTATGTGCTTTGTGCCTAAAATGTAATGCTATTTGGTTTCTCCATGTTCTGCATAGTTAATTTACCTATTAAGTCCCTACAGTTCACTTCATGTCCACAGGACTTGCAGGGGCACAAACAATCCTAATGCCCCCTGCATATTACAATGAGGGGACCCCTCACAAAATGAGCAGCACTATACAAGAAATTAAATAAATGTGAAAGGGGGCTATGGAGAGGTGAAAGGCACCATTGGAGGATGGTAGTGAGAGAATGCATTGAGAAGGAGGACATGATTTTGATTCCTAGCTACTACCAATGGCATTTTGAATCTCATCCTTGATCTGCTCAAGCTTTGGGTAGGGATGTGCAATAGGGATGGAGCCTTGCTGACTATGGCCATATATGGCTGGATGAATCTTTTTATGACTGGAGAGAAGTAATGATGGATGGAAAGAGAGAAGAATGATACTAATGGGTAAATGAAGTGAAGAATGGATGGATGAGAGAATGATGGACAGAAGACCAAATTTAGGGGAGAAGCCCAACAAGTGTGTGTCTTTCTCACTGCCATTCATTAGTGATGTTTGAAAAGGAGGGTAATTTATTTTTCTGAGAAGACTGTGATCCAGCGGAGCTCTCTAGCAGCCCTCAATATTCATCCCAGTTAATCCAGGAGTAACTTATTTCTACTCATCGGTGGGGCCCATAGCACCGCGAGTCACACATACATACACACCACACTACTCCTGAATCAGTGGTAAGAAGGCGAGCTGCTGGTTAGTGGGGTACCTAAAATATACACTTTATACAGTATATACATTTCTAAAGTTTCATAACCTGTTTAATAGAAATACAATACATCAAGGCACTCCGCTATTTGGTTGATGGACCAGCTAGTAGGAGTCAGTTGATGGCAATTAAGACCAGCTCAATCATAGTAATCCTATACTTTTAAAAAAAAAATTATTCTGTCATGACATTTATCTAAATAAAATAAACAGACTTGAGTTTAAATTTAAAATAGTTTTAGCTACTTCATTTGAGAAAGAAAATTTTAGCAATTTATTTACACAAGTAAAGTTTAAAGATGTTATTTAGTACATATTAAAGGAAAGAATCAGAAAGAAAATATTACCCATCTATCATAAGCAAATGATAGAGTCGCATAGGTTCCCAAAGCTGTCTCTCAATTCTTCTCAATGCCTCCCTTCCAAAATATAAACCCTGCAATCGATCATCTTCTTTGCTCCATCAAAAGTTAAAGTCAAAAAATATGTCAAAGTCTCTAGAGCCATAAAATTGTCCAAACCGACAGCATGTCGTGGCATAAAATAAAATCCGTGGAGCAAGACACCTTCGCTGTTTCAAACAGACTCTTTGATACCCTTTTTTCTCTAACTATCTAACTTAAAATTGAAACTTTTAGGGTCCACAGTTCTTTCTGATTGGTCCATTAGAGGGGTGGTGATGATCACCTCATGCATTTTCTTGTCCAAACTAGTTTGAATTTTAGCAATGTCATCCTCTTTGCATTCTCATAGCATCATCTAAAAGTTTATTTGTCGCTCGAATCATGTATCTCTTTTCAAAATTAGGCTTCCTTTCCCATGTTTCTAGAAGTAAGCATCCTTTGGCATACTTCCTCACACCAGGCCAAGCTGACATTGACATTGTTCACTCCATGTACAGGCCATTCTATTCGCACAATTTATCAAACACACATGCGTGGAGGCCTCCTTTCTCAAAGCGAAGTCAATGCTTTAGTCAACAGCCATTTTCCACAGCCAGGCCACATAGGCCTCAATGAGAACTAATGCGAAAACAAACACCACAGAAATTAGATATAGTATTTTAGCCCTTCTGTTTACCTCCCGCCATTCTAATATTCCGGTTAGTTTGTTACCTAGCAGAAGCAAACATGTAGCGTCATTTTACTTACCAAAGGCATTTTCTCTCACCACAAAATAATTTTTACTACTTTTAAGCACCACTACACACTTACCTTAATTAAATATATATTATTACTGCTCTTTAATAATATAACTCGTTTATAATTATTGGAATATTATTTTTGCAAATAGCAATTAGTTTCCCACGTGTAATGTAAAATGTTTAAATACATTTTGTTGGTCAGGTTACATGCTTCAATCCATTAGTATCATTATGGTTATGAGAGATTGGCTTTATAAGGGGTACACAAAATTTTTGTCACTTCCCTGCTCCAGCAACTCCTGCCTTTGTTGATTTTATCAACACACAACATCCCACCTAAATTTCTTTAAGAACATGTTTCAGGTTTAAACTTTAGTATCTTTTCCAATTTTTTTTGTTTAAGAAATTTTTATTTGACCTCTTGAATTTTTATACAGTTTTTCTTTTAACTCTTCTAGTTCAATTTCACCCATCTCACGTTCTCTTTGCTTATTCTTATTTATATTTATTCTTATTTTTCTTTCAGCTTTTCTTCTCTTAATATAGACACATCCTAATCTCAATATTTATTCTATTATCATTACTATTGTTACTGATATTAATATTTTCCCAACTAATGAACTAACTATCTCTGCAAACCATTTCTTTACATTAGGAAAACTCTTGTCAAGTTTCTCTAGAACACCATCAACCTCTAGTGGGATCATTTCTTTGTGCAATTCAGTAATGTTTTTAATGTACCATTGAATATTCTGACTTTTTTCAGGAATATAAGAACAACAGTGTTGCACTTTCAAAATTCCACAGACTCCTCCTTCTTTGCCAATAATATGTCAAAAGCAAGTCTATTTTGCATTACCATACCTCTCATGGCAACCATTTCAATATTTACCATTAAAAATCCTCCAGCTGTGCTCGTTGTAAATGATCTACTATTGTTGACAATTTTCTAATTTTGTTTGCATTAAATGATATACCCATTGCTGGTATGAGTGCTCCAAAAATATCACCTACTATTTCTAGAAAAGTTTCTCTACTCTTTTGTGTTAATGGTTTACCTATTTCATGAATTCCATTAGTACCTCTATCTACATGGAAAATTTTGGGAAAGACCAGACCTACATAACACGTCCCCTACCAGTGATCTGGCAATCTATATTAAGTTTTGTTACCACACATGAAATATAGTCCAGGAAAAATAGGATCATTTGCCCCTTTAAATCCCCATCCCCCAATAATTCTGTAAGTGTCTTTGCTATCACTTGCTCCCACAAAATAGTTATCATACACTGTGATATCTCATTGAATACACAATTTTCCTTGTTGGGAAAGATCTATTCCTAATGCAACATTAGTATCACTTTTAACATAATTTTCTTCTTCGAATTTCAATGAGGGTGGTTGCAATTTACTTGCAGTAGCTTTTCTTTGCTAAACTAGTCACCTGTCTTCCGCCATGTCTAAAAATGTTTTCTCTGCCTTCTTTAATTTACATGTCAAATTATTCTTAAACGCATATTCTATAGGCAATTCATTGATTCTAAAAAGAATTCACCTAAAATGTTTGCAGATTTCACGTTGTTCTATATACTACAGGAACTTTAGCAAAAATGGCATCCTCATCAGAATAATGGTATTCTAATTTACCAGTTTTGTAAAATAAACTAGCTATTACAGTACAAGTCATTTCATAGGACAAAGGAAGGTGGTGATAGGTTACCCCCTCAGATACAGATGCAGGTAACTGCATACAGACATAGCAGTCATGGATATCCATAGTTTCTACATACACTCTTAAAAGTCTAGAAAAAACATTATTTCAAAAATCATTAATAGATCCATCTTTGTGTAGTTCAGTTGTATCTACTAACTCTACATTACTCTTTTCATCATGTATCTTTTCACTCTTATTATCGTTTTGTTTTCCACACGAATGTTCAAAACTTGAATGAAATGGAATTAATACTGTTTAAATGATCCATATAAGCATTAGTAATCCTGTTCAAATTAACCACATTCTACACCATTTACGTAGCATCCAACATCTTGACATAGTATTATCATTTGCAGGCATTTTTTTTTAAATTTACAATTGATATTTTTCTATATTGTTTCTTCCCTTCTTTGCACACAAAAATATGTGTCCTTGAAATCTGTTATTTGATTATGTTTCTTTATCTCTTGGTTCTTTTGTCTTTTCTTTTCAGTTTGCCATCCTTAATTTCTCAATTTAAACACAGTTCTTTTCCTTTTTCACTCAGCAGAATCACTTTGGTTTTCTTGGCTACTTTCAACATCTTGTATATCAGGCAAAGAAATATAAATCCACTCAGGTGATTTGTACTTCTGATTTGGTCTCCTTACTCTTTTAGGTCTTTGCAAAATGTCTTTATTTCCTTCTTTCTGACCTCCTTGACTTGTTATTTCATTCACTTGTTCTTTTTTGATCTCCATTTACATTACTTAATTTGAACTTTAGTCCTTTATTTTATGTAGGCCAATTGTCTCCCTTTTTGGCCTTTTTAATCACAGGCTCTGTTATTTCTCGTTCAACTTTCCAAGTCCTCTTTCTAGGACTCTTTCTCAAAGATGTCTCTCCTTCACTTTCATCAAACTCAGTCTCAGATTTCTTTTCACTTCCTCTTATTTTGAACTTTATAATTTCTGGTTCAGCTTCTGATTTTTGTTTTTCTCTTGCTAGTTCAGTTCTTTTACAAGGAGTATCTTCATAACTGGTACTTGGAATCTCATCCTTATCGTGAGTTACTTCCTTTTCTCCAGTTTCAAGATCAATATTCCTTTTCTCTGAACTCTCTGCTTTATTTTCAGGTTTCTGCTTTTACCAGTTCTATCCTGTTTTTTTTCAGTGTCCAAACTGTTTTTTTATGTTTCCAGATGCCGACTTACAGGTCGATCTTCAAGATCTGGAATTTCAATTATTTCAGTCTCTGTTTCTGATGCTAAACTTGTGTCTGATATTTCCAGATGTCACCTCACAGGTCGATCGTTCTTATCTGGAGCTTTGTCCATTGTCTCTTCTGCATCAGAGTCTGAACTTGTATCTACTTCTTCCACATGCTGATTCTCAGGTTCTGGTACTCGAATGGTGTGGCTTGCATGAACCCACCATTTCACACCTGTATATTTCACTGCAGTAGTGCTGACCAGAATTACCTGTCTTGGTTTATCCCAGCGATGAACTAAGAAATTTCCCCTTCTGTGTACTTTTATTCGAACCCAGTCTCCAGGACTCAAGTCATGAGTTGGATGCTTTTCCTGAATACACCCATCAGTTTCAACCTGGTCAAACATAGAAGTGATGGTGTCAGACAGGCCTTTGCAGTAATCCAAAATTGTCATAATTTATAGCTAGCAGTTTGTTGACAGGTACAAATGCTTGTCTCATTATTCGTCCCATCAGTATCTAATGTGGACTTAAACCTGTTTTCTGATCTGGAATGCTCTTTAAGGTTATTAGAACAAGTGGTAGAGCATTGGGCCATTTTAGTCCAGTGGCCAAACACATTTTCCTAAGTCTTTTTTTGATTGTTCCATTAACTTGCTCAACTACCCCAGATACCTCTGATCCGTAAGCACAATGCAACTTTTGACGAATATCCAGTGCTTCACAAAGCAACTGTATCAGTTCATTTTTGAAATGACTTCCTCTGTCTGTTTCTATAGTTACTGGAACTCTGAAACGGGGAATAACTTCTCTCAACAGGAGTTTTGCTACAGTTAATCCATCATTTCGCCTTGTTGGGAAAGCCTCATCCCATCGTGAAAACATATTACGAGGACATATCTTAGCCTATTACATGGTGGCATCTCACTAAAGTCCAACTGCATTCGTGTGAAAGGACCTCCCTCCCGTCCTATGGTTCCCAAATTTACAACAGTTTTTTTTCCTGGATTCAATTGTTGGCAGACCAAATGCCGCTGGCAAAAAGTCTTGGCCATTACACGGAACTTGGGATTACACCAATTCTGTCTCAATAATCTAATCATTGCGTCCCTGCCAACATGTGCTTGTCCATGATACCTTCTAGCCATATTTGAGTTCATGCTATTGGGCATAACTGGTCTTTCATCTTTGTGTACCCAAATGTTATCCTCCTCTCTTCGTCTGCAACCTGATTTTATCCATCTGCCTTTTTCCTCATCATTTACCTCTTCCTGCAACTGTTTTACCTCTTGCCAAATCTCAACTATGTTAGTAAGCATTAAAGGACTTGAAACGTTCTTTTTCTCTCTGCCGATTGAAAGAAGCTAAATTTCTTGCTCAATATTGGGCTATGGTGTCTGCAAACCTGTTACCTTCAGTGACATAATCATCTCCATGTTTATGTGCAGCACACTTCTCCACTGCAATACTCTTGGGCAGCTGTATCGTCTCAAGCAACATTTTCACAAACTCACGATTCCTGATGGGTGATCCTGCAGAGGTCATATAGCCTCTTTGGGACCACAGTTGTCCATAGTCGTGGACCAATCCAAAACCATACTGACTATCAGTCACTATGGCGACTCGAACATGTTTACCCAATTTGCATGCTTGAATCAAAACAATCAGCTTATCTTTCACTTCCACATCCAAAGTGTCAGGTAACAAGGTAGAAGGATTCACATTTACATATCTTGCAACTATCACATTGTCAGCACCCAGAATCACTTTTTCATACCTGGTCAGACAATTATTTGTCATGTACTGCTTTTTGGTCTGGGTAAGGAGTATTTCCACTGAATGTGGCACATACACCTTAACCGGATAACCCATTACAATACCTTCACTCTGTTCAAAGCTCACACTTGTGGCAGCTACAGCTTTCAGACACCCAGGCAATGCTTATGCTACTGGATCTAGAACCGCTGAAAAAATGCAATGGGTCTTCTCATTTTTCCATGTCTCTGAATCAGAACTGACAATGCACACCCTTCTGTTTCACTGCAATACAGTTCAAATTATTTCTCATAATCAGGCATGCCTAGCGCTGGTGCTTCGCATAGACTGTTTTTCAAATGTGCAAATGGTACCATTTCTTTTTCATTCAGCACTATAGGATCTTTTACATCTCATTTTGTCAATCTCTGCATAGGTTGTGCAATTAATGAGAATCCACTTATCCATTGTCGACAATACTCAACCATTCTCTCTTGCTTTTGTACCTTTGGTGGATTCATCCCTCTGATAATTTTGATTCTTTCTGAGGTCACTGTTCTCACTCCTTTTCCAATCTTATGACCTAGATATTGTACTTCTTGTTGACAAAACTGTAATTTTGATGGAGACACCTCATTTCCTCCTTCTGGGAAATGGTTTAGTAGTGCAATAGTATCTGAAATACAACCTTCTTTGGTCTTTGACGCCACTAGCAGATCATCAATATATTGCACCAATACTGATTTTCCTTGCATGTCCAAATTTTCTAACAATTTCTTCAGTATCTGATTAAAAATTGAATGACTTTCAGTATACCCTTGAGGTATTCGGCACCATGCCAAAATACGCTCTCCAAACCGGAAGGCGAAAATCGGCTGACTGTCAGGGTGTAACGGAACTGTAAAGAATGCATTACTCCGATCAATGACAGTATACCGTTCTGCATTGTGGAATTTGATATAATATTACTGCTGGATTTGGTACAAATGGGCAACAGGGGAAAACCATTTTGTTTACTTTTCGCAAATCCTGCACTATTCTAAAAGTGCTGTTTGGTTTTTTCAGACCCATAATTAGTGAATTACATGGAGTGCTCATTATTTCTTTCAGAATTCCTTGCTCAATAATTTTTTTGATTACTGATGTTACTCCTTCAATTATTTCGAGTGTCAATTTATATTGTGGGATATTTGGGTGTATGGCATCTTCTTTTACAGTGATTTTTATTGGACTTACTCCTTTCATTAGCCCTATTTCTTCTCCTGTGAAGTCCCACACTTCTTCTCTAACTGTTTTTTTAATTCAATTCGAATTTTCTCTATGTCAAACATGGGGAAATGTTCGCTTCTTTCTGAATCAATTATTGACATAGTCATTTTATACAAACTATCATTATCAGCTGTTTGAAAAGCTATGCCATCTGGTGAGCAATATGTGGCGCATTTAATTTTGTAGAGTATGTCACGTCCAAGTACTTTTACAGGGCTGCTGTCACATACCACAAAAAGATGCATCTCTTTGAATATACCAATTTCCACTTCTACAGGTTGTGTTGGTGGGGCTTTAATCTGCATGTTTGTTACACATACAACTTGGATTACGTCTCCAGAGAGAGGAAGGTTTGGAATTTCTACCGATCTGACTACAGAACGAGTAGCACCTGTGTCCACTAGGAAAGTAACATTTACACCATTCACTTTCCCATTCACAAAAGGACCAGACTGTTCTACCTCTAGTTGCACCAAGCACACACTCCACTTCCTCTCCTAAGCACTGTCAGAACCTCTCATCATATGTATTTCCATCCGGTCTTAGCCAATACTGTGGAAAAGCAGTCACACATGGCAATCTTTACCTGTTCTCCTCCATTGAATCCTGTCTCTGCACTGTATTTCGAAAGATTAACGCTCTGTGGGAGAGGTGGTAGAGGCACCTGATTTAGCTGTGTTACTACCTGCTACTGTGGTGAAGACTGTTGAATTACGTAATTCAGTACCTGCGGATTCAATGATTTATTTTCTGGATTAACATTTTGGGGTAATTTACACTTGTTCCTCCAATGCCCTATCTTTCCTCAATTATGACATGGCCATTTCTTTTTACCCTCATCTATGTTAATTTGTCGTTTTCCCTTACTCATGTGATTTCTTGATTTCGCCTGACTTCTGTCATTATTCTGATTAGTAATTTGGGCTTCTTGTTGTTCTGTGGCCTTTACTTGTGCCCACATTGCTTTCTCTTTAAACTTACGCTGCCTAGCTTCAATATCATCACTACAATATTTTGCATACCTCAAAACTTCATCCACTATGCTGGATTGCGAGCACATCATGTAATGTCTTATCATATCTCCTATTTCAGGTCTCAAACCAAACACTAGCCTATATACAAAATGACTCATATCTTTTTCCCTTAAACTTTCATATCCACTATATTGTTTGAAAACTAGAAGCATTCTTTCATAATAAGCCTGTACAGATTCTTTAGGCTCTTGTGTAGTTCTAGCGATTTTCAACCAATCTGTTTCTTTTGGTGGTATTTGTTTTTAATAAAGGTTATGACTTGTTCATATTTTCTCATTACCTCTGGACCTGGAGCACCTGTTTTTGCATCTATTGGGTATTCTTCTTTTGGCCAATCTACAGTAATTTTACATTCAGTCTATAAATCTGCTGATACAACTATATCAAATAGGCCATCTAAATCTTCCCACAACACTTTCGAAACCTTTACAAACCTATCCACTTGCCTGTACCATTATACTGGTTTTTCCCATAATCGCGGAAAATCATTTGTAAATGACAATATATCCTGTCCACTCCAGGGCACATGTCCATATCCTCCCCCTGGTATTTCTCTCATAGGGTATTCTGTTGTTACCACTGGTTCTTTTTCTTTAACAGGGAAAGCTAAAGATATTTTGTCATTGGCTCCTTCCTTTTTCTTCGTCCATCTAGTTCTCCATCGATCTACATCTCCCCATTTTCAGTAATACAATTAATTATTTTATTTGGGTTAATCTTCCTGCTATATTCAAATTATCTATGTCTTTCTCACTGAAATCTACTCGGTAGGGTTTCTGTAACATTTTTATTTTTGCAACATTTATCCCTTGTTCATTAGCTGTTTCTTCTAGTCTGTCGTGTACATTTTTGCTCTCCATGTTATACTTTTTCTCATTAATAGTAATTGCTCATCCTGGTAGGTTTTTAACTTTCCTGTTCCAATCGTTCTAATTATTTATTCTTCCATATCTATTTTTAGTCTGACTACGTCTAAAAGTTTATGTTCTGAATCTTTTTGCTGTAGCGTTTTAATACAATCATTTAATTCTTCAACTGATGACCCTACTGGAGTTTTTTAACAAATCTATGTCAGTTACACTCTTTTCCGGAGTTTCTGTTGCTGACTCCGCACCCATAGGTATTCGATATATTGGACTCTGATTCATAGTTAAATCTGGTGTTGTCGGTCTTATTGTACTTTTGGTTTTATTCAGATCTGGGTACATTTTATCTCTTACTTTTTGCAAACTAGGATTTAAAGGAATGGTTAATGAAGGTTCATTTATTCTCTGATTTTCAAAAACTGCTATTACAGGACCTATAGTTACTGGTACAGTTACAGCTTCTATAATTCTTGTTAATTCTTGGATTTTCTATTCTAATTCATTAGTTGATCTCTCTAATTCTCCTGTACTTGAATTTTCAATCTGTATTTATTTCCGCTTCTCTGGGGTATGTTTTTCTTCTAAGAATCTTTTTAGGGTTCTGTTACATCAATCTCCATTGGCGGTGCGTTTGGAGTCACCGCTGCAGAAGTTGACTGATATGGTGGTGGTCTCCTATTCAAAATGCCTTCCAGCACCTCATTCTCTGTATCACTTATTCCACATCCACTCCTTTCTGAAACCTGATGATTTCTTTTTTCTGTGCATTTTCTTCTTATGGCTTCTTCTACTGTTCTTACTGGGTACATACCATCCCACATATCAGCACACCTCCATCTTTTCATTTTAGTTTCATGTGTATTTCCCCAATTTCCTTTACTAGTTGCTCTTCTTTCATTCACATCTTGAAACCTTTCGCTATCTTTTTCGTATAATTCGTCCTCCCATTCCATCAGAGACTCAAATTTAGTTGGTCTAGGTCTCGGCTCAAGTTTTATCATTTTCTCTCTTAGATTACGCATAACTGCTGAGCTAAATGAACCTACTTCTGGAAATGCTAATATTCCATCATCTTTAGTATATTTTGCCCAGTTTTCCAACCATATGCAAGTATGATAGCCATATTTCGTCATCATATATGATTCTGGCATTTTCGGTGGAGGAAGCAATTTTCCCCCTATCATCACTATTTTCTTATCCTTTTTAAACAAATTCTTTATTTTCTTGAACCATGAAAGTTTCTTCCTGTCTTCTCCATAATCAATTTTCACAGATTTTTGTCTCTCAATACGATCGTAATTTCCCTCAATCCGTACTTTTATTCTGACCAATCCCAGCGCATCTCACGCTAACGCTCCAATCAGCACAAAGTATGTCACACAATATCTGTCCAATCCCAGCGCGTCTCACACTAACGCACCAATCAGAACTGTATATATCATAGTCACGTGGACAAATCCCAGCGTGACTCTTGCTGATGTCAGCTCTACTCCTGCTTCTGCTGACCCCTCCTTTACAAAATTTATCGGCAAAATATTTATATATTTTATACAATTTAAATCAGTTAGTTACGACATAAAAACATTTCCATTGTCTATTTCGCTAAACCAAAAAGAGATCGTTTGTTCAAGCTTACAAGAATTCTGTATTTCCAATAGGCAGCACTTACCTCTTTCCTACCTCAGAATATAGTTTCACCGAGGAAACAGCACTTCCCTCTACTTTACCCTTCTAACGAGCTTAGGGGAAAGCCTACTACTCTCCCAGGGATACGTTTTATTCAGAGTACATTTGACTCCTGTTCTTAATGCTGAGATTTTACAGGTGGCCTTCGCTATACATTCATCACTTTCATACGGAAAATGGCCCTAACGATAACACACGACAATTTTACCACTCTGAAATCAGACAATGTACTGTGCGACTTCTCTTGTCACACATTTCCCCCTGCCTGCATACAGGGCAACCAACTTCCTACTTCCCGGAAGCTTCAAAATTCTGACTACATATAACATAATACAAAGTTTGATAGCATGCTAACCTGTTTAATAGGAATACAATACATCAAGGTACTCCACTATCTGGCCGCTGGACCAGCTGGTAGGAGTCCGTTGATGGCGATTAAGACCAGCTCAATCATCGTAATCCTATGCCTTTTAACATTTTTGTTATTCTGTCATGACATTTATCTAAAATAAAATAAACAGACTTGAGTTTAAATTTAAAAAAGTTTTAGCTACTTCATTTGAGAATGAAGATTTTAGCAATTTATTTAGACAAGTAAAGTTTAAACATTTTATTTAGTACATCATAAGTAAATGATAGAGTCGCATATGTTACCAAAGCTGTCTCTCTATTCTCCTCAATGCCTCCTTTCCAAAATATAAACTCTGCAATCGATCATCTTCTTTGCTCCATCAAAAGTTAAAGTACAAAAATATTTCAGAGACTATAGCACCATAAAAGTGTCCAAATCAACAGCATGTCGCAGTACAAAATAAAATCCGTGGAGCAAGACCCCTTCGCCCTTTCGTACAGACTTTTTTATAACCTTTTTCTCTAAGGAGACCGTGTGGTTCTAGTAGAAATATGCATGCCTTTTCCCAGTAGTTCAGGTACTGGTGATGATGTAGACCCAATGTACAGCTTTATTTTTAAGCATATTGTATTGACACTTCCAAGTAAGTCGGCAAGGAAAGCGCTATGCAACCCTTTTCTTACAGAGCCTCTCTGCTAATAATTTTACAATTCCTTAACTAGTTATTTGGGCTAATACCCTTTCATTTGGACAATAGAAGCATCGCCCTGCAGGCCAGCCAAAACAAAATGGGACAGTAAAAATTCACTGCCCTGGGTAGAATTTAGAGGCAAGCCATAAAATTCTACAATCAGCAGACTGTAAAGTTAAAGTGCTCAATACACAGCGAGACACCCATATCATGTGTCATCTCTGAACATCATCAAGGTACTCCCATGGTGGCTGAATTCTCAGGCATTTTGGAATAATTGTTAGCTCAACCATTTCCTAGACTCTGTGGTCCTTGGAAGAGTAATTTTCCTTTTTGTGCCACAGTGATTTATATGCCAAATATGGATTCTTTTTTAATAATATTCTAAATGCTATTAGCTCAAATGCTTCTAATTAAGACAATAAAGATCGGTATGTAGAGCACACATCAAAGTGAATCATTTTGTGATGATAAAAAATGTTCCTACTTTCCACAACCTCAGAAGGAAGTCTGTGGCTTGAGCGAATAGAACTAGAGGTCCAAAGTTTTCATACCCTCAGTGGAATTGTACTAATTTCACGATTATTCCATTGAACAAATGTTTGAACTTGTTATCCTGTTATGACTGCTGCAGACTTTTCCTGTTAAATAAGTTTTTTGTTGGAAAATTATGCAGCACAATTGAATTTCACTTTTACTTCTAGCATAGTGTGTCAAAATCAGTTCAATGGCTGTTTCCCTTATTTTTTTGAAAACCATACCTGCAGAGCAAACTGATAATTTTCATTTTTTTTCTTCCACGGAAACTGGTTGATGGGCATCACCTCCCCGTAACACTTACTGCTATAATAAGTACAAGGAGGAACCAGAGTACCAAGATGGCTAGAAGGAGAGGAAAAGAGAGGAGAAAGAGAACAAGCATTTACAATGCAATGGTTTCGCCTTTGGAAAAGTTAGAGCTATTGGCATTGCTCATGACATTTCTTTTTTTTGTTTACTTATAAATAAATGGCATTGTTATTTACATTGCCAACAGCTCTCTCAGCCCACACAGCTTGCTCAGCTCTCACAGCCCACACGTCCCACACAGCCCACACAGCTCTCACAGCCCACACAGCTCTCACAGCCCAAACAGCTCTCACAGCTCTCACAGCCCACACAGCTCTCACAGCCCACACAGCTCTCACAGCCCACACAGCTCTCACAGCCCACACAGCTCTCACAGCCCACACAGCTCTCACAGCTCTCACAGCCCATACAGCTCTCACAGCCCACACAGCTCTCACAGCTCTCACAGCCCACACAGCTCTCACAGCCCACACATCTCTCACAGCCCACACATCTCTCACAGCCCACACATCTCTCACAGCCCACACAGCTCTCACAGCTCTCACAGCCCACACAGCTCTCACAGCCCACACAGCTCTCACAGCCCACACAGCTCTCACAGCCCACACAGCTCTCACAGCCCACAATGCAGCAATCACATAACACTACACATGCCTTCACAACACACCAATTAAAGAAAACTCACAATTTAAGACGGTTTGTATTGTTCACAAGTCATTCCATGGAAACAACACTGGATATTTAACTTAAGTCTCCATCAACCACAAACCAACAAGGCACCAATGATTAACAATTAAAAGAGGGTTGCTGTCCTGGGCAAATCCAGTGGGTAAAGCTCATTCCTGTGGCAGAAACCAATACCTGAATGGTTTGGAGGACTGAATAAAGGGTCACAGTTGTGCCTGATTTAGCAGGAACAAGTTCCATACCCTATGTCAACGAGCTGTGCCAGGTGAAGTAGACGGAGTGATTAGAACTGTACCAAGTAAGGGTAGAGAGACTGGGGAGTAGCTCTGCACAGATGCTTTTACTGCTGTGTGGTGACAATCGAGTGCCAGTTTTAAGGTGAGAAAGAACCACACACGGTGTCAGAGGTCAGTGCTCTGTTGTATGCGAGATCAACGGCCACAGTTGTACCTGTAGTTGTATCTGGTATGACATGAGTAATTAACGTGCGTGCAGAAAAGAGCAATGTTATGTCGGAGTATTGTGGCTACATGCTGTGCAACTGTGATCAGGAGAGCTGTGCCCAGAGTTAAATTAGGGGTGTGTGGCTTTACGCAATATTGAGTAAGAGGTGTAGAGTTGCAAATCGTGCCTGGCTGTAGTCACTGCAATCATGCCCAGGTGGATGACTGCTGAATCCTGAGGAGGTCCTGGTGGAAGTGGGTGCCAGTGGGGAGTGAGCGGTGATTTTGGGAAGGGTCACAACTGTAACTGGTGTGACAGATGTGAGGGTCACAACACAGTGTATGGTGGCAGTGGCCTAAGGAGATGATGTACTCAATGTTATTGAAGGGATTAGGACTGTGTGCTCAATGCTGTAAACAGGTCATGGCTGCCCTTGGAGTGAGGGGTGGGTGGTAACTAATGCAGGGGGCAGTGCCCGGTGTCGGGGGGGCAGGCCCGAAAGAGAGACCGCCTCTGGCCCAGGCATATCAAGGGGTTGCTCACCTCAGACACTTCTTCCTCGTTACTCCCGGAGCCCCCACATCCTCCCGGGGATAGCACAGCAGCCGCCAGCTTAAAGTCCAGCCGGTCGTTCCCAGCGTCACCGAAGAGCCTGAGAGCAGCAGACCCTTGGGCGGGCACAGGAGACCGCGGGATTATGGAATCTATCTCATCTTCGAAGCCGTCGGGCAGCAGCTCGGACCCGGCCTGTGTCATGTCCGCCGCTGCTCCCGCGCTGCCAGAAGCCCTAAGTGCGGTGCAAGTCCCGGGTAAAGCACCGTGGGAGCAGAGCAAGCCTTCCAGCAGGAACTGCCCTCACCTAGCATGACGCACGCAAGCCCCGCCCAGCAGTCACTTCCCTTTCCATGACTGCCCTTGGAGTGAGGGGTGGGTGGTAACTAATGCAGGGGGCAGTGCCCGGTGTTGGGGGGCAGGCCCGAAAGAGAGACCGCCTCTGGCCCAGCCATATCAAGGGGTTGCTCACCTCAGACACTTCTTCCTCGTTACTCCCAGAGCCCCCACATCCTCCCGGGGATAGCACAGCAGCCGCCAGCTTAAAGTCCAGCCGGTCGTTCCCAGCGTCACCGAAGAGCCTGAGAGCAGCAGACCCTTGTCTAGCAATATTTCTATGCCCACAGTGGATGCTGTGATAATACCCTGCGCTTATCAACATTGGACAAACACCCATACTTGCAAGTCTACAAGACAAGAGGTAAAATCAAGAAAATAGAAGGGGAGAACGGATACTAAATTGGAAGAGAAAGGGGTTGAACACGGGTATGGGACGTGCCACTCAGTGTTCTGTAATGAGTGGTGAGCAGAGATGGAAGCATCAGGAAGCATATACAGAAACTGCCGATCCTGCTCAAAATTCTTCTCAGATTATATTAAATTTACTCTTCGTCAATGTGATGACTGTACCAGAGATCAACTAGGTTTCCCCACTTATAGCTTCATAAAGCTTGGTAAACAAGAAATCCCCTTTGAATGTAAAAGAATAAAATACACCTGCACGGTTTACAGTGGGTCGTGCATGAGCTCGTTCATTGCTTGATTTACAAAAATAAATAAATAAGTAAGTAAGTAAGTGCAGGCGCCCAAAGTTTTTCTTAAGATTCTGTAGCTGGTGCTACAGAATTGCTCGGGTGGAAGAGCGCTAATGCTGGCTAGTCTTGATTCCACCTCATGACTCTTTCTACCACCCCCTCCACTTCTTGCCTCTTTTTTCTATTTTCTCTTTCATATGTTCTCATTTGCCACTGTTTTCCCATCTTTCTCCTTATCATCCCCTCTTCTGATTGCATCTGTTGCTCTAGGTCCAAGTGTGAAGAAAAATAAGTCACAGTGCTCAAAGAAACGAGTCCTAGTGCCTACCACCGGCAACCCCGGCACAAATTAAGCTGTAACTCGCTTCAACCTAATACAACACTGGAGTGAAATGTTCCCAGCAGGCAATCAAAGAACAGATATTCAGCCGATCTCAGCACAAACAAATAACTCCACTATCAAAATATGTTTGTCTTGCTCGGTTTTACTTCGATTATGTGCTCTTACTTCAGCTCGGATGTCCAATCGTTATGAATCCATGGCGCAGCAATCTGCCCGGCCGCCCAGGCGTGCTCGGGGCTGCTCCAGCGAGCTGGGAGGCCGGCCTGCCTAGCAATGCTCAGACCATGACCGGCGGGAACAGCTTGATAAATGGCCAGTTTATAATGCTGTCATGCCCGTTTTGCCCTATGGGAAATGTGGGAGTCTCTCAAACCAGCTTATTACCAACCTGTGGCTGGAGCAATGATCAATCACGCTGATCAGATATGGCAAACACAGTAACTGATATAACGAAGATGTCTTACACCGCGCAGTTGAGGTGAACATGACAAATGGTTGGGGCGGGAGGAAATGACTGAACAGGAGGAGACGAACGAGATAGCGTACCTGCGCGCGAATACAAAGATCACCGGGGACCGAAGGGCTGCGTTTGACACCCTTGAACAAACACACGCTCTGCAGATCGGTAGAGTGGCCCACGGATGCTGGAAACGGCCTGCGACAGCGGGCTACGGGAGGGTGCCTAACTCTGATCCAGGATCTTACCCGAGCCCTACACCGGGACGAAGAGGAGTCGCAGGGTAGGCCCCGCCATAGACCCAGTTGGGGCCCACAGACAGAGAGAGGCGGAGGAGCGGAGACGCCTGGCGGAGCCTGCCTGACAGTCCCATCCGAGTGGGACATGAGGAATTTCGGGGCTCCGGGAGCTGCGGCAGCGGGAGGGGGGGGGCGGGAACCGCACACGGACAACGGGAGGGGGGGGCGGGAACCACACACGGACAGCGGGAAGAGGGGGGGGGCGGGAACGGCACACAGACAGCGGGAAGCAGGAACGGGCACTCACCTGGACTTCTTCCGCTTGCACACATTTTCCGAAACATCGGGATCAGCTGCGGCTCGGGAGGCGGGGATCTGCTGTGGGAGGGGAGGGGGAGAGCGGAGGCCGTGTTACAACGGCATCGGGACCTGCTGCGGCTCGGGAGGCGGGGATCTGCTGTGGGAGGGGAGAGGGAGGCGGGGATCTGCTGCAGTGGCGGACGGCGGGAGGGGGCGGGAGAGGACACGGGGGGCGTGAGGGGGGCGGGAGAGAACACAAACGGCGGGAGAACGGGGCCGTGGGCGGGGTTCCTCTCCTCCTGGGCTCTCCTAGATGCAGCAGGGCTCCCTCGCATCACGGGAGCCCTGCAAACCGGCTGCCAGGCTTCTTCTTTCTTCCCCCCGGGCTGCGGGGGCGGGCACTTCCTGCCAACCACTTCCGGGTCGCTGCGGGCAGCGCAGCGGCCCTTCTCCTTAGGCAGGCAGGCGGGGGCTGATTTTATCGGGCAAATGCCTGGGTGGGCACCGAAGCGGGTCGCTGCGGGCAGCACAGCGGCCCTTCTCCTTAGGCAGGCAGGCGGGGGCTGATTTTATCGGGCAAATGTCGGGTGGGCACCGAAGCTGGCGCCATGATGACAAAATAACATTAAAGCAGTGGCGGACGGCGGGAGGGGGCGGGAGAGGACACAGGGGGCGTGAGGGGGGCGGGTCAGAACACGAACGGCGGGAGAACGTGCCGGGGAAAAACACTCACGATGCCCAGGACAGCAGCAAGCACGGCCCGGCCGGAGGAGACTCGGGGGCGTTCCCGGCATCGCGTGACGTCGGAAAAAGCCAAAGAATCTCGGGAACGCCCCCGTGTCTGGTCCGGCATTGACGGACAGGCCCCTCGTCCAATGGCTAGGCTCCATTTATGGAGCTAGCCAATGGGACGGGGGGCGTGTTCCAGAGTGCTTACTGTACTCAATAGATTTCTCTGGAGGCGGAGCCTAACGGCTCCGTCCCCCAGCGAAACCTAAAAAGTGCAAGTGAGGGATAGAAGCGAGAGAGATAGAAGAGAGAAGGAGAGTGCAAGATACCTGGAGAGCAACAGGGACAGGGAAGATTAAATAGGGAGGGAGATGGCGAGATGCATAACCCGGGCCGGGGAAGGCGAAGCCAAACCCATTAGGCGGCCCGGGCCAAATGCCGGCCACCCATATACATAGCCCACAGGATTGGTTGCTCCAGGGCAAGCTCGAACCACCCCCCCCCCCCAATCTGGGGGCGAGCTAACAAGGCGTAGGGGGGTTAAATAGGGGGCAATAAGCCCTTGTAGTCACAACCCCCCCTTGCAGTTAAGAAGAAGGAATCGGGTCGGAGGAAGCAGGACTGACCTACCAGAAGCCGGAGCACGAGAAGACTGCTTAACAGTTGCATCGGCGTGGCCTGAACCGACCCGGACCAGAGCAGCAGAAACCCAGTGGCTTTCCCCTTCTCCTCTCTTTAGCCCATCCGCTCAGCTGTTTGCGGTGCTGTGGGAAAACCAGATGGAATGGCTGGGGCAGAGTGAGCGGCGGTTATGAGCCGGCTGTAGAGCCTTTCTGAAGGACCCACCCACTCAGCTGTTTGTGGGCTGCTGCGGCATGGGGCCGCTTCATCGGCAAGAAAACAAGAAAGACTATTCATCGGAGTAGGGGCATGCCCTGCGGCAGGGAGAGCCTTCCCTTAAAGGCACACACCCCTCTGCTAACTCGTCGGGCTCTGAGCCTGCACCGCTGAAAGCTCCCCGGCGGAGGAGGCAGAACACGAGGTCTGGGGCCAGCAGGAGGTCTCAGTTGCCATTCAGGAGTGAAAAAAAGGCGCAAACAGAACTTGGGGCTTTCCTTCTTTGGTTTGGTGGGCCATGTCTGCTAAACAAGGGGCAGAGCCCTGAAAGGAGACCGGAGGTGGACCCCATTGCCAGGCACAGCCTGCAGCAGGTGCAGGCAAGCTCCCGGAGGACCCTGTCACACTCTGGGGCCATTCTATCTTTGATCAGGGGTGCTGGATCAGCTAAACAAGGGACGGATCCCTGAAAGGAGACTGGAGGTGGGCCCATTGCCAGGCAGAGTCTGCAGCATGTGCAGACAAGCCCCCGGAGGCCCCTGTGCCACAGGAGAGGCGAAAAGCAGGCCAAGAGAAGCCAAATCGGAGCATTTTGGGCACCATCTGTGGCTGTTTGGAAGGTATTGAAAGTCACCAGTAAGGCACCATCTGTGGCTGGCTGGAAAACATTGAAAAGCACCAGTGCACAAGGGATTTTTGGGATGGCAAACAAGCAGCTGGAAGCCGGGAGGAAGACACGGCTCCCAGAGCACTTCAGGGAGGACCAGGAGCACTCTGGGGCCAACGAGAAATGTCTAAAGAGGCACAGAGGGGATGTTGGGCCCGACCTGGATGACGACTTGCAGGCAATGCTGGAAAAAGCCAGGACACTGGTGGCCCTGAAGGGAGTGGCTTCGATGGACCAGCAGATCTAGGACGGGGCTCAGGTGAAAAGGCCATGAAAGGCATCACCGACAGCGCTGCCCCCCACTAAACCTGGGGGTGGGGTCATGCATCCAAAACATCAGCCCCCGCAGCCACCAAGATGGGCACAAGAAACACCCATGCTAAGGATGGGGAGAGAAGGGGGAAGAAACCCCCACAGGCCAGGAGCAGAAGGGCCGTAACTCCAGAGCAGGTGTCCAGCTCTGAGGCAGAAGGGAGCAGATGGGCACAAGAAACACCCACGCCAAGGATGGGGAGAGAAGGTGGAAGAAACCCCCACAAGCCAGGAGCAGAAGGGCCGTAACTCCAGAGCAGGTGTCCAGCTCTGAGGCGGAAGGGAGCAGCGATGGCGAGGGGTCTGTAGCTAGTACGATGGCCCCTCAGGAGACACACAGAAGGCAATCCGACACGATCAACAAAGATATGGGTAAGCATTGCGCACAAAGCAGCAAAACAAGGGGCGTGAGGGTGCGGCAGAATGGTCTAAGAAGGGCAACCAGGGCAGAACGTAAACATGGGCACGTAGATAGGGGTGAGCAATGTAGCAATGCAGGGGCCGTGGTCCATGCAACCGCCATGGCAGACAGGGGCACAGGATTTCCAAGGAGAATCATTGGGTTCCGGGGGCTGCTCACCCTGCAGCGTGGATGCTTTGGTGGCAATGGCCAGGGACAGGAGCCCCCTTCCAAAGAGGCCTCCAGTGGGGCGTGGAGGGGCAAGAGGCTAGCCAGAAGCCAGATCAGAGGGCTGACCGAAGGGGGAGCAGAAACGGGGCGACAGACAAGGAAAAGGGGGATGCAAGCCAGACTCCACAAGATGAGGAGGCAGGACCCGGAGTGACCACCAAGGAGGGGACAGCGGCCCCAGAGTTAGGAGCACGAGCGGAGCTGGGGAGGTCCTAGACCAGATTGGGAAGCCGGCCAGCGAGTATCTGCGCCCCTCTCTGAGTGACCCTCCCACAACCGCGAAGCTCTTAGGGCTGGCCAATCTCATCCTAATAACGGTGAATGAGAGAATATGGAGAAACAAGTTCATAGACATTTTCTCACTGCTGGAAATGCACCAGGCAGGTTTAGACTTAGCGGCACAAGACAAAAAGGATGATGACAGGAGGGACCGCCGTAAGCCCAGAGTAGAAAGATCAATATAGAATTGGCTGAAAGCCTTCAGGACATTGGCATGCGTTTTCATTGCAAAATTTCCCCAGAGCGCAGCTGCACTAATTTTATACGAGCAAAAGGTGCAGCAGCAGTATCAGGGCAATGCGTGGTTGAAATAAGATGAAGGTTTCGGAGAGAAAATGCAGGTGTGGCCCATAATGGGGTGGGATTTCAGGACATGGTAGGGTTTATGGCACACATGGTGGCAGCCAGGGAAAGTGTCAGCACCAAAGAGAGCAATTTTTGTCCCTACGGGAGTAAGGACAAATTTGAGGGGCACGGGGAAGGGTTCAAAGGGAAAACCCAGGGCAATAAAAAAGCAGGCAAAATATGCTGGAAGTTTGACTAAGACAATTGTAAATGGGGGGTGGGGGCACATTCAGGTTTTGGCATGCTTGCGGGTCATGCGGGGACATCACCCCACCATACGATGTAACTGGACCGCAGGGGTCCACAAGGAAAAAACAGGTGCAAAGAAGTGATGTACAGGCCCCCCCAGATGGGGGCAGTGGTGGCAGGGACGGTTGACAGCCATTTCCAACCCCCATAAAGGAAAGCAGGCTTTTGTTGAAACATTATCGGAAGGTGACGGACAGACAGCTACAAGCAGAGGGCTTCATGCAAGGTTTTACAATCCCCTACAAAGGACCCAGGGGCACCTGGGAGAGCTCTAACCTAAATTCAGTTAGAGACAACCCTGGGGTGGCTTGGCAAAAGGTATAGAAAGAAGTCCTACTGGGGCGGGTGTCAGGCCATTTCATTTCTCCCCCACTAAAAGGTCTGGTGGTATCACAGCTCAGCGTGGTCCCCTAAAGGGAGGAAGGAATTTTCAGGCTAATACATCACCTATCCCACCCGGATGGGGAGTCCATAAACGACTGGTTGGAACAAGGGGAATGCACAGTGGCATACGCATCAGTGGACGACACTGTGGACCTGGTAAGGCAGCAGGGGAAGGGCGCCCTGATGGTAAAAAAAATACATAGAGTCAGCCTTCCGGTTATTGCCGGTGCACCCAAACAGCCACCATCTGCTAAGTTTTAAATTGAACGGCCATTACTACTATGACAAGTGCGTTCCTATGGGGTGCTTGATATCAAGCTCATACTTCAAAGCGTTCAGTGGGTTCCTGGAGTGGGAGCTGGGGACACGCGTCTCAAAAGGGGGACGAGTCCACTACTTAGATGACTTCGTTTTTATCGGCAGGGCCGGCATGGGGGATTGCACCAATCTATGGCATAGCTTCTTGGCTTTGGCCCAGGAGTTAGGCATCCCCTTAGCCCAGGACAAGACAGAGGGCCCAACCACAAACTTTCCTTCCTCAGGATAGAGCTGGACTCTGTAGCGGGGACATGCAGATTGCCGCCCAACAAGGTAACAGAGCTAAAGGGACTCTTTGGTAGATTGAGGCAAAAAAAAAAGCGACGCTGTGGGAAGTGCTGACGCTCCTGGGGAAGTTGAATTTTGCTACACGGGTGAACCCCGCAGGGCACACCTTTGATAGAAGCTTGGCATGGATGACCAGGGGCATGACACAGAAACACCACAGGGTCAGCATCATGCAGGGCGTGAAGGAGGACTTGGGACAGTGTGTGAGGTTCTTGACAAAATTCAACGGTCCCCTCATATGGATTGAGCCTTGGGGGTAGGCACACCGATTCGAGCTCTACACGGACAGAGCATGGGGTTTGGATTCGGTGTCAGCCTAGGGACAGCCTGGACAGCGGGGCCAGGCCAGAATCCTGGCAAAATGCAGGGTTCACTGCCAACATATTCTTATTGGAGCTGTTCCCCATTGTGGTGGTTTTGTACATTTGGGCTCAACCGCTAGCTAATAGGTAGATAACGCTATGGTCTGACAACCATGCAGTGGTACAAGCAATCAACATAGGTTCGGCAAAATGCCCACGTAAGCTGCCAGCTGAGAGAACATTTCAAGCTTGGGGCGAGACACATCCCATGGGTAGATAGCAATGACCCCGGTGCCAGAAGAGGTGTGGGCATTTGTGGACCTGGGTTGAAGTGGTTGCTGGACGATGCACTGGCCCAAAGACAGAACAGGATGAAGAGGGGGGTCAGCAACCAAGCAAGGAGGAGGTCTTAGACTTCATCGAGTGGACTTCGTATCAGGCAGGTCCAGACCTTGGGCCCAGACACACCTCAGCACGGTAACATATTACACAAAAATGGTGACAGGGGAGGATCCAACCAGGGCCTTCCATTGCAGGATGGCCATGAGGGTATGGGGCAGCCTAAAGCCTAAAGCTAGCACAGAAGGATGCAAGGCGGCCCATCCACTTCAGCATACTGCAGAGGATGATGGGGGTCCTGGGGGGAGTATGCTCCTCAGGACAGGAAGCCAGGCTCTTTAGGGCAGCGTTCGCACTGGTATTTTTGGGGGCTTACAGGATCAGTGAATTGATAGCCCCATGAGTCGGTGACCCGGGGCCAGCATGCATTAACAAGGGGACATGGTGATAAGCGGGGGGCACATGGACCTACTGCTACGGTGGTCCAAAACAGACCAGGCAGGCAAAGGGAGGAGAACTAGGATGAAATGCATCAAAGACAAAGCCAGCTGCCCAGTATGCCTACTACGGGAATACTTGGGACCTGGGGATTACAGCTGCGAGCCTCACTTCCGATATGGGAACGGGTCATTCCTCAGTCTTTTTCAATTCATAGCAGTGATGAGGAAGACCCTAGATGATATGGGAATCCCTGCCAGGGAAATTGGGTCCCACTCTTTTGAATAGGGGCATCCTCCACAGCCTCAGGGCTAGAGTTGGATAACAATCAAATCAAGGGGATAGGGCCCTGGGCATCCAGCGCATTTACGTGTTGCATATGACCAATGATGTACTGAGTCCAGTTTCTGCCTCCCCCCTTCCAGGTATGACTGAATCCTGGAAGAAGGTATGAACCCTGGGGCACTCATACTGACGTGAATTTGGGGGGATATGGCTGCGGGAAACCGATGTGGTCTGGTTGGGGCGTTAGTGAATGGAAAGGGATCAACTGCTCCCCGCGGTGTGGGAGGCACTAGAACACGGTGGCAGAGCAGACGCGGTGATAGTCCACCTGGAGGCAACGACCTGGCAGCTGTGGGGAGGATGGTCTTCCTGGAAAAGATGCAGAAAACCCTCACAGCCTTGGAGCGTATGTTATGCCCAGCCAAAGTGATTTTCTCAGAATAGTGCGAAGAGCATGGGGTGGGCCGTGGACTTAGGGGCAGTGGAAAAATCAAGATGGAAACTCAGCATCACAATGGCAAAAGTGTGCAAGGCCAATGATTAGGGTTTCGTTAGACCCAGCTTCATAAAACTGAGGGCCCGGGCTATCACGTGGAAGATGGGGAACACCTTATCGGGGTAGGCATGGACATGTTCTTGCTGAACATGTTAGGGGTGCTGAAACAGATGGGGTTCAAGTCACAAAACAGGGGGAGGCCAGGGCAGGGTGTGCTCCCTCCGATCGTGAAACTGTAGGTAGTGTGGCAGAAGGAACACAAGAATGGCAGAAAACAAAGATAGAATTACTAAAAGGTAGATGGAAGGCTCACACAGTGCCCTTGGGAAAGAGTAGATGTGATGCTACCACAGAACCCTTGGGATGCCTCATGGCAGGGGCACTGAGGGAGCAAAATGGAAGCAAGGTCCTTGGGATTCCACATGACAGGGACCCCTGGGATAAGTGAGGGCCCACAAAAGGGCCCAGGACAAAACAGGACGGCACTTGTACCCCTGGCAGGTCCCGATGGAAACCCTACAAATCGGTAGCAAGCTGAAGCCTTGACCTGTGAATCAGAGGCCCAAACAGTTGGCCCCTCCCTTCCCTGGAAATTGAGGAGGCTGGGTACACGCAGCAACAAAAATAATTGCAAAGGCAATGAAGTATGTTTGCATTGATATTAAGAGAACAATGATTTTGCAACTGTACAAACATGTTATGTTGAATAAACTGCGACCTTTTTTGGCACCAAAGCATACTGTCAGTGGTTTGATTTGATGGGCATCATGGACGCAATTTTGAAGGAAGGGAGGTGGGGACAACTCACTTCCTGGAAGGGGTTGTAACCAGGGCCGGGGAAGGCGAAGCCGGACCCATTAGGGGCCCGGGCCAGATGCTGGTCGGAGGCAGGAAGCTCCTCCTGCACCCATATACATAGCCCGCTTGAAGGGGGCAACCAGGATTGGTCACCCCAGGGCCAGCTCAAACCCCCCAATCCTGGGGGCGAGCTAACAAGGTGAGGGGGGATAAATAGGGGGCAACAGGTCCAAGTGGGCACAAACCCCCCTCGCAGCAAAGAAGAAGGAATCTCACCCACCCACACTAGAAAGAAAGGGCGTTGCAGCCGCAAGGGTAGAGGTGAGGTGGAAGGAACACAAGAAAGGTAGAAAAAAAAGAGAATTACTAAAAGGTAGATGGAAGGCTCACACAGTGTGCTTGGGATACCTCACGGCAGGGGCACCGAGGGAGCAAAATGGAAGGACTCAGCCTCAGCATAGATAGAGTAGATGCTCAAGCAAGGTCCTTGGGATGCAACACGGCAGGGACCCCTGGGAGCAGGAAGGGCCCATGAAAGGGCCCAGGGATAACGGTACAGCACTTTCAGCCCGGGCTGGTCCAGATAGACACCCTTCAAATCGGTAGCAAGTTGAAGCCTTGACCCGTGAATCAGAGGCCCAAACAGGTGGCCCCTTCCTTCCCTTGAAATTGAGGAGTCTGGGTCCACGCAGCAACAAAAATAATTGCAAAGACAATTAATTAAGTTTGCATGAATATTAAGAGAGCAATAGGATAACCATGATTTTGCAAATGTACAAACATGTTATGTTGAATAAACTGCGACCATTTTTGGCACCAAAGCAGGTTGTCAGTGGTTTGATTTGATGGGCATTATGGATGCAGTTTTGAAGCAAGGGAAAGGGGGGACAACTCACCTCCTGGAAGGGATTGGAGTGCTGCAAAAATAATTGAGGCAGAGCCAATCTGACCATTTGCCACTGCTTCAAGACTGTGAGCAGAGGAGGGAGTGCCTGCTTCTCTGCGCTGCCAGCAACCCAATACCCATGCTTATGAGAGGCCTGTCAGGTTGAAATAGGAGCATCCCATCGGTGTCAGTGACTGTGCTCCTTAGAGAAGGTCTGGAAAATGTAACTTTGAGAGAGCTTCAAATTTGTGGGGTTGATGTGATAAAGGTCAAAATAGATAATGATTAAGTATGGGAGTCACACTTCGCAGCTCTTTACACAAGCCCGGAGACTGGTGTTGACTTGTATCATAGACAGGCCCAGTTGTCAGGGGCAGATAGGACCCTTCGGACCTCCCCGACCCCAAACCCCCCGCACGAGTATCGACTGTCGGGGGCCTTGGGCCTGGGTCGTTGGAGGGGCCCTTTGGATGATCGGGAGATGACTTCCTCTCAAAACCTAGAGAGTATTTCTCTCAAGGAAATAGAGTCCGCTATCGAAAGATTGCTCCCAAACAAAGCCCCAGACCTTGATAAACTACCTGGCGACCTCTTTCGCTCCCAGCCCAAAATTTGGACTCCATATCTTGTAGTCCTGTTTAATGCGATCCTTTGGGGTTCCTAGTTACCGGAAACTTGGTTGGGAGCTGAGATCGTCCCCATTTATAAGAAGGGCTGCCCATTATCCCCGTCCAACTACAGGCCCATTAGTTTTCTAGACACTACGCAAAAACTAATGGGCCAGATTCTACTGGATAGGATATTGGGCTGGATAGAGGAACACAAAATACTGACCACCCTCCAAGCCGGATTTAGATCGGGCATCTCGACCCTGGATCAGATTTTTAGGCTGCAGGTCCTTTTCTGTAAAACTACAAGAGTAGAGGGTGGCAGCCTCTACCTTGTTTTTGTGGACCTGCGGGCCGCCTTTGATCTTCTGCCCAGGGAGAAATTATGGAGGGTATTGGAAGAACTTGGCCTCCCGACCTATTTACTAGATGTCTTGATCCGACTCCATGCGGGGAACTTTGCCCAGGTCAGGTGTGGAAGGAATGGTGAACTCTCCGCCCACTTCCCAGTAACCAGGGGTGTACGCCAGGGTTTCGCCCTTGCCCCTACACTCTTCAGCCTTTACTTTAATGGCTTGATAGATGAATTGGATGAAGTTAGGGATAATGATGCCCCGAGATTGGCTACTGGAAGGGTGCCTGCTCTGATGTTCGCGGATGACACTTTGTTGTTATCCTGAACATCAACAGGCATCCAGCGGGTTCTGGACGGGTTTTCAACCTTTTGTGCCTCAAGGGGAATGGAGGTTAACTTGGATAAAACCAAGTTTATGGTTTTCAATCCCCCAAGGCACACCCGCCCGAACCCTGTCTTGAATGGCACCCCGCTTGAGCGGGTGAAAACTTTCTTTTACCTGGGTGTCACGCTAAATGAAGACTTTGACTGGGGTCACCAGGTGTCTGCCCTGAGACTTTCACAGATTACAGGGGGGATTGGGAAATTTCATAAAACTTCACAATTTAATCCAGTCGCCCCTGTTCTTGAAACTTATAGAGCCCAGCCCAGGTCAGCAGCTATGAATGGGGCAGAACTATGGGAGCATAAGAACGCACTGAGTCTTCTAAAGGTGGAGCAAGCTTTTATAAGAAATCTGGTAGGTTTACCCCAAAGCACCCCTCTCATACCGTTGCAGCTAGATATGGGCCTTGAGTCCATAAAAGATCTGATAGCCGCACGACCCTTGCTCTACTGGAGAAGGCTATGGACTGTACCGGAGCTGGTTGATTACAGAGTGGAATTTTCAGCAGTCTGGGGGCAGCTCAAGAACAAAAATATACCCTGGCTATAGTGGAGTGGTGTGGCTCACTGGTTAGAGGCGGCAGACACAGAAGCAGAGGACGGCCTGGGACCAGGGTTCAATTCCCGACACGGCAGGGTTGTAAAGCAGGGTCAGCAGACTCGATAATTCTCGCCTCGGTGCCTACTATAACCAGGGATCACACTCAGCAACTCTGGGCATTAGCTTGCCTCATCTCCACAACTGCCCCCCACAAACGCCAGGGATGCCTGGTTTCACCTTGGAGATACCCAGGAGGGAACATCTCACAGGGAAAGCCAGGACGGGTTCCCCAGCGGTCTATAGCGCCAGGATGCCTCAGGGTAGCAGTGCGCTTTACAAGACACACACATTACATTACACATTACATTACATTATATTACTATCCCACATCAAGGTTCTTCTTTACCAAATTGGCTTGCCTCAATTGTGGGAGTCTCCGGGGGAGAGCTGTCCTAGGTTCCAGAGGTCAGAACTGTTGGCTATTTTGAGAAACCGCAGCCATAACATGCTACACAGCTCGACAACTCTGGGCAGGCTAACAACTGAATTCCTGCAGGTGAAAATTGCGCCCAAGAAGGAGGAATTTTTAGATCTAGTGCAGCCTTCTCTTGCGATAAAACTATATATCCAACTGAGGCATGGCTGCTTGCCCATTAGGGTGCTGACCTCTAAATGGACTATCTCAAATGAGGGAACCTGCCCAGCCTGTAATAATAGCTCGAAAGATATCGTGCATGTCCTGTTCTTCTGCCCGGCGTATAGCAAAATACGGAAATGCTGGTTGGCTCCACTGTGCAGAAACTTGGGACTCAGACAATGTGTACAGGCTTCCAGAATTTTTACCTATGATACCTCCCCTCCTATTGTGTTTGCTGTTTCCCGCTTCTTACACTGAATGTGGCGTAGAAGGACCACCTCTCTGATACGGACCTAATTGGAGCAATCCCCCTTTATTATTCTTTTTTCCTTTTACTCCCCCTTTTGATAACTTTTGATAACTTGTTGTTTAATAACTTTTTAACTGCTTGTATTTATGGATTTTATGACCGTGCTTGAACATATTTTATCTGCACTTTTATCGTCAATGACCGAAATAAAGTTATCAAATGAATGATAATGATTAAAGATGCAACTGAGGGAAGGAACAAGAAAAAGAGAAGTACAAGTCTAGACAGAGAAAAGACAAGACAGGTATACCTAGAATGGGCTCAGTGCACAGCTCAGAATTATGGTAGTTTAGTGTCAGGCATGAATGCTACTGCTGCTGTTAATCGATGCTTACAAAAGAAAACAAAATCTGCTTTTTGGTGTGCTATGCCAGTTTGTATCAGATCATGAGCACAAAGCAGAGCAGCCGAAGGTTCATCTGTAGGGCCAGTCCTGCTGGGCACTGGCACTGCAGAACAGTAGCAGGTGGGTGTCAGTAAACCTTGCGTTCCTCAGGGAAGGTCTTGAAACTGAGACAGCCGAATTAGGAGGTAGTAGAGGCAGATAGGTAGCTGCAAAGGATGCAGCTGAGAAAAAAAACAGACTGAGAAGATGGACATAAACAGAGCAGGCTTGAGCACACGCCTCAGAAATAGGTTACCTTATAAAAACGGGGTCAGACCTGATTGGTGATTCATGCAAGCAAATCAACATCTGCTTCTCAGTATAATGTGCAGATGTGCACCATGAGCACCAGGCAGAGCAGCAAAAGGGTCAGCTGTAGAGTTACCTGCAGTGTTAGTATGGTTGGGAACCACAGGGCAGTGCTGAGTACGCACCTAAAACAGCAGCCGAGTTATGGGCAAGCCAAGCAGATGGGTTAAGCCTCATACGTGCAATACCACTGTGCATGATGATGCAGTACGCCTGCCCCTTAACCCAAAGGAGACAGGCAGGCACCCAGGCACAGTACATTGTTTCAGTCTCAGAAACTGGGTCGAGTGCACATGGACATAAGAGAAGCAGCACCGTAAATTTTAGGTAGCATGCAAGCTGGCCCCAAAGATATGGGGCCTACCACCCGTTCAGAGTGCTGGCCAGTGCACAGTGCTTACCTTTGTGCTGCTGAGGGGACCCCCTAGAGCCCAGTGCCCCCCTGGGGCTAATTAGTGGGTCTACAGCACTGATTGTGCTACCAGCATCCCTTAAAACATGTCTCAGGCCTTCCACTGCAGAGTCTGCATGTGCCGATTTTAACTGCCCTTTTGACCTGGCAAGTTCACCTACTTGCCAGTTCCAAACCTCCCCTTTCATTACATATAAGTCACTCCTTCGGTAGGCCCTGGGTACCCCATGGACAGGGTGCAGTGTATTTAAAAGGTAGGACATGTACTTTTGAGTTTTACATATTCTGGTAGTGAAAAGGTGCTGCATTCATTTTTAACTACAGCAAGACCTATCTCTTCCATAGGTTAGCATTGGAGCTGCTTTATGACCCGTCACAAGGGCAACTTCCAATTGGGAAAGTATAGGAACATTTAATCTGGTGTCTCTGGACTCACAATTTAAAAAACATCTTTTATTAAAGTTGGTTTTTAAGTTGCAGGTCTGAAAATACCACTTTTAGAAAGTTGGCATGTTCTTACTTTAACCATTCTGTGCCTCTACCTTTCTCTGGAATACATGTCTGGGCTGGATGACAGCTGGACGTTTACATTCCCTCTAGACAATCACCACAAAGGAAGCTGAGGTGCACCCTGCAGATCCAGATGGCCCATCATCAGTCTCATGGGTCTTTCTGAGCTAGAGTGAGGAACTGACACTAGAACATGAATAGGGCTATGCCAGTCCCGACATAAAGTGTTGCATACCTCCCTGTGGTGCTCCTGGAGCCAGGGTAGGGTCTTGTGCCCCACAAAGAACTTTCTTTGAAGTCTCCCTAATTAAAAGGGTAAAACGGGAATAAGTTATGGATCTCTGACACAAAATACCCAAAATGCTTCTGGAACTGAGGACATTCTACCAGGAATAAATGATGTTATGCTGCCAGGAAGGGATGCAACTTTGCTCCTTGCTTTGCTATGTTGACCTGCTGCTTCATGCCTGGGAATGAGAGGACTGAAATTACTCTCTGCATCCCGCATCTCTGAAGGTTCTACAAGGGCTTGTTGGGCTTGCCTTCCATTTCTGAAGTATCAGGGAAATCCAATACTTCACCTGCATCCTACTACCAGCACCTTTGCCACCTCTGCTGTGAGTCCTGCTCTGCCAAGTGGTGCCAAATCCAGTCCTGGACCATTGGAAGTGAGTGGTTGGTATTGCAACCCAAAAAACCAATGCATTGCCACCAAAGTGTCATTCAGAACCGGACCATTTCTCTGTGATATCAAAACATTGCTGCTGCCTGCACTGCACAATGCAAAGATCCCGACTTACAAGGCAGGTCCGACTTTGCAGGCACAAAACCTCAGAATCACTGCTGCTGCATTAGTCTCAGACACCCATCGCCAATGTGTGAGATGCACTGTCATGACTCCGATGCCTTTCCTACGCGGCTCTGCGCCAATGCATTGCCTGCAGGCCAGCAGGTCCACATCAATACCTCAGAACCAACACACGGTGCTCTTGACATTAATGCCTCATCGACGTTGCCCGACTTTGGAACTAATGCATTCCCTTCCACAGCAATGCATCCCCTCTGTTTTTCAACACATCGTCCCACAGCGTCAATGCATGCAAGGTAATGTCAGTGGGTCTGCATGACTCCTGTATCCGGCACACACTCCATCTTGGTCAGACTGAACTTTTGGGATTTGCATCCAGATAGCCCCCGTTAGAGCTATTGACTTCTAAGCACAGCATTTTGGTTTAACCTTGCAAAATTAATATCTTGGCTTGTGTATGTTGGATTTTTATCATTTTGGTCTTGTTTACTCTGACAATTATTAGATATTTTTCCAAACTGATGTGTAGTACGTTTGTGGTGTTTTTACTGTGTTACTGTGTCTGGGTATACATAAATACTTTACACATTGCCTCTTAAGTTTAGCTTGATTGCACTGTGCCAACCTACTAGAGGGTGAGCACAGTTAAACTTTTATGGTCTGATTTATGAACAGTGTTGCAACGCTACGTGAAAACAGTGATGAGCCATGGATGCAGCTTAATTACTCTATGGCACTCCATGTCATAAGAATTTACAGATACATCAGTATTCCTGACTTATCTATAGGCACAAAAGTGGTGCCTTGCTGAGGTGTGTCTGAAAACAGACACAACTCCAGCAACGTGTCCTTTCACATCAGGCAAACCCCATATAAAAGGGCCTGTGTCAGTCTCATGCCGTCTGTGAGGCATTTGTAAGATTTTGACGCAGTGGTACCTTAGAAGTGATGCAGTGAAACCTCATTGATTTCACTGTGCCACTACTACAACCCTTTTTCGCGCGTGAACTCCCGCCCTGCATACTTTATACCTGATGCAGGTATAATGTAGCGCTGGGCTTTACAAAGTGACGCAATTGCTTAGATGCGTAACTTTGTAAATATGGTGCAACGTGGCACATTAGTTGATCCAACGCAGTTTTAGAAAAAATTAAGCAACAGCATTGCAAAGGGCCAATAAATAAGCCCCCAGTGTGTACCACACTTGGAGAGGGGTCAAAAACCTGTGAAAATCAGAATCCCAATTTCTAACAGCAATGGTACACAGTTCTAATGTGCAGTTATGTTGTAGTAAAAACATTTATTCCTGCCAGGTATCGTTTTGTGGATTCTTGAAAAAGCATAAATGGAACCTTTTTTATAGAAAACACAGGTTTACAGCTGTAATGGGACTTGTCAAATGGGCCAATGACATTTACAATAAAACTTTAAAAGTTATTTCCGGAACAATGATGCAGGTTTACAAAAACACAGATAGAAGTCTCAACAAAATATGTTATTGAAACTTTGCTATACAAAAAATAGGGCAGAATTACATTGCAGTACTTTAAGGATTTTGTAATAAGATGTGGACTCTGCAGAATTTTGCTTCATTCCAAATTGCAGAACTTGTTTGCAGAGTGAAACACAGGAAGAAAATAATTCTGGAAGCTTTTCGAAACATTTATAAAACACATATAGATTGATAATACATTATTAAACTGTTAGAAATGGGGGTCTCTAGTTGGCAGATGTTGGTACCTTTGTCCAAATAGGGACCCTTGCTTTTGGTCAGGGCAAGGGGATACACTTCTAAAATAACCCCTGCTCACCCCCTTGATAGCTTGGCACGAGCAGACAGGCTTATCTCAGAGGCAGTGTTTAAAGCATTTATGAACACATACAGTAATACAGTGAAAACACTATAAATGGACACCACACCAGTTTAGAAAAATAAGTAATCTTTATCAAAACCAAAACAAGACCAAATGACAGAAATCCACAAAACAGTAATAAAAATATTACTTTCACATGGTAGAAATAGTTCAGTTCAAAGCAAATTGCAGATGCGGGACCTTTCACACAAAGTACCTGGGATGCGCCACGCAAACAAACAAAACGGGCTACAGCGAAGGTGGTGCGTCGGTTCCTTACACTCAGGGAAGGTGATGGGTTGGTTCCTTGCTCAAAGGGAGGTGATGCGTTGGTTCCTTACTGCTGTGCAGGGGAGGTGAAGCATCAGTTCATTGCGCGGAGGGGAGGTAATGCATCGGTTTCTTACTGCGTGGGGAGGTGATGAGTCGGTTTCTTACTGCTTCCCCCAACGATGCGACAAACTTGGTGCATCAATGCGATGTGACGATCCGGGACAATGCGTGGATTCTTCCAGCACCCAGGGAAATCAGTCTCTAGAGGTCCAAAACAACAGCAGGCATCTCTTTGCAGGTCAGAACTCCCAGCAAGGGAGTTCAGGGAGCTGGTGGTGAAGTCTTTGTGTCCCTGAGACTTCAGAACAGGAGGAAGCTTAGTTTCAATCCCTTGGAGATCTTCCTCAAGAAGAGTACTCAGCAAACATCAAAGTCCCTTTCTCCTTTCCTTGGCAGCAAGTAGCCACTGCAGGCCAATTCCAGAAAGCAAACAGCACAGGGCAGTATTCCTCCTCAGCATCTGCGGCTCTTCTCCTTGGCAAAAGGTCCTCTTGATTTCCCAGAAGTTATCTAAAAGTCTGGGTGCCTCTTTTTATACCTCCAAATCTTTTGTTCTCTGAAGGCAGTGAGTGTCTGTACACAGACAAAACCAGTTCTGTGGGACAAGTGCACAACGACCTCCATTGTCAGTTTGAGCCCTGGCTCCAGACACACCACAGTGGGCAGAGCCATCATTGTGGAAGGGTGGCAGAGCCCTATTCAGTTGCAGATGCTACTCCTCCCACCACTCCAAATGCAGACCAGGCCTATTCAGTGCAGCCTTGACTCATCAGGCTCTCTGGACCCACTGCTCCTCCCCAGCTCCTGACACTCCAAAGCCAGACATGCAATAAACAAACCTAGCAGAGGCACACTGGATGGTTAGGCAAGAAAGTACCTACTTTCTAAAAGTGGTATTTTCAAACACCGAATGTAAAAATCACCCTCACTAAAAGATGCACTTTGACATTCTGAGTTCAGGCATACTGAACTTTATTTTCCTACCTTGTTCCCAGGACCAGTTATGTTTATAAGATGTTATAAACAAACCCCCCATTTTGGCCTATGGGAATAGGTAGCTTTGCAATAGTGAAAAACAAAATTGGCAATAATTCACTATCAGGATATGTCACACACATCATGGCATTCCCTACCTTTCACATACACTGCACCCTGCCCACAGGGTTACCTAGGGCCAACTTAGGGGTGTCTGACATATAAGAAAAGGGAAGGTTAAGGTCTGGCAAGTGGGTGCAGTTGCCAAGTCAACATGGCAGTACCAGACTGCAAACAGGCTCTGCAATGGCAGGCCAGAGTTACATTTAGAGGCTGTTTCTGTGAGTGGCACAATCAATGCTGCAAACCCACCAGAAACATTTGATTTATAGGCCCCGGAACACACGGTGCACTGAACTAGGGACTGAATAGTAAATCAAATAGCCAACCATGGAATCACCAATCCATAACATAATTTTCCAAGGGAGCACTTGCACTTTGGCACTGAACAGCAGTGGCAAAGTGCCCAAAGCATCTAGACCAGCAAAACGAAGTGCAACACACAGCAAAAACACAGGAGACAAAAGCAAAAAATGCAAGGGAGACCCACGCCAATGGTGCCAGGTCAAACACTTGTCCCCTTCAGTTGGAAAGTGGGGAGAACTACTCACCTTTTGGGAGTTCTCTTCACTAAGGCGAAAATCTGGACAGACCATCAGCATTTATGTGTTCTATACCATGGCGGTGTTCCACCGTGAAGTCCACCCTCCCAAGGGAAATGGACCACATCAACAACTTTGGATTCTCACCTCTCATTTGCATCAACCATCTGAGGGGCCTGTGGTGTGTCTGAACCCAGAAGTGAATCCCAAACAAGTAGGGCCTCAGCTTCTTCAGTGCCCAGACCACGCCAAATGCCTCACGCTAAATCGCACTCCATCTCTGTTCCTGTGGAAGCAACCTCCTACTAATGAAGACTACAGGTTAGTCTAGGCCCTCATTTAGCTGTGAGAGCACCGCTCCCACACCATACTCTGACACATCTGTCTGCACAATGAATTCCCTTGAGAAGTTGGGCGCCTGAAGCATGGGTGCCGTGCACATGGCAGGTTTTGGGGCATCAAAAGCATTCTCTAGGCATCAGTCCACACACCTTCCTGGGCTGCTACCTGGAAGTCAGCACTGCCACGGGGTAATAATGGAGCCATAACCCTCTCCTGTAATACCTGGTGAGTCCTGAGAAGGCCCTTACCTCTGTCTGGGTCTTAGGGGGGTTCCCAAGCCAGAATGGTATCAATATTGGGCTGTAGGGGCGCCACCTGGCCGCTCCCACCTGGTGTCCCAAGTACACCACAGAACCCTGTCCGATCTGGCACTTACTCACCTTGATCGTGAGGCCTGCCCTCTGCTGAGCCTTCAACAATTCCCTGAGGGGGTGCAGATGTTCCTCCCAAATGGCACTGAGCACTGCAATGTTATCCAGGAAGGTGGCACTGAAATCCTGCAGTGCAGCCAATACCTGGGTTACCAACCTTTTAAAGATGGCAGGGGCATTCTATAACCAAAAGGGCATCACCCGGAATTGGTAGTGCCCCTCTGGTGCTGAGAATGCTGACCTCTGCTTGGCCCCATCATACAAGTCAATCTGACAGTACCCCGAAGTCAAGTCAAATGTGCTGATGTACCGGGCAGCTCTCAAACAATCGATGAGCTCATCAGCTCTGGGGATGGGGTGCGTATCAGTCCTGGGGACTGAATTGAGCTCTCGGCTGTCCACACAGAACCGGAGTTCTGGTGTGGCACTGGGTGCAGCAGCCTTAGGGACCAAGATCACTGGGCTGTCCCAAGGGCTGTTCAAGGGCGGAATCACCCCTAGCTCTAGCATCTTTGAGACCTCCTCCTTGAAGCATGCCTTGACCCTGTCAGTCACTCTGTAAATGTTGAGCCTTACAGGAGGACTGTCCCCAGTGTCAACATCATGGACACACCACTGAGTGACACCAGGGGTCAGGGAGAACAGAGCAGGAAACTGTCCCAACAGTTGGCGACAGTCAATCTGCTGTTCAGGAGTCAGGGCGGGGGAAAGTGATACAGCGTCCAGTTACCCATCGTACTCTTTTGCAGACAGGAGGTCAGAAAGAGACTCAGTTTCCTCTTCCAAGTCAGCAACTGTTGCTAGAAGCATGCCCACTTCCGCCGTCTCCAAGTGAGGCTTCAGGCGGTTCACATGCAGGACCCGCAAAGGGTTCCTAGGTGACTACAAGTCCGCCAAGTAGGTCACGTTACTCTTGCTCTCCATTACCTCAAACCGTCCAGTCCACTTATCCTGGCACACACAAGGCTCCAATGGGGCCATGACCCATACTTTTTGTCCCGGCTGAAACTCGGATCCGAGTGCCATTCTGATCATGTCACTGTTTCATCTCCTCTTGGCTGGCTTCCAGATTCGCCTGAGCGAGTTGTCTGAAGCACTTAGTCTGGCTTCTGAAGGCCAGCATGTAGTTGGAGACATCCTGGGGAGGTTTACTGGGAGCTTTCTCCCAGCCTTCTGTCACCAGGCTTAGAGGTTCTCTTACAGGATGCCCATACAGGACCTTAAAGAGACCGAACCCTAATGACTTCTATGGTACATCTCTGTAAGCAAACAAAAGGCATGGTAAGAGGACATCCCACTTACTGATAAACAACAGAGGTACCAGAGGGTCTCAGATCAATGTGCCCATGAGTAAAGAAGACCAACCGAGAACCCACAATTTCTCACTGGTTATGTCACAGAAAGCTCTCAGAGGATGAGGAAAAATACTCATCAGTCACCATTCGGATCCGCCCTTCATCATTTGGGATTTTATCCGTACCACCCGTCAGAGGTTACGTGTGCTCTACTCGGAGGTCAACCCGGTGGTAGGGGGTATCCTCAACGAGTATCAGAGACAACAGTGTGGTGTTCCACTCGATGTAGGTGAGTGGCAGAAAAAGTGGGACTGGGGTGTGCAGTGTAGAAAAAGTGTGAAAGAAAAGAAACCAAGAAAACGTGTGTTTAAAATTGGTTTTGAAAAAGCACTACACAAAAATTTATTCCAGGTGTGCTTAACATACCAATGTTAAAAACAGTGCAACCGCAAGCTGTCTGATTATGTAGACAGCCTAAGGTAAGTATGGTCGACTAGTTTCAGCAATTTAAGGACTGTTACGTCATTGCCTTCATCAGGACCAGAATTACAACAAATACTACTGCACCAGGTGAGAAAGTAAACCAAATGGAAGGTGACACCGGAGAAACAAAAAACAAGTGCACACGGTCACCTGAATACTCCGGGTGCCCTTACAGTCTGTGCAAATCACTGTAGAGAGAAAAGGGGGGAGGTATAGTTATCAATAGCAAATGGGCCAAACAGTAAAACCATCAATTATGGTTTAAACTAGAAATCACACACGAAGAGTTGATTAGAAAGAGCACTTTTTAGGTGCAAGAACAGTTATAGTACATTTGGAACGAAATTTCAAGTGCCAAATGTTATTGAGCTCTTACCTAAATCTGTAAGGCAGGCTGGCCTCACCCCACCTGGCAGAGGCTCAGGCGAAAATGAAGCACCGCTCTAGAAGACATGCAGGACACATGTTAAAACATAAAATGCACATGACAGAACAGGGCTCTTCTCACAAACATTAGCCGATACTACATGGTCCTATTAACCAACAGAGATCATGTCATTCTCTGGGGAAAGGCTCCGTCTGAGTATATACCCATGGTGAAAAATGCGCGGAAAAGCAGCAGGGTGCGTAGACTCCTCTTACCTAACCGTCGGTACTCCTGGCCGGCGTCCTGGCCATCTGGGGAGGTACCGACAGCTGGCGCAGGACCGTAGATAAAGCTCTCACCCATAGGATACGTGGTCACGTGGGGCGTTCTATGGCGCCTCTCGATTGGTATAGACGCGTGTAGTGCTATACGCCCACTCGCTGTCGGACCGGACAAAGTTCTGGCGTAGTCAAGGTATACAGCTGAAGGCAGGCGGAAGGTTGTATGGTAACCGCGCTGCTATTGGACGCCACGCGGTAAACAGCTGCAAGCAGGTCGAGGGTTGTTAGAGAACCGCGCTGCTATTGGACGCGCGATCACGTGGGACGCTCAATAGCGTCCCGTGATTGGAGATTGTACGTGCAAAGCTGCACTTCTATTGGATACCGGGTGAAGGTCTGATGCCTGGTCTGTTGTCATGTAGTCAAGGCGACGAGGGCAAACAGGTCCCGATTATGCACGGACCTTCGGAAATAAAATGTAAGCGGCGTTATATTTAAACGCTGTTAGATTTAAAGCGCTGACGAGCAAAATGTACACGCACAAGACTCTAAATTCACGGGGAGTTTCATTTATTGCGTAGAGTCAGGGCGACAGTGTTTCTAATTCGTCAGAGATAAAGCTATGTTATCATGGAGTGCTACCCAGCGGCCAGGGATTCAAATGGCAGGGGATCCATAACACGGTATCATGGTACGCCCACCTGGAGACCTAGCTTAAAGCAGGGTGTTAATGTCACAGGGAATCTTGTGTATCTGTCTCCCTCCTGCTAAGGATGAAGCTATCTGCCTCCTACTGGGGGTAAGGTTACACTACTAAGTGAAGCTGGGACAGAACAATGGTATAGCTAAGGGAACCAGTTACAGTGTGGACCATGGAATGTCGTCATTCAGACCCTCTTTGTGGGTTTTCAATTTGAGTACCCATCTTTGTTCTTTTTTCATTAAGTAGCTGGCCACATCCGATGTGTGTGTTGGTATAAAGGGTTGTTCAAGGACAGTCCACTGAAATTCTGTGGCTAGGTGTTTGGCTTCCAAAAAGTGGGCAGTAAGTTTAGTGGCTTGTCTTGCACACCGGATCGTGCTCTTGTGCTCGGATATCCGTATGCGGACCTTGCGTGTGGTCATGCCCACATACTTGTAACCACAAGGGCAGGTGATGAGGTAGATGACATGGTCACTATTACAATTAGTGAACTTTATTTGTTTCCACGGTCTGGTGGTCCCTATGTCAATTTCCAATGTTTTCATTGTCTGTGCACAAACCTGGCAGTTGCCACAAGGATGATGTCCCTGGACAGGTGGAAGATTCCAGTGTGCCTATGGCTCTGGGAATCTCATCGCGTGGCCGGGTGTGCACAAGTCTGTCTCTCAGATTCGGGCCCCTCTTGAAGGAGACCAGGGGACGGGGAAGGGTAAGGCGTCCAGAGTTCAGTATAGGCCAATGTTTTTTGACCGCACTTTGAATGCTGTTTGAGAGGCTACCAAATGTATGGACAAAGGTGAGACGGTCTAGGTCCGGCTTGGGAGGTCTCAGTTCCAGTAAGGCTTCCCGATTGTTGTTCATAGCTCTATTCATGGACATCCCACTTACACCTTATGGGTTCACCAAGATCCATAATCATCCCCTTCAGGGTCCGGTTGAATCTCTCAACCAGCCCATTACCCTGGGGGTGGTAAGGAGTGGTGAACTTGTAGGTAACACCGCTCTCCTGCCACATGGACTTCATATAATTAGATATGAAATTGGTACCCCTCTCGGACACCACCTCTCTGGGGAATCCCATATGGGAGGAAATCCTTATCAACGCACGACCCACCACAGGGGCTGTCACAGTTCGGAGTGGGATGGCTTCCGGATACCGGGAGGCATGGTCTACCAAGACCAGGATGAACCTGTTGCCCATGGCTGTCATGGGATCCAGAGGCCCCAAAATGTCAATACCCCCCTCTCAAAGGGGTGCTGACCACAGGGAAAGGTTGGAGAGGAGCCTTTCGGCACTACCAGGGGTATAATTTTATCAGTGGCCACCTGGCTTAGTAACTGGCCAGTGCAGAGGCCACGGTCAGTGTGACATTAGACCTCCGCCTTGACCACAGGTTTATGACATCACTTTTCGCCTGAGGTGGGAAGGGGGTCGGCATGGGTAGTTAGATGGGATCCTACCTAGATATTCCTCTTTTGATGTCCATCAGCAGAGGAATTTGACACCCACCCACCTGGCAAGAACAGGAGAGACAAGAAGAGCTGGAAATTGCTGTACAGTGTCACAAGCGGAGTTACAGGGTGATCCTCATGCAAAGAGAGATTAATAGCCCATTGGTTAGAGATTAGTCGCTAAATATGAAACCCTCAGGCCTTAGGGGGCCATGAGAAGAAATGCAACGGGGACCCCTTCATACTATTAGGGACAGCTGGTGTCCTGACAGCTGGGGATTGGCCTTACTTCACTCTGTGGTGGCACAGGTGCAGCAAACATTAAAAAGGATTGGGACACAGCCCCAATGCGAAATAAACACCACCAGATGAATAATAAGACGGAAATGTGCTGCCCGGTGACTGGAGATTATTTCAGGATGTGTGTCAGCTGTTAGTCCTAAATGGTGCTGCACTCGTATGATCACCTGCAAGTTAACCATACCACCTGTAATGAATAAACGTGCTACAGTTTTTCCCACAGAGTGTGGTTTGTTTTTTGTTGGTGATGTAACCTTATTTTGTCATGAAAGTATGTTTTTTCGACATGTCAGGTGACGGAAGGGCTAGGGGTGGAAATGCTTTGGTTCCACCTGTCCTGTGCACAGTGAATGTAAAAGCCACTTTAAAGAGCAGTGATGATGAGACACATGGTGAGACTGCTTCATCTACGTATCTTCCTTGTAGCTCTCCTAGAAACACTAGCTTAAAGAGCAGGTAAGATAGATCTGAAGGTGGGTGTATATGTGTGTTCTAATTAAACCTGTATTCAATCTGCAGAATTCATGCTCAGGCTTTCCTCTATCTAAATTCACACCATGAAAACATGGAGTTAAATAATAGAGAGCACTTAGAATTGACAATTGCTGGGGTAAAAGATGCTAACAAAAATACTTTGAGGGCTACAAGGGAGCACTCTCCCAATCAGTAGACCACAGCATGGCAGCAGGCTAATGATGCAAAAATCCCACTATCAGACTGGCCTGTGGAGCAATCAGGCAGTGCCCGACAGGCCTGTATCACAGGTCAGTGTGTGGGCCCATTTTTTTGCTATTTTTGGACCTGTTCTATAGTCTGGAGGGCCAGCTTTTACATTTGATTTCCCAGATAGTGAAACCGACACTGCGTGCAGCAAACTCAAAGCCATGCAGTCTTCCATACCTTCAAAACACTTATACATGTTTCATTACAAGTTCAAAACTGCCCCGATTTGCAAACATTGGCCACTTATTTATTAGCTTTCCAACAGGGCTGGCTCTAGGGCAGTGCCATCGGTGCCACCGCATCGGGGGCTGACTTGGGGTGGGAGGGCGCCACCTTTGCAAATATGTTATCATTTTAAAAGCACCTGCTGCCCGGTCCTGGCCTCCAGCAATTTTCATGCATCAATTAAAATGTCAAGTTAACTGTTTGTCTAGTGGATGTTTTGACCCATCCTAAGGTAGCGCAGAGGGTTAAAATGCCTGCTGCTAAGAACTTGTACCATGCAGATCAAAAAGTGCATATGAGCTGCATGCAAACTGCAAGGTATGGGTTAGAGCTATATGTTTTTTTGTCCAGTCTTTCATTATCCTAATCTTGCCAAAAGGGTTTATTTGGGTAGAAAACAATTATTATTATTAAAGAGAACCACTAACATTAAATTCTGAATGTGCGCTTTTCCAGAATAAGGACTCTTAACCTATGTTGCCTACCAGTATCGATGACATGTCACTCCTACACTACAACTTGTAGTCCTGGCTGATGTTACGTTTCCTATACACTGATTCACACACACACATATGATTGTCTCGGTGCACTGTGCGTGTGATGTAAAGTGCTCTGACACCTTACACTGTTATGAGTGGTGCTGTAAAAGTAAATGAATCTGAGAGACAGTGGTTATGGATTCTTGAGGGGCAACGTTAAAGGGTGCTTGTGAGGAAAACTGTGGCCGAGGTGGACATTGGGGGGTGGGATGTGCCAACAAACATTGTCGCACAGGGCACCACCAGTGTTAAAGCCAGCCCTGCTTTCTAATTTACTAATGCGCCCCACTTTAATTTTGGGCCCTGGGCCTATTTTCTCTCCCAATTATGCCGCACAAACCCAAACCACCTCGAGTGGGCAAAGAGTGGGCTCGAAAGACGAGGTCTACTAAAGGCTTTGAGGCACTGCATTCAGTTAGCATCATTAAAAAAGCTGCAATGTCGAAGTAGGATGAAAACCCTGATGAATTGGTCACCTTTATGGTCCGAGTGGCACCCATAAGATAACCCGGTACAAAGCCAATGCGTCAACGTTCAGGTAACAAAGGCGATCGAAGCAGCAGCACTTAGTGATGGACGGCACCACTTCCCGCCCCCCTCCCTCAAATTAGACAATTGCAACACCCCCGGAGACAACTCAAATGGAAGACATATCACTTGTTATATTGCATCCGCCAGCCCATAAATATTAATAAACCGAGGGAGGCAGCCGACAGGCTACTAATCACACCACGTCTCAACATCTTACATTGACTGAAACATGCCCCCCCCTAGCACTTAGTAACATCTCAACGGAAAATGGAATGTTGTAAAAATAACAAGGCACCGAGAATTAGTTGTCTGTTCATTGACTGAGGACTCAGAGGAGTTTGACGGGAAGGCAATTGAAGCCGGGGTGCCACGGCCGTCATTCAAGTGACGTGCCAGGCTGGCGACTTGCTGGCTCCTGCCACTTCTCGTTTGCCTGACGCTCCCACACCATGGCAGAACCCATTTTCCAAAACGAGGGAAGGCACGAGCGAGATTCCTTCCAGTGCGCCAGGAGGGTCCCTCGAGGCGCCAGGCGCCGAATCCCTTAAATTTTTTATGGCATCTGAATTATACAACATGAAAAGATAAACTGCTCTAAAACGGCCTCTTTGTCAACCAGGATTAGCGAAGAACGCGCAATGTCTTCCTGGGTTTATAAACCAATCCAGACGTGCCTTTCTCGTGTCTGGCGAGAAGACGGCCTTCCAGACGCGGAAGAACATTGGCAGCTTTGCAAAAAGTAAACTTTTCTTCCTCTCCGCTGGAGGAAGGAAGATGAAGAAAACCAACGGAAAGACAAGAGTTATGGCTCAGTTTGTACCAAGACTTTCCCATCAAGTTTGGAGTCGTTGGAGCCTGCGATCACTGTAGGGTACTCTGGGGCTGACTCACACAAATAAACCTACTCTGTTGTGTAAGTTTACTGTTTTTCGATATTTACGAACAAACAACATAGGCCCTGACTACGAATAAAGTTGCTATTTATCGCACCTGTTAAATAATAATACCATTGGGTACTTATTTATTGGGTGTGCTAAATATCACTTATTACAAAATACTGGGGAATAACATACAGATTTTGGTGTTTAATACAAACAGGGTTGGCATGCTGAAATGTAATGAAGATTGAGGTATTTAATGCATCTGATAATTATCGAATGCGTTAAATAACACTTAACTCGTAAGTCCATCCCCATGCAAAAAAAGGTTTACGCAAAGGTCGGAAAATAACGACACATGTAATCAGGCCCTTAATAGTAACTCTATAGGGATGAGAGTTCTGCACATAAAAGGATGCAGGCCTATCTTTATATGCGTATAATTGTCCGCTCGGACTGCGGAGTTTTCACAGTTATAAAGTTAAAACACTAAAGAGCACAAACAGCAGACCTAGGTCAAGCACATTAGTTCCATGTGTTCACAAAATCAGGTGGTGCAGCCACTTCCAACATCCGCTGTTTAAGGATGTTTAAATAGAACTAGTATACAAAAACAGAAAGGAAGGTGCACTCCAATGAAGTCAATAGAGCGAAAGATGATTTAAAAAGTCTCTTCTTTATTCGGAAATCATAATTTTCAATCAGCAAAGGCACAGCCAACGTGTTTCGTTCCCCTTGTGCCATGGGAACTTCGTCAGGGCAAAAAAATGTTTTGCAAAATCGATCGTCAAGATTACAGGAAAAGGATCTGTCCTGGTAATAGGTGTCCCAATAGAATAGTGCTTTAAAAAGATCCTGAGGGTACCAAGTTAGAGTTCCTCACAAGATCAACCGTCAGAGGTTCGTTATACAGTCCAATTTGTTGCAGATAAGCGCCAAGATTGCTCGCTAATCTGTAGGGATGGAAAGTGCTGGAAATGGTCGAAATAAGGACCAAAAAAGGTATAGATTCACACCTCGCTACGAATAAGGCGAGATTCCAAATTAGATAAATTGGGACCGTTCTTAGAGTAGCACTTCAATTATGTACAGCGGCCAATTACAAACATAAATGCGGCACCTGTAGTCGGGCACCAGGATCGCAAAGCACCGTAGGTTCGAGACACCCGAACCTACTCTAAGAACGGTCCCAATTTATCTAATTTGGAATCTCGCCCTATTCGTAGCGAGGTGTGAATCTATACCTTTTTTGGTCATTTTTTCGACCATTTCAATCTCGGCGCTTATCTGCAACAAATTGGGCTGTATAACGAACCTCTGACGGTTGATCTTGTGAGGAACTCTAACTTGGTACCCTCAGGTTCTTTTTAAAGCACTATTTTATTGGGACGCCTATTACCAGGACAGATCCTTTTCCTGTAATCTTGACGATCGATTTTGCAACACATATTTTTGCCCTGACGAAGTTCCAGTGACAGTTATAAAGTTACTTTATGTCATTTGTGAATATCGAAACGGAGTAAATTTACACAACAGTGTAAGTTTAGCTCAGGCCTTCTGCTATTACTCAAATAACTGACAATGTCAGACAGAAGGATGAACTTGAGCACCGCATTTAAGGTCTGAAAATATAATGGAAATGTCCTCAAACATGGATAACAGAGATTTCCCAACCCATTTTAGCCATATTTGGTTCGAGATAGCCTGTGTTCTAGTTGGTCAATAGAATGCATTTTCAAAATGAGGCAACTTAGTTGTGAGCTGTCAAGCCTAATTTATAGAACTTTTTGAGAACTGCTAAAATGTAAAACAGTTATACAAAACAATGCACACGTTAGGTTGATCCTGTGACAGAAATTCTTTTTAAATGTACTTTGATTTTGCAGGCGCTTAACAAAGAGAAAAAAGGCATTATTCATACTTAAAGAGGTCTGACACCGTCCAACTTCAAGGGAATGAATCGCTGCCTGTCTAAGGCTGCAGTTAGACCAGCGCTCAGAAAGTCATACATTCAAGTAATTGGAGCTTCCTATTGCAAAGGGTCCCAGGTGGAGTTGAGTTAAGAGGGCACCATCTCTCACCACCGTCTGACACAGCAGCATGAATCCGAGCAGGGGAGTGGTCCCAGCGTAGCCTGAAGCAGCCACCTGGAAGCAGAGGCAAAGGACTGCTCACTTTGTACAAAAGTAAAATAAAAAAAGAAGAATTGCAGAAGGGTAAAGCAAAGCTTTTATTGGGCTTATAAAGTTGGCGCTGTCGAATGCCAGGTTTGTCAAATAGAAGGCTGCCTATTGTTCATTCCACCTCATACTTCATCCCCACTTTCTCCATTTGTAACTGTTTTGCTGTTTTTCAATTTTTTTTCATTTTGTTCTTTTCTTTTGTCTGTCGTGCTCTGGGACAAAGTCTGATGATGATAAGCCAACTACGGCCCCAAAATCGAGTGATGGTGCAGAGCACCTGCAACTACCAGTACAAATTAAGAACTGTCTGGAGGGCACAAAAAGTGGGGTAACGGGGTTTACTGTGAGGTTTGCACTTGGTTTCAGATTTCTACTACTCTTGGATGAACGTACAGAGTTTAAATTCAAACTCTTGCGACCCCAAGTGACCTAGATGGAGTGAGCTGACAGGTCCCACTGTCGCAGACACAACCAGTGTGAGCAGGATGTGGCCTGACTCAAAGAGGAGAACAGAGAACCACCAGCACCACAACAACTATTTTTGGTCAACCATGGTGTTGGTTTAGGGTCAGAAAGCGATAGGCAGACATTCATGAAGAAACAACAGCTTGTGAGTTAGAGAGGCATTATCTATGGAATAAAGAACCCCCTGGTGTACATTGCAATGGGCTACTAAAGAGTTTCACTATCATATAGAGAACGATAGGCAAGTTCCTTCATAAGTTCATAAAACTATGAGATGAATTGCAATGTCCTTTTAATTTATGGCAGCCAGTATTTTTTCCTTACAATACATGGTCTCAATATGACTCATCGATCAATCCACTTATATCTATAGTGTTTTGCTTTTTCAAGGTCATTGAAGACATGAACAAGCATTGGCCAAGCCAATAGGTTTCACCTACGCATCAGCTATTGGCCTTGCTAATGCCTTTTAGCCATGCTGTACAGCAGCATGGTGTTGAGTAGAGTGGAGTGGAGTGGAGCGGAGTGGAGATGCATGGTGTAGAGTAGTCTGGAGTGGCATAGATTGGAGCTGCGTAGAATGGAGTGGAGAAGAACAGCCTGGTGTGGCATAGAGTGAAGTTGCATAGAGTAGAGTGTTGTAGAGTGGAGTGGCGTCGAGTGGAGTGATGCAGAGTAGAGTTTACTGGCATAGAGTAGAACGGAGTAGAATAGAGTGTTCAGACTGTAGTGGTGTAGATTGGAGTGACATAGAGTAGAGATGAGTAGAGTGGAGTGGGATAGACTATAGTGACAAGGAGAGCAGTGGCATAGAGTGCAGTGGTGTATAGTAGAATGGTACTGAGAAGAGTAGAGTGGTGTAGAGTTCAGTGGTGCAGATCGTTATATGGTAGAGGGGTGCAGAGTAGAGTACAGCTGTGCAGAGTGCAGTTGCGTAGATTAGGGTGTTGCAGAGTAGAGTGGTGTAGAGTGTGATGGAGTATAATGGCACAGCTCACCCACATCGCCCGACAGCACAACCCCAACATCATCTCCTACGCCGACACCCAACTGATCATCTCCCTCACCAAAGACCGTCACACCGCCAAAACCAACCTCCACGAAGGAATGAAGGCCGTCACCGAATGGAAGAGGAACAGCCGGCTGAAGCTGAACTCGGACAAAACAGAGGTCCTCAGCCTCGGCTCCACCCACTCAGCCTGGGACGACTCCTGATGGCCGACAACCCTAGGAATAGCCCCGACACCCACCGAACACGCAGGCAACCTGGGGATCATCCTTGACTCCACCCTCTCCATGACTAAGCAGGTCAACGCCGTCTCCTCATTCTGCTTCAACACCCTCTGAATACTCCGCAGGATCTTCAATTTGATCCCCACTGAGACGAGAAGAACGGTCACCCAGGTCCTCGTCACCAGCAGACTGGACTACAGAAACGCCCTCTATGCAGGAACGTCGGCCAAGCTCCTAAGATGATTGCAACGCATCCAGAACGCCTCAGCACGTCTGATCTTCAACATCCCCCGCCGCAGCCACATCACACCCCACCGCACACAAAGCCCTCCACAAGACCGGCCCAGCATACCTCAACAGACGACTCAACTTCTACTACCCCACCCGCCAGCTATGCTCCACCAGCAATGCCCTCACCACCATCTTCCACATCCGAAGGGCGACCGCTGACGGCAGATCCTTCTCCCACCTCGCCGCTAAGACCTGGAACACCCTCTCCACCAACCTACGGCAGACCCAAGACCTACCGGCCTGCAGAAGAATCCTCAAGACCCGGGTCTTCAACCACTAGCAGCACCCACCCCCCCCCCCCCCTCCAGCCCCTTGAGACCCTCGCGGGTATGTAGTGAGCTTTATAAATGGCATGATTGATTGATTGATTGATTGATTGATTGATTGATTGATTGGTGCAGAGCAGAGTGCAGTGGCATAGAAAAGAGTGGTGCAGAGTAAAGAAGAGTATCAAGGCATAGAGTGTAGTGACATAGGCTGCAATGGCATAGAGTAAAGGGTAAGGATTTGTGAGGGAAAAGAAGCAATATAGAAGGGGCAGGTGGGAGGGAAAAAAAGCTACATGGTCAGTGATATGGGAGATGGACTGAAAACACATTTTATCATATGGAGTGCATCAACGCAAAAAAAGTAGTTCCAAAATCGGGAGCAGTGATGGACACAAGTACTTGGTCCATGCTCCAGGGAAAGGCTAAACACAAGAAGAGGGCATGACACCCCTTTGAGTGACAAACAGGAGTGAAGCAAATGAGAGCAATGCTGAGGCTAACAAATGGTAAGGTATAGGTGTGCTGTAATGTGGTATCGGGTTCCCAAGGCCTACATGCTCCGTAGATAACCCACTTACACTGAAAGAACTGTTGGCACGGAAACTGAAAAGTACAAAGAGCAAGTTTATTAAGACCCCATGGGGTGGTGGTACATTCCTACAGCACCCTTCGGCAATGCAAGAAGTATCACACCGAACATTGGTGTGATTCGCTCTTTTATACAGTTTACAGGTAATAAAAAGATAGGCGGTACAAGGTTACAGAGTTTATGTACATATATGGTCATTTTTGGAGCACAGCCAACTCATGGGAGGGGTTACAACCCCACTGGTCAGTTTGGCGGCACATTCCTGAGGGGTGACTGGTCAGTTGGAACTGCGCATGTACAGGCTTGACCGTTGCTAAAAATAGCCTATTGCTGGGCAAAGTCGAGTGGTCAGTGGTGCGGACAACGGACTAAAGGGCATGCTGACCACGAGGCCGCTCATTCCCTAAAATGGCCGCCGTATCATACAAAATGGCGTTTTCTAATATGGTCAAGTTAAGGGGAATAACGTGTAGCAAAGCTAAGCGCTAACCCGGCCATCGTCAAATTACGACAGTAAGCCTACTGTATGCAAACAAAAGTCTAGCAGAGACAGAGCAAGCACTGTTGAGGGGAAACCTAAAATTAAAGAAAGAATATGTGCTGCAAACGTAGGCACATAAAAACAGTTAGTAATTTTTCTGCAAAAGGATATTGGAATCAGTTTAATATAAACCAGATTTGAAAAATGTATTTCCTGCAATGAACAGACATTTTGTTACCCAAAATATCTTTCTGCTGATCACTTTTTTTCTGTTTAGAAAAATGTACCAGAAGAATAAAAAGCGAACTCACGTTTTCTTTGTTTGGACTGCAGGCGTGATTCAGGTCTGTGATCTGCCTTTCACACTGACTACTGGAAACCCATGTGAAAAGCAAAGGTGAGCCAGGAAAACTATATATTTGTGAAAACTAGGCAAAAGTGCAAATTCTGCAAGGGGTCATATGTTCGCTGCCAAACAGTTCTGAGCACTGTGAGCACTTACCTGACGCTCGTTTGTTGCTCTGCATTCGGCCTCACTACTTTAAAGTTTTATTACTGGTAATTGTGTTTGGGGATTTCTTTTGACTTTGGGCTCACTTCGCTTCTGTGTTCCACGGCCAGGCTGAGCACTGATTGGTCCGCCTCCTCCAATCAGCAGCTTGACAGGGAGGGGACAGTTGTGGCCCTGGCCACTTAATACCTGCAGTGGCGCTGATGCGCAGCTGGCGCACCAAAGGTGCACCTAATGCAAGCCCGTCTATGCCCTTCCGTGCCTCGTCGACGCCAGACATGCTGCCAGATCGGCCTGCACCAAACATATGTACTCCCGGAATGAATAATTTGCGATCAGCAAGGGGGTAAGTCCTTACGACCACCAATTCTGTGTCCCAATAGTGGGCCCCATTTGCTGTAAGTGTTGCATGTTCAACTCCTGGGACACTGCGACCCTCCTACCCCTCTGCACATGCTGCCAAGCTTCTCAGCCTAAACTGCTGCTCTCTAGTAAAGCATTTCGCCAAGGTATATGACTTACTTCATGACAAGTCACCAGACATTCTCTTCCTCACAGAGTTATGGCTCACGGCCAATGCAGAGGCAGAGCCTGGCCTGGTCCTGCTCCAAGGTTACAACATTGCAACACTCAACAGAGGGGCTCGGGTGGTGGCATCACTATCATCTTTAAAATTGGCTACACCTGCACTCTTATTAAAGAGGCCCTGGTGGGTTGTGAGTGTGCACTCTTCAAGATTTCCTTCAATGCCAATTTCTCACTGTCTGGGCTCTTGATCTATTGCCCTCCTGGCCCTTCCTAGAGTTCAGGGATGCACTGATCACTGCATCAGGCACACTGGCCATTAGACCGGGCAATTCAGCATCATAGGCAACCTGAATTTGCATCTAGAAGCTAATCAAGACAGTGAGATAGGCAACTTCCTAGTGGACTTTCCTGCCCTCCAACTTACACAGCGAGTCCGAAACCGCACCCGCTCTGCTGGACACTTATTAGATCCGGTCTTCTCCAACCTATCCACTCTCATGGTTAAAATGCCCATTCCTATGAGTTTGTCTGACCACTATCTGGTATCCATGGCACTTCAGTGAGTCGGGCCCTACCAGGGCGCAGCTCGGAAATCGGTCTTAAAAACACCCGTGGCATAAATTTGACACCATGCAGATTCGTACCCTTCTCCTGAGGCACACACCCAATCTGCCGGATGACCCTGATGTGGCTGAAAACACCCTATCAGACTGGATCTCTTACTCCCTTGATATTCTCATTCCCACCAGGTGGTCCTAGAGCCGTAACACTCAATCCAGTCCGTGGTATAATAGAAATCTGGCTTCTGCCCGGAGAGCCTGCAAAAGACTGGAAGAGTCGTGGAGGCGGGACTACGATCCAGTTCTGAAAATGCAATATCGGGTTGCCATCAAGAACTATCATAGGACCATTCAGATGGAGAGAGCAGCGTATTTTGCGGACAAGATCAGAAATAGCAGTAACCTTGCCAAATGCATATTTTTCATACTCAAAGATCTCAAATCTTCGGGGCAAACCAAAGCTACCCCTCTCTCCTCCAATCAGCAATGTGAAGTCCTTGCCGCCTTCTTTATTAAGAAGGTCGAGAACATCTACAGAACCTTACCCAACACCAAGATCAGGACAGGCCCCCCACGATGGCCCCACGATACCCCACACTCTCTGTTTTCCTGGTGCTCTTTCAAGAGGGGATGTACACATTCTGCAATAAACTTAAATCAGGATCCCCTGCAAACCCTCTTAAACCGCACCAATTTCTTAAATTCCTACCTCAGCTTCTCTTTCACCCTATTTTTCTCCTTCCATGGGTATCTATGATCTCGGAAGCGTACATCAACTCTCTTCTCACAAGGTTTATCAAAAATAATAATCTACTTGACCCTTCCAAGAATGGCTTCTGCCCACATCACAGCACGGAATCAGCCCTTCTGGCTGTAACTGAACAGCTAAGGGACGCGTTGGACGTCAGTCGCACATCATCTCTGATACTATTTGATATAAGCACTGCGTTCGACACAGTGTCCCACCAGATCTTGCTGTGGCGCTTGGAGGAGATTGGTATTGGAGGCCATGCCTTGGGCTGGTTTGCCTCCTTTCTTTCAGAGAGAACCTTTCAAGTGTCTGTCCCCCCTTCTGCTCACAGGCACATGTTGTCTACCAAGGGGTCCCTCAGGGCTCGGCTTTGAGCCCAACCCTATTTAACATATACATTCAACCCTTGGCAGCAATAGCCAGGAGCAGAGGATTAACTGTGGTATCCTCAGCAGATGATACACAGTTGGTGGTGGCAGGATGCGCTAAAGTTCAGGGATGATTAACAGCTATGGCAGACTGGATGACCACCAACTGCCTCCAACTGAATGCTAGCAAATCTGAGACCTTGCTAGTGGGGAAAGACAATCAACTGTGGAGTGAGCGTTGATGGTCTTCCATTCTGGGCTGTCCGCCCGTCCCTAAACAGACCGTCCAAAATAAGGTAGTATGGTTGGACTCCTATTAGATTTGGAGGTCTCTGGTTGGCACAGGTAGGTACTTGTGACAAACAGGGACCCTCTCCTCTAGTCAGGGAAAGGGGATTACACACCTAAAATAACCCCTGCTCCCCCTCTAGGTTGCTTGGCGCGCGCATTCAAGGCTTATTTCAGAGGCGTTGTAAGTCAAGCAGTTCTGACCACTTACAGTAACCCAGTGACAATACTACAAATGGACACCACACAGTTTTTATATAAAAAATAAGTTGACTTTATATAGAGTACCACAAGACCATAAACAACAAAAAATACACTATGATTACTTTAAGATGGTAGATTTAGGCTTAGTTCAGTTCAGTTCTTAGATGCGACACTCTACGTCAACGTACCTTAAGTTGCGCTGCGCTTCCACGACAAGCAATGTCACAGCGATGGAAAATACGGCAAAGTTCAGATACAAAGAAATAAAGACGTGAAGATCTTCTCGGGGATGCGAGAAACTCTCGGTTCGATGCGTGGACTGCAGCGGCAACACCCTTACGATGCGACAGCAACAGCTCCAGCAGCGACGATCTTCTCCACGATGTGTGAAGCTTCTGCTCGATGCGATAACTACAGCGGCAACATCCTAGATGCGACAGCAGCAGCTCCGACGGCGGCTCGCTTCTTGGGGATGCAAGGTGCTCTTCGTCAATGCGACAGATCCAGCGGCAACACCCTCCTTCTTCCGGGTTGCGATGGCAGGCACAGCAACGGCGACACGCTCTGACCTTGTTGCGAGATTCTTCTCCTGATGCAGTGCAGTGCGACAACCACAGCGGTGACACCCTCCCCCTTCGGAGTTGCGACGGCAGCAGCAGCGATGGCGACACGCTTCCTCTTCGTTGCAGCATGCTTCTCTCCGATGCGGTGCAGTGCGAAAGTCCCAGCGGCGACACCCTCCTTTCTCCAGAGTTGCGACGGCAGGCACAGCGACGGCGACATGCTTCTTCTCGTTGAGTCGCGCTTCCAGCTCCTTGCGACACGCAGTTCCTCAGAAGGCCCAAAACAGCAGCAGGCACTTTGAGGAAATATAAATTTTATGGTCAAGTTATGTTCCCTAGCGCGTACCCCACCGTCTCCATGTACGAGTTAAAGTGCATGTAACTTCCCTCCTGTACCAGCAATGAAGACGCAAATACATTTGCGTCCAACGTTAACATGTCCTCTTTCAGATCCACCTTGAATGGATTGAATGGTCCGTTCCTAAGTATGCTATGCCAACGTCTTTTTGTAGTGTACTTCTCCGTTTTTCAGCTCTAGCTGAATAGGCCCCTGAATTTCTGTCACCGAGCCTCTTTTCTGGCTTCTGACTCCAAGGGCCTCTGCCCAGGCTGCCTCTGTACCCGTGAACTCTGACTTACTTCTAGCGCGGCCCCTCGCGCTCAGCTCAGCCTGCTGCCTGCCAAAATTGACTATAACCTTCGAGTTATCTGTTCCGCTCCCCGAAAATACATTCCTGCCTGCTAGCTTCAGTAAACATCCTCCCAGCTGCAGAGCCAGAGGGCTGACCTGTCTCTGTGCAAGTAATTCAAGTAATTCATAGCCCCGTTGCCATGCTCCCATGGAAGGCCCATGCCCCCACGCTTCTCATACAGACACTCAGGCGCTTATACACGCACTCACAGTCAGTATAGAATAGCTTCTGCCCTAGAGACCTTTCCGTCCAGATAGCTTAGTTCCTAAACATCAGATACCAGATATGATAGAAGCACAAGTTGATCTGACATGCCAGACTTCTGTCTCTTTCCGTCAGTGTAAATGTCAAGTCCCCATGCACCCTCTAGTCTCACGTGCATCACACGTCATGCAGCTGCGCGCGCATCCAAGCTTCCGATTTCTGCTGACATTGCAACATTTCTGTTAGTGCCACCCCTTCTGTGACACCTACCTGTGACGTTTCTAGCATACACCTCTAGTTCACGCCTCTTGATTACGCACTTGTAACACGTGTATACTGTTATCTTGTCTTCTCTCAGCTGTTACGCCTCCTGCACTGTTGCTTATGGCATGAATTAAGTATATAAGCTATGTACTGTTAATAAAAAGGAGCGCTCTATCCCTTCTGACACCCCTGTGGTGGTCAGAACATGATATCCTGGCCATGACCATTCCTTTTTAAGGAATAAAACCCCTAAGAACTCTAACACCACGGACTCTGTCTTTTTCTTCCGATCTGAGTTATTATTGATTAAGTACTTACCTGCATAGAAATTAAGAGAGTAAATTAATTATTTACGTCATTTGGCGCCCGAACAGGGACCCCTCCCCCACCTCACGCGCCGGTTGGCGCATTGCAAGCTCTGTCCCCTGCCATCAGTTAGATGGAACCTACGCGTACCGGCAGGATTTCCTGCATCTCCCTCTGACCCACGGAGGTGACGAAGACTGCGATCAGTGCCCAGACGAGGCGGTGAGGAGTGCGGAGGATCCCGACCAGAGCCTAGCCGAAAGAAACAAGGTCCGAGGTGTCAAGAGGCCCACCAGGTTTCCGAAGTTTTCCGAAGTTTCCCGAAGTTTTCCGAAGTTTCGAGTCGAGTCCAGTCGAGTTTTCCAAGGCCTTCTGTTTCCGTGCTTCCCGGTGAGTACCATTGCTGGGACGTATCTAGACGGGTTTGGGTACACAAGTCCGGTCTGCACTGTTTTTAGGCAGTGTATCTGTACTGTTTAGCAGTATATCTAGTATTCCGAATTTCTGAATTTCTGCACTGTTACAGCAGTGTATCTGTACTGTTCAGCAGTACATCCGGTATAGGGGGTAGTCATCTATGTCTCAAATGTCTTTTCATGTGATTAATGTTGTGGTATGAATGTGACCGTTTTATGTGCATTATTGTGTTTTCTTGTATAACCAGTTATATTCAGAATTAAGTATCAAGGATCGCATATTCAGTATCGAGTAGGCAAAATGCCGTTTTTCAACAAGTTAAAGCAGATAGGAACTAGGAAAGGGATACTAGAGGAAGAAATTCCTATCCCCCCAGGGACACTCCAGGTAACTTTATGTATAACAAGCATGGCATAGATGCCATATTGTATCTAGAATTATGGGCCGATTATACGAAACATCTAGACGAGAGACACAGATGGCCAGTTAATGGAACATGGGATGCCGAGTGCATCATGAAGGTAGAAGAGGCATTATGGAAAAAGAAAGCCAGACAATCTCAGAAAGACGCCATAGAATTCTGGCGTAAGGAATCACATAAACGTACTGAAAAAGCACTCCGTAGAGAAGACAGACTTAAAGAATCAGATAAAGCTCAAGAAAACGAATTAGTTACTGAAGGAATCCGAGTAAAAACAGAACAAATAGATCGCATCCGAAATAGCCAAGTAAACGGCATGTATCTTATGGCCGAGGGTACACCTGAGGCCCTATCAGAAATACCGAAAAACTTACCGTCACCATTGGTTCCAACTAAAGTAACTTATAGGGCCACTAAAGATATATTCCTGAATTCCTACCTAGAAGATGTAGCCCCAGCTTACACCAATCTGCCTGTTCGTGCCCTGCCTACTGACAGGGACGGGGGTGGCACTCCACCCCCAGGTCATACCCCGCCAGTACCACGACCGACTTCCCCTGTTCCGCCAGCCCCGCCACTTCCCGCACCTAAAATTGACCTACCGAAACCACGTCTACCAGATCCTACTAAAAGACAAATTCAAATACAGACTCCACACAGAGATGATGCCCAAGCTTCCGCTTCAGGAGGTGCGACCGCGGGTCCTCGGACCCCGCCCCTAGGGCATAGGTTATCCCTAGGGGACTTGCGGAGTCCCACCATGTACAAATCACCCCGTCTTGATATACTCAAAGGACAACTTACAGTTTGCAAATATGATCCAGTACCCGGAAAAGAGGATAGAATGATGATGGCATCATTACGGTTACGTGCCGCTACTGATTTTCTGTTAATGTTCCCAGGTATGAAAGAGCACCTAGACAGAATCTACCGGTTTATACAGACTGGAAAAGATCCCGAAAGCATTAAAGATGCCTTGGAGCATCAGAAAGTTGACACTCAAGCATATATATTACGTTTCTTCATAAATTGCCTAATAAGAGAACGAGACAGGCCTGAGACAGATCAGGATGAAATAGAGGCACTCCACAAGTGGGGTCAAAATATATCGGAAGGAAAACATGACAGACAGAATTGCATAGCTAGCATGTACAAGAAAATAAGAAAGACAGTAATAGAGATACACGAAAAAGAGAAAGACAAAGCTCCCTCCGAGGAGGAAGAAGAATCTGAAGAACCAGCAAAAGCTGCAGATACTATAGCATATGTAGGTAAGGGAAATTACCTTAGGAAAGGCATCCGTCCAGAAAGCAAGAGAGTTTTCTTCTCTGCCTTAACAAATCCGAATTCTGCTGAGCATCAGTTCCAGGAAACTGATAAAAGGCTTCGAGATCGAGTTGGGTACCACGTACTCAATTCTATGGATGAACAAGAACTAGCCCGATCAGCTGTATCATGGGCCGAAAATGCAGACATATATAATGATGACACTGTAGCACAGACATTTCTGAACCTCTCCCCCGACGAACAGAAATTAGCAGGTGTATACATGATTCAGCACCTCCTCATCAAATATAGAAAACATTATTCTGATCCAGGTCCCTTACACGAAACACTAGAAGCGCTACTCATGGATAGATGGAGAGGCTTAAGTACCAAGTTAATACAAATAATTCTAGAACAACGTCGTAGATATGACACGTTCATCAGCTCTGAATATGTTCCCGCCCCGCCCCCAGAAAGGAAAATGTATCACATGCAACGCCTGAGTGGCGTTGAAAGTCAGAACCCCTTACGAGAAGTACACCCAGTTATGGGTACAGATAATACCTTGAAACGTGTATATGTACACACGCCATTGACCAAGCTAGAACTGTTAGAAATGAAGAAACTAGTCCCGTGTCACGATAAAGACCCTGCAGGTTTTCACAGAGAGCTTAAAGACATGTTACTAATGGGGGATTACACATATGATGACATCATGAAAATGTTAAAAGTACTGTTGCCCACGGGTATCTTCGAGAAATTGAAGGAAAAGGAATGGGAGGTAGGGGACACAAAGATTGCATGGGCAGAAATAGAGGACGAAGAAAGAAAACGGGTCCCGGGGGTAGGCCTTGGGGACAAAACTAAAGCATTACCAGGTTTGATAGTACAGGTCCTGCCCAGATTATTGACGACTAGAAAGGAAGATTGGGACGCCATCTCGTCCTGTAAACAAAAACATGATGAAGATACTAGTGACTTCTATTCAAGATTTGAGAAATGTTTTATTATCAATAGTGGCCTCAAACCAAGTAGCGAGTCGTACCCGCATCTTTTTGTATCAAAGTTAGTCGAGAATTCCCTACCGTTAGTTAAAAACCGTGTATACAAGGTCGAGAGTACATGGCAAGCAAATACGCCATCACAGATGTTACAGATGTTACAATATCACCAGAACAGAATTAGAGAAGAACAAGATCAGGAACAGAAACGTATGAAAGACACGAAGATGAAAATGTTAGTAGCACAGACGGTCCCAGCCGACGGTCACAGAAAGGGTACGACCCAGACAAGTCACCCTACAGCTCCCGTTAAAGGGACATGCAATTATTGCAAGCAGCCAGGTCACTACGTACATGAATGCCCAGTTCTGAAACATAACATAGCGACAGGTAAAACTAAAGAAAGACCGCATCCGCCTAGACAAGACCATAACCAGCATCAGTCTTCACAGAATACACAGAATACACAGCCTATGCATGCTTCTTCAGCTCCAGCACAGACAGTAGCGGTACCACAGCCACAGCCCATTGCCGCGTCTCAGCAAGTTTCACAACAGATGTATCAGTATGCCCAGTCCGCTTATCCCGAATATTCACGATACACATGTAACAGCCTAGAGAGGGAAGGTGACTTGCCTCTTATTGAGATTCCTGTAGATCAAGAAGGTCCTTATGTACATAGTCAAGTATTAGGAAAAGACAGAAAGTTTTTAATTGACACAGGGGCAAGTCGCACCACAATCAGCCATGATGAAGTTCCAGGGGCACCCCTCTCAGGCTCACAGAATGTTTCCCTGGGTTTTTCAGGACAGCCCATTGTAAACGAGGTATCCGAACCAGTCCCCCTGGCTGTGGGTCCATTATCACGTGTTACAGACTTGTTACTTACAAAATCATGTCCAGAAAATCTGTTAGGAATTAAAACATTGAAGGCTCTAGGAGCTATAATATGCTGTTCCCCGGAGGGAGTCAGACTCTTTCTACGGGATTTCAAGGGTCATTACGTTTTGCGAGAATTCGATGTCAGATTGAAAAATGTACCAGATTACTTGTGGGCAAAAGGCCCAACTGATGTAGGCTGTATGCACATTACACCATACCGTGTTACACTTAAGGCAGGAGTTGTGTTACCCCGAATCAGACAATACAAGTTACCACCCGATGCTGTAGTGGCTTTACTGAAAATCATTGAAGAGCTCATTGCCCAAGGAGTGGTCGTAGAGACCGACTCCAATGTCTGTAATTCACCCATCATTCCGATTCTTAAACGTACTGATCCCAATGCACCGCCAGTATATCGGCTGGTGATTGATCTTCGAGAATTAAATAAATGCATTATACCACAGTATCCTGTGGTCCCCGATATCTCATCCCTATTGACTGCTATTGATTCAGAAGCAACGTTCTTTACCGTAATTGATCTCAAGAACGCCTTCTTCAGCGTGCCTATTGATCCAGAGAGCCAATATCTCTTCGGATTCAGTTTAAATGGACGCAGCTTCAAATTTTCACGCGCACCTCAAGGATTCACAGAAAGCCCCAGTATCTATAGTCAAGCACTGAAAAGACAACTAGATTGTATTCAAATGCCAGTTAATACCGCTTTACTGCAATACGTCGATGATCTACTGATCACCGCACGAAGTGAGCCCGAATGTGAACAAGCATCACTGACAGTTTTACATTTTCTGGCAGACAAGGGACACAAGGTGTCCCCTTCAAAGTTACAATTCTGTGTTCAGCAAGTTGTGTACTTGGGTCACTTGCTGTCCAAAGTGGGGAGACAGCTCACTCCCGATCGCATTCAGTTAATTGTAAATATGCCGCAACCCCAGACACAAAAGGAAGTGCGGGCCTTCATAGGCCTCACCTCGTACTGCAGACAATGGATTCCCCAGTATGCATTTCTAGCCAAACCACTCATTCAGTTAACAACGCAGGAGGCAGCAACTTCGACTGCCCTCCCTTGGACTCAAGAACATACACAGGCTTTTGAAGAATTAAAGAAAGCTTTATGCCAAGCACCAGTTTTAGCGACACCATGTTACAGCAAACCGTTTACACTTTTTGTTACAGAACGTGATGGTACAGCGTTGTCTGTCCTCACTCAAGATCAAGCAGGTTCACATAAGCCTTGCGCTTATTTTTCTAGTACATTGGATTCAGTCGCTCAGGCACTCCCTGCCTGCTTAAAGTCAGTAGCAGCAACAGCGTTAGCAATAAGACAAAGTGATTCAATTGTTTTAGGTCATCAGTTAACAGTACAAGTTCCACACTCTGTAGAGGTTCTGTTAAACAGAACCCAGACTCAACACCTGACTATAGCACGACTGACAGGTTATGAATTAACGTTATTCCAGCCACACATAGAAATCAGACGCTGCAGTATTCTGAACCCCGCAACACTGTTACCTACAATTATGACAGATCCAGCCCCGCATGATTGCATAGAGGTCATTAATGCAGTAACAAAGCCACGACGAGACTTAACAGATGTCCCGCTGACAAATCCAGACCTGACACTTTATGTGGACGGTTCATGCATGAGAACAAATACAGGAGAATTAGTGGCTGCGTATGCCGTGACCACTGAAACTGAAGTTAAAGAAACACGTCGTATTGACACACTGTCTGCTCAAGCAGCAGAGCTCATCGCTCTGACCCGAGCTTGTATTCTAGCCAAGAACAGAAATGTTAACATATACACAGATTCACGTTATGCATTCGGAGTTGTACACGACTTCGGAGTCCTCTGGCAAGAACGAGGTTTTCTGACCTCTCATGGGGCCAAGATACAACATGGTCCCCTCATTCAAGCACTGTTAGAAGCAATACATTTGCCCTCGGGCATATCAGTCATGAAGTGTAAAGCACATACTAAAGTTACAGATTCTGTTTCCCAGGGTAACGACCTGGCAGACCAGACAGCAAAACATACAGCACTGACTCACACCCAGATTACGGATGTGACAAAGACAATAGTACCGACAAAGTGTATGTCAGTTAGAGATCCCACCCTAGACGTAATCGATATCCAGACACACGCTACTCCAGATGAAATAAAGAAATGGACTGAACTAGGAGGGATTCAGACAGATCAAGGTTGGATGACGAAGGGAAAATGTACATGGTTTCTCCCCGACTCAATGGTTCAAAGCATGATAAATACAGCACATAGTCCTGCACATCTAGGAGAGAAAGCCATGATAGATTGTTTGCAGAATCTCTGGTACAACAAACACTTACGAGCAGCAGCAAAACAGAAAGTGCGTACTTGCATGATCTGTTGTCAGTTCAATCCAGGTAAAAGCGTCCCTGTAGAGCAAGGTGGATTTCATCCTCCCGATCACCCTTTTGAAGTCCTCCAGATGGATTATATCCAGATGGACAGTTGTCGAGGTTTCAAATATGTCCTTGTAGTTGTTTGTGCACTTTCCCGTTGGACAGAAGCTTACCCAGTATCAGATTACACCGCCCCAACCACTGCCAAGCAGCTGGTTCGTGAATTCTTCCCACGGTACGGTTTGCCCTGTGTCGTGTATTCAGATAACGGACAGCCATTCTCATCCGAGTTGATGAAACAGGTTTCCCTTTTGCTAGGATATCAGTGGAAGTTCCACTGTGTCCGGCACCCCGAAGCTGCAGGCCTTGTAGAAAGGCATAACCAGACATTAAAGACCCGACTTGCTAAGATATGTCAGGAGAAAGGGGTCGACTGGATAGTCGCCCTGCCAGTGGCACTATTCTATATGAGGATGGTCGCCCACTCGAGATCAGGGCTATCCCCGTACGAAGTGGTCTTTGGCAGACCACCGAATATGTGAGGGACGCCCATTCCGAAGAAAATCACTGATGTTGATTGTAATATGTTGACAGATTACCTTGCCTCCTTGATGTCTGCACTCCAATCATGTCGTTCACAGGTTGCTGCAGCCTTTCCTGACAACACTGATGTAAAGCCACATGAGGTCCGTCCGGGGGACATAGTTCTCGTCCGGAATTTCGACCGGAAAAGTCCGTTGGAGCCCCGCTGGAAAGCCCCGAAGATCGTCCTCCTTACTACCAGGACCGCCGTCAAGTTGGAAGGAAGAAAGGGGTGGGTCCACACGAGTCATATTAAGCTTTGCAATGAACTGAAAAATGAACTAAAACAAGACTCTGACTCGTCCACCCCCACCAAAGACTGTATCAAAACCAGTGACTTTGAAGTATCCGAACGAGAAAAAACTCCCCAAGAGGAATACCGTATGAAACTCCGATCTAGCAAGTCAGACAGTTTAATTGTTTAAGTCCTCCCCTAGGTGAATCGGTTAAATAGTTTCTGACATGTATCCCCTAGATCGAGATAGAGAGAGAGAGAGACAAGTCAAAAGAAATACATACTGCAAATCACTGCGTAGTCACTGTATAGTGACATTGTTAATAATGTTTTTTCTAAGTGTTCTAATTATTATTGCCAGTATACTACTCCCTATATACTGTCCTATCTTCAAGCATGAACAATCCGTCTACAATGTCTCTGCTGAACATTCTTTCAGTGAGTTACCACAACATGAACTCTCTTACAGACTGGCGCTGCGCAATAACACATTCATTAGTATGTTACACCATTCCCATCAGACGAACAACGCTACAAACTGCTGGATATGTGGCCGACTCCCTCCCTACCAGAATTACAAGGGAGCCCTGCCCCTCTTTCCGTACCCGTTCACTCACAACGGCTCCTGTGGTGCATGGTTTAAGATAATTAATTCCTTAGATCCTGATATTGCTGTTTTCGATGGGAGCTGGGTTTGGGGAAACCTGAACTTAGTTCTGCTCAACGTCTGTTACCCTGATAAAGAGGGACTCCCCACTCGAATAGGAACTGATCTAGAAAATGAAGTATACGGATTAGGTAATTACACAATTAGCCTCATGATCCTTACTGTAGAATCCGAAGCCGCACCAGCTCTGCCTCATATGTCAGTATTACCAGTCACAGGTGAACTATGTGTTAGCAAGAAAGGTTCAGTACACTTAGGTCATAGCAAATGCACTACTGTGGTCGAATTCAGTGATCATGGTAAATCGTCCTTTAAAGCTACTCGTCATTCCTATTTTGTTTGTGGTCATACCGCATACATACGTTTGCCTCCAGATTGGGATGGTACCTGTTATATTGCATTCCTTCTGCCCCCTGTTTTTCTAGCTCCCCCTGATTACCATAGAAATACCAATCTAGTAAAGAATAGACCCAGAAGAGATATCCCACTTGTCGACTACACAGAAACGGCATGGGAACAGTACACTGATTTCAATAAAGGATTCTTTTTCTTTTTAGGACCTGTCCAAAACAGTAAACTAATACGTAGATTAACTAGAACACTTGAAGCTGTAGTACATGAAACTGCCTCCGCCTTAGGTAACTTAACAGAGGAGCAATCTGCTATGCGGGTTGTTGTCCTTCAAAATCGTCTTGTTATTGACGTCATCTTGGCAGATAGAGGTGGAGCCTGTAAGGTCATCGGGTCAAGTTGCTGTGTTTTCATTCCACAAAATGCGCCATCTCTCTATCAAGCTATTACCCGTCTGCATAAAATTGCAAATCAGATACATCAGAATCCAGGCACCTGGACTTGGTCCGGTTGGTTCTGGACAACGTTAACCGCCTGGGGATGGAAGATCCTATCCTTCCTAGGTTTCGGCCTTGTCATAGTATTCAGCTGCTGCCTGTGCCTACAGTGTGGGCCGGCGATATGTGGACTGTGTGCCACATCATGTATTGAACATTCCAGTTTCCTCTCAAATCGTCAAAGAAAGAAAGATGAGCAACTGATGTTGAAAGAACAAACTGATCAATTTATGATGATTAATATATCATGAAGGGTCCGTAGGGAACAAGGAGGGAATGAGGAAATATAAATTTTATGGTCAAGTTATGTTACCTAGCGCGTACCCCACCGTCTCCATGTACGAGTTAAAGTGCATGTAACTTCCCTCCTGTACCAGCAATGAAGACGCAAATACATTTGCGTCCAACGTTAACATGTCCTCTTTCAGATCCACCTTGAATGGATTGAATGGTCCGTTCCTAAGTATGCTATGCCAACGTCTTTTTGTAGTGTACTTCTCCGTTTTTCAGCTCTAGCTGAATAGGCCCCTGAATTTCTGTCACCGAGCCTCTTTTCTGGCTTCTGACTCCAAGGGCCTCTGCCCAGGCTGCCTCTGTACCCGTGAACTCTGACTTACTTCTAGCGCGGCCCCTCGCGCTCAGCTCAGCCTGCTGCCTGCCAAAATTGACTATAACCTTCGAGTTATCTGTTCCGCTCCCCGAAAATACATTCCTGCCTGCTAGCTTCAGTAAACATCCTCCCAGCTGCAGAGCCAGAGGGCTGACCTGTCTCTGTGCAAGTAATTCAAGTAATTCATAGCCCCGTTGCCATGCTCCCATGGAAGGCCCATGCCCCCACGCTTCTCATACAGACACTCAGGCGCTTATACACGCACTCACAGTCAGTATAGAATAGCTTCTGCCCTAGAGACCTTTCCGTCCAGATAGCATAGTTCCTAAACATCAGATACCAGATATGATAGAAGCACAAGTTGATCTGACATGCCAGACTTCTGTCTCTTTCCGTCAGTGTAAATGTCAAGTCCCCATGCACCCTCTAGTCTCACGTGCATCACACGTCATGCAGCTGCGCGTGCATCCAAGCTTCCGATTTCTGCTGACATTGCAACATTTCTGTTAGTGCCACCCCTTCTGTGACACCTACCTGTGACGTTTCTAGCATACACCTCTAGTTCACGCCTCTTGATTACGCACTTGTAACACGTGTATACTGTTATCTTGTCTTCTCTCAGCTGTTACGCCTCCTGCACTGTTGCTTATGGCATGAATTAAGTATATAAGCTATGTACTGTTAATAAAAAGGAGCGCTCTATCCCTTCTGACACCCCTGTGGTGGTCAGAACATGATATCCTGGCCATGACCATTCCTTTTTAAGGAATAAAACCCCTAAGAACTCTAACACCACGGACTCTGTCTTTTTCTTCCGATCTGAGTTATTATTGATTAAGTACTTACCTGCATAGAAATTAAGAGAGTAAATTAATTATTTACGTCAACTTCCAGAAGTACTTTGGGGAGCTGGGGGGTGAAATCTGGCAGACCATCAGTGTTGGCGTCTTCTGTACCAGGGCGGTGTTCCACCGTAAAGTCCATACCCTGTAGGGAGATGGACCAACTCAACAGCTTTGGATTCTCACCCCTCATCTGCATCAACCATATGAGGGGCCTGTGGTTTGTCTGAACCCGGAAGTGAGTCCCAAACAGGTATGGTCTCAGCTTCTTCAGAGGCCAGACCACAGCAAATGCCTCACACTCAATAGCACTACACCTCTGTTCCCGTGGAAGTAACCTTCAACTGATAAAGGCTACGGGTTGATCTAGGCCATTCTCATTCATCTGTGACAAAACAGCCCCCACACCATGCTCTGAAGCGTCTGTCTGGACAATTAACTCTCTTGAGAAGTTGGGTGCCAGGAGCACGGGCGCCATGCACATGGCAGCTTTCAGGGCCTCAAAGGCTTTCTGACAGGTGTCAGTCCAAATCACTTTCTTGGGCTGCTTCCTGGAAGTCAACTCTGTCAAGGGTGCAACAATGTTGCCATTCCCCTAGAAAACCTCCTGTAATACCCTGTGAGTCCTAAAAAGGCTCTCACCTCTGTCTGTGTTTTGGGTGGCTTCCAAGCCAGGATGGTTTCAATCTTGGTTTGTAGGGGCGCCACCTGGCTGCTCCCAACTTGGTGTCCCAAGTACACCACAGAACCCTGCCTGATCTGGCACTTACTTGCCTTGATCGTGAGGCCTTCTCTCTGCAGTGCCAGCAACGCTTCCCAGAGGTGGCGCAGATGTTCCTCCCAACTGACACTGAACACTGCGATGTCATCCAGGAGGCGGCACTGAATTCCTCCAGCTAAACCAACTCCTGGTTGACCAACCTTTGAAAGGTGGCAGGGGCATTCTTCATCCCAAAAGGCATACCCTGGAACTGGAAATGCCCATCTGGTGTGGAGAATGCTGACCTCTCCTTTGCCCCATCAGTCAAGGTGATCTGCCAGTACCCAGATGTTAAATCAAACGTGCTGAGGTACCGTGTAGCCCCTAGCCAATCAATGAGCTCATCAGCTCTGGGGATGGGGTGCGCGTCAGTCTTCGTGACTGAATTGAGCCCTCTGTAGTCCACACAGAACCGGAGTTCGGGTGTGGTACCTGGCGCTGCAGCCTTCGGGGCCAAGACCACTGGGCTGGCCCAAGGACTGCTAGGTGACTCAATCATCCAAAGTGCAAGCATCTTTGAGACCTCCTCTTTAATGCAAACCCTCACCTTGTCAGTTAACCTGTAAAACGTGCGCTTTACAGGTAAGCTGTCTCCTGTGTCCACATCATGGACGCACCAATCTGTGACACCAGGAACCAGGGAAAACAGATCTGAAAACTGTCCCAGCAACTGGCGGCAGTCATTCTGTTGCTTAGGGGTCAGGGTGGAAGAGAGGTTAACACCATCCACTGACCCATCTTGCTCTGAGGCTGACAGGAGGTCAGGAAGAGGCTCAGTGTCCTCCTCCATCCCAGCATCTGTTGCCAAGAGCATGCCCACTTCAGACCTCTCTAAGTGGGGCTTAAGGCGGTTGACATGTAGGACCCTCAAGGGGTTCCTAGGAGACCGCAAGTCCACCAAGTAGGTAACTGGACTTTTGCGCTCCACACCCTCAAACGGTCCGGTCCACTTATCTTGGATCGCACAGGGCTCCACTGGGGCCATGACCCACACCTTCTGTCAAGCCTAAAGCTCTACCAGAGTGGCATTCTGGTCATACCAGCGCCTCATCTCCTCCTGGCTGGCCTCCAGATTCGCCTGAGCGAGTTCACTGAAGCGCCTGGTCTGGTTCCTGAAGGCCAGCATGTAGCTATATACATCCTGGGGAGGTTTCCTGGGAGATTGCTCCCAGTCTTCCTTAACCAGACTCAGAGGTCCTCTGACTGGGTGTCCATAGAGAAACTCAAAGGGACTGAACCCTAGAGATTTCTGTGGCACCTCACGGTATGCAAAGAGTAGGCACGGTAAGAGGACATCCCACTCGCGCCCCATTGGTTCTTCAAGAAACATTATCATGCCCTTCATGGTCCGGTTGAACCTTTCAACCAGTCCATTTCCTTGGGGGTGGTAAGGAGTGGTGAACTTGTAAGTTACACCGAACTCCTGCCACAGGGACTTCATATACTTGGAAATGAAGTTAGTGTCCCGGTCAGACACTACCTCGCGAGGGAATCCCACTCAGGAGAAAATACCCATCAGTGCTCGTCCCACCACAGGAGCCGTCACTGTCCTCAGAGGTATGGCTTCCGGGTACCAGGTGGCATGGTTCACCAAGACCAGGATGAACCTGTTGCCCATTGCTGTCTTAGCGTCCAGTGACCCCACAATGTCAATCCCCACCCACTCAAAGGGGGTACTAACCACAGGGAATGGCTGGGGAGGAGCCTTGTGCTTCTTCCCACTCTTTCTACTTGCCTGGCAAGTCTGATAAGTCCTGCAATGAGTATCAGAACTCGTGTGCATTTGGGGCCAATGAAAGTGGGTGACAAGCCTCTCAAAGGTCTTGTCCTGCCCCAAATGTCCTGCTAATGGCACATCATGAGCCAGCCCCAGTAGGAAGGTTCTGAACTTCTCGGTACCACCAGCACAAGGGCTGACCCAGGTTCAGCAACCTTAGGCTCACTATACAGGACACCATTCGCCCAGTTGATCCAATGTGATCCTGACTGATCACCTGCTGCCTGGCTTACAGCCTGTTGCCCCAAGCCCACAAGAGAAGGGCACTCTCTCTGCTCCTTGCAGAAGTATTCCCTGGATGGACCTGCTTCTTGTTGCCAATGGGTCAGCTCAGGCAGATCTCCCAGTTCAGCTATCAGTTCCCCGGTAGGCTCCAGGGCATCCCCTTCAGGGTCTACCTCCTCCTGGGCCGTGGGAACTTCGGGGGCCAGTTTCCCCCATTCCTCACCACTTCTCTCTTCGGCAGGTTCCTGGACCTTCCTCTCAGGCTCCAGGCCCTCTTGAGAACCCCTACTGGCTGACATTGACCTAGTGGTCAGTAAGCATGGGCGAATTTTGCGAATCTCGCGTTCGCGAATTTTGCGGATTTGCGAACTCGCAATCCGCAAAATCCGCGAATTCTCGCGAATTTGCGGATTTTTTTTTTTGTGTTTTCGCGGGTTTCTGCCAGTTCGCGAGGGTTTTGTACAATGTCGCAAATTGCGAACTTACCTGTCGGGTCGCAAGTTTCGCGAACTTGTTGTTTCTACGTGTCCAGCCTGTTTGGGACACTCTTCTTCATCACTGCCACTCTCTGTCACCACTGCCACTCTCTGACTACTCATGCCACCCTCTGGCCCACCCATGCCACCCTCTGTTTCATCACAGCACCCTCTGGTTGTCCAGTCAGTGTACATTATTGTGGCAACGCAAGCACACCTTCCCTGCCTCAAGTGACCTGAATTAATTTGGGGCTGATTAATGTGTCACAGAATATTTTTTTAGCTGGCACCTGCTTCCTTAGTGCTTCCTGATTAGTGATCTTTTGCACTTGCTAAGTGCTTTCATTGTTGCAAAATTAGTTACAACACCTGCCCTGCCCCAACTGACAATAATGAATTAGGGGCTGATTAATGGATTTGAACTTCCAGCCTGGCTCCTGCTTGTCTCCCTTAGCTGTAATTCAGGACCTTTGTGGCATATGTGTAACTATTCTGAGGTTCAGAGCAGGGTCACATAATAGTTGCAACTGGCAACTGAACTCTGGAGGGGCCCCTCAGGAAGCACTACAGGAAATGGCTACTAATGATGAGCCTGAACTTTTGAACCTGGTAAGTAGTTTCAGTTTTGCTAAGATCGTATTTCTGCAATTTTGCACTTATTCGCGGGGTGCGAAGTTGTACTGGGAAGCCGCGAACTCACGCGAACAGCGCGAGCAAAATCCGCTGCTCGCGGATTTGCGGATTTTGCGGGAGATTCGCAAATCTCGCGGATTGCGAATTTACCGAAAATCCGCAAAATCCGCGAGCGAAACGGATTTTCCGCCCATGCTTAGTGGTCAGGTACGCCCAGTCTGGCAGTCCAACCATTTCAAGTGAGTTGTTTTCTCCACCTTTTCCCAAGAGGAGCTCTCCAAATCATTTCCTAACAAACAGTCAACAGGCATGGCGGGCCTCAGAGCTACCTGAAGAGTACCAGAGACCCCCCCACTCAAAGGGAACCTGAGCCATTGGACAATGACTCTCTGTGTTGTCGACATTAACAACTCGGCAAAATGCATGAGGGACAATCTGCTCTTGAGACACCAGGTGACACCTGACAGCTGTCACACTGGCTCCTGTATCTCTAAGAGCCTCCACCTTTTGGCCACTGATGGTCACTCGCAGCCCATACTTCTTAGTGTTCCTGGGCAGCCGAGCCTCTGAGACCATCTCACTGTCTCCTAAAGAAAGTAGGGTCATCTGTGCGGTACCCCACCCACTTTGGACACCAATCTCCTCCCCCAAGGCTACACTAGCCATCTGCCGGGGCGGAGCACCAGTGGGTGCTTGTTTACCAAACAGGCACCTGGGATCACTCGCATTGTGACCCAGTTCACCACACTTGTAACATTTCAAGGGCCCCTGGGGAACAGGACTACCTGTCGGGCCCCTTGCTTTCTTTCAGGGGGAGGCTGGGAACCTTTCACAGGGTTCCCTTGGGGACTACTTTGGGGCCTTTTGCGGAACTCCTTCTGTTTGCCCTTGTCCCCCCCACTCTTCTGCTGGGGACCCTGCCCACCTTTGGCTGAGTCTCCCATGTGACCCTTGTGGACCCTGGTACTGACCCAGCAGTCCGCTTCCTCAGCAAGCTTATTACGGTTACTCAGTTTGCTATCTATCAGATGTTGGCGCAGCTCTGGAAAACAATTATCAGACAAGTGCTCCCATGCAATCAAATCAAAGAGACCTTGAAAATCATTAACCTTGCTACGCTTTACCCAACCATCCAATGCTCTGCAAAAAAAGTGACATATTCAACCCAAGTACTGTTTTCTAACTTTTTGCATTTCCTGAACCTCTGCCTAAAGAGCTCAGGTGCCAACCATATCTAGACATCAATGCGTCTTTCATGTGGCTGTATGAATTGTGGACTTCGGAAGGCAGGTCTAACAATGTATCCCGCCCCTCACTAAGGAACCTTCCCCATAACCCCGCTCCCCAATCTCTCTCAGGGACCCGGTGGGAAGACATGGCTACCTCATAGGCTCTGAACCACTGACCAATATCATAATTTTTGTAAAACTCCTTCAACACATCCTTGGGAATATACACTCTACTTTCTGTATGTACTGACGGTACACTGCTACCAGAGGGAGTAATTTCCAAACTTTTAACTTTTAATTCCAACTCCCTCAAAACATTTTCATGCTCAAAGTGCATTTTATTTTCCTCAAGATCTAACTTTCTATTTTCTGTTTCTAGTTGCTTATCAACCTTGAACCTGGTCAATTCCATTTCATGCCTTCTTGATCTCTCGCTGTCCACCAGCTCCTGTTTGAGACAGACTTTTGTTAGAAGCACTGCTGCATACGGGGGAAGGTATTTTCCTTCCTCCTTGGCCACTGGCCCTTCTTGTTGCCAATTGCATCATCATCCTCCTCAATCACAGCAGTTTTCCTTGCTTCTACCCAGGCCCTCAACGCCTTGTAGAATTCTTTCTTCACTTTAAACCCAGTAGTGGAAACATTGAATTTCTTGCAAAAGTACTTCATCTGCTTTACTGTGTAGCATTCCAGCCTCTCTTCTTCCCTTACACAATTAAGGGAGGCTACAGATTCCGCTCTCTCTACTAAATTAGGCATCTTTCCAAAAATAGGCAATCAAAAAATCAAAAAGGAATCTACCAAAAGGTATGCGGTATCATTATGGTCTGCACTCACTAAGTAGTGTTCACCGGTCACTGTGCATGAGTCACAAATGCAAATCCAAAATCCCGTCCGCTGCCTACCAATGTTAGATTCGGGGGTCTCTGGTTGGCATAGGTAGGTACTTGTGACAAACAGCGACCCTCTCATCTAGTCAGGGAAAGGGGATTACACACCTAAAATAACCCCTGCTCCCCCTCTAGGTTGCGTGGCGCGAGCAGTCAAGGCTTATTTCAGAGGCGTTGTGAGTTAAGCAGTTGTGACCACATACAGTAACCCAGTGACAACACTACAAATGGACACCACACAGAATTTATGTAAAAAATAAGTAGACTTTATATAGAGTTACCACAAGACCATAAACAACAAAAATTCACACTATGATTACTTTAAGATGGTAGATTTCTGCTTAGTTCAGTTCAGTTCTTAGATGCGACACTTTGCGTCAATGTACCTTAAGTTGCGTTGTGCTTCCATGACAAGCAATGTCGCAGCGATGGGAAATGTGGCAAAGTTCAGATACAAAGAAGTAAAGACGTGAAGATCTTCCAGATGCGGCGCGCTTCTCTGGGATACGAGAAACTCTCGGATTGATGGGTGGACTGCAGTGGCGACACCCTTACGATGAGACGGCAACAGCTCCAGCGGCAACGCTCTTCTCCACGATGCGTGAAGCTTCCGCTCAATGCGACAACTACAGCGGTGACATCCAAGATGCGACGGCAGCAGCTCCGATGGCGGCGTGCTTCTCGGGGATGCGAGGTGCTCTTGGTCGATGCAGTGTAATGCGACAGTTCCAGCGGCGACACCCTCCTTCTTCGCAGTTGCGACGGCAGGCACATTGACGGCGACACGCTCCGACCTCGTTGCGAGATTCTTCTCCTGATGCAGTGCAGTGCGACAACCACAGCGGCAACACCCTCCTTCTTTGGAGTTGCGACGGCAGCAGCAACAACGTAATCTCCTAGACCGTCCATATCGGCTTTCCCTGGCGTCGCCCGGTTACGATTGAGTAACGCGGCATCCCACATTCTACTTGGGGCTGCTGGTCCGGGCCTTATCACAATTCCGTACGACCGAATACTATTCTCCTGGTGCCTCGGCATTTTTTGAGGTTTAGCAAAAAAGGCAAATATTGTTCTGTCCTGATGATGGTCCCCATGACTGTTTAGGGGGACCGAAACCCCGTTGACTTGCTTTAGCACCTTATACGCATATTTGATTGCTAATTGGATGTAATGGTGCTGGTTGACATTTTCTGTATAATTAACATTTGAGCAGAACAACGCTTGTTTGCCTTAAAAACTGTCTAACTTTTCACCAACTGTAAACACCCCGCAAGTGTTGGGCACAGGCTTGTGTACCACACAGGGCTGGTGTGGAAGGTATCTTTGTGTTATTCTGCATCATTGTTTATCAAGTAAAACTTGAAGGACCTCTGTCCGGCTGGACATGTCATTCTAAATATAGATTTGATTTAGTCTATATTTATTGGTCTTGAATTTGAACATGCATGGGACCATTGTTGTTTGAATAAATATGTTCCCCGAGGTCCCCTGCTGACTGAATTGGGGCCCCTTGTTGGTTTCAATATAGCAGCAACGACGGCGACACGCTTCCTCTTCGTTGCGGTGTAGTGTAGTTCCTATATTCCCAATAGGCTCTGCGCATTGGAATAATATATCCTGTAGCTTAGATGCAGGCGTGAGATCCCCTGGGTCTCTACCGAATATATTAGACTTAATTGTGAGTGCCAGCTAGCTCAGAGGTCACTAGAAACTTTCTCGAATTCACGAGAACGGATTAGTTTCTGACAACCGAATTAACATGACAACTTTGTTTCTTATTATTAAGAAAAGCAATCTCTAGAGTCGCGGAAACAATAGATAGCTAATTCACTCAGTCAATTGTGCATGCTTCGTTTCACCAGAGCGGCTGAGAAATTAGAGAGACGGGCGTTTTCAATAAAATAGGTTATTTATTGAACAGTCTTCTATCTCAAGCATTGAAAATGAACTGCTACAATAGTAAAGCTTACTATGAAGTACACTGCATATAATACGAACAGTATTATAAAATAGTACTGTAAAAGCATGATATGGGTGTTAAGCCATCAAGTGCATAAAAGGTATAAAATGTATAAAATACATACAGTAATAAAGGATGACTAAAAGTACTCAACTGGTGCTTCTGAAATACGCCTACCCCGGTGTACCTAACCTAAGTCTAGTACGAGGGAGGGAGTATAAGAGGAGGAGTTTAAGTCTAGGGTTTTTTCTGCCAGGAATCTAATTCCAAGAATTCTCTAAGAGGGCTAATCAGCTCCGTACCTTTGGTTTCACAATGAAGGAGGTCTTGTATTTCATTTCTGATTTTTATGCTTGCTACCGTTTTTTTTTTTAAATTTAGGTTTTTTACTTTGGTGAACGGGTTCCTTGTCTTTAGACTTGAAGCGTTCTTCCTTGTGTTCTGACCGTCCTCTTCTTTCCGAATTCTGCGAGGAAGTTTGAAAAGATCGAGTGGGACGTGTATCATTATCTTGATATCTGTCAGGTTTTTTCAAATTATCCCTATTTCTAAGATTATATCTTTTTTCAGAGGGCTCCCTTTGGGGAGACTTGTCTCTCATTTGGGGAGATCTCCCTTTGGGCTGAGAGTATTTTTCCCTAGGAAGAGACTGTTTATTACTCTCCCACTTCTTCTTTGGAGTTGTGAGATTATTTTTCATAAATGTTTATTCGGGATTTTCAATTAGTTGGGGTTTTATTGGTCCCCCCCCAAACTATCTCTACCTAATTCTTCATAAGATTTTTCAATTACCTAGACCTAGCAAAATGTCGACGTCCGATGGCAGGACTGATGGAAGTGTAAGACAGATGTCTAACACACATTCTTCTCCTCAAAGCAGGCATTGTAGAACAGGTAAGATGCAATCTTGCCAGATTGGTCTGAACGAGAGAAGCCAAGTTGTATTCACATCTCTTAAACGAGCCAAGCCGAGAATCTGTGCCATTCTCTCACGATACCTCTGGGCACGGACCGTTTGTTCCATGACGTTCTGGGTATCGTTGTTTGCCAGACTTGCCATATCGGAGCATAAGAAATAAAAATAGTATTCCTGCTACGAGTCCCAAGATGAGAGGCAGGCCGCCGAACACAGAGTGTACGAAATTTGGAAAAATGCCGAGGACTGCTTCAAATGGTGCTAAAAGTCCCGAAAAAACTCTCTTAAATACATGTGCAATGCCACTGGTATCAGACATGTTTAAGATTTGGCTTAACACTTCTGCGAAATGTACAGGGCAGTTTGTTGATAATAATGCATATATCTCTGCAGATGTCCTTGCAACTTGCAGATCATACATTTCTTTTGATGATGTCAGTGGCACAGATTTTTGTAAAAGAATAGCCTTTAGTCTGCTCAAAGTATCAATTCGTATAGAAGAGATATTCAGCGAAGGCCATATTGCCGTCTCACTGTCAGACTTGCGAGTTGGATACAATACTTGCATACAACAAGTGATCATGTACGACACACTAACCAGGTAAACTTTTCCTGGCACCATTCCACAGCAGCTGTGATCATTCAACATAACGTAACTGCCATTGGATAGCTGCCTAAAAACGGGTTCTATCCGTGTGGAGGGAATAACGTGCAGGTGGCATGAAAGGTTATTCGCAGAACCGTCGCAGGCTCCGTGTAAATTAATACCTTGGCACAGAAGTGTACCACTTAGTGAATTTTTACAATTTTTCCCACTAAGGAATCCTTCCTTCCCTTTGTTCCAACATTTGTGTGTATATGGTAAAGTCCGTGTTGACTTAATGTATTCTTTACCCAACCTTTCATACAGGCCTTCTGGCATATGCTGTAGACAATAATAAAACTGGAAAATCGTCACTGGTAACATAATATTGCCATGAATTATCCATTCGATTACAGGGTTCTCAGAAACTGTAAAAGGTAATCTTTCCAGTTTTTCAATGCTCAGCACCGTATAGTCTGCTCCTCTTTGTGCCAAAGAGATTTGTTTATCTGTAAGGTTAAACCCAGTAAACAATGACGTTGTGTTGATTAGCCTCCATGGCACGTAGCCTGAACGCAGATTTTGCAGTGTCCAGCCTAGCTGCATTATAGAAAGTAATTGGGACTGCCGTGTTGTAACATTAGCAAGTCCTCTTCCATTATGTCTATAGCAGAAGATACAATGCTGTCCAGTGAATATATTCTGGAGGGCAGAGTAGTTAACCCATTTTCCACTACAGAGAGAGCTTTCTTCAAGTTAATACGATCAATTTCTCGTATTCTTTCTCCAGTTTCTAATTGTGTCACTTTCCAAGCTTCATTGTACGCAGCACATATACCGGTGTATATAAAACGTTTCTGCCGTGGTTTGCGAGGTCCCAATAAGAAATCTCACAAATCATTGCTTTCATTAAGTAAAGTTAAGTGTTGTTTAATTTCTGAAAGTGTAGAAGTTTTCAGCCATTCAAGGCATAGCTTCCCTACACTATATGTTGTCACTATCCCTGGATGTTGTCTCGGGGAGTATCTTGGATCTGGCCTGCTAAATGTAAACCCCTGTGTTTTGTTCAGGAATCTATCTTGACAGTTATTGGTGTCTGTTGTCCAGATGAACCATTTTTTCCAATCGGGACTAGTTCTGTTCTTTGTGAAAACATATTGTACGTCTATCTCTCCCTCTGATGTATTTTTATTCTCAGATATTGGCTTTGGTGTAGACGGTTTATTTAAATCTTTTATTTTTCCTAATCCCAGACAAGATGTTTGTTGCACGGTGTCATTCAAAAACATTATTTGTTCAGGTATAATGCAGGCTCTGAATAAAGCTTCCAGACCTTGCACCTGCCATTCTTTTGTGCCTCAGACAGTCTTTGTCTCTATGTTGTCTTTCCCGAAGTCATAACCTAATGTGGACAACTTAGCATTAAAGTCTATAGAATACATTTGTTTAGTATTGGTCAACATTGTTCTCATTCCTGTCTTATTCATATTTCTGAAATAAAACGTTTCTGGATCTGTAACATTAAATCCTGAAAAATAAGGACATTTTTCAATAAATGTTTTAGAGCTGCCTTTTGGTGGCGTTGGACAATGTTCCTATTGATTATATTTTAAAACATTTCTAGGGTTTGCAGATCTGTGCAAATAGTGATGACCAACATGATTAAAACAATACATTTGTTCATAGTCTGATGACCCTTCTAAATAGTCATGTTCAGTATATTTTGCAGACATTTCTAAATCTGACATCATATGATTAATAGTCTCAAAGTCCCAATCATAAGAGAATGTGCTGGGTGTTACAAAGTCATTCAGAGAGACCTTAAACTGATGTGGAATCCTCAGCATTTCCACTGGGCCATATATATCATAGTCAGTTGTATCCCATGCCATACGGCCTGGTATTATTTTTTAAAAAGTTTTATTTTAAGGTTTTATAGAGCGCGAACATGACCGGTGAGGGTATCAGAGTACTTTACAGATTCAATAGAGTAATACAAGGTTACGGCAGGACATAACAAACAAAAATTGACAAAGTTAGTACGTCGGAGAGGTTACAGAATCTGGGGATCGTAGGTGGGACGGGATAGCATACAAGTACTGTACATTGAGGGACAGGATAAGCTAAAACAGCAGGATAAAAATATTACAATAAACAAAAGAGTAATGTACAAGGACGCAGGATAAGGCAATAGTCTCTCAGGTGTCTGTGGGAAATGAGTTTAGCCAAGGAATTTACCCATGAGAAAGGCCTTGGCCTCTTTTTTGATGCGTGCAAAGGAGGGGATTTTTCTGATGTCGGGAGGGAGGGAGTTCCATATTCTTGGAGCAGTCCCGGTGAAAGCCCGATTGTAGGTTTTCATTTTACTAAAGCGTGCAGGCCGGAGTACGAGGGCCTTGGTCGATCTTGAATTTCTGTTTCCTCCGGATAACACAATGTTCTGTGCAAGATACGCAGGGGAGTTCGAGTGTAGGGCTTTGTGCGTGATGCATGCCAGCTTGAGGTGAATCCTAGCCTCGAAGGGGAGCCAGTTTAACGCTTTCAAGTGAGGAGTGATGTGATCGAATTTTTTTGAGCCTGTAAGTAGTCTGGCGGCTGCGTTGAGGCAGGCTTTCAAGGGTGCCAGCGAGATCTTAGGTAAGCCAGAGAGGGTGGAGCAACCATATTCCTGTCAAGAGATGACTAATGATTGGACTGCGAGTTTTAGGTCCGGAGCGTCTAGAAAGGGTTTCAATTTCCATAGGTAGCTCAGGTGGAATCTGGCCGATTTAGCTATTGTGTTAATGTGGTCTCGCATATTTAGGTTATAGTCCAAGGTAATTCCCAGCGATTTAGCTGAATTCACAATGGTGGGGGAACAGTTCAAGCCTTTGATGGCTTTAATCCATGTCTAGATATCAGGGTTGTTCCTGGGCGGGGAGATTAGAAGGAACTCAGATTTCTTAGCATTGAGTTTAAGTATATTGGAGAAGAGCCATCTGACGGTCAGTTTCAGGGCCTCATTTAGGGTGAGGATCTCTGCAAGAGATTACATTTTTATGTAAATCTGAGTGTCATCAGCGTACATATGGAAGGAGATATTTGCAGTGCGCAGGACTTCGGCAAGGGGTTCCAAATAGAGATTGAAAAGGGTGGGGGACAATGTTGATCCCTGAGGGACTCCCACCGTGACCACGGAGGGAGCAGACAGTTCGCCATTGACTAGGAATCTCTGAGATCGTTATGGAGGTAGGAACTTGACCAGTTGAGGACTGTACCAGCTAATCCCATCCTGAGATTGAGGTGTTCGAGTAGCATCTCATGGTTGACCGTGTCGAAGGCCGATGATAGATCAAGGAGGATCAGGAGACAGGTTTTGTCTTGGTCAAGGGCTTGAAGAGCGTCATCAGCGATGTGGAGCACGGTGGTTTCGGTGCTGTGCCCCGGTCTGAAGCCTGATTGGTATTCATCGAGTAGATGAAAGTTGTTAAAGTGGTGACTTAGCTGTATTTGTACACACGTTTTCCAGCACTTTAGCCAGGAGCGGAATGTTGGAAATTGGTCTAAAGTTGTCTGGGGAGGTTGGATCCACTGACTGCTTTTTCAGAATGGGTAGGACTTGGCCTGTTTTCAGCGAGGTCGGTATTGATCCCTGTCGTAGGGAGGCATTGATGATTGCAGTCCAGCTGGGAATGATGGATTTGGCAACGGTCGCTAGACAGTTTGAAGGGAGCGGGTCATTTAAGTGGTTGTTGGGGTTCAGGGAGGCAAGGATTTTTGCGACAGCGACTTCATCATAGGGTGCAAATTTGGACCAGTGTGCTAAATTCTTCGGTAAGGACCATGGCGGCAGAGAGGGAGGAGGCAGAGGGTCAAAGTTCGGAGGGGGGAAGGAGGCGCCTTGAGTTCAGTATCTAAGGTTTTGATTTTGTGAAAAATGAAGAGAAAACCTCAGAAGAGATGAGAGACTTAGGGTTTTCTTTTGTTGTTTTGGACAGTTTGTTCAATTGGAGTTTGACCATCTCAAAGAGTTTGCGAGGTCTGTTCTGGGCATTTCTTAGTTACGCTCTGAAGAATTCTTTTTTTGAGTTGACGATGTTCTTGTTGTAGATATTTCTGGCCTGGCGAAGAAGTTTTAGGTGATCTGTCGAGGGGTGCTGTCTCCAGATTCTTTCATATTGCCGGAGGGATCTTCTCTCATCATTGAGGGAGCCAGTGAACCATGGGTTTCTATCTCTGGCTTGAGTTCTTTTTAATTCAAGAGGGGCTAGGTCATCCAAGATGTTTGACATTGTAGCAGAGTAGTGATCATTGAAGTCACTGACCGAGGTGATGTGGGGTGGCGGGGGTAGGTCGGTTCTGCAGCGGATCTCGAGTTTGTTGGTGTCAAGGTTTTTGGTGTCTCTGACCCAGCGTTTTGGGAGTACCTGTTGTGGTGACCTTGTCGTGCGTATGCTAGGTAACAGAAAGGTGATGGCATGGTGGTCAGACCAGTCACAGGGCTCTATCGAGGTGAGCTTGACGGTGGTTTCCTTGGAGATGATCCAGTCTAGGGTTGCTCCTTTTGAGTGTGTTGGCAGAGGGCAAGCTTGGTCAGGGCTAGATCAGCCATGAGGTCTTTAATGGCATTGACATGGGGATCCTTAAGGTCATTTCAGTGCAGGTTGAAGTCGCCGAGGAAAATGTCCTTCGTGTTTGGGGAGTTCTTAGCCGTAATAACTTCCATGAGGTAGTCAGTGAAAGGTTTGTTTGTGCCTGAGGGGTGGTAAAAAATGTGTAGGTTACATAAGTGGATGGTCCTACTGTAGACTGAGAGGGCTAGATATTCGCAGGAGTCAGTGGCATCGGTTAAAAGCTCGGTAGAATGTTAGAGCGATGGATGCAGGCAATTCCGTCTCCTTTTTTGTTATGTGGTCTATTGATCCTGGCAATGTTGAAGTTGGGGGGGATTAAGACGTTGAGGCATGGGGATTAAGATTCATTAAGCCATGATTCTGTCAGAATGGCTATGTCGGTGTCGTTGTTCAGAATGAGTGCGGCGACATCGGCTGCATGCTTCACTGCAGAACGGCAGTTGAGTAAGAGACCCGTCAGAAAGGGGAAAGGAGTGGTGGGGGGGTCAGGACAGACAGGGGCACTGGAGTAAGGTTGCTTCTGTGCATTCTTCTATTACTGGGGGGGCTGATCTGTGTGGGTCGATAGCTACCGTGCGGATGGGGTGTGCGGCACTCACGTCACTCACGTCAGGTAGACAAGGAGAAGTAGGGGGTGTGGTAAGGTCAAGAAAGATGTCCTGGATTTTCTTTTAAGTGAGATCTAGTGGATTAGTTGAGGTGAGGGAGAGGTTGTAGGAGAGGGCGAGGTCAAAGGTTTCCTCCTCAGGCAGGCAGCTAGTGTGCTTGTGAGGGCGTAGATGCCTTGAGGATGTCGGTAGTGGGCGTTTGGGGAGCTCTTGAATTAGAAAGGAGGCAGGCTGAGGCATGAGCTTTGCGAAGGAGAGTTCAGCGAGGTGGAGGAGGTTTGTAAGATCGAGGATGGAGGAATGGAGGTTCTGAATTATTTTGGAAGCTCTGTGCAAGGAATGGATGTCTGCGGAGGGGGGTGTTGGAGGGTACGGGTGGACAGAACTGGGAGTCGTGGGAGAGGTGGCTTGAGTGTTAGCAGTGCTGGCATGATCTGCTACAGCAGGAGTCACTGAGGGGGGCAGGGCTTGGTGGCTAGGGTGGGTTGTGCATGGGGTCATAGAGGGGGTGGCTTGAGTGCTAGCGGAGCTGGTTTGACCTGTCATAGCCCCGATCGCTGGTGACGTACTGGTCCAGGAGACTGAGGAGGGAGCAAGGAGGCGTCCTTGTGTCGTGCACATGGTTTGAGAGAGTGGTGAAAAACTCTGAGAATTTGTCAAGGTTTTTAGGTGAGGCTTGGATCAGTACAATGCCACTTTTGTAGAGGGTGATGGTGAGGTCAGCTCGAAACGTTATTGAATGCGCTATTCTGAGCTTAGTGCCGTAGGGAATTTTCCTGGATGAGTGAACATTAAGGAATAGTGAGAGGGTGTTACGCCAAACAGGGATTCTTCTGGAGTAAAAAACCAAGGGCCAGATGTAGGTAATGCTATTTTACCGATTCATAAATACCAAATTTTACCGATTCAGTATTTATGAATCGGTAAAATAGAAGGGGGGGATGTAGGTGAAATCGGTAATTGAAATATCGATTCTGTAACAATCGGTATTTACCGAATCGGTAAATACTGATTTGGTAATGCCCATTGATTTCTATGGGCATTGAAGCCCATAGGAATCAATGGGCATTACCGAATCGGTATTTACCGATTCGGTAAATACCGATTCCAGCGAGGGTGCAGGGGGTGTCACTTTGACACCCTCTAGCACCCCAAATACTGGCATGTGTGCCATGTGGCACACAGACATGCCCTGAGGGCATGTCTGTCTGTCACATGGCATGGGTGTGCATGCACACATGTGCATGCACACCTGGATTCGGTATTTTACCACCCAATTGGATTGGGTGGTAAAATACCGAATCTGTAAGGCCATTGGGACTCAGAAGAATTAGGAAGTTACCGATTCGGTAAATTTACTGAATCGGTAAAATAGGGCCCCTACATGCCAATTACTAAATACCGGTCGGCAACGGACGAAATCGGCCGTTACCGACTGGTATTTCGGCTCCTACATCTGGCCCCAAGTCATTTATGATGGCGCCTATGTCCGCACAGAAACGTAGGTCCGCGATCAGTGTCTCTGGATGTTTTTTCAGGGTGAGGTGTTTTAAGGCTTTTGTGGCGGTTTTTTGGGAGGTTTGGAGGGTAGACCAGTGTGTAAGCGCTTGACTCGTAGGCGGTTATACCAGGGCCAACCAGGATGGCTTGGGATGGATACACACATAGCGAACTGGATCAGTGAGCATCCGACATTGAGGTCAACATAAAAAGTTGTTATGTGTTTAAAAAGATGTCCCAAGGTTTATTATGAGTGACTAGTCCACTTCCAGATTGAAGAGAGGTAGAGAGCAGTCATTTTCCTGTTACCGTGGAATAGTGAGTAGTGATTATGCCTATCATTATTTTGATTCTGCAGGTTGGGTTAGTACCACTACAAGATGGCCGCCACAAAGAAAGAAGAGAGAAATAGTTCTCTTTCTGTTGCAGTGGGAAGTGATTTGCAGTCCTCTTTCTGTTGCTGCAGTCAGGGGTTGTGCAGGCTTCTTTCTGTTGAGACTGTTTGCCTCCTTGCTTGTCTAACAGTGCAGTCCTCTTTATATGGACATTTTGTCTCAGGTTGGGCTTAGCAAGAACACCAGTGATTTCGAGCAAAAGTTTTTCCCTACTTTCTCCTGACTGAAATGTTAGTAATACTGTAGTCCAATGTTTTCCCCTAAGCCTGACAATGGTCAATAATCGAGCGCACAAATCACTCGAAGCGCACAGTGCTGGAGTGATTGCGCCTCGCACCCACTCCGCTTGCTGTCTGCCCCAGAAATAGTCGTCACGGAGAGACGCCGACAGTCAGCTCCCCAGGGCGATGAGGGCGGGAGGAGAGCACTCAGAGGTGGTGCAGCAAGGGGAAGAGCAGGCTAACACAAAATTGCACCTCAATGTGATGTTTACTGATGACAGGTCCCTTTTTTCGACATGAGATGATTTGTGAGGTTTTAGGACCAAGTTGATTTTCTGACTTGCTGTGTCCAATGTACTGTATTTTCCATCTATCATTTGTCCCAAGCTTAAAAGCAATATTAGCCAGAGCAGGAGGATAAATGCACCTGAACCAAACCAAAATTCAATCCATGGTGAAACCAGGAACATTCTTTCAAGTTGATGAAAAAGTTCTGTAGTTTTCTCTTTGAGAGTTTTCTTTGTTGTTGTTTCTTCAGGTTCACTGGGATCCTCAGAAAAGTTATCAAAGTTGATGAAGTATTCCGATGCAGTTCTGTCAATTGTTTGGATGGCATCAGGGTTTTTAGAAATTGCTGGAACAGATCTCTCCTTCATCATATTAGTGTATTCTGGTGCTACATCATTGTAGACTGGTGTTTCTGGTCGAACAATTATTTGGGTCTCAAGAGGTACGAGTTCCATTGCTTTGTTGCTCAGTCCTTCTTATCTTACTGCAGGTTTATCTAAGGTGATAAGTCTTTCAGTTTGAACCTCATGGATCGTAGCAAGATTTGGCTGTCTGCTACATCTTTGGAGTCCACTTGGCCTACTACTTATTATTGGCCACATGTTGTGGTTTTACCAGGTCGATGGACATGACTCTGTTCTCCTTTTTACCAGCAAGGGGCGGTAGTACTACTGATCTTGTTCCTTGTATACTTAAGATAGGTACTGCTTTCCTGTAAGAAGGCCCAAATTCCTTCTTCACTGCTCTTTTTTCCCCTGACTAGATCCCCAATCTTTGGAATCCAGACAGGTCTTGCTGGGACAGGTGGTTTATCTTCAGGGGCTGTTGGCTTTTGTGTTGTATTACTTACACTTCTTCTTGTTTCATTTAAGTCCTGTAAGACAGCCAAACGATCTTTGATATCAAAGGGTTTTTGTTCTACCACTGAAGTTCTACAATTGAGGTCTTCGATTATCATTCTAGTACCAAATAGTAGCTCATAAGGAGTGACTCCCCCCAGACAATTTCTTGGCTGATTGTTAAAACTAAGCTGGACACTTATTAGATGTTTGACCCACCCATCACCCAAGCCTAATACCTTTGCTGTTATGGATTGCTTTATGTCACAGTGTTTTCTTTCCACTACCGCATTACCCTCAGGATGGAAGGGACTAGAGTACCACAATGCAACACCCAAGCTGACCATGGCCTCCTTGTAAGCCCTAGAGCTAAACGTAGAACCCTGGTCAGAATGCAGCGTGCCGATTGCGTATGTGCCGATAAAGACTCGCAAATCCTTTATAACAGTTCTGGCGTCAGCCGAGCGCTGGGGCCACATCCAAATAAATTGTGTGCAGGAATCCACTGCGACCATGATGTATTTATAGTTACCATCCCGTGTTAAGGGACCACATTGGTCCAGATAAACACACTCTAGTGGTTTATCTGAAATCAGAAGGGACGTTTGTGCAGGACGTTTCACTGTAGAAAGTTTCATTTTCTGGCAGATTTCACATTCCAGTACATAGCCTCTAGCTCGTTTCCTCATGCGTGGCCACCAGTATCTCTGTTTTAATAATGATACAGTGGCGGAAACACCTGCGTGTGCAGAAGAGAGCCCTTCATGCGCTGCCACGATTAGTCCTAACCTGTGTTCCATGTTTAGTATTGCCCTATCCCCCACTCTAGGGATCCGAGCAAAAGGAACATTGTTTGCATCAGTTATATATGAGTACTTTACTGGAAAGCCTTTCGGGGCTGTCTTACCACTGTTTGTCATTGAAGCAGTAACAGCTTGCATTATTTCACTGTCTATTTTTGTTTTTGACCGGGTGATAGCAGCAACCGAAGCCGTTTGCACAGCTGCCTTTGCAGCTTCATCAGCCAATTAATTCCCTGCAACAAGAACACCATCACGTTGATGACTCAGTGTATGTATCACATGAGTCTTTTGTAGTTCTTTCTGTAAGAGAACAACTTGTTCCCAAAGCAACTTATGTTTGATTGTGCCACCTTTAGCGTCTTTGAAGCCGTTTTGAACCCAGTTCTGCAGATACTCATTGTATGACTGGATGCAGTAATACGAATCGCACACTATTAGTGTGGGGAATTCGCGATCGGTATTTTCAAGCGCCATCTTGAAAGCCTGTAGCTCAGCTCGCTGAGCTGTACAGTCTCCGAGTGATTGAGTTTTTGTGACCATAGGTCTAAATTTGCCTTCACGCCAGCGACCTTTAACAATCGCGCACACAGCACTATAGGTTTGTTTACCCCCAATTGCGGGCTGTGCTTATCCGTCTGTATATATTATACAGCCGTAATGTTCAATGGGCAGAATTTTGGTCAGCAGAGGACATTCATGTTCATACTGGAGAAATACTTGTGTTTTTAATTTTTGGTCAAAAACGCATTCAACGTCTGTTGCAGCAAGAGAGTTAACCCATTGTATCCATCTTGGATTTAAAGCTTTTGCATTCGGGATGCTTGCCTTTGTCACTGCCTCTAAGGCAGGTACAGGTGTAACAACCATTATATGTCTACCCTGTGCGAAAGCTCTCTCGATTGCTACAGCAGTTTGAACCGCTGTCACAATCTTTTCAGTTGAAGTAATTTTCATTTCTGCTTGTGTGTACAAGTGTGATTTGTAAGCTATTGGTACCGTTTCCCCTTCATTAAAGGTTAGGTACGTGAATCCGCATTTCCCTGGGATAATTCGGATTACAAGGTTGCGCATGTTTTCACGTGTGTCTAATTTTGTTTTTGTTAACATGTATGTCTGGACTGAACGCAAAATTTCTGTGTGTTTTTGAGTCCAATGTGTTTGTTTGAAATAAGGTTTGATTAATTCGTAGAGAGGTTTAACCCTCTCTGCGTAGTTCAGAATGTGAGTTCTTCCAAAATTCAGGAAACCTTGAATTGACTTATGTTTTTCAGCGTCTTTGGAGGTTGGAGCAGTGCACATTTCTCTAGAAAGTTTGCTGCTAGGCTTTTCCCTTCACTTGACAATTCATATCCCAAGAATATGACACTGAGGTGGGCAATTCTTTATTTTTTAAAATTGAATTTATACCCTTCAGAGGCGAGACCAAGTATTATGGTGTTCATCCTTTTTAAGTGTACCTCCAAATTATCATCCGTCAGATAGATATCATCGACATAAGATAATGCCTCATCATCGTATTTGTGGAGTAACTCTGTTACTCTTGCTGAAAATAACCCCGGGCTATTCTTGAATCCCTGGAGCATACGACATAATTGTCCATGGGTTCCCATTATTGAGGAAGTGGTCAAATGCCTGCTTTCTGGTGAAATGTTTTGACAGAAGAATCCATTTGAGATGTCTAATGTTGTTTTATATTTTTTGCGCACTATGTTATTCATTAGTGCTGAACTATGTGAATTTTGTACTGCAAATGTATAGAAGCAAGAGTTTAGGTGTCTGTAATCCAATACTAGACAATATGTATTGTCTGGTTTGGAGACAGGAAGCAAAGGATTGTTCATAGGTGAGGTGCTTGTTTCACTCACCCCCTGGTAGTCAAGTTGATTTAAAATCTCCCTGACTTGTTTTTTAGCTTCTTGCTTTACTGGGTACTGCCTTTGAGCCTTGGGTTGGTTTTTTAACTGGGTTTCGTGGGGAGGTGAGTCCTCATCCCAACCTACATGATTTATATATAGAGCTGGAGCCTGTGCGACTGCCCATTTTCTGGCATATGTATATTTTTTATGGATTGGGATGTGATTCGAGAAGGCTGGCATAATTACATCTTCGCCATGTGGGAACTCCCTGACAAATTCAGGTGGCCAGTCTTGTTCAGCTAGAAGAATGTCATAGCCCTTACAGAGCTTATTCCAAAAGAGTGCTCTTATTTTTCATATTATGTGCCCCTCCATCCGGAGCATTATTTCATATAATTTGTGGGGTACACAAACCCTGATGTCTGCAGTTTCGACCTGAATGCATTCATTCATGTCCACTGTCTCCAGAGGATCCTTTAGGATCCTGCGAACTATGGTTACTTCTGACACGCTGTCTAGCATTGTCTGAGCCCACTCCCCGTTCTTGAGTTGTGTCCTCAAGATCCTCGGCATTTCTGATTTTTATGCTTGCTACCTTCTTTTTGGAAAATTGAGGTTTTTTGCTTTGGTGAATGGGTTCCTTGTCTTTGGACTTGACATGTTCTTCCTTGTGTTCTGACCGTCCTCTTCTTTCCGATTTCTGCGAGGAAGTCTGAAAAGATCGAGAGGGACGTGTATCATTATCTTTATATCTGTCAGGTTTTTTCAAATTATCCCTATTTCTAAGATTATATCTTTTTTCAGAGGGGTCCCTTTGGGGAGACTTGTCTTTCTGTTGGGGAGATCTCCCTCTGGGCTGAGAGTATTTTTCTCTAGGAAGAGACTGTTTTATTACTCTGCCACTTCTTCTTTGGAGTTGTGAGATTATTTTTAGTAAATGTTTTTTCTGGATTTTCAGTTAGTTGGGGTTTTAATGGTTCCCCCCTCAAACTATCTCTTCCTAATTCTTCATAAGATTTTTCAATTAGTCTAGCAAATTCAAATGGTTGGTCTGCTATAGCTGTTTCCTTTAACTTTTGGAGTATTAACACTGATGCTGCTTCACCTCTAATGTTAGCTAATAATATAGCTGACACCCGTTTGAAATCTTTTAGTAATTTCATACCTAAATTTAAGGCTGGTTCCGGACCATATTCATTCTGAATCTGGCTCAGAACATCTGGTATCACCGCCATAGACGGAACACCATGTGTTTTTGTGTAGATTGAAGCAAAGACTGTACCCCAAGTGTCACAGTCCTCCACATGCGGTGCAATCCCCATTGCTAAACAGATTGTCAGAATTCTGTGTTTTTCAAGAGGTGTACTATCGGGAAATACAGCCTCTATTTGAGTGATTTTTTGTGCTAGCCAAAACGGAATCTGTTCCGTTTTGGCAGGCAACTTGCCAATGACTGAATGTATAGTATGTGGTGTAATTTTGTTTGTATTCCCCTGGTACGGGGTGCGTTGCGGAATTTTTATTGCTGGTTGGACTGTTAAAGTCCTCATGATATATTGAACCAATTGTCTGTGTATTTTAATTAATTGTCTCAGCTGTACTAAGATTTCTCTATCTGACATTTCTTCAATGTCAGGATGAGGTGTATAGCTGGCTAGTACCGGCCATGTAGCTACTGGTCTACCTAGTGCACCGAGCCTGGTAATGTGATTTTGATGATTTGGGGCGCCATTAAACCAGAGCTGATGCTCCTGGTAAGTTAGTGGAATTTCAATGTCCTCAAAAGGAACATATTCCTCTGGAGGTTCCTCTGCTTTGTAGTAGTGGAACTCTTTTGTTACTGGATTTGCTTGCGGAAAAGTAATCCAAGAGTAGAATACCTCTGTCTGCCGATATTCGTGTGCCTCTATCAAAAATATGACTTTACCACCTCTCGATGATACCCCTCTATAGGTTTATAGCTATGGTTTTTCTTACATTTGCCGGAATGCTTCTAGCTTCCGGGTCTGTTTCTGGGAAGGTTGTGTTGTCTAACACCGTTTGAGCTGCTATTCTAGCTCTCTCCCTTTCGTCGTCACTCATTTTTATTTACTGTGAGTTCTGTAGAGCAAGTTTCAAGGAGACAAAGATTAGGTGCACAATATTTTTGGTACACTGTATCCTTCAAAGTTGAATAAACCAACAACTAATACATAGTATTCTTGTCCTACTTAGTTTTGGCAGATATTGTGCCCTTTCACCCACTCCAGACGTCTATTGGAGTTTTTACCGGAAAGAGGGGTCTGAGTGAAAAGCCCGACTGAGTTACTCTATTATCTAGCGTAAAATTAACGCCTTACCAAACGTTGGGCGCCATGTAGTCTAGTTCCTATATTCCCAATAGGCTCTGAGCATTGGAATAATATATCCTGTAGCTTAGACGCAGGCGTGAGATCCCCTGGGTCTCTACCGAATATATTAGACTTAATTGTGAGTGCCAGCTAGCTCAGAGGGTCACTAGAAACTTTCTTGAATTCACAAAAAGGGATTAGTTTCTGACAACCGAATAAACATGACAACTTTGTTTCCTATTATTAAGAAAACCAATCTCTAGAGTCGCGGAAACTATAGATAGCTAATTCACTCAATCAATTGTGCATGCTTCGTTTCACCAGAGTGGCTGAGAAATTAGAGAGACAGGCGTTTTCAATAAAAGAGGTTATTTATTGAACAGTCTTCTTTCTCAAGCATTGAAAATTAACTGCTACAATAGTAAAGCTTACTATGAAGTACAATACATATAATACGAACAGTATTATAAAATAGTAATGAAAAAGCATGATATGGGTGTTAAGACATAAAGTGCATAAAAGATATAAAATGTATAAAATACATATAGTAATAAAGGATGACTAAAAGTACTCAACTGGTGCTTCTGAAATACGCCTACCCCTGTGTACCTAACCTAAGTCTATTACGAGGGAGGGAGTATAAGAGGAGGATTTTAAGTCTAGGGTTTTTTCTGCCAGGAATCTAATTCTGAGAATTCTCAAAGAGGGCTAATCAGCTCCGTACCTTTGGTTTCCGAATGAAGGAGGTCTTGTATCTTGTTCTCGGGATTCGATTTCCCAGATACCCGCAAGGGTAAACTGGAAACACTGGAACTGGATTTCTCAGGAAGGAGAAAAGGCAGTCTCGCAGTGTGTCTGCTGGAGGGTCGGCTTTCCTCGGCACTTGCTGCTGCAGGGCGTCGGGCAAGTAGATAGTCGATCTGCTCCAAACCACTGTATGTTTGATTGGGCAAATCAAGGCATATTTATACTTTGAAGGTGCCGAGTTTGATGCATGTTTGGACTTAATAACGTCACTCAAAGGCTCAGTTCTTGGAAAATGCAGAGAGTTCTAGGGGAACTTAATATTCAAGCAGGGGGTAGTCCTGGGCTGCTGAAGGCGGGTTTTTCCAAGAAAACGTTGTTAATTCTTGGAGCTTAGTGAAAGTATCCCTGCCGTATTTGGGCTGCATGGTTTGGGCCAAATATGGTAATGATTTGTATGCCTTTATAAGGATATGATAAAATAGACCTATATAAGAGCATGAATCGCGATTTTTATATTAGAGTCCTAGATTCATTTACAACAGCGGCACGCTTCTCTCCAATGCGGTGCAGTGCGACAGTTCTCGCGGCGACAACCTCCTTTCTCCGGAGTTGCGACGGCAGGCACGGAGACGGCAACACGCTTCTTCTCGTTGAGTCGCGCTTCCAGCTCCTTGTGACAAGCAGTTCCTCAGAAGGCTCAACACAGCAGCAGGCACTTCCAGAAGAACTTCGGGGAGCTGGGGTGAAGTCTGTTGTTCCTCAGACTTCAGCAGGAGGCAAGCTCTTTTCCAAGCCCTTGGAGATCCTTCACAAGTTGAACGCAAAGTACACGAGTAGCTAGATTCATGAAGCCAAATTGCGATCGCAATAGCTGCAAATTAGCAATTGCGATCGCAATTTGAATAAAAGGAATTCATGATAGTGTAATCTCAAAAAAAGCGAATTCACTAAAGAAAAATTGCGAGTTCGCAAATAAATTAGCAGAATCCAGGAATAAGCCCATTAGCGAATCGGAAATTGCGAGAAACCATGGATTCTGCTAATTAATTTGCGGCATCGCAAAATAATCACAATTGCTATTTAAGAAAAATCGCAAAATGCGAAAAACCCGAAAATCGCTTTTTGCGACGCGCAATTTAAGGAGAACCCAAACCAGGTGGTAACCAGTAAGGAAAAAAAAAATTCAAAAAAACTTTAACAAACTACCAACAGGTGCAGGCCTGACCAAACACACTTAAGGATATGCAGCTGGAGCATGAGGACTCTCACAATGCCAGGGCTCTGCATGGTGGTCCGGCGGCGAAGGCTACAGCGAGGAGCACGGAACAGTTGTAGGATCCAGGAGCGAATATTCCGCCAGCGGGTCACCCTTCTGGGCCAAACTGCAGAGCAAATTTACGCAAAGTACCGGCTGAATGGGGAAATGATCATCAAGCTGCTCCGGGACCTAGACCCCCTGATGCAGCACCCAACAAGGAGGACCAATGCCATGCCCACACATGTCCAGGTATTGTGCAGCCTGCACCTTCCGGCCTCCGGATGCTTCCAGGAGATAGTTGCTGTTGCAGGGGGCATATCCCAGCCCACCATGTCCCGCTGCCTAAGGAGTTTCCTGGAGGCTATGCTGACCCGGCTACACCACTACATCGCATTCCCGACCAGCCAACAGGACTTGAATGAGACCAAGCTTCAATTCTACAACGTTGCACAATTCCCACATGTAATAGGATGCATTGACTGTACCCACATCCACATCTGCCAACCAGCACAAACGGAATACATGTACCGCAGATGCAAGTCCTACCACTCCCTCAATATCCAGATGATGTGCAATGCTAAGACATTCATCACAGACATAGTGACACAGTACCCAGGGAGCACACATGACTCCTTCATATTCCGGCACAGCGGCATTCACACACGACTGGCCAGGGTAGACTTTGGGGAAGGACACCTACTAGGTAAGTACACCTGCCCCAAAATAGTACGCTGTGATCATGTAGCTGCGCAGAACAGGCACTCACCCTCTGCTCCTATCATTTAGGTGACAGCGGCTACGCTCTCCGTGAGTACCTCCTCACCCCATACCTCAACCCTGCAACACCACAGCAACGGCGTTACAATGCTGCACACATACGCACAAGAAATTGCATTGAGAGGACTTTTGACCTTTTGAAGAGCAGATTCCGCATACTTCACAAGACTGGTGGGGCCATCAAATACGAGCCTGAGGTCTGCTGCCGCATCGTGGCCATGTGTGCTATCCTCCACAACATTGCTACCAAGCACAGTATACCTGTAGAGATCTCTGGCAGTGAGTCGAAAGGGGACAACCGACCACCTGCACATGTGTGTCATGCACGCAGGGAGAATCCTGCAGAAGGACACAGGCGCCGCAATCAAATCACCATGAACTGTTTCTAATGCACCCACTCCCCACACCCAAGACTTCACTCATGCATGACAATAGTAATAATGACATGAGTCAGATTAAGTTTAACAGAATATTTGTTATTGCTCTTTGCACAATAAAGTGGCAATTCCCCAAACTGTAATATGATTTCCATATTGCGTCATATGTGCCATGTTCTTGAGGAGGGCATGCTTGTTGCAGCAGCATGGCCCTTCATGGTAGTATCCAAATGTTCAATGGCGCCTCCGGCCAGATGATCCCAATCTTCTTTCCAGCTCCTCTTCCGGATTTGGCCGTGAGGCAGCAGAGGGCCTGGTGCTGCGGTGGGGTGCTATCACCAGTGGCACGGATTGGCTACTATGGCTGGAATTAGCCTCACTAGTGTCGTCGTCCCCCCCCCGCCTGGCCATGGCCAGTTGCCTGCATACCCTGAACTGCAGTTGTCACTTGCTCCAGAGCTCTCGCGACGTCCTGACAGCACTGGACCATTTGCACCTGCATGGCCAAGGAGCATCGTGAGAGCTGGGAGGTCACGTTGCCGATAATATAATTGGACCGTGTGTTTGCAGACAGGCGGGTCAGCAGCTGCCGGTGTCTGCGCCGGTTGATGCCCCGCTGGCTATACATGGCCTGGGTGTTGGTCTCCACTGCAGCGGTCATCCTCTCCATACGGTCTGACAGCTGACCAACATTCCTAGCAGTCTTGTTGAGCTGGAGATGTATAGCAGCGAGATGACGGGCTTGTGTCTGGTGGACGTGGAGCATACAGCGCTCAATAGAGAGCCCAGGTGCCCGCACATATACCCCCCTGCCAGCGCGTGATGTGGTATTGAGCGGCTCCCTCCTCTCTAATGTCCAGATGGTATGGCTCCTCACCTTTATGTGACTTCTGTAATATCAAAACTCAGGATATTCATCACGTTATCTTCGTGTGCCCGGCCCTAATGGTGCATAGGCGCAAGTGGTTAAAACCTATTTGTCTTTAACTGAGCATTCTTTCAGCTACTGCTTTCCTTGATGCTATTCACAACCCTCCAAATGAAATGTTCTGTTTTAAATTGTATAACTTTTTTAAATGTTTCTTAGCGATATATTAGAAGGGTACAAATGTCTATTTCTCTATGTATTGTATTTATGCTTATATGTTATTGCAGTAAATTTGTTAATTCTTTTATGTGGATCTCATCTGAGTTCCAAAATCATAAATAAATAAACTTGAACATGAGGCGCGGCTCCCTCACCAGTCCGCTGTACTGGCTCCTCACAGCCGCAGGGCGGCGGGTTTGTTGGCATGCTGCTGCTGGTGTTGTCAGCCCCACTGGTGTTTGAGTCACTCGATGTGGTACTGCTGCGCCTGTTGGCGCAGAGGTGGCACTGTTCACAGGGGCAGGTGGTGGTGTGACCGCTGGTGCGGCAGCTTGCCCTGATGGTACTGGCTGTGGGGATGGATGTACGTCTCCCTCAGTGTCCTCAGTTATTTCTTCAATTTGCAGGGCATCGCTATCCGTACTGGGTACTTCAGCGCCACCTGTGATGTAAATTGGACATTTATTAGTGACATGTTTCTTACACTTTTAAGCTTCCTACATGCATGCAGAGTACCATTCCCTGACTCGCTGCATGATTGACTCTCACTGAACAGGTCTGGCTGTATGGGGCTAGATGGTAATTGTGGTCAGACTACATGTCCCACAATGCAATAGGGCTTTTGTGGTGTGCTTTTGCTGCATGACTGGGGTTTGTAATGGGATGATCTGGGGTCATGCCATTGTTAGGGGGACAGGGTCGCAGTCGCATGGCACTTACCTTGTGTATCTTGGGTGGGTCGGGAGGAGTCCAGCTGGATCACCCCCACGCATGCCTGCAGATTCAGGGTGTCCTCTACTTTGTCTTCAAGTGGGGTGTTGGGTGGGACAGTGGGCTCCCCTCCACCTGTCGCAACACACTTCACCAGCCTCTCTGCGAACTTCTCCTTGGCCCGCCCTCTGAGTTAGTACCATCGTTTTTTCAAGTCATCCACAGAGCGCTGAGTAACCCCCACAGAATTCACTTTTGCGCTGATGCGCACCCAAATCCTCCTTTTATCGGCCTCAGGCACCCTTCTTGAGTCCTTCCTGAAGAGGCGGTTGTGGTCCTTGCACACTCCCTCTATAAGATGTTCTAGCTCTTGTTCGGAAAATTTTATTTTCCTTTTCCTTCCTGTGGAAGTTTCACCTGCAGCTTCCTGTGACATGTTGTGCACTGGGGTGTCTCCTGGATTTCACCTGTAGGCACTCTGGAGGGGAGCTCTGGCAATGCTGCTTCCACTTCAGGCTCACAATGCTGAATGAGAGTAGAACCTGCCTACTTCCTGGTTGTGATGTCATCACTGTGCTCAGAATGCGACTTTCCGTTTTTGCGATCTCGCAATTTGCGATTTCGGTAATTGCGAGATTGCTATTTCAACAAGTGTATCGGCAGATTCTGCGATTTTTATGCAATTTTGGGAAACTCGCTATCGGCGAGTGCGGCCGATTGTGAATCGCTTTTTTTTCTTGCATTTTTTCATGAATGCCATTCTGCGATTTCGAAATTGCGATTTGCTTTTTCTCGCAATTTAGGAATCGCAGAATTTGACATTGATGAATCTATGTAAAAGTTCCTTTCTCCTTCCTTTGGCAGTAAGGCAACAACTGCAGGCCAATCCCCCAAGCAGCACTTCAGCTTGGGAATACTCTCTCCTCAGTTTCTTCAGGTACCTCTCCTCAGTAAAGGTTTCTTCTTGTAGTCCAAAAGTGATCTAATTTCATGGGATCAGGGTCCCAATATTTATACCCAGAAATACTATTTTCTTTGAGGGGAGAGGGGCCTTTGCCCAGTCCAAACCAGTTCTGAAGCACTCTGTTTACCCGACTTCTCCTTTCCTTTCACAGTGCAGGGCATGCACATCAGACGCCCCACAGGAGGTGGAGCCAGCATTGTGGAAGGCAAGTACAGTCCTGGAGCACTCTGTTTACAGGGCTCCTTCTCTTCTTTCAGTGTGCCGGGCAGAGACATCAGCCGCTCCCCAGGGGGTGGAGCCAGCATTGTGGAAGGCAGGCACAGCCCTATTCAGAGTTCAGATGTGCTCCTCCCTTCCATCAAGATGCAGATCTCTCTATTCACCACTGGGTGACCCAGCCTGTCTCCTGGAATTCCCCAGTCCTGTCACTCACAGAAACCAGACATAGCAATACACAACCTAGCAGAGGCAGGTTTGAATGGTTAGACAAGCAAATACCTACTTTCTAAAAGTGGTATTTGCAAACACAGAATATTAAAATAAACTTTACTAAAATATGTATTTTATTATTCTGAGTTCAGGCATACTAAACTCGAATTTCTACCATGTTCTCTGAGCCTTTTAGGATTATAAAATGTAACAATTCTAACAGCCCATTCTGGCCTACGGAGAACAGGTAGCCTTGCAATAGTGAAAAACGAAAATGGCTGTAATTCACTATTAGGACATGCCACACACATCAGGGCATGTCCTACCTTATACTTAAAATGCACCCTGCCCTTGGGCTTACCATAGGGGTGACTGATATGAAGAAAAGGGAAGGTTTAGGGACTGGCAAGTGGGTGCACTTGCTCAGTCAGCATGACAGTACAAGACTGCACGCAGGCCCTGCAATGGCAGACCTTAGACACATTTTACAAGGCTGCTTCTGTGGGTGGCACAACCAGCGCTGCAGGCCCACCAGCAGCATTTGGATTAACGTCCCGGCACACTTAGTGCACTAGACTTGGGTCTGACAAGTAAACCAACATAGCTAAACATGGAATCACTAATCAATACATCACTTTACAATAGGGAGCACTTGCACTTTGGCACTAAATAGCAGTGACACAGTGCCCTAAGCATCTAACACCTGAAAAAACATATGAGGCAACAGCAACAAATGGAAGGGAGACCCACGCCAATGGTGCTAGGTCTAACAACTCCGCTCTTACTTTTCAGGCCCAAAGCAAAGAGAGAGCTGGGACCTGCTTTGTGTTCCTATGTGAGCTTAAACCACGGTTGGGATTCTTTGACCATCCGTCAGGTTATCTTTCAGGCCACCATTCTATCTAGGCTGGACTATGCCAGCTCACTATACTTGGAGGCAAACAGAGCCAAGGTTATCTGCCTACAAAGGGCACAAAATGCTGCGGCCTGGACACTTCTCGGCCTGCTGAGAACCTGTCCTACAACTGACGCTATACGCAGACTGCATTGGTTGCCGATGGCGAAACGTATCGAGTTCAAAACTCTTTATATCGCTCACAGAATTCTGAACCTTAATTCCCCTGATATTTTGGCTGATCTCCTTTCACCCTACACACCTACCCGCCAGCTACACTCAATGGGCCAGCACCTGGCGGTTCCCCCCGGGTAAGTAAAGCCCGGGTGGGAGGACGCTCTTTTCGCGTTCTCGCTCCGAAGCGCTGGAACTCCCTTCCTGTGAGTATGAGAAGCATCCAAAACCATGCTTTGTTCTGTAAAGCCATTAAAACACACCCCTTTCCTGCTTAATTGGTCTCCTGTGATTCTCTTACAGTGCCTATAAGAGTTTGCAGTTTTATCGCTGGGACGCCCCTTTGCTGGGGCAGCTGGGGGCTCTAAAAACCATATAACATAACATTTGTAGATCCCTCAAGGTTTTCTCAAAGAAAATAATTGTTGAAATAAAGATATATTGAAAAGGAGGAGGAAAAAACAGCCATTTGTGACAATAATTTCATCTGTAACTTTTTGTCACGATGTCTGATTTTCAAAATCAATGTACCACTACATTTGCTGGACCCTTTTGGTTTTGCAGAAGTATATGTTTTGTAGGTTCTCCAACAACCTGAGATAACCTGAGCCAACAACTGAGCTGTACCATAGAATGATTTTTCATTGTGAACTGAGTATGAACTAACTCATATGGTGAAATATGTAGAGCGAAAAATAGGTATCATGGCAACCTACCTGTTTCTGAAATCGGCACTAGATATGAACTTTAGGAGCAGTGATTATTCGTACATATCTGAATTTATGGGTACCTGTGGGACCACATGATTCATAGGGTATTTTTCAAAATGTCTTCTCTCTTTCTCACTGGTTTACATTTGGAAGACAGAAATTCAGTGATGTTCATATGTTCCCACGTGTCTTCTGATACAAAAATGGTACCTCACTTGTGCAGGTGGACCTAGTTCCTGCAATAGGATATGGCCCAAAACACAACATGGATTCATCCAATTTTTCCACTCCAACTGGCACGTCTTTTGCTAAGTGAGTAGCTGTGGATTTTGGGTGCTAGCTCATCCAGCAACTAGGGAAACCTAGCAAACCTGCACAGCTTTGAAAACTAGACACCTGGGGGAATCCAGAATAAGGTGAGTTGCATAGCTTTCACCAGGTTGTTTTACCCAGAATAACTTGTAAACCTCAAACTTTGACAACAAAAACACATTTTCGTCACATTTATGTTATAGAAAGTTTGGAAATCTGTGGGGAACCACAAACTTCCTTCCACCCAGCATTCCCCTAAGTCTTCTGATAAAAATGGCACCTCATTTGCATGGGAAGGCCTAGTGCCTGCGACTAGAACCAGCTCAAAATGCAACATGGATACATCACATTTTTCCACTCAAAACTGACACAGTTTTTGGAAAACGGGTAGGTATGGATTTTCAGCCCTAACTCAGACAACTAGGGACGTACAGGGTGATGTGCCTTGTGCAGACCCCATTGTTGTGTTTACCCACAATGTCAGGCAAACCTCAAATATTGCCTGAAAACACACATTTTCCTTAAATTTTTGAGATTGAAACTTCCGAAATCCAAAGGAATCCACAATATTCCTGCCATCCAGCATTACCCCACTTGTGCCTATGAAATCTCTATCTCACTTGTGTGGCTGGGCCTGATGCCCACAACAGGAACAGAACCTTGGTTTGGTCCATTCCTGTCTGCACATAAAACATGTTTGCTACACCTAAGGGAGTTTTATCTGTGATGGCATTAATGATGCTTCATATTATTCTGAGCTATTTTGTACTTGCTTCCAGGGCTCAAATCCTTACTAGTTCATAGAGCAATGTGTACAAAGGAAGCTGGATAGTGTGGCCAGTGATGTCACCACTGATATCATCAATGATTTCATTTGAGATGCCATCAGTAATGCCATAAATCATGTCATATAACATATCATCAGTGGCGGCTCCTTGAGGGGCAGGGTGGGGCAGGGTGGGGGAGGAGCAGGATAGGGGATAGTAAACTCCTGAATTGGGCCGAACAGAATTGAGTAAAGAAATAAATAAATGAAACAAATTACATTGCGCAAGTTGCAACGCCATATCGGCGATGCAGCGTGCAATGTAATTAATTTGATATATTTATTTCTTTACTCAAGTCCGTTCGGCCCAATCCCAGAGTTTACTACCCCCCACCCTGCCCCTCCTAGCTGCACCGCCCCGCAGCACTCCCTCGAGAAGCCGCCACTGCATCTCATGAATGAGGTCATAAGCAGCGCATGACGGGCACAAACTCTTGTTAACTCTGCTAACTATAACTGGGGGATTTCTTTGTTTTTTTTGTTCCAAAATGTTAATGTTGTCACTGATATTTTTACCTAACTATAAAGTTACTTTAACACCTGGCTTTTTTTCGGTGAAAAAAAAATATTTTATATTTTCATAACTGTTGCAAAGGTCATGGGATCAAAAAGGTGAAAACATTGTCTAGGTTTCTGAAAACTCTTGCTCAGAACCTGTATAAAAGAGTTACTAACGACAATACAAGAGACTTGTTTGCTGCTAACTTTGTTGTATTAGATCATGGGCTTTAGACATATATTGGACTAGTTGCATATCTAGGATACTCAAATCTGTACAACTTGATCTATGAAAGATTCCTGGTGAAGTCAGCCTGGAAATTGTTCTGAAAAGGGGAGGATTTGCTGGGTTATTTACCAGGTTATTAAATATTAGGCAGACTCAGGGAAAATGCAGTGAAGAGTAGGGGAGCGAATTGTGGTGTATTTGCTTTCCCTTTGTACAGTGGAATTTTCCCCAGCAGAACAGGGAGTCCCATTCAGATAACAATTAGGAACATGGGATTCTTAGATATGATGGGAAGTATGCACTAGGATTCTTTATCCTTTTAAGTGCGGGTGTCGGCCATTAGCCAACATCGCTGATGTATGTAAAGGTCCCTCGTGAGCTCTGCACCACAGGGAGTCATTTGATTTTAGATTTTTGTGCCAAGCTGACCAGGAAAAGCATCCTGAGGCAAATTATTTTTTCAGCAGTGATGATTGCCACACAGGGAATGCTAACATCATTGCATTATGAAAGAAAGTAAAATGAGCCAATGGTCTTGTTTGACTTACACTGAATCAGTGCTTGGGGGCATATCTCAGCACCCAAGCAATGATTTTCACATGAGAGGTATCGTTGGGAAGGGGAGAATCTCCCCCTTTACACAGATACCTTTGCCCAGTGAATCCCTGCTTGGGGATCACCACAGGAAAAATAATTCCTAAGCAGGGATACACCCACTAGCCACCAGGGACAGGGGAAGAGCTTGTTCTCCCCCTTGCCCATTTTCAATTTCAGTCTTTATGCCCTGTGGGTAGATAGGGTAAATCCCCCAGATCTGCTCCACTGGGTGGGGCAGAAATCCCACTTGCGCCTCTACCATGCAGAGTTTACTCATCAATAATTTCACTGCAAATGTTGCAGTGATATTATAAATGATGTCATAGAAGATGTCATGAGTCATGTAATATGTGGGGTAATTAGCAGTGCTTGGTGAGGGCATGAGTTCTAGATACCTTAGGTCACGAGGTATAATCGCTTGAGATAACTATATCTATAACTGCTGAATTTCGACGGTTTTGTGTGTGTAAATTATGAACCTAACAAAAGCGTCCCTGTAACGTTTTTTTTTTAGTGAATTTCTAAGGCTTTTAAATTCTTTTTCCTGACTATAATGTGCCTGTAACCTTAGTTTTTTCAGTGATTTTCTACAGTTTTTATTGCTATTTCCCAACCCAACTATAACATCCCTGTAACCTGGGTGTGTAAGTAGGTGTGTGAGTGATTGACAGTGTGTGTAAGTGGGTGTGTGAGTGTGTGATAGGTATGTCAGTGTTTATGTGACTGGCTGTGTGGGTCTATGAGGGAGTATGAGTGACTGTGTGGATTGCAAGAGGGTGAGTGGGTGTGAGTGAGTATTTGAATGCCTTCTTGGGTCTGTGAGTGGGTGTGTGAGTGGTTCTGTGAGTTTCTGGATGGGTGTGTGATTGCCTTTATGAGTGGGTAAGTGTGCGTGTGAGTTTTTTTAGGACGTTGAGTGTGTGTGTGAGTGGTTGTATGGATATGTAAGGGAGTGTGTAAGTGAGTGTGTGAGTGCTTGTGTGACTGGCTGTATGGTTTTATGAGTGGCTGTGTGAGTGGTTTTGTGAGTCTCTGAGCAGTGTGTGAGAGGCTGTAGATGGAAATGTGAAGGGGTGTAAGTGGTTGTGTGAGTGTGTAAGTGGCTGTATGGGTGTGTGAGTGGTTGTGTGAGTGTTCAGAATATTTTACTGGATGCATGAGTGACTGTATGGAAGTGTGAGTGGTTGTGTGGATGCGTAGGTGGGTGTGTGAGTGGGTCTTTGAGGTGGTATATTTTTTTTACACTGGAAGCTGAATGGGGGGCCGTGCTGAGTGTCGCAGTGTATCTGCGGATCCTCGCACGCCCAAAACAAATGTTTCCAAAGACAATTTCTTTCCCACGAGAGTCCCACACAGACTCCTCCATCAATGCCATGGGGGTCGCAATATCTCTACCCTGACCCCCTATATCCTAGTTACACCTTATTCCCCCCAGAACAATGTCCCAATTGACAAAATGACATCCACAACTTTGCTCTCAGGTTGCAGCCAGCCAATCATGGCATTGCTTTGGGCTTTGGATGTGCAGATCCACCGATCCATGTCTAGCTATACATAAATCATTTTCTTTAATAACTCCAAAGCTACTGAACAGATTTACACCAAATTACGCAAGCATTTGCAATGCAAAAGGTCTCGTATTTGCAGGAGTTTGAGCTATTGGCATTGTAAATGACAATATCTTTTATTTAAGTGTTTTGAAAATCTGCGGGCAGAGCGTAAACGTGCACTTTGTACTTACAGTTGTTGCTTATGATTAGCTAGGCTGGCAGTAACTGCGCCTCCTTTACTCTCAGCCTTGCTTTTCATAAGCAAGGAGAATCAGTACAAACTGCATGTTTACACACCGCTTGCAGGTTTTCAAAGCCCATATATTAAAGGCATTGTCATTTATAATGCCAATAGCGCAAACTCTCGTGAATGTGAGACCTATTGCATTGCAAATGATTGTTTTTTAAGTGACTAGTGCCCCAATGGACAGCTACCTGCAATGTCCCTCCTTTATGAAGTGAGTGGGATGTGCTGTTAACATCCCACCGCTGGAACCTCATTTAAACCCCCTCCCCTTCTCCCGTGAACTGTGTTACTGATTAACAAGCCTGCAATGCACCCTCTTTATGGGAGCTGACATGTATTCCCAAAGAAAGGCACTCTAAGTCGTCATTTTACTTGGGTAGCCCTCCAAGATGACAACCTCTCTTCCCGCAGGTTTTGGGTCCAAGCAGTTCTCTGTACAACTTTCCAGTGCTGTGAGGCATGGAAAAGCAATGCAATGTTTTGGAAACAGAGACTGTCTCTTTCTTACTGTCACACACATATAACTGGTGAGAACCGGAGGCAACTGTTATCCCTGGTACTGCTGCAGCAAATTGATTCTACCAGAGCCCCAGCCAGCTCTGAGCAAACGACAAGAGCACATTGTGGAAGAGGCAGGTCACTGACCTAACGGATATGTTAGGGAAGACAGAAGCAAAAACCCCACCTATATGAAGAGTGTAACCCCAAGCAGCCTGTTAGATTCCCTTTTCCAGACCCCTGCAAAAGCGATGGGAGAATTGGTCGACTGAGCTACTTTTCTTAATATGAATCTCCTACCTACACAGCGCACATCGATTTCCAAAACAGTTACACTACATCCACAGAGCATTCTGCTCCCTTTCCAATCCACAGAGATCTCTGCAGCGCATGCATTAAGGGATGAGCAAGGCTAGCGATACTAAGTTGAGTAACAAGAGCTTCTCAAACTGGTGGCTCTGAGCTATATCCCAAATTGCTGAGCTGTATTTTCACCCAACAGCATCTGAGCTCCCAGGTGTTCCAACTCCATGCATGTGTAGCTTAGAAAGTACAGTTTTCTTTGCATTCTGGTACTTGCAGATAAATGGGACTAAAAGTTCCAGAATGCAATGCTAAAACGTGGGTTGGATCGGATGGGCTACTGACCCAGGAAATACTTGGCCTGGCGAGGTCTGTAAACCCCTGCATGCTAAGTGCTGGTGAGTGAAACAGAAGTTCCTCTATTGACATAGGGAAGGGCGATGGCTGTGCCCTACAGGATTATCAGATAGATTTTTATCACAGAGATCACGTCTTGGGTTTCCCTTTAGCATTCAGTGTTATAAAGTGTACTAGTTGAACCACACCAAGGGTGATCTGCTAAATGAAAGCCCAGAAGTGGAAATGTGGTACCCCGGTGACATTCTTTCCTTGGGAATTCCCTGGGCGTTCTCACTCAAAGTACTGCAACAATAGATCATAGTGATGTGTTTTTAGCACCTTCTGGACTCTCGTCAGAAGTCCACCACTTGTCAGACAGCACACTGGCACTTCTACTTGTGAGGGCTGACACTCTCTAGTGCTACACTCACACTTTTACTAAACAGTGGATGCAGCCAGAGGGCAGAAGAGAAGCCATGCCATTCCAAACTGCATCCAAATGTGCATCAACGTGTGCACAAATTTAAAATTTGCTACGTTTTTGATAGTTTAAGCTGCTTCCCATACTTGCCAACCTTAGCAATTCAGGAAGTTAGCTGCAGCTTTTTTCAGCAGAATTACAGCTTGCAGGTGTCTCAGTCATCCCACTGCCTTACAGAAGGTGTATGCTGAACTTACTGAAAGGTCAAAGTCAGCTCCCTGAACAAAAAGGGATTGGTCTCACATTAGTGAAAATATGAGCTATTGGTGTTGCAAATGTGAATGTTCTTTTTTTTGTCTAAAATTATGTCAGCTAACCAGCAACGTGTCAGATTATCATCTCTACATACATCACTGTACCATAATAAGTAAAGAAATTCCACTAATGAAGGAGAGGGTGCGGTACCACAGGGTGGTACTAGGTGTCCCTGGGACATCTAGTAACAGCCTGTTAAGGAAAAAATGCTCACAGTCAGTCCTTAAGACTCACGGTAAAGCAATTCCTATATTATGTCTTAACCACATGGCTGCTGGGCGTTTTCCCCCCCTGTGCTGGAAAATGCCATTTTAGTGGCACCATGACGAGCTCAGCTTGTCATCAGCACACAACACCTTTGGGTGATGACGAGCTGAGCTCGTCATCAGCATCGAAAGGGTTAAGGAAAGGGTTCAGTACCACAGGCTGTTACTATGTATCCCCAGGAACTCCATATAGGATCCCTCGGAACTCCATACAGGAATTCCATTACTATGAGGCCTAAGGAATGAGCATTTTTCCTTCATTAGTGACATTTCTTTTCATATCGCAAAGGTTGAAAAAGCCTAAAAACAAATGCTTGGAAAGGCTGACGTTCGTTCCTTACGCCTTTGGGTAATGGAATTCCTATATTAGGTCTTAAGGAAAGGGTGCTGTGCCACAGGCTGTTACTAGATGTCTCAGGGACTCCTAGTAACAGACATAATATTTAAATTCTATTATCCAGTGTCTGGGTGAATTTTGCTGCAGAGGTCTTGTTAGGTATTACTGGAAACGCGGGCACTGGGTGAAATGAGAGTGCACCATGTAATGAGGCAGTGCAGGAATGTGAATACAAGGGATGAGGTTGAGCAAAGAGGCAAGACTGTATTAGAACAAGGTAACAATGTAATGGGTGTACACCACAATGCTCTATCAGTAAATGAGACAGCATTGAAATAACGCTGTCATGGAATTAGGCTTGCACAGCTGGATGCCATTCTGGAAAATGGGTGCCATAGAATGAAGCAGCGCTGTAAAACACCACTGAGCGAGTGAGTGGGGATGGAGTGGGCTATGGTAAGTAAGGCCAAAAGCAATACTGCGCTACACGAGTAAGCTGTGGTATGGGGCGGCACTCAGAGAAGCTATGGGGCTGGGTGAGAGAGCACCAAAATAAGGTTTCTTTCGGGTGAAACTGCCCAGGAAAGAGGCAGCTGTAGAGGTACTCAGGACTGACACGAGTAGCTAAAACAGTAGTGAGGGAGATAACACTGGAACTAAGTAGCAATGGAATGAGGCTACGCTGAAAGTGAAGTGCGACAAACAAGCTGCACTGGAAAAGGCTGCACTGGTACAAGTCTGCACTGTGCCTGCAGTGAGCAAGAAAAAAGTTCTCCAAAAAAACTGAACCAGAAAGAAACAGTAAGGAGACTGTAATTGGCTGGTGCTCTTTTGCTTTGAATAGAAGTGAGCTATTGGCTGCCAGAACGAGTCATGCTGCAGCAATTAAGAGGGGTACTGGAGGGAACTTATGGCAAGCAGAAGGCGGGAATAACATTGTGTAAGTGACTATAAGTGATTACAGAAGGTCTTGCAGACAGGGCATGCATGCTGTAGACTCGGCCTAAAAAACACTCTTTCTGGACCAAGATCTAGCTTTCTGCCAAATTTGGTGTAACTACTTTCTGTAGTAGTGTCTAAAATCCCTATTGGAAATTGTATGGTGAAAACACATTTTGGGAACCTCCTTTTTCTTGGCCCCTGCTTGACTAACCACCCAAAAATATTTGAGACTGCAGCTGCAACAAAAAATTATTTTTTTATGGAAACTAGATCCTAACTATAACTACCTATTGGCAACCACCAGTAGGTAATACATATACACACACACTCACACACATATATATATATAGCATAACGCCTCCTCAAACGATTATATTCTCTTACACAATTAACAATAGCACTAACCTTGTTCTCATCAAAATCAATTAAATACAAACCAGACAACGTTCTAACTTGAGATAATGCAACATATACCATTCCCTCTTTAAAAACAGTTCTTCATACATTTACCAAAACATTATCTACACTTAAACCTTGAGATTTATGAATAGTTATTGCATATGCTAAACAGACGGGAATCTGTTTTCTACGAACATACAAGTCTTTTACAAGCAAAAAATTTGCAGCCGAACGCTCAGTCTATCTTACCTCTGCAATCAGATTAAATTTAACTTTCAAGAATTCAATTTTATTTCTATTTTGATATTTCACAAAATCAACAACTTTCCCCATTGCTCCATTCATTAAACCTTCTTCTACATTCAGATTACGCCTCAAAATTACCTGCCAGTTTAAACATACATCTAAATTATTTTCTAAGCCAGCAGTTTTTGATAGAGACTTTTCCAAAGAATCCAATTTAGTCTGTAGTTTTTCTGAAAGAAGAATTGTTATTCCTTGATACAAAATTTTATCAATAATTTGAATGTGAACTATTTCTTGATTTTCCAATTTCATAAGCTCTCTATAAATGTATAACACTCTTCCACTGTAGGCATTAAGCAAACTATAGGCTTTTTTTCTTTCATTTTCTTGTACATTACTTCTGCTGGTGTGTTTTCATTTGTAAACAACCTCTTTAGTAGATGACTTTGAAAAGCTTGTTTACCATGTTTGCTTAGAACACCAATTCTTACATCTTTTAGAATATTGGCATAATCTTCATCTCTTGCTTGTCGCATATTCTGAGTGAGTTCTTTATATTCAAAATGGAACCAAAGGTTTACATTTCCAATACTTCCCAAAGATTTATTAGTGTTTTCATGTAGAAGAGTTTTAAACTCTGGTTCTCCTTTAACAGGGGTTAGTTGTAGCAGATCTCCAAATACAAATAAACGTTTTGCTCCAAAGAGAACGTCGTAATCTGTTTTTAATACCTGTTGCATTCTTAAGTGTACAAAAGCAAGCATTACGTTTGAGACCATGCTCACCTCCTCAATAACTAAACGTTCATTTTCTTCAGCATTCTTGACACTTCATAAGAAGCTTCCCCAGACAATTTCTGATATTCTAATGTATTATCATGCTTAACTGGTAACATCAGTAATCTATGCAAAGTAACTCCTTTAACATTGTGTGCAGCTAATCCAGTTGGAGCGGTTACCAGACAACATAAATGTGAACCAGTAGTTTTTGAAGATAACTGGTCAAAACTTTAATTAAAAAACTTAACCAGTCCCAGCTTGACCACTAATGTACATCAAAAGAGGTTTAAAAGATGAACACACACATTCTTCTTTTTCATGCAACAAACCATATTCTATCCGTTCTCTCACTTGTACATATATTTCTTTCTGTTCAACATTTACTTGTTCTTCTAAGTTTTCCAATGTAATATTCTCCTAGTGTGCTTGTTGCATTGCAATTTCAACTTCATGCATAGCAATCTCTGCTTCATTTTCCAGTATTGGTTGCCCAAGAGGATCTTGACTACATGGACCATTACTTTGACTATCCTGAGAAATGTCATTAGCTATTTCAGCTGTAATAGTATTTCCTGTTCAATTTCATCATTCAAATTTTTTAAATATGTAGTGAAAATAGTAATTGCAATGCTATCTTTGCATGCATTAAAAGAATCTTCGTAGCAGTCAAAGTCTCCAAGCAATTCACTTTCGCTACGCCATGGTTTAAACAGTTGGAGAAGTGCTAAATAGTAAAATTCTCACTTATCTGGAGTTTCACAACTGAGTTTCTTGTGGTTTATAAGATTATTCTTTGCATGTTTTACTAAACAACCATGAAATCCAACTACTGCATATTTTCTTTCTTTTAAATTCTGTTTAACATTTATTTTGAAGCTGTAATGTTGAAGTACTTCATACAGACATAGCTGTTCGAGATGTCGACTCCTTTTCGGATAGTTAGTGTCCAACATATTAGTTTTAAGAATGTCTGTACTGTCCGGTTCATTTGCTGCTAATTGTTCAATTTCTTCAAATGATTTCAACACTCTATTTTGTTTGCAGGCAAAACCTAAACTTTTCCAAATGATCCTGGTGACTTTGAATATAAACTTGAAGAGCACTAGCGGTCTGAACATTCATAGGATCCAATTTCTTGGTGGGAAAGCATTTTCAAAGTAAAGCCGTACACATTTTTGCTAAGGCTTTTCTCTTGTGCAATTTCTTCCCACATTTGTTTAATCTCTGATTTTTCTGATTTTGTTAAGTACGATGTAACATAAAGTGCACCAGCAATTGAGTTATCTGCAACATACTGGATGTCCATGTTCGTAATCCACAGTTTTAAAATGACTGGATTGTAGTCATTGATATACTTTGACACTTCTGTTCATTTTAAGCTATAGGTATTCTTTGGAGATTTCTGAGTTATTGTGTGCCTTACAGAAGAAAAAAAAGAATTTACTCTTCCTTTACAAATAACTGGACAGGGAAAACCAAACCGACATTTGGTGTAAACTTTTCCTACTTCTATTTTCTCCTGCAGTACTTTCCACAATGGTGACTTTGGAAACGTAAAGTTTGCTGTCTCAAGTTTCTATCTCCTTCTTATCTTGGAATCTCACATGTCACATAGTGTTCGATGAAAGACAATACTGTCTCATCAGAATAATTTCCAAATTTAGGTGCATCCTTGATCCATGTCTGCATATGTATGTGAGGTGCACCTCTTGTTTGATACTCCTTTCTCCAAAAGAAATCGGTAACTTCTCCAAGAGGTGGATTCTTTTTATTGCACATAAAAGACATCATAGCTTGAAACCTATGATTGAAATATCTGCACACATTTACAGGATCCAATGAACACAGTTAACCAGGAGTCTTTATTTCAACATTTTTTTATATTGGTATTTGCTTCTCTTAGAAATTCAAGCAAATCTTCCCATGCATACTCTGCACAGCTAAGGTTAACAAACCATGTTGGTGTACCTAAGTTCTGTAACATACACTTGAGTTCTCCATGATGATGATACCAATACTCATTTGTTCCATGTTGACATGCCAGTAAATTGATTAACTGTGCTTCTAAATTTTCATCTGTTTCTTCAACTTTCTCCACAAATTCTTTTGCAGAAAGGAGTAATTGATGAACTCCAGTTTTAAGTATGTGATTCAATGCATACGACAGAGAAAACAGATCACTTTCAAACAAAAGGTGAAATATGTATGTAATGCACTATCGAAATCTAGGATCATCAGAATATTATCTTGTTGACAGATATTGTGAAGCTGGAATCCGTGCAGGTCAGTCATCATATCGTCCACCTTCTCCAGTAGGAAACAGCAGTGGAAAACAACTAGCTTCCAAACTTTTCTCCCATACACTCATTGGGGTTCCCTGTACTTTTTTCATTTGAAATACCGCAATGCTGCTTCCTATTACTTCTTTTGAATGCAAAGGACATATTGTGTAATGTTCATAAATCTCTTCAGTCCTTGACTGGTCCACTTTCTCTATTTGACCACTTGAAATTTCGGATTCATCTTCTAAACTTATTATCTGTTCATCCACATTTACAGTTTTGTAATAAATATTGTTCTCTATAAGAAATAAGGTAGCCTTTTCAACTTTATTAACATCCACAAATTCTTGCCATGTTTTCCGACTCTTTGTTGGTACACCATTTACTAGAATGACTACTGCCTCATTTTCTTCTTTCTCTCCAGCAATAGTTTCAATATTTGTTCTTAAAATCCAAAGGTAAGTACAACACTCTTCCTTTCTGCCCTCTTTGCAAGTCTGTTTGTGGCAGTTTACCTGTTTTAGGCTACTTTTGAATTATAGTTTGAAAAGGATGAACAGATTGAATTAGAACCGACTCATATGTATTCAATTCTGCCAGTTCCTCCGGAATAGCTACTAATTCTAAGTCAGTCAAGTCAAGTCAAAAGATCTTTATTCGGAATAATAAACATCCATAAAAGTACAAACAAAAAACACAAGACATTTTTTAAAAACATTCAATCGATTCAATAGTTACAATTGGAGAATAGTCCGAGAACAAACGACCAAAATCAAAAATCCATTTACAATATCCCAACTATACAGCATATATCCCTTCATAGTGGTGAATTTTTGGGTTTTTATAAAAGAAGAGAATATCTTACAGTATTATTTAAAAACGCTATTTAAAAGCACTATTAAAACACGATATTTAAACCATTATTAAACCATTATTAAAAAGGGGAATGGACGTCACATTATTATACTTTTATCTATTTACACGTAATTTTTCATATAAAAAAAGTGCAAAATAGAAAGTGCAGTGTGCAATAGTTTATACATCAATGTTAAGGGTGATTCTCGATCTGACAGCAGCTTTGAGAAAACAACTCATCCTAAAAATGACTTCATCTGATCCCAATTCCAGAAGGGACCGAAGTGCCAATTTAAAATTAGTTAATCCGTTTTTCTTACAATAGGGCATAAGATAATGTGCAGTGAATTTTTTATAAAAACCACAAAAGAACAAGAAATGCATAAGACTTTGCTTCATGTCAGGGTTACAGGGGCAATTTAAAGTTTCGAGATGTTTATTGTATCCCATCGGGAAGTTCAATAGGTTAACTATGCTCCCATCTCGGAGACGAAACAGTAAACCCCTTACCCATCTACCAAGATGCAAACGCAAATATCTGTACGGTGGGCCAGGTTTTTTGACATGTGGTTCAGAATGGGCCAAATATTTTACAACCGTGCATTTAGTCAGGTTCTTTCTATCACGCTCTTCTCTATATAGGTCATACAATGCCCTTAAAATGATGGTCTTATGGGAGCGGTTTATTAGGTTTGGTGATGTGAACAGAGAAGCCAAACCCACACTTGCAAGGCACTCTTTTACTGCTTTCAGCCATGGTATATGGTGTCCCCTGTCACGCTTTAGACAATCCAAAATAATTTCACGGGTCAATGTAGCAGCCGTGTTGTTCCAAATCTTTATCCAGAATAGTGCTGGTCTGGATCTCACAAAGTCCTCTATGTAAGGGATATTTAGTTCGTTATGGCATACATAGTTTGGAGAACAGATAACCCCCCCCAATATCTGACGGCAAAATCTATTCTCTTCTATTTGAATAGGGGAGCAGTTGGTATAGCCCCAAACCTCAGCGCCGTAAGTGCCGGTTGGCATACATTGGGTTTGGTATATCTTAACCAGGGGAGTTATTACATCAGCTTGTTTGGGTTGTCTCAATGAGGTTACACAGTTAATAGCCTTGCCCAACTTGTTCCTGGCATAAGAAACGTGTGCATGCCACGTACCACTATTTGAAAATAGCAGCCCTAGATAGGGAAAAGTGCTGGTGCTTTTTAAAACATTTGACCCTGAAATGATCTGGGGGATTTTGTGATTTTTTGGACCACAGCTCATAATTAATGATTTTTTAAAATTAGTTGTTAGGCCTAAATCGGCCATAAAAAGGACAAAACCTGAAATTAAAATACGGAGTGCCTTTGGAGTGCGGCCCATCAGGACCGCATCATCCGCATAAAGAAGGGTGGGTATAGGGACTCCATTAATGTAGGGCACATCACTAGTTAGGGTGCTCAAAGTGCTGCTTAGCTTATTGATATACAAAATAAACAGGAGAGGGGCCAGCACACACCCTTGTCTGACCCCCCTGCCAATACTAATATCATCAGAAACTTCACCCATTTGATTCACACGTACACAAGCTTTAAGATCACGATGTAAAAAAGCTAAAAAATGTACCAGATGGTCATCTAAACCATATTCAAGAAGGGTAGACCAAAGCCGGGAACGGTTAACAAAATCAAAAGCCGAGCTCAGATCCATAAAACCAAAGTATAAAGGTGATTTCTTTGCAATATTATATTTTGCCATGATCAGGTTCAGATTCAGGCATTGCTCCACCGTTCCGACGCTACTACGGAACCCGAACTGGCTTGGATGTAGGATGTTATTCTCATCAGTCCATGTTCTTATCCTTTTAAATAAGATCCGTCCCAAAACTTTTAAAGTATTATCTATTAGAGAAATTGGGCGGTAACACCCAGGATCCAGCCTGTCGCCCTTTTTAAAAATAGGAACAATAATACTACGTGACCATGTTTCCGGGATCTCCCCTTCAGTTAAATTGTTAAAAACATTGCATAGCAATGGGGCCCAAAAATCTGGCTCGCATTTTAATTGGTCTATAGAGAGCCCATCGGATCCGGGCGCTTTATTCCCGGCGCTTTCTAAAATGGCATCAAATACCTCAGATGTGGAAATAGACATTGGGTGTGGAGGGGGTAACAGCAAAGGAGGATTATCTGGTGTTGCATAGATTTTACCAAAATGAGCAACCCAGGTAGGACCAGTAATATTACAATTGATTTCGGTCAAAGTAGAACCGATAGATCTTATTTCCTTTACCTCCTTCCAGAACCCAGTGGTATCTTTTAGGTCAGCAGATCGTGCCAGGGAATCCCAGTGGGTTTTCAGTAAATCATTTGATCTGGTGCGTAAAGCACGCTTGTACTCTGCTCTGAGCAGCCTTACCCGTGGTATATCCCTCGGTTCAGCTTTTAAGGCAGCTCTAAGCATCCTGTTTGCTTTTGAGCATGGGGCATCAAACCATCTGGGCGTTTCCTCAGCCTTACTAGAGGCTGGTCTGGAAATTTCGCCTTTAATTGTGGTGCAGAGTTCAGAGAACGCTTTAACCACGTTGATCCCATGGTCCTCTGTGCTAAGACAATCTTTGATCAAAGTTGGGTATTTTTTACATACTCCTGCCAGGATTCCCTTATTGTCTACTCCCTTCCAGATTACCCTCAATTTATCTGTCGAAACCTCCAGACCCATTGCGCCTATTTCACGTCTTGGACACTTACCCTTCGGCAGTGATAAATGGATGGCAATTGGGTAATGATCACTGTGGATTTCACACACTACTTCTGCCCTTATTAATGCATTTACAATTGCATGTGAAACGAAAACATAATCAATTGTTGTACCACCCCCATGTCCAATAAAAGTAGGGAATGGGGATGCATGGTCTTCCATACCTACATGTTCCATGCAATTAACAAGTTCACTAGTGGCTAGAAGATCTAACAGTTCTATACCTCTTTTGCATGGGGGATTTCTTGGATGTACATGTGCATTAAAATCCCCCCCTAAGCAAATGCCATCAAATTTCCCGTGTACCTGTCCATCCATAATTTCATTAATAAAATCAAATAAGAGAATAAAATTTCGGTTAGGTTGGGACAAAAAATCATTGTTGTAGAAATTGATTAAACACAGTTTTATCCTCTGGGTATACGAGAGTGCCATGAAACTAGGACAATTTGTTTGTAGTTCGTCAATTTTAGTTCCAGCACAAATTTTTATCCAAATGGCCAATCCTCCACTAGGACGACCAACCAAAGGGACCGGGACAGTCCTGTTGTGGCAACTATACCCCTCAAACAATAGATCCTCAACACACCAAGTTTCTTGAAACATCAATATGTCATAACAATTGACACAGTCCCTCCATGAAAGAATTCCCAACTTGGACTTCAGGCCCGCAATGTTCCAACTGAGGATGGTTAGGTTATTACTTTTATTATTCCTCAGACAGGGACCCTGGTTAGTACTTGAGGCGGATTTAGGTGTAACATGTCCCTGTTGGACGCATAATGGGCTAGATGGAGAAATCGCCAGTGTTAACGGGGCCGCCTCTGGGGATGGTTCCTTTAACTGAACTGCCTCAAAGCACACGGGAAGTAGTTTGGTGCTTTCAGTGGACAGTCAGTCCAATGTGTCTAGGTCCTGGAAGATTCCAAACCTATTCTGTAATGGAAAAACTGGAGGGGGTTGCATCATCTTGTGGGGAGGACGGTAAAAATATTTTAATGGTAGTGGGGTCACCACAGTAGATGGGCCGTGTCGACCAGGATTGTAGTTCAACAGGAATTTTGCAGTGCCCGGGTTTCTAAAATTAATTACAATACAGTCCCCATTAATATTTTTGTAAAGGGGACCGACCCAGGTTACTCGCCGTGTGGTTATGATTTCTTTTGAAATATCATAACCCACTCCCTTGTGCTTCGATAACCAGTCTATAAACTTATTGTGAAGTTGAACCCATGATTCTCCTTGACCTTCCTTAAGCGGTGGGATACCAGCCAGAACTAGGACATAAGGACAAGCCTCAGGTGGAAGATGTAAGGCCGGGCCTTGATGTTTAATAGGTCTATTGTCCTCATGCGTGATCTTTTTGTCGTGCTGGCTGGGATTAACGGAACCCTTCTGTACTAGGGTGGTCTGCTTCGCTGTAATACCCTTTTTAGTAGAATTAATAGATAATCCGCTTGTATCATTAGTGGAAACAGAAGGTTTGGATGAAGTAACATTTCCATGTATAGGGTTACATGGGGGTAAGGGAGTGTTGGTTTGACGATCAGGCAGGTTACTGCCAGTTATACCCTTATTTTTAGTCACCTTAGGTGTAACAGACTGTGTTGGGTTAGGAATGGCTTGTTGTTCCACTGTCCTGATATTACCATGGTCACCAGTGGTGGGGACACGAGTAGTGGATTCAAGGTCTTTTAGCAGACGTTCTACTCTCATTTTGTCCAAGTTCGCTATGCCTTTTCTCTTTGCATCCTCGTTTTTAATTAAATTCTCCAATTTATCAAGTCTTTTAAAAATATTATTAAATTGTTTGATCATTTGACCTTCCAAATTTTTAAAAATTGTGTCTGCAATAGTCTCAATAAGGTTCCCCTCTGACTTGGCATAATGACTAGGTTTGTCAATTCCGTGGGAGGACTCAGTCTGGGTGGAGATAGATATATAATTTGACCCCTCGTTATTTATAACGACCACGTCACCCAGATGCGGTTGATCCTGTATAGGTGCTATGTGTTGGACCAACTTCTGTCTCTTCCCCTTATTCCACATACTTTGTGGAGTTGGTTGGTTGACAGTCCTTAGTGGCTGCTTCCGTTTATTGTGGGTTATTTTAGCAGGGCCCCTCTTTCTCTTGGCTGCAACTTTACCAGATACCTTGTTAGCAGCCTCTATAGATGTTGTTTCTGGGGCATGGCCAAGAGTCACTTCTGGTGCTATGTACGTGACAGTGTCCTCATCGTCTAAGACAATTGGTACTTCAACAATGGGATGTGAGGGTTTTACAACAATTATTTCAGGATTTATGTGGGTATGGGTATTACCATTGAGACTGCTCATGGCATGTGGTTGATTTATACTCAATGGACCCATAGAAAATCTCCTTTCGGTCTCAACAATCTCGTTGAATGCAGTGTCTATCAATGCCTCAAACGATGTTAGCAGTGTTACAGGGGACTCTGCGCCCTGAGTAAGGATGTCAACATTAATGCATGTAGCGGTACAATCAGCCATTGTAGGAAACCTATTCAGAGACTAACCTTCTTCGGAGGTGTTGGTGGGGTGGCCCGCCCGACCACTGTTGACCTCTGAGGGCCTCAGAGGGCCCGCCCTTTGCCCGGGCTTCGCCCCGGGCGTCCCGCTCGCGTCCCGCGTAGCGGGTGTCCGCGGCGCTTAAGTGCGCCTCCTGGCGCCCTCGCGTCGTCAGCAACGCGCGCCGCCGCGTAGCCTGCCGGGAATTGTAGTCCCGGAGCGGCGGCGCGTGGAGTCCGCTGGTGTTTGACTCTTGGCGGTGGCGGCGTGTCTCTAGCCTTCCTGGCTGCCTCTGGGAGACTCCTGGCGGTGGCGGCAACTCGCAGGTAGGTGCTGCTTCCTTTAGTTTGGCTTCCCCAGCTCCGCCGGTGTCCGCGGCGCTTAAGTGCGCCTCCTGGCGCCCTCGCGTTGTCAGCAACGCGCGCCGCCGCGTAGCCTGCCGGGAATTGTAGTCCCGGAGCGGCGGCGCGTGGAGTCCGCTGGTGTTTGACTCTTGGCGGTGGCGGCGTGTCTCTAGCCTTCCTGGCTGCCTCTGGGAGACTCCTGGCGGTGGCGGCAACTCGCAGGTAGGTGCTGCTTCCTTTAGTTTGGCTTCCCCAGCTCCGCCGGTGTCCGCGGCGCTTAAGTGCGCCTCCTGGCGCCCTCGCGTCGTCAGCAACGCGCGCCGCCGCGTAGCCTGCCGGGAATTGTAGTCCCGGAGCGGCGACGCGTGGAGTCCGCTGGTGTTTGACTCTTGGCGGTGGCGGCGTGTCTCTAGCCTTCCTGGCTGCCTCTGGGAGACTCCTGGCGGTGGCGGCAACTCGCAGGTAGGTGCTGCTTCCTTTAGTTTGGCTTCCCCCTAATTCTAAGTTATTATGTACTGCTCTAGCAGGCATTTTGTTCTGTTCTAATTTGTTGTAACAATATTTACATATGTGTTGATCACTACCTAACTCAAATCGACCTTCCACCAACAAGCAAGTTGCAAATTCTTCCCACTTACCATTGTTCTCCTTTTCACTTTTAAAATACAAATCAACATTCCTAGTTTGACTTTTATAATGAGCACGTCGACAACAAACACAAACATAGTTTGGTATTTCAGAGCACACAACATTACATTTTCCAATTTCTTCTTCAAACTGAGCAGTGCTAATCACTTTCCCATCTCCTCCAACATCTGTAATTGTCAAACTTTCACTTTCTATGGGCTGCTCTTCTCAGCCAAAATGTTGCATTTCAATATAATCACACTTTTTTTGAACATCTGATAAAGAACCATGTAAAAGACATGTATTCAGTTCACTTAAACATAATGCAGGACTTTTTACATACTACAGTTTCCTTACAAACTTCCGCATTTCTGAATGGCGTACTGCTAACATCCTCAAGTTATGAAAAACACTTTTACACACTTTTGTTGAAAGACCAGACAGAGAATGGCCATATTTCTCAGTATATCTCCTTACATTACATGGATCTAGTCCTTGTAACAACTTAATCTTATTTTTAATACTTTTCTGTGTATATTCTCATAGCAAATGTTGCACTATATTGATAGATTCCTGTTGAATGCTACAAATACTGCTACAACCCCACTTATACACAAGAGCTTATGTACATTTCCCTTGCACTTCTTCAGCTATTAACTCTTCTGCACTCTTCCCTACCATTTCCTCTTTTGGAAGGGGACAACCATCCTGAACTTCTTAGTAACGACTTCCAGTATCATCTGCAAATGATAAACTATTTTCCTGGAAGTAACTTTCCTCATTAAAAAAGGCTCACTAGTAGAAGTATGTTTCCAAAGTCCATCAAAGATTTTGCAAAATTTGGTTCTGTTCACAAGTCTTTTTCTTCTACTTTTCTCTTTCAAAACTTTCATTATTTTATCCAACACTTTGATCCTCTTTAAAATCACAATGAATACCTTTTGTTTTAAATTGAAAACAGTGTCCACTATACTTTCAATACGCTGCTTTTGTTTGAACTGCAGCACTTTCTTTTTATATTTGCAGCATGTTTTCATTAAATTCCGAATCACTCTAGTTCGAAAAAGTCTCTGACAAATTTCTTGAAATTGTTTTTGTCTCCGGGTAACACATACCGTTTCTTTATCATGTTTTCTATTCCTGGTATTTGAAATTGAAGTGTGCTTACTTGAAAAATTCTTCTTTTTGCTTTATGTGATGTTATTTTCATTAAATGTTCGTAATATTTTTTTCAGAAATTGTCTAGTGTTTTTACCAGAAGAAACTGTTTGTGTAGTACTCTCATTTTTTTCTAATTGAAAATCTTTACTTTTGTTCAAATATATATATATTTTCTCTTTCCTTTTTTTTCCAGTTCTTGTTGACATTTTCAAATTTTTATCCAAACAAAATAATTATCTGAACAAGAAAAAATAAATTCAGTTATTTTCTACATCTGTTCAACATGTTAAAATAATACCATACAATTACATAAGTTCTACCTACGGCTTCCAGAGGCATTGCTGCAACGTAATGGAGCAGGGCAGGGGAGCTGTAGGATGACGGGTAGTGCCATACAACATACAGCAAGTATTTATTTAATTATTTATATACACCTTTACAATTTATATGTAACTGCACTACCTTGCACTTTTCACCTCTCCGCCGCACCTCACCACCCCACAGCACTCGCCTGCAACCCACCACAGACAACTTTATAGATAGTATTTTTTTAAATTGTAATCGATGTACTTAGGATGATATTATCAACCAAATGGCACACACAAAAATTACCATTATTAGCCTAACAATTTTATCTACAACTTCACAAACATAACACTGCACCCAAAGCTTTAAGTGGGGGGGTCTGAGCGCCAGCAGTTTATTTTTGGGGGCCTCGAAACGGGTCTCTATGGGGCTCTATTTTCAGGCCTCGCAAAGGTAGTCCATTGTTTTTTTTTTTATTGGGCTGCAGTGAGACTGTGAAAGCATGCACATTGCTCACTACTGAGAAGTGGAGACGTCATGCCAGGTGAGTTGCATTGTACGAGAAGGGAACCCCTTTAAAGAGAGATATTTTCTCTCAGGATTTCCCTTCTCTTTTTTCAGCACAAGAGCAACATCATCGTGGGGTGATTAGCAGAGAGACCACCATGCGCGCAACGCCCATTGTCCCGGACTCCCTGCGACAGCTTCCCGGGCACACACACAGAGCTGCACCAGAGTACTTCACAGGTCTTCAAAAGACCATTTGCTTGTAAATGAGGCCCTGTTCTTTTTCACCCCTTTTTAGAGCCCCTACATCCGCACTCTGCATATTGCTGAAAGAATTAGCCCCCCCCCGAAATTTCGCTCTGGCTGCGCCTCTGGAGACAACCACAGGCAGCTAACTCCAGCACAACCCTGCTCTGACCTTTCACAGTGTCTTGTTTTAGTGCTACGAAAACACACGCTTTGCCTGGCTCACTTAATTCTCACACCCCCTCTTTAATATGAAGATAGTAGCTTTGGAATTACCTTTATATCCCTATACTGTGCTTCACATGGAAATATAGAAGTGCAGGTTCTCACCACCCCAATATAGCTGTCCGGTATACTCTCTCAAATGTAAGAACTACAGGTATTCAATATCTGTCAATCACGGCCAGTTTAAATCAGTGCTTCTATATAGAAATGGACAAAACGTCATGTTTCTAAATTAACATCTTACACTGAAAAGTTGCTTTACATTTCTTTTGCTGGATCAACCTTTGTTTAAAACACCACTAAAGAAGGGAGGTGAACTATGGTCCACAAAGAGCAACTCAAAGCTTTCTTGTTCTTTATCAGAAACATCTACCTGTCAATGCTTATCGCCAGCCTTTTTGGCCCTTAAGAGGCTGGGTGGATGAGTATAATATACAGTATTTGGGATCGGGCGGAGGGTGTACGGAAATAAGGACAGATAGTTGAATAAAGGGCGAGTGGATGGATGGCCAGGTGGATGAATGGATAGCTAGATAGATGGATGTATGGGTGGATGGAAGGATGAATGGATGCATGGACCAGTACTCAGGATAGACGGGTGGGCTGATAGATGCTTAGAATTGGTTCTGGGACAAATGGATGTATGGATATATGGGCGTACGGCTGGATGGATGTCACAGTGTTTATCATAGGTGAGTGGGCTGATAGATGCTTAGGATAAGTGCAGCGACAGATGTATGTATGTAGATAGGAATGTATGGATAAATTGAAAGATGGTTGTATGGCGCAGTGCTTAGGATGGATGGATACAGAGCTTTAAGTGGGCCGGGTCTCAGCACCAGCAGTTATTTTCAGAGGGCCTCGAAACAGGTCTCTATTGGGCTCTATTTTCGGCCCTGGCAAAGGTAGTCAGTTTTTTTTTATTGGACTGCAGTGAGATCATGCACATCAATGTGCGCATGCTGATTTTGCTCACTACTGAGAAGTGGAGACATCATGATAGGTGAGCCACGTTGTAGGAGGAAGGGAGATCCTTCAAAGAGTGTGTTTCCCAAAGGTAGGATAATTGGAGGGGATTTTCTTAAGCACACAATGCTAGTTATCTTGATTTAGACCACGCACCTACTTGGATAGCCCACACCCCTTTAAGAGGTTTGCCCTCACCTTTTAGAGCACCCCTCATTTTTTTCCCCACTTACAGCCCTGACTACATCATAGCAACAAAGAAATGGTCAAAGCTTCCATTTAAATCTACAATGGCACCAAGTTTAATAATTTGCCATCAATGCTGGCAGCCTTCTACCACAGGGCAAGAGTGTCTATCAGCATGAAGATTTGTTATCCACAGACATGTTGTGTGATTTGCATAGCTCTCTGCTGGAACACTCATCACCAAAAAGTATTAAAACATGCAAATTTGCGAGTAAAATACCATACCATAAAGCGGTTCATAATGGGCCCACTGCCACTACACAACCCTCATCCCCATCCTTGCTTAACCTTACGAAATAAAAGAAAAAGAGCCCAAGCAAACCTGGTAGAACCACCATAGCAATACGGCCCCTCGCGGCGGGATGCCTGGCTTTCACCTTGCGGATACCCTGCCGGGGTTATCTCACAGGGGAATACCAGGACGGGTTCCCTAAGCAAGCGCTTAGATACCGGGTCGGTGATTTGCGCTATATAAATACATGTACATTTACATTTACATTTACAATACAAGTACTTAATTTCAACAAGTGTCTGCCAGGACGTTCAGCAACAAAAGGTATTGAAACATGCACATTTCTGGATAAAACATATACCATGCCATAGAGTGCTTTATAAACGGACCCAGTGGCACTACATCACCTTTAATAGCTACACATATCCACGTTACAAATGTCCGTGTTATAATCAGCAACATATCCACATTCCCCACCCCCAACCCTGCCCTTGCTTAACCTTTCGAAATCAAACAACGAGCCCCAGCACTCCCGTTACCGCCACTATAGCCATACATAGACTTAATTTCAACAGGTGTCTGCTGGAATGCTCATCTGCAAAGGTATTAAAATCTGAAATTTTGCAAGTAAAACATACACCATGCCATAAGTCGGTTCATAAATAGTCCCAGTACCACTAAACCACCTCCACACCCGCCCTTGCTTAACTTTACGCAATAAAAGAAAGAGCTCCAGCAAACCTGGAAGCGCCACTTTAGCCATACAGAGGCTTAATTTCAACAGATGTCTCCCGAAACGCTCATCATCAAAACGCATTAAAACATGCAAATTGCAGGAAAAACATACACCATGCCATAGGGCGCTTTATGAATGGTCCCAGTGGTACTACATCACCTTTTGTAGCTCGACATCTGCATGTTACTAAAGTCTGGGTTTTAATCACCAACATACCCACCTCCCCCACCCCCACCCCTGCCCTTGCTTAACCATATGAAATGAAACAGGAACCCCCACCATTCCTAGTAGCGCCACTATGCCCATACACAGTGTCTGCCGGAACGCTTATCAGCAAAAAGTATTCAAACATGCATAAACCATCCCATAGCAAGGTTTATAAATGGGCCCAGTGACACTACACCACCTTTACTAGCTAGACATCTGTATGTTACTAAGGTAATTTAAACACTCTGTAGAGTGTATAGCAGGGGATGGGGAGAGTAAACAAAGTTGTAATTTCCGAACTTTTGATATACCGTCCCTTTACTGTATGTACATTAAGGACATTAAATGGAATGAAAAAATTGACGAGTGTGTCAGAGGGATAGTGAAGCTGAGCACCGGTAAAACCCGGACCACTTAAACACCTACGTATATTCAGCACAGGGACACAGCCTGACAATTAGTATCACTTATAATCACATGTAGTTTACTAATGTCAAGAAAGTCATACAGAAAATATACAGATTATTTTCGTTTCTTTTTTATCTCTCACACATTTATAAAATATCTCTTTTAAACAAACACTCCCCTACCACTTCTATTTCATAAGAACAGACAATCATTAATATGTTTACTACCATATATTTTAGTATATCTTTTAATTATTCACTAGTCAGAAGCTACTAAAACTATTAACTATACCCAAATGCAAACCAGAAACCATGTTCATATTATATCCCAACCTATGATCAAATGATTCAAACTATGCATACGTATAAAAGGAACCTATCACTTTTTACTATATCTGTATCCTCTCCATCTAATCTCCAAACACTGTAGACAGCCTCACAGTACAACAACGTACCTCAACTTATATTCAAATGTACTTCTCAGTGTAAAAAATGAGATCACAACCTGTCCACATAACATTTCTGGGTTTGTTTTTATCGCTTTTAACTTAATAACACATACATTTCCTACCCCTCCTTCCCCACTATTTCCACCAAAAGTATAATTTACAAACATGAGAAATTTTGTTTATCTCGCATGAATACATTAGCAAGCCCAAATTAACACTATACCTCATTTTCAAAACCATACAGTCCTTTAAAGAGGACAAACTACACTTCTTCTTTGTGAAAAATTCCTAAACATATACAAAGTACTAATTTAACAACAGGTCAAACTTTATGCATAGTTTATAACCAATAAGAAACACCACACTTTACTAACAGTATATTATTTCGAAATAAAAAATACTTTCAAAAGTAAAAATATCACCACAAATACTTAATCACTACTACAGAACGCATAACACACCTTGTTCATTTCCACCTCACCTTTGTAGTTGGTATGCAGATTGCAAATGTCACAAATGCCTGCAATTCTTTCTCTGTCACACAGTACATGTAATGCACCGCTTTCATCAAGAATGGAACCAGTAATGGCACATTTTCTCTGTCGCTTCACATATAAATACATGTAAGGAACAAATCGGAATAATTCATTCCTTCAACGACATTCCAAAACTTATCTCCATTGGTTATTTTTTAAATTTTCCATATGAAAAGCTTCTTCATATCCTGCGCCACATACAGGTCAAAAGTTCAACCTATTTTATCACCACACTTTCTGGAACATTCTACGACACCTGCAAGTAAAAAGTTCATATTTTTTTTAACGTAACATTTTCAGCACATTCTCAAACATTTAACAGCACCTGCGGGTTAAAAGTTCACCATTGTTTTAAGTAATAAATGTACCTTCCAAATGCAAGTAGCAAAGTAGCACGTGTGGTTGAGCTGAGCACATTTCATCCTATCGTATGTACTCCACGTTTAGACTGCTCTTTATTAATCAATGACAAACATGCTTTTTCACGCAACTAATATGCACCCTAGTTTTTAGTACCCAATGCTTCTTATCTTCCAATCAATTATCGTTTTCTGTGGAAAAAAAAGGTTCATCTTTCAATACCTTCCAGTCATACCTTCAAAGTGCTAATGTGGATCGTAGGACATAGCTAGGTTTTCTAGTGCAAGAGGTATGCAGAACAGAGATGTATTGACTTAGACCTAGGTTTACAAAATGTGAACATTAAATGGTTTACACAGAGATGAATGAAGTGGGACCAATTTCTACCTTTGGTTAAAACCTCTTTGCATCTTCCACACCCTGAACTCATGATTGTGCATTGTGGTTGAAATGACTTAGGCACATTGAATGGGGTAGGTTTGGAAATGCTTATGAAGGACACCTTTGGACAATTGATGTTAATTTTGCCTCAAACTGTCTTTGTATATTCCAATATATGCCAAAGACAGAAGTGGAAATGGTCAAACCAATTTTGTCCTCAGATTAAAAAATCTAGGAAGAATGTCAACAAAGCTGTGTCTGCATACCTCAGAGACCATAGAATAGGGTCAATCTACAACAACATACTTTTTGATATGGCTGATATCTATTGAAGTGATTGAGTACACTTCACAGATCAGGGAAATCGAGTTTTTCTAAATAACCTGAAGTTGTGCATCCGCCCCTACATGTAGCTCCAACTAATGAACACAAGGGATCTTTTTAGAGCCTATAAAAAAACAAGTGGGGGGGTCACAGGGGGATATTTAACGACCACGGTAGCTCAAACCCCTATACCAATTGAAAAAACACACAATAGTTACCTGGTCCAAATGATTGCCTGTGTGTTGTGTCGTGCCAAAAGACCGCTAAACCAACATGTCATCACAATGATAATGCTGGGTTGGAAAAAATTCCCATCAGCTCACCCTTTATGGTGGAGTATCGTCATGTGGGATACATGTCATAAACCCAGATCTCTCCCAGCGCACCTGGTAATGATGCGGAGATGGATTTTGAAAATTACTTCTCCAAACCACAGCATTTCAAAGGAAGGACTGATGGAGTGCAGTGCTCGTGAAAAAGAAAGGTAAATATACATAAAATTGGCTCCTGAGACAAAAAATATGTTTATTAGGTATTATCTCAGGGTCAAGGTTAAAAGGTGCGCCCTATAGTCTTAAAGAATAACTACATAATGGCGCAGTGCATAGAGGTCGACATGTTTCAGCTTATGTGGACCAGGAGTCCAAGCTTTCTTCAGAACCTGTTGATGTTAGGCATCTGCATTATGTGAAAAATCAGTGTGTAGACAATATGGATTAATCCTACCAGAACTTTGAGCCCAAATGTTCAAAGGTAGTTATCCCACTATTCTTGATTTTCCTAGAGTGAAAGAAAGCAACAAAGTGTGAGGTACGCATGTGGTATATTGGTGATTAGAACACAACACAACAAAAACTGGCAAGGCGACAGAGAGATTCTCTACGCCCTTCAGAAGTTATCCTGATTATAGTCCCTTAAATTTTTTAGGAAATAGACATTTAGCTATAAGTTATCACTCACCCAGCGTTCTGTGGGAAAGCACCTCACCTCACCCGGCACCTACTCGGGAAGAAGGAGGCCCCGCTCTGTCAGAAATGGAAAAGTATTGAAGGACCTCAAAAGCTTTTTAAGGTACACAGTAATCATACTTAACTGATCCAAAACTATTTACTGACTAATACCAGTTGATTAAAAAAGAGAGACTCAACCCCAAAGGAGAGCATAGTAATGACTAAGCATAGAGATGGCAATGATTATAATGCAAAATCCAATTTTATACAAAAATTAGAGCTCAAATAACTCCATTTAGGAAAGACATCCTCTCAGTCTGATGGAGGAAATGTTAACCAAGAGCCTGGTGGCTCTGTGACAAATTGGTTTAGGCTCAGATAAGTTATTGCATGTAAGCCAAGTATCCAAAACTTAAGAGCATTAGAGAAAGGCACAGCTCCCTACTTGTAAGGTGATGTGGTCGAGGAGCCCTACCTGTCCGTCGGTACCTCGAAGGCCAGCGTCCGAGCAGGAGTGGAGGTAGTTAGAAATGCCCCTGACTGCTCCTTATATACCAGAGTTTGTGAGGTAATTGATTACAGCTGGCCGAGGAGTGGGAATTATCCCGCGGCTGCTGCGCATACGTCAGCAATCAGCTGTGCAAGGGGGCCGTGTTAATGCTTCTATGCGCTCGTACATGCGTGTAGTTCGCTGTTGTCTAACGCCGGCACATGCGCAGAACAGCGAAGCATGGAGCGCATGCGCGTAAGAATAGCAAGGCTCGCGCATGCGTGCTGGCTGTACTAGCGGCGCTTGTGTATTAGATAGAGCGAGGGAGTCGCGCAAGCGTGCTGGCTCCTGTGGCGGCGCCTGATATTAAAATGAATAGCGCGCTGCAGTCTAATGGTGTGACAGTACATGAGGATTGCGGTGAACTGGGTTAAAGATGAATAAGTTTGTGCGCTACATGTATTTCAAACCTAATGTTAAATTAGATGGGGATTTGGACAGATAAGCAGTGCAGATAGTGCAGAGATGAGCTTAAGGTTTCTAGACATCGAGATTAGGACAGATAAGCTCTTTAGATAGTACAGAGATGAGCTTAAGGTTTCTAGACATTGTGTGGTCTTGTATACTGCATGTGGTATTATACCCTCGTTATGCCCTTCGCAAATAAAAGGGTTCTTCGCAAATTGAAGGGGTAAGAGTCAGGAGGAATTGTTCATCTCAGACACTATTCAATAAACATGCTACTACCCTCTCTACCCAACTGCAGGAGCGCAAGTATCCTTCACATCTTGTGAAAAGAGCGTGGAAACGAGCCTCGAACAACAACCGCGAGGCTCTGTTGGACAGACGTCCACCCAAACCACCTCTTGAAAGATTAACATTTGTCAGCACTTTTAATGCACAATCCAACAGACTCCAAAAACTGGTGCGGAAACACTGGGGTATTTTGAACACTACGGATGCTAATATCCCTCTACCACTATTCTCATTCAAACGAGCACCCAGCTTACGCGATACATTGGTCCATACAAGACCTAGGACACAGAACATTGAGAAACGGACAACTCTGTGGGATCTACCACCGGTTACTGGTCACCATCCATGCGGATCATGTAGTGTTTGTCCCCAGACCCGCAAAACCAACTCGATAGATCTAGGGACAGGGAGGACTTGGACTCTTAGAAAACACACAAATTGTAACACAGAAAATGTCATTTACATGATCACTTGTCCATGTTCCCTCAGATACATTGGATGCACTACACTCAAAATTAAATTAAGAATTGGGGAACATAAGAGCACCATCCGGTGTCACAAACAGGCGACAAAACTTACCAGACATTTTCTGAATTGCAAACATACAGCAGATGAAATGAGATGGGTTGTTCTAGAACATCCTTATATTCCCTCTCATATAAGTGATGTATCTAAATTCCTTTTCAAAAAAAGAACAGAAGTCGGTTTTCCAGCTCCAAACTGATTCTAAGGGGCTTAACGATGATATACCGTGGACGTCTTTATAACTGACATCCGTTTTCAATTCTTTATCAAGATACTGTACTGTACACAATCTTCTGCCTTAAATCATATTTGATCTTCTCTTTAAGGCATTGAATAATAATATATCTGTATTCCCACAATACAGTGTCACAACTCCAGTAGTAACTATTCTACTACACAGGTATATTAGTGTATTATATCCTGAGTCCGCCTATGTCCACCATATATTTATATATGAGCTCTCACTCTTACCCCTTCAATTTGCAAAGAACCCCTTTTATTTGCGAAGGGCATAATGAGGGTATAATACCACATGCAGTATACAAGACCACACGATGTCTAGAAACCTTAAGCTCATCTCTGTACTATCTAAAGAGCTTATCTGTCCTAATCTCGATGTCTAGAAACCTTAAGCTCATCTCTGCACTATCTAATGAGCTTATCTGTCCAAATCCCCATCTAATTTAACATTAGGTTTGAAATACATGTAGCGCACGAACCTATTCATCTTTAACCCAGTTCACCGCAATCCTCATGTACTTTCACACCATAAGACTGCAGCGCGCTATTCATTTTAATATCAGGCGCCGCCACAGGAGCCAGCACGTTTGCGCGACTCCCTCGCTCTATCTAATACACGAGCGCCGCTAGTACAACCAGCACGCATGCGCGAGCCTTGCTATTCTTTCGCGCATGCGCTTCGTGCTTCGCTGCTCTGCGCATGTGCCGGCGTTAGACAACAGCGAACTACACGCATGTACGAGCGCGTAGAAGCATTAACACGGCCCCCTTGCACAGCTGATTGCTGACGTATGCGCAGCAGCCGCGCAATATTTTCCCACTCCTCGGCCAGCTGTAATCAATTACCTCACGAACTCTGGTATATAAGGAGCAGTCAGGGGCATTTCAAACTACCTCCACTCCTGCTCGGACGCTGGCCTTCGAGATACCGACGGACAGGTAGGGCTCCTCGACCACATCACCTTACAAGTAGGGAGCTGTGCCTTTCTCTAATGCTCTTAAGTTTTGGATACTTGGCTTACATGCAATAACTTATCTGAGCCTAAACCAATTTGTCACCGAGCCACCAGGCTCTTGGTTAACATTTCCTCCATCAGACTGAGAGGATGTCTTTCCTAAATGGAGTTATTTGAGCTCTAATTTTTGTATAAAATTGGATTTTGCATTATAATCATTGCCATCTCTATGCTTAGTCATTACCATGCTCTCCTTTGGGGTAGAGTCTCTCTTTTTTAATCAACTGGTATTAGTCAGTAAATAGTTTTGGATCAGTTAAGTATGATTACTGTGTACCTTAAAAAGCTTTTGAGGTCCTTCAATACTTTTCCATTTCTGACAGAGCGGGGCCTCCTTCTTCCCGAGTAGGTGCCGGGTGAGGTGAGGTGCTTTCCCACAGAACGCTGGGTGAGTGATAACTTATAGCTAAATGTCTATTTCCTAAAAAAATTAAGGGACTATAATCAGGAGAACTGTATAACTTCTGAAGGGCGTAGAGAATCTCTCTGTCGCCCTGCCAGTTTTTGTTGTGTTGTGTTCTAATCGCCAATATACCACATGCGTACCTCACACTTTGTTGCTTTCTTTCACTCTAGGAAAATCAAGAATAGTGGGATAACTACCTTTGAACATTTGGGCTCAAAGTTCTGGTAGGATTAATCCATATTGTCTACACACTGATTTTTCACATAATGCAGATGCCTAACATCAACAGGTCCTGAAGAAAGCTTGGACTCCTGGTCCACATAAGCTGAAACATGTCGACCTCTATGCACTGCGCCATTATGTAGTTATTCTTTAAGACTATAGGGCGCACCTTTTAACCTTGACCCTGAGATAATACCTAATAAACATATTTTTTGTCTCAGGAGCCAATTTTATGTATATTTCACCTTTCTTTTTCACGAGTACTGCACTCCATCAGTCCTTCCTTTGAAATGCTGTGGTTTGGAGAAGTAATTTTCAAAATCCATCTCCGCATCATTACCAGGTGCGCTGGGAGAGATCTGGGTTTATGACATGTATCCCACATGACGATACTCCACCATAAAGGGTGAGCTGATGGGAATTTTTTCCAACCCAGCATTATCGTTGTGATGACATGTTGGTTTAGCGGTCTTTTGGCACGACACAACACACAGGCAATCATTTGGACCAGGTAACTCTTGTGTGTTTTTTCAATCTTTTTAGAGCCTCCTTATAACTCACAACTTAGGCCCGCTATTTTAGGGCCATGTAACGGCAACTCCCGGACCCTCGCGAAAATTTATTCTCCACACAGCTGTGGCACAGCAGCCAGACCATCTGACTTTGGAGCACAGAGCTCTCGCTTTGATCACTGGCTCTAGTGACAGCTCAGGATAGCACCATGTGACTCTGGGCAATAGCTCACTTAATTTCCACTTTGGCCCCCAGCACCTGCAGACCCGTACAAGTGAATAGTTTGCACTTTACAAATACCGGATTAATTCGAAACTGCAGAATTAAAATTCACACTCAGCAGATCACCAGGGGTCCCGCATCACCGCGGCAAGGACTTCCCCAGCCTGCTTGCAGCTGCGGCGCTCTCAGCCACCGAGCGCCGCCGCAGACCAGAGACCGGAGACCAGGGATCGGGGAAGCAAGGACTCCAACCCCCAGCATCCCGAGCGGCCGGAAGCCGCACACCGCGAGTTGGCGCCAGGCGGCGCATATACTGCAGCACCACCCCCCGCGACGCGGGAGCGCGCGGGAAGCGCCCGGGAGAAGCCCGGGACAAGGGCGGGACAGTCTTTGGCAGTCGTTGGCAGGAGGAGGCAGGGCAGGGCCAGTGACTCTGCTCCTCACAATGGGCAAACGCAAGCTGACTGTGAATACGGGCGAAGGTAAGAAGGCCAAGGTACCCAGGAAAGCAGAGTCTATCATATCTTACCTCACATCTGCTGTGGGGGCTTTGAATGATGAAATAGCAAATGCGGAAAAAGAACTGGGTCTTGATCAGCCAACTACAGAGCCGGGGGACCAAAACAATATAGTTGTTCCCGAGTCCGCCTCCCATATTCCACTAGAACCCAGTGTTGTTGTAAGGGCTCCTAATATTTCTCCCGCAACTAGGACCAATACCCCTCCTCCTCAATCCAGTAGTGAAACTGTACACCATGAACTGGCTAATAACATACCAGCTAAAGCCAAACACAAACGAGGCAGGACAATCCGCAAGGGTGACTCAGGTAGTGCGGATAAACTGATTTCTGAGGATGCCCACGCCCATCTGGTCGAAGTAATTGAGGGCTTATTTGAATCCCGGGTGGAACCTTTGCTGGTAAACATAGCGAAAGATATTGTGGACACCCTTAAAACATGCGTGAATAACATCATGAGTAAATGCGACAAGATTGATAAACTGTTACATGAGCGCAATGTACACTGTGATTCGCACTTTAAAAATAATCCTACACCTGAGCAACAAGGGAGGACACTCCTAACAACTAACGACACTGCCAATGTGCAAGTTGGCTCGCACATGCATACATCTAGCACCAACTGTGCCGCTACGGTCACAGCACATGACGATAAGATTGCTTCACTGAGGGGGGCACAAACGGCGACCAGCGCGGGGAATGGGGCAGCAAGTGTGGCATCGATCCCATCAGGACAGGGGCACCAACTCAACGACCCTCGTAAAAGACTGACCCGGGCAGTGCATCTCCCACTGGACGCTGCCCGTTTAGTTGTTATTTTGACCGGGATCCCGCGCCTCAAACCACAACAGAGTGAAACTGAACACGAGCTCTTAAACAGAACTAGAAACTGGTGCTCACAGTTCAGCAGTGGGAGTGTGGATGTGGGCAGACACATCATAGCTGCCAGGAGGGTGGATTGGGTGGGTAGGAGGGCGAAATGCATTCCTGGGGATTGTGTTATTGTTAATTTTGACAGAGGTAACATAGCAGACACTCTTCTATGGGATGGTTCTGAGCTAGTTGGTGACGGTATAAGACCACTCCCACTAGGGTATTTCTATCCCCCTCCCACACATCCCCAGACAAGATCTTCCCACCCACCTATCCCACACCCAGGTAAATCTGGATGGATAAGGGCCCCGCCACACATATCATACCAAACTCAACAGGCCTTACTGCGGGTGAGACCTAATCCCGTGGTAGCCCCACCCACCCAAGAGCACCACATTGGCAGCCAGGGGGCAGGGATCTTACTCGCTAATAGGTTCTCCCCCCTTTCTACTGACTCCCCTCTGGATTCCAACGATTGACAACCATCTAATGTGCCCCCCTTTACGGAGGCTACCCCTGTTCGGAGGAATTGCCACATATCAGCAGTAAGCTGGAACATCGCAGGGTTAGGGAAGAAAGCCACGGACGCTAGATGGTTAAATTTCGTGTCCCTATATGAGATTTTGGGTTTTCAAGAAACGTGGGATGTCAGTGACAATTTTTTCCTGGACGGGTTCCGGAGCTTTTCAGTCAAGGCAATCCCAGGGGAGGGCGGAAGGCACAAAGGAGGGCTGCACATTCTCTTCTCCTAAAACTGGCGGGGGTCACTACGAAGATTGATTGCACTTCTGACAACATCCTTTGCATTGAGTGGGTTAGGCCAAATTCCCCGCCAATCCTAATAATTAACTTCTATAATGCCCCAACAAGGGATAGTAACTGCTCTCATCTGAAGTCCCTATCCCTGTTTTTATTATCATACAAGTCAAAGCAACACGCTTCATTCGATATCCTGTTATTGGGAGATTTTAACGTTCACCTATGTGACTGGGGTTGTTTGGCCATGGAGGTATTGGGCCCTCCGGGAGCAGTTAGTACTCATTTTGAGCACACCGCGCAAGGGGCGGACCTAGAAAACCTACTTGCCAATCTAAATTTATATGAGGCTGAAGGGTCCTGGGGTGAAGTGAGGGCACCGACTTTTGTAGGCAGGGATGCCAGTACAATCATCGATTATATTTTTACTACTCCCGGCCTAACCGACATGGCGGTAGCCTATGAAGTTTGTACTTCCCCTTTTAGCGACCACAATCCTGTAGTCCTGACCCTGGACATGGGCGACAACACTGCCACCCAGGTTGAGCGTCTGGGGGACGGTGGAGACGCCCTCGTCCCTAGGGAGCAGGGCCGCAGATTAAATTGGGCAACGGTTGTCCCGGAGAACTTCATGGACAACCTTCTGCAGAACAGACAAGCTGACATTAAAACTTGCACGGACAGTACAAGTGGGGGAACAGCCATCATTACTTCCTTCACCTCCATATGCACACAAATTAGCCATGACCTGACGACCACAAAGTATCAAGTGGTTTCATCTAGCCCTAGATGGTTCGACAGGGAGTGCTCAAAAAAACACAATGCTCTGCTTCAGGCTCTTAAACATCAGCCCAGAGATAGGGAGTTGGTGGAATGGCTTCGAAAAGAATATAGGCAGGCTACCGAGACACGCAAAAAAACAATAAAAAGTGAGGCCTGGGACAGTTTAACATCGGTCAGTGTACTGAGAGACAGTTCCCAATTTTGGATGATCTTAAATCACCCTTACTTTGCCTCCTCTAACAACACTGTTTTGGACTGCGTGATACCAGAGGATGTCTGGATGAACCATTTCAGCAAAATATATAACAGTGCAGATCTTCCAGCTACACCCCATCCCCATCAGCCTCCTACTGAACCTCCTCTTTTGTCCTTTTCCGAATTTGAGGTCATCAGGGCAATTGAAGAAATGACCAAACATAAGGCACCGGGCCCAGACGGAGTCCCTGCAGACCTATATAGCTCGCAGTCACTATTCTGGGCCAAAATCCTTACTAATGTTTTTAATTCAACCGTCATTGTGGGGTTTCCAAAAACCTGGTCCACCTCAACCATCATCTCTATATTTAAGAAGGGCTCTAGATCGGACCTGGCCTGTTACAGGCCGATTTCGCTAATCAACTCTGCCGTAAAGATTCTTGGCAGAGTCATTCTACACAGATTAGGCGACATTATTAAGGAGAAGGGGTGCTCTCTGACCTGCAATACGGCTTCAGGGAGAAAAGAGGTACAATAGAGCAGTGCTTGAACCTCCACATGCTGATCAGTAAATATACCATGGCAAAGGAGGGTCACTTATACTTGGCCTTTATGGACCTCTCCTCGGCCTTTGACTTGGTCAACAGGGCCAAGCTATGGGCCATACTGGCTGGTATTGGGATTGATCCCCCTCTAGTAGATTTCCTGGCCGCACTCCACGCAGACCTATCAGCTACTATTAGAACTAACCATGATGGCAATACCACCAGACCATTTAGTTCCAGAAGAGGTGTTAGGCAGGGCTGTATCTTAGCCCCACTCCTGTTTACCATCTATATCAACTCCCTAGATAAAGCCCTGGAGGGGTCTACACCCGATATCCCTCATGTGGGGGGGTCCGCAGTTCCCGTACTCCTCTATGCGGATGATGCGGTGCTTTTAGCCCGCACAGGGGTGGGGTTACAGAGGCTCCTTAACGCATTTGGTCACTTTATGTCCTAGCTAGACCTTCTGGTCAATAACAAAAAATCAGATATTATGCTGGCAGGGAAGCGACCAAGGCCAACAAAGTTGAAACCCTTTAGCTGCTGTGGAGAGGGGATCTCGAGGGTACCAGTGTTTACTTACCTGGGTGTGATATTCGAAGAGAAGGGCTCTTGGACCCCACAGGTGGATGCGAAATCTTTAGCTGTCACCAGATCCACCTCTGCACTTTAGAGTTTTGCCAAGCGTCTTGGGTCTCGACCGATGGAGGCATTATTGAAGGTTTACAAAACCAAATGTTTATCTATAGCCTCCTACGGAGCCCCACTGTGGGGCCACTCAAACTGTGGCAAACTACAAACAGCAGAAAATCACTTTCTTAGGTCCTTATTGGGCGTTCCACAATCCACACCAGTCCTATCAATACACACTGAATTAGGGCAGGGTTATCTCACTGACTCGCTTCAACTAGCGCCCCTCGTGTGTTGGACCAAAACTTGGCTGAACAAGGACATCACTCTGAACCACACAATTCTCAGGGACTGCATGTCCTTGGATAACGCCTCAAAAATCCTGTGGTTGGAATACATAAAGGGGGAGATGGGCAGACTCGGCAGACCAAATCTGTTCAGCCACCCAAACACTATACTCAAGGAAGACTTGAAATGGATTAAAGAAAACTTTATGAGGAGGGCAGTTCAAACACGGGAGGAGAAAGAATTAATTAAACCAAGAGTCAGAGCTAACTTTCTACTCCTGGCTTCGCCCAAAATTGAACCTTATCTAAAAATCATGAGCAGACCATTCCATCGTCACTTGCTTATCAGATTTAGGTTCAATCTAATCCAATACTCCCCGGGTGATTTTCCTGTGTGGGGCGTTCCTGATGAGTCTACCCCGTGTAGCTGTGATAACTTTTCTGAGCAAACCCTCATGCATTTTGTTATGTTTTGTAGCCACTACAAAGTGAGTAGATCGAGGTTCTTGGCACCCATTTTAAGAGATGCAGGTTTCGTCCAGGTACGGCCTGCTTTACTTTATCTCCAGTTATTAGGTAGTACCAGGACAATTCTCGGGGTTGCTAGCTTCCTGGTCACTGCCATGCGTAGAAGGACCAGGATGCTATCCCCGAGACAATTGGAAGGGTGATTTTATCACCCTGTTTTCCTGCTATTGATCTTTTAACCATTTTTTACTTTTTGTACTGTGTATGATTTATACTGACATGAACCCTCATATGTATGTACAGTGGACACCTTGACAAATTTGAACCCCTGATTGTTTGCTTTTTTAACCCCCATGAATTTTATTAAATTGTTTGCTTTGTAACTTTCATGAATCTTATCAAATTGTAATTAACTTGTAAATATATGCTGTTTTGTCGCTTTTATGATTTTAAATGTAATTGAATAAAGCTTGTTTTGACTGACTGACTGACAAAATTCACACTCCCTCTGTAGCACCGCCCAATCACCCTACAGATGTCACACTGTTTAAAACAAAAGTTCTGCCTAGTACGTATGCAGACATGCTGACACTACTTGGACAGGTGTGCCGCAGCGCCCAGGAAACATGACTTCAGAGCACAGGGCTCACGGTTTAATCCCCTGCTCCAGCAGCAGCTCAGCTCAGTACCATGTGACTCTGGGCAATAGCTCACTTAATAGCTCACATAATTTCCACGCTGGCCTCCAAGGCCTTCAGACACATAGGGGTGAGTAGATTGCGCTTTACAAATACCGTATTGATTTACCTTCACACTCCCTGTATAACACCTCCTAAGCACTATATACAAGTTACAGTGTTCCAAACAAAACTTCCTCCTAATATGTATAAAATATTGCTGACACTACTTGGACAGGTGTGGTACAGCGCACAGAGCACATGACCTCACAGCATAGGGCACACAGTTTGGGCTCACGGTTTCATCCACGAGTCCAGCAGCAGCTCAATTTAGCAGCATGACACTCTAGGCAATGCCTCACTTAATTTCCATACCCAGCACTTTCAGACCAGTCGGGGTCAGTAGTTCAGCGGCTTTATCCTCGAGTCCGATAGCAGCTCAGCTTACGCCTCAGGCGCTATCAGACCCATAGGAGTTAGTAATTTGCACTTTACAAATACCAAATTGATTAGATACCTGCCAATTTACCTCAGAACTCCCTATATAACACCCCCTAAGCACCATACACAAATTACAATGTTCTAAACAAAAGTTCCTCCGAGTAGGTATGACTACATGCTGAAACTACTTGGACAGATGTGGCACAGCGGCCAGAGCACATAACTTCACAGCATATGACACACAGTTTGGACTCACGCTTTCATCCCCGAGCTCAGCTTAGCAGCATGAGACTCTAGACAATACCTGACTTATTTTCCATACCCCAGGACTTTCAGATCAGTAGGGGTCACTAGTTAACCCTAGTAGCTATAAACACATGCTGACACTACTTCCACAGGTGTGGTGCAGCGGCCAGGGCACATGACTTCACAGCATAAGACACACAGTTTGGGCTCACGCTTTAATCCCCGAGTCCTGCAGCAGCTCACCTTAGCAGCACTAGACTCTAGGCAATATCTCACTTTATTTCCGTAGCCCAGCACTTTCAGACCGGTAGGTGTGAGTAGTACGCTTCATACCCCCTGTATAGCACACCCTAAACACGCCACAGAGGTTACAGTGCTCCTACCCTCCTCTTTCCCCCTTTTTTTCCCCTTTTTTCCCCTTACTTACTTCAACGAAATCACAAAATGGCTGCCAACACTTCCTAGTTGCAACAGCTCGCACCGCTCGCAACCAATAAGCAGCAAGCTCGTGCTCGTAACACTTCAGCCAATCAGATGGCAGAATTGCCAAATACCCATATCTGTAAAATGTCGATATTTCTTTAAAACTACTGAACGGATTTACACCAAATGAACAAAAGTGTGCTTTCTAGACCAAGACCCTTCTCCCTACCAAATTTGGGGTAATTCCGTTCACCAGTTCGACCTGTAGCCTTTTCTAAAGTGTCCTATGGAAATTGCATGGAGAAACACGTTTTGGGACCCCCCTTTTTTCTCGGCCCCCCTTGATGAATCACCCCCAAACTTTCAACATAGGAGCTGATATGAACAAGGAATTAGTTTGGAAAAGTTCATGAAGATTCATCAAACAATGCCAAACTTATAAGCAAAACAAAACATGTTCTTCCTCTGGAAACTTGGTCCAAACTGTTACTACCTATTGGCGACTGCTAGTAGCTAATATATATATGCTGCTAGCCATAATGCATTGTATTTCTTCTCCTTACTATTTATTATTCTGGCACCAGCCTGATTTTTATTACTATTTTTTTCCACATGTTTAATTTTACTGTGGTATTTTTGTATAGTAATTAGCAAATTTCAATAGTCCAAATTTCCATTCAACACTTGTAGACGATTTTGAAGTGGTGTATTTGATAGTCTATCTTCTATTTTTTCACCTTTGGTATGTGTATAATTTTTTTTGCCTACTTTTGTTTCTACTATAAATTTGCTATGCACTCTGGGGCGCATTATGTGACCAAGCTCCTTCATGGAGCGAAACGCGTCATGGATTGACATTATACGGCCAGATTCATGAACGGAAAATCGGCTCGCAAAGGGCCAGATTCTGGGAATCTGGCCTTTTACGAGTGCAATTTTTGCATTTGGGATTCATCATCCCAAATGCAAAAGTCGCTATTATAGAATTCGCAAATTTGCGAGGAATTGCATTTAAGGAATCTCTATTTGAGATTCCTTAAATGTAAATCATGAAACATTTTAAAATTGCGAATTCGCAATTTCGGCCCGCTATTTACCACAGAGTCAAACCTCGTGGTAAATAGCGGAAACTTAGAAAAATGCACTTAAGTGCATTTTTCTAAGTTGTATGTTATACACACACATGTCCTTGGGACAACATGTGTGTGCGTAACACCAGCGTCTAATATAATTTCAGGGGTGCAACAGGGTGTCCTTTGGACACCCCTGCACCCTTGAAATTGCAAACTCAGAATGCGATTCGCTAATAGTTATTCGCACATGGATATGTCTTCCCATTCATTCCTATGGGCCTTTAGGGCCATAGGAATGAATGGAGAGTTATTCCGTATTTGCGATTAGCAATTAGCTAATCGCAAATAAGGAAGCTGTAGGAATCGCAAACAAAATTGCGATTCGTACATGATTCCCGTTGTGCGAGTCTGTAATAGCGATTCCTTAATAATTGCTATCACAAACTCGCAAAACGGGCCGATGATGAATCTTCCTGTAAGTCTTTATTTGCTTCGTGAATACATTTTCACTCTGCTTTTCACTTGACTATTGCCTATTGTGTACTGATTGCCGCGGGTGTATGGAGGCGTACTAGAGGTCTTCACCTAGCTTTTCCTCGTCTTGTATTGGCGAACAGGAACATTGTTTAAAATGTATATATATACATACTTAAATGGGACTACACCCTTACTTTAACGGTGTTCTCTGCCCCACGACAGATGGAAATGCAAGGCAGGGGGAGATGATCGTGATTGACTTCAAGAAAAAGCCGAGAACAATTGCTACATGCCCTGCCTGCTTACACGACCCATCGGTCACTCACCTGAAAAATCACCGATGGATGGGGTAGCCGCCAGCATGAGAGGGACGCTGCATGCTGGGAAATGTGGTTCACTTGGGAGAACAGAGGCGATTCCAGACCGTGTCTTTGAGGCAGCCCACACTACTTCAGGCGGTGGGAAGGACACACTCTTTCAAAAGCGGAATTGTAGCAACAGTGGCGAATTACCAACCAGGGGGGCATTTTGAAAAAGGAAAGTAAACCCCCGAAACGCGTCAATGCCCATGGTTAAAAATAAATATTTGAAGCCACCACGAACCTCGAGTGCCGCCTCAAGTCTTCTTCTTTTGAGGCAGACTGTCTTGGGAATATATGGCGTGTTCAGCTACGCGATTCTCAGTGTGGCTGCGCGCGGGGCTGGCACCCCCCGCAAGTGTTAAGGGGGTCGCTACATGGAAGACCCTCTGACTGCCCAGCACGAAATCTGGACTGGATGCAGCTGCGGATGTGCAGTCCATACTTCAATGGGACTACACCCTTACTTTAACAGTGTTCTCTGCCCCACGACAGATGGAAATGCAAGGCAGGGGGAGATGATCGTGATTGACTTCAAGAAAAAGCCGAGAACAATTGCTACATGCCCTGCCTGCTTACACGACCCATCGCTCACTCACCTGAAAAATCACCGATGGATGGGGTCGCCGCCAGCATGAGAGGGACGCTGCATGCTGGGAAATGTGGTTCACTTGGGAGAACAGAGGCGATTCCAGACCGTGTCTTTGAGGCAGCCCACACTACTTCAGGCGGTGGGAAGGACACACTCTTTCAAAAGCGGAATTGTAGCAACAGTGGCGAATTACCAACCAGGGGGGCATTTTGAAAAAGGAAAGTAAACCTCCGAAACGCGTCAATGCCCATGGTTAAAAATAAATATTTGAAGCCACCACGAACCTCGAGTGCCGCCTCAAGTCTTCTTCTTTTGAGGCAGACTGTCTTGGGAATATATATATATATATATATATATATATGTGCCCTCTGGCTTACCGGCTTCTCTGCAAATAAAAGATCCTGTGCAGCGCATTCTGTGGTCCGTCTCCTATGTTCCCTCGCCGGTTCGACGTTGGTTGACCAGGAAGTGGTATTTGGAGTCTTTTCGGATATATATATATATATATATATATATATATATATATATATATATATATATATATATATATATATATATATATATATATATATATATATTCACTGAAAAAATCATAGGTTATAGACCATATATAGTTAGGAATTAGCATTTACAAAACCTTATTTTACTCGCACAAAACCATGGAAATTAGCATATATAGTTAGTTGCAATAACTATATATCGCGCACCCGCAATCCACTGCTGATGATGTCACATATTACATCATTCATGACATGGTCAGTGACATCACTGATGACATCACTGATGACATCATCCAGTGACTGTATGTTTCTTTAAAGTTAAAATATGTCTTACATATTGAAGAATGAGTGGATGTATAAATGTCTGGATGAAGGATTTAGTAGGTGCGTGACTGACTGAGTGAGTGAATAAATGTGTCTTACTGAATGCATGGGTTAGTGACTAAACTGTCTGAAAGTGTGCATCAATATGTCTGTTGTTGTGCAAGCTGCTGCATGGTTTGATCAGTAGCTATATGAGTGGCTATATGGGTTATTGATTGGTTGCCCAAGTATTTGTATGGAAGACTGAGTGTGTGTGTGGCTGGCTGGGAGGTGTGTGACTCTGTGCAGATCAATGTGTACTTGTATCAGTAATTGTATAAGAGAGTAAGTATGTGTTAGTATATGTTTGAAAAAATAAGGTGTTCTGTGTTTAACTGTATAGATGAGGAAATCGAAGTGTTATTGATTATTTACAGGACTGACTAGGTGTGTGAGTAACTCTATGGATGAGTGGCAGTGTTTGAGTGTCTGCATAGGTGTATGAGTGCATATGATAGTGTTGTAATAATGAGTGACTGTATGTATGAGTGATTGTATGGGTGAATGAGTGAATGTGTGTGTAGACGTAGGAATCAGTGAGTGCGTATGTAGTAACTGGTATTGGTGTGTCAATGGTTCAAAAAATGAAACTCTGTATTTAACACTGGGTGTAACAGAGGTTATTTTAGAGTGTGAGGAGGTGCATTGTATTATCACATCAATTATATAATCAGTGACGTGATTATTGATGTCAAATGAGATGTCATCAGTGATGTGATCAGTGATGTCAATTGAGATGTCATCAGTGATGTCATCAGTAATGTCATTTGAGATATCATCAGTGATGTCATCAGTGATGTCATTTGAGATGTCATCAGTGATGTCATTTGAGATGTCATCAGTGATGTCACCAGTGATGTCATTTGAGATGTCATCAGTGATGTCACTGACCATGTCATGAATGATGTAATATGTGACATCATCAGCAGTGGATTGCGGGTGTGCGATATATAGTTATTGCAACTAACTATATATGCGAATTTCTATGGTTTTGTGCGAGTAAAATAAGATTTTGTAAATGCTAATTCCTAACTATATATGGTCTATAACCTATGGTTTTTTCAGTGAATTTTCAAGGTTTTGTAAATGCTAATTCCTAACTATATATGGTCTATAACCTATGGTTTTTTCAGTGAATTTCAATGTTTTTTTAATAGCAAATTTCAAAAGCTGTCAAATGTCAAGTACGTGGTAGGTAAAAACATTTTCGTGTTTATGCACGCTGATGTGCTTTGAACGCTGCCCCCCCCCCCTCTTGTCTCTTAGGAGTACTCTCTCTTTGCAGATAGTGAAGGGTAGTTAACGCAGCCTTTGCCCCCATTGTAATCCGTCGTGCCTGCTTCTCTCTCTATTTGATTGATTGTTATCCAAGCATTTACTGTTTTAGAATTGGTTCTCTTTGGTTCATTCTCTATTTACAAACAAGCACAGAGTCGCAATACTCTGTTTAGTCTTTGCAGATAGTGAAAAATCGTTTAAAAAACAAAAGGAATTGAGCAAAATCAGTAGGCCACTAATGGGATCTTTTTTTGACCTCGCTAAAATAGAAACATTAAGAACAACCCCTCATGAGAAATACGAAACTAGTGAGATGAACTTAGCTCCACACCATGATGGCTGCAAGACAGCTCGGCTCCGCCACCCACCCCACCCAAAATAACGACAAACCCTATGCAAATATTATAAATATATACAACACACCAGCAAAGTAACAGGGTAAAACGTTTTATTAAATAACTATATACATGGCAGCCTGCTGCAACATCGATCCAAATGCCTTTTGGTGACTCTTCCATTGTGAACATTGTCCCACAATCCGTTTGACCTGAAACGATTACACGAATAAAACATTTGTGAGTTTTAAATTTCCGGAGAAGTATAATTCACCAATAGCTTTCTCTGTAGATCTTTTTCCATTAACAATCCCAGTTCCATCACCCGCCCAGAATATCACTACTCTTAGTTGTCATTGTTGCTTCTGTTTTAATAAAAAATGTTTTAAGGTGTTTACTGTTTTTGTTGCGATGTATATATTTATAAGTTATTAAAGTGTTATAATCCTACTAATTTTTTATCGATTATTGCTCTTTGAGATATTCCCTGTCTACAAACAGAGAAGAATAGGAATATTCTGTCTCCCTTTGCAGATAGTGAAGGATCGGTAATGCAGACTTTTGTCCCCCGTTGCAATCCGTCATGCCAGTTTTTCTCCCCACTGATTGATTGATTGGCTGGACATTTATTGTTCAAGGAATAGTTCTTTCGAGGTATTCTCTGTTTGCAAATAACGTGGAATAGAAATATTCTGTCTAGTCTTTGCAAGTAGTGAAGGATGGGTAATGCGGACCTTTGTCCCCCGTTGTAATCTGTCATGCCCATCTACTCCCCACTGATTGAGAAACTAGTTCCACCCGGACCATTTATTAGAGGTACATCATCTGACTCAATCGGAGAGTACCCCTAATAAAGAAGACATATGTAAAATACGAAGTAATCACTGTATCCAGTTAAACAGAAACTTTAGCATGAAACACACTTGAAAAGGAAGGGAAAGAAATCGAACAAAATCAGGAGGCCACTGATGAGTTTTTGACTTCGCTAGAAATAAGAAACATGAAAGTGGTGAAAGAAGCCAAGCTTGACGTTACGGCAGCCACGAGGTAGCTAGGCTCCGCCACCCCCCCACTGCTCCAAGCATGTCTGTCCCACCGCCCGCCACGCCCAATAACGGTAACATGAAATAAATACAAATCAGCAGATACCTACCCCCATTCCGGAAACTCCCGAAGTGCAACAGGGCCACGGTTACGCCCATCCGGAAGTTGACGCCTCGACACGTGCAGGGCAGGGCCCGGCTAACCACCATCAGCTGTGGGGTGGATGGCCCGAAATGTTATGGTCTTCCGATTCTCTTCTTCTGCCGCCTTCAAGGCCACGGGGGGATGTCTTGCCTCTGCCTCTGACCCCCCCCTCTTATCGCCTGGTCCGGACATCACGGATATCAACGCCAGGTGTCGCCAGCACCCTGTATCCTGGACTCGTTGTTGATGGGGACACTGGCCTACCGCACGACGCGTTTGCTGAATACTGTAAAGGTGTTCCTACACTTGGGGACGTGCTCGCTGCCTTGAATTCCTGGCGTGAGTCCATGAAGTTTCAGTCCGCCAGGCCAGAGGGTGTTCTTCTAGACGGGCTCGCTGAACCGCTTCCCACGTGTGCTTGATATGAGCACCCCGTTCTGGCCTGAAGCGGCGCCCTGCAGGCCACGGGGGGGGGGATGTCTTGCCTCTGCCTCCCCTCTTATCGCCTGTTCCGGACATCACGGATATCAACGCCAGGTGTCGGCGTGGGGTGCGCTGGGAGGGAGAGGCGGCTCGAATGAGCCTCTCCCACCCCCACAGGTGGGGGCCCCTCAGCACCCCCAACGCTCCACTCACCCAACAAAAGGTCTCGTCCACTATTGCGAGGCAATGATGCTCCGCTCACCCAGCGGGGGTCTTGTCCACTGTTGCGGTGCAACGGCGCTTCTGAGTTGAACTAGAAAATGAGTCCTGCGTCCAAAAACGTTCTCCTCAACTTTAAAGATTCTATAAGAGCCACGGGGGCCCCCGACCCCCGATGGGGAATGACTGCCATGATTACCCACGGAACGACCACGACGTAGCCGCGGGACGTCGGCACGCTCATGCCAGCGCCGGCCTCAGTCTTGAAATGACCAAAATCCTGCAAGACTACCAACTTGATCAGTTCCGGTGGGACACCAGTATGACCCGGTAGGAGAGATTGTTGCCTCCCACCCCACTTTGACTGATGGTTCATGTCGGCAGTCCCCTCTGCTACGAAAATTTTTGGGCTGCCGAAAGAGGTCCCGGTCCAACCACGAGTTGGTGGAGACATTTTGACTATACTTGGACCTTCCTGACCTCACCCAAAATGGCGCCGGTACAAATGAAACTCTCAACTCCTTGTTGTGCCCCGATTGCTCAGCCTTGATATCATGAGATATGTATGCAGTTTTCAGCACATGAATTGATATGGGATAAGACTGATTATATGTTCGGACAATTAATTGATCCGGGATGGGTATTGATTATACGTTCGAACAATGAATTGACATGGGACGGGTACTGATTACACGTTCGGACAATGAATTGATATTAAGTTCTAATGCATCATTGATTACTGTATTTATTGAAGGTTTGAATTGTCGACACTTTTGGTACTTGCTCACAATGAATTATCGATATGATTTTGTTGCACTTGTCGCACTTTTTACTGATTATATGTTCGGACAATGAATTGATCCGGGATGGGTATTGATTATACGTTCGAACAATGAATTGACATGGGACGGGTACAGATTACACGTTCGGACAATGAATTGATATTAAGTTCTAATGCATCATTGATTACTGTATTTATTGAAGGTTCGAATTGTCGACACTTTTGGTACTTGCTCACAATGAATTATCGATATAATTTTGTTGCACTTGTCGCACTTTTTACTGATTATATGTTCGGACAATGAATTGATATTAAGTTCTAATGCATCATTGATTACTGTATTTATTGAAGGTTCGAATTGTCGACACTTTTGGTACTTGCTCACAATGAATTATCGATATGATTTTGTTGCACTTGTCGCACTTTTTACTATGAAATCAACGACCACTGACTCTGTTATGTTTTCCACAAATAAATATCCCCCCCCCACCCATTTACAGTTCCAGCCTGCTCCGTGGCCGGCCCACAGGGTTGTAGGCCCGTATTTGGGCACCAACATTTTTATTAAAGGTTTTTGAAAAAGCAAACGTAGTTGTAAGGCGTAGATTGGTAAGTTTCGAATAAATGGCCACTGTTTCCGATTTTTTTTTTTTTTTTTTAAAAGCAGGTGAAATGAAGCAGCTCAATTAGTTAAGGGTTAAAAAGTATAGTACGCAGAAACATTGAAAATATGGATGGTCCAGGTTTGTTGTGTGTTTTTCATTTTTGTACAGCATAAAGCAATCGATAAAGATCCTGGTATTTAACCTCTACTTTATATGCTACCTGTATCAGGGAAGTTGTTTTAAATGCCCCTAAGCCACCCCGAAGGAATGTCACCTGGCCCCCCTAGTACGAACGAAAACGACCCCGTACCACTGAAGGTTATCTCTCTTCCTCAAAAATGACAAAAATGACTTTCTAGGACGTTTTGGACATTGATGATTTTCATATGATCTATTTATTAAAGTAATACTCATCTCTCCGCATGAAATTAATTTTCCACATGCTACACAAGTCAATCTCATCTGCCCAAAGTTCTTTTGCAGATTTGAGACCGTTTCCCTTGCCTCTGACTCACTTATTGCTAAGTCATTGGTGGATGTTTTTGCCGGTCGGGGGTTATCCACCAAATCTCGAAGTTGTGCTTTAGAATAATTAAGAGGGTGCCACCTCTCCATGTGCCGATGCATGGTATGATTACCATAGCTAGAGTTTTTTTTTTACAGATGAGGCAGGTAACGAACCTGGCATTAACTTTCTTTTCATGAGAAGGAAAAGAAAAAAATTGCCAGATAAAATTCACTTTCACATGGGACGTTCTTGGCATTTCTTTCAGAAACTTTTACATCACTGTGTCATTTCTTTGTCTATCCTGGTTAAAGCAATGTCATGTAAATAGTTGTTTAAAAAGTTTTTTTTTTAACGTGTTTACTTTGTTGGAGCGTTGTATATATTTATAAGTTATTAAAGTGTTATAATCCGACTACTTTGTTGGAGTGCTATATATTTTTAATGTGACACATAATTGTGAAGACTTTGATGTACAAAAAGGCATCCCTGGAATCTTCCGCTTCAGGCTCGGTCCCACACACCCTCACATTGAGAATCCCCTCTCCAATCACAATACAGGATCGTTATCAGATAGTAGGAACGCGTGTGGTGTGACGGATCTCATCGGGTGGGGGCCTTGATCTACTGTAACTCCTTTGAACAGGGGTGATTCTTTACAGTTGGGGCCATAAACTACATCCGCAGGGCTAGGTGATAGCCTGGGACCGGCCTGGACAATCAGACACAGAGAAAGAGGAGTGTCAAAGGGTGCGGTAGTGAATAGGGTGAAAGGGAGGTGTCGGGCGGGCACAGGGTGTGATACTCAGGGAAGAGCAGCGCAGATGGGGGGAGGTTTATGGCCCATGCATGAGAGAGAGAGCAGGGGTGACCAGTGCGTGGGGGAGATGCTTGCGAGGGTGAAGAGCCATTCTGAGGATCGGCGGCGTGCAGAGAGTGGGTCTGGTCAAGGCATCTAAAATGGCTGCCGGGCACAACAAAAGTGTGGCATTGGAAAAAAAGCAAGATGGCGCAGACAATGTTTATCAATACGGATTAATTTATAACAATTATTTTTAACAATATATTTACTCGCAGTGTCAAAATGGCGGTCAACACTTCCTGATTTCCTTCGAATCGAACGTTAACAGAAGTCAAGCGGCAAAAAAAAAAAAAACGCTCACTCGCAACCGCTGGAAGACAAGTATCAACATATATGAGCCTCCTCAACCACCCTCAGAAAACATAGGGGGTCAGGATACGTCTCCCATACCCCATTATACCCAATACTCACATTGCTTTTCCTCCATCTAGTAATTTAATTAAATCGAAACACAAAATGGCGAATTCACGTTTCGCTACCAGTTTGCGACCCAGTTCGCGAACCGAGAAGCGCTTCTACCGCGAAAAATCAATTTTTTTTTATTTGCCCCACGGGACCCTTTAATAACCCCAACATCATTCCTAGGGGGTCAAGAGGAGTCTACCTTGCCCCCTTTCATTAAATTCCCCCTTCGTTTTTCTCCTCCTCTTGTCTCTCGATCCTACCAAGAGACAAGATGGCGGCCGCACCGGACTGTTTAGAATGTTGACAGACACCGGAGAGCCAATCAGCTTCGCTTCGCAAAGCTCCGTTACGCGAAAAGTACGCGATCTGGAGCGCTATCCGGGACGCTGTCACAGATATATACATTTTTTTAAACGTTAATTTCTCAAAATCCACTGGAGCACATATATTGAGACCCAGCAAAGGCACATCGGGCTAACAGTCCCTACAATTTTGCCAAGTTTCGTGTAAATCCATTCAGCCGTTCGAGCTAAAAGTGAGGCCAAACGCCCTATGGAAAAATGAATGGGAAAAACGCGTTTTGGGACCCCCCTTTTTTCTCGCCTCCCCCTTGACGAAACCCCCCCAAATTCTCAGGCACTGCTCAGAAACAAAATGTGCCATTTTTCTGAAAATTTCAGCCGATTCCGTCCACAAACGCCAAAGTTATTAGACATAGAATTTTCAAACGTTCCATAGAGAAAAAATCCTATCTATACATACCTACTGGCGACTGCCAGTAGGTTATATATATATATATATATATATATATATATATATATATATATATATGTATTACCTACTGGCGATAGCCAGTAGGTATATAAAGTTAGGATTAATTCTCTATGGAACTTTTGAAAATTCTATGTCTAATAACTTTGGCGTTTGAGGACGGAATCGGCTGAAATTTTCAGGAAAATGGCACATTTTGGTTCTGAGCAGCCCTTAAAAATTTGGGGGGGTTTCGTCAAGGGGGAGCCGAGAAAAAAGGGGGGTCCCAAAATGCGTTTTTCCCATGTTCATTTCCATAGGGCGTTTGGCCTCACTTTTAGCTCGAACGGCGAATGGATTTGCACGAAACTTGGCAAAATTGTAGGGACTGTTAGCCCGATGTGCCTTTGCTGGGTCTCAATATATGTGCTCCAGTGGATTTTGAGAAATTAACGTTTTAAAAAATTTATATATCTGTGACAGCGTCCCAGATAGCGCTCCAGATCGCGTACTTTTCGCGTCACGGAGCTTTGCGAAGCGATGCTGATTGGCTCTCCGGTGTCTGTCAACATTCTAAACAGTCCGGTGCGGCCGCCATCTTGTCTCTCGGTAGGATCGAGAGACAAGAAGAGGTGAAAAACGAAGGGGGAATTTAATGAAATGGGGCAAGGTCTACCCCTCTTGACCCCCTAGGAATGATGTTGGGGTTATTAAAGGGTCCCGTGGGGAAAATTAAAAAAAATTGATTTTTCACGGTAGAAGCGCTTCCCGGATCGCGAACCGGGCCGCAAACTGGTAGCGAAACGGGAATTCGCCATTTTGTGTTTCGGTTTAATTAAATTACAGGGTATAAGGGGGTACGGGAGACGTATCCTGATCCCTTATGTTTTTTGAGGGTGGCTGAGGAGGCTCATATATGTTGATACATGTCTTCCAGCGGCTGTGCGTGAGCGTTTTATTTTTTTTGCTGCGTGACGTCTGTTAACGTTCGATTCGATGGAAATCAGGAAGTGTTGACCGCCATTTTGTCACTGCGAGTAAATATTGTATTTGTTATAAATAAATCATTATTGATAAACATTGTCTGCGCCATCTTGCCTTTTTTGCAATGCCACACTTTTGTCGAACACAGCAGCCATTTTAGATGCCTTGACCAGACCCACTGTCTGCACCCTCGCAAGCATCTCCCCCACGCACTGGTCACTCCCGCTCTCTTTTTCATGTATGGACTAGAAACCTCCTCCCATCTGCGCTGTTCTTCTCTGAGAATCACACCCTGTGCCCGCCCGACATCTGCCTTTCACCCTATTCACTACTGCACCCTCTGACACTCCTCTTCCTCTGTGTCCGATTGTCCAGGCCCGTCCCAGGCTATCACCTAGCCCTGCTGATGTAGTTTATGGCCTCAACTGTAAAGAATCACCCCTCTTCAAAGAAGTTACAGTAAATCAAGGCCCCCACCCGATGAGATCCGTCACACTACACGCGTTTCTGCAATCTGATAACCATCCTGTATTGTGATTGGAGAGGGGATTCTCACTGTGAGGGTGTGTGGGACCGAGCCTGAAGCGGAAGATTCCAGGGATGCCTTTTTGTACATCAAAGTTTTCACCATTATGTGTCACATTAAAAATATATAGCACTTTAACAAAGTAGAAGGAAAATAACACTTTAATAACTTATAAATATATACATCGCAACAAAAACAGTAAAAACCTTAAAACATTTTTTATTAAAACAGAAGCAACAATGGTTTATGACATGGGGAGCAGTAGTGATATCCTGGGCGGGTGATGGAACTGGGTTTGTTAATGGAAAAACATCTACAGAGAAAATTATTGGTAAATTATACTTCTCCGGAAATTTTAAACTCACAAATGTTTCATTTGTGTAATCGTTTTATGAACATGTACATTGAAAAACTAAAAGAAATGCCAAGAACGTCCCATGTGAAAGTGAATTTTATCTGGCAATTTTTTTCTTTTCCTTCTCATGAAAAGAAAGTTAAAGCCAGGTTCGTTACCTGCCTCATCTGCAAAAAAAAAACTCTCGAGATGGACCGAAAAAAAATAGCGCTATGGTAATCATACCATGCATCGGCACATGGAGAGGTGGCACCCTCTTAATTATTCTAAAGCACAACTTCGAGATTTGGGGGATAACCCCCGACCGGCAAAAACATCCACCAATGACTTAGCAATAAGTGAGTCAGAGGCAAGGGAAACGGTCCCAAATCTGCAAAAGAACTTTGGGCAGATGAGATTGACTTGTGTAGCATGTGGAAAATTAATTTCATGCGGAGAGATCAGTATTACTTCAATAAATACAGTAATCAATGATGCATTAGAACTTAATATTAATTCATTTTCCGAATGTGTAATCAGTACCTGTCACATGTCAATTCATTGTTCGAACGTATAATCAATACCCATCCCGGATCAATTCATTGTCCGAACATATAATCAGTAAAAAGTGCGACAAGTGCGACAAAATCATATCGATAATTCATTGTGAGCAAGTACCAAAAGTGTCGACAATTCTAACCTTCAATAAATACAGTAATCAATGATGCATTAGAACTTAATATCAATTCATTGTCCGAATGTGTAATCAGTACAAGTCCCATGTCAATTTATTGTTCGAACGTATAATCAATACTCATCCCGGATCAATTCATTGTCCGAACATATAATCAGTCTTATCCCAAATCAATTCATGTGCTAAAAACTGCATACATATCTCATGATATCAAGGCTGAGCAATCGGGGCGCAATAGTTTCATTTGTACCGGCGCCATTTTGGGTGAGGTCTGGAAGGTCCAAGTATAGTCAAAATGTCTCCACCAACTCGTGGTTGGACCGGGACCTCTTTCGGCAGTCCAAAAGTTTTCGTTGAAGGGTAGTAGAGGGGACTGGCGACATGAACCATCAGTCAAAGAGGGGTGGGAGGCAAAAATCTCTCCTACCGGGTCATACTGGTGTCCCACCGGAACTGATCAAGTTGGTAGTCTTGCAGGATTTTGGTGATTTCAAGACTGAGGCCGGCGCCGGCATGAGCGCGCCGACGTCCCGCGGCTATGTCGTGGTCGTTCCGTGGGTGATCATGGCAGTCATTCCCCATCGGGGGTCGGGGGCCCCCGTGGCTCTTATAGAATCTTCAAAGTTGAGGAGAACGTTTCTGGATGCAGGACTCATTTTGTAGTTGAACTCAGAAGCGCCGTTGCACCGCAACAGTGGACGAGACCCCCGCTGGGTGAGCGGAGCATCATTGCCTCGCAATAGTGGTCGAGACCTTTTGTCGGGTGAGTGCAGCGTCGCTGCATCGCAAGAGTGGACGAACCCTTTTGTTGGGTGAGTGGAGCATCGCTGCATCGCAAGAGTGGACGAACCCTTTTGTTGGGCGAGTGGAGCGTCGCTGTATCGCAAGAGTGGACGAACCCTTTTGTTGGGTGAGTGGAGCGTTGGGGGTGCAGCTGAGGGGCCCCCACCTGGGGGGTTGGGAGAGGCTCGTTTGCGCCTCTGGAGTTTCCGGAATGGGGGTAGGTATCTGCTGATTTGTATTTATTTCATGTTACCGTTATTCAGCGTGGCGGGCGGTGGGACAGACATGCTTGGAGCAGTGGGGGGGTGGCGGAGCCTAGCTACCTTGTGGCTGCCGTAACGTCAAGCTTGGCTTCTTTCACCACTTTCATGTTTCTTATTTCTAGCGAAGTCAAAAACTCATCAGAGGCCTACTGATTTTGTTCGATTTCTTTCCTTTCCTTTTCAAGTGTGTTTCATGCTAAAGTTTCTGTTTAACAGGATACAGGGATTACTTCGTATTTTACATATGTCTTCTTTATTAGGGGTTCTCTCCGGTTGAGTCAGATGATGTACCTCTAATAACTGGTCCGGGTGGAAGTAGTTTCTCAATCAGTGGGGAGTGACAGATTACAACGGGGGACAAAGGTCCGCATTACCCACCCTTCACTACTTGCAAAGACTAGACAGAATATTTCTATTCCACGTTATTTGCATACAGAGAGTACCTCGAAAGAACTATTCCTTGAACAATAAATGTCCAGCCAATCAATCAATCAGGCATGACGGATTACAACGGGGGACAAAAGTCCGCATTACCTATCCTTCACTATCTGCAAAGGGAGACAGAATATTTCTATTCTTCTCTGTTTGTAGACAGGGAATATTTCAAACAGCAATAATCGATTAAAAAAATAGTAGGATTATAACACTTTAATAACTTATAAATATAAACATCGCAACAAAAACAGTAAACACCTTAAAACATTTTTTATTAAAACAGAAGCAACAATGACAACTAACAGTAGTGATATCCTGGGCGGGTGATGGAACTGGGATTGTTAATGGAAAAAGATCTACAGAGAAAACTATTGGTGAATTATACTTGTCCGGAAATTTAAAACTCACAAATGTTTTTTTTGTGTAATCGTTTCAGGTCAAACGGATTGTGGGACAATGTTCACAATGGAAGAGTCACCAAAAGGCATTTTGATCGATGTTGCAGCAGGCTGTCATGTATAGAGTTATTTAATAAAACGTTTTACCCTGATACTTTGCTGGTGTGTTGTATATATTTATAATATTTGCATAGGGTTTGTCGTTATTTTGGGTGGGGTGGGCGGCGGAGTCGAGCTGTCTTGCAGCCATCATGGTGTGGAGCTAGGTTCATCTTACTAGTTTCGTATTTCTCATGAGGGGTTGTTCTTAATGTTTCTATTTTAGCGAGGTCAAAAACAGATCCCATTAGTGGCCTACTGATTTTGCTCGATTCCTTTTGTTTTTTAAAACTATTTTTCACTATCTGCAAAGACTAAACAGAGTATTGCGACTCTGTGCTTGTTTGTAAATACAGAATGAACCAAAGAGAACCAATTCTAAAACAGTAAATGCTTGGATAGCAATCAATCAAAAAGAGAGAGAAGCAGGCACGACGGATTACAATGGGGTTTCAAAGTCCTGCGTTAACTACCCTTCACTATCTGCAAAGAGAGAGTACTGCTAAGAGAAAAGAGGAGAGGGGAGGGGGGGGCAGCGTTCAAAGCACAGCAGCGTGCATAAACACGAAAATGTTTTTACCTATCATGTACTTGACATTTGACAGCATTTGATATTTGGTATTAAAAAACCATTGAAATTCACAGAAAAAACCATAGGTTTTAGGCCATATATAGTTAGGGATTTGCATTTACAAAACCTTATTTTACTCGCATAAAACCATTGAAATTCGCATATATAGTTAGATGCGCTAACTATATATCGCGCACCCGCAATCCACTGCTGATGATGTCACATATTACATCATTCATGACATGGTCAGTGACATCACTGATGACATCACTGATGACAACTCAAATGACATCGCTGATGACAACTCAAATGACATCACTGACAACATCACTGATGACATCAATCATGTGATAATACGATCAACCTCTTCAGACTCTAATATAACCTTAGATACACTCAGAGTAAACAGACACTCACAAACTGTCACTCATCCATGGAGTTACTCACACAACTAGTCAGTCATGCACTGAATCAATCACACCTCCATATCCTCAACTATACAGTTATACACACCTTACTTATTCAAACATATACTAACACATATTTACTCTTTTATACAATCCCTGATACAAGTTCACAATGATCCATACAGCCACTCACACATTCACTGTCTCTTATGCACAGTAATTTATATATGTGAACTCTCACATGTACTGTGTTTTACATATGTACTTACTTTGACATGTAGCACTGAGATATCCATTCACTCACCAATACACTCGTACACAGTCAACCACCCATACAGCTGTTTCCACATGCAGTTTTGAACCCATAGATCTAGTGAATAAACTGTTCACACACGTATGCACAGAGTCACACACCTCCCAGCCACCCCCACACACACACTCACTCTCCCATACAAATATTTGGACAAACAATCAATAACCCATACAGTTACTCATATAGCTACTGATCAACACATGTAGCAGTTCATAGAACAACAGATATAATGATGCACAAATTAAGATAGTTTAGTCACTAACCCATGCACTCAGTGAGACACATTTAATCACTCTCTCATACAGTCAGTCATGCACCTACTAAATCCTTCATCCAGACACTTATACATCCACTCATTCTTCAATATGTAAGACATATTTTAACTTTACAGAAACAGACAGCCACTGGATGATGTCATCAGTGATGTCATCAGTGATGTCATCAGTGATGTCACTGATCATGTCATGAATGATGTAATATGTGACATCATCAGCAGTGGATTGCGGGTGCGCGATATATAGTTAGCGCATCTAACTATATATGCGAATTTCAATGGTTTTATGCGAGTAAAATAAGGTTTTGTAAATGCAAATCCCTAACTATATATGGCCTAAAACCTATGGTTTTTTCTGTGAATATATATATATATATATATATATATATATATATATATATATATATATATATATATATATATATATATATATATATATATATATATATATATATATATATATATATATATATATATATATATATTACCTACTGGCGGTCGCCAGTAGGTATATATAGTTAGGATTTTTTCCCTATGGGATTTCTGAAAATTCTATGCCTAATAACTTTGGCGTTTGTGGACGGAATTGGCTGAAATTTTCAGGAAAATGGCACATTTTGTTTCTGAGCAGCCCTTGAAAATTAGGGGGGGTTTTGTGGAGGGGGGGCCGAGAAAAAAGGGGGGTCCCAAAACGCGTTTTTTCCATGTTAATTTCCATAGGGCGGTTGGACTCACTTTTAGCCCGAACGGCTGAATGGATTTGCATGAAACTTGGCAAAATTGTAGGGACTGTTAGCCCGATGTGCCTTTGCTAGGTCTCAATATATGTGCTTCAGTGGATTTTGAGAAATTAACGTTTAAATCAAGATATATATCTGTAACAGCGCTCCGGGCAGCGATCCGGTTAGCGAACCTTTCGCGTATCGGAACTTTGCGATGCGAAGCTGATTGGCCCTCCGGTGTCTGTCAACATTCTAAACAGTCCGGAGCGGCCGCCATCTTGTCTCTCGGTAGGATCGAGAGACAAGAGGAGGCCAAAACAAAGGGGGAAATTACCATAAGGGGGCATAGTAGATCCTCGTTGACCCCCTAGGTTTTATGTGGAGGTTTTAAAAGGGCCTAGGAGGGTCCAAAAAAAAAAAAAAAATTTTTTTTTTGCGTGGTAAGCTCCAAGTTCGCGAACCGGAAAGCGTTCTGGGCAGCGAACTTTAAGGATAAAAGAATGATAGACTTTTCTAATACTGTATGTTAATTATTTGTTGTTTTTGTTCGTTTTTTTTTGTTTTCTTTTTTTTAAAGTTTTTTTTTACTTTGATTGTTTTTCATAATTTATTAAACTTTCTAACATTTCAGTGTCTGAAATGTCATTATTTTCTTGAAATATTCTTTGCAATCTGTGAGGTTGTAAAATGTCCTCATTTGCAAGGAGGGCATCTACTGCTTGGACACATTGCAGCAGTTCATTATCCAAGCTTTCATCCATAAATTCCATGTCAATTTGTTCAATCAATTCCTGGCTGCTCTCTTGCAGGTCCATCTCAAAAGAAACTTGCTGCTCGCCTTCCATTTTGCCTGAAATTTGGATTAAAAAAATATATATTAGTAGAGATAGGGCAATGTTGGGATTAATTTTAGATAGTCAGTTTTTATCAGTGAATTTATCTTTTGGCAGTGTATAGTATCAGAGTGGAAATAGGACTATAAAAAAGTGTATGTGATGTAACCAAGACAAGCCTAACTCCATTCATAACTATAACAGAGAAGTCTATCTAAATACATTACTACTACAGAGGGATAGTGTATATCTAGCAGAAAAAGTCTACTATATTAAGTTATAGTGCACAATATATTTCATTTTTAGAAATTATAACTTACCTTCACAAAGAAGTTGAAGTTTTTGGAAGCTATTGAAATGTGAGGTACAACAAGAAGTAGTAGTCAAAATGGCTGTGTTTCCTTCTCTTCCTTTATATATATACAGGTATATAACCAATCAAATGTCAGGTAATAAAAGTAGAAAATGAAAGTAACATTTTCATTGGTTGTCAATTCCAACACTTCAGATGTGTTTTGTGAAGTAATTTACCTCACGGTACTTAGAGAGGTCTACAGGCTTAATGGCTAAATGGAATTTCAATCAAATTTGTGAAAATGAAAGGGATTGTTATGTAGTATGAGCTAATCTATATTTGGTGAGAGTGTCTCTAGTCGTTTTTCTGTAAATTACTTTCCCACCTTTTTTTTAGGACCGCTTTCCGGGAAGCGGCCCGGTTCGCGAACCTTAAGCGTCACGGGAGTCCACCATTTTGTGTTTCGGTCGCATTAAGATACAAGATGGAGGGCAAATAATGTTTAGAATGGGTAGAAGGGGTCATGGTAGACTTATCTTGACCCTCTAGGTTTTCTGAGGGTGGCTGAGGAGGCTTATATGTGCGGAAAAAAACATTTTTTTTAAAAAATTCCGCGAGGTTAGCTTTCGGTTCGCGAACCGGGTAGCGCCCCGGGGAGCGTATTTTGTGGAAAATTAGTGAAAAAAGTTAGAAAAAAATAATAATTGTGAGTGATCAGATGAAGGGTAGCTCTGAGAAGAGCTTTTGGGTTTATGGTACATTTAGGTACTTATAAGTAGGTACCAATGCACAGTCTTAAATTCAGAATGAAAATTCTGTTGCCCTCATCTGAGAAGTGAACTCCATCTCCTCTGTAGATATCTTGCATGTAGTAACGCAAGTTATTGTTGTACAGAGAGCCCATTCCATGGTCTCTCATGAAAGCTGAAACAGATTTGTTTACATGCTTCCTCGCTTTCTCAATTTGTGGACAAAATTGGTTGGACCACCTCCATTTCTGTCTTTGGCATATATTGGAATATACCAAGGCAGTTTGAGGAAAAAGTGCCATTAATTGCTCAAAGGTGTCCTTTAAAAGCATTTCCAGACCTACCCCTGTCAAAGTGCCCAAATCATTACCTCCACAGTGCACTATTAACAGGTCAGGTTTTGGCAAATGCATAAAGGTTTTCACCAATGGTATCAATTGGTGACATTTTAATCCTCTTTGGCCCAATCACTTAATTTCCACATCTTGTAAATTGAGGTTAGGTAAATTTCTGTTCTCAGCATACCTTTGAGCCCAGTGGATGTAACTATGTCCAACAATCCAGACCTTAAACATGGTGGGAGAAGGTTGTTCTGCAGTCAGATGAAGTGTGGTAATGAAAGGGCAGTTGAAACAGTAGGAGTTTCTAAAGAAAAAAAACTGTGGATTTCCAATGCTAATGAATCATTAGCAGTGATTGGTGCATTTCCATTTCTGAAAACAGAAAGTTAGGGTGCATGGATGTGTTCTTTGAAACATGTAATTTGAATGGTCAAGGAAGAAACATTTAATGAAAGATTGCACTGGATACGCAGGTGCACTGAGAGTTCAGAGTTCAATTGAAACATTGTTGTGTGAATTTGCAAACATGAGAGGTCTTCCAGGAGGTGGTTGCTATGGAAACAAGGCAGAGAGGGCAGAGGGGGGAAGGGTTTTGATTTGAAAAAAGTGAGGGAAGAGGTATGATTGGCTAATATGAGAGATATGTGAAATGAATATCTGTATTTCTGTGCTTTCAATAGCTGCAGCCTTTGGAGTGCATCCTTTTTCTTCTGCTGAAGACAATTTGGTGTATTTCTGAGACTGTTTTCAAAACTCAAAAAATATTTGCTAAGGTGAGAAAAGATTTATTTAATTTAGATAGAGAATAGTATGATTTAAGGAGAAAATGATGAAGAAAGCTGTGTTTTTAAAATGTGGTTTTGTCTCTAGTGATATACTAATAAAATTAGTTTCTTTGAGAAATTGTAATTGCATATTCGGTGTAGCATTCTGGCATGCAGTAACACAAGTTATTGTGGTACATGGAGCCCATTCCATGGTCTGTTATGTAAGCTGAAACAGATATGTTGTTTTTAAAAACGATTTAAGAAATCAATTACATTTCTGGATATGTACTGCTAGAGCTTCATAGGTTGTTTTGAGCCATATTTATAAGGCATTTGAGTGTCTTTGATGTTATGTTTTCCTTTTAAAATGTAAAGTGTTCCTCATGGGGCAAGTGTCTTGTAAATACGCTCCCACTTGTGCTTTGCAAATTTAGATTTTGATTATGGGAGTTACATAGCCATGTTAATAATGTCCAAACAATGGTGGTAGGACATTCAAGAAAACGTTTTTCTGTGTCTCTAGGACATTTTCAGTCCTTTCCTCTTGAATGCAGGTATACAATTGATTTATATGCTGTGTTTAAAAACGAATTTTCAAATCAATTACATTTCTTGATATGTACTGTTAGAGCTTCATAGGTTGTTTGGGGTCATATTTAGAAGGCATTTTAGTGTCTTTGATGTTATGTTTACCTTTTTAAATGGAAAGTGTTCCTCATGGGGCCCTGAGCAGTTCTAAGCCATGTTATTTAATGGGAAGTGGATATCATGGCTAAGAGCATTTGCTGGAAAATGCATGAATATTGCTGACTTTTCTGCGATATTCATGCATTGTGGGCGTTTTTTTTTTCGCATTTGCGAGCAGTTCTTAGCCATGTTATCCAATGGGAGGTGGATAACATGGCTAAGAGCATTTGCTGGAAAATGCATGAATATCGCTGACTTTTCAGCGATATTCATGCATTGCGGCCGTTTTTTTTTCGCATTTGCGAGTAGTTCTTAGCCATGTTATCCAATGGGAGGTGGATAACATGGCTAAGAGCATTTGCTGGATAATGCATGAATATCGTTGACTTTTCAGCGATATTCATGCATTGCGGCCGTTTTTAATCGCACTTGTGATAAACAATTACAATTCTTGATATGTACTGTTAGAGCTTCATAGGTTGTTTGGGGTCATATTTAGAAGGCATTTCAGTGTCTTTGATGTTATGTTTACCTTTTTAAATGGAAAGCGTTCCTCATGGGGCAAGTGTCTTGTAAATACGCTCCCACTTGCGCTTGGCAAATTTAGATTTTGATTATGGGAGTTACCTAGCCATGTTAATAGTGTCCCAAAAATGGTGCTAGGGCATTCCAGAAAACACTTTCATGTGTCTCAAGGACATTTTTAGTCATTTCTTCATGAATGCAGGTATACAATTGATTTATATGCTGTGTTTAATAACGAATTTTGAAATCAATTAAATTTCTGGATATGTACTGTTAGAGCTTCATAGGTTGTTTGGGGTCATATTTAGAAGGCATTTTAGTGTCTTTGATGTTATTTTTCCCTTTTTAAATGGAAAGCGTTCCTCATGGGGCCCTGAGCAGTTTTTAGCCATGTTATTTAATAGGAAGTGGATAACATGGCTAAGAGCATTTGCTGGAAAATGCATGAATATCGCTGACTTTTCTGCGATATTCATGCATTGCGGCCGTTTTTTTTCGCATTTGCGAGCAGTTCTTAGCCATGTTATCCAATGGGAGGTGGATAACATGGCTAAGAGCATTTGCTGGAAAATGCATGAATATCGCTGACTTTTCTGCGATATTCATGCATTGCGTCCGTTTTTTTTCGCATTTGCGAGCAGTTCTTAGCCATGTTATCCAATGGGAGGTGGATAACATGGCTAAGAGCATTTGCTGGATAATGCATGAATATCGTTGACTTTTCAGCGATATTCATGCATTGCGGCCGTTTTTAATCGCATTTGTGATAAACAATTACATTTCTTGATATGTACTTTTAGAGCTTCATACGTTGTTTGGGGTCATATTTAGAATGTATTTTAGTGTCTTTGATGTTATGTTTACCTTTTTAAATGGAAAGCGTTCCTCTTGGGGCAAGTGTCTTGTAAATACGCTCCCACTTGCGCTTGGCAAATTGAGATTTTGATTATGGGAGTTACCTAGCCATGTTAATAGTGTCCCAAAAATGGTGCTAGGGCATTCCAGAAAACACTTTCATGTGTCTCAAGGACATTTTTAGTCATTTCTTCATGAATGCAGGTATACAATTGATTTATATGCTGTGTTTAAAAACGAATTTTGAAATCAATTAAATTTCAGGATATGTACTGTTAGAGCTTCATAGGTTGTTTTGGGGTCATATTTAGAAGGCATTTTAGTGTCTTTGATGTTATTTTTCCCTTTTTAAATGGAAAGCGTTCCTCATGGGGCCCTGAGCAGTTCTTAGCCATGTTATTTAATAGGAAGTGGATAACATGGCTAAGAGCATTTGCTGGAAAATGCATGAATATCGCTGACTTTTCTGCGATATTCATGCATTGCGGCCGTTTTTTTCCCATTTGCAAGCACTTCTTAGCCATGTTATCCAATGGGAGGTGGATAACATGGCTAAGAGCATTTGCTTCAAAGGTTGTTTGGGGTCATACACCATTTTTGGGAAATTATTAACATGCCTATGTAACTCCCATAATCAAAATCTAAATTTGCCAACCGCAGGTGGGAGCGTATTTACAATAAATTTGCACCATGAAGAACGTAAAATAGCATAATAGACACTCAAATGCCTTATAAATATGACCCAAAACATCTTATGAAGCACTAGCAGTGCATATTTCCAGAAATGTATTGGTTTTCATTTAATGATTTACTTCATTGGTAGGCCTTCACATGTTTTTTTACCTTGGTTTTTTTCAGTGAAAATCTTATCTGCAACCATGTGTTGGCCTCACCTCAAATAAACAAAACAGGTGATGGACTGAATGTGGATCAATGACACACATTCACCCCAGTCTAAAGATCTGGGCCTAAACAAATCTTTAGATAGGCTACATCTTATCGTCATCCTGAATTAATCATTTAAAATATTAGGGAGTGATTTATGATTGTTGTATGCCTGTTTTGTACCATTGAGTGTCATTTTTGTGATGCAGTGCTGGTGGAAAACATTTGCTATGTTAAATAATTAGTAGATTTACAAAAGGGGGTGGTGATGAACAGAGTGTCTGAATTGAGCAGACCACTCTTACCCAGTCCAAAGATCAGGGCTTGATCCATCACCGTTATTTATCTCACTGCCCCATCCCAGCTCAGAACCTGGCTATATGCAAATCAGTCTGTCCCTGGCCCAGTGCATCATGGGAACAGGGCAGACTAAACTACCAAGCCAATTCTTTACCAGAAAGGAGACAAGCTACCGGGGACCGGTTTCTGGCATTTCAGCCTCTTCGGCCCGGCTTGCTTGAATCCTGATGGAGCAGTGAGAAAGGGACTCATGTCTGAGTATACCCTGCCACACCTATAGTGGCCAAAATCGATTTACAAAAGGGGTTGGTGATGAACAGAGTGTCTGAATTGAGCAGACCACTCTTACCCAGTCCAAAGATCAGGGCTTGATCCATCACCGTTATTTATCTCACTGCCCCATCCCAGCTCAGAACCTGGCTATATGCAAATCAGTCTGTCCCTGGCCCAGTGCATCATGGGAACAGGGCAGACTAAACTACCAAGCAAACGTCAAAGACAGCAGGATGATGTTTTATTGCAGCAGTCCTCTTCCCCAAATACTTGTCAAAACACCAAGAAAGGTCCGGGTAAGAGCACGAAATCATTCTTAAGAAATATTTGTAGTAAAAAAAGTTTTGCTCAAAAAAATGTTTCAGTCCACAAAAAGAAAAGTAATTTAAATGGAAAGGAGAGACCCATCACAAATGTTACTGGTAGAGGAAGAGATAACTCTGTGCATGATAGTAGAAGGAAACAACAGTTTAGGGACATTCGAAATCGAATGTTCCGTAATAGGATATTAGTTAATTTATTGAAAAATATTAAAAAGAAAGGCCAACAGAAAGCGGCATTTTATAAGAAGAAGAAAAATGTAGAGAAAATTATTGATCATGCTTTTGAAATTAAGCGAAAGTTGTTTATTTTGGTAATCAATAGAATTAGGAAACTAAGCAAGGTAATTTCTGATTTCAAAACAAAAAGTAGATGGAAGAGAGTAGTAAATCGTACTAACTTTTGTGAAGTTTTTTCCGGAGAATGGATGCATAGTTCAAGTTGTGAGGCATTTTTTAATGAGGAGAGTTATTTTCAGGATAATGATTTGGTGTTTGCAGTTGACACCAGTGGTCGAGCTTATGAAGTGAAGGATGGTTGTCCAGTTGAAAAAGAACAACTTGTGACAACAGAGACAGAAGAAGCGCTAAGTGATGAGGTTTTAGGAAGACGTCCTAAGGGTCCTGTGTACATTTGGAAGTGTAGTTCTATTTGCAGTGTGCGACAGGTTTCCATCAATTTACTTTGTGATTTTATACGGACATTTAATAAGAAAAGTTTGAAGCAGAAAATGAAGTTGTTGCAAGATTTAGATCCTTGCAGAGTGAGACAAATGACAGGTTTGCGTGGTCATTCACTGGCTTGTCTTTCCAGGAGAGTATGCCAGAGTGTTTTTCATCATTTCAGGATGCTAGCAGTGCATCATAATAAAGTGAGAAAGTTAGTGAGAATGTTGTATTATGCTAAGAGTCCTGCAATTATGCTTAAACAATTATGTGCTGCTCTTTTGCATGGTTCTGAAATAGATGTGAAGAATATTTGTGAAGAAATTGAGTTTTGTTACTTTGGTAGTAAAGATGAGAATGTTCAAATTGACCTTGAAGTAGAGGGTAATGTTGAAGATAATGTACAGGTTTCCAGTACAGATTATTTTCAGAAGGAAATTGCCACGTTTCAGATGAAATCAAGTGAGAGGCCTAATTTCACTTGTGTATGTTGTCGACGCACTTATTATAAGAATCAGACTAAGTTAGTGGATTTATATGCAAAAAGTGAAAGGGAAAATAATAGTGAATGGAAGGATTTTGCCACATACTTGATGGTAGAAAATTGTTTTGATTTGGGAGTGGACCAACGTGTGTGTACTTATTGTTGTAACAAATTAAACCAAAACCAGATGCCATAATAATCTGGAATTGGTTGAGATTCCTTCAGAATTGAAGGATTTAAATACTTATGAATCTATTTTGATTCAAAGTATCCATCCCTTTCAGGCTATTGTAAGAATGGAGCCAAAGACAGGGAAGTTGCCTCCAGCAGATTTACAGAGAGGATTAAAGGGAAGAGTTGTTTATTTGCCTCTAGATTTGAACAAAAACATTAACACAATTGGAGTTGAGAAAGTGGAAGAGGACCCTCTGGTTATCTTGGTTAATGGGGTTCCGACAAAGAATAAGAAAATATGGCAAGATTTAGTGGATGTTAGGAAAGTGAAAAATGCAACTTTGTATTTGAAGAAAAATAATAAGTACTATAAGAATGTATATGTTGCAGAAGAGGAAGTAAGTGATGAAGAGGATAGCGTTTTGTGTGCTGGCCAAATTGAGAAAGTAGAGGTGTCTAATAGTGAAGAAATATATGAACATTATAGTGTTCATCCTTTGCATTCCAAGGAAGTCATGGGGAATGCAATTGAGTTGTTTCAAATGAAACAAGCCAAAGGGAGTCCCATTAGTGTTTGGGAGGAAAGTTTGGAAGCTCGGTGTTTCCCACAGCTATTTCCCACAGGTCAAGGAGGAAGATATGATGAGCGACCTCATCAAATTCCTGCGTCTGAATACCGGACTTTACGATTGTATGCAGAAGATCCTAGGTTTCGGCAATGCATTCCCTATTTGTTTCATCTCTTGTTTGAAAGCGATCTGTCAGGACTATCATATGCAGTGAACCACATTTTAAAAAGTGGTATACAGATGCAAAACATCTCGGCAAGTGACTTTATGCATAAAGTCAATGTCCAAGACAGTATTTTGGATTCTCACTTAATTAATCTCATGGCGTGTCAGCGTGGTACTAATGAGTACTGGTACCGTCGTCATGGTGATTTAAAATGTATGCTGAGGAACTTAGGAACTCCAACATGGTTCCTCACTCTGAGCTGTGCCGAGTATGGCTGCGAAGACTTACTTGAATTTCTACGAGAGGCAAATGGAAATATTGAAAACATTGAATTCAAGACACCTGGAGAACTGTGTTCTTTGGATCCAGTGAATGTATGCAGGTACTTCAATCATCGATTTGAAGCTATGATGTCTTTCATCACAAATAAAAAGAATCCACCTCTTGGAGAGGTGTTGGATTTCTTCTGGAGAAAGGAGTACCAAGCAAGAGGTGCCCCTCATATACATATGTTGTTGTGGATCAAGGATGCACCTAAATTTGGAACAGATCCGGATGACTTAGTGATGAATTTCATAGAACAGTATTCTACGTGTGCTGTTCCAAACGCAACGGAGAAGAAAAGTCTAAGAGAACAAGTTCTACGTTTCCAAAGCCATCGTTGTGGAAAGTACTGTCGTCGTAAATTCAGAAACAAGGACAAGTTCTACACCAAATGTCGTTTCAACTTTCCACGACCGGTGATTTCTAAAGGAAGAGTGAACAGTTTGATGTCTTCGCTGCGACATAATGTGATGAGGAAATCACCCAAGAATACATACAATTTGAAAAGGAATGAAGAGTCCAAGTACATCAATGACTACAACCCAGTGATTTTGTCCATGTGGAATGCTAACATGGATATACAGTTTGTGGCTGACAACTGTATGGCTGTGGCTCGGTATGTGACATCTTACATCACCAAAAAAGAAAAGACCGAACTGAAGGATATGTGGGAGGACATTTCCCATGAAAAGAGCCTCAGCAAGAAGTTGTACAGTTTCAGTCTAAAGATGTTGTCGCATCGAGAAATCGGAGCTTACGAATGTTCTGATCGATTGTCTTCAGCAAGTCTCTATGCCAAATCCAGGAGTCTCGTTTGGGCGAGTCTTGGTCTTGCTGCAACGCGAAATCGAGTTCTAAAACCTGTCCGGGAAATTGAGTATTTGGCAGAAAAGGAACCAAACAGTACCAACATTTTGAAGACCAACATGTTGGATACATATTATCCAAATCGAAGCAGTCACCTTGAGAATGTTTGTCTATATGAGGTTCTCCAAAATTATATATTCAAGAGGAACATCAAAGAAGATATTGAGAAAGGAGTGTATGCTGTAATTGGAAGTGAGGGATGCCTGGTCAAGCAAAGAATATGCCAATTAGTAAACCATCGAAAATTGAGTGGTGAATCTCCAGAAAAAAAGGAGTTTTTTTATTTAGCACTTTTGCAACTTTTCAAGCCTTGGCGTGCAGAAGAGGAACTGCTTGGAGATTTCCTCTGTTACGAAGACTCTTTCAATGCAGCCAAGGAGTCCATAGAATGTCCTGCTTTTTCTAAATATCAAGAAATGCTAACTTTGGAAATTGAGCAGGAAGCAACGATTGCAGCCGAGATTGCCAGAGACAGTTCTCAGGACAGTCAGAGTTCTGTTTCATTGAGTCAAGATCCACTTGGAGGACCTATTATCGAAAATGAAGCTGCCACTGCTATGAATGAAGTAGAAAGAGCCATGGCACATGCTCAGGAGGATTCAGTTAACTTAGAAGACTTGGAAAAACAACTCAACGTTGAGCAGAGGAAAATATATGATGAAGTTACCAAGGAAATTGAGCACGGATTAAGTCATGAGAAGAACAAGTGCTCATGTACATCGTTGAAGCCTGTTCAACTGTATGTGAGTGGAGAAGCGGGAACTGGAAAAAGTTTCCTCATTAAAGCAATCTCTTGTTATTTGCAGGAAAGGACTGAGTCATCGCTGTCTTGTGTTGTCACCGCTCCTACTGGACTGGCAGCACATAACATTAAAGGTAGTACTTTGCATCGTCTACTGATGCTGCCGGTGGAGCATGACAACAAATTACAATACAACAAGTTATCTGGAGATGCTTGCTGTGAAGTTTCAAGAGTCTTGAGGAAAATGAAACTACTTATCATTGACGAAGTAAGCATGGTTTCCAATGTCATGCTTGCCTTTGTGCATTTGAGAATGCAAGAAGTACTTAAAACTGAATATGATGTGTTATTTGGTGGGAAACACATCATTGTTTTCGGAGATCTTCTGCAGCTGACACCAGTAAAAGGTCAACCTGTGTTCAAAATACTCACGCATGAAGATACCAGGAAGTGCCTAGGGAGCATTGGCAACGTCAATATATGGTTAAACTTCAATTATGCTGAACTGCATCAAAATATGCGTCAGGCAAAGGATGAAGATTACAAGAATATTCTACAAGATATTAGAATTGGAAAAGTGACCGAGCATGGGAAAGAAGCTTTAAATGCACGATTACTGTCAAATTTATATCCCAAACAAGAGATTGTGCCTGAGAATATTTTTCAGAAAATTACTGAGAAGAAATCCGGGATATGTCTCATGCCAACTCTTGCAGAATGTGCCATCTTCAACAACAAAATGTTGAATTTAGAAAAGCAAGAGATTGTGAAACTTGAAGCTATCGACAAATTAGAGCATATGGGATCAACAATTATTTTGTCAGACAATTTGAAATCAAAATTGGATTCATTAGAGAAGACTATATCTAAAACAGCGGGTTTTGAAAAGACTTTGAATGTGTGTTTAAATTGCCGAATCATTTTGAGAAGGAATTTACATGTAGAAAGAGGTCTGGTAAATGGATCAATGGGTAATGTTGTTGATTTTGAGAAATACAGAAATAGAGATGGAGTAGAATTTTTAAGAATTAAATTTGATGGCATTGAGGAAGTACAGCAAATTGGTCGTTGTTCTGCTAGGTTTTTGCTTGTTAAAGACTTATATGTTCGCCGTAAACAGTTTCCTGTTTGCTTGGCATATGCGGTGACAATCCATAAATCGCAAGGTTTAAGTGTTGACTGTGCATTGGTGAATATTGGCAGTTCTGTGTTGAAGGAGGGTATGGCATATGTGGCATTGTCACGAGTTAGAACTTTATCGGGATTGTACTTGATTGACTGTGATGTCACAAACATTTGTGCAGATCTAGATTGTGTTAAGGAATACAATAGGTTAAGAAGAGAGTATGCGCCACATTTGCCTCAATATCCTTTGTTTGAGAAACGTGTGGTAGGCCGGAAACGTAGAAATAGCAGTAATAGTAGGGAGGTTGTTGCAAAAAGACTAAAAGTCAATGAACCGAAAATTGTTAGCAGAAAGAAAGTGGATTCTGTTGAAGATGTTGTCGGTTTTCAATTTGAAAACAGTTCTGGTGTCAACTGCTATGCAAATGTAGTGGTTAATGTTCTCTTTTCACTAGAGAGTTTAAAAGAAGAGATTCTGTTGAATTCAGAACAAATTTTATGCTGTTTGTTGAATTCTGTTTTCGAGAAATGTAGCACTGATCGAACAAAAGTAGAAAGTGTGTCTGAAGTTCGTTATCTGTTAGATGAATGTTCAGGTCAAACAGACTTCTCTGAAAATAATCAGCAAGATTGTCAGGAGTTTTTAATGTATATGCTTGATATATTGCAAGATGAGGGTGTAGATGTAGATCACCTGTTTGGACTTTCTTATCAATGGCAGCATGACTGCGAGAATTGTAGGGTATCAAGTACTACTAGTGTAGACTCAGAAAGATTTATATATTTAACTTTGCCAGACAGTAAATCAGTCTCCTTTAATAAGCTAGTAAATGCAGCGGATCACAACATGGAGTGTAGCCAATGTAAATCTGAAATGATGTCAACATTACTTATACGTAGATATGGACAGTATGTCATTTTAATGATGCAACGATGTAGGCCTGATGGATCAAAATTGTCAACTTTAATAAAAAATTTTGTGGCTTCTCAGCTGTCAATATCAGGGAGGACTTTTGTAACTGTAGCAATTATCTATCACGATGGTCCTTCAACAACTTCAGGACATTATACAGCTTATTTAAAGTCTCGAAACGGCTGGTCATTCTGCAATGATTCCGTTGTAACTTTCAAAAAAAAATTGCCGTTTGACCTTAAAAATTCTTACCTGGTGTTTTTAAAACCAAAATTTTAAAGGAAGAATCTCGGGATTTCCTGTGAAGAATGTCAAAAGGTTCATGAAGTTGAGGGAATGTAAGTCTGCAATGCTGTCTAGATTATTGGTCCAAAACTTTTAATTATAATGTCATTTTGTAAAATCCGACTATATAAACCTGATGCAAGTAAGTCTGCTTCATAGTAAGCAGTATCAGTGTCATAGGAAAAGGAGAACATGAGTGACAAAGAAGGGTAAGATATTAGTAGTCCAGGATTGTGAAAATTATCTTAAATGTTTTCTTTTTGAAAGTTGCGAAAATAGAAAATGACGGGATTTGATTGGAAGAATTACAAGACTTGTGAATAGCTGCAACATGATTTGGCCAAGTGGAAACATGTGGTAGAATGTGAGAAGTCTTTTCTTGTATGTAACATATTTTTCGAATCGATGGAGGTTTTCTTTCAGAAAGTGGCGGGCTGACAATATTTATAGCACAACACAGTGGACGCTGTTCATAGGACATCCTTCGACGTCATTGAAAGTAAGTTAATTTTAAGGAGTTTTGAATTCAGATTTCTTATGTTGAATGGGTTTTTTAAACACAATCATTTTGATTGTGTTTTTTTTCCCCGCTGTTACATGATGAATACCTTCAAGTCACTGATTTAAGTAAAATTTGATACATTCTGAGAACAGCAAAAATAAACCATTTAACATGTATAATGAATGTTCTGCTTTTTGTACTTATGATATACATTTAGAAATGTGAGGTAGATATGGAGAAACTGAGTCTTCTGTAAGTGTCAATTTTAATGCTTACAGTGCTGTACTTCTGGGTACTGTTTTTTTTTAAAAAAAATGAATAGGCCTCACCTCAAAGAAAGCTCTTGAAAGCACACATCTTATTTGCATCCTGAAACAATCATTTAAAATGTTAGACACAATTTTATGATGGCTTTACATCTTTTTTGCGCTGCTATTGCATCACTATTGTGAGACATTAGCAGTGCAAAAGAAACACCATGTTCCAAAATAGGCCTCAGTTCATCAACATCAAGATACAGTTTGTTTAAAATATATATGTTTAGGATTGTGTAGGGGACGTAGAGAAGCAGAGGCTTCTGTAAATGTCAAAGTTGTTGAAAAACTGTTTGTTCTTGAACCTTTTCCTTTGTCTTTTCTAATTTTTAAATACATGTTTTAATATTTTTGGAAATGTTTGTTCTCTCTTTTACAGATTGAAAGTATGAAAAAATATTTTAAAAAGGTAACAAGAATTATAAGGTAAATGTTTTCTACTCTTTTTACCCGCAATGCACTGCTGATGATGGCACTGACCATGTCATGAATGATATAATAAGAGGACATGACTTACTTCATTGGTAGGCCTTCACATGCATTATCTGCTCTGTATTCTTCAACAAGTGTAAAATTGATCTGTAACCCTGAGTAGGTCTCACCTTAAACAAATCTCAGGACAGATCACACCTTATCGTCATCCTGAATTAATAAATAGATCTATTAAACAGTATCTCTGGGTTACTCCCTATAGCTGTCTTTCTTTTAACATTACTCTCTGTTTACTTCCCTTATACTAACTCTTCTTTTTTTAAAAAAAATATTTTTTTGGTTCGCTTCAAGTTCGCGAACCGGGCAGCGAATGGGAAAGCGAACCAAAAGAAATAGAGCTTGCCAGAGTGATAAACATTCTAGCAATTTTATTTGAAAGGGGAGGTAGTTCTGAAAAGAACTTTTTTTTTTGTTTTTGTTGTTTTATTTTATTTTATTTTTTTCTGAACATTTTTTGATTTTTTTGTATTTTTAGAACAGTTTTATGTTTTTTTTGTGTTTTTTATGGAGGGGAAACAACAAAAAAACAGGCATTGAAAAGGGCTCAACAGGAGCAAAAAAAAAATTACTGCTTGGGTGCGTTAGGGCACTTATGGTTTTCGTACACCATATTGATCAACTTCACGCTCATGTTCCCATATGAGAGCATTGCACCACAATATATACAGGTAAACTTCATATGTTTGAAATTTGGCTGAATGTTTGGCACAGTTTCCTGTGCCTCTCTTCCTGTCAAAGATATAGTTGACGTAGATCTGGCCACAGGAGTTGTCGGGGGATTATCTTCTAGGTCACGCAACTCTGCCCGGCTGTAGTTTAAGGGATGCCACCTGGCCATATGGCGATGCATAGTATAGTTGCCCATACTATATTTTTTCTCTGTGCCTCTAGACAATCTGTATTTACAGATGAGGCAGGTGGCATATTTAGCATTGACCTTCTTGTCCCCTGGAGGGATGGAAAAAAACTGCCATATGAAACTTGTTTTCCTTTTAGAAACACGGGGCAACTCCTGTATAAATTGTGGTTCATCTCTATCCTCTTCTTCTTGTTCCTCCTCTTCCTCCTCTCTGTTGGAGATGAATTGACTTGGTGGTCCTCTCTTCTTATGAGGAGGTGGAGGTGGTGGTGGGGGTGCACCAGCTGCAGCAAGTATAGAAGCCATTGCTAAACTCCAGGAAAATGGTCTTTCTCTCACCAAGATGAAAGTCAGAGTGAGGAAAGAAGGAGGGGTTTACATGATTTGGGAAAAGCAAAAGTTCTGAACCAATGAAAAGTGTTATTTTTAGGTCACATGACCTAGTCATACATCATTTGGAAACCAAAAGTGAAATGAACCAATGAAAACTTTGATAAACAAGTCACATGACCTGTTCCGCTTACGTTACGCGGTGCGCGCCGCGTCCCGGATCGCTTCCGGTTCGCGGTCCGGAGCACTTCCGGGAGCGCTAACGCGGCGCGTCATTATGCGCATTACGCGACAACGTGATACGTCGCGCTTCCGCGACGCGTCACAGTTGCGCTAACGTAACGTTTACCGGTTCGCGGACTAGGTCGCGGCATCAAGATGAGCTAACGGAAAGCTTCCCGGTTCGCGAACTGGAAGCGAAGAAAAAAAATATTTAAAAAAAAATTATTAATAAACATCTAAAATATATTTTAAGATTTAAAGAAGAATACATTTTACAGCTATAGATGTTAGCTTTTAAAAAACCAATGAAATTCACAGAAAAAACCATAGGTTATAGACCATATATAGTTAGGAATTTGCATTTACAAAACCTTGAAAATTCACTGAAAAAACCATAGGTTATAGACCATATATAGTTAGGGATTTGCATTTACAAAACCTTATTTTACTCGCATAAAACCATTGAAATTCCAGAGGTGTGCTGGAGGCTCCGGTTCTTCAAGTGGCAGAAATCAGCTGGCGCCTGCTTCTAAAGCATCAGTGTTTCCCGTTTCCCGGATCAGTTTCTGCCCGCTTCGAGTTTGTGTTTGCCTCAGCCTTCTGCCAGCTGGCAGCTTGTTACTTAACGAGGAGTCGGCTGCATTTTCTGCTCGGCTCTGCATTTTGGCTTAACTTTTGGCTGCACTATGCTCGAGGCTTGAACTGAGAGGGATGTGTAGGAGTGCGAAAGACTTTCCATTTACGTGTTTACCTCATTTCATCACTGCATCTTTTCCTTTAACTCTGTCTGCCGTCCCCCGCAATACTCGCCAGCAGCACTGTCTTCTGGGAGTTGAAGTTTCATTTTGCGCCACCATGGTCGAATCAACATGTGACTTGGGGGCGGGGGCTTACTTACCTTCCAATGAGGGTGGTACTGGACATTTTGAAGATGCAGGTGGGGTCATCACGTGTCAGCAACAGCAACCGAAGAAGGCTTATTGCCGAAATGCATTTTGCTACGCTGTCTCTCATTAAACGGCTCCTGCACAGTTCCCTCGTGTGGCCTCTTCTCCTTTCTTATCTGCGAGGAGTGCTGTTTTTCATTCAATGTCACGCACATGCCAGAGGTGCGCTGGAGGCTCCGGTTCTTCAAGTGGCAGAAATCAGCTGGCGCCTGCTTCTAAAGCATCAGTGTTTCCCGTTTCCCGGATCAGTTTCTGCCCGCTTCGAGTTTGTGTTTGCCTCAGCCTTCTGCCAGCTGGCAGCTTGTTACTTAACGAGGAGTCGGCTGCATTTTCTGCTCGGCTCTGCATTTTGGCTTAACTTTTGGCTGCACTATGCTCGAGGCTTGAACTGAGAGGGATGTGTAGGAGTGCGAAAGACTTTCCATTTACGTGTTTACCTCATTTCATCACTGCATCTTTTCCTTTAACTCTGTCTGCCGTCCCCCGCAATACTCGCCAGCAGCACTGTCTTCTGGGAGTTGAAGTTTCATTTTGCGCCACCATGGTCGAATCAACATGTGACTTGGGGGCGGGGGCTTACTTACCTTCCAATGAGGGTGGTACTGGACATTTTGAAGATGCAGGTGGGGTCATCACGTGTCAGCAACAGCAACCGAAGAAGGCTTATTGCCGAAATGCATTTTGCTACGCTGTCTCTCATTAAACGGCTCCTGCACAGTTCCCTCGTGTGGCCTCTTCTCCTTTCTTATCTGCGAGGAGTGCTGTTTTTCATATATATATATATATATATATATACTACTATTATAAAGAGAGAACTTGCACCTTTAGGCAAGGAAAACTCGGGAACCACAGCGCCAATCTACACACCCGATACACCGTTCAAATCGGCAGGGTGTGTAGATGGTCATAGGCTTTAAAAATTTAATATATATATTAGGTATGGTCCAACCAGGCAATTCAAGAGCATAGTGGAGGGTCGCAGGGTCGCAGGGCAGAGGCTGCGATGGTTTCCCCTCCTCGGGGGGGGGTCAACATCTCCTCTGCCCGTGAACCTTCCAGCTCAGTGTATACGCATGTGTAAACAAATTTGTGCGTTAACAATGGGATGCTGCGATCTTGGTATTAGGGCTAAAGCATTTATGCTATGACATTATTCTTATTTACTATAGATCTCATCCCGCATCAATGGTGTTGTGTTTATATGTATATTTATTTGCAATATACTGTACAGTCATGGTTTTAACATATATATTTATATATTTATGATACATTATTTATGAATTTATATTTTGTATATACTAGCTCAGGAATTGGGTGTTATACATGACTTTTGTACAGGATGTATATTGTATATAGTGTATATATTGAGTATGATCCTCATGACACATATTGCACTTTGCACAATGATGTTGGTTTTCACATTTGGATTTATCCAGTGATCTTTGTCGAACATTGTTTACATATATGTAATTGCATTTGCACTTTAATACTATAGTGTGGACTGTTACAATATGGCGCTAATTCTGGGATTATCCCGAGATGTCTGTAACTTACATTCTGTTGTCCATGTCTATGATGGTGTGCAACACGTGACCAATAACCTACCAATCGAAATGTATTCCCACTGATCACTAGCACTTTAAAAATTGCCTTTTTCCCAGCGTGCGTAATGTGATCAAGGCCTCTGTGCAGGCCGAAACGTCATGCTGTGGTGTGCCGCTTCCTCGAGGTTACAATAAAGGAATATTGCTCACTGCACCTGAGGTCTCCTCTCTTCTTCCTGCACAGCGGTTTCCAGCATTGGGCTCCGGGCGAGAGGCAGCAGGGATTGTTTCATATATATATAGATATACATGCATCACAAAAAAAGATCCCAACATGGAGAGACACGCACAGGTGTGTATACATAATTTATTTGCCTGGGCAGCCCTGCTCGACAGTCTCTCACAGGCACACAGAATACATAGTGCCATATAGTCCATACGCGTTTCGACCGTCCTTGCTCTCTTGATCACAGGTACTGGTAGTTTGAATGAAGGCAGAATGCCGCTGCTCGTTATCACCAGCTTTTAATGTTCCACCCCATGGGCGTGTACGCTCAGTGCATGCTGGTGACTGGAGTCCATTTCAATACTAATCACAGGTAAGTGTGGCTGCCTTTGTCCAAATCATTTGCAATCACCACAGTGGGGGTGTGTATCTCACGGCCGGGCCGTGCACAGATATGGAGTCAACCAAAATGCCCTCAGCATTTAGGAAGACACTCGACAGTGTCCTGCCCCTCCGGTGTCCAATTCAGCATTCCTTTCCGCTTTACAATAAATGAGGGTACTGACGAGTTTCAGGGTAACAACCCCTTCTTCACGAGCTGCACAAAAATGACACTTGATGCGCATGAGTAAGTGCTACTTCCTTTATTTCAAGCCTGTCATGGATTGGCAGCAGCGCAGGCTCACACACGCCACTAACCTTAGCTCAGGGTGTCCGGCAGAAACGACTTCGGATGCTAAGCTCTCCTTCCCCCACCAGACACGGAACCCACAGTGGAAGCGAAACACACTGCGCGCACACGTACCTAGCCGGGAAAGGGGAAGTGGATAAAATAATAAATGGGTAGCGATGATTCCTTGGGATCCCCCGGGAGTCTGGTCACCAAGATGCGTAGGACAGCAGGAGAGGACCCACCTGATTAGGGAAAAGTAAGGAACACAGTCAACACTACACTTCAGGTTTCTCGGACAGTATCTTAAGCAATTCGTAGGCACATCACTCACCGGAATCATACAAAACCCTGGCAGTGAATAAAGGACACCACAGCAAGCCTGCAAGGACTATGACTCATTCTGTAATGAGTTCAGAACTGTGGCATGAGGTAGTCAAAAAAGGATATGGAAAAATAGCGGTTGTTTAAAATGGCACAAACCGCTCTCAGAGTCAGCCACAAGTTTGCTTCAGGGAACCCACAAGTAACGTCCGTGGAATAATGTCTCTGTCTCTGTGTGGCAAGAACTGTCCGTGAACAAAACAAACAAAACAAAAACAGTTCTGAGACTACATCTTCAGGCAGAACGCTGCCTAATATGAGTTGCAAGAACAAGCAATACGTCCCAAGAGTGCCCTAATCTAACTAGCTAGGGACTTTTAAACAACAAAGCAGAAAACGAAAACGAGCCCGTTTCCGTTTTTTGAGTACTTATCAGAAAAGCGCTGAAAGTTCCAAACGCTGGGTTAATCACGGCTTCTCAAATCCAGGAATCTTCTAGCTTCTCGCTGGAATCCGGCGGGGAACACCTTTCGCCACTCCGATCCTCTCAACAAACAAAAATTGACAAGCACCGTCCGTGAGGAGGGGAGGGGCTAATATGCCTTAGGTCTCATGGCTCTTCCTGCTTGCCCCTTGGAATGCTGGTCACTGTAGTTCACTCTGCCTCTTCTACAAACGTCCCCACACGCATACCATCTTCGGGATCTTGATAGTAGTACCATCCCTCGACCCCCGGGCACCACAATCGCTACAGAACCCCCTCTCGAGGACTGCCGACTCGGCGGTCGACCAGGCTTGCCCGGATGCAGGGCATGGAACCGGTCAACTAGTTCCGGACAGTGCAGATTCCCTAGGGGTTCCCAAGACCGATCTTCCGGGCCGTAACCCTTCCACTCCACCAAGTACTGGATCCTGCCCCTCACCATACGGGAATCTAGGATGGACTGCACCTCAAATTCCTCCTGACCATCCACATCAATAGGAAGTGGAGCTACCGGGAGCCTCATACTGGGAGGGCAGGGAACCAGGAGGGAGACATGGAACACAGGATGAATCTTCCAACCCACCGGGAGCAGGAGTTTCACAGCAACAGGGTTGATCACTTCAACTATACTATAGGGGCCCACGTATTTGGGTGTCAGTTTGGTATGCCCTTTAATGTGGAGATTCTTGGTGGAGAGCCACACCTTGTCTCCTACCCCATATGTCAGTTCGACCCTCCTTTTCCTGTCAGCGAAGCGTTTCTGCGCGGACTGGGCATCGGCCAGGCTGTTTCGTGCATCCAACAACACCGCTCTCAGATGGGCGTGGTGTTCGTGGATGCTAGGAACAGGGGAATGGACAGGCCACTCAAAGGGAAGGATGTTTGGATGGTACCCATGGAGGCAAAAAAAAGGCGAACAACCCAGTGTTGAGTGCACGGCATTGTTGTATGCGAATTCGGCCATCCAAAGTAACACAGTCCAGTCCATATCATTCCTCAGAGAGAAACAACGAAGATATTGCTCCAGGGTCTGGTTCAGGCGCTCCGTCTTTCCATCCGTCTGAGGGTGGTAGCTGGAGGATAGACGGGCATCAATGTTCAAGGTGGTACATAACGCCTTCCAGAATCGAGAAGTGAACTGAGAACCCCTGTCGGTGATCAATACACAAGGAAGACCATGGGCCCGGACTATATGTTGAAGAAACACTTTTGCTAATTCAGTAGATGTGGGGACATCCTCCAGAGGTATGAAATGGCCCATCTTCATCAAGTGATCGACGATAACTAATATCACTGTCATTCCATCACAAGGGGGCATCTCAACAATAAAATCCATGGAGAGAGTGTGCCAAGGCTGGGGAGGTATGGGCAAGGGTCTCAGTAGTCCCACCGGTCGAGCATGCACAGCTTTTCTTTGCGTACAGATGGCACAATTCCTCACATAAGACCGGACTTCCTCTCTTAGCTGGGGCCACCAGAAGGAACGCTCCACGATAGCAATAGTTTTGTACATTCCCATGTGACCCCCCAGAACCGAATCATGAGACCAGGCCAAAACTCGTTGTCTTAGGGCATCGGTGGGGATAAACAGCGCAGCATCCTGGTAGGCAAGATCATCCTTTTCCGTGCGATGCTCTGGATCCTCTTGTATCCATTCAAGTACGTTCATCTCTGCAAGGGCTATTTTCACGTCCTCAAGAAAGTTGTTTGACGACAGGAGAGCTACAGATCCCACGCTTGCAGTTGTTTCCTGAAGGATCAAAGGTGTTTCTATGTCTTCGGTCTTTCTCAGTTCTCCATCCTCCAGACGTGACAGCGCATCTGCCTTCCCATTTTGGGGTCCGGGTTTGTATTTGATAATGAAGTTATAGTCAGAGAAAAACAGAGACCACCGTAACTGTCGGGGAGTGAGGGCCTTAGCTGTTTTCAAAAATAACAAATTCCGGTGATCAGTATAGATCTCAACTGTATGTACTGCGCCTAGTAGATAATGACGCCATTCCTCACATGCCCTTTTTATAGCTAAAAGTTCTTTGTCTGTTATGGCATAGTTCACCTCACATGGCGTGAGCTTTTTAGAGAAGAAGGCAACAGGGTGTACTTGGCCCGTACTAGGGTGTCTTTGGGAAAGCACTCCCCCCACAGCATATTGAGATGCGTCGGTTTCCAGTATAAATGGTAGTTGTGAGTCAGGGTGACGAAGAATAGGAGCTTGAGTAAACTGCTTCTTCAGGTATTGAAAAGACGCGTCCGCATCTTTACGCCACACAAAAGGCATATTCTTCCTTAACAAACAAGAAATCGGATGTATGATCTTGGAGAAGTCCTTGATGAATCTACGATAGTAGTTTGCGAAACCGAGAAAGCTTTGTACAGCTTTCACGGTTTTGGGTGTAGTCCAATTGAGTATCGCCTCCACTTTACTCAAGTCCATTTGAAAGCCTTTCTCGTTGATGATGTACCCAAGGAAGGACACTTCCTGGACGTGGAACAAGCATTTCTCCAACTTGGCGTAGAGAGAGTTACGTTGTAACCGGTCTAGCACAGACTTCACATGCATGACATGTTCTGAAAGAGTGGAGGAATACACCAGGATGTCATCGATGTAGACTATGCAATAGGTTTCTAGACAACCCCGCAGAACCTCGTCCATGAAAAACTGAAATGCGGCGGGGGCATTGCACAGCCCAAAGGGCATTACCCTATATTCAAACAGGCCCAGCTTCGTTCGAAATGCTGTCTTCCACTCATCCCCTTTTTTGACACGCACCAGATGATAGGCTCCACGCAGATCGAGTTTGGTAAAGTATCTGGCTCCTTTGAGTTGGTCCATGAGCACAGGTATCAAGGGGAGAGGGTACCGGTTTTTGATGGTCACACGGTTAATGGCTCGGTAGTCTATACAGGGCCTTAATTCTGCGCAATCCTTCTTGGGAATAAAAAACATAGGGGATGAGGCAGGAGATGATGAGTGCCTGATGAATCCCGATGCTAAATTCTCTTCAATGTATGTTTTCAGATATTCTGTCTCCTTCTCGGTCATGGCATAGACCCTGCTACATGGAATATCTGCTCCTGGTACGAGATCGATTCTGCAGTCGTATACCCTGTGTGGCGGCAAATGGGTAGCCTGTTGTTTGTCAAACACAGGGGAGAACGACTGATACTCCAAGGGAAGTATCGTGGCACAACAGTATCGCTCAAGAGGACATGCAGCCGCCAGACAAAGAGAAGACGAGAGTTCGGTAGTGCAGGGAACCGAAGAAACCTGAGTACAATGTTCCTGACAGTAATCGGATGACAAGGTGATAGTGCGTGCTGCCCAACAGACCTTTGGATCATGTAGAGTTAACCAGGGCATTCCCAGGATGAGCCGAAACTGGGGGGCATCAATGAGATCAAACTGGATGTATTCCTGATGATTGTTTCCAATGTGCATCAGCATGGGACAGGTGTGGTAGGCCACTGGACCCGATGATAAAACAGTTCCATCCACGGCTTTCACCAACTCCGGTTTTTCTTTTTTCTCACATGCAATTCCGATCTTCATGGCAAATTCCTGATCAATATAGTTCCCGGTGGCTCCTGAATCTACTAAGGCATCTATATTCAATGATTTCTGTGGGGTGAGCCAGAGGATGATTTGAAGGTTCATATGCGCCACTGCAGGATGCAATGTGTTTGCAAGACATGGGGAGATCATTTGCGGCAAACAACCCAAGACAGAGACCTCTTCCTGGTTTGGGTTCTTCAGTTTTCCGTCGGTTGATCGGACTGTACTAGAGCTTGTATCCTTGGGACGGGGTTACTGGCTGGAACGGTGTTCCGGGCTCTACAGTCCTTAATGAAGTGACCCCCTTTTCCGCAATAGAGACATTGCTTCAAACAACGTCTTTTCTCTTTTTCTTCCTGTGTCAGCGGTCCACGGATACCACCGATTTGCATGGGTTCAGGACCTTCGGAGGGTTTGGAACGTTCTTCTATCGGACCTCTAAAGCGAGGGTAGAAAGGGCGATTGTCTCCTCGTGATCTATCCCCTCTTCTCTCTAGGAGCCTGTGGTCCAACTGGACAGTCAAATCAATGAATTCTTCACAGGTGTCGGGTAACTGTACCACTTGTGCAAGGACGTCTTTTAATTCACCACGAAGGCCTTGATAAAATAACGAGATGCGTTTTGCAGGGGGCCAATCGGTCTCTACCACCAACCTGTTGAATGAGGTGATATAAGTCAACAAGTCCTGCGAACCTTGACGTATGGTGAGTAGTTCCCTATCCAGGGTCAACATGTGAGATTTGCGATCAAAAAGTTTGCGCAACTCAACACAAAAAGCAGAAAAATCGTGCAGCACTGGGTCGTTCTTCTCCAGCAAAGGGATGTTCCAGCTAGCAGCATTACCCCCCATATAAGACATCATAAAAGCTGTCTTAGCAGAATCGTCCTGAAATACCCCGGGCTTACATAAAAAATGTAACCTACATTGATTCAGGAATGTTTCAAACTTACGGGGGTCTCCGTAAAAGCGTTCAGGGGAAGCTAAAGGAACGCCTACGGTCTGCACCACATGAACGGTATGAGCGGCTTCAGCCGAGGAGGCACTAGAGGTGGCTAATTGAGGGGGAACAGAGAACCCACCCCCTTCCACTTCTATAGGTTTTTTTGCGCCAGGGGGAGGTAAGGTAGCAGGTTTAATATAAGGACTCCCTCCTGTTCCTTTCTGGACTAGTCCTGCGACTTCCCTTCTTAAGGTGCCCACTTCTTTATACAGGGTTTGATTTTCAGCTCTGGAAGTGGCTACTTCCTGTTGTAAGGCGGCCATGCCTTCCACCAGGGAGGCCAAGACTGCCTCAACATTCATCGTTCGGGCCGGTGTGTCAACTTGGGCTTGTCAATCTGTCATGGATTGGCAGCAGCGCAGGCTCACACACGCCACTAACCTTAGCTCAGGGTGTCCGGCAGAAACGACTTTGGATGCTAAGCTCTCCTTCCCCCACCAGACACGGAACCCACAGTGGAAGCGAAACACACTGCGCGCACACGTACCTAGCCGGGAAAGGGGAAGTGGATAAAATAATAAATGGGTAGCGATGATTCCTTGGGATCCCCCGGGAGTCTGGTCACCAAGATGCGTAGGACAGCAGGAGAGGACCCACCTGATTAGGGAAAAGTAAGGAACACAGTCAACACTACACTTCAGGTTTCTCGGACAGTATCTTAAGCAATTAGTAGGCACATCACTCACCGGAATCATACAAAACCCTGGCAGTGAATAAAGGACACCACAGCAAGCCTGCAAGGACTATGACTCGTTCTGTAATGAGTTCAGAACTGTGGCATGAGGTAGTCAAAAAAGGATATGGAAAAATAGCGGTTGTTTAAAATGGCACAAACCGCTCTCAGAGTCAGCCACAAGTTTGCTTCAGGGAACCCACAAGAAACGTCCGTGGAATAATGTCTCTGTCTCTGTGTGGCAAGAACTGTCCGTGAACAAAACAAACAAAACAAAAACAGTTCTGAGACTACGTCTCCCAGAAACCCTCTCTGGAGAGAAAGTACAAGGAATATTAGCGCAGCGCGTCTTCAGGCAGAACGCTGCCTAATATGAGTTGCAAGAACAAGCAATACGTCCCAAGAGTGCCCTAATCTAACTAGCTAGGGACTTTTAAACAACAAAGCAGAAAACGAAAACGAGCCCGTTTCCGTTTTTTGAGTACTTATCAGAAAAGCGCTGAAAGTTCCAAACGCTGGGTTAATCACGGCTTCTCAAATCCAGGAATCTTCTAGCTTCTCGCTGGAATCCGGCGGGGAACACCTTCCGCCACTCCGATCCTCTCAACAAACAAAAATTGACAAGCACCGTCCGTGAGGAGGGGAGGGGCTAATATGCCTTAGGTCTCATGGCTCTTCCTGCTTGCCCCTTGGAATGCTGGTCACTGTAGTTCACTCTGCCTCTTCTACAAACGTCCCCACACGCATACCATCTTCGGGATCTTGATAGTAGTACCATCCCTCGACCCCCGGGCACCACAATCGCTACAAAGCCCCCGTGGGCGTATGCTGAGTGAAACGCACACAGGTGATTGCTGGGACTTGAAGTCCTATTATGCGTTAAGAAGTTTCCTCTGAATGAGTTCAAGTGTTCCTTTACAATTTTGTGCCAGTCTTTAGACGCCTGTAGTAGACTGTGCTCCGTTCAGGCGGCCCCTCCCCTACAAAGTTTTTTTTTTAAAAAGGCAGGCCAGCCTTGGGGGATGGGGACCCCGGGCCATAATTGGCCTGAGGAGGGGGGCCACGAGGCCCCCCTCCTCAAAATAAATTAAAAAACAATGGCTAGGCCCCGGGGTATAGGGTCCCTGGGGCCGGAAGTGGCTGAGTGAATGCATGTCTGAGTGACTGTATAGGACTTTTGGTGAATGAGTGGATGTGTGTGTAGATCTTGGAATTAGTGAATGGGTATGTTGTAACTGGTATTGGTGTGTCCATTGGTTTGAAAATGTTATTTTCTATTTTAGAGTAAGTGTACCAAAGGTTATATTAGGGTGTGAAGAGGTCTGCCACTCTATCACAAGGATGATGTCATCCGTGATGTAATCAGTGATGTCATTAGAGATTTCATCAGTGATGTCATGAGTGATGTCACTGTCCATGTCATGAGTGATGTAATATGTGACATCATCAGTATTGCATTGCGGGGGTGCAAGTTATAGTTAGCTGAACAAACTATAACGGGGAAATTTCTCTGGTTTTGTACAAGTGAAATGTCCAACTAACTATAACGCCCCTGAAACCTATGTTTTTTTCAGTGAAAAAAGAAATATATACTGGCACATCACCGTATGCGTTTAAGAAAGAATACATCCTTGATCACAGGCTGCCAGCAAACAGAGTTTGACTACCACCAAGAACTACCATTTTAGCACCACCTCCTTTAATTGATTGCACGCTGCAGAGTTTGCTGATGAACCTATAACAGCCCCTCAATGTTCTGTACCAGTCTCGAGTGCAGAGACTAACGGACCTGCAACAGTTCATGCAGCAGTGCAGGTTTCTCCTTTGGACTGCCACTTTGTATGAGAGGAAAGGTTTGTCCCAGAAAGAAGCTGCACACACGTAATTCTCAGGGCCACTGTAAAATCTGTAGTCATAGGACCTGGCATATCGCCTTACGCGTTTTGCAAAGAATACATCCTTGATCACAGGCTGCCAGCAAACAGAGTTTGACTACCACCAAGAACTACCATTTTTTCACCACCTCCTTTAATTGTTTGCATGCGACTTTTTTCATGTTGCATTATATCCGAGTGTATTATGGGGCAGGTAGTTCTCATTAATGTCTTACACAAATGGGTGCCACAATTCCGTGAAAATAAAATCATTCCTTAGCCCCCAGTGGGCTGCAGAGTTTGCCGATGAACCAATAACGGCCCCTCAATGTTCTGTACCAGTCTCGAGTGCAGAGACTAACGAACCCGCAACAGGTCATGCAGCAGTACAGCTCTTGGGTTGGACTGCTGCTTTGTATGAGAGGAAAGGTTTGTCCTAGAAAGAAGCTGCACACACGTTGTTCTCAGGGCGACTGCAAAAACTGTAGTCACAGGACCTGGCACATTGCCTTACGCGTTTCGGAAAGAATACATCCTTGATCACAGGCTGCCAGCAAATGGAGTTTAACTCACACCAAGAATCACCATTTTAGCCCCACCTCCTTTAATTGATTGCATGTGACTTTGTCATGTGACATTGTATCTGAGTGCATTATGGGGCAGGTAGTTCTCATTAATGTCTTACCCAAATAGTTGCCACAATTGACTTCACTGATGACATCATCCTTTGAGTGTGTTTGGTAAAACGTTCTGAGACTTAAAGATATATACTAAGCTACAGCATAAGTTAAATTGCTATTCTTTCTGTTGTAGTAATTAGTCATACTATTTCGAACATATCTAATCTGAGTGGCTGTTTGTCTGTCTGTATCAGTGTGTGAGTGGGTGTCTGAGCAGCTGTATGGGTCTCTGATTGGCTGTGAGAGTGACTGTATGGATGAGGGAGTGGGTGTATGAGTAGCTGTATGGATGAGTGAGTAGCTGTTTAAGTGTGAATATAGTTAAGTGGGTGGGTGTGAGTGACTGTAAGATAGAGTGAATGTGTGAGTGGCAGTAGGGGTGAGTGAGTGGGTGTGTGAGTGGTTGTATGGATCTGGGAATGTGTGAATGGGTCTGTCAGTGGTTCTGCGGGTGTGTGGTTGGGTGTGTTCGTGGCTCTATGGGTGAATGAGTGGCTGTATGGGTAATTGAGTGGGCGTATGAGTAACTGTATTGGTGAGTGAATGACAGTGCGAGTACTGAATGAGTGAGTGTGTGGGCATATGAGTACCTGTATGGGTGAGTGTGTGGCTGTGTGAGTTTCTGTGTGGGTGATTAAGTGGGTGTGTGAGTGGCTGCAAAGGTGTATGAATAGGTGTGTGTCTGTATGTCTGTAGGACTAGATGAGTGAGTGGCTGTATTGGTGAGTAAGTGGGTGCTTTAGTGGCTGTAAGGGTGAGTTAGTGAGTATGTAAGTGGCAGCATGAGTGAGTGGTTGTGTGAGTGTCTCTCGGGTTGAATGATTAGTTGTGTGAGTACTGGTATGAATCTGTGAATGGGTATGTGAGCAATTGTGTGAGAGAGAGTGGGTGCATGAGAGATTGTATTGAGGCATGAGTGAATATGTGAGAAGTCTTTGGATCATGTCAACAGTGATGTAATCAGTGATGTAAATTGAGATGTCATCAGTGATGCCACTGACCATGTCATGAGATATGTAATATGTTAGGTCATAACCTGGGGCGTAAGTTATAGTTAGCTTAAGCAACTATAACTGCTGAATTGCTTTTTTGGCATGTTGGGATCCCTCTGGGACCTCAGAACAAAATGTATGGTGTCATGGTGTAGCGATCACTTCCTAGAGAACAGGGCGAAAGGCGATTGGCAGAAAAAAGTTCACATCAGCCGCATGGTGTAAAGTTAGAATGAACCCGAGACACTACATGTCCCAGCAGGCAATGGGGCAAGTTCTAAGTAGACTGAGGGCTGGTCGTACTTAAGCACCTCCTTCATCCTAGACCAGTGCTTGACAATCATTTTGGATGCTTTATGGCGGATGGTATTCCCCGCCGGACCCCAGCATGAAGCACATGCAGCATTTTCCAGATTCCCTACGTAGAGCCTCAAGCCTGCCCGTTTTCGGAAATCCACAAGTGTGGAGATTGCCCCTCGAAGAAGATATCAGTGTTTACAGTGTTTCAGGTATCACGGGAAGAAGCAATGCTTCTTTTCCGCGTTTAAAAGTTTGTTTACGCCCTTTGACTGACGATGCACTTTTGCCTCTCGACTCGACAAAGGATTCTGTCGCGTCAGCGGATTCGGCGGCTCCCGAGTGTGTTAGCTATTGTTTGAGTCTAGCTTCCAGGCTCGCCAGACTAGCCCCGGGAGAGAATGTTTTATTTAACCTCGCACCAATGAACTAGAGTGCCTTGTTTTGTTTTTCCTTTGTGCTTGGGAGCTGTGTAAGTTGCTCGCAGCGCGGACTTGCTGCTGCTGGAGCGAACAAGTTATTCTTTGTTTGCACTACCGGCTGGTGGTGTTTTATTCCTAACCCTCGAACATGCAGGACATATATATATATATATATATATATATATATATATATATATATATATATATATATATATATATATATATATTATTTTCTCGCTTTCTGTGCAGTACCCACTCTTCAAAGAATATTGCTATCTACTACGATTTTTATTTAAAGAAAAAAGGGGCAGTCTTTCTTCTCATTGAGGACTTCCTATTTAGTTCTTCTGTGAAGTCTTACAGTCATGGTTTATAATTGCCAAGGTGGATTGCAATTAATGATATTCTATTCAGATGTATTTAGCTGCTGAGAGCCTTGGTGAGTGGGTATAGTCTGCAGTTCATTAACATTGTACAGGTAGAGAGGGAATGTCCTTTTACATGTGCTGTGTTTTCTCATCCTCTTCGGCAGGGTCGTTGTCTATACGGGTGTCATACCCTTTTTCAGAGCAGACCTAGTAGAGACCAGAGCGCTCGCAGCAAGTTTATTATTTTATCCCCTTCCCCTTTTCCCCGGGGCTCAATTCCACACAGCAGGATTCATATTCCTCTTTTGGGGATTGAGTTCAGGCGTAGGAGGGGAAATAAGCTACTACCATCGTCCCTGCTGGTGAAAAGAGAAAAGGGTTAGTGGCGTTTATTTCATACTTGTGCTGCTGACAGCCTGACAGTTTGTCAAGCCCAAGTATATTCTTCCAGCCCGGACGATGGATACCAATGAGGTGTTGACCTTGCTGTTGGGGAGCCTGGCTGCTCTACAGCAGGAGGTTCAAACCTCCCGTGCAGAAAATCAGAACTTACAACAGGAGGTGGGCGCGTTGCATGGGGAGGTTGCAGACCTCTCCCGCAGGGGTCATGGGGAAGGTTCTTACATTAGACTAGCTACTTTACACCATTACACACATTTTTGTACGGAAATGAGGAAATTATTTGACAGGAAATCCCACATGATGTCCTTGGACCGCGAACTACTCACGTTTAGACAAGGGTCCCAAGATTTGTTGACATGTATCACAACATTCAATCGGTTAGTGGTTGAAACCGATTGGCCCGCTGAAAAAAGAATCACGCTTTTTTATCAGGGCCTCAGAGGAGAACTCAAAGATGTTCTTTCACAAGTAGTCCAGTTACCAACAACTTGCAAAGAGTTGATAGATATTACAGTGCAGCTTGATCATCGACTCCAAGAGAAAAAAGGGGACAAGACTAGAGGTGATCTTCGGCATCTATATCCTAGACCAAAGAGTTCAGTGGAAGAATCCCCCAAACCCTCGGAAGGACACAACCCCATGCAGATAGGTGGGATACATGGTCCTCTTACCCTCGAGGAGAGAAAAAAACGAAGAATAATGAAGTTGTGTTTGTATTGTGGCAAAGGAGGCTATTTCATAAGAGAATGTCGTCCTCGAACTCCTCTCTCCGGGAGAACCCTAGTCCCTCGGATACCGGCCACAATGAGACAAGGAGAACCGGTGGAAAACGGAAGAGCCCGAGTCAGGATGAGGTCTCTGATTTGGGTACACACCCCTCCATGATCTCGCCGATACTTGCAAACACCCAACAATCTGCTGTTGCCCACTTGAACCTCAGTGTATCCTTGTGAATTACTCAAAAAGACATCCTGGAAACGAACCCCTCCTAGACTCCATAGCAATGGGTAACTATATTGATCAAGAATTCGCTCTGAAGATGGGAATTGCGCGTGAAAAGAAAGAATTCCCCGAAGTGGTGAAAGCTGTAGACGGCACGGTCCTGTCTTCTGGTCCAGTGACATATCACACTCTCTCCCTTATGAGGAGATTTGGCAGGGACGGCTATGAATATATCCAGTTCGACCTCATAGATGCCCCACAGTTCCGTCTTATCCTAGAAATGCCGTGGTTGACACTGCATGATCCTCTAGTCAATTGGACGGCGCGCACAGTGACCATGGTTTCCGAATACTGAAAGGAACATTGCAGCAAAGAAGAAAATTATTATCAGGACAATGAACAATGAAAAAACACCCTAAACGTATCTCGCCACGGCTTGTGTTCAAGATAGCTACTGTTGTTCTACTGCCTTGCCTGATATCTACAACAAATACCAGCCCCTGATTGATAAGCAACAGGCAACTCAGTTACCACCTCACGGGGTGTATGATTGTTGTATTGAACTGATGTCAGGAGCCCGTATACAGTGCAGTTGGGTGTATGCCTTAAAGGAACCAGAGACCAAATATTTGAAGACCTATCTGGAAGAAAACCTTTCATCTGTGTTCATCCGACAGTCATCCTCACCAGCTTCCTCCCCTCTTTTCTTCATTCCGAAGAAAGATTGTGCAGAATGGAGGACTTGTATAGACTATCGAGCCATAAGCCGGGCGACCATAAAAAATCTATGCCCTTTGCCGTTAATAGCCGTGCTTTTGGATCAATTGAAGGGTGCTCGATATTTTACAAAGCTCGACCTCCGAGGAGCATACCACTTAGTACGAGTTCAGAAGGGGGATGAGTGGAAGACTGCTTTTCGAACCAAGTTTAGCCTTTTCGAGTACAGGGTGATGCCTTTTGGGCTCTGCAGCGTCCCGGCAGCCTTTCAATTTTTTATGGACGAAGTACTGCGTGGCTGTAAGAAATGGGGGTTACCCAAATCTCCAAGGGGGTAGCATGGCATCAAGCGGGCAGGCCAAACTTCGAAGACATGTGAAGCATTCACGCAGTACCCACAGTCAACACACCAGGCACACCACAAAAGAGGCAGGACACCAGTTTGAGTTGGAAAAAGATACGTAGTTTAGTAGGGTTTCCAACCTGCAAGGCAAAAGAATGCCACACACAGGACGCCAAATGGCGCCAGAGCCAAGTGAATAATGGGGGGAATTATTTACATAGGAAGTAGTCCATGCTGAAAGGAAGAAAAAGGATGGGATTAAAATGTCATTAGATCTGGGGCCAATCTGGCGGGGCCAACTCAGACTCTCATCCTAAAGGGAAGGCTGTAATTGCAAAATTTCTACATTAGCATAGATATGCATCATGCACATTAACATCAACCCAACCCCTGTTAGGGAAAGAAAACATTAGGGCATCACGGCATAACATGGACAGGACGACCTGTAATAAATCAGCCTGTCTGGCCCATCAATCTGGTACATAAACAAGGGCCTGGAATAACACATCAGGCCAACCCATTGACCAACCTAGGCGGAACATACATCGCCCAGCATAAATATCAGGTAGGGGCCCTTCTCATAAATCAGGAACACCTGTCATGAATCAACTAGGCTCCCTCTACCATCAAACTAGGGGTATCGAACATCCGGGTGTACACAACAGCCCACCCTTATTAGGCCCCTGACGTCCCAATCCCAGGTAGGGGACGCAGTACGCTAGGCACTCTGTTTTAGCATAAGGCTCAGCCCTAACTAGGGAGAACAGGCAGATAGCAGTCACCTAACCACTAGGCCCGTATTACCTTAAACCTAATGGGGGGCCAGCCTCTGGGCCTAAGAACCTCAACCTAGGGCAAACCCTCCTCGGGGCCTACATATATATGTGGGACCCTTCAGGGAAAATTAGGCAACAGGAAAAAGGTGCATTTCAATGAACCCCTCGCTGGGCTAGGCATGTCAAACCTTTTCAAGGGGGCCACAACAACATTCTACCACCCTCCCTGAGACTTTTAGGGTGCACAGGGGCTTCTGTAGGCAGTTCAGGTATCCCGGGACTCTGCAGCAACAGTCACCAGCAGCCTTTCCTTGGTTTCTGGGCATTTAGGCTCCACCTAGTCAACAGAGGCAGGGGAGGGGCGGACACCGACCCTGTGCCCCGTTGCCCTCTCCACCCCCCACACTGTATATTGTTGCCCACACTCACCGGGCTGTCCAGGGCCTCCTTTGTGGTGGGGGCAGGCACCGGCAATGTGCCTCGATGCCCCTGCTGCACAGTGCTCTCAATTGCAGGGCTTCCCTGACCAACTGGGAGCCCTGCAGGACCTGCAGCACCTTCAGCGACTTCCGTCTCTAACAGGCCCCTCTTATCTTGTGGGGACCCGGGCTGCAAGGCAGAGGGGCAGGCACCGGCAATGTGCCTCTAGGCCCCCTGGCGCAGCACACGCAAAGGGAACTTTTCTCCCCTCCGGGGGAGTCACCCGGCTCCTCCTCCTCACCGGGGGCCTGGGTGGCTCAATCGGGGCTCCCTCGACCTCACGGGAGCCTCGCAGCTGCTCTACTCCGGGCGCCTCAGGTCGGGAGGTGGGGCTGGCACCGACAGGTTGCCCCGGCCCCGCCTACCTCACCGGCCCCTCGCGTGGGGGCACAGACCGGCGGGCTGGCCTCCCGCTCCGGTTGCTTCTCTCGGGGCTCCCTCCTTGGCACGGGGGCCCCGCAACGAAGCTTCACCCGGGTCCCCCTCCTACATCACGGGGACCCGGGGCTCCGACTCGGCTTCTTCCTGCCTTCCCGGCCGCCCAGGCCGGCAACCAATCCCTAAGCGGCGTTGGCGGGGGTGGGCCGATGACGCGGCCGGGCGCCCCCGTCAAGTGACGTGAGTGCCGCGGCCTCAGGGCCTAGCGCGGCCCCTTCCTCACTTCGGCGGCCCTCTCCTGGTACCGGGGGGCGCCACAACGATACACACAGCAGTGGGGGGGAATCCCCACGACAGCGCCAGGCCGCGGCAGTGATTTCCGGCGCCAACAAGGGGTAGGCTCCCTTTTAATTACTTCTTTAGATAGCGGCAAAAGCGCGCTTCCACAAACGGCGCTATTTACAAGCTGCCACAGTCTCCTCAGAAAACAGCGAAAACGGCGCTATTCACAGGCTGCCACAGTCTCCTCAGAAAACAGTGAAAACGGCGCTATTTACAGCGCACTGCTCCTCAGAAAACGGCGCTATTCACAGCGCACTGCTCCCCCCTCTGCCCACAACCTCAGCTCCTTCCTCAGTCCACGCAGAGGGGGCAGGAATTTAGCATTTCCTCAGCGCTTCGCAATTATAGCGCTCGACAGGCAGGCTTTCCAGCCCTAGGGGGCCACAACTGTCCCAGGGCCCAGCGCTTTCACAGGACCTCACAGCACCTCAGCCCGCAGCAGTTCTTTTGGGGGCACAATCCTCCCCATGGTGCTTCAAAGGGGCAGACAATCCCACAGCAATTCCTCAGGGGCACACTCCTCACCTCCTGGGCGCTTCTTCACACAGCGCTGGAGTGGTACCCAGTCAAATAGCGTCAGTGACCTGGATAGGGGCCCTCCCTTGTCAGGGGCCCATGGGGACAGCAGAGGGGGGTTTATAGGGGTGCAGGGCCCAGCTCACAGGACCATGTGGTGGTAGCACCTCACAGCAGGTCCCCTCTCTTCCTTGTCCCAGTGCTGACTGACTCTCTGGTGGCACTTCCCCCTTACTTATACCCTCCTCCCAGGCAGTGCCAGAACCTTCTAGAATGTTGGCAAAGCTGGCCTAAACTGGCTCAAGGGGAGGGGGTGAGCACCCTGGGTGTCAGGCTTTCCCTCCAAAAGCTAGGGGTAGCTGGGTAATATTATCTAGACCGCTGACCTATGGCAGTCCAGTGGCAAAACCCATGGCCATGGCATCCATTTTAAATACAATACATTTCAGTCAGGTGCAGTTCTAAAATGGGGAAATTTACAAGTGCTCACATTATTACATGTCATTACATTTTCAACAAGGTGTCTCACACCACTCATGGCCTATACAGGTTTAATCCCATGGGGGAGACATCCTAGACAAGGGGGTCAAAAGCGAACAATTTGGGGGGAAAAGGCCAAGTCCAACAGTGGCTATTTGGAATCTTTTTGTGTGGTGTTTATAGATGATATTATAATCCATTCACATACACTCCAGGAACACGTGACCCACGTCAAAGCAGTTTTGGATCGGTTTCAATAATATGCATTATATGCCAAACTTGAGAAATGTCTTTTCCACGTGCAAGAAGTTGCCTTTTTAGGGTACATTATCAATGCTCAGGGTTTTCAGATGGACATGAGTAAAGTTGATGCAATCACCAAATGGAAAACTCCCCAGAATATCAAATCTGTACAAAGCTTTCTTGGCTTTGCCAATTACTACAGGCGATTCATCAAGGACTTTTCCAGATTGATACATCCCATCTCCTGTTTATTGCAAAAGAATGTCCCTTTCATATGGGGAGAAGAGGTGGCTCAGTTGTTTCAGCTATTGAAAGACAAGTTTTCTCAGGCCCCCATCCTGCGCCATCCTGATTCGCAGCTCCCCTTTGTTCTGGAAACAGACGCCTCGCAATATGCTGTGGAAGGGGTGTTGTCCAAACGACATCCGACACCGGACAGTTACACCCTGTAGCATACTACTCAAAGAAACTCTCCCCCTGTGAAGTCAATTACACCATTTCGGACAAGGAATTGTTGGCGATTAAAAGAGCTTGCGAAGAGTGGCGTCACTTTCTTTTGGGTGCATTGCATACTGTGGAGATCTACACGGATCATCGAAATCTGTTGTTTTTGAAAACCAAAAAAGCCTTGACACCCCGACAACTGAGATGAACCCTGTTCTTTTCAGATTATGATTTTGTGATCAATTACCAGCCAGGTCCACAAAACGGGAAAGCAAATGCCCTTTCCCATATGAACGAACCAGAAGACGAGACCACGAGAAAACAGCCAGAACCACCGTACATACCTTCTGAAGTACAACTCTCCAAGCCTGCCATAGCTCTACTCTCCTCTCAGGACTTTTGGAAGATGTCCGAGTGTCTTTGACCGACCTGGACATTCAAGCCTGGATCCAGGAAGAACCAGAACATCGCTCAGAAAAAGGGGATTTAGCCTACCATTATCACACCATGTAGGTTAATCAAAAGCCACTACAAAAAAAAGTTATGACATGGGCCCATGATTCAGCATTGGGAGGTCACATGGGAACGTATAAAACCATTGCCAATGTGGAACGTTCCTTTTGGTGGCCCGAATTAAGAAAAGATGTCAAGGACTATATAAAAAATTGTGCAACATGTGTACAAGGGAAAGCTAGGCATACTAAACCTACAGGATTACTCCCTTCTTTGCCTACTCATCTTCGACCGTGGCATACTATATCAATGGACTTTATCGTGGAAATGCCCCCTTGTGAAGGAAAAACCGTAGTGCTAGTAATAATCGATCATCTAACAAAGATGAGACATTTTAGATCCTTGAAGGGGCTTCCCACATCCTCGGAGCTAGCCCTCGTTCTCCTTCAACATGTAGTCAGGGCTCATGGAAGACCATGCGTTCTGATCACGGACAGGGGTACCCAATTTATGTCCTATTTTTGGAAAGCCCTTTGCAAAACAATGGATATAGATGCTCGACTGCCCTCCAGCTACCATCCCCAGACGGATGGAAAACCGGAACGTCTAAATCAGACATTGGAGCAGTATCTTCACTGTTTCACTCTGCAAAACACCCTCAACTGGCCCACCTTACTATGGACGGCAGAATTTGCCTACAATAACGCTACTCACTCCACGTCAGGCTGTTCTCCTTTCTTTTGTGTCTATGGTTATCATCCTAACATGCTCCCATTTGACTGGCCTATACAATCCCCAGTACCCAGCATACACGAACATCATGCTTATCTTAGGCCTGTAATGGCAGACGCAAAACGTAGTCTTGCCGAGGCACAGGCCACACAAAAATAGTTTGCAGATAAGAAAAGAACTAAGGAACCTGACTATCAAGTGGGGGATACAGTATGGTTAGCCACAAAAAAACCTGCATTTAAGGGATATTAATAAACTAAAGCCAAGATATATAGGGCCCTACACTATCGAAGAAGTTATTAACCCTGTGGCTATGCGATTATCAAAACCTCAAGCCTGGCGAGTCCATCCTGTCTTCCATGTGTCCCTATTACAGCCATGTCCCAACAGCACAAGACTACCCGATCGGCCTCTCCCTGTAGACATAGATGGTCAGGAGGAGTATGAGGTACAGGAGATCCTTGATTCCCAGTTGGTACGTGGCCGGATTCAATACCTAGTAGATTGGAAAGGATTTGGGGGGGAGGATAGGACATGGGAACCTGAGGACAATCTCCATTGCCCTGAACTATTAGAACAATTCCATGCCATACATCGTGGTAAGCATGGGCGACCCCTGAGTAGACGGTCCTTGAGAGGGGGTACTGTAGCGATCACTTCCCAGAGAACAGGGCGGAAGTCGATTGCCAGAAAAAAGTTCACATCAGCCGCATGGGGTAAACTTAGAATGAACCCGAGACACTACATGTCCCAGCAGGCAACGGGGAAAGTTCTAAGGAGACTGAGGGCTGGTCGTACTTAAGCACCTCCTTCATCCTAGACCGGTGCTTGACAATTGTTTTGGATGTTTTATGGCGGATGGTATTCCCCGCCGGACCCCAGCGTGAAGCACATGCAGCATTTTCCAGATTCCCTACGTAGAGTCTCAAGCCTGCCTGTTTTTGGAAATCCACAAGTGTGGAGATTGCCCTCGAGTAAGATATCAGCATTTACAGCGCTTCAGGTATCACAGGAAGAAGCAATGCTTCTTTTCCGTGCTTAAAAGTTTGTTTACGCCCTGTGACTGCCGATGCACTTTTGCCGCTCGACTCGACAAAGGATTCTGTCGCGTCAGCGGATTCGGTGGCTCCCAAGTGTGTTTGCTATTGTTTGAGTCTAGCTTCCAGGCTCGCCAGACTAGCCCCTGGAGAAAATGTTTTCTTTAACCTCGTACCAATGAACTAGAATGCCTTGTTTTCTTTTTCCTTCGTGCTTGGGAGCTGTGTAAGTTGCTCGCAGCGCAGACTTTCTGCTGCTGGGGTGAACAAGTTATTCTTTGTTTGCACTACCGGCTGGTGGTGTTTTATTCCTAACCCTCGAACTTGCAGGACATATATAAATATTTTCTCGCTTTCTATGCAGTACCCAAGTATCAAGTATGATTTTCATTTAAAGAAAAAAGGGGCAGTCTTTCTTCTCCCGAGGACTTCCTATTTAGTTATTTTGTGAAGTCTTACAGTCAGTATGTTTATAATTGCCAAGATGGATTACAATAAATGATATTCTATTCAGATGTATTTAGCTGCTGAGAGCTTTGGTGAGTGGGCATAGTCTGCAGTTCATTAACATTGTACAGGTAGAGAGGGAATGTCCTTTTACATGTGCTGTGTTTTCTCATCCTCTTTTGCAGGGTCGTTGTCCATACAGGTGTAATACCCTTTTTCAGACCAGACCTAGCAGAGACCAGCGCGCTCGCAGCATGTTTATTATTTTATCCCCTTCCCCTTTTCCCAGGGGCTCAATTCCACACAACAGGATTCATATTCCTCTGTTGGGGATTGCGTTCAGGTGAAGGAGGGGAAATAAGCTACTACCATCGCCCCTGCTGGTGAAAAGAGAAAAAGGTTAGTGGCGTTTATTTCATACTTGTGCTGCTGACAGCCTGACACATGGTATTCCTCCCCTGCCCCTTTTTATTGTTTTATTTTTTTATTTTTGGGGGGGACCCAGCTTAAGCGAGTCCCAAGATGGCTTCCAACACTTCCTGGTTAAAGTACTGGCAGCCAATCAGAGCTCTGTATTTCCTTGCACAAGCTCGTTATTTTTCATGAAGTTGTCGCAACCCCAGATATCACTCTCTAATATTTTCTTAAATTTCTCAACAACTATTGAATAGATTCACACCAAATAACTGAAACCATGATCTGCATAACAAAATCTTTCCTTTTTTTAATAAAAATGTATACTACAAAATCGCAATATTTGCAAATTTGTAGTAACAATTTTTTTTATTTTTTTTAAAGACCTTTATTTTACCATAAAACCTGTACACAGCTTCTGGCCTACAACCCCTGGGGCCGGCCGCCACTTTTCCTCATATTTGCATTACTTTCTGGGTTACACAGCCCACGTGCTGACATCCCGGGGGTACGACGGCGTTTTGTGGCAATATGTGCATACAGGTCTCGTTCCACATACGGATTCAGATAGGTCTGGTTTTTATATTGTATAACTGAAACAGTTCAAACAAGAAGTTACCACAATCTGTCATAAGGCATACAAGTGTCAGGTGCATTTCCCTTGTTAAAACGTGTATTATTCAAGCGTCTGATGTGAGAGAGTAGTTCCGCAACCACTTAATCTGTCATTACCTTAGTCCTTCCCAATTATGCAGGATAGTTCAGCAATCATAAGGTATACGCTACTCCGCCCGCCCTCCCCTCCCCTTCCCATTTCTGCCTGTAACCCATCCCTAGAACTTTCCACTTCCCCTCATTATCTAGTTCTTTAGTCTTCCTCCCCCTCCCACTCCACATCTGACAACAGACCGTCGTCTTACTCCAGGGGTTCACATATTTCCCCCCTGTATACGTTCCACAGGGTCCATAACTTGTTCCATTTGCGCGGGCACGCTCTGTTAATGTATACTGCCCTCTCTATTATCATGACCCTGCCCATGTTTGTACACAACTGTGTCACTGTAGGGGTTTCTACCGCTCCCCATTTTTGTGCTATGTCGCGCTTTGCTACTATCATACCTATTGTGGACCATTGCTGCCCGTACCTGGTAAGGTCGTTGGGTCCCGATATATTTAGCAAGCATTTCCTAGGTTCAGGGACCAAGGATACCTCCAATGTTTGTGACATAGTAGGCAATATTTGCCTCCAAAATTCCTGAATGCGAGGACACTCCCAGATAGTGTGAAACAGTGTTCCATCCTCTCCGCATCCATGAAGGCAGTACGGATGCTGCACCCTCTGTATCGTGTGTAGCATCGCCCTCGTGTAGTACACCCTGTGTAAAATCTTAAGCTGTAGTAGCCTAAATTTTGACGATATGCCCACCTCCTTAGGTGACCCTAACGCTTCATTCCATTCGGACTCATCCACCTCTCCTATGTCTTCCACCCACTTGTCTCTTAGTTTTACTGTCGGGTCTGGCAGATTATTAATTAATTTACGATAGTTGGGTGACGTTGCCCTGTCCTCCATGTAGTCTGTGAGAAGACGATCTTCCAGGGGAGATGCCTCTGGGATCGCCGTATCGCGTGGGATAGCTGATAGTAACGCGTGCCTCACTTGTACATATCGGAACAGTTCCGTCTGCCCCAACTCATACCGCTGTCTTAGTTGTTCGAAGGGGATTACTGTGCCCTTTTCCCATAAATCTCCTACTGTGGATAGTCCAATATTGTCCCAGAGCGTGAACCCCTTACTGCGTCTCAGATTGCCCAGTGCCCGCGTGTCCCATAATGGGGTGAGTTTAGTGAGTCTCCCATTCCATCCCAGTTTTGTCTGTGCTGTGTGCCACAATGACATGGTAAGTTTCGTGGGTCCCGTGAGTGTGCTCACCATACGCCGATCATAGAGAGGCGCCAGTAAGCTGTTTGTACCCAGTTGCGCCCTGTCTGCCCTATATGCCGGGTCTTCCTGAGGTGTATGAAGCCATTGATTAATGGGTTTCAGTTGGGCGGCCCAGTAGTACAGTTGCAGGTTTGGCAACGCAATTCCTGCATCGTACCAACCCCTGTGTAATTTTTCTTGCTCAATGCGTGCTGGACGATTGATCCACATGAGACCGGCCATCAACCCAGACACCCGCCTAAAGTATCCCGGTGGTACAGGATATGGCGTGGTTTCTAGGATATACAAAAACCGGGGCAGGGACATCATCCTATAAAGAGCTGCTCTGCCTAGCAACGTCAGCGGCAGCGCTGCCAGAATTTAACATCTTGCTTCAATGGCTCCAACGGTGGCGCCAGGTTCTTCTGAAAGAATTCATTTGGGTCTTAAGTGACATGAACACCCAGATAGAGAAAAGAGGATCCCGCTATCTTCAGGGGGCAGTCCTCGTGTAGTGTGGGGGCTGGGCCATGCAGGACATATATCTCTGACTTTGCCCAGTTGAGAGTGTAGCCCGATACTCTTCCCTGTTCGTCGCACAGTGCCAATAGCGCCGGTATACTGCGCTCCGGTTCCGTCAGGTACACCAGCATAACATCCGCATACAGCGATATGCGGTCCTCCCACCCCTCTGTCCAGGTGATCCCTTTCAGTAATGGGGTAGAGCGTATCATTGTCGCCAATGGTTCCAGTGCAATCGCAAAGAGCAGCGGCGACAGTGGACAGCCTTGACGGGTCCCTCGCTCTAGGAGGAATGTTCGGAAAATATGGCCGTTCGCCACCACCTGTGCAACAGGCTTGGTGTAGAGTAACCGGACCCAGGCAACGAACTTGGGGCCAAAACCCATGTGCGTCAGTACCTCGAATAGATATTGCCACTCCACCATGTCGAACGCCATATTCGCGTCAAGGGCCATTACAACCGCCGGGTCGGATAATGAGGCTGCCCTGGCCAGCACTCCGTGCGCCCTGCGCAGGTTGAGAGCGGTGTTTCTGTGCGGCATGAAACCTGATTGGTCGGGGTGTATGAGTTGCGTGAGGTGCGACATCAACCGGGTGGCAAGGAGCTTAGCCAAGATTTTAACCTCAGCGTTGAGAAGGGAGATTCGGCGGTATGATGTGCATTCCCCCGGCGGTTTTCCGGGCTTGGAGATTGCAACAATGGAGGCCGTTCGCTGATCCAATGGAAGTTCAGCCCTTTCCAGACTATCTGTATACATTGCCAGCAAGGGGCCACTGAGTCCCTCCGACGCGGCCTGGTACCATTCTATCGGAATACCATTTGGTCCCGAGGCCTTACCGGACTTCACTGCGTGGATCGCCCTCCGTATTTCTTCCACCGTGGTTTCTTCCGCTAGTTCCGCGGCCGCTTCCGGCATCAGGGTCTGGATGGCGATGTGGCCCAGCGCTACAGAGTCATCTCTGCCGTTACTTCATTATCCGGAGTGTACACTCCCTGGAAGTATTCCGCCAAGGTCTCAACTATCTCTTCGGGGCTTGTGTGCTCTATCGCATGTCTATCGCTAATCTGCTGTATACCCCTGGCACTAACTCCCTTCTTATCTAACCAAGCCAGCATTTTCCCTGCCATGTCCCCTATGTCGTAGATTCTATGCGTCTTCTCTGTCATCTGAGTGACTGACTGCTGCTTTAGGTGCTCCCTACATTGTTGTTGCCTCAGAATCAAGTCATGGGACGTGGCAGGTGTCGGATTCGTCTCGTGTGCCACCGTTGCATCGTGCAGAGCCAGCTCCAGCCCCGCCAGTTCACTCTGCCACTCTCTTTTGTGCCCCGTAATGTCTTATATGCCTTCCACAGGATAGTGGAGGACTGTACTGACTCTGAGTTCTCAGCAAAGTAATGGGAAGTCGCCAGTTTGAGTGCTTTTCGCACCTTGGCGATCTTGAGGTATGTGGCATTGAATTGGGTAGATTCTCCTGCGTGTTTTCTCCTGTGTGGACATTGTTAGTGTGATCGGGGAATGAGCTGATATCCCCCTGGGGTGTATCTCAACCTTATCTACATGTCGCAGCCCGCCCCCCCAGCGCAAGGAAGTAGTCAATCCGTGACAAGCTATTGTGGACCGTTGAATGATATGTATACTGCCTCGCGGACGGGTGTGTATGTCGCCACAGATCGACTAAACCCATCGCTGTCAGAAAGCTCTGAAATCGGGAAGGACCCCAGTCCGAGTTAGTTCCAGGAACCTATCCATCTGGGTGTCTACCATGGCATTGAAATCCCCTCCCAGTATTATGTCTCCTTCGGGTAGGCTTAATAGAAAGTCTCCCAACGCCGGTAGCATTACCGAGTGTATTGCCGGGGGGATGTATACTGATACCACATTCAGGAGCCTCCACTCCCACTGCCCCTGGAGCACTGCGAAATATCCCTGTGTGTCTACCTTGGTGCTTAAAGTGATAAACTGTGTTGATTTCTTAATTAAGATACCCGTGCCCCTTGAGCCCGTGGTGAATTCTGAATGTACCGCCATTCTATATCCTTTTCTATCTAGGGCCTTGACTGCCCCTCCGGTGAGGTGCGTTTCCTGGAGAAGTACCAAAGCCGGTCCCTGCCTCTTTACCGCATTTATCACCAACCTCCTCTTTATCTTATCTCCCAGCCCTTTCACATTCCAGGTCAGGAGTCGGAGAGGTTCTACCCGTGATCACACCAACCCTCCTCACGTGTAAGTGTATAATGGTCGTGTATCTCCGAACCAGCGCCTATAGTAGTGAATACCAGGTCCTACTCCCTGGGTGCACCCGCCTTTAGCATGCCCCATATAGTGCATTATTAGCATTGCAATAGTCAACCTTACTTGTGGAACTTCAAAAACTAACAAACAAACCCCCCTACGACCCCCCTCCCTGCCTCCCTGCTTACCGGGCTTCCAACCACCCGCCTCCCCAACATAGCAGAGTGCTTAACCCATCCCTTTAACAGTTTACTTGCGTGCTGGGGTGGAGTGTCCTCCGGAGCAGGCGGCATCCCTGCTCTCCTTCTTGCTCCCCAGGCCAGTGTCCAAGAGCGCCCAACCGGCAGCAGTCCCAAAACCGCTACACCTTCTTTTATCTCCGGAAATTCAGGATTATACACCCCCTTCCGCTCCCAGGGAGCCATGTGTTGGTGACTTATGTTGCCTGCCTCTCCCCGACCTCTGTGATCCCGTCTGGCTGTCCTCTCGGTTGTTCCGAGTGCTGTTGTGCTGGCGGCGGGGTTGCCCTGCGGTCCTCCAGCCCTCCAGCCAGTCCTGTGCTGCCTCCGGTGAATCAAAGAACCAGACTTTGTCTTCCGCTACTACCCGAAGCCGCGCCGGGAACAACATGGAGTAAGATAGTTCTTTTGCCCGCAGTGCCCTCTTTACCTCCAGGAAAGTTCTCCTTCGGCGCGCCACTTCGGCTGTATAGTCCGGGAAGTAGGCAACCGTGGAATTTTGGATTTAGACGGCTGGAGACACTCTCGCCGCCTGTAGTATTGCGTCACGGTTGCGAAAATTAAAGAGTCTCACAAGAATCGGTCTCGGTGGGGCCCCCGGTTTCGGTTTTCCATCGGGCACTCTGTGGGCCCGCTCCACCGAGAAAAAGTATGAGAGTCCCTTGGGGTTCAGGTGTGTCTTGATCAGTTCCTCCACGTAGAGGTCCATGGCACCCTTGCCTTCTGACTCCGGAACTCCCAGTATTCGGACGTTGTTCCTCCTCGAGCGTCCTTCCCGATCGTCCATCTTGTCCCTCAAGGATTTGTTTTCAGCCACCATCTTCTCCATGCAGGTCAGAGACGTCCTCCACCAGGGATTTCGTTACCACTTCCACTTGTTTCACTCTCTCATTCATTTTTTGGAAGTCCGTTTTGATCAGTGTGACCTCCGTGGCTGTGGTTCCCACTGTAGCTTGTACCTGAGCCAGGGCTTGCATCACATCCTCCAGCGTTGCCTTCTTCGCTCCTTCACCTTCCGGCGTCTTCCCCGTTGAATTCTGGGGTTCCGCTTGAGGATGATTGTTCCTATCGTAGGCGAACTTGTCGAGCTTGGCCTGCGTCGAGTTATGCTTAGAGCCCTTGCCTGTCATGTTTGTACCGGAGTCTGCCCCTCTTCTGCGTTGCACGTTCACCATTTCCTGAGGGTCCTCCTGCGATCCGCCTTTTCTCCGCTCCGACCGTAACCTCCAGGTCGTCTGTTGTCCCTCGGTTGCCAGCGCTGGATGTGGGGCGATCAGTCTCTATGGGGCCTGGGCAGGGCTTGCAGGGAGCGTGCCTCTTTGTCGTGTTCTAATCTAGGACCCCGATCAATATTGTGACCTTATGCCCCAATACAGCTATAATCCATCCATACCCCTATAATGGCAAAAACGATCAGAGCCATATTTCAGAAACTCGTCTCTGACATAAACGATCAGAGCCATATTTCAGAATCTCGCCTCTTCAGCTCATTACAGTAGATGACACAGCAGAAGCCACTATCTTAGATTCCTAGATTACACTCTGAGTTCTTCAACAAGATAAACCCCCAGCAACTTGGGAAAGCCCCGCTTGCTTTGTTTTTATTAGTAATAGAACTCTAATGAGCACTGTAAGAACAACCAGTTCCGGTGACATCTTTATTGACGTCTTATGTCCAAAAACTTACGTCAAACAAGGCACCTTTCAGGTATAAATATTACCAACGTTGCCTTAGGCAGATGCGATGGTGTGGTGAATACAGGAGCAGAACAGCTGTCCCTTGCAGAGCCCAGCAGATGAGAGAAGCCCACGGACGCTGCCCCTCCTCCTCCTTGACGCGCTGAGAAAGACGCTGTCTTTTCTCCTGCCGAGAAAATCCAGCTCCGGCGTTTCCAGCCTACCCTTGCGGGTGACTGGAATATCGAGTCCTGAAAGGAGATACCAGCCCTCCAACATTCTATTCCAGAGGTATTGTGTTGACTAAACCCTTAGAGAGAATTATTGCAGCAAACTCTTGGCAAAACCAACTTAACTAAAAAACTACTTACTCCCTCCCAAGTATTAGGCTTAGGTCAGGTACACTGGGGTAGGTGTAGTTAGAAGCACCAGTTGAGTACGTTAGTCAAATGTATATATGAATGTATATATTTTATTCATTTTAACCATTGTATGGCTAAGAAACCATATCAATGCTTTTACAGTATTATTTCGCAATCCTCCTTTTACTGTACGCACTTTTTATAATAACAAGTCTTGCAATTGTGGCAATTCATTTCTCTTGCATGAGAAGAAAGACTGTTCAATAAATAATACCTTTTATTGAAAACGCCCGTCTCTCTATTCTCTGCATCCTGGTGAAAGTAATCTGCACAACTGACTGACTGAAATAGCTGTCTATTGTTTCACACGACTCTAGAGATTGACTCTTATTCTAAGGAGCAAAGTTGTCAAGTTTATGCGCTTGTTGGAAAACTGAATCCCTTCTTGTCTGTACCAGGGAAGCTGATCACTTCCTATTCAGTCAAGAAAGTTTCCAGTGACCTCTGAGCTAGTTGGTACAAACCCAATTAAGTTTAGCATAGTCAGTAGAGACCTAGAAGACCGCAATTCTACATCTACACTGCTGTTTATGTTATTCCAATGCGCAGGGCCTATAGGGAAAATAGGAACTACACTACATCTTGATGTGTCGCGTTCATGTAGTGGTGCCGTGCAATCCAATGATTCCCCCACAGAGTCGTGTAGAGGGGAGAGCCGGAGGGGGGAGAGCGTCACCAATATCGTCGAGTTCTTGCAAGGAGGGGTGACCAGGAATGCGTTCTTGTTGTAGTTCTATTAGAACGACGGCCTCTTCTGCCTGTTCCTTTCCTCCCACCTCCCGGCTATACTGTGTATCGTCCAACGTGTATTCACCACCTTGCAGGATTATGAAGTCACACTGCTGGCTTCTTCTATTGCCTCCCCACTGTCCGCGTTGTTAATGAGGTGCGGTCGCGAGCCCCCACTGTTCTGCTACCGGCACGTTTCTGTTTATATCTGGTACAACTGGGGTCGGGTATGAGATCGGCCCCCTGTGCCAGTAAGCCGGTTGTGGAGCATCACTCTCTTGCTGACGTCGGCCTCCACGTGTTGCTCCTCGCCGCTATTAGTCGGAGGGCTGTTGCGGGGGCAGTAGCAGCGCGACCGCTTCCCCCCTGCCGCTTACTGGCTGCCCTCTGGGTCCTCCTCCTCAATCGGCATGTGTTGTGCAGCGCTCCTTCTTCTGGCCCGTACCTTCCTGCCGCTGCATTTCCTCCTTGCTGCCCGCTGGGTCCCGGTTACTGTCCGCCTCCTCCGCTAATCTCCCGCACTGCTGTAAGGTGTGTGTTCGCTCCCCTCCGACACGATCCCTCTCACGGTTTCTCTTTCCGCGCCAAATTCTGGCGCCTGTGTCCCGCTGCACCTCCAGTTCCGCCCGGCCTGCTCCAGTAGGATAGTCAGTTGTCCATGGACGCTGCAAGGCCTCACCACATGGAGTTCCAATTTCTTATTTCCCGGTGTCCTGCGGCTCTCAGACTCACCCCGCTGGGCACCATTCGGTCCTCGACCCAGCTCGCCCTTCCAGAGATATAATTTAGATGGATAATTGTACAGGATTGTCGTGGGATGCCGCCTCACTCCTGGAGCTTCCCCGCTAAGCTGCCGCCATGCTCGGCTGCTAGCCACGCCCCCGTGGTAACAAACTTTTAAAAAGCAAGCGCAGGCTTGTGCATTTTAATTTTATTAACCCCAGGGTGGGCCAGATCTGCCAGTGAAATAGGATGGGGGCACAAAGGCCCCCCTTCTTGGGCTACTGAAAGCCCCAGAGACCACCTTCCTGCTGGGCATTATCTTTTATGTATGCAGGGTTGCCAGCGCAACACCCCTGCACCCCGGGGACCGCCACCTCCCAGGGGCATTTAACAATACTTATGTGGGTGGACCCAATGAGTCCACCTGCTCTTGTATGCTGTCACTTCCCTGGGGCAAATCATTCTAAAATAATACTTGGGGCCTGCACGGCCCACCCGCAGCCCTGAGGACCGCCACGTTTCAGGGGCAGTTTAAAAGATGTATGCAGGCAGGCTCGCTGCACACGTCCACCACCCAGGGTCCGCCACTTCCCCAGCACAAATATGTACAAATAATGCGAGGGGACCCACATGGCCCCCCTGCAGCACAGGGGACCACCACCTCCCTGGGGCAATCTATTGAAAATAAGGGGGATCCATGCGGCTTCCACCTCCTAGTAAATTAAGGTAGAGGGTCCCTCACGGACCCCCGGGGATAACCTCTTCCCCAGGACTAAATTGTACAATGGACACGTGGCCCTCCTCATGGAGCCAATAATGGTCCTGGGGATAACCACCCCCCAGGGCAGCTCCTGCTACCTCCCAAGGTGCCCATCCTTGGGAGGTAGTGGTTTTCTTTCGCTTGGTGGGAGCTGATGTGAGTCCCTTGCTCACTTGGCCACTGGATTCAAGAGAGCCTGGCTGATGAGGATTATGAATCCGAAACCGGTCCCAGGATGCTTGTTTTCGGTCCAGCAAAGACATGGCTTAGAAGTTCGGGCTGGACTGTTCCCATGAGGCACAGGGTCAGACTGATTTGCATATGGCCATGTCTGAACTGGGGTGGCTGAGTGAGCTAAAGAATGTTGATGGATTAAAACCAGATCAGTTGACTGGGGGTGAGTGTTTGATTTGCTCAAACACTCCGTCCATCATCCCCTTTTGTATCGCTTTGTTCGTCCTAAGTTTGCAGGGTATGCTCAGACATGAGTCCCTTGCTCACTTAGCCACTAGATTTAAGATCGCCTGGCTGATAACGATTATGAATCAGAAACCGGTCGCAGGATGCTTGTTTCCTATCCAGGGAAGGCATGGCTTGGCAGTTCGGGCTGGACTGTTCCCATGAGGCACAGGGTCAGACTGATTTGCATATGGCCATGTCTGAACTGGGGTGGCTGAGTTAGCTAAAGAATGGTGATGGATTAAACCCAGATCAGTTGACTGTGGCGAGTGTTTGATTTGCTCAAACGCTCCGTCCATGATTCCCTTTTGTATCGCTTTGTTCACCGTAAGTTGGCAAGGTATGCTCAGACGTGAGTCCCTTGCTCAATTGGCCACTGGATTCAAGATAGCCTGGCTGATGAGGATTATGAATCCGAAACTGGTCCCAGGCTGCTTGTTTCCGGTCCAGGGAAGACATGGCTTAGCAGTTCGGGCTGGACTGTTCCCATGAGACACAGGGTCAAACTGATTTGCGTATGGCCATGTCTGAACTGGGGTGGCTGAGTGAGCTAAAGAATGGTGATGGATTAGGGATGAGTGTTTGATTTTCTCAAATGCTCCATCCATCATCCCCTTTTGTATCCCCATGGTATGAACCAGGGCACCCGGCAATATCGCAGCCTGCATAGCCGCTCAGCCCAACGGGTGCCACTAACTGTGACCCCGGAAGCGGGGCCACATTGTGGTAGCCCTGCGCTGGATGCTGGCGCAGCCTACACTGTGGTCCAGCAAGGCACACAAATCCTGGGCAGTCTGGACCGCCAGGACGGGCCATCATCTCAGGCTGCACACCCGCTCAGCAGCTCAAGGTGCCAATGACTCAGTGCACCCTAAGTCACCGTCCCGTGGCCGGGTGCCTATGCCGGCCGCAATGCAGTTTCTGCCGCAAACCCTGTTCAACCCCAGTCAGCGTCACGTGGTGGTAGGCCCATGCAGGCTGCAACGCAGCGACTGCCACAAACCCTGTGCAAACCCAGTCAGCGCCACATGGTGGCAGGCCCGTGTCGGCCTCAAGGCATCGGGCCCACCATCCAGTGACCACCGGCATAGAGGTATGATATGTTGTTGGCCCCTTATATTTGCGAGGTCACATGGCCTGTGAAGCCTGTGCCGGGTGGGTGTGGTGTGTATGCAGACCTGCCCTCAGTGACTGGCTGTGACATGCTGACAACTATACCAGTGACCTGCACACCCCCAGTGAATACGCCTGCGATGGGTCGCACTGAGGCCCCCTTAGGAGCCTGAGCGGAGTGGTATTGCTTGCTGTACGCCGAAACAGGGCAGGGCTTGCAAAAAGTGACTCGTGGGCACTAGGAGTGGTTCAGTCCATGTCCGGACAAGAAAGTGACTGATACGTGTGTCCCTGTTGTGGTGTCCACGGGACCTGTGACACAAATTGCCATATTGCACCCACTGACTGCCATCCCACAGGATGGACATCAGTGATGCAAGGGAAATCATTTCCCCTACATTCATCCACACATACATACATAAATGAGGAAAGACATGACACAGCAGTGCATCACTGGATGTTCATTGCAAATCCATTGCTTTTCCGTAGCTGGAGGGGTACAGGGCACTGCCGAATACACTACACTACATGGGCCCGTGGAGGGCCAGCCAGAGTCCATCCGTGGAAGACAAGTACTGAGGAAGAGGAGGGGTGCAGTCCGCAGTCTAGTCGCCGTGTCATTGGTCATCAAACAGGATGTGGCGTCAATGTCGCTGTCCAAGGTGAGTGCATCTGAGTGAATCGGGGGTCAGTGGAAGGTCATGAGGCCACGTGTGGGACCAACCAGGAACAGCCAGGTGGCAGAAATGAATGCTACTGAGACCTTCTGATCAAAAGCCCATGCACGTCCTCGTCCCCGGATATCTGTCCTGCCCCACCTGGGGTGTTGCTGTACCAGTTGTGGCACGGGGAGGCACTGACACCTGAGGGGCAGGAGGTGGTCTATCTGCCACACTGTTTGACACTGACACCCAGGTGCCGGAGGTGGTCTGTCTGCCGCACTGTGTGGCACTGACACCTCCGGTGCCGGAGGTGGCCTGTCTGCCGCACTGTGTGGCACTGAAACCTCAGGTGCTGGAGTGGTTAGGCCTGCCACACAGTGAGGCATGGCCGCACCAGGGGGTGGAGATGTGGGTGGTGTGGGGGCAGCAGCATTCAACATCGCCACACCTTGTGGCAGCAATGCCATAATGAGGATCTGCAGGGCATGGTAGATCCCAGCTACATTCCACTGATGTTCAGTGGTTGCTGCCATCCTTTCCGCCTCCATCCGCACCATGTCCTCTATGAGCCTCCGCATCTGTGGCAGTTCACGGCTGGTATCGCTGGAAAACTCTAAGTGGACAGGTGTTCTTTTCTCCTCGTCATGACTCCAGCAATGTCAGTCGGGGCTCGTTGGAGACCATGGAGCAGGGCTACACACCCAAGGATGGCGTCAAGTTTGGTTGCCATGTTGCTGAAGCCCAACTGCACCTGCTCTGTGGTCTCCCTCTGGCACTGCAGCACACTGAGTTGGAAGGCCATGTGTTATTCCTTGAGGTCTTGAGGGCGTGCAGGGGCTGTGGGTGCTTCCAGCTGGGTGCTTTAGGTTGTGGGTTGGGTCTCCTTGATGCAGCTGGGCTGCCCTGATCCTGGAGGTGAGTTGGGGATGAGGTCCATGATGGCTTGGATGGCTTGGGTGTCGATGCTGGTGTTGTCCTCCTTGTCCTCCTTGTCATCAGTGAAGAGTGGCTGGACTGCTCTGCCGGAGGTGTTGACGGTGCCCCTGCGATGTGAAGGGGAGATGTTGTATTACGATGTGTCCACATGTATGCAGCCGCATGGTACATGTTGACATTTAGACAGCATGAGACAGTCTGCAGATCTGGGTGAGGATGCAGAGTCATTGTAGGTGTGCACTGTGCTCTGCTTGATTCTGCATGTGTGCCATTGGGCCCATATCTACCGACCCCCCAGGTACTGGTAGTTACTCACCCTGTTGTGGTTGTGTTGTGTCCTGTTGAGCAGTGTCCGATCCCCTGACTCCGGCCACAGTCTGCACACTGATGACTGTTGACACCAGCTCCACCATGTCATCCAGCCCGAGCTGTGGCACTCGGCCCCCTCCTCCAGTCTGCGTTTCTGCCTTCCGATTGGCGGAGAGTTTCTCCTTGGTCCGCTGCTTGATGCCATTCCATCGCCTCTTGACCTCATCCATTGTCCTCTTGTGCTCCCCGACGGCATTCACCTTGTCCACGATGTACCGCGATATTCTGTTTTTGGTGCCCAATGACACGATGGAGGTGACGAACAGTTGTTGATGGTGTTCCATCACCTCCATGACTATGATCCTGTTCGCCTGTGGACTGAACTTCGTCTACCTCTTCTTCTTGTCCTTGCCCTTCCCTGTCTGCGAGGTCCTGGGCTGGTCATCCGGGGTGATTGTGGGGTTGAGCTCGTCCTCTGCACCTGCTCCGGCGGCTGCCTCTATGGTGCTTGGGTGTTGGTCAGTTTGTGTTAGGGTGTTTTTTCTATTTTTATGGTGATTTTTCCCACCTGCCTGGTGTGTGTTGCAGGCCTGGTGCTGCTTATTACTGGTTTTCTTGTCGTGAAATTGCCCATCGCAGGTTTTTTTGTGTTTTGGTTTGTGTTTTTGTCTCCATCGAGATGGTTGTATCGCGGACATTGGCAGACTACCTCATGCTACCGCCAGGTTGTGAATTCCTTGTTGACACAGGGTTATTTTCCCGTGATGAACTGCGGTGTTAAAAGTTGTTACACTACTCTTGCGGTAGTTATCACACGTTCTTGTTAATACACCCCTGAGTTTTCATGCCCTTCACCATGCTCGTGCTTACAGCAGATTCCTAAAAAGGCAACTATTGGCATTTCCACACCACCTGGGATTGCCTCTTCAATATCGACAATAACTTTCTTAGAATGCCATGTGTGAGATCAAAAATGCTTTAACACTGTTACCCTTAGGGATCCCACAGGCAATCAATGCATTGAGCTTGGAAGGATCAAAATCCTAATAAATGTGTTATAATCCTAAACTCAGATGCACACGTTGTGTATTTTGTTTTTTCTAATAGTTGTAACATGTAAACATCAAGGTAATTGTGTTCTGTCACCTTCTATAGTTGTGTTTTATCATAGAAAAGTCAGTGGTTGAAATATTTTGCTCTATGTGTCGGATATCTTGCCAAGATACTGAAGTACCAATAGGTTATTTGGCTTTTACGCGGTCTGACATCTCGTTAGAGGAATGTGCTGGCTGGTGGTACACACCTTAGCCTGCTAATGTCTTACTGTCCCCTTGTTGTCCTTACAGTCGTTCCCACAAGCCTCGTTCAGGCCTCACCTTCATACAGACCACCAGTGCTCATAGAATGAGGGGCAGAAACACAGCCCATACATCAGCTAGAGCGGCCTGTCAGCCGCACTATTGAGGGTGCAAACACTGAGCCAACTCTGCATTTATCACAATTCCCCCCAGCCAGGAGTTACCAAAGAAACTGACTCCAGGCTGGAGGAACTTCCTGTTTAATTACAATCACAACATGTGCTCAGAGCCCTGTATTTTTATTACACTGTAAAGAGATGAAATACGTCTTCGGCAGATGGCTGCAACATTAATTATGCAATGGAGAATTTATATGAGGTATCAAAGGAGTTTTCCTGCCTTTTCTTTAAATAAACCTATCTTCTGTAGAACGCTAGCCACTGCGGGGAATGAGATTTTGGTATCAATTTATGATCTAATTAATAATTTATCTCATTCGTAATTTTGGACCGCTAGTATCTGTCATTGAGTAAAAGACAACTCCCACATAGGTTAGTTAAACCCCATTAAATGACGCCACTCTGAAGAACCACTTACAACTGATAAAGTTTTAAGGCCTTTATATAAAAGTCAGATTTAGAATGCGAATACAATCTTTTCCAGATAATCTCAAGTATACAAAATACAAAATCAGTTCCTTAATCAGAATTTAAAGTCTCAATGTAGAGTGGTTCCTTTTGCGTCATCTATAGAAAGAGAAAATCATCAAGTTAAATCTGTCCCTACTCTATACTAGGTGACATCCCTATTTCGCAAGTTCCCTGTACCCTAAAAAGGTGTCAGCAGTTTGACTTCCAAAGAAGTTCAAACTCTCTTAGCCTCTAAAGGTAACTTAAGTTTAAGAAGCAGTACCCTCTCTGCCTACCCATCCGCTCTTCTAAGGGTCCTCGGCCTACTGCTCCCTTGCGCTCTGATCTTCTCAGCGCATCTGCTCAAGGCATCTACCCTTCTAACTTGCCTCTCGCTGTTCTCTCTCTGAGCTCTTCGCCATCTTATCCCCGGGGTGCTGTCCCTAAAATACACAATCACAGTGTGGGTGGAACGCCCCTTGACGCCCACCTCGGACTTTCCCCGATGATGTCAGTTTCTGGCTCTTTCCATTGTTTCATCTCCTCGCGTCGTCCGTTAGGTTGACCCTTCTTCTTAGATGTCATCTTCATCTTCTCATTGGCGACTTCTAGTTGACACTTTCATCCAAAGTCAAATAACCTTAAACAAGACCTTAACATTATAACTCTTTCTTTGACCTCACTAGATCCTGTGAATGGTCATTCAAAAACAAAGCTCAAATTCCAATCGCCTCTTCTCATGTTTAGGCAATAAACTTCGTTCGACATTTGTCACCTTAAATCTAACAAATGCTAGACTCTTCGGCTCGCACCTTCATGTGAAGACTATTCACGACTCCTGCGAGCCCACTAAATTACATACATTGACTATGCTCTTGCGAACCCTTGGTCATTCAGGTTATAATCACAAATGAGCTAAACCCTTCTAACATTCTTACAACTTCTTCTACACAGTATAACTTTTAATATACATTTATATATAACCGCATTTAGCAAAAACTTTGCTCATGTGTGTATACATCTTAGCTAAAATACAATTTCGTAGAGTATAAAGCTTAATATATAGAATATAAAGTTCACACCAAATGTAATCCTATACATAGAATATAAACCCTATACGTGAAACATAACTTTATATTCTCATTGATTACATCGTTATGTGTATGCTCCTTGCACATTTCTCCATGTTACATTTCTCTTGCCGTTTCTGCATTTCAAGTTTCACACGTACATGAATTTCTCTTTGCACATTCTTTTGTTCGTAAGCATTTCTACATTAGCCCACTACGTATACGGCCTTCTAAATCTAATACATTCTAAAGTGAATATAGTTATACATTTCCTATACCATGTCGTCACTTTAGTCGACTCTACGCTATAGTCATCACTTCACATTACGATATGCATTTCATTCCCACGTTACACAATATTCCTATGTTTATAATAGATACGTCTAAATATGACTACAATATACATTCCATTCAAATTGCGCTCTCTCAGTTCCCCCCTTTGATGACTTTTAGGAGTCATCACTAAAAGCAATTTGAATAACACCTTTTAAACCGAACTAGTTACATCATTTCCTCTTTTCATCATTTCAAGTGCTCTCAAACTTTTATACTGTTGATCTTGTAAAGCAGCTAATCTCCTTTCCTGCTCTCTCATAGATCTTTGTAACCAGTTCGCCTTATACCATTTATATAATTTCACAAATCCTAACAATGTGATTATACAAATTAATACTATTAATACAGGTTTCAAAATATACCAAACTATACTTTTGCCTAGATTAGCAAACCAACTTCCAACCTTTCCCACTCCATTTCCTACTTTTTCCCAAACATTTACCTTTGATAAATCTTCAATTTCTTGATGAATCTGTGTAATGTTACTTATGACCTTCTCAAGTGGTTTTGAATTATCAGGAATATAAGTACAACATTCCTGAACCTTCAAAGATTTACAGACTCCGCCTTCTTTTGCTAATATCACATCAAGAGCAAGTCGATTCTGAAGAACCATTGCTCTGATCGATTGCATCTCACCTTCTATTAACATTAATGACCTTGCAGTACTCGCAGATAATCTATCCACGACTGTAGCTAGTCTCCTGATCTTAACATCGTTAAGTATTAAACCTAACATAGGAAACATCGCTCCAAATACGTCTCCTACTATTTCTGCATCTCCTATTTCCCTTTTCGTTTTTGTCGAAGCCTTTCTTTCTATGACCGCTAAATCCTTTGCATGATATATTTTGGGGAAGACAATTGCCAAGTAACATGAACCATACCAATTGTCAGGCAGTTTTACATAGGCATTTCTCCCACATACAAAATATACATTAGGAATCACTTGCATCCCTTTCATAAAATCTTTCGTGTAGTACTCTAATTTAAAAGAGTGCTCACAACTAACTTCACCTACGAATTCACTCTCATAATATGTCTTGCTTCGAGTTAAACATAACTTTCCTTTCTGTGTTCTATCCAATGCTATTGGACCATTGCTCCCTTTCTTTTTATGTGCCTTCTCTTCTTCGGTCCAATCAGTTTTCCACTGTCCTGACATTTTTAAAATTTTCTGCCTTCTGTATCGATCATCTACTTGTCCTATAAACTTCTTTTCTACCTCTGACACCTTGCAAGTCAGGTTATTTCTGCGTGCATATGATGTATCCAACGTATCCCAAGGAAGGAAGAATTTGGCTAATCTATCCTCCTTTTTATAATAGTCCCACTTATTCATTTGCTTATAATTCGGAACTTCAGGCAGTACCGAATCATAATTCGAAAAGTAGTACTCGAATCCTTCTCTACCATAAAATATACTAAGCAGTAAACTACATGTTATCCCATAAGTCAATGGGAGATGATGATATCTAATGCCTTCGTCTACAGAAGCCGGTAATTGCATACATACATAGCAATCTTTGGCCTCCATGGCATCGATATATTCGTACAATAATTTGGCATATGCATTTGACCTAAAATTTCCCTGTGACTCATCTATGTGTAATCTACGAGCTTCATCTACTAGTAACGCCTTTTCACGTATAACATTGCTCTCCTCCTTCTTTCCCACAAGAGCAGGTTTCAAAGTCGTTACAATTTTTGCATTTGCTATTTCTTTATCTGTTTCATATCCTACTATGAATGATATTGTTACTACTGTAATTATGAGAAATATCACTATTGCTATAAGTGTACCTACTATACATCTAGCTTTTCTGTTTGGGTTGCCGTTCTCCATGTTATCCAACAGCGTACCTCGTTTCTTTTAGCAAAAAAGTTTTTCAGTTCAGTCCTTTGTTTGCTTTGTTCTCTTCTCAGTTTGTAAAGTGCTTTTTATCAACAAAGTCTCTTTTTCGCAACAATGTCTCTTTATTTTTAACAACAGACAACCCTAACCCTTCTCCGTCCACTAAATGTAATCCCTAATTTTATTCTTCTTTCCACTCGGTGCTAGGTTATCTTCTTCTTTATAGCTTATATACAAGAGTCTTTATGCATCAACAATTATTTTCGGACCTGCAGCTTTCACGACAATTATTAATAGTTCAAAACGAATAACTTTTTCTTCTTCTTCTGTCATTTGTTGACTAGCTGTTGGAAACTGTAATCTTTTTAGCACTAGATCTTGAATTTTACTCAAACGTGGGGGTATGGGAAGTGTGAAAGTCAGTAACCCCTCAGTCTCGAGTCCAGGTGCCAACATCCATATCTCCACTGCCACAAATGGATCGAGATCGATTACTTTCACGCTCTTCACTCTCCCAGATTTCTGTCCCCAATACATCTGCTAGATAAGTCCACTCTGGGGTGGCGTACCTTCTGCAGGGCACACGTACCCTTCTCGACCTTCGTGGACTCTCAGTTCCTGAGTCAGTCGTTTCTTCCTCCTGATCCGATTCTTCAGCGATCGGGACAAGAGTTCTTTCTTGCTTTTCTTCCGAGCTTGGCCTTTTCTTTCTTTCCGGCCAACTGGCTTCTTCACTCCTTGTTCTTCTGCTCCTTGTTCTTGGACCAGTCTCTTGGTCACTCTCAGCTTGTTCAGTATCCGATTCAGTTTCCCAGTTACTCTCTTCTCCTGAGGCGACTTCGGTCTCGCTAGTGTCTTGACCTTCGTCGACTTGTTCCAACACGGGTTCAGTCTCTTCGATCACCTCCACAGCTTGGCTTTCCCCCTCTATGGCTTCTCCGCTTTCCGCTGGATTCTCATCCGAGAGAGGAGCTGTTTCTTCTAGAGGTGTTGGCACTCTTCGGGTGTGGGAGGCATGTATCCAATTTGGCAGGCCTCCACACTTCACCGCTGTGTTCGTGACAAGTATGACTTGAAACGGTCCTCGCCAACGCACGTCTAAGCAGTTCTTCCTGACATGCTTCTTCACCAGGACCCAGTCTCCCGGACTCAGGTCATGGCACAAGTCTTGTGCTGATGGAACCTCTGCAGCCTGGAGGGACACAGAATTAATGGCATCAGATAGTCCCTTGCAGTAGTCCAAGATCAAGTCGTCCGTGATGTTCACTAGCGCTGCAGTCGGAACCGATGGCAATCTCATAGCTCTCCCCATTAGCACTTCATGTGGAGAGAGACCTGTTTTCCTATCAGGTGTGCTACGTATGCTCATAAGAACCGCTGGAAGTGCGTCTGGCCAACTCAGGGATGTCGATGAACAAACTTTAGCCAATCTGGACTTGATTGTACTGTTGATCTGCTCTACAATCCCTGAAGCTTCTGGTCTATAGCTGCAGTGTAACTTCTGATCAATATTCAAAGCTGAGCACAACATCTTCACTATTTCGCTGTTGAAATGAGTTCCTCTGTCTGATTCCAAAGAGGATGGCACCCCAAATCTCGGTATTAACTCTCTAAGTAACAGTTTCGCCACTGTAAGTGTATCGCATCTACGTGTAGGGTAAGCTTCAACCCATCTAGAAAATATGCAGACAATCACTAAAACGTATCTGAGTCTGTTACATGGAGGCATTTCTATAAAATCAAGCTGCATTCGATTGAAAGGCCCCCCAGACCTTCCTATGTGACTCAAAGTAACTGGTGTTCTCTTTCCCACGTTTAGTTGCTGACAGATCGCACATCGCTGACATACTGCTTCTGCCGCTACTCTAAACTTAGGATTGAACCACGTTTGTCTGAATACTCTCACCATTGCATCTCTTCCTATGTGTGCTGATCCATGCAATTTCCTTGCCATTGGACTAACGAGTTCATTTGGTAATACTGCTCTCCCATCGGCAGATACCCAAAAATTCATCTCACTTTTCTCACAACCCGCTGTTTCCCAGCTCTTTTTCTCATCATCTGGTGCATTCTCTTGGACACTCCTTAACTCATCCCACGTATCTACAGTGTCTAATAACATCGTCAATTCAGTTCTTTCTTGAATTCCCCCCACTTTCACATCAGTGTGAGAATATCCTTGCTCTGCACAATAACGTGCTACTTCGTCGGCATAGCGGTTGTCTACATTTTTAGTGTGCGCAGCACACTTGACAACGGCTATGGCTAACGGACCTTGTAATGCATCTAACAAAAGTCTCACGAATTCTCCATTCCTAATGGGAGAACCCGAGGAGGTCATGTAACCTCTTTGAGACCATAACTGCCCATAATCGTGAACTACCCCGAAACCATACTGGCTATCGGTGTAAATGGTGACTCGAAGTTTGTCGCCTGCTAAGCAAGCACGAGTCAAAGCAACAATTTCAGCTACCTGTGCGGAGTGTACTCCTTCCAGGCAAGCGGCTTCTACAACTCTGGTGATTGTGCAAACTGCATAAGCTGCTCTCAGCTGACCGATATCGTCTCTTACGCATGAACCATCAACAAAGAAAATTTCATCGGGGTCAGTCAATGGCTCATCTACGATATCGGGTCTCGGTTTGGTGCATAGTTCAGTCACATCGAGGCAGTCATGATCTGTACAAATCTCGTCATCCACCTCATTTGGAAGTGGCATCAAAGTAGCAGGATTCAAGACGGAGCATCTTTTTAGGGTCACATTCTCGGCAGCCAGTATGACTTGCTCGTAGCGTGTGAGCCTGCTATTCGTCAGATGCTGAGTCTTAGTCCTGGTCATTAACAATTCCACAGAATGCGGTACATACACCACTAACTGATGTCCCATCACTACACTTTCTGATCTTTCAATGCTGACACCCGTTGCAGCTACGGATTTGAGACATCCGGGCAACGCTGCGGCTACTGGATCTAATGTAGCCGAAAAATACGCCACTGGCCTACGCGCATCTCCGTGGATCTGGGCTAAAACTGCTAAAGCGCATCCCTCTCTTTCGCAGCAGTAAAGCAAAAATGGTTTTGTGTAATCAGGCATCCCTAAAGCCGGGGCACGACATAAGTCCTCCCTCAGCTGCAAAAATGCCATCAAACAGTCTTTGTCCCATGGTACCGGAACACTCACTCCTTTGTGCGTCAGTTGTAATAACGGCTTTGCCTTCAGTGAGAAGTTGGCTATCCACTGTCGACAATAACCGACCATACCTAGAAACATCCTGACCTCTCTTTGTGTTGTAGGCGCGTTCATTTTCATAATCGCCTCTATTCTATCTGGAGACACCTTCCGTTTCCCCTTTTCAATCCTGTGGCCCAAGTATTGCACTTCAGTCTTACAATATTGCAATTTACTTGGTGACACCTTGTGTCCATTCTCGGCCAAGTGATTTAACAAGGTGATGGTGTCTTCTCTGCAAGCTTCCTCTGTTCCTGACGCAACTAGGAGGTCGTCTATGTACTGGACTAGAACTGAGTTCTTGGGCAGTACTAGACTTTCAAGATTTCTCTTTAAAAGCTGGTTAAAGATCGATGGGCTTTCTGTATACCCCTGAGGAATACGACACCATGTTAAAACGCGATCTTCCAGTTTAAAAGCGAAAAGATACTGGCTCTCTTCATCTAAAGGAATCGAAAAGAAAGCCTGGCACAAATCTATCACGGTAAACCATTCAGCTTGGAACGGTATCTGAAATAATATCACTGATGGATTCGGTACCACTGGACAACATGAGACAACAATATTATTAATCTTTCGAAGATCCTGCACTATTCGGTATTTTCCACTAGGTTTCTGCAAACCCATGATCGGTGAGTTACATGGACTACCCACGATCTCCTTCAGTATTCCTTGTTTAATCATCGATTCGATCACAGGCTTTATTCCTGCAATCGTCTCTGGTGTCAACTTGTATTGTGGTGTTCTTGGGTACTCAGCATTGAGTCTTACCAAGATCTTTACTGGTTCTACTCCTTTGATCAAACCTATTTCTTCCCCAGTAAAATCCCACACCTCGGCTGACACTTTCTCTCTCAAATCTTGTGGAAGCTCCTCCACTGTCAGGGTAGGATATAATTCCACACATTCCTGCGAATTTACAACTTTGAAATCGGCATCTTCATCGTTGGTCTGCACTTCTACTCCTTCAGGTGTGCAATGTATTGTGCAATTCAGTTTGCACAACAGATCTCTTCCTAACAAACACACCGGACTAGAATCACAGATCACAAACTGATGTTCGTCACTGTAATTCCCTATCTTCACTGACACTGGTTCCGTCAGAGGATTCGTCATCCTCTTGTTTGCGACTCCTACCACCTGAATCATTTCTCCTGATATCGGCAGACCTGGGACTACCGCTGATCTCAACGTGGATCTAGTGGCTCCCGTATCCACCAAAAAGGTCGTAGGACATCCAGCTACTTCAGCTTCTACGTATGGTCCTCTCTGATCTACTTCCAGAGCTGCTCCTAAAGTACAATCTTCGTTCCCATTCACTCGTTGCCCTGTAAGAGGATCAACGTAGTAGCATTCTTCTCCTCCTACGAACAATGGCATTTGTCTATAGGTTTTCCCTCCATTCGTAATGCGAGGTGGTTGAGGAAACGGGGCTCGAGGAGTCTGAGTCCCCCCTTTGATAAACTTTCCCTTCGGGACTGTTGCTCCCTTAACCACGTTGTTCTGTACCTCTTCCTCCTCCTGTTCTAATTCCCCTGTCTCTACATTGTAAGGACACTCGCGTCTCCAATGTCCCACTTCGTTACACTGATGGCACCTTGTTGTCCTCTTCAGTGTCGCGATATCCATTCTCGGTCTCGGTCTTTCTTCCTCATCTCTGCTCTGATTATTCTGTTTCTTTGCCTGCGTTACTGTTCCCTGCTGTCGCTGTCCACCCTTTCCAGCTGCTTGCATCTGTACTAACATTAACTTTTCCTTTAGCTTCTTCGCCTTCGAGTCTATCTCATCGCTACAGTATCTTGCATACCTCAGAATTTCGTCTAAAGGTTTGTTCTGCCAGCAGATCAAATGCTGTTGAATCATTAGGCTTATGTCTGGTCTTAGTCCGAGAACAAACTTTGACACAAACTGTCCTATGTCCTTAGGATCCATTACGTCTAACCCACTATACTGCTTGAATGCTTTCAATAATCTCTCGTAGAACTCATGAACTGTCTCTTTGGGCTCCTGAGTTGTTCGATCTATCTTAACCCAGTCTATATCCTGCACTGGCACTTTCTCTTTTAGCCATGTTATTACTCTCTCGTATTTTTCCATGACTCTGTCTGATGGACCACCTGTCCGTGCATCTCTCTGAGGCTCACAAGTGGGCCATTCAATACTAAGTTTGCATGCCGTCCACAAGTCTCCGGGTACTACGATATCGAACAATGTGTTCAAATCGATCCAGAGAACCTTAGAGATCTTCACGAATCTCTCTACTTGCTTGTACCACTCAACGGGATTTTCTCTAAGTTTCGGGAAGGAATTAGTGAATGCCGCTAAATCCCCCCTACTCCATGGTACATGCACGTAGTTTCCGTTCGCGATTTCTCGCAAAGGGAAAGCTTCCATTCGCATTAGGTCTGTATCCTGAGATTTCACAAGTGTACTCCGTCTGACAGACCCCTTCTTGGACCATCTTTCCTCCCATCTATCCAGATCTCTCCAAATTCTAATACACATGACCAATTCCCTTATGTGTACTCTTAGTCCAATCGTTCTGCGCTCATCTAAGTCTAGATCAGTGCAATTCAGCCTATGGTTGGCCTGCAAAGCTTTAGTTCGTGATATGTCTATCATGTACTTATCAGCCAATTCAGATAACTTTTCGTGAGCTGCCCTTGCTTTCCGAGTAACATCCTTGGATAAAAACAATATCTCATCTGGAGCGTACAGATCTAACCTCTCGATTGCCACTGTGCAGTCAAATATTTCATCTAAGTCTGATTTTAAACTCATTACATCTATGCGTCTTGCTTTTATTTCGGCTCTCAGTACGTCAGTTCTAGGTTGTTCTCTTGCGTCCCTCTCTCCTCCACTATTCGCCCTACGCCTGAGCACAGGTGAGTTATGAGGAATCTTTCTTCCATCTCTTTGTTCCCACCTCTCTAGATCCCAAGCCTTTCCATCTTCCCTTGGGGTGTGGTGGAACAATGCTCCTTCCTTCAACCCTACATTCTGTCTTTTCGATTCGGTTTCTCCGGATACAAGATAAGATCCTCCGTGTTGTTCTAAACCACTGTAACTTGCTTGCTGTCTGGTATCACTTAACAGACGATAAGGTCCTTCATGGCTCTCCATGCTCCCGCGATCTCTTTCGGGATCACCGGATGTATGGCGAGACGTTTCGCGACTCCCTAAATTCTCGTGACTTCGTCCACTATCACTGGATGCATGTCGAGACGCTTCGCGACTCTCCATGTTCCCGTGATTCCAGTGTTGCACATTTTCATCTGGGGCATGGTGTGTGCATCTGAAAGTGTTCCGGTATTCCTGCGTCCTTCGTTCCCCTTCACTGAAAGTGACGCGAGGCACTTCGCCACACCCTGCACTCCTGTCATTGCACATTTGCCTATTGCCACTAATGGTAGGACAATTATCTCTTCTGCTTCCTTGACTCCCTCTCTCCCACTCTGGGCTGCTTTCTCCAGCTCCACAATGAGAGAGGACCTTGCTATCTTGGTCTCTCCGCTCCGCTCCTGTTTCTAAGCTTTTATTCCTAACTTCCTCAGCAGTGTCCCATTCTCTCAGATATTCCCTTAATTCCTTATAGGATTTCGGTTTTGGTCCTCTCAAATCCATCGATCCTCTTTGATCCCCTTGTTCTATCCAGGGACCCGTCGCGGAATCTAATGGGGTACTCCGACTCACTGGTGCTAATCTCTGTCTTTGAGGATTCATTGTGTCATTCCTATTCTCCATCTCTGCCCTTTCCCTGTCCCATCGTGCCTGTTCCTCCTGCTGGACCCCCTCTGGGTTGTAGATTGACACAATAGGGCCTATGGTAACAGGTACTTGTAAAGCGTCTGGCATTTGGTACGACCTTGCACATTGCGTCTCTGGTACCTTCTGGACCACAAATCTTCCCACTACTCTCTGTTCGGAACTAGCTTGGGGTATTTCCTCACTCTTGTTGGAGTCCCATTCTGTTACTGGGATCGATTTATATTCTCCCCATCTAGCTCCTTCCCCTTGCTGTAATATGGGACTTGCGGATTCACCGCTATACGGAGGTGGTCTCTCTGTTAACAACCTCTCTAACAGATCTTCTTCCGTTTCGCTATCCTCATCTTCCTCTAGAGGTTTCTTTTCTCCTGTAGCTTCTATCATGGTGAACAGTTTGTCTGCTTCTATCTTCTGCACTCTCCACTTCTTAGCTTCCTCATCCCATTTAGCATCTTGTAATGCCTTTACTGATCGTCTCACTCTTTCCTGACGCCTCTTTACGCCTTTTGCGTGTGCTGCTTTAAACCATGCACTAAGAGCTTCGAATTGTGTTGGCCTCGGTAGAAGTCTTGTTGCAAGCATTACCGCTTTCAGTTGGTTCAACACGTCTAGTTTGAATGTTCCGAATCTCGGAAACGTCAGTTCCTTTTCTCCTTCTGTTAGCCTATTCCACTCGGAAATCCATAGTATCGAGTGTAAGCCTACATTTACTGCCATATGATAGGCTGGTGTGCCTTCAGGTGGAGCTTCTTCTCCGGCATATAAGTTTCTTCTATTCTTCCTAAAGATCTTTCTTAAACCCTTAAAGCACTTCATTTTTGATGATCTACGATTTTCCTCTTATTAATTCTCTTCCTTCTATTTTCGTCCCGATGACAACCACCAATCCCGGTGCGACTCTCACTAGTCAGCCTATCCCAACGCTGTTCTGGGCTAACCGACCAATCTCAGCGCGATTCTACGCTGACGTCACTTGTTCTCTCTGCAGCAATTTCCTTCGTTTCTCAACTTCTCTCACGTTATCACATGCGTTTTCATTCATACGCCGAAAAATGACTACTTCCGCCCAAGCGATCACTTTTCTCTGACTGTACGGCCACAGTCTAACTGTAATTGTCACCTCAACTGGCGAGACGTCTTTCCTCGTACGGTCAGACGTTCACCTCAACTGATAGGTTACTTACGCACAGTAAACGTACGACCAGCATGCGTTTACTCATACACTCACTCAAACGCTCCCCCTATCATCGGTCTGCGGGCGATCAATGGTACCTCATGACCCCCATTAAATGGTAGACAAATTACTCTGGGTGTTCGATACACCCGAACCACTTAAGTCCTCTGGACATAAGATTTTATCCGGTTGCGCGCGCTCACAACCTTCCCTCAATCACACTACAGGCATTCAACTCCGCTTGACATTACAACACAGGAACAACATAAAACACCGCAATCTTACAACGCATGACCCTTATACTCACTCTCGACCAATTCTGCTGCTTTTCTCTCGACGCACCGTCAGCACCTTCTTCGGCAGGGATTCTTCTTCTGGTCGACGATGACTAGGGACCTTGGGGTAAACTAAACCTGGCCTAGGTCGTCTTCCTCAAGAAGATAACCATCATTACTCTGCTACCAACTGCGGGGAATGAGATTTTGGTATCAATTTATGATCTAATTAATAATTTATCTCATTCGTAATTTTGGACCGCTAGTATCTGTCATTGAGTAAAAGACAACTCCCACATAGGTTAGTTAAACCCCATTAAATGACGCCACTCTGAAGAACCACTTACAACTGATAAAGTTTTAAGGCCTTTATATAAAAGTCAGATTTAGAATGCGAATACAATCTTTTCCAGATAATCTCAAGTATACAAAATACAAAATCAGTTCCTTAATCAGAATTTAAAGTCTCAATGTAGAGTGGTTCCTTTTGCGTCATCTATAGAAAGAGAAAATCATCAAGTTAAATCTGTCCCTACTCTATACTAGGTGACATCCCTATTTCGCAAGTTCCCTGTACCCTAAAAAGGTGTCAGCAGTTTGACTTCCAAAGAAGTTCAAACTCTCTTAGCCTCTAAAGGTAACTTAAGTTTAAGAAGCAGTACCCTCTCTGCCTACCCATCCGCTCTTCTAAGGGTCCTCGGCCTACTGCTCCCTTGCGCTCTGATCTTCTCAGCGCATCTGCTCAAGGCATCTACCCTTCTAACTTGCCTCTCGCTGTTCTCTCTCTGAGCTCTTCGCCATCTTATCCCCGGGGTGCTGTCCCTAAAATACACAATCACAGTGTGGGTGGAACGCCCCTTGACGCCCACCTCGGACTTTCCCCGATGATGTCAGTTTCTGGCTCTTTCCATTGTTTCATCTCCTCGCGTCGTCCGTTAGGTTGACCCTTCTTCTTAGATGTCATCTTCATCTTCTCATTGGCGACTTCTAGTTGACACTTTCATCCAAAGTCAAATAACTTTAAACAAGACCTTAACATTATAACTCTTTCTTTGACCTCACTAGATCCTGTGAATGGTCATTCAAAAACAAAGCTCAAATTCCAATCGCCTCTTCTCATGTTTAGGCAATAAACTTCGTTCGACATTTGTCACCTTAAATCTAACAAATGCTAGACTCTTCGGCTCGCACCTTCATGTGAAGACTATTCACGACTCCTGCGAGCCCACTAAATTACATACATTGACTATGCTCTTGCGAACCCTTGGTCATTCAGGTTATAATCACAAATGAGCTAAACCCTTCTAACATTCTTACAACTTCTTCTACACAGTATAACTTTTAATATACATTTATATATAACCGCATTTAGCAAAAACTTTGCTCATGTGTGTATACATCTTAGCTAAAATACAATTTCGTAGAGTATAAAGCTTAATATATAGAATATAAAGTTCACACCAAATGTAATCCTATACATAGAATATAAACCCTATACGTGAAACATAACTTTATATTCTCATTGATTACATCGTTATGTGTATGCTCCTTGCACATTTCTCCATGTTACATTTCTCTTGCCGTTTCTGCATTTCAAGTTTCACACGTACATGAATTTCTCTTTGCACATTCTTTTGTTCGTAAGCATTTCTACATTAGCCCACTACGTATACGGCCTTCTAAATCTAATACATTCTAAAGTGAATATAGTTATACATTTCCTATACCATGTCGTCACTTTAGTCGACTCTACGCTATAGTCATCACTTCACATTACGATATGCATTTCATTCCCACGTTACACAATATTCCTATGTTTATAATAGATACGTCTAAATATGACTACAATATACATTCCATTCAAATTGCGCTCTCTCACCCCTCCTGCTTCATCCTTGAATGTGCGCACTCCGGAGGCGGGTGGAGTGAGATCTCGAAATGGAAATGGAAGACATGCCAGATTTTGTGTGCACTTTTTAACCACAGTGCGCGCCTCTCAACAACTGTGCACCCAGTAAAAGGGTGGCGAAGTGCTGTGCTTTGTGACTTCTGGTAGCTGCCTTGTTTGGTCCCTTTGACTCGGTGCCCTGCTCCCCCTCTATCTGCCTACTTCCTCTCTCTCCCGATAACCATCTTCACCTCCGTAGAGAGGACTGTAGATATCAGAGAGGCAGCGTGTGTAGAGGCAACATAGGGCCTGGGGGTCCCAGTCAAACAGGCATTGGCTACAGTCATTTATGTAATCGCCCCACCTCAGACTTTTTTGTTATTGCTTCAACCTACCTGTAGCCTCTCTCTGAGGTTACTCTGGGAGGAGGGAGGTTGCGGGAGTTGGGTGGTGGTGGTGGGGGAGGGGGTGGAGAAGTGGTGTCCCAGTAAGGAAAGTGCAGCGATGGTCGGCACGGGCAATCACGGTGTTGGGGAAGTCGATAGACGACAGAATAGATATTATTTATTTATTTAATTATACCTATTTTGTCATCTGTCAACCCCTACTCTCATCCCGCCCCGCCCCCACCCTGCCCCACGCCTCACCATGTTTTCCTGTGCCGGCCGCTGCTGAGAAAATGAAAAGTACCAACCGGGGAGGTAGAACAGCGGAACACTTTTGGAATTCAAATTATCTGTTTACCTTGTGTTGGGGCAGGATGGTGCAGACTAACTGCAGTCATTCAGGGGTAGATTTATCAAACTTTCATGCAGCGCAGTGCGGCAAGTCACCTAGCTGTGCAGCACAGTGCTGCGCTATGTGAACAGGCAGTAATGCACCGTATTTAACATTATTTGGGACATTCTTGTCTTTTACTTGTGAAGGTGCCTTTTGGCTGCCTAGTGCCAACAAAGGCATCCTTGCGCCATGGTGCAAGGGCGCCTACGTTGTAAGCAGGATTGTTTTTGTACAGGAAGGGCAACTTACTGCACAAAAACAATCATCTGAAGGATGCTGCACACTTGGAAAGAGGAATCAATGAGGAGCAATAAAGATACTTCTCCTCGTTGCGCCGCCCATGGGGATGCGTAGCATTCTCACGCATGACCAGATTTACCAGTGTTGGTAAATCTGCGAATGCATCAAAGTCTATGGGTGGATGGGTAGGAACACTCATGCTCCACCCATGAAACACCTTCTTGGGGCAGAGTAATGCAACTCTTGCGCTGTGTTGCATTACTCCAGACTTATCAAGCCATGCAGGGTCACGCAAGGTGGCCTTGTGCAGCTTGATAAATCTTACTTTAGTGTTGCGTCACCCTTGCATCCCCCCTTGCATGGTGGGACAAGGGCGATGCAACACATACATAAATATGCACCCCAGTTGTAAACCATATCCGTTGAAGGTGGGGGTACCACAGGCAAGGAAATATCACAACTGACTGTTTAGCACATGTGCTTAGTTTGTTAGCTGACCACGTCTGCAGCAGACGCTGCGATATTAATGAGTTACAGCCTGATTCATGTACATGCCGTTTTGCGTGTCCCTAATAGCGAATCATAGCGAATCGCTATTGAGGACACGCAAAACGGCATTCATGTAGGAATTGCTACTTAAATAGCGATTCCTACATGTTCTTTATTTGCGAGTAGCAATTTGCTACTCGCAAATACTCCCCAATCATTCCTATGGGCCAAGAGGCCCATTGGAATGAATGGGGATTTGCGAGTAGCAATTTGCTACTCGCAACTGAGATAGCGATTTTAAGGGTGCCAGGGGTGTCCAAAGGACGCCCCGTAGCACCCCTAAAATGCACTTTTGGACAGGTGTTGCGCACACACATGTCCAAAGGACATGTGTGTGTGCTACATGCAACTTTGAATGATGCTTTTAAAATCATTTTTCTGAGTTTTTGCTATTTACCGACAGGTCTGACCTGTCGGTAAATAGCGGCCCCAAAAGTCCAAAATCGCAATTTTGTTGTGTGTCATGAATAGCATTTGAGGAATCTCTATTAGAGATTCCTTAAATGCCATTCCACGCAAATATGCGAATTCTTACATAGCGATTTTTGCATTTGGTATCATGAATACCAAATGCAAAAATCGCACTCGCTAAGGGCCAGATTCTGAGAATCTGTCCCTTTGCGAGTGCAATTTACCTACATGAATCAGGCTGTATGTCCCTTCATGTTGTGTGCCTTCGCACGACAGAGAAAGAATGGACAGACAGACTTACATAGACAGGTGAAGTGTGAGCTGTGTAGTGTGCACTTCTTGTGTTAGGCAAAGGCGGAGTGGCTCCAATTCACCTCCAATCATTTAAAACAGTTCTGTGGTCGGTGATGGAGCACACTGAACATTGAATCTTGAAATTGACAAACAGGGCTTTAAGTGGGCCGGGTCTGAGCACCAGCAGGTTTTTAAAGGGGGGCTTGAAACGGGTCTCTCTCAGGCTCTGATTTGTGCCCTGGCGTGGTCCTTTTATTCCAAACTGCAGTGACAGCAGGAACATCGATGTGTGCTGCTCACACTGCTCACTTCTCACTAGTGGAGAAGTTACGGCATGGCGTCATGCCACGGGAGCGTTGTAGGTTTAAGGAAATCCTTTAAAGAGAGTCATTTTCCCTCTGGATTTCCCTTCTCTTTTTGAAACTCGGGAGTAGCAACACTCTCCTGGTGTCACCAGGGCATTAAGTGGAAGCTTTTTCAATATTATATACAACAAGCCATACTTTCTGCTTATTTATCTAATGCAACTAACAACTATTGACAAAGCTAATAGTCCCGACTTGTTGTAGGTGTGATGTTACGTGTTGTATTATATCTAGATACAATGACAAACAGCAAATTACAAGTCGGGCAGCACACTATGCTAAGCACAGATTGTTTTAATTCAAGTGTTTTTAAGCCACGCCCTTAATTACATTGCCCACGCCCATTTGAGAGACGCTCCAGTTTTTTCATCCGACTTAAAGCCCTGTTCACAAATATTTGTACATTTTGGAACACTGGCAGAGGGACACACCTACTACAAAGGATTACACAATTTGGACAAGTAGATGAAGATCAACTCTGTTTGCCTCTGTTGTTAAGCCTTTAGGACCACATCTTCTTTACTCCTGTCAGATATTTACATGAGTTCCTTACTATCGTCATATCTCCTGTCTTCCAAAGCAACGTAGTAAAAAGCATTTGAAGCGTATGTGAACGTTGTGCGCATCTATTGATCTCGATTTATCATATTGTTTTTTTATGTAGTACTGATAAAGACAGTTGTAGGTTTTCTCTAAGAAATGTAAATAACTGAGTTTACCATTACCCACTTAATTTATTGGCACTCAGTGCAGTGTGTCAGCTTCGGAGGTTGAACGGGTAACTGACATGACTGCTGTGATGCGAACATTGTCACAGCAGATGTCCGCATCGAATGTTTACCTACTGAGCCCTGGCGCTTTCACGACTCAGGTATAAATGCACTCCAGCGACCTTGCATCTTCCCACTTTGAAGTAAAATGAATGAAAAGGAGGTCAGAGTCTGTGAAGACATGAAGCGCGTCCCTGCTCTCAGTGCGGTATCAGCTTCCCAGCGTCTCGATGCAGGAGGAGTGAAGCTGATGGTGGTGAAGGCCCCCAGACTGAGTGCAGTGACTCATTACCAGGCTCGAACACGACAGGATTGGGGTGGCCGTATTTTTTTGGTTCGTACTCACCTTTTTTTAAAGTCCATTTTCCATCTCGGTATATGCCTGGTGCAAATGATTTGTGGGTGATGTTATCGGAGTATTCGGGTCTATAGCTTCAAGTATTTTCATCTGTGCTGACAGTGTCAACTCTAAACGATGCACAATTATTATTTGTGTTCCAAAAGTTTTATTGATTTTTGTGCAATACATTATGAGAAAATCTCTCCAGTCAGAATACAACATTCCAGATTGTTGCTCAGTGTCTAGGAACATGAATATGAGATCAGCCACATTGTTATCGAAAAGCGGTGGGATATTGAAAACTTGGTACATATCAAACACAAGATTGTACATTTGCTCTATCCGGTATGATTACATGCAGTGCTTGAAATGGAAAAATTGAAGTACAGGTACTCTGTAAGTGCCAGCATTCTCCAATTAAAAGTATTAGATTTTTCTTGAGAAGAGCAGGTACTCTCCTGCTCAAAATAAAAAAGTGCCTGTACTCAGTACCGGCCCATTTAAAGCACTGATTAAATGTAAGTAAAGGCATATATACAGTGAGTGTGTTCCATTTCAAAATCTCTGCCAAAAGAAAGGCCCAGCACCGTTGGAAGCCACTTTCCAGAAAGACAAAAAGAGAGTGGGCTTCAGATTCTGCATCATCAATTAGGCCAAAAATCCAAAGATTACTACACCTGTTGCAATCCTCCAAATCAGTAATTTCCATTTAAGACGGTTTGTCATTGTGTCAGATCTCGTCAGGCTCTTATGTTGAGAAGATATACTGTCTTCCGCCATCCGAAATCTAGATTCTGCATTGGACATCCTGTGATTATAAGGTCCCTAAAATCCTTGTGAATCCCAGAGACCTTCACTTGAAAGAGATCTGTATTTGTTTCGGGGCTTTGGGCACCTCGTTGAGTTTCCCCATGAGTGCCTCAAGAGTAGATGACATTTCCTGTTTTTCATTTATGGGGATTCCAAGAGAAGAGGTTCTTGTTTTGTCCTTTTAAGGTAGCCCTTGCCTTCTTTCCCTTCCATCTCTTTTTGTTCTTTCAAGTCCACCATGTTCAGCCGCGAAAACGTTGAGACCCCAAATAAACTCAGCTTTAGTGGGGACCAAGATCACACAGGAGGGACCTAGTCTTGGTTCCGAATGGGCATAGTGGGGCCAAACCACACAATGAGAGTCAGGAATCGTAGTGAGATGCAGTGCATTGGTTAGGACCAATGTTGGACTCAGAATATAAACCAAATTGGCATATCTAGGGACAATTCAGCAATGGATTTGAGTACAGTGATTTGATCATATCAGAACAGTGTTCACCAGAAAAGTCATCAAAACTACATGACACAATTTGAGTGAAAAATCGGGCCCTCAAGAAGAGAGGCTGCCTTAGGGCTGACTAAACTCCAGAATGCAAGGGTTTCGCAGGGAGGTCATTATGGCAAGCACGAGCGCAATTGATGAAAGGCTACGCAAGGAGACTCAGTGGGAGTAGGAGAGGTTTGGTCATTGGGGATCGAGCGAGGGTCAACAAGGCTGCAAGATTCCACAAGGAGCAAAGGTGGGCTAGCATGTGGAGTCCACGTGAGTCAAAATAATGTAGGATGCAGCATGAAATTCAAAAGAAGAAAGAAAGCAGCACAGCACTGCCATCATCCAGGTGCGACCGTAAGATGGCCGCTCTGGTAATTTTGCTAGAGCCTCACCACTTTCACTCCTGGTGCTGAATATCTGGTAGAGTGCAATTGTTAGAAATGGGGGTCTCTAGTTGCCAATGGTTTGCACCTTTTTCCAAGTAGGAACCCTTGCTTCTAGTCAGGGTAAGGAAGTTACGCCCTTAGACAACCCCTACTCACCCCTTGGTAGCTTGGCACGGACAGGCAGACTTATCTCAGAGGCAGTGTGTCAAGCATTTGTGAACACATACAGTAATACAGTGAAAACGCTACAAATGGACACCACACTAGCTTAAAAAAATAAGTAATCTTTATTTAAACCAAAGAAGACCAAAAGAACAAAAATCCACAATACATATCTTCAGATATCACCAAAAATAGGTTATTCAGACAAATAAAGCTTGTAGCAACAAAGAGCTTTAACTGGAGCTATTACGACATCGTGACAGATGAAAGTCTAAAGTATGGCACTGACCGTAAGGTGCGCAGTTTCGAGCGTGGAGTCACACAAACCCTCAAAGAACAGTACATTGGCAAACAATGAAAGCAAAGACTGTGCATGTCATTGGGGAGGTGGTGCTTCATTGGCGCCGGATGGCTTCAGTCCCTTACAACCACAGGGGAGGTGATGTGTCAGTTCTTTACGACCCCAGGGGAGGTGAGGCCTCGGTTCCTTACTGCAATGCACGGGAGGTGAGGCGTCGGTTCCTTACTGTTGCCAGGGAGTTGATGTCACGGTGGCGGCAAGGCGTCGATTCCTTATGACAGTGCGGTGTCGGTGAATTCAGGAAGTCACCCACGTCAGGTATTTATTCCGTGATGAAGCACTAGCGTCAGTAAAGTCAGGGCTGAGGTGCGAGTTGGGGAGGTGCATTATGAACATCACTAGCGGCGGCCTTGGCATCAGTGCAGGCAGCAGCCTGGGTGACGGCTTCGGAGTCGATATGGAGCGGTGTCAGCAGGCGTCGGGGCTGCTGTGCATGTCGGGCGATGCATCGTGCACTTCATGTGAGGTGCCCTCGGCTTTGTTGCAGGTCGCAGCATCGCTGGCTGGTGTTGAGGTTGCTATTTCCCTCTGTGGCAGGTGAAACAGCAGTTCCAGATGCAGGAGGACAGAGAAAATGAAGGCTTTGTGTCCCCGAGACGTCAGAATAGGAGGAAAGCTCTATACCAAGTCCTTGGAGATCTTCTTAAAGCAGGATACACAGCACACAGCAAAGTCTTAATCCTCTCCTTGACCGAAACAGCCACTGCAGGCCAACCCCAGACAACATACAGCAAATGAGCAGTACTTCTCCTTCAGTTTTCCCAGCCCTTCTCCTTGGCAGTGGTTCCTCTTGAGTCCAGAAGAATTCTAAAATTCTGGGGTCGGCCCCAATATGTATACAGCATTTTCCTTTGTTTTCTGGTGATGGAAAGGCTCTGTGCTCAGTCAAAACCAGTTCTGTTCTCTCTTGTCCAGCTTCCCGGCAGGAAGTGGAGACAGCATTCTGAAAGGCAGACCGGGCCCAATCGGGTGCAAGGAAATCTCCTGCCCCTACTCTAAATGTATGTAGCCCAGGTCTATTCAGCCCATCCCTGACTCATCAAGGAATGGCAGGACACACTTCGACCACCCCAAGTGGCTATCTACAGTGAGTGCACATCCCCAGCCCCTGTCACAGAGGCACACAGGATGGCTAAGCAAGAAAAAGCTGTGTTCTAAAAGTGGTATTTTCAAACACACAATATAAAATTCATCTTTACTAAAAGATGCATTTTTATATTCCGAGTTCAGGCATGCTAAACTCCACCTTTCCATCTTGTCCCAATGGGAAGTTATACTTATAAGATGTTATAAATAAACTCCCATTCTATCCTATGGGACAGATAGACTTTCAATAGTGAAAAACGAAATACATTGTATTTCACTACCAGGACATGTCACACACATCAGTACATGTCTTACCTTTCACATATACTGCACCCTGCCCACTGGAGTACCTTTGGTTTACCTTAGGGGTGAATCACATGTAATAGAAGGGAAGGTTAGGGTCTGGCAAGTGGGTGCACTTGCGAGGTTGACATGGCAGTAGGGACTGCGCACAGACACTGCTGTGACAGATCTGAGACCCCTTTAAAAGGCTGCTTGTGTGGGTGGCACAATCAGTGCTGCAGGCCCAACAGAACCATTTGACTTAAAGGCCCTGAGCACCCACAGTGCACTGTACTAGGGACTTAGTAGCAGTCGCAGCTGGCACAGATCAGGGGTGGAGGGACGGGGGTGCGGTGGGGGGGGTTTAAGAGAAAGGAACATTATTTTAAAAAATAATTTAAAAAAAAGTTTGTACCACTGCATCTCTTTTCCCTCTCTCTTCCTTGTTGCTCAGCACCACCGGAAGGATCAAGAAGCACATGCAGGCTCCCCAACCTAAGTGATTGGTCTGAGCGCTGCAATTCGGTGCTTAGCCAGGCAATGGGAGCCTGGGTATGTTCTCTGTAATGCAGCCTGGGTGGAGAACATGATAAGTGTACATGAATGGTTGGCCGGCCCCAGACAGCCGGCCAAACATTCATGCGTACTTGCAAAGGGTGCTCACCACTCCCCGTGCTCCTGTGTCAGAGCATCCCGGCCCGGCCTGTAGAGCTGCTGCAGCAGGACAAAATATAATGATAATAACCTTGACATATTATCATCTTATTTTTCCTTTATTTTGCTGCTGCCTAGCAGTGAGGCGACGCTCCTCCGCCTTAGTGAAGTAGCTGCCACTGCATAGTAATAAATCAAACAAGCCAATCATGGAAACACCAATCCATATTCAACATTTACAGAGGGAGCACTTGCACTTTAGCACTGATCAGCAGTGGCAAAGTGCCCAAAGCATCTAGACAAGGAAAACGAAATCCAGCACACAGCAAAAATACAGGAGGCAGAGGCCAAAAGACAGGGGAAAACCACACCATGGATGCGAGGACTAACAGCAATGATACACACTTCTTAAGTGAAGAGGTGCACTGTTGATATAGGAAACCCCACTTCAATACATTATAAACAAATAAAGTCCACGGGTCCAGTACACCCCTTCAAGGAGCGGTCAAAAACACGTGTAGTGCAAACAAGTGATCTAATGTTAATATGGAAGAAGTCCTATTTAAGAGGATGAAATCCCATAACCCACCGAAGTGGCATGCTTCATCATCTGGAATCTCCTCTTAGTTGCAATTCCTAGTGCAAACAAGGGCAGCAACCCCCTCTTAGTGAGAGAGTAGCTCGCAAATGTTTTGAAAAGGGACAGTTGGTCTGATCTCCTAAGATCTATGAAGCATGTGAAGTGTGTTGTGGGGTGGGTGTTTGCAGTACAAAAAAGGGTGGTGTGGTAAGTGATATTAAAATTGACTACCAACCGTAAAATAATTTTTTATGGTAAACGCCTGGTGTCAAATGTTAAAAGAGATCTGAATGAATTGTCCATCTTGTTGTTCTGGAGAGAGGGTCTACGTGTTTCAGCCATGAGGATCGGACTTCGATCTTGGCCTTCATCAGGACCTAGATGGAAATGCTGCTTCAAATATGTGTGTGTGAGACAAAATCAAATAATATCACATAGGTTGAACATTACAACCTACAATCACCTGTGGTCTTCATTGCAAAGGATCTACAGGATTTGAATTGTCACCCGTGATTGTACAGGTGGACTCCTCATCACTCCTGGCAACATCTCAGGGATTGAGGTACCGCACTCTCCGTCGATACCCAGGACTGTCTTCTGGCTGTCACGAGCAGTGGCTTTGTTTATAATGTTTTGAAGTGGGGATTGTGTCCGCGTAGGTCTTTACATTTTTTCCTGAGACCCCCCTAATCACTTTGTGTTTTGTAAGATATAGGAAACCCGCCAACTCCCACAGGTCCTTTTCTCATGGTGACTAGTATGGTTGAGGCAGAGTCATACCTGCCAATATAGATCACACCCTTCTCGCTTCTCATAGACGCCAGCATGCTTGTAGAAAATTGGAAGATTTCAGTTGCCTATTAGCTGTGCACAACATGCAGCTGTCTGTGCCAAATGTAGATCTGCCTGTCATAGGCATTAGATTGTTTGACAACTGGAAGTTTTGAGTCAGCCCCATGTCAAACCTACCCAGACACATAACTAGAGTCCGACGCAACCTCTCAGAAGGGCATCTTTCAGTGACATTTTCATTACAGGTAAATTTTTCTCTATTATAGTGGTGTAAGTGGCTGCTGCATTTAAATTATTACTGCCTTTCACTTGGCAGATTGGTTAGAGATTGGGCAGCGGGAGCCTGTTTTCCTTACCAGCCTTGATACTCCACTGTAGACACATCCTAGTACACAGAGACTGACTGAAATCTAAAGGCATTTGTATATTTCCTAGTAATTTAGTGCCCATGGAAGATGAGAAGGGATGAGTAGAGAAAGTCAGATGTCAAGTTATCTTGATCCCTGTCTGAACACACACGTGACTGGTGTTCAAACAGCGAGCCTAAAATGTGACTGAATCTGTACCCAACCATGCTGCACTATCAGCGACAATCTTACGTAAAGCAATCTCCGCATTTCTCCACAAGTTACTCTCTAACTGCATCAATCACAATTTCTCAATCTTTACAAAGCAATGAGTGTGAGAGCACAAACTTGTGTGTTTATGTGTGAGTGTTTGTGTAAGTGTTTGTGTGTATGTGAGTGTGAGTGCAGCTTCTGGACAGTCTTTAGATAAGAACAAGCCAATAGATTTACTTTGAAGCAAGAAAGTCACTGCAAGCTTCAGTTAATTGCAATAAATGCGGTAATTGCTGTTACACAGTTATGAGTCTTGTGATAAATATCGGCAAGTCACATCTTCCAACATTTAGCAAGGGAAAATGCTCAGTATTTACCAAAACGTGGATTTTGGTGTGGTAAGCACCAAAATCTGCATGCATTTCCCCAAAATGTAAAATTGGGTGGTATTTATTGCACCTGATAAATTCCAAATGAATGAAAATTATCACACCAATTCCTGAGTCACTCTTAAGGAGGCCCTACGTCTTCCTTATTTGCAGCATGTTTGAAATATTGCTTCTGTTGCCTTAGAATTACTCATGAGTTGTGGTTGCCGATCTGCTATCATTGAACAACTCCTTAAATTATTCTCTCTTCTCAAACTGGGACTCCTGCAAAACAGATTGACGGCTCTATCTTCCATTTTGAAAGGCTTTAAACATTTTCTCAGGAAATCCCACCTGCCATCCCTCCAGATGTCTTAGGTTTGTCACAGAACACATTTACAACCACAGTTTGATGCCTTGGCAATGGTTAGAAAGAAAAAAATCAAATGACTTCCACAATTTAGGAAAGGAATTTTAGGACTTCCTGCCCTAGTTCTACATAAGTCAGGAATTTTATAAAATTGAGGGTATGTTTCGCACAGGCCGGGCTGTAAAGTGGAATGGAATGCACAAAGACAAAGTTCACTGCTTAAAAATACTTAGCAGAGAACTTAAACTCATCTTTCCTCCTATCCTCATCTGAAAATTGTCAAAAACTGAGATTAACATATTTCTGGTACAGCGAGGAGATATGTTCCGCAAACACACCATAATGAGAGCTTGTCTCCATTGTATGTTGAGTTTTAGGGTGCTGGATAATTCAGATTGTTACGTGTAAGCAGCTCACCTGGATGTACACTTTCATTAAGTAGAAATGTGTGCAAACAATACCCCCCACCCCTACTCCCTCCAGGGAAAGGTCACCAGAAAGCCAACAGAGATAATTAGAATTCAATGCTTTTCAAAATTAATCTTTCTCACTTCAAAGCGGGTTTTCTTTAGCTTTTTTAATTTGATAACGTGGAGATAAGAAAACAATTAGGGAGGATGAAAAAAGCCGGTGGTACGGCAGGCTACTTCTTCTGTGAATTAGTTAATTAGTGGGGTTAGTCTCAGCCTCCATCTTTAATTGGTTCTGGATACAGATTCGTCTACTTGCTGCTTCTGTGATGTCATCCGGTAGCAGGTGGAAGGCACCCAACCCCCACCTTGATTTCTGGGAAAATACACAATACTGTGGTGTGCAGTGCTTTAAATGGAAAAAAATAAGTGCAGGTACTCATTAAATTGAGCTAGGGGCGTGGTAGTGGGCGGGGTTAGAGGCGGGGTGAGACATGTTGATACAAAAACACTTCTGTTGAGATTCATTTTGCCCTTGATAGTGGTCTCAAACTTTTCATATGTGCAGAGAAGGCCATTTACACCAGTTGCAGGACATACCAAAACATGAGAGAAATGTCTGAAACAAACACAAAGGGCCATATGAATCAAGCAAAATTGCATTCGCAAACTCCGAAAATCACAGAATTTCGACGTTTGCAAATGCAATTTTGCCAAATGGTATGTATTAAGGCAAAATAAGGAATCGCAAAATTTGGGATTCCTTATTTTGCGATTGCATTTAAGGAATCGCAAATTTGCGATTCCTTAAATGCAATGTAAGAAGCATTAAAAAATGCAAATTGGCCTTAAGGAATCGCAAATTACCACCAACTTCAAGTTGGTGGTAATTTGCGAATTCCTTGAAAAATGCACTTTTTTTTGCATTTTTCAAAGTGCGATGTGCAGCACATACATGCCCTTAGGGCATGTATGTGCTCCACATGTGCACCCATGCTAATTTCAGGGGTGCAACAGGGTCTCCTTTGGACACCCATGCACCCTTGAAATTATTCTCAATTAGCGATTCTCAAATTGCGAATCGCAAATTGAGAATAACTTCTCATTCATTTCTATGGGCCTCCTGACCCATAGAAATGAATGGGAAAGTATTCCTTAATTGCGATCCGCAATTTGCTAATCGCAATTAAGGAATACTAAGCAATCGCTAAAAACTTTGCGATTTTGTACATACATCCCTATTTGCGATTCTCAAATAGCGATTTCTTAAAAATTGCTATTAGAGAATCGCAAATCAGGTTGTTGATACATATGGCCCAAAATGTGCTAACTCATTACACAAAATTAATGTCAGACACCACATGTTAATATTTCCTTGTTTCATAATAGTTGCAGCTTTTTATTATCATACCGTTCCTACTTACTAGCATTTGGCGCAATCCTTTTGTATTCAAGAGTGCACACATATACACACAAAACAAGGATTCCACGCATTTCTTTTCAAATACCTCCTGAGTGTCCCGATTCTCTTCCACTCTGATTTTATTTCTCTCTCACACACAAAGAAGCAGACAAACCCTCTCTACCACTCTTCACATCCCTAACCTCTCGATCCCTCCCCCTCACTTCTCTCCCATTTGTGTCTAACTCCGTCCTACTCTCTTTACCCTAATTGAATCCTATCATTCTCTACCATCATTCTCTCTCTTCCTCCGTGCCTATCTTACTCTTTCCATTGCTTTCCCATTCGCTTCCCCATCTCTATCTGTGCTTACCCCATCTGTCTAACTTTTTCCCCCTTAAACTCTTCTCTGCTTCTTCTATATCGGTCCCTTCTCTCTTCACTGTCTCTCACCCCATTATCCGTCCTCTCCACTCAGCAGAAGGCCCCACGGCCAGGAAGCTTTTAGTGGCAGACTGTGAGCACTGCTGGGTCGTGAGCATGTGCAGAGTCCAGCAGGGTAGAGGTCAGGGGCAGAACAATACTGGCCCTGAAGGGAATGTCAGTAAATCGCTTCTCACCTCACCTGGGTACGAGGGAGTCCGGGTAGATAATCCCCACCATCTCCTCCCCGCCCATTAAACACTCAATGCCACAGCAGGCGGGAGGGGTGTGGTGGATTTCCTGGGGCAAGCGAGTCAGGGGAAAGACAGCCAGACCCCAGTGAGAGGCCAAGAGGTGAAAATGACCCTTGTTACCTGGGTTCCTAAGAGGCCACACCTGAGCAGCCCGCCCACACACACTCAATCAGTCTGCACACATCAATGTGCTGTGCCCTAGGTAGAAAATGTCCCATACACCCTCTAACAAGATGTCCCGGCATGGAGGCTCGGCAGGGGGCTGTTGAGGACAATGACAGCTTCCATCTGGGTGGAGAGGGAGGGAGCAGAGGCTATCTTACCGCAGCAGCAGGCCTCCAGCAGGTCGCTCAGGCCCCATCGTGCAGCTTGTCACAGCTAAATGACACAGACAAACGGCAAACATACTGCTAAAACAAACAGGAACACAGCTGGCCCTCGGCATCGGCCGGTGCCCACCTTTATCAATTCGGCCTTGAGTACCGGTACTCTCCTTGGCAGTGGAGAAGTGCTGGTACTCAGCTCGGTAAAAATGAGAAGTGCTGGTACTCAGTACAAGTGAGTACCGGCCCATTTAAAGCACTGGTGGAGTGTCATTGTGCAGCTCAATCAATGCAGAGGTTTGCCTCCCTATGAGGCTTCCCGTACTGTAATAATAATCCAATTAGTATTTATTATGATTTAGAATTCCGAAGAAATCCACATAAAGTTCATAATTAAAACATCATTCATTACATACAAGAATGCAAAGTAAAAATACTAGTACAATTTTATACTAAGATACCAACAATTAAAAGAGAACACTTTTTCCTTCAGTAGACTAAGATATACACTAGGCAACATCATATCAATGCAATAAGACTTCTTTCAGTTAAAACACACTATGGGCTGTCAGGAAAACCTGATTTAAAAAGAGGTACACAGAAGAGTTAATAACAGTTATAGTCGAAATTTAGGGGAAAGGGACAAGCACTACCTTATCACACAAAAGTGCAAGTGCTCTATACAATTTCTGGAGGAGTGCCTACCAAAAGCTCCCTTACAAAAAGTGCAAGTGCTCTGTGCAATTGTTTCCAAATGTTTCCCACCCTCCCCTAGCAGAAATATAGATGATTTAACATCGGGATGTTATAAATTCTCAAGTTACTTAAACAAACATCATTCAATTAAAACACAATATGGGCTGTCAGGAAAATCTGATTTAAAAAGAGGTACATGGAAGAATTAGTACCAGATGTAATCGGGATTTAGGAAAAAGGGAAAGGCACTACCTTATCATACAAAAGTGCAAGTGCTCTGTGCAATCTTTGGAGGAGTATTTACCTAGCAGCTATATAAATAAACTAACCCAACGGTATTAGCTATTTACATGTCATACAAAAAGTGCAAGTGCCCTGTGCAATTTCCTAGGACAAATATTTCCTACCCTCCCCTAGCAGCAGTATAGATGATTTAACATCGAAATATTTTAAGCTCTCGGGTCACATAAAATTATTCCAATCCTAATAAACTTTTAAAAACTCTTTGAAAAACCGAAAATTTTAAAAACACATCAGTTCAGACGGAGGGGACAGAAGGCAATTACGGTCCTGTTCAGCTGTTGAGATATTATATTTTAAAAAAGCAATCCTTAAATATCTTCGTCGCATTGAGCCGAGTGCAGGACACACAATCAAAACATGATTCAGATCTTGTATACCACCATTACACAGAAAACAGTATCTTTCATTTTCGGGGAGACCTTCCCGGGCACCTGTTACTATTCTTAGGGGTAATAAATTCATTCTTAACAACAAAATCACCCTACGAACTCCGTGTTCCAGGTTCCAAAGAACATACGGCTGGGGTTTTTTAACAATAGAGCTCCCAAAAATGAAGTCCATCCTTCCATTCAATGAACATAGTATCAGATCTCTTTCGCGAAAGACCACATATATTGACTTCTTAATTATATGCTTTAACGAAGTTTTACATTAAGCTGCTGCCCCTTCCTTATCTAAACCGAACATACTTAAGGCCTTTAAGTAATTTCTAAAAATAGCGCTTTTCCCCATCATATTTACAAGTATTTCCCTGTGCAATGCTGCCCTCAATAAATTATCGGGTCATTTATCAAAGCATTACACCATCTTAAACAGGCAGCCATTGATAACACATATGTCGAAAGAAGACCAAATTCGAGCCTAAGTGCCGCGATTGGCGCAGCATAATTCAAATTACAAATCTTTCCTTCCACTTTCCCAAATTTGGCCCATTCACACTCATCTACTGTTTCACTAGCATATTTCAAAGTCGGTGGGATTTTTATTTTGTAAACCGAGATGATGTGGAAAAAATGTCTTTTCCCACATTGCATATACAGGCGATTAATTGCCGAAGCTTGTGAAATTGCTTTCCCTTTACAATGGTCCATATGTCTGGTAGCAGAACATCTGTTTGAAAATATTTTTCCTAAATATGGATAAAATTTCACAACTTCCAGTTTTTCCCTTTCCAGAAACCAACCCAGATTTTTCCTAACCTTACACCCTTGATAACTAAAAATCATAACTTTGCTCTTTAAAATGTTTATTTTTAAAAAGTGCTCTTCTGTGTACCCAACTAGTTCTCTATGTACTGGCAGCATTCCGTTTGCACATCCACGCTGTGAGATGTAGAGTATTTTCTCAATTAAGTGTAGGACACGGTACATACATCAGTCAATGCACCACAATCCCTTGTCATTGACCATGCCATTTATTTAGATTACTCTGATGAACTACGCAATCCTGATAAGGACCCTTCATCCTAACGCATAATGCTTGATGCCAACCCAGCAACAATGAAACAGTTCAAGTAAAGCACCATAGCTCTACCTAGGCCATGGCGAAATTTAAATCATAACAAAATATAACAACAAGAAAGAGATGGAAAGGAAGGAGTCATTCCTGATCCCCCTAGTAAATATAAAAAAAACAACAGAAGAATGAGGCCAAAAAGCGGAAGGAAAAAGGAAAGCTAGCACAAGGAAACAATCTTGTTTAAAAAGAACCCTCACTCACCAACCTAGTTGGTGACATGCTTCATCATTGGGTCCTCACCAGAAACATGTCAACCACTTTTTAACGCACTATGTCAAATTGGATGTGTCTGGTCAATCTAGCCAGATAGATCACATCCAACTCACTTGTTTTTACTGTTGCCTAGTTTTCCACCATTAAACTCTTTTGGGAATAAACAAAGGCATCCTTTAAATCTCACTTTTCTCACTATCACATACACAAATCCGGAATAACCAGCTCCGCTGTAACCAGGCGTCATAGCGCAATAGAGAGGCACTCGGCCTCTCTGGTGGGGACCCAATGATGAAGCATGTCACCAACTAGGTTGGTAAGTGAGGGTTCTTTTTAAACAAGAGTGTTTCCTCATGCTAGCTTTCCTTTTTCCTTCCTCTTTTTGGCCACACTCTTCCGTTGTTTTTTTTAAATTTAAATCATGCCAGTGTAATTTGGGTATTTTCAGGAAGTTTGTGTTGTACTTGTTATACAAACTTCCCGAAATTATGCCACAGTGTGTATTTATGCGCCATTTGTGGCAAAATGGAGCTGGCAGGAATGATGTTAATGGCCAGAATTCGAGAGGCTGTTGCTCATGCAACTTTGCACACACAGGGCCGGACTGGCCATACAGTGAATCGGGCATTTCCCAGGGAGGCTGGAAGGGTGGGAGCTGGTTTTTTCATTGGGTGGGGCTGGTTTTGTTACTGGGTGCTGTTTTTGCAATGGTGCTGCTATATTGGCCCCCAGTAACAAAAGCTACAATGCTTTGAGTTCTCAGTCCGGCCCTGTGCACTCCAGGCCGCACTCCAGGAATTTTCATCTGGATAGGCCAAAGGTGCATTCGGGTGGGCCACAGCAGGCCCGATTTTTGACGCCTCGGGAGGTGGTTTACAAGCCCTAGATTACATCATATGTACCTCCAAACAGATATCATGAAACAAAAGGTAGATTCTGAGTGTATACATAGCATGTAGAGGGTAGGGTAGTAGTAAATTGAGCTAAGGTTACATTTAGGGTTTAAGAGTGAGTAGCGGTAAAGGGACGTAAGGATGAATTTAGGGTTTAAGAATGGGTAGTGTTAAATTGAGCTAAAAGTAATTTTAGGGTTCAGGGGTGGGCAGTGGTAAAGTGATTGTATAAGTGAATTTAGGGTTTAAGGATGGGTAGTGGTAAATTGAAGTAAGGGTAATTTTAGGGTATAGAGGTGGATAGTGGTAAAAGGATATATGAATGATTTAGGGTTACGTGGTACAGGGATGTAAGCATTTTGCATGTTGTAGTCTTAGTTTTGATGCAAAACAACAGTTGATGGACAGAATGCAGAGCAATGTCATACATTCACCCCAGTACAGAGATCTGGGCCTAAATCCATCGTTTTTTTGCACTCCACACCACCCCAGTTCAGACATGGCCATATGTAGTCTTAGTTTGGTTCTACTGAACTAATTAGACAAATCCTGAATACCAATGATTTGTGAGTTTAAAGTGTATGACTGGAAGCAATGTGCATGTTAACATGCAGGGCATTTGTAATCCTACACAGGCAAATGCTTTTGGTATGTCCAGAAAGCTTCCTAAATGGAATAGGGCCTTAACAGAACTGCTGGAATTGAGATTGAAATGAGCAACTCTCCAGTTTGTAATCCACAGTCCTTTGCACAGGAGTTTGGGAACACTGGGTTACGTGGAAGTGTAAAACTGCATTTCTACCATCTCAGACAACTGAGTAGTAGGAGTAAGTAAGATAAGCAAGAGTTGTTTAACACAACAGAAATCTACAAGAACTGGTAGCGAAGCAGAGACTCAAAAAGTAAAGAGGTGCAGAAGAAAGTCCTTGAGATCAAACGTTGAGGGTCCAACAGAAGTGTGTAAATCCAGAGTAACCACAGTCTCCCTCCAAAGAGCTCGTATTCAATGAGATTCAGGGTGCTATTTAATCATAATTTCAAGATGAGGCCCCTCAACAAGATACCGCCTTTCATGCCAGACAGACTGAAAACCGGTTGCAGGAAACATAGCAGACAGCATCAGATTCATGGTAGCTCTCTCTGGGTTAATCTCTCCTTTAGTCTCTTAGTGCAACTACACAAAACACTAAGGGGCCCATTAGGATGGCGGGCGGATTCCTGCCAGGCTGGCGGTAGCCACCGGCGGCCTGGCGGGGACAATCCACCCGCCGTCCGCTCCTAAATTCCCCCCGCCATATTAGGATGGCGGGGGGTCCACGGCGGACGGAAAAACGGTCCGCGGCTTTTCCGCCCCGGTCGCCTTGCGGCCGGGGCAGAAAAGGTTTAATATGGTGGCGGTGTCTATTAGACAACGCCAGCCATATTAGCATTGCCCATAACAGATGCCTTTCCGTGGCGGCGATGCCGCAACTGAAAGGCATGCGGTCTTCACTTCGGGGGCCCCCTGCGGGGCCCAAAGTGAAGGACAGGTGGGGGGTGCACACGGGGGGTACCTGTGGTACCCCCGTGCATTAACATTAACAAAGCGCCAGCCACCGCGCGGTGCCTGACGCTTTGTTCATGTAAATGCAAATGTGCATTTTTAGCATTGTGGCGGGCGGTGCTAAGAGCACCGCCCGCCACAATGTTAACAATGTAGGATGCACCCGCCACTGTGGCGGGCACATCCTAATACCCCCACGGGACCCCCGACCTTATGGCGGGCGGTCCCGAATTCCGACTAAGTCCGCCCGTCATCCTAATGACCCCTAAGTGATGCTCCCTATAGAGTAGATCGAACTGCACCAGGCACCCAAATGGCTCATAGAACAGCCTACATCAACTTTAGGGTGTTTGCTTCTTTCAAAAGAGTTGTTTGCCACTTACTGCAGAAGATTAAACCATATGCTCCTATGCAGGAGCTACACTCCTTCCAGATTCAAGTGACCACCCAATATACAGTTTCAAACAAATGTTTTTCAGTGATACTTTATTACATAATTTGTGCATTTCCACCAGAGTCCAAAAAAGCAGATTAAAACATGTTCTACTTAAGATGGTGTGTCAAACCTTTCATTGATAAACTCCAACTTTCCTTTTGTAAATTTAAATTTGAAAGCTGTGTCCCAGAGAACCTTAATTCTGCAAAATTTTCGCTGTTTATAGCTTATAATAGAATGCTCCGAGTGTAACCAGACCTCTGCTGCCTTTAGGTGTTGGGGTGCCTACAGCCCCCTAGAGGGCCCCTCTACCCTTCAGCAGGCCCCCTTCACCCCAGGCCACTGAGTGTTTGTGAGATATGGGCGGTTCAATGGCCTGCAGGGGGTCCCCATCGTTTAATGTTATGCCACTGGGAATGAGATGGCTTCAACTGGGTCTAGGGGATTCTACCAAAAAAGTCTGCCAATCCCACTGCAGTCCTGACAAATTGGACTGTGTTCTCATGTTACAAGACCTCCAATAGTTGAAGGAAAAGTTACAGTATCCAGCTATAATATTAAACTTGAAATTAAAACATAAAAACATCACTTCCATGGGTATTTATCACTGGCAACTGGCAGTGATGTAGCTAGTGCGGCACTGGCCCTAGTTCAAGAAAGAAAACGGGACCCTTATTTGAACTGTGAAATACCGCAATGATCAGGATTCAGTGTCTGCTTTTGGCCTCCATGCCCTGGTGCTTTTTTGACCTGCTGCAACCTGGCATCTCTTGTCTTCTGCTTACCAGGGTACCTGCCCTACCCACATCCTAACAACCCTAGCCTCCATCCAAAGTATCCAATCTCTCTAAAATAGATCACTGCTTTAGTTTATATCCTACAGGTCAATATTCAAACATTTGGGGGGGCTGTTACAACCCACACATAGTGTTGCCACATAGCCGATTTTATACAGGCCTAACTAAAATTTTAATGTCCCGGCCAGTACAAAAATGTGTAAAATAACCTAAGGCCTGTATTGTTTCGATTTTCATAATTAAAACAGTAAATATAAGATAAATGCAATTTAAAATGTGTTCACAGTTACACATATGACCAGATTGATAATTAAAGTAAACACAATTAGACAGTGAATGTTTAAAATGAAAATAAACAATTTCACATTAAGGTCTATTTATAGATCATGTCCAATCCTTTACAAAAATCTCAAAAACGTGAACAATTTGTCAGTATTCTTGTGTGGGGAAAATTTCAGTATTCCCCATATCCCCCACACAGCTAGGCCCCCTCAACATGTTCTTACCTTCTTTGAACTATACAATCACAATCCAATAAAACAGTAACTGCAGGACTCAGGAAAGATACAAGGCTGTAGAAGCCTTAATTTCTGTCCACAGGGTCTGGAGAGCAAAGGCCCACAGAGCAACTGGGAGGGCTGGCTAAACAGCAATGCTGTCTACTTTGGCTCCAGTAATTCCATTTAAAGTGCTTTAAATCATTCTTAACATGCTGCAATCAATGTTTTGTAGCAACCTATCAGCCCACTACCTTGCACTCCCATCTACCTCTCACCCCCTGCGCCACATTAACACCCCTCTCCCCTTCCCAACAAACAACTTTGAACACGTCTGAGGGAGATACATTGTGAGTGATTAAGGTGCAAAAATGTATGTTCTGAGGCAGTGGCATCTTAAGAATTGTGGGGACCACGGGCAAAACATACTTTGGGGGCCCCTATATGGAACACATTTGTTTTCTATTAACCATTTCCTGCTAATTCAAGTCCACATGCCAAATAATCCTAAATTAATTGTTAAATTTTAACAAAGTTCAGTTTCTCAGGGGGCCCATCTGAGGGTGGGGGCTCTGGGCAATTGCCCACTTTGCCCATGTGTTAGAAATGGGGTTACCAATTCTACAGGGGGAAGCATGGAGCAGAGCGGGCAGGCCAAACTTCAAGGAACATGTGTAAAGCGTCCACGCAGTACTCACAGACGACACCAGACACACCACAAAAGAGACACGACACCGCTTCTGGTTGGAAAAAGAATAAATGTTGTATTATCTCCAACCTGCAAAGGTAAAACACAACAATAGCAGTAATCACAAGAGGGCGCCAGAGCAATGAATGCAAAGGGGATTATTTACATGGGAAAGGGGCAGGAATAAATGGTTAAGTCTGTGAGCCCATGGCTGAAATAAAAATGTGTTATCATTGGCATGAAACCTTAGGAGAATACGTGAGGGAAAGAAAAACTAATGCTGAAACCCAAGGTCAATATCACAGGGCAAACTCAGGCCTTAATCGTTGACCTCACCTAGACGTAAGCTGTAGGCGTAAACTAAAGCATTAGACATAAAATACACACTAGGTATGGAGGCATAGCCACACAACAGGGCCTGCATCCGCGTCTCCTGTGAAAAGAAACAGGCGGCACCTGGCCTTAACAACTGGCATAGACATGCAAATGTAATACCAGGCCTGGGCTGGCATAATCACGTCCACCCTGGGGCACATACCTTTGGCGCAGAACATATCAACAGTGGGCATAACACTAGGTATAACACAGCCGGCCTGGCCTTAGCACCTCCTGCAAGAAAAGAAACAATGGGTGTGTAACATTGACATCGGGCCTACAACCTCAGTAGAGGGACCTCTGGGCATCAGGCAAGAGCCTTATCCTTGGGCAGGAATCACGGTGCTCATAAGAATGGCAGAGCACACATCCACATATGCTCAACTAATCATGAGTAGGGGCGCAGTGACCTAAGCACCCAGCCTTAACCGAATAGGGACTCAAAAGCACCTCCCGGTGACATAAAAACACAAGGCACCCAAGACCGGCATTCCCCCCTCCCTCAACAGTGGTATCACACATGAGGCAGGACCATCTGCAGCTAAACTTCCATTGCCTGACTTACCCTATTGGCCTGAATCAGGCAACTCACTACTGCAGGCACAACCTAGGTCCCTGAACCACCCAGGGCCCACACCTCTGAGTCTCTGTCCTGGGTCTACTGGCCCAATGTTGCAGGTACCCGTTGCCAGGCGGGGCACCTGCAGAACAATACTGTTACTGAGGGCGGCAGTTCACCACGGAATGCGGGCACCGGGGGTTGTGCACCGACAGTATGCCCCGATACACCCCCCCAACACAGTCTGTTTGAGCCCCACACTCACAGGGCTCTTGGCAATGTCTCCACCCTTCTGCTCCTCGCTCCGGGCTTCCTGGGCAGTAGGGTGGGAGGCAGGCACCGACAGTGTGCCTTGAGGCCTCACCAGACAGGCGCAGAAACTGCTCCACGAGCGTAGGTGGGGTAGGCTCCTGCCCTATTTACAAGGCTTAGAGGCGCAGGATGTGGCACGGTAGCGCTTAGGAACACAAAAGCAGCCTCTTCCAGCAGCACAACGCTAGCCACCACACAGCGCTTCTCCTCAGCACAGCTCCTCAAACAGCGCTTCTAGATCACAGCGCTTAGCAGGCAGCAATTAGCCAGGGCCAGGCAGCCCTTCCAACAGTCCAGCGTTTGGTTGAAGCGGCGCTTTGCATGCACACACAGCAGGCAGTACAGTTCAGGCACTTCAGGACTACCCAGGGCTTCTGCAGCACAGCACTTCCAGGATAATAGCGCTTGGCACGCAGCGCCTCGTCCAGGTCCAGCACGTCCAGGAGCACAGCGAAAGGGGGGTGGACAGTCCCAGCAGCAGGCCCAGGGTAATACTCCTCACCTCCTGGGTGGCGGGGTCCCAGATGTTCCTTCCCTTCTGGGCGCTTCTTTGCGCAGCGCTTGCGTAGCACAGTGTCATGGCAGCTCCAGGAACCTAGGGGAGCCCTCCTTCCTCAGGGGCCCGGGGGACAGAGCAGTAGGCACTACTGGGCCAGGTCAGCAGGTAGTGGGGGCATCATCAAAGCAGGGTGGTAGGCTTTCACCATCCCCACTGCAGCGTGGCCCTCCTCTCACAAGGCAGCCTGAACTCCTGAAGTGGGGCTTCACAAGCCCTGGGGACAGTAGGGGGTCCTAGATGGGTGCAGGCCCAGTGCACAGACCCAAGTGGCGGTATCCACTGGCAGCAGGTCCCCTCACATTCCTGTCCCAGCTCTGTCTCTGCACATCACATCTCTACTGCTCTAGCTACAGCAGAAAGGCTGGAAGTTTCTAGAAGGTCCCTCCAAATGCTGGGATTGCTGGGTACCAGACAACTAGACCACTAACCCACCTCAGACAGGTGAACAAGTTCTAACTGGCTCAGGGGTAGGAGTAGAGCACCATGGGTGCCAGGCTTTCCCTACAAATGCAGGGGTGGCTGGGTACCTAACAACTAGACTGATAACCTCCTGCAGTCAGGTGGCACAATGGATAGCCTTGGCAGCCATTTTAAATGCAAAACACAAATGCAGCATTTCACCAGGGTACATGTTTACAATGGGGGAGAATCAATGTACACACCATTGCATTGTATTTAACATTACCATGGCGTCTCACACCACACATGGCCTATTCGGTAACCTTCAGCATGGGGGAGACATCTCAAATTAGGGGGGCGAAAAGACAAAAATGTTGGGAAAAGGGGCCAAGTCCAACACAACTCCCCCTCAGCCAAAAGCCAGGTTAGACCAACCATTGTCTTGATGGGCTTCCCTGCTTGGGGCGGAAGAAGGTGGACGCAGGCCCGCAACTACAAGAGCACCTGCAGTTTCTTCTCTACTCTGGAACCCGATGGTTCACTCTCGCAACCCTCCCTTTACCGACCAAACCACCCCACTGGTGTTCTCTGGTGGGATGTGGCCAGGACTGGCCTCTAGGCTATCCAGAAGTCTCTGGCCCTCATTCTCTCACAGAGTGGGAGGCTTGAGCCTCAGGCCCGTAGTCCCCTTTGACCACTCTCCTCCTACCAAACTGCCACTGGTCCTCCCACCTGGGGTCCAAACCCTCAGGCTGACCAGCACTCAGGGGCGAGGCTCTCCTCCCCCTACCTCTCCTTCTGGGGTTCCGCCCTCTCCTCCTACGCGGAACACCTTCAGAACACCACTCTCTCCCCAACCTGGAGTCGAAACCCTCAGGTTGAACCGGTGACAGGGGTGAGTCCTCCTTCCCCCTGCACCCCCTCCCAGAGTTCTGCACCCTCCTAACTGGAGTAGTACCCCTGAGAGTCAAATCTGGGGGACTCTGATTACAGATGTCCCACCCGCCAGGTCAGGAAACTTCTGAACCTGGCCACCCAACCCGGGATCTGCGCCCTGTGGCTGGACCAGTGACAGAGGAGAGTCCTTCCTCCCGCTGCACCTCCTCCCAGAGTTCCGTACCCTCCTATCTGGAGAAGTACCCCTGGAGTTCAATTCTGGGGGGACACTAATTACAGACGTCCCACCCGCCAGGTCAGGCAACCCCTGAACCTGGAACCCCAGTCCAGGATCTACACCCTGTGACTGGGCAGGTGCCAGAGGAGAGTCCTTCCTCCCTCCGCACCCCATCCCAGAGTTCTGCACCCTCCTACCTGGAGAAGTACCCCTGGAAGTCAAACCGGTAGGGACCTTCATTACAGGTACCCCACCCTCCAGGTCAGGCAACCCCTGAACCTGGAACCCCAGCCCAGGATCTAAACCCTGTGACTGGTCAGACCCCCGAACCTCTGGAGCTCCGATTACAGATACTCCAGGTTGTCCTGACACAAGGGGATCCCCTTTACTGGATTGCACATCAGTAAAGCTAGGCTCCCAACCTGGGGTACCCTTATAGAACTCTCCAAGCCCTGTGACTGCGGTTGGTGCACCTCGGGTCACCTCTCCATCTCACTCCTTCCTGCAGATAGGATGTGACGCCCTACAACCCTCTCACTATCCTGGGACCTAGCTGGGCTACTCCTCACCTCTCCCGCCTTGCTGGGTCGGAAGATCCCTGCACCAATACCTTCAGGATCACTCCCCAATGCCCTCTCAGACTCTCTGGCACTTACCCAGAGGTCTGCCTCCCATGCAAGTTCCCTGGGGTCTGAGAACCTACACTGCAACAGGTGGTGCCGGAACTGGGGAAAACAACTGCGTAGCAGGCACTCCTTGATGACTACCTGGAACAACCCTTCCCCATCATCCACTGTGCGATCCACCAACCAATCCTCCAATGCAGTCCAACACTCCTCCGCAAACTCCTTCCAGGACTGGTGGGACAGCTTTCCCCTGCCCCTGAACACGAACCCGTCCCCCTCTTCCTGGGAATCAGGCACCGTCTCCTGGGCTCTGGAAGTGGGACTTCCTGCACTGGAACCACTCTCGCTACCACCACTGGATCCCACCCTCACTGGTGAATCCAGACCACAAAAACCACTCTCAGGGGACAACCTACCCTCCTGAGCTACTCTCTCCCTGGCGAAAACCCTCTCCACCATCCTCTCTTGCGCTAGGACCATTTCTGTGTCTAGCCTCTGCTCTTCCACCCGCAGATGCGCTAACTCCTTGGCATGCCTGTGCTTCGCCAGCGCCAGCCGATGCTCCCTTTCTTCCCTTCTGTCTACCCACTCTTCTGGGGACCGGGAAAGGGATGGGGCAGTGCCCCCGGGACTGGACCCAGTGCGGGACTCCCTATCTATGGTGTCCTCCTCAGCTACTGGCGTCTCTGCCCTATATATTTCTTCCTCCTCTTCATCAGAGTAACCATCCTCCGGGGTTATGGACTAGGACCCTCCCTCTGGTCTCTACCAAATCCACCCTTCAAATACGTGGAGGGGTAATCAGACAGGTCTCCCCAGGGCTCTGAGGGTTCCCCCTCTTAAGAGCTTCATAGAGGAACAACTTCCATTTAATGTTGCCTACTGGGGTATCCCTCTCTCCTTGCAGAAACTCAAAATTTCCTGGTCGGTATTATCCATGAGGTCATCCTCATTGTAAACCAACCCCATTGTGGCAAGGTACACCCGGGACAAACCACCCACAGGGCACCAAGGGGACACAATTCCAAAAACACTTTTTAGGAGGAAGAAATAATGATAAAGAAAACACAATAATCACCCAAAAATTAATCCCCCAAAACTGTGATTACTTCTCAGTGCTCTATTTGCAATGTAACCTGTTGTCGCCGTGGTACTGCTCAAACACAAGTCCTATCCCACCACTGCCATCAATGTTAGAAATGGGGTTACCAATTCTACAGGGGGTAGAATGGAGCAGAGCGGGCAGGCCAAACTTCAGAGGACATGTGTAAAGCGTCCACGGATACTCACAGACGACACACCAGGCACACCACAAAAGAGACGCAACACTGCTTCTGGTTGGAAAAAGATTAAGGGCCAGATGTAGGAAGCCAAATACCGGTCGGTAACGGCCCAGAATCTGTAAAAATGGCCTTTACCGACCGGTATAGCGAGAAAGAGATGTAGGTGACAAAAAAATACCGAATCGGTAAATATGAATCGGAAAAATACCGACTCGGTAATTACAGAGTACATATTTACCGATTCATTATTTACCAATAGGAAAATTACCGAGTCCTCATACACCGAATCGGTAAATAAGAAATTGGAAAACATGCCCATCGAGATGTAGGAAAGGCCAAAAATACCGAATTCATCGAAATTCGGTATTTAAGAGTCTGTATTTACCATGAACTGAAAGCTGATGGTAACCATGTGCATGCTATAAAAAAGGGCCCAAAATGCAACACTGTTTTCAAAATGGCGGCACTCTATGTGATTGCGAGGAGGCGAAGGCTACAGGCAGCAGGTCTGAGGGTATGGCAAAGGGAGGAGCAGGTGTACAGGCAGAGGATCACTCTGTTCCAATTGACTGAGCCTGAGATACTCCAGAGGTACAGGCTGCACCCCAATACCATCATGGACCTAATAAGAGACCTCCACCCATACCTGGATCATCCAACACCCAGGGCCCACGCCATCCCTCCCCATGTCCAGGTGCTGTGTAGCATACACCTGCTTGCCTCGGGGAGCTACCAGAGTGTGATAGCTGCAGTAGGAGGTGTATCCCAGAGCTGTCTGTCCCGTTTCTTCAGGAAGTTCCTGGATGTCATGACTCAGAGAATGGGACATTACATACAGTTCCCTGACACACCTGCGGAACTTGCCAAAACAAAAACAGACTTCTATGGACTGGCACATTTCCCGCATGTGATAGGCTGCATCGATGGCACCCACATTCCCCTAGGCCCACCTGCAGCCACCGAACACATATACAGAAACCATAAGTCTACGTACTCCATCAACGTGCAGGTGATATGCAATGCAGGGAACATCATCACCGACATAGTTGCCAAATTTCCAGGGAGCACGCACGACTCCTACATATTCCAGAATAGCGGAATATACACTCGGCTACTGAATGGAGATTTTGGAGATGAATATCTGCTAGGTAAAAATGTTGTACACACCCTGAAATGGATCTCAGCTCAATGTGAAATGTGAACGTAACTCGTGTACCTCTCGTTCTCTCCCAGGTGACAGTGCATATGCCCTGCGTTCCTTTGTGCTGACACCGTACCTGAACCCAACCAACAGAGCAGAAAGGCGATACAATGTGGCACACAGGTCCACCCGCAATGTAGTGGAGAGAACCTTTGGACTCCTGAAGAGCAGGTTCCGTTGCCTCCACAAAAGTGGAGGTGCGTGACAGTACACCCCCATCCTGTGTTGCAAAATAATAGTGACCTGTGCCATATTGCACAATCTTCCTACCAAGGAAGGCACAGAGGTGGAGTTGACACATCATGAGAACATAGATGACGGCCAAGAACATGCAGAGCCCCAGGCAACAGGACCAGCCGCACTAGATGGCAGATTGAGACGGACAGAAATAACACAACGATATTTCTAGGTAAAGTATGATACATACACAGGTGTACTTCAGGACATGAGTAGTTTAATCAGCACTACATCATAATTGTCACATGAAGGTACGTCAATGTCACAGGCTGCATATTCTCAGTTGCTGTCACTGTGTGCAGTTGAGTCAGTGTCCAGCATAGCTCAGTGCTTGCGTCCTCGCACTACATTGTGGGATTTTGGTGCCTGTCCTTCAGGTTCCCTGCTGGTGCCTGACTCTGCATGGCTGTGCCTGCTGCTCCTGCACACCTCCAGTACAGGTGTACTGGAGCCACTCCTGCTGGTTGACCCCTCAGTCTCCTCCACACCCGTGTCACCAGCATTGCCTGTGTTTGAGGTCATCATCTGCGCCATCGCAGAGGTCACTCTACCCATGCCCCGTGTTAAGTCTGTGCAGCAGTGCACTATTGCTTCATGCATTGATATGGAGCGTCTGCAGAGGAGTGCTGTATTGGTAGCGAACCTATTCATGGCCTTGGACTGTTGGCGCATGTACTGCCGTTCCCTGGCACGCTGGAGATGATCCCTGTCCAACTTGTCGGAGAGGACTCCCATGTATGTCGAGATGTCTGTGATCCCTTGTTGAATCTGCTCCAGGCTAGATACCATTTGGCTAATGCCCTTGTCCATGATGGACATTTTGGTGTTCATACAGCGCACCTGCCTCTGCATAGCTTGCAGTGATTTGGCCTGCTGGCGTTGAACTTTAACCATCGTGCCCTCCAGCCCACAGAAGATGCTCTCCCCTTCCTGGCCCTCCCCACCCTCACGTGCCCTCCTGCCAAGGACAATGGTGCGCGCTGCGCCTGCTGCAATTGTTGGTCTTGGCCTGTCAGCCACTGGCGCACTCTTTTGGGGGACATTTTCCTCATCCTCTGATTCAGAGGTCTGCAGGATCCTCTGCGGGGGCTCCACATGGCTACATTCCCCTCCCGGCATGGACCCTCTCGATATTGCACTGGGTGTGTTTGTGAGGTCAGGAGATCTAAACAACAGAGAGGACATTGGGACAGGTGTAGTGGGTGGGTCTGGAGATGAGGGCTCCTGGGTGGGGTCGTTTCCTCCTCCTGCGCTGTGACAACTTTTCCTCTTTTCTTTCTCCCCTCTTTTAGTTGGTGCTGCCCTCTCCTCCCTCGGCTGTGCAGAACTGCGTGACGACTCTCCTGTGGAATCAAATTGACATAGGGTCAATGTTGTTGTTTGTCTGTGTGTGTTTCTTAATTAAATAGTCTGTACACCTTTGCACAGTCCACATTGCTTGTTTGGGGATGTGTGTGGTATGCCTTGCTGAGTCATGTGTGACATGACTACGTCTACCATGATGCATTGCTGCCACAAAGTCTGAGCTCTCCTGCAATGTGATGTGTGTACACAGTGGGGTACAGGGTTGGGATTGCTGGGGGTGGATGTGGGAACATGCCTCTTACCTTGTTTCTTGGCTGCTTTCGCTGTGCTATCCAGGTCTCCTATCCCATGGATGCATTCAGGCTCCATGGTGGTTTCCACTTGCTCCTCTATTGGTGTTAGTTTTGGTGATTTGCTCCTGCCACCTCCAGTCACACCAGCATCCATTTTCTGTGCTGCAATTTTCTTCTTCGTCACTATGCGCAGGTCATACCACCTCTTTTTGATGTCCTCGATCTCCCGGTGGGTGGCACCTATGGCATTGACTTTGGCCTGAATAGCTAGCCAAATGTTCCTCTTCACAGACTCTTCAACATGCAGAGACTGTCTCCCAAATATTTGGCTGTAGTGGCTAAGTATTTCATCCACAGCCACCTGTATTTCCTCTGGGCTGAACTTAATCTTCCTTTTCCTCTCACCACCATCCTTTTGGCCTTCCTGTGCCTCCATTGTGTCAGTCTGCTTGCCTGTGGATGCTCTGCTTCTCTCTCCTCTGCAGATTTGTTTGTTCTGTTGGTTTCCACCTGCATGGGTGTGGCCTCTCCCAGGTACTGGGGTGGGGTGCTTCACTCTCATTGGTTGGATTCACAGGGCCTTGGTTGTGGGGTGTGTAGGCTGTCCCTGATTGGTTGGCAGGCTCACATGGCATGTTTCAAACTCCCGAATCGGTAATTACCGAATCGGTAAATTCCGATTCGGTAAAATCCGAATCGGATTTTTCCGATTCGGTGATTCCCATTCATTCCTATGGACCATGTGGCCCATAGGGTTGCTTGGGTTTCGCCGACTCGGAATTTACCGACTCGGATTATTCCGAATCGGTAATTACCGATTTGGGTTACAGAGTCATACCGATTCGGTAACTTTTACAGATTTTTTACCTACATACCATTTACTGATTCAGGAATACCGATTCGGTATGAGTCTGTATTTATGAATCGGTAAAAGGAAATTACCTACATCTGGCCCTATATGTTGTATTATCTCCAACCTGCAAAGGGAAAACACAACAATAACAGTAATCACAAGGGGGCGCCAACTAGCGCCAGAGCACTGAATGCAAAGGGGATTATTTACATGGGAAAGGGGCAGGAATGAAAGGTTAAGTCCGTGAGTCCATGTCTGAAATAAAAACGTGTTATCTTTGGCATGAAACCTTAGGAGAATACGTGAGGGAAAGAAATACTAATGCTGAAACCCAAGGTCAATATCGCAGGGCAAACTCAGGCCTTAATCCTTGGCCTCACCTAGACCTAAGCTGTAGGCATAAACTAAAGCATTAGACATAAAATACACACTAGGTATGGAGACATAGCCACACAACAGGGCCTGCATCTGCATCTCCTGTGAAAAGAAACAGGCGACGCCTGGCCTTAGCAACTGGCATAGACATGCAAATGTAATATCAGGCCTGGGCTGGCATAATCATGCCCACCCTGGGGCACATCCATTTGGCACAGAACATATCAACAGTGGGCATAACACTAGGTATAACACAACCGGATTGGCATTAGCACCTGTTTCAAGAAAAGAAACAATGGGGGCATAACATTGACATCGGGCCTACAACCTCAGTAGGGGGACCTCAGGCCGTCAGGCAGGAGCCTTATCATTGGGCAGGAATCACGGTCTCATAAGAATGGCAGAGCACACATCCACATTGGCTCAACTAATCATGAGTAGGGGCGCAGTGACCTAAGCACCCAGCCTTAACCGAATAGGGGCTCAAAAAGCACCTCCCGGTGACATAAAAACACTAGACACCCAAGACCGGCATTCCCCCCCCTCAACAGTGGTATCACACATGAGACAGGACCATCTACAGCTAAACGTCCATAGCCTGACTTCCCCTATTGGCCTGGAATCAGGCAACTCACTACTGCAGGCACAACCCAGGTCCTTGAACCACCCAGGGCCCACACCTCCGAGTCTCTGTCCTGGGTCTACTGGCCCAAAGTTGCAGGTGCCCGCTGCCAGGCGGGGCACCTGGAGAACAATACTGTTCCTGGGGGTGGCAGTTGGCCACGGAATGCTGGCACCGGGGGTTGGGCACCGACAGTATGCCTCGATACACCCCCCAACACAGTCTGTTTGAGCCCCACACTCACCGGGCTCTTGGCAATGTCTCCACGCTTCTGATCCTCGCTCCGGGTTTCCTGGGCAGTAGGGTGGGAGGCAGGCCCCGACAATGTGCCTCGAGGCCTCACCAGATAGACGCAGACACTGCTCCCCAAGTGGAGGTGGGGTAGGCTCCTGCCCTATTTACAAGGCTGAGAGGCGGCAGGATCTGGCACGGTAGCGCTTAGGAACACAAAAGCAGCCTCTTCCAGCTGCACAGTGCTATCCACCACACAGCGCTTCTCCTCAGCACAGCTCCACAAACAGCACTTCTAGATCACAGTGCTTAGCAGGCAGCACTTATCCAGGGCCAGGCAGCCCATCCTATAGTCCAGCACTTGGTTGAAGCAGCGCTTTGCAGGCACACACAGCAGGCAGTACAGTTCAGGCACTTCAGGGCTACCCAGGGCTTCTGCAGCACAGCGCTTCCAGGATTATAGCGCTTGGCAAGCAGCGCCTGCTCCAGACCCAGCACGTCCAGGAGCACAACGAAAGGGGTGCAGACAGTCCCAGCAGCAGGCCCAGGGTAACACTCCTCACCTCCTAGATGGTGCTCCTTCCCTTCTGGGCGCTTCTTTGCGCAGTGCTTGCGTAGCGCAGGGTCCTGGCAGCTCCAGGGACCTAGGGGGGCTCTCCTTCCTAAGGGGCCCGAGGGACCAGAGCAGAAGGCACTACTGGGCCAGGTCAGCAGGTAGTGGGGGCATCATCAAAGCAGAGTGGTAGGCTTTCACCATCCCCATTGCAGCGTGGCCCTCCTCCCAAACGGCTGTCTGAACTCCTGTAGTGGGGCTTCACAAGCCCTGGGAACAGTAGGGGGGGTCCTAGATGGGTGCAGGGCCCAGCACACAGGCCCAAGTGGTGGTATCCCCTGGCAGCAGGTCCCCTCACATTCCTGTCCCAGCTCTGTCTCTGCACATCACATCTCTACTGCTCTCCCTATACCAGAAAGGCTGGAAGCTTCTAGAAGGTCCCTCCAAATGCTGGGATTGCTGGGTACCAGACAACTAGACCGCTAACCACCTCAGACAAGAGCAAACTAGTTCTAACTGGCTCAGGGGGAGGTGTAGAGCACCCTGGGTGCCAGGCTTTCCCTCCAAATGCAGGGGTGGCTGGGTACCTAACAACTAGACTGCTAACCTCCTGCAGTCAGGTGGCACAACGCATAGCCTTGGCAGCCATTTTAAATGCAAAACACAAATGCAGCTTTTCACCAGAGTACATGTTTACAATGGGGGAAAATAAATGTACACACCATTGCATTGCATTTGACATTAACATGGCATCTCACACCACACATGGCCTATTCGGTAACCTTCACCATGGGGGAGACATCTCAGATTAGGGGAGCGAAAAGCGAAACATTTTGGGAAAAGGGGCCAAGTCCAACACCATGCCTTAAAACGTCTCTGCTCTGAGACAAGTTGCTGCTTTACTGTAGCCAGCCAAGGATTCACCTGTGTAAAGGGCCTGCTGCCTCAATTTATTCACCAGCCGTAGCAACGGGGCACATTTCTCTTTGCCCAGGGTGCAACTGGAGCAAGGTATGGCCCTGGTAGAAGGCATAGCAGGATGGAGGCCCTTCGCCCCTCCCCCCACCCAACAGCTGTTAAAGTTGCTCTGGAGCAAGAAAAAAAGAGTCGCATGAAATCCAAATAAGGGCGCGAAGAGAGGGAAGGGCCTATTCCCCTTGCCATGCCCCTAAGGTGTCTGCAATAGTAGGAGAACTGTCGAAAAGGAGATGGGATGGGATGTCCTTCGAGATTTAGATCTCGGCCCAATCTCGCATCTCAGGTTCCAGTAAACAAGAACAGGGAAAACGCCACAATCCTTGACTGACACAGAGAACGCTAGAGGTATTTTACAGACTGTTTTTGCCTTGACTTTTATGCCATTACTGGGAGGTTTATGGGGCATGTTTGGGTGGGCCTGACCCACCCTGCCCACCTGCTAGAAGCGGGCCTGGTGCTCACCCCTTATCCCTAACATGGGGCAGTACATGCTACTCTACCACCCACTACTCAGCTCAGCGAATGCACTCCGATATGCACCCCTCCGCGCTAGGTCAGTTGCCTTAACTCAAAGTTGCCGCATTCTATGCTAAACCATCACCTTTAACCAGCATGACCAAAGGATCATAATGGTAACTTGCAGCCTCCATGCTAAACCAGCACCCACTCTAATACATAAGCCAGATCAACTACTCAGCCAGTCAATGTAATTTACCCTTGGCCTCTGGACCACTTTCAATGCGCTATCTGTCGCAACCAATTCTTTAGCTCTGCAGGTTCCACATGTACTTGTCTATATAACAAACAAGGAGGAGTACCACCATAAAAAAGGCTCAGAGGGCGATTTTTGGTGGGATGAAATTCTAATGAGAAAAAGAAGAAAGTCCTTCTTTGATTTTAATAAACCCCTCACTCACCGACCTGGTCGGTGACATGCTTCATCATCGGGGCCACCTTGACAGCCGAGTGCCATCAAGGTGTGCTGCGACACCTGGAATACAGTGGAGCGGATATGTGAGTGATGAATGCAAGAAAAAAAGTATGTGAGTTAAAAATTGTCCTGGTATGGCTTGTATGTGAAACATGTATTCTTAAGACTACTGGACAATGATAAAAACAGTGTGTGTCGATACAATAAAGGTTTAATTATGACCAAGTGTATCTGTAATATATTTGCAAGGTCTACATGTTTCAAACGGAATGGAAATTGCCGGTTTTTCTTCAGGACCAGAAAGGAAATGGGTGGTCAGGGTACACTAACGCCCTGCCATACCTGCAATCCTTTGTTCCCTGTTAACAAAATGAGTTACAGGGCAAGAAAAAAGTAACCCGGGAGTGGTTACGTTAGTAGCAAAAAAACCTGTAAGAGAATGTATAAGTCACAAAAACTCGTTACGTGCCTGCAACGTAGTGAAGTGACGAAATCTGCTCTCTCTGTGACTCATCCCACATTCAATTAGTGCGGACTAATCAGGTGCGATTGTGCTGCTCAAATTAAGAGACAGTATCAAATTGGCGTGGTGCATCCAATATTGTTTCCTGACACACCTATCAATACAAGTGTGCTTAGTGAAAGAGCGTGACTTCTTTACCGCTCGCTACCATGGAATATAGATGCGTGGTTAAGCAACATTCATATCCTTAAAAGTGAAAAGGAATACCGACGTGCTATTGCTTCAACATGATCCAAACATGACAATACATAACAAACACTACATGTAACACACAGTATAAATAAATCGTGCTTACTCCTAATCAGGGATCATTAGGCTGCACGGGATTTGAGGGAAGGGAGGCCACGGTAGAAGAAACATATTCTGTAAATGCAAAGGGATAAGCTTAGTACCCGATGGTGTGCTCGCCGGTATGTGAAAGCTTCTCAATGGGAAATGGAGGAGATCGCGTTTCGTTTCCGAAAAGCCATGGTCTACTTACAGTTTCTGGGGTTAGTTAGGCCGTATACCTATTTTACCCCTCCATGCGCCCGTTAGGAACCAAATGCAGAGCCGAAGTTAAAGGCAGCCGCCATCGGAGTCGGGGTGGGCGTGGTCTCTGTAGCGTGACGACGTCACGTGTTCCCTCAGAGTGCGTATGGAAGCCTGTGGGGCACAGGCGGGGGTAACTATGGAAACGTGTTAGCGTTTCGGATTCTTCAAAGTTACGGGGAAAAAAACCAACAAATAGAATGAAAAGGAGCGGTTGTTAAGAACTATAGGGAAAAGGTGCAGATGGCACGCAAAGGAGTACGTTTTTTGAATAATAAGATCAAAACCACGATGTAAAAGGTGACATGTCTAGTGTGAAAACATAGGTAGAATGACACAAGTAATACATGTCTCAGTGACATTAGGAAGTGTATGATAGCTATAGGGTAGATACCTAACCTCCTAATCAGAGTAAAAGAATAGAACAAATGGGATAAGGGTCAAGAGGTATAGCCCATGAGATCAGAGGGCAGGATATTAATCCGTGAGCAGGAAGTCTCATAAAGTTCTCAAGAGGGCCAGTCATTAGAGAACATTCGCCCATGGTATATTATCATTTAGACCATTTATATGTGTGGATAGTCTGTACACCCATCTTTGCTCTTTCTCATACAGGCATTTCTGTCATACCCTTCCTAATGTCACTGAGACATGTATTACTTGTGTCATTCTACCTATGTTTTCACACTAGACATGCCACCTTTTACATTGTGGTTTTGATCTTAATATTCAAAAAACTTACTCCTTCGCGTGCCATCTGCACCTTTTCCCTATAGTTCTTAACAACCGCTCCTTTTCATTCTATTTGTTGTTTTTTTCCCCGTAACTTTGAAGAACCCGAAACGCTAACACGTTTCCATAGTTACCCCCGCCTTTGCCCCACAGGCTTCCGTAGGCACTCTGAGGGAACACGTGACGTCGTCACGCTACAGAGACCACGCCCACCCCGACTCCGATGGCGGCTGCCTTTAACTTTGGCTCTGCATTTGGTTCCTAACGGGCGCATGGAGGGGTAAAATAGGTATACGGCCTAACTAACCACAGAAACTGTAAGTAGACCATGGCCTTTCGGAAACGAAACGCGATCTCCTCCATTTCCCATTGAGAAGCTTTCACGTACGGCGAGCACACCATCGGGTACTAAGCTTATCCCTTTTCATTTACAGAATATGTTTCTTCTACCGAAGCCTCCCTTCCCTCTAATCCCGTGCAGCCTAATTACCCCTGATTAGGAGTAAGCACGAATTATTTATACTGTGTGTTACATGTAGTGTTTGTTATGTGTTGTCATGTTTGGATCATGTTGAAGCAATAGCACGTCGGTATTCCTTTTCACTTTTAAGGATATGAATGTTGCTTAAACACGCACCTATATTCCATGATAGCGAGCGGTAAACAAGTCACGCTCTTTCACTAAGCACACTTATATTGACAGGTGTGTCAGGAAACAATATTGGATGCACCACGCCAATTTGATACTGTCTCTTAATTTGAGCAGCACAATCGCACCTGATTAGTCCGCACTAATTGAATGTGGGATGAGTCACAGAGAGAGCAGATTTTGTCACTTCATTACGTTGCAGGCACGTAACGAGTTTTTGTGACTTATACATTCTCTTTCTTTACAGGTTTTTTTGCTACTAACGTAACTACTCCCGGGTTACTTTTTTCTTGTCCTGTAACTAATTTTGTTAACAGGGAACAAAGGATTGCATGTATGGCAGGGCGTTAGTGTACCCTGACCACCATTTCCTTTCTGGTCCTGAAGAAAAACCGGCAATATCCATTCGGTTTGAAACATGTAGACCTTGCACATATATGACAGATACACTTGGTCATAATTAAACCTTTATTGTATCGACACACACTGTTTTTATCATTGTCCAGTAGTCTTAAGAATAAAATTTTCACATATAAGCCATACCAGGACAATTTTTAACTCACATACTTTTTTTCTTGCATTCATCACTCACATACCCGCTCCACTGTATTCCAGGTGTCGCAGCACACCTTGATGGCAATCGGCTGTCAAGGTGGCCCCGATGATGAAGCATGTCACCAACCAGGTCGGTGAGTGAGGGGTTTATTAAAATCAAAGAAGGACTTTCTTCTTTTTCTCGTTAGAATTTCATCCCACCAAAAATCGCCATCTGAGCCTTTTTTATGGTGGTACTCCTCCTTTTTTGTTATATAGATACCTAGCCTAGGGGATCAGGAGTACTCTTCCATCCACTGAGGTGGATAAAAATCCCTTTACTCTCTCCCTTTGTTTATTGTATGTCCACTTGTACTTGGCCTGTGGAACTCATTCCAATGAATTAGTTGGCTCAATCATGAGCTCTGCCGTGCACCTTAATCTTGGAAAATGGCATGCATCTGTAATCTGTAACCTCTGTCGATGCACCTTAATCCAGATCAGGAGCTCACCACTAATCACTCCTGACTTTCCACCACTGGAAAGGAATTTGTGCTAAAGAGACGTACTGGGCTAGGACTGGATTTAAAGAGAACTAGCAAAACTGTGCCATGCTGCTGTACTAGTAAAAACAATGGAAGCAGGGTAAGTATCTTTCACCATATTGGCCCTGATTATAGATTGATAGATTGTACATTACTTGGGTAACAGTTAAATCACTTGCACTTGTATACAATGCAATTAGGACTAAAATCCCATGGTATAGCGAATTACTGCATCGGACTGACATTCCCGGTCATAAAAACTCACAGAATTTGCCATTTCACAGGATTTTAATGCACACACTTACCACCTGCTCTGATCAGGAGGCAAATGTGTATGTAGGCCTGAGGGGGATAAAAGAAGGTATTGGGGAGGAGGCGGGTGAAAAGGAAAGTAATTTCTATCAGGTGGAAACATTATGTTTTCCTCAGCCAAAAACAACCCCCAAAAAACAGGAATGAAACTTGGCTACAGATTTAAGAAAAGGAGAGAATATATAGCAAACTAATGATGATTATACCGCCCTTATACCGAACATATTTCAAATAATGTGTAGTAAAAAATAATTCGCTGAGACAGTGATATATCAAAATTATTTGATCATTTTATTTCTATTTATTTATTTTTTGTCTTTTTTGGGGGGATTCTTTATCATTTTTATTTCACTTATTTTATAAAAGACATATATGATTCATATAAGTTAACATTCAGTGACATATAATACACATCTTAACAATAAAGACAATATCAACAAAAGAGTTTAACAATACAAAAACGTGCTATACGATATATTCAGTCGGTGGAAGATTTAGAAGAAGGCAATGCGGTAGAATGGAACACAACGCGTTTCGGCCAAAAGGCCTTCATCAGGTGACCGTCATTCGTATATTACATATAAACTGGTGTACAACATAAACTTCAAATTTTTCTGGTGGAGCGTTTAGTATTGATTTTCCCAAAGACAATTTGATTATCTTTAATTACTGCAGCTTATTTTTGGAATATATAGGAAACTGATATTTTTTCTTTTAGTGCCCCCTGTTGTCTGTAGATGTTCACGTAATAGAGTAAAGGGAATGAAGGTCAAAGAGAATTCAGTACATATTCTTCTTGGGTATATATCCACATGCTAACCTTAGTTCAAGTGAAGGAAATCGGTTCTTTTGATCAATAGATCTATCGTCCTCTGTTTTTCCCTTTTAGTTTAAGAATTCTGTTCTACTTCGTCGACTGGGGGAGCCGTCTATTTCTTTTATTTCCTTTCGTCTATTTGAAGAATCGTGTCCTTTCTCGTCAGTCTTACACAGATGTGAAATCTTCAATCCGGTGTCGACTCTTCGTATTATGGGGTCTGCTGGTTTTCACCTCCGAGTGTGCCGGCGCAAACCTTGGCTACTGCATGCACATTTTCCAGATGGAAAAAAGAGTCACATTCCCCTACACCTGGAAATACTGGGTGTGCTAAAACCTAACCACTCAGAATCACGTTGAACAGAATTTCTTTAGGAAATAGGGCTGTGCTTGACTCTTTGTCTCTTTTTTTCTTATTATCCAGAAATGTAATTCCCTACTGTTAGATTTGGGGGTCTCTAGTTGGCATAGTTAGGTACTTGTGACAAATAGGGACCCTTGCCTCTAGTCAGGGTAAGAGGGTACACTCCTAAAATAACCCCTGCTCACCCCCTTGGTAGCTTGGTACGAGCAGACAGGCTTATCTCAGAGACAGTGTGTCAAGCATTTGTGAACGCATACAGTAATCAAGTGATAACACTACAGATGGACACCACACAGGTTTTATATCAAAAATAAGTATTCTTTATATAGACTTATCACAAGACCACAAACGACAAAAATACACAATACTGTACTTAAAATGGTAGTCTTAGCTTAGTTCTCTTTAGTTCCTAAAATACGACAATATACTTTAAGATGAGACACGCAGGGCAACAAAAGTGTTTGAGGTACTGGGTTTTTCAGAACTGGTACTGATCCGGTAACCCAGCGGTGTCAGGGGCAACACCCAAAGACCTCGAGTACTTTCCTGATTCAGACCACAGAAACACAAGTCTTCTAGGTGAAGTCAAAGATCAAATTTATTGGCTGCAACCAAGTAACAAGTGTCCTAGAAGTACAACAACACGGTGTGTATATTCTCAGGAGACTGCTCCTTTTTACAGAGCCGGCCTTCTCTTTTTATACCCGATATTACACTTCAGGCAAAATTCTTGGTTTTACAATTCGACCATAAACATATTTTCACAATAAAGAAAAAGCAAAGTCATGATGGCAAGCCCATATTTTCGTTTGTCCAGTTCGTGATAGATTACCTGGCTAGGCCCAGAACTTCCATCAGATATCGACGAAACCCCAATAAAATCGGGCACCTCCTCCTTGTAAAACTAGCCATAAAGAAGAAACAGGGACAGGTGGGTATATGATAAAGCGTGGTTTGTATGCAGTAAATGGTTTATGACATGTTGTGCCTTGATGCTAATCTTGCTCGGCCACTGGGTTGGGGACTGCTCGAACAGGTTTGGCTGGAGGCAGTGAAGGCAGCTCGCCCAGGCCACAGAGGAGCCAGGAAAGGTGGACGTGTCCTTTGAGCTCGAATTCGGCCTTGGTCAATTGAATATGTAAGGGCAATCACAAGATGGATGCCGCTCACAAAATGGAACCCGAGGGTTCAAGACAGGAAGTATGATTTAGGGGTGTTCTCGTCACTCAATCGTGACGCAAATGCACAGTTATAATGTCCTAATCATTACCGGTCTGCCAATACCAAATTCGTCATGGTATGACGATATTTTCTGACACGAGTGTTGGGGCTTCGGTACCACATTATAGCAGGGTCCAAAATTCTCAGACCACAGACCCTCTTTTTGCCCTTATATAGGCAATAACTCATGCTAATCTGAGTCCAAATCTGTATTCATGAAGTCATGGAGATGCTGCTGTAGCATCATCCTGTTACTTAGCTCGTCCCTTGACACAGGCTTCCTTACACATGATGTGACACAGAGGCCACATATTGCAGGAGCGCACTGCACACACAGGCAGAACAGAAACAGGATGGCTAAGACCATTCCAATGAATATCAGAATTTTCCATCCCCAGGCAGATATCAGTTACCAGAACCACCCCAGCAAGGACCAGTCTCCTTTGTCCACATGAGATCTTGTGCAGTTTGGAGATCGCCTGGTATACTGGTATACTGTCGGAGCATTGTCAGGGATGAAAATGCAGCAACTGGATTGGATCACTTTACATACCCCACCACGGTCTGCAAGTATGACATCTAGGGCAACCCTATTCTGAAGAGTCATAAGGCGGTCCGACTGGAGCTCCGCAGTCAAGTTACTAAGGATACCAGCCGTTTCAATCACGGCGGATTCAACTACCCTCGTCAGTTGGCGAATGTTCCTGCTGTTCACCATAGGCCCCCAAAACAGCAGAAAACCTTTTGCGAAATCCCCAAACTCTTGTTCCGCAGTGTCGTCTTTACTCACGACACCCCTAACTGTCCTTGTCCTGTGGTAATCTGCCTCGGCCGTGTAAGTGGGCGGCAACAGGAAAAGATAACACATGTGCCCGAAAAGTCAGGGGGCAACCATGTATATGCTCTGTCGTGGCAGACGAAGTAGGTACCCTTAGCTGCTAAGAACGAAGGGGAGGTCTGAGACGAGAAAACGTAAGTCTCAGTACAAACACTCTTCCCTAACTGAGCTCTGGGGTTTTTTCCATTTCCCTGCAGACATAGGTGACCTTGATGGGGTACTATCCAGATTGGGGAGGATTTTTTTGCTTTCTGGCTCTCAGTTAAGGAAATCCCATATTTAGTTATGTTCCATCTACTGTAAGGCTCCAATTTGTCTCTGGGAATCGTCCTATATGTGTCAATATCCCTGCTCATGTTTCTGATTCCTGCTACTAGTGCCTTGTTGCTTGAATTTCTCCCTGCGGGACGCGGGGGATACGGTTCTATGGCAAACAGGAACATTGTCTGGAAAGCCCACAGAGAACCATAGTAACTAAATGACAGGACAAAATACGGGATACCCTTATCCGTAGTGTGTGGCATAAGTCCACATATCCAACAATTCGTTGTGTTCATCACAGACTGGTGCTGGTGTAGAAGCTGGACGAATGAGTTGTTTACAAATTCTAATCTTCTGGCAGACTCGTGTTCAGGTAGAGGGTGAAAGGAATGTGGGGAAACAGTAGGAGGAGGTGTGGGCTGAGTGTCGTGTACACATGTAACTCGAAAGGTGAACAAAGCATAGCCCACCAAAAACATCACTATGCTACACAACATTAAAATGCATATTATTAAAAATTGTTTTCTTGCCATCACAGTGCATATTTTCTTTTCAAAGTTCGCTGATCTGGCAGGTCTTTCCATCTTAGGAAACTCCATCCTCTAAGTTGCTGCCCGCGGTGGGAGATTGATTCTGCTAAGGAGTGCTTCTGTTCAGTCCAGGGTAACTCCCTTAGACCAACCAGAACTGTCGACCTAACCGTCTCCAGCTGCACTCCAAAGACTGTGGCAACCGCGACCCTAGCAGCAGAACCGGATGGCGGTTCGAAAATCAAAAATGAGCAAGTATCCCAGATGAGAGAGCTGCACAATCAAAAAAGAAAAAAAAACCTTTTTATTTGTCCTTTATCATAGGTCTTGGCCTCAAGTTATAGCGGTTTCGACCCGGTGCTGTATGGTCTTGAAACAATAGTTCAGGCTCAGTAGTGTCCAATTGCATTGACGGTGGCACTGATCCTTGCAGAATGTTATCTCTCTCCTTCTCTGTAGTAGTTCCTTTCAAACGTGCATCGCTGAAGGGTACAAATCGTGGCACAGATTCAGTCTCTGAGTCGGCGACACCCTCCTGGACCCACCGGTCATAGGGCAAGGACAGGGGGATCCGTTTACAATGGATCCCGTGGATCCAGTTCTTCTTTCCCTCCACATGAACGGCTGATCTTGTGGAAAGAAGGACGAGGGGTGGGCCGGTCCACCTGGGCTGTTCGTTCTTTGTTCGCTGAAAGTTTTTCACCAACACGTAAGATCCAGGATCGATAGGATGCCCTGGAGCTTCAGAGGCCTGAGGTAGACTGTCGTGGACCTGTTGGTGTAAAACACGCAATTTAGCCATCAATTCGTACAAGTAGTCAAGCAAAACAGGGTGCTCTATCTCACTGAACCTGGTGGGTCTGGGCACCCCTCATATGTTGGCCGGACGGCCGAAAACAATTTCATAGGGACTACGTTTCACTCTGGAATGCACGGTCATTCTGGTGGATAGGAGTGCTAAAGGCAGAGCGTCAGGCCATTTAAGACCAGTGCTCGCTTGAATCTTAGCTAGTTTTAGTTTCAGGGTGCCGTTGTAGCATTCTACTAATCCAGCTGATTGGGGGTGATTTGCAGCATGAAACTTCTGCCGGATGCCTAGCCCTTCACATACTTTCTTCATCACTTGACCCACAAATTCACTCCCATTATCACTCCAGACTATTCTCGGCATTCCAAATCTGGGGAAGAATTCTTTGACAAGGGCTTTTGCTGTGGACAAGGCAGTATTGTCCTTAAGGGGATATGCTTCTACCCATCTTGAGAAGGCACAGACCACAACGAGTACGTATTTTAAATTGTTGCACCTCTCCATGTGGATGAAATCTAGCTGCAAATCCTCAAACGGATACGTAGGAGGTGCAAAATGACCAGCTGGAGTTGGGGTTCCCCTACCAGGGTTGTTTTTCAGACACACCATACAATTCTTGACCACATTCTCTGCACATTTAGGGATTCCACTGTTCTGCCATACTGGAGCCAACAACTTACAGATCCTTTTTACACTGATGTGAGCCATTCCATGAGCCATTGTCACCACTGCCAGTACATACGCATCGGGTAGCAGCCATCTCTGATGCTCTAACAATTCGACCAACAACCATTCGCATCCAATCTACCCTTGCTTTCTCTCCATTCATTCACCTCTTTCTCAGTGGCTTCGGATTGAATAGACTTCACACTCTCAATCGTGTCTTCACACATACCAACATCACCAATCCATTTCGCAAGGCCTGCAACATACATTCGACTCATTACATTCCTTGCAGTTTCTTTCGCAACTTCATCTGCAAATGCATTCCCACGACCAACATCATCTTGAATCTTTTTGTGTGCACTGCATTTCACAATCGCAACTTGTAGCGGCAAGGTCAGTGACTCGAGCAGCTCATTCACTAGCTGACCATGCTGGATCTTTGCACCATGTGATGTCAAGAACCCACGTTCACGCCACAATCGTCCAAAACTGTGAGCCACGCCAAAGGCGTACTGACTGTCAGTGTACACATTTACTTTCATTCCTTTTGACAACACACACGCTCTTGTAAGTGCAATCAATTCTGCTGCCTGAGCGGAGTTATGTGGAATACGTGCAGTTTCAACAATTGTATGCAAAGTGGTGACAGCATATGCTGCAGTCGTGTCACCATTCGGGAGCTTGAAGCATGAACCATCCACCCATAAGGTACCATCGCATTCAACAAGAGGAGTATCTTGGAGGTCTATTCTCCCTTTTGTTTCTTCTTCTGTTCTAAGAAAGCAATCGTGTTGTTCTTCAAAACCGTCTGCCTCAACTGGAATTGGCAACAATGTGGCTGGGTTTAGTGTGCTGCATCTTTTGATGTGCACATGGCTCGCTAACAAAGTTAGTTCGTAACCTGACAATCGAGCACTAGTTAAGTGCTGTGTCTTGGCTCTGTTCAATAATGTGTCCACTGCATGTGGAACCATGACCACTAACGTGTTATTCATCACTAAACCAGCGGACTGTCGAATCGAAACAGCTGCTGCTGCTGTTGCTCTTAAACAACTTGGCAATGCTTTAGCTACTGGATCCAAAGTCGACGAAAAATATGCACATGGACGCTGCTTGTCTCCAAACAATTGTGTCAACACTGATAATGTACAACCTTCTTGCTCATGGACATACAATGTAAAGGACTTACTGTAGTTGGGGGTACCCAACACAGGAGCTGAACATTATGCTGTGCGCAATTCAGAAAAACTTTTCTGGCACTCTTCAGACCAAGGCACAGGATTGGGTGTATCTTTACATGTTAATGCCACCAATGGTTTGGCCAGTAAAGAAAAATTTGGAATCCACTGTCTACAGTACGATGTAATACCCAAGAAAGCACGCACTTCTCTCTGTGTTTTTGGCACACTTAATTGTGCTATTGTCTGGATTCTTTCTGGGGTCAGTTTCCTTCCCTCCTTTGATAAGAGATGACCTAAGTAGGTCACTTCTTGTCGACAATATTGTAGTTTAGACAGGGACACTTTGTAATGCAGATCACACAAATGACGCAACAATGACAACGTGGCTTCTTTACATATTTCCTCAGAATCCGCAGCAATAAGCAAGTCATCAACATACTGAATGAGTGTAGCGCCTTGAGGTAAAACAATTGTATCAAGCTGTGTTTTTAGAGCTTGACTATATATTGATGGACTTTCACAGTAGCCCTGGGGAGCGCGTTTAAAGCGGAAGCTTCGTCCTCCTAAACTGAAGCCAAAAATATCCCTACTTTCTTCAGCAATTGGGATGCTGAAGAAAGCATTCTTCAAGTCAATTACCGAAAACCAGGTTGCAGAGGCTGGGATCGTAGTCAACAGGGCAGTAATGTCAGGAACAACTGGAAATTGTGGCACTACTATTTTATTCACCTCTCTAAGGTCAATCACAAACCTGTTCACAGGTGGCTGAGAGGGGTCAGTTCTTTTCAAAACAGGCAGAACAGGACTATTGCAAACATTGCCTCTTGTCTCTTCAATCACATCTTTTTCAATCAGATCATAAATGATCGCTAACAACGCTTTTTCACATTCACTAGAAATTTTGTATTGGGGAATTCTTGGCATCCTAACATTAACTTTCAATGTCACAACGTATGGTGGTATTTCCAAGAGACCCACATCGTTAGGACCAGTAGCCCAAAGAATATCAGGGAGAGACAGCAATTCTGTCGGAATGTTATCCCTCGACAAATACATTGGAGAAATCACTTTCTTACCTACTGTAAGTTGTACTCCCGAAGGAGAACAATACAAAGTCGCATACAATCTTTTTAACAGGTCCAATCCCAACAAGTTTTCACCACAACCTGTTGTTAGAGTGCTTCGAATTCACAAGGACCAACAGACAGGGACATAGGACATGAAATCGGGTTCCTAACCGGGGCGCCAGAAAAACCTACAGAAACATTCATTTCGCCAGACAAAGGTGCGCCAGGGAGTTTTGAGTGCATCATAGAACTCTTTGTGGCACCAGTATCCAACAGCAAAGGTTCTGGCACACCTGATGTAATCACCTCAACGTATGGTCCACTCTGATCTACTGGAACTGAAACAACTCCCTCTCTTTGTGTATGGCTGTCCTAGCAATCATTACCTTCCATATACTCATCTTCTGCATAGTAATCATCAGCGTAGTACTGAGCTGTCCTACCAGATGCGTTATTCTGCTGATCAAACCTATTCATAGAATTTTGAGGTGGAAAGGAGCGTGCATTCTGAGGGATGTTTCCGCGTCCTCCACCTCTAGGTGTTTGCTGAACACCTCTACCTCTTGTGTTTGACACACCATTTGCGCGCTGTAACAGAATAGGGCAACTATACTTAAAATGACCCTCTTCCTTGCAATACGAACACTGATTGGGACCCACAGGAACGCGTGGTTGAGTATACTCTACTCTTGGCTTTTGAAACTGTTGAGGTTGCCTATAATCATTCTGATAGTTATTCTGACCGACATTATTCTGGCCACTACCACCACGTGGCGAATATGCTTGCTGTAACAGGACCTTCGTTTTCAACTCTTTAGTTTTCTTTTCTGCTCTATCTTTCTCATCTTTGTCTCTATTTTCATAATACTGCGCGGTAGCCAATATCTGTGCTGAAGAAAAAACTGCCCATGAACTCTCTGAATCCTTCAACCTTTTACACAAATCTGGAAGTAGATTGTGCACGAATTTATCGACGAACAGTTGCTGACCACCTTCTGTGCTCATATCTTGACCACTGTGGTCGACAAACCTTTCTTCAAACCTGGTAAAGAAATCAGACACCGTTTCATCTTTCTTCTGCTTACACGCAGATAACTTATCCCAATTTACAAACAATTTGGGCATCAAAGTTTTCATATACGTAATAATTCTTCCAGGAAGTTCTGCTACTAAAGGCTCAGGTTTAGCACCACCAACTTGTTTAGCATCAGCAGCGGTAATATTCACCCATGTGTCGCCTAGCTCTTGATCATGATCCGTATGACGAATTTTTCCCCATAAAGACTGTGGAACAACATTCCCAAACAACATATCTACATCAGCTAAATTCATAATGCATGAACCTGCAGTCTGTGACAATTCCTTGTAATACCCTGCCTGATTCTTGCGGTGATCTGGCAATTTCTGCTTAAGGGCTAATACTTCAGCTCGCTTCCATGGGACATGTACCCACACACGTTGAAATGTGGCAGGATGGCTGGAACAACATTGGCATTCCCTTCCCTCCAAACTGGGGTAACCTCTCTTATGGGATATTGTCTTCCTTTTTTCTTGGTAGAAGAATCAGGCTCAAACAATGACTTGGAAACATCTTCAGTCCTAAGTGATAACAACGTTGCAACAGCTTTCCTAACATCTGAACCCACAATTGTGCCTTTTGAAAATTCGAACCGTAAATGGCTCAACTCGGGCGGGTTAGAGTCCAAATCATTCTCCTCTAAGTCTTCGCATAGAAAAACACACATTTTCTCAAAAACGTACCTCTGCTTTGATGCTTCCCATTGATGGAAGACATCCATAACAGATTCTAGTTCATATCTCATCGGGTCAGTAACCCATTTATGTGCCAAACAATCCAATACTTCTTTCTCCCTAGAATCAGCAAGGTGACTACGCAACTCTTTGTGTTCAGGGGTATGAGTCGGACTTACCGCTCCAAACAAAGGATATAGAAGACTAGAAACAGTGCTTGCCACTCTCTGGCGGACAGACGGAGAAGTCGATGAAAAGACAAGTGGGAAGGCAGGATGAGATGAGGTAGATGCAGAGGCAGGGTCAGGAGGAGTACCAGAAGTGGTAGTCGATACAGTAGTTAAAGTTGCAGGAAGTATAGAAAGAGCAGGTGTAAAAGCCGTTGACCCTTGGGAAGGCTGCACCGGAGGAATAGAAGCCAGCTGGAGAATAGCTGGTGGGTGCTGTGGAGGAACAGGAGGTATAACAACCATGGGTTGCACAACTAAAGGTTGTGGAGGTGCTGTAGCATTTTGCGCATAGGGGGGTGGCGAACTTAACAAATGCGACATTAGGGGATCTTTTTCAAGCTCTTTGCTGCTTCTTGCTGAAGAGGCGGCAAAACTGGGTAGCATTTATCTATTACCATTTTACGTTGCCTATGCAACTGCTCACTCATCTGTTCTTCTTCATTGTCTTTATACTGCATAGCAGCTTGCATTATTGAGATACCCCTTTCTTTCTTATTTTTCTTCGCTAATTTAATTTCCTTCTGTTTGGCCTCCTTACGCCACAGGCGGAAAGAGTCAAACATTGCCGGTCGGGCTTTCTTCTTAAAAAGTTTAACTTCGAGATTGTCTAGGATTTCCGTATCAAAACTACCATATTGGGGCCATTTTAAAACACTGTCTTTTCTGGTGTATTTTATCCACACTTCATTGTAGGTGATGGGGCCTACCCCATGTTTCACATATAGTTCATAGGTTGGAGTTCCAATCGGAGGAACCGGATACGAATCCTCCAGTCGGGAGTCCCTATTATTACAACCAAGACAAAACACATTTCCAAGTCTGCTAAAACCAGGCATCTTTGCTCTCTAGTCTAGCTTCAAACTTCAAAGGATTATCGATTACGATATTTCTCGTGAATACACGAGTCCTTCGGCTTTGGCGCTTGCAAGTTCCAAATCAAAGCGGTCCCAACAAGGGGACACCAAACAAACTAAGGACTGGGAGATGCTCCACTTATATTTTACTGAGGTAGCGATGACGTCACCAGAAGACTTGTCTAACGTTTTGCTCTCCCAAACATCAAGGGTCCAAATCAGGGCGATAGTCAGGGCAGCAGTCCTTTGTAGCCGTCGGGACGCGGGGAACCTCGCAGCAAAGACCTTCGGAACCACATCGACATACAGGGGTCGCTGAAGTGGCTGGCCGTCCTCCGGAATTTTCACACGAAGATCCTCACGAACCTCTGGCTTGGACCGGTACCGCTGATACCACCCCACGTTGGGCGCCAACTGAGGTACTGGGTTTTTCAGAACCGGTACTGATCCGGTAACCCAGCGGTGTCAGGGGCAACACCCAAAGACCTCGAGTACTTTCCTGATTCAGACCACAGAAACACAAGTCTTCTAGGTGAAGTCACAGATCGAATTTATTGGCTGCAGCCAAGTAACAAGTGTCCTAGAAGTACAACAACACGGTGTGTATATTCTCAGGAGACTGCTCCTTTTTACAGAGCCGGCCTTCTCTTTTTATACACGATGTTACACTTCAGGCAAAATTCTTGGTTTTACAATTCGACCATAAACATATTTTCAAAATAAAGAAAAAGCAAAGTCATGATGGCAAGCCCATATTTTCGTTTGTCCAGTTCGTGATAGATTACCTGGCTAGGCCCAGAACTTCCATCAGATATCGATGAAACCCCAATAAAATCGGGCACCTCCTCCTTGTAAAACTAGCCATAAAGAATAAACAGGGACAGGTGTGTGTATGATAAAGCGTGGTTTGTATGCGGTAAATGGTTTATGACATGTTGTGCCTTGATGCTAATCTTGCTCGGCCACTGGGTTGGGGACTGCCCGAACAGGTTTGGCTTGAGGCAGTGAAGGCAGCTCGCCCAGGTCACAGAGGAGTCAGGAAAGGTGGACGTGTCCTTTGAGCTCGAATTCGGCCTTGGTCAATTGACTATGTAAGGGCAATCACAAGATGGATGCCGCTCACAAAATGGACCCCTAGGGTTCAAGACAGGAAGTATGATTTAGGGGTGTTCTCGTCACTCAATCGTGACGCAAATGCACAGTTATAATGTCCTAATCATTACCGGTCTGCCAATACCAAATTCGTCATGGTATGACGATATTTTCTGACACGAGTGTTAGGCTTCGGTACCACATTATAGCAGGGTCCAAAATTCTCAGAACCACATGTTGCAAGATGGAAATGCGGCAAAGATCCGGCGCAAAGAAATAAAGACGTCAAATTCTTCTTGATGGCGCACGCTTCTCCGATGTTGCTAGAAGTCTCGGCTTGATTTGTCAGCTGCAGAGGTCGACACACTTGTGCAGAGAGTTGACGACAGCGGCTTTGGCGGTGACACTCTTCTCCCTCGATGTGAGATTCTTCCGCTTGATGTAACAGCTGCAGCAGCGACACCCTTGTTCAGAGATGCGACGACAGCGGCTCTGACTGTGGCACACTTCTCCGCGGATGTGAGGCGCTTTTCTCGATGCGGTGCAATGTGTCAGCTACAGCAGGGACATCCTTGTTCAGAGATGCGATGGCAGCGGCTGCGACACGCTTCATCTTCAGTGCGAGACGCTTCTCTCGATGCGGTGAAATGCATTAGCTACAGCGGCTAAACCCTTGTTCTGAGATGTAACAGCAGCGGTTGCGACGGTGACATGCTTCTTCCTCTTGAGTCGTGCTTCCAGCTCCCTGTGACACGCAGTCCCTCAGAAGGCCCAAAACAGCAGCAGGCACTTCCAAATAACTATTGGGGAGCTGGGGGTTGAAGTCTGTTGTCCCTGAGACTTCAGCAGGAGGCAGCTCTTCTCTCTAGCCCTTGGAAATCCTTCACAAGTTGAATAAAGTGCACACAAAGTCCTTTCTCCTTTCTTTGGCAACCAGGCAACCACTGCAGGCCAATTCCCCCAAGCAGCACTTCAGCTTAGGGATAGTCTCTCCTCAGTTTCTTCAGGTTCCTTTTCTCAGCAAAGGTTTCTTCTTGTAGTCCAAAAGTGATCTAGTTTCTTGGGATCAGGTTCCCAATATTTATACCCCAAAATCCTTTGTCCTCTGAGGACAGATGGGCCTTTGCCTAGTCCAAACCCGTTCTGGAGCACTCTGTTTACATGACTCCTTCTTTCCTTTCACAGTGCAAGGCAGAAACATCAGACACCCCAAAGGAGGTGGAGCCAGCATTGTGGAGGAAAAGCACAGCCCTGGAGCACTCAGTTTACATGACTCCTTCTTTCCTTTTACAGAGCGGGGCAGAAACTTCAGATGCCCCACAGGAGGTGGAGCCAGTATTGTGGAGGAAAAACACAGCCCTGGAGCACTCTGTCGACATGATTCCTTCTCTCCTTTCACAGTGCAGGGCAGAGGCATCAGATGCACCACAGGGGGTAGAGTCAGCACTGTGGGGGGCAGGCACAGTCATATTCAGGTCCCAGGTGCAACTCCTCTCTCCCATCTAGATGCAGACCTCTCTATTCACCACTGGGCTGACTCATTCTGTCTCCTGGAATCCCCCAGCCTTGTCACACAAACTCCAGACAAGGAATACACAACCTTGCCGAGGCAGGCCTGGATAGTTAGACAAGAAAATACCTACTTTCTAAAAGTGGTATTTTCATACACAGAATGTTAAAACCAACTTCAATAAAAGATGTATTTTATCATTCTGAGTTCAGGCATACTAAACTCGAATTTCTACAATGTTCCCTGAGTCAGTAAGGATTATAAAATGTAATGATCTAACTGCCCATTCTGGCCTATGGAGAATAGGTAGCCTTGCAATAGTGAACTGGTGCCATATCGAGGAGTTCCCTTACCTCTGTCAGGACCTTTTTGGGGCTCTGCTGTGGCTGTCCAGAGCGTCCCTCCCGCGGCCGTCCAGTTTGCTTGGCGTGGTGCGGCCGCCGAGAGGAGAGGACGCCGTGGTCCATTGCAGACTACATTTCCCTGTAGCCCCTGCGGCCGGAAGCCGCCCACAGGACATTCGCGCCCGGAGGCGCATTAAATAAAGCCCCACTCTCGGTGGAGCGGGGTGAACTGGTGCCATATCGAGGAGTTCCCTTACCTCTGCCAAGACCTTTTCGAGACGCTGCTGTGGCTGTCCAGAGCGTCCCTCCCGCGGCCGTCCAGTTTGCTTGGCGTGGTGCGGCCGCCGAGAGGAGAGGACGCCGTGGTCCATTGCGGACTATATTTCCCTGTAGCCCCTGCGGCCGGAAGCCGCCCACAGGACATTTGCGCCCGGAGGCGCATTAAATCAAGCCCCACTCCCCGCCTCGCGGGAGCGCGCGGGGCAGCGCCGAGCTAAGCCCGGGCAAAGGGCGGGCCCTCTGTAGCCCGAAGGAGCCGAAGGAGCCGAAGGAGGCCGGGCTGGGCCTACCCATTGACATTCCTCTTTAAGGTATTACGTCCATTGCACTCTCTTCCCTTGTTATGTCCTGCCCCCTGTCTATTTGCTCGTCCTAACTTATTTAGCTCCTAGTATCCTGGGGCTATACTTTAACATTGTCTTGCTTATCCTTCCCTTGGTCAAGTGTAATTATCCGTTATGGCTCTAGACAACACAAAAGATTCCAGTACTCTTAATAAAGGAACATTGGATAATTTTGTGTATAGGATTCCCTTGGACGTTGACAGGGAGAGCGCGCTAGCAGAACGTCGCGCTGAGCGACGGCGATCTATCAAATTGATTAAAAACAAGCGCATCTCGCCTGTGAGGCCTCACAGAGTAAACATATCACATAACAGAGATCTAGCTTAAATTGAGGACCCAGACACTACTGCTAATAGTATTAATAGTATTCCTATTCTGTTATGAGATGTTTCTCCCACCCCTGAAACAGTCAATATTCCACATAGTCCAGTTTCATCAATCCATGTTAGTGCATCACCAGAGATTGAACTTATCCCTGACACGCCCTTACCTGTAGAAAAGGCCACACGGAAAACTAGGAAAAAATCACAACTCCCCAGAGCACATGGCTCACCCCCGAGGAAACGAAGGAAACAAGGGAACGAATCACATAAGAAAAAAACTAGCCATATAGACCCCTGTAAAGCGGCTAAACCCCACACATCGAGCACTGTGACGAAACATGATCTAGGTACTTCACCTCCACGCTTGACACTAGAAACCCCCTCAAAGGACCTAATAGGAACAATAGAGCACTTAATTAGAGCATCTACACTCCCAATAATAGAGAGACTCAAAAGACTAGAAGCTATGCTTGGTTCCTTAGAGGAAAAATTAGTGACAAGCGTAGGGCTACTTAACTGCACTTCCAAGCCGGTCATAGAAAATTCAACCATGGCACTGCCCACAAATCGTACCACCCAAAAAGACCCGGTTAGTATAGTGTCAGACAAAACTAAACCTCCTAGGCCAGACAATACATCAGACTAAACCACTTGTAGTCGGCAAGGCACACAAGGTAAAGACAACTCGCAACCTGGGAAAGTCACAGAGTAAGCATGATAAAAACAGCTCAGAAGAATTAATAAAGCCAAAGGGGCGCCAAGTGGATCTGCCACCGGAAGCAGTCCCACTAGTGGTGGTCTTAACAGGAGTCCCAACTCTAGAAGAAGGAAAGAGGGAAAACCATTCCCAGTTAAAAAACAAAACCACATACTGGCTTAGGGAGAATCGCCCCCTCCCTCCAAACCTAAATGGTGAGATACTGCACGTTCGCCGCCTCTCATGGCTTGGTGCTAGAAAAAAGGATAAAAAGGGAGATATAGTTGTCATCAACTTCAGAGACCATAGAACAGTAAGTCACATCTTAAACTGCTTCCCTGAAAAGGGGAATACGTCCATCTCACCTTGTGACCTGACCTATTTCTACCCTAGGTCCCTATTGGTCCCTCCTCCCAACCTTAGAACTCACAATTACGGAACTATGAAACATCTCCAGGCTAATCACTCAATTCTCCTTCAAAACCGTTATGGGAGTCTGTCTGGTCTTGAAGTAGTTGATTGACTGCACCATAGCCACATACTATATCCAAGATCAAACAGCCCCACAATTTCTCTCTCCAAAAACACCGAGATAAACCTCGGACTAATCCCACATGAGGAGCAGACAAAACAAAACGAATCCCTGGCTAGCACCAATGACCTCGCGAACACCATTACCTCCATTACTCAACCGTCTGATATAAATACTCCTTCTCAGGACCCAAATACTTTTCTCTCCCAGGATCTAAATACCACTCAAACTAATTCAGGAAAGAGGATACCTAAAGGAAGAGAATCTAGACCTTCCCTCCTTACCTCATTCTGGAACATAGCAGGGCAACGCACCAAAATATTACTCGAAGACTGGACGAGATTTATCTCCAACTTCGATATCATCGCCTTACAAGAAACTTGGCTACTTGACCCCATACATATTGTGGGGTTCAAGACCTATTTTACACCAGCAATACCCTCGCACTCAGGACGAGCAAAGGGAGGTTTAATCATCTACATCTCCAATCTTCTGGCGGCGACGGAAATAGAAATAATAAAATTTGAGTGTAGCTTTCAGATCCTTGCCCTTACCCTAAATAATAGGGACAAGTTCCTCATAGTGAACTACTACAATAACTGTCCAGAGAAAGAGGCAACAAATTTGGTATCCTCGATCCGCTTTACCCTTCGTACCCTAACAGAAAAGACCAATATGGAAACAGTGATAATCTGGGGGGGGGGGGGTTAATCTGGGCCCTTGTCCAGCTGGCAATATATGTGGCATCCTCGACGAATGGGAAAATCCTATATCCCACTTTAGGCACAGTACACTTGGCAGCCAACTTAATGAAACCATGTTTGAGCTAAATCTTGTCCACGCTAACAACCTCCACAATGACAAGGCAAAACTGGCCCCCACTTTTCATGGTCAGGGATATAATACAACAATAGACTATATTCTGGTCTCAAACAGGGCGTGGATAGGGGACACTCAATTTATAAGACACGATAGTTCACTCAGTGATCACTACCCCCTAAGTATCTCATACCCGTTATCTTGTAATCCTAAAATCAATCCTGGTACCATTCTAGACCAAAACAACTTAACGTTGAATAGACTAAATGGCTATGCTCTGAAATGGGGGAAAGTAGACTCACAAGAGATAACATCTAAAGTGATCACAGGGGCCTTTCCCCATATACTGAAATGCCTTGATCCTGATACCACAGATGAGGAAATAATCTCTAACTTTGAAAGGATCATTAAAACTATAAATGATGCTTTATGGAGAGAACTCAAACATAAATCTAAGCCAAAAAAGGTTTGGTTCAACCACGAATGTACAACTACATATCAAGACCTAAAAAATGCACTAAGGAAAGAGGTGAGAAACCCACTAGAAATTTGAGAATTTAGGAATAAATATAATACAGCTCTAAAAAATAGGAAAAAAGAGCTAAATCCTCTCCTTTGTGAACAACTCCACGAAAGCTGTGCTCTCAAAAACTCAACTGCCTTTTGGCAAGTCATTAAGTCCCCCTTTTTAGCAAACAACATAGATCACCCTAAAATAGATGTGGTAATAGACAAAAAGGAGTGGGTCCAGCACTTTTCAGAGATATTCATGATCAATCCAACTGATCCCGTGTGCCATGAATATCTTATCCAGGATACTACGCACACTGATAAACCCGGAAACTCGTTCCCGATCGACCTCCATTTCTCTACGTACAAGTAAAAACGGTAAAGCACCGGGTCCAGATGGTGTGCCAATTGACCTTTTTAAAGCACATATGGACATCTGGACCCCACTTCTAACCAGAGTGCTCAATGCAACATGCTCCGTAGGCCTCCTGCCTTCATGGTCCAAATCAATATTACTCCCAATCTTCAAAAAGGGAGACAGGGGGTCGGTAGCCTGCTATCGTCCCGTCTCACTCCTGGACTCGCTGGGAAAGGTGGCAGGACAACTAATACTTGAGCAACTACAGGTTTGAGTGGACAATGGCAGGATTATTTCGGACCTACAATATGGCTTTCGCCAGGGGCTGGGGACCATAGAGCAGGCACTGAACTTGACACTATTAATAGATAAATATGTTCATGTTAAAAGGGGCGACATGTATATGGTCTACGTGGACCTTTCGTCCACGTTCGACTGCGTGTCCCACTCGAAACTCTGGACTCTATTGAGGGACATGGGCGTTCCACAAAATTTGCTCAAGATTTTAAGGGAACTTTACTCTAACGCCACAGCTAGAGTTCGCTATGGGGTGCAGGGGAACTAACAAGGGAATTTTCTGTGGAAAAGGGAGTTAGGCAAGGATGTGTCTTGGCTCCCCTCCTCTTCACTCTCTACACCAATGGTCTGGAGGATGCGATGATTAGGGGAGCTCATGACCTTCCTATGGTGAATGGTCGACCGACACCAGCGCTCCTCTATGTGGATGACGCTGTCATCTTCGCCCGTACCCCCCTGGAACTGCAAAAGAGTGCAGACAGATACTCGGCTTTTATGGCAGGGCTCGATATGAAAATTAACACAAGTAAAACTTTTGTTATGAGGGCAGGCACAGGACACAAACGAAAAATGAAGGACATCCACTTATATGGGCAAAAATTAGAGACCACACAAAACTATTCGTATTTGGGCGTAACAATAGATAACAAACTAGCTTGGAATATAGCTGTAGAAACTAGAAAATTACTTTCCCTAAGAACTTCAGCAGCTCTAGCGAACTTTTCCAGAAAGTTAGGGAAAAGACCTCCTTGTGAACTAGTAAAGATTTACCAAGCCAAATGCCTATCAGTGGCTCTCTATGGAGCCGGCCTCCGGGGGTTTGCACCGATAGACGAAATTCAGAAAGTGGAAAACTCCTTCTTGAGATATCTTCTGGTGGTCCCAAGGAGCACAGGCACTATGGCGTGCCATATAGAGTTGGGTCTGCCACATGTTACTGATCTAGCAAAAGCCGAACCAATACTATTATGGCATAGAATCTGGAGGAACGATAAAGCAACTCTTACCTAGTCTATTCTAATGGACTACCTAGCACTGGACAAGGCCCACAACTCCAGGTGGCTGTGCTATATAAAAAAGTTTTTGCAAGATCTAGGATGGGCGAGGTACTATTATAATCCCTCTTCAATGTCCGAAGTCTCAAGAAAGACACTAAAAACGAAATGCTTATCCCATTTAGAGGAACTGAGACTAACGAAAGAGGCAACAAAACCTTCAGTAGCACGCTCCCTACAAATACAAACAACCACCTCTATCCAGCCATACCTTACATTAAACACTTCAGGTTATGAGAGGTATCTCTTAGTAAGGTTTAGGTTGAACTTGTTTCATCGATTGGTCACATTCCCCACCAGAAATAATTGGGCCAAAGACGTCCCGTTGTGTCCATGTGACAATACTTCCCCTCAATCGACCATGCACACCATCCTCTTCTGCAAATTTTTCCACGATTTCAGGAAAACGTGGTTGATCCCATTACTAAAACAAAATGGATACAGACAATGCCGTCTAGCATTTCTATTTTTGCAGCAGTTGGATGGTGAAAGGACTACGTATCTTGTTGTGAACTTTCTGAAATGCACGGTCAGACATAAAGCGTTTTTAAGTTAATCACTCTTTTTCTTTTTCTTCTTTTAACAACGAGTCATCTATTGAACTTTCGGTGAACTTTTAAAAGTATCAATTAAGTTTTAAAACCTAAAAGCGAGAACTCTCATGTATAGCCTCGTATTTTAACATAGAATAATTGCATTACTTTTTAATTGAGTTCTGTACGTGGAAGACTTGGCATGATTGTTTTTATTTGTACATATTGAATTTATTGTAAATGAAATGTATTGCTATATGACTGATGCTCGCTTTTTATGATTTATATTCTAAATCGAAATAAAGCTCAATTGACTTGACTTGACAATAGTGAAAAACGAAAATGGCTGTAATTAACTATTAGGACATGACCCACACACCAGGGCATGTCCTACCTTATACTTACAATGCACCCTGCCCTTGGGCCTACCATAGGGGTGTCTGATATGAATAAAAGGGAAGGTTTAGGGACTGGAGAGTGGGTGCACGTGCTCAGTCAGCATGGCAGTACCAGACTGCACACAGGCTCTGCAATGGCAGGACTTAGACACACTATTACAGGCTGCTTCTGTGGGTGAACAACCAGTGCTGCAAGCCCTCTAGCAGCATTTGGTATACAAGCCCTGGGCACACCTAGTGCACTGCACTAGGGTCTGACAAGTAAACGAGACCAGCCAATCATGGAGTCACTAATCCATGAATCAATGTTCAATAGGGAGAGCATATGCACTTTAACACTGATCAGCAGTGGTAGAGTGCCCAGAGTCATAAAATCAACAAAAACAGGTCAGACAAAATATAAGAGGAAGGCAAAAAGTTCAAAGATGATCATGCAAAAAGGGCCAAGTCCAACAACTACTAATAATGAAAGTGAAAATTGTCTGAGAGGAAGTTCTATAAGGTATATTGAGGGTCTCTCTTATGTTAACTAAAAAGGGCACAGATCTGTGGGATCCAAGGAAAGAATTAGGCTTGCATGGAATGGTGAGAACATAATGGTGAAATTAGGCAGGCCAATCTACTTTTGCGCTGTCAGGGCTTTGTCTCTCGTCCTCACCTGTGCAAGATGCTTGTCTGGCTAGGGTCTGGCCACAACCCTACTTGGGGTTACAGACTGATGCTCATCCACTTTTGGGAGTCATTAAGAGCTTGGGAGGCTCTTGAGAAAAGAGTGAAGTCCCGATCAACATTTTGGCCCAATTTTTCCTAGCAGGAGGTGGGGTCTGGGACTTTCAAATATTTTATAGTTTCAGTTCGGACTGCATGCCTCGTGTTCTCTTCTAATTCCTTCCTCATAAATGGGGTGTGTTTGTTTATTAATAGGCAGTATCCTTGTCCTAAAAAAGTGCATGGCTAGTCACCAGTTCAAATTCTTGACCTTTGTCATCATTTTACTCATTAGACACTGTCAGATCTGGCTCTTTCTACGGGGTCAGACCAGATTTTTGTTTTCATTTACTGAACCTGTGTTTTTTGGCATTAGGACTCTTCACACTGTAATCTAGCTAAAAAGTAAAAAATGTTTGTGTTCTCCATTTTAAACATGGTAAAATTAGTATACACCTGATTGATCCATTTAATTTATGTATAAATAATTGTAGCAAATTGTACGACGTGCCCAGGGCCTGTAAATTAAATGCTACTAGCTGTCACGATTTGCTTCCTGCGCTCTTCTGCCCACCACCAAAGGGGTCAAAATGTGGGACTTTCCAGTGTTCTAATAAGCTTCTGGACCACCCCCTGTATGCATATACTGATTTCTAGCCATTTGGACGCTATTTGGAAATTGACATCAATTCCCAATTCATGCCCTGTTTTGTGGAAGCCAGTCTGCTCATGCTTGATACTCCATTACCTATAGTCTCCTGCTCACTGCCTCGTGTCCACCCCTGCAGGTGAAGGATCAATGGAGGAATTCAGCACATCTGTGGCTGGCAGCTGCTATCTTGCTCCCACCTGATGCACATGATCTCTGTGAAATCTTTTAAGCCCCAGCTTCCTTCAGTCCAGCATTGGCCATTGTAGCAGTCTAATTATTTGGCTAGCCCCATTTCCTGAGATTTTGATATCCTTGTTTCCAGAGTTCCGGTGCTATACTTCTTCATTGTTTCCTATTCCTGAGCTGTTGCTAATTATTTTGTTCTTTTGCTACCTTGAATTCTGAGCCAGTAGAAATTAGTGCTCACATGTAAGCAGAATTAAAGTAAAAAAATTCACCAGTCAGTGAAGCATCCCCAGCAATGCGCTCTTCCTTCTCCAGGATGTGAGCCCACTAATGTTTTTTCAGCACATCCTTTGAGGGAATTCTTTCAATCTCAGGGTGGAACCCTAGATCACCAAGGCCAATCGCCTTCAATTTACTGAGATCAGCCACTGAACTGTTTTGGCTTTATCCAACTTTATCAATTAAGGGCCGCTGCATAATGTGCAACTCCAAAGTAAACAAGATCCAGCGCCAGTAAAGAAGGTTTCCTTTTTCAAGACCAAATCCATAAATAAATGGTACATTGGGGTACGCATTGAGAGTTAAACCAGTTCTCTAACAAATGTATTCTCTGATTTTGCCAAACCCGTAGCATCACCATAGCCCCGAGGTTCAGCGCCGTACGACGCAGCCCCTAGGGATTTGGCATTGTAGATTTTCAAGGCAGGTGCAATAGGCCTGCTATAGGTGGCACGCTGTTCTTTTAAAACTACTCCAGCTCTCTGTTATGATTTAATGATTTGACGTCAATATGTTGGCCCCATGATAAATTGGAAGTAACTTTGATGCCCAAGTATGTAAATGCGTGTACCTGCTCCAAAAACTCGATTCCAAAAGGTAGATTTCCATTACATTTTTTGCAATGGTTGAAAGTCATAAATGTGATTTTATTGACATTGATCTGTAGGCGATGTTCTGCACAGAAGCCACTAAAGCTGGCTAGGAGTTTTTGCAGGCCCCTAGGTGTTTATGAAGTTAATAAATTGTTGCCCGCAAACCACATCGGTATCTTACCATTTGCCAGGTTTGGGGCATCATCCTCAACTTTTTGGAGATAGTGTACCAGCCCATTTACACATAAAGAAAGTAAAATTGTAGAAGCCAGTACATATCCCTGTTGGATACCCTTTAACACTAGAATTCTTTCAGTTAGTTATCCGTGCAAGCCCCACAGCACCCAGGCAAAGTTGTTATCATGTGATCTGACCAGCAAGAATAGTATTTTAGAGGGCATCCCCTTTCTTCGAGGACTGCCCATAACCTAGCTTGTGGCACCAAATCAAAAACAGATTTAAGATCGACAAAGGCAACATATAGGTCACCTTTGCCTATAAGGATCTTCTTCCAGTATATTTGAGCATATCTGAAGACCTAATCTATCATTGATGTCTTAGGTCTAAAACCTGTTAGCAATCGGTTTATACTATTAATACTTTCAGCCCAATGCTGATGTTATGTTTCATGCAGGTGCTCGATATAGGCTCAGGTAGCAACCAGACCTTTCACATACATTCCCCTGACAAAAACACTACATAACGGTTCTTAGTACGGATCTTTTACCTAGTTATGGTAATGCCTAAATGACATGGGGTTTTCCCTGAAAACTTGCCTCATCCATTATGCATGAAGATTCTTGAAAAACTCAGCAGAACTTGAATTTCCTGCACAATAACTAGGCATAAGGGTCATTCCTTCCATCATCCTAAGCCCGACATGATACAGCAAGGTAGATCCCCCGAGGGTACCACTTTGGGTATATAACACAATATCTTTGCAGAGACAGGGAGAGGACAAAAAGGGCTTCCATGCTGACACACTAATACTGAATGCTGAGGTTTCTGCATGCAGACACTCCAACCGCAGTGGTTTGAAATCCCTTGCGGGTGTCCATCTCGAGACCAAAATGGGGTCCCACAGTCTCTCACTTCAGGTAATAGGGATTACTTTATCTTAGAGGGGTTCTTGGCTTTATACCTACATACATGCTAGATGCAATAAGGTACATCTAGTTAGTGTCGCATCGTAGGAATACACATTTTGTTGTCATATATTTTTATGCCCGCCTGTATTCTTAGTTTTTATCTCTATGGTAGAAATCTACCATCCTTTTACTCTGTTGGTGCTCATAATCATTTCCATCTGTTTCTGACTAATGGTTGTTTCAGCACACCTATTTTACACTAGAATGAAGCTGGTTCAATGTATGCTTATTGAAAACATCCCCACAGTTTATTATGTGTATCTCTGTGAGACAAAGTGAGCACAAGTGACTGAGCGAAAAGTACTGTACTTTTTCCCTGATCCCTGATGGGACAGAGTTGTCATGTTCGATAGTCACCAAGAACTATTCTCTCCTTGGTTAGAGGAGTTTACAGTGCCACTGTGAGCTAGCTGGTATACAGGCGAACCCACCCAGTGGAGGTGTCTGGAATCAGTCTGGACACCAATCCCAGCGTCTATGTTGTCTAAATGCGCAGAACCTATATACGTTTACTACATGACACTGGATCTTAACCAATACCATTCAACCAAAAACTTTCTGTAGGCATTCAATCAAACTAATAGGCTTATAATTAGCAGGTAGACTCTTAGTCCCTTTTTTAATTTTTTTAATTGGTTATTAAGGAAATCACAGTAACACAGTACATGGTTGAACGACACATTGCAGATACCATCAGAAAATCACAAGTCATCATCAGCCAGTAACTTTCAGGGAACATCTCTCACCCAGCTTTCTTGCCGGCGGATTTCCATTTCTACTGTGGGTGACATACAAATATCTCCCCTATGTTTGTTACAGTGGGACCATTTCCTGTCCCATTTCTTAGGGCATCCCCTTGCCTTAAAGACATCTGTCTCCGCTATCATACACCTGCCTATTTCCTTGCTCCATAAGGTAACACGAGGCAGAGCTCTATCTCCCCACCCTCTAGCCACCTCTCTTTTCACCATTGGGTAACCCAGTGCAGTGAACTGTTGTTCGATTTCCGTTAGGTCAGTAGCCTCCCAGATATTTAGTCGTGGGGTGATAGTTACTTCCTTCCCTATTGCAGTGGACATATGTGTTGTGGCTTCCTCCCATATGGGGCATACCTCTGGGCATGTCCATAGTGTGTCGTAAAACGTGGCTTGTTGGTCACACCCCCTTCCACATCTGTCGTCGGGTTTAGCGCCTATTTTTGCCAATACTTTCCAGGTTATGTATGAGAGGTGAAGTTTTCTCAGTTGCATCAGGCGGAATCTCTGAGAGATTGCCGCCTCACGGGGGGACATCAGGGCTGACTGCCAGTCTTCGTCTTCTATAGGGCCTACATCATCCTACCAGCGCTCCCTAAGCTTTAAGAAGACGTCTGGAAGGTTATTACTCAAGTTTTTATAAGTTAAGGAAATCGCCTTTGAACTAAGCGATCCGTCAAGCAGACGGTCTTCAAGTGGGGAGGACTCCGGTATATCATGAAAGGATGGAAAGGCTGTCTGTAACGTGTGTCTAATTTGGAGATACTGGTAGATCTCTCCTTGAGCCAGTTGGTACTTATCCTGGAGCTCAGCAAAAGTCAAAATTGCCCCCTTTTTAACCAAATCTCCTACTGTGGACAGTCCAATAAGGTCCCATTCATCAAACCCGGGCTGATATCCCAATCTCCCCAACTTTTGAGCAAACCAAAGTGGCGTAGCCAATGTTAAGGTTTCAGCCCATCCCAGTCGTGACAAGACGATGCACCAGATGTCAAGCGTATGCTTTATTGGTCCGAAGAACTTCCCTTTGTTTTTCTTATCTGTAGTATACAAGGCGCCCAAAAAACTGGAGCGATCAGTCTGGTACCTATCTAGGGCATATGCTGGGTAATTCGGGGGGTAATATATATCCAGTGATTGACAGTCATCAGATGCGCCACCCTTTAGTAGCGTTGTAGGTCTGGGAGGGCTATGCCCCCATCATACCAAATTTTGGTCAGTTTGTGTCTAGGAATCCTAGGGGCTTTTCCATCCCATAACAGCATGGTGATCTCACTCTCAACCGCCTTAAAATAGGAGTCTGTAACGTTATAAGGGCAGTTATGTAGAGCGTAAAGAAAGCGGGGAAGTGCTAGCATCTTGAAAAGCACTGATCTCCCTACAAGCGACAGAGGTAGGGACCTCCAGTGATTAACATCTGCACGTAATCTGGCCAGTGGCGGAGTCAAATTTGAGTCATAGAAGCAGGTGGGATCTGAGGTCACAAATACCCCTAGATATTGAAAACCGTCATTGGCTATTGTTATCACACATTCTGTTGGGAGATGTGGTACCTCCCCTTTCAGCATAAAAAGGACCGACTTGCGGCAGTTTATAGCAAACCCTGAGTATTTACCAAAATGTGTTAGTATATCAAGGACAAGGCTGATCGACCTGTACGGATACGCTAAGCACAGAAGGATATCATCGGCATAGAGCGAAATACGATCTTCCACTTCATCCGCCCAGCGCAGGCCACGCAACATAATATCTCTATGCATCCAATCCGTGAGCGGCTCCAGTACAAGGGAAAAGATCAGCGGGGACAGCGGGCATCCCTGTCTCGTACTTCTACGGAGCTCGAATGTCCGGGAAGCAAAACCGTTCACTCTCACCTGACCTAACACTCCTGTATACAATAGGCGTACCCAGGCGACAAATTTGGGACCTAGCCCCGCCCTTTGTAACACCTTGAATAAATATGGCCATTCTATGGAGTCAAACGTCATAGAGGCCTCAAGGGATAATATCTCTGCGTCTTCCTCCATGTATGGCTGTCTAGCCATGACATTGTGTACCCTTCTTAAATTGAGAGCTGTGTTACGCCCCGGCATAAAGCCAGACTGTTCTGGATGAACTAAAGAAGTGATGACCATTGCCTATCTATTTGCCAGGACTTTTGCAAGTATCTTTGTCTCAACATTTATCAATGAGATCGGCCTATATGAGCTACAGTCGTCATTCGGTTTCCCTTGTTTATAGATAACCACTATGGCAGCCAGGCGTTGGTCAATTGGCAGCTGTCCCTTCTCTAAGCTCTCTTCATACATGGCCTTTAGATGAGGTATGGTTAAAGAGGCTGTCGCCTTCAGAAACTCGACAGGAACCCCGTTAGGTCCCATAGCCTTTCACGATTTAAGTTGTCCGAGAGCCTTGCCTGTTTCCTCCGTGGACAGGTCAGCCTCTAGTGCCTCTTTGTCCGTCTCCGAAAGGCACGGTACATTACTGTCTGCAAGGAGCTGACGCGAGTCTTCTGCTGTGTAGCTAGTAGAGGGCGAATACACCCCTTCAAAGTAGTCGGCAAAGTGTTACACTATGTGTTACTGTTTCTCCATCCGGCATCTTTAACGTATGGACCCATCTGGAGCCTTTTTCCCACCTCTCCAGCCACGCCAGCGTCCTGCCTGTCCTGTCTCCTATCTCATTGAGCCTGTGCTGCATTGCTCATTGCCTGGCCATCATTTGCTCTCTTGATTTTAACCTAAACTCATCCTGCTTCAGGAGAAGTCTATGACTGTTGACGGGCGTGGGATCATGTGAGTGTTCTCGCTCCAGGTCAAGGAGATCATTTTCCACCTTAGTCAGGAGTTCTTGCTGTTTAGCAGTGTAGCTCGTTTTCAGTGACCTTGCTAAGCCCTTAATCACCACCTTGAAGGCTTCCCAGACAATTTGTGTGGATTCAACCGAACCCACAATTTCAGTGAAGTAATTCCAGGTCTGTGTCCTGAGCTCGTCCCTAACATCGGGGATACGTAGAAGCCAAGGGTTGATCACTATTGTCACTGGTGGTTGATGTTCCCAGTGCGTGAATGGCATCCAGACCGGGGAGTGGTCCAAGATCCCTCTAGGCAGCACTTTATATTGGACAAAATTGCCCACAGAGGACAGGTTGGTAAGGAAGCAGTCAATACGGGACAGACTACTGTGGGCATTAGAGAAAAATGTAAACATTGTGTCAGTGGGATGAAGTGCGTGACCTACATCTGCAAGACCCATTGCCTGAATAAAGTCGAGCTACAGAGTATTAGCCTTTTCCTGGGGCTTAGGTGGGTTACGATAAATAGTATCATCCAAGGTCATGTTGTAATCTCCCCCAATGATCAGCGCCCCGTCCCACAGATCCGTCAGCCTGTTGCCTAAATCTTCCAGTGCCGTTCTGCCCAAGGCAGGCGGTAGGTAAACCGAGATCAGGTTATGGTCCTTCCCATCCCACTGTGCCGACCAACCCCGCAAAGCAGCCTGCCATGTCTGTCCATGACTTGTGTATAATGAGTGGTGTAGTCTTTTTTACTAATATTGCCGTACCCCTGGAACTCGTTGTATAGTTTGAGTGTGCCAAAAGTGTATATCCCCACTGAGTGAGGGCCTTAGATTTGCGACCAATCAGGTTAGTTTCTTGTAACAAGACCACATCAGGTGAATTTCTCTGCAAGTAGCCTACCCTTGATAAAGAAGAACCCAAAAGCTACCGTCCTATCGCCAGTCTCCCACTATTAGCGAAAATAGTGGAAAAAATCTTGAATGCCCAACTTTCTTCCTTTATCGAGGAAAACAAATGCCTTGATGAATCGCAGTTTGGCTTCCGTCGTTTCCACGGAACTGAGACGGCCTTGGTCAAGGCGGCGGACGACATCAGATCCATCCGGGATGCGGGAGGCACCGCTGTCCTGATATTACTGGATCTATCGGCGGCCTTCGACACGGTCGACCATACCACCTTGGTCGACCGTGTCGAGAGCATAGGCATTCAAGGCAATGCTAAAAATCTTCTTGCCTCCTTCCTGGCTAACAGAACCCAGGTCGTCACTGTAGGACCTTTTGAATCCTCCCCCCTGTCACTACCATGTGGAGTCCCCCAAGGCTCATCCCTTAGTCCGACACTTTTTAACATTTATGTGTCGGACCCTGCCAATGTCATCAGGGCACACGGGATGAGCCTCACGTCTTACGGTGATGACACCCAATTGGTCCTTGCCGTCAAAAATGACGGGCCTCAGAAAGCCATCTTGTTCAACCAGGGCATGTCGGCAATAGGGAACTGGATGTCACACAATTGTTTGAAGTTAAACTCCGACAAATCGGAGGTTGTAATTTTTGGCAATCTCTCCCCGGAGTGGTCCCCCCTTTGGTGGCCTTCACCCATGGGCCAGCCCCCAGACCCGGTTGACAAGGTGAGGAACCTGGGAGTCATGTTCGACAACCGTCTGAACTTCCTACCACATGCCAACCAAATATCCTCATCAGCCTTTCATAAACTAAGGCTTATCAAAAAAATCCTGCCCTTTCTACCGGAAAACACCGCTAAAACTTTGGTAAGCTCCCTGGTGCTCTCTACCCTAGATTATTGTAACGCGCTGTTTCTAGGTGCCCAGGAGAGAGTATTATCGAAAATGCAGGCTATCCAGAACGCGGCCGCCAGGCTCCTAGGGCGAATCCCCAAATACCATCCGGTTTCAGCCACCATAAGACAGCTTCACTGGCTCCCGGTGAAGAAGAGGATTAAGTTCAAGTCCCTGTGCTTGGTATACAAAGCTTTACACAACGCCGGACCAGTGTTCTTCACTCAGAACCTAACCCCCTACTGCCCTTCCAGAACACTGCGCTCCTCCAGTTCATTGGAACTAGTGATCCCCCGAACTAAATCTGTCAATTGGGGTGACAGAAGATTCCTTGTGGCCGCTCCAAAATTATGGAACACACTGCCTCACTCAATCAAGACCAGCACCTCCCTCTGGTCTTTCCGCAAAAGCCTGAAAACTTGGCTGTTTAATCAGTGAACTCTCAGTCCCCTTGTTGGTTAAGCATTGCAGCTACTTAGCACCGAGATGCCCACGGGCCTTCGTTTCGCGCTTTACAAATGTTTTTATAAATAAATATAAATAAATAAGTATTGCTGTACTATGCCCCTCTTGATCTTGTCTCCCAACCCGTTGACATTCCAGGACAACACTGTTAGAAGCCGTTTACTATCCTGCCCCATGTCTGCAAGTCACCCTTTGTTCCCTCCTGCGAGTTGTGTCTAAATAGGATAGTGCAGAGTTCTGTATGACTAGCATGTGCCGTTTAGCAACCAATACGTCTGTTTCACAGTTTGGACATGCAAGAAATAACATTTGGATAAACAATTCTTTGTTCAGGAAGACAATCAGTTGCCCCAATTTAGCAACCAAATTACAAAGAAACCAAATAAGAAAATCACAGTAACCTGCAAAACATCTCCCCGACCCCTCACTCCTATGTCCTTCCCCCTCCCTGCCCCCCTGCCCGTGGATTTAAAACTACCCACCCCCAAACATGGCAGAGTGCCTCTCCCCCCCGAAATGCTAAGAATGCAGAGGGAACCAACCCCCTCCCCTCAGAGATATATATCATAATTATCGCATGTCATAGCCATCCTACAGTGACAGTATTAAAGCAATATCAAATCACATCAATATAACCGAAATTGCAACAGTCCACAGTTCACTGAGTATAGTAACAGTCTCGCATCAGTGAGTAATCCCTCCACCCGCCCATGCCCCTCTGCTTGCGTATTAGCATCAGTGCAAGGCTCTACAAATCCTCTGCCACAGTCTTCAGTCCTGCTCCTCCAGTTGGCTAGCCCCCGTCGCAGGGTTAGCGGTCTCTGCCTCCAGCCCAATCCCTCTTTGTACATTGGATCTGTTGGGACGATCCCTCGGACGGCCCTCCACAATGTTCCACCCCTCCATCCAGTCCCAGACTGCTTCCGGTGATTCAAAAAAACACGACTTGCCATCCCTCTCCACTCATAGCCGTGCCGGAAAGAACATGGCATATTTCACCTCCCGGTCTCTCAGTTCCTTCTTCACCACTTGAAAACTTCTGCATTGTGCCTGGACCTTGGCCCTGAAATCCGGATAAAATGCCACCTCATATTTATCTATCTTCAAAGGTGGGCCGGATCGTGAGGCTTGTAGTATTATGTCTCTATCGTGGTAGTTAAATGCCCGAGCGATCAAAGGTCTCGGTGGCGCGCCCGGCTTAGGTCTGCCACCCGGCACCCTGTGGGATCTTTCTATAGAGAAGTAGCTGGACAGTGTCTTAGGCTTCAGGTATTTCGTAATTAGGTCCTCCATGTATAAATCTGCCGCCGGCCCATCTGTTCGTTCCAGAACACCTAAAAATCGAATGTTGTTGCGGCAGGCAAGACCCTCATAATCGTCCAGCTGCTGCGACATCCTTGCCTGCTTCTGCTGCAAGTCGAGCATTTGCCTCTGAAGTTCTGATGTGTCTGTTTGCAGAGTGCCTGTTACTATCTTTAGTTCCTTGACCTTCTCATCCATTTTTTTGAAGTCCACTCGAAGCAAAGAGACCTCAACGGTGACCGAGTCTACTGAGGCACGTACCCCTCCTATGGCCGCCATAACATCATGAAGAGTCAGCTCTGGTCCCGGCGCAGAGGCTCCGGTCACCCAATCTCTCTCTGAGCGCGGGGAATCTCCTTTTTTGCCCAATTTTGTACATGCGAATTTTGCCAGCTGCTTCTGGGCACTGGCCTTGGGACCTTTTCCTCCCGTACCCATGATGGTATTGTTCTCAGACAGGTGCAGAAGGTGGTTCACCGGATACAACCGTATCTTAATGGGGAGAGCTGCCAGAGCAGGATTCCGTGCCGGGGGGGGGGGGCAATCTACCCCCGGGGTCGTACACCACAATTGACCTCAGAAGTCGGGGATCAACTGTCCTAGCTACCATGCATTCGTGTCCAGGCCTCTTCGTCTCCACATGCGAAGACTGTCTGTAATTTACAGTATGTCCATTACTTGGAGCACTCCAGAGAGGGCCAATCTCCATTGGAGCAAAGCAGGCAAAAGCACAAGGCCCTTCAAAGCACAGCCACCATTCGAAAGCCACGTCCACCCCGTCGGGTGGTATTGACGGTGTCTTTCACAGCCTTGCAACCGCAAATTCACACTGGGCAACCACTGCCCAGCAATCTCATCAGGTTCTCATCTACAGCTCCTCACCCTTCCTCGGGTAAGGTAGAATAAGTCCAGCGAGGCACATTAACGTAGCTTCCCCTGACAGAAAGTTTAATGGATGGCACCATACCTGCAGTATACCTCCTTTGAGAATGTCACCAGTAGGCCCAGGGCCGGACTGCACCTCCACTAACCCACATAAACCAGCCCAACGTCCTCTAGTATGTCACCGGACACTGGGCAGCTTCCTCCATATCAACAGTTTGTTGGGCTGTCACGAGGAGTCAAAACGCTACCACATTCAGGATCACACTCCCGGGCCCCATGGTCTTGAGACCGCAATGGCTGCCGATTAGCTCCGTCCCTCTCTGCCACCAATATATGTATTTCGCAGCTTATCTGCCTGTGAGTCCATTTGAAAAGAGGGGGGGATCAAGATGCCCGACGTGACCCCCCTCCGTCCGCATCCTCGCTCCTCAGCAGGTCTGCTCCGCCTCCCGCAATGGCCAATGCAGAGCTCACCCCTAGGGATGGCCACACATCTCGGCCGTCTGTCTGCTGGGGGTCGGGCATGCAGCGCGATCACCAGGCAGGGCACAGGAGCAGAGCCATGGATCAGGTGCACCCGCTGCACCCGGGGAATGGGGGCCCGCACCACAGCGAGTACTCCCTCCGGAGCGGGGATTCAGTCGGGGCCCACTGCTGGCTGATGGTTTCTCCTTGATTCAGAACGCTTCTGGGCAATGCATTCTGGAGCTCCCCACTCCCGAAATCAGACGTAGGCACGGGGCCCAGAGGACGAAACTTTATTTTCACCCTACAGGCCTCTTACAGTTCTTCGAGGGCCTGTCGGGCTCTTCTATATATCTGCCCAGCGCCGCTGCAATTCCGCCCCATAGCCGCAGAGGCCGCAAGGCCGGGGCCTCAATTTTCCATGCGGCTGGCGTAGCATGAGCCGGTCCGCCTCACTCACCCAGCCCGTCAGCGTCAACCCAGTATATTGGGTCACGCTCCACCGTCTCAGGTCTCCGTTTTTCTTTGGCAGAAATAGACCTCCTGGGGCAGGAACTTAACTTCGCTATGGAGATGTCCTTTCTTTGTAGAGGCGGTACAGGCCCGCCATTGCTTGGCCCGAACCCCACACGACCAGAGCTAATGCTGCAATGTCCCACGTCGCGGCGGAGGTCCCAAAGATAGCATGGGGATTTAGGAGTCGGACCCTCAGAAATTAACTTGGAATATGTCCTCGGATGGCTCAGGATACATGGATGTGCCCGCATAGGAGAAGGAGCTCGCCTAGGCAGCAGCCATTTGTCACGGCTGCAAGCCACGCCCCCTCTTATTCCCTTACTAATACACAGGAATCACATCTGCTCCCTGTCAAGATGCCGGAATGGGAGCCCCCAGTGCTACCTCATTTGCAATTACCACACATTTAAATCCTAAAGATAGACATCTACTGGGATACTGACTTGACCAGACGCTCTCACTCTAAAGAATGTTGCCAACGAGTTAAGGACATCCTCCCTAAAAAAGGGTGGCAACAACAAGTTAGTTTGTGTGGCATTCTGGGGTGTTTTGTTCGAATTTAAGGCTTCATCTTGATATAGGGCTGAGAAATCAGTAAACCAATCTTTAAGAGGGACATAGTTCTGAGGCTCCATCTCTGCAGTGTACTCTCCTCTCCCTGCGGTGTACTCTCCTTGATAGTACATTGCCAGCAAATCCAGGAATAGCACATTCAAACTAAGTCTGTCCAACTTTTTTCATAGGATACACCTTGCACAGGAAAGAGTAAACAATCCCAAAAATAAATGGATCAGGTCAAGGAAGTAGCCCTGATGTCACTTAAAGCAAGCAGAGTTACATCATATGGTATAGGAATGTATACAAATGTACTGGCACACTGTGGTGAACATTGTGAATGAGTCACTAGGCATTTTCGCAGCTGCCATACCTAAGGACCTTTCCACATCGGGGCAAGATGGAATGTGTAACTGGGATGGCAGACCTGAGTCTTATCATTGAGGTGTGTAAACTGGTTATCTTCTGGAAGACTCAAAATGCAGCCCAAATCAGGGCATGGGGAGCATATGTACTGCTGAAATGATCTGCGGAAATAAGAACCTTGTGAAATATTGTTGCAACAAAATCAAAACAAGCACTGGCAAACCCAATAGGTCTCAGCCTTAGAATGTGAGCACTGAGCTGTTGGCTTTGCTAATGTTTATTTGTAAATTATTATATTTTTGGGATACTGTGGTAATGCATCTGCTGCACATGATGACAAACTTACAGCCAAGTAGGTAAAGTAGTGCGGGGTAGGGACGGGAAAGAACAGCGCTTCTCATTAGTTGGGTTAGTATGAAGAGGACACTGTGTATGAAAGAACAAAGCATTTACTTTTGGGTGTACTGGAAGGGCACCAAGGATACAGTATAATTGGTGTAAAACAAAATTTAACAAGAAGCATATGCAGCATGTGAAGGTTGTTAAAGTGTAATTGAATCTGATGGCAGGTAATGGGCAAAAAGAGTGTGAAGGGAGGCTGTGGAGTTTTGTAGTGGAACATGAACAAGGAGAGAGTGTGGTCTTCCATAGGGACAACAGTTGTGGTTGTTTTCAGGTAACATGGGTGATAAAAGCACAGCATGTGTGGTATGAGATGAAAAGCATATGTTAGAGAGAAAGGTGTTCTGGCCCCACTGCACCTGCTGCTTCAATGGAGGTTACATCCTTGGAAATGACGAGAAATCTTTAGAGACAGGAGAGAATATATAGATAGGTAAAATGAAGCAGAACTGCGTGGCCAAAAGGTTTGTCTGGGGCACGATGTGACTGCACTTGCTGCGCAAAAGGAAGCTATGGCCCAGGAAGTATAGCTGCACTGGCTATGGATGAGAGAGGATGGAAAGGTGTGTTGGGGAAAGGGTGCAATGAAGAAGGGTGACAGCTGCTTGTGATGTTATGATAGCACAGGCATGAAGGAGGACACATTGTCGTTAATAACGGAGCTAAGTACAAAAGGTGTGGAAGAGAGCAGTGGGGTAGACAGTATGTGATGACGCCAGTGCGAAGAAAGAAATAGGCTCCTTGGGTGCTTTTAAAATCTAAAATGAAGCATTACCTTTTTGTCAATTCGTCCCTGAAGCCACCATGCCCTGGTGCCACTGCACTTGCTGCATGAATGGAAAGTACTCCTGTGGTAAGCAGATGCAAAAGGCAGGGACAGGAGAGGCAAAATAAAAGTTCAGTGTTGGAAAGTGGGTTATTGGTAGGGGCAAATGTAGGTCTGCCACTGGCAATAAGGTCACTAACAGATGGAAGGACTCAGCATAGGTCTTGGAAAATTATTCTTATGCTCAACATTTCGCAGCTTTAAAGACAGGTATGTGAAGCATTTGAAAACACAAATAAACACTTAATAAAAATCCAATACCAATTAATACAAATAGGAAATTTTTATCTTTAAAATTATACCAAAACAACAAAAATCCAATGTAGGGACCCGGAGATATGAATTTTCAAAGATTATGCAAAATATAGCACTTAGAAGATTATACATATTGGGATACCTGCTTGCAATAGACAGGGTCAAAGTCTAAGTTTCAGGCCGACCACAATGGTGCCCTGGGCAGCTACACCTCGCTGCGGGGCCCGGTCTCAGGTTCTACTTTCACACTTAGAAACTTTTCTGGAGCTTTTCTCCCCGAGGTCATTTGAAGCTCCAAGCCAGTCCGGATTCGGTGAGGGTTCACCAGATTGCCTTTTGACGAACTCCCGGTCAACTTCCCTGGAGGGGACTTAGAATTTGTTTCTTTAGCGCTTCTGCAACCCTGGAATCCTGGCGGCTTGGCGTTTGCAGTTGCTCCCGGTCACCTTTTCTACAAGAGGACTTAAAAACTTCTCTTGAACTTTTTCTCGCTGGGTCTCTTGATGTTTTTCATGTAGCCGATCCAGTGAGGGTACGCCTGCTTCAGATTTCTTCTAGTCCTGGTAAAACTCTGGAAGTTGGACCGATTGAGGTTTTAGTGGGACGAACCTGGATGGCTTGGCTGGCTCGCAGTTGAAGGCAGGCGGCCTGGCTGACCAGGCTGAGTCGGTCCCTCTATGGAGCTTTTTTCTTTCAAAGTTGCTCCAAAGTTCCCCAAATGTCTTGAACTTCTTCCTGAAGTTCCTCAAGGGGTCTCAAAGTGTTTCAAACTCACTCCAAGGGTCTAGAAGTTCAAAGATGGCCCTTGAAAGTTGAGGACTTCAGTTCCCAAAATTCACTGGTACCAAACCCTTACAAATCCACTGGTTGTTCTCCAAGGTGCGGATTTAGGTGGTGATGTTTAAACTGTAGCTTTCAGGCAGTCCACTTTTTAGTTCTTTTTCAGCAAAATAATCCACAGGGCTGTAATTTCAGATGGTGCAGTTTACAGAGGTCAGGCCTTAGAAATCCTTGCACAGCAATCTTCTCAGCTTGGCAATGTCCTGCTTCAGTAAGCTTCAAGCAGCAGATCTGGAGGGCTCTGCCCCTCTCAGATGCTTATTCCCAGTTCTCTGGGTCAGGCAGGAGGTCACTCCTGACCAATGGGAGCAGGTTACCTCCTCAAAGATATGACCACATCCTGTAGAGTGTGGCATTATTTTGTCCCAGAGTGCACCAAATCTACCAAATCCACAATGGCTGATTTTCCAGCAAGGAGGTAAGAGCTGGTTAAACACACCCCTAGGATGGCTAATTTACTTTGACTTTCCCCCTGCATCTGCTCATACCTTCCTTAATTCTATCATCTGCCTAGGGTGGAAAGTTCAGAGTTGTAAATTACACTGTTATCTGCTCTCTTCTTTGAAGGACATAGTTTATGACTCCTCCTCCTGTCCTGGCATTCGTATGGAACAGCACACTGCCCTGCCAGCAGAGCTGCTTGACCACAGGGACTCTTTATCGCCTCTTCAAGGCAGCCTAGCTAATCCACTTAACTCTGACCAATCAGGGCAGACAACTGGAAGGCTGAATCTGGGCTTGCAAACAAGAAAGTCTTATAACTTCTGAACGTAACTCTTTAGGAGAAATTCAACAATATCATATTGTTGAATTTATTATTACCATTCGGGGAAGTCTTTGAAAGGCATTTCTAGCCCTCTCCTCTCAAGAGTTAATAATCAATAACTTCCTACCATGTTAACCTATGTAGCAGGGGATTTGCAATGGGAAAAATGACTTGGGACATTTTTCCAGCACCAGAACTTACAAAACATATTTTATAAGCACTTTGCTTATATCTTCAGGACCCCCACCTCATGGGACAACGAGGGGAGACTTTCGAGGTTCTGAATCTGTAGAACTATTGCAGATTCTCCCTCCACAGTGCTCCTAGCCTCAAAGTCGATTTTGGGCAGCACTTTATCACAATGTGGGGAGTGAAATGTGAAATTTCACTTAATCCAGGGCATATAAAACTCATTTTGTAAGGGTGTACCTTACAAATATCGGACCCCCCCCCCCCCACCCCTGGTACACCTAGGGGAGACCCTGGTCGAGTTTAGGAACAATTTACTTTTAAAAAGCAGTCCTGGCACCCAAGGCTGCTTTTAAACTGACCTCAGGCTTCAGCAGTGCACACATGCAAGTGCAAAAAGAGCGGCTGGCCCCTACACTGCCATGCCCTAGGGTACTAGGGACTTCTAGGTAGTTTCAATCCCCCTGCTCTATTACATACTAGGGGCTTATAGGGTAGGTCATGCCAATCACAGGGGTACCCCACCATACCATAGTGTACCCTAGTGTATGTAGGTGTTTTAAATGCATTCTAATGTGTCTCTTTCCGCATTGCACTGACCCTGGGCCTGGTTAGGCAGAGCCTAGGGTCAATCAGAGTCAGTTACCACCAGTACCATTCAGCAAAACGTTGGGGGTGCCCAGGGCACAGAATGACTTTGCAACAATCAGCAATAAAGGTTGTTGTTGTTTCAGGAAATTTCTCATAGTTTTCATGTGAGAATACCAGCAGCCACTACATAGTTAATAAAAAAGTGCAGCGTCATGGCCAGTGTGTCATCAGCTGCAATGCAAGTCAGGAATTGTGCAGCTGTGCTTCTGTGAGAGAAGTGAAATAAATCATTAATCTGTGTTGGTTTTATTTTTGGGGTACAGTGGCAATGCACCTGCTGCACATCAGAAAGTTACAGCCAAGTAAGTGTAGTTGTGTAGGCCAGAGGACAGGAAATGAAGACTTGTAGGCGTGTTTGAGGGGAGGCAAGAACATACCTGGCTTAGGTGTGTTTGTAAGTAAAAGATATGGCTTAAAACACATGATTGTAATTTAGAACAGCTGAAAGGGCATGAAGGATGGAGTGTAATTGATACAGAGCAGAATTTCATAAATTCTAAAGTAACTCCAGTAAGACAGACAGCCTCTGAGTGATGACACAATGTAAGTAGAGACAGTGGTGGCAAAAGGGGTAAAAGGACATGCAGGGGTGCTGTTGAGCTGTAAGGTGGAACAGGAATAGGTGTCTGGGGGCTTAGACAACGAGTTGGCTTCTGGTTGTTTACAAGTAGCATCGTGCTAAAAATCACAACTTGAGCAGATCGTGATGGAAAGCACACAGGAGAGAGAATACTGTCCCCGAGCTACTGCACATGCTGCACTGATAGAAAACATACATGACCCTGGAAATGCGGGGTAAAGCTAGGGATGGGAGAGGGCTATGTAGAAATAAAGCAAGGGTTTTGGTTGAATTAGTTTGTGTAGATAGGGCACTCTGCACTGCACCTGCTGCAGAAACAGTAGCTATGGTCTAGTAAGTGCAGTGTCAGACAGGGGGTGAAGGGGTGGGGGTGTTAGGGATGGCTGAACAGTGAAGAAGGGTGACAGGTGGTAGAGTTGTCACTAATTCGCGGGCAGCATACTTTGTAGTTAGCAACGGAGCCAAGTGCATAATGTGTGGAAGGGTGCACTGGGGTGGAGAGTATACGATACCTCCAGTGCCAGGAAGGAAACAGGCTCCTAGGCTCCTATTTAAAATAGAAAATGAAGCTATAGCCTGTGTTCAGCATGTCCCTGATTCCTTGGTGGCCTGGTGCCACTGCACCTGCTGCATGAATGGAAAGTACTCCCTGGGAAGAGCAGATGAAAAAGCTATGGACAGGAGATGGAGGGGTGTGTGGGGGATCTTAACTCATGAATTATGGGGAGTAGTTCTTGCTACAGAAGTACATGTATGTGTAATTTGTAGGTTAAAACCCAAGCAGGCACAACATATTTTAATAAACAGGGACGGTGTCACCGCTGCAACATCCTGAGATTTTGGTCAAATCGCTTATCTCTATATGTCTAAAAAAAATCTATCAGCAGCAAGTTCCATGATATGCTATTTAAGGTTACATTACAGCCTTGTAAATGGAGCATAAAAGGAGCACCAATGGGCACCATGTGTAGATTGAAATAAACATCAAGCTCTCTGGGAGACTCAGCTTGACTTTTGACTTCTATCTTTGAATGTAGAGCAAATATGATAAGATATGAACAAGATTTACAGACCTGTTTACTGAAAGGGAGTTTTTGGAAGGATACTGGCAAATGAGGTTTTGGCATGGGAAGGACAAAGCAAACCTAGAGAGCTTTAGCCAGCAAATGGAAAGCAAGAAAATGTGAGTTGCAAACCACAAAGCCAGTGGCAAGACAATGGACAGAATGCATTCCCAAGATGTCTTTTAAAACCACACAACTGCAACATAAAGAGCTACACACGAGGCATGGGAGAATGGGTTGGAAGTATTCCCTGAAAAGTAAGACAAGAGACCACACTGAGAGGAATGTGTAGATAGCATCCCGCAAACCACAGTGTTGTCAACCAGAAAACAGGTGGTGGGGGTCTATGGAATGTGGTACTGATCAGCAGGGAGTTGGACAAGCAGTGGAAGCAGCTGCTGACAGATGTGCCTACAGAATGGGATGTGTGGTATGGAGTTTCAATGGTATTGGAATGACATATTAACTTAAATTGGAGTGGCTTTTATTGGCGAGTAATACCAGATTTGTCGGAGGCTGGTTGGAGGTTGGTTCTTCGAACTGCAAGTTGTATTAGGATATGGTAACTTATTGGAAACACGCGTGAATACAACATGCAGTTTAAAAAAAATAATTTGCAGGATGAAATTTCAGGAAAATAGTTTTTCAGGACAAAAGCCTACATTTTGTTTTAAATTTGTAATTTTGTATTTACTAAAAAAGTGAGTTTTTTTACAGAAAAAATCCACAAATTCATTTTTATCTGGACACTTTTTGCAAAAAAGATGCCAATTTGGCAAGAGGCTTCATTGAAGAATCATTATAATATCACAAATTGTGAAACTGAAAAATCATAAATTCTGCCCAGTTTGACCTGGAAAATGGTCCCTTTTCCGTTGCTTCTGTTTCCAGCAACGTGAGCCTTACCTCCTTCAACTAGCTGCCCAAACAGTCTGAGGGGGACTGCACCAACACCGCCAATGCTGCTAACCAGGGGGAAGAGCCGGATGCCACAGACTCCATTTCCCAGAGTCCCCCGGCAGTGCTTCAAAGTAGCGTCAGCACGAAGCGCCAGGAGGCGATTAAAATCTCAGCAGTACAAAAAGAGGGGTGGACCGAGTTGGTCGAGTATGCTTTGCAATTATTTCATGTTAATACATGTCTACAATCACCACAATTGTATTTCACTGTGGGTAAGCTTAGCGTATTAAGAGTAACGTATGCAGTATTCAAAAGTAAATTGTATTTATTCCATGTAAAGCAGTTTTCATTATACTTGTTACTGCATATATTTATTTAGAAACCATCAACATATTATCAGTTAGGCTCCCGCGGCGCGGGTCCGTTTTCCATTGCTTCTGTTTCCAGCAACGTGAGCCTTACCCCCTTCAACTAGCTGCCCAAACAGTCTGAGGGGGACTGCATTGACTCCGCCAACGCTGCTGACCAGGGGGAAGAGCCGGGCGCCACAGACTCCATTTCCCAGAATCCCCCGGCGGCACTCCCTAGTAGCGTCGGCACGATGCGCCAGGAGGCGCTTAAAATCGCAGCAGGGCTCCCGCGGCGCGGGAAGCGCGCGGGCGTGCCCGGACGCTGCCCGGGCGGGCCCATCCGTGTCCGTCAGCGGCCGGAAGAGGCTGGGCTGGGCCACCCCTCTGAGAGGCACAGTTTCACCTGTGCATTGCTACAATCAAGTGGGGTCTATACGAAGATCTAAGGTACTGTCTCTTCTCCCTAGTAAGGAAACACATATATCTCCCAAATGGAAAAAAGAAAGAGCGTAGTTGGCACACTGGATGCATTTTAAGTAAGGGCAGAATCTGTGCTTTCACATGAAATTCACTTAACAGAGCGACGCCTTTCGCTAGACCCCGCCACACTGCAGAGGTATTTGTCATCTGGTGCTTCCTCGCCCTTATTAGTAACTGTCAATCAAGTGCAGAATGATGTAGCCAATTCTGTTACAGCCGCTTTATTAGGTACTGCCCCTTTGCCCCTTTTACTGCCTGGTTCTGACGTCTCATCAAGCCCCTTACCTACTACCATTAGAGCCACCCGGTCAAAGACTACAGCGAGTGTGGACACACGCAAGATCGATCAAGGAGCAGAAAAAAGTAAGAAGGACACTGGTGCAAAGAAAATCAAGGGTAAAGGGAAGACTGCAACTCTCCCAGCAGTCACTTGTACTACGGTGGACACACAAATAGAGACAGTTACCGCGACAAAGAAACCTATAGACATTAGTACCTCTAAGGAAGCCATGGCTGACCGGCCTATAGGAGCTATTGATCCAGGGCTAAGCTCAGCTTTCACATGTATCTGTGAGCTGGCTGAAAATAATTTTTCTATGTTGTGGGGGAAAGTTAGTGTGCTCTAAACTGTAATTAATGCCTTAAACGTTAATATTACTAAGAGACAATTAACAACTGGAGGTGATAGAGAAGACACAAGGGGAATGGGGGGAAATTGCTTGGCAGTTGCCAAAGATGGGACAAATGACAAAACGCAGGATAAATCGATGACAAGGAACATTGGGAGTGAGCCTGTGGGGGGACTAGCTGTAGGGAATAATGCATTAGCTGCCAATAGCAAACAGAAACACCAAGCAAAATCTTCAGCCTGGGTCAAGGGCAGCAGTGTCCTTAGTGGAAGCGAGAGGCCTAATGAACCCAGTGAATCATTGGCTCCTAATGAGGTGACACTACATCTCCCCCCGGCTGCATGCCCCTACGTTATAATATTGGCTGGGGTTCCAGCTTTAAGGAAGGACCAGAAGGAAAACTGGGTAGAACTAAGGAATAAAACCCTAGACTGTCTGGTAAAACAAAAGAAGTTTCACCCTAGAGATGTTAGTGAGATACTAATGGTCAGGAGAGTAGGGTGGGTAGGGAACTCTATTAAGAATACTAGAGGGGTTTGCATTGTGGTAAACTTTCGCAGGCCAAGTATCGCCCATCGCTTAATAACAATCCATGATGCAACCCTCACCCCTAAGACTGAGATTAGTGCTCTGCCTCTAGGTTACTTCTATAAGCAGCATGGGGAGATCAAAGCTGGGAGAGCTCCATTTTTTAGCCTATCGAATAGGTACCAGGCCCTGTCAGATTTAGATTCTCAGAACTGACAACTAACTGGAATTAGTCAGGCTGCAGATAATCTAGCAATCAGTACACTCTAAGGCCTTGAGACTTAGGGTAGCAAAACGGTCGGTGAGAATAATGATGGTACCCTTAAAGACCGCACTGTACTAGCAATTTTGAGAATTAATGACAGGACCTTAGAGGCGTCCCCTAAAATCCAGGCAGAGGTCTTGCCCCTGACTTTTCTAATGCCATGGTTGTGAATGATCTTAGGACTTGTGATACAGGTCATTTACATGTAATAGTTCAAAGGGAGGTGTACGAAAATCAGAGTCTGACTGAAAATCAGGGTGATAAAGTTTTAGGACACCTGAACATAACTAATGATCCGGGCAACGACATAGAGTATAGGCAGTCAGAGGAAGTTGACACCATAAGGATAAATGTCAATATACCAGATGAAGGTTGTAAGCCCAATATAAAGTTAACTTCCTGGAATATAGCTGGAATCAGAAAAAACGTAAGCGACCCTACATTGCAGGAGTATATCGACCGCAGTGAAATTGTGCTATTTCAGGAAACATGGGCTGTAGAAAGTCATTTCAAGGTAGGTTACAAAACATTTAGCATACCTGCCACTACTCTAACCAAAGGAAGGCCTTCTGGAGGTCTTGCCATATGGATGAAAATCACTCTAGGAGCTGATTTCAAGCAAATTGATACCTATAGTCAAGATATATTAGGAGTTACATTTGTGGGACCGAATAAAAGGGAGATATATATCTTGAACGAATACAGCAGGCCTAGTGTTGCCAATAAAGAAGTAGAGGTTATTGAGCAATTACATTATATCATATCTACGCTCAATCAGAGTGCCTTGATAATTATTGGGGGGGATTTTAACCGCAAATTCGAACCGGTAGCAGTGCTGGAAAACATCTTTGAGACGGAGGATAGTGCAAACAATATCCCACCAATAGAGAGTAGCCCTGTAGTACAATGCACACATGCTGTAGTGCAGCTATTACGGTTGACTGCAGCCCATGGCCTACCTGCCTGTAATGGATGCCTACCCTCTGATAGTCCAAGCCAGCCAACCTTTAAGCAGGGTAATTGTAATAGCCATATAGACTATGTACTGGTCTCAATTCCATTTTGGACTATGGTAAGTGACCTCGTAGCGGAAGATTGTATAGAGAGCGATCACTACCCCTTGTGCCTGACGTTCTCTACTTCACTTTCCAAGTTAACTGTCCTAGAGAAAAATAGCTTCATATATACCAACATTGAACCTGTGGTGTCAAATAACCGCAGAGCACTCAAATGGCCTGTAGTTTCAGGGAATGAAGCCACGGTTAAGAAGATCTACGAGACATACGTAGAAATAGTCTCCCCATATATTTATCTGCCAGAAAAAGAGATCCCTATCATGCGGATACATGAAAATATGGTAGAGGGACTGGGACAAATATTAACCAAAGCTTCAAAGCCTTCTAAAAAGGGGACATTAGATCTATCGCTAAATGGCCACTCATGGTATAACAAAGAGTGTTGCAACGCTAAAAAAGAATTAATAGAGGCAGTAAAAAGCAATGATATCCTAGTCCTAAGGGAGAAAAGGAGGCGCTACAAGGATGTAGTATTTAAGACAAAGAAATGTTGGGATCAGAACATCTGGTCCGAGCTGTTAGATGCGTGTAAAGCAAATAACCAAGCTATGTTTTGGCTCTTGGTTTCCAAGGGCAACAGAAATGGGATTAGCCAAAGGGATTTATTCCTTGACGCCAATACTTGGGTATCCCATTTCTCACACTTATATTCAGCTCCTATAAATTAGACTATTCTCGGCAGTGATGATCTAATCCCCAACCTAAGCGAAGTATCTCTGTCTTTCAGCATGTCAGAAACCATGGAAGCAATAAATGCAATAAAACCTGGGAAGGCACCTGGGCCGGACAGGATGCCTGGGGACCTTTGGAGACACAAAAAAGAGATATGGGCGCCGTATATTAATCTTTTGTGCAACGCTGTTGCAATGGGTGCTCCTATCCCTGAATCATGGCGGGGTGCAGAGATTGTAGCTATTTTTAAGACGTGGGACCGTATGAACCCGGCGCATTAAAGACCAATTAGTCTAATCGACGTCCTACTAAAGGTTTTCGCTAGACAAATTTTAAACAAACTGAGTTCTTGGATTTTGGAAAATAGTATTTTAACCAAGTACCAGGCAGGTTTTAGGGAAAAAATCAGCACAATCGATCAGGTATTTAGATTCCTTTGTATTATCTGGAAGTATATAAAAATAAAAAAGGCGCATCTGAATATCGCATTTGTTGACTTCAGGGCAGCTTTTGACCTGGTCCCCAGAAATGCATTGTGGAAAACATTAATGGACCAGGGGGTCCCGGGAGATATTTTAGCACAGATTATTAGACTGCACGAGGCTAACCTTGCCAGGGTCAGATGGGGTCCAAATGGTGAACTGACAGATCGTATATTTATAAATAGTGGTGTAAGGCAAGGGTGCATGCTTGCCCCCACACTCTTCTCTTTGTATGTGAACAACATTCCAGAATCCCTCTTGGGCTGCTAACATGATTCTCCCAAGTTGGGGGGGGGCTCATGTATCTGCACTCTTGTTTGCAGAAGATACGACTTTAATATCCCAGACACCCAAAGGCCTTCAAAATGTACTTAATACTTTTAGAACTTATTGTGAAACCAAAGGATTAGAGATTAATTCAACTAAAACCAAATATATGGCAGAAGTGTGGCTCAATGGTTAGAGCGGCAGACCCTGATGCAGAGGTCTAGCCCGGGACCAGGGTTCAATTCCCTGCCTCGGCGGGTCTTGGACTCAAAAATTCCATGGACCTGATAATTCTCGTCTCGGTGCCTATTCTAATCATAGTGCAACTCTGGGCAATAGCTTGCTTAATCTCCACAACGGCCCCCACAATGCTAAGGATGCCTGGCCTTCACCCTGGGGGTGCCCAGGAGTGGACGCCTCACAGGGAAAGTCAGGATGGGTTCTACAGCGGTATTCGTACAAGCGCCTTGAGACCCTTGCCGGTGAGTAGTGCGCTATACAAGTATCAATTTACAATTTATTTACAATCCACCTGTTAGAACCAGCTGTCTCTAGTTGGCAGAGGTATACACTTCTGACAAATAGGGACACACCTTTTCTAGTCAGGGCAAGGGGATCACACCCTTCGATAACCCCTGCTCACTCCCTTGGTAGCTTGGCAGAGCAGACAGGCTTATCTCAGAGGCTGTGTGTTAAGCATTTATGACCACATACAGTAATAAAGTGAATACACTACAAATGGACACGACACAGTAGTATTATAAAAATAAGGATTTTTATATAAGGCTTAGCACAAGACCAAATAACGACAAAAATGTACCCAATCTTAATAAATACTCTGGGAAGGGAAAAAGGATAGTTCAAAGGTAGTTTCTTCTTTAGCACAAAAGTCTTTAGTATCAAAGCAAATCTTCTTCTTGGCAATACAGTTCTTAGCAACAGGGTAACCCACACGGGGGCTACACGATGTCGAGGCAAAGTTAATCCAAAGGTTCGGCGTCGATCGCGAGGAGCACTACGTCGAGCCCGGAGTCACACGGACCCCCAACAACACAGTACCTTTGGAAAATGAAGCACACGATGATCAGCGGCGTCGAGCAATCCGGCGTCGCGTCTTCGGTGTCGATCAGGCCTCAGCAGGCGTCGCTGTCGATGATGCGGTTGCAGAGAGTGAGCAGCGCTCACGGCATCGAGAGGGCACGAGGGCGATGCAATCAGCAGCGGTGCAGACACGAGGTCCCTTGGAGCTGGAGCCGTACTCCCACTCACTGGCGTTGCTGCTGGCGTCGGTCGGGCCCGGCGGCCGGTCGTCGAGGAAGCGGGACACTGGGGCCGTTACCCACTATGTCGAGCTGGATTCGGCGACGTCTGTCGGCGTCGAGGTTGCCGGCTCTTTCAGAGGTGCTGGATTCACAGGTTCCAGCAAATAGCACTTTAAGCAGATGAAGTCCTTTAGCCCTGTGACTACAGCAGGAGACTGGCACTCTTCCAGTCCTTAGAGATTTTCTTAGCAAGCGTGAGAGTACACACACAGTTCCTCTCTCCTGGTTCCTCGGCAAAAATAAAGAAGCACTGCAGGATTCCCCCCAGCAAACAGCACACTGGCAGAAGGGGTAGGCAAGTCCTCGGATCAGCAGGCCTCTTGTCCTTGGTTACAGGGTTCCTTGTCAGAAGTGATCTGATTTCATGGTTCAGGGGTCCTTCTCTTATACCCCTTTTCGGCTTTGATCCCTTTGTCCATGCAGGGGAATTTCCCAACATCCTGGGTCCATTGTGGGTGGAGCCAGGCAGAAGCACCTGGCCTATTCATTGCGCAGGGCTGGGTCCTCAGACGCCCAGCAGGAGGTGGAGCCAGCATTGACACTGGCAGGAGCAGAGCTATCGGCCTCCTGGCAGGAGGTGGGGCTAGGATCGTCCATGGCAGGCACAGAGCCATCAGCCGCTTGGCAGGAGGTGGAGCCAGCATTGTATTAGGCAGGGCAGGCTATCAACAACTACTCTCCCCCTACTCTCAACGTAAATGTCCCACTCATCCCACACTGACTCATCCAGACCTGTGGAGCCACCCAGCTCCTGTCACACACACGCAAGACCAGCAGAAACCAGTTATGGTTAGACAAGAAAATAGACACTTTCTAAAAGTGCTATTTTCAAACCCAGAGTCCAAAAACCATCCACACCAACGGATGCGTAATTAAACCCCGAGTTCAGGGATACCAAACTCGACATTGCACCATGCTCCCCGAGCCAGCTAGGATCATAGCGTTAATAATCCCGGCGGCCCATTCTACCCAACGGAGAGCAGGCTACCTCGCAATAGTGAAGAACGAAGATGGTGGTAATTCACTATTAGGACATGCCAACTTGGTCAGGCGTGTCCTACCTTATACTTACAATGCACCTGCCCGCGGGCCTACCATAGGGGTGGCTAACATGAAGTCAAGGGAAGGTTTGAGGGGCTGGCAAGTAGGTATACTTGCGCAGCCTGCGTGACAGCACTAGGCTGCACGTGGGTCTCGCAATGACCGACCCGTAGACATTCTTTTACGAGGCCGCTCCTGTGGGTGGCACAACACGTGCTGCAAGCCCACGAGCTGCATTTGTATTTACAAGCCCCGGCACTCCTGGTGCGCTAGACTAGGGACTGACAGTAAACCAAATAAGCCAAACATGGATACAATAGATACATCAATTTCACATAGGGAGCACTTGCGCTATGGCACTGATCAGCAGTGGCATGGCGCCCAAAGCATATACCAGCAAAAACATCGTAAAACAGTGGAGGCAAACAGAAAAAATGGAGGAGAGACTCAAGCCAATGATGTCAGGTCTAACACGTGTCCCCTCCAGCTGAAATGTGGGGAGAACTACCCTTGACCTAGGGAGTCCTCATCACTAAGGCGGAAAAATCTGGACAGACCATCAGCATTGGCGTGATCGGTACCAGGGCGGTGTTCCACCGTAAAGTCCATCCCCTGTAGGGAAATGGACCACCTCAACAGTTTCGGATTCTCGCCCCTCATCTGCATCAACCATCTGAGGGGCCTGTGGTCTGTCTGAACCCGGAAGTGAGTCCCAAACAGGTAGGGTCTTAGCTTCTTCAGCGCCCAGACCACAGCAAATGCTTCTCTCTCTATCGCACTCCACCTCGTTTCCCTTGGAAGTAACCTCCTACTGATGAAGGCTACAGGCAAGTCTCGGCCCTCTTCATTCACCTGAGCTAGAACAGCCCCCACGCCATGCTCTGAAGCGTCCGTCTGGACAATAAATTCTTTTGAGAAGTCGGGGTCCTTGGAGTATAGGTGCTGTGCACATTGCAGTTTTCAGGGTGTCGAAGGCCGTTTGACAGGCATCAGTCCAGATCACGTTTCGTGGCTGCTTCCTGGAAGTCAGCGAAGTCAAGGGGTGCACAATGTTACTGTAATCCTTGACAAACCTCCTGTAGTAACCCATGAGTCCTAAGAAGGCTCTCACCTGAGTTTGGGTTTTGGGCGGCGCCCAAGCCAGGATGGTATCAATCTTGGGTTGCAGGGGGGCAACCTTGCCGCTCCCTACTTGGTGCCCCAAGTACACCACAGAACCCTGCCCAATCTGGCACTTACTGGCTTTGATTGTGAGGCCTGCTCTGCGCAGGGCCAACAACACTTCCTGGAGGTGGCACAAGTGTTCCTCCCAGCTGGCGCTGAACACTGCGATGTCGTCCAGGTAGGCGGCACTGAAATCCTCCAATCCAGCCAAGACCTGGTTGACCAACCTCTGGAAGGTGGCAGGGGCATTCTTCATCCCAAAGGGTATCACCCGGAACTGGTATAGCCCATCTGGTGTGGAGAATGCGGACCTCTCCTTTGCCCCATCAGTCAAGGTGATCTGCCAGTACCCAGACGTTAAATCAAATGTACTAAGGTACCGGCAGCCCCCAACCGATCGATGAGCTCATCAGCTCTGGGGATGGGGTGCGCGTCAGTCTTCGTGACCGAATTGAGTCCTCGGTAATCCACGCAGAACCGGAGTTCCGGTGAAGCACCAGGCGCTGCAGCCTTCGGGACCAAGACCACTGGGCTGGCCCAAGGACTGCTAGAGGACTCAACCACCCCTAACGCAAACATCTTGGAGACCTCCTCCTTAATGTATGCTCGAACCTTGTCAGTCACCCTGTAAGCCTTGTGCTTCACAGGAGGGCTGTCTCCGGTGTCAACGTCATGGACAAACCAATGAGTGACACCCGGAACCAAGGAAAACAGATCCGGGAATTGTCCCAACAGGTGGCGACAATCCTGTTTCTGCTCAAGGGTCAGTGTGTCAGAGAGGACCACACCATCCACTGACCCGTCTTGCTCTTTAGCACACAGGAGGTCAGGAAGAGGCTCACTCTCCTCCTCCATTCCAGCATCTGTAGCTAGGAGCATGCCCACTTCGGACCTCTCTAAGTGGGGCTTCAAATGGTTGACGTGCAGGACCCGCAAGGGGTTCCTGCGAGATTTCAAGTCCACCAAGTAGGTGACATCGCTCTTCTTCTCCACAACCTTAAACGGTCCAGTCCACCTGTCCTTGAGCGCACAAGGTTCCACAGGGGACATGACCCACACTTCTTGACCAGGCTGAAGCTCTACCAGAGTGGCATTCTGGTCGTACCAACGCTTCATCTCCTCCTGGCTGGCCTCCAGATTTGCCTCAGCAAGTTCTCTGAAGCGCCGAGTCTGGTTCCGAAAGGCCAGCATGTAGCTGTATACATCCTGGGGAGGTTTCCTGGGAGATTGCTCCCAGCCTTCCTTGACCAGACTCAAAGGCCCTCTTACCGGGTGACCGTACAAAAGCTCAAAGGGGCTGAACCCTAGAGACTTCTGCGGCACCTCACGGTAAGCAAACAACAGGCATGGCAAGAGGACGTCCCATTTCCGCCTCATTGGTTCTTCAAGACCCATGATCATGCCTTTAAGGGTCCGGTTGAATCTCTCAACCAGCCCATTTCCTTGAGGGTGGTAAGGAGTGGTGTACTTGTAGGTTACCCCACACTCCTTCCACAGAGACTTCATATAGTTCGAAATGAAGTTGGTGCCCCGGTCTGACACCACCTCTCTGGGGAACCCCATCCGGGAGAAAACACCCATCAGTGCCCGTCCCACCACGGGGGCCGTCACTGTTCTGAGAGGGATGGCTTCCGGGTACCGTGTGGCATGGTCCACCAAGACCAGGATGAACCTGTTGCCCAGGGCTTTCTTGGGGTCCAGGGGCCCAACAATGTCAATACCCACCCGGTCAAAGGGGGTACTGACCACTGGAAAAGGTTGGAGGGGAGCCTTCTGCTTCCTTCCGCTTTTCCCACTTGCCTGGCAAGTGTGACAAGTCTTGCAATGGATGTCTACATCCCTTCACATCTGAGGCCAATAAAAATGGGTGACAAGCCTGTCATAGGTCTTGTCCTGCCCCAGATGTCCAGCTAACGGAACGTCATGAGCCAAACCCAGTAGGAAGGCTCTAAAGCGCTGGGGTACCACCAGCACACGGGCTGACCCAGGCTCAGCAGCCTTAGGCTCGCTATACAGGAGGTCGTTCTCCCAGTACACAAAATGTGACCCTGACCGATCACCTGAGGATTGGGCTGAGGCCTGCTGCCTCATGCCCACAAGAGAAGGGCACACTTTCTGTTCCGCACAGAATTCCTCCCTGGAGGGACCACCATCCTGCTGCCAATGGGTCAGCTCGGGCAGGTCTCCCAGTTCGGCAATTTGTTCCCCTGTGGGCTCCAGGGCATCCCCCTCAGGGTCTACCTCCTCCTGGACCACGGGAACTACGGGGGACGGTTTCCCGCGCCCCCTGCCTCTTCTCTTCACAGCTGGGCCCTGGGCCGTACTCTCAGGCTCCAGGACCCCATCAACACCCTTACTCGCTGTCATCGATCGAGTGGTCGCACACACCCACTCTGGCACACCCATTCTCAAGTGCGTCTCCCTCTCCACCTTAGCCCAAGGGAGTCTTCTAAATCATTGCCCAGGAGACAATCGACAGGCATGGCGGGCCTCACAGCGACCTGAAGAGTACCTGAAACTCCCCCCCATTCAAAGGAAACCTGAGCTACTTCGCACTCTTTCTGGGAGTTGTCAGCAGCTATCACAGGGTAGAATGCGTGGGGAACCACCTGCTCTCTGGACACCAAGTGACACTTGACAGCTGTCACACTCGCTCCGGTGTCTCTGAGGGCTTCCACTCTATGGCCATTAATAGTCACCCACTGCCTATATTTACTAATGTTACTAGGCAGAGGGGGTGGAGGGACCATTTCCATGTCTCCTAGCGAGACCAGGGACATTTCTGCGGGACCCCTCCCACCAGGGACAACCATCTCCTCCCCTCCCAGGGCTACACTCGCCAACTGACTGGGGGTGCACGCGGCGGTGCATTCGAATCCTTCTTGGGACACTGGGGGTCATAAAACCGGTGTCCCACCTGCCCACAACCGTAGCAGGTTAGGGGGCCCCTATGAACAGGTTTACCCGTCGGGCCCCTGGCTTCTTCGCAGGGGGAGGCTGGGAACCTTTCCCTTGGTTCCCTTGGGGATTACTTTGGGGCCCTTTCTGAGACTCCTTCTGTTTACCCTTGTCCCCCCCACTCTTCTGCTGGGGACCCTGCCCACCTTTGGCTGAGTCTCCCACTGGACCCTTGTGGACCCTGGTACTAACCCAGCGGTCCGCCTCCTCAGCAAGTTTTCTAGGGTTAGATATCTTGCTATCAATCAGGTGCTGGCGCAGCTCTGGAAAACAGTTATTAGACAAATGCTCCCAAGCAAACAAATCATAAAGAGCTTCGTAACTTTCCACTTTGCTGCCCTTCACCCAACCATCCATGGCTCTGCAAAAATAAGACACATATTCAACCCACGTCGTACCAGGCAACTTCTTACATTCTCTAAAAGCTTGTCTGTACTTCTCGGGGGTTAGGCCATACCGCAACAGTAAAGCATCTTTCATATGAGTATACGACATCCTATCCTCAACAGGCATGTCTAACAGGGTATCTCTCCCCTCATTCACAAAGCGACCCCACAACCCCGCTCCCCAATTCTTCTCAGGGACCTGGTGGGCCAACAATGCTAACTCATATGCTTTAAACCACTGACCAATATCTTCGTTCCTATGATAATCTTTTATCACATCTTTGGGAAAGTAAAACTTACTTTCTGCAGGCCCAGATGGAATGCTGCCACCAGAGGGATTCAATTCTAACTTCTTAGCTTGGATGTCCAACTCCCTCAACTTGGTATCACGCTCCAAAGCTAACTTCTCTCTTTCAAAATCTAACCTTTTGGTCTCCAAATCAGCTTCTCTTCTACCTCTTGCATTTTCTAACTCCAACTGCCCATTTATCTTTAGCCTTGCCATTTCCATGTTGTATGCACGCTCCTTCGCCCTTTCTTCTCGTTCTTCAGGGGAAAGACCTTTGGAGGAAACACTGCTTCCGGGAGAGGACTCGGGCCCATTCGCTGGCGCCTCCTCATCCCCTTCCACTGGCGGTACCACCACCGGATCAGTGGGATCTCTGGCCTCCAACCAGGCCTGCAATGCTTTGAGATAGGTTTCCTTCGCCTTGAGACCTTTGGTAGGAACTTTAAACTTCTTGCAAAAGGATTTCAACTCCTCCAATCTGTAGTCGTTTAATTTTGCTCTGTCGAATTCCTCCTCAACAACAACAGGGGTAGTGACTCCGGTGTCACTCATGGTCAAAACTGGCAGTGTTCAAAAAAATCAAGCTTCAGAAAAGCGGAGAACCAAAGATAGGATCCTTCCCAATAAGGTTGTGACTGCGCTATGGTCTGCTTTCACTATGTAGCGCACACTAATCACTGCACATGGGTCATAAATGCAAGGTCCAAATCCTCACCGCTGCATCCAATGTTAGAACCGGCTGTCTCTAGTTGGCAGAGGTATACACTTCTGACAAATAGGGACACACCTTTTCTAGTCAGGGCAAGGGAATCACACCCTTCGATAACCCCTGCTCACCCCCTTGGTAGCTTGGCAGAGCAGACAGGCTTATCTCAGAGGCTGTGTGTTAAGCATTTATGACCACATACAGTAATAAAGTGAATACACTACAAATGGACACGACACAGTAGTATTATAAAAATAGGGATTTTTATATAAGGCTTAGCACAAGACCAAATAACGACAAAAATGTACCCAATCTTAATAAATACTCTGGGAAGGGAAAAAGGATAGTTCAAAGGTAGTTTCTTCTTTAGCACAAAAGTCTTTAGTATCAAAGCAAATCTTCTTCTTGGCAATACAGTTCTTAGCAACAGGGTAACCCACACGGGGGCTACACGACGTCGAGGCAAAGTTAATCCAAAGGTTCGGCGTCGACCGCGAGGAGCGCTACGTCGAGCCCGGAGTCACACGGCCCCCCACAACACAGTACCTTTGGAAAATGAAGCACACGATGATCAGCGGCGTTGAGCAATCCGGCGTCGCGTCTTCGGTGTCGATCAGGCCTCAGCAGGCATCGCTGTCGATGATGCGGTTGCACAGAGTGAGCAGCGCTCACGGCGTCGAGAGGGCACGAGGGCGATGCGATCAGCAGCGGTGCAGACACGAGGTCCCTTGGAGCTGGAGCCGTACTCCCACTCACTGGCGTTGCTGCTGGCGTCGGTCGGGCCCGGCGGCCGGTCGTCGAGGAAGCAGGACACTGCGGCCGTTACCCACTATGTCGAGCTGGATTCGGCGACGTCCGTCGGCGTCGAGGTTGCCGGCTCTTTCAGAGGTGCTGGATTCACAGGTTCCAGCAAATAGCACTTTAAGCAGATGAAGTCCTTTAGCCCTGTGACTTCAGCAGGAGACTGGCACTCTTCCAGTCCTTGGAGATTTTCTTAGCAAGCGTGAGAGTACACACACAGTTCCTCTCTCCTGGTTCCTCGGCAAAAATAAAGAAGCACTGCAGGATTCCCCCCAGCAAACAGCACACTAGCAGAAGGGGTAGGCAAGTCCTCAGATCAGCAGGCCTCTTGTCCTTGGTTACAGGGTTCCTTGTCAGAAGTGATCTGATTTCATGGTTCAGGGGTCCTTCTCTTATACCCCTTTTCGGCTTTGATCCCTTTGTCCATGCAGGGAAATTTCCCAACATCCTGGGTCCGTTGTGGGTGGAGCCAGGCAGAAGCACCTGGCCTATTCATTGCGCAGGGCTGGGTCCTCAGACGCCCAGCAGGAGGTGGAGCCAGCATTGACACTGGCAGGAGCAGAGCTATCGGCCTCCTGGCAGGAGGTGGGGCTAGGATCGTCCATGGCAGGCACAGAGCCATCAGCCGCTTGGCAGGAGGTGGAGCCAGCATTGTATCAGGCAGGGCAGGCTATCAACAACTACTCTCCCCCTACTCTCAACGTAAATGTCCCACTCATCCCACACTGACTCATCCAGACCTGTGGAGCCACCCAGCTCCTGTCACACACACACAAGACCAGCAGAAACCAGATATGGTTAGACAAGAAAATAGACACTTTCTAAAAGTGCTATTTTCAAACCCAGAGTCCAAAAACCATCCACACCAACGGATGCGTAATTAAACCCCGAGTTCAGGGATACCAAACTCGACATTGCACCATGCTCCCCGAGCCAGCTAGGATCATAGCGTTAATAATCCCGGCGGCCCATTCTACCCAACGGAGAGCAGGCTACCTCGCAATAGTGAAGAACGAAGATGGTGGTAATTCACTATTAGGACATGCCAACTTGGTCAGGCGTGTCCTACCTTATACTTACAATGCACCCTGCCCGCGGGCCTACCATAGGGGTGACTAACATGAAGTCAAGGGAAGGTTTGAGGGGCTGGCAAGTAGGTATACTTGTGCAGCCTGCGTGACAGCACTAGGCTGCACGTGGGTCTCGCAATGACCGACCCGTAGACATTCTTTTACGAGGCCGCTCCTGTGGGTGGCACAACACGTGCTGCAAGCCCACGAGCGGCATTTGTATTTACAAGCCCCGGCACTCCTGGTGCGCTAGACTAGGGACTGACAGTAAACCAAATACGCCAAACATGGATACAATAGATACATCAATTTAACATAGGGAGCACTTGCGCTATGGCACTGATCAGCAGTGGCACGGCGCCCAAAGCATATACCAGCAAAAACATCGTAAAACAATGGAGGCAAACAGAAAAAATGGAGGAGGGACTCAAGCCAATGATGTCAGGTCTAACACCACCTAAAACTTAAAAAAAACCTTTGACTATCCAAACAGAAAGGATTGAATATGTGCACAATTTTAATTACTTAGGCATTACTTTAGATACTAAATTAGAGTGGAAACCCCAGCTGCACAAGAGTAATACAGCTCTCATCCAGAACTTAACCCCGATAGTGAGGAGACACAAGACCAGCCAATCAAAAGCTGTTTCCCCAGCATGGGAGCTATATAAACATAAGGCACAATCTGCTTCCCTTTATGGTGCAGAATGATGGGGTTATGTAGTGAAACATACATTTAATGCACAAGAGAATATTTTCTTTAGGAAACTATTAAGCATCCCAAAACACACCCCTTTACTTCCTCTTGTAATGGACCTACACATCCATCGTACTGATGACTACGCAGCTCTACGGCCATTATTGTTTTGGGTCCGCTTGTGGTCAACAGACGGACTTGCCCATTACGGAGAAGCCCTATAAGGAAATCCTGAGAATAAAAAACAACACAAGGTTGGCATGGTTGACTCATAACGAGGAATGGCTTATCATGTTGGGGCTGAGACACTTTTGGGAGAACCCAGAAGGCTTGACTTTGAGTTCCAAAAAAGTGTGAAAGCTAAGCTACTGGGCGTTTATTCAAAGCTCCTGGTTACACAACCTCAAACTAGGCACCTATCCATGAGGTATCATTCTATGAAACCAAACAGTAAATTTGAGTCCTTTATGGATGAAATTCTACCAGGTCTTGCCAAATCTCTGTATTTAAAATGTTGTTATGGCATTTTGCAAATTAATGCAAATACCGCAATGTGGGTGTGTAACACAGGAAAGCAAAACAATGGTAGCTGTGAACTTTGCAATTCAGCTGCCAAAGAGAATGAAGTACACATACTATTGTTCTGCTCCACTTACATCTTTGCTAGGAGAAAATGGATTAAACCAATTTGCCTCCTTTTGGGTTTTAGACGTTGCAGTGAGGCTGAAAGAATATTGCAAACGGACACTACCCAATCCATTGTCTTTAGCATAAGCATATATCTTTTCTGTGAGAAAGAGAAGGGGTTTTAAATTGTAGCTATCTCCGTGAATAATCTTGTGCAAAGAAAAGAATAGTAACTCTTAAAATGTATTGATATAGGTTTTTTTGTATGTAATGCCGATAGTTCTAAATATATTTTAAAAAGGAAATAACATCACGTAAAAAATTGCATTTAAATGAACTGGTAATATTGTAATTTTGTTAAAATGATAATTTTGATTGAGGTTCCACGTTTTTAGACTTTCAGATTGTATTTATTGTTTTAATTACTAGGAAAACCTATATTGGGACTTCGATTAGTACCTCTAACTATGTTGGAATGAATGGGCGTGGGATTGAAAGATTTGTTTTATGACTGTTTTATATTGTATGAAATCTTTTATGGTTTTTATAATCGAAATAAAGATTATTGATTGATTGATTGATTGACATTTTGAAATACGTCTAGAGATTTGGACGGTGCCACGCTGCACATTTATGATACTACAAGACACACGGAAGTAATTTAAAGTGTTTAATATTTTTGACTTACATACAGATAGTAGTGCTGTCTGGCAAACAAACTGCAAAATACATTAAAGAGCATTTGTGCGATTGCGGGCACTGGAGAAGATATTATTTCAAGACTGAGAGGACTGCTTCTGAGCGCCTTGAGTAAACCTAGCAAACATGGGCAAGCCAATAGGTCTGGATTTAATTTTTAGTTATAAGCCACATATCTTGTCTTTACCAGCGATGAGGACTAAATAATATGTATGCAGATACAGGAAGGGAAAGCAAGCAGAGATAGGGGCAGAGAGAGGTGCAGCCAGGAGGAAGTACAAGTGCAGAAAGTTGCAGACTCGGTGCAGGCTGGGAGAGGTGAGAGCAAGGAGAAGTGTTGTCTGCGAGATACTGACGGGGAGAAGAACAGGCAAGGAAAGATGTCGAGCGGAAGAGGAAAAGGGAGAGGTGCAAGTAAGGAGAAATGCAGGTGAGAGAGTCATTATCTGGGTAAGGTAGGTGCAGCGCAAGGTGCTGGCTGGGAGGGGGTAAGCAGGTGGAGAAAACATCATAGAAAAATACAAATGCGAAATTATAGGTTGGGAGAAGTGTAGGTTGGGTGCAACCCCGGTACCACCTGTGAGAGGTGCCTTGATGGAGTGGTAGGGGTGTAGAGAAATACAGACAGGGAGTGGTATGTGTATGAAGAAGAGCAGGCAGGGAGAGGGTTGTTCAGAGAGATGTGAATCTTTTCAGAGGTGCAGGCCAGGTGCAGGCTGGGAGATGTATGGGTCGAGAGTTGCAACGAGATTTGCAGTTGTAGAGCAATATGGGTAGAACTATGTTTAGTTTGGGACAGGTTCAGGCTGGGTGTAGGCTGGGAGAGATGCAGGCAGGGGCAAATACAGGATTGGAAAGGTGAAGGATTCTAAAGACACAGCTAAGGGGAAGAGGCAGGAAAGGGCGAGGTACAGGCAGGGAAAAGTGCAGGCAGAGAAAAGCAATGACAGGGAGAGGTACTGGCAAGAAGAGGGTGAAGAATGAACAAGTGTGGACAGAGAGGTGTGAGCAGGAAGAGGTCAAATGAAATGTGCAGCCAGGCAAAGATTCGGGGTGATCTGTCAAGCGGGGGTAAGAAAAAGGAGGGACTTTCAAAACACATTTTCCACATACAATTTCCCATACCTAAATTGTAAAGGTCTACAGAAAAGTACAACTGACCACAATTTCACCAAATTTGGCAGAAAACTATATCTTTGCCCTGCAAGTGTTTTTTTTATAGATTTCATGTTAATCCATTCAGTAGTTTTTGAGAAATTAAGGTTTAAAGTTTATGTATATTTCATATCGCAGAGGATCTGTGAATACAACAGATCAAAAGATCAACACTGTACGCCTTCCTAGGGCAGGTGTACGAGGATAAATATGTTTATTTCTCCCCCTTTCTCCTCTTGCTCTGTGTGCTGCATTTTGCAGCACACATAAAAAAAGGAAAATACTCCTGTGCATTGTTTTTTCTGAGGAAGGTGTCCCTTACAGCTCAAAAACAATCCTGCATACAATGCAGACACAGGGTGCCTGCGTTGGCACTAGGCACTGTATTCTAAGCCAGCTCTGGCTGAAAGAACTGGAATGCACTGTATCTTGTAAATACTGGGTATTCCTGCTCTTTTGATTTGTCATAGGGCAGCACTGTAAAAAGACTTGCGGTTCGGCTCTGCCCTTAATCATTGTAATTGAGGCGCCTAGTCACAAAAGGCAATGATATTGGATACTTAACCTTATGTTTCGAGCTGCAGGTTTACTAAAACATTGCCTGTTTGTTGGAAGTTGGCCTGAGTCTGGCATCAGCTACTAGTAACCCAACCGTAAACAAGCCAAATTCTCAAACTAGTGCTGTGTATTCAAGGTTCCTGTTACGCAGGAAGGTATATCTGAAGCCATATGTGTTTAGATTCTAGATGCAGTTAGATTACTTGATTTTTTGTTCTGACAACTATTCCGAAAAGCCCAAACTGATGGTCATTGTCTCCACCACATTAAACGGTTGGGGGGAGGGGAGCACAGTAAGCTAGTGAGTGTTACTGAGAAAAGCGACTCTCTAGAAATGAAGATGAAGTGCAAGGAATGCTGGTAACACTTGATGGTCGGTCAAGGTTGGAGGGGGAGTAACCACCATCACCACAGGCCCTACCTGTTGCCGAGCTGGAGACCGGAGTGACCGTACACGCTTGCTACGAGCACAAGGGGCAGATTGACACGTACCCGTGTTCGCCTGGATATGACGCAGTATATCACTGATTGACATGAAAATTGTGGCATTTTTATTTTGGATGTGAGAAATAGAATTTCGAGGAGTTATATGACGCGTCCGTATTGAAATATTGAAGCTTAACCTTGGATATATACCAGTGGAGAATTATACACGTTTTGGTTTTTCAGTTATTAGAATCCCGAGTTTGGTTATATTATTGGAAATCTTAATGACACGAAGATAAGTCATTTCGCTCTGAAGAAGTCGAAAGGCATGACAATAATGCCTGACGAAACACGTGTTGGCTGCCAATTTTGATTGATGGAAGAAAGATGAAAAAAATTTGGACTGATGCTGTAATCAATAACATACCTTGGTGTTTCAATTGGAGTGATTCTACCTTAATGGATTAGATTTGGACATAATCTGTTGATCGGAAAGTTCTGGACATCTCTTGATATTTGGACTGATAATTTATTGTTATATACATACCATAGATATTGGGAGTGCTCAGCGAGGAATTGTTATGAGTGTTATACCTGGAACTGGATTTCTGGGTTTGTAGGAAGGAGGGGTGACCTTCCTTTCTTTGCTTTGAAGCCCCATTTTTCACTGTGTGTTTATTACTGTGTGCCATATTCTTGTTTTGCGCCTGGATTTATACCTGGTCATCTCCTTTAAATTTGTACCACAGGCCCTACCACTGGAACACCAGACTCGTAGTAGCAGCAGAGATGTGGAGGCACACCATAATAAGAGATGTACATTACTTCCAGGGTTATATCAGACAAGGGAGCCAAAGGGAGTGAGAAATAAAAAAAATGCTACAAAAGTAGATAAAAGACCATGCTTTTCTTTTTCAGCTAGCTAACTTGCCAGTGAAGGCATTTGCATTTTGAACCAACAAATGCATCTAAGAGATTTCGGAAATTTGGCATCATGGCTGTGGGAGGAACGTCCCTCATGGGATTGTAATGTGCCATTGCTTCTATGGCTTCGACTTTGAAGAGCACTAGCCTCACGCCTGCCCTGATAGCATCTGCAGACTGCACGTTGGGAGCCTGTTTGAACCCCTTCCTCTGGCTCTTCTTCACTGTGGCCTTCGACTGAACCTGTACACCCAGAAAGCAGGAATTCTCCCGAGAAATTCCAAATGCGATGGAACAGCCATTGAACCTTGCATATAAAATGGTCATGAATGAATAAATCCCGGTTTGCGTTAACAACTTGTGCCCTAAGCCATGGTCTCAATGCAGACCCTGCTGCGCTGAACCTGTCCTCCTCCCCACCTTGACATCCTTCTTTCTGCTGCATTACCCCGCTGATGGCTTCCATGCCTTGAAATCGTTGTTCATTGTTTTACTAACGCCGGTATTAAAATAGAACATAACTATGTAAAGCAGCAAAAACATAAAATAATAATAATAACCGAAAAACAAACCAAAAAACATAGCAAATCATACAGTACACTACATCACAACAAAACAGGAACCATACGCTCATGTAGATTTTTGTATTATTATTATTATCATCAATATTATTATTTTACATAACTTTATTTCAGTCGCAACGGACCATAAAAGTACAGAATAAAATACATACAAACACTATAATGCGAAGGATAAATAACATAAAACAAAACAAAACAAAGACAATCACAATCATGTATATATACACCTGCTTCACTAGTTTAAAATCATTACCTTAATATCACATATTAAAATCAAATTAAACCATTCGAGATAGTTATCGAAATTGTACATTTAATTTCCTACAAATATTTAAATCAACAAATTATTTTAGTAAAAAATTCCTGTGTTTATGTCAAATCCCGTTTAAAAAACGGGAGACTGCAAAAATGATAGGGGGGTGAGTATCATATTTTAATACTCTGAAGGCCTTAGAGCATTCTCTGAAGCCAAGGTACCTACAAATGGGTTTCACCCAGCGTTTGCGTACAGCCTGGTAGTTGAGACAGAAAAAAAGGACGTGAATCTCATTTTCAAGATGGTATTTGCACGCTGGGTACTTTACACAGAGGAGGGGAGAGGGCCAAAAATAACTCAACTCTACCACCCCAGACCCCCAATGAAAATCACATGAAAACACAAAAGGGGTTGTAGAGTACACACTATTACACAGACAGACAAATTCATCTGTTGTGAAAAACTGCCCTCACTCATATACCGAAGTATGTGACATGCTTCATCATAGGGCCTGCTTGCAATACACCCTGGTGTAGCCACACACAGGACGGAGCATAAGGAAGGGGAATAAATATTAAATTCCACACAACAAAATGTACGACCATATAATTCAACACAAACTACATGTAACATATAATGTGATGAAAGACCGTGCACATCACCAAGTGACTGAAACTGATAGTGCGACAAAAAGGGGTGCAGTCAATTAGAAGTGGTTAAAACTGATTAAGGGTGCCAACTAAAGAGTGGTACCCCTATCAGGATTAAAACTTAAGAACTCAGGATGGGTAATGTCTAATGAGGAAAACAAGGTTTCTCTAGACTTCCCTCCTCTTACTGCGATAGTCAACATGTTTCGACCGATTAGTTATGCCTCAAAAGGTCACTCCGGTCTTCACCAGGACTGTCGTAATCAGTGTCACTTACGGCCCTACCGTATTTCGGTTGTTGGGCCCCAAGAACAGAGCCGGTCTACCTAGATCCGTGCCCCTCTTGTTATGTGTCGAGGTTGGTTCCAGCAATCTGGGAAAACATTAACTGGAGGGGAACAAACAGAGATAATAAAAGCACTCTATAAATACACTCAAATTAATCTCTTACCCCCATCACCTCAAGGCCTCACTATTGTGGTTAGTTACATGATCCAAGCAGTGACAGTACACTCTCTCTGCTTCTAACCCGGGTTCTAAAAAATACCCCCTCGGGTTTCGAAGCCCATATCACTCGTTAATTGTTATTATTATTATCGGTGTATGTCATATACAAAATCCACTGTGTGCATCCACACCTGCTATCCATCACTCCGTGTTTACCATCAATTCACTTGTCTCAACCGTATCAACTCTTCAAATGGACCATAGTGAAAAAGCCCGTCATGTTACTCACTGAGTTTTATGCAATTTATAAACTCGAACTGGTGTCCGACAGGAGGGTCTCCCAAGAACACAACCTGCAACCACATAGTATAGTTGGGAAAAGTAGTCACAGGCCTCATGACCCCAATGGCGTTACAAGTATTGAAGCCTGTCAAAAGCCGTGGGACAGCTGGGTATTAGATACTACCCCCGCCGTCACCAACAGCCCATCCAGACTCCCCCTAAACCCCATCTCCTTACTGTTCCGAGGGTTCGCCCTTTCGTATCCGCCTGCTTTCCGTCACACCGCGTAGATGGATGTTCACGGTGCCGGCTGGATTTTTAAAGGTTGAGTCAGAGCGCTTCCATCCTTCCATTCAATGTCGTCCCATGTGATCAGTCACGTGGGGAAGTCATGATGTCGGGCGCGGCACGTGCTCCACGTGGGGATGCTGGGAGCTGTAGTTTTCCCCAGCCATTTCGTGTCAGAACCGGTCGCTTTAAAACGCTCTTCACGCGACATTAAAGCCACGCATTAAGTGAAAAGTGCAGGTCCTAAAACATAGGAACTGCAAAAGGCTCCACCCAATGTTGGTTGTGTCCTCATATGATTATTATTGGCACGAGGAGGTTCTACATCGTGCACGTGTCTCAAAGTCAATACTCAATCATATTGATAAAAACACAGATCTTCCAATATACCATCCAGTGTATCAGAAAAACCCCTACTGTCTACCCAACGTCTGCCATGGTATATCGTCATTGAGCCCATGCTGGTGGCTCTTCAGACGGTAGACCCATCTTTGTTCATATTGTAGCAGCACTCTCTGATCATCCGTCTGGTTCCTTCCTGGGGGGACTCTTTCTATAATTATCCACTTCAGATCTTCACTGCAGTGTCCAAGCTCAAGGAAGTGTGCCATTAATTTAGTGTTGGATTTTCTGCACCTTATCGTGATGCAGTGTTCAGTTATTCTAACGCGCACCTTCCTGCTGGTCATCCCTACGTACTTTTTCTTGCAGGGGTAAGTTATTAAACAAATTACCCCATGCGAGTTGCAGTTCGTGTGGGATCTCTGTTCAAAGGGTGTTTGGAGTCCCAGATCTATAAAGTGGGTGTTGCTAGTGAGGGGACATACGCTACATGAGCTACATCTTGTGTGACCCGTCAGTCTGGGCAAGCCTGCCACTGTGGTTGTGTCATTCGCTGCCCCCAGATCCCTGGGTCTAGTATGTATGAGTAGATCTCTCAAATTTTGACTTTGCTTGAAGGAGAAGAGGGGTGTCTATATACTCATGCCCCTGAGTTCAATATTCTCCAATTCTTCAGTACCACACGTCTCACATGTTGTGATGCTGTATTGAAAGTTGACACAAACACCGGTTTCTTTGATTGGGGTCTAATGGTTTTAGAGATCAAAGAGTCACGGTTAGCATTAAGTGCTCTTTTTCTAGCTTTTTTAATGACCCTCAAAGGTTATCCCCTCTGTTGAAGTTTCCGCGTCAAGTTATCAGATTCCGCATTAAAATCAGTTGTATCTGAACAATTCCGATGTAGTCGGAAAAACTGGCCAACTGGCAAATTTTCCCGTAATGATCGGGGATGGAAACTCTCAAAGGCCAACAAGGCGTTTTTATCAGTGGGCTTGTGGAATACTTTGGTTTTAAGGATCCCTTCGCATGGCTCTATTACTAGATCCAAAAATGGCAAACTGGTCTTTGTGATGGTCGAAGTGAAATTGAGGAACAGATTTTGAGCGTTGAGCCATTCTAAGAATAGCTCAACAGATGTTATGTCTCCTCTCCAAATCACCAAGACGTTGTCTATATAACGCCGCCACAACCTGATAGGGGGGTGAGTATCATATTTTAATACTCTGAAGGCCTTAGAGCATTCTCTGAAGCCAAGGTTCCTACAAATGGGTTTTCACCCAGCGTTTGCATACAGCCTGGTAGTTGGGACAGAAAAAAAAGGACGTGAATCTCATTTTCAAGATGGCATTTGCTGGTAAATGACATAAGCGGGAGACTACCCATCCTGAATTGCATGTATAGTTTCCTTGCCGAAGCTGGATAAATCAGGTCAAGGAAGTCCTCCTTTTTGTAGTCCTCTTTTACTTGGAGGAACTGAGATGCCAGTCTACCAACTGTGGAACTCACATGAAGAAACAATAGATTATGGTGCCTATGATGGTATACCAGATCGGCCCTAGATATTGCCGGGCACACTACTTCTGGTGTTCCCCATAACTCGGGTAAGCCAATCCTACTGCAATGTTCCTTGATGTGAGTTAACCACAGGATTTTGTTAGTTCTGATTTCAGCCCACACATCCCTAAACTCATTTTTGTAGGGAGCTAATTCGGGGACTGACCATAGTCTAATCCAGTAAGTAAGTGGCCTTAAAGCCACTTCCTCCTCAATGGGGAGTAGCCCTAGGTCCGCCCGGGGAGGTACTAACGGGGTGCTAACTGGCAGTCCCAACAGGTTCCTCATAAATGTGTGCTCTACCCTTGTAAGGCTAGTGGACCTATGGTGCCCCCAGAGCTCCGCCCCGTGCATAGAAGCCGCTCTAGCCTGTACTTTATAAATTTCTATAACAGGAGCAGCAGGCTTGTACTCAGATGTTCCGCAAGGATGATTCCCAGATACTCAAAGGTTTTTACTCGCTCCAAAGGTATGCCATCCAATACTGGATTTGGGCGGGTCTGCCTGGGTGGATTGAAGATCATAAATTTAGTTTTGGATAAATTTATCTCCAGGCCTCTCAATGCACAGAAATCGGCGAAGCCATCTAAGGTACGTTGGATACCCATTGATGTCTTGGACAACAACAAAGTGTCGTCCGCGAACATCAATCCGGGAATCAGACCTGAAACTAACTTTGGGGCATCGATATCTTTTACACCTAGAAGGTGATCTATAAGCCCATTTATATATAAAATAAAAAGGGTAGGGGCCAGGACGCACCCCTGGCGCACCCCCTTTTTTACCGGGAAGAGCTGACAGTTCTCCATGCTTCCCGCACCTCACGTGGGCATAGGTTTCTGTATGGAGCCTTATTAACACATCCAAGAGGTATAATGGGATGCCAAGATCTAAGAGTACACTACTTAGTTTTTCCCTAGGGACCAGATCAAATGCAGACCTCAGGTCAACAAAAATGAGGTAGAGGCTGCCACCCTCCACACTCACGGTTTTCCAGTACAGGACCTGAAGTCTGAATATCTGGTCAATAGTTGAAGTATTCATCCTAAAACCAGCCTGAAAAGAGCTCAAGATCTAATTTTCCTCGACCCAGGCCTGGACTCTTTCCAGAATTATTCGTCCCATCAGCTTCTGGGTAATGTCCATCAGGGTGATAGGCCTGTAATTGGACGGTAGTAGGGGACAGCCTTTTTTGTGGATGGGGACTATCTCTGCACCAAGCCAGGTGTCTGGTGGGTCCATTCCCCTTAGGATGGGATTAAACAGGACACAGAGATAAGGGGCCCATATTTTTGGTTCTGATCGAAATAGGTCCCCTGGAAGCTTGTCAAGAACGGGCGCCTTGTTAGGTAATAACTTGGCGATAGCAGATTCAACTTCAATGAGAGTAATCTCCTGTAACCCCCCCCAATCGATACTCATGGAGGAGGCCTAAAGTTGGAATTGATAAATCGTCATTGCCCAAATATGCATACAGGGTTCCAAAATGGGCTTCCCATACTGCTGGTGCTATGTTTGGTTCTATCACTGATTTACCCTCCCTCCCCCGTCACTAACTATTGCCCAAATGATTTTGAATCCTTATACTGGAGAGCAGTTCTCAGATCATCCATTTTTTTTGACTTCCCAGGCCTTCTTCTCAAGTTTCAAGTTTATTTATTTATGATAACGGAACTCTCACGAGATCCACATAAAAGACATAGTAATACAATCAATAAGATCATAAAAGTACAAACAAGTACATAAAATGAAAAAGAAGATACAGAGGAATCAAGGCATCTGAATTACCACTTAATACAAATCCAAGAAACATTTGAAAAATTTGTACAGTTTGGAACAAAACATTTCATTGGGGGGATTGATCATGGCCAAACTAAAAGCGGAGGCAGACCGAATATTCAATTGAAAACAAATGGGTCTTAGCCATTTTCGCCTATAAGACATCAAAGCTGGGCAGACAAAAAATAACATGGAGCAAGTCCTGATCTTTCATATAACAGAAATCACAGACAGCTGATGAACCATACCATCTGGATAAGAGCAATTTCAAGGGGAGTAAATCCTGTCTTACTAAAAACAGTAAGCGTCTGACACCATGAGGAATGTTCCAATGAACATATGGTTGTGCTTTCCTCACCAGACAGGATTCGCTAACTGGAGTAACACCCTTTTTCAGAGTGCAGAGCTCTCTATCCAGTCTAAACCCTAGTTCCCACGAGGAAGACTTCAAAAGGGTTTTTTAACTGATAAGACTATAAAGAAAATAAAACAGCTTTATCTAGTTGTAAATGACTCACAGCATATCTAATTTTTTTTATAATTAATGAATAATCATTAAAGTTTCCCAGCAATTCAGTTTTTATAAGATGTCTTAGCGTGCCTGGCTCACCCCTTGCTAGGCTAAAAACCCAGCGCACGATCCCCGCCAAACCTTGGACCCAGCTACTACGTAAGCCGAATTCCTGTCTAAGAGCAGCTGTTGAACTAGCTGTGTTGACGGATACAAAGCTACGTATAATTTTTCCTTCCGAGGAATTTAAAAAGCTCTAGTTTTTTATATCAATTAGCTCTATTCCATAGAGTAAGGAGGCAGGGATTTTTGCTCGAAATACATCTAGCAGTATCGAAAAATGCCTTCTACCTGTAGCCTTATATAAGGATACCAAACTCTTTCCCTGGACAATAGCTTTCCGGGTATTATTAGCTATATGAGCTTTTTCGCTTAAATTACTCATAACAATTTTACCAAGGAAGGTATAAGATTTCACTGTTTCCAATTTTTGGCCCCCCACAGTCCAAAGAAAGTTCGCATATTTAGTTTTCTTCCTACCCGACATACACATCACTTTGCTTTTTGCAATATTTATCAGCAGAAAATGTTTTCCTGCATACTTATATAAGGCATGCAGGCAATTATTCAGTCCCTTAGGCGTTAGTTCAAGAATCAAAATATCATCAGCATACATAAGGCATACAATTGGGGAACCCCCCAGGATCGGAGCAATACCTGAACTTGCAGAGAGGACCTGAGGTAAATCAACTATATAGAGGGAAAAAAGCAGAGGAGCCAGTAGGCAACCCTGTTTTAACCCATTGGTCGTGGGAATGGTTCTAGATAGTCCTCTTTCCCCACCTAACAACACTCTGCACCAGGTGTCCGAATGCAGGTACGGACTAATTTAATAGGAAAGGATGGCATCCCTAAATCGAGTAACTTTCCCCACAGCAATGTTCTATCCACATTATCGAAAGCTGTGGAGAAATCGATGAAGGCGCCATTAACTCGCCCTCCACGAACTTTAACATATTTCTCCGTTATAACCTGGAGTGCAGTCAAATTATCTAAAGTACTGTGCTTTTGCCTAAAACCAGTTTTTTCAAAGGGCAAAATTTCGTCCTTAGATACCCAATCGTTAATTAAAGTAAGAAGACATTTTGCAAAGACCTTGCCAATGGCATCTAGCAAAGCGATTTGACGATAGTTTTGGGGTAGGTCTCTGGCCCCTTTTTTAAATAAAGGGACTAGAATGCTCCCTTTCCAGGATGGGGGGACGGTGCCGTTAATAAAGCAAGTTTTAAACACTGGATAAAGAATTTTGCTCCATAATTCACTCTGTTGTTTTAGAACAGAAATGGGGACCTCGTCAGGACCCATTGCACCAGAAGAGCGCATGCCCTTAATGGCTAGTTCGATATCCTTTTCGGACGGGGGATCGTATAAACGAGAGTCCTCAAAAAGAGCATCGTTATCCCGTTGCGGACCATTGCTGCTGTACAAATTCTCAATGTAATGAACCCAAATCTGCTCATCAATGGCAATTGGCATAGGACAGGATCTAGTGCCACAACCTTTGCCAATTAATGACCAGAATATCCTGGCTTGGCCCTTATACGAGGATTCCCGGAGTTTAATCCATAAAGAATCCTCATTATCTCTTTTTAATCTGGCCTTCAACCTTGATCTCCTTCTTTTTAGTAATACTAATTTATGATGCCCTTCCTGATTAAATGATAGGTATTGACCCCTTATCAATTTATTTATTTCAATATTTAATTGCCGAAGTGATTCGGGGAATAATAAAGGTTTTTTAATAGAAGGGACTTTCTTAGCTATTGAGGTTACTAATTCTAAAAAATCTACAAAGCCTAATAGTTCCCTCCCATCCCATTGAGACAAATTCTCAACTGTAGAAGTTAAGAGACTCAGCAAGCACTCAAAAGCACGGTGATTCCAGTAACATTTCCCTGAACTGGTGCCAAAATTCACCAAATCAGTGTCAATGTGCCAGGAAAACGCCAGAGAAGGTCTGAGAGTAACTGTAAGCGTCAGCACCTTGTGGTCGCTGAGTTCAGAATTAACAACTAAACCATCCTTCATATAAGAAAAGAAGGAGCAATCTGCAACTACGTAATCAATAATTGAATCTCCATTTTTTGATTTATGTGTAAAAGCTGCAGGGGTGTCGGAGGGGAGTCTACCATTTAATATTAGGCAATCCACCTTAGAGAGACCTTCCAGGATTAGTTTACCTCTTTTGTTGGATTTAATATTTGTTGGAAACAAAGCCTGAGGGATATGGAGAGATTCTTCCCTAAGTTTATTTCTAAACAAATCAAGGCCACAATTAGAGATCTTACAATTGAGGTCCCCAAGTAACAATATATAAGGTGGGGGCGAAGTATCCATAAGTTCGGTTATAAAGGAAAAGAGCGACTTTAAACCATCATTAAAACAAGTATTTGGTGGAATGTAGGTATTTATTAAAACAAGCGATTTATTCGGGCAATCCTTAATCAGATTTTTCAAAGTTATTGCCTGGAACAGTTTATTAGGTTCTAAATGGTGAGAATAATTCCAGTTAATTCTATTGGACAGTAAACATGCTATTCCACCCTTCGCATTACCTCTCCTAGAGGGCAATGCACTACCATCTAGAACAAAGTACTCTTTATCCAGCATTAGTTTTCCTTCCACCCAAGTTTCCTGAAGACAAATTACGTCAGCTTCTAAAGAAAGTAAGAATAATAAGTTTTCCTGGCTATTTTTGAAACCCGCAATATTCCATGAGTTTATCTTCAGATCAATGTTAAAAATGTAGATGCGGTTTAAGGCAAGAAGTGGATTTACTAGAAAGAACACAGGGCAACCAACTCCATTTTGAATTGTCATCCATCAAAACTTGTTTAGGAAGAGGAGGATTTTTATAGAGAACTTGCCGTTCATTTTTTGAAACACATATTTTTAAATCCTCGGCTCTAGCTGAGGACCAATCTGTAGAATTCAAATTTACACCAGAGATTGTTGGCAAGTTGGTGGATAATTTATCACTCCGTTCCTCTACGAAAAATGGGGTAACATCAATCCCTCTGATTTGTAATTCCTCTGCCCACTTTAAGATGTGATTTAAAACCAGTTTAGAATGAAATTTGACCCTTGCTGTTTTCCCTAAAGTGGCATTAAAGGAAGTACCACATCCAGGTCCGAAGTTTGAATTAGTTTTAGACTTTCAATCTCATGAAAACATTTAAGAAGAACCGATCTATTTAAGATAAGGTCAGTATCAAACAGAGGAAAAAAGTCTAAAAAAGGGGTATCTACATTTTCTTTCTCCCTAGTCGACACAGAGGGGATAGGCACAATTGAAGAAGAGTCATAAAAAGGCCTAGCCAGGGGGTTAAGAGTAGAAGGTGAACGATTTACTGGTAATATCAAAACGATAGGATGAGAGTGATTAGAAGAACCTGTGAGACCAGTATCAGTAGTCGCTTGATCCACTTTGGGAGGACCAGTTATATCATCAGGCAAATCAAGGGACTGCTCATTCAGGCAGGATTTTTCTGATACGGCCTCTAAGTTATTTTCAAAGGTAAGTTTCCTCTGTCTTTTTTAAAAAAATCTTCGGACAGGTTTCCTCTTTTTTATTTTATTCTTTTTATTCTTTATAGAGGCTACCTTTTCACCAATACCTGTGGAATCAATAAGAGCCTCTTCCTCCTTTTTTATATGTGTGGAAAATATATGAAATATGGGAGGTACTTCTAAGTTTTGTGTAACGATAGAGACAGGTAAGGATTCTATCTCTTCGTCGTGAATGACGACACAGTTGCCTCCAGCAGAAATCACATTGTCGAGAATAGGATCCGCCAAAGTGACTGCTAACTTATTTCCATTCTGACCTTCGGAGATGGGATGTAAATCCATTTGAGCTGGGTCTAAAGTTACCATTTCATTTGGAGACCTCTTATCATTATTTGAGAGCACCAATAAGTTGTCGGGCTCAGGATGGCACCCGAGAACACACCCACCTTTATTATGTAAAAGCACCCTTAGGATTTGGGTTACCGTATCAAGGACGCAATCCGAACCTCCAACAAATTTTTCCAGTAAACGAAGAATTGATGATAACAATGATTCCAGGGAAGAGAGGGAATTAGAAATTAGATTATCACTAGCACTCGGAGGGCTCACAGGAATATTATTCAAATTAGTGCCAGAGCAAGAGGTAAAATTTAACTGAGCTGGAGAAAAGTCAAATTTATTAGAAGGGGTACTACTATGAGGGCGAGGACTAGGAATTAAAGGGGCTTCAGTAATGTTAGAATTAGCCCTGGCATCAACATGAAAGAGTTCCAACGGCCTTTTTTGAGACATTAGATCAATGTCAGGTAAAGTAAAGTCTCCCTCCAGAATACAGGGGTAGAGGATAAATCTGGAGAGATCGTAGATTTCTCTATAGTTAAATGGGAAGGATTAGGCACTATAGAATGAGGTAATTGTAAAGAGATGGCATTGGAAGTTTTTAAGGTAATACAACCAGAAGCCTCATGGGGAAGTTCCAATTGCCTCTGCGAATCAATCAGAGCCAAAGGGAGACCCCCACTGTTTCAGAGGAGGGAGATCCAAGATGGAACAAGGCAGGAACCACAGTCTGGATTGTATTATCCTTGGCAATGGGAAGAGCTGGCTCTGACATTTTACCCTCTAGTGCATCAGAGTTTAAGGCATCCACCATAACTTTGTCCTTTCCCCTTTCCCATAAACTAAAAAGTTGACATTGGCCTTTCAGTTGCAGGGAGGAGTTAATTTTATTATGTAGGGGGTTCGGTTTAGTTTTAGAACCAGACCTCCCCACTAAGACGCGACCAGAACGAAGTTTTTTTGCCGTCATAGTTATGTTAACAGAGGAACAACACAGTTTGCAGAGGCAAAACAATAAAATAACACTCTAAAGCAAGAACAACAAATAAATCGAGGAGGGCAAAAAAAGAATAAGACAAAAATCAAAGGGACGGGGCCCAGCCCAGCCTACTTTGGCCTCTGACGGCCACAGATGGTCCCGCCCTTGTCCCGGGCTTCTCCCGCCGCGCTCCCGCGCCACGGTAGGATAAGAATCTAGTTATAGAGGAGAATATTTAGTGGGGCAGAGCGAGCAGGGAGAGTGGAGTGTTACAACTGGCAAGGGCTCCTGGGAATTGGAGCCCTGATCTCACCGCTCGCAGCCCTGCTCCGCAACACGCACACACAGCAGCCACGAAAAAGTGTCCCGCTCTTTAAATTCAGAGTCCTCGGATCAGAGATCACCACGATGCGGGACCCGCGAAGCGGGTTCCGGGGGGAGTAGGCTGAAGCGTAGAGGCACAAGGACGCACAGCGGTAGCCAGATAATCCTGCAGGTATTCCAAAGATTTTCAGCAAAGTCCGACGCCGCACTGGAATGAAGGGTTCTTATGGCAGATTGGTGAGGCGGAGCGAGCAGGGAGAGCGGCCCAGGTGACAGGTGTTACAACTGGCAAGGGCTCCTGGGAATTGGAGTCCTGATCTCACCGCTCGCAGCCCTGCTCCGCAACACGCACACACAGCAGCCACGAAAAAGTGTCCCGCTCTTTAAATTCAGAGTCCTCGGGCCAGAGATCACCACGATGCGGGACCCGCGAAGTGGGTTCCACGAGGAGTAGGCTGAAGCGTAGAGGCACAAGGACGCACAGCGGTAGCCAGATAATCTTGCAGGTATTCCAAAGATTTTCAGCAAAGTCCGACGCCGCACTGGAATGAAGGGTTCTTATGGCAGATTTGTGAGGCGGAGCGAGCAGGCCAGGTGACAGGTGTTACAACTGGCAAGGGCTCCTGGGAATTGAAGTCCAGATCTCACCGCTCGCAGCCCTGCTCCGCAACACGCACACACAGCAGCCACGAAAAAGTGTCCCGCTCTTTAAATTCAGAGTCCTCGGGTCAGAGACCACCACGATGTGGGACCCGCGAAGCGGGTTCCGCGAAGCGGGTTCCGCGAGGAGTAGGCTGAAGCGTAGAGGCACAAGGACGCACAGCGGTAGCCAGATAATCCTGCAGGTATTCCAAAGATTTTCAGCAAAGTCCGACGCCGCACTGGAATGAAGGGTTCTTATGGCAGATTGGTGAGGCGGAGCGAGCCTTCTTCTCAGATTGGATAACCTGCTTGTAGTGCAACCGAATTTCCTTCATCCTCGGCTTGTCCCTGGCCGTTATAGCTTCCAATAAATCTCTTTTGGTTTTTTACGACAGGAGGCTTTATACCAGGGATGAGATGGGACCGGTTTTTCCTTAGTGTTTACTTCCGGATAAAACACTCCAAGCAGCTTGGAGGTCAGCTGATTGTGTATTTCTAGCGGCCTGTCGTCCTGCCCTACTTGAGTGCCCTATGGCCCCACCCCAGCCATTTCTCTAAGATACGGCACAACCTGCTGATATATGTGTGCTAACTTATTTGGGGAATCTAGTGTTAAGCTAGAATGGGCACTACTGGATAGTTGGACAGGCCCCAACTCCCTGGCTTAAGTGTCATAACCAGAGCGTTGTGGTCGCTATCTTCCGCTGGTAAATCTGAAAATCCAGGACCCTATCCCAAGAACTAGATTCAACCAAAATATAGCCTATAGTCGAAGTTTGCCCTTCTCTATTAAAAGTGGGTAGGCCAGGTATATCCGATTTTAATCTCCCAGGGCAAGCCCTCAGAGAAAAAGAAAGGATGAACAAATTTATTAGGAGGACCAACGGCGTCCACGCTCTGACAGGCGGGATCAGGGATTCCGGAATGTTCCAGTGCTGATTCTCACTATCTTGGTCATCTAGGCTCACATTACTAAGGGGCTCGAACTGGCAATTAAAATCGCCCCCTATAATTAGAATGTTCTCCGGGTCGAGAGTCAATATGTAGTCTCTCAATTGTTCAATGACTCTGGACTCTTGCCCAATCTGCGTTGGCCTTGAGTAGATATTAATTAGGGCAATATGTTTATTAGCCGGAAGGGATAGGAGAACTCATTGTATGTCTTGTGAATTTGTTGGCAGCTGCTCTGCTTTAGCACCCAGGTGCGTACCCACCCAGATGCTTAATCCCCCGGATGGTCTGCCCCTACCCCTCGTTGTGGCCGGTATGTTAAGTGGCAAAGCCTCTCCGTTGGTTATTTTCCAGGGCCCACGTCTCCTGCATTAAACAGATATCGTGTTTTTCTACAAACAAACCCCAATCTGGACATAATAATTTGTTTTTGATCCCTGCCAGATTCCATGAAAGATTTCTGATATTACCGTTTGCCTTCCGCACTTTAAGGTTCTTATGTGTCCTGCTACAACTGACTACCCCAGGTGGTGGGTCATCCATATGCACCCCCCCCATCCCAGGGTTGGGCCCCTTCTCCCTCGGTGCTCTATCTCGGACCCATCCCGTAACCATGGTAGTTCTCGTACTACTTACACCCTCCTGTGTTACTGGAGACGGGGCACCAGACAGTGCACCGTCATGCTTGCTCCTATTGCCTCCCCTGCCATTACCTCTGGTTGCTGCAAGGGTGCTCTCACCCCCCCTGGGGTCCATATTGGGTAATGCGGCGTTCCATTCCTGCTGGACCTTCCCCGTCTTCTAAAAAACTTGTTTTATCAACATTGACGAGCGGGGACAAACTACACCTCGACCATCAGTCTACTAGGTCCAAAATGCTGAATCTATTGTTGTGATGGAACATAGCCAATGCAAGAGTACGATTTTGGGATCCCTTCCAGTTGGCATACCCTAACTGGGCATTATAACTAAGGCTCCCGGTTTTCCGTTTGAACTGATTTTTACATATAAATACAGACGGAAAAATATTTCCCTTCCGTTTGTATTTATAAATAGAAGCGGAAAAATACAACTAAATCGGATTCCAAGAATTGTTCTGCAATCCCTGCTCCAGCCCTGAGCCCAGGGTTTGCTGACATGCCCCTCTTCCTGACTGTGGGGTGTGCCTGCCCACATTAACACCTGCTGGGCCATTAATCTCTGGCAGGGGCCTAGTTAACACTTAAATGGTCTTTTAAAGACCTTCGAAGTACTCGGGTGCGGCGATAAGCTCATCTTTGTGTGTGCTCTGGGAACTGTCTCAGCCCGGGCTGACACACAAAGGGGGTTTGGGGCCTGAAGCCCTTTAAGCCAGTGGGGGCTGCTCTCTATGGGCGGAGGGACTACGCCCTTGCAATTTTCATCATTTTGTGGATGGTAATTGCTAACAGAAATTACCATCCACGTTGATTTTTACATTAATGGGTCTACACGTAGTAGTAAGTATTCTGGCAGCACTAAATACTTTTTCTGTCCTCCTGCACAATCTTCAACCCTCTTGAATGCGAAGGCAGGCAGCCAGGCTCATTTATCAGACACACGCTGCACTAGGCGCATAGGGCATCAGCCCTGTACTTTCTGAGCTGCGCATTTGATCCATAAATCACTAACTCCGCTCTTTCTCAAGACGTCACAGGATGGGGTGGGGTCAGCAAACATCACTGACCCCACCCTGGCCTGTGACGACTTGGGAAAGGGTGGGGTTATAGTGCGATAATGGCAGGTCCACGGGGAGCTCCCAGATGTCTAGAGTGCTCCTGTAGGCCTGGCATTGTGTTTCCCAAGTTAGAGAGTTGGGCGGGGGGGGGGTTTGAAGATAAGAGCAGGCCAGGCAGCACCGAGAACAGGAGGCTGGCAAAGGGAGGGGCTGGTACGACCATTTGCGTAGCGAAAGAAGGGATTTGGGGTGGCTATGTGGATTATACTGGGAAAATAGGGCTACATTAATGAAGCTTCTTCTTCTCAGCTTTATAACCCTTACTTCAATAATGTGAAACATTGCCATGGTTAAAAGAAAGCACTCGGTAAAATGTTGTTTACCGTTTATACAATTAATGATTGCATTCTGCCCCGTTATTAACCCCAATGGCCTCTTTCAGAGCCAGTCCAGTCAAACATGTCTCTGGAGTCCAGGTTTTTCTGTTGCAAAAGCTGCATCCTGACCTGCACATATATCTTTAGCCCTTTCCCCTCTCTTTTAAATTTGTTACACGGTACCTTCGGAGGCATTCACTTAAAACGCTGAAAGGAAGTGTTTGTTCCCCCACAATATCATTTCAGATAATTATGCTTGTCACAGGATTTCGTTTAAAATGCTCAATGTCTTATTTACGGTGCCACCAGTCATTAGCTGAACTTTAAGGGTAAAGATTTGTCTGACACTCAAACTGGCACATTTCACAATGAAAACTTGGGTGAAAATGTGATTTCAACATATTAAGGTGAGTGCATAATTTGTTGAGTGGCATTCCTTGGCTGGGACTTTTCTCCCATTTTTTTTAAATACCTACTGATTTATTGTGTGTGCACCTTTTTTTTAAATCTAAACGGTCTGTAATTGGCACAACTTAATTTGTTCTGTGGTTGCAGGTGGTGGGCACTGGCACTCGTTTTTTGGAGGGGGCTAATTATACAACACATTATGGCCCAGAGCTAAATAGAAAAATGTAGACAAGGGAGAAAGGAGGACACGAAATATAGGAAAACAGTGTCAAGGGGATAAAGCAGGAATAGAAAAGGAACCAAAACAAGTGTGAGATATTGATACTGGAAGGGTAGAATGGTGGATGAAAGCTTTTTATTGGGCAACCTCAGCATTTGGCAACACTTGAAGTGGGCTGTAAATGAAAACGTTGCCAACCTTCAGTTATGCTTTTTATAAATTAAGCACGGAACCTAATGAATGAACTGAGTTCTGTGAACATATATGCGTGTCACAAATTTAATGCAGGTAACATAGATCAGATGGTTAACATTCCTGCTGCAGTAATCTGCGTGCAAGCTGCAGGTCAAAGGTTAACATACTAACTAGCTCAGCAGGATAGTGGGCCATCCCCAGGGATCCACTAAAACTCGAAGGTCGTAGCTTAGACTCCAAGCAGCATTGCTCAAGAGAATTAGTTAACCTGCTGCACATTTGTACATGCAGTTTGCAGCAATGAGTAAACTGGAATAGCAATGTATGTAGTGTTGGGCAATGTGGTAATTCATAGGCTTGAAAAGGCAATATCTGTAATTAGTGCAATAAATATGACCTGAATCTTTAAGACTAACCTAAAAGTATTTTTCACTCTCACCTCACTTGCACATTAGGCAGATCTGGCCTCTTTGTGCAGGTCACTAATGCATTGAGCAGTCCAGGCCTTTCTGACCAGCTCCCCTTGTCCTCACATGCCACTTAAATCTGCATGCACATGGAGGTAAAATATTTTTTTTTTACAAATGTTTTATAAGGGAGATCCCAAGAAATATTTCCTGGTAACTGCACCTCTGGGGAGGCAAGTAGGAATTTTCTCAAATATTGTATGAGTGTTCCTGTAAAAACTACTGCTTTTAGGTCATTTTATTAAAGAAACTATGCTAAAAAAGACACCGTTTTGTTCCATTTTATATATATATTGTTTCTCTAGTCTAGGAAGAGACCCCTAGCACCACCCTGGGGAGAGATATGCTCAGTCACTGCACTCTCTCAAGCAAATTCATGGTTTTGTCTTACGCCTCACCATTTTGAAATTTCACGAGCCACCACTGGACTGTATTGTGTTTACTTAATTTGGCGCATATATACATATAGCTAAACCTATAATAACCGTGTGCACTGTCTATTTAAATAAATGTGGAAAAATACTAGCTGCAACATCTTTTTTTGTTTGCGACAAAAGTAAATACAGATATATACAGATAAAATGACAAAAAAAGAAATATGGATAAATACAGACGGAAATGTTAAAAAAATAAATACCATAAAATCGGGAGCACTAATTATAACCCAGGTTGTCCCCGTCCCCCCAAGGCTGCCTTCTTCTAATAGAGTCAAAATTAAGGTTAGTAGATGCAGCCGGGTAAATGTAAGTTAGGGGAAGAGATTGGATTTGCTTTACTGAACAAGCTGCCTCCCAGTTACAGACATGCTCAACGGCCCATCTATACCTAAAATTAATTACAACACAATCGCCCTGAATGTTTTTTGCCCGGGGCCCCACCCTGTCCACACGCCTAGCAAAAAGGATTATACTAGATACCTGTTTAGGGAGTGGCCTGTTGTAATTCAGCCAATGGATAATTTTTTTTTAAGCTCACTGTAGACCTCCTTTTTTCCCTGGCTCGAAACAGGAACCCCTGCTAAAACTACCACATATGGTATAAACTCCGGAGGGAGATCTATACGTGGTAGCACACTCTTTGGTACATCGAAGGTCTTAACCATGTTTGCTGAAGGTTGATGTCTTTCTACCGCTCTGTCCCCCCCACCCTCCACACTTCTGGGTATTGCTGGATCATTGAACACAACACTGTTGCTAGGGTGTTCGTCGGGTAATACAGTTGGGGCAGATAATTCCACTAAGTCATTTGGGGGCCAACGGGGTTACATGGTGGAAAATTGCATTTGTTGTCCTAGACGGCCCCTCTATATTTCCATTGCCACCTTCAGCCTGTGCAGGGACAAACAATGATTCGAGATGCGAAAGTCTGTCTTCTTTAGAGTTCAGTCTATCATAGATAGGAAGACAGGTCTCAGTAAATATGTGTTCTAATTTAGACCAAAAGTCTTCCCCGAGCTCAGTGGGGAGCATATCACCAGTACTTCAAGTTCAGGTTCAATTTCAAGAATTTGTATAGCGCGCTACTCACCCAGAGGGTCTCAAGGCGCTTGGGGAGGGGGATTCATTATTTTCGAAAAGCCAAGTTTTAAGTTCTTTTCTGAAGGAGATGTGGTTCTGTGTGAGGCGGAGGTGAGTGGGGAGTGAGTTCCAGGACCTGGCCGCTAGGTAGGAGAAGGATCTGCCTCCCATAGTGGACCTTTGGATACGCGGGACTGCGGCGAGGCCTTGATTGGAGGATCTTAGTTGGCGGTTGGGTGTATAGAAGGATAGACGAGTGTTGAGGCATTCGGGTCCTAGATTGTAGATGGCCTTGTGTGCGTGGGTGAGGAGACGGAATGTTATTCTTTTGTTGATGGGAAGCCAGTGGAGGTCTTTCAGGTGGCCGGTAATGTGATCATGGCGAGGGATGTCCAAAATGAGTCTCGCCGATGCGTTTTGGATGCGTTGGAGTTTATTCTGTAGTTTGGTTGTAATTCCGGCGTAGAGGGTGTTTCTGTAGTCTAGTTGACTCGTAACCAGAGCGTGGGTGACAGTCTTTCTTGTCTCGGTGGGGATTCAATGGAAGATTTTTTTGAGCATGTGAAGTACGTTGAAGCAGGAGGATGAGACGGCGTTGAGTTGTCTGGTCATCGAGAGAGAGGAGTCTAGGATGAAGCCTAGGTTGCGAGCGTGGTCTGTGGGTATGGGTGCGGAGCCCAGGTCCGAAGGCCACCATGAGTCGTCCCAAGCAGAGGGGGATGATCCTAGGATGAGCACTTCCGTTTTGTCTGAGTTAAGTTTTAGGCGGCTGTTTTTCATCCATATGGCTACTTCTTTCATGCCTTCATGAAGATTGGTTTTGGCGGTGTTGGGGTCTTTGGTGAGGGAAAGGATCAGCTGGGTGTCATCAGCGTAGGAGATGATGTTGAGGTTGTGTTGGCGCGCGATGGAGGCGAGTGGACTCATGTATACGTTGAAGAGGGTGGGACTAAGTGATGATCCTTGTGGTACACCGCAGATGACTTCGGTGGCCTCCGATTTGAATGGGGAGAGGCGTACTCTCTGTGTTCTTCCGGCGAGGAACGAGATGATCTAGTCCAAGGCCTTACTTTTTATGCCAATGTTGCTGAGGCGTTGTATGAGGGTGCTGTGACAGACAGTGTCGAAGGCGGCGGAGAGGTCGAGTAGAATGAGGGCCACTGTTTCTCCGTTGTCCAGTAGTGTTCGGGTGTCGTCTGTTGCTGCAATTAGGGCGGTTTCGCTGCTGTGTTTGGCTCGAAAGCCGGACTGTGATGGATCGAGGGAGTTGTTGGATTCCAGGAAGGTGTCGAGTTGGCTATTGATGGCTTTTTCAATGACTTTGGCCGGGAATGGGAGGAGGGATATAGGGCGGTAGTTTTTAAGTTCCAAGGGGTCTGCTGTGGGTTTCTTCAGGAGGGCGCTGACTTCGGCATGTTTCCAACTTTCTGGGAAGGTAGCATAGTTGAAGGAGCAGTTGATGATGTCACGGAGATGGGGTGCGATGATGGAGTCTGCTTTGTTGTAGATGTGGTGGGGAAATGGGTCGGTTGGCGAGCCAGAGTGGATGGAATTCATTAGGCGGATGGTGTCTTCAGTGGTGATTGGGTTCCAGGCGTTAAGGTGGTTGGGGGGCGGTTTAGGTTCTGAGGGCGGTGGAGAGGATTGTTTGTTGGAATTGTTTACGAAGCTGTTATGTATGTCGGCAATTTTGTTGTAGAAGAAGGAGGATAATGAGTTGCAGAGGTCTTGGGAGGGAGTGATGTCGTTTGAGGCTGCGGTGGGGTTGGTGAATTCCTTGACGATGTTGAATAGTTCCTTGCTGTTATGGGCGTTGTTGTCGAGTCGATTCTTGAATGCTGATTTCTTGGTGGATCGGATCAGTTGGTGGTGTTTGCGGGTGGCTGACTTGAAGGAGGTCATGTTGTCGGTGGTTGGGTTTTTTCTCTATGTTTTGTCGAGAGTACGGCAAAGCTTCTTGGATTTCTTGAGGTCATCGTTGAACCAGGGGGCCTTTTTGTTGTTTTGTTTGGTGTGATTGTTTTTCAAGGGTGCTAGTTCGTCAGCGCTGTGAGTGATCCATTGTTTGAATTTGATGGCAGCTTGGTTTGGGTCCGATGGGAGGGCGGGTGGGTTCTGGTTGAGTGATGTGAGGAGTTGGTCGGTGGTGATTTTGTTCCATTTTCTCCGGGGGATAGGTAGTGGGGGATTATGGGTCGAGGTTGTTTTGTAGCTGAAGTGAACACAACAGTGGTCCGTCCAGAGGAGAGCTGTGGTGTGATCGAAGGAGATGTGTTTGCTGGAGGTGAAGATTGGGTCGAGCGTATGTCCGGCTATGTGGGTGGGGGTGTCAACAAGTTGTTTGAGGCCGAGATTGGTCAGGTTGTCCAGAAGGGTGGTGGTGTTGTTGTCGTTTTTCTTTTCCAGGATGAAGTTGAGGTCTCCTAGTAGAATGTAGTTCTCGGAGGCGAGGGAATTTGGACTGATGAAGTCAGTGATGTCTTCGCTGAATTGTTTACGGGTTCCTGGTGGTCTGTAGATGAGGGTGCCTCTAAGTGTGGTTCTGGGGTCGGTGTGGATCTGGAAGTGGAGGTGTTCGGCGGTTGTAAGGTTATCGTCGGAGCTGGTCATTATTTTGATGGTGTTCTTATGGACGATAGCGATGCCTCCTCCTGTTTGGGCGGTGCGTTCTTTCCGGATGATCTTGTAATTGTCTGGGATGGCAATGGCTATGTCGGGTGTTGATGATGCGTTCATCCATGTTTCAGTGAGGAAGGCGACATCCGGTGATGTAGTATCGAGTAGATCCCAGAGTTCAGTGGCGTGTCTGTGGACCGAGCGGGTGTTCAGCAGGATGCACTTCAGGTGGTTAGAGTCGGAGTTGTGTTTGGGGATAGTGGATTTGGTATGGGTCTTATCGCTGGTAAATTTGCAGGAGCGACAGGCGAAGGGGCCGTGGGTACGTCCCGAGGCAGCTACGTAGCATTGTGGTGTGTGTATGGGGTTAAGGGCGAGGAGAGTTGCGGCGTCATATGTGAGGCAAGTGGGCAGGGTATGGTGGCGACCAGGGGGTCTGGCGCTGGGCGCGGTCCAGGCGGGCTTACCTTTGGCGCACCTTCGCCGTGCATGGGGCGCGATCGCTGCGCGTGAACGCTGCGCGGAAAGGCATCTGTCATATGTGGGTAGTGGAAGGGGAGGGGCGAGGGAGGGTCAGCTGGGAGGTGGGATCTGGGTGGAGGGGCGGGCTGGAAGGCACAAACAAACAAGATGGCAGCAAAACAAACGAGGACGAGGTTGGGGTGGGCAGAGGCGCAGACGTAGATCAGGCCAGGCGCTACAGTATGCAGCAGCACACTTTGATTGGCACGTCGTGGGCTGAGCAGGAAACTGAGGTAAAAACGTCAAGAACAGCTCAAGACACTCAATGTAGTGCGAGCGCAACTCTCTAATTAATAGTCACAATGCAGTGCGAGCACAATTCAAATATTACAACAGCAATGCAGTGCGAGCGCAACTCTCCTAATGATACAAACACTATGCAGTGCGAGAGCAGTTCAAAAAGATCCTAGCAGATGATCAGTAACACAGATAGCGCTACGATACCACTGGCTGGAGGCAGGGAGCTGGGGGAGCGGCCGCTGCTGACGAAGTCAGGATGGTCACGACGCTGTGGGGAGGGATACATGGATCAACTACTACAGTATCCACAGTAGCTGGGGGACTAGACAAACTACCAGCAACTTTTGATGACTGGTTGCCCTCACCAGTGGGGCCTGAAGACACAATATCGGCTGTTAATTGAGGCACTGGTGATGACGCCAGGGCCAGCCTGCCGATTGATGACCGCTTATCAATAATCAGCTCCATAGATAGCCTCTTTTCAGTCATTTCAATTTCATGGGTTAGCACAGAAGATGCCCTGGTTAAATATTGGTCCACTGTGCCCACAATAGATCCGCCTGATAGCGACTTTCTCCCCTTTACGCCTTAGCTGTAGACATTATCTACTTTTATTCAATACGGCTGCTCCAATAGTTCGTAGCACAAAAGGTACAAAGGGCGGTCTTAGTAATCCAGCAAATACGTACTAACCTTCATATATTGCTCAGATGGAAGATTAAAGAGGGGGCCCCATCCCGTCGTCGTTCGTACTCGGACGGGCTCAGACGGGTCCGCCCTTGGTCCGGGCTTCACCAAGCGCGCGCCTGCGCGCGTCCCGCGAAGCGGGTAGTGCGCACAGAATTTATAGGCATCAATGGGAGGAGCACAGGTGTTGGCGGTTGCGGGACTCCTGGTCCTTGGAGTCCCGCTTCTCTCCATCGGTACTGGCAGCAAAGAACAAACAGCAAACTCCTGCTGCGAGCGGCACAGTTATTATCACTACTACTGATATTACTACGACTACTACTATTACTACTACCACTATTACTAATAATAAAAAGGAATACTACTACAACTACTACTACTACTAATAATAACTGCTTCCCTGCGTCGAAGGGCCCCCGGTCGTCTGATGTCACGGTGGACATGTGCGGAGTACGGCCGGGGGCCGTCCCCGCACACGCGTGGAATTCTTCCGCACAACGGGGGAGTTCCGGCCGCAGCGAAGCGAATAATAATAAAAATAATAATAATAAAAATTATAATCAACTAAAAAGAGTGGTTCCTCCAAAGTCACTACCATATAAATACCAAAATTCGTTGGAATTATAAAGGAGCAAAATTACATAATTTAAAGACAAAAATAAATGTTGGGTTCTATATAAACTTCACTAAATACTTCCACAGTGTGTTTTAAAACCCATGGGTGCGCTTTATCTCTGAGAAAGGCTCATGAGGGACCTATAGCAATTACCAGTGGCTGAGATTTATCATTGTTTTTCTTTTCTTGAATATAGATTTGTACATTGTATTCATGTGTTTGCAATCCTATGTAGCAACCTTGGAGGGTTGCTACATCACACCTTGTGACATAATGTAATTTTGCAGTTCCTTTACTGATCAGTCAATAACAGAAGATGCACCTCTTGAGTTTTCTCTTTATCAGAGCAGTTCGACGGATCATGAATGATAGTGACATGCAAAAAGCAGTCTCAATGAAACTGAAGTGTGTACTGATCACTGGTGTTTGTTGTGTGACAACGGCTGGTAGTCCTAGGTGCTGTCAGTTAGTTCCTTCCCAGTTAATAAAGATGCATCTATCCTTAACTACTACCAGTCCTATATAGCAACTAAGAAGGCTGATGCCAGCTGCTTTTGAAGTGAAGTTGATGGCTTAAAAATTCTGAGATACGTCAGTGAAAACGTTCCATTACACAAGCATATTCTTATGCAATTTCAGTCATTTAGAGTTCAGCTTGTTACATGAAATTCTCCAAATTATGCTAATATACCAAGTTACATAAATACATGCAGTTTGTGGCAAAAAGTTAGTGTGAGCGTCTATTGTCACCCCACTGCCAGGAAGCAGCAAAAGAAAGGAAAAAATAAAATGATAATAACGTAATGTTATAACAATTTTATTATATCCTCCTGCTGTGGCAGCATGCATGAGAGGCGGGGCTTCAGAGCAGGGGAGGAGTGGTAGAACACTCCTGTGCGCAATGACTGTTTGGTCGGCCCTATCGGGCCGCCTAAATTATTCATGTGCACTTTCCTGTTCTCCATGCAGCTGCATTACAGACTACATGGAGAACATGCCCACCCCTCCAGCCCAAACCTGAGTGCCATGTGAAATGAAATGAAAATGTGTTTTATAAAGCGCAAATAGCTGCCCAGAGGCATCCAAGCGCTTAGGCTAACTGTGTATAGACAGCTGGGCGAGTGACAGAAACAAGAGAAAACAAATCTATTTATTGAACAAAAAGTTTTCAGGTGCTTCCTAAAAGAGGTAAGATCTGAATTGGACCTGAGAAATAAGGGTAGACCGTTCCAAAGCCTAGCCGCATTCAGGGAAAAGGAACGACCTCCTGCTCTGGACCGTTTAACTTTTGGCACGACAGCACAGAAAGCATCGGTAGACCGTAGCTGTCTGCTAGGGAGGTAAGGGGTGATTAAGGGACGACTAATTGCTGGCCCAGTTTCCCAGAATGCCTGATGAGCAACACAGAGAGATTTAAAACTAATCCTATCCCTTACAGGGAGCCAGTGCAGTTTTGTTATGTCATGGTGCGCAGACCAGTACAAAAGGGGGTGGTGATAGACGGAGCATCTGAACCAATCAAACACTCACACCCAGTCAACAGATCTGGGTTTAATCCATCACCGTTCTTTAGACCACTCTGCTAGCCCAGTTGGGACATGGCCATATGCAAATCAGTGTCCCGAACTGCCAAACCATGCCTTCCCTGGAACGGAAACAAGGTTCCTTGGACCGTTTTCTGGCATTACAGCCGTCTTCAGTCAGGCGTGCTTGAATCCAGTGGCAAAGTGAGCAAGGGACTCACGTCTGAGCATACCCTGCCAACTTATGTACCACTGTGCACAGACCAATCACAACGTTGCATTGCAGCGTTGTGATTAGCTGCTGGGAGCGTGGGAACCCTGATGCTTCCTGTTTCTCACAATAAGCCAGGAAGAGGACGGGAAAGGACACAGGAGAGGCGGCAGTTATTTTTTCGTGTTTATCCGATTTAACACCCCCCACCCCTCCGCCTCCACCCCCTCACTGCTGCTTCAAGGCAGCGGGGCGCCACTGGAGAGCGCATGGGAACAACACAAACGACCAAACCATGAGCAGCTGATGTGTGGGGCACTTGTGAATTTTCACCTATATTTTATTTGTTTTTAACCAAATATATTGAAATTGTAAGCATAACAAAGATTTGCACAGTGCATGTTGGAATGGTATAGCTACAAACTGTTAGGACAATCCTACACAGCGTTAAATGTACTGGGTTCAATCCTCATAAAAACTGTAGCGGAAACAAATCAAGGGTGAGGAAGTTCTGGTGTGTGGGAGCTCAGAACAACAGTAATAACATCCTAAGGTATATGATCAGGGCTCCCGGTTTTATGGTATTTATTTTTTTAACATTTCCGTCTGTATTTATCCATATTTCTTTTTTTGTCATTTTATCTGTATATATCTGCATTTACTTTTGTCGCAAGCAAAAAAAGATGTTGCAGCTAGTATTTTTCCACATTTATTTAAATAGACAGTGCACACAGTTATTATAGGTTTAGCTATATGTATATATGCGCCAAATTAAGTAAACACAATACAGTCCAGTGGTGGCTCGTGAAATTTCAAAATGGTGAGGCGTAAGACAAAACCATGAATTTGCTTGAGAGAGTGCAGTGACTGAGCATATCTCTCCCCAGGGTGGTGCTAGGGTTCTCTTCCTAGACTAGAGAAACTATATATATAAAATGGAACAAAACGGTGTCTTTTTTAGCATAGTTTCTTTAATAAAATGACCTAAAAGCAGTAGTTTTTACAGGAACACTCATACAATATTTGAGAAAATTCCTACTTGCCTCCCCAGAGGTGCAGTTACCAGGAAAAATTTCTTGGGATCTCCCTTATAAAACATTTGTAAAAAAAATGTATTTTACCTCCATGTGCATGCAGATTTAAGTGGCATGTGAGGACAAGGGGAGCTGGTCAGAAAGGCCTGGACTGCTCAATGCATTAGTGACCTGCACAAAGAGGCCAGAGCTGCCTAATGTGCAAGTGAGGTGAGAGTGAAAAATACTTTTAGGTTAGTCTTAAAGATTCAGGTCATATTTATTGCACTAATTACAGATATTGCCTTTTCAAGCCTATGAATTACCACATTGCCTAACACTACATACATTGCTATTCCAGTTTACTCATTGCTGCAAACTGCATGTACAAATGTGCAGCAGGTTAACTAATTCTCTTAAGCAATGCTGCTTGGAGTCTAAGCTACGACCTTCGAGTTTTAGTGGATCCCTAGGGATGGCCCACTATCCTGCTGAGCTAGTTAGCATGTTAACCTTTGACCTGCAGCTTGCACGCAGATTACTGCAGCAGGAATTTTAACCATCTGATCTATGTTACCTGCATTTAATTTGTGACACGCATATATGTTCACAGAACTCAGTTCATTCATTAAGTTCAGTGCTTAATTTATAAAAAGCATAACTGAAGGTTGGCAACGTTTTCATTTACAGCCCACTTCAAGTGTTGCCAAATGCTGAGGTTGCCCAATAAAAAGCTTTCATCCACCATTCTACCTTTCTAGTATCAATATCTCACACTTGTTTTGGTTCCTTTTCTATTTCTGCTTTATCCCCTTGACACTGTTTTCCTATATTTCGTGTCCTCCTTTCTCCCTTGTCTACATTTTTCTATTTAGCTCTGGGCCATAATGTGTTGTAGAATTAGCCCCCATCCCAAAAACGAGTACCAGTGCCCACCACCTGCAACCACAGAACAAATTAAGTAGTGCCAATTACAGACCGTTTAGATTTTAAAAAAGGTGCATACACAATAAATCACTAGGTATTTAAAAAAAATGGGAGAAAAGTCCCAGCCAAGGAATGCCACTCAACGCATTATGCACTCACCTTAATATGTTGAAATCACACTTTCATCCAAGTTTTCATTGTGAAATGTGCCAGGTTGAGTGTCAGACAAATCTTTCCCCTTAAAGTTCAGCTAGCGACTGGTGGCACCGTAAATAAGACATTGAGCATTTTAAACGAAATCCTGTATGAAGCATAATTATCTAAAATGATATTGTGGGGGAAAAAACACTTCCTTTCAGCGTTTTAAGTGAACGCCTCCGAAGGTACCGTGTAACAAATTTAAAAGAGAGGGGAAAGGGCTAAAGATACATGTGCAGGTCAGGATGCAGCTTTTGCAATAGAAAAACCTGGACTCCAGAGACATGTTTGACTGGACTGGCTCTGAAAGAGGCCATGGGGTTAATAATGGGGCAGAATGCAATCATTAATTGTATAAATGGTAAACAACATTTTACCGAGTGCTTTCTTTTAACCATGGCAATGTTTCACATTATTGAAGTAAGGGTTATAAAGCAGAGAAGAAGAAGCTTCATTAATGTAGCCCTATTTTCCCAGTATAATCCACATAGCCACCCCAAATCCCTTCTTTCGCTACGCAAATGGTCGTACCAGCCCCTCCCTTTGCCAGCCTCCTGTTCTCGGTGCTGCCTGGCCTGCTCTTATCTTCAAAGCCCCCGCCCCCACCCCACCCAACTCTCTAACTTGGGAAACACAATGCCAGGCCTACAGGAGCACTCTAGACATCTGGGAGCTCCCCGTGGACATGCCATTATCGCACTATAACCCCACCCTTTCCCAAGTCGTCACAGGCCAGGGTGGGGTCAGTGATGTTTGCTGACCCCACCCAGCCTGTGAAGTCTTGAGAAAGAGCGGAGTTAGTGATTTATGGATCAAATGCGCAGCTCAGAAAGTACAGGGCTGATGCCCTATGCGCCTAGTGCAGCGTGTGTCTGATAAATGAGCCTGGCTGCCTGCCCTCGCATACAAGAGGGTTGAAGATTGTGCAGGAGGACAGAAAAAGTATTTAGTGCTGCCAGAATACTTCCTACTACGTGTAGACCCATTAATGTAAAAAAACAACGTGGATGGTAATTTCTATTAGCAATTACCATCCACAAAATGATGAAAATTGCAAGGGCGTAGTCCCTCCGCCCATAGAGAGCAGCCCCCACTGGCTCAAAGGGCTTCAGGCCCCCAGCCCCCTTTGTGTGTCAGCCCGTCTGAGACAGTTCCCAGAGCGGACACAAAGATGAGCTTATCGCCGCACCCGAGTACTTCGAAGGTCTTTAAAAGACCATTTAAGTGTTAACTAGGCCCCTGCCAGAGATTAATGGCCCAGTAGGTGTTAATGTGGGCAGGCATACCCCACAGTCATAAAGAGGGGCATGTCAGCAAACCCTGGGCTCAGGGCTGGAGCAGGGATTGCAGAACAATTCTTGGAATCCGATTTAGTTGTATTTTTCCGCTTCTATTTATAAATGCAGACGGAAGGAAAATATTTTTCCGTCTGTATTTATATGTAAAAATCCGTTTAACCGGAAAACCGGGAGCCTTATATATAATGCGTACTCCCCTGAAGGGTAGCTATTATAATATCCCCATCGAAATACACAATGTCAAGGTAGGGAATAGAGATAGGAGAGATGCAGCATGTGGAAACAATGTATAGAAAAGGGATAGTGGGAAGGGACAACCGGTAATCTGAAATAATCACTATCATAGTGAGAGTACTGAAATTAAGTATAAATTCTGTGCGGTTGCAAGCTGTTCATGGAGGTTTTGCTTTTTGTAGGCACATGTCAAAAGAATCCCACAGTCGTCTTGCACTGAACGTATTGTGTAGCGCACATTATATTATCTGCGCTTCTAGTGGAGCATAGCGTATTCCACTATTTACTGAAGGGGACTTCAGAAAATTCCTTCCATTCTAACAGTATTGTGTTGGCCCCCAACGCCAACATCAGATCTACTAATTATAGGTCATGTTCAGGAAGATCAATGGCGTGTGGATTGGGCTGCAATTTCCAATGTCATCCTCAAAAAGTTGATCGTAAATGGTATATTAAAAATATCTTCAATCGTGTGATGTATTCAGGATCAGAAAGTCTGTCTTATTTTACAAGAGAGGAATATGTGATCAAGGGAACCTACATTCTCCCCACATGGCCAACAGCTGTCCGTTCTGCTGAGACCCAATTTGTGTAATTTGGCCAGTGTCCAGTAAGTCTTATGTAGCTTTTAAAATTTAGATGGGGCTAGTGCCGGGGTAATTTTTGCCATAAAAAGGGAGTTCCCAATTCGACTCAAGGTTGGATTTGTGAAGTGAAAGGAATGTGCTGTTGGAATACAAGGTAGCCATTTCCTTATTAGAGCCTTAAATAAGTGCTTTCTAGAAGGTTTGAGCAATTTGTAGAGGCATGAAGCCAAATGACCTAGCTTCCTAAAGTTACCCAGTAGCCCTTGGAGGTCATGCGAAGTCTATGATGGATAAATTGTATTGTAAACTTAGGGCAGCAAAGGGGGTGAGATTGAGGGGCATACCTCGATCCCCTATGGTATTTATTACCTTGTTTGCCCTCAACTCCCAGAACACTGTCATCCTTTCTAATTTAATCTCATGATTGTGCCAGAAGGCCAGAGTTAAATCAGACAGGTCTTTGCTCACTAGTTTGTTTAGTCATTGTTGTTCGGAAATCATGTCAAATGGCATGGGTTTAGAAAAGGCCAAGGGTAGCTTTGCAAGTTCCGAAATAGAGAAGGTAGAGCTAAGAAGCAGGGGGATAACTAACCAAGACTCTATCTGAAGCCACACGGAGAATGATCATCAGCAAATCTGAACCCACATGAACCCAGGGTCGCTAAAAAAACATCAAGAGGGAGGTATAGAGCTCTTTGCTGAACTAAATGTCAAGATATTTAAGGGCCTCAGATTGTCATGTCAAGCCCGAATTGCACAATATTGATTACCTGCAGTGGGAAGACCTCGGTGTTGGTTCTGTTGAGCGAGTAAAGTGAAACCAATGAAAAACTCTCAGTTGCAAACTTAATATGAGGAATGCCCGTATCTGCTACTTGAATTAATATTACCACATCATCAGCATATGCAGAAACCAGCGGTCACCCTGAGCGGAAGAGAATGCCCTTAATGATGTTGTTGCACTTAAGACAGGGTAGGAGTATCTCAATCACTAACAGGAACAAAATTGGAGATAACGGTCAGCCCTGTTGAGTGCCCTGGGCCAACAGAAAGGATCTAGATAGATGACCATTGACCCTGACTTTCACCACTGGACTCGGGTATAGAGCCATTATCATATGAGTGAATTCCTCTCCTAGTTGATATTTATGCAAGGCGGCCTGCAGGAAGGTCCAAGAGAGCTTGTCAAAGGCTTTTTCTGAGATTAGAGCTAACATGGTTGTCAGGGATTTGGCATAGTGAGCCTTATCAAGAGCATGACAAAATACTCTAATGTCAGCAGCAAACCTGCCTTTCAGGAAACCAATATAGGAGGGAGCAATACATTTTAATTTGACCCTCTCTCGTCTCCGCTTGGGGACTTTAGCACATTATTTGCACTCAATGTTAAGAAAGTAATCAGCCTAATGTTACTAACATCCAAGAGGTCCTTCCCCTATTTGGGAATTACTACTATCGTAGCCTCCGATGCTGAACCTCTAAAATGTTTTGAAAAAGCGCAGTTCTGTAAAATGGTTTTTAGGGGGCCAGCTAACAGTTCCGAACATATTTATAAAATTTGGACGAGTATCCATCAGGACCTGGGGCATTTCCAGCCTTCATGCATTAAATAGCGGACACAAATTCCTCTCTCAATTGGTGTATTAAGAAAAGCCCGGTCCTCTCGGGAGACCTGAGGGAGGTAGTATGAGCCCAAATAGGAGCTGCATGCATCAGGGCACACGACTTTCCTGGGCGTATATAGGTTAGCATAAAAAGTGTGAAATACCTCTAGAATGCCTTGGGGGGAAGTAGTTCTTTTCCTGGTGCTGTTCTTAATAGCAGAAACAATGGGCCTATTCTTGGTATATTTCAAGTAATTCACCACAACGTTCCTGGTTTTAGTTCTAGATATTATTTTCTCGGCATTAGCAATTTCTATCCACTTCTGAGCCCTCTTGCTCAGTATTTTGTTGTATTTATATTGTAAATTGCAGAATGTCGGTACCTGATCCGAACCAACATTCTGGCTTATAGACTCATTTTATATTCTTATTTCAAATTCTATGTTTGTCAGATGTTTGTTCAGGTTTTATGGTTGTAGGGAGCAAGATGGCGTCTGGCTGACAGCTGGTGGAGAACGCTCCTGCTGCCGGTGTGAAGATGGATATTGGGGATTGAAGAAAACAGTGCATTGTGAATCCCTTAAACCCATGGAAGCGGCTCGGAGTAATAATGATTACCTTGAACTCGCCGAAAGACTTCTTCTGGAGCTGTTAACTGCGGCGCTCGCGGTTGTGAGGCTCGTTGAATCTGTGGAGCTGCGCGAACACCGAGTCAGCTGGTTCTCAGGTCGGGCTGCAGATAGAGCTGTCGACGTGGGCGGAAGCAAAGCTGCTGAGACGTGCGAAACCTGCGGAGCCAGCGGAGCCGACGGAATCGAACGATCCAAATGGGCCAGACGAGCTAGCGGAGCGCAGAGAAGCCGATACAGAGAAACATACGGCTTTCTACACTGACGGGGCCGAGGGACCTGGAAGGGCTACAGCGGTAAGAGCGGTAAGAGCTGTAAGAGCGGTAAGAGCGGAGACATTTTGAGTGACTCTGAGGGAGCGAGCTGCCTATGCTCCACCGCGATAAGAAAAGCACGAGATAGCAGTACCACTGTACGGGCCTCTACACCAACCACGATTAGCACCGACAATAACGTCCACGTACTGGGGCTGCCTAGCAGTAGTGTATTAGGTGGCAGCAGGTCGAACAGGTGGCTAAGACGGGTGAGAGGACCTCGGAGGCACAAGAAATCAGGCAAAGAGAGCTTCCATGTAGAGGCTTATAGAATGGCGCCTAAGATTACGCGTGGAGGGAAGGTGAGAGTGCCAGATGGTGAAGACCCCACTCCAAGGCTACCTGCCTTCCAGAAGGAAGCAATTAAAAATAAGGATATTGGCAAGACCCCTAGCGAGTGTGGAGGGACAGGCACGAAGAATACGAGCGATGAAGCTGCTGGCGCCTGGAGTAATACCAGAAGAAAGAAACAGGGGGCGCAAAATTTAATGGCAAAGAACATTACAGGTTACTTTTCCCCCGCCAACCAGTCTAATATGGCTAAAAAGAATGCTGAGAAGAAGGGGGTTACCCCCAAAAACAGAACAGGCACGGAGGTGAGCCAACTGGAGGTTCAACCCGATGCTGAATGGGGGGAAATCATGGTGTCCCAGGATATGCCGGAGCCTGGAATGGGTGAACTTGGTCCCCCAAATATGGCAACGGTATCAGAGGCAGAGTTGTTGACAGAGCTGTTGGTACAAGAAATCACAGCAAGTAGTGGGCCAAGTGGAGTTGAAGACAATCAGGATGTAGCCGATAACTTTTTCTCAGTTACAGATGGATCAGACGGCTCCAATGACACCCAGTCTGATATTGAAGAGGATGGCGGAGGGACCCAGACTGATACTAGTTTGGTTTTGAGCTCCGAAAGGAATGATAAAGCACCGGCGGGAGAAAAAGACCCTGCTCCAAGGAAAAAAAGACGGTGAAGGCAGCAGAGAGACTCGTGTAGAGTTAGTGTCCAAGTGTAGAGACAGAAGCAGCTCTGAGATGGGACTACTCAGCCACTCGGGTGACCTACATGAAGAATCAGGGAATAGCACAGGGAGCTGTACCGGCAGAAGAATCTGCGCTACAACTGATATTAAACTCAATAAAACATTGCAAGATTCAACAAAGACTGAGGGGAAGAAAAATCGACTCGCCACTAAGAATCTACAAGGGGCAATAAAAAAAATTGCTAAAATTTGTACTGATACAAATGTAAGGGTGACCCATTTGGAGGAACTGATCAGCACTCTGGAAGATCAGCAAGTAAAGGACTCGGCCAAACTAACTGGTTATGAGAAACAAACAGTAGATGTCCAATGGAAATTGGAAGATTTAGAGAACCGCCAGCGCCAAAATAATCTTAGGATCTTGGGCATTGAGGAAGGAGTAGAAGGAGAGTACATCAGAGCCTATGTCTTGAAGATGCTGAAAGGGGCTTTTCCAGAGCTGAATCACTGGGAGTGGGAAAACATGGTTCAAAGAGTGCATAGATTCCCAATGACTTTGAAGAAAAACCATCAGAGAACTCCAGAAGGAGAGCAGAAACCGAGAGCCATACTGATATACTTCGGCAATTTTCTGTTAAGAGAGGAGGTATATGCTAAAGCTCGGCCTAATGCTAGAAGAACATTCGAGAACCAAACCTTCTTCACTACACCAGATTATTGCCATAGCAGAGTTGAGAGACGATGGAGATTGAGGAAACTGCTGGATCCATTTCACCAGCTGGGCTTACAAGCATATGTAATGAACCTGGCAAGACTGAAAATAATATATAAAAACACCACTAGAGTCTTTATGTCAGAGATTCAAGCCAGGGCCTATATGGATACATTAAGACCCAGTGGATCTACTGGCGATAATCAATGATGGTCTTATTAACCAGTTGTATATGTATAATTGCATGAAAGATAGTAGATACTTGGATACTTTTTTGACAAAGGATGAAACTAAGATTATGGGGGCTGGCTGGGGCTGACCACAGTAGAAATCTCGGCGGAGAAGAAGGGGTAAGGGCATGAGACTACATTGGGAAACATATATAGCATGTAAAGGATAGGGTGTATATGGGAATAATAGGGATGGTATCTTTGGTAATAAAGCACCTGGTATAGAAACTGACACCTGGCAGGGGGAGGCTCGTGGCCAGACTCCATCACAGAGACCTTAGGTCTGCTTGCTCCAAGAGGTGGGGGGGAGGGGGGGTAAGGGAGCGGTGAGCTCAACAAGGGGGGTAAAGGGGGGAATAGGGCGGGGTAAGGGGAATAGGCAGGGAAAAAAAGAGAAAAAACCTTCATCATGTCAAGATATAGGTAAGATTAGAGCAATAAAAGCAGGAAGAGGAAGAGTGAATGTAGAAAAAATACTATGATGCGGATAATCACAATGAATATATGTGGATTGAATGACGCGAAAAAACGAAGAGATTTAAAACAATACCTGAAGACAATGTATGCCGATTTGATGTGTATGCAAGAAACTCATATTGAGGTATCACAAAAGGGCCTATTAGAACAACTGGGCTATCAATTATTAGCATTTACAACACAAGGGACAAAGACGCGAGGTGTGGCAGTATTGGCACGGAGAGGATCTGTGGTAGCAAACAGACAGAAAGCAGATGCTCATGGCCGATGGGTTATGGTGGAATGTCAAGTGCAGGGATTTAGTTTTACACTGTGTTCGATTTACGCCCCCACAGTGGATGATCCGGAGGTCATCGATTATATAATTACACAAATGACCAACTGGCCCTTTCCAATCATAGTATGTGAGGACTTGAACATTAACGGCTTGAGTGGGTTGTGGAAAAATGACCCAGTAAGATTCTTAGGTCGAAAGAAGAAAAGCCACAGGGCTTTAATACAACTGATGTAAGATAATGGGCTTGTTGACATTTGGGAACAGCAAAAAACCATTGTGGGGGGTAGCACCTATTATTCTGCCCCACATAAAGCTCTAGCAAGGCTGGATTATTTTTTGGTATCACCCTCATTAATATCTATAGTCAAAGTCAACAAGCTTCCACGGGTGATGTCAGATCACAATCCACTTATATTGGATATATCTATACCAAATATTCAAAAACAAGTAACAAATTGGACATTTGAAAGAGCTCTGCTACAGGATCCTAATTATGTTGGTCGGGTGAAAGAATGGATCAAAACGTTCTTTGAGATAAATAGAGGGACTGCCTCCCAGGCAGTAGTGTGGGATACTCTGAAGGCTCGTATAAGAGGGGCGACAATCAGCTACTCTATCAAATGAGTAAGACAGAGAAAGAGGTGGTCGAGGGAAAGCTGAGGACAGTTGTTATCATTGAAGGAGAACTTAGCGGCGCAATTAGAGCAAAGCGGGACGTCACGGGAATAACACTTAAATTAGCTATAGCCAAGGCAGCAGTAGGGGAGGTATTTGTGTCTAAGGCAGCAAGGAAATATCTGGCCTGGAAGAAAGATCAATATGGATCTAGTGAGCAGATTGGCCATATACTAGCTATTCGAACTCGTCAGGCAGCTACTCTAAAGGGGATATATCGGAGATAAGGTCTGAGACAGGGGTCATAGCAACAACACCAGCTGAGATATGTGTAATCTTCCAGGATTTCTATCAGAAATTATATAATCCAGATGAAAGGGCAGACAGTAGTGAAATAGAAGGATATTTAGAGAGCGCTACATTAGAGAAGGTAACAATGGAGGATAAATGGTTTCTGGAAGGCACTTTTACTCTGGAAGAAATGCAGAGAGCAATTAAGGATTTACCGGCGGGGAAAGCAGTAGGTCCAGACTCCATCCTGTTGGAATTTTATAAAAAATTCCTTCCTCATGTAGAAGAAGACTTTCACAAATTGATGATGAATATACAAATGGAGGCGGTACCCCCTGAATCCTGGGGGGAGACAACTATGGTGGTTTTTCTCAAAAAGGACAAACCCTCAAATGACCCTGGGTCTTATAGACCAATAAGTTTAATGAACAGCAATGCAAACATTTTCTCTAAGATGCTGGCCAATAGGCTGAGCATGGTAATAGCCAAGGTTATTTCTCCCCGACAACACAGGTTTATTCCTGGTAGGGGCACGGCAGAGCATATTAGAAGAGTGCTTACATTATCTGATGGCACGGCAGCCTCACAAGATCCTATGGCGTTAATATTGTTAGACGCCGAGAAAGCGTTTGATAGGGTCTCGTGGGGCTTCCTTTGGGCAGTATTAAAGAAACTTAACCTGAGGGATGGCTTGTTAGAGCCCTAAGGGCATTATATTACAATCCAACGATAAGATTAGGAATCATGGGGGAGATGAGTGGGAGAATAAATATTGGACTGAGAACTACACAAGGCTGTCCATGCTCCCCTCTACTCTTTGCCTTTTACATAGACTCATTTATAAGAAGGATAGAGAAAAATTGAAGTATTCTGCCAGTAGTGCTAAATGGATATGAAACAAAAATCTTGGGGTATGCTGACGACCTCGCCATTATATCGAGAGATCCAGCGTCGGCCCTAGCAAAAATAGAAGATGAAGCAGCAGTCTATGGGAATCTTTCAGGTATAAATTAAACAAGAATAAAACACAAATAGTAATTAATCAAAAGATAGTCATGGGAGATCAAAGAATAGTGGAGACAGCAATTTACTTGGGGATTAAAATAACATCTGACTTATCAAAGGTAGTGGCAAATAACCTAAATCCAGTAATAAAAAGGCCAAAACTGACTTTGAAAGGCTAAATAATCTACATCTAACAACAATAGGCCGGTGCAACATAATAAAGATGCTGTTCTTGCCAAAGGTGTTATATCTATTCCGGACAATCCCCTTAAAATTCAATAATAGCTGGTTCAGTGAGCTAGAGCGAGTCATGAATAGATTTATTTGGGCAAAAGGCAAAACACGTCGGAGCTTAAAATTCTTATCCTTGTCAAGAGAACGGGTGGCTAAGCGGCACCGGACTTTAAAGCTTAATATTGGGCCACTGTTCTACAGTACATTAGAGGGCTGCTAGGCAGGAACATTGGGGATAGATGGAGGGGCGAGGTGGTCCCGGACGTATATGAACTACTAGTCAAAGACCCTAACAAGTTCTTCTCTCATTTAATGAAAGAAGTTACTATAAGAAAGTATGATTTAAGACCTTAGGGGCAGCAATGTCAGTCTGGTCGACGATCAGGAAGAAAATAAAATTAGCTAGGATGAACTATTATACCCCCCTATATAGAAATCCATCACTACCTGTGGTATTTCATGACCAAATAATGAAGGGCTGGGATTTTTTAGGGGTCAAAATAATAGGGGACCTCATAGGCTCGGTTGGCTTAATTACTTTCGAACAAGCACAACGGCTGCATAATTTAGAGCAAAGAGACTTTTTTAAATATTTGCAAGTAAGGTCAGTCTTATTAAAAAAACAGGGGGGAGATGTCAACTTTAAAAGAGACGACCTTATGGAATATTTAAGAGATGAGGCAGGATGTTCTATATCGCAATTGTAAGGTGAAATTTGTAAGCATAAAAAGGATGATTGTGGGAGGATGTATAAAAAATGGCAAACAAAGCTAAATTTATCAGGGAATGAGGCTGAAAAGTCGCTTACCTTATCAAACACAGTATTGAGGGTAGCAAATCTTCAAACTCAACAATATAAAACCATGTTTGAATTATATTATACACCGCAAAGAATAGCGCGATGGGGGAGAACAAATGGGGTAACCTGTCCGAGATGCCAATCTACACAAGCTGATACAATACACATGTTTGCCTCGTGCCCAGCGTTAGATGTATATAAACGATCAATGGAGCAATTTTTTGAGAAGGCTTTGGGGATCTCTATCTCTCTTACAGATGAAGTCCTGATCCTAGGGGTAACAAGGGAGGGTATTGAAACACCTCATCACGAGTTCCTATATTTAGCAATGACACTTAGTCGGCTATGCATCGCTACGATCTGGAAAGATTTAAACCCACCAACTTTGCAACAATGGATCACGCGATTACTGGCTACAAACACACTAGAGAAAGCATTATATGAAAGAAAGGGAAGGGCGAAAAAGGAGGCCGGGAGAAGGTTCTGGGCCCCAATTATAGAACAGAGGCTAGAAGAGAGGTAGGGGAGAGGTAGAGTAGGGCTATAGCTAGATTCTAGTAAGTAATTGTATAGGATTTGGTATAACATTAAGGTATCAGGCATTATATTTCAAGACATGTCCGCAGACCAGTTGCTAATCTTTTTTTTTTTTTTCTTGGAGGGATTTCTTCTTTTCCACTTCCTTTTTTTACTTTTTTCTTTGTTGTTGATCTTCAAACTGTAAATAATGATGTATTGTTTAAACTTTGTGCATTAAGTTTTCTCTGTAAAATGTATTGATTGGCTATTCTTGATGAATAAAAAAAAAAGAAACCAGGTTTATTAGAGTCCCTCGAAGGGAGGCCCTTGGGGTATCCAATATGATACTGGCAAATGTGTCCTCCGGAGCATTTTCACTTAAGAACTGAGTAATCACAGTAGCAATTCTGTCCCTAGTTACGTCATCCTCATTTTTGGTGGGGGTAGAAAATTCAAGGTCAACCAATATGTAAGCATGGTCAAGAATATTATAGGATCAAGTTTTGGGATTTTGGGTCATTGGTTTTAGTGATTTGTTGTCCAGGGTATTGTCAATCCTTGATATAGAGTGGTGTGGAGAGGAGTAAAATGGTTTTAAAAGCATCCACACATTGATAAGGTTGTTATTATTACAGTAAAGTTTCATTTGGTTATGGGATCTGCTACCCAGGAATTTGTGTGCGACAGTCTATCTATGGTCCCGTCCATCGGTAGATTGAAATGCCCCCTCTAGGAGGATTACCAGTTTATAAGGGAGCTCTAAAAGTCGTTTATCTAGGTTGTTCCCGAATTATCAATCTGGGTCTATATATTCACAATAGCAAATTTCTTGTTCTTGTTTTTAACCCTAGTGATAAGCCAACAGCCTTGGTGATCATGTCTATGAGATAAAACATTGACTTCAGATTTCCTAGAATTTAGTGCTATAACTCCATTCTTTTTGTTTACTACTATAATTAATGATTCAGCAACCCAGGCACAGTAGAAACTGGCATCTCTGTTAGACTCAATATGTATCTCCTGTAATAATATTATGCCCTCCTTTAACTTCCTACAATAGTTCAGGCCCTAAGTATTTAGCAAGAGAATGTTGAGTGATACCATCTATATGATGGGCAAAGACTTGAGTGGGTGTGTTTAGTAGAAAGAGAAGAAGGCAACTGTACATGAGTGTGTATGTGTGACACTTATATCTGCCTGAATATGGCTGAGGATGACGGGGTGTAGGATGAGCGAGTGCACCGGTGACAATTTGGTCTTCCTGGGGAGTATAGGATAACTTCCAAGTATCTTGTGATAGGGGATTTTAGTGTGGGAAATCGCAGGAACATCCTGCCAAAAAGATCTGTATACGGGTAGGAAGTGAGAGAAGAAGCATAGAAGAGGAGAACAGGAGGAGAGAAGAGCACAAGAAAAAAAGAGGAGAAAAAAACACAAAACAAGCCCAGAACCCCAGCTTCCCAACACCCCGCCCCAGAAATGTGGAGGAGCCACATTTCACCACCCATCTTTAATTGGGAGAGAGGTGGGCCACAAGCAGGCCAATCTTAAGTAGCACAAGTCTCAGCTCCAGCCCATGATTGTATAGATTGACCCAGCCCAACTCTGAATGATAATAACATAAGCACATGCATGCAAATGTATCATTGATCGCTACCCAGGTAGGGTAATCCACCCAACCATAATAGTGTTACTAAAGTAAAAGGACATACAAAGCGGGTGCCCAATACTTAAACCATCTGCTAGAACACCATTAAAGGGAACACACCAACCACCTCCACATAAACATAATGAAAACCATACCAAGCAGGCAAAAGCACGCAACAACAGGGTACAGAATGCATACTGTGTGCATTTAGGATTCCACCATGGATGAACCTAAGGGAAAGAATCAAGATGAACATCGAAAAGTGAGATGGGTTTAGAGTAAATAGGATGTGAAGTTACTAGAGGCAGTCAACGGGCTCCATTTGTCACAACCTCAAGTAACTATGTCTGTTTAAGTCACAGTATCTATGAAGGTTTGTAGATCCACTGATGTGATGAACACTGGTTTGCCATTGAACAGGATATGGAGTCCGTTCGCCCCAACAAAGGTGAGTTGTATGGAGAAATCTTGCAGTGGTTGGCAGAGGGCCAGAAATCCTTTCCTGATACCCAGCAGTTTATTTGCAGTATTCCTGCGCTATGGATATTTTGTCTCTATACGTTTGAATGTACTAGATTTTCCTCACGTGAGCTAGAATGGATTCTGTATAGCAATAGTGCAGTGGGCGTATAATCATTGTTCTTGGTCATATCGATTAGACAGAAGAAGTGTTGGGAGGTTTACCTGGAGAAATCCTGTGTGCCCTCTCTATTTCACAATCTTTCTCAAAGGTGAGTCTAGGAGAGCATAGAATCCATAATTCTAGACATTCAGCACAGAAGTTTGTGTTGCTCCCCACATGTTTTGGTAGACCGAAGATGCGTAAGTTGCCCCTATGGTTGTGATCCTCAAAATCCGATAGTCCATCGCCATTGTTCTCATCATCTGGGTTGTCAGGTCTGACCATTCTTGCCCTGACCTAATGGAGTCTTCCAAAGCACAAAATCTGGATACAGCTTACATAATTCTATTGGTAAGGCCCTTGAAGTTGTTGCGCAGGGCTGTAGGTAATGGTCCATAGCATCAGTATTGGTTCTGGTTTCCTGTGCAAGATTATGTAGCACACCCAGACATTGTAAGATGTCATCGATGCTTGATGACATATCCGCTTTGGGTTTGATTAGCAAATCTGGTAGAGGAGGTTCTGCTTTGGCGCACTTTAGGATGGCTTTACCATCTTTGGCCTCCTTGAGGTCCTTAGATTCTCCGTTTCTATGTTCCACCATCTGAGAACCACTGAGTGTTAGCATGATCATTAATTATTTTCGTGGGGAATCCGTTTAGGGTGTATCAATGTCAGAGACAATATAAAATGTGGTAACTACCAGTGAGTCTACAGATTCTGGCGGTTATTAACCTCAATGAAATCACAGTGCTCGATATGTCCTGCCAAGGAGGTTGCGGGTCTAACCCCACACAGGGCGCTGTTGATTAGGATATGGCCTGACAGTATCAGGGCTGGCAGGATATTCTGTACACCGTGAATCAGGAAGTAGGTGAGTAGTCAGGTCAAGTATGTTGTTGCCACTGACTGCAGAGGTGGTGTGAATGCACTGTAATGGCACTGTGAGTTGGTAACATGACAGCGTCCCCGGTTGTAGTTTGCCCTCACCTTGATTCTGTCTGCTCTAGTCTCAAATCTGGGCCTCAGAGCTACCGTGGTCTCGTAATTGACTGCACCAGTCCAAACATCCTTTTGATTATTATGTGAGGAGGTGGTGGTCACCATACATCACAATGACACCACTTGGAAATCTTATGTGGAAGTGGATAGAGAAAAACCTCACAAACTCAAGGGTAGGGGGAAGTGACATGAGGTAGGCATGCATGTACTAACTTGAAGTTGCTGACTCAGTTATCGGAGCCTCGTGATCCACCTGGTGAGATGGTGGGCTGAATGGGTCCGTTTATTGCACTGCACCCCCCGTGTCTCTGTGATGTTCATCGTAATGTTTAGATGACTGCTATGCTCCTATCAGGCCACCCCGACACAAATAGATCGATGGTGGCCACCATCTTGGATTCACCAGGCAGCCGAGGCAGGGTGGATATAAACAGCAGAATGCCCTTAAAAACTGGGGGCCTTATTTATGAAGGCCTTGCGCCGCCGTTGCGCCACTTTTAACATGGGAAAAAGTGACGCACCGGTGGCGCAAGGCCTTCATAAATAAGGCCCTGGGTTCGGTGTGCGGAGGGAGTACAGGAGAATAGACTCGGCGTTCCCCTCTCGCCAAGGCTCCTTGTGCGCTCTTTAGCTCATATTGGGTGCCCAATTTGCTGGGACAGAGCTCGTGAACTAGCTGGCCATCATGCTTGAGCGCATGCCACACCCCCCAATTCGTACTATTTTTTTAGCACAAAATATGTCCTAATATCCACAATGGAGTGAGTCGCAATTCATGCTAAAATATAGCGTCAAATGCCGATTTAGCATTTTGCGTATTTGTGCATAATTTTGCATGATTTTCCCAAAATGTTGCATACAAGCACGAAAGCTAACTTTTCACATCCTCAGTCTAGAAGGAAAGATACCCTCTCATAAACTTGAGATGCACCTTTAATACAGACTGGCATGCTATCCACAGTACTTAAAAACATGGATGGCTTCGACTTGTAGTTAAGTGTGTGCAAAACGTGAAGGCACTTCTTCAAGAGTCACAGAATTGTATGGAAAGCGTTGCAAATCTGTGAAGGCTAGCTACAGAGTTTTTACTTTTGCCACATTTGTTCGAAAATCGTGACTTTTGAGATAATTTACTAACGCCGATATCATTTTTTAACAGAACAAAATATTTCTTATTTAAATGTACAAAACAACGTTCTTTTCCCGTGCAATAGTATTGTGCATTGAAAAACTTCCCAAACTGCATACAATTCCCAGGTGAGCTGTATTTCACTAACGGTAAAATTATCGCGCAATGTACTTCAATATTTGAGACAAGAAATCTATGATGGCAAAGGCAAACCAAGGAACCTTTGCGATCTTTCACTGATAAAAAAAATCAGAAATCGAAAATTATCGCTCACAAACAAAAACAAGCACCGCTCGACTTGTACAGTCAATTTACCACCAACAACAAAATATCTTCTTTTAAAATATATTCAAATAAAAGAAACAGCTATCCGTGACATTAATTTCTGCAAACATCTCGATACATTTCTTCCTTACAATGAAATGACCCCTAAAGAAACAGGACTGCAAAATAACAATATGTTGTGTTTGGTGTAGGGGAAGTATCTTTACTCCACCTCCTCCCTAGTACTGTGGTGCTGGACGACTGGCAACATTTGTAATTACAGCAAACATCCACCCCTCTGTGACTGAGGTGACAGGGGCTACAAATCACACAGCCAAGCTAGAAAACTAGGTAGGGCTGCAGCAGGGCATGGCAAGATGACTGATGGCCTGCAGTGTGTTAGAACCTTCCTGCTCAGCTGTTCTCGGGGCCCAGTGGTCTCAATGTTATCTGCGCATTAATTGTACTCAAGAAATTTATGGGGCGTAGATCTGAAATACACAGCAACAGGACATTAGAGGCAACCAAAATCGGTGACACCGAAATGCAGCGAGTAACACACAAGCATCAGTGACTAGCAGTGACAGACAAATATAAAAGGCTCTCAGATCATGAGTGGCTTATGTACAAGGACCTGCGGCCACCAGCAATGGTGTGACTTACAACCATCACAGACTACAAAAATATTCAAGTAACTTGAAGTCAAGTAGAAGAGGGTAACAGAATGCAGAGATGCACATGCAAGCTTCGGAGGGTGCAAACAAGCAGCGAGTGACTTACAAACATAGGTGCTACCAAAAGGCAAGTGTCCGCTAAAAGCATCAGAGACAGCCACAACGCGGTGAGTAACATAGAATATCTAAGGGTACCAAAACATGAGCAACTGTTGTGCAAACATCGGAGACTTCCTAAAAGCAGGTATAATCTACAAACACCAGAAGGTGACTAAGTGGGAAGAAGGGGGCATTCATTACGTAAATGTTCATGGGAGATAAATCTATACGTGTAAATTCACTCCTACACTTTGGACTAAATGTGTATGGGTGTGTATATCTATATCTATCTATATATCTATCTATATAACTATATCTATATCTATATATATTTATATATATATATACATATATATATATATATATATATATATATATATATATATATATATATATATATATATATATATATATATATATATATATATATATATATATATATATATATATATATATATATATATATATATATATATATTACCTACTGGCGATAGCCAGTAGGTATATATAGTTAGGATTTTTTCTCTATGGAACTTTTGAAAATTCTATGCCTAATAACTTTGGCGTTTGTGGACGGAATTGGCTGAAATTTTCAGGAAAATGGCACATTTTGTTTCTGAGCAGCTCCTGGAAATTTGGGGGGGGTTCGTCAAGGGGGGGCTGAGAAAAAAGGGGGGTCCCAAAACACGTTTATCCCATGTTAATTTCCATAGGGCGGTTGGCCTCACTTTTAGCCCGAACGGCTGAATGGATTTCCACGAAACTTGGCAAAATTGTAGGGACTGTTAGCCCGATGTGCCTTTGCTAGGTCTCAATATATGTGCTTCAGTGGATTTTGAGAAATTAACGTTTAAAACAAGATATATATCTGTAACAGCGCTCCGGGCAGCGCTCCGGTTCGCGAACTTTTCGCGTATCGGAACTTTGCGAAGCGAAGCTGATTGGCTCTCAGGTGTCTGTCAACATTCTAAACAGTCCGGAGCGGCTGCCATCTTGTCTCTCGGTAGGATCGAGAGACAAGAGGAGGCCAAAACAAAGGGGGAAATGAAGGAAAGGGGGCAAGGTAGACCCCTTCTGACCCCCTAGGATTGATGAGGGGGATATTATAGAGCCACGCCGGGCCCCCAAAAAAAAAAAAAAAATTCCGATTTTTTTCGCCGTAGAGACGCGTCTTGGTTCGCGAACCGGGCAGCTAACCGGGCAGCTAACCAGGAAGCTAACCGGCAGGGTAACCCAAAAAAAAAAAAAAAAAAATCCGATTTTTTCGCCGTAGAGACGAGTCTTGGTACGTGAACCGGGCAGCTAACCGGGCAGCTAACCGGGAAGCTAACCGGCAGTGTAACGGGAGTCTGAGGAGTAGCTGATTGGCTGTCAATATTGTAAACAGTCCGGAGCGGCCGCCATCTTGTCTCTCTGTAGGATCGAGAGACAAGAGGAGGCCAAAACAAAGGGGGAAATGAAGGAAAGAGGGCAAGGTAGACCCCTTCTGACCCCCTAGGATTGATGAGGGGGATATTATAGAGCCACGCCGGGCCCCAAAAAAAAAAAAAAAAATTCCGATTTTTTCACCGTAGAGACGCGTCTTGGTACGCGAACCAGGCAGCTAACCGGGCAGCTAACCGGAAAGCTAACCGGCAGTGTAACCCAAAAAAAAAAAAAAAATCCGATTTTTTCGCCGTAGAGACGCGTCTTTGTACGCGAACCGGGCAGCTAACCGGGCAGCTAACCGGGAAGCTAACCGGCAGTGTAACGGGAGTCTGAGGAGTAGCTGATTGGCTGTCAATATTGTAAACAGTCCGGAGCGGCCGCCATCTTGTCTCTCGGTAGGATCGAGAGACAAGAGGAGGCCAAAACAAAGGGGGAAATGAAGGAAAGAGGGCAAGGTAGACTCCTTCTGACCCCCTAGGATTGATGAGGGGGATATTATAAAGCCACGCGGGGCCAAAAAAAAAACAAAAAAAAATCCGATTTTTTCGCCGTAGAGACGCGTCTTGGTACGCGAACTGGGCAGCTAACCGGGCAGCTAACCGGGAAGCTAACCGGCAGTGTAACGGGAGTCTGAGGAGAAGCTGATTGGCTGTTATCATTGTAAACAGTCTGGAGCGGCCGCCATCTTGTCTCTCTGTGGGATCGAGAGACAAGAGGTGGAAAAAAAAGGTGTAAATGAATGAAAGGGGTAAGGCAGACCCCTCCTGAACCCCTAGGATTGATGAGGGGGCTATTAAAGTTCCCTGGGGGGTGAAAAAAAAAAATTTGCGATTTTTCGCGGTAAAGGTGCTTCCTGGTACGTTAACCAGGCAGCTAACCGGCAGCGTAACGGGAGTCCGACATATTGTGTTTTTTGAACGTTTGTGATATGTGCACGTGTGGATTTTGTCTAATTAAGGTTAAAAATATATATATATATCTTTAAGCGTGTTCTGGCGCGCTTACGTTTTGGGTTTGGTTTGCGCTGCAGAGACGATACGTCACGGTTATGCGATGCATCATGAGGCGTCTCACGGGCTACGTGATACGTCACTTAATAAAGAATATATTTTACAGCTATAGATATTAGCTTTTAAAAAACCAATGAAATTCACAGAAAAAACCATAGGTTATAGACCATATATAGTTAGGAATTTGCATTTACAAAACCTTGAAAATTCACTGAAAAAACCATAGGTTATAGACCATATATAGTTAGGGATTAGCATTTAAAAAACCTTATGGGATTAGCATTTAAAAACCTTATTTTATTTGCACAAAACCATTGAAATTCCATATATAGTTAGTTGCACTAACTATATATCGCGGACCCGCAATCCACTGCTAATGATGTCACATATTACATCATTCATGACATGGTCAGTGACATCACTGATGACATCACTGATGACATCTCAAATGACATCACTGATGACATCACTGATGACATCTCAAATGACATCACTGATGACATCACTGACATCTCATTTGACATTACTGATTACATCACTGATGATATCATTTATGTGATAATACATCTTCAGACTCTAATATAACCTTAGATACACTCAGTGTAAACAGGCATTCACAGACTGTCACACATCCATGGAGTTACTCACACACCTAGTCAGTCATGCAAAGAATCAATCACATCTCCATTTCCTTAACTATACAGTTATACACACCTTACTTATTCAAACATATACTAACACATATTTACTCTCGTATACAATCCTTGATACAAGTTCACAATGATTCATACAGCCACTCTCACATTCACTGGCTCTTATGTTCAGTTATTTATATATGTCAACTCTCACATGGAGTGTGTTTTACATATGTACTTACTTTGACATGTAGAACTGAGATATCCATTCACTCACCAATATACTCATGCACACAGTCAACTGTCCATACAGCTGTTTCTACATGCACTTTTGAACCCATACACCTAGGGAATCAACTGCTCACACATCTATGCACAGAGTTATACACCTCCCAGCCACCCACACACATACTCAGTCTCCCATACAAATACTTGGGCAACCATTCAATAACCCATATAGTTACTGATATAGCTACTGATTTAAACATGCAGCACTTTACAGAAGAACATAAATAATGATTGCCAAATTAAGACACTTTAATCACTAACCCATGCACTCAGTGAGACACATTTAATCATTCTCTCATACAGTCAGTCATGCACCTACTAAATCCTTCATCCAGACACTTATACATCCACTCATTCTTCAATATGTAAGACATATTTTAACTTTACAGAAACATACAGTCACTGGGTGTTGTCATCAGTGATGTCATCAGTGATGTCATTTGAGATGTCATCAGTGATGTCATCAGTGATGTCACTGACCATGTCATGAATGATGTAATATGTGACATCATTAGCAGTGGATTGCGGGTCCGCGATATATAGTTAGTGCAACTAACTATATATGGAATTTCAATGGTTTTGTGCAAATAAAATAAGGTTTTTTAAATGCTAATCCCATAAGGTTTTTTAAATGCTAATCCCTAACTATATATGGTCTATAACCTATGGTTTTTTCAGTGAAAAGAAGACAGAGGCCGGAGGGGATTTCTGAGAGAACAGCTAACTTTATTGAGGAGGATGCCAGCAGTGGCGAATGCATTTCGGTCAGCAGACCTTCCTCAGCGCCCAGGACTGTGTCCTTCCCCAGTGAAACTCCTCCTGCGTGGAATACTCGACTGCACTCATGCTCCTCCCCCTTAAGCTGTAGGCTCACCTGTGCAGCTCCAATTACAGTCCTCGGAACTGCATTTCCCAGTATGCACAGTCTCGGCAAAAACCTGGTCGGTGGCGTGGGGGTGAAATTTCAAGACGATGGGTCCGTGCGTGTCACAGGTGAGTTGGCAGGGACTGTTCACACCGCTCCCAAAACTGTAGTCATTCCTCTTTGTCCCCTCACTCCTGCCATGGCCATTTCCCTAATGTTGGAACTTCGAGTCAGCTGCCAAATGCGAGGCGTATTAGCTTAGGGAGATAAAATACCCCCTTCCCTCGAATTCCAGCATCACGTTCCTGGCGGGTTCCGGCTTTTGTTGATCCCTCAACCTTGATACACGCTGGAACAGCAGAACGCCAGTTTTGAAGCCAAGTCTCTTTGTCTGGCAGGGGCCCTCTGTACTGCGCCTCTGGCTGGCGCAGAAAATGTCACGAAAATTCTTCCAGCAAAAGAAGACAGAGGCCGGAGGGGATTTCTGAGAGAACAGCTAACTTTATTGAGGAGGATGCCAGCAGTGGCGAATGCATTTCGGTCAGCAGACCTTCCTCAGCGCCCAGTACTGTGTCCTTCCCCAGTGAAACTCCTCCTGCGTGGAATACTCGACTGCACTCATGCTCCTCCCCCTTAAGCTGTAGGCTCACCTGTGCAGCTCCATTTACAGTCCTCGGAACTGCATTTCCCAGTATGCACAGTCTCGGCAAAAACCTGGTCGGTGGCGTGGGGGTGAAATTTCAAGACGATGGGTCCGTGCGTGTCACAGGTGAGTTGGCAGGGACTGTTCACACCGCTCCCAAAACTGTAGTCATTCCTCTTTGTCCCCTCACTCCTGCCATGGCCATTTCCCTAATGTTGGAACTTCGAGTCAGCTGCCAAATGCGAGGCGTATTAGCTTAGGGAGATAAAATACCCCCTTCCCTCGAATTCCAGCATCACGTTCCTGGCGGGCTCCGGCTTTTGTTGATCCCTCAACCTTGATACACGCTGGAACAGCGGAACGCCAGTTTTGAAGCCGAGTCTCTTTGTCTGGCAGGGGCCCTCTGTACTGCGCCTCTGGCTGGCGCAGAAAATGTCACGAAAATTCTTCCAGCAAAAGAAGACAGAGGCCGGAGGGGATTTCTGAGAGAACAGCTAACTTTATTGAGGAGGATGCCAGCAGTGGCGAATGCATTTCGGTCAGCAGATCTTCCTCAGCGCCCAGTACTGTGTCCTTCCCCAGTAAAACTCCTCCTGCGTGGAATACTCGACTGCACTCATGCTCCTCCCCCTTAAGCTGTAGGCTCACCTGTGCAGCTCCAATTACAGTCCTCAGAACTGCATTTCCCAGTATGCACAGTCTCGGCAAAAACCTGGTCGGTGGCGTGGGGGTGAAACTTCAAGACGATGGGTCCGTGCGTGTCACAGGTGAGTTGGCAGGGACTGTTCACACCGCTCCCAAAACTGTAGTCATTCCTCTTTGTCCCCTCACTCCTGCCATGGCCATTTCCCTAATGTTGGAACTTCGAGTCAGCTGCCAAATGCGAGGCGTATTAGCTTAGGGAGATAAAATACCCCCTTCCCTCGAATTCCAGCATCACGTTCCTGGCGGGCTCCGGCTTTTGTTGATCCCTCAACCTTGATACATGCTGGAACAGCGGAACGCCAGTTTTGAAGCCGAGTCTCTTTGTCTGGCAGGGGCCCTTTTTACTGCGCCTCTGGCTGGCGCAGAAAATGTCACGAAAATTCTTCCAACAAAAGAAGACAGAGGCCGGAGGGGATTTCTGAGAGAACAGCTAACTTTATTGAGGAGGATGCCAGCAGTGGCGAATGCATTTCGGTCAGCAGACCTTCCTCAGCGCCCAGTACTGTGTCCTTCCCCAGTGAAACTCCTCCTGCGTGGAATACTTGACTGCACTCATGCTCCTCCCCCTTAAGCTGTAGGCTCACCTGTGCAGCTCCAATTACAGTCCTCGGAACTGCATTTCCCAGTATGCACAGTCTCGGCAAAAACCTGGTCGGTGGCGTGGGGGTGAAACTTCAAGACGATGGGTCCGTGCGTGTCACAGGTGAGTTGGCAGGGACTGTTCACACCGCTCCCAAAACTGTAGTCATTCCTCTTTGTCCCCTCACTCCTGCCATGGCCATTTCCCTAATGTTGGAACTTCGATTCAGCTGCCAAATGCGAGGCGTATTAGCTTAGGGAGATAAAATACCCTAACTATAACTGGTGTGAAACCTATGGTTTTTTTCAGTGAATATATATATGTGACGTCATCAGCAGTGCATTGCACGCGCAAGTTATAGTGAGTCCAACTAACTATAACGTGGGAATTTCAATAGTTTTATGTCAGTAAAATTTCTAGCTAACTATAACTGGTGTGAAACCTATGGTTTTTTATGTGAATTTAATAGGTTTTTTAAATGCAAATTCCTAACTATAACTGGTGTGAAACCTATGGTTTTTTCAGTGAATTTCATAGGTTTTTTAAATGCTAATTCCTAACTATAACTGGTGTGAAACCTATGGTTTTTCCGTGAATTTCAAAGGTTTTTTAAATGCTAATTCCTAACTATAAATCTCAGTTTATAAGTAAGACTGTTAGCGCACTAGTTGTTCTCTGGGACATTCTGTTATGGGGCTATATTTTGACTTTTTTTGGCTACATTTTTTTTGTTTTTTGTCTCTGGTGGCCATCTTTGGGCTACATTGGGCTGCATTGGGCTACATTTGGGCTCTAATATATATATAGCCCAATGTAGCCCAATATATATTTTTCAAAGTTCATTTTCGTAAAAACGACGTGAGCATATATCTTGAGACATAGCAAAGGCACATCGGGCTACCAGTCCCTACAATTTTGCCTATTTTTTTTAAAAATATATATAAATATATTATTATTATTATTTTTTTTTTTGCCTTGGTGCGCTTCCGGTGCGCGCCCCGGGGTGCGCCCCAGAAAGCGTAATTATGTGAAGCGCCCCGGGGAGCGCACCGGGGAGCGTCCCGTAAGCGCCATTATCGTTTTCGAAAACATGATAGTGACGTATCGCGTAGCCGCGTCTGCGTGAAACGCACGGCGTGAGCGCACCCGGAAGCACTCGTGCGAATACGATCGCGCAATGTAAACTTCCGACGCGCTTACGCGACGCGACCCGGGGCGCGCCCCCGGGTACGCCCCGGGGCACGTAGCGTAAACGCGTCGGGTCATGTGACCTGAAAATAACACTTTTCATTGGTTCATAACAGTTTTGGTTTCATAATGATGAAGCCCCTGGTCATGTGACCTGAAAATAACACTTTTCATTGGATCTAACTTTTTCTTTTCCTTCTGATGAAAGACCCCACCTTTTTCCTTTCTTCTGACTTTGTCCTTTGACTGAGGAAGACCTGCTTGTACCTCTCTGTACAATTTTCATCTTTATAATGGCTTCAGTAGCAGCAGCAGCTGGTGCAGCTGGTGCATCTGCACCACCACCACCACCACCACCACAACAACCAAAAGGACCACCACAAGTTTTCATTGGTGGTCAAGAAGAGGAGGAAGAGGAGGAGGAGGAGGAGGAGGAGGAGGAAGAAAGGACGAGAACATTTCTCCAAGAACACAATATCCCATACCAGCCTAGACCACACATTATTTGGGAGTTTTTTTCTCTTCCACAGGGGAAGAAAAAGGTAAATGCAGCCAAGGTGACTTGCCTAATCTGTGGCATGGAACTTTCCAGAGGGAACCCTCTTAAAAAATATTCCTTTGGAAATCACACAATGATCCGCCACATGCAGCGCAAGCATCCTATAAACTATTCTGCTGCAGAGATGAAGGAACTGGCCAGTAACCCTTCCCCATCAACAAGAACCAGCTCAAAAAGAAAGCAACCCACTCCCTCAACACCAGAAGAAAGTGAAACGATGCGTTGCGTTCAGCCACGATTTGCAGATTTCAGAATCACATGCAAATATTGTGGGAAGACCATCTCCTACGGAGAACAGAGCGTAAAGCTCATCGTCCTTGCTGGGGACAACCACAAATGCCCCAATCGACCCTAATTATTTCTTTTCTTTTTTTTCGCTCCAGTTGAGCCATTTCCAATTCCCTATTTTTTCGTTTCTCTCCATGAAAAATACAAAAAAATATAAAAGTGTTCTGAAAAGCCAAAAAAAGTTCAAAATGTTCATAAAACATAAAAAAAATATAAAACAACAAAAAGAAGAAAAAAACCAGTTCTTTTTAGAACTACCTCACATTTCTAATAAAAGGCTACTTCTTTTTAAAAACTGTAATTCTTTTTTCCCCATGGTAAGCTCCCCGGTACGCTCCCCGGTGCGCGTACCGGGCGCTGCCCCCGCGCAAATCAAAAAACAAAATAATCTTTTGCCCCGCAGGGCCCTTTTTTGGCACAAACATCAAACCTAGGGGGTCAGGGGGGGTCTATCCCTGCCCCCTTATTGTCATTTCCCCCTTTGTTTTAGCCACCTCTTGTGTCTCGATTTTACCGAGACACAAGATGGCCGCCGCTCCGGACTGTTTCGAATGTTTACAGACACCCGAGAGCCAATCAGCTTTCCGTGCGCACCTCGCGAGGGGCGCCCGGAGCGCTCCCCGGGGCGCGTACCGGGGCGCTGCCATAGATATATATATTTTTTTGAACCTAAATTACTCAAAATCCACTGGAGCACATATCTTGAGACATAGCAAAGGCACATCGGGCTACCAGTCCCTACATTTTTGCCAAATTTGGTCGAAATCCATTCAGCCGTTCGGGCTAAAAGTGAAATCGACCGCCCTATGGAAATTAACATGGGGAAAACGCATTTTGGGACCCCCCTTTTATCTCGGCCCCCACTTGACGAATCCCCCCCAAACTTTCAGGGAAGGGCCGGAACGCCGCAAGGCCATTTTGAGGAAATTTTCAGTCAGATTCGACAACCAGCGCCAAAGTTATTCCAAATAGAATTTTGAGATTTAATATTGAAAAAAATCCTAACTATAACTACCTACTGGCGACCGCCAGTAGGTAATATATATATATATATATATATATTCACAGAATAAACCATAGGTTATAGACCATATATAGTTAGGAATTTGCATTTACAAAACCTTGAAAATTCACTGAAAAAACCATAGGTTATAGACCATATATAGTTAGGGATTAGCATTTAAAAAACCTTATGGGATTAGCATTTAAAAAACCTTATTTTATTTGCACAAAACCATTGAAATTCCATATATAGTTAGTTGCACTAACTATATATCGCGGACCCGCAATCCACTGCTAATGATGTCACATATTACATCATTCATGACATGGTCAGTGACATCACTGATGACATCACTGATGACATCTCAAATGACATCACTGATGACATCACTGATGACAACACCCAGTGACTGTATGTTTCTGTAAAGTTAAAATATGTCTTACATATTGATGAATGAGTGGATGTATAAGTGTCTGGATGAAGGATTTAGTAGGTGCATGACTGACTGTATGAGAGAATGATTAAATGTGTCTCACTGAGTGCATGGGTTAGTGATTAACCCTTTCGATGCTGATGACGAGCTGGGCTCGTCATGGTGCACAGTGGTCGTGTGCTGATGACGAGCCCAGCTCGTCATAAAACAATGAAAATATCAATTTCCAGCACAGGAGGGGAATTGCCTTAGCAGCGAAGGTGTTAAAGTGTCTTAATTTGGCAATCATTATTTATGTTCTTCTGTAAAGTGCTGCATGTTTAAATCAGTAGCTATATCAGTAACTATATGGGTTATTGAATGGTTGCCCAAGTATTTGTATGGGAGACTGAGTATGTGTGTGGGTGGCTGGGAGGTGTATAACTCTGTGCATAGATGTGTGAGCAGTTGATTCCCTAGGTGTATGGGTTCAAAAGTGCATGTAGAAACAGCTGTATGGACAGTTGACTGTCTGCATGAGTATATTGGTGAGTGAATGGATATCTCAGTTCTACATGTCAAAGTAAGTACATATGTAAAACACACTCCATGTGAGAGTTGACATATATAAATAACTGAACATAAGAGCCAGTGAATGTGAGAGTGGCTGTATGAATCATTGTGAACTTGTATCAAGGATTGTATACGAGAGTAAATATGTGTTAGTATATGTTTGAATAAGTAAGGTGTGTATAACTGTATAGTTAAGGAAATGGAGATGTGATTGATTCTTTGCATGACTGACTAGGTGTGTGAGTAACTCCATGGATGTGTGACAGTCTGTGAATGCCTGTTTACACTGAGTGTATCTAAGGTTATATTAGAGTTTGAAGATGTATTATCACATAAATGATATCATCAGTGATGTAATCAGTAATGTCAAATGAGATGTCAGTGATGTCATCAGTGATGTCATTTGAGATGTCATCAGTGATGTCATCAGTGATGTCATTTGAGATGTCATCAGTGATGTCATCAGTGATGTCACTGACCATGTCATGAATGATGTAATATGTGACATCATTAGCAGTGGATTGCGGGTCCGCGATATATAGTTAGTGCAACTAACTATATATGGAATTTCAATGGTTTTGTGCAAATAAAATAAGGTTTTTTAAATGCTAATCCCATAAGGTTTTTTAAATGCTAATCCCTAACTATATATGGTCTATAACCTATGGTTTTTTCAGTGAATTTTCAAGGTTTTGTAAATGCAAATTCCTAACTATATATGGTCTATAACCTATGGTTTTTTCTGTGAATTTCATTGGTTTTTTAAAAGCTAATATCTATAGCTGTAAAATATATTCTTTATTAAGTGACGTATCACGTAGCCCGTGAGACGCCTCATGATGCATCGCATAACCGTGACGTATCGTCTCTGCAGCGCAAACCAAACCCAAAACGTAAGCGCGCCAGAACACGCTTAAAGATATATATATATTTTTTTAACCTTAATTAGACAAAATCCACACGTGCACATATCACAAACGTTCAAAAAACACAATATGTCGGACTCCCGTTACGCTGCCGGTTAGCTGCCTGGTTAACGTACCAGGAAGCACCTTTACCGCGAAAAATCGCAAATGTTTTTTTTTTCACCCCCCAGGGAACTTTAATAGCCCCCTCATCAATCCTAGGGGTTCAGGAGGGGTCTGCCTTACCCCTTTCATTCATTTACACCTTTTTTTTTCCACCTCTTGTCTCTCGATCCCACAGAGAGACAAGATGGCGGCCGCTCCAGACTGTTTACAATGATAACAGCCAATCAGCTTCTCCTCAGACTCCCGTTACACTGCCGGTTAGCTTCCCGGTTAGCTGCCCGGTTAGCTGCCCAGTTCGCGTACCAAGACGCGTCTCTACGGCGAAAAAATCGGATTTTTTTTTTGTTTTTTTTTTGGCCCCGCGTGGCTTTATAATATCCCCCTCATCAATCCTAGGGGGTCAGAAGGAGTCTACCTTGCCCTCTTTCCTTCATTTCCCCCTTTGTTTTGGCCTCCTCTTGTCTCTCGATCCTACCGAGAGACAAGATGGCGGCCGCTCCGGACTGTTTACAATATTGACAGCCAATCAGCTACTCCTCAGACTCCCGTTACACTGCCGGTTAGCTTCCCGGTTAGCTGCCCGGTTAGCTGCCCGGTTCGCGTACAAAGACGCGTCTCTACGGCGAAAAAATCGGATTTTTTTTTTTTTTTGGGTTACACTGCCGGTTAGCTTCCCGGTTAGCTGCCCGGTTAGCTGCCTGGTTCGCGTATAAAGACGCGTCTCTACGGTGAAAAAATCGGATTTTTTTTTTTTTTTTTTTGGGCCCGGCGTGGCTCTATAATATCCCCCTCATCAATCCTAGGGGGTCAGAAGGGGTCTACCTTGCCCTCTTTCCTTCATTTCCCCCTTTGTTTTGGCCTCCTCTTGTCTCTCGATCCTACCGAGAGACAAGATGGCGGCCGCTCCGAACTGTTTAGAATGTTGACAGACACCGGAGAGCCAATCAGCTTCGCTTCGCAAAGTTCCGATACGCGAAAAGTTCGCGAACCGGAGCGCTGCCCGGAGCGCTGTTACAGATATATATCTTGTTTTAAACGTTAATTTCTCAAAATCCACTGAAGCACATATATTGAGACCTAGCAAAGGCACATCGGGCTAACAGTCCCTACAATTTTGCCAAGTTTCGTGGAAATCCATTCAGCCGTTCGGGCTAAAAGTGAGGCCAACCGCCCTATGGAAATTAACATGGGAAAAACGTGTTTTGGGACCCCCCTTTTTTCTCAGCCCCCCTTGACGAACCCCCCCCAAATTTCCAGGAGCTGCTCAGAAACAAAATGTGCCATTTTCCTGAAAATTTCAGCCAATTCCGTCCACAAACGCCAAAGTTATTAGGCATAGAATTTTCAAAAGTTCCATAGAGAAAAAATCCTAACTATATATACCTACTGGCTATCGCCAGTAGGTAATATATATATATATATATATATATATATAAATATTCACGTTATAGTTAGGAATTAGCATTTAAAAAACCTTAGAAATTCACTGGAAAAAACATAGGTTTCACACATGTTATAGTTAGCTGGACATTTCACTCACACAAAACCATTGAAATTCCCCCGCCATAGTTAGGTCAGCTAACTATAACTCGTGCGCCCGCATTGCACTGCTGATGACGTCACATATTACATCACTCATGACATGGTCAGTGACATCACTCATGACATCACTGACGACATCTCAAATGACATCACTGATTACATCGCTGATGACATCATCCAGTGAATGTGTGTCTTTCTGAAAAATATATATTTTTCTATATGTGTATATCTACATATCTATGGAAGAATAAATGGGTAAATAGTGTCTAAATGGATGTTTTTTTTGTAAAATTGATTGTATAACTGACTTATTAAGTGTATCTTAGTGAATACATGTATTAGCGAGTAATGTTTAAATATCTCAATATCTGTATCAGTGTCTCACTTTGTGTATACGTGGCTGCATGGTTTGGTGAGTAGCTACACCAGTGTCTATATGGGTTATTAGTTGGTTTTTTGAGTATCAGTTTGAGTGTCTGTATGGTTTGGTGGGGGTATTACTTAGCGCACAGATGCATGAATGACTGACTCACTGTATGTGTTTTGAAGACAGCATGTGTGCAGGACTGTATGGGTGGGTGAGTGTGTGTATGGGTGTGTTAGTGAGTGAGTGACTGTCTCAATAGTATCTTTATGAGTAACTACATATGTTTTAAACCAGTATATGTGAGTATTGATGTATATAAGTTAGTATATGTGAGAGTGAGAGATTAGAAGAGTTTCTGTATAAATAAGTATGTGTTTCTATAAGTGATTGTTTAAGAGAGTAAGTATGTGTACGTTTCTGTAGAAGTAAGTGTAGTGGTGTGGGTATAGCTGTATATGCAAGTAAATGGATGTTTGATAATTTATTTGCATGTGTTAGTATGTGTGTGAGTAACTTTATGGATGAATATCGGTGTGTAACAGGATGTATAGGTGTATGAGTACATATGATGAGTGAGTACATCTATGAGTGACTATAGAGAACTGTTGGTGAAGGAGTGGATATGTATGGAGAGGTTGGAATTACTGAATAGGTTATTGTAACTGGTATTGGTATCTCCATTTTTTGAAACTTTTAGTTTCAATTTTTGAATGTGTGTATCACAGGTTATATTACGTTGAGAGGTCTGCCACTCTTTCACAAGGATGATGTCATCAGTGATGTAATTTGAGATGTCATCAGTGATGTCATGAATGATGTCACTGACCATGTCATGAGTGATGTATTATGTGACGTCATAAGCAGTGCATTGCGGGCGCGCGAGTTATAGTTAGCTGAACTCACCATAAAGGGGAAATTCAATGGTTTTCTATGAGTGAAAGGTCCAGCTAACCATAACATGTGTGAAACCTATGGTTTTTTCAGTGAATTTCTAAGGTTTTTTAAATGCTAATTCCTAACTATAACGTGGCTGAAACCTATGTTTTTTTTCAGTGAATTTCAAAAGTTTTGTAAATGATACATTTTAAATGTATTAATTGTTATATTTTTTATACTGATTTACTACATTGTTTTAAAGTATTTATTTTTAGATATTTTATTTTTTAAATAACATTACATATTTTTAATATAAATTGAAGACTAAAGTTTTTAAAAATATTGAAATTGTAATATTTGCTTTTTTTATTTTATATATTTTTTAATTTATATATATTTTATATAGCAGGCAATGATATCCTGTGGAAGGAAATTCAAGTTACTGGTAAGTACGGTTAAAATTACTTTTCAGGATCAGTACTATGCTGAAAGATGCAGCACTGAGGTCTCTCCTGATAACAGGTGAGTAAATCGGAATTCATAGTTCGGCTAATTTTAGAGGAATTTTTTAAGTTCCAAACCTCCACACTTTGAAGAATTTCCAAGTGAAACCAGTCAATGTTAGCCTATGGAAGGAAATTCAAGTTACTGTAAGTACGGTTAGAATTACTTTTCAGAATCAGTAGTGGGCTGAAAGATGCAGCACTGAGGTCTCTCCTGATAGCAGGTGAGTAATTCGGAATTCGTAGTTTGGCTGATTTTAGAGGAATTTTTTAAAGTTCCAAAACTCCACACTTAGGGGCTGATTCTGATGCGGGTTGGAAATGCTTCCTGACCGAATCGGGTTAGAAATGGTTTCCGACCCACTCCGATCGAGACAGTCCGACCGACCAAGTACAATGCATCCAGATGCTTCCAGATACGATTTGGTTGTGTTCCTAACCGCATCATAATTGGGCACTGGGTTGCTCCCTATCCTATTTGGAAGGAGCAAATGCCATTAGGAGGCCTTCCTAACTGCATCAGAATCAGGACCTGGGTGGGAATCCTTTCCAACCCGCATCAAAATCGGGCCCTTAGAAGAATTTCCAAGTTAAACCAGTCAATGTTAGCCTATGGAAGGAAATTCAAGTTACTGTAAGTACGGTTAGAATTACTTTTCAGGATCAGTAGTGGGCTGAAAGATGCAGCACTGAGGTCTCTCCTGATAACAGGTGAGTAAATCGGAATTCATAGTTCTGCCCGATTTGAGAGGAATTTTTTTAAGTTCCAAAACTCCATACTTAGAAGAATTTCCAAGTGAAACCAGTCTATGTTAGCCTATGGAAGGAAATTCAAGTTACTGTAAATATGGTTAGAATTACTTTTCAGGGTCAGTAGTTGGCTGAAAGATGCAGCACTGAGGTCTCTCCTGATAACAGGTGGGTAAATCGGAATTCGTAGTTCGGCTGATTTTAGAGGAATATTTTGCTCAATAGTGAAGGAAGGGGGCAGGGCCTGAGGTGACATGTGTGCAAACACGCCCTGTGGCGCGTTTTAAGTTGGGGAATTAATTCCTCTTCAATCCAGAGGTCTCCTAGGGGCCAACTAGCCCACCAAGTACCTCCAGTATGCGCCAGGGAGCTGTGTTGCAGAGAGGTGTTTAGAGGCTACGCCCCTTTTTACAACACTCTGCAATGCAGCTCCATGGCGCTTACTGGAGGTACCTGGTGGGCTAGTTGGCCCCTAGGGGAGCTCTGGATTGAAGAGGAATTCATTTCCCAACTTAAAACGCGCCACAGGGTGTGTTTGCACAAACATCACCTCAAGCCCCGCCCCCTCCCTTCACCACTGTGCAAACGTGCCCCGTGGCGCATTTTAAGTTGGGGGATTAAGTCCCCTTAAATACTGGGGGTCGCTGGTGGCCAAGTAGTCCACCAGGAACCTCCAGTATGCGCCAGGGGTCTGCGTTGCAAAGAGGTGTAATGAGGCCATGTCCCTTTTTACACCTCTCTTCATGGCGCATAGTGGAGGTTCCTGGTGGGCTAGTTGGCCCCCAGGGACCCCCAGTATTCAAGGGGACTTAATCCCTCAATTTAGAACACGCCAAAGGGCGCGTTTGCAGAGTGGTACAATCCGTCACCTCAAGCCCCGCCCCCTACCTTCACCACTGTGCAAACGCGCCCTGTGGCGCATTCTAAATTGGGGGATTAAGTCCCCTAGAATACTGAGGGTCCCTGGGGGCCAACTAGCCAACCAGGAGCCTCCACTATGCGCCAGGGGGCTGTGTTGCGGAGAGGTGTAAAAAGGGGCGTGGCCTTATTACACCTCTCTGCAACGCAGCCCCCTGGCGCATACTTGAGGTTCCTGGTGGGCTACTTGGCCCCTAGGGATCCCCAGTATTCAAGTGGAATTACTTCCCCCTCTGGGAACGCGCCAGGGGGCACGTTTGCAGAGTGGTGCAGCCCCCCTTCTTTTTCTTTTTTTTGGGCCCTGGGAACCCCATCCCCCAGGGCCTGAACCCCAAATATTATTATATATTTATTTTAACAGGAAGGGGCCGCATGGCCCCCCTACCATGGCTAGTTCAAGGCCCCGGGGACCCCATCCCCCGGGGCATGGCCACATTTTTTAAATATTTTTATGGCGTGGGGCTTCATAGCCCCCCACTCAGGCTACTTAAGGCCCCAGGGACCCCATCCCCCGGGGCCATCCTGCCTCCTGTTTAAAAAATGATTTTTTTCATTATTTGGGGAGGGGGCCACTTGGCCCCCCTCCCGGGCCACTTCTGGCCCCAGTGACCCCATCCCCCGGGGCCTGGCTCTCTCCGTTGGGGACCGTGGTGGGTCCCCAAGCCCCTCACGGTCCCTGCCAGCTCCCCGCATCCTGCGGGAGCCGGCATTGCTTTTTTGCATGGGGAGCAGCTAACATGCTGCTCCCCATGCAGAAAAGCAATTGGCTTTGGTTTTTGGAAGAGAGAGCAGGTTTCCTGCTCTCTCTTTTAAAAACCAAAGCAGTCTGCTATGGCTGGGCGGGAGCCTCGCTCCCGCCCTACCATTGCAAACTACAGTGTCTGGGGGGTGGGCACCCCGGGACACTGCAGGAGCCGGCCCTGGAGGGTGGCGGTCCCCAGGGCCACCACAAGACTCCAGGAGGGGGGGGGCCGCGTGCACCCCCTAACAACATTTAAAAGCCCTGGGGGTGTTGGTCCCCGGCGCTGGGGGGTCTGTCACGGACCACTCCAATTGAAAAATGTAGTGCCCTGGGATTTGGCGGTCCCCGGGGCATGTGGGGGGGCTAGGGCCCCCCACACAGGTTTTTTTTATTTAAAAAAAAAGAAGCCCCGGGGGCTGGTGTTCCCCGGAGCTGCATGGGGGCCGTAAGCCACAGGGCGTGTTTGCACAAACATCACCTCAAGCCTCGCCCTCTCCCTTCACCACTGTGCAAACGTGCCCCGTGGTGCATTTTAAGTTGGGGGATTAAGTCCCCTTGAATACTGGGGGTCCCTGGGGGCCAAGTAGCCCACCAGGAACCTCCAGTATGCGCCAGGGGTCCGTGTTGCAGAGAGGTGTGATGAGGCCACGCCCCTTTTTACACCTCTATTCAACAGAGCCCCCTGGCGCATAGTGGAGGTTCCTGGTGGGCTAGTTGGCCCCCAGGGACTCCCAGTATTCAAGGGGACTTAATCCCTCAATTTAGAACACGCCACAGGGCGTGTTTGCAGAGTGGTGCAATCTGTCACCTGAAGCCCCGCCACCTACCTTCACCACTGTGCAAACGCGCCCTGTGGCACATTCTAAATAGGGGGATTAAGTCCGCTTGAATACTGGGGGTCCCTGGGGGCCAACAAGCCCACCAGGAACCTCCCCTATGCGCCAGGCGGCTGTGTTGCAGAGAGGTGTAAAAAGGGGCGTGGACTTATTACACCTCTCTGTAACGCAACCCCTTGGGGCATACTGGAGGTTCCTGGTGGGCTACTTGGCCCCCAGGGATCCCCAGTATTCAAGTGGAATTACTTCCCCCTCTGGGAACGCGCCAGGGGGCACGTTTGCAGAGTGGTGCAGCCCCCCTTCTTTTTCTTTTTTTTGGGCCCTGGGGACCCCATCCCCCAAGGCCTGACCCCCAAATATTATTATATTTTTTTTAACAGGAAGGGGCCGCATGGCCCCCCTACCATGGCTAATTCCAGGCCCCGCCGCATCCCCCTGGACATGGCCACATTTTTAAAATATTTTTATGGAGGGGGGCTTCATAGCCCCCTCCTCAGGCTACTTAAGGCCCCGGGGACCCCATCCCCCGGGGCCAGCCTGCCTCCTTTTTCAAATTTTTTTTTTTTATTATTTGGGGAGGGGGCCGCATTGCCCCCCTCCTGGGTCACTTCTGGCCCCCGGGACCCCATTCCCGGGGCCTGCTCTCTCCGTTGGGGACGTGGAGGGTCCCTAAGCCCCTCACGGTCCCTGCCAGCTCCCCGCATCCTGCGGGAGCTGGCATTGCTTTTTTGCATGGGGAGCAGCTAACATGCTACTCCCCATGCAGAAAAGCAATTGGTTCTGGTTTTTGGAAGACAGAGCAGGTTTCCTGCTCTCTCTTTTAAAAACCAAAGCAGTTTGCTATGGTAGGGTGGGAGCCTCCCTCCCCCCGCCCTACCATAGCAAACTACAGTGTCCCGGGGGTGGGCACCCTGGGACACTGCAGGAGCCGGCCCTGGAGGGTGGCGGTCCCCAGGGCCACCACAAGACTCCAGGAGGGGGGCTGCGTGGACCCCCTCACAACATTTAAAAGTCCCAGGGGTGGTCGTCACAGGGGCTGGGGGGTCTGTCATGAACCCCTCCAATTCAAAAATGAAGTGCCCTGGGAGGTGGCGGTCCCCTGGGCATTAGGGGGGCTTGAGCCCCCACACAGGTATTTACTATTTTTAAAAAAAGAAGCCCCGGGGGCTGGCGGTCACCAGGGCTGTGTGGGGGCTGTAAGCCCCCCACACACATAATGTTAAAGCCCTGGGGGGTGGTGGTCCCCGGGGCTGGGCGGCCCCTCTGGGCCCCCCATTAGTATAATAAAAAAGAAGCCCCGGGGATTCGGGGGGGCCGTGAGCCCCCGCATTCATAACATTAAAGCCCTGGGGGGTGGCAGCCCTGAGGGGCCCCTCTGGCCCCCCCATTGTAATTATTAACATTGCCCCCGGGATTTGGCCCCCGGGAGCTAATTTCAAATTTATCAGGCTTCGGGTTTTTTTTTTGCGGGATACGCGTACCTTACGCGTATCTCGCGATTTCAAAAAAATTTTAAAAAATTTTGGGCTATGGGGGTTCTTGTGGGACCACCTGAGCCGGCCTAGGGGGTCAGGGTGTTTCTAGCCTGCCCCTTTGCGCCTTTTGCGCACTTGTTTTTCAGTTTTCCTGTGCCTCGGTTCAACCGAGACACAAGATGGCTGCCAACACTTCCTGGTTCGGAGTGTTGACAGTCAGTTGACAACCAATTAGCATGCAGTTTGTGCTCGTAATGGTTCGCGTATAGTCCTCAGAAGGTATGCGTACCGTACTTCGTCCATAGAGATATCTATGATTTTACTTTTGATTTTCTCAGGAACTACCGCACGGATTTACACCATTTAACAAAAAGCGTAATCTGCGAACCAAACTCTACCTTTTTGCCAAATTTGGTGTAATTCCGTTCAGCAGTTCGGGCTGTAGCCATGTCTTAAGGTCCCTATAGAAAATTGCATGGGGAAAACACTTTTTGGGACCTCCCTTTTTTCTCGGCCCCCGCTTGACCAATCACCCCAAATCTTTCAGGATAGAAGCGGAGCGGAGCGCCCCATATTCTTGGAGAATTTCGCGAAGATTTGTATCTTCTTCTAAACATATTTCCTGTTCTTCCACATTTACAATTTTATAATAAATATTGTTCTGGACAAGATATAATGTAGCCTTTTGAAGTTTAGTGACATCTACTAACTCTTGCCATATTTTCTGACTCATTGTTGGTACGCGATTTAAAATCTAAAGGTAAGTACACATTTCTTAGTAAATCTGTTGGAAGCAGCTTACCTGTTTTAGGCTCCAGACAAACAATAGCCTGAAATAGGTACACAGATTGAATAAGAATGGACTCATATGTATTCAAATCTTCCAGTTCCAGAGGAATAGACACCAACTCAAAGTTGTTATGTACTGCTCTTGCTGGCATTTTGTTCTGTTCTAATTTGTTGTAACAACATTTACAAATACTGAACCATGCAAAAGAGGTGTGTTCAATTCACTTAAACATAATGCTGGACTTTTTACATATTACAATCTCCTTACTAACTTTCACATATCTGAGTGATGTACTGCTATCATTCTTAAATAATGAAAAGCCAGAGAATGACCCTGCAACTTAGTATATTTTCTCACTTTACAAGGATCTAGTCCTTGCAACATCTTAACCTTCTGTTTAACACTTTTTTGGGCATATTCCCATAAAGAAATGTTGTAATATATTGATGGATTCCTGTTGAATGCTACAAATACTACTACAATCCCACTGATACACTGGACCTTGAGTACGTTTCCCTTCAATTTCTTCAGCTATTACTTCATCTACATTTCTATAAACAATCTTTTCTTTTTCAATTGCACAACCATCTTTAAACTCATAACAATGACCACCGGTATCAACTGCATGAACTAATGAATTTTGTTGAAATTAGCTTTCTTCATTAAAAAAAGGCTCAGTACTAGAAGTATGCTTCCATTCACCAGTAAAAGTTTTGCAAAAGTTACTTCTCTTAACCCGTCTTTTTCTTTTGCTATTCTCCTTCATAAAGTGCTTTGTTTTATTTAATGTTTTCATTCTCTTCAATACCAATATAAATAATTTCAGTTTTAATTCAAAAGTAGTATCTACTACACTTTGAATCTGTTGCTGCAGATCCTGTTTTATACTTTTTACAATCTTTTAATCTATTTAAAATTACTATGTTATGAAACATATACACATGTGTGTCCTTAAATAGTTTCTGTCTTTTTGTCATTTGTGCTTCTTTTCCATTGTTTTTCTTTATTTACTTCTCCTTTGTTTGAAAAATGTATTTCCTCCTTATGTTACATCTCTCCACAACTTTTTCAATAAATTGTTTAGTTCTCTACCAGAAGCCACTTTATCCTCAGCATCCTTTTGGTGTTTTTCTACTCCACTCATTTGAGTTTTCATTAAGTACTTCTGTTTCCTTTGTTCTCTTTTCTTTTCATGTTTTCTTTCATTTTTATTTCTGATCCAAATACAATATCTTCCTAAAAAACAAATAATAGTTTAAATATTTTAGTACATTAATTAAAATGTCAAAATTTATATCATTTCAATTTTGAAAATAACAACTGTGCGCAAAATTACAATTATATTTCTATCTCATTTATAACTCATAAGAGGAGAAAAGTATAAAAATGAGAAAAGCATCTGCAAAAACACAAGAATAAGTGGTAACACAGCCAAAAGGGGAAAGGGAAAAAACAAAAGGTTTACAAACAGAAAGATGAAATACTCATACAACACAGCTACTAAAAAATGTAAGAAATGCAGAAAGAAGCAACAGATGTACAGAAAGAGCCAAAACAGGTGCTGAAAGAAACAAAAGAAGTGCAGAAAGAGGAAACAGTTGTAGAAAAATGCAAGTAAGGTACAGAAACAAATAAAGGGGGTGCATAAAGATGCAAAATGAGTTGAAAAATAAATAAGAGATGTGCAGAAAGGAGGAAGAGAACTCCAGAAAAAAGCAAAACGCAAAAAAGGTGCAGAAGAAGACAAAGGAAGTACACAAAGAAGCTAAGAGATACAGAAAAAGACACTAGGGGTGCACAAAGAGACACGAGAGGTGCACAAACAGGGATGACGAGTGCCAAAAAAGGCAACAGGGGTACAGAAAGAAGCAAGAGAGGAGCAGAAAGAATCAAAAGAAGTACAGAAAGAAGCAAGAGAAGTGCAGCAACAGGCAGGAGAGGTACAGAAAGAGAGAGCAGGGGTGCAGAAAGAAGCAAGAGAGGTACAGAAAAAGTGAAAAAGGATACAGAAAGTGTCAAGACAAGTGCAGAAAGAAACAACAGAAATGGAAAAAGAGGGCAAAAAAAACGCAGAAGGAGGCAAGAGAATTCCAGAAACAGGCAACTGTGTTACACAAAGAAATGAGGGATGCAGAAAGAGACAACGGAAATACAGAAAGAGGGTAGAAGGCTGTAGAAAGAGCCAAATGGAGTTCTGAAAAAAACAAATGAGATGCACAAGGAGGCAACAGAGTTACTGAAAGAGGTAACAGGGGTGCAGAAAGAGGCAAGAGGGTGCAGAAAGAAGCAAGAGAGGTGCACAAAGAAGCACTTTTGGGGCTGCAGATTCACTATTAAACAACTACTCAGAGTGCTGAGCCTACCAAATACAAAGCAGAAAGTTTTTCAATGTGTTTGTTAAAAGAATCACAGTATTCCAGAAAGCATGCATGCATGTGTCTGTACCTTTTGAAAGTGTCATCATATATCAAACAAACATGCAAAAAGATTGCTAGTGGGCAGTGCTCGAAAAAATATGTAACTAGATGGGTAGTGCCTGAGGGAATGGTTCAGTGCAACACTACTTCCTGGGTGATTGCATGGCAGCAGCAGTACTAAATGGGTGATTAGATTAGTGCAGGAGAAATACCCTAAACAAACCATGTGCACAAGGCTAACACATGGTTGAAGACATGAGTATGAATATTGCTAGAAAGAATACAAAACTGTATGGGTACTGCCCGAGCGATTCTATGATGGCAGAGGTAGCAAATAGATGACTGTATGACTATATAGAAAGCACCTCAGAGAAAAGAATACTGTAACGGTAATGCTAGAGACATTCTATTAGTGCATCAGTAGTACCATATTGAGTTGAGCATTAGTACTGCCTGACTGAATCTTTGAGTGAGATAGTAGTGCCTGCATGATTGCACAAATCTATGGTCAATATCTGAGAGATTACATAACGTGTATATGTATCTGTGCCTTTTCCTACTGCCATATTATGTAAAAGAAACATACAAACACATGTGTACCAGAATTTTACACCTCTACCATCTCTTCAACATAACACATGAGATAATACATGAGTACGTTTACACATACCTCAGTCATAAGAATAAAAAGTCCCTTAAACTTGACAGACTACACTTCTCATTTGAAAGAGACACTTACAATTCTGCAGCATACTTGAAGTGTACATCTCAATAGACCATTACAAGCAAACCTAATCACTAATCCCTCTGCCAACCTATTTTAAACCTCCCTTTTCGGCAGCCCCTTCACAATTCACCAATTCCTCAGAGTCTTGGGCCTAAGCAAATACATAGCAGCAACCTTTTCAATGTATCCGTTAAAAATCTCACAATATTCCGGAAAGCATGCAAACTTGTGTCTGTACCTTTTAAAAGTGGCATTGTATATCAAAGAAACATACAAATAGATGGGTAGCGGGTAGAGCCTGAGAGAATGCATGACTAGGTGAGTAGTGCCTCAGTAAAAAGTTCAGTACAAGAGTACTGCCTGGATAATATCAGGAAGTCAACACTAATCCTTCTACTGTTACTGTCTACAAACTATTTCAAAACTCTTTTCATTACAATATTACAAAGTACAATAGAGAACTGTACATTTTATACCATATTGAATACATCACATTTGTCTTACAATTTCAACAGTTTGATTTAAAAAAAAAATTTTTAAAGTCAAATTACCACTAGAAATAATAATGTAGTGCTGAATAATATATAATACACCTTGCAAATGGGTTACTCACTTTTGAGGTAGAGTTGTAGAATACCAAATATCAGAAACTCTTTAGCAGATTTTCTTTTCCACACAAGAAATGTAATGCACCTCTCTCAGAAAGGTGAAACGAGAAATGGCAAACTTTCCCTCTCTTTTTGCACTCAAATAACTGAAAGTATCAAATCACATTGCTCCCATCCTTATTTCAAATTGTAAAACACATTTCTATTGGTTAGACATATTAACCCTTTCTAACTGTTTTTAAATGGTTCCCAAACTGCTTCTGTAATCTTCTGAAGACGCGACTCCACCGCGGTGGAGCCGCGACCCCACACAGGAGTTCAAAAACTTATTTTTAATAATACTAGTATAGTTTTACAGCAACACACTACTTCTGCACATACTACTGTCTTAGAAAACCTTAATTTATAAATTTTCACTTATATTTATGTATCCATTTCACATTTTAAGTTCACACTTATTGTTTAACCCTTCCCCTATTCTACTTAATGGCAGTTTCCCTAGTAACAGTTCATGGACCATTCAACGGTACTGGCAGGTCACAAGTTCACCGTAGTTTCAAGTTCAGCACACAATCTTACTAATGCAAACAGCAGGTGTGGTTGTCTTTTGCAAAATGTTATCTTATGGTATCCACTGTACCTTTCAAACTTTTTCTATTATGGAATCACAAACATGATACCTCAGAAAAGCAACATGTATCCTATTTTTGAGTGCACAATCTTGATGAACAGACAATCACTTATCAACTTTTTAAAAAACAACATGTTCTCCACCATTTTAGATACCTCTCATTCTACCAACTGACTACCTCAGCTACAAAAATCTTTTCATTCCTCCCAGACATCCCTTCAGGATGTTCACAGTGTGTATTGTAGGGCACAGCTATATTTTCTGGTGCAAACGTTATGCTGAATGCAAAGGTATTGTCAAATGCTTAGGTTTGGCAAATGTGGACATTAAATGGATTGCACAGAGAGGATTAAAGTGGCACCAATTTTTGCCTTTGGTTAAAGCCTTTTTGCACCTTCAACCCCTTGACTAGGGGTGGGTGTAGTTCGCGAAGTAGAGCTACGCGAAGCTACGCAAAGTGCACTTCGCACTACGCGAGCTATGCGTAGCACTACGCGAACTGCGTTGTAGCATGTTCACACTGTGCAAGATGTCATTATCAATTATTGCACAGTGCGGACAAACATCCGGCACTGTGCAATCCTTGAAAATGGCATCTTGCACAGTGCAAGCTGTACTTTTCTACCGCTCGAGTAAATTTTTACTCGAGCTGCAGCTTTCTCAACGCGGACTGGTAGTTTCTAATCACGAGCGATCTCGAGCATACAGGACTACTCGCAATGAGAAACCTGACCTCCCCGCGTTGAGAATATCGCCGGGGGGTTTATTTTCCATGCTTGCGATTGGCAACTTGATGTTGCTGATCGCGAACAAGGAAAAAGTTTCGCAAGGATGTCATTTTGCTTGCTCGCGGTCGCCAACTTGACATAGAGGACCGCGAGCAAGCAAAAAATGACCGCTGCACGAAGTTGTACAAACTTTGCAAACTACGCGAGCGTAACGTAGTGCTTTGTCCAGGGTTACCCTTGACCTCATGATTGTGCACTGTGGTGATAATGACCTAGGCACTTTCACTGGGGTAGGTCTGGAAATGCTAATGAATGACACCTTTGCACAATTGATGTTGCTTTCGCCTCAAACTGTCTTTGTATACTGTAATATATGCTAAAGACAGAAATGGAACCGGTCAACTCAATTCTGTCCACAGTTTGAGAAAGCTAGAAAGAAAGCCAATAAAGCTGTTTCTGCATACCTCAGAGATCATAGAATGGGGTCCATCTACAACAACAATCTATGTTTTGATAGGGAAGACATCTACAAAGTGATGGAGTGCACTTCACAGATCAAGGGAACAGAGTCTTCCTCAACAGCCTAAAGCTGCGCGTCCGCACTTACATGTAGCTTCAACAAAGTCAGAATGAAAACAAGGGCTCTTTTTAGAGTCGAACTATAACCCAACATATAATCTTACTTTTTAATAAAAATACATATTCTTTTTTAAATTTTGCCTGGAGTTGTGAATCCTTCACAGTTACACTGGAGTACCTCAATAGCTGGAGTTGTGACTCCAAGCATGCAAAGAAAAAAAAAATGCCTCCATTCTTATTACTCAAGCTCTGCCTCAGAGAGCCCATCCCGAGGCGTAGCCATTTTAAATATTTTTTTGTTTACAAAAAACAATAACCCCCCTAAAGGGCTTTTTTTTGCCCCAGGGACCCCATCCACCAGGGCATGCCCTCACATTGAGGACTGCGGGGGGAGCCCTAATGCCCCCACGTTACAAGTCGGCTCTCCGACTCCTCAGGAGCTGGCATTGCTTTTAGACAAGTGGAGGTGCTGACATGCAGCTCCCCTTGTCCAAAAGCAATATGCATCGCTTCATGGAAGAAATAGAAGGTTTTCTGCTCTCACATCCATGAAGCGAGGCATAGTTGGAATGACATTGCAAACTGCAATGTCCTGAGGGTTGGCACCCCCGGGACATTGCTGGAGCCGTTCCCCAGGGCCAAGGAGGGCTCCAGGAGGGGGGCTACGCAGCCCCCCAACTTATAAATAGCGCTGGGCAGGTGGTGGTCTCTAGGGCAGGGGGTCCACAGCAAACCCCTGCATTACAATAATTAAAGCCCCCGGTTAAGTGGTGATTCGTCAAGTGGGGACCGAGAAAAAAAGGGGGGTCACAAACTGTTTTCTCCATGTCGCGGCTACATCCGAACTGCTGAATGGAATTACACCAAATTTGGTAGAGAGGTAGCTGTTGTTCCAAAGTGCACTCTTTGCTTTAAATGGTGTAAATCAGTTCAGTAGTTGCTGAAAATGAAAAATGTAAAATATCAATATATGGTGACCTCGGTGGATTCGCAAACCCTCCTGATCACGAGCTTCATTTTAATTGGCTGTCAACAGTCCAAACAGAAGAAGTGTTTGCAGCCCTTCTGTGACTCGGTAAAACTGAGTCACATGCAAAAAGGGTATTAAATGATTAAAAATCAGAAAAGGGGGCACGGTAGAAACACCCTGACCTCCTAGGCCTGGTCAGGGGGACCCACAGGGAACCACAGGTTCCAAAAAAGTATTTTTTTCAAAAGAAATTGGCGGAATTTGTGCTGGGTGCATGAAACCTGCAAATATTTTAAAAAAAACAAGCATGGTATGCAGCGCTTCATTTTAATGAGCCCATGAGTTGGCCAGGTCCTGGGGACAATATAAAAAATATACCTGGGGGCCACACCAGCCCTGCAGTCCCGGGGACCACCACCTCCCTGGGGCTTTTTATTGTTATGGGTGGGGGGCCTCACGGACCCCCCAAGCCCCGTGGGCTGCAACCTCCCCGGGGCTTTACTTATTTATTTGGGGGGCCTAGCAGGCCTTTAAGGCTTTAAGGCCCACCCCGAAACTTTCAAAATAGGAGCTGACCGGATCGCCCTATTAGTTTTGAAAATTTTGTGAAGGTTCGTCAGACGGCGCCTAAGATTTTGGGAAATCAAAAAACGCTTTTCCTATGGAAACTAGGTCCAAACTATAACTACCAACTGATGACCGCCATTAGGTTTCTGAGCAGCCCCTGAAAATTTGGGGGCGTTTCGTCAAGGGGGGGCCGAGAAAAAAGGGGGGTCCCAAAACGCGTTTTTAACATTGAGTTTTCCATAGGGCGTCTGGCCTCACTTTTAGCTCGAACGGCTGAATGGATTTGCACGAAACTTGGCAAAATTGTAGGGACTGTTAGCCCGATGTGCCTTTGCTGGGTCTCAATATATGTGCTCCAGTGGATTTTGAGAAATTAACGTTTTAAAAAACAGATATATCTGTGACAGCGTCCCGGATAGTGCTCCGGTTCGCGAACTTTTCGCGTAACGGAACTTTGCGTAGCGAAGCTGATTGGCTCTCCGGTGTCTGTCAACATTCTAAACAGTCCGGAGCGGCCGCCATCTTGTCTCTTGGTAGGATCGAGAGACAAGAGGAGGAGAAAAACGAAGGGGGAATTTAATGAAAGGGGGCAAGGTAGACCCTTCTTGACCCCCTAGGAATGATGTTGGGGTTATTAAAGGGTCCCGTGGGGCAAATAAAAAAATATTGATTTTTTGCGGTAGAAGCGCTTTCCGGTTCGCGAACCGGGTAGTGAACCGGGACGCAAAACGGGAATTCGCCATTTTGTGTTTCGATTTAATTAAATTACAAGATGGAGGAAAAACAATGTGAGAAATGGGAATAAGGGGGTACGGGAGACGTATCCTGACCCCCTATGTTTTCTGAGGGTGGCAGAGGATGCTCATATATGTTGATACTTGTCTTCCAGCGGCTGCGCATGAGCATTTTTTTGTTTTTTTTTGCTGCGTGACGTCTGTTAACGTTCGATTCGAAGGAAATCAGGAAGTGTTGACCGCCATTTTGACACTGCGAGTAAATATATTGTTAAAAATAATTGTTATAAATTAATTCGTATTGATAAACATTGTCTGCGCCATCTCGCTTTTTTTCCAATGCCACACTTTTGTCGTGCACGGCAGCCATTTTAGATGCCTTGACCCGACCCACTCTCTGCACGCCGCCGATCCTCAGCATGGCTCCCCACCCTCGCAAGCATCTCCCCCATGCACTGGTCACCCCCGCTCTCTGTCTTATGCATGGGCCATAAACCTCCCCCCATCTGCGCTGCTCTTCCCTGAGAATCACACCCTGTGCCTGCCCGACACCTCCCTTTCACCCTATTCACTAACGCACCCTCTGACAATCCTGTTCCTCTGTGTCTGATTGTCCAGGCCGGTCCCAGGCTATCACCTAGCCCTGCGGATGTAGTTTATGGCCTCAACTGTAAAGAATCACCCCTCTTCAAAGGAGTTACAGTAGATCAAGGCCCCCACCCGATGAGATCCGTCACACCACACGCGTTCCTACTATCTGATAACGATCCTGTATTGTGATTGGGGAGGGGATTCTCACTGTGAGGGTGTGTGGGACTGAGCCTGAAGCGGAAGATTCCAGGGATGCCTTTTTATACATCAAAGTCTTCACAATTATGTGTCACATTAAAAATATATAGCACTCCAACAAAGTAGTAGGATTATAACACTTTAATAACTTATAAATATATACAACGCACCAAAAACAGTAAACACGTTAAAAAAAAATTTTTTAAACAGAAGCAACAATGGTCAGTAGCGGTCTGTTGTGCGAATAGTCCGAAGGCAGCACAACGTGCTGAGTTCTGGACGGCACCCAGGTGATGTCCTTTACTTGCTGCACTGGTTTTGGTATCCTACACTGCTGCTCCGAAAAACGGTGTGGGGCGCCCGGGGGGGGGGGGGGGGGGTGGGGGGGGAGGCGGCGTGAACGGGCCTCCCCAGGTGGAGGCTCGTCTGCTGTAGTGGGGCGCCCCTTTAGCGTTTCACTTGCCATTCAGCGGTTTTCCGCCCGCTTTTGCTGCACTGTGCCTCGTCAGTAGCGGTCTGTTGTGCGAATAGTCCAAAGGCAGCACAACGCGCTGAGATCTGGACGGCACCCAGGTGATGTTCTTTACTTGCCGCACTGGTTTTGGCATCCTACAATGCTGCTCTGAAAAACGGCATGGGGCGCCCCGGGGGGGGGGGGGGGGGGGGGGGGATGGCGGCGTGAATGGGCCTCCCCAGGTGGAGGCTCGTCTGCTGTAGTGGGGCGCCCCTTTAGCGTTTCACTTGCCATTCAGCGTTTTTCCGCCCGCTTTTGCTGCACTGTGCCTCATCCGCCATTCAGCTGTTTACCGCTCGCTCTTGCGGCTACAGTGTCTCGCTCACATTCTAGTTGAATTGCGCCCACTCTTGCGGTGCAGCGATAGGCGTCTGCCACAGGACTCTTAAAATGGCGGCCGGCTCTTCGGATTTGGGCCTGGTCCACTAAAATGGCCCTGGGACACCTTGGAACTCGGACGCTTGTCTCTGCTAGGGCTTGGGCCCCATTCTCGAAAGCGTCCCCTCAGCCTTGAAGATTCTACAAAAGTCTTGGGAGCCCCCGACTCCCGCAGGCTTCCGGTGGGGAGCGGCTGCCATGATTGCTTGCGGAATGGCCACGACGGAGCTACGAGATGGTGGTGCTCTCATGCTGACGCCAGCTTCAGTCTGAAACATCCAGAAACACTGTAGACTATCAATTCGATGAGTTCCGGTGGAGCCCCAACATGACCCGGTAGGGAAGAACTTGCCCTCCCCTTTTTTGAGTGATGGTTCTTGTTGCCTGTCCCCTCTGTTGTCATCTAACGGAACCTTTTTGGATTGCCGAGTGAGAAAAAAAAAGGTGGGGCTTTCATCGTTTGGGAAAAAAAAATGTTTTAATCCAATGAAAAGTGTTATTTTTGGGTCATATGATCAAGCATTTCATCATTAGGAAACCAAAAGTAAAATGAACCAATGAAAAGTTTTATAAACAAGTCACATGACCTGTTATGCGGCTTTGGGCTATAAAAAGCCTACAAAATCCGTTGGCCTGTGAGGCGGTGTCAGTAGCGGACCGATGTGCGAATAGGACGAAGGCAGCCCAACGCGCCGAGATCCGGATGGCACCGAGGTGGTGTCCAGCAAGTTGCCACACTGGTGTGGCCATCCTACAATGCTGCGCCGAAAGACGGCGTGTCCAGCTGAGTTGCGGTTACTCTTGCTGCTACAGTACGCCGAAAGCAGCACAACGCGCCGAGATCCGGATGGCACCGAGGTGGTGTCCAGCAAGTTTCACTGGTGTGGCCATCCTACAATGCTGCGCCGAAAGACGGCGTGGGGTGCCCGGGGGGGGGGGAGAGGCGGCGTACGGACCTCTTCCACCTCCCCATATAAAGGCACCTCATCTGCAGTGGGGCGCCTCTTAGCGTTTCACTTGCCTTCCTGCAGAGTTCTGCCCGCTCTTGCGGCACAGTGCCTCTCCCTCCATCCAGCTGAGTTTCGCCCGCTCTTGCGGTACAGCGTCTCGCCCGCCATCCAGCTGAGTTTCTCCCGCTCTTGCGGTACAGTGACTCGAACGCGCCGAGATCCGGATGGCACCGAGGTGGTGTCCAGCAAGTTTCACTGGTGTGGCCATCCTACAATGCTGCGCCGAAAGACGGCGTGGGGTGGCCGGGGGGGGGGAGGCAGCGCAAACGGGCCTCTCCCTCCTCCCGAGGTGGAGGCACCTCATCTGCAGTGGGGCGCCTCTTAGCGTTTCACTTGCCTTTCAGCTGAGTTCCGCCCGCTTTTGCGGTACAGTGACTCACCCGCTATCTAGCTGAATTGCGGCTACTCTTGTGGTGCAGCAATAGCCGGCTGCAACAGGACTCTCAAAATGGTGGCCAGCTCTTTGGATTTGGGCCTGGACCACTAAAATGGCTCTAGGATACCTTGGAACTCGGACGCTTGCCTGCTAGGGCATGGGCCCCATTCACGAAAGCGTCCCCTCTTTTGACTGATTGTTCTTGTTGACTATTTCTTCTGTTGTCATTTAACGGAACCTTTTTGGACTGCCGAAAAGGGTTCTGGTCTGACCGCTGGTTGGTGGAGACATTTTGACTATATCCTGGACCTGTCCGGCCTCGCCCAAAATGGCGCCGGTATAAATGGGGCTCGTAACTCCTTGTTGTGTACTGTTTGCCCAACCTTGATATCACGAGATACGTATGCAGTTTTGAAGCACATGGCGGGCGGGGACGAGAATTGATTGAACATTTGGACATCCCTATTGATATTAAGTTCTGATGTGTTATTGATTACTGTACTATTGAAAGTTCAAATTAACGTCACCTATGGTACTTGCCCGCAAATGTATATCTAGATAATTTTATTGTAACTGGCCCTGTCGTACTTTAATTATAAAATGTACATCCACCGATTCCGCAAATGTTAGACACCCTAGTTCTTGCAACCTAATGGGTCGCCCTTTACGGTCTTCTACAGTGTAAATCTTCCCTCATCATATACGATTCCAGTTTGTTCCGTGGCCGGCCCACGTGGTTATAGGCCCGTATTTGTATACTGACATTTTCACAATAAAGGTTTTTAAAACAAAACATGGTAGTAGTACCTACATTGGTAAAGTTTTGAATAATAGCCACTGTTTTCGAATCAGTAAAAGGCAAGTGAAATAAATGAGTCCAATTACATGACGGTTAAAAGGTATAATACGCAGGAACGCAGTAAAGATAAATGGTGAAGGGCTGTTGTGTTTTCTACTCCTGCAACATAAAGTGATCGATAAGAATCTGATATTCATGCCTATCAGCGACTAAGACAGCAGTCCAAACCTCTTTTCTTCAACGGCTCCCTCATGGGACGAAGAAACGCCCTTTTCATATGACCAAGCCTTTCATCATTAGAATAACAAAAGTAAAATGAACCAATGAAAAGTTTTATTAACAAGTCACATGAACTGTTATGCTTACATTACTCGCTGCGCGCCGCGCTCTGGATCGCTTCCGGGAAGCTGCGCCTCGCGCACCGGAGCACTTCCGGGTGCGCTAACGCGGCGCGTCATATGACGCATTACGCGACAACGCAGGTCCAGAATATAGTCAAAATGTCTCCACCAACCCCTTTCAGTAGTCCAAAAAGTTCTGTTAAATGACAACAGAAGGGACAGGCAACAAGAACCTTCAGTCAAAGAGGGGAGGGCAAGTTCTTCTCTACCGTGTCACGTTGGGGCTCCACCGGAACTGATCGAATTGGTAGTCTACAGTGTTTCTGGATGTTTCAGATTGAAGCTGGCGTCAGCATGAGCGCACCCCGTGGCTACGTCGTGGCTATTCCGCGAGCAATCATGGCAGTCGCTCGCCACCGGAAGTCTGCAGGAGTCGGGGGCCCCAGTGACTTTTGTAGAATCTTCAAGGCTGAGGGGACGCTTTTGGGAATGGGGTCCATGCCCTAGCAATCAAGCGTCCGAGTTCCATGGTGTCCCAGGGCCATTTTAGTGGACCAGGCCTAAATCCGAAGAGTCGGCCGCCATTTTGAGAGTCCTGTTGCAGCCGCCTATCGCTGCACCGCAAGAGTGGGCACAATTCAAGTGGATGGTGGGCGAGACGCTGTAGCAGCAAGAGAGGGCGCAACTCAGCTGGTTGCGTGAAGCGCTGGGGTGTACCTGAAAAACCTCCACCTGGGGAGGTGGGGGAGGCTCGTTCGCACCGCCTCTCCCTTCTAGTGCATCCCACGCCGTCTCCTGGCGCAAGAATATGAGATGGTCGGACTAGGGCACCGCAGGACGTGTCTTCAGGTCAAACGGATTGCGGGACAATGTTCAGAATGGAAGAGTCACCAAAAGGCAAAAAGTTCCGCTTGACCCCGGGAGCCGCCCGCCTATGTCGGGGGCGATCTCAGGCCACACCAGGGCAACAAGACTTGGGGAGGGGGTCGGAGCCAAGCGCCCCCTCCGAGTCCACGCCATCACACCGCTCCTCGGGGGCCTCCGTCAAGCGGTTCAGGGAGGCACCGCATCACATTGTTTTCCAATGCAGTAAGGTCCACAAACAGCCCCCACTTACTTTGAGAATAGTGAAGCTGCAGCAGGTGCAAATAAGCTTCAGACAGTGTTACAAGCGCTGCTCAGAACTCTCAACTATGGCACCCAACATCCAGGACTTATGCCATTTGTGCAAGGCAGTGACATCGAAGCAACTCAGGGACCAAGGAACATACCATATCCAGAGTCCTTCCCACAGCGTCTGCCTTCCTTCTTACCTAGTTATGGTTCTTTCACTCCCCCTCCAGGCTTTTAGTCTGTGGATGGAAAACCATGAACCTACACTCACGTATGAAAATCTTACTATTGATGCTTGACTGAGGCCAAGGAGATCAGAGTGCATGAGCCTCATGCTCGATCGATTGAGCTAGCCGGATCAGGCAACAAAAAGGTGGTGGTGGCGGCATCAGCAAGGCATCCTCACACACAACTTGTCGGACATCAGCTCTGCATGTACTGGGGACGAGTCTTGGCGCATGGTGTCGTCCCCGGGCAATTTGCACAACGGTCCTCCACTCCTAGGCCGCCAGCTATGCTACCTCGACAGGAACAGTGATGGATGTTGCAGCAGGCTGCCATGTAAATAGTTATTTAATAAAAACGTTTTACCCTGTTACTTTGCTGGTGTGTTGTATATATTTATAATATTTTCATAGGGTTTGTCGTTATTTTGGGCGGGGTGGGCGGCGGAGCCGAGCTGTCTTGCAGCCATCATGGTGTCGAGCTCAGTTCATCTCACTAGTTTCGTATTTCTCATGAGGGGTTGTTCCTAATGTTTCTATTTTAGCGAAGTCAAAAAGAGATCCCATTAGTGGCCTACTGATTTTGCTCGATTCCTTTTGTTTTTTTAAACGATTTTTCACTATCTGCAAAGACTAAACAGAGTATTGCGACTCTGTGCTTGTTTGTAAATAGAGAATGAACCAAAGAGAACCAATTCTAAAACAGTAAATGCTTGGCTAACAATCAATCAAATGGAGAGGGAAACAGGCACGATGGGTTACAACGGGGGCAAAGGCTTGCGTTACCTACCCTTCACTATCTGCAAAGAGAGAATACTCCTAAAAGAAAAGAGGAGGGGGGGAAGAGGGGGCAGCGTTCAAAGCACATCAGCGTGCATAAACATGAAAATGTTTTTACCTACCACGTACTTGACATTTTACAGCTTTTGATATTTGCTATTAAAAAACCATTGAAATTCACTGAAAAGACCAAAGGTTATAGACCATATATAGTTAGGAATTGCATTTACAAAACCTTGAAAATTCACAGAAAAAACCATAGGTATAGACCATATATAGTTAGGGATTAGCATTTACAAAACCTTAATTTACTCGCACAAAACCATTGAAATTCGCATATATAGTTAGTTGAACTAACTATATATCGCGCACCCGCAATCCACTGCTGATGATGTCACATATTACATCATTCATGACATGGTCAGTGACATCACTGATGACATCACTGATGACATCTCAAATGACATCACTGATGACATCACTGATGACAACACCCAGTGACTGTATGTTTCTGTAAAGTTAAAATATGTCTTACATATTGAAGAATGAGTGGATGTATAAGTGTCTGGATGAAGGATTTAGTAGGTGCATGACTGACTGTATGAGTGAGTGATTTAATGCGTCTCACTGAGTGCATGGGTTAGTGACTAAACTGTCTTAATTTGTGCATCATTATGTCTGTTGTTCTGTAAACTGCTGCATGTGTTGATCAGTAGCTATATGAGTAACTATATGGGTTATTGATTGGTTTCCCAAGTATTTGTATGGGAGACTGAGTGTGTGTGTGGGTGGCTGGGAGGTGTGTGACTCTGTGCATAGATGTTTGAGTAGTTGATTCACTATATGTATGGGTTCAAAAGTGCATGTGGAAACAGCTGTATGGGCGGTTGACTGTCTGCATGAGTGTATTGGTGATTGAATGGATTTCTCAGTGCTACATGTCAAAGTAAGTACATATGTAAAACACAGTACATGTGAGAGTTGACATATATAAATAACTGTGCATAAGAGCCAGTGAATGTGTGAGTGGCTGTATGGATCATTGTGAACTTGTATCAGGGATTGTATAAGAGAGTATATATGTGTTAGTATATGTTTGAATAAGTAAGGTGTGTATAACTGTATAGTTGAGGAAATGGAGGTGTGATTGATTCTTTGCATGACTGACTAGGTGTGTGAGTAACTCCATGGATGAGTGACAGTCTGTGAGTGTCTGTTTACACTGATTGTATCTAAAGTTATATTAGAGTCTGAAGAGGTTCATCGTATTATCACATGAATGATATCATCAGTGATGTGATCAGTGATGTCATTTGAGGTGTCATCAGTGATGTCATCAGTGATGTCATTTGAGATGTCATCAGTGATGTCCTCAGTGATGTCACTGACCATGTCATGAATGATGTAATATGTGACATCATCAGCAGTGGATTGCGGGTGCGCGATATATAGTTAGTGCAACTAACTATATATGCGAATTTCAATGGTTTTGTGCGAGTAAATTAAGGTTTTGTAAATGCTAATCCCTAACTATATATGGTCTATAACCTATGGTTTTTTCAGTGAATTTTCAAGGTTTTGTAAATGCTAATTCCTAACTATATATGGTCTATAACCTATGGTTTTTTCAGTGAATATATATATATATATATATAGAAACAAATGCCCAAAAGCTTTTGAAGGGGCACTCGACAGCAAGCCTGCCTACTGGACAGCAAACCTGCCTTTCAGCATTGTCCTTTTCACGTTGCCTCTTCATCCTGGTAACTTTTGACACACCCAACGCGCTTCAAAGCAATTAAGCCTCTTCATCAGGGGTTTAGCGTGTAATCATGGCGCAATGACAACTCCATTTTATGCACGCAGTATTTATCGATTAGTGGCCCCACGTGGGCCGCGCTAAGTGCCCATACAAACAGACTGCATGCTGGGACATGTGGTTCATGAAGTAAACAGTTATTTCCCTAAGTGGGAATGGGAATGTCCCAGCAAGCAGGGGAGCGCACCGGGCGTGCAATGCGACGTGCGCACGGAAAGCTGATTGGCTCTCGGGTGTCTGTAAACATTCCAAACAGTCCGGAGCAGCCTCCATCTTGTGTCTCGGTTGGATCGAGACACAAGAGGTGGCAAAAACAAAGAGGGGAATGACCAAAAGGGGGCACGATAGACCCTCCATGACCCCCTAGGTTTGATGTGGGGGCCATAAAAGGGCCCCGCGGGGCAAAAAAAAATATTTTTTTTTTCCGATTTGCGCGGGGGGAGCCCCCGGTATGCGCCACCGGGGAGCGTACCATAGGGAAAAAAGAATGATAGAGTTTTCAAAAAATTTGGCATTTTTTTTATAAATGGGAGGTTGTTCTAAAAAGAACCGTTTTTTTTATTCTTTTTGTTGTTTTATATTTTTGTATTGTTTTTTTGAACATTTTTTACTTTTTTTGGCTTTCTGAACACTTTTATATTTATTTATTTATTTGCTTGTAAAGCGCCTGAGTCAATTCCCGAAGGGATATCTCTGCGCTGTTGCTTGCATTTAGGCAGTTTACTGTATGAATTGAAGCCGAAGAGGGAGATTGGATAGAATTTATGGCAAGGTAAAGAGGTAGGTTTTCAGTTTTTTCCTAAATGGTTCTGGATTCCTGATCTGTTTCAGTTCGGTGGGTAGGGAGTTCCAGAGGATAGGTCCTTTATAAGACAGGGCTCGGCCTCCCTGTCTGGCTCTTCTTATCTTTGGGACCTGTAGCAGTAGATGGTTGCTAGAACGTAGTGTACGTCCAGGGGTGTATGGTACAAATTTTTCTTTTAGATATTTGGGACTAGTACCAAACAAGCATCTGTGTATCATGTTACAGATTTAAAATTTGATGCGCTGCTTTACAGGAAGCCAGTGAAGTTGGCGAAGTAAAGGGCGGGAAGGCGTTCTGTGGGGGGGCATTGAGGGCCAGTCTAGCTGCTGTATTTTGGACAACCTGAAGTTTATCTAGCTGTTCTTCATTTGCCGATAAGTATAGTCCGTTGCAATAGTCCATTCTGCTTATTATAAGAGTTTGGATGAGAGTTTTTCTGTGGTTATCTGGCAGAAATGGAAAGACACGTCTCAGAAGCCCCACCACATGGAGGCAAGCACCTGCCACTTGTGTGGTGTGCTCTTTGAGCAGGAGCGCCTGATCTAGCTTGACGCCAAGGTTTTTCGCTATTGGTTTAGGGTTAGGGACAGGGCCTAGCTCCAGGGGCCACCATTCTGGGGACCAAAGAAGAGTCGCCCCTCCAAACAGCATGACCTCGGTTTTGGACACATTGCATTGAAGAAAATTTTTAGCCATCCAATGTGCTACTGCTGTTTAATTCCTGGAATAGTGGTAGTTTACTAGGTATTGGCGCCAATAGGGGATGTGCACCTGTCCAAGATTTGGATACTCAATTGTAATGGTTATACGGTGCTACAAGGAGAAGAGAACCACTACCCTCTTCTGGTTTAGGCAAAGCCACAAAATTGTTTGGAACTCCTTAGCACACGTTAAGTAAATTGTAATCAATCTTATACATGTGTTTTCACCATACAGTTCACATAAAATTAAATTCTCAATCCTTTTGTTCAGGTTTGTAGCTTTATTTTCAGGAGACGTCACAGCCAACACGTGTTTCGTCGGTTTGGGGAATGTAACCCCCGACTTTCTCAAGGCTATTCTCCACTCTTTCCGTAGATATAATTTGAGGTGATACTTCCAACCCTCAGTGGGGTTCTTGTAAAGATGAGGAAAATACAAAAGAATTTTCTTTCCAGCGTTGACCAAGATGTTGGTTCAATCTCGGATGAGCTTGTTGCCGTGTTCTTAAGCGGGAGATAATAAGTCCCGTCTGCTCCGTATATGTTGCAGTACTGCAACATATACGGAGCAGACGGGACTTATTATCTCCCGCTTAAGAACACGGCAACAAGCTCATCCGAGATTGAACCAACATCTTGGTCAACGCTGGAAAGAAAATTCTTTTGTATTTTCCTCATCTTTACAAGAACCCCACTGAGGGTTGGAACTATCACCTCAAATTATATCTACGGAAAGAGTGGAGAATAGCCTTGAGAAAGTCGGGGGTTACATTCCCCAAACCGACGAAACACGTGTTGGCTGTGACGTCTCCTGAAAATAAAGCTACAAACCTGAACAAAAGGATTGAGAATTTAATTTTATGTGAACTGTATGGTGAAAACACATGTATAAGATTGATTACAATTTACTTAACGTGTGCTAAGGAGTTCCAAACAATGTGCTACTGCTCTCATCCCGTTAGCAAATGATGATAGAATTGCTGGTGTGAAAGTTTGAAAAGGAAACAGAAGCTGGGTGTCATCAGCGTATGACACCGGAGTGAATCCGAAAGATCTTATCAGATTTGCTAAGGGGGCCACATAAATGTTAAAAAGCGTGGGGCTAAGGCATGAGCCCTGTGGCACTCCCTTAGTTAGCACTCTTGATGGAGAGGAATGAGAGCCCAGTCTGACACCTTGAGTTCGGCCAGAAAGAAAGCTTTGCAGCCATGATAGAGCCGTTCCTCCTACCCTCGCATCACTCAGTCTTTCGAGAAGAAGTTCATGTGATACCGTGTCGAAGGCAGTGGATAGATCTAACAGCACTAAAATCACTGATTCCCCCCTGTCCAGTGACATCCTGATGTTGTCGGTCACGGAGAGGAGGGCTGATTCAGTGCTGTGATTGGGCCTAAAACCAGATTGGGATGGGTCCAGGCCTTCCGCTGCCTCAATGTATTTTGACAGGTAGGTGTTAACATGCTTCTCTGTAAGTTTACTGAGGTAGGGTAGGAAGGAGATGGGTCTGAGATTTGATAGGTCAGACCAAGGTAGTGTGGTATTTTTCCGAATGGGGTTGACTACTGCTTGTTTCCACTCAGTTGGTACCTGTCCTTCGCTAAAGGAATTGATTTATGATGGTTTGTATAGATGGGCCTAGGAAGGAGTTTAGAGTGGCCATCATTTTCGCCGGTATGAGGTCATTAGGGGAGCCAGATTTTATATGGTTAGTTAGAAGGGGGAGATCGGTGTTGGACACTGGGGGAAAGGAGAGTAAAGATAATGTTTTCTGTTGCGATGCAGTGGGGACAGGGTTACCACAGTTGGTACTAGTGGCTTTCAAGATTTTATCATATATGGTGTTGATTTTACTCTCGAAAAAGAGGGATATCTCATTACAGAGTGGCAGTGAGAAGTCATCCGAGCTTACACAAGCTGTTGGTTTTACAAAGGATTCAAGTATCTTATATAATTCCTTCGAGGAATTACCTGCCTCTGACAGTTGTTGGGCCAGACTATTTTTGCGAGCCTTTCTGATGTTTTTATAGTATTTCGATTGGGCTTCTAAGTAGGCTTTCTTATCCTCTGCGAGGTGCGACCTCCTCCATTTTTTTCTAGTCTTCTACATCCTTGCTTCTCAGTTCTTAGTATGTCTGTGTACCATTTCTCCTTTTTGTGAGTGGGGAATTGTTTGTGAAGTTTTAGCGGGGCTAGCTTATCTATTGCTTCCATTAGAGAGTCATTGAATTTAGTGAGCGTATCTTCTACCTTATCTGTTTCAAGGGATATGGGTTTTTTCCAGATCTTCTGTAGTCCTTCTGTAGTGACTTTATGCCACTGACGTCGCCATATTGGAGGAAGAGTTTTGTTGGGTGGCCGTTTGTATGTTACAGGAAGGTCAAATTCTAACAGATAGTGGTCTGTCCAGTTCAACTGAGAGGTGGCTTTACAGGGCAAGGTGGGGCAGTACGAGAAAAGTAAGTCTAGAAGGTGTCCCCCTTCATGGGTGGGATCGGAATTGTGGAGTTGAAGCCCTATCGTAGACATGTCTGCAAGCAGAGCTTTTGTTTCTGTGAGTTCCGAGTTGTCTGCATGTATTTTTTGTATTTTTTATGGGGAGAAACAAAAAACAGGGAATTGTAAATGGCTCAACTGGAACATTTAGGGTTTTCTTGGACACTTATGGTTATTACCAGCAACCATGATAAGTTCGATACTTTGCTCACCATAGCAAAGTGTCTTGTTACAATATTTACACACGATTTTGTAATCGGCCTACTTAGGTTGAATAGTAGCCAATGTGTCTCTTGCCCCCGGACCCGATGGAGTGAGTTGTTTTGATGTTGAGGGTCTAGACGTTGATGGGGGTAGCTTACTGCAGAGGTCCCTTAACTCTGCATTAGAATAATTGTTTGGATGCAAACGCATCATGTGGCGAATCATTGTATGATTCCTGAAGGAATACTTTTTGTTAGGGTTCCCCCTGGACAACTCAGCACCACAAATTAAACAAGTCACCTTTGCAGCATTGGCTTTTTTAAAACCCCTTGGGATTTTGTAGAACTCCCAAATAAAGTACTCTTTTGGTTGGTAGGGCTGTTTATTTTCAGGCAGGAATTCCCTTCTCTGTTCCTCCTCTTCATCATTCTCCTCCTCATCCTCTTGACCACCAATGTAATCTTCTGGTGGTCTTTTAGATGGTGGTGGTGGTGGTGGTGGTGGTGGGGCAGATCCTCCTGTTGCTGCTGCTAATGTAGCCATTTCAAACTAGTAAAGAGTAGAGATAGAACTCCAAAAAGGTCTTCCTTAGTCAAATGATAAAGTCAGAATAAGGAAAAAAGGTGGGGGCTTTCATCATTTGGAAAACAAAACTGTTCTGGACCAATGAAAAGTGTTATTTTCAAGTCACATGACCCAGGCTTTCATCATTTGGAAACCAAAACTGATCTGCACTAATGAAAAGTGTTATTTTCAGATCACATGACCTGACGCGCTTACGCTACGCGCCCCGGGGTGTGCCCCGGGGCTCACGGCGTAAGCGCGTCGAGACGTTGCGCGATCGTATGCGATCGCGTGCTTCCGGGTGCGCTTACGCAGTTCGTCATATGACGCATCACGCGACTGCGCGAAACGTTACGATGTTGTTTTCGATCGCGGCAATAGCGCTCACGGGACGCTCCCCGGTACGCGCCCCGGGAGCGCTCCGGGGCAAAAAAAAAAAAAAAAAAGTAAAAGTATAAAAAATAATATTACATAATTATACAATATAAAATTCGTTATAAAAAATATTACTTTTGATACCTATAGAGATTTGCTATTAAAAAACATTGAAATTCACTGAAAAAACCATAGGTTTCACACTAGTTATAGTTAGGAATTAGCATTTAAAAAACCTATTAAATTCACTGAAAGAACCATAGGTTTCACACCAGTTATAGTTATCTAGAAATTTTACTCGCATAAAACCATTGAAATTCCTACGTTATAGTTAGTTGGACTCACTATAACTTGCGCGTGCAATGCACTGCTGATGACGTCACATATGACATCACTCATGACATGGTCAGTGACATCACTCATGACATCACTGATGACACCATCCTTGTGACAGACCTCCTTTCATTGTAATGTAACTCTTGAAACACATATTCAAAAATAGAAACTTAAATTTACCAAAAAATGGACATACCCATATCAGTTACAACAACCAACAGAGACCAACAAGACCTGGACTCCCAGACTTCCAACAGCCCGATCCACAGTCCTAGCAAAGCTTAGACTCGTGGAGGCGATGAGAGATGTGGGACCGGCCATCTTGAAAAGTCGACAAAGTGCTTCCTGTGCAGCTCCCGAGGTTCTCTCGGTGCTGTGCTTTGAGGTTTGAGAAGCCCCAGCCCCGCGCAGCCTGTGCTCCAAAGATCACTTCTCCACACTCTCGGAGTGCTGCGTGGGGCCCTTTTGTACTATTCCAGCTCGACACGTTGTCCGGTCGCTTGCCCGTTAGCTAGTGGCCTCTGTGATGACGAAACACCAAAACTACACAGCTGGTCTGGTTGCTCCAGACTGACCCCAGCTCCCCTGAAAAGGAGCCATCGATCTGACCTTTCCGGTCTGATCAAGAAGACATCTTTGAGTCCTGCGTGGGTTGCCTTTGCCAAGGCTTGGTGACTCCGAATTGAGTACCGACACCGCCCACAGCAAGAACCTTTGTGGGACAGCTCATGTTCACCAGCTGTCATCCTCGATCCTTCCTGATCCACGTGGCAGTGGAGACAAACACCTCGACATCACCTGATTGCAACCCAACATCGCCTGGTTCCTTCCTGGTTCCTCGCTGGTCACTGGCTAGTGACCTGAACATTGTCCCCTCTACTTTCAGGTACTCTACATCTTCGATCCACCCTTGGATCCAACCAGACTCTTCTCTCCTGGCCGCCTGCAGCATCTTCATCTCCAGGCTCCATAGAACTTCACGACGAAACCTGACACACTTTGGCACCTATGCACCCGCTTCCTGGGGGTGAGGTGACGATATAACTCCGGTGCTCCTGTAGTGGTTTACACCTCTAGTGTCCTAGTTTCAAGTGGCTAAGTTCTAGTCCAGTCGTAAGTCTCCGAAACCTATAACTTTCTGATTTTTACGCACCATTGACTTGTATGGTAAACACGGTTGCCTATAGACTCTGCACCTGTATCCTGCGGGCCTCTCCCGACCTAACGTTTGTTAGTCCAGTGTAGGGCCAGCGATTCCCAAGGCCCTAGGCCTGTTCATTGTTCGTGACGTGGTACTTATACCACTTTCTTAATATATGGTTTGAGTGGCCACCCGGCCTATCCATAATTGTGCAGCTTATTGTATGTTATACTGTGTTCTTTGTTTAACGCTTGTGCTCCTGTGCTCATAAAGAGTTAAGGGGATTATTCTAGAAATAAATACATATATTTTGTAATATATAACTTGTGTGGTGTCCTTTCATTTGGTATTAAAAGGGATTGCATATGGTAAAACAGCTGGCTTCGCATGCCCTCTTGAGTTTAGCCTAAGACTGCTTTGTCCACGCTACCATTAGGATAGCTGGTCTATAAGGTTGAACTTACAACCGATCACCATAAGGGTCATTTGGACTGGTGCAAGGTGCTCACTAGAATAGTGAAAACCATATACCAGGCGAACTTCTCACAACTGTGGAACACCGGCGACACATGGTGCCACTAACTGTCTTCAACACAAGCCGTTCGCACATGTGTAACTGTGTCCTGAGTCCTGAATAGCAGTGACCCCCAACTCCGTGAAACAACTACAGCATCAAACTCCCTTCAATCAGTGAGGCATTTTGCCATATGGAAGGCTAGAGACACGTGCTGTCACTAACTCTGTTCAGCACAAGCCGATCCCACATGTGTAACTGTGTCCTGAGTCCTAAATGGCAGTGTCCCCAAGTCCATGGCAGCGACCACAGCACCAGACTCCCTCTGATCAGTGAGGCATATTTCCATATGCAACGGCAACGACACGTGGTGCCACTTTTTTTGTTCAACACAAGCCTATCCCACATGTGTAACTGTGTCCTGAGTCCCTAATTGCAGCAACCCCAACTTCGTCGCAGCGACCACAGCACCTCACTCCCTCGATCAGTGAGGCATATTTTGATATAAAAGGCCAGCGATACGTAGTCCCACTAACCCTCTTTAACACAAGCCGATCCCACATGTGTAACTATGACCTGAGTCCTGAATTGCAGCGACCCCAACCTCGTGGCAGCGACCACAGCACCTCACTCCCTTCGATTAGTGAGGACTATTTACAAATTGAAGTCTTCCGGCAAGCGGTGCCACTAAACCTGCACCACGCAGGCCGGTCGAGCCACCAACGTATGCACATGGCTGTGGGCCCTTCCTCATCGCTACCGCTGACCTTCACTATGGTCAGCAGAGCTCACAATTCAGAGAGAGTCCTAATTCCACATGACGCAGTCCAGAAGGCAACACACATTACTCCCAGTGAGGCCGTCCACACCAAGCATCGTCACAGGCTCATACAGTCTCAATGCTTCTGGTATCACTGCCCCTATTTAAAACAAAGCAATACCACATGTGTAACTGTGTCCTTAGTCCTGAACTGCAGTGACCCCAACTTCGTGGCAGTGACCACAGCACCAGACTCTTTTTTTTTTTTTCTTTAAATAATTTTGTTATATGTAAATCTATACATGAGTAAGATTCTTCTTTCTCCAACCGCACAAGGACACTTCCAGGACCAAGAACGTTTGGGGGGGGGGGGGTATGTTGGTAATGTGGGGAGAGAGAGCGTCAAAGGGGTATCACTCACAGAAATAACTCTGATATCTTTTCACAAATGCCTTGGACAGATGCCAGCTGACGTACTGAATCACAAAATGGTTTTTCAATACTTATTTACTGTGAGTTATCAACAGGTCGGACCCATGCTCGCAGAGGGACAGCTGCGACCCATCCGTTCGACACTCAGACGCAGTACTATGAGCTGTCCACGTCATTGTGTCTATCCCTGCCCTGTTCCGTCATACGCCACGCTGCGCCACGCCACTCCGATTACGTTCTGATGTTGGCCCCACATAGCTACCTGTCGCAGGCGTACTCGTTGTTGGTGTGCAGGTCAGTGGTATAGTTCTCAACATCTCATGGCCACTCCCTGAGGGTAGGTTTGCACACACACCACACCCATCTGGCACATGCGGCACAGGCCATGTGACCACGCATATATAATAGATCGACAATGTCACATCCTTTATTAACGGTGTTGACTAGCTTACAAATGCTCCACGGGTCTCAACCATAAAGAGTCCCTGAAAAGTTGCGCAGAAGGTTAGTTGCACCCTCAGCTGAATGGCCGTCAGTGGCCTACCATCCCCTTAGCGCGGACTTCATATGCATAGGGTTAGTGCCGCCCCAAACTCATGTGTCCATCAGGAGCCTACCACCACGTGGCACGAACTTGAGTTTCACAGGCTTAGTGGCACCAAACCGTGAGGTGGTCTCCGCCATTGACGACTCAGGACTCAGCGACAAGTCTCACATCTGCCGGGCCGCAGAGAATCTGAATTGGTCTCCACCATTCAGGACTCAGCGACATTTGTCACATCCGCGGAACAGCTAATGTGGTCAATGCTATTCAGCACTCAGGACTCAGCGACATCTATAAGACCCGCACAGAATCTCATGTGGCCTCCGCCATTCAGGACTCAGGACTCAGCAACCCATCTGAGATTGGCGAGTATCTGATATGGTCTCTGCCATTCATGACTCAAGTCTCAGCAACACATCAGAGATCGGCGCGGTTTTGACGGGCACGAGGAGTCCGCCCACTGCTGCACACTCCGCTAGCACAAGGTAATTATTTGCTCATGGATGCGCAGAGGCAACAGTCTCTCTCTCTCTCTCTCTCTCTCTCTCTCTCTCTCTCTCTCTCTCTCTCTCTGTCTCTCTCTTACTTCCCTCTCTTCTCTCTCTCTCTCTCTCTCTTCATTCCTTTCCTTCTATCTCTCTCTCCCTTTCTCACTCCCTTTCTTTCCTTCCCTCTCTTTTTCTATCTGGCTTGTTTTTCCTTCTCTGTTTCTCTCCCTCAGTCCTTTGATATGAGCATTACACACGTCCTCATTTTGAACTTTATTTTTCAGGCTCTGTCGTCGACATCCATGTTCCCCACAGAAGTCTTCCACCTTGTTTTTTTCTATTATGTTTGTTAAATTTTGTTTATTGGTTTATTTTTTATATATAATAATAAAAAAATTAAATTTAAAAATAGTTTATGGTTTATAAAAAAAGAAAGTAAAAAAAAAATATTAACCTTTTTGGTTGTTTTCTTAACTGCTGTGTTACTCTTTCTTGTTCTTATTACTGTTATTTGCTGGTATCCACCATGTGTTACATTTTGGACCACTTATTGCGGGAATACTGGTGATCTCCCCAGTTTGCACCAACTTCTGAATACTGTGTTAGATTTATCTCAACTTTAGTTGCATTAAAGTGCTGATAATAAAATGCAGAGTAGCCGTGCCTGTGCAAAAAGGCACGTGGTGCACCTTTGCGATTTATTCTAAATACTTAAATCCTGTATTGAATTGCACTGAGGTAGTGCCTGCACTTACAGTGTACACACAAAATCAATGAAGAAATCTCATTGTGTTTACATTGATTAGGATGAGTGCATCAGGTGCTTGATATTGACGGCATACTCTGCCCAGTTTGTATACTGTTTTTCACACGAAAAAATGACATCACATTTTTCAAAACTGCAATGCGAAATTAATTCCGGCGATAACCCACGTTACCACTACAAATTTTACACCTGCTTTCTGCTGGTGTTAAGCAGGACGACTACCTGCAGCATGAAAGGAAACACAGCCAAGAGCCACACCATAACACCCACAGGTGCCATAGAGTCAATGAGCACAATACAGGGACACCCATGAGGGCCACAACACTCATCACAACAATTCCAGGACCACCAACACCCCCCAACCCCGCATCTGAGCTAGTCTGTCCATGTGGTCATTGCATTAACATGATAGGCACGGGCCCTGCAACATCACAGTGTGCTGTCTTCAGCAGACGTTACCATGTCACCTCAGTGTTGGCAGTGACCCTGGACATGTAGCTACGCACGTATCCTCCTGCAAGCACAACACACTTGTGCTGGTCCGGTGTACACAGGTGTGCGCAGAGGTGTGCCTATCCGGCAGGGGAAACGGGGTGTCTCGGACATGTCAGTGTGCAGGAAGTGCGGTAAGTGTGTCTCTGTGTTCTGGTGTGGCCTGCCACAAGGGAAGCACCAGACGATGTTTTAAACTGGCATACACCACCATAAAACGGCACTTTCATGGTGCAGTTTGAATGCCGTAGGACATTCCGGAATAGGCATTATAATTCTGTGCCTTAGAAGTGCACAGGATACAACAGTGCACCGCACAAAAGTGTGGGGGCTCATGAGAGGGAGGAGCAGCTGTTTGGCAACGTAACACACAGTGAACCCACCCATGTGCCACGTGCTGAGCATCTCGACCACGGTCGCACACATCCCACAACACCCACAACTGGCCTTTGTACACATCCTGTATGAATGCAGCGTGATTTTCACTTCTATGCTCTCTCAGTGGTGTGATGTAGCCGGATTGTGTGACTTATGCACCTTGTTCGTGTGTTTAATTTTGGACATTGTTTGTCTATACTTGTTCTGTACTTGAATGTACATGTGTGACATTGTGCCCATCTCCTCCGTCCCCCCACTCCCTGCTTCTTCCTATTCCTGCTGCTGTTGCTTCAATAATTTTGCTCATCCACACATAAATACATGTAAAGAACAAATTAGAATACTTCCTTGATTCTTTTACGTATCAAAACTTATCTCTGTTAGTTTCTTTTTAATTTTCCATCTAAACTGTTTTTTTCATATTCATATTCAACAACACATCATCGAAGTCAGCAGTGCAACGTATTCTATCAACACACTTTCTAGAACATTCAGGTGCAGGTTAAAAGTTCATATTTTTTTTAAACCTAGCAATATTTTTTGCAACATTTTCTCAAACATTTAACAGCATGCGCAGGTTAAAAGTTCATGATTGTTTTAAGTTCGAACAGTGCCTTTCAAATGCAAGTAGCATGTGTGGTTGAGTTGAGCAAATGTTATCCTATAATATTTACTCCACGCTCAAACTTGTTTTTCTTAACCAACCACAAAGATGCTTTTCCATCAAACGAATGTGCACCCTACTGCACCATACTTTAAAAAACAATGCTTTTCATCTCCCAAACAGGTATTGTTTTGTATCTGAAAAAAACTAGTTCCCCATCTTTAAACATGTCTCTTATTTTACGAAGGAACTGCATGAGCTACAGAAATCTTTCCATAGCTTCCAGCCACACCTTCAAAATTCTAGTGTGGATCATAGGACATAGCTATGTTTTCTGGTGCAAGAGGTATGCAGAACAGAGACATATTGACTTAGACCGAGGTTTACAAAATGTGAAGATTGAATGGTTTCCACAGAGAGGATTGAAGTGGCAGCAATTGTTGCCTTTGGTTAAAACCTGTTTGCATCTCCAACACCCTGACCTCATGATTGTGCACTGTGGTGGAAACGACCTAGGCACATTGACTGGGGTAGGTTTGGAAATGCTTATGAAGGACACTTTTGGACAATTGATGTTATTTTTGCTTCAAACTGTCTTTGTATATTCCAACATATGCCAAAGACAGAAGTGGAAATGGTCAATACAATTTTGTCCTCAGATTGAAAAATCTAGTAAGAAAGTCAACAAAGCTGTGTCTGCATACCTGTCTGCATACCTCAGAGACAACAAAATGGGGTCCATCTACAACAACAACATGAGTTTTGATATGCTGATATCTACAGAAGTGATGGAGTACACTTCACAGATCAGAGAAATTGAGTTTTCCTGAATAACTTGAAGCTATGCATCCGCACTTATATGTAGCTCCAAATATTGAACACAACAGTTTTAGAGCCACCCTATAACTTACAACTTAGGCATGCTATTTTAGGGCCAGGTAATGGCAACTCCCGGACCTTTGCCAAAATGTATTCTCCACACAGCTGTGCAACAGCGGCCACACAATCTCACTTTGCAACACAGAGCTCTCGCTTTGATCACCGACTCTACTCACCCATAGGGGTGAGTAGTTTGCGCTTTACATACACCGTATTGATTTACCTTCCCACTCCCTATACAACACCACCATAGCACTATATACAACTTGGACAGGTGTGGCACAGCGCCCAGAGCACATGACTTCACAGCATAGCACACACAGTTGAGGCTCACGGGTTCATCCCCGAGTCCAGCAGCAGCTCAATTTAACAGCATGACACTCTAGGCAATCTAGGCAATACCTCACTTAATTTCTGTACCCCGCAATTTCAGACTGATAGGGGTCAGTAGTTCAGCGACTTTACCCCGAGTCATTCAGCAGCTCAGCTTACACCCCCAGCGCCATCAGACCCGTAGGAGTGAGTAGTTTCGACTTCACAAATACCAAATTCATTTGATACAGGAAAATGTACACCCCCTACGCACCATACAAAAGTTACAATGTTCGAAACAAAAGTTCTTCCGAGTAGGTATAACTACATCCTCACACTACTTCGACAGATGTGGCACAGAGGCCAGAGCACATGACTTCACATCATATGACACACATTTTGGGCTCACGCTTTTATCCCCGAGTCCGCCAGCAGCTCAGCTTAGCACCATGAGACTCTAGATAATACCTCACATATTTTCTGTACCCCAGGACTTTCAGACCAGTACGGGTCAGTAGTTCATACTAGTAGGTATAAACACATGCTGACACTACTTCCACAGTTGTAGTGCAGCGGCCACGGCACATGACTTCACATATATATATATATATATATATATATATATATATATATATATATATATATATATATATATATATATATATATATATATATATATATATATATATATATTCACTGAAAAAACCATAGGTTTCACACCAGTTATAGTTAGGAATTAGCATTTAAAAAACCTATTAAATTCACTGAAAAAACCATAGGTTTCACACCAGTTATAGTTAGCTGGAAATTTTACTGATATAAAACCATTGAAATTCCCACGTTATAGTTAGTCGGACTCACTATAACTTGCGCGTGCAATGCACTGCTGATGACATCACATATTACATCACTCATGACATGGTCAGTGACATCAGTCATGACATCACTGGTGACACCATCCAGTGAATATGTGTCTTTCTGAAAAATAAATATTAGTGAGTAATGTTTAAATATTTAAATATATATATTAGTGTTTCACTTTGTGTATAAGTGGCTACATGTGTTGGTAAGTAGCTACATGCGTATGTATATGGGTTATTAGATGTTTCTCTTAGTATCAGTATGAGTGTCTATATGGTTTGGTGGGGGTATTACTTAGCACATAGATGCATGAGTGACTGGCTCTCTGTTTGTATGTGTTTTGAAGACAGCATATGTGCAGGACTGTATGGGTGGATGAGTGTGTATATGTGTTTGTTAGTGAGTGAATGACTGTCTCACTAGTGTCTTTATCAGTAACGACATATGTTTTAATCTAGTATATGTGAATATTGATGTATATAAGTGAGTATATGTGAGAGTAAGAGATTGAAAGAGTTCCTGTTTAAATAAGTATGTGTTTCTATAAGTGATTGTTTAAGAGAATAAATATGTGCAATTTTCAATAGAAGTAAGGTGGAAGTGTGTGTATAACTCTATATTCAAATAAATGGATGTTCAATAGTTTATTTGCACGTGTGAGTATGTGTGTGAGTAACTTTTCGATGATTGTCGGTGTGTAACAGGATGTATAGGTGTATCACTTCATATGATGAGTGAGTATATGTATGAGTGACTATATAGAACTGTTGGTGAATGACTGGATGTGCATATAGATGGTGGAAGTACAGAATTGCTTGTTGTAACTGATATAGGTATATCCACTTTTTGGAAAATATTAGTTTCTATTTTTGAATATGTGTTTCAAGGGTTACATTATAGTGAAAGAAGGTCTGTCACTGTGTCACAAGGATGGTGTCATCAGTGATGTCATGACTGATGTCACTGACCATGTCATGAGTGATGTAATATGTGATGTCATCAGCAGTGCATTGCACGCGCAAGTTATAGTGAGTCCGACTAACTATAACGTGGGAATTTCAATGGTTTTATATCAGTAAAATTTCCAGCTAACTATAACTGGTGTGAAACCTATGGTTTTTTCAGTGAATTTAATAGGTTTTTTAAATGCTAATTCCTAACTATAACTGGTGTGAAACCTATGGTTTTTTCAGTGAATTTCATAGGTTTTTTAAATGCTAATTCCTTACTTTTTATTCATACTCATACCTATGTGTTTTTTAGTGAATTGCTAAAGTATGTTTTTGTAAAAATGAACACTAAATGTATATTGAGATAATATTTTTAATTTACAATATTTTTTTTATATTTCGCTTTCGGTGCGCGCACGGGTGCGCGTACCGTCAGCGCACTCACAAAAAAAAGAAAAAAAAAATGAAGGAGGGACTGTGTAATAGATAGTAAGACAGATAAAAAGTGTAAAAGGAAGTAACTGAGAAAAGAAAAATGAATAAGGGAGCAAAAGAAAGAAGAAATAGGAAGAAGACTAAAGCAGAGGTTAAGGGAGATTGTAAATGGATGTTGAAAGTAAAAAGAAGGACAGTTAAGTATGGGAATGACAGGTAGTGACGGAATCAGAGGAAAAGAATAGTAGTGATTGAGGGAAAGTAAATATCAGTGTATATAAGTAAAGAGGGGTGAAAGAGGGTACATGTAAGTGAATAAGGGTAAGACATGGGGAGTAATAGAGACAAATAAGAGAGAGAGTAAAAGTAGGACTGTCACAAAGGGACTAAGTGAACCAGTAAAAAAGGTAAGTGAAGGAGTGTGCATAGGCAGAAGTACTGAAAGAAATTGAATGTGGTCGGAAGTGAACATGGAACAAAAGAATAAGTGAGGGAAGCAAAGTAAGGAAATAGAGGTGCGGTAGGGTGACAGAAAAATAGTGAAAATAAAACAAAAGGTGATAACAAAAAAGATTTTGTAAACACACTTACCATATAATCAATGCAAACTTGTATCTATGAAAGATAAAAGAAAAAACACGTTATAATTTCTTAAAAATATATAATAAAATAGAAGCAACAGTTCATGAGGTTTAAAAATCTACAAAAGTTTACTAAGAAATGATGCAATAGTGAAGGATACAAAAACAGAAAGAAAGTAATGTAGAAAGAGAAAAAAAAAGGAAAAAGAAATAGAAAGAGAACAAATTCCTAAAGGTAAATAAGATACTAAAAGAATGTAAGATATCAAATCAAAATCAGTAAAGATAAGAAAATAAAAGAAAAATGAGTGAAAAGGAGAGAAGTCTGATTGAGAAACTATAAATAAAAAAGAGGAATAGAAGATGATTGAGAGTGAGTGAAGTAAAGTAACAGAGTGAAGGGATGAAAGGAATGAAGTTAGTATAGAACGATGGATAAAACAGGAGTGAGAGAGTAAGTACACAGAAAGACAAAAGGAAGAACTAAGTGAACTACAGTACAATGGATGCAAAAGAAAAAAAAAGGAGAAAAAGAAAGAGAGGGTTAGGAAACTAAAGCAGTGGTACTGTGAGAATATGAAAAAGATAAAAAGTGGTGGAAGGAACAGAGGAAATGCAGACAGTTCCTATTAGATTAAGAAGTTGTGAATGAAGTGCATTAAAGAAACAGCGATGAAAAAAGAGTGTAAATTAGTAAAGAGAGGTAAATAAGGTTGAAAAAGAAAATGAGTATAAGACAATGTGAACACAATATAAATTACACAATTCAAACTACACAATAACTTCTACAATATGTTACATTATTTATTTTTGCTGTTCTCAGAATATATTGAATTTCACTTAAATTAGTGAGATCAAAGTCTTCATCAGATAACAGCGGGGAAAAAAAAACACAATCTAAAAGATTGTGTTTAAAAAAACCCATTCAAACATACATCTCATATAAGTACACTAATCTTTGATTCACTTACTTTTCCGTGAGACCAAATTGCAGATAGTGAAGGTCCTTTTGGTGGAAAAAAGTCTGCTGTGCTCTATAACTTCCATTTCATCGACTTCCTATGAAAAAAGATCTAACAACATCATATGTTACACTTTCCTCACGGCCAATTTGTGTCAGATATATCAGTATTTTTTACTTTGAGATCCACTTAAAGTATCTACATGAGATTGCAGATAGTGAAGGTCCTTTTGGTGAAAAAAGTCTGCTGTGCTCTATAACTTCGATTTCATCAACTTCCTATGAAAAAAGATCTAACAACATCATATCTTACATTTTCCTCACGGCCAATTTCTGTCAGATATATCAGTATTTTTTACTTTGAGATCCACTTAAAGTATCTACATGAGATAAATAATTTCAAATATTAGATTAACTAACTAACTAACTTTTATTAACTATTCCCGTCTTCAAAGGCCAATTCCCTTTACTAAAACTTTGGTTTTAAAAACACTAGATAAGAATTTGTAGAGTCATAAGGCAAACGTTGTTTATAAGTTAAATGAGAATCATTGCAGTAACTCCATCCATTTTCAGATTTTAAGTAGCATGTATAATGTCCTGAGGTGGTCGAAGGTCCATCATGATAAATAATAGCTTCAGTTGTAAAGGTCCTTCCAGAAATTGATAACTGAGAAGCCACAAAATTTTTGATAGAAGTTGTCAATTTAGTTCCATCAGGTCTACATCGTTGGAAAACTAAAATGATATACTGCCCATACCTTTGTATAAATAATGTGGACAGCATTGTACAGTTACATTGGGTACACACCATATTATGATCTGCTGCTTTAACTAGATTTTTAAAAGACACTGATTTACAGTCTGGTAAAGTCAAATATATAAATCTTTCAGTGTCTATTGTAGTAGTACTTGATAAACTACAATTGTGGCAGTCATGCTGCCATTGATAAGAAAGACTGAAAAGATTATCTACATCTACACCTTCATCTTCCAAAACACCAAACATATACATTAAAAATTCCTGACAATCCTGCTGAATGTTCTGTGAAAATTTATCTTGACCAGAACACAAATCTAAAATATTTCGAATTTCTGTTACACTTTCTATTTGTGCTGTAACACTGCTACATTTCTGAAACACAGAATTCAATAAACCACACAATCTTTGATCCCGATTTTCAACAATCTGTTCTTGTAAACTTTTAAGAAAAAAAACAACATTAACCACTACATTAGCATAGCAGTTGACACCAGAACTGTTTTCAAACTGAAATCCAACAACATTTTCTCCACAATTCTTTTTCTTCCTGTTTTCAATTACAGTTTTCTCTACTTTTTGTCTTTTTGCAACTACCTCACTACAATTATCCTCATTTCTTCTTTTTCGGCCTACCACACGTTTTTCAAACAGAGGATATTGAGGCAAATGTGGAGCATACTCTCTTCTTAACCTATTGTATTCTTTAACACAATCTAGATCTGCAGAAATCTTTGTCTCATCACACGCAATCAAATACAATCCTGATAAAGTTCTGACTCGAGATAATGCCACATATGCCATACCCTCTTTAAACACAGATCTTCCAATGTTCACCAATGCACTATCTACACTTAAACCTTGAGATTTATGAATTGTCACTGCATACGCCAAACAAACAGGAAACTGTTTTCGGCGAACATATAAGTCTTTTACAAGTAAAAATCTAGCAGAACAACGACTTATTTGTTGTACTTGTTCAATGCCATCAAATTTTATTTTTAAAAATTCAATTTCATCTCTATTTCTGTAATTCACAAAATCAACAACATAACCCATTGCTCCATTTACCAGACCGCTTTCAACATTTAAATTCCTTCTCAAAATGATACGACAATTTAAACACACATTCAGAGTCTTTTCAAAACCAGCTGTTTTTGAAATACTTTTCTCCAATGAATGCAATTTAATTTTCAAATTTTCTGACAAAACAATTGTTGCACCCATATGCTCTATTTTATCTATTGCTTCTAGTTTCACAATCTCTTCATTTTCTAAGTCTAACATTTTTTGGTTGAAGATGGAACATTCTTGCAGAGTTGGCATCAAACATATCCCAGATTTCTTCTCAGTCATTTTTTTAAAAATATTCTCTGGAAGAATGTTTTCATTTGGATACAAATTTGAAATTAATCGACTATGCAAAGCTTTTTTCCCTTTCTCAGTCATTTTTCCAATTCTTACATCTTGTAGAATATTTTTATAATCTTCATCCTTGGCCTGTCGCATATTTTGAAGCAGTTCAGCATATTTAAAATTTAGCCATATATTAACATTTCCAATGCTTCCAAGGGACTTCCTGGTATCTTCATGCGTGAGCATTTTAAACACTGGTTGTCCTTTTACTGGAGTCAACTGCAATAGATCTCCAAAAACAATAATGTGTTTTCCTCCAAATAACACATCATAGTCTGTTTTAAGAATTTCTTGCATTCTCAAATGCACAAAAGCAAGCATTAGATTTGAGACCATGCTTACTTCATCTATGATAAGAAGTTTCATTTTCTTCAAGACTCTTGAAACTTCAGAACACGCATCTCCAGATAGCTTGTTGTAATGCAATTTATTATCATGTTCAACTGGCAGCATCAATAAACGATGTAGAGTAATCCCTTTAATGTTATGTGCTGCCAGACCAGTTGGAGCAGTTACAACACAAGACAGTGGTGAATCAGTCCTTTTCTGCAGATAACTTGCAACGGCTTTAATTAGAAAACTTTTTCCTGTCCCCGCTTCTCCACTTACATACAGTCGGACAGGGTCAAATAATATACATGAGCACTCTTTTTTGTCATGTCTGAATCCATGTTCAATCTGCTCTGTGACTTCATCATATATCTTTTTCTGCTCAATGTTTAGTTGCCTTACCAAATCTTCTAAGTTAACTCCATCCTCTTGAGCTTGTTCCATAGCTCTTTCCACCTCATCCATGGCAGTGGCAGCTTCATTTTGGATAATTGGTCCTCCTAGTGGATCCTGGCTCAATGAAGTAGAACTCTGACTATCTTGAGAACTGTTTCTAGCTATCTCTTCAGCAATTGTGGTTTCTTGCTCCATTTCTTCATTCAACATTTGCAGATAATTTAGAAAAATAGGACATTCTATGGTATCCTTAGTTGCATTAAAAGAGTCTTCATAACAGAGAAAATCTCCAAGTAGTTCCTCTTCTGTACGCCATGGCTTAAAGAGTTGCAAAAGAGCTAAGTAGTAAAATTCTCTTTTGTCTGGAACTTCACAACTCAATTTTCGATGATTAATCAAATGGCCTTTTTTCTGCTTCACTAGACATCCTTCGTAGCCAATGAGTGCATATTTTCCATTATTGATATCTTCTGTGATGTTCCTCTTATAACTGTAGTTTTGAAGAACTTCATACAAACATGTGTTCTCAAGGTGAGTACTTCTATTTGGATAGTATGTATCCAACATATTTGTCTTCAAAATATCTGTACTGTTTGGTTCTTTTTCCGCCAAATATTCAATTTCTTGTACAGATTTCAAAACTCGGTTTCGTGTAGCAGCAAGACCAAGACTCACCCAAATGATTGTTCTTGATTTGGCATAGAGACTTGCTGATGATAACCGATCAGAACATTCATATGCTCCAATTTCTCGATGCGACAACATCTTCAGACTGAAACTGTATAATTTCTTGCTTAGACTCTTTTCATGTGAAATGTCCTCCCACATTTCCTTCAGTTCTGTCTTTTCTTTTTTGGTGATGTAAGATGTCACATATCGAGCCACAGCAATAGAGTTGTCAGCAACGAACTGAATATCCATGTTAGCATTCCACATGGACAAAATCACTGGGTTGTAATCGTTGATGTACTTAGATTCTTCATTTCTTTTCAAATTATATGTGTTTTTGGGAGATTTTCTCGTCACAGTATGTCGTAGAGATGACATCAAATTATTTACTCTTCCCTTAGAAATCACTGGTCGAGGAAATGCAAAACGACATTTCGTGTAGTACTTTTCCTTGTTTTTAAATTTTCGACGACAGTACTTTCCACAACGATGAGATTGAAAACGTAAAACTTGTTGCCTTAAATTGTTTTCTTCAGTAGATTTTGGAACAGCACATGTTGAATACTCTTCAATGAAACTCATCACTGTTTCATCTGAATCTGTTCCAAATTTGGGTGCATCTTTAATCCACAACAACATATGTATATGAGGAGCACCTCTCGCTTGATATTCCTTCCTCCAAAAGAAATCCAAAACCTCTCCAAGGGGAGGATTTTTTTTGTTGGTAATAAAAGACATCATAGCTTCAAATCTATGATTAAAATATCTGCAAACATTCACTGGATCTAAAGAACACAGTTCTCCTGGTGTTTTCAATTCTATATTTGGTATGTTTTCATTTGCCTCTCGTAGAAATTGAAGTAAATCGTCCCATGCATACTCAGCACAGCTAAGAGTGAGGAACCATGTAGGAGTTCCTAAGTTTCTTAGCATACATTTCAATTCTCCATGACGACGAAACCAATACTCATTGGTTCCACGTTGACATGCCATGAGATTGATTAGCTGAGATTCCAAAATACTGTCTTGCAGATTAACTTTCTCCATAAAGTCCCTTGCACATACATTTTGCAAATGAGGTCCACTTTTTAATATATGATTAACTGCATAAGAAAGCCCAGACAAATCACTTTCAAACAGTAGATGAAATAAATATGGAATGCATTGACGAAACCTTGGATCTTCTGCATATAATCTTAGAGTCCGGTATTCAGCTGCAGGAATTTGAACTGGTCGATCATCATATCGTCCACCACAACCTGTTGGAAATAATTGTGGAAAACAACGAGCTTCCAAACTTTCTTCCCATACACTAATGGGACTTCCTTTTGCTGCCTTCATTTGAAACAAGTCAATTGCATTTCCCATTACTTCTTTGGAATGCAAAGGATGAACAGTATAATGTTCATATATTTCTTCAGTTCTAGACACATCAACTTTTTCAATTTGACCAACTGAAGAATCACTATCTTCTTCTGTAGCTGTTTCCTCAACTCCAACACTTACATGTTTGTAGTACTCATTGTTTTTAACTAAATACAACGTTGCCTTCTTGACTTTTTTAACATCCACTAAATCTTGCCAAATTTTCTTACTCTTTGTTGGAACCCCATTAACTAGAATAACTAAAGGATCTTCTTCTACTCTTTCTACACCAATTGTATTAATATTTTTCTTTACATCTAGAGGCAAATAAACAACTCTTCCCTTTAATCCTCTCACTAAATCTGATGGAGGCAATTTCCCTGTCTTAGGCTCCATGCGTACAATAGCCTGAAAAGGATGGACACATTGAATCAAAATAGATTCATAAGTATTTAGATCCATCAATTCAGAAGGAATATCTATCAACTGAAGATTATTATAAATTGCTCTTGCAGGCATTCTATTTTCATTTAATTTTTTCAAACAATAAGTGCAAATACGCTGATCCAAACTCAAATCAAAAGAATTCTCCACCAACAAATAACTTACAAAATCCTCCCATTCACTATTATTTTCCAATTCACTTTTTGCATATAAATCAACTAACCTAGTCTGAATTTTATAATGAGTCCGTCGACAACACACACAAGTTACATTAGGCCTCTCACTTGATTTCACCTTAAACTTGATAATTTCCTCATCAAACTTTTCAATACTTGAAATTTGTCCATTATCTTCTGCATTACCATCCATTACTATATCTATTTCTACACTGTCCTCTTTGTTCCCAAAATAACAAAACTCAATTTCTTCACAAATAGTCTTCACATCCACTTCAGATCCATGCAAAAGAGCACTATTTAACTGTTTAAGCTTAAGTGCAGGACTTTTTGCATAATACAACTTCCTCACTAATTTCCTTACGTTATTATGATGCACTGCTAACATCCTAAAATGATGAAAAACACTCCGACAAACTTTTCTAGAAAGACATGCTAGTGAATGCCCTTGCAAACCTGTGCTTTCTCTCACTCTGCAAGGATCTAACTCTTGCAGGATCTTCATTTTTTGTTTGAGACTTTTTTTACTATATGTACGTAAGAAATTTCGAAGCAAATCAATTGATTCCTGTCGCACACTACAAATACTACTGCATTTCCATGTGTACACTGGACCCTTAGTACGTCTCCCTAAAACTTCATCAGCTAACACCTCTTCTGCATCTCTAGGTACAAGTTTCTCTTTTTCCATCACACAACTATCTTTCACCTCATAGGCACGACCACTGGTGTCAACCGCATGCACCAAATCATTTTCCTGAAAGTAACTCTCCTCATTAAAAAAAGGCTCAGAACTTGAACTATGCATCCATTCACCAGAAAATACTTCACAAAAATTACTCCGATTAATAATTCTTTTCCATCTACTGTTCGATTTGAAAACATCCATTGCCTTATTAAGTATCCTAATTCTATTGATTATTAAAATAAATAATTTTTTCTTAACTTCAAAAGCCTGATCAACAATCTTTTCTACACTTTTCTTTTTCTTGTAAAAAGCAGCTTTTAGTTTACTTTTCTTTTCATTTTTTAGCAAATTTAAAACTACCCTATTGCGAAACATTCGCCTACGAATGTCCCTAAAAACATTTACCCTTCTATTGCTAACCATTCTCTTCTCTCCTGGTCCAATGGAAACATTTTTTGTGGGCTTCTCTTTCCTTTTTAGATTTGTTGACTTTTTCTGTATATTCACATTAGCAATTTCATTTTTTTTCCTACGACATATGTTACGAAGAAAAGACTTAATTGGCTTACCAGAAGCTTTTCTGGTGTTTTTTGAAGTAGTTGTTGAAGAGGATTCCATAAACTCTGTTGTTGATGTTCTCCTTTTCCGTATGGTATTTTTAATATTTCTTTGCCTTGAAGGCATTTTTGCTTGCTTTTCAGAAGTTGATTTGAATCTGTTGTTCTGTTAAAAAAACACATGAAAGACCACTATTAGCAAACAACAAAGTAATGTTAAAAAGCAAACAATATAAACAATAAATTGCAACATATTTAAGTTTATACAATAGCAAATCATGGCTTTATTTTTAAAGGCCTTGCGCCACCAATGCGTCACTTATTACCCATGTTTAAAGTCAAGCATCAGCTGCACATGGCATTCATAAATAAGGGCCAAATACATATACCAATCAATTGCACCCAAAAATCGATTTTTCAATAACATGTAAGGAACACTGCGCAGAACCTATGTACAACCAATCAATATCATCAAACAAAGTCAGGGCCTTATTTATGAAAGCCTTGCGCCACCAGTGCGTCACTTATTACCCATGTTTAAAGTCATGCATCAGCTGCACATGGCAATTATAAATAAGGGCCAAATACATATACCAATCAATTGCACCCAAAAATCGATTTTTGAATAACATGTAAGAAACACTGTGCAGAACCTATGTACAACCAATCAATATCATCAAACAAAGTCAGAGCCTTATTTATGAAAGCCTTGCACCACCAGTGTGTCACTTATTACCCATGTTTAAAGTCATGCATCAGCTGCACATGGCATTCATAAATAAGTGCCAAATACATATACCAATCAATTACACCCAAAAATCGATTTTTGAATAACATGTAAGGAACACTGCACAGAACCTAAGTACAACCAATCAATATCATCAAACAAAGTCAGGGCCTTATTTATGAAAGCCTTGCGCCACCAGTGCGTCACTTATTACCCATGTTTAAAGTCATGCATCAGTTGCACATGGCAATCATAAATTAGGGCAAAATACATATACTAATCAATTGCACCCAAAAATCAATTTCACAATAACATGTAAGAAACACGGCGCAGAACCTAAGTACAACCAATCAATATCATCAAACAAAGTCAGGGCCTTATTTATGAAAGCCTTGCGCCACCAGTGCGTCACGTATTACCCATGTTGAAAGTCATGCATCGGCTGCACATGGGAATCATAAATAAGGGCCAAATACATATACCAATCAATTGCACCCAAAAATCGATTTTTGAATAACATGTAAGGAACACTGCACAGAACCTAAGTACAACCAATCAACATCATCAAACAAAGTCAGGGCCTTATTTATGAAAGCCTTGCGCCACCAGTGCGTCACTTATTACCCATGTTTAAAGTCATGCATCAGCTGCACATGGCATTCATAAATAAGGGCCAAATACATATACCAATCAATTGCACCCAAAAATCGATTTTTATTTAACATGTAAAGAACACTGCACAGAACCTATGTACAACCAATCAATATCATCAAACAAAGTCAGAGCCTTATTTATGAAAGCCTTGCGCCACCAGTGCATCACTTATTACCCATGTTTAAAGTCATGCATCAGTTGCACATGGCAATCATAAATTAGGGCAAAATACATATACCAATCAATTGCACCCAAAAATCGATTTTTCAATAACATGTAAGAAACACGGCGCAGAACCTAAGTACAACCAATCAATATCATCAAACAAAGTCAGGGCCTTATTTATGAAAGCCTTGCGCCACCAGTGCGTCACGTATTACCCATGTTGAAAGTCATGCATCGGCTGCACATGGCAATCATAAATAAGGGCCAAATACATATACCAATCAATTGCACCCAAAAATCGATTTTTATTTAACATGTAAGGAACACTGCACAGAACCTAAGTACAACCACTCAATATCATCAAACAAAGTCAGGGCCTTATTTATGAAAGCCTTGCGCCACCAGTGCGTCACTTATTACCCATGTTTAAAGTCATGCATCAGCTGCACATGGCATTCATAAATAAGGGCCAAATACATATACCAATCAATTGCACCCAAAAATCGATTTTTATTTAACATGTAAGGAACACTGCACAGAACCTATGTACAACCAATCAATATCATCAAACAAAGTCAGAGCCTTATTTATGAAAGCCTTGCGCCACCAGTGCGTCACTTATTACCCATGTTTAAAGTCATGCATCGGCTGCACATGGCAATCATAAATTAGGGCCAAATACATATACTAATCAATTGCACCCAAAAATCGATTTTTGAATAACATGTAAGGAACACTGCACAGAACCTAAGTACAACCAATCAATATCATCAAACAAAGTCAGGGCCTTATTTATGAAAGCCTTGCGCCACCAGTGCGTCACTTATTACCCATGTTTAAAGTCATGCATCAGCTGCACATGGCATTCATAAATAAGGGCCAAATACATATACCAATCAATTGCACCCAAAAATCGATTTTTATTTAACATGTAAGGAACACTGCACAGAACCTATGTACAACCAATCAATATCATCAAACAAAGTCAGAGCCTTATTTATGAAAGCCTTGCGCCACCAGTGCGTCACTTATTACCCATGTTTAAAGTCATGCATCAGCTGCACATGGCAATCATAAATAAGGGCCAAATACATATACCAATCAATTGCACCCAAAAATCGATTTTTGAATAACATGTAAGGAACACTGCACAGAACCTAAGTACAACCACTCAATATCATCAAACAAAGTCAGGCCTTATTTATGAAAGCCTTGCGCCACCAGTGCGTCACTTATTACCCATGTTTAAAGTCATGCATCAGCTGCACATGGCATTCATAAATAAGGGCCAAATACATATACCAATCAATTGCACCCAAAAATCGATTTTTGTTTAACATGTAAGAAGCACTGTGCAGAACCTATGTACAACCAATCAATATCATCAAACAAAGTCAGAGCCTTATTTATGAACCCTTGCACCACCAGTGCGTCACTTATTACCCATGTTGAAAGTCATGCATCAGCTGCACATGGCATTCATAAATAAGGGCCAAATACATATACCAATCAATTGCACCCAAAAATCGATTTTTGAATAACATGTAAGGAACACTGCACAGAACCTAAGTACAACCAATCAATATCATCAAACAAAGTCAGGGCCTTATTTATGAAAGCCTTGCGCCACCAGTGCGTCACTTATTACCCATGTTTAAAGTCATGCATCAGCTGCACATGGCATTCATAAATAAGGGCCAAATACATATACCAATCAATTGCACCCAAAAATCGATTTTTATTTAACATGTAAGGAACACTGCACAGAACCTATGTACAACCAATCAATATCATCAAACAAAGTCAGAGCCTTATTTATGAAAGCCTTGCGCCACCAGTGCGTCACTTATTACCCATGTTTAAAGTCATGCATCAGTTGCACATGGCAATCATAAATTAGGGCAAAATACATATACTAATCAATTGCACCCAAAAATCGATTTTTCAATAACATATAAGAAACACGGCACAGAACCTAAGTACAACCAATCAATATCATCAAACAAAGTCAGGGCCTTATTTATGAAAGCCTTGCGCCACCAGTGCGTCACTTATTACCCATGTTTAAAGTCATGCATCAGCTGCACATGGCATTCATAAATAAGGGCCAAATACATATACCAATCAATTGCACCCAAAAATCGATTTTTGTTTAACATGTAAGAAGCACTGTGCAGAACCTATGTACAACCAATCAATATCATCAAACAAAGTCAGAGCCTTATTTATGAAAGCCTTGCACCACCAGTGCGTAACTTATTACCCATGTTTAAAGTCATGCATCAGCTGCACATGGCATTCATAAATAAGGGCCAAATACATATACCAATCAATTGCACCCAAAAATCGATTTTTCAATAACATGTAAGAAACACTGCACAGAACCTAACTACAACCACTCAATATCATCAAACAAAGTCAGGGCCTCATTTATAAAAGCCTGGCGCCACCAGTGCATCACTTATTACCCATGTTTAAAGTCATGCATCAACTGCACATGGCAATCATAAAAAAGGCCAAATAAAAATACCATTCATTTGCACCCAAAATCGATTTTTAAATAACATGTAAAAAACACTGCGCAGGACTTATATACTAACATACAATTTCACTTCTAAAACATAACTATCTGCTTCCAAATATTCTCCATAGAGAAAATAAATCTCTATCTAAATTAAATGAATCATTACTTACCTTTAGAAATGCTTTTGGAGATTGAAAACAGTGTCAGACACACACACCAATTTTTCTTTAGCAGAGGAAAAGGTGTGCTCTCAATACACTGAAACCAAGACTGGCATAGAAAATCTCTATCTTTGTACACATATGCCTTAATTCAACCAATGAAAACTCTTCCCTCACTATTTTCAAACCAACACCCATCCCCCTCTCAAACCTTTCTATCTGTTACCATAGCAACTCCCTCCTAACTGAACTCTAAGGTTCAAAAGTTTATCTTACAATGTTGCAAATTAACTCAGCAAGGATGTTTGACCTGTCAATACAGCAGCCTATACAGGGTATTTTTGCTTTTGGTGACTTTTTTTAAACCATTCAAATTGCTTCTTTCACACAACATAACCATACACCCTAACTTTCAGTTTTCAACTATCTGAATCCACCAATCATTGCTAGTGATTCAAGAGCACAGAAACTCCACAATTATTTTTTTGTGAACTCCTACTGTTCCAACTGCCATTTCATTCCCACACTTCATCTGACTGGACCAGAACCAACACACATCATGTACTCTGTTTGGATTATTGGACATAGCTACATCCACTGGGCTCAAAGGTATGCAGCTAGCAGAAATTTTCATAACCTTGATTTATCAAATGTGGAAATCAAGTGGATTGGCCACAGAGGATTAAAATGTCACCAATTGATACCATTGGTGAAAACCTTTTTGCATCTGCCAGAACCTGACCTTATAATTGTGCACTGTGGTGGAAACGATCTAGGCACATTAACTGGGGTAGGTCTGGAAATGCTATTAAAGGACACCTTTCATCAATTGATGATACTTTTTCCCCACACTGCCTTGGTATATTCCAATATATGCCAAAGACAGAAATGGAACTGGTCCAACCAATTTGGTCCACAATTTGAGAAAGCACGGAAACATGTAAATAAATCTGTTTCTGCTTACATGAGAGACTATGGAATGGGTTCATTATACAATAATAACTTGCGTTACAACATGCAAGACATCTACAGAGGAGATGGAGTGCACTTCTCAGATGAGGGGAATAGAATATTCCTCCTGAATTTAAGAATGTGTATTGGAACCTACTTGTAGGTACCTAAATCAACCACAGAACCCAAAAGCTCTTTTCAGAGCTACCCTAACTCTGATCATTCAAAGCGTTTATTTTTTTCTAACTTTTTTCACTATTTTTCACCAAAGTACGCGTACGAGTACGCTTAAAAGTGCGCGCACCAGGCGCTTCCCCCGCGAAAAATTAATTTTTTTTTTTTTTTTTTTTTACGTTTATGAGCCTCCTAAGCCCCCCTCAGAAAACCTAGAGGGTCAAGAACTCTCTACAGTTCCCCCTTCTATCCATTCCGAACATTGTTTACCCTCCATCTTGTGTCTCGATTGTTCCGAAACACAAAATGGATGACTCCCGTTACGCTGCCCGTGCGCGTACTAGAGCGCGCACTAGTAAGCGCAAAATAAAAAAAGGTGGGAAAATAATTTACGGAAAACCCAATGGAGACACTTTCATCAAATATAGAATACGCCCTACTACATAGCAGTCCCTACCATTTGCCCAAATTTGGTGAAATTCCATTGAGACATTTAGGCTACAGGCCTGTCTAAATATCCTGAGGTAAATTACATGACAAAAACACACTTGTAATGTTAGAATTTACAACCAATTAAAAAGTATCTCTCATTTTCTACGATTTTTTCCTGTCGTTTGATTGGTTAAGTACAACAATATATATAAAAGAAGAGAGGGAAACACAGCCATTTTGACTACTGCTTCCTGAAGTACACTTGAAAACAAATTTCACTGTCAACTTCAACTAATTTCTCTAAGGTAACTTCTAATTATGGAAGTATATTGTACACGTTAAGTTTATTTCTTAAAAAATATTCTGTTAGTGATATGCTATCCCTCTTTAATAGTTAGAGATAGACATAGACTTCTCTGTAATAGTTATGGATTGAGTTAGGCTTCTCTGGTATACTAGCTCTACTAATATAGTTAATTTATATGCAATTTTCAGAAAGAAAATGGAAGGAGAAAATAAGGCAAATGATACTTCTATCAAAGTAAAGGTGGAAAAACCAGAAGATGAAAAAAAAGAAGTTGATTTCATGGATGACTCTTTGGATGAACAGTTTATAGAATGTTTGGAAGAAATTGAATCATGTACATATAATTATGAGGAAATTCCGGACAATATTATGTTAGAAATTTTATTAAATTATGAAAAAGAATCAGAGGAATAAATTTATCTTTAATAATTTCAATTGTTTCAGACAATATTCTTTTTTATATGTAATTCATGAAGTATTACCAAAAATGTTTAAAATATAAAGTGAGACTTATAGTATACTGTTCAACTATTTTTCTGTTACATAGTAAGTTTACTCATACTTACTACCTTTCTCCCACTATATTATCTCATATGAATATTTTACACCTCATTTTCATAAGTGAACAGGACAGACTACTCATGATCCCCTAGAAATTCTCAGGGAGTGCTTAAAAGATCTTTTTCACCAAAGTACGCGTACGAGTACGCTTAAAAGTGCGCGCACCAGGCGCTTCCCCCGCGAAAATCGAAAAAAAAAAAAAAATTTTTGAGGCCCCGCGGGGCCCTTTAATGACCCCCATATCAAACCTAGGGGGTCAGGGGGGGTCTACCCTGCCCCCTTATGGTCAATTCCACCCTTTGTTTTTGCCACCTCTTATGACTAGATTTTACCGATAGACAAGATGGCGGCCGCTCCGGACTGTTTAGAATGTTTACAGACAACTGAGAGCCAATCAGCTTTCTGCGCGCAAGTCGCGTGTCGCGCCGGGAGCGCTCACGGGTGCGCGCACGGGAGAGCGCCTATAGATATATATATTTTTTTGAACCTAAATTACTCAAAATCCACTGGAGCACATATCTTGAGACATAGCAAAGGCACATCGGGCTACCAGTCCCTACAATTTTGCCAAGTTTGGTGGAAATCCATTCAGCCGTTCGGGCTAAAAGTGAAATCGACCGCCCTATGGAAATTAACATGGGGAAAACGCGTTTTGGGACCCCCCTTTTATCTCGGCCCCCGCTTGACGAATCCCCCCCAAACTTTCTGGGAAGGACCGGACCGCCATGAGACCATTTTCCTGAAAATTTCAGGCAGATTCGACAACCGGCGCCAAAGTTATTCAAAATAGAATGTTGAGATTTAACATTGAAAATTATCCTAACTATAACTACCTACTGGCGACCGCCAGTAGGTAATATATATATATATATATATATATATATATATTCACTGAAAAAACCATAGGTTTCACACCAGTTATAGTTAGGAATTAGCATTTAAAAAACCTTTGAAATTCACTGAAAAAACCATAGGTTTCACACCAGTTATAGTTAGGAATTAGCATTTAAAAAACCTATTAAATTCACTGACAAAACCATAGATTTCACACCATTTATAGTTAGCTGGAAATTTTACTGACATAAAACCATTGAAATTCCCACGTTATAGTTAGTTGGACTCACTATAACTTGCGCGCCTGTAATGCACTGCTGATGACGTCACATATTACATCACTCAGGACATGGTCAGTGACATCACTCATGACATCACTGATGACACCATCCAGTGAATGTGTGTCTTTCTGAAAAATAAATTTGTTTTATATATGTATTTGTAAAGGTCGATGGAAGAATAAATGTTTAAATAAGTGTGTAAATGGATGTTTTTTTAAAAAAAAATTGGTTGGGTAACTGGCTTATTACGTGTATCTTAGTGAATACATATATTAGCGAGTATTGTTTAAATATTTAAATGTTTGTATCAGTGTTTCTCTTTGTGTATAAGTGGCTGCAGGGGTTGGTGACTGACTCACTGTTTGTATGTGTTTTGAAGACAGCATATGTGCAGGACTGTATGGGTGGATGAGTGTGTATATGTGTGTTTTAGTGAGTGAATGACTGTCTCACTAGTGTCTTCATTAGTAACGACATATGTTTTAATCTAGTATATGTGAGTATTGATGTATATAAGTGAGTATAGTATATATAGTGAGAGATTGTAGGAGTTCCTGTTTAAATAAGTATGTGTTTCTATAAGTGATTGTTTAAGAGAGTAAGTATGGGTAAGTTTCCTTAGAAGTAAGGTGGTAGTGTGTGCATAAATGTATATGCAAATAAATGGATGTTCAATAGTTTATTTGCATGTGTGAGTATGTGTGTGAGTAACTTTTGGATGACTGCTGATGTGTAACAGGATGTATAGGTGTATCACTACATATGATGAGTGAGTATATATATGAGTGACTATATAGAACTGTTGGTGAATGAGTGGATGTGTATATAGATGGTGGAATTACTGAATTGGTTGTTGTTACTGGTTTGGGTATCTCCATTTTTTTGAAAATGTTTGTTTCTTTTTTTGAATATGTGTTTCAAGCGTTACATTACACTGAAATTAGGTCTGTCACTCTGTCACAAGGATGGTGTCATCAGTGATGTCATGAGTGATGTCACTGACCATGTCATGAGTGATGTAATATGTGACGTCATCAGCAGTGCATTACAGGCGCGCAAGTTATAGTGAGTCCAACTAACTATAACGTGGGAATTTCAATGGTTTTATGTCAGTAAAATTTCCAGCTAACTATAAATGGTGTGAAATCTATGGTTTTGTCAGTGAATTTAATAGGTTTTTTAAATGCTAATTCCTAACTATAACTGGTGTGAAACCTATGGTTTTTTCAGTGAATTTCAAAGGTTTTTTAAATGCTAATTCCTAACTATAACTGGTGTGAAACCTATGGTTTTTTCAGTGAATTTCAAAGGTTTTTTTAATGCTAATTCCTAACTATATAAGACCTGAAAGCCCACCAGGAATCTCCAGTATGCGCCAGGGGACTGCATTGCAGAGAGGTGTAATGAAGCCACAACCCTTTTTACACCTCTCTGCAACGCAGCCCCCGTGCATGTTTGAAGAGGGGGAACTAATTCCCCTTGCATACTGGGGGCCCCTGGGGGCCAATTAGCCCACCTGGAACCTCCAGTATGCGCCAGGGGCTGCATTGCAGAGGTGTAATGAGACTATGCCCCTTGTTACACCTCTCTGCAACGCAGCCCACTGCCGCGTTTGCAGAGGGGGAACTAATTCCCCTTGCATACTGGGGGTCCCTGGGGTCAACTGGTCCACCAGGAGCCTCCAGTATGCGCGAGGGAGCTGCATTGCAGAGAAGTGTAATGAGGCCACACCCTTGTTACACCTCTCTGCAATGCAGGCCACTGGCGCGTTTGTAGAGGGGGGACTAATTCCCCTTGCATACTGGGGGTCCCTGGATCATATCTGCCCAAACACCGATATTCCGAACGATTGTAAATTACTTTTCTTGAGAAACATTTGGATTTGGATTATCATGTCCTATACTTTGGAATTTTTGAAAGACTGACTTTGAGGATGCTATAATTACTCAAGTCTGCCCGAATTGTGTGGGTAAAATTGATACCTAGTCACTTTGAATAAGAATATACTTATGTCTCGTCTAACATTTGGAAGAAATATCTAGTTATATGACAACTGGATACCGACATAACTTGAAGGAAATAAGAACGCCCTGAAGAAGTTCTGTTGTACAGAACGAAACCTTTCGGCTGGCTGTGGTACATAAACTTAAGGAAAATAAAAGCATTTGAATATACACCAAGATTCAGCGCTTCAATAAGGACTCTAAGTGATATGATTTGATTGGACTCATTGTGAAAGTGGTGCTGTGCCAAACTTTGGAATATTCTCCACTACTCTCTACTACTTACTCTCTCCTACTCCACTACTCTCAAATACTCACTGTCTACTACTCATTCTCTACTACTCTACTACTCTCTCTCTACTTCTCACTCCCTACTACTCGCTACTCACTACTCCCTACTACTCACTATCTACTACTCTCTACTACTCACTCTCTACTACTCTCTCTACTACTCACTCTTTACTACTCACTACTACTCTCTACTACTCACTCTCTACTTCTCACTCTCTACTACTGTCTACTACTCACTCTCTACTACTCTCTCTCTACTAGTCTCTACTACTCACTCTACTACTCACTCTGTACTACTCACTACTATTCTCTCTGCTACTCATTCTCTACTACTCTCTACTACTCACTCTCTACTACTCACTCTCTACTACTCACTCTTTACTACTCTCTACTACTCACTTTCTACTGCTCTCTACTACTCACTCTACTACTTACTCTCTACTACTGTCTACTACTCACTCTCTACTACTCACTCTCTACTACTCTCTACTACTCACTCTACTATTCACTCTACTACTCTCTACTACTCACTCTCTGCTACTCTCTCTACTGCTCTCTACTACTCTCTACTACTCACTCTCTACTCTCTATTACTCACTCTCTAATCTCTACCTCTCTACCTCTCTCTTCTTCTCTCTCTACTAATCTCTACCTCTCTACCGCTACCTCTCTACCTCTCTACCTCTACACCTCTACCTCTCTACCTCTCTCTACACGCACACATATACACATATATGCATATATATATGCATATGCATTTATATATATATGTATGTGTATGTATTAAAAAAAACAACAAAACATATATTTTTTTAAACAGCTACTTTTAAAACTGTCATTCTTTTTCCCCATGGTACACTCCCCGGTACGCTTACCGGTGCGCGTACCGGTGCGCGTACCGGGCGCTCACCCCGCGAAAATCAAATTTTTTTTAAATTTTTTTTTTGCTCCGCGGGGCCCTTTTATGGCCCCCACATCAAACCTAGGGGGTCAAGGGGGGTCTACTCTGCCCCCTTATGGTCATTTCCCTCTTTGTTTTGGCCACCTCTCGTGTCTCGATCCTACCGAGACACAAGATGGCGGCCGCTCCGGACTGTTTAGAATGTTTACAGACATCCCAGAGCCAATCAGCTTTCTGCGCGCAAGTCGCGGTAAGCGCCCGGTGCGCGTACCGGTGCGCGTACCGGAGCGCGGCTATAGATATATATATTTTTTTGAACCTTAATTACTCAAAATCCACTGGAGCACATATCTTGAGACATAGCAAAGGCACATCGGGCTACCAGTCCCTACAATTTTGCCAAGTTTGGTGGAAATCCATTCAGCCGTTCGGGCTAAAAGTGAAATCGACCGCCCTATGGAAATTAACATGGGGAAAACGCGTTTTGGGACCCCCCTTTTATCTCGGCCCCCGCTTGACGAATCCCCCCCAAACTTTCAGGGAAGGACCGGAACGCCGCGAGGCCATTTTGAGGAAATTTTCAGGCAGATTCGTCAACCGGCGCCAAAGTTATTCCAAATAGAATTTTCAGATTTAACATTGAAAAAAATCCTAACTATAACTACCTACTGGCGACCGCCAGTAGGTAATATATATATATATATATATATATATATATATATATATATATATATACATATATACATACATATATATCTTTTCCACGATTAGTGATTTAGACTCAGATTTCTGTGAAGGTGAAGAAATATCTTAGACTTCACACAAAACTACTTTTTTAGAAGAGAGGCAGCTCATGTACATAGACCAAAGACCAATGAGAGGGAGAGGGAGAAGGAGACGTGGGTGGACGTGGAAGTGGATGATGAAGAGGACTATTACCAAGCCAAACAAACATAGAAAAACAAGAAGGCAGTTCAGAAAATCAAGAATGGGGTTCAGAAAAAGCAAAGGTTACATGCTATAGACATATCAGACCCAAAAGTGAAACAAATATGGTTATCAATCTCTCCAAGTATACATTAACTCAATATCAGATTAGTATTTTGAACAAAGGTTTGACTTTTTGTCCAGAAAAACACCATGACTAAGTTGAGACATGAATTGTTCTATACAAGGTCATATAGAAGCTAAAATTAGCCAATTTTTTTTCAAAAAAGCACTCCTAAAAAAAGTTGAAACCTATCGTCGAACACCTTTGGTGAATCTTCAATTTGAGCAAATATTGGATGTAAAACAGATTATGATTTGATGCATAATCTTGAAGATGTAGAACTGACTGAAACACAAATACTTTTTTTTTTTTTTTGGGGGGTTCAAATCTGCTTTATTGAGAGAAACATAGTAAGGTACACAGCTTGGATCGCCTACAACCCGGAGGCCGGCAGCAGGAGAGGAGCAACAATACACAGCCTGGAAGCCGGCATCCCGGGGGCCCGGCGGCACATTACAGACTGACATGGCGCTGGATCCACATCCGGTGAAGTAGGGCAAGTGAGGATGAGCAGCAGTCGAACAGGTTTTTTTGAGCGAGAGAAGAGTCTCACTACTGTTTTGTAGTTTGTAAAACAAGAACCAAAAACAACCCAAACAGGTTACAACTAAGAGGCAGTGCATGACCGTGTAGCAGTGACGTGTGATGATGGTGTACTGTGGTAGTCCTAGCAGGTGGTGACGTGCGGGGAGTTACGTGTCCAGAGCTTACTTTCCAGTGCCGTTGGAGTCTGCAGAGTGTCAGCATTAGAGAGATCGCAGGGTGTTAAGGATATCGCTCACCAGAGGGGCGAGATCGCGTCGCGATGGCGAGGGAGGGTGCACATGCATAGAGAGGGGAAAGGAGGCAGCACAGCCTAGGCAGGGCAACCCACCCTTCGAGGAGTCCGCGGGGGCAGAGGGGCATACATAAAGAGGGAAGGCAACAGGCCACATCCGAAGCTACAGGTCAAGTTCTGGGAGCGTGTCATTGGCGCTGGGGAGTGTCAGGCCCGTCACCCGACCGCACATCTTCGTTTGAGCGCCTAAGCAGGTATTGCACCAGAGGATCCCATATGTCCCTGGGTCGGCATGAGAGAGGCAGTAGTTCAGCAAAGGTGGTATGCTGATCCTGGCAATATGTCAAGTCAGTTAGCCAGTCCTTGAACTTGGGCGCTCTACCCCTGCTCCAGCGGCAAGCAACACGCCGCTTGGCCAAGAGCAACGCCGTGTCAATGAATCCTCCGCATTCTCTAGGCAACCGCATTGTATAACCGAGGATGGCTACCAGAGGGTCCGCAGGAATCTCCTCATTCACCATCTCCGCAACGGCCTCAATCACCTGTCGCCAGTAGTGAGCAATCTGGGGGCAAGACCACGCCAGGTGGAGAAAATCAGCATGTTCGGCACGACAGCGCTCACAACGATCATTATCATCCAATCCAAATCTATACTTCCGGACCGGCGTGTAATATATCCTCTGAAGGAATTTGTAATGAATAATTTTCAATCTGCAGCTGGCAGAGATGCGGGAAGTCAATGCACAGCAGTGCTTCCATTGGTCGTCCGAGATATCTGTTCCAAGCTCCGCAGACCAGTGTAGCCGGGCAGCAGAGACTTGTGATGGAGCAGCACCGCGGATCTGGCGGTAGAGCCCAGAGACCAAATGGGTCCCATCCTGTGATCCCAGAAGGAAGTGCAGTGGTATCAGGATCGCAGGCTCATCAGGGTAGTCGGGTAGGATGTCACGCATCCCAGCACGCAGCCGAATATAGTAAAAGAGTTCAAGGGGCGTGCGCTCATGCGTGTTGAAAAACAGATCAGCAGTTTTGAATTGACTGTCGTGAAACAGATCTCCCCAGCAAGTGATAAGAAGTTTACCACAAAGTTGCTGAAACCCCAGTTCCGATAACAAGGAAAGCTGGGGGTGATAGGTGAGTGGTAGTCTGGGGGAGAAGGGTAGTGAGCATAACAATCACCGAGCTATACGGCGCCATGCATCCATTGTGCAGGAAACCGAGGTATTCGAAGTGGTGATGGATGTCTCGGGACAGTGCAGCAGGCCGTTCAGCGGGAGTGGGTGCACTATCCAGTCCTCCACCGCTATATGCGGCATGAAGGGAGTGGGAGCCATCCAGTGATAGGCAAAATGCGCCTGTGCGCACAGGTAGTATGTTTCAAAATCGGGGACATCAAATCCCCCCCGGTCATAGGGAAAGGTCAGCGTTGACCACTTCAATCGGAGAGAGTTGCCACCCCAGAAAAGTCTGCGCAGCTCCGTGCGGAGTGTCTTGAAGAAGAAGGCGCCAGGGTAGTAGGGGATATTAAGAAAAAGGTAGAGGAAGCGGGGCAATATCACCATTTTTATGAGGGAAGCCCTCCCAGCCATGGAGAGTGGCAACGTGATCCATCTATCGACGGAGGCAGTTAGCTTGGTTATGGCCACACCATAATTGGATCGGAGTGTCTCGTCCTTATCACGAGCGATACGGATCCCCAAATAGCGAAGATCATCACGGCACCATATCAACGGGTAGTCAAGTGGGAAGGCGTGCACCGCATCCGTAAGAGGAAAAAATTGCGACTTAGACCAATTGATGTGAACACCTGACACCCCTCCGAAATGGACGAATTCCCGAAGCAGGGGATTGAGGTGTATGTCCGGGTATTTGACATATAGCGTGATGTCATCCGCATAGAGGGACACATCAATTTGCCGCTGCAGGCATTGTACCGCTCCCGCTCGGTGTAATTGACGCAGGCGACAGGCCAGAGGTTCGACCGCGATAGCAAACAATAGAGGCGAGAGCGGGCATCCTTGGCGGGTGCCTCTCGTGAGTGTGATGGGTTGCGACAGTTTTCCATTTATTAGTACTTTTGCCGTAGGATCCGTGTATAGGAGGCGCACCCAGGCAAGGAACATTTTAGGGAAACCCATGCTGGCCAGGACCGAGAAGAGGTAGGGCCATTCGACAGAGTCGAACGCCTTGGTAGCGTCTAGGAACACAGCCGCTACTGGGACGTCAGGGTGGACCGTACGGAGCAGGGAGAAAAGGGTGCGAAGATTATGGGATGTGGATCTGCCCGCAACGAAGCCCGATTGGTCAGGCAGGACAATTCTGGTCATTAGCAACGAGAGCCGTGTGGCTAGAATTTTGGCGAGGATCTTGCGTCACAGTTTAGGAGGGAAAGTGGACGGTAAGAATCAAAGGAGGAGGGATCCTTATCCGGTTTCAGAAGGGAGGTGATAACCACCTCGCGCATAGAACAGGGTAGTATCCCATCAGCCAGGGATTCTGTAAAGACCTCACTAAGCACGGGCGCCATAATATCGATATATGCTTTGTAGAATTCGGCTGGGATGCCATCAAGCCCCGGAGCCTTACCATTTTTGAGGGACATGATGGCCTCGCGAACCTCGTCTAGCTCGAAAGGCGCTGCAAGAAACTCCCTGTCACCATCGCTAAGCCAGCACAACGCCACCTCATTCAGGTATTCAGTGTATGGCGCGTCCGCCTCTGCTGTGGATGTATATAGTGACGAGTAGTGTGTCGTGAAGGCAGTGAGTATCGCATCCGAATCTCTAATGGTGGCACCGGCCTCATCCGTAAGCTCTAGTATAGTGTTGTGCACTCGTGATGGACGTGTGAGTGCAGCTAGCGCTTTTCCCAGGCCTATCCCCCTCGCAGTATCTCCGGGCCACCCAGTGTTTACCCCGATATTTCGCTTCCCTGGCAGCCTCTTCCTCATATTTGGACAGTGTCTCTCTAAAGGTCACATGTAGGCGTGGGTCAGTGTCTGACGCCATGCGGAGCTCCAGATCCCGCAGGTCCCCCTCCAGTGTGGTGATGGTGCGTAGGATATCTCGCAACACTCCGTGGCTTTTGGAAATGCAGAACCCCCTGATAGTGACCTTGAAAGCTTCCCATATGTGTTCAACTGACTCCACTGAGCCCTTGTTCCTAGGAAAGAATTCTCTAATCCCCTCACCCAGTTCTGTGCTGAAGAGATCGTCAAGAAGCACATCGGGACCTAGTCTCCACTGTGGCCTCGGACTGTCCCACCCAGGAGTTCGGAACTGCAGCCTCACAGGACTGTGATCTGAATAGGTTCTGGGCAAATGGGCCACCCCCAACAGCCTCATCGCAATGTCTCGAGTAACCAGAAAGTAGTCTAAGCGTGCCCATGTCCCGGTGTGAGATGTGAAGTGTGTGCCCTCCCGCCCGAGGAGATGTAGGTGTCTCCAGGCATCCATCAGTCCGCCCTCCTCTACCACTCCTTCCAAAGCTTCCCTGGCACGGGGCTTGTATGAACTAACACCATCCGCTCTGTCAAGGGGGGGCGCCAGCGCCAGGTTGAAATCACCACCCCAGATGATGTATCGCGCTCCGATGGAAACAATTTTACCCCACAATGAGGAGAAAAGGCAGGAGAGTCAACATTCGGTGCATACATTGAGACAAATAAATAGATGTCATGTCCCACCCTACCCCATAACAAAGCATATCGTCCCTCCCCGTCTACCTCCTCCCCAAAGCGGTGGAAAGGTACACCACGGGCAATGAGAATCGCCACACCTCTTGCATAAGACGAATAATAGGAAAAGACGCGGGTACCATCCCATTTCGATGCAAAAGATGTATCCCTTCGGATGGGCATATGTGTCTCTTGCAGCATGGCAACCTGTACATGATGCCTATTCAGGTAGGCAATAACATTCCTGCACTTTTTAGCATCATTCAACCCTCGGATGTTCCATGATAGACATGTCAGTCGCGCAGTTGCATTCACAGCAGCCATGGACATAGTAACAGTAGAAGAGAAAGTGCTTGAGGGGGCCATATCATGAACCCACAACCGCCCCTGCAGGACCAAGTCATACACCAGGTTAGCAAATATGCACACAGTCTAAGCAATGTCAACCTCATTAAATCCAACCCCCCCCACCCACCCCAGCATCCCAAACATGCCAGTAGCCATGGAACCCCCCCACGCAGCCCTCCCCCCTCCTCCTCCCCCCCAACTGTAGAAAGGCAAACAGCCAAAAACACAACAAGTCAATGGGGAACACCCGACAGGGGTACATCAGAAAGTGCGCACTGCCACTAACCGGCCCATAGCTCCAGAACTATACCGCCCTCGGTGGAGACTAGGGCCGAGAGAGTGGTCCTTGGTATACGTTACCACTGGGGTGTAGGGTCCAGACAGTTCGTCGCTCTCGTATCACCCCAGCTCTCAAGTTGTGAACGTTGCTAGCAAGCAGGCCGGCGTGAAGCATATATAGCTCAAAGTATGTAGGGTCAATCAATCTTCGTGGTGCGCTGGAGGTAGGTCAGCATTCTCCTGTTCGTCCGCAGATACATGTTCGTCCCTGCCGGCTCTCCGGATCGTCTTTAGGAAGTCCTCAGCTTTTTGCAGGTTGGTGAAAAAGCGTTTCTTGCCCTGGTGGGTAACTCTAAGCTTTGCAGGGTATAAGAGGGCGTAGTCTATTTGAGCCTCCCGCAGTTTTTTTTTTACTGGAAGGAACTTGCGCCGCTCATCCTGGACCATCGGCGTGAAGTCGGGGTAGATGGAGAAGGTGATGCCGTCATACCGCAGTGATCTTTGAGTCCGGGCAGCTCTGAGGGCTGCATCGCGGTCGCGATAATTCAGGAGACGGGCAATTATAGGTCTCGGTGGCAGGCCAGGTTGGGGCACAGGCGCCAGGGAGCGGTGGGCCCTCTCCACGATGAACTGGGACGAGAAAGCTTCCTCTCCGATTGAGCCCTTAAGCAATTTCTCCACATATAACTCCATCCTGCCCGTAGCAGTGGACTCCGGCACATTTGTAATGCGAATGTTGTTCCGGCGGCTGCGTGCTTCTAAGTCCTCGTTCTTTGCCGCTATGATGCGAAGGAGATTGTCCATTCTTGCCAGCTGCGTCGTGTGGGCCATGGTGGCATCAGTGTTGTCGGAGATTCTCTGTTCCGCAGTTGTGAGACGCTCTTCATGGCGATCTACCTTGTGGACCAGGGCGTCTAGTCGAGCTGTGACGCCATCCACCTTCTCCACAATGGTGGCGAAGCCCTGACGCATCTCCTGTATCTGGTTGGTAAGGTCCGCAGCAGGGGCAGGAGGTGGGGCAGGCTGTGGAGGCAGCACGCTGGGCCCCGGGGTCATCTGTGTCGATGTGGCGCTTTTGCGAGCGCTGTCGAAGCTCAGCTTAGGCTGGCGAGTCTCGGGTCGCCCCATGGTAGTGACCGGAGGTAAGTGAGTGGTCAAAATGAGGGATGGCAGAGCGCTGCAGCGCAAAGTTAGATATCGCAGGTGAGAAGCAGCCAGCAGCAGGCAGAAGGATCTTGAACTCGGTGTGCTTCAATATCCAGCAGTATAGGCGTTACCAACAGAAGCGCTATGCAGTCTCTAAGCGCTCAGAGGTAATGGCTGTATGTCCAGTTTTGGGCACGTGGCCTCAGCAATAGGCACTCGCTGCATGGAAGCCGGGTACTAGAAAGGCCAGAGCACCGACAGCTATGACGGGCGGCAGGGTCAGATCCAAGGCACAGGCTGCGACAGTCAGCGGCAGGATATCACGACTCACCGGTCGGCGCCACTTAGGATAGCAGCCGTGTGGTACGTGTACAGCCCCCAGCGCACACAGCGCAATCTTCAGGCGGGTGAGGCGGGAAGCGACAGGGGGACCCCGCGCAGGGGGGCCAGCCCCAACCCCCGGTCAACGGGTCCAGCGGCCCGCGCCGCGCAAACCCGGGTCTGCGGCACTATGGATGACGGGCACGACAGTCCAGAGGTGCCGTAGCTGCAGGCGTCGTAGCAGGAGCGTCTCCCTCTCAGCGCCAGCGTGGTGGGTCAGAGATGGCTGGGGGAGGGGGGTGGGACCCTAGGCGAGTTCCTTAGCAGCCGCCTACCTGCACAGCCGCCCCCGCACTCCGTCCCAGGAGGATCATGGAAGCGAAGTCCTGATGCGGCCTGGGATCCTCGTGGCAGGCCTCGGGATCGCGTTACTGCAGTGGCCGAGTGTCCGTCTCACGCTGCTCCAGAGCGAGAGCCGGGCAGTTTTCAGCAGCCCGTAACTCCGGCTCCAGGGCTCGCAGCAACACCAAACTTGGGACGAGTGCAGAGAACACCACCTGGATGCGGAGTCCGGTCTTCTGGGGGTGATACGGCACCCCGTGGCGCAGGATTTAGGAAGGATTAATTACCAAGGAGCGGGAGCTGCAGGTCTAGGCAGCCATTCCGCAAGCGCGCCCTCTAGCGCCCCCCCTCTGAAACACAAATACTTGAAGAGCTATGAATCGACACTGAGGGTCATAGATAAAATGACCTAAAACAAAATCCAAGTTTTGCCAGTCTCAGACTCCTAGGAACAGAATTAATATGTATCATGATTTAGTGATGCCTTACATTGAAGAACTGGTGAGTACTGAGCACAAGGACAAAAAAGAAAATGTGACTCTGTAAGAATGCAAAACATTACAAGAACTAATGGACAATGACACCATTGAGATTAAACCCACAGACAAAGAGGGAAATATAGTTATTAAGGAGAAATACGAATATATGGGGGAAGCAATGAGTCAACTCAATGTGATCACAAACTACAAGGAATTAGACAACAACCCTATTAAAGATCTAACACTGGCATTAAACAAAAACCTGAAAAAATGGCAATCTGAAGTCTACTCTGTGAGGATGAGGTGACAATCATAAGCAATGAAAATCCAGTGATTCCAACCATAATTATACTTTCTTTTCAAAATACATTGGTGAAACCTCCAGGAATACCAGTCATTTCCATTGTTGTTCCCTATATGATAACCTACCGACACGTTGATAATTTCCAAACCCCCATAGTAACAATGCTTAGCATCTATATAAAAGGCACAGGGGATTTGTTTAGGATATTGGCCACTACTGGATGGCAGGAAGGTTACTTACTGTTAACAGTTGATGTCATATCTCTATATACATCCATCAGACATGGTTTGGGTTTAAGATCTGTCAGATACTTTTTGCAACAGCGAAACATTCAGGAATTGAAACACTCTAACACGCTATTGGAGATGACCGAATTATGCCTTAGGAACAATATATTTTTGTTCAATCATCAGCTATATTCACAGATCTGTTGAGCAGGCATGGGAGTTTCCTTCTCTCCAAGCTATGCGAACCTCACCATAGGGTGGTGGGCAAAAACCATAGCTTGGGGAGAGGGAAATGAGGAACATATGCACAAGGTAGCCTATGGCTTAGATTTAAAGACGATTTATTCCTGATCAGGAATGGTACAACAGATGAATTCATGAGGTACTTTGAGATCTTTAATGAGAATGAAATGGGTTTACAATTCACAAGCAACTTGAGCACCACCTTAGCACAGTTTTTGGATGTTACAGTATATATCGAAGACAATCAGATACAAAACGTCCGTATACTGTTGATCCAGCGGCGCACCAACAACAGATACTCAAATACCATATACTCACCTGGGACCATAAACACACACACTTAGTTGAGTAAACCGCTGCAGTCAAAGTTTTATACATTTCTTCACAGTTTTCAAGATTAGTTAATCAATATACCTGGCTAATCTTTCACTGATCAAAAAGTTATTTTCTCTGGTTGATGGACCATTGGTTGAACTAGTTGATGGGGAAATGACATAATCTAACTTATTCTTTAGAATCCCTGAGCACTCAAAGTGTACAATCAATATTCAAAATAAGGTTCCACTAAATTAATCTGTTGCAGTCACAGGTTGGTAATCCAAGTGAAATCATCCACATTAGTCCATCAAAACACGAGTAGTATTTTATTTCCTTTTTCGGATTCAAGTTCTCCAAATTCCATATAAGAAAGTCACTGGATTAATCAACCAACACGTGTTTCGTCATGTCAATTATTTACACATTGACTTCGTCAGGGCGTAATCCACATATAACGATAGGTTCACTTTTACGAAATTCATTTACTTTGTACTTCCAGTTATGAAGTGAAATGACCCCCACTCTCAAGTATCATCTGAACAGGGGTCCTCATATATTATACACTACGATCGTCACACTTTCGATATACTTATATCTCGAAACAAGTTCGTCTATCCACGAACGTGCACTCCGGTCGGCGTTCTGCAGAATCTTTATCTAAATTACAAAACACATGTGAACCATCTCAAATACACAGTGTAGTCGGTAAAAAGTCAAAATATTGAGTCCTAATTGTCGACCTACACAAATATTGTGTTGCAAATATCAAAGGTACAGAATTTCGATGTCAAGAATATCGTTGGACAGAATATCAACCCTAAGGTAAGTAATATCAAATTTATTTATATCGATGTAAGTAATATCTCTCTTCAACATCGTGAAAGAGCTTTCCAACCCCAGCGCAGGAAACAACGACATCACCCCATCGCAAGACCTCTGCAACTCCCTCGCTTCATACTTCCACAACAAGATCGCGGACATACACAACAGCATCAACAACCAACCAACGCACACCATGACCGAGCAACCACCCCCCACCACCACCCTCCACGCCTGGACCCCGATCAGCACCGAAGACACCATCCGCACGATGAACTCCATCCACTCCGGATCACCGACCGACCCCTGCCCTCACCACGTCTTCAACAAGGCCGACGCTGTCATCGCACCCCACCTGCGAGACATCATCAACACATCCTTCGACACCACCATCTTCCCTGAGAGCTGGAAACACGCCGAACTCAGTGCTCTACTCAAGAAACTAACAGCGGACCCCACCGACCTCAAGAATTACCGCCCCATCTCGCTCCTCCCGTTTCCAGCCAAAGTCATCGAGAAGACCATCAACAAGCAGATGGCCGCCTTCCAAAGACGAACGGATCCCTCGACCCCTCACAGTCCGGTTTCCGAGCCAACCACAGCACCGAGACCGCCCTCATCGCCGCCACCGATGACATCCGAGCCCTGATGGACAATGGAGAAACAGCGGCCCTCATCCTCCTAGACCTCTCCGCGGCATTCGACACGGTCTGCCACCGCACCCTAGTACGGCGCCTCAGCAACATCGGAATCCAGGACAAGGCGCTGGAATGGATCATCTCCTTCCTCGACGGAAGAACACAGAGAGTCCGCCTACCACCGTACAAGTCAGAGGCCTCCGAAGTCATCTGCGGCGTCCCCCAAGGATCATCTCTGAGCCCCACCCTCTTCAACGTCTACATGAGCCCCCTCGCGGCCATCGTACGCAAACACAACCTCAGCATAATCTCCTACGCCGACGACACCCAGCTGATCCTCTCCCTGACCAACGACCCCGCCGCCGCCAGAGCCAACCTGCACGAAGGGATGAAAGAGGTAGCCGAGTGGATGACGATCAGCCGCCTGAAACTGAACTCGGACAAGACGGAGGTCCTCATCCTGGGCTCCTCACCCTCCGCCTGGGACGACTCCTGGTGGCCTCCCGCCCTGGGCACCGCACCCAAACCGACAGACCATGCACGCAATCTGGGCTTCATCCTGGACCCCTCCCTCTCCATGACCAGGCAAGTCAACAACGTCTCCTCTGCGTGCTTCAACATCCTACGCATGCTACGGAAGATCTTCTGGTGGATCCCCACCGAGACCAGGAAGACCGTCACCCAGGCCCTCGTCACCAGCCGACTGGACTACGGCAACGCCCTCTACGCCGGTACCACCGCCAAGCTCCAGAAGAGACTCCAGCGGATCCAGAACGCCTCAGCCAGACTCATCCTCAACATCCCACGAACCAGCCACATCTCCGGACATCTGAGAGACCTTCACTGGCTCCCCGTCAACAAAAGAATCACCTTCCGCCTCCTCACCCACGCACACAAAGCCCTACACGACCAAGGCCCGAGCTACCTCAACAGCCGAGTCAACTTCTACGCTCCCAAACGCCACCTCCGATCAGCCAACCACGCCCTCGCCGCCGTCCCCCGCATCCGAAGAGCGACTACAGGAGGAAGGTCCTTCTCCTACCTGGCCGCCAAGACCTGGAACTCCCTCCCTCCCGACCTGCGCCTGACCCAAGACCACCTCTCCTTCAGGAAGAAGCTGAAGACCTGGCTGTTCGAGCAGTAGCGCCCCCCCCACCACCCCCCCCAGCGCCTTGAGACCCTACGGGTATGTAGCGCGCTTTATAAGTGTCACTGATTGATATCGAAGTTAGTAATATCGATAGCATATATATCGATGTAACTAATTTCGAAGTCACTAATGTCGATATTTGTGTTATTTTTATGTTTTTAATTATGTATGTGTAATATGTTTTTGTTAAGTTTTTTAATTTTTTTAAATTATATGTGTATTATTTTTATATATTAATAATGGTATTTATAAGCAAATTTTAAGTTTTAGTACCGGAGCGGGTTGTGGGTTTATAGGGGATTAGGGTGGGAAGTAATTTGAATATACAAAATTAATAATTAATTTTTAGGAATTATAAATTAATTTTAATTAATGTATGTTTTTATTTCTGTAGCGGGTTGTGGGTTTATAGGGGAATTTGGTGGGAAGTAATTTAATTGTAATTAATTCATGAACGTGTTATTAATTATTAATTGGCAATTAATTATATTAATTGATAAATTAATTATTAATTGGCAATTCAATTTTTTAATAGATAAATTAATTATTTAATTGGTATTTAATGTTATTTTTAAGTACATTTTATGTTTTAGTGCCGGAGCGGGTTGTGTGTTTATAGGGGAATAGGGTGGGAAGTAATTTAAATATACAAAATTAATTATTAATTATTAGGAATTATAAATTATTTGTTTATTCATTTTGTTTCTATTTCTGTAGTGGGTTGTGGGTTTATGGGGGAATTGGGTGGTAAGTAATTTAATTGTAATTATTCATTGATTTATAATTTTTTTGTTATAAATAAATAATTTATTTTAAATTAATTATTAATTGACAATTCATTGTATGAATTGATAATTTATTTTTTTAATTGGTAATTAATGTTTTTATTTGTTAACGAATTTTTTAAATTGGTAATTCATGTTTGTAATTGGGAAATAATTTTTTACATTGGTAATTCATTTTTTAATAGGTAAATAATTGTGTTAATTGGAATAAATATTTTTAATTGGTAATTATTTTTCATTAATTGGAAAATATTTGTAATTAATTGGTAATCAATATTTTATAAAAAAAAGTATTATTTGGTATATTGTTTAATAATTTTTAAATGTGAATTAATTTTAAATCATATTTTTATGTAATGAAATTTATTTAATTATTTAATATTTATTATTTGGTGAGTAATATTTAATAATTAATATTTATTGGTATTTGTTGATAATTTATTGTTAATACATTATTCAAATGTAATTGCTTTTAATAATTATGAATTGTTTGTAAATGATGTAGATGTATTTAAAAATGTAATTATACATTATTTTAAATAATAAAAATTATTTATAGGTATGTTAAATTTAAATTCTACGCTATCAAACGCTTTCCCTACTGTTACACCCTTTGGAGTTGGAATAGTATTTTTTCCCCTACGCTATCCAACGCTTTCCCTACTGTTGCACCCGCTGGAGTTGGAATAGTAATTTTTATCCCTATGCAATACAACGCTTTCTCTACTGTTACACCCTCTGGAGTGGGAATAGTCATTTTTACCCACCTGCTATTCAACGTTTTCTCTATTGTTGCACTCTCTGGAGTGGAATAGTAATTTTTACCCCTAAGCTATCCAACACTTTCCCTACTGTTGCATCCTCTGGAGTTGGAATAGTAATTTTAACCCCTATGCTATCGAACGCTTTCTCTACTGTTACACCCTCTGGAGTTGGAATAGTAATTTTATCCCTACACTATCCAACGCTTTCCCTACTGTTGCACCCTTTTGAGTTGGAATAGTAATTTTTACCCTTATACTATCCAACGCTTTCCCTACTGTTGCACTCACTGGAGGGAGAATATTAATTTTTACTCCTACGCTATCCAACGCTTTCCCTACTGTTGCATCCTCTGGAGTTGGAATAGTAATTTTAACCCCTACGCTATCCAACGCTTTCTCTACTGTTACACCCTCTGGAGTTGGAATAGTAATTTTTATCCCTACGCTATCCAACACTGTCCCTAATGTTGCACCCTTTTGGAGTTGGAATAGTAATTTTTACCCTTACGCTATCAAACGCTTTCTCTACTGATGCATCCTCTGGAGTTGGAATAGTAATTTTTACCCTTACGCTATCCAACGCATTCCCTACTGTTGCACCCGCTGAAGTGGGAATAGTAATTTTTACCCACCTGCTATTCAACGTTTTCTCTACTGTTGCACTCTCTGGAGTGGGAATAGTAATTTTTACCCCTACGCTATCCAACGCTTTCCCTACTGAAGCACCCTCTGGAGTGGAATAGTTATTTTAACCCCTATGCTATCCAACGCTTTCTCTATTGTTACACCCTCTGGAGTTGAAATAGTCATTTTTATCCCTACGCTATCCAATGCTTTCCCTACTGTTGCACCCTTTGGAGTTGGAATAGTAATTTTTACCCTTATGCTATCCAACGCTTTCCCTACTGTTGCACTCACTGGAGTGGGAATAGTAATTTTTACTTCTACGCTATCCAACACTTTCCCTACTGTTGCATCCTATGGAGTTGGAATAGTAATTTTTATCCCTACGCTATCCAACGCTTTCCCTTATGTTTCACCCTTTGGATTTGGAATAGTAATTTTTACCCTCACGCTATCAAATGCTTTCTCTACTGTTGCACCCTCTGGAGTTGGAATAGTAATTTTTACCCTTACGCTATCCAACGCTTTCCCTACTGTTGCACTCACTGGAGTGGGAATAGTAATTTTTACCCACCTGCTATTCAACGTTTTCTCTACTGTTGCACTCTCTGGAGTGGGAATAGTAATTTTTACCCCTACGCTATCCAACGCTTTCCCTACTGTTGCACCCTCTGGAGTTGGAATAGTAATGTTAACCCCTATGCTATACAATGCTTTCTCTACTGTTACACCCTCTGGAGTTGAAATAGAAATTTTTATCCCTACGCTATCCAACGCTTTACCTACTGTTGCACCCTTTGGAGTTGGAATAGTAATTTTTACCCTTATGCTATCCAACGCTTTCCCTACTGTTGCACTCACTGGAGTGGGAATAGTAATTTTTACCCCTACGCTATCCAAGGCTTTCTCTACTGTTACACCCTCTGGAGTTGCAATAGTAATTTTTATTCCTACGCTATCCAACGCTTTCCCTACTGTTGCACCCTTTGGAGTTGGAATAGTAATTTTTACCTGTACGCTATCCAACGCTTTCCCTACTGTTGCACTCACTGGAGTGGGAATAGTAATTTTTACCCCTACGCTATCCAAGGCTTTCTCTACTGTTACACCCTCTGGAGTTGGAATAGTAATTTTTATCCCTACGCTATCCAACGCTTTCCCTACTGTTGCACCCTTTGGAGTTGGAATAGGGATTTGTTATCCTTACGCTATCAAACGCTTTCCCTAATGTTTCACCCTCTGGAGTTGGAATAGTCATTTTTACCCTTACGCTATTCAACGCTTTTCCTACTGTTGCACTCACTGGAGTGGGAATAGTAATTTTTACCCACCTGCTATCCAAGGCTTTCTCTACTGTTACACCCTCTGGATTTGGAATAGTAATTTTTACCTGTACGCTATACAACGCTTTATCTACTGTTGCACTCACTGGAGTGGGAATAGTAATTTTTACCTACACGCTATCCAACGTTTTCCCTACTGTTGCACTCTCTGGAGTGGGAATAGTAGTTTTCCCCCCTACACTATCCAATGCTTTCCCTACTGTTGCACCCTTTGGAGTTGGAATAGTAATTTTGTCCCCTACGCTATCCAACGTTTTCTGTACTGTTACACCCTCTGGAGTTGGAATAGTAATTTTTATCCCCATGCTATCCAATGCTTTCCCTACTGTTGCAACCTTTGGAGTTGGAATAGGGATTTGTTATCCTTACGCAATCAAACGCTTTCCCTAATGTTTCACCCTCTGGAGTTGGAATAGTAATTTTTACCCTTACGCTATTCAACGCTTTTCCTACTGTTGCACTCACTGGAGTGGGAATAGTAATTTTTACCCACCTGCTATTCAATGTTTTCTCTACTGTTGCACTCCCTGGAGTGGGAATAGTAATTTTTACCCCTACGCTATCCAACGCTTTCCCTACTTGTGCACTCTCTGGAGTTGGAATAGTAATTTTAACCCCTATGCTATCCAACGCTTTCTCTACTGTTACACCCTCTGGAATTGGAATAGTAATTTTTATCCCTATGCTATCCAACTCTTTTCCTGCTGTTGCACCCTTTGTAGTTGGAATAGTAATTTTTACCCTTATGCTATCCAACGCTTTCCCTACTGTTGCACTCACTGGAGTGGGAATAGTAATTTTTACCCCTACGCTATCCAACGCTTACCCTACTGTTGCATCCTCTGGAGTTGGAATAGTAATTTCAACCCCTACGCTATCCAACGCTTTCTCTACTGTTACACCCTCTGGAGTTCGAATAGTAATTTTTATCCCTACGCTATGCAACGCTTTCCCTACTGTTGCACCCTTTGGAGTTGGAATAGTAATTTTACCCTTACGCTATCCAACACTTTCCCTACTGTTGCACTCACTGGAGTGGGAATAGTAATTTTTACCCAGCCGCTATCCAACGTTTTCCCTACTGTTGCACTCTCTGGAGTGGGAATAGTAATTTTTTCCCCTACGCTATCCAATGCTTTCCCTACTATTGTACAGGCCCGGCCCGTGCAGGGCGTTATACTGAGGCGGTGACGTCAGGCGGGGGAGGGGCAGGGTGGGGGTTTTTAAAATGCGGGATATGGACCATTACAGGTAAGTAACGAAAAAAATGAATAAAACGAATTTAGTTGCCGGCGCTGCATTGCCAAATGTGATGCAGCGTAGGCAACGGATATTCTGTCCGTCGATATTCTGTCAGAGATTCAGTGCAGTCACTATCAAACTTAGGAGTGAAAATTCAATCTGGATTCACGCAATGATCAATGCTCAGAAAGGAGAGGACAGAAAGAAAAGAACATCTGCAAATGCACAAAGATATATTTACCAAGAATGGTGGGAAGACCAACCCCCTGGCCAAAGGGCTGATAAGGGTCCCCCGGGATAGATCAGACGACAAAGACTTCAGGACAGAAATCAGGACAGGATAGATGACCTCTCTAGAATACCGACAACTGTGTCTCACCCTTCTCTGACACTCTCTTCCTCGTCGAGATTCTTCTGCGATCTTCTTTCTAATCCTAATTAATTTAGGATATTAGGTTCTGCATTTGATTCTTCATAAGCATCTCACAGCATCTCTCCCAGCATCATCACCTCTTGCAGCAACAGCATCCCTATTTGTGTGCAAACTAACTAACTAAAACTATCTCAATTATACCTTTCGTTCTTCATGTACCACCCGTTAATGTTTCAATATCGTAAAATTACTAACTCTGATTGGTCAGGCAAGGGGGAAGATCATCACACCATGCTTATATGTCACTTTATTCTGTTAGACCATTGTTCTTGTCCAAAAACCCATCCCCTTAAATTTTATTCATGATCTTTATTTCCCACCCATATTCACATTTCATCTGCAACATTTGTAATAATCCAACATGTCGATCCATTCAGCTTGAACTTTTCACTGCTTGTTCTCAGGCAAAGTCATCCTGTGACCTTGGCTTCGGTTCAGATCAGTGTCATCATCCCGGGCTCACATTCAGTAGACATGTGCAGTTATACAATACAGTCATATGGTTCAGCTTGCAACAGTTATGTAAGAGAGGCCCAAATGTGCACTAGTGATAAAGTCGGAAAGACAGATATTACTTTAAAAAATAAATGGTTTCACGCTATACCACCCAACTCTATTCTCTCCCCCTTTATTTATTAATTCTTTCCCCAGATTAGCATTAGTAAAATCACTCAATTTTGTTTCAAGCAAGCAGATGCGAAACACCTGAGTCTTCAAGACTCCATATTAGTACCTTCTGCTCATGGGCAAGAATTTCCCTCCAAGTGACAGCTCGTCATACTATGTAGATGCAGTTAACGTATGCGCAATAAAGATTTCCCTGTTTAAAGCAGTTTTAGTAATTTGTTCGAGTTGTTAACGTTAGCAAACACATATGCAAGCTTCACTAACCCGCGTGTTGGTGGGGTGCATATTAGTTTTACACAAACAGTTTTAATACTTATTAGTGAGTTAAAGGATCGGATTGCGTTTGAGCAATTCTCTTCTCTACGAGTCTTTGGTCCATCACTGTAAACCTACATCCACCTATACCATCCTGCACGGATTGAGCTTTAACCCTAATTCACTAAAAACGAACATTCCATACGGTGAATTTATTTTAATGCTCCAACAACAAGATATTGAAAGTAAAATTCAAGGAAACAGATAACAGATTTTTACAATAAGGATATAAATATACAGACATTGGAGAAAGGAAGAAGCAAGCAGAATCTGTGACACGTGCACAGACGTTAGGTAAAAAGTGGCCAAGACGGCAAATATTCAGGATACAGCAATCAGAATGATTGTGACATATAGAAAGAAAAGTCACAAAATTGTGGGGATCTAAACAAATACTAGAATATATTGAATAAAGATCCAGATATTGGAGAAACCTTTGGATCAAGTCCTGACACATCTTATCGAAAAGCTCCCTCATTAAAGGATAAGCTAGGAAGAAGTAATTTTGAAATCAAGAAAACAGACAAAGAGAGCACCGAGTATAAGTCAAAACAATACCCTTTCAGGCATAGAGTGATGCATACATTATGCAAAAAGAAGCAGAGAACTCTTGGTAATTCCCAAGGTTTAGGTACATATACAAAGGATGACTCCCCACCTTCGTAAAAGAAAGCTACAGCCCTCCGGGAGAGTTCAGATATGCAATTTAATCTTTATTCATAAATACGCATCAATACAATTTGGAGTTTGCCCGCCTTTGTCACAACTTCGATCTTTCACTTCACAGTCCATTATATAAATATTGACTAGTGCTTACAAAACAATATACATAATAGAGAGACAAAACTCACTTTACATTGCCATCTTAGAGAGGCTTTTTGTACACATAACTTCATGCAGCTTGTAAGATAACGCACTGCATTTAACCAACTAACAACATTCAAAAACTTATAGTGGCACTGTTAAAATTCACTGTGTTATCCAAAGCTTCCAAGAGCAATCTATTATCAAAGACAATCATGGGTGATAACAGTCTTCGTACCTGATATAATGCTGCCATCTTGCAATAGAAGTGCATTGCCAAGGTCATGAAACTGCCCCATTTCATTCACGAATACAGCCCTAGTTGGCAATTCAAATCAGAAGTATATCATCATTAGTGCCTACGTATGGATGCGAATGTACAAATAGCCTGTTATAGGTAAATTAACATTTTTCAAATTGTCTATTGATTCTAAGAACGCCCAGTACATATTGATATTTAGTACTTTTGCGTAACCATTGAGCAAACCATTTCTCTATAGTTAGTACCGATATAGCCCCAGTGGGCGGTTGACATGTGAAAAACCACTCATGATGCTCCCCTAAGGAGTCTCATAATCTCAGCATACATGTATTAGTCAGTGGAACTTACAAAATAAGTGTACCTAGTCAATAAGAGGCTGCTAATATAAAAACAACACAAGGGGAAAGCTCAGTATAAGGTCATGTTAAGCCCCAGTGGGCTGTAGATGCTAACAAAATGCTTACCTTGATATGTCTGTAATTGTAAGGGGTTATCTGGGCTATCAAAAGATATTTCTCAAAAGAATCTTTAACTTGACATGGGGGAGGACATGCTGATGATGAATTTAGATGTATCCCCTCTCTACACTAGCTTCCGACATAGTGATGACAAGAAGGAAGTACAACAATTTCTAAGGACCAGACCACTCAAATGCTGCACATACAACAATAATGCTACTGAAAATGATTAAATGGTGCCTGAGCAGAAAATATTTCCTGTTCTATGGTTACTATTCCAACAGCAGAGGGGGACTGCAAAGGGTACCTGCTTCTGCTGCGGCTGTGCAGGATTTCAAATGGGCTGGCAGGAGGAACAGGAACTGCATGGGTCAGAAATGAGTCATTGGACAGACAAAATTTATGATGGTTCAGGTATATTAATAACTTCTTTGTGCTGTGCAAAGGAGATCAAGTCACAGTGAGTCAGTTTGTTGATGTCAACTCTCATGCCTTAAATTTGCAGATTAGCTACACCCAGCGTGATTTTTTGTTGTCAGGATCCTAGTACATAACTCAAGACTTACAACCGAGGTGTACAAAAAACCCATTCTGGTTACAGTACACTCAACGTCACTGCATCACCATTCAATCATTTGTAGTTTTTTCATTGGTGGCCAGCAGTTTCAGTAGGGGCCTTGTTATTTTTTCGCATGCAATTTTCCTTCTTTTGCAGAGGAAAAATGTTGTACAGTTAAGTACATATTCTCCATGTTTTTTAAATAAATGTCCAATAATAATTTAATTCACGATGTGGCACAGTCTGCCAATGGGTCTTCCAGCCACTAGGTCCAATACTAGTCATGGGTGCATGAAACAACTGTTTCTGTGGTGTCTGTTGAATTAAAACATCATTTAGGCCATGCATACCATTGGATTTATATTACAAATTGTATTTTTGCGGCAGGGTATTTCACATTTTTGTCTATAAACAGTTTATAGGTGGGGTAATTCATGCACTTGAAGGAAGTGTTTTGTTGTAAAATTTTACAGCCCAGTTAATTTAAATTTTTGGAATTGTTGAATTAATGCCTTCCTTTGTCTAGCCAGTGTGTGAGGGTGTTTTCTATAGGCCACTATTCATCTTTGTTCCCCATGCCATGTGGCCAGTCAGTGTCCATAGGCCTGCATGTATTCTTTGTTTTCCATGCCTCTTTGCTGAGTTGTTGTTGTTTGACTATGTGGCTGGCGGCCATTTTGTGCAGTTGCCCAGTGTGCTTTTGTCATAGGCCTGCATTTGTTCTTTGATGTGACCATGCCTCCTTGCTGGTTCTTTTTTTAAAATATATTTTTATTGAAGGCATTGCACGTTGAATCTATAAAAAAAGTATGACAGTATTGAATAGAGCTTAATATTAATTTGTGTCTCATTTCCCTTACCAGTTTCTATCTAATGCTAATCCACTGTTATCCTGTACTAATAAATTTGACTCATTCTGCAACAGAGGTAGGGTCAGGATTCGCCGGTTGAGGTTCACAAATATTTCCTCTATGTTTATTTCACAATCCCCATATCTGCGACCTTTTTTTGGGATTGTCCCTTGACTCATATACTGTTCGCTCAATCAACATACACCAATCGAGATTCCTTTCCCAGGCTGCAAGTGTCAACACCTCCTTTGCCCCCATAGCTTACAGATGTTGCATTTTGCTATCATCAACCCCAAGGTCACCCAGGTCCTGGCTTTGCTACCAAGGTCAGTGGGTCCCCAGATATTCAGGAGGCACAATCCTGGTTTATGTTTTATTTGGGTTTCTTAAGATGCCCCCATGCATCGGATCACCTCGGTCCAATATCGCTGAATATGTATACACTCCCAGATGATATGTATGAATGTGCCCTCCGCACCAGACCCTCTGCAACAACAAGGGTCTTCTCTGTAGCCCATTTTTACTAGTGCTGAGCATGATAGGTATGCCCTATGTAGGACTTTGAGTTGTACTAGTCTTAGTCTTGAGGAGATCGTGATTTCCTGGGGGGGACTGCCAGTCCTCGTCTTCCATACCTTCTGCATCCCACTCCCAGTGCTCACGCAGATTCTGTAGGGGAAGAGTCATATTGTTAATTAATTTTTGGTATGTCAATGATATCGCTTTTTGGGGCATTTGGCCATCAAGGATTCTGTCCTCTAGCGGGGTAGATTGTACTAGAGTTTTCCCTTTAGGTATAACTGCTTGTAGTGCAAGTCTAACCTGCAGATATCAGACATATTCTGTGCTAGCCAGTTTGAACTCCCTCTGCAACTGTTCAAAGGGGATCACTTCTCCTTTTCTCCACAGGTCCCCGAACCTTGAGATGCCTATCATGACCCAACGGTCAAAGCCTTTAGTGTTTCTCAGTGTGCCAAACCTGTCCATGTCCCACAATGGGGTCATCTGTGTGGTTTGTCCCACCCCTCTCAAGCTTTTGTTTGCAGCATTCCATATTTGAACCCATGTGCAGTGGGGCCCATAAGATGCAATTTTGATGGGTTAATTTATAGCACTCTCGCATAGTCCCCTACTGGGAGAAGCCAGCGGTCCATATTATATCCCGGATTGTTTTGGGGTTTATATATGCCATGGTTAATGGCGGCTAGATGTGAAGCCCAGTAATACCTCCTGACATCTGGTAACCCGATGCCCCCATCGTACCATCCCCTTATTAACTTTTGGGTTGCTATACAAGGTCGTTTTCCCTGCCACAGGAGATCTCTTTGAACCCCTTCAATGGCCTTAAAGTATTCAGTGAGAACCAGTCCTGTTGGATTTTGCAATCTATATAGAAAGTGAGGCAGAGACATCATTTTGAATAATGCAGCACGGCCTAGCAAAGACAGATGGAGAGACCACCTGTGCTTTAAGTCACTTCTAAGTCACTGCAGGGGGGGTGAAAGGTTGTTCTCGTAAAATATGGAAGAGTCAGTGGTGACGTATAATCCCAGGTACTTAAAGCCTTCCCGTGCCTCTTCTATCACATAGTTTTTGGGTAGGTCGGGTAGTCTCTCTCTCAGTACATAAATGACTGATTTATTCAAGTTTATGGTATATTCAGAGTATTTCCAAAAATTTGTGAAAATATGAAGCGCTCTATTCATCGAGGTTCTCGGTGAGGCCAAATACAATAAAATTTCATCGGCATACAAGGAGATGCGGTCCTCCCAGGCCTCCGACCACTGCAAGCCCCTTATAATAGGGTCTTTATGTATCCACCAGGCCAACAGTTCTAGCAGCAGCAGGGGGGCCAGGGGACATCCTTTCCTAGTTCCCCTCTCTAGGGTAACAGTTAATGATTTTCGGTTGTTAACTACCACCTGTGCCAGTGGCTCTGTGTATAGACGTTTTATCCAGCTTAGGAATTTGGGGTCAAGTCCCATTCTTTTGAGGGCAGCACAGAAACATGGCCACTCTGTAGTATCGAATGCCATAGTGGCATCTAGGGACACCACTACTGCATCCTCGCACAGGGTGTCGGTTCTACTCAGCACACCGTGTAGACGCCTGAGGTTAATTGAGGTATTTCTAACTGGCATAAAGCCTGACTGATTGTGATGCACTATTTTTGGTATAAATTGAAGTATTTGGGTGGCCAAAAGTTTCACCAAAATTGTGGCTTCAGCGTTGAGCAACAGTATCGATCTGTAGGATAAGCATTAATTTTTCAGTTTGCCACTCTTATGAATGACCACGATAGCTGCAAGTCTCTGGTCAAATGGAAGTTTCCCCAGCTTGTGACTTTCCAAGAACATCGTGGTATGGTGGGGAGTTACTTTGCTAGGGGCCAACTTGTACAATTCAATGGGTAAACCATTAGGGCCTGTCGCTTTTCCCACTTGCAGGTCCCTGATGGCTCTCTCAACTTCCATGACCGTAAGTTCGCCATCCAGTATATCCAGATCAGTAGGTGACATTGTTGGCAAAGCATGTCCACTAGTAGGGACTGTGACTCTTCCTCCGTGAAGGATGAATGGGACTTATAAATTTGTTTGAAGTGCTTCGCAAATTCCTCTGCAATCTCTTGGGGGTCTTTGATCTGCCTGCCCTCTTCATCGGTTGTTTCAGCAATCAATTATTATGTTTCTTATATGTTATTATTATGTTTCTTATATAGCGCTGGAATCGACCCCTGAAGGGGTATCTCCGCGCTTGCCTTGGGAACCCGTCCTGGCTTTTCCCTGTGAGATAGCCCCTACAGGGCATCCCCAAGGTGAAAGCCAGGCATCCTGCCGCGGGGGAGGGGCCGTTGTGGAGATTAAGCAAGCTTAATGCCCAGAGTTGCAGAGTGTGAACCCATGATTAGGTCAGGCACCGAAGCGAGAATTATCGAGTCCATGGACATTTGAGCTCAAGACCCAGCCGCGTCGGGAATTGAACCCTGGTCCCGGGTCTGACCTCTGCTTCAGGGTCTGCCTGCTCTAACCAGTGAGCCACACTTCTCCACTACTGGCTTGCTCCCTACAGTCCAGCAAGGACAATATTTTACCGGCTTTATCACCCTCCTCGTAGATTCTGCAGAGAGTGGTTCTGTACTGGGCTTGCACAGCGTCTGTAGAGAGGTTGTTGTATTCTTTCAGCTTTAGCTTTAATAGATGTCTGAGTTCTTCCAAGCTCTCCCAAAGTACTTTCCCCTCCAGCTCAAGAATGTCAGTCACTAGCTTTGTGAGTTGTACATTCTTTTTTTTCTGAACTCCAGCGATCAAAGAGATCGCCTGTCCCTAGACAACTGATTTGAAGGCGTCCAGAGCATTAAGGCAGAGCTCACTGAGCCCTCATTTTCTTGGAACTACTGATCAATTTCTAACATTATTTTCATCTTAATTTCAGGGTTTCTCAAATACCAGGGATTTATCAGAGCTACAAGTCCCACTTGTGGTTCGCCAACACCCATTACGGCCCATACTGGGGAATGGTCCGATATGCCCCTTGCGAGGTGGAATCCTTCTTTTATGTGTCCCATCTGACCTGCTCGGACTATTATGTAGTCAATTCTTGAGAGAGTGTTATGTGCTCCTGAATGGAATGTAAACTGCCTCTCCGTAGGGTGTAGAGCGCATCACATGTCAACTAGCCCCATTGCACCCATGAATCTGTGGATGTGCGTTCTTGTGGGTGGGACTCCCCTCGGGCGAATGTGGTCAATCTGGCCCAATACTATTGAATTAAAATCACCTCCCATGATGAGTCATCCCTCAGGGAATACGAGCAGGAGATCCCAAAATCCCTGTAAACCGACGTGTGAATACCCGACAGGATACACATCGACCCCAGTGTGAGTCTTTTCCCCTCCCAATTTCCAGTGATAGCCACATATCTGCCTTTTTTGTCAATCCAGGTTTGATCTATGGTCATTAGAAAATGTTTCTGGAGCATTAGCCCAACTCCCCTGGATCCGGTGGTAAAAGTGGAGTTAGCTGCCAATTTATAACCCCATCTCATCTAGGTCCCACAGGTATTTCCAACAAAGTGCGTTTCTTGCAATAGGACGATGTGTGGGGCATGCCATTTTATATATTGAAGCACTATTCTCCTTTTGAGCTTGCCCCCTAAACCGCTTCCATTCCAGGACAGCAGTTTGATTCCTTTTTTAGTATTCAATTCCATTACCACTAATTCCTCCGTTCACCTGCGATCTATGTGAGTGAGTCAGACTAGTCTGTGTATCCTCCCATGAGTTCAAGCTCCTCATACGGGACGGCCTGTTTCTATCCCCGTGAGGCGTTGTGACAATGTAAAATTACCTTCTCTCTTCTGCAATACTGTCACCTAAACACAGTATATTCCCCAACCCCCCCTCCCTGCTTCCCTGTATTTCAGGCTTAAAACTGCCCCTATCCCCAACTATGCTTAAGTTAGAAGCGGTGGGGGGGTGTCTGCTCTATGCCCATGCCCGCCGTTACTGCATACTTGATATGACATGTTAGTGTAACACTAATTGGCCATAACATAAAAAATTACTTAGCCCATTATACAGGTGTTCTGGATACAGCGTCATCACTTGGGTCAAGTCCATGTCACTGACTGTATCTGTGCCATCTGCATGTTGTTACTGCCAGTTCAGTGAGTCTACCCTTCCGGACCAATGTCCACAGCCTTCTGCCTTTGCAATCCCTCTGGTCCTGCGTTCCGTTTGGAGGATTTATCCCTTCGCGATAGGGTACCATGTCCTTTCGCAGGTCGCCACCCATCCAACCCCTCCTGCACCGCCTCTGGAGAGTCGAAAAAACAGGTTTTGCCCTCTGCTTCCACTTGAAGTTTGGCAGGGAATAGAATCAAATATTTCAATCCCTTGTCGAGGAGCCGGGCCTTGACGCCTTGGAACAAGAATCTCATTCTCTGTACATTTACCTTATAGTCGGGGAAGAAGGACACTGCTCTGCTTTTAAATTGTACCTGTAATGCAGTGTGCGCAGTTTGTAGGACTACATCTCATTCCTGAAGATTGAAGAGCCTAGCCAATGTCGATCTCCGCAGGGCTCCTGGCTTTGGTCTGCCGCCGGGGACACAGTGTGCCCTTTCCACCAAGAAGAAATTGGAGAGATTTTTGGACTGCAGATATTTCTTAATTAGGTCCTCAACGAAAAGGTCTGGTGTGGGCCCTTCCACCCGTTCCGCTATTCCAATTAGTCTAATGTTGTTGCGGCGCAATCTACCTTCATAATTATCTAAGTTGCTTTCCATTACCTTGCTTGCTTCTTGCAGCTGCTTCATCTGTTGCCTCATGGTTGTGGAGTCTTGGCCGAGGTCAGTTGTTTTAGCTTCTATTGTTTTGACTCTATAGTTCATTTTTTGGATAGTGTAACTTCGGTGGTAAATGAGTCCATTGTTTTCTCAAGCGATGTACGTACTCCTGTAATAGTTTCCATAATGTCTTTTAATGAGGGGTCTACTGTGTCATGCTGCATATTTTCCTTGGCTTCAGGTACATGTGGTCCGTTCGAGCCCGAACTTTTGGACATTGCTTAGCGGTTGAGTTTGGTCTGATGAGTGCTTTTCATGCCTTTATTTCCGGACATCATTTGGTACTTTCCTGGTATAGGAAGGGGGGGGGCAGGGGAAGGTCTTGCCTCACTCCGGGAATTTTGCAACCTCAGACTACTGCCTTCTGCCTGCCCATGGAGTACAGTTACTGTGCGCCCCACACTGCCTTTCAGGTATCACCTGGGGGATGAGAAAATCCTTTCGCCGTGTAGGCATTGTATGTTGACTCTCCTCTTCTGATGGATGCCATCTGAATGAAGGTCTCGGGTGGGTCCCTTGCCAACACGGAGGAGGAGGGTCACAAAACGGGGCAAGTTCACCCCCCTGTGCAACCACTTGCTGCTCCTCTTTAGTCTTACAGCTGTTAATAGATCATACAGATCCAACCACTGGAAGCTGTGGTGCTGAAAAGTTGCTGCTGGTATGATCTCATTCCTGCAGGGTGTTTTCGCCCCTGGGGTGTGGACGCACATTGTTAGGTCTTACTGTGCCTACACAGCCTGTGGTTCATCTCCAGTTGTCCACCCGCCCCTGGGTGGGTGATGCCACACAATTGCACTGCATCCTCCTGCCTCAGTGTGGGTTGAGCGAGGGGTCTAGAACTCCAGGTTTCTTGGGTGCAGTAGCTGTCAGTGTGGGAGCCACATCGCTCTTTATTAGGGGCCTTCCTCACCTCTCACTCAGAGTGTACTCTGGGTTGATGAGTTGCCCTCACGCTGATGCTCTTTATCCATCTTGGGTTCGTCTGCCACTTCACACCACCGATACTCCTCGCCCCTCTCAATGCGGGGGCTCGGGTCGGCTCACCGATGTTGGTTGTTGTTCAGCAATTCGTGTCAGGATCTCGGGGAGTTCAATTTGGCAGTCAGATCTTCCCCGTTGCTGAGGTTATGCGCTGTGCGCCCGACCGCCTAGTTGAATGTGTGGCGCAGCCTCCACGTGGCTCGGCAGATCACAAGAGCCCACGGCTTCCCCGCCGATTGCGGGCCCGATGCAGAACACAGTGTTCATAGACTCGCAGAGATGGCTAAATCCCCTTCAGCCACCTCTCCTGTTACTTGTCTTCGTGGCCCACGATTCTTTACAGTGGTTGCAGATTCATTTGTCTGATTAATTTAATGGTGGGCACATTGATCGAGCGGCGCTGCTCTCACTCTCGTCCGTCCATGTTCACGCTTAACCATGCGCCCTCCTTGCTGGTTCTTGTTGTTTGACCATGTGGCTGGGGGCCATTTTGTCTAGCCAAGTTGTGTGCTATTTCCGTAGGCCTGCTTATGCTCTTTGTTGTGGCAATGCCTACTTGCTTGTTGTTGACCATATGGCCATTTTGTGCAACCATCCTTTTTTCAGTTTTCAAATCCGTTTTGTATGTAGATGCTTAAGCCTTTTTGTTTGAGCTCAATTTTTGCACTTTTCCCTGATATCAGTTTAATAATATGCTTGAGGCCTAGTTCATGTTCAATGCTCATAGTAAAAATAGTGTGTGAAAACCTACACCTCTTTACTTTTCTCCTCCAATCCCAATGGGTTACTTATGGCAGTCCCCTAGTACATCAGCAATTATATATCAGTATTTTTTTTAAAGTTTGTTTACCTACTTTTTTTATTTAATTGTAATTTTGTTTTCATTTCTTAAATTAGTTTAATTTACATTTTTTATCGATGAGGGTATAAATAAAAAATAAAAAATACATTATTTTTATGCAGTTTTCTGTTTCACATTTTTCCAACATACATTTAGCCCAGTCTGCCATAGGCACACAGATACACAACAGCATTAATTTTCTAAGGATTTTTCCATTGTCACCTGCACCTCCCTGAGTGTCAAGTCCCACCTAAAGTAATGAGTGACAAATGCCTCAAAGGATTTATTTATACAAATATTTGCATTTTTAGAAATATCCAGTATGTCAAATTATGACATCAATAATATAATGGCACAAAACTCAGAGACAGGTCGAGATACCAAGCCAGTAGCATACAGTTAACGCTCCGCTGAGATGCACATTGAGTCTACCACTGTCTTCTCTCAAGAAGTCGCCTAGAAAATCTGAAAAAAAACAAGCTACTTTTCCTGGCATGTTTAGGCAGGAGGGGCAGTATGAAAGCAACCACCCAACAGCACATTTGTACAATGGGAAGCTGGCTAAAATGTTAGTACTGGACTTACTCCATTTTCCTTTTGTGGAAGGAGTGGGTTTTCTAGAATTTGTAGTGGCCGTCTGCCCTAAATGGAAGGGTCTTAGCTGAACCTATTATGCCAGAGTTGCTGTACCATTACTACATCACGATGTGCTGAAATTGCTTGGACAAGCTTTGCAGCAGAGTGCTGTTCACACTCTCCAACTGATGACAGACATGTGGACCAGTTGGTAAGCCTCTGATTCATGTACATTGCTGCACTATGGATCTCATTTTTAGGGTTTAGAGAAATTATATTTGCATGTATTAACACTGCTGAAATGTTATTGGCGCTCTGATGCATGCAACAGCAGTATACAAACTTTCCCCTTTATTTTTGTATAAAAAAAACTCACCCTCTCCAGCCACAACTGGCCCACCCCTCTGTCCAAAGAAATTGCCCCATCCCCAACCATAGTCTAAATGAAAGAATCATAGTCCAAACTCCTGGCACTAACTCCCTTACCAATTTCCACCCATTCAACCCATACCAAAAGTTCCTTCCACCAAAACAAAAAATATAAAAAGGGCTTAAAGAAGGCTTCATCTATGCGGGTCCAGAGGCAATCAAGGCTCTACTCCATCCTGGCCATCCTACTCACAAATTGGTCCACACCCTGCAGGAGGAGGCAATGGAATTGGTGGTCTGTGTGGGCAGGGCAGCAGTGGCGGTTCAGTCCCCTGTCAGTTGGTGGCAATAGCAATGTATTGTCTGGGAGGCTGGAGGTTGCGACTAGCTGTGAGAACTCGTACCCGGGACAGATGCTTCTGCCTCCTCCTCCTGTGCCACCAGCTGGCAGTATTCTGCCTGAGAGTCTGCAGCTGCTACCAATGCAGACGAGTCTCTATCTCCTGCCTGTTGGTTGGTACTGGTGGATCAGCGGGAGTAGCTATATAAATAAAAAAACAAAACGAAAAAAGACAAATTGTAAACAATTCTCTGTGCAAACACTTGTTCAAAATTACATAGTGGCAGAGTTGCAGTACATTGCTGTTCCCCTAGGAATATTGGAATTTGATATACTTAGGAGAGTCACAGGTCCAATTTTTTACCCAGACATGACTCACATATTAAATCACTGACTGTCTGGCTGAAAAGAATTAAAGTAGAATAACACCAGATTAAAAAAACAGACTGATTGTATTTTTTTCTTTTAAAGGCTAGTCTAGTAAAAAACTAAACAGACACATGGGGGGTCATTACGATGTCGGGCAGATTGCCTCCGCCAGGCTGGCGGTAGCCACCGCCGGCCTAGCTGAGGCAATCCGCCCGACATCCACACTAGTTTCCCCCCCGCCATATTAGTATGGCGGAGGGACCTCGGTGGACGGAAAGACCGTCCGCCGCTATTCCACCGCAGTCGCCATGCGGCCGGGGCGGAAAAGAAATAATATGGTGGCGGTGTCTATCAGACACCGACAGCCATATTATGATAGGCATTTTTCAATGCCTTTCCGTAGTGGCAATGCCGCCACGGAAAGGCATGCGGACTTCACTTGGGGGACCCCCTGCGGGCCCCCAGAGTGAAGGAGAGTAGGGGGTGCACACTGGGGGTACCCCCCTGCATTTGCATAATCAAAGCGGCAGGCACCGCGCAGTGCCTGCCGCTTTGATTATGCAAATGCTGAAATGCATTTTTAGCATTGTGGTGGGCGGTGCAGAAAGCACCGCCTGCCACAATGCTAAAATACAGGACGTGCCCGCCACAGTGGCGGGCACATCCTAATACTCCCCACAGGACCCCCGCCCTTATGGCGGGCAGTCCCGATTACCACGAGGATGGCGGACGGGCAAAGTCCGCCCCCCAAACTAATGACCCCCTTTGTGTGGAAAAATGAAACTAAATTACCTCTCATTATTGAGTAAGGCATTATGCACTATTTAGTACAAGTTGTTGTGCTAAATTAATGGAGGCATGCTGGCCAGCTCACTGGGCCCTTTGATACTCTGCAATCTGCAGCTTGGGCAACTGTATTGGACAATTATCTAACTTTATTTTATTTTATTTTATTTTATAGTTTTATAGAGCGCGAACCAGACCCGTGAGGGGAGCAGAGCGCTTTACAGGATTAAGGGGTTGTATACAAGCGCAGGGATGGGGGGATAAATTGGGAAAGGTAGGGGATTCATTATACAAGAAAAATCCCTGCACGTTTAAAGTCCAGGCTACATGTGATATAAAAATTAAAACAAGTAGATATATTATACAAGAAGGCATGCAGTCTCAGCTCTTGGTGGGATGCTCAGGAATGCAGAAAAGGTATCCTACCAGCTGAGGGTACGAGTGTGTGACGCGCTGTATGAGAACCAAGTTATTCATTGTGCTAGCTTGCTTGGCAGGGGGCACGAGTTAGGTGCTCGCGCTGCTGTAAAGTTCTTAATTCCTAATTTTTAAATCGAAGCAGTGTTTCTTTTGTCCCTGATTACCGACGCTGCAGTGAGAGAGCAGGGGGCACGAATCAGGTGCTTGCACTGCACTCCATTTTCAAACTTTGCTTTTTAAAACTCCACTTACCTAATCTTGTGTTTACTGTGTGTGCCTTACACTCCCCGTTCCACCTCGAGCTTAGCTCGTGGTTGTGGAGGGAGGTCTTCCTATCACTTTGCTCGACTGATACACTTCCGGCGGAAGGGGGGAGCGGTCTAGTTGCATTCTGCCGACTCCCTTCATAACGCAGGACAGAGCTCAGGTGGTGGACCTACCTTGCTGAGGGTACGAGTGTGTGCCGCGCTGTATGAGAACCAAGTTATTAATTGCGCTAGCTTGCTTGGCAGGGGGCACGAGTTAGGTGCTCGCACTGCTGTAAAGTTTTTAATTCCTAATTTTTAAATCGTAGCAGTGTTTCTTTTGTCCCTGATTACCGACGCTGCTGTGAGAGAGCAGGGGGCACGAATCAGGTGCTTGCACTGCGCTCCGTTTTTAAACTTTGCTTTTTAAAACTCCACTTACCTAATCTTGTGTTTACTGTGTGTGCCTACCACTCCCCGTTCCACCCCGAGCTTGGCTCGTGGTTGTGGAGGGAGGTCTTCCTATCACTTTGCTCAACTGATACACTTCCGGCGGAAGGGGGAGCAGTCTAGTTGCATTCTGCCGACTCCCTTTATAATCGATGTGTTGGACGACGCGCAGGGGACGCACGCAGCGGGCGCGACGATGGCGCGCCAAAGTCACGCCAAAGTCCAGCCCGTCTGCGCCTGTCCGCGACCAGACAGGGCCAGGAGCTAGTCCCCATGCCGCTACTACTCTGACAACAATCCGCACTTATACTAGAGATGCTCTTCTCAATCTCAGGTCTAGTCGGTATTCACAGACAACGCCCCCGAGCTGTGATCAAGCCCCATCCAAATGTTTAGGCTGTAATCTCTCCCTCCTATCCCTCCCCTCTACACTTAACATGGCTAACTCCGACTTCCCACCATCTCGGCCCAGGCATAACCATCTAGCCCCGCTGAATATAAACAAGAAATACCCTGCCAGGGTAAATTTCAAGGTCCCGGGGGGGATCCTTACAGTCAAATGAGAGGTGACATAAGATACGTATCAGAGCCAGCAATGCATCACAGAAAATCAATAGGTAGAAATATATATAGTTTCTTTGCCATTTGTTGGTTTCATATAGAAAATTCATGTGGGTGTTTTAGAATAATATATACATAGATTTAAACTCATATCATACATACAATAAAGTCATGATGTTTCTGGTTTTGAATGAAGTCAAGGTTATAGTCAAACAAAATGCATATATAAAGGTCCCACACACTACCACAATCATCCACTAAACATACACTCACTTTCAACCTCACTCACTATAAAAATAATACCATCACACTCATAAAATTCATAAAGGTACATCAAGGTCTGCAGGAGAAGATATTTGGTGACTGCTAGATTTGAAGTTGCAATATGAGGCAACACGATATAGATGAAATGGTTTAACAAAACCACATTTAGGGCCATCCATATGGGTCACGCCAAGGCGCGTTCCAATGCACTGCCTATTGAGGCTGCACTTTCATCAGGGCGAGGATGACCAGGGGGAGGGACACACACACACACTTTTTACGCTGTGTAAATGGAGCAAGTATCAAAATTAACCGGTATAGATAGAATTCCTGCATAGGCGATAGAGGATTCTTTGTGGAAGGAGGTCTATTTTCACATGTCCAAATGCTGGGTTTCTGGTGGTAAATAAGGCACGATGTCAGGGGTGGTCGAGAGACAGACGGGTCCTTTTTAAACGTTCGGGGCTCGTCCGGTCAAAAGGAATCTTTTCAAGGATACGAACAGTACTCCTGAGTGTTCAAGGGCGAAGCTGCCTCGAGGGGGTCAAACTTTTTTGTAGTTTCAGCACTGAGGTGGTTTTCCGTTAGGAGCAGGATACGGACAGGGTCGGCACAAGGGATAACCCCCAGATATTCAATCCAAATGGTGCCTCGAATCAGTCAAGTATTCGTGGATCGAATACGGGGTATAAATGGGATCTGGGGCATTCAAGAAATAACCTCGACGGACGGGGTTCGCGCGGACTGCTGTGCGGCGTCCTCTCTCACACAGGAGGAATAAAAATCTAGCCCCCTCTCACAAGCTCACTTTTATCAGATTGAATTGCAGATCGCTATCAAAGCACAAAAGAGATGTTTTTGATCTACTTACCTCCTCACAACCAGCTGCTTTATTCCTCACGGAGACCTAGTTAAACGACAATAAGGAGATTGTTTTAACATTTTTCCAGACTAGTTTTTTAAAAGTGTTATGCCCAAGTTGTGTGTCCCAGAGCGCTGAGAGTTTGGTAGCTGCCAATGCTGCCTGCAAGTAAGTTCTTGCCTGAGAAACATCCCTGCCTTGTATGTCCTGCCATAGCCGAGAATTTATTGTATCTGTGGTGGCGGTTCTAAGTTTGTGCCAGCAGATAATTTATGCCCCGTACCTGGCTAGATCTTGCTTTTGCAGGCCGAACTCCAGTCTTTTTTGAGCCGGGGAGGTATAAAGCGGAAGCGAGAACATTGTTCTGTAAGCTTTGACCTGTGTGCTATCCAAGTCTTTGGAGTCTCTTCCCCGCAAAGCCTCGCTGCTATAGGTGATCGAGGGAAGCAGCTTCACTTGGATTACTTTCAAGAAGGGGGTCAGGGTCGGTCCCATCAATTGGGTTGCTAGGTTTTTCATTGTCAAAGCAATCAGTGCTCCTCTCCTTATTTCCTGCTTCTGCTGCGCAAAAGCGCCTTCTCTGTCAAAGATGACTCCCAGGTATTTGTACTCACAGGCTAGCTCAATCTTTAAACCACCAAGAGACCAGTTCTTCTGTTGTTTTTTGTTGGTGTTGATTGACATTGTGCGAGTCTTGCTGAGGTTTATTTTTAGGATGTTTTCCTTAGCGTATTTGTGCATTTCAGTCAGAAGACGGTGAAGACCAATGTAAGTGTGGCTGAGTAGCACAACGTCATCTGCATACAGAAGATTGCTCAGAGTTTTCCCTCCTATCCTCGGTGAATGGGAGTAGTCTTAGGCATCGAGTAGTCTTGGTAGCTCAGCCATAAAGAGGTTGAACAAAATTGGCGCAAGCACGCACCCTTGTTTAACTCCTTTGGTGGTTCGAACTTTTGATGACAGATGGGTGCCGCTTCCTAGTTTCACCTGCACCCAGGTGTCAGTGTGAAGAAGCATCAGCATGTTTAGGGTCGACTGCGGTAGGCCCCATTGTGCCAGTTTACCCCATAGTCTGCCTCTCTCGATGTTATCGAATGCCGCGCTGAAGTCGATGTAGCACAAATGTAGCGGGAGCTTTGTGGTTTTTGCTGCATCGATAATTAATGAAATGGCAAGGATGTATGTTGCTGTTCCAGTCTTTTTCCGAAAGCCAGTCTGGTTCAGCGGTATAATCAGGTTTGACTCAGCCCAAAGTGCAATCTCCTCTAGTATGGTTCCGGAAAAATATTTCGCCTCGTTATCAAGAAGGGCTACTAAGCGGTAGTTGTTTGGGTCAGTCTTGTCTCCTTTTTTGTAGATAGATAGGGACAATTGTCGACCCCCTCCAGCATTCTGGGATTCTGTTTAGTAGCCTGATTTCCGCGAATAGAATTTTCCATGATGTCCGCCCACTCTATGTTCTTTGCTTTAAAGAGGGCAGGTGGGATCCCATTTGGTCCAGGGGTGCCTTCTTTCCTGCCTTTGGCTATCTGCATTTTCATTAAGGCTGTCTGCTGGATCCTCGAGTTATCTTGGGAGTTGGTAATTATGCCTTGAGAGGCCTGTCCCAATGTCTCAAGCGTATGTGTTTCGCAATTTGTCTCTGTGATCTTAGTGGTCCGCTTTTGCGCTCCTGCATGCTCTGTGTAGTCATTGAAGAGACTGGAGAGGTATTTTATCCAAATCTCTTCAGTGGTGTGAGATCCTAATTCTTTATGCTGCAGGCGCATGATCCCATTTACTGATTGCCAGAAGCGGGCGCTGTTATTAGACTTTATATCGTATAGGAGTTTTGCCCAAGCCTCACTTTCTTTTTTAAGTTCAAGAAAATTTTATTTGATATTAAAAAGAGAAAAGCAAGGTGTCAATACAAAGTACAATGGAAATATATAAAACATTGAGAATTATGATAAATAAACCAAGCATAAGGAAGCCTCACGTTCTTGATGTTCCATTTTGTTTGTTTGAGCAGTGCCCTATGATGTTTCAGCTCTACTTGTAGGCTGATATTGTTGGGGGCTATTCTCAGCTTCCGTAGTGTCAGGTTTACTGATCTTTTAGTTCCTTTAGTTTTGCTCTCTGTTCTTTCTTTAAATTGTTCTTGCTGCACTCTTTGTGAGGATTGACTTCTGGGGTGACAATAACTGCAAGTTTTTTTATCAGTGTTGCCATAAAAGGATCCCAGTAAATAGTATGCCCGGCAGCAGTTGATGTTTGGATGTTGAAAAGTTGGAGTGCAGCTTCAGCTTGAAAGGTCGAATTCACTGGCGTACATTTGATCCTTTTTTGATACAGGGAGTAGGTCTGCCCAAGCGCTGTGTCTGGCCTGATTAACGGTGGCGTCTTTGATATTATATGGCATTCCTGGGGGCGGTGGTCGCTTAAACCCTTGTCTCTCATTCTAAACCACGAAATGTATGGAAATAGCACAAGACTAGCGAAAGTGTAGTCCAGAATGGAGCTTGTTGTAATCGAGTAAAATGATTTTACTGGAGGAGAGTCCGTCGAAAATCTTCTGTTCAATGCCCGAAGGTTTTGATGTTCTAGATCGTAAAGAAAGCGGCTATTGGGATGTTTTTTCCTATTTGGTAGGGCACTTTGCGGTGGTATATTATAGATGCTTTTTAGAGCCAGTGCCTCCTCTCCTTCCGACGAGCCAAGTAGATCTTGATTTAGGTCCCCTGTGAGAAGAAAGAGTGGCTTTTCCATCTGGGTATCGTACTCAGCCAGTTGATTGGTACTTTTGAGTGAGTCTTTCGCTTTATTTTTTGGGTGGACGTATGAGTTAAATATGCATACCTCTTCTTCTTTATTCTCGAGGACTAGTTTTATTTTAACAGTTAATGTTGTGGATGAAAATTAGTCCATAAGGGTTACTGAAGATATTGTTGTAGTGGAAACATAGGTGGGTGGCCAGAACTCCTGAGTGATGGCCGAACCTACTAGTCCTTGCGGGCGGTGTGGCAAAGCAGGTGTAGCCTTTAATGTGCTGTGGGGCTATGAGCCAAGTTTCTTGCAGCATTATTATATCAAAAAGGGAGATGTAGTGCTGGAAATCTGGATCGTCCATTTTTAAGGTTAGGCCGTTGATATTCTAAGAGCAGATGCCTAGGGTTGGTGCGCTTCCCCCGCTACTGGCTCTGACTTGTGAGTAGCGTCAAACCTCCTCAGGGCATATAAAGATGGTACGGGACACTGTTTCCCTTGTTGGAACTTGGTGTGGCTCTGCTACTACCGTTGAGCGTGCTTCCGATCGAACCCAGGTGGTGCTTATGCTCCTTTTTGGTGAGCTTCCGCGTGCATCCCTAAGTGCACCGAAAGTGTGGACCTGGTGTTTCTTAGGCACTGGGCTCGTCCGGCTCAGGAATGGTGCTAAATGAGGGTCCGATGCTGCCATTAAGCGTGCTTCTGATCGATCCCAGAGGCTGCTTTTGCTCCTTTTTGGTGAGCTTCCCAGTGTATCCCTGAGTACACTGAAGGGGTGAACCTGATGTGTCTTTGGCGCTGGGCTCTTCCTGCTCAGGAATGGTAAAGGGTAGGCTGGTTTTTGCAAGGGGACCAACTTGATTCCCCAATTTTTGAATAACTCTTGTTCAGCTAAGATCAAGTCTGCAATGCTGCTTGAGGTCCAAGTTGTCTAAGTTGCCTCCGAGCTTTTTGGGTTAACAGCAGGTAAAAATTCTACTGAGACTAGATCCTTTGTACTTATGCCCGCCAATTTGGGGATAGATTCCATTAGTCTGAGGATATTACCGCGGTTTAGCAGATCCTGCTGCCCTTTTGACGTGTATTCGGGGTAAAAGACCAGGACCTCTGTCGGCTGTCGGTTGATTCCTTGTCTCTGTTGTTTCACTGGTGATCGGTATGTTGTAGCCGTTGGTCCATTGCATAGTTTTACTTCCTGGATTTCCAGGTGTTTACTTTCCCCAGCTGTTGAGGGGGGTCTTTGTGTTAGGACTTGTTATTGTTTGGATTGGTGGAATTTGCTTTGATTTTGCCCCCTTGTCGTGTGGCCATTTTGCCAATGAGTACCCTGTTGGTCTGAGCATAGTGTGGGCACTCTTAGTTCCTGTGTCCCTTGTTGGGTCTTCGTGGTTTGGGCTTGAGGTTGAGCCAGTGGTTCTTTTTCTGTCCCCTTCATGGGGATTTGAAGTAGATGTTTGCTTAATTTCAAATGATCTTGATGCCTCTGGGTTGCGCGTCTGGCCGGGTGCTTGCCCTGAAGGAGCAGATTCCTTATTTGGGAGTCTTGGTTCTCTTGATTGTTCTTGGATGTCATGCTCTTGTCTGATCTTTTCACTGCAAATTTTTGAAGATAGTTTAATCTTCAATGTTTCTATGTTTAGTTCTTCATTTTGTTTGATTTGTTCTCTTGTTAGTGAATCTTGGACCCTTTTTCCATCATGATCCAGCGTTCTACTTTTTGGTTTTTGCTCTTGATTGCAAGTATTTGATGCCCAGTATGTTGAGCCTACATTGGTTGCATTAACTGACTGTTTTTCCTGTGTGTCTGCAAAAATAGAAACGTATTTTGTTGTGTTTGTTTGTGGTTTTTGATTGCGCCTTTTCCTTTTTTGTTGACGGCGTTGTTTAGCGTTGAGTTTTGGAGGGATTCCTATTCCAATCGGTGATGTCTCCTCGTTGTGAACATCAAGGTGGTCCTTTGGCCTTATGCCAGGTTTTCCCTCCTAGATGGTCCCTCTTCGATTTTGATGGTGCCCAGATCTTTTGTTTTGTTTTCTACATTTGAGTTCTTTATATCGCTTATGAGACCAGTTAGGGCAAGGTAACTAGTTTGTCGACTACCTGGTTGCAGTTGCAGCTGAGGTAGGTGTTTGTTTGTGCTCTCATTATCAATCTATTCAGGTTGCCCAGCTTATCATCGATACTGACTGTGAAAACTGCCAGTGTGTTCAGAAGTGTTAGTTGTAACTCCATCTTTTCTGATTGGTATTGCAGGACTTTGACGGCTAGTTGAATTGTATTTAAAAGAGAATTCCACGTACCAGAGTTTTGTTCTTTCCTGAGTTCTTTCTCGTTTTTGCTGTTATTAGTATTGTGAGCAGCCTAATGGGAGTTTTGGTCGGGGTGCTCCTTCTTGTCTGGGTTATAGGTTGCAAGCATGTCTTCCCATTCAAGTGTGTTATGGTAAGACACCATTGCCCTGCCTTTTATTTTCTGGCTTGGGTCCTGAGAGCCTACCCCCAGTCCTCCCAGGTTGGTGGATACGTTGCCTTGGGCATAGTCATACAAATCTGTGACTGGTAGAGCACTTTGCGTTGTTGGATTTGTAATCTTGATCGGCGTGCTGTGACTCCTGGATTGCATACTCGTCTTAGGACTGAAGTTTGTTTCCCTTGATTGTTCTACTGCTTTTGTACTTGGTTCAGCCCCGGACACCTGCTTGGGTTTGACCCTTTCGATGGACCAATTGCCTGGTTTGTCATCTGATTGTGATAGTGTGGTAACTATTTTGTTGATTTTAGGTTCTGCCGGTGAGGTCCTCTGGGTGTTACTTAGGCTGCCTATTTCCTGTCCACCTGCAAAATGTGGAGGAGGTGGTTGAGGATCCCCGACAGATTCGTGGGGCTTCTCTCTTTTAGTCGGGGTCCTCTGGGAAGTACTGTTGTTTCTGTGCTTCAAAATCTTGCCTTGATGCTGTTGTACCATAGGTTTGTCTAGAAATGAAGGGCTTGTGATGGATACTAGCGTTGGTGATGGCGGAGCTGATAGCAGTGATGCGATGGTAGCAATGGGGTTTGCAGGCCTTGCAGGGATTTTTTGTCGAGAAAATGGCTGAGCCCACATCCTTTAAAAAGTTGAACTTTGTATAAATATTTGGTTGGTTGCAGTTACTTGTGGCTTGCAATTTTGTTGCTGCCATCCCGTGAGCCTTGGTCGATTCCTGCTCTGTTGTAATCAGGTTTGGCTCTATGCTGTGTTTTGCGCTAGGGTTTGATTTTTTCCCTTTTTTGCCTTCGGTGTCGATGCCAGCGTCTCCCTGGTCCTGCATGAACTCATGAGCTCGCTTTAAGTCTCCTGGAGTCACCTGAAGAGCGCCTAGTGGCTAAGGACGTGGTTCAGTTTACAGACCTGCGGCTCTTGCAATCCTTTGGCAGGTCCTTTTGTTCACCAAGCGTTTGCCAGATCTTCACCAGACGTTCCGGTGCTTGTGGCAAGTTAGGTCTTGCTAATTACTGCTCTTGTGGAGTTTTGAAGGGCAATGTGCAGTGGGCAGTGATAATGTACTGAATACGATGAAGGCATTGAGTACAGAAAGTACAGGGAGCTCGATATTCCGTGTTCAAATATGCAGTATGCAGTACGCGGTATGCGATGTTCAAAAATTAGCAGCTTGGTACTGGCTGTCTGCTACTGTGCCCTACTCCCTACTCCCTTGTTGCCTCTGCGTCCTCTCCTTTCCAGCCGGTGGAACCTCTGAACAGTCAGAAAGGCCTGGGCTTGGCTGAGGAAAGGTGAGCGACCCTGGAGAGACCTAAGAGTGCTCTAGGAGTAGCCTGGGAGTGACTTAGGGGAACTGTTGAATATTGAGCCCAAGCTGCCAAAACAGCCGAGGACAGTGAGTAAAAGATCGCAAGCGGTGAACCCCCACTCAATGGGCTTTCTGCTGCTCCCGATATGTCTAAGAGGGAGCCTTGGGGGACTTAGGAGGCGCTTGCAGTTCAGTGACACAATGTCGGAGGAGAGAAATGCGTCCACAGTCCCCCTCAGGTGCTCAGTAGCACCTTTTTTTGGGCCCCTGTTTGGAGTCCTTAGCTGGCCTTTTAAACCCTAAAGCCGACTTTAAGGACGTTGAAACCATATAACGTAGAAGACTTTGAGGTCTTAGGTGGACAGAGCATCAACATAGGTTTAAAGTTCAGGGTTTGTGGGTTCGTGGGGACAAGCAACTCACAGGTCGCAGCGTAGGCGAATGCCCGGCCGTTGCAGAGTTGGAGAATTGTGTAGCTCCCCCAAGCGGGCTGCGGGTACTCACAGTGCTTGTGGAGGGCTTGTGCAGGGCTGGCCCGCTGTTGCCCCGCAGCTCCGGTCCCGGCTATGCTCCGTCCAACTTCAGCCGAGGACTGCTGAGGACCACCGAGAGCCGCTGGAACAGCTGATGCCTTGGGAGCCAAAAGCCGCAGTACGCGGGCCGAAAGCCGCAGGTTGCGGGAAATCACGGGAGGCCGCGGGAGCCGTGCAAAAGCCGCTGCTGATATCCAATTTTTGCACGCCGCTCCCCCGCTCCTTGTCACGGACTGCAGCAACCGGTGCCCTGAAATCCTGCTGTCAGCACCCCGGTAGCCCACCAGCCCCCGTGCCTGCTCCCGCTCCACCTTTCCTCGCTTGCTCGCTCGTCTACGCCTACTGCACACTTACCCAGACAGGCACTCACACACCCACTCACAGATATATGCAGCTATTGACACACCCACTCACAAACCCACATGGACACCCACTGACAGACCTACTCAGGCACTGACACACCAACTCATAGACCTACAGAGGAACTCACACACCCACTCGCAGACCTACTCATATACTCAAAGACCAACTCAGAGATCCATACATACACTCACACAGCCATGCACATGCTCACACAGGTATTCACACACACACACACACTCACTGACCCACACAGACACACATATACCCACTCACAGACCCACACATTCACTCACACGACTACTCACAGACCCACACAGAAACTCACATACCTACTTACTGACCCACTCAAATACTTACACACACACACAGACCCACTCAACCACTCTCACACTCACTCACAGACCTACTCAGACACCCACTGATAGACCTACTCAGATGCTCTCATGCCTACTCACTGACTCATTAAGACACTTACAAAGCCAGTGCTCACTCACACACCCAGTGCCAGACCCACACACTTACCTACTCACAGACCCACTCACACACTCACAGACCCAATCACAGACTCACACAGGCATTCAAACATCTACTCAGAGATCTACACAAGTACTCACAGATCCACTCACATATACAGGCATTCACACGTCAACTTACAGACCCACATATAACCACTCACAGACCAACAAACACATTCATAAACTCATACAGACACTCAGACATCCACTCACAAAACCATTCAGGCACTCACACACCCACTCAAAAACCTACTCAGACACTCACATACCCATTGACAGACCAACAAACTAACTCACATACACACCCTCTCACAGACCCACTCACAGAATCACGCAGACACTCATATATCCACTCAGAGATCCACACCGGCACCCACACAGACAATCAAATCCTCATAGAAGGCACTAACAAGCCCACTCCCAGATCCACACTGACACTCGCATACCCACTCACCCATTTAGAGACCCAAACACAGACACTCACATACCCTCTCACACATTCACTCACAGACACAACACACACACTCAAAGACCCCCTCTGAGATGATGCAGATATTCAGACATTCACTCATAGACCCACTCAGACCCTCACACACCCATTCACAAACTCACTGAGATACTCTCTATCACCTCCTCACAGATCCATTCAGACACTCACATACACAGACCAACACAGAAACACACACACCCTCTCACAGACACACACAGACTCTCATACGCCTAGTCACAGTCCCACAAAGACACTCATACACCCACTAACAGACCCACTCAGACACTTTCATACCTATCTGCAGACCCACTCAGACAGTCATGCATCCACTCACAGACCCAGTCAGACACTGTCACACTTACTCACAGATATACTCAGACACTAACACACCTACTCACAGAACCATGTAGGCTCTCATACCCCCACGCACATACCTAAACAGGTACTCACACACCACTCACAGACCCACAAAGACACTTACACATCCACACAAACACCCACACAGATACCCACTCACAGACCCACTCAGCCACGCACATACACAGTGACAGGCCCACACATGAACTCATACACCCACTCAGAGATCCACTCACTCACATACTCACACAAACATTCACACATCCACTCAGATATCCACTCAGGCATTTACATAGTCACTAACGTACTCACACACCCAGTGAAAGACCCATTTGGACACTCACACACCTACTCAGAGACCCTCATATACACTTAAATACCTACTCACAGACCCACACTGACACATGAACACCCACTCACAGACCTATTTAGACACCCACACACCCACTCATATACCCACTCAGACACTCACACACCACTGACATACCAATGTAGGCACTCACACACCCTCTCACAGAGCCACAAAGGCACTCACACACACAGACTGACAGACCCACACAGACACTCTCTTGCCACTCACAGACACTCAGACACCCAGTGACAGACCTACTCAGATGCTCACACACCCATTCACCCATTCACAGGTCGACTCAGACACTCACACATCCAGTGACAGACCCACACAGGAACTCAAAGACCCACTCACAGACACATTCACATACTCATAAGCCCACTCACAGACCCACACAGGTACTCAAACACTCACTTAGAGTTCCACATACACAGTCATCCATCCTCTCACATACCTGTACAAGCAACTCCTTATAGTGTTGCTTTGCCCTGAAAGTGTGCTTTTGGTTTGTGGATCAATGACAGATCCTTGGAGTTGAGTAGAAATGACAAAAGAAGGATTTATAAAGAAAATGATCCATTGTTTTGGAAAAAGGGTGGCTCTGAAAAGAGCCTGTGTGTTTATGGTGTGTAGATGATAACTACACATAAAACATGATGCAGTCCTTCAAGTTTTTGGGAAACACCTTTTTGATTTTCTCTGCAAAATGAACTCATTTGTGTCTATACATACACCATCAATATCAAAGCTTAAATTGTTGTGCTATATGGAGTCCATGTTGTGGTCTCTGAGGAATGCAGAATCATTTTTATTGACATGTTTCATGGATGTGTCTCTGTGGACAGAATTCATCTAGCCACTTCCACTTCTGCCTTTGTAAAAAGTTGGAGAACCACAAGGAAGTGTGTGGGGAAGTGTCATTAAGTTACAAAGGGTATCTGTCATTAGAAATTTCAGCCCAACCCCAGTAAGTGTGCCAAGGTAATTGCCACCATACTGCCCAATCATTTAGTCTGGATGTTGGCAGAAGGCAGCAATTTATGTCATATTAATTCTCTAGGGTCAAATCAAGTAATGTGTACCTTAGGTAAACCCAAGTCCCTGTCAATGGCACTCTTTCTAGCACTCTCACCCGCCAAAACACAAAACTATTGCCCACAATCCACACTCTAACCATTTTGGAGGCAAATTGGAGCAACAGAGAGGAGAAGGCTTTAGCTGAATGAAATAGTTCTAAAATGTAAAGGCAGTTAAAATGTCGGACAGCACCTACATTTAAAAAGAACATATTTGATTGGATGCTGTTAAAATGTAGGTAGCTAAAAGTAGGTAGAGATTTTGAGAACAAAGTAATTACTTCTATGATTGACTAAGGAAAAATAAAATATGTTATGCTGTTTGGTATACACATATCATTCTAAACAGTCAACCACGCATGCTACAGTTCAATTTGAAGGTAGTATGGTGCTCACAGAAATGGTTATGAACTTTTGACCTAGTACTAGAAGTCAGTTTTCTAAGCATGGTCACCATGGAAACAAAGCCCAAAGTGTTGGGGGGAAAGGAACAACAAAGAGTAGATTGTAAATCTGAGAAGCAGAGTGGTATGGAAATATTGCCCTGTAGGGAGTGTTTAGGTTGTCATTTAGTGTTTTTTACAAAGTAAAGTAAAAATGGCAAGCTTTGACAGCAGATTGTTAATTGGTTTTATGGGCTCTGGTGTGGATGCTGCAATGTTACATAGGGGGTCATGGTGAGTGCTGCAGTGGATTTGCGGATCTGCTCAAAGCCACTATCAAACCAGGCTTCTCAACACAAGTTTTACAAAGGGTTAAAAATAGTGACCATTCAGAAGTGGTATAACAAAAGTAAAATATGAAAGGAAAGATGTGATTTGCTTACAACATCAGTGTCACTGAAATCAGAGTGGGAAGGGTTGCCATTAATTCTTCCTATGTACTAAGAGTGGTATACCATTCCCTACTGACTTCAGATTTTTACTGACTAGAGATTCTAAGTGATACTGAGAAAAAAATTGGAGAACAGCAAAGACGCTTCACATGTATGTCAATTGTGTGTACTTTTAAAAAGAATATATATGTAACAAGTTATGAGAGTATATAAGGTGCAATAAAATAGGTTATACCCAATGGTAATAAAATAAAATAAAAGGAAGGTTAGATGATGATGTTAAGAAAAACCATAGAGAGCAGCAAAGGAGAAATACATATGTATGAAGATAAAATATAATTATTTTATTCAGCTCCAATGAATGGCTGTGTTTGGAAGTAGATGTGAGTGATTTATTATAATATATATATATAATCAATACAATTACTGACATAACCATTTTTTACCTACATATCTACTTACATACTTATTCTCACAGGCATACAGACACTGTCATATCCTCTCAGATTATCCTCTCAGATACATATAAAGCTTTTCATCAACCCAGTACTCACTCAGTTAGAGAGAGAAATGTACATAGCCATACACAAAGTTAAAAATGCAGTTGTCACCCCCACAGAGCCACTCATATACCTATTTACAATACCATAGAGTTACTCACAGACCCAGTCAGATAGCAACAGAGACACTTACACATTCACCCAGACGGCTACATACACCAATACTCACTAAAACAGCCAGTAAGCAATCCATACAGGCACTTACAGACATATTTACAGACCCATGGAGTTACTAAGAGCCAGTCATACAGTGACATGGGTACTTACTTGTCCAGTGACACAACCACAAAGGGCCTGATATACTCATTCAGATATGGACTGAAGAACTTACACTACTAAATTACCTATTCAGACAAGTAGGCCTTAAAAAACATCTCAGGCATGCTACTGCAGTTTTACTGCCAGGCTGATGTGGCATTTAAAACTTGTTGCCAAGCCTTAAAGTCTGGTACTAGTACATATAAGTCACCTCTAAAGCTGGTCATAGGTAGGCTATAGGGCAGAGTGCTTTTGGTAAAAAGGTAAGATATGTACTTGGAGTTTCAGTGTGTTACATGCACCTTAGAGACCCATACGTCCAGTTATAATGCCACTCCTATACCTATGTACAAAAGCATAGATGCACTAACACACTCAGTCAGATAGCGACAGAGGCACTTACACATTTACTCACACCCCATAGCACTTATATATAGAGCAGTAACTAAGCTAGTTGTACAGAGTTACATAACCCAACATTCACTAAAACAGCCAGTAAGCGTTCATACAGCCACTTACATATAGTTTTACAGACCCATAGAGTTACTAAGAGAGCTAGTCATATGCTAACATAGTTACTTACATATCCAATAAGACACCCACAGATACACTCATTCAAACATGTACTGAAGAACTGACAATACTAAGTCATCCATCCAGACAAGTAACAATTTAAACATGCCTTGGAACTGCTACTGCAGAGCCTGTGTGTGCGGTTTTACAACCAGGTCAACCTTGCATTTAAAACCCCTTTCCAAGCCTTAAACTCCCCATCTACTATCTATAAGTCATTCATAAGGTAGGCTGTAGGAATACCACAGGGCAGTGAGCTATGTGCAAAAAGATAAGACATGTACTTTGAAGTTTCAGTGAGTTACATGTACACTAGCAGACCCATATGCCCAGTTATACATCAAGTCTCCTAGCCAAACTTCAACTCACATACCTATGTAGAAAAGCATAGAGTCACTCACACAGTCAGTCAGACACTGACAGAGGCAGTTACACGTTCTTCACACACGTGCACAGCACTTATGTATCCAGCAGTAACTAAGCCAGTTACATACAAAGTTACATACCCCATCACACACTAACATAGCCAGCTAATCTATACACTAACTCATAAATGCACGTATACATCTAAAGTAGCAGAGTTACATTGCCTGTTATACATGAATATAACTACTTATGTAGGCATCTGATTGCATATAGTATGTAATGTAAAAGTAAATATATTGTTTATTTGCTTTTCAGACATTAATTGTATTTACAAAGGAAGATTAACAATGCCGAAAAAGATAGAAACAAGAAAAAAACACAGGAAACTGTACTATCTGCTTACAACTGACAGTAAAAAGGGACATAATGCGGATAATGCAGTTGAAGAGACAAGATCTGCAGTCAAGAGTACAAAGATGTTTATAATAAATTGTATGTGGACAAAAGGAAAATGTACAAAAAGCGATGTTTAAAATCAGCTCAGAACATAGAAGGAGGAAGTAAAATTCAAAGTGAGAAATCTTATAGGAAAATAACTAGTTCAACAAGAAGACAGGCTCAATTTAAGGAACTTAGAGTGAGAATGTTTCGTAGTAGGGTAATACAGAATTTGGTATGAAAGATGAAGCAATATAAGAGGAGAAGGGAAACACTGAAGCAAAAACAACGTATTAACTGGCACATGCAACAAAAATGTCATTTGCGATTCCTTATTAGTGAAAACGAAGGATTCGCTAATAAGGAATAGCAAAAGCCTATACATGTAGGAATCGCTAAAAAAAACGATTCCTACAAATTCCTTAATTGCGACTTGCAAATTGCTAGTTGCAATTAGGCCCATAGGAACGAATAGGAATTTCTTGCACAATTTGCGATTACCAATTAGGTACTCCCAAATTGCGCATGAATTTCAAGGGTGCCAAAAGGACACCCTGTTGCACCCCTGAAATTGCAATGTGAACCCATGTTGTGCACACACATGCCCCAAGGGCATGTGTGTGTGTAACATGTAACTTTGTAACTTTGAAAAATGAACTTTTGTTCATTTTTCAAAGTTTTACCTAAATACCATCAGATATAATTTTCCGGTAATTAGCGGACCCTAATAGCAAAATCTCTATTTTAAATGGCATCTTGCATTGCATTCAAGCATTCAAGGCATTGCAATTTGTGAATCCTTAATTGCAATCGCAATTTGCGATTTTTGCAAAAGCATCCCAAATGCAAAAGTACCTATCGCAAAGGGGAAGATTCTGCGGCCGCTTTTTTACTTGATGCATGTGGGCCTAAGAGTATAGTTGATAAGGAATTTGTTGTGAAGCGGAAACTATTTTTTTTGATATGAAGAAAATGAGAACACTGGGCATGAAGAGAAAAAGTCAGAAAAAAAGACTTATTAATCCAAGTAATTTTTGTAAAAATCTTCAAAGGAGAATGGAAGCATACGTCTAGTACTGAGCCTTTCTTTAATGACGAAAGCTACTTGCAAGAGAACACATTTGTACATGCAGTTGAAACTACTGGTCAACGCTATGAGCTAAATAATGGTACTCCCATTGCAAAAGAAGAGATTGTCCCTAGAAATTTAGAGAAAGAGATAGCTGAAGAGGTACAAGGAAGGCGTAGACATGCCCCTGTGGATAAGTGTAGTGTTCAAGAGGAGCCAATAGATATATTAAGAAAATGTTTACGTAATTTTACAGGTGAAAGTGTGAAGCAGAAAATTGCACTGTTGCAAGGATTCGATTAGTGCAAAGTAAGGAAATATACTAATTTACAAGGACATTCACTGGTGTGTCTGTCCAAGGAAGCGTGCACAAGCACCTTTCATCATTTGCGGATGTTGACTGTTCATCATTCAAAAATTTGAAATTTAGTTAGAAGACTTTACTTTATAAAAAGTCCAGTATTCTGTTTAGGAGAAATGAACAAAGCACTTTTGTATGGCACAGGGTCTGTGGTTGAAAAAGTTTGTGGTGATATACAATTCTGTTTCTTTGGTCCTGAAGTAGAGTCTGGAAAAAAAGAGGAGTAAGTTTGTCCAGGTGCAGATGAAGAGAACACAGATGTTAGTATTGATAACTTTCCACGAAAAATAGTAAAATTTAATGCACTTCTATAGAGAAAACAACCTAAGTTTGTACATGTTGTCGGCAAACTCACTACAAAAACCAAACATGAAATGTTGATGTGTTGTCAAAAAGTGAGCAGAAAAACAGAGAAAAGTGGCTGTGTATTTATTTGTGGAGGAACGTTTTGGTTTGTCAACACAGCAAATCATGTGTAAGCATTGCTATGACAAATTAGAGGACAGCAAAATGCCTGTGAGTGCAAAACATATGTTAGAGGTGATTGAAATTCCAAAGGAACTTCGTCATATAAATGTTTATGAAACAGTATTGATACAATCTAAACACCCATGTCTTGCTTCGCCTTTCAGATAATACAGAGTTCCACAAATCTCCCACGTGGTGGCTCAAACACGGCGAAGAAGGTGACATAAAACACAACACCACCTAGAAAAGGGTTTCACTTTACAAAATGCAAAGACTCTCTTTTTAGAATAAGGTTTGGGTTTTATTTATGCAATGCTCTCTCACATAAAGGCTTTTCGAGGTGTCAAATGAACCACATTCACATGTATCTAGAGATATATATTTATATGCAAGCAATAATAACACACTTGGCAAATGCAACAGTTAAATGCATGGATAATAATATGAAATACAAGCAGCAAATAATATGAGATAAAACTCAAGGAAATAATACTGGACGTCTTGCAAGAGATCAGAAAAATATATATACACTAAATACATAAAATGATTACTTTGGATGCTCACTCTAACTCATTCACACATCACAAAGGAAACACCTCAAATGACCACAGCCACTAAAACCACACATCACAATGGCACTAGTCAGAAACAAATCACCTCACCTGATCGTTCACTCCTTGCCAACTCAAGCTGGAGGAGCCCGTAACGGCCAGGCAATGGACTTGCGATCAGGACTCAAATCCAGATTCTTGTGGCAGTACGTCTACTCCACACGTGAACTCCCAAGCTGGCTGTCAACAGCCCTCAGCTTTATAGTCTCAAAATACACTGGAAGGGTTGAGAGTCTTTCCCTCTGCGCCACAGAAACTTACTGGAATTGGCCAGTTTCCAGGCAAGCATTCCCTGACAAGAAGGAGTTCCCACGTTCCCTCTACATTCTCACATGTTCCAGCCTTTATCTTCATGAAGCTTACAAAACCCTTCCAGTGTACATTAAACAATCTCTCACAAAACAAACCTTGAACGTGACTAACCCAAGCAACTTGCAAACACTCAGGGGGCCTGTCTGTGTTCGCAGAAAAGCTCAAGCAAGTCCGAGTCCAGAATTCAGGATGACATGAGGCCATGTCAAAGCAATAGTAAGAACTTGATAATACTTTCAAATGTACAGCACAATGCACATTTGTGCACCACTGCCTATAGCATCACATACTTGATCTCTCCATGTACAACACAGTGCACATTTGTGCACCACTGCTTATAGCATCACATACTTCATCTCTCAATGTACAACATACTGCAAATTTGTGCACCACTGCTCCTAACACTGAAATTTAAGAACAAAAAGTACATTCCACACCTCTCTCCTCTCTCTCATGCTCTCAAATGCACATCCCACACATTCTGTTCTTGGCAAGGCTGTTCTCCTCTGACAGCTCTCACTTCAAAACTACAAGAAGAAACCTTCAAGAGAAACACGGCATTTGCAGGACGTCGTACATTCAAGGTTAGGATAAAATAAGACACCAAAGTCAATTAAAATGATGGTAGTCAAAGGTCATCACCTGGTGTCAGACCACAAGAGGTGCCACTAGCACTACAACCCATTTCAAGCAATAGTTCAGATGGAACCAAAGACAGGGAAACTACCACTGACTGTACTACAGAAAGGCCTTAACTGCATAGTTGCGTACTTACCCATACATTTTAAACGTAATGCTGAAGCTGTGGATGTAGAGAGAGATGCAGATGAACTGCTTATTATTCTAGTGAATGGTGTGCCCACAAAAAAACAAACAAATCTGAAATAATGGATGTGAATAAGGTGAAGAATTCTACAATCTATCCAAATCAGAATAATGTGTTTAGTAAAGATGTACATGTTCTCACAGATGGAAGTCGCATGGAGGAAGTAATGTGACCTTCAAGTGCACAGTTTGGAAAAATAGACAAAACTGAATCTGAAGAAATCCATGGGCACAACAGTATCCATCCACTGCATTCAAAAGCAGTTATGGGGGATGCCATTGGCCTATACCAAATGAAATAAGCCACAGAAGCTCCAATGAGTGGGAGAAAAGTTTAGAAGCTTGCGGTTTTCCACAACTATTTCGAACCGGGGTAGGCAGATGGTATGATGACTGCTCAGTGCATAGGACCCTAGAAGTCTACACAGTATTGCATCTGTTATTTGAAAGTGATTTGACTAAACTATCATACACTGTTAACCATATTCTGAAGTCAGGAGTTAATCTACAAAATATGTCACTAATTTATTTTGGCCTAAAGTGTACAAAGCAAGAGGTGCTCCTCATATTCATATGTTGCTGTTGATTAAAGATGCACCAAAATTTGGAACAGACACAGATGAGTTTGTACTTTTTTTATAGAGCATGTACCATCCCAAAAGACATTGACGAAAAAGGCCTAAAACAGCAAGTTTTGTGCTTTGGTTCACATAGATGTGGGAAGTACTGTTGGCAATTTTTATGTTTTACAACAATTTTGTCTGTCCTTTGTTATTGTGCAGGTCACAATAGTCAATATTAATTGTTAGTAAAAAATGTTTTAATATAGGTTATATGAATGTTTATTGTTTTTACTTGTGCTCTCTCTCAATAATAAAAACTTGTTGTACCGAATGCTTTGGATTGTATTTAGTTCATGATTCTGATCATATGATCTAGATTGTATTACTGTATGATTGTTAATTTTATTGTCTCAAAGCTAAGTTTTAGCTTCTCCGTATAGTCAACAAGGGAATTATTCTTTTCTTGGCAGAGCAAAAGTAACATTTTGCCCTAAATGTTGTTTTGGATTGCCAAGGTCTGTTATTTCAAAAGGAAAAATCAACAGTATTTTGTCTGCAGTTGGACAAACACTTACTCGAAAATCACCCAAAAGCACCTACAACCTGAGGCGAACAGAAGCTTCAAAATATTTCAATGACTACAGTCCTGTCATAATCAAATTGTGGAATGCCAATATGGTTATTCAGTTTATGGCAGTACACCCCAAAGCTGTTGCTTGTTATGCTACTTCATACATAACAAAATCTGAAAGGATGGAGATGAAGGATATGTGAAAAGAGATTTCTACTGAAACGTCTTTAACAAAAAAACTGTACAGTTTCATTTTGAAGATGCTTTCACACAGGGAAATTTGATCTTATGAGTGCTGTGATTGGTTGAGTTCATCTAGGTTGTACTCTAAGTCGAGACAAATTGTTCTGTGTGGTTCTAGGCCTGCTGCGAAATAGAGTGTTGAAATCTTTTTCTGAAATTCAGTAACTTGGAGAATTTGACCCAGAAAGTAAAACTATTTTCAGTAAAAATCTTTATTTTGCATCAAATAAAATGCATAGAAGTACAATAAATACACATAACTGTTTGGCACGGGATAATTTCTAAAAAAAACTGACATATTTGTACCATGTTCAATACTAAAATACAGATAAAATCCATCACTTCAGATAACAATATTTTGAGAGTCCCAAAACGACCTACATTTATAACATTCATCTTCTTCATCTAAATCTAAATAAAAAGACATGAGGAAAGAGGGGACTAATACAATAATCTATGCCCTATATCTTCCCTACAAATTGTCATTATAAGCCAGCCTTTAAGATCTTGGTATAGTGAAAGAGATTAAGAAGAAACTCTACTCTAACCACAGTCGCAACGACTAAAAACTTGGCAATGTTTTAAAAATTGCCTAGAGAAAAGAAGCATTGTGTTACATACATAGGGATATGCCAATTACTGAATAAAATATAGAGCTGGTAAACACTGTCTAAAAGCATGTTTACGTCTTTCTCTCTTGGCTATGCAAAATGCAAAAAAATAAAAAATGCATTCTAGACTGGATTGATTTTCTGTCACAGGGACAGGGCGACAATTGATTCAGTGCATAAGTGTTTTTGGGGAAACCCATCAAGCCAAATCGATACTGTGAGTTTTAAACAAAGGACAAATAAGAAAATGCACCAAGATTCTCAGGTGGTCGTGTCTGGTATAAAATGATTGTGCTTTTTTCTTTATTCGTACCCATTCAGCCATTTCCTACAGATATTGTCAAAAGGAACCTACTGGACACCTACTATCCAAAAAGGAGTCCACATCTTCAACATGTATGTCTTTATGAAATACAGATAACGAAACAATATGACAAAAAATGTTGAAGGTAAATTTGCAAGGTTTGGTTGTGATGGTTCTTTGATATGACCTAGCAAAGGCAGTCTAATTAATCATAGGAAACTGAGTTGGCAGGATACTGAAAAAGGATAGTTTTTCTATTTGTCACTTCTACAGCTTTTTAAGACTTGGTGTTCTGAATCAAAATTACTAGGAGTGTTCGACTGCTAGGGCTGTTTCAATGCTGCACAGGACAGCAGTGAGTGTTGTGTATTTCCTAACTATTTAAGAATGTTACATGGTGAAAGAACAGGTCCTCTAAGTCAATATCCTCTTGGACAGTCAATATTTGAGAATGAAGATGCCATTGCAATGAATGACTTGAGACTGCAATGCAACTAGCAAGACAGTAAACTTTAGATTAGAAAATGGTAGTTGCCCAACTAAATGACGAGCAAAAATAAATATTTATGGAAGTGAAAGACAAAGTTGAGCATGGATTCCTTCATGTGAAGAAAGGGTGTTTATCTGAGCCAATGGAAGCTTTTTCCCTACTTCAGCTACACTGAGCACAAATGAAATAATCTATATTCATATGAATTTCTACTTAAGACTGATTTTACACTGCACCCACAGAGGCATTGGTCCTCAGGTTAGGGGTAAACTTTATTGTATATAGTTAACTAAAACTGATACAAAGTTTGGGACAAAAAAAAGAGCGTACAAATGATGCAACTGATGCTCGTAAGTGACTAAGAAAAAATAATTTATACCAGATAAGAACATCTGATGATTAAAAGAATTATCATGTGAAATTGCCAGGCCCAATTGAGACAATGTTCATTTGTCCTTGGGTTTAACCCTCTTGTGCATTTGCTTGCTATGTTCTTCAGCCAGCTTACGCTGAGGTTTATATCAGTTCAATGATCATGTGTGCTTTTCCCGCTGAGCGTGGTGTTCTAAAATTTCCATGTGGTATTACCATTGTTACCCAGCTTCTCGTTTATCTGTGCTAATAATTATACTAGCTTGCAATTCAACTGTGGGTCTTTTGAGTGAAAGCAGGCTATCATGGCTTGCCTCCATGATCGGATCCCTTGCAGTTTGAAGTGGAACTTGAGCAGACACGATCTTTCTGCTCTTAGGGTGGGGCAGGTGCATATCAGTTGAAACAATGTCCTCTAATCCGTTACTGTACAACCGGCAATTTGGAGACTGTTGACCCCGCAGCCATGGTGGTAAATACTGAATGGCTGGCAATTTCCCTTATCGATGTTTCAGGAATTTCTCCTTGATGGTCCTGGAGTACCCTTCAGTAAAGTATGGTAGAGGTCTCCGTGATACATAGCCTCTTATTGTTATCCAAGCATGTTTTCTCTGCACTAAGGTAACTTTATACTCTAAAAGTGACATATTCCTTATTGTCTTCTCCGCAATTTTCTTCAAGACATCTTGAGTGGTCGGAAATTCCCAGACCTAGCTGAGACCGGTGTTCTTAAGGCACTGATATAGATGTTTACTAGCCAGAGACACTGTTCTCTGTTGAAGCTCCTGTCACAGTAGATGGTTAAGACTGTTTGAGGTGGCATTCGTGATCTTGTGCCAGCAAGTTAAGTACGCCCCTTGCCTTGCTAACTGTTGTTTGATGAGGCCAAATTCTAGCCAAATCTGGGAGGCAGATCCAACTGAGGGGATGTTAAACATGATTCTATAGGCCCTGATTGGTGCTCAGGTGAATCTTTTATTGTTGTAGTAGAGGCAGTGACTTCAGATGCCCAAACCGTTAGCTCCCCAAAGAGGACCGCAAATTAGAGGCCAACTCACAAGTTCGAAAGGAGTTTCAAATGCACTACTCTCAGGACCATACTGTAGAAATAAAGTATTGTAATTGGAAGACTCAACCTCCTGAAGAATTTTATTCTAACCAGAAAAATACAACCTAAACGTTCTGCAGCCACCACACAAAATGAGATCAAGAGAACTTGATGTTCTGAAAATAAGCTATGAATATCTCTGTTATGCATTTAAACTTTCATCTAATAGCATGTTTTTATCTGAGAACATCTGGACATAATAACAGATTCAGACAATTTATAAAGTTCAGATATTATATTAGCGATCCAAAATCAATGCATTCAAGCAACATTTTAAGTAGTTCAGTAAAAATGCCAATATCACGAAGTATAAAACCACAGATTTTAATCAAAGAATTTTGAAAAGGATGGTTTAGCATTACAGATTGCCACTACCAAATGAAGGCGGGGGGTGATTTCAAGAATGACTCAATTAGTAATGGGGACAAGGGGTCCACATGTAGTCCACTGGGGAAATGTCCATGGGCAAAGGGAAAATTGAGAAAAATCAGGAAAGTTCTGAGCTGGTTTCTCACAAGACATTCCAAAAGAGTTCAGCAAGCATGATCATTGCAAGATAGAATCAGGAGCATGGATACATAATCAGGTTGTTAGCAACAGAAATAGTCCAAATCGATCATCAACTGCAGTAGAAGAAGTCCCAAAAATTTAAAGGTCTGAGAAAATGCCTAAAAAGTAAAAAAAAAAATTAACCCCTTCTTTGGGGTGTCTGTCTTTATAGTAATAATAAAATAATATCAAAGGATTTACTTACATCAAGTTTGGATGCTCCCTGTGGTGCATGAAAACCAAGCAGAATACCAAAAGTTATCCAGTGAAGCATGCAATAAAGTGTCGAGAGTGCTAAAAACATTTACACTTTTAACCATTGATGAGGTGAGCATGGTCTCAAATGTAATGCTTGCCTTTGTATACATTTAAGGATGCAACATATTCTAAAAACAGTCTGCAAAGTCCGATTTGGAGGCAAGAACTTGATTGTTTTTGGAGATCTACTGCAACTTACAGCTCTAAGATGACAGCCTGTGTTCAAAACACTGCTCCACGATGAAACTCAGAATTCTTTAGGAAGTGTTGGACATGTCAATATTTGGTTGAACTTCCAATACAAAGAATTACTTAGGAATATCTGATGTTGAACATGGAAATATTTTGAAAGATATTAGAGTTGATGTTCTTTATAAAGAGGGAAAGTGTGTGCTGGAAAGTTGTCTTCTTAAAAAGGTTTTCCAACAAAGAAGCAAGCAGCAGAGAAAATTTGAATTTTCCTTCAAGAAGTAAAACCAATTGTGCATCTAATGCCTACACTAGTGGAGTGCTCGACGTTCAACAAAGAATTGCTTCAATTCGAGAAAGAAGAAATTTTGGAACTGATGGCCATGGACAAAAATAAAACATCTGTACGTCATAGTATTGCTAAAGGAAAGATTCCAAACAAAATTGGATTCAGTGGAAAATTCTGTTGAAAAAACTGCAGGATTGGAGACATTTTTAAGTGTTTGCAAGAACTGTAGACAAATTTTGTGCCAAAAAAGAAATGTTGAGGAAGGATTAGTTAATGGTGCCAAGGGTAGAGTTATTGATTTCATTAGTTTTCCTAACAGGAGTGAGAAAGAGTATTTAGCAATTCAATTTGATCAGGTTGATAGCGTAAGGCAGATTGGAAGGGCTATTGCCTGTCTTTTTGTTAGTGAAATACTTATATGTGCGACGGAAACAGTTTCCAATTTCTCAAGCACACGATGCTGTAAGTATTTAAAGATCTCTTGGTTTAAGTCTAGAGTCCGCATTGGTTAATGTTGGGAATACAGTGTTTAAGGAAGGAATGTCATAAGTAGCCTTATCCCGAGTTAGAACATTGTCCTGTTTGTATTTTGATGCATTTGATGACAGCACATTACGTTCTGATCCAAGTTGAGTTAAAGAGTACAATCGATTAAGAAGTATTTATGCTCCTCATTTAGGACAGTATCCCAATTATGAAAAATGTATCATCTGTTCAAAGCGAAAGTTTCCAAAGGAGTTTAGTGATGCCATCAGTAAGAAAGAAATGATAGAGAAGAAAGATGTTAACTCATTTGGTGTCGACTGCTATCGAAATGTTGTTCTAAATGTACTCTTTCAATCATCTCAACTTGTATATACAACTAAACAGAAACTAAAGAACAGATTGTGTTTGCCAATGTGTGCTTTGTTGCAATGTTTACGTACTGATAGGACTGCAACACAATCTGCTTCACACATTCAATACCTAGTATATACATGTAGTGGATATGTACAGTTTGCTCTAAACAGCAAGATGCACAGGAGTTTATAATGGTTATATTTGGTGTATTAGAAGAAGAAGAAACATGTATTGATGAGTTATTTGGACTTACTTACTCATGGAACCATGAGTGTGAAGATTGCTCATTCACATCAAGTACAGAAACATATTTGGAGTGATTCCTTCATTTAACACTATCAGATTGCAAAACTTTTTCTTTTGACAGATTGTTTAAACTGCCTATGCAAAACAATACCTGCCCAAATAGTCACTCACATCTCATGTCAGCATTATGTCTACGAGGAAGTGGGAAATGTCTTATTTTAATGCTAAAATGATGCGGAGCACATGGAAGTAAAATGGAAACCAAGATTACAAATTTCACAGCAGGACAAATATCTAGTTCCTAAAGAAAATATACTACCATGGTTATTATATTTCATGACGGGCTTGCTGTCAGATCTGGTCACTACACTGTCTATGTAAAAATTAATGGTTGATGGACAGAACATATTCATAATAACATCAAATATAAACGAAGACTGTCTTATAAGCTATCAAATACTTACCTTTTGTTTCTGGAACTGAAGTTCTAAGTAGGAATACAGTTCTAGAAGTGGAATAGTCTAGTTGTAGTAGATACATTATCAGGATTTATGACAACATGTGGCCGTCCAGGAGTGATGTATTCATAATACTTTCTTTATGCTAGCGCGCCTTAAAAATCTAGAACTAGTTCCAATGATAAAAGTCTCATTTATAGGATATTTTTATTTACATTAGAAGAGGAAGTATAGGTAAAATTACTGCTTAAAAAATTTAAGTGAGTCCAATGCAAAGTTTTGCGTAATTGCAGTGACATAGTGTACAGGTTAGGGTTTTTTTCTACAATCTTTATGATTGTTTTTTCCCTGCTGTTCAAAGATGATTCTTTCAATAATAGATAGGCGAGACGGATCCAAGATGGCGGAGTGAGGGTCTGCTGTAGCGGCTCGTCCGAGAGGCTCTGAGTTTCTCCTTCCCTTCCCTTTCTTTACACAGGGCGGAAGCCTGCATAAGGCTATAATCTACGATTCTACGATTCGAGAAACGGCGAAACTGTTACAGTTCAAAAGATACAATGAGGATACAATGAAGCGTCGCTGAGAGTGAACAGGGAGCCCGCTACTTTTGGCTCACCGGCAGCGGCGGACTGTTTCAAGGGCAGAGAAACCAAACTGGAAACATTGTCTCAATAGCCTCGACTTCTGCTTACCTCGAAGCACCCTCACCGAACAGAGCAGACGGGGTTTCAGATTCAAGGCGCACTGCAGCACGTCCGGATACCAATGATCAGCTTCTCTGATCCGACTGAACTTCTCCGACGGGTGCTCCGGGTCTGGATCAGCGGCTCGGGGCTCAACTGGATTGGCCTGAGCCTCAGGGTTGCTGCCACCAGCGGCTGGCGGTGGCGGAGCAGGATGGCTCCCAAGGGTCCAAATCTTCCTCGAGCCACCAGGAGTAGCAAGCAAGCTACCTCGTTGACTCCGGCAACAGTTCCTGTGGCCTCGCCTGCTGCAAATATACCAAATATACCAACACAGATTACTGAGGAGTCGGCAGCAGTAAATCATAATGCTGAGGAGACGGAGGTTACCCATGACGGCAACGGGGGAGAGAAGGAAGGGGCAAGAGATACGGAGACATTACCAGCACAGTCTACACCCACAGCTGCTGGAAAACAAAACCGGACTGGAGACCAAGCACAAAGCAAAGGCAAACAGGTACAGAAACTGCCTATAGTGGGCAAAGACATTAAAAACCTACAGACTAAATCTGTTAAAATTGGGGATAAATTAACGGCTAAAACGGGCCTCTTAGCTGAAGGAAATGGAGGTGGTCCGGGCTCAAATATCGTTAATCTGGGAAAAGAGTGCACTCCATCTACTTCCCCTTTAAATCTTGCTCAAGAAGGACACCCCCTTACATCTAAAGTCTTCGATATCCCGACATTACAAGGGGGAGTGCGGCAAGGGGTGACGACTTCAGATAAGGGGAACGATTCGGACATTAATCTGCCGTCAATACTAGATGAAGATAGTAGTACTGTTCCCTTACCCCTGAATGAATCAGAAGAGGGTATACCAGCCAGAACCAAAAAGAATTCTCACCTAGTTAAACAATCAATGACCTCCACGCATTTGGAGGAAATAGATGGAATAGATGATATCAACATTGACACGGATATCGACCTGGACTCCTATGAGGATTATGAGGCAGAATCTGATGAAGCCAGGGATCCTAAAGCCAACTGCTCTATTCTTCGGGAGGAGGGGCCATCTGTAAGGCCAAAAACAAGCAGAAAGCCAAAAAAAAGGGAGAGGTTTGTAAAACTCCAACAAGACCTAAAAGCAACAATAAACTAGCGCAAACGCAAAAAAAACCTTTACAAGTCAAGAGCCCGCTGAGAAAATGGATAGAGGCAAAGGGCTTAGTTAAAACCCTGGCACTAAGACTCTCAGGGGGGAGCCCCTTGGACCCTATGGCCTTAGATTCCTCCTCAACTGAAACAACTCCCACAAGTATTTTATCTAGCAATAGCAGCTCACAGCCAGTAGAGCAGATCTTGGAACTGACTCCAAAGGGAAATGGGGGTCCTACCACCTCTAACGCACTGGTGATGACACCTGCAGCAGTAGGAGGCACGGCTAATAGTGACACATCGCCCACTATCAGTGGGCATCAGATACCAGCCACCGAGTCGAGAAATGTACCGTCGACTAAAATGACTTTTGAAGGTACTGACTTTGAAGTATCACCCGGTCCAACTTTAGGGAATTACAATGACTAATCAATCACCTCTAGATGAAATAGTACAAATACTAAGCAACCAACGAGCAGAGGCACAAGAATACTACCTTCAACTGAGGGAAGACAATAACAAGATGCAATCCTCTCTCTCTGAACTTACAGCTAAAATTGGTGGTATATCACAAGAAACAACAGAGCTCCAACAAAGGGTTGCGGAGGTGGAAGAGACTACTACCAAAATGGCTGTGTCATCTGAGAAACATGAGGATCAGATCTCTGGGCTTCTTAAGAAAGTTGAGGACTTGGAGAACAGACAAAGACGCTCCAATCTGAGACTTTTTGGGATCCCAGAAAAATCAGAGGGATCAGATCCAAGGGCCTACATTGTCGGTATACTCCAAAAGGCCCTACCTGACCTGGCCGATTGGGACTGGGATTCACAGATACAACGGGCCCATCGTTTGCCACTATTTCAGAGAAACAAAAACTCACAGTTTCCCCGTCCATTTATAATTTACTTTGGGAACTTTCTTTTACGCCAGGCTGTTTGGCAGAGAGCAGATATTTCTACAAGAGCCAGCACGCCTTAAAGTTATTAAGAATGGGCGCACACATTATCTTAACGATCTTAAGGAGGCCGAAGCTTTTCTAGCCAATATAAACTCTGACAAAAGCTAAACTAAATTTACAGAAGAGTTATTTAGGGAATCTCTCTAGTCTTTCTAGCGTTTTTTTTTTGATGAAGTAATCAGATTATGCGTAGGTCTATAATGGTTTACTATAGGGAAGGGGGGGACAGGGAGCCCGCAGGGACGACCCTCTACATGAGCTGCCTCACCAACGGCAGCTGAAGCTGAAGGGCGGTTCCACCCCGGCTGGGGCAGGCACCAGGGGGCGCAGGTCATGTTGGGTGGGGGGTGGGTGAGGGGAGAATAGTAAAAATCAGTTCACAGGCTGACAAGGACTTGTTCGAAGATGGACTAGACATGGATGTTATGGTATTGAATGTGAATTGCATTAGACAATGTATTATTTGTTTGTGGAATCAAGAATTTACAATGTTTTTGTTACATTCTTTGCTTTTTTGCATATACAACCACAAACGACTAATTGGCTTCTGGGAACGGGGACCGATGTATTTGTTAAAACTTTTTTAATGCATGAAATAAAATGCCTAGCCTGGAATATAGCGGGTTTGAATAGCAAAGGCAAAAGATCTCTGGTCTCCGAAGAGCTGAAATTATATAAGCCACATTTTTGTTTATTATCAGAAACACATCTTATTTGGAAAGATAGGAAATTACTTAATCAATTAGGATATGAAATCATGGTTTGCTCTTCTGCTGGTACATCAATAAGAGGGGTGGCTGTACTTAACCCCTTGCATGCTGGGCCGTTTCCGCCGCTGTGCGGTAAACAAAAGAACAGGGCGGGGCCGTGACGAACCCCAGCCGTCATCAGCACACGAGCGCCGCAGAGCGTGATGGCTGGGGTTCGTCACCAGCATGGAAGGGGTTAAAGACCGGCGAGTTAGGTTAGAAGTGATGCAGACTGCTCATGATAAAGACGGTAGATGGGCAATAGTTCAGCTTAAGTATGAGAATAATACATTTGTACTATGTGTGGTATATGGATCAAATATAGATGAACCAAGGGTCTTCGATCAATTGAACATTAAACTGTTGGACTGGGCTGGGGAACTTATAATTATGGGCGACTTTAACTGCATTATGGATTATAAATTGGATACAACCAGACCAAATAGCCATCAACAGATGCATAAAACGAGGGCAGCTATATTAGATATCTGCCGCTTACATAACATCAAAGACGCCTGGTGACACCTTTACAATAAACGACCTGGGTATACATACTATTCGGCACCCCACAAACCATGCTCCAGACTGGATATGGCCTTGGTCAGCGATAATATATTAAAGACTTGCTCTATGACCCTCTGCCCTCGTATCTCATCTGATCACAATGCCATAATCATATCATTTTCCACACCACATAGTGTAGCCCCTCTCAGAATGTTTTCCTTTCCTAGATATCTTATCTCAGATCAATCTTATACTTCGCAGTTGAAAGCCCATCTTGCTGAATTTATTAGCATCAATAAGAACTCGGCCTCATGTCATATAGTATGGCATGCTTGCAAGGCAAGTATCAGGGGCTTTACACAGGCCTATGTGCTTAGGCAAAATGCTGAACTTAAACAAAGTCAAGGGTAACACTGCAAATAATTAACCAAGAAGAGCAATTAGCTCTAGCATTACGACATAATTTGCCTACCTGTATGGATATCAATCTTAAACTCAGTAAATTAAAAAATGATGCAAAGAAAGATCTCTACCGGAAATACAGTACCAATATCCACAAATATAAAATAGCCCAATACGAGGGAGGGGACAAAATTGGCCGTATTCTGGCTTATAAAGTGGCGGAAGCTAGAGCAGGCTCTTTAATTTCCAATATCCGGGGGTCAGATAACAACATTTATAATAATCCACAGGAAGTCCTAGAGCAATTTGCTAGCTTCTACAAAACTCTATACAGCCCAGAAAATCAACCGGACTCCGATCTTATACGTGACTATATAGATAAAAATACACCGAGGTATGATGACAGGCCAGATTTGAGCTTTTTGTCTGATGATTTAACAATGATAGAGCTACACCAGGCTATCAATTCCTTGCCCGGGGGCAAAGCAGCAGGGGAAGATACCATCCCGCTAGAGTTATACAAGGCTTGTTTGCCTGAACTAGATTTACTATTATTAGAAGTTATGCAGTCAGTAGGAACGAACGGAAATGCACCTAAATCATGGAATAAGGCGAAAATAATATTTTTTCTAAAAAAAGATAAACCGAAAGAAGAGATGGGGTCATACCGACCAATCTCATTGATTAATACTGACGCTAAACTTTTTGCTAAAATACTTGCACATAGACTGGCAACTGTTATGCCCCAATTAGTTAACACACAACAGCACGGCTTTATTTTTGGGAGAGATACCACTTCACATGTAAACATGGCTATTACGGCGTTCGACGTCACAGAGATAGAGTCCACCCCGCTAGGCATGATCTTATTAGATGCAGAAAAAGCATTTGATCGAGTGGGGTGGAACTATCTCCGGAGTGCGCTTTCAAAAATAGGGTTAACCCCTTCCGTGCGGCCACGATTTTCCCCGTGTGCGGCCGCCGGCAGAACACGGGCGGGCCATGACGAACCCCAGCCGTCATCAGCACACGAGCACTGTAGTGCATGACGGCTGGGGTTCGTCACCAGCATGGAAGGGGTTAAGGGGAAGGTTTCTGAGGGGGATACAGGCCCTATATAATAACCCCATTGCCTGTACAAGCTATAACGGTTTAATTTCTTCAGATTTCTCAATTCTGTGTGGCACACGCCAAGGCTGCCCTCTCTCACCTCTTTTATTTGCTCTTTCTTTAGAACCCTTTTTAACGGCCCTTAATTCTCAAAACTTGATTGTTCCTTTCAGCTCTGGCTCAAAGGAGCTTAAACTGACCGCTTATGCTGATGATATTGCTGTTTATACACACGACATAAATCAGGCTCTAAGAGGAATTAAATTAGAAGCAACTAAATTTGGGGAAGTGTCTGGGTACAGGCTTAATATACAAAAGACTCAAGTAATTGCCAATTACTCACCATCTACGGCCACCCCAGAGATCTGCAAGGTAGCTACCTATCTTGGCGTTAAGATTACGGCCAAAATACAAGAAATAAATCATATTAACTACAACGAATTAATCAAATCCACGGCTTTAATTTTCAAGAAATGGCATAGGTTACCTCTGAATATTATCGGCAGAATTAATCTTATTAAGATGAAGGTATTACCTAAATTCTTATATTTATTTCGATCGATCCCTTTAGCATTTTCAACAATTAGACGGTATCTTTAATAGCTTTATCTGGGCCTACAAAAAAGCAAGAAGATCATTGAAACACTTGAAAAACACCACGAACCAGGGAGGGCTTAATTTTCCTGATTTTAAGTTGTACTTTTGGTCTTCATTTGTTTTACGATTACGTTCTTTACTTCTTAAAGGGGAAAGTAATTTTTTTCATCAATTTATGCTGAAACAAGAGTCAAACATGTTTTTGTTTAGAGTAAATGACCCAAAATATTTGAAGAGGGTAAGGTTCAAGACGGCCAGGGATATAGTAAAGATATGGAAACACATACTGACTTATAGCAGGACTTCATTTTTCCATCCAAAGCTACCGCTTTGGGGCAACCCAGGTCTTCCAAGTGTATTCTCCGACATTACTAATAACACTTGGGCCGAGAAGGGAATTAATACTCTGGCCGATTTATATGGCCCACAGGGGTTTGCTGACTTCAGTACGCTTAAAAAAACATACGATTTACCAGAATATTCCAGATATAAGTATTTACAGATTCATGATTTTTTAATTAATAAAAAAAAGATTCGAAATATTACAGAATGTGACATATGGACTAGTTTGTATTCTAAAAAAACCAAATCAGTCATTAGTGGGGCGTATAAGCTACTCGTAAAATATAAAACAAATGACTTGTCTAAAATAATGGAAAAATGGGGGGCCCAACTTGGCTTAAATGTCACCATGAAGCAAATAGAGAACTCGCTGTCTAATATTAATAAGTTAGTTAGATCTTTCAGCCTTAGGCTACAGCAGTTTAGAACAACTTGTATGCTCTATTACACTCCGGCAAGAATCTCTAGGTGGTCCCCTAATCCTGACTTCACAGATCGCACAAAATGCCCTAAATGTCTTGAAGTAGATGCTAATCTAGTACATATGCTATTCTCTTACCCCAAGCTTAAGCCTTTTTGGGATAAGGTCCAAGATACATGCAGACTCAAGAAGATTGGGCTGCCCATGCTCTCTGCTTTCTTAATTCTGTTAGATTGTAATACCTCCCTAATCCCTCAATTTCCCTTGGCAACTATACTAATTTCTTGTGCTAAACTAACTATCGCAAGAGCTTGGATTGCTACGGACCCACCTACTGTTTGGGATTGGTGGGCTTTAGTAATGGAAATATATTCCATGGAACTTGCCTTAGCAAATACAAGGGGTGGACGCTCTTTGGTCAAATTTGAAAGAAAATGGGGAACTTGTTGTTTGACTTGATACGACTTTGTCAAGCCTTATCTTTATTTGACTCATTATGAAATATACAAGCTACTTTCCTCCCGCTGTTTTATGAATTTGTATGTAAACTTGGTGTTTTATTAATGATAACCCTAGTACTTCTTATTTCCTATGTATTTGATTTGTATATCATAATAATTTTCTCTTAATACTTTCCATGTCCTGGACATTTATATGTATTGTCTTTTTTTCTTTTCTTTGTCAGCCTGTTTACAATAAAAACTGCTAAAAAAAAAGATTCTTTCAATAATACATTGCTTACGGTATATGAATATGGAAACTAAGAACAGTAAAAAAGGAAAAATGAAGTGCTTAATTACATAGCATTACAGCATAAAAAATAAGTAGTAATGTGCTTGGTATTATGAACTTATACATTATTGAAATTGTAGCTATATTGTGTAATTTTATAAATTGTAATACTAATTCATTTTTGTGTTTTGTTTCTTTTCATACAGATGTATACTATCATCTATTGGAGTCATCTATTTCACTAATTACTTCTTTTCTGCACTGTTTCATATGATTAAAGTCCCAGGGTATACACCCAGGTTGACAATAATAAATCCACTCACACAAATGTGTACACACCGAAACAGACACTGACACACCCAGCTACATATCAGTGCAGCTACTGATATACCCAGCCAAACATCAATAAAGCTATTGATCCACCTAGCCAAACACTGACACAGCCTCTTAAATAGCCAGTCACCCACAAAATAAAGCCACTGATACATACAGTCACACCCTGGCATAAAGTGTGACACATCCAGTTACACGTTGTTAGACACTGACACACCCACCAAAAACTGATACAGATAAAGAGACACTCAGCCACACTTCAATACAGAAACTGATATATTCATGCACACACCTATACTGCCACTGACACATCCAGGCACATATCGATAGAGCCACTTAGACATTCCTCTAAACACAGACACAGCTTCTCAATCACCCATACACAGACTGTTATAGCCACAAACCTACCCAGCCACACACTGATACAGCGTCTGACACACTCAGACCCACATTGTTAGACACTGACATACCCAGAAACACACCGATATTACCACTGACACACCTACGCACCCACTGATACAGCGTCTGACAAACCCGGGTACATATTGTTAGATGCTGACACATCCAGGCACACACTGATACAACTACTAACACACCCAACCACACTCTGATACAGACCCTGACACACCCAGGCACATACTCATATAGATAATAACACACCCTCTCACATATTGATACAATCACTTAGACATTCAACCAAACACTCATGTAGCCTTTCAAACACTCACACACATACTGATACAGCCACTGACACACCCAGACAAACACTAACTTAGCCACTGACACACTCAAGCACACATTGATACAGTCACTGACACACCTAGGCACACACTAAGACAGCTACTGACACACCAAGCCACATTCCGATACACATACTGATACCTTCATGCACACACCAATAAAGACACTGACACACTCAGCTGCACACCAATACAGCCACTAAAACACCCAGTCAAACACTAAAACATTCACTCTAACACCAAAACACCAATATAGCCTCTCAAACACACAGATACAGGCACTGGCACACCCAGCCACACACTGATGCATAGTCTGGCACACCCAGACACACATTGTTAGACACTGACATCCAGGCACACATGTTGATACAGTTAGTGACACACTCAGCCACACTCCGATTTACTCTAACACATCCATGCACACTGCTATTTAGAGAGAGGCCGGGACACTAGGAGCTGAATATTGGGTCCAGTTACCCTTGCTCACGAAAAGTAACTAGTACTCAAAGGGAGTCACTGTCCTTGTAGAGGATGAAAGATAAAGAAACTTTTTTCATGTGCTACTCTATCTGTGGGGGACTGTGTTTCCGCATCATAATGCCCTCACAGACCCCGAAGGATGTCATGCTTCATCAGTTGGGCTTTACTCATCGTTGGGCCGGCATGGCAATGCCCTATAGGTCCTTTAGTGGAGATCTTTTGATGAGAAGCTGTTTGGGTGCATGGGTGTAAGTGGCTGTGAAGTCTAAAATGGTGTGTTAAAAAATGACTGGAGGTAGAGTGGGTACTATTTATTAGGGTTATCCCTACATCAAGTCGATATCTGATTTTTACCTTTAAAACCATATATACAGTATATTTAAAAAAATATCTATCATTTAAAAAAACAAAATATTACTAAATTAACAAGCAAAAATAGTATACTTTGTGCCAAAATAAACTCTAGAAATGAACTAAAAATACTAAACATTCCAGAGACATAATACTTTGAAAGTAGAATTTGAAAAACTTTTGAAATTAGCTAAAAATAAAACAAAGGTAACAGGGATGTTATAGTAAGAAAATGGAATAAAAAAACCTTAGAAAATTCACTGAAAAAACAAAAGGTTACAGGGACGCTATAGTTAGGCTCAGATTATACACACACAAAACCATAGAACTTCACCAGTTATACCTACCTGAGCTAACTATAACTTATGCCCCTGCAATACACTGTTTATTATCTCACATATTACAGCACTCATTACATGGCCAGTGACATCACTGATGACATCTCAAATGAAAACACTCCACCAGGCAATGGTTGGGAGAGTTTTGGTGGAACTCATTGTTACAAGCTTAACGTGGAGTGGGCAAAGCTCTGTAAATTCCACTGGTGGAGAGGAATTTATTGCCCACCCCTAATATTAATACCACCTATACCCCATGCAATCTCGTAGTATAAAGGTGGTATCATTTTAAATAGGGCAGGCCAACTGGGTTTGTCAAAGGGTGACCACATCAATATGTAAAAGGTAAACCTATTGGCTTTCTCAAACGGTAACCACTCAATATAGAAGACAAGCTTATTGGTTTGTTAGGTATGTCAACATCAACAAACAAGGCATGCCTATTGCCTTTGCCAAGGGAATCCCAGGTCATTATTTAAAGAGAAGTCTATTGGCTTTGTCAAGGCTACACAGATCAATATGAAAGATACATCTAATAACTTTGTCAAGGGGTGATCAAATCAATAAACAAGAGGAGCCTAATATCTTTGGCAACGAGTTACCACATCAATATATGAAAGCAAGTCCACTGGCTTTTTCAACCACAATAAAAACAGTTACATTCTTCTTTTCGCTCCTTGGACCACGTAAAATGCAATTGCAGGGCCAACTACAAGGAATCCCTACAATAACCAGCTGAAAAGCAAAATCTACAATTCAGAAAAAACCTCCATTCATTATTAACCTTAACTTGGGTTATATTGCATATGGCCCAGGAAACATTGGTTTACTTTTAAAAACATTTTCTGGGGGCTGCTGTACTCGTAGTATACGCCCACTACACTTTTATAACATATCAGTAGTCCATTGGCCAGATTGGGCACCAAAATGGAGAAAATATTATACAAATGTGTCCTTGAAGGGTATTATGAGGCACTCCAGTATGGGAGCAGCTCTGGACACTCATTTATTACTCTTTATTTTGCATTTTATTTTTTGTTAGTGGGTACCCCAGTCCCACCATGTGAACTAAACACTTTTTTTCTCCTTTTGGCAATGGATGGAGCCCCACTGCCCCTGAGGGCTCTATATGCTCCTCAGTCATGATACATTTTAGGTGCTGGCTGTAGCCAGCCCTTTTTTTAATGGATGGGTGCCCCGGTTTCACTAGTGCACCCATATGCCACTCTAATATACCATATTCCACTGTACACCAATACACTCGACACCACTCTACTCTATCCCATTCAACTCTATGCCACTGCACTCTATGCCACTCCCCTCTATGCCATTCCAGTCTATGCCACTGCACACTATGCTAGTCCCCTCTACGCTTCCCCATTATTCCACTAGATGCACGTACACTCTCGCCACAGCACTCTGTTTTTCCAATCTACGCTACTCCACTTCTTGACATTCCACTTTACGCTATTACACTCTATGCCACTGCACTCTACAACACTCCAGTATCTGCTACTCCATTCAACACCACTCCCCTCTATGACACTCCACTATACGCCATTGTACTGTGGCCACTTCACTTTACCTCACTCTACTGTATGCTGCTCCCCACTTCATCACTTCACTCTACCCTACTCCACTTTACGCTATTACACTCTACCATACTACACTACACTCACCTTTTCACTACTCCACTGTAAACTATTGTGCTGGATGCCACTCCATTCTACAACACTCCACTCTACCCTATTCCACTCTATCCCACTCCACTATACTCCACTCCACTGTTCCATACTGCACTGTATAACACTCTTCTCCGCTCTGCTCTACACCTCTCCACTGTAAGCTATTTGACTATACAACATTTCCCAAAACTCAATATATGTCAGCATGTCTTTAAAACTGTCATTAGATGTCTAGGTAGTGGCCTACAACATCCCAAGTGCCTCGGGACCCTCACAGGTGATTTCTGTGCTTTATAAATGTTTGATTGATTGTACACCACTCCACTGTAGCACATCCCACTCTTCTCCACTATACGACACTATACACTTTACAACACTCTCCTCCATTTTTCTGCGCCTCACTTCAATTAATAACACTCCACTTAACAACATTAAATTCTATGATTTTTTTTTATTAAAAATAAAAAAGCCTTGAAATTCAACTAAAAAATTACAATACACAAACATTAGAAATTCTTCAGTTATAGTTATATATTACATTTATAATTTACACAACTCTTTAAATTATCACAACTTTATTCTTTAGCTACAAAGAAAAGTTAAAGCACACAAACATTTAAATTTCTAATGTTCTTCTTATTCCTTTAATTAATGCAACACCTTCAAATTATTATAATCGCACTCCTCCATGGTTATTATAGTGTGGCTAACGAAGTGTGTGTGTTATAATAGTTTGACGGTGATATGTAAAGATTTGTGTTAACACCAGATACAGTATTTGCACCTGATATACAACAATTCATAAAAAACAGAAAAAGGGGAATACTCGTGATAAAATGCCATCCAAATGCAGTTGGAAATGTAAAGGACTAAAGATTCAGCAATAATCTCAAATCATTCACTGGACATGAAACAGATCTTATGTCAAAGAGCAATTCCAACAGTTCCTCCCATATTAGTTATGTGTAAATATGGGGTCACCCTAGATGTATGGCCAGTTTCTCATCCTTATTCAACCCGTTTGGAGCTTTTCTTTCCAAATCAATTATCAATTATGACTTCAAGATTCAAGCTACCTTTTTTCAATGTTTTCCACAAAACATATTTTCGGTCCTGTTGATTCCAAAGAAAACAAGTACATCTGGATTACCATTATGGCACTCATGAAAGGGTCTTGCCGCAGGATAGAAACTATCATTCTTTCTGATAACATGTAAAAGTACTATAGAGAAAATGTTCCCCTCAAGACAGTACTTCATCATATGTTTCAACATGTGTACGTGGTCCAATAATTTTATAGATCTATATTTCAGGAAGAAAGCAGTCACTTCTACTCCCAGATCATGGGCAATACAGTTATAAAGGGAGACCATGGTCTGGACTGTTAATGAATGTCACACATCTTCCTTAACAAGTCTACAGTATGATAGCAATGTAAGTACATATGGTTCTAGATATTCGTCCAAATAGATAGCAGTAGCCTCCTAGAAATTGCAAGGAGGCTACCTCACCTCACCTGGCAACCGCTCAGGAAAAAATGAGGCACCGCTCTCTCCATCGGTACCTCTAGACGGTCAGCCGAGTTGTCAGGGAGGAGACCCAGATTATGAAGCATGTCACCAGGTTGGTGAGTGATGGGAATCCAGAAATGTATTGATTATTTTTCCTTTCTTTTGCGGTGTCTGTCTCATTGTTGTGTATTCTCTCTAGATTTTATGGTGCTCAGTACACTGTTATAGACCCTTGGTTACTCTAGGCATGTGAGTATGTTACACTAGGCCCAGTACTTGCACTGGTAAATGGCTTCTTCTCCCCAGTTATACTAGATGCCATGATGGATTTGGATTGCAATTTTTTCAAAGTACTTCTATCAAAGAACAATAGCAAATGGTATCTATGGGTTTACCTTTACATAAGCTAAGATCTTAATTCTATACCTCATCATGAAGTAACTTTAACCTTTGTTTTTTTTACCAAATTTTGGAGATTTTTTAATCATCTTTTTTTTATCTTGGTATATGTGTATAAGGATTGTAGGGCTGACAATTGCCATGTTGTATGAGTAAAACTTTTTGCACTGAGATTAGCAAACAGGGCCAGGCTTCCAGTCTCTAACTATGTGAAATCCTTTTCAAGCAATCAACCCTACCTCTTCTGCTCAGTGCCATTATCTTTGTATAAGTTTAGTTTTATGCAGGTGTCTGCATTTGGAAATTTTGTTTATTTGATTTTTTATAATTTTGTAACTCAATTATTTTTTCGGAATGTTTTTCGACCAGTTTCAAACAGTTTTTTTAATTTTAATTTTGTAATTGATGTTCTGGGAATTTTTTTACTACTGTTTTGTGCTCAAATCTTTATGATGCTCTCTCAATTACGTCTCTATCACTTTGGTGAAAACGTTCCCGTTAGTCTTGCCTGAAGAAACAACCTGGTGACATTTCTTGCAGTATGTGATGACATTCGGAATATTGCTGTTGTCTTCCTTCTGTATGCAGAAGCTCTTTTAACAACTTCTTCGCTTTCTGGACGTTCTTTCTTAAGCTCGGCCTAGCAATCTCTTTGGGTGAATTGATCTTGATGATTCCACATTCCAGAAGTACCCCGGAGTAGTGTCTAGAGTGTCCATAGTGACAGATGAACAATCTGCATTTAACATTCAGGACATTGATTTTCTTTTCCCCTCATTGAAGGGTAAAAAACATCCACATGACTGACTTCTTCTGTTGACTAGGGGATGGTGTTGCAGGTCCCACAATTAAATCCTTGACCTGGAATGAGTATGTTACATTAGGCCAAAACACAAATACCTTAGGAAGGGTCAGAGGCAATATTTAGAGAGCTGCCTGGATACCTTGCCCCAACCAACAATACTCACATATCTAGAGTAACCAAGGGTCTATAACAGTGTACTGAGCACTATAAAATCTAGAGAAAGGAAAGATAATCAATACATTTCCAGAATCCCATCACTCACCAACCTGGTGACATGCTTCATCATCTGGGTCTCCTCATAAAGTCACTCTAGTGACACTAAGGGTTACAACCCTATCATAGTGATAGGGGAACCCGAAGACGTTTTCATATAGCAGTTCTAACTTACTAACCTAACAGATGAGACTAATTGAATGTATGGGAACTAAGTGCAGTGCGTAAGTGATAAGTGAAGTTAAAATTGAGTTGCGACAGACTCTATTTATTATTGTCTCCCGCAATTCAAATGAAAAACAGTGCAAAAAGACAGTTTAAACAAATATCTGTCTACAAATACAGATACAAAGTGGTCAACATGTTTCGGCACACTCAGACACCGTTCTGTCTTGTACATTTGTCAGGACCCACCCAATAATTGCTCCTGCAAAAGTTTAAAAGTGAAAAAATATGTTGTAGCAACGAGTACAAAAGAAATGGTTGGAAATGATACATCCAAATCACCTCTTATATGGGGTGTACATTCCTTCCTCTGCAAGAACCATATATCTGAAGGTATCTAGAAATTGCAAGGAGGCTACCTCACCTCACCTGGCAACCGCTCAGGAAAAAATAAGGCACCGCTCTCTCCATCGGTACCTCAAGACGGTCAGCCGAGTTGTCAGGGAGGAGACCCAGATTATGAAGCATGTCACCAGGTTGGTGAGTGATGGGAATCCAGAAATGTATTGATTATTTTTCCTTTCTTTTTTGCGGTGTCTGTCTCATTGTTGAGTATTCTCTCTAGATTTTATGGTGCTCAGTACACTGATATAGACCCTTGGTTACTCTAGGCATATGAGTATGTTACATTAGGCCCAGTACTTGCCCTGGTAAATGGCTTCTTCTCCCCAGTTATACTAGATGCCATGATGGATTTGGATTGCAATTTTTTCAAAGTACTTCTATCAAAGAACAATAGCAAATGGTATTCAGGATGTTTCTTTAATATTATGTGGTCTTGTTTTAACTACTATTCACTTTCTGGCCAATCAAATCCTGATTTCTTTTTATACTGTAGTATACTGTAGACCCATAAAGCCAATGACAGAGTGCTGTGTCACTCCCATGAGACCTTTATTTCCATTTCCAGGTTCTGTGAGTGTCCTGTGTGACATTCTGTCCTCTACCCTGACCGTCTTTTTGGAAAACTAAACTTTTTGGTGGTGTTATTTAAAAAAAATATATAAAACATGGCATCTTGAGAAGAGGAGACACCACAGCAGGATCCTCACGAGGAGCAGGCAAGGAACTTGTCCCCTTTCTTTTCCATCTATAGAGACGAAAGTGTCAGTAAAAGTGGTAACTTGAGGCTTGTGACACAAGAGGCCTAATTCAAAAAGGTAAACTTACACTTTTATGTAAGTTCATGATTGTTTGCTATTCACAAAGGGGTTTATAAGTTTGTATCTTTACGACGGCAGAGTCTGCACACATAACGTTAGGGCAGGCTTATCTTTTTATATGGGGACACTCCGCACCCATAAGGATACTACTCGTAAATCCCTTTGTGAATCCCATACAATCGTAAACTCATACAAAAGTGTGAGTTTATCATTGTGAATCAGGCTCAAGTAGTGTAGGTGAGATACCAGCAAAAAATGTATTTGGATCAGCAGACCTGAAAAAGCATTTGATTGTGTGGCATGTTGATTCTTACTATGCTGCAAAATAAAGACGGAAGGAGGAAGCAGAGTCTTCTTCTTTTGCAACACAAACTTCTCTCCAATCTGGAGACTCCATGCCTACTGAAATCTCGGCAATACAAAGGAATGTTTTGTTTCATAATTTTTTATTGAAAATTGAAGAGGAACATAACAATACAGGTGACTCAACATTACACAGTCACCGGGGTCTAGTGTCATTACAGGTACGTCTGTACTGTTGCAAAGGAAAACTGAACAAATGGGAGGGAGGAGGATAAGGTATATGAAAGAAATAAGGAGGGATATGAGGAGGGAGGGATGAGATGGGGAGGTAGTAAAGGGGATACATATCTGCATAGAGTAGATAGACACCCTTCATAGTATTTGACACTAAGATTGAATGTGTAGGGTTAGATCCTTATAATATGACAGGCAACAGGTAGTAGACCAGTACAGGGTGTTGAGTGCCATCAATGATGAGGGATCCACTCCCTCTTGTGAGAGTTGTGCGGTAGGTAATCCTGGCAATTACCCTCCAATGGGGGACATCGGGGAGGAGTTAAGGAGAAGGAGGGGAGGAAGGGGTAAACAAGTGTCCCAATAGCTAAGCAGGGGTGGGAGCATGCTGTGTGCCTTGCCCAACAACTCTCGTCAACCAGAGTCTAGCAGTGGACTAGTCGGGGTGAGTCTCTGAGGGGGGCGAGGTTAGACATATGGACTAGTAAGTGTGTGGGCGGTGGATGGTGACACTAGGGGGGAAGAATGAGTGGGGTGTCACCTCCTTGCCTGCAGGGGGTAGTGGGTGGGAGGCTGGAAGGGTAGGTGGGGTGGGTAGATGTATAGGGGAGTGCGCAGCAGAGAGGGAAGAGGGAGGGGCAGACAGGGGCAGCGATAGGGAGCAAGGAGGGGCACGGAGTAGTTTAATGTGGGGGGCAAGGTAGGGATGGTACAGTTTGTGAAGGGACTCTCGGAGGAAGATGGTCCATGTTTGCTGGAACACCTCCTCCCGGTCTTGCAGAGTATATATAACTTGTTCGTGGGATGTCATCATCCAGTCCTCCTGCGAGGGAGGGGCAGGCAACCTTTATGGCCATAGGATGAAGATTTCAGTTTTAGAGAGCGCTGTGTGTAACAGGCGGCGATGCGGGCATGTAAGGTCGGGTGAGTCTTTGATATCGTGCAATAGGATGGTAGAGGGGGTAAGGGGGAAGTGGAGAGGCATTGTCTCTCTCAGAATGTCTCCAATGTAAGACCAGAAGTGCTGCAATGAAGGGCAGTCGCAAAAAATGTGGGAGGGTCACAGTTCTCTCCCGGGCATCTCCAGCACTTGGAGTACGGCAGTAGCCCACTTGTTGCAACTTCAGAGGTGTCCAATACCTATCATCTAAGGTTTTAAAAATGTGGAATTTCAATCGAGCTTTCCGGGTACCTTAGTCCAGGGCTTTTATGGTTTCTGGCCAGTCCTCTTCCTCAATGGTAATCTGTAGGCGTGTCTGCCATTTCTCGCGAAGGCCACCAAGGAAAGGTTGTGAGTATAAGCGATAGGTCAGGACACAGTAAAGTCTCAACATCACTCCCTTATGTCATCCCCATACTAGGAGATAGTCCATTATTGATGAGGGTTCCAGTGTCCAAGGATGGGGGCCATGGCAGCATCTCAAGCCCTGTCATAGTTGTAGATGTTGCCACACTTGTTGCCGAGGGAAACCCAATTCCTCTCTAAGCAAGGGGAAGGGCTTTACCTCATTTTTTAGTAGGATCTGGTCTGGTGTCCACATTGTTCCTGCTCTGAAAATATGCCAGTGAAGTTCTTGCCCATTTATTTGGATACTATCATTGCCCCAGAGCGGAGCTTTGGAGTGTAATCGATGGTTTACACTCAAAAAGTGATGTTCATGGTGCCATGCCTTATATGTAGCCTGCATCACTAGGTGTGAGGAATATGATCAAGGGGTGTGGTCTAGGTAAAAGAAGTTGAGGCTTTTATCGCAGCAGAGGAGCGAGTATTACATTGCGACCCACTGCAGGGGATCTGGCATACCAGGATGTAAGTAGGCTAGCTGTGAAAGGTGTAGGGCTAAGGAGTAGTGTTCCAGGGATGGTAAACCCAAGCCACCATGGGAGCGGTGGGCTATAAGTTTAGCTACAGTTAAATGTGGGTGGATGGACCCCCAGACAAAGGTCCGCATATAGGCATATATGCGGCCCAGAATAGCTAAAGGCACCACGATCTGCAGCTTTCCAAGGGTGTTTGTAAAGCGGGGTAATGGGACCATTATTATGGATGGTACTCTGCCCCACATGGAGAATCCCAGGAGGGGCCATCTAGTGAAATCTGTTTCCATTTGTGTAATGAGGGGTGTCAGGATATATTCGACCATTCCTTTGAGGCCTCGGTTAACCAGAATTCTAAGGTAGTTTAGTTACCATGGTTTCCAGCGGAAGGGGTAGCCATGGATTGATGCCTTCATAGTACCTGATGATGATCTCTAGCAAAGTAGGTAGGGAATGCGGGAAGTCTGTGAGAGTGAGGGGGATGTGGTCTGCATAGAGATATAGTTTGAATATGCCTCCTGAAATGGGTATGCCCTGTATCCACGGCAAATGGCAAATGAGGGAGGAGAGGGATTACATGCCCTGCAGGCACAGGAGGGGAAAAGGGGGCAGCCTTGAAGGGTGTCTCTTCGAATCTGAAAGGCGTCTGATATAAATCCTCCGCAATTGATCTGGGCTGCGGGCTGTCATAGAGCAGGAGGATTTTGGAAATAAACTGATCACTTAGGTCAAAGTGTTTCATGGTAGCGAAGAGGTAGCTCCAGTCAATGCGATCGAATGTCTTTTCAGCATCCAGAGAAAGGGCCACCGCGTCGTTCGGTAGATCCCTTGCGGCCCATAGAGTGTGAGACAGATTACAAAAATAGTTTAAAGAGGAAAGGCCCAGAACAAAGCTGACCTGCATGTGGTGAATAAGGGATGGGATGACCTTGCGCAATCATGCCTCCAGTATGCTGGCCAAAATCTTAACTTCTCCATTTATGAGGGAGATGGGGTGATAGCTGCCGCAAGAGAGTGGGTCTCTGCCCGGTTTGGGTATGAACGTGATCAACGCCCTATTAGAGATAGGGCCTTGGGATGCCATTCGTTCTGCCTCGCGTAGGGCAGTGTGCAGAGTATCAATTGCCTCTTCTCCAGACCATTTATAGTATTCCACAAGGAATCCGTCTCCCCCTCCCCCCCCCCCCCCCGAGATTTGTGGTAGGGTGGATTGTTTCCTTACTAATGTCTCTCTCTAATAACTCTCTACCTTCGTCCGTGAGGCGCAGTAGTTCTAGTTCAATACCCTCAAGATAAGTGGATAGTTTTTCTTCAGTAGCCGGAGCCTCTGGAGAATAGAGTCTCTCATAGAACGAGGCAAATTCATTGACTTTGTCTTGGGGTTTGGTGAGGACTGCGACGGATTCGGTCTGAATAGTAGGGATAGCCATCACTGCCTCACATTGCCTCAACTGTGCTGCCAGTAGACTGCCTGCTCTTTTACCTTATTCATAATGTCTTTCCTTTTAAACTCTGAAGGGCATACTCATCTTTGGAAGTGTAAAGGCTATTGAGGGCCATTCAAGTTAGTTCTAGGTGTTGGCAATTAGTCACTTTGGGGTGAGAAGAATATAGACACGTGAGGGAGGTAATCTGATCTTCGAGCTTGGTACGATGGACAGCTGCTGTCTTATTGGCTACTGCTGCATCTCTCATCAGTTGTCCCAAGAAGATTGCTTTCACAGCCACCCATATGGTCCTACTGGAGTTAACTGATGTCTTCTTGTTTTTCAGGTAGACAGAGAGGTGAGACATCATTTGGTTCATGCCCCAGGGTTAGCGGTATCTCTGGATGTTCAGCCGCCATAGTTTATGGTCTGGGGAGGCTAGATCCATGTCAAGAGCAAGTAAAACCGGGGAGTGGTCAGAAAGGGCGGCTTCCAGTATGTGGGAGTCACTGGTGAGTGCAACTACAGGAAGAGATATGAGGAAGTAGTCTATCCTGGACTGAGTGCTGTGGACTGATATGTGAAAAGTATATTCCCTGTCCGTGGGTTGCAAAGTCACCAGAGATCCACCAGACCATGGTCACATACTATGTCTCCTAGTAAGACTCTGACTCCCTCATTGCCCCTGTCCAGGGGGCGCATCCTATCTAGGACTGCATCACAGGGAAGATTCCAGTCTCCGCCGATAACGTAACTAGACTCCCCAATAGTCCACTAGCAGGTGGTTCAGACGGAGAAGAAAGGAGCATTTGGCACAGTTGGGGCATATACTGAACCGACACATAAGGATCTGTCACCCAGTCTCAGTATGGTGAAGACATATCTGCCGTGTGGTCAGCTCATGTTTAGAAAGCTGTCACGGGTAGGGATTTGGGGAGAACTATAGCTACTCTGCATTTCCGTGGGTGGCTCTCCCCGACAAAGGCCTGTGTCATCAGGCCACTCTGGATAACCTTGCCCAGCCATTCACAACGTAGTTTGGCAGATTTCAAAGTATCTAGATGTGTCTCCTATAGGAGAGCAACATCCGCTCTTTTGATTTGCAAGTTGGAGAGCACCTTCTTACGCTTGATGTAGTGTGTGAGACTGTTAACATTCCATTAGATGATGCATAGCGGGTGGGAGGGAGAGGGAACAGTTGCTGTCATCTGCAAGCTAAAGACTGATAGAGGTGATTGATCACTGAGGGATGAGGAGGTGGGGAGAAGGTGTTAGGTTGTGGAGGGGTTTAGGGTTAGGGCAGTGGGTAGAGTGGCAAGTGCTGCACCGGAGAGGAGGTGGCAAGGACAAATTTAGGTAGGAGTGTAGGTAGGATTTGTACAGGGATGGGGAGGAGGAAAGGGAACAGGAGAGATGTGGGCATGGGGGCCTGAGACAGGGAAGAGCTACTCTTGGGTCTCCCTTGGGGGGTTGGGAGGCTGTGGGGGAGCGGACACTTGTATGCGTGTGAGATGATAGGTAGGGGTGGCTAGGAATGGGAGAGGCTGGTGAGGGGGGAGGACAGGGAAGGCTGGTGGGCTGCGAGTGGGAGGCGCTACTCTGAGGGGTGTAGGGCTGTACCCTGCAGGTCTAAGCTTTTGGGTTATAGCGTATTGGAGGAGTCCCTTCGGGTGGCCGGGTCGTCCAAGAGTTGCGCCAATTCAGCGATGTTGTCAATGTTGAGGATGGTGATTGGTCCACTGTGCGAGGGAAGGGAGGGGGGAGGGGGAGAGTCAGTCAGTGGTCTGAGTCTTAGGAAAAAAGTCAGTGGAGCCCCCCTGATTGGACAGGGATAGTGAGGGTAGGAGAGAACCAGAGAGGGAGGGGGAAGGGAATACGGCTGTGAGGGAAGGGGGAGGCTGGGGTGGAAGTGTAGCAGTTGAGCTAGAGCAATCGAGAATTAGGAAGAAAGGAGAGTTAAGAAGAGGGGTCATACACTGTGTAGGCGCAGTACTTATGGAGGGGATTCAAGCGCCTGGCCTCTAATGCAGGTCAGGGTTGGGGGGTAGAGAGCTGTTACAAGACCTCGGTGTGTGGCAGCAGCCTCAAGTGGAATAACTCGAAAGACCAATGTTAATCCTGTTCTTTATGAGCAAGCCTGTTGATCGGCTTCGCAGAAGGGGGATAGTTTGCACCATCCAGGGCGTTCAACATGAAAAGTGCATTCAAGCAAGCTATTTAACTCAACAGAGGCAATTAGACATTATAATGAGTACATGACTGAGAGAGAGGAGAGGGAGAGGGGAGAGTACCAGAAAGAGAGAAACAATTCATAACAAGTAATGAATAACAAGTAAGTGGGGACTCAGCCGGCCGTCTCATTCAGCAGGTGTCGGGGTGACGGGTTCCAATCCTCTCTTCAGGTGTATGAGGCTCAATCTGCTACAGTTCAGGATGCACCTTACTTGGATGGGTTTTAGAGCAGTGCGTGACTTGTGATGTGATGTGATGTGATGTGAAAGGCATTTGTAAAGCGCAACATACACTATACAGTTTCTTGGCGCTGGGGCAGAGAAGGACAGTGGGCACCACCTGGGCAGGACAAGGGAGTGCACAGCAGCAACAGGAAAAAAAGAGAAAAAGAAAGGAGACAGAAAAGAAGAAAACATTTTAATTGTACGCAATGCGAAACAGATAAGTCTTAAGGAGGGATCTAAAACGGGTATAGGGAGAAGCAAGCCTTATGTCCAATGGGAGGGCATTCCTGAAAGATGGAGCCTGGAATGAGAATCTTAAACCTCCCCATTTCTTACGCTTGACTCTCGGGACTTTGAGTAGAGCCGAGTGAAGATTGCGAGAGGGGACATAGGGGTGAATGAGAGAAGAGATGAAGGTGGGACCTAGGCCAGCTAGAGATTTAAAAACAAGGCAGCCCAGCTTGAATTTGCAGCGTTCAGAAACAGGGAGCCAGTGCAGAGATCTTAGCAGGGGCAGACGTGATGGTGCCTCGGTTGATGGAAGATGAGGCGTGCCTGTCTTGTTCCTGTGTGAGGGCGGCCACTGCCTGTAGGCCCTGAACTCTGTCTCCCAGGGAGCGGGCAGGTCAGTCCAAGTCAAAGTCTCTGCCCTATTGTGTTTCTATTTAGATTCCGTATGCATTTCCCGATTCATGCCCTTTATAGGTACAATTCACATTGCCCTAATATGGGCATAGAAATCCATTCCTTATTTAGGCATAGCCTATGCTAGAAAAACAACAGGTGTGTGGAGGGTCGGGGGGAATGTTTAACGACCTTCCTGCTCGCTCCCCTATACCGAGATACAAAACACACAGAAGAGCAGACCAGGTCTGTAGACGGTGTGTAACTGCAGAGGCAACCATGAGGCACTGATGGTGAGTGCATAAGACAAAGGATTGCAAAGTTGTAAAGGCTGTTAGTCACAAAAGGCTGAAGAAATTCCCATCAGACCACCCATGTGGTGGATTTCACGTCACGTGGGAATTACTGATCTTCCCTCCCAAATCCGACCATATAGTGTCGATGCGGGAAAGGTTGTCAGTGACATAGTCTTAATGTGACACCCTAAAGTTGTGTGAATGAAAACAGTGCAGTGCTCAAGAAAATGTGATGGGTAAAATTGACTACCAAGACTCCAAAGAGCATTAAAAAAGAAGTCCAAGTGTCAAAAATTAAAAACACGCCGAGTAGTAATACTACTCTTAGGCGCTATGTAGGTGTGGTCGACATGTTTCAGCTATTGAGGGCATCTAGCCAGCTTTCTTCAGGACCTATGGTAAAACTTAGGCTACTGCAACTACATATAGTGTATTTCATTGTAGAAAAACAAAATTGTACTGATACAAAGTTACATATAAACCAGGAACCAGAATACTTAAATGTCCACTGGAGGGAAAGAAAATGTCTTCTTCCTATCAAGAGACAAAAACAGAAAGACAATGTGTCAAACAATACCACTGTCGAACACACCCACCTACGTACACACACAGAGACCGTGCAGACACACCTGCAAGAATAATTTGCATTCTGCATACTGAAAAGCATATTAGCTTGATCACATTGAGGCATTTCCTCTAAGTGATACTCACCCAGCTTTGTGTGGGTGATCTATGCTACCCAAATACAGGCATGGCTACTTACATCCGTTCATCTACGTCACAACGAATTCTTGAGCCGTTGGGACTTTCCCCTTGCTTGAATATTGATTTCTCCAAGAACTCATTTATTATGCATAAACATCTATTCCGTAGGGGTTCATTTATGACGTTCATATGCCTGACTTTTACATCAATACTGACATTCCTAAACACCTTCAAGGTATAAATATACCTTCACTTGCTATGACAAGGCACAGTGTGGTTCGACTACCTACTTGCACGCAGCTCCTCACAGCAAGTCCCGAATGAAGTCATCTCCCCAACTGATGCACTGACCAGACGCTCTCACTCCTCACTGAGAATCCAGCTCCAGTGTTTCTGACTCCCCTTGTGGAGTGTTAGAGAATCGAATCCTGGGAAAGAGATACCAGCCTCTCTCATCCTAAGGTATGGAGCTGATTAGAACCTAGAGAAACTTTTGGCAACTCTTGGCATAACTAAACCAGACTAAGACAGCGCCTCCTTCTTCCCTCGTACTAGACTTAGGTTAGGTACACTGGGGTAGGATTATTTAGAAGCACCAGATGAGTATTTTAGCCTGTGTTATTTATGTATGTATTTTAACGAATATATGTCATAGCTACACGACATGCTATTACAGTATTATTTTATCTTACTGCTAACACTGTACGTATTACACTTCGCATTCTGTCTTACGATTGTAGCAGTTCATATCACCTTGTATGAGAAATAAGACTGTTCAAAAAACCCTTTTTATTGAAACACCTGTCTCCCTATTTCTGTGCAAAAACTCTGTAGAAACTAAGCATGCAGGATTGACTAGGTGAAATAGTTATCTATTGTTTCCACGACTCTGAAGATATTGTTCCGACTCTTAGGGAAACAAAGTTGTCATGTTTATGCGGTTGTCAAAGACTAATCCCTTCTTGTTCATTTGAGAACGTTTCTTTTGACCTCTGAGTTAGCTGGTGCACACAAGTAATTAAGTTTAATGTACTCGATAGAGACATACTGACCTCAGTCCTATGTCATAACTATAGTGTATATTATTCCAATGTGCAGAGCCTATTAGGGATATAGGAACTACACTACATGGCACTCAACGGTTTGGTAAGGCACTAATTTAACGCTAGATACTGAAGTAACTCAGTCGTGCTTTTCTCAGAGACCCCTACTCATAATGCTCCAATAGACCGCCGGAGTGGGTAGGGATAATATCCGCCACAGCTGAGTAGGACGAAAATCCTATGTATTAGCTTTTTGGTTTGTTCAATGTTAAAGGATACAGTTTTCCAAAATATTGTGCACCTTATCTTTGTTCCCTTGAATCTTGCTCTGTAATTTTCATTAAACAAAAATGTCCCTAACCGGAGACAATAACACCAAAACCGGTGGAGCTGCTGCTGACCAAGCCGAAGTAGCTTTAAACTATACAGGTTTTAATGAAACCAATGTGAATGCTATGATCATTCCTCCAAATCTGAGGAGAGCCATCACTTTAAAACTTATAAAACATGGCCTAACACCAAGAGGTGGTAGAGCAGTTTTTGTGATAGAGGCACATGAATATCACCAGACAGAGGTATTCTTTCCATGGATAGTATTTTCAGAATCAAATCCAGTAACTAAATGTTTCACTTCTACAAAGATGATCCACCAGAGGAATATATTCCTTTTGAGGATATTGAAATTCCACTCACATACCAGTAGCATGAGCTCTGGTTTAAAGACACCCTAAAACATTTAAATCACATTACCAGGCTCAGTCCACTAGGTAGACCAGGAGCAACATGGCCGATTTTAGCCGGCTATACACCTGACCCTGACATTGAAGCAATGTTGGACGATGAATTACTTAATGATATACAAAGATTAGTAGAATTATACAATTAAACCAAAACTGTCTGAAAGTCCTGAAAAGGTCTTTACTAAAATCACTCCTACATCTCCTAAAAAGAAGTGGGAGAATAGCAAACAAACTTCTAAACAGAAGCGTTCTCAATCCCGAGGTAGGTGTCCTCAAAAGGAGCGCTCTGAAAGGAGGTATTACCTGAGAAATAGGGATAATTAGAGAAAACCTGAAAAGTTTAAGATACTGATACACATTCCTCTCGTACCTTTCAGATATCGTCACAGACATCCGAGACGGTCAGATCAAAAAGAAGAATGTGTGAAGTGCAAAGACTATCAACACGTTCAGAAAAGCAAACAAAAACCTCAATTCACCTAGACGAAGGTAGCAGGTCTAAAAATCAGACATGCCGAGGATCTTGAGGACACAACTCAAGAACGGAGAATGTGCTCAGACAATGTTGAACAGCGCAGCAGAAGTTACAATAGCTCACCAGAACCTGAAGGGACTTCTGGAGACAGGGGACTTGAATGAGGACATTCAAGTTGAAACTGCAGTCACCAGGGTTAGCTCTCCATATAGGTTATATGAAATAACATTCCGGATGGAGGGAGGCATACCAAGAAAAGTGAAAGCACTCTTTTGGGAGCGACGTTCAAAGGGTTATGATATACTTCTGGCAAAACAGGACTGGCCACCAGAATTTGTCAGGGAGTGCCCACATGGTAAAAACATCATTATGCCAGCCTTCTCTAACACTGTTCCAGTACATATAAAATATACAGTTGACCAAGCCCCCGCATTATATAAAAATCATGTAGGATGGGATGAGGATTCACCTCACCATAAAACCCAGTTAAAAAGTCAACCAACTGCACAAAGACAGTAGTACCCAGTTACACAAAAAGCTAAGAAACAGGTCAGGGAGATCTTAGAACAACTTGAATATCAAGGGGTGATTGAAACTTGCACCTCATCAATGAACAATCCTTTGTTTCCTGTTTCCAAACCAGACAATACATATCGACACTTAAACTCATGTTGTAAAACATTTGCAGTGCAAAATGCACACAGAACAGCATTAATGAATAACATTGTGCGTAAAAATATAAAACCACATTAGATATTTCTTTTGTCAAAATATTGCACCTGAAAGTAGGTATTTGACCGTTTTCTCAATAATGGGACACAGTGTCAATTCTGTCGTCTCCCTCAAGGATTCAAGAACAGTCCTGGGTTATTCTCAGCAAGAGTAACAGAGTTAATACAAACTTGGCATTGTCATATGTCGATGATGTCTATCTGACGGACAATGACCTGAAAAAGCACTTGAACAGGGTAAACACCATTATTCTTGGGTTCGCTTCTGAAGGGTACAAATTCAATTTTAAAAAAATCAAGAAATGCCTGTCTCAATGTCCTTTTTCTAGGATTTGAACTTTCAAGTGAAGTCAAAAGCCTGGCAGCCAACCTTTTAGAAAAGTGTGCGCTGCTCCAATCTCCAAAAACGCTGAATAATTTACAATCGATTCTAGGTTTCCTGAATTTCGGAAGAACTTACAATCTAAACAATGTAGAAAGGGTTAAACCTCTCTACAAATTAATCCAACCTGATTTTAAAATCACTCATTGGAAAAAGATCACACAGAAATTTTGTGTTCACTCCAAACAGACATGTTAGCAACTAAACATTTACAAACACGCGTAACCATACGCAACTTAGTGATCCGAATCATTCCGGGTCAATGCGGATTCACCTACTTAACTTTATCTCGAAGGTGAAAAAATACCAATCGCATACAAATCACATTTGTATACACAAGCAGAAATAAATTCACTTCTAAAGAAAAAATTCTGACAGCAGTTCAAACCGCTGTAGCAAAAGAAAGAGCCCTAGAACAGGGGAAACACATTATGGTCGTAACTCCTGTACCTGCCTTAGAAGTAGTGACAAAAGCGAGCACTCAGAATGCTAAAGCTTTACATCCAAGATGGATACAATGGGTTATTTCTCTTGCTGCAACTGATGTTGAATACGTTTTTGATCCTTATTTAAAAACACAAGCATTCCTGCAATAAGAACAAGAATGTCCTCTGCCTATTGAAATTCTGCCTCTAGAAGAGCGTATATGTTTAAGTTATACTGACGGATCTGCACAACCAGCTACGGAGGTAAACAAGCCTATAGTGCAGCATGCGTGATCGTCAAAGGTCGTATGCGCGATGGCAAAGTCAGACCTATGGTCACTAAAACGCTATCTGTAAGAGATTGTACAGCTCAGCGAGCTGAACTACAAGCATTCATAATGGCACATGAACATACGGATCGCAAAATCCCCACTCTCATAGTGTGCGGTTCCTTCTATTGTGTTCAATCTTACAATGAATATTTACAGAAGTGCCTCCAAAATATTTGCAAAGATGCAAAAGGTGGCACAACCAAGCATAAAACGCTTTGGGAATAAGTAGTTCAGTTGCGAAACAGACTACAAAATACTCATGTGATACACATGCTGAGTCATCAACGTGATGGCGTTCACTTTGAAGGGAATTCATTGGCTGCTGAAGCCGCAAAAGGGGCTGTGCAGACGGTTTCTGTAGCTGCAATCACTCGTTCAAAAACTAAAATAGACAGTGAAATAATGCTGGCTGTCAATGCGACATGCAAAGGCGGTGGTGCAGCGCTACCTAAACGGTTCTACTTAAATACTCATATATAATTGATGCGAACAGCATTCCGTTTGCCCGAATCCCTGGAGTGGGGGATAGGGTAATTCCAAACATGGAACATAGGACAGCTTTTATTTACGAAGCACATCTGGGAGGGTATACAACGGTTACCACGCATTTTTTACAACGCGGTACCGTTACCACGCTACTTTTACCACGCAGGTTGTTACAACGAAATGCGCTGGGGGGCGCTCCAGGATAGTAAATACTTTAATTTACTATCCAACTCCTTTCCCTGGAGTCCACGGGGACTGGAGTTGGAATAGTAAATTAAATAATTTACTATCCAGCGCCCCTCCAAGCAAGTCGTTGTAATGACTTGCGTGGTAAAAGTAGTGTGGTAACGGTACGCGTTGTAAAAGTACGCGTGGTACCGTCATACATCCATCTGGGAGAGGGTCTGATACTTCAGGGGATCTTTAAAACAATATTAACATTAAAAGAGATGTACTGGTGGCCAGGGATGAATGCACATATTCACATCATTTTAATTAACTGGATAAACTGCAATAGAGATTGCAGCACAGAACGCTGCCAGATACCTGACTACAGTGTAGCCAGCCCAGTACAGACACCATTGTTAGACAGTATTAGACTATTTACATGCAGGCGTCCTTATGGATGAATGCAGTCCCTGAAACACTAAATCAAGGTTTCTTTGATGTGGCCTTAGCGGTCGGCTGACGCTCGAACTGTAATAAAAGATTTGCGAGTCTTTATCGGCACATACGCAATTGGCACACTACATTCTGACCAGAGCCCTGCGTTTAGCTCAAGCTTACAAAGAAGCCATGGCCAGTTTGGGCGTTGCATTGTGGTATTTTAGTCCATTCCATCCTGAGGGAAATTCGGTTGTGGAGATAAAAAAGGGACATAAAGCAATGTATAACAGCTAGGGTATTAGGTTCGGGTGACGGGTGGGTTAAACATCTAACAAGTGTTCAACCTAGTCTTAATAACTTACCAAGAAGTTCTCTAGGGGTATTACACCATATGAGGTCCTATCTGGGATAAGAATGTTGGTCCCGGACCTTGATTGTCACACATCAGTTGTGGAAATTAAGAAATTTGATATCAAAGATCGTTTGGCTGTTTTACTGGACTTAAATGAACTAAGAACAAAGCAACGTGTTCCTGAAACCAATACACCACTGGGGAAAAAATACCCGCCCCAGCAAGACCTGTCTGGATCCCAAAGCTTGGTGATCTAGTCAGAGAAAAGATTGGGGACAAGAAGGAATTTGGGCAATCTTACAGACAACCAGTACCTGTCCTAGCAATCCACGAACATGAACAGTGATATTGCAGCCCCTTGCTGGAAAAAAAGGAGAACAGGTTTGTGTGCATTGACCTGATCAAACCACACTATGTGGCCGATACTAAGCAGTAGGCCAAGTGGACTCTGACAATGTCGCAGACGCACTCCGCTAGCTACAATCCAAGAGGTTCAAGACTCATCACCTTTGAAGATTCTACAGTGAGAAAAAAAGACTATGCGATAAAGCCATGGAACTCGATCCTCTTATGACCCAAATAACAGTTCATACTGATACAATTGTCTACAATGAAGTAACAAGTGATCAAATGGTTCCAGCGAGTTCAACGAAACCTGATGAAATTCCAACAATTGACAGAACTGCCTCTGGCTATTTCATTAACTTTGATATGTTTTCTGAGGATCCCAATGAAACTGAAACAACGCCAGCACAAAGAACTTTCAAAGAACAAGCAACAGACTTTTTTCATCACCTGAAAAAAACTTATCTGGTTTCACCATGGATTGAACTATGGACTGTTTTGGGAATATTCTTCTTTCTACTTTGGTTAGCTCTGGTAATAACTCTGGCTATGCTGATAAATGGAAGAAATATTCAAATGGACACAGCAAGTCATAAAGTCAATTTACTTCTACAGCCACACAAATCATCCCATCGTGAACAAAGAGACTTGTCACCAGTGAGCATCACAGCCGTTCCTATAATGAATGGTATGGTTTGGGACACAACTGAATATGACATTTTTGGCCCGTCTAAGCTATTGAAGATTCTACATCAATTCAAGGTTTCATTAAGTGACTTTCTTACCTCTAGTACCTTTTCTGATGATTGGGACTTTGAGACTGTTAATAATATGATGTCTGATCTAGAAATGTCAGCAGCATTCATAAACCATGAATATTTAGAAGGTTCATCAGACTATGAACAAATGTATTTTTATTACCATTATTGTCACCATTTCTTGCACAAATCTGCAATACCTAGAAATGTATATATGTATAGCCAATGGGAACATTGTCCTACGCCTCCAAAGAGTAGCTCAAAAACTTTTGCAATGAAATTTCCATATTTTTCAGGGTTCTATTTATCAAATGCTGAATCATTTCATTTTAAAAATGTGAACAAAACGGGAATGAAAAATATGTTGACCAATACAAAACAGATTTATTCTGCAACCTTTTATGCCCAACTGTCTAGACAGGGAGTCGACTTTTAGAAAGACAACATTGAGAAAAAAACTGTCTGGGGATTAAAGGATTGGCAAGTGCTGAGGGTAGAAGCTTTGTTTAGAGCATGTATCATCCTTGAGCACATTATGTTTTTGAATGACACTGTCCAACAAACGTCTTGCCTTGGGTTAGCCAAGATCAAAGATTTGAAAACACCAACCATACCAATACCTGCGAGTAATAGCACTACACGGGGAGGTCGACGTACATATTATTTTGCATCACAACAGATCCAATCCTGAAAGGGAAAAATGGTTGCTTTGGCTGGCAGACACAAACAACTGTAAAGATCGATTCCTGCACAAAACTCTAGATTCACTATCAATAGGCCAGACCCAAGATATGTTCAACGATAGCATCCTGGGATAATAACAACATACAGTGTAGGAAAGTTATGCCTTGATTGGCAACAGAAAGCTACATTTCAGGATGTAAAACACTTATCTTTAATTAAAGATGGTGCAGATCTTAGGGAATTCTTGCTAGGACCAAGAAAACCGCGTCAAAAATGTTTCATATATGCCAGTATATATGCTGCACATAACGAATTATGAAACCAAACATGCATCGGACATAGCGGACCTCATCATCAACAAGGACATTGATCTGGCAGTCCTTACTGAAACATGGCTTACGGAATCCTCATCGCCAACCATGGATCTCTTAGTACCACCCCAATACAACATTTTGAGACTTGATAGACTCAGAAAGCTAGGGGGAGGTATAGCCTGCATTCACAGATCTGTTATAGAGGTCAAACAAATCCAAGCCGACCCTCTAGAATCCTGAGAATATCTAGGTCTTAATATAAGAGCAACTAACAACCAAAGATGCAACCTGCATACTTTTTACCACCCACCAGGAGACAGCGCAAAGTTTACAGAGGAGTTAATGGAGATCATAACGGCCAACTCTAACAATGGCGTCAATAACATATTTCTTGGTGATTTCAACTTACATTGGGAGGACTGCAACGACAAACTGGTCAACTCGCTTAAAGATTTCCTCGATGAAATGAACCTCACCCAAGTGTGCACACAACCCACTCACTCGAAAGGAGCGACGTTAGACTGGATTATTTCACGAAACAAAGATACAACAATCCTCTCCATAACGCCATGTGACTGGTCTGATCATCATGCCATAACATTCGCGATACCCATAATGGAAAAAGGCAGGACCAGGCAAGCCCTCAAGTCCAAAAAATGGATTCGAGACACAAGAGAAGCAAACTTGGAGCTACTGGTTGAAAGCTGTGAAAGAGACCTAAAACCTCCTAACAACCTGCAGAATGTCAACGAGCTGACCGACCACTACATAACAACGGTCGAAAATATTGTCAATAACACCATGCCATTAAAACTGAAAAGAATCTCGGAGAAGACAAAAAATCCTTGGTTTAATGAAGCATTAAATGAAGAAAGGCACAAACTGAGAATGGCCGAAAGAAAATAGAGACAACACCCTTCATCCCCTGAGTTGAAAGCCCTCAGAAAAATTAGAAACCAATATAATAAAAAGATCATCAATTCAAAAAAAGAATTTATAAGATCAGAACTGGATAATGCCAAAAACAGACCACGAAAACTCTTTGAAATCCTAAAGCAACAATCAAACAAAGTAGCCAAATCCGTTCATGAGAACTCAAAAACACCCCTAAATTGTGAAGAATTTTCCACATTTTTCACGGAGAAGGCGAAATCGCTTGAAATAGAGCTCAAAAACGCTGTGGCGAACCTTCCCACCGAACCAATGCCTACGAGCGATACCGTCGCTACAACGGAGAGTACCAAGGCAAAAAATGAGGCAAATTGGGATACATTCGAACTATATGACCAGCACAATATCGCCAAAACTCTTTCTGAAATCAAACCAAACAACCACTACCAAGACCCCCTTCCCACAAAATGTTTAAAAGAAATCAATCACGTTTTGGTTCCAATATGGACCAAAATTATAAATGCTTCACTTTCACAAGGGATCCTCCCTGACTGCCTAAAAACAGGTCAAGTTGCTCCCATAATCAAAAAACCCTCAGCAGATACATCAGACCCAAACAACTTTCGCCCAGTGACCAACATCCCGTTACTGGCCAAGCTAATTGAGAAATGCGTACAGAACCAACTGAGCCAACACATCACCAAGTTCTCATTGCTTGATAAATGCCAATCAGGATTCAGAGCAGGGCATAGCACGGAAACAGCGATCCTCCATATAGTTGATGATGCACTACAGGCCCTTGACCAAAATCAAGCATGCTTACTGATTCTCCTTGATCTGTCTTCGGCTTTCGACACAGTAAATCACGAAGCATTACTGACCAGGCTGCGAGACAGGATGGGACTGTCAGGAACTGTGCTGAAATGGTTTGATTCTTTTCTACAGAACAGGACGCAGCGATTCCTGGTCAACGAGTCAATCTCACTTCCATCCCCTATTTCAATAGGAGTCCCTCAAGGATTGATGTTATCCCCAGATCTGTTTAACCTATACGTCGAACCGCTTACAGAAATTCTCCAAAAATCACAGATATCCTATCACATGTATGCAGACGACACGCAAATATACTTAAAGATCGCATCCCTAAAAGACATCGAACTAATGAACAAGACATTAAAAATGGCTCTACAATGGTTAACTACCAATCAGCTGAAGCTAAATGCTCACAAAACAGAGTTCCTACTAATCTCACCAGCTAGGAGCCATACGGAAATAAAGGAATGGACGAAAGTCGTGACTGCGCTAAACTGCACCCCAACACTAATCAAGTCAGCGAAATCGCTAGGAATAACATTGGACGAGAATCTGGACATGAAAGCCCACATTAACTCAATGGCTAAAAATGCCCGATTCCACCTGAATTACTTAAGAAAATTGAAACCATTCATCTCAGAGGCGGATCTCAAATTGGCAATCCAATCCTTAGTTATCTCGAGGATTGAATTTGGCTGCACCACCTTAGCTGGATTACCAAAAACGTCCACAGCGCCACTGAAAGCATGCCTTAACGCTGCGGCAAGAATTATCACCGGATCTAGGAAATACGATCATATATCCCCACACTTGAAAGCTTTAAACTGGCTACCTTATGAAGCCAGAATCCAAATGAAGATAGCATGTATCACCCATAAAGCGCTACACCACAACACCCCAAGATACCTAGCGAAGAAAATTCAGCTGTCAGGGTGTAACAGACCAGCTAGGAGTGCTGAGGAGTTGCTGTTACGGCCAGCCTTTTTCCGTAAGAAAAAAACCTATGACAGAGCGTTCTCAGGAGCTGCCCCCAGAATCTGGAACTCCCTCCCTCCTAACATTAGGAAGATCCAGAATGTGGCATCATTCAAACGAGAGGTGAAGAGCTTTCTGATGAAGAAATACTCTACTTAGAGTAGAACATTCATGAACTTATAACGACCTACCTCATACTTGTTTACTTATATTGCTTATGATAGAAGTTTAGCCACAACTGACTATTTAACGCTAACTACACATGTGTTTTTGAATATATATCACCTACCTCATATATGTTGTTCGTATAACTGTTGATATATTTGTTTATCTTCTACGTCTTCTATGTTAAGCGCTCTGATACCCACGGGTCTTGTTCGCGCTATACAAAACTTTATAATAAATAAATAAATAAATAAAGATTACCCAAACAGAGACTGCAAAAGGAACATGAGAAATTGATCCTATTTATTTAGAGAAATCTCTCTCTGTAGTTGACAATGGGTTAACAACTCTGTCGTCCAGGATATATTCATTTGACAGCATTATATCTTCTGCCATAGACATCATGGAACAACACTTGGTCATGGTGCAACATGGTCAGTCTCAGTTACGTTCTATCATGCTATTAGGCTGGATGCTACAAAACTTGCAGGCAGGCTATGTGCCTTGGCGTTTAATCAACACTACATCACTATTTTCAGAATTCATCTCACTGACAAACAGATCAAAATGGCACAAAGAGGAGCAGACTACATGGTGCTGACCATTGAAAAACTGGAAAGATTACCATTCACAATTCAATTCAATTCAATTTTATTATGATTTGGAATTCCGAAGACTTCCACATAACATTACAATAAAACATTAATTCATAAAAAAGACAGTATTAAAAGCCCAAACGATTACACCCTGCAATTATCCTACATTACACACAGTACATATACATTTTTCAATAAACCCTTAACATTAGTTACGAATAAATACTTTAAAAAACCAATTTTCCTAAAATTACCTTCCCCCTGAAGGGACTAATCTCTTTTATTCATTAAATATGTCACTAAGGAGGACTGAATTCTTCTAATCATTATCTGGAAAGGGACACTATTGGCTGACTCCCTAATTTAATAAAACAATCTAATCTAATAGAAAAGTACATTTTAGCAGCATATAGTTAAGAAATTATGTATGGTTCATCCAATATACGGTTACAATTAAAACATTTCTTGTGTCGAGGACAGAAAACAATGTTAACAACAGATGATTTTGTAAAGTGCTACTGAAGGTGCAAGTGTATTAAGATAAAGTGCTAGTGCATAGATACCCTAATTCTGGACATAGACCAGAATGATTATCTAGCGTCAATATAGCCTAAATATATCGGAAATTGCACACAAAAAATGAGTTAAGTAGCAAATATAATTTGTCAAACACACTAATAAATAATTGTTACTTATCGTATGTTACAACAAATTAAAAAAAATTTAAAATGCTCAAAAGGTGCTAAAACAAGGGAAATTATACAAGGCACTACATAATCCACTGATCACCCTACTTATTGACTTCTAATATACATTTAAAAAATTCTTTAAAAAAGCAGAAAATCTTAAAACATATCTGTTCTGACGGGGGTTGCAGAAGAAAGTTGCGTGCATGTTCTGCTGTCGAAATATTATAATGTAAAATACCATGCCTTAGAAATTTGCGACGTATTGAACTAAGTGCAGGGCACACAATCAAAACATGATTAAAGTCTTAGATGCCACAATTGCATAAATCACAAAGTCTTTCATTTTTGGGGATACCCTCCCAAGCTCTTGTTACTATCCTCAACTGCAACAAATTCATTCTGAGGAGTAGAATCACTCTGCATACTCCATGTTTCAGGTTCCAAAGAACATACGGCGAGGATTTTTAATAAGTGAGCTCTCCGCTAAACAGTCCAGTCTGCCATTCCCTCTGCATATTTTCAGATCTCTTTCTCGTGAGATTGCATATATGTTTTTTTTTAATTAATTGCTTTAAAGCTATTTTGTTTAAAACTGCTGCCCCTACTAAATCTAAACCAAAAATACTTAAAGCTTTTAAATAATTTCTAAAAATTACACTTTTACACAATAGATTATCAAAACTTTCCTTGTGCAATGCTATCCTTAATAGATTTTCTTGACCATTTATCAAAGCGTTACACCATCTTAAAGACCCCGCCAATGACAAAATGTACGTTGAGAGAAAGCCAAATTCGAGCCTAAGAGCCACGATTAATGCAGTGTGACTCAAGTGACATATTTGATGCCAAATTTTACCTTCCACTTTCTCGAACTTAGCCCACTCACGTTCGTCAATTGTTTCCCATGCGTAATTCAGGGTCGGCAGAATCTTTATTTTGTACACTGCGATAGTGTGTGAAAAATGTCTTTTCCCACATTGCTTATACAAGCGGTTGATTGTCGATGCCTGTGAAATAGCTTTACTTTTGCAGTGATCTAAATGTCTGTTAGCGGAGCACCTATTTGTAAAATAAAATCCTAAATAAGGATAAAATGTCACTATTTCCATATTTTCATCCCCCAAAAACCATTTCAGATTTGATCTAACCTTACAGCCTTTCTGACTAAAATTCATCACTTTACTCTTAGAAGTGTTTATTTAAAAAAAATATTCATTAGTGTACTTGACCAACTCCGTCAAACGTCTTTGCCACCCAATTGGAGCTAGGTCCATGACGTCGTCAGCATACAACAAACAGCTTAATTTTAGATCACCCACTTGTGGAGGGTCCCCTTTACTCTCCCCTACGCGGCTTGGAAGGTCATTTATGTAGATTGAAAAGAGTAAAGGGGCCAAAAGGCACCCCTGCTTCAACCCGTTGTGGGTGGGAATTTTCTTTGATAGGTCTTTGGTCCCCCCTAACAGAACTTGAGTCCAGGAAGAAGAGTGGAGAGCGATTATTACTCTTAGCAAATTCCCTGGGATCCCCATCCTTATCAATTTCCTCCACAGCGTCCCCTATCTACCCTATACCATTCACAGTGGCAGAGAAACCAGCTACTGAATGGATAATACATGGTAAAATCACTCTGCCTGTTACATATTTCCATTTTCAGTATTGCCTAAAACACATACCAGCAGGCAAACATGAAAGGGTGGGTAAAGAATACATCAAAACATCCTTGCCTTTACCATACACACACAGATGTTGGAGTGGGGCTTGAAGTGTTTCTTAGCGGTACAAACTGTGAAAACGCACTAAGCGGTTCTCTCCTTTGCCAGGGTATTAATTTACACGGGGCCTGCGATGGTTCCTCCAACAACTTATCCTGTCACCTACAAGGTTCACCAACTGCGGTGATTGATCCAATGTTTGGACAACTTTCAAATGGAACTTACCTTATGTTGAACGATCACAAATGCTGTGGCATGTTGCCAGGTATTCCATATCTAGTCACTGTTTCATCCAGGGTCACTTGCTGTATGTAAGTATTGTTTCCACAAACCAAGACAGACAGGGAGTCACCTCTATGGCCTTCACTGAATATCTCTTCTATACAAATTGATACTCTAAGCAGAATGAAAGCCATTCTTTTGCAAAACACTGTGCCACTGACCTCGGCCAAAGGAACCTATGATCTACAAGTCGCAAGGACTTCTGCCAAGATACATGCCCTTTTGAATACAAATGGCCATATACATTCCTCAGAAATGTTGGAACATATCTTAAACATGTCTGATACGAGCAGTATTGTACATCTATTTAAGAACGTATGTTCAGGACTGTTAGCACCCTTTCTAGCAGTCCTCAGAATATTTCCCAACTTCATGCACTCTGTGTTTGGCGGACTGGCACTACTTTTTGGACTCATTGCAGGGATACTATTTTTGCTCCTACTGCTACGATATGGCATGCCAAATCACCAACGCCACTTCAAGCACCATAGAGAGAGCTCTTTTGGAGATTAAGTGTCGTGAGCGCATCGTTCAAATTCTAGGCTCTGGGATCAGCCTGAGTTTCACCGGAGTCTGCCAGAGGGCGTCGGAGTGGTTGATGATTGGCAGAGGGGACTCTCCTTTGGGAGAGATGTGGCACAGTCCATACTTTGAGGAGTAAGGCTGTCCAGGAAATGGCGAAGGTCATCTGGGTTGAAGAATTATTTGGAGATTCCTTCATTGGTAACCACAGATGTGCAGGCTCGAAGAGGCCATACTTGATGCCCAGTTGTCACACGCGAGGCCTAATGGAGAGCAAGGCTTTGTGGCAATCGTTTGTTTCCTTTGAGAAGTCTGCTGCCATTTTGATCTCATAGCCCTCAAATGGGTATAGTTGCATGTTCTTTCCTGCGCTGGATGGCCCTATATGGTGGGCTTTCTACATCACATCTCTAATGCTGGGTCAAAAGTGAGACCTGTGGGTTTTGGAAACCTTCCACCTTTTCCAGAAATCCAAAGACGCGGGATCGCCCTTCTGGCTCCTGTCCTCCAAGTCCACCACTTTACTTCTAAGGAAGAGAAGTTTGTGATCCCAATCTGGTATGGTATTGAGGCGGTCCTCCACTGCAGTAAAACGCGGTGTGAGGCAGTCCACCCAGTTCTGGAATCTGGCGATGTCTGCACAAATGGATTTAGTCTCAGTTGTGAGAGCAGAGATGGATGTTTCCATGCCCTCCAGCCATTTGCCCACAGCAGAGATTTCCAGGAGTATCTGCTCAATGGTGGAGTCTGTTGAGGTTGCCATTGTAGGGTTAGGTGGTTTCAGTGATGAGGAGGTTACACCCTGTGTACCTGAGTTGAGTGCTTCTGTGAAGAGAAGATGTCTTGCAGGCTTTCCTGTCTCCTTGCCAAAAGTCATCTCTGGCTCGTATGTGGCGTTCTTCGAGCGCATGAGCACGTCCCTCCACTGGCATCTCTAATGCAGTGGCCAATGGGAGTGAATGAGTGTGAAACAGTCAAGGGGGAGAGCACAAGTGTGGTGGTCACATCAGTCCTGGTATGCAGTTGCATCTGGTATTGGTCCGGTTAGGTGGAGGGAACTGGCAGATATGCTGCAAAGGGCTAAGGGTATATGCCATAGATGCAGGAGAGTTAAGGAGAGGCATCCACTCTGAAGGATTCCAGGTGGTCCGCACTCTGCACCAGGGGTGCCTATGGTGGGGCCCAGTCTTGCTGCCGGTTGAAAGTGGGGGCTGTCTTGAGAAGGTCCCGAGGGAGGCACCGGGTAACAGCTCCTGGAGGGGTCCTTGGCTGTGCCCTGTATCATACTTGTGTATTCAGGCCAATGGGGAGGCACCCTTTCCCACCATGTAGGCCTGTCGTGGATTGCCAGACCGTCAGCAGTGATGGCATTTAGAGTCGTAAGGGCATCCCATGTGGCAAGCGGATGTGGATGACTTGGGTAGTGCGGCACTACAGGCAGGCTGTATGATTGCTCGGCAGCTCGGTGGTGGTTGGTCCTTCCTAGGTACTACCTTCCAGGGCAAAGCCCTGTGAGGAAGCATTTGATAAGCCCGCTTGTACAAGGGCTACTGTGCAGTTTGCATGGGCACCCACTCTCTGCAGGCTTGCAATCTTTATGGCTCCAGGGGAGGGAGGGCTGTTTGTGGCTACAGCCCAATCCGCTGTATTAAGTTTAGGAGGGGCCACTCACCATGTAGATCCTCGAGCCAGTGGTTAGTTCCCTACAGCAGGGGGTTATGTCTTTCTGGCGTGTCAATGTCCTTCTGTCCCGCCAGCCATCCCAGGGTCAAGTGGCAGCCTCGTGGTGGCCCATCAGGGTCGGCAGAATCAAGCGAGGAGGAGCTGCTCTGTGGCAGATGTCCCCGCCTCGGGTGGCCTTGACCAGTAGCACTGGGTTGTTTCCGCTTGCATTTCTGTGGAACCATGCAGCAACCAGTCGGGTGGGGGGTGCTGCACGCCATGGGGTTTGGTTGCTCCTGTAGTCTTCTCCGCATTTGCACTGCAATGAGGGAGTTAGAGTGAACCGGGCAGTCACTTGGTTTTGAGTCTTCATGGCCCCCACCTTCATTGGCTCAGTGTGGAGAGAGAGGGTGCTGAAAGAGAACACTGTGAAGCCATCTAGGGCGGGCAGGGTTCTCTCTGCCCGTCAGTTTGCAGCCCGCAGTCCTCCATCACAGCGTATGGCCAGTTTATCTTGCCTGGGGTGAAATCTGGGCAGGGACACCTCTCGATGCTGTGTTGCTGCGAGGTGCTCGAGCCCACTCCTGAGTTGCCCCGGTGGGAGGTATAGGTCTTTGGCCTACGCCCCTTCGTCTAGCAGTATCGTCGGCCCCCACTTCAGACTGTGGCAACGGTCTGCCGTTGGGCTAAAGGCCACGCTCGGCTCTCAGTGGTGAAGCTTCGGTGTAGGGGCACTTTGAAGGCACTGGATTCACCGTTTCGCCACTCCTGAGCTTCTCACTACTTGTGACAAGAATGCAGGGCTCGCAGATGGCTCCCGGGAAGCTCCAGCTGCCATCCGAGGCCATTTCATTTGTGGCCAGACCATGACCCCACCAAATCGAAGGAATGTTAACCACCTCAGCTCCAGTATTGAGATATATTGCATCAATTGGCCCAAAATTCTCCTTGTAGGATAGCAAAGTTCTGCAGCTCAGAAAACATTAGTACCTGCACACCAACGCATCTACAAAAGATGTATACAAAAAGTATATATACATTTTTTTGGATTCAAGTTCAGTCCACAAACTGGCAATTGGGGAGGGGGATCTCTCGGGCCCCCTCCCATAGCCAGTGTCCCTGGGTCCCCAAGCCCTGGGACACCATCTATTTCCCTGATGGAGAGCGCGGACAAGAAAAGAGTATTGTGCTCCCACCTTTAGGTGCAAAAAGCATCTCCACTCGGAAGGAGTACAAACCTTTTCCCTGCCTCTCTCTTTTTTTATATTGTTGTTCTTTTTTTTTGTACTTTTATATAGCACAAACTTGACCCGAAGGCATCAGAGAGGTTTACATGAGCACCAGTTGCGTTACACAAGGACACATTCATTTTTGTTAGGCACAGTGAGATTTAGTGATTTGCCCAGAATCACAGGATGATGAACGTCAATGCCGAGACTCGAACCCAGTTCCTCCCGTTTTGAGAGTGACTGCTCTAGCTGTTAGTCTATATCCTCTCAGGCAGGGAAATACTTAGAACTGTTCTCACCCTGCAGGAGCAAAAGAAAACTGCTCCCACAGGGCAGGAGCAATGCTAGGTCCTGCTGCACTCAGGATGTATGTATGAGGCAAGCAGGTGGGGCTGTGGGGACTATGGGCCTCCCTGTGCATCTTCAATGAGGGACCTGCTGTGAGGACCCCCCGGTGGACACCAGAGCGTGCTCCCAAAATAGAAATGAAAAATGCTGCCTTCTGCAGGAGCAGGAAGCTAATGTGGCTGCAGGGGACATGGAGCTCCCCCCACAGTCCCCAACAAGAGCAGTTGCCTGGGTGGGCATTGAGCTTTAAATTAAAAAAACAATTCCAGCTCCTACCTGGCCCTATAGAGTTTCTTGCACAGAGCCAGCAGGAATGAGGGGGGTCCTTCTGCTCCCCCACAGCCCCCAAAGGAAAAGAAACACTGGGAGGCAGATTACAATGCGAACGTAAAAGGCTCTGACACTCGGTTTACTTCACGACTGCATCATTACGATGGAGGAGGTAACCTAAACCTGCCAGTCATTCTTGCTGACTTTCGACGGGTTTGGAGAACCCCTCGGCCAGTAGGAATCCAGCCTGTGATCTCAAGGGCAGGCATTTTTCACCCTTGAGATTACAATGTTGGGTTTCAGCCGCCTTTATGTGCTGGCCTTTCTGACACAGAGAGGCTGACTGAACTCGACTTTGAGGTCCCCAACAGGCCCCCTTTGGTGCACGGCCTACGGTTGGAGGCCGAGGGGGCACCTATGGTGCCCTCCTGTTGTCCCCTGCATCCCATGCTGCCTGCCACAGGGTGAAGGGATGAACTGCACCTCCCTTTTCCCAATCGAAGCTTGTGTTACAGCCGGTTTCCGGCCCTAACACGAGCTCCCATTGAGAAACGTACAATGCGACCAAACCGTATTCAGTCACATCTGTAATGAGCCACTTAGGACCACCGACTAGGTGTCGGTCGTGCCCAGGACCGAGTCACGGACGGAATCAATTCTGCCCGACATCTAATTGAGGCCTTAGGTGTTCTGGGTGGAAATTTATTTAAATATAAAGTAAAATGTGAATAATATGTGAATGGCCACTCTAATATTATAATTCACTGCTCCTTCAAGGAGCACTCCGTAGTGCCCTGCAAGGACTATTTATATATTTTTTTGGGTATGTCCCTAGAAGGGGCAGGACACCATCAATTTTTTGTTATGTTGTGGGCAAGGCCGAACTGGCCATAGCGGGCATCGGGCATTTCCCCGTAGGCCGCTAGGGTGGGGGCCGGTTTTGGGCCCCTGGGGGGCCGTTTTTATTACCGGGGTCAGCAATATCAGCCCCCTGTAACAAAATCGGCCGAAACCAGCCCTCGCAAACTGCTCGGCTGCACTCTCCCTCACCCCAGGGGGGACCGACAGTTAGCCAGGGCCGGTTTCTCTCCCCAGTCCAGCCCTGGTTGTGGCCTGACATGAGTTCTACAGTCCCTCAGCAACATTAGGGAAAAAAAAACATTAGGAAAAAACAGTAAGCCTCCTGGGTCATTGAATCAATGATGCCAGGAGAACTTACCCTACTTTTCTTGAATACTTCCCACTTCTATTTTTCCATTTCAAGCACTGGATACACCACACATTCTACACCAACAATGATGAATACAAATGACTTTCAACTGGAGTGAGTGTTTTAATGCACTTCATTTACTGCAATGCACTTGGTTAATTGTGTGCTGGTAGGCCAGGCAGTGTGCTCCCTCCTCCTTTTCTGATTGACTGAGATGCACCAACGCTCTGGAAGTGGTACAAAACCTCAGAAGACTGTAAGCAGTATTGCCAGCACCCCAAAAATTTCCCTTGTTAATATTTACTGAAGAATGACATTCCTAAACCATGTGTCTAGTGATGCACATCACTGGTCGCACCAATAATGGTGAATACTAAAAACTTTTAACTTACACTGCATATACCACAATGCATCTACCCTAACTGAGTGCAGGTATGCCAGGCAGTGTGCTTACCTTTGGGATGCACCTTTGCTCTGGGAGTGGTACAAAACTCTGGGAACACTGGGAGCAGCATTGCCAGAACTCCCACATGTCACTAATTAATCTCTAGTTACGAAGGACAATCCTGAAACTTGTGTATTCCTTGCTTCTCCTAATTATGGTTGGTAAATATTGCTTTTAGCTGAGATAATTGCCTCTTTCTCCACTCTAATTTATACCTTAAGTTTGTAGTAGCACATTGTTCTATTGCATAGGTTATGGTTGCATTAAACCAGGGGCCGTAGCAGATGACCCTAACCAACTGCTTGTCAAAAGAACACTGCGATGCGCTTCTTCTGCCTTGTTTGACAGAAACTGGTTTAGGGGCCAATCGCATTTTGGTTCACAGAAATTTCAATAAATATTTTGTAATACCATGTCAAAAGACCAAATACTCTATGGATGTTCATCAACTCTCACTTTAGGAGTAACTTGATAGAATCAACACCTTTTTGAGTCATTGGGCCAGATCACATAACAATTTTAACTGACACGGTTAAGGTAGTGCTTGCTCTAATCACCTTTTACCACTGTATTATGTAAACAAGATTATGGAGGTGGTAATCTGTGACAAGATGTTTGGGCACAGCGATGCAACACTTTTCAGCTTCAAAAAGTCTCTCAAGCTTAGTTTCAAGCTTCCCAGCTCAGGTTCAACTTCCAGAGGCCCCACAACTGGATCAAGCACTCTAGGAAGGACAGAACTCTCTCAGCAGAGTTCAGGGAAACTGGGGGTGAAGTCCTTTTGTTCCTGGGACTTCAAAAACAGGGAGCCAGCTCTTCTCAGGCCCTTGGAGATTCCTTCAAGACAGGGGACACAGCTCACAGCAAAGTCCTTCCCCTCTCCTTGGCAGCAAAGCAACAGGTCAGTCCGGCAGAGCAACAGCAGGACAGTCTTCCTTCTTCAGTTTCAGCTTTCTCCTTGGCAGAGGTTCCTTCTTGATTCTAGGATGATCTAATTTTCTGTTGTCAGGGGTCCTGTACTTATACCCCTAAAGTCTTTGTTCTCTCTGTGCATGTGGGCCCTGAGCCCGGTCTGAACCAGTTCTGGGTGGATCCTGAGCACTTTGTTTTGCTGGCTGCATCTTTCCTTTCAGAGTGAGGGGCAGGGTCCTCAGCCGCCCAGCAGGAGGTGGAGCCAGCATTGTGGCAGGCAGGCCCAGCCCTATTCAGCCCAGGTGCTAACTCCTCCCACCACTCAGGTTGCAATTGCATTCATTCAGCCTAGTGCTGACTCATCCAGCCTCTGGGGGAATTCCCCAGCCCCTGTCACTCACAAACCAGACAGTCAATACACAAACAGGCCCAGGCACACAGAAGGGTCAGACAATAGAACAGCAACTTTCTAAAAGTGCTGTTCTCAAACACAGGATTTAAAAACCACCTTTCCTAAAAGATGTATTATTAAATTCTGAGTTCAGGGATACTAGATACTTATGTCCTATCTTGTTCCTATGGGAAGAAATGCTGTTAACCACTGTAGCCAGCATCCCCCATGTTAACCTATGGAGCAAGATAGCCTTACAATAGTGAAAAACGAGAATGGCTGTAATTCACTACCAGAGCATGTCACCTGCACTAGTACATGCTCTACCTTTCACATACACTGCACCCTGCCCAGGGGGGTACCTTGGGCCTTCCATAGGGGTGACTGATGTGCACAAAAAGGGAAGGGTTAGGCCTGGTCAGTGGGGACACTGACCAGGAGGACATGGCAGTTCTAAACTGCCCATAGGCGCTGCAGTGGCAGGCCTGAGACACCATTTTTAGAGCTACTCCTGTGGGTGGCACAATCAGTGCTGCAGGCCCACTAGTAGCATTTGTCATCACCAGCCCTGGCACACCCAGTGCGCTTTACTAGGGACTTCATGGTGATACAAATATGCCAAACATGTATATCCAATCAGAATAACAATTTTCATAGGGAGCACTTACACTCTGGCACTGATCAGCAGTGGCAGAGTGTCCAAAGCATCTAAACCAGCAAAAACGAAATCCAGCACAGCATCAAAAAATACAGGAGGCAGAGGCAAAAAGATAGGGGTAATCACGCCAAAGATGCCAGGTCTAACATAATCTGTTCTGCTTTTTTGTGCTGCAGTCTTTGTGTTGCGCTCTGTTTTTCATTTTGTTTGTGATTTATCATGTTATATTGTAATTATAGTGTTATGTGTCCTTGTAAATGTTATTGTATTATTATAAAACAGCAATGCTCTCGCAACCATAAAATAGAGTATAGCTCCAAAACTTAATGTATAACAAGATAAATGCTATTGTGACAAAAATAAATAAACAGATGCAGATTCTTGTGTGTTATCCTTGTGGGTAGGTTGTTTAATGAGTCCACAACTGCAGCAACGGTCTACAATCAGCCGACACGTGTTTCGTCGTGTTATGTTGAGTCAACACGACTCTTCAGAGCTGACAAAATAGAAAATAACGTGTATATAGGTTTTTGTCATAAGTATCACATAATTATTTTCATTGGATACGTGGCAATAGTGATGTGTAAAAGCATTTCTAAAGTACCATTATCTACCAAACAATTCGTGTTTGTGATCAGTGTGAGTACTTATGTGTATGAGCATGCTTCTTCAAAAATTACTGCACACATTAGGTCACATGGTGTATTGGTGAAGAACACAAGGTTGTGACTCTAAAATTGAGTGCTGTGACAAGTGCCGTGCTCACGACGATCCTGCATTCGAAGAACTCAAAGTGAACAAGGTGCCGCTACTGGTTATTAAACAGAGTGTATGTAGGTTTGTGACATGTCCATTAATTAAAGGTGCATCCACTTAAAGTGCAGTCTACGAATAGGTCAACCACATCATCCAAAGAATCGGAAAATGCATACCTTGTGGTACGACCCACGTGTTGGTAGGTCGAAAAATGAAAAAGGGGTTGTTTTTCAGGTGGAAAATTCTGTACGATAAAAAAGTAGGCATAAGAAAGGGGCAAAGCGCTTTAAGTAACCATTTATCTTAGGGAAAAGGTTTTAAAGGAATCAGCTTACCAGTATTTACAAATTGTCGATATCTAGTCAAAAATGTAATCATTGGCTCTGAATCTAGAGCGAAGGAGAAATTTCTCTGTGTGTAGTCCCACCGCCAGGTATAGCGGCCGTTCGCAAGATGCATACTGTATGATAGAAGAACCAGATGTTAAGTGTCATTGGTAAGCTATTGTGGATAGATACTATTATTATAGCCGCGAATATCTGGTGGCAAGTTGCAAATGAAAAAGTGAAAAACGTACCTTAATACGTGTGCGTATTAAACGGTACCCGGAGGGGATACAAATCTTGATACAGCACTGCTGTTAGGTTAGACGTTCAAAGGATTTATGCTGTATTAAAGAAGACAAAAGTGGATATACGGACGATGAGGACGGAAACGAAGTTGGGACCAGCTGGATACGTGCTGGGTCCAAATCAGTATGATTCGTCTACTCTAAAAATTGTTGGAACAACATTAGTGGTGTGGAGACTCACCGAAAGAAAGGTATCCCTCCTCTTGTGTTTCCCGGTCGCTGTGTTCCGAGAGACGGACACGTGACCGGAAGGAGGAAGTACCTTTATACAAAATCATGTTGAAAACTAGAACGTGACTCTGGTGATATAGTCGTCCATATTGGGAAGTTACAAATAACTTCCTGTGGTGATCAGCTATTCTACCGAGAGTAGCAAACATAAAGGTAGACTTGGTATGGGGAGCGAAACGTTACTTTAATGTAAAACGACAAATACACGGTCTATATTAGTCTTGATCGTTCTCTAAATTGATGTTTATATTAAAAGGAGATGAATATTGCCTTGATGATATGTACATGATTACGGGTGAAAAGGGTATATGTTTGATGGTCGATACTGCGCATTGCGAGTGGTATGATAACAATGGAAAAAAAAGTGGAAAAGTGAAAAAGATTGAGAGACGTGACGTAAGTGAGCCAGTGAGCCGCCGTGTGTGAACAATTTGTACAGAGGTGTGAACATAGGGTAAAAGTGCCCTGTACATATTCCAATTCGTGACTCAAAGTATCATCAGTTTGTAGTAATTTTGTATCATCATAATCTTATCAAGCCTGACAGTTGTTAAGACAAAGTACATTCAGAATTTATATATGTAGTAAATATCATACGTTCATCAATTGGTGTATGTGGTGTTACATCACATTGTACAGAATATTCAAACAAACATAGAATAAAACCATTGGGGTTCTATTTATAACTGTATCAAAGAATGTGAGAATTACACAGTAATAAGAGGATCCCTTAGAAGAGGAAAAATGGGCGCTTTAGACACCCAAAAAGAATTGAAGTTCTGGATCGTAGTTAAGTCCGTGTTCCACGCATTGCAAACGCATGATCCACGTGGCTTCCCTACGTCTCAGTACAAGTTCTCGGTTGACCCCTCTAATGTTGAGAGGAATTACGTCTATCCCAAAGAAACGCACTTTGACGTCATCCTCCAACGGTTGACATTCTGCAATATGTAGGGCCACCGGGTACTTGGGATCCCTTCTTTGTATTGCTCTCATATGTTCAGCCAGTCTGTCTTTGAGGGACCTGATGGTGCGGCCTACATACATTTTGCCACAATGGCATTCAATAATGTAAACCACGTACTTGCTTAAGCATGTGATGTTGTGTTTGATTTTGTATGTGGTTCCGTCAAAACCCTTGAAGGTTTTTGTTCCATGTTTGCCCCATATGCACATTGAGCAGAAGCCACATTTGTGGAATCTTAAGCTCCGTGTGGAGAACCAATCAAGGGCTGTAGTGTTGTGTGGGACAGTTGGACTGAGCTTATTCTTTAATGTAAAGCCCTTTCTGTAAGTAATAGCAGGTCTCTCAGGTATCCATTCTTTGAGAGCAGGATCACCCGTCAGGTGGTTCCAATGTTTGTTGAAACTCTCTCTGATAATCTGATTCAGTGCGTTGAATTCTGTGATTAGTCTGATTTTCTGGTTGGAGGATTCAGACTCCGTATGTTTCCTTAGACAGTCTGGTCTTGAGGTACGTCTAGCCCTTTTTTCCGCATTATTTATGAATTTTGGAGAATAACCTCTGTTGAGGAATCTGTCCTTCATATTGGCCATGCAGTTTTTTAAATTCAGTTGACTCACTGCAGTTACGTCTAGCCCTAAGGTATTCTCCGTAAGGAATTGAACGTATTTGGTGTGTTGGGTGAGAACTGGAAGCATGAAGGATGGAATTGCATGACGTGGGTTTTCTATAGAGCTTGCTCTGTAGTTAGTTGTCTTTTACATAAAATTCAAGATCTAAGAATTCCATCTTGTCTTTGCTGCGTTGCATGGTAAATTTTATTTCCCATGTGTTATTGTTTAGATGCTCATAAAAGGAAAGGAGTAAATCTTCAGTGCCAGACCTTAGTAAAAAACAGTCATCAATATAACGACCCCAGAAGACTATGGAATCGATATATTCTGCTCCTTTGGTACCCCAGATTAAGTCAGTATCTAGGGCCCCCATAAAGAGATTTGCAAAGGAAGGTGAAAACTTTGAACCCATGGCTACTCCCTTTATTTGGCGATACCATTTACGATCAAAAATGAAGCAATTATTCTCTAGTATAAGGTCCATCATATGTAAAAGCATTTTCGTGTGGGCCCACAACGAAGCTGGTCTATTTGATAGTATTTTGTTCATGGCTAGCATGCCTAGCTTGGGATTAATGCTGGTGTACAGAGACACCACATCCATCGTAACCAGTATCGTGCCTCGTTGCCATTCTATGTCTGTCATGATACCCAATATGTGTTTAGAATCTTGGATGTATGACGGTTGGTTCTTGACTAAGGGTCCCAAAAAAAGATCTACATATTCTGCTAATTTTTCAGTAGGACCCCCAATTCCCGAAACTATTGGTCTGCCTGGAGGGAAAGGAAGGTTCTTGTGTATTTTTGGCAGTGTATATAGCCAAGGAAAAGTAGGTTTAGAGACTTTTAGATAGAGGTACTCGTCGTCATCCAAAAGACCAGACTGCTTCCAATTTAATAGTAAAAACAACAGGTGATGAACCGAATGTGGATCAATGTCACACACTCAACCCAGTCCAAAGATCTGGGCCCAAATCCATTGTTTTTTTGCACTTGGAGTCAAGCTAGCCGGGTTGATGAGAGGTGTTACCTCGAAACCGGTCCGGTCCTCGGATGCTTGATTCCGTTCTGGGAAGGACATGGCTTTTGTAGTTCGGACTGGACTGTTCCCATGGGGCAACAGGGTCAGAGCTGATTTGCATATCGCCATTGTCTAACCCAGGGTGGTGTGGAGTGCAAAAAAACAATGGATTTGGGCCCAGATCTTTTGACTGGGGGAATGTGTGACATTGATCCACATTCGGTCCATCACTTGTTGTTTTTGCAATTGCCGCCCTAAGTGCGCTGGGGATGCCCAGACGTGGGTCCCAGGCACTCCACACCACTTGGAGTCAAGCTAGCCGGGCTGATGAGAGGAGTTACCTCGAAACCGGTCCGGTCCTCGGATGCTTGATTCCGTTCTGGGAAGGACATGGCTTTTGTAGTTCGGACTGGACTGTTCCCATGGGGCAACAGGGTCAGAGCTGATTTGCATATCGCCATTGTCTAACCCAGGGTGGTGTAGAGTGCAAAAAACGATGGATTTGGGCCCAGATCTTTTGACTGGGGGAATGTGTGACATTGATCCACATTCGGTCCATCACTTGTTGTTTTTGCAATTGCCGCCCTAAGTGCGCTGGGGATGCCCAGACGTGGGTCCCAGGCACTCCACACCACTTGGAGTCAAGCTAGACGGGCTGATGAGAGGTGTTACCTCGAAACCGGTCCGGTCCTCGGATGCTTGATTCTGTTCTGGGAATGACATGGCTTTTGTAGTTCGGACTGGACTGTTCCCATGGGGCAACAGGGTCAGAGCTGATTTGCATATCGCCATTGTCTAACCCAGGGTGGTGTGGAGTGCAAAAAAACGATGGATTTGGGCCCAGATCTTTTGACTGGGGGAATGTGTGACATTGATCCACATTCGGTCCATCACTTGTTGTTTTTGCAATTGCCGCTCTAAGTGCGCTGGGGATGCCCAGACATGGGTCCCAGGTACTCCACACCACTTGGAGTCAAGCTAGCCGGGCTGATGAGAGGTGTTACCTCGAAACCGGTCCGGTCCTTGGATGCTTGATTCCGTTCTGGGAAGGACATGGCTTTTGTAGTTCGGACTGGACTGTTCCCATGGGGCAACAGGGTCAGAGCTGATTTGCATATCGCCATTGTCTAACCCAGGGTGGTGTGGAGTGCAAAAAAACGATGGATTTGGGCCCAGATCTTTTGACTGGGGGAATGTGTGACATTGATCCACATTCGGTCCATCACTTGTTGTATTTGCAATTGCCGCCCTAAGTGCGCTGGGGATGCCCAGACGTGGGTCCCAGGCACTCCACACCACTTGGAGTCAAGCTAGCTGGGCTGATGAGAGGTGTTACCTCGAAACCGGTCCGGTCCTGGGATGCTTGATTCCGTTCTGGGAAGGACATGGCTTTTGTAGTTCGGACTGGACTGTTCCCATGGGGCAACAGGGTCAGAGCTGATTTGCATATCGCCATTGTCTAACCCAGGATGGTGTGGAGTGCAAAAAAACGATGGATTTTGGCCCAGATCTTTTGACTGGGGGAATGTGTGACATTGATCCACATTCGGTCCATCACTTGTTGTTTTTGCAATTGCCGCCCTAAGTGCGCTGGGGATGCCCAGACGTGGGTCCCAGGCACTCCACACCACTTGGAGTCAAGCTAGCCTGGGCTGATGAGAGGTGTTACCTCGAAACCGGTCCGGTCCTCGGATGCTTGATTCCGTTCTGGGAAGGACATTGCTTTTGTAGTTCGGACTGGACTGTTCCCATGGGGCAACAGGGTCAGAGCTGATTTGCATATCGCCATTATCTAACCCAGGGTGGTGTGGAGTGCAAAAAAATGATGGATTTGGGCCCAGATCTTTTGACTGGGGGAATGTGTGACATTGATCCACATTCGGTCCATCACTTGTTGTTTTTCCAATTTAATAGTAGCCTGTTTCTTAGCAGTGTCAACGGACCCATGGGGTTATGAGTCAATCGTTCATAACATGAGTCATCATCAAGTTGGTTCTGTATCTCGTTGTTGTAATCCACGAGATCCATAACAACAACATTGCCCCCTTTGTCTGCCTCCCTGATGATAATTTCAGGGTTGTTGCTAAGGGTAGACAGTGCTAAGCGTTCTCCTTTAGTCAGATTGTCTTTATATTTGAATTTAGCATTTAAGTTCTTGGTATTGGTACTGTTCAGATCTTCAAGAACATGTCTATGAAAATTGTCTATAGAATTGCCCCCTGCTAGAGTCGGGGTCCATTTGGATTTGCATTTGAGGCCACTAGCCATACCATAATCAGTTTCAACATCAAGCTCTTCTAATAATATTTCCATGTCATAAGGACTTTCCTCTCTGTCAGTTAAAGAAAGAAGCAAGTGTGTTGTTTGTACATCTTTATTAGTCAGTAATTCATTGTCAAAAACATTGGGAATATTCCTGGATTGTCTAGGGGTGTTACTCTGCCCAGCAAAATGTTTTTTTAGTTTGAGATTACGTACAAATTTGAACATATCAATCTTGGTTTGACAAATATCACCAGTTGCATAAGGGTTGAAACTCAGACCTTTACCAAGTAAAGAAATCATATCTGTTGTTAAGGGAAATGAGGAAAGATTAATTACTTGAACCATGTCCTCGGGTGTAGTTAATTCCTCTGTGTGCCTGATCTCAGTTTTCTTCTATAGTCCTCGTTTGTCCCTGCGTTTGCCCCTATGGTTTTTGGGTCTGCTGCGCCCCTTGGAGGTTGTATCCTGTTGCCCTTTCTGATACGCTCCATTTCTAATAAAAAAGGCATGCGTGTGGAATCTGTACTCTCTAAAATCTCATTCTCCGGTTCACTAAGTCCAGTGGTACTCAGTGAGGTGGTGCTGGAGTTGACAGAACTAGTGGTTGTGGATCTGCCTGTCTGTGACCCATGTTTTTGACTAGGGATCATTGAATCGTACTTACGATCATATGTGTATACCCTCCCATTCCTGTAGTCTGCCTCATCTCTCTTGATTTGACGGGCTTTCCTAGTTTTTATTTCTGCCTGATGTTTGAGTAAAATCTCATCAATTAGGGTGTAATTCTTGATGGTGGATTCAGGTTTGTTAAGGTATTTAATCTCCTGTTTTATGATGGAGATTTCTAGTTGTAGTTTTGTAGTTTTACGCTCAGCACTCTCTATAAGAATATCCATCAGTGCTATGGAATTCTGGTTTAAGGAGTCTTCCCATTTAATCATCAGATCTAGATCTAGATCATCGTACGTAGGGAATGTGTGGGAACGTAGTCCTCTTGGTATTTGTTTTAAACGTAGGTAGTGTTTAAGGGTGGTACCATCCCACCAGCGTGAGTTTTCTTGTTTTTTAAGTCTCTCTAGTTTAATAAACTTATCTCTGAGACCTTCAACGCGTGCAGGACCTGTAGTGGCTGAAGCCTGATGTGTAGGCATTCATTTTGCTAATTTTTCAAAGAGATCTGCCGCTGCCTTATCCCTGTCCATGTAGGGACAATTAGATCTGGATGTATGTAAAGGACGTGTGCTTTTTAACGCGGAGGCACCCAATCTGAATAACAGTAAAGTAAAGCTGTATGAGTTTTTTAGGGATTTCAGATAGTGAGGGCGCTCTGCCTAAGATTCAACGTTATCGAATTACTGGAAAATGAGTAGGTAAATGGTGCGTAAAGAGCGAACGGAGAAGCTCTTAACCGTTCATACAGAAAATCAGAGGATTTCCACGACATATAAAACAGCAATGCTCTCGCAACCATAAAATAGAGTATAGCTCCAAAACTTAATGTATAACAAGATAAATGCTATTGTGACAAAAATAAATAAACAGATGCAGATTCTTGTGTGTTATCCTTGTGGGTAGGTTGTTTAATGAGTCCACAACCGTAGCAACGGTCCACAATCAGCCGACACGTGTTTCGTCGTGTTATGTTGAGTCAACACGACTCTTCAGGGCTGACAAAATAGAAAATAACGTGTGTATAGGTTTTTGTCATAAGTATCACATAATTATTTTCATTGGATAAGTGACAATAGTGATGTGTAAAAGCATTTCTAAGGTACCATTATCTACCAAACAATTCATGTTTGTGATCAGTGTGTGTACTTGTGTGTATGAGCATGCTTCTTCAAAAATTACTGCACACATTAGGTCACATGGTGTATTGGTGAAGAACACAAGGTTGTGACTCTAAAATTGAGTGCTGTGACAAGTGCCGTGCTCACGACGATCCTGCATTCGAAGAACTCAAAGTGAACAAGGTGCCGCTACTGGTTATTAAACAGAGTGTATGTAGGTTTGTGACATGTCCTTTAATTAAAGGTGCATCCACTTAAAGTGCAGTCTACGAATAGGTCAACCACATCATCCAAAGAATCGGAAAATGCATACCTTGTGGTACCACACACGTGTTGGTAGGTCGAAAAATGAAAAAGGGGTTGTTTTTCAGGTGGAAAATTCTGTATGATAAAAAAGTAGGCATAAGAAAGGGGCAAAGCTCTTTAAGTAACCATTTATCGTAGGGAAAACGTTTTAAAGGAATCAGCTTACCAGTATTTACAAATTGTCGACATCTAGTCAAAAATGTAATGATTGGCTCTGAATCTAGAGCGAAGGAGAAATTTCTCTGTGTGTAGTCCCACCGCCAGGTATAGTGGCCGTTCGCAAGATGCGTACTGTATGGTAGAAGAACCAGATGTTAAGTGTCATTGGTAAGCTATTGTGGATAGATACTATTGCTTATAGCCGCGAATATCTGGTGGCAAGTTGCAAATGAAAAAGTGAAAAACGTACCTTAATAAGCGTGCGTATTAAACGGTACCGGGAGGGGATCCAAATCTTGATACAGCGCTGCCGTTAGGTTAGACGTTCAAAGGATTTATGCTGTATTAAAGAAGACAAAAGTGGATACACGGACGATGAGGACGGAAACGAAGTTGGGACCAGCTGGATACGTGCTGGGCCCAAATCAGTATGATTTGTCTACTCTAAAAATTGTTGGAACCACATTAGTGGGGTGGAGACTCACCGAAAGAAAGGTATCCCTCCTCTTGTGTTTCCCGGTCGCCGTGTTCCGTGAGACGGACACGTGACCGGAAGGAGGAAGTACCTTTATACAAAATCATGTTGAAAACTAGAACGTGACTTTGGTGATATAGTCGTCCATGTTGGGAAGTTACAAATAACTTCCTGTGGTGATCAGCTATTCTACGCGAGAGTAGCAAACATAAAGGTAGACTTGGTATGGGGAGCGAAATGTTACTTTAATGTAAAACGACAAATACACGGTCTATATTAGTCTTGATCGTTCTCTAAATTGATGTTTATATTAAAAGGAGATGAATATTGCCTTGATGATATGTACATGATTACGGCTGAAAAGGGTATATGTTTGATGGTCGATACTGCGCATTGCGAGTGGTATGATGACAATGGAAAAAAAAAAGTGGAAATGTGAAAAAGATTGAGAGACGTGACGTAAGTGAGCCAGTGAGCCGCCGTGTGTGAAAAATTTGTACAGAGGTGTGAACATAGGGTAAAAGTGCCCTGTACATATTCCAATTCGTGACTCAAAGTATCATCAGTTTGTAGTAATTTTGTATCATCATAATCTTATCAATCCTGACAGTTGTTAAGACAAAGTACATTCAGAATTTATATATGTAGTAAATATCATATGTTCATCCATTGGTGTATGTGGTGTTACATCACATTGTACAGAATATTCAAAGAAACATAGAATAAAACCATTGGGGTTCTATTTATAACTGTATCAAAGAATGTGAGAATTACACAGTAATTAGAGGATCCCTTAGAAGAGGAAAAATGGGCGCTTTAGTCACCCAAAAAGAATTGAAGTTCTGGATCGTAGTTAAGTCCGTGTTCCACGCATTGCAAACGCATGATCCACGTGGCTTCCCTACGTCTCAGTACAAGTTCTCGGTTGCCCCCTCTAATGTTGAGAGGAATTACGTCTATCCCAAAGAAACGCACTTTGACGTCATCCTCCAACGGTTGACATTCTGCAATATGTAGGGCCACTGGGTACTTGGGATCCCTTCTTTGTATTGCTCTCATATGTTCAGCCAGTCTGTCTTTGAGGGACCTGATGGTGCTGCCTACATAAATTTTGCCACAATGGCATTCAATAATGTAAACCACGTACTTGCTTAAGCATGTGATGTTGTGTTTGATTTTGTATGTGGTTCCGTCAAAACCCTTGAAGGTTTTTGTTCCATGTTTGCCCCATATGCACATTGAGCAGAAGCCACATTTGTGGAATCCTAAGCTCCGTGTGGAGAGCCAATCAAGGGCTATAGTGTTGTGTGGGACAGTTGGACTCAGCTTATTCTTCAATGTAAAGCCCTTTCTGTAAGTAATAGCAGGTCTCTCGTGTATCCATTCTTTGAGAGCAGGATCACCCGTCAGGAGGATCCAATGTTTGTTGAAACTCTTTCTGATAATCTGATTCAGTGCGTTGAATTCTGTGATTAGTCAGATTTTCTGGTTGGAGTCTTCAGACTCCGTATGTTTCCTTAGACAGTCTGGTCTTGAGGTACGTCTAGCCCTTTTTTCCGCATTATTTATGAATTTTGGAGAATAACCTCTGTTGAGGAATCTGTCCTTCATATTGGCCATGCAGTTTTCAAATTTAGTTGACTCACTGCAGTTACGTCTAGCCCTAAGGTATTCTCCGTAAGGAATTGAACGTATTTGGTGTGTTGGGTGAGAACTGGAAGCATGAAGGATGGAATTACATGAAGTGGGTTTAATATAGAGCTTGCTCTGTAGTTTGTTGTCTTTTACATAAAATTCAAGATCTAAGAATTCCATCTTGTATTTGCTGTGTTGCATGGTAAATTTTATTTCCCATGTGTTATTGTTTAGATGCTCAAAAAAGGAAAGGAGTAAATCTTCAGTGCCAGACTATAGTAAATGTAAATGTAAATGTATAGGCATTTATATAGCGCACTACTTACCCATTGGGTCCCAAGGCGCTTAGACCGCTGCAAAACCCTTCCTGGTTTCCCTGAGAGATGGCCCCTTAATGGGTATCTCCAGGGTGAGACCAGGCATCCCCGGCGGTCTGGTGGGGCCGTTAGTGAAGATGAGTCAAGCTAATGCCCAGAGTTGCCGAGTGTGATCGCTGATCAGAGTGGGCATCGAGGCGAGAGAATTATCGAGTCCGCTGACCCTGGTCCAGAAACCTGCCGCGACAGGAATCGAACCCTGGTCCCGGGCCGTCCTCTGCTCTCGGGTCTGCCGCCTCTAACCAGTGAGCCACACTACTTCAACAAACAGTCATCAATATAACGACCCCAGAAGACTATGGAGTCGATATATTCTGCTCCTTTGGTACCCCAGATTAAGTCAGTCTCTAGGGCCCCCCATAAAGAGATTTGCAAAGGAAGGTGAAAACTTTGAACCCATGGCTACTCCCTTTATTTGGCGATACCATTTACGATCAAAAATGAAGCAATTATTCTCTAGTATAAGGTCCATCATATGTAACAGCATTTTCGTGTGGGCCCACAACGAAGCTGGTCTATTTGAAAGTATTTTGTTCATGGCTAGCATGCCTAGCTTGGGATTAATGCTGGTGTACAGAGACACCACATCCATCGTAACCAGTATCGTGCCTCGTTGCCATTCTATGTCTGTCATGATACCCAATATGTGTTTAGAATCTTGGATGTATGACGGTTGGTTCTTGACTAAGGGTCCCAAAAAAAGATCTACATATTCTGCAAATTTTTCAGTAGGACCCCCAATTCCCGAAACTATTGGTCTGCCTGGAGGGAAAGGAAGGTTCTTGTGTATTTTTGGCAGTGTATATAGCCAAGGAAAAGTAGGTTTAGAGACTTTAAGATAGAGGTACTCGTCGTCATCCAAAAGACCAGACTGCTTCCAATTTAATAGTAGCCTGTTTATTAGCAGTGTCAAAGGACCCATGGGGTTATGAGTCAATCGTTCATAACATGAGTCATCGTCAAGTTGGTTCTGTATCTCGTTGTTGTAATCCACGAGATCCATAACAACAACATTGCCCCCTTTGTCTGCCTCCCTGATGATAATTTCAGGGTTGTTGCTAAGGGTAGACAGTGCTAAGCGTTCTCCTTTAGTCAGATTGTCTTTATATTTGAATTTAGCGTTTAAGTTCTTGGTATTGGTACTGTTCAGATCTTCAAGAACATGTCTATGAAAATTGTTTATAGAATTGCCCCCTGCTAGAGTCGGGGTCCATTTGGATTTGCATTTGAGGCCACTAGCCATACCATAATCAGTTTCAACATCAAGCTCTTCTAATAATATTTCCATGTCATAAGGACTTTCCTCTCTGTCAGTTAAAGAAAGAAGCAAGTGTGTTGATTGTACATCTTTAATAGTCAGTAATTCATTGTCAAAAACATTGGGAATATTCCTGGTTTGTCTAGGGGTGTTACTCTGCCCAGCAAAATTTTTTTTAGTTTGGGATTACGTACAAATTTGAAGATATCAATCTTGGTTTGACAAATATCACCAGTTGCATAAGGGTTGAAACTCAGACCTTTACCAAGTAAAGAAATCATATCTGTTGTTAAGGGAAATGAGGAAAGATTAATTACTTGAACCGTGTCCTCGGGTGTAGTTAAATCCTCTGTGTGCCTGATCTCAGTTTTCTTCGATAGTCCTCGTTTGTCCCTGCGTTTGCCCCTATAGGTTTTGGGTCTGCTGCGCCCCTTGGAGGTTGCATCCTGTTGCCCTTTCTGATACGCTCCATTTCTAATAAAAAAGACATGCCTGTGGAATCTGTACTGTCTAAAATCTCATTCTCCGGTTCACTAAGTCCAGTGGTACTCAGTGAGGTGGTGCTGGAGTTGACAGAATAGTTTCGGGAATTGGGGGTCCTACTGAAAAATTAGCAGAATATGTAGATCTTTTTTTGGGACCCTTAGTCAAGAACCAACCGTCATACATCCAAGTTTCTAAGCACATATTGGGTATCATGACAGACATAGAATGGCAACGAGGCACGATACTGGTTACGATGGATGTGGTGTCTCTGTACACCAGCATTAATCCCAAGCTAGGCATGCTAGCCATGAACAAAATACTATCAAATAGACCAGCTTCGTTGTGGGCCCACACGAAAATGTTGTTACATATGATGGACCTTATACTAGAGAATAATTGCTTCATTTTTGATCGTAAATGGTATCGCCAAATAAAGGGAGTAGCCATGGGTTCAAAGTTTTCACCTTCCTTTGCAAATCTCTTTATGGGGGCCCTAGAGACTGACTTAATCTGGGGTACCAAAGGAGCAGAATATATCGACTCCATAGTCTTCTGGGGTCGTTATATTGATGACTGTTTTTTACTATGGTCTGGCACTGAAGATTTACTCCTTTCCTTTTTTGGGCATCTAAACAATAACACATGGGAAATAAAATTTACCAAGCAACACTGCAAAGACAAGATGGAATTCTTAGATCTTAAATTTTATGTAAAAGACAAAAAACTACAGAGCAAGCTCTATAGAAAACCCACTTCATGCAATTCCATCCTTCATGCTTCCAGTTCTCACCCAACACACCAAATACGTTCAATTCCTTACGGAGAATACATTAGGGCTAGACGTAACTGCAGTGAGTCAACTGAATTTGAAAACTGCATGGCCAATATGAAGGACAGATTCCTCAACAGAGGTTATTCTCCAAAATTCATAAATAATGCGGAAAAAAGGGCTAGACGTACCTCAAGACCAGACTGTCTAAGGAAACATACGGAGTCTGAATCCTCCAACCAGAAAATCAGACTAATCATAGAATTCAACGCACTGAATCAGATTATCAGAAAGAGTTTCAACAAACATTGGAACCTCCTGACGGGTGATCCTGCTCTCAAAGAACGGATACCCGAGAGACCTGCTATTACTTACAGAAAGGGCTTTACATTAAAGAATAAGCTCAGTCCAACTGTACCACACAACACTACAGCCCTTGATTGGCTCTCCACACGGAGCTTAGGATTCCACAAATGTGGCTTCTGCTCAATGTGCATATGGGGCAAACATGGAACAAAAACCTTCAAGGGTTTTGACGGAACCACATACAAAATCAAACACAACATCACATGCTTAAGCAAGTACGTGGTTTACATTATTGAATGCCATTGTGGCAAAATTTATGTAGGCAGCACCATCAGGTCCCTCAAAGACAGACTGGCTGAACATATGAGAGCAATACAAAGAAGGGATCCCAAGTACCCAGTGGCCCTACATATTGCAGAATGTCAACCGTTGGAGGATGACGTCAAAGTGCGTTTCTTTGGGATAGACGTAATTCCTCTCAACATTAGAGGGGGCAACCGAGAACTTGTACTGAGACGTAGGGAAGCCACGTGGATCATGCGTTTGCAATGCGTGGAACACGGACTTAACTACGATCCAGAACTTCAATTCTTTTTGGGTGACTAAAGCGCCCATTTTTCCTCTTCTAAGGGATCCTCTAATTACTGTGTAATTCTCACATTCTTTGATACAGTTATAAATAGAACCCCAATGGTTTTATTCTATGTTTCTTTGAATATTCTGTACAATGTGATGTAACACCACATACACCAATTGATGAACGTATGATATTTACTACATATATAAATTCTGAATGTACTTTGTCTTAACAACTGTCAGGATTGATAAGATTATGATGATACAAAATTACTACAAACTGATGATACTTTGAGTCATGAATTGGAATATGTACAGGGCACTTTTACCCTATGTTCACACCTCTGTACAAATTTTTCACACACGGCGGCTCACTGGCTCACTTACGTCACGTCTCTCAATCTTTTTCACTTTTCCACTTTTTTTTTCCATTGTTATCATACCACTTGCAATGCGCAGTATCGACAATCAAACATATACCCTTTTCACCCGTAATCATGTACATATCCTCAAGGCAATATTCATCACCTTTTAATATAAACATCAATTTAGAGAACGATCAAGACTAATATAGACCGTGTATTTGTCGTTTTACATTAAAGTAACGTTTCGCTCCCCATACCAAGTCTACCTTTATGTTTGCTACTCTCGGGTAGAATAGCTGATCACCACAGGAAGTTATTTGTAACTTCCCAATATGGACGACTATATCACCAAAGTCGCGTTCTAGTTTTCAACATGATTTTGTATAAAGGTACTTCCTCCTTCCGGTCACGTGTCCGTCTCTCGGAACACGGCGACCGGGAAACACAAGAGGAGGGATACCTTTCTTTCAGTGAGTCTCCACACCACTAATGTGGTTCCAACAATTTTTAGAGTAGATGAATCATACTGATTTGGACCCAGCACGTATCCAGCTGGTCCCAACTTCGTTTCCGTCCTCATCGTCTGTATATCCACTTTTGTCTTCTTTAATACAGCATAAATACTTTGAACGTCTAACCTAACGGCAGCGCTGTATCAAGATTTGGATCCCCTCCCGGTACCGTTTAATATGCACACGTATTAAGGTACGTTTTTCACTTTTTCATTTGCAACTTGCCACCAGATATTCGCGGCTATAAGCAATAGTATCTATCCACAATAGCTTACCAATGACACTTAACATCTGGTTCTTCTATCATACAGTACGCATCTTGCGAATGGCCGCTATACCTGGCGGTGGGACTACACACAGAGAAATTTCTCCTTCGCTCTAGATTCAGAGCTAATGATTACATTTTTGACTAGATGTTGACAATTTGTAAATACTGGTAAGCTGATTCCTTTAAAACCTTTTCCCTAAGATAAATGGTTACTTAAAGCGCTTTGCCCCTTTCTTATGCCTACTTTTTTATCGTACAGAATTTTCCACCTGAAAAACAACCCCTTTTTCATTTTTCGACCTACCAACACGTGGGTCGTACCACAAGGTATGCATTTTCCGATTCTTTGGATGATGTGGTTGACCTATTCGTAGACTGCACTTTAAGTGGATGCACCTTAAATTAATGGACATGACACAAACCTACATACACTCTGTTTAATACCCAGTAGCGGCACCTTGTTCACTTTGAGTTCTTCGAATGCAGGATCGGCGTGAGCACGGCACTTGTCACAGCACTGAATTTTAGAGTCACAACCTTGTGTTCTTCACCAATACACCATGTGACCTAATGTGTGCAGTAATTTTTGAAGAAGCATGCTCATACACACAAGTACTCACACTGATCACAAACACGAATTGTTTGGTAGATAATGGTACCTTAGAAATGCTTTTACACATCACTATTGTCACGTATCCAATGAAAATAATTATGTGATACTTATGACAAAAACCTATACACACGTTACTTTCTATTTTGTCGGCCCTGAAGAGTCGTGTTGACTCAACATAACACGACGAAACACGTGTCAGCTGATTGTGGACCGTTGCTTCGGTTGTGGACTCATTAAACAACCTACCCACAAGGATAGCGCACAAGAATCTGCATCTGTTTATTTATTTTTGTCACAATAGCATTTATCTTGTTATACATTAAGTTTTGGAGCTATACTCTATTTTATGGTTGCGAGAGCATTGCTGTTTTATTTGTCGTGGAAATCCTCTGATTTTCTGTATGAACAGTTAAGGGCTTCTCCGTTCGCTCTTTATGCACCATTTACCTACTCATTTTCCAGTAATTCGATAACGTTTAATCTTAGGCAGAGCGCCCTCACTATCTGAAATCCCTAAAAAACCCATACAGCTTTACTTTATTGTATTATTATGTATGACTCACTGAGAGCCATTAGTGTGAATGTCGCATTCTAAAAGTTGTAATTCACTGCAGTGACCTAGAAAGGGTGGATTACAGACCTCATAACTCACAGTTGCCACTTCAACAAGCATTGAAAGTGCAATAGGTCTCGCCTTTGATTAAGTTAAAGCCCTTTGCTTTGCTAATGGTATTGTATAGCAAAGCAAATGGCTTTAACTTATTGAAAGGCGAAACCTATTGCATTTTTAATGCTTCTTTTACCTCACCTACTGTAATAACACCTAATGGTAAAACACTAACTGGCAAAACAGTTTGTGGCAGGAAAAAAAGGCCCATCAAAATGAACAATAACGAAAGCCTAAATACGTTGCTAGTAAAATTCGAGAGTAAACCTTCGGCTCCCCTTAAGCTCCTTGCTCTCAAGTCGCATGCACACGCATCCCGAACCTCCGGACGCAGTCTCACCATACTCAGTACAGGCACATTGCCTATGAGAGTGGAGGAGATCCTCTCCACAGGGCCAGTACAAATGCAAAGGAACTAAAGAGTTGAAAAAAGGAGGGATAGATATCAAAATATTAAACTAATAGGGGACTACAAATACTCCTATCTTTGTGGCATTAGTCCACGAGTCTTTTACTGTCAAATTCTAATAACCATCACTACTAGAAGAAGACGTGATTCATATTTTATTTATTTTAATCACAAACGGTTATTTTCCGCGAATTTTCTTTATCAAATTTTACACTATACACAATTATACATACATATGTACACAAATATATACAACAATAAAGACAACACACACCAATTTCTACCACAAGAGAATCACAAATAATTTTTTCTTCACCCAACAAAAATACAGCTCGGTGTCCTCCTATTAAATCTAGAAGGTACACTAAGAGGTAGTCAAACACACTTGGTTCCAAAGGTAGTTACACAGAACCTAAATCAAAGAGTGTGTCAAGTGGCCATAAATTCCAAAACATTTTAACATAAAGACTCCTCTGTAGGGAAAGTGTCGACGCGGTCGCGCTTCGGCCTTCCAACAAATCTGGCCTCCTCAGGACAGGGTGATAAAGGACTCCTGGAAATCAATCCAGCGGCAACCTAGGTAGGGTCTCACCGCAGTGAGAAGATCTTAAGGAACAGCGGGCAGCATCTGTTCCAAGAAAAGAAGGTGGGGGCTCTCACAAGCAACCCACTCGGGATAGATACTATCTTGCAATAGCCAACTTCAGTGAATGTAATCCCAAGCTCTTAGTCGCAATGGGCGGGCACCATCGTAGTAAAAGAATTACCAGACATGGGGCCAGTACAGTCACACGCCCAAGAATGATGGTAATGCAGGAAGATCCCTCCTGCCCAGAGGAGACATGTGCATGCAGACATGTGCTGAGACAGAGGCCCTACAACAACGTGCGTGCCTCACCACAAACGTGCTAAGTTCATCAGTTCCTCCTACTTTTACCGCTCCATCCAAGCCTTCGAAAACATTTTAACACCGGGTCCTGAAATAATCTGCCCGCACAGTTTTTGTGGGTGCAGGCTTTACTTTTATGGTCTCTTAACGCCCTAGGAATAGTGTCTGTATGGCGTAAACACCAGACACTGTACCTCGCCCCCTTCGAGCCACCACCCTTAGGACTCCTCTCTGCAGAGCCCAAAGACTTCAACACCCACCCCACTCACGCCGCAGTATTACCTAATTATTATCTATTGATCAGAATGGATCAATTATCACACCCGGCTCCAGTGCTACAAATATTCATGACGGACAACACATGTCAGAAGCAATCTGCCCAGGAGGGCTTTTCTATTCAAAAGGTTTGTGTTTCGCTGTTTTAGGATTTGGTTGTTTCTCCGTTCTCCAAAGCAATGGGAATTGGAACGTCTGTGACACTTGCCAATCCGTTTGTTGTGTACACATTTTATATTCCCAAATGCCCTCCCTAGTGTCCTCCTACCCCCCACTCACACACACACACACACACACAGAGGCTGCGAATTATCCCTGTGTGCACAGGTCTCGATAAACCCTCGCATTACTGGACTCTGCTTGCCTGAAAGATACTGGCATATAATTAATTGTAAGAAAAGGGCACCAACAGAGCAGTGAAGACTCCCAGGGATTTGGCCAACTGAACTCGAGGCCGAGCCAAAGCTACTCGCTAACACAGTTTCATTCCTGCTGCTCTACGGACATTTGCGTCGGGCCCCCAAGGGGCTCTCTGGAGAGAAAACCCCTGTAATCATGAATAATACAGGAGGAAATAGGAATGAGTTCTGGGGTGAAAGCGATATCGTGTTTAACCTTGGACGAGCATTTCTCTGCAGGATGCATTCCTCCTAAATAGCTGAAAGCAGGCTTTCATGAACAGGGAAACATGGCGATTGCTGGTGACAAATAGCTCTCGGAGAACGCTATCACCGGCAGAAGGTTTGGCACCCCAGAAAACACCAATCTAAGAAGGTATATCAATTGTTGTAGCAGACGTGCGAACACCGCATTAAAAACCATGATTCCCGCACATTTTCTTCCTGTACTACTACGGTTGTTTAGTTGACTCCGCTTCAACTACCTACTCTTTCTGCCTATTGGGCAAGCTAATGCCACCAGAACGAGGCTACATGCTTGCACATGTCCCGCTCATGTAAGATACATCCCTGTTTTAACGAACCTTACAGAAAGTGTGACATCAAGTCCACAATGAAAACATCTTTACCGCGCATCCCCCGTGTTCACAGGCGTGAAAGAACAAGTATGGTACCGCAAAGGCAGCCGTGTGTATATTTTTGCATTCCGTTTTCACTTTAAGTGAAAGCGCGATGGGAAAATAAACACGCCGCTGACTTTGCCCAAGCCGAATGTGAAGAAAAAAGTGCATACCGACTAATGAAGGAGAGAGTGTCATGTCGCCAGTAAATGATCCAATCCTGGCTGGCGGGGCCAAAAGGAGACAAGGCGGCGACCAGGAGGGACTAAGAAGCCTCCTTTACAATCAGAAGCCAGCGTTTTGCATGGAAGATGACGCTACCCAATTAAAAAGATGGGCCGAGCTTCAACTCCGCCTCCGAGAGCTTCGTAATCTGTATTGATTCCAAGAAGCCCTCGTATGATGAGAGCAGCGCATGTGCGCTGCTATCGCCAGCCCAGACCTAAAAAGGAATTCCAAGCTGTTCTAGCTGGGCTCTGTGACAGACTGTCAGAGCAGCTTTACAATGCAGGGAGCACAGCTTCTGAAGATGAGGAAAGGGAAGGCACAGAGAGTGGTGGTGTTGGCTGACAGGAGGTCAGGTATTCTTTTTTTAAATTTAGGACAGGGAGGAGATGCCATATTATGTATGGCTCAACTATTACTCTTCAGCTCATGCGTAGCAGTTGAAAGCAGTTGTAGATGATTTTGAGGCCCATACATAACATGCAAATAAATTTGAGTGAAAAGCAAATTGCAGGGATGTTTTACACCTGCTGATTAAGAGTGACGTAGATCTTCGCTCTCATTTCTATTTCAAGTCAATCACAAGCCTTGGTGAAAAACATTGCCGTAATTCACTGTTACTCCACTATAATTCTATGATTAGTTGTTTACTTAAGATATGTCAACAAATGGTGATGTATTTTCAGCCAAAAGCCGCACATTCCTGGAAGATTCATGTGATAAGGCACCAATTACCACTTTCTAATGCAGCAAAATAGCACTGCTCAAGCTCTTCATCTACTTAAGACACCAGTAAAGTGTAAAACTGTGGCCGCCGCAAAGTCTCTCTTTGTGTGAAATAGCCCATTGTGTATCATAAGGGTCACATTTGTGAAAAGCATTTTGACATAAACAAGTAATAGAAATTAACTGACGAGTGTCAAATAGAACATTAAATTGTTTACCTCATTGGCTCCATGCTTTACTTTGTACAATCTGAAGCTTCTCATTCCCCATCGATTGTTATCTGTAAATGCAATGTAGTATAATTTAAGCGGAGCAGCACTTAGATGTGCAAGTTCCTGCAGCTGGACATTAGGACCAAGCTCCACAACTGAGTCATATTTATTTTATACGTTTGTTCATATGTCATATCCTACAAAACAAGACTTAGGGCCAGATGCATCAAGCGAAATGCGCTCGCAAAAGGGCCAGATTCTGAGAATCTGGCCCTTTGCGAGTGCAATTTTTGCATTTGGGATGCATCATCCCAAATGCAAAAATCGCAAATAGAGAATTCGCTAAATTGCGATTGTTTGCATTTAAGGAATCTCAAATTGAGATTCCTTAAATGCAATGCATGAAAGTTCCAAAAATAGCGAATTCGCTAATAGGGCACGCAAATTACCACGAAGTACAACTTCATGGTAATTTGCAAAAACTTTGAAAAATGCACTTTTGTGCACTTTTCAAAGTTTCATGTTGCGCACACACATGCCCTAAGGGCATGTGTGTGCGCAACATATGTGCACAGATCACATTCAGGGGTGTAACAGGGTGTCCTTTGGACACCCCTGCACCCTTGAACTCGCAATCTCATTTTGCGAATGGCTAATTGCGATTCGCAAATTGAGATTGTCTTCCCATTCATTCCTATGGGCCTCTAGGCCCATAGGAATGAATGGGGAGGTATTCATTAATTGCGAGTCGCAATTTGCGAGTCGCAATTAAGGAATCCTATGGCATCGCTATTTTTGTAGTGATTGCTTGATGCATTCCATTTTGCCATTCCTTAATAGCGATTCCTTATTTTTCGCTAATAAGGAATCGCAAAATGGATGCTTGATGCATCTGGCCCTTAGCCATTTATGCAACGCACCTGCCCGGCCCCAGCAAATAGGGTTAGAAACGTAGGTTTCATAATGGACAAGGACCTCACCTGTACAGCAAAGATTAGTCAGGTCACTTCGGCATGTTTTTTCACACTAAAGATCCTTCGAAAAATCCTACCCTACATCCCATTCTCCTTGAGGAAAACGGTGGTGGGAGCATTGATCATGTCCATGGTAGACTATTGTAATGCCCTGTACATAGGTGCGGGTGAAAGACAACTCGCCAGGCTCCAATCAATTCAAAACGCAGCGGCCAGAGTCTTGCTCAACCTCCCCAAACGCCATCCCACCTCCAAAGCCATCTGTGAAATCCACTGGCTCCAGGGCAGGCGCAGAATTCAATTTAAGGCCATGTGCCTGGCCCATAAATCCCTTTACGGGAATACCTCCAAACAGCTCTCCAATCTTCTCCCCCCATATGTTCCGGAGCGCGCACTTAGATCCAGCTCTCAAGATCTCATTCAAATCCCCAGAATAAAGAGAGCTCGTTGGGGCGGCAGAACCTTCTCCCACCAAGTCCCCAAGCTATGAAATAGTCTGCCATCCTCACTGCGTTCAGAAAAGAGCTTAGCTAAGTTCAGAAAGGCCTTGAAGACCTGGCTTTTCGCGCTGTCTTAACCCCTCTTCTCTTTCCTCGTCCTATAGCGCCAAGACGCCTCGGCATTTGAGCGCTCTAAAAATATTTCAGTCAATCAGTCAGTCAAGATAATCAATTAAAAACCCTTTAGACACTTAATTTTAAGCTAACCTCACAACACATCCATTTCACACAACCAGCTCCGCAGTCACCTGGCGTTGCAGCACACCGAAGAGGCATTAGGTCTCTTCGGTGGAGCCCGATGATGAAGCATGACACTGACCAGGTCGGTGTGTAAGGGCTTTCTTTTCAAACCCAAATAGGGTGCGAACTCCACGAGTCGTTTGGCTCCATTTAAGTGGCTTACAAAATACTTTAACCTCTCTTCTTTTGTTTAGTGTCTTGAATTTAAACATCATTGAGGGCATGGATGGCATTGGGTTGTGGTGATTTTTGTGTGTTTTTCGACTTTTTGGGGTGTTGTTGAGGCCTGGCCATGTGGGTGGGGGCCATTTTGAGGCCTGGTACAGGCAGGGCCTGGCCATGTTGTGGGTGGGGGCCATTTTGAGGCCTGGTCCAGGCACGGTCTGGCCATGCTGCTGGGGGTCAAGGGTCCATTTTGAAGCCAGGCAGCGTGCTCAGGCCTGCACCCAGTTTGCCTTGCTTTCAACCATTATTACCAGGTGTAGTGAGTGGTGCATGGACCTAGTCTTTCTGTGGGGTGTCTTGAATGTAAACATCATTGAGGGCATGGATGGCATTGGATTGTGGTGATTTTTGTGTGTTTTTCTACTTTTTGGGGTGGTGTTGGGGCCTGGCCATGTGGGTGGGGGCCATTTTGAGGCCTGGTACAGGCAGGGCCTGGCCATGTGGTGGGGGTCAAGGGGCCATTTTGAAGCCAGGCAGTGTGCTCAGGCCTGCACCCAGTTTGCCTTGCTTTCAACCATTATGCCCAGGGGTACTCAGTGGTGCATGGACCTTGTCTTTCTGTGGGGTGACTTGAATTTAAAAATCATTGAGGGCATGGATAGCATTGGACTGTGTTGATTTTTGTGTGTTTTTCTACTTTTGGGGTGTTGTTGGGGCCTGGCCATGTGGGTGGGGGCCATTTTTAGGCCTAGTCCAGGCAGGGTCTGGCCATGTGGTGGGGGTCAAGGCTCAAGGGGCCATTTTGGAGCCAGGCAGGGTGCTCAGGCCTGCACCCAGTTTGCCTTGATTTATCCATTATGCCCAGGGGTACGCAGTGGTGCATGGACCAAGTGTTTTTGTGGGATGTCTTGAATTTAAACATCATTGAGGACAGGGATGGCATTGGATTGTGGTGATTTTTGTGTGTTTTTCGACTTGTTGGGTTTATGTTGGGGCCTGGCCATGTGGGTGGGAGCCATTTTGAAGCCTGGTCTAGGCAGGGCCTGGCCATGTTGCTGAGGGTCAAGGGTCCATTTTGAAGCCAGGCAGTGTGCTCAGGCCTGCACCCAGTTTGCCTCCCTTTCAACCATTATGCCCAGGTGTAGTGAGTGGTGCATGGACCTAGTCTTTCTGTGGGGTGTCTTGAATTTAAACATCATTGAGGGCTTGGATGGCATTGGATTGTGGTGATTTTTGTGTGTTTTTCGACTTTTTGCGGTGGTGTTGGGGCCTGGCCATGTGGGTGGGGGCCATTTTGAGGCCTGGTCCAGGAAGGGCCTGGCCATGCTGCTGGGGGTCAAGGGTCCTTTTTGAAGCCAGGCAGTGTGCTCAGGCCTGCACCCAGTTTGCCTTGCTTTCAACCATTATGCCCAGGTCTAGTGAGTGGTGCATGGAACTAGTCTTTCTGAGGGGTGTCTTGAATTTAAACATCATTGTGGGCGTGGATGGCATTGGATTGTGGTGATTTTTGTGTGTTTTTTGACTTTTTGGGTTGGTGTTGGGGCCTGGCCATGTGGGTGGGGGCCATTTTGAGACCTGGTCCAGGCAGGGCCAGGCCATATGGTGGGGGTCAAGGGACCATTTTGAAGCCAGGCAGTGTGCTCAGGCCTGCACCCAGTTTGCCTTGCTTTCAACCATTATGCCCAGGGGTACTCAGTGGTGCATGGACCTTGTCTTTCTGTGGGGTGACTTGAATTTAAAAATCATTGAGGGCATGGATAGCATTGGACTGTGTTGATTTTTGTGTGTTTTTATACTTTTGGGGTGTTGTTGGGGCCTGGCCATGTGGGTGGGGGCCATTTTTAGGCCGAGTCCAGGCAGGGTCTGGCCATGTGGTGGGGGTCAAGGCTCAAGGGGCCATTTTGGAGCCAGGCAGGGTGCTCAGGCCTGCACCCAGTTTGCCTTGATTTATCCATTATGCCCAGGGGTACGCAGTGGTGCATGGACCAAGTATTTTTGTGGGATGTCTTGAATTTAAACATCATTGAGGACAGGGATGGCATTGGATTGTGGTGATTTTTGTGTGTTTTTCGACTTGTTGGGTTTATGTTGGGGCCTGGCCATGTGGGTGGGAGCCATTTTGAAGCCTGGTCTAGGCAGGGCCTGGCCATGTTGCTGAGGGTCAAGGGTCCATTTTGAAGCCAGGCAGTGTGCTCAGGCCTGCACCCAGTTTGCCTCCCTTTCAACCATTATGCCCAGGTGTAGTGAGTGGTGCATGGACCTAGTCTTTCTGTGGGGTGTCTTGAATTTAAACATCATTGAGGGCTTGGATGGCATTGGATTGTGGTGATTTTTGTGTGTTTTTCGACTTTTTGCGGTGGTGTTGGGGCCTGGCCATGTGGGTGGCGGCCATTTTGAGGCCTGGTCCAGGAAGGGCCTGGCCATGCTGCTGGGGGTCAAGGGTCCTTTTTGAAGCCAGGCAGTGTGCTCAGGCCTGCACCCAGTTTGCCTTGCTTTCAACCATTATGCCCAGGTCTAGTGAGTGGTGCATGGAACTAGTCTTTCTGAGGGGTGTCTTGAATTTAAACATCATTGTGGGCGTGGATGGCATTGGATTGTGGTGATTTTTGTGTGTTTTTTTACTTTTTGGGTTGGTGTTGGGGCCTGGCCATGTGGGTGGGGGCCATTTTGAGACCTGGTCCAGGCAGGGCCAGGCCATATGGTGGGGGTCAAGGGACCATTTTGAAGCCAGGCAGTGTGTTCAGGCCTGCACCCAGTTTGCCTTGCTTTCAACTATTATGCCCAGGGGTACTCAGTGGTGCATGGACCTAGTCTTTCTGTGGGGTGTCTTGAATGTAAACATCATTGAGGGCATCGATGGCATTGGATTGTGGTGATTTTTGTGTGTTTTTAGACTTTTTGAGGTGGTGTTGGGGCCTGGCCATGTGGGTGAGGGCCATCTTGAGGCCTGGTACAGGCAGGGCCTCGCCATGTTGTCGGGGTCAAGGGGCCATTTTAAAGCCAGGCAGTGTGCTCAGGCCTGCACCCAGTTTGCCTTGCTTTCAACCATTATGCCCAGGGGTACTCAGTGGTGCATGGACCTAGTCTTTCTGTGGGGTGTCTTGAATTTAAACATCATTGAGGGCATGGATGCCATTGGATTGTGGTGATTTATGTGTGTATTTCGACTTTTGGGGTGTTGTTGGGGCCTGGCCATGTGGGTGGGGGCCAGTTTGAGGCCTGGTCCAGGCCGGGTCTGGCCATGTGATGTGGGTCAAGGCTCAAGGGGCCATTTTGGAGCCAGGCAGTGTGCTCAGGCCTGCACCCAGTTTGCCTTGCTTTTAACCATTATGCCCAGGTGTAGTGAGTGGTGCATGGACCTAGTCTTTCTGTGGGGTGTCTTGAATTTAAACATCATTGAGGGCGTGGATGGCATTGGATTGTGGTGATTTTTGTGTGTTTTTCGACTTTTTGGGGTGGTGTTGGGGCCTGGCCATGTGGGTGGGGGGCATTTTGAGGCCTGGTCCAGGCGGGACCTGGCCATGCTGCTCGGCGTCAAGGGTCCATTTTGAAGCCAGGCAGTGTGCTCAGGCCTGCACCCATTTTGCCTTGCTTTCAACCATTATGCCCAGGTGTAGTGAGTGGTGCATTGACCTAGTCTTTCTGTGGGGTGTCTTGAATTTAAACATCATTGAGGGCATGGAGGGCATTGAATTGTGGTGATTTTTGTGTGTTTTTCTACTTTTTGGGGTGGTGTTGGGGCCTGACCATGTGGGTGGGGGCCATTTTGATGCCTGGTCAAGTCAGAGCCTGGCCATGCTGCTGGGGGTTAAGGGTCCATTTTAAAGCCAGGCAGTGCACTCAGACCTGCACCCAGTTTGCCTTGGTTTTAACCATTATGCCCAGGTGTAGTGAGTGGTGCATGGACCAAGTCTTTCTGTGGGGTGTCTTGAATTTAAACATCATTAAGGGCATGGATGGCATTGGAATGTGTTGATTTTTCTGTGTTTTTTTACTTTTAGGGCTGGTGTTGGGGCCTGGCCATGTGGGGGGGGGGGGCATTTTGAGGCCTGGTACAGGCGGGGCCTGGCCATGTGGTGGGGGTCAAGGCTCAAGGGGCCATTTTGGAGCCAGGCAGTGTGCTCAGGCCTGCACCCAGTTTGCCTTGATTTATCCATTATGCCCAGGGGTACTCAGTGGTGCATGGACCAAGTGTTTCTGTGGGGTGTCTTGAATTTAAACATCATGAGGACAGGGATGGCATTGGATTGTGGTGATTTTTGTGTATTTTTCGACTTGTTGGGGTGGTGTTGGGGCCTGGCCATGTGGGTGGGAGCCATTTTGAGGACTGGTCTAGGCAGGGCCTGGCCATGTTGCTGAGGGTCAAGGGTCCATTTTGAAGCCAGGCAGTGTGCTCAGGCCTGCACCCAGTTGCCTCCCTTTCAACCATTATGCACAGGTGTAGTGAGTGCTGCATGGACCTAGTCTTTCAGTGGGGTGTCTTGAATTTAAACATCATTGAGGGCTTGGATGGCATTGGATTGTGGTGATATTTTTTTGTGTTTTTCGACTTTTTGCGGTGGTGTTGGGGCCTGGCCATGTGGGTGGGGGCCATTTTGAGGCCTGGTCCAGGCAGGGCCTGGCCATGCTGCTGGGGGTCATGGGTCCATTTTGAAGCCAGGCAGTGTGCTCAGGCCTGCACCCAGTTTGCCTTGCTTTCAACCATTATGCCCAGGTCTAGTGAGTGGTGCATGGAACTAGTCTTTCTGAGGGGTGTCTTGAATTTAAACATCATTGAGGGCGAGGATGGCATTGGATTGTGGTGATTTTTGTATGTTTTTTGACTTTGTGGGTTGGTGTTGGGGCCTGGCCATGTGGGTGGGGGCCATTTTGAGACCTGGTCCAGGCAGGGCCAGGCCATATGGTAGGGGTCAAGGGGCCATTTTGAAGCCAGGCAGTGTGTTCAGGCCTGCACCCAGTTTGCCTAGCTTTCAACCATTATGCCCAGGTGTAGTGATTGGTGCATGGACCTAGTCTTTCTGTGGGGTGTCTTGAATGTAAACATCATTGAGGGCATCAATGGCATTGGATTGTGTTGATTTTTGTGTGTTTTTAGACTTTTTGGGGTGGTGTTGGGGCCCGGCCATGTGGGTGGGGTCCATTTTGAGGCCTGGTACAGGCAGGGCCTGGCCATGTTGTGGGGGTCAAGGGGCCATTTTGAAGCCAGGCAGTGTGCTCAGGCCTGCACCCAGTTTGCCTTGCTTTCAACCATTATGCCCAGGTGTAGTGATTGGTGCATGGACCTAGTCTTTCTGTCGGGTGTCTTGAATTTAAGCATCATTGAAGGCATGGATGGCATTGGATTGTGGTGATTTTTGTGTGTTTTTCAACTTTTTGGGGTGGTGTTGGGGCCTGGCCATGTGGGATGGGGCCATTTTGAGGCCTGGTACAGGAAGGGCCTGGCCATGTGGTCGGGTCAAGGGGCCATTTTGAAGCCAGGCAGTGTGCTCAGGCCTGCACCTAGTCTGCCTTGCTTTTAACCATTATGCCCAGGGGTACTCAGTGGTGCATGGACCTAGTCTTTCTGTGGGGTGTCTTGAATGTAAACATCATTGAGGTCATGGATGGCATTGGATTGTGGTGATTTGTATGTGTTTTTCTACTTTTGGGGTGGTGTTGGGGCCTGACCATGTGGGTGGGGGCCATTTTGAGGCCTGGTCCAGTCAGGGCCTGGCCATGCTGCTGGGGGTTAAGGGTCCATTTTAAAGCCAGGCAGTGCACTCAGGCCTGCACCCAGTTTGCCTTGGTTTCAACCATTATGCCCAGGTGTAGTGAGTGGTGCATGGAACTAGTCTTTCTGTGGGGTGTCTTGAATTTAAACACCATTAAGGGCATGGATGGCATTGGAATGTGTTGATTTTTGTGTGTTTTTTGACTTTTTTGGGGTGGTGTTGGGGCCTAGCCATGTGGGTGGGGGCCATTTTGAGGCCTGGTGCAGGCAGGGCCTGGACATGTGGTGGTGGTAAAGGGGTCATTTTGAAGCCAGGCAGTGTGCTCAGGCCTGCACCCAATTTGCCTTGCTTTCAACCATTATGCCCAGGGGTACTCAGTGATGCATGGACCTAGTCTTTCTGTGGGGTGTCTTGAATTTAAACATCATTGAGGGCATGGATGGCATTGGATTGTGGTGATTTTTGTGTGTTTTTCGACTTTTTGGGGTGTTTAACTGATGTTCCTCTGGCTTCCATTGCTTTTAGGTGCACAAGAGAACCACCATTGCCAGGAAGAAGTCCTGCAGCGGTGTGTGCAACACAACCTCACGTGTCATCACGTGTGGCCTCAGACAAGACAACTCTGCAACCCGTGCAACTGCGGCCTGCTGTTCTGACATCTGAAGAAGATGGCCCCAAAGAAAGGTGGCCGTAGCGCCTCAGCGAAAAAAGTTGCCAGTGCCACTGCCAGTAAGGAGGAGCAGAAGAAGCAAGTGGCACCACCTACCAAGGAGACTGGTGTGCCCACCGACACCTTTTTTGGGTGAAAAAAAACTACGCCTGCAGCAGCAGAGGTGTCCGGCAGGGACCAAGCTGGAACCAGCACCTCCGCTTCATTGGGCTCACTGCCACCACGCCAAGTTAGTTCCAAGACCATGAGTGCTTCTGCGGCAGCCACTTTGGTTGTTCAATCTCCATCGACCAGTGATGTTGGCTAATCACAAGAAAGTACCATCCAATCAATGCCGGGTGTAACTCAGGTGACGAGTGTTCAACAACCACAGCCGCAAGGACAACCACAGGTGTAACTAGTACAAGCGCAAGTACATGGGCAAGGAGAGGCGCAAGGGGAGGCGCAAGGATGGCGCAAGGAGAGGCGCAAGGAGAGGCGCATGGAGAGGTGCATGGAGAGGCACAAGGAGAGGCGCAAGGAGAGGCACATGGAGAGGTGCATGGAGAGGCGCAAGGAGCGGCGCATGGAGAGGTGCATGGAGAGGTGCAACTAGAGGTTCATGGAGCGGCACAACTGCCTACAATGCGTGTTCCTCCAGAAGTAGGGGCACATCAGGAAAATGATATTCAAGCATTATCATCCGAGGAAGCCACTTCTCCTGAAGATGATCCATTGTCTTCCATATCCCCAGCAAGAAAAAGGTCAAGGAGGGCTACTACTTCTTCAAGCCCCCTTCATTCTGATGACCTTGATCCTGATTGGAACCCACAAATGCAGTGTGAGAGTGAGGCACGCCATGAGCCAACAAATGTAGCTAAGCCTAAAAGGAAGACTCCTGCAAGGCTTCGACTTATGTGTGAGGACGACGAACAAGAAGTGGTGTTTTCTGCTGCCTATGAACAGTCTGATGACGACCCAGTCATCACAGTCGTCACTTCAGCCCCAGCGGGCATGCAGCAGACTGACATTTTGACCCTATCCTGATGGCTGCTGAGCGGGATGTGGGCGGCATGGCACTGGTACCACCACCAACGCAGTTAACTACAACACCAACACAACCTACAGCTTCCATCTTTTTTAGTCAGAAGGGCCGGCAGGGACCTCCATCCAGCTTGACCTCAAGTAGTGGTGCCGTAAGTGAACAACAGAAACAAATTTCGCCACGCCCATCCTCCACTTCATCTGGCATTGAAAGTCAAAGTAGCACCTCCACCACCAGCAGACATCACCAGTCCCAAGTTTGGGACTTCTTTATTGTTAGCGCAAAGGCGGAAAACATGGTCATTTGTTCGATTTGTAAAGTATCCATTAGTCGGGGTAAGCTTGGCACCAACTATGGTACCTGAGGCCAGAGAGGTCATCTCAAAAAACACCACCCTATCCAGTGGTATTCGCACCTAAGTAAGATCGAGGAAGTCCAACAAAGTAGAACTGATGCAAATGTATCCATTCACATTGCATCTGATGCTGACGAGGGGCTGATTGTGCATGGGGGAAGTCAAGAATCGAGCAACATTTTTTCTGGTACACCCAGTACCCCTGGCAGGAGCACTGCAGTGGTAGCGCCCACACCCTCTACCCCTGCAAAATGTATGAGGCACAATAAGAGTCTGGGACAGACACCAATGCAAAAAAGTACATCAATGAGCCTAACTGGTTTGAAGTCTGCATCATCATCATCATCATCACGTAAAACGATCCAGCCCACCATTAGAAGCATGCTTTGGTTGGAGGAGCCATTTGAAATCAACCACCCAACGGTACGCCTGTAACGCAAAGCTGGCTAAAATGCTAGCGCTGGATCTTCTCCCTTTTTCTGTTGTGGAAGGGGTGGGGCTTCTAGAATTAGTGGCAACAGTCTGCCCTAAATGGAAGGTTCCTAGCCGGTCCTATTTTGCCAGAGTTGCGGTTCCAGCACTACATCAAGATGTGCTGGAGGTGATTGGGTCAGCTTTGCAGAAGAGTGCTGTTCACACTATCCACTTGACAACAGACTTGTGGACCAGTTGCCAAGCCCTTGATTACATGTGCATCACTGCACACTGGGTCTCTTTTGCAGGGGTTAGATACAAGTCAAGTGCAGGTGTTGACCCGGACACACTTTTTCAAGCTACTCGGAAACATGCAACATTAGCCATGTTTGCCATGAAGAAATCTCATACTGCAAAAAACATTTTGGAGGAGTTTAACAGTAAGGCCTCTGAATGGCTGCATCCAAGAAATCGCATAGTTGGTTATGTTTCCACAGATAATGGCAGTAATATAGTTAAGGCCCTGCAGCAAGGTGACTATTTCAGAGTGCTGTGTTTGGCACACAGTATTAACATTGTGGTGCAAGATTTCTTGAAAAATGAAAACACAATCAAGAAGTTACTGACCACCAGCTGAAGAATCTGCACACATTTCAGCCATTCTTTTAAGGCACGGAAGCAGCTGAGGGGCATTCATCATGAACGTAGACTGCCAGTCAAAGGACTCATCCAGGAGGTGGCAACACGTTGGAACTCAACCTTTTACATGCTTAAACGTCTGTCTGAGCAGTGCATGGTAATCAATGAGTATGTCTTTCGACAGGGTTCTACTATGAAAGACATGAGGCTAGAGTTGGAGGAATGGAAGCTAGTTAAAAGCCTGACAGACATGCTTTTTCCTTTTGAGGTCTTCACGCGTGAAGTTAGCAGGGAGGACTGTTCTTTGGGCAAAGCTATCCCATTGTTGATTATGCTAGAGCACCAACTGAAGGGGGTGTTTTCAATGTTCAGAGATGATGGTAAAAAGCAAGATGCATATCAGTTGGCGGAGAGGTTATTAAGCTGCCTAGTTGACAATGAAAGGCTTAAAAACATACATACAGAACAGCATTACATTTGTGCCACTATTCTGGATCCACGGTACAAAAAGCCAGTAGCCAGCAAAGCATTCATTCCTTTTGATGAAGCACATGTTTTAAAGTACAAACATTGGCTAGCTGTGTCAGCCACTCGGTTCGAAAAAGATCGGCAGAAAATTAAAGGAGCCGCTGGAAGTCCAACTCAATCAGCAGGCCATCCGGCGTCAAGTTCAACTTCTGAATCTGTGGGCGAAGGGAGTCACTTTCCCTCACAGCCGTTAACGACACCAGCAGCAACCGTATCATCATCCTCACCTGTACCAGGCCCAGCCATAATATTGTCGGAAGCGGATTGGCTAACTCAACATGGGTTTGCTCGTTCCAGTGCTGCAAAGGCCACAGATGGTACGCAAAGTGGAGCAACCGTGGAGAACCTTGAGTCGATGATGCAGGCCTATCTGGATGACCCAACAGGTCTTTCTTAATAAGAACCCATTGCTGTATTGGTACAGGAAAATGCCTCTATGGCCACTGATCACCAACCTGGCTCTAAATTATTTGTCTTGCCCACTCGCAAGCGTGTCTTCTGAACATGTTTTCGGTGCTGTTGGTGCCGTTGTAACTTCAAAAAGGACCCGTCTCTTGGCCAAAAATGTGGAGAGGTTAACACTGATCAAGATGAATCAGCACTTCATACAGCCAGAAATCAAAGTACGTGAATGCACGCAGGAAGAAGAAGACACCGACTTAGGTGACAGAAGTTCTTCTCTGTTACCTGACCTACTCCCGTCTCAATTCATGGAGTTTGAGGATGAGCTCTACTTCCCTGACACCGAGGCCTGAAAATGACTTCCTTTTTTTCGTCCTTATTCACTTTTACTCCTGTGTGCCTGCCTTGACCGTCTGCATGGCACTGCCTCAAGCTTGGGCCAAACATCCGTTATGTTTGGAAAATTTGCTGTTTTTCGGTGTTTCGCAAATCTCGCGAAATTACTGAAAAATGGCAAATTCTTGAGCGGAACGGATTTTTGGCCCATGCTTGCGGCACGGCCATGCAGACGGTCAAGGAAGGCTCCACTGAGTGAAGCATCCTCCTGATGTAGCATACCTAGGCTCTTTGACACAGACAGACAAGGCATATCTAGGGTTTAGGGTTCAGTGCGATTTACTAGGGTTTTTGGGTTTAAGTTGGCATGGTTCACGCTGGGTCTAGGGCTCGGGGCCCGATGCAGGCTCGTTCATAATGATGTTGGCAAGGTTTTAGGGGGGTTTGGTGTTCTTTGGTCCAGAATTGGCAGAATTTTGGCCTTTTTGGGTGTTTTGCGAGCGCGTGTGTTTGGGTGAAAACTAGTCGTAGACCTTCTTCTTCTTCTTCTTCAAAGAGCGCAGTGGTTCGATTTTGTTCTGCCTTGCTGAGATTCTTGGGAATCGCTGGAACAAGTGACTGTCCAGGTAAGTTTCAAGAGAATCGAAGTAGTGGAAGTGCTGAAAACAGCAATGTTTTGTGAGCAGCGCAATTTGACAAGTTTTGAATAAACCAGTGTTGCATGTTTTTGGGGGGCTGTTTGGGGATGTTCTAGATTTGTGGGGGTGGGTCAGGGGGGCTGGCAGCACTGCTGGGATAGTCTAATTTTGATTGCGAGTGGTTTGAAGAAAATCCATGGTGGAAAAGGGGGTTTTGGGCCTAGTTGCAGACAGTGTTTTGGCACAATTTAAATTGAGGCCTAGCAGTATTGTGTGTTGTTGGGGGGCTGTTTGGGGGTGTTCTAGATTTGTGGGGGAGGGTCTGGGGGTCTAGGAGCACTGCTGGGATAGCATCATTTTGATTGCAAGTGATTTGAAGAAAATCCATGGTGAGAAAGGGGAGTTAGGGCCTAGCTGCAGAGCGTGTTTGGACCGAGGTTGACTGGTTGGCTGAACATTTTCTAATTATGAGTTTTTGTATTTTTGCTTTTTGCCTGTTTGGGGGGTGTTCTGCTTTTTTGCGTGTGGCTGCAGGAGTCTGGGGGCATAGCTGGGAAGGTTTAATATCGGAATCAAGTGGTTTGGACAAAATCCATGGTTAAAAAGTTTTTCTGTTTTTGCTCACTTGCCTGTTTTTGGGAGGCTGTTTGGGGGATTCTAGGTCATTGGGGGTGGGGTTTGGGGTCTGGGAGCACTGCTGGCACAGTCTAATTTTGATTGCATTTGTTTTTCAGAAAATCCATGGTGGAAAAGGGGAGTTAGGGCCTAGCTGCAGAGCTCATTTGGACTGAATTGAAGGTAGGCACATTTTAGATTTTTGCCTGTTTGGGGGTGTTCTGCTTTTTTGCGGGTGGCTGCAGGGGTCTGGGGGCATAGCTGGGAAGGTCTAATATCGGAATCAAGTGTTTTGGACAACATCCATGGTGAAAAAGTTTTTCCGTTTCAGACTTTTCGCTCACTTTCGTGTTTTCGGGGGGCTGTTTGCGGAGGTTCATGGTGTTTGGGGGTTGGGGGGTCTTGGAGCAATGCTGGGCATGCCTAATTTTGGTTGCAAGTGGTTTGGAGAAAATCCATTGTGGAAAAGGGGAGTTAGGGCCTAGCTGCAGGGCGCGCGCAAAGCGATCTGGGAACTAGACCTAAATTTGTCTAAGTCCCCGTTTTTGCATTTTTTTCTTTTTGCCTGTTTGGGGGTGTTCTGCTTTTTTGCCGGTGGCTGCAAAGGTCTGGGGGCATAGCTGGGAAGGTCTAATATCGGAATCAAGTGTTTTAGACAAAATCCATGGTGAAAATTTTTTGTCCGTTTTCAGACTTTTCGCTCACTTTTGTGTTTTCGAAGGCTGTTTGGGGGGGTTCCTGGTGTTTGGGGGGGTTGGGGGGTCTTGGAGCAATGCTGGCCATGCCTAATTTTGGTTGCAAGTGGTTTGGAGAAAATCCATGGTGGAAAAGGGGAGTTAGGGCCTAGCTGCAGAGCGCGCGCAGAGTGATCTGGGAACTAGGCCTAAATTTCCCAGTTTTTGCATTTTTGCTTTTTGCCTGTTTGGGGGTGCTATGCTTTTTTGCCGGTGGCGGCAGGGGTCTGGGGGCATAGCTGGGCCTCCGCATTGGCCTGGCACACCTTTTCCCACAGCTGGCGCCGCTCCCGGAGGCCATACCCTGACGCGAGCCTGCCCCCTGCTGCCACGGTCTTGGGGAGGTGGCGCTGCACATAAAAGGTCACTGCGGCCACCTCCAACCGGCTGAATATCTCCCTGGCCATCACTTCCTCCCCTCGACACCGCCCACAAGGGAGCCAGGTACGGGGTACGGGACCCTTCCCCTTCTCCTTCCCAGCTCCCTTTGCCATGGTCATGTACAGTAGAAAGAAAAAAAATGAAAGAATAGGGAAAAAGTAAAGAAAAAAAAAAGTAATCGAAAAGTTGAAAAAATCACAAAATGTAGATCTAGTAAAAAAGAGGGATAGCTATAGAGTAGAAAAGATTTTAAAAAGTCCAACGAAACAAAGGATTGCACAGATGAAAGGAGGATTAGAAAGCATGCACAGAACCATAGCATTAAATGAAAAACAAGATGGCCGCGCCCATTGAGGACCGCGTGGGTAAGTTTGCGCGATATTTCCCTTGCGAGCACACGAAAACGCCTGCGAACACGTAATCGTGCGCCGCATCCCTACGCGAGCATGAAAATAGCACCCGGAAACGGAAACACGTTACGCAAACGAGATGGCCGTGTGGTATGAGGTACGGAGCTCCATGGCAGCTGAAGCAGGTATTGAGGAGCGTCCTAGATCTTGACAAATCATAAAAAGTGTGACTACAGGCCAGGTCTCCGCATGGAACTTATGGGGCATTTTCCGGATACTGTCTGAGAAAGCGCCATTAGAGGAAATCCTCCTCTAGCACAAACCACACTGTAGCAGGGATTCTGCTCCTACACAGAACTGTGCAACGCAGCTTCTGATGTGGAGGGCAAGTGTTCCTTTGCAAGACTGTCTCTCGTCTATTGTAGATTCTGCAAAACATGACAATGTTCATCTATGTCAAAGGGGGCAGCAAACGCCGTCTGGTCTAGACTTTCAGGGTCCGGGACGAACATTTTGATACCAAAGAGCATTTCGTATGGGGTCCTCCCACCCAGAGACATTCTAGGGAGATTAATAAGTGCACGTTGTACGCTATTGAGATGGGCTAGTCAGTTCCTGCCAGTACTTATAACCCTTGCCGTCAAAGCCTGCTTTAAATCTCGGTTCATTCGTTCCACAACACTATTACCCTCAGGTCTGTATGGAGACGAAAACTTGATTTGGACCCCCAATGAAGTCATGGCATCCTTGTACGCCTTAGAGGCGAACGCTGCACCCTGATCCGAATGGAAGGTGCCACAGGAAAAAATCACTACAAAGATACACAAGTTTCTTATGACCATTCGCGAATCGGCGCTACGGTGTGGCCATACCCAAACAAAGCGTGTGCAAGAATCAACTGCAACTAAGATGTACTTATAGGCAGTATAGAACAAGTGGTCTATTAGAAATGTACAAGAGTGTCTGGGGCAGACGGGTAGCAGTCGAAGGCTTGATCTGCTGACAAATGTCACATTGAATGACATAATCACGCATCTGTTTGTACAGTCCCCGCCACCAGAAGCGTTGTTGTAACTGAGATACAGTAGCCGAAATGCCCGCATGAGCAGACGCAACACCCCCGTGGGCAGCTGTAATCAGTGTGGACCTGCGGTACGCGTTGGGAATCAATCTTTCACCAACGTCCGGTATTTTCACATAAGGAACTTTATCAGGAATTAATTGTGAAGAATACTTCAAAGGAAACCCCTTAGGATATTTACTTCCCTTCTCAGTAGCAGCAACAGCTGCCAAGATGTCATCATCAATCTTACTTTCAGAATGTGTAAATGCTGCAACCAAATATGTCGAAACTGCTGTTTTTGAGGCCTCATCAGTCAAACTATTGCCAACAGCGTGAACTCCCATACGTTGATGACCAAGAGTATGAATTACATACACGAGTGACAGCTGCTCTTTAAGATCAGCCACTCAAACCCAGATCATTTTATGTTTTACTGTGCTACCCTTGAAATCACAAAAATCATTCTGAATCCAAAAGAATAGGTTTTTATTGTAAGACTGGACACAGTAGTAAGAATCACTCACAATACGAGTAGTCACACTAGGATCAGCATTCTCCAATGCAAGCATCAGAGCACAGAGCTCTGCCAATTGTGCGGTACAGTCCCTAATGTCTGCCTATGTATGACATCGGACTTGAACTCATCATTTACCATGGTACCTACCACAATGGCGCAAGCTGAAACGTATGCATGCTTAGACCCATGCGCAACTCGCGCTGAACCATCAGTGTAAATGATACAATGGAAATCATCCAAGGCCGCATAGTCAATGGTGCAGGATGAACAAAGTCATACTGCAAAAACTTTTGTGACTGTAAGGAGGCATCAAAAATGAACGTGACATCCAGAGATGTTAATGATGATTCCCATTGTATCCACCGTGGGTGCAACGCTTTAGAATTTGGTACACTGGCTTTCGTCACTGCATCTAGTGCATGATACTGGGTAACAACCAACATGGGTTTTCCCTGCGACAGTGCACGTTCCTTAAGAATCGCCATTTGCACTGCTGTCAAAACTTTTTCCACAGTGGAAAACCGCATTTCAGCCGAAGTGTACAAGTGTGACTTGTAAGCGATAGGTACTGTGTCACCTTCGTTAAAAGTAAGGTATGTAAAACCCACCGCCCCAGTGATGATTCTTATAACCACGTTGATGTGGTTATCACGAGTCAGTAAGAATTTAGATTCTAGAAGGTCAGCCTGCAATGATTGCAAAATGGCTGAATGTTCAGGCAGCCAGCACAATTTGGTAAAAGTTGGTTGTATCAATGCATACAATGGGTTGATACGCTGGGCATATTGGGGAATATATTTATGCACAAAATTCAAAAATCCAAGGACTGTCATTTTTTACAGTGTTGTAGGAGCACGCAGCTGTGTGCAAGAAGTGAGGAGCTAAACCTCGACCTTCATTATTGAGCTCATACCCCAGGAACAGCACTTTGTACTTTGCAATGTGAGACTTTGCAAAGTTGAATTTGTAACTGAAGTCCGCAAAATTACAAATGATGCTGTCAGCTCGACACAGATGCGCCCAAATGTCCTCGTCTGTGAGATAAATGTCATCCACATACGAACACGCATCTGGGTCCACTCTCTCCAAAGGAGAGACAATGCAGGCAGCAAACACACCTGAACTATTCTTATAGCCCATGGCCAGGCGTTTAAATTGGCTTTGTTTGCCGCCACTGGTAAAACTGGTCCATTGGGAACTCACACCAGACAGATTGTGGGCAAAAAAAACGTTGGATATGTCAAGCATGGTTTTAAACCGTTTATGCACAAGACCATCCACTAAAGCAGAGCTGTGGGTATTCTGTACTGCACAGGTATGGGAATACGAGTTTAAATGTCGGTAATCCAATACCAAACGGTACAAACCATCAAGCTTGGTCACAGTAAAAAGTGGGTTATTCATCGGTGACACACAAGTTTAAATTACCCCTTGATATTCTAATTGTTCAAGGATTTCTGCCACTGAAGCCTTTGCTTCACGCCGTATGGGATATTGAGGTTGAGGCTGTGGCATAGACCGTAAGAGAATCTCATGGTTTGGGGAAAATTCATCCTATCCATAGTGATTTCAGTACAAAGCTGGTGAAAGGGCCTTAGCCCACTTTTCTGCAAAATTCAGCGCATGCTCCATAGACACTGTGTGCGTGAAACTAGGGAGGATTACCTCCTCCCCTCTCTGAGCTGTGAGAACAAAAGGTTGGGGCCAGTCAGCCTCCGCTAAAAAATGTCATATGTAGTTGTAAAATTTTCCCAAAATACCCCTTCTATTGTACGTTGTAAGTCACCTTCAATTAAAAAGGACAATTTCAAAAAGCCTATCAGGGGGAGCTACTCTAGTATCACCTGTCTCTACAACAACATATTGGTCAGTCGCTGTCACCTTCAGTAGTGGACGCAGGGCTTCTCGTACAATGGTAATCCCCGCCGCGCTGTCCAACAACTTCAGCGCCCATATCTGATTCTGAAGCTGTGTTCTCACTATCTGTGGCATATCTCGCTGTTAATGCGGCAACTTTCTATTTCTGAAACTGGGGTCTTTTCTGTGAAGAATCGTCCTGCTTGCCTTTTCCGTATTTCGGGCGGGGCTGGTCGCGACTCTGCTGGCCACCCCAACCTCTGCCGCCGCTTCCACCACCGGACGAAGAGGCCGATGTGTCCTGTAAAGAACGAGGAGAGTGTTGATCAGGACCCTGAAATCTCTCAGGTGACTTAATCGTAGTGCGGTCTCGCAAATCATAAACGCGCTCAGTAGACGCAGGCACTGGTGATGGGGGACGGGACTCCTGTTTCTGTTGCTATTTTCCTGTTTTTTATTTCTGTACCAATTTTTCTTTGGAGCTGTGGTTTGAATGTCTGTTTCAGACTTTGCAACCTGAGCTTGTTTTTTAACTTTAGCAGAAAAGGGCTTGATACCTAAATTATTGCGGCCAATTGTTTTATAAGCCGCCGTAATAATTCTCGGTAACTGTTGGGGTTTGTCGGCATCGGGGACCTTGCGTAAGGCGTTAGCAACTTGAAAGTTCACGGCAGCTACCTTTTTATTAGAAATGACTAGATCGGAAACTACATCAAATGAGCCCACGAGTCTCATGCCCAACTCAACTACAGCCTCCGGTCTGTGTTCGTCCTGAACACACTTAATAACCACCAGAAGGACAGCCATTGACGGAGTGCAGAAGCACCTCGTGTACACTGCTGCAAAAATCCTACCCCATGACTCCCAGTCACCGGCTTCTGGTACCAAGTCCTTGGGTAAACTAATTGTAAGAATCCTATGTTTTTCTGCGGGAGTCGAATTAGGAAATACTGCTTCCAGCTGGTCAAACTTCTCGGCAAGCAAAAAAGGCATATCATCCTTATCCTGGGGACGCTTGCCCATAACCGTATTGACCATCACGGGACTAAGCTTCATTCCGCTCGGTCCATTTGGAAGGGACGCAACACCAGGTGCCCCGCCCTGGAAATTGTGGGTAATATATTGAACTAGGGCCCGAATAACACTGATAGCAGAGTTATACAGGGTCTTAAATTCAGCAACGAGGACAAACCCCGAACGAGGATGCGGGGTGAATCCAGCCAAAACCGGCCAAGAAGCGCCTGGAATGGACAAAGGACCCAATCTAATCGCTGTTACACTGTGGGGCAGGGCACCATCAAACCAAACACGGTGCTGCCATGCAGAAATCAAAATCTCCTGTTTCCTATAAGGAACATATTCCATGGGCACGGCAGTATGAGTGTAAGTGGCCTGTCAGTAGCCGCATCTGCTGCAGGAAACGTCACCCATGAGTAGAAAATCTCAAACGGGTAAGCAACCTCAGCACTCACCACCAAAATAACTGCCATGCCCTCCAAACCAATGTTATAAGCCTGCAAATGATTGCGGACAGCAATGCGACTATGCTGCCATATGTCAACGTTAGCCATAGGGACACAGAGAAGAAGTACAAAGTAAAACAATGCAGCACAATTAGGTAGTAATTCATAAGAAAACCATTTTGAAAGATTCAAGCTTGAAAAGACCTATGTAACTATAGGTAGGTTTGTCCAACACCACTGTTAACCGGAAACAATAGCGAAGGAGCTGAGGACTGATAGAAGTACTACTCAAGCATCATGAAATAAGACCACCATTGTTAGGGCACCATGTACCAGGGATTCTGCTCTTACACAGAACTGTGCATAGAGACTTGGAACCTCAGTGAATTAGGGTGTGCCAAAATTCACCTTAGTACCCAACATCCCCTACCAGACTAGCATCAGTGTCTCATTGGATTTCCATTACACCAATGATTAGACAACCCAGAACATGGAACTAAGATTACCTCAGGCAATGTGGAACACATGAACACTCTTTCGTTATACTATCATACCAGTCCAAAACAGGGAGTAAATGAAGACACGTGCAAGTTTGAAATGTTTATTTCTAATGCTGTGTTCTCATGTCCAGTATCTTAGCTAATACAAGCAGACATATTATTAGAAACAAGATTATCAGCACAGTTACTATTCCATAATAGACAGGTGGTTGACATGATTATTGTTCCGTCAACTGATAGTGACCATAATCCATTATCCCTCTCTTTTATGGATGTATGGCCCAGTGAGGCATGCTGTTTCAATATTAGCCCCATGATGTCAACTAAAGAGGTCTTACCATCAAATTGCAAGCGGTTTCTCAAATGGCCAAAAGTTGCTATCAATGACCGGAAAATGTTGGCCCTCAGGGAAGTCTTGAGTGTTCAGACCCCCAAATTGCTTAAAGCATGTACGGAAAAGGATGGGGCTTTAACTGTCGGGGATGTTTATGTTGATACCATTGACCAAATAGGTTCCCTCTTTCTGGAATCCTTTCCCTCCAATAAGAAATTCAAGGCCTGTAAATCATCAGAAGCATGGTTCAATTGGGAGTGCAGACGGAAAAAACCTCTCTGATATCCGCAATCAAGAACCATAACATTAGTGAGGTCCAACGAACCAGAAAGGATTATAGGCAAGCTCTGGTTGAGGCTAAGAGGACTTGGGAGGAATCCCATTGGACAGACTTGAAGGCAGCTAGTCTGTCTAAAAATGGTGATCTGTTTTGGAGCCTGGTTAGGAGATCTAACGGTCGGGACCCTGACCTGATTCTAAACCATATCACGAATCATTTAAAGCAATAGTGACGAGGGAGGTAGAGCTCGCCGTAGATAAGATCATTCCGGCGAAGGCCCAGGGCCAAGATGGCCTAATAGGCGATCTATATTGTGCAAATGCTAATGAATGGGCAACATATTTTGCCCTCTTGATCAATGCCCTTTTGGAGGGGGTCCCCGACCCCGCTTATTGGAAGGGGGCGGAGGTCATTCCCATCTACAAGAAGAGCCCCAGGGGAACCCTGCCAACTATCGTCCCATCATCCTTATAGATGCTGGCCAGAAGGTGGTTGGCAGGGTCCCACTGGAGAGGATTCTTTCCTGGGCAGAGGAGAATAATATCCTGTCTGATTACCAGTCAGGGTTTAGGGCATGCACAAGTACGATCGATCAGGCCTTTAGGCTGGCCCTCCTGTACTGGAAGGTTGTGACCATCGACAAGGGAAGTCTTTACCTCGCTTTTATCGACCTGAAGACTGCCTTTGACCTGGTCCCCGAGACTGCCTTTGGTTGGTCTTACAGGAGATGGGGATTCCCTTGCCCATTCTGAATCTCCTGATCCGCATGCATGAGGATGACTATGCCCGAGTCAAATGGGGTACTCAGGAATAAAAAACGGAGAAAATCCCTGTCGAGAGAGGTGTCCGCCAGGGTTGTGTTATGGCCCCAGCCGTCTTTTCTCTTTTTGTCAACGGTGTGGTCTCCTACTTACTAGAGATAAATGCAGACGTTCCAGTCCTGGCGAGCGATAAGGTGCCAGCTTTACTTTTTTGCGGACAACACCCTATTAATTTCCAAAACCCCTGCCGGACTGCAAAAATTGCTAAATAGGTTTTATTCTTTCTGCAACTTGAGGGGTCTGGTAATTAACACTTCAAAGACCAAGCTCCTCTTTTTTAATCCTAGCAGTCAGGTAAAGACCCCCTCACACTTGATGGGTTACCCTTAGAGTGTGTTACAAAATTCGATTATTTGGGTATTAGAATCTCAGATAAATTGACCTGGAAACCACATATTGATAAAATGGCCCTAAACCATAAGCGGGTTGTGGGTGTTATAGGCAGAGAGCATCGCTCTTCAAGATCTAGGCCAGTTGCCCCTTCCCTTGTGATTTGTGCTGCCAAGGCCGTAGGCTCGGCACTATAGGATGCTGAGCTCCGGGTTTTGAGAAAATTGACGATATGGTAAAGGCAGCGGTCCACGGTCCACGGTCTTCTCAGAGGCGGAGGTGGAAGCAGCGGAGGAGGAGCGGTAAAGCGGTGCGGTAAGGGGGCTGCATGGGGGGTCTGCTGTTTCAGGTGCTCGTGGAGCTGGGCTAGACATTGACAAAGATAACAATAGAGTCACGGAGCCTGACACGGCTGTAAGCCCTGCCCAAATCACTTTAGCAGAATCCAGCTCCTGCCCTGATTTTGCCCCAAAGCTGAAAGAAATTAATAGTAAGATACACTCTATCAATACTATTGTGCAAGCTCAGAAGAACAGGAAGGTACAGAAGACGGGGGAGCCCCGAGGGAAAAGAGAGGTCTCCAGCGGAACTCTGGGGAAGCGAAGGGGTAAAAACAGAAAGAAGGGGAAAAGCCTGTTGTCAAATAAAGACTCCACTAAAAACTATGAATCTGAATACGAGCCAGGGGGGGAGCAGGAGTCTGAGCCTGAGCCTCGGCTGGATCTAGTATTGGCACTAGGGGGGCAATACTTTGAGGGAGGCCGAGGAAGCAACAAAACCTATACCTCAGGCTGCTACTATAACAGCTGAAGGGTCCGGGTACAATATTACCACAAATGAGCTGCCGCTAAAGCAATCTCTAAAAAAAAGTAAACCCAGAAATACAGGCACAAAGGCTACCTTAATAACCCCCTCTTTAAGGTCTTATTTTAAGGTCCTGCCTCAGGTTCTGAATATTACTCAAGAATTGCAGGGTCCAGTGGATGTACATAATAAGAGTATAAGCACCCCTGCCACTGTCCCCATTGCTCCGTGCAGCAGTGAAATTCGCGCAGTAGTAGAATTATTGGGGCAGACAAACATGACGACTGCAGGAACAATAGAACAACCAACAATTACAGCGGCGCTAATGGACTCGGTTTCGGTTGATTCGGTGGGGCCGGAACCTGCAAACAATACCAGCGCGCCAGAGTTATTTTCTGGGAGTAGCAGTGAGGGTTCCCTCCAGGACATGCTAATCGCTATGAGGAGCAAAATCAAAAGTGGCTTTGCGGAATCGAAAAAGAGTTTTGCGGAGTCAAGACAAAACCAATCTGAGATCCGGGCAATGTATGAGACTCTAGAGACGAAAGTAGATGGCCTCTTTGAGGGGACGGGGAGCCTTGAAGGCACCGTAGGAGAGCTCAAGGCTAAATTAGAAAATGCAGAAGTAAAAATCCAGACATTGCGGAGAGAAGGGGAAGCAGTAAAAGACAGAGTTGAGTCCTTGGAAAACTTTTCTAGGAGGAGCAACCTTAGGCTTTTAAAAATCCCAGAAGGGAAAGAGGGGAGTGAAATTAAACAATACGTTGTTACCCTTCTTAGAGATGCCCTCAACTTAGAGGAGTCAGCAGCAGAGTTAGAATTGGATATACAGAGGATACATCGTGACCCTTTCCGTCTGAATCCAGGGAGGACAAAGCCCAGAAAAATCCTTGCAAACTTTCTAACTTACGCAACAAAGGAGAAGATTCTGAATCTTGCACTTAAAGCTAAGACATTGAAGGCCTCAGACTTCACCTTCGAAGTTAGATCAGATCTGTCAAAAACCACACTAGAAAGGCAGTGGGAGCTTGGGCAGAGAATGGAGAAGTTCAGGGCCCTGGGGGCCACAGTGCAGCTGAGGTTCCCCGCCTTTATGAAGATAATGTTCAACAATAAAATGTATAACATTAGGACCCCTCTTGAAGCAGACAAACTGCTAGTTTCTATTAGCGAGTTTACACAAACGGGTTCTTAGTATCCCGCCTCACACAAGGGATGGCTTTTGACTCTACACCTTTGTCCGGTCTTTTTTTTTTTCCATCGTCTCATAGGCCGTTTCCTTAGTTGATATACTAGCTTATACGATAGTCTATATAATAGACAAACAGCAGGTCTAAGAGGTACGAGTATTGGATTGTACTGGATACATGGAATAAGTTTCTCAAATGAGCTCAGTAAAGCAAGGAAATCAAAGAAATAAAAAAAAAAGAAAAAGAAAAGAGAGATGGTAGTGATAATTGTCAATTAACCAAAAAAAACAAAGGGGACGCACCGGAAAAAAAAGAAAAAAATATATATATATATAGGAGGAAGGAGAGGAATTAAAGAGCTAAAGTGTGGAATAGTGGCAGTAAGAAAAGAGAAGTGAATATAATGGAGAATATAATATGTAATAAATATTCCTAATCAAATAAGAAACCAAATACTAAAAGTATTTTATAGGAACAAACTTTTTTTACATAACTGCACAACTAGATCTATGGCCTTTCCACTCTTTTCCTCCTCTTCATACTTTCTAGCTTTTTCGGCACACCACCTACACAAATTTGATTTCTATCCACTAGCCGGCCAATATCGTCCTTCTAAGATGGATGGGGGTATGGTTGGGGGTATGTCGGTGATAGCAAACTGGCAAGTCACCTAGCCAGAGTAAGTAGGGGGGAGTTCCAGGGGGAGGGGGGGTGAGGGAGGGAGGGAGAAAGCATTAAAAAGTCCTTATAAGCAGCATTTAGTTTTTTTTTTATTTTGCAGATTCCAAGAACTATCCTAGACACCAATTTGACAATATAAACCAGATTAGACAGGAAATGATAGGGAAAAACATAGGGTCCACAGGAGAAGGCAGGCCAGGAGATGGGAGGATGGTTGTTAAAGATAGTTGAGGGAGATCAAGTTTTTATCCTGGAATGTTAATGGCCTGCGCGTGAGGGGAAGGAGACATCAAATTATGCAATATATTAGAGACTCCCCTGCGCAGGTCATAATAATCCAGGAGACACACCTACTAAAACAAGAGATCACTGATATAATGAAGAAATTGAAATAGGTGGACAAATTTCTTACCACGGACCATAATGCTAACATTCGCGGGATAGCCATTATTTTTAAAAGGGAAGCCAAAGCTCAGATTGCGGATTATAGGGTGGATCCGAGCAGTAGATGGTTGATAGCCAATGTCCAGCTTGATGGGAGGGGTTATACTCTGGTTGGGTACTATGGCCCAACCAGGATGATCCTTCTCACCTTGACACAATACAGAACCACTTGATCATGACTCAGAATCCCGTAATATGGATGGGAGATTTCAATCTGGTCCTAGATCTGAAATTGGATAAATCCCCCAGCTCTAGAGCAGCACCACGCAGCAAAGCGAGGGCTACTCTTTTGACCTGTATGTCGAATTTGAGGCTTGTGGATTTTTGGCGGGAGAGAGCAGGTAATATCTTGGGGGTTTCGTTCTATAATTACAAATATAAACATAAATCTCGCATTGATTATGCCCTATTCAGCTTCACCCTTAAAGACTCCACAAAAAGCTTGCTCTACCTTCCCCCCATTTGTCCGACCACTCGACTATTCTCTTTTTAATAACATTAGGCCAGAATGTCACTCATGCCTCATGGTCCTTCGATCGCACCATTCTTCTGGAAGAAGAAGAGAGAGAATTTTGAATATATGAGTCCGCTGCCTTTCTGGAGGGCAACCTAAATTCTGCCCCCTTGGTCTCTGTGTGGGAGACCTGGAAGGCCTATCTGAGGGGATGCATTACCAATCGCGCCTCCTTTAGAAAAAAGAAATATAGAGAGGAGTTATCAAAAATAGAGCGAGACCTGGCTCTCATAGACTCGGATGATCCCATGTCCCCGGCGAATTCGGAAAGAAAGTCTGAGTTAAAAAACAAATTAGATGCTATTATTGCAGGAGAGAGTGAATAAAAGGTGGCAGGCTAGTAAGCTCTCCCACTTCGAATATAGTGAGGCTGCAGGCAAGTTGCTTGCCTGGAAAATTAAGGCAGAGCAAGCCAGAAACTATATTAAAGAAGTGAGGGTAGAGGGCAAAACTAATATTAGGAACTCAGACTTGGAAATAGGGAAAGCCTTTCGGGCCTTCTTTCAGAATATATACACAGAAGGAATCAGAGTAAATGCTGAAGAGAGACACATGGTTGGAGAAGGTGAGCCTCCCAAAATTGACTAAGCAGCAGAGTGAACACCTAGACAAAGAAATAACAGAGGCAGAAGTCACAAGAGCTATCAAACAACTGAAGCAGGGGAAGGCCGCAGGGCCGGATGGCATACCCGGCGAATTGTATCGGGTACTAGACTTAACTATCATCCCAGTCTTAACAGACTTGTTCAATAACATCTTAATTAGGGGCGAGACACCGCTTAGTTCATGGGGTGAGGCAAATATTGCCCTAGTCCCAAAATCAGGAAAGGATCCAGTGGAGTGTGGATCTTATCGTCCGATCTCGCTCCTAAACAATGATTATAAGATCTTTGCAGCAATTTTGGCTGCACGTTTGGGAAGCGAGATCGGTACGATTATCCATCAGGACCAAAAGGGCTTCATTAGAGGTCGCCAGTTGGCCGATCTAACCTACGATTTGGTCGGGGCAATAGATATCGCCTCAACTTTTGCCCTGCCTCTTGCGATTAAGACACTCGACGCAACAAAGGCATTTGATAGGGTCGACTGGCCCTATCTAGTTGCAGTAATGAAAAAATTCCAATTTGGTCCCAAATTTTGTCGAGTAATCAGCTTGCTCTATAAAGACCCGAGAGCTAGCCACTTGATTAATGGCTCCTGTACAGAACCTTTTGAAATCCGTAGGGGGACAAGACAGGGGTGTCCGCTTTCCCCCCTTCTGTTCAACATTTATGTTGAACCTTTTGTTCAGACACTTAGGGATGATAGTAACATTCCGCCCTTCTCCTTCTTTGGCTGGGAGAAAAAGGTCGGGTTGTATGCGGATGAAAAGGGCCGAGGAATTTGGAAGGTTTTCGGGCTATGAAGTCAATTCTAGGAAAACCGATCTTATGGCTTGGAATATCACAAACCTTCATCTCCCGGTGACACCTTCAATCCGCTATCTGGGAGTTAGAATCACAAACAACACAAATTTTTTGGCCCACATTAATTTAGATCGGATTTTCAGCGAATCTAAGGCACTGATGAAAGCATGGTCCTTTCTCCCTCTTACTATCTATGGGAGAATGAGTTTAGAGAAAATGACTATTCTTCCTAAATATACATTTATATTTAACACCATCCCACTGGCATTTGATTCTAAGAAACTTTTAAAACGCCAACAAAACATTAATTCTTTCATCTGGAATTTTAAATCTACTAGGTTGACATGGAAGAAGTTAAGAAAGAAGGAGAGAGAAGGGGGGACTTGCACTGCCAGACCTGGAATATTATGCTTGGGCTTTCACCTGTCCCACTCTAGGATGTTATTAAAGACCCCTGAAGATAACTCAAATGGCTGTATGTTCAAGGCAATGCTATCTGGCTCTAATCTCCCACTGGACGGTTTTTTGTTTAAATTTGGACACCAGAGATTTTTCAAGAGAGTGAGGCTAAAAACCCTACATTTGCTTGTAAAAGAATGGACTCAAATTAAAGCTAGGGTTGGGCTGGCATATTTTTCTAATTTTGCCCCTATCTGGGATCTTCCAGGGCTCTCTCTGCACCATGTCAATAGCTTTACATCTGTGCTATTGGAGGCAGGGATATTAAGATGGGGAGAGTTGGTGGCAGGAGGGTTTTTACTAGAATGGGATGCATTTTCTGAGAGGGTTAGCTCACCTTTAGCTTGGTTTGTATATATACAACTGTCAAGCTGGTTTCGAGAACAGACAAAGAAAAAGGTTAAACTCGGGTGATACAGCTCCTTAGAGAAAAATCTAGTAGAGAAAGTTAGGGGTGGTAAGGAAGTTGCTTTTTTCTGTGGGAACATTATGGAGGAAGCGGATGGAGACTTCAGCCTCCCGGTAGAATTGTGAGGAGGGAATGGAGAAGTCCAGGCGGAAGAACTATGGACGAGATCTTTCAGTCTCTTGTATAAAATCTTCAAACCTGCCTGGTTGAGGCGCAATCATTTATTTACCTTGCATTGCGCATATTACTCTCCCCAAAGACTGTCTAAGTTTCAATCAGGGAAGTGCTGTAATAAATGCCTCCTCCCAGCAGCCTCAGATGTTCACATGTTTTGGGAATGCCCCAACATTAGTAGTTTCTGGCAGGAAGTTAAGGCCTCTCTTGAATCAATTCTTAAAACCTCAATTTCTTTTTCTTGGTCCTTGGTCATATTTGGGCTAAGCGATAACATTGGGGGGTTAGAGAGGTCATTTCTGTTCTATGCCATATTGATAGCAAGAAGACAAATCTGTAAAAACTGGGTCAATGTCAATCCGCCGACTCATGCAGAGTGGCAGACATCACTTTATGAAACATCTAAAGTAGATATGGCAAGGGCTTGTAGTCCCCGTAGTCTAGGCTTTTGGAATTTTCTACTTGAGTGGAGATAAAACTGTCTGAGAACCCGGGTTTTTTTTTTCTCCCCGGGTCCGATGATTAGGCCCAGTACTCCAGGTCTAACGGGAGGCTCCCCATGCCACAAAGAAAGTGGGCCGATAGCCTGTTTTAGGCTTTGATGGAGTAAGATCATCCGGAGGTTTACCCCCGCCAGGATATCTGGTCTGTCCCTGGGAAGAATGGAGCTATTCTCTAGTTACCTACCTTTCAGGGACTTTTTCTTGGTGGTCGGTTAATTCTTGGAGCGATAAAGTGGCTAATGAGGACAAAAAAAAAAAGATATGGTAAAGGCAGAAAATAAATTCTTCAGAGAATTGGTCTCACTCCCACAGGGAACTCCAACCAAGCCATTATTGAGCGATTTGGGACGCCGCTCATTCAAAGATCTCGCCACTTTACGTCCTCTTCTCTATTGGGTTCGCCTGTGGCGTACACCCGAGTTATACAAATACGCCGAGGCCTAAGAGAAGTGATGCGTCTTGAGGGATCTCATAAGATCAGTTGGCTTTTAAATATAAAAAGTACCTTACTGCATTGGGATTTAGAGAAGCCTGGGACTCAGGGACCCCGTTGAGCAAGACAGTCATCAAAAGTGCCTACTGGGCTTGGGTTGACAGTCAGGAGACTAGAAAACACAGCCTAGGTAGGCTGACTGATGATTTTTGCTTGCATAAACAGGTTCCAAGCCTAGAACCCTATCTTGATTTTATACAAAAACCCAGAGACAGGGCTCTCTACATCCAGTTTAGATTGGGCACACTTCCCGTCCGTGAACACACTAGCCGTTGGAAGCCTCCCTATCAGACACATTTATTTTGCCCACACTGCGATGCAGTGGTTGAAAGCATTCCGCACCTTCTGTTCGCATGAATTGCATATTCTAATCCAAGGGAAAAATGGTTCAACCCTGTTTGTCGTCAACTAGGAGCAAGGAATCACTGTGAAGCTTTGAGAATATTACGAACAGATACTAATACCACTCTGGTCTGCAGTGTGGCCAAATTTCTCAGCTGGACATGGGTGATTAGATTGAAAAAGATATGTTCTGGATGATGATCCCTTTTAAATCTTGTTTTTTTTTACTCTATTTTAAAGCTGAGACAGTGTAATCTATTTTTAAAATATATGTTATATGTTTTTGATTTGATTATTTGTTATTTATTGATTGCACAATTATGTATGGAAGGTATGGAGAAAGGAAAAGTGAAAGTCGTATCACCTTGTTGTGTTTTTAACTTTTTGCTACTATGGTACCCCTGTCCAAAAATGTTTTATTTGTACCCACTCTACATAATTTGTAAAATGCTTTTATGATATATTTATATTGAAATAAAGCTTTGATGATGATGATGATGATGATGATGACTATTCCATAAAATACAAAGAGAGAAAGCATGTTATAATGCTAAATGGAAACACGTTTAAAATATACCTATATTTCACCCTCCCTTGCTAGTAGGTTATTTTATATCTACAGAAGGTCTCTTGGGATTACAAAGGCAGCCCCATACCTCTGGTACTAGCAGAAATGGATCACATCAGATTCTGCACCAGCTCTCAGCATGCAAATGTTCTCCAAGTGTGTGTGATCATGCCTACGCAGTGCATTATTAAACGTGCCTAAATCAGAGGTGGCCACAGCTGCATATATGTTAGAACGTGTGCTATCAGTCCGAATAACAACCACTATGTTGAAATAACCTTAAAGGCCCTGGCACTCACTGTTCAGACAAAGCTTACCAAGCAAGGCTGCTAATATAGAAAAACATATTATTCTTGTGTGAAGCAAAACACTCTGCTAAACCCTAAATATTTATTACAATGTGTGCCATGTGCAAAAGGCAGCAGAAAGGAAAAATGGTGTTTAAACTACTAATAAGCTCATGCCAACTTAACACAGTGTGAATGCAAGGCTCAGCCCCACGACAACACCTTAGCACATGTGTCACATTTATTGTCTTCCAATAACACGTTTTTAGGCCATTCACTCTGCACTAAACATAGGTCCTGAAGAAAGCCAATCCCTAGTTATCTCGAGGATTGAATACGGCTGCACCACGTTAGCTGGCCTACCAAAAACATCCACTGCACCACTAAAAGCCTGTCTCAACGCAGCTGCAAGACTCATCAAGGGATCGAAGAAATTCGATCACATATCTCCTCACCTGAAAGCACTAAACTGGCTACCTTACGAGGCCAGAATTCAAATGAAGATGGCTTGTATAACTCACAAAGCGGTTCACTTCAACACGCCGAGATACCTAGCCAAGAAAATTATGCTATCAGGAGGTAACAGACCAACTAGAAGCGTTAAGGAGTTACTACTGAGACCAGCCTTTTTCCGTAAGAAAAAGACCTATGACCGAGCGTTCTCTGGAGCTGCCCCTAGAATCTGGAACTCACTACCACCAAACATCAGGAAGATTTAAAATACAGTAACTTTCAAACGGGAACTGAAGAGCCACATGATGAATAAATACCTTACATAGAGAAGCATATTGATCACTGATATGAACATCTACGCCAAAAAGGCGGATGGCCTTGTCAAGAATTTTCTGAAGATCAATATCCGACAAATGACTTTACTACTACTTCACATCTATGTGATCTGATAACTGTATCCTATAACCAAAACTATATAACCTCTAACTCATTTTGGCTTATCTCTGTGATCCTGGATACAAGCTAAACCTTATTCAACTCTTAATGCTAATTGCACACGTGATTGCACTGGTAATGCTATATAACCCTACCTCACTGAGCCTGGCTTTAGGCCTAAGACTCAAGTTAATACTTAATCATCGCGTAATGCTATCTGCACAGGCTTAAGAATATATATATCTAATCACTCGTATAGCCTATCGCTTTCTACCTCATATATGTGTGTTGTTATATTCGCTATTATAATGTCTATTTGTAATCTACATTCTATGTTAAGCGCTCTGATACCCTCGGGTCTTGTCCGCGCTATATAAAACACTATAAATAAATGAATAAATAAAATACTAAGAGAGCATGGCTGAAACATGTTGACCGACTAGGATATTGGAATTACCTAATATCTTAAATATCCCCCTCTCATTTTTATCTACTGCCAAGGGCCCATTGATTAAAATAGTCTTTTTCATCCCACGGACCCTTAAGTCAGATTTTTTAACATTCACTCACTCCTTCTCACTGCACTCTCACAGTACAATACCAGCTCCGCTGTATCCAGGTGTTGTAGTGCACCCAAGGTGCACTTGGTGCCTTAGGGGAGGCCTGATGATGAAGCATGTCACCAACTAGGTTGGTGAGTGAGGGCTTTACTATAAACCGAATGTGTTTTCTTTCCAAAACAAACACACGCTAGGAGCACCCACTCCAGAGCTAGTTCTCTTTGATAAAACGTGGATGGTCCTCTGCCACAGTGGTGGAGACAATAGATTTCCTTACTGGTGTGCCAGTGGGGTGCCCACCCAAACATAACTTATCCTGATGTCTCTAATCATGCTTGTATAAAAGAAAAATGGAGACCAGTATGGGCTTCTTTTTACTGGCTTATGCTACTGGTTAGTGCATGCATATCTAGAACCTCTCTTTATGTAGTAAATTTCTTTTGATACTGGAATGTAAGGCAGTGAATCTGTCTGCAAATGGTATAGCACTGTGTGGAAAAGGTGTTTTGGGAATATTATGTTGTATTATTACACTTTATTTATTTGGGATATTTAGAAAGTGCAATCTTTATAAAATAAACAATGGCGGGTTATCGTCATCAAAAATTACAAAAATTGCAGACAATCAAGATAGTACTTCGGGGGTGGGGGTGAGTGGGAGATTGTAAGTTACAGCACATTTTTAAAAGAGCACAAATAATAAGCACACATGCGTACACAAGTGTACGATTAGCACAGTGTTGTAGGTATCTGTTGGTCCTGAAGAAAGCCACTTGACCCATAGTGGCATACACCATTATGGGTGAAACACGTAGACTGAGATTTGAGAGAACATAAGAATCTCAATTCACATTAACAGTTTTTAACCTTACCCAAGGGTCCAACTAGCCCACTAGGGGCCAGATGTAGGAGCCCGAATACCGGTCGGTAACGGACGAATTCGGCCGTTACCGACCGGTATTAGGGTTTCCATATGTAGGGGGCCTATATTTTACCGATTCTGTAAATTTACCGAATCGGTAAATTTACAGAATCAGTAAAATACCGAAACAGTATATTTACCGATTCGGTAAATCCATATGTAGGTGGCACTCCTAAGAGTGCCACAGGCCCTTAAGAGTTGGTATTTTACCACCCAATCCTATTGGGTGGTAAAATACTGAATTCAGGTGTGCATGCACATCTGTGCATGCACACCTGTGCAATGTGACACACAGACATGCCCTTAGGGCATGTCTGTGTGCCACATGGCACACAAGCCCGGAATTGGGGTGCTAGAGGGTGTCAAAGTGACACCCTCTGCACCCTTGCAGGATTCGGTATTTACTGATTCGGTAAATACCGAATCGGTATTGCCCATTGATTCCTATGGGCTTCATGGCCCATTGGAATCAATGGGCAATACCGATTCGGTATTTACCGAATCGGTAAATACCGAATCCTACCGATTCAGTAATTCTCAAATTCGAATTACCTAAATATCCCCCCTTTCTATTTACCAACTCTTAAATACCGAATTGGTAAAATTCGGAATTTAAGAGTCGGTAAATAGGAATTACCTACATCTGGCCCTTGGTACCTTCAGTAAGGGCCACAGAGCTGCGTTGCAGAGAGGTGTAAAAAGTGTCATGGCTTGGACCACCTCTCTGCAACGCAGCGCAGTGGCGCTTACTGGAAGCACCGGGTGGACTAGTAAGCACTCAGGGGCCCTCAGGATTGAAGGGGAATTATTTCCAAAACTTAAAATGCGCCACAGAGAGTGTTTGCACACATGTCAACTCAAGCCCCGCCCCCTCCCTTCACCACTGTGCAAACGCTTCCTGTGGCTCGTTTTAAGTTGAGGAATCAACTTCCCTTGAATACTGAGGGTCCCTGGGGTGCAACTAGCCCACAAGCTACCTCCATTAAGCGCCACAAAGCTGCGTTGCAGAGAAGTGTAAAAAGGGCAAGGCCTAAGAACAACTCTCTGCAACGCAGCCCCCTGGCGCATACTGGAAGTTTCTGGTGGGCTAGTTGGGCCCTAGGGACACCCAATATTCAATGGGAATTCGTCCCCCCTCTGCAAACGTGCCAGTGGGCACATTTGCAGAGTGCTCAAAGGACTCCTTCATTTCTTAATATTCTTGGCCCTGTGGACCCCATCCCCCAGGGCCTGCCCCCAAATGTATATATATATATATATATTTTGAATTGGGGAAGGGGGCCATGTGGCCCCCCTCCCAATGCCTTAAACAGCCCCAGGGACCCCATCCCCCAGGGCATGGCTTTTTATATTTATTTTAAAAAAATTGGAGGGGGGCTGCTTTGCCCCCCTCCACTGGCCACTTATGGCCCCGGGGACCCCATCCCCCCGGGGCCAGCCTTTCCACTTTTTTTGGGGGGGGGGGGAGGGGGGCCATGTGGCCCCCCTCCCTGGCCACTTGTAGCCCCGGGGACCCCATCCCTGGGGTCCCCAAGCCCCCCACGGTCCCGCCGTCTCCCTGCGTCCCTCAGGAGCTGGCATTGCTTTTCCACATGGGGAGCTGCTAAGATGTAGCTTCCTGGGGTCACCCCAGGACACTGCATGAACCAGCCCTAGGGGGTGGCAGTCCCCAGGGCCACAACAAGGCTCCATCGGGGGGGGCCACGCAGACCCCATCCACCATTTCCAAAGCCCCAGGGGCTGGTGGTCCCCGGGGCTTGGGGGTCCATCACGGACCCCCCAATTTAAATACTTAGAGCCCCGGGGAGGTGGCGGTCCCCGTGGCATGTGGGGGGGGCTTAAGCCCCCCACACAGGGTATTTAAAAAAAAAATAAAGCCTCGGAGGTGGCGGTCTCTGGGGCTCGCAATCAAATATAAGTTAACCCCAGGGGTGGTGGTCCCCGGGGTTTGGGGGGCCTTAGAGACCCCCGTCATAACAGTAACAAGCCCCGGGGGTGACAGTCCCTGGGCTGCAGGGGGCCGTGTGCCCCCGCAACTAGTAATCCTTTGCCCCGGGGGTGGCAGTCCCCGGGACAGTGTGGGGGGATTGGGCCCCCCCACACTTTATTTTTGATCATGCTCTTGGATTTGGCCCCCGGGGGCTAATTACCAACAAAGCGCGGGAGCCTGCGCTTCATTTTATTTTTTTATCAGAAGGATCCGCGTACCCTGCCTTTTAGGAAAAAAAAGGAGGCCTAGGGGGGTCAGGGTGTTTCTACCCTGCCCCCTTTTTGCGTTTTGCGAGGTTTTTTTGCTGCTTTCTTGTGCCTTGGTTCTACAGAGGCACAAGATGGCTGCCAATAATTCCTGGTTTGGAGTGTTGACAGCCAATTAGCATACAGCTCGTGCTCTGCAGGGTGCGCGCAGGGTGCGCTTAGGGTGTGCGGATCCACCGCGGCCATAGATATATATGCGATTTTAATTTTGATTTTCTCAGCAACTACTGAACGGATTTACACCATTTAACTAAAAGGCACGACTCTGAACCAAGGGCTACCTTTTTGCCAAATTTGGTGTGAATCCGTTCAGCAGTTCGAGCTGTAGCTGCGATTAAAGGTTCCTTTGGAAAATTGCATGGGAAAAACACGTTTTGGGATCCCCTATTTTCTCGGCCCCCGCTTGACCTATCACCCCGAAACTTCCAGGATAGGAACGGACCGGAGCGCTTCATGAGTTTTGAAAAAAATAAATAAAATATATATAACAAATGATTGTTAGTAACACTCTGAACAAATGATGGTTAGTAACACTCTGAAAGTTCCTCTCCCCAAAAAAACAACTAAATTGTGGCTCATTAAGAAAGAGGGTTTCGTAAAATGTCTTAAATGCAAGGCATGTATTCATGGAAAAAACACCTCGACATATACATCTAATCTCTCAGATAGAAAATTCAAAATCAAGGGGCACTACCATTGCAAAACTGATCATGCTGTCTACGTGCTTCAGTGTCCTTGTGGCTTGAAGTACGTGGGCAGCACGACCCTCCCTGTTCACATGCGAATTTTGCAGCATCTTCGAGCCATTACAAATGGAGATAAGGCATACCCTGTCGCAAGACACTTTGACAAAATACATGAAAGGAATTTGACAGGACTGTCTTATTTTGTGATAGATGCGTTTAAGAAGAATGACAGAGGTGGGAATTATGAGAAAAAGCTGCGAAAACTTGAGTCGAGGTACATAATAAAGTTAAATAGCAAGTACCCGGGAGGTCTTAATATGGGAGAAGATCTTCATAGACACCTTTAATTCTCAAGCAGTAAAACATCCTTTCAATGTTTGCAGTTGTTTTTAACAGTTTTTCTTTATTTATGGGTGATTTTGGTGTATATGGTTAAAGCCCACTAGAGAATGATAGACATGAAATATATTGCCTACAAAAATGCCCACTAGGGCTATATCCATAAAAATTATAAAAATCATAGCGGTATAATTCCTATGTATTTCATTGTTTGAAAGTAATAGGATTCCTTTGTAATACACTGGTTTTCATGAGCACTTGCTCTAAATTTGCTAACGTCCGTTGATACTTTAAGGCACTAGTCACTTTATTAGATGTTTTAAATTACATTGCACTTTAAAAATGCTAGATGTTGACTGTGAAAATGTTTACATAAATGCATGGGTTAAGTAATGTTTTACCGCTTTTAAAATACCTGGCCCGTAAAAACTACGAGTCTGTTTTCAGTGGCAATAGAATTGTAGTTTCATTCACGTGATTGAGCGTCAGTGGGCTTTAAGTAATGCAAACTTTATTCGCACTGTGGTGAACAAGCCTGGTGAACAGGCGAAACGCACCAGCAGTCGACTTGTGAAATAAACTTTTTGGTAAAAGCAGAACATGGCGTCGTCTTCCTGTGCCAGTGTGTAGAGGATTGTTTTATACATAAGGACTTGGTCGAGTCAGTCCTTGACGACGACGCACTCTTCGTTTTGGAGCCGCGGTGGTTGTGACTCGGAAATTGGAGCCGTATATATATATATATATATATATATATATATATATATATATATACCTACTGGCGGTCGCCAGTAGGTATATATAGTTAGGATTTTTTCTCTATGGGACTTTTGAAAATTCTATGTCTAATAACTTTGGCGTTTGTGGACGGAATCGGCTGAAATTTTCAGGAAAATGGCACATTTTGTTTTTGAGCAGCCCCTGAAAATTTGGTTGGGTTTCGTCAAGGGGGGGCCGAGAAAAAAGGGGGGTCCCAAAACGCGTTTTTAACATTGAGTTTTCTATAGGGCGTTTGGCCTCACTTTTAGCTCGAACGGCTGAATGGATTTGCACGAAACTTGGCAAAATTGTAGGGACTGTTAGCCCGATGTGCCTTTGCTGGGTCTCAATATATGTGCTCCAGTGGATTTTGAGAAATTAACGTTTTAAAAAACAGATATATCTGTGACAGCGTCCCGGGTAGCGGTCCGGTTCGCGAACTTGTCGCGTAACGGAGCTTTGCAAAGCGAAGCTGATTGGCTCTCCGGTGTCTGTCAACATTCTAACCAGTCCGGAGCGGCCGCCATCTTGTCTCTCGGTAGGATCGAGAGAAAAGAGGAGGAGAAAAACAAAGGGGGAATTTAATGAAAGGGGGCAAGGTAGACCCCTCTTGACCCACTAGGAATGATGTTGGGGTTAATAAAGGGTCCCGTGGGGAAAAAAAAAATGATTTTTCACGGTAGAAGCGCTTCCCGGTTCGCGAACAGGTAGCCAAACGGGAATTCGCCATTTTGTATTTCATTTTAATTAAATTACAGGGTATAAGGGGGTACGGGAAACGTATCCTGACCCTTTATGTTTTCTGACGGTGGCTGGGGAGGCTCATATATGTTGATACATGTCTTCCAGCTGCTGCGCGTGAGCGTTTTTTTTTTTTTTTGCTGCGTGACGTCTGTTAACGTTCGATTCGAAGGAAATCAGGAAGTGTTGACCGCCATTTTGTCACTGCGAGTAAATATTTTGACTCGTCAGTAGCGGTCTGTTGTGCGAATAGTCCCAAGGCAGCAGAACGCGCTGAGATGTGGATGGCATCCAGGTGATGTCCAGTAAGTTGCCGCACTGGTTTTGGTATCCTACAATGCTGCTCCGAAAATCGGCGTGGGGCGCCCCGGGGAGGGGGGAGGCGGCGTGAACGGGCCTCCCCAGGTGGAGGCTCGTCTGCTGTAGTGGCGCGCCCCTTTACCGTTTCAGTTGCCATTCCGCCCGCTTTTGGTACACTGTGCCAAAATCCGCCATTCATCTGAGTTGCGCCCACTCTTGCGGTGCAGCGATTGGCGGCTGCCACAGGACTCTCAAAATGGCGGCAGGCTCTTCGGATTTGGGCCTGGTCCACTAAAATGGCCCTGGGACACCTTGGAACTCGGACGCTTGTCTGCTAGGGCTTGGGCCCCATTCTCGAAAGCGTCCCCTCAGCCTCGAAGATTCTACAAAAGTCTTGGGGCCCCCGACTCCTGCAGGCTTCCGGTGGGGAGCGGCTGTCATGATTGCTTGCGGAATGGCCACGACGGAGCTACGAGATGGTGGTGCTCTCATGCTGACGCCAGCTTCAGTCTGAAACATCCAGAAAAACTGTAGACTATCAATTCGATGAGTTCCGGTGGAGCTCCAACGTGACCCGGTAGGGAAGAACTTGCCCTACCCTTTTTTGAGTGATGGTTCTTGTTGCCTGTCCCCTCTGTTGTCATCTAACAGAACCATTTTGGATTGCCGAGTGAGAAAAAGAAAGGTGGGGCTTTCATCGTTTGGGAAAAAAAAATGTTTTAATCCAATGAGAAGTGTTATTTTAGGTCATATGATCAAGCCTTCCATCATTAGGAAACCAAAAATAAAATGAACGAATGAAAAGTTTTAAAAACAAGTCACATGACCTGTTATGCGGCTTTGGGCTATAAAAAGCCAAACAAATCCATTGGCCGTGAGGCGGCGTCAGTAGCGGACCGATGTGCGAATAGGCCGAAGGCAGCACAATGCGCCGAGATCCGGATGGCACCGAGGTGGTGTCCAGCAAGTTGCCGCACTGGTGTGGCCATCCTACAATGCTGCCCCGAAAGTCGCCGTGGGGTGCCCTGTTGGCCTGTGAGGTGGCGTCAGTAAGTGGGGGCTGTTTGAGGATCTGACTGCATTGGAAAGCAATGGGATGCGGTGCCTCGCCCCCAAGATGGAGGCTTCTCAGCTGCAGTGGGGCGCCCCTTGGTGTTTCACTCGCTATCCAGCTGAGTTGCGTCCGCACTTGCGGCTACAGTAGGCCGAAGGCAGCACAACGCGCCGAGATCTGGATGGCACCGAGGTGGTGTCCAACAAGTTGCCGTACTGGTGTGGCCATCCTACAATGCTGCAGGGGGGGGGGAGGCGGCGCAAATGAGCCTCTCCCGCCTCTCCAGGTGGAGGCACTTCATCTGCAGTGGGGCGCCGTCTAGCTGAGTTTCGCCCGCTCTTGCTGCTACAGCGATAGGCGGCTGCAACAGGACTCTCAAAATGGCGGCCTGTTCTTTGGATTTGGGCCTGGTCCACTAAAATGGCCCTGGGACACCTTGGAACTCGGATGCTCGAATTTTTTTCCTTTCCTCCACATGCAAAAAAGGTAAATGCCTGGTACGTTACCTGCCTCATCTGCCACGATGTACTCTCCAGAGGAACCGAAAAAAATATAGTTATGGTAATTATACCATGCATCGTCATATGGAGAGGTGGCACCCGATTAATTATAGTGCTGCCCAAATTCGAGATTTGGTGGATAACCCCCGACCTGCCAGTCCATCCACCAATGAAGTGGCAGTGACAGCATCAGAGGCAAAGGAAACGGTTCTAAATCTTCAGAAGAACTTCGGACAAATGAAAATGACATGTTTAACTTGCGGCAAATTAATTTCATGTGGAGAGAGGAGTGTTAGTCTAATCAATAGAGCTTATGAACATCATCATAGTCGATGGTTGGTAGAGACATTTTGACTATATCCTGGACCTGCTCGGCTTCGCCCAAAATGGCGCCGGTATAAATGGGACTCGTAACTCCTTGTTGTGTACTGGTTGCCCAACCTTGATATGACGAGATAAGTATGCAGTTTTGAAGCACATGGCGGGCGGGGACGAGAATTGATTGAACATTTCGACATCCCTATTGATATTAAGTTCTGATGTGTTATTGATTACTGTACTATTGAAAGTTCGAATTAACGTCACCCATGGTACTTGCCCGCAAGTGTATATCTAGATAATTTTATTGTAACTGGCTTGTCGTATTTTAATTATAAAATGTACGTCCATCGATTCCGCAACTGTTAGACACCTTAGTTCTTGCAACCTAATGGCCCGCCCGTTACGTTCTTCTACAGTGTAAATGTCCCCTCATCATATACGATTCCAGTTTGCTCCGTGGCCGGCCCACGTGGTTATAGGCCCGTATTTGTATACTGACATTTTCACAATAAAGGTTTTTAAAACAAAACATGGTAGTAGTAGTTACATTGGTAAAGTTTTGAATAATAGCCACTGTTTTCGAATCAGTAAAAGGCAAGTGAAATAAAGCAGTCCAATTACATGACGGTTAAAAGGTATAATACGCAGGAACGCAGTAAAGATAAATGGTCAAGGGCTGTTGTGTTTTCTACTCCTGCAACATAAAGTGATCGATAAGAATCTGATATTCATGCCTATCAGCGACTAAGACAGCAGGCCGAGCCTCTTTTGCTCAACGGTTCCCTCATGGGACGAAGAAACGCCCTTTTTCTCGAAATAGGAATATTTTACTTGCAGGACAGTTGTAAATTTCCCGGGAAAATACATTAGCCTGGAACATTGTTAGTGATAAACTGTAAATGCATCTGGGTCCTTTGCTTTACAAGTCAGAGTGAGAAAAAAAAGGTGGGGCTTTCATCATTTGGGAAAAAAAAATGTTCGAAAGCAATGAAAAGCGTTATTTTTAGGTCATATGACCAAGCCTTTCATCATTAGAATAACAAAAGTAAAATGAACCAATGAAAAGTTTTATTAACAAGTCACATGACCTGTTATGCTTACGTTACGTGCCGCGCTCTGGATCGCTTTCGGGAAGCTGCGCCTCGCGCACCGGAGCACTTCCGGGTGCGCTAACGCGACGCGTCATATGACGCATTACGCGACAACGTAGGTCCAGAATATAGTCAAAATGTCTCCACCAACCAGCGGTCGGAACACAACCCCTTTCAGTAGTCCAAAAAGTTCTGTAAAATGACAACTTTAGGGACAGGCAACAAGAACTATCACTCAAAAAAGGGGAGGGCAAGTTCTTTTCTACCGGGTCACGTTGGGGCTCCACCGGAACTGATCGAATTGGTAGTCTACAGTGTTTCTGGATGTTTCAGATTGAAGCTGGCGTCAGCATGAGAGCACCCCGTGGCTACGTCGTGGCCATTCCGCGAGCAATCATGGCAGTCGCTCACCACCAGAAGTCTGTGGGAGTCAGGGGTCCCGGTGACTTTTGGAGAATATTCAAGGCTGAGGGGACGCTTTTGGGAATGGGGTCCATGCCCTAGCAGTCAAGCGTCCGAGTTCCAAGGTGTCCCTGGGCCATTTTAGTGGGCCAGGCCTAAATCCGAAGAGCCGGCCGCCATTTTGATAGTCCTGTGGCAGCCGCCTATCGCTGCACTGCAAGAGTGGGCGCAATTCAAGTGGATGGTGGGCGAGACACTGTAGCCGCAAGAGCGGGCGCAACTCAGCTGGTTGCGTAAAACGCTGGGGTGTACCTGAAAAACCTCCACCTAGGGAGGTGGGGGAGGCTCGTTCGCGCCGCCTCTCCCTTCTAGTGCATCCCACGCCGTTTCCTGGCGCAGGAATATGTGATGGTCGGACTAGGGCACCGCAGGACGTGTCTTCAGGTCGAACGGATTGTGGGACAAGGTCCAGAATGGAAGAGTCACCAAAAGGCAAAAAGTTCCGCTTGACCCCGGGAGCCGGCCGCCTATGTCGGGGGCGATCTCAGGCCACACCAGGGCAAAAGACTTGGGGAGGGGGTCGGAGCCAAGCGCCACCTCCAAGTCTGCGCCATCACACCGCCCCTCGGGGGCCTCCGTCAAGCGGTTTAGGGAGGCACCGCATCACATTGTTTTCAAATGCAGTCAGGTCCACAAACGGCCCCCACTTACTTTGAGAATAGTGAAGCTGCAGCAGGTGCAAATAAGCTTCAGACAGTGTTACAAGTGCTGCTCAGAACTTTGAACTATGGCACCCAACATCCAGGACTTATGCCATTTGTGCAAGGCAGTGACATCGAAGCAACTCAGGGACCAAAACCATGAACGTACACTCATGTATGAAAATCTTACTAGTGATGCTTGACTGAGGCCAAGGAGATCAGAGTGCATGAGTCTCATGCTCGATCAATTGAGCTAGCCGGATCGGGCAACAAAAAGTATAAAATAGTTATGTAAATAGTTATTTAATAAAATGGTTTACCCTGTTACTTTGCTGGTGTGTTGTATACATTTATAATATTTGCATAGGGTTTGTCGTTATTTTGGGTGGGGTGGGAGGCGGAGCCGAGCTGTCTTGCAGCCATCATGGTGTGGAGCTCAGTTTATCTCACTAGTTTCGTATTTCTCATGAGGGGTTGTTGTTAATGTTTCTATTTTAGCGAGGTCAAAAAGAGATCCCATTAGTGGCCTACTGATTTTGCTCGATTCCTTTTGTTTTTTTTAAACGATTTTTCACTATCTGCAAAGACTTAACAGAGTATTGCGACTCTGTGCTTGTTTGTAAATAGAGAATGAACCAAAGAGAACCAATTCTAAAACAGTAAATGCTTGGATAACAATCAATCAAATGGAGAGAGAAGCAGGCACGACGGATTACAACGGGGGCAAAGGCCTGCGTTAACTACCCTTCACTATCTGCAAAGAGAGAGTACTCCTAAGAGAAAAGAGGGGGGGGGAGGGACAGCGTTCAAAGCACATCAGCGTGCAAAAACACGAAAATGTTTTTACCTATCACGTACTTGACATTTGACAGCTTTTGATATTTGCTATTAAAAAACCATTGAAATTCACTGAAAAAACCATAGGTTATAGACCATATATAGTTAGGGATTAGCATTTACAAAACCTTGAAAATTCACTGAAAAAACCATAGGTTATAGACCATATATAGTTAGGGATTAGCATTTACAAAACCTTAATTTACTCGCACAAAACCATAGAAATTCGCATATATAGTTAGTTGCAATAACTATATATCGCGCACCCGCAATCCACTGCTGATGATGTCACATATTACATCATTCATGACATGGTCAGTGACATCACTGATGACATCACTGATGACATCTCAAATGACATCACTGATGACATCACTGATGACAACTCAAATAACATCACAGACAACATCACTGATGACATCAATCATGTGATAATACGATTAACCTCTTCAGACTCTAATATAACCTTAGATACACTCAGAGAAAACAGACACTCACAGATTGTCACTCATCCATGGAGTTACTCATACACCTAGTTAGTCATGCAAAGAATCAATCACACCTCCATTTCCTCAACTATACAGTTATACACACCTTACTTATTCAAACATATTCTAACACATATTTACTCTCTTATACAATCACTGATACAAGTTTTCAATGATCCATGCAGCCACTCACACATTCACTAGCTCTTATACACAGTAATTTATATATGTGAACTCTCACATGTACTGTGTTTTACATATGTACTTACTTTGACATATAGTACTGAGATATCCATTCACTCACCAATACACTCATGCACACAGTCAACCACCCATACAGCTGTTTCCACATGCAGTTTTGAACCCATACATCTAGTGAATCAACTGTTCATACATCTATGCTCAGAGTCACACACCTCCCAGACACCCACACACACACACTCACTCTCCCATACAAATACTTGGGCAACCAATCAATAACCCATATAGTTACTCATATAGGTACTGATCAACACATGCAGCATCTTACACAACAACAGACATACTGATGCACACATTCAGACAGTTTAGTCACTAACCAATGCACTCAGTGAGACACATTTAATCACTCACTCATACAGTCAGTCATGCACCTACTAAATCCTTCATCCAGACACTTATACATCCACTCATTCTTCAATATGTAAGACATATTTTAACTTTACAGAAACATACAGTCACTGGATGGTGTCATCAGTGATGTCATCAGTGATGTCACTGACCATGTCATGAATGATGTAATATGTGACATCATCAGCAGTGGATTGCGGGTGCGCGATATATAGTTATTGCAACTAACTATATATGCGAATTTCTATGGTTTTGTGCGAGTAAATTATGGTTTTGTAAATGCTAATCCCTAACTATATATGGTCTATAACCTATGGTTTTTTCAGTGAATTTTCAAGGTTTTGTAAATGCTAATCCCTAACTATATATGGTCTATAACCTATGGTTTTTTCAGTAAATATATATATATATATATATAGTCGCAAAGGTTGCCCCTGTAGAAATGCAACACATAAGAGAGCGTTAAATCCTTTATTTTTTAAGTTGGCACACAGACACAGCTCTCCTCCTCTTGTGCACATCAAATGGCCAAACGCGTTTCAGGCAGCACTCTGCCCTTGATCACTGGCAACAAAAGTGCTGCAATGAGAAACACCTGATATATTCCTGGGTACCGCCCCGGTAGGCATGGCCACAAAGCCTCCTGGTCACTGTAGTTCCTCAATATTTAACCCAACTGGGTGCAGTCGAAATTTGTCAAATAAAATAAATGTCTTTTACACAAGTGGGTCACATGATAGAGGAACGGACTCTCTGTACCAGGCAGTGAGGGAAATCCGGCACTGGCAGTCTGCTCGAAAAACAGCAGGGCATTTCTGCGGCTGGGACACCCGCTATAAATCCAGTTAAAATATACAAAACCACTGAAATTCTGCAGTAATGCGTGTGAGTGCAATTAAAAAAGAAAGTATATCACTATAATTCACCATACACAAAATACTTATTTGCCCACAGCACAGGCACACAAAAGTAGCTATCTAGTGAACAACATAAAACATTGAAGCTGTGATCTCCCTTTCTTATTTTAAGACAGTTTGGATGGTGCAAATAAATTGCATTTATATATGTAGGTACAGGTTTGTCTCCAGATCTTCTGATGTTACCATTTACGATGGGAGTGTGTTACCATCAAGGTAAAATATTTTCAGATTTTATTTATTTATTTTGAAGTTTATAAAGCGCGCGGCTACCCCCGACGGGGGTGTCCCGGCGCTGCAGACAGCTGCGCAGCAAGGAAAGCTAGTGGGCTAGAGGTTGGAGAACAGCCAGGTCTTCAAGCTGCACCTGAACAAGGATTCAGTTTTAGTAAGTCGGAGACTTAAAGGTAAACTATTCCAGAGCTTAGCCATAACCACAGCAAATGCTCTACCCCCCATTCTGGATCGTTGGAAACGGGGGGAGCAGAAGTGGAGGTGATTGGATCTAAGAGCTCGGGAAGAGTGCACCAGTTTCAGTCTCTGTATAATGTACGCTGGTCCCATGCCATTCAGAGCCCTGAAAGTCAGGACCAGGGCCTTGAACTGAATGCGAATGGGCACCGGCAACCAGTGGACTTTCAACAGATCAGGGTTTATTGAATGGCGATAAGGGATGTTACATATCAGCCTAGAAGCGGCATTCTAAACAATCTGCAACCGATTGATCGTATATGATGGGGCCCCCACGTAAAGGCTGTTTGAATAGTCCAGGTGGGATGTGATAAGGGCATGGATGACCGCCCCTTCTAGAATCGATAGGGAGAAATGGGAGGATTTTGCTAATAATGCGAAGTTTGCCAAAGCATGCAGAAGTGACTTCATTGATTTGAACCTTACAAGACAATTCATTGTCAACTTGGAAGCCCAAATTGCGTGCTGATTTAAAGGGGAGAAGGGGGATGGTTGAGCTCTGACGGCCACCACAGAGGAGGCTGAAGTGGGGCCCTTTGATTGAAAAACAGCACCTCGGTTTTGTCAGTATTAATCTTGAGGGTGTTGACGGTCATCCAAGCTACAACGTTGGAGAGGCAGCGTTTAAAGTTGGCCAGGCCACTGTCAGAGTGATCCCTGAATGAAAACACAAGTTGAGTGTCATCAGCATAGGAGACCACTCTGACCAAGCAGGCTTCAAATCAACTACCTCAGCCAGAGGTGCTAAGTAGACGTTGAAAAAGAGGGAGCTCAATGCCAACCCCTGAGGGACTTCACAAGTGAGTGTTTTTTTTTTTAAACAAAGGGCCGACAGCAAACCTGCTGAGTTCTGCCACACAGAAACAATCTTATCTAAGCCAGGGGAGTGTCCCTTATCCCAAAACTGTACAGTCTATCGAGTAGAATGTATGCGAGATGGACCAACTACTAACTTTACCTGATTGTGTTTGCACTCATGGGTCTGCCACAGAGGATAACCCCCTAACATCGTAGAGGACATTGTAATTTTTGCTATTCTCATATGATAACATTGAATGCATTGTCTTATGCTCTCCTGGGTGTTTTTTGTTGTTGTTTTCTTTAAAGTTTGTAGACCCTTTTATCTAATCTTCTTAATAATAATACATTTTACTTATTGAATTTTATATGTTAAACTAACTAGTTTTGAAGTTTATCTTCCTTTATTTGTAAATGCTTGAGTACTTGTTCCTCATTTAGCTCAAAACAATCTCCAAAGAAGCTTGTTTCTTCTTGTGTCAAGCTACCAAGGTTTAGTGTGGGACTAGAATCTCATTGTACTAAAGTATTCACTCCAGGAATCTATTTGACCTTATTGGCACAGATACAAATCCCGGCAGGAATACTCAGATAAAATGTTTACTATTGAGTTGTTAGCAATAAACATATGTTCTTCAGAGCCAATATGAACCAAGGAATGAACGCCTTGCAAAATACTTTATGTTATGTTTATGTTAAAGGACATCATACAATACATTATGTTTATATAACCCTGCCCTGCTCCTCTGCTCTAAAACTGATACTATAACACTCAGCAGTCAGGCAGCTGATTGTAATTCATTCAGGCTGCAAAATAATTATCTTATACTACATGAGGCTCCTACACTCACATAAGACAGAAATGCTACAGTTCATGTCCATCACCCACTACTGTAGCAGTCCACATCAATAAACCACCCATCACCACCTAAATAGTCATGGAATAACTGAACTGATCTGCCACACACCACCAGCCAATGGAGGATTCTAATTTAGTCCACTGCTGCAGGTGCAAACTGATTACATACAAGGACTAGTTATGGACATCTTACGATAACAATCATATATGAGATGATATTAACAAAGTCCAGCCCTGAAGACCTACCGCCATTTCTTCTTCCAAAATATGCCTGTTCAGGACCATACATGTTAAAAAAACGATCTCAGAATGGATAAAACAGTACAGTAACCAGCTAAGTGCACTAAATGTATAAGAAATACTATATTGGGATATGCAGAGGTGTGGAAAGCTGGCTTCTTAGTGAAAACCGTAAACTATGTGTCTCTTTCCCACACTTCTTCATCCACCAAACTGTTAAGCACTGTAGGAAGAAACCTGCACCTAAGTGGTCATTGCACACAACATGGAAACACTTCCCACATATGATTAAAAACAGTAACACCACCTTTCCAACCAAAAAGCCTATAACGTGTATAATGCTGTTCATTTAAGGAAGTGCTTCAGTAAACTAAACGGGGGAGTAAGCACTGTGTGAGTGTACAATGCAATTTTTTACATGTATCTTTTCAACTTAGAGGTACAAACTTCCAGGGCAAGAGTGAATGACCCCTTTTAGAAATGTGAAAGTTATTCCTCTGCACTTATTACTGTGTGTTTGATCATAGAGGATGTCATTATTTGCAGTGTGCGTACATCTGTGCTTTTACCCATGTATAAAATGCATATAAAATACATTCTATCGACTACTGGTAATGCGTACTAATGAAACATATGTTGTCTCATTGGGGTAGAGATTACGAAGCTCTCTCGTATACCATTTTTTAATATAATTTTTGTGTATTGTGTCATCATATGTATGGTTTTGAGTTGGTGTGTGTCTCTGTGTGAAGATTGAGTGTGAAAATGTGTGTGGATGTACAGAAAATATATTGATCTTCAGATTGCTCTGGAAATGTTTGACGTTTGGGTATGGCCAAAACCTCCCTTCACAAGGGGAATTATGCCTTCAAGTGTAATAAGTAAAAAACGAATATCAATACTGGAAGAATATGGGGGCGCACTAGAAAGAAGATGGAATTTCTGTTATGTCTACTGCAAGCCTCGGAGAACAAAGCTCGCTATGGAGCGAGAATAACAATCGCTCTTCCTAGAGCCAATTTCCATCCACTGACAAATGTAAAGTGCTGCCTCCCCGATACAGAGGTTTAGGCTTTCTTCCAGCAGATATTTCTTCTGAATATAGCCATTACAGTCTGTTCAAAAGCCTAAGTGCATCTCCTCGCACTACCAATAGTAAAGGCGATATGAGGTCTGCTCTTCAGCCGATGCAGCATTCACGCAACCGGCGGGGCAGCGAGCGATGCTCAAGAGGATGTAATCAGGCCTCATTATTGTCTGATGGTGGGCATCACAGAAAGCAGGAAAATAAACATGTCTCAGAGACGGCTGTGGGAGCACCTGCCGCCATCAGCTGCCCACAAACACAATGCCTGCTTTGTGCTCGAATTTATATGGCGCCTTGATAGAAAGTGCTTGAGCTATAAATAGGAAATTAGGAAAATAGTAAGCCGAGGTTTTGACAGTGATGGCATATTGTTAAAAGAAAACAAACAAAATAGAATGCTGATTCAATGCAGCCCCTTCATTATATGACAGAAGTGGGCAAGCTGTTAGAAAGGGATCTCTGACAGGATATTGGAAACAAAAATATTATGTGGACAGAATATCGTGTCAAAAAATATTGAGGGACAAAATATTGAAAAGGAAAATGCAAAAAAGGTATGTATAGATTTAATATTCTTAAGTCCACTTCTGCATACCTTGAATCTATCTATCTATCTATCTATCTATCTATCTATCTATCTATCTATCTATCTATCTATCTATCTATCTATCTATCTATCTATCTATCTATCTATCTATCTATCTATCTATCTATCTATCTATCTATCTATCTATCTATCTATCTATCTATCTATCTATCTATATATATATTCAATGAAAAAATCATAGGTTTTAGCCCATATATAGTTAGGGATTAGCATTTTCAAAACCTTATTTTACTCGCATAAAACCATTGAAATTCGCATATATAGTTAGATGCGCTAACTATATATCGCGCACCCGCAATCCACTGCTGATGATGTCACATATTACATCATTCATGACATGCTCAGTGACATCACTGATGACATCACTGATGACAACATCCAGTGACTGTATGTTTCTGTAAAGTTAAAATATGTCTTACATATTGAAGAATGAGTGGATGTATAAGTGTCTGGATGAAGGATTTAGTAGGTGCATGACTGACTGTATGAGTGAGTGATTAAATGTGTCTCACTGAGTGAATGGGTTAGTGACTAAACTGTCTTAATTTGTGCATCATTATGTCTGTTGTTCTGTAAACTGCTGCATGTGTTGATCAGTAGCTATATGAGTAACTATATGGGTTTTTGATTGGTTGCCCAAGTATTTGTATGGGAGACTGAGTGTGTGTGTGGGGGTGGCTGGGAGGTATGTGACTCTGTGCATAGATGTGTGAGCAGTTGATTCAGTAGGTGTATGGGTTCAAAAGTGCATGTGGAAACAGCTGTATGGGCGGTTGACTGTGTGCATGAGTGTATTGGTGAGTGAATGGATATCTCAGTGCTACATGTCAAAGTAAGTACATATGTAAAACACAGTACATGTGAGAATTGACATATATAAATAACTGTGCATAAGAGCCAGTGAATGTGTGAGTGGCTGTATGGATCATTGTGAACTTGTATCAGGGATTGTATAAGAGAGTAAATATGTGTTAGTATATGTTTGAATAAGTAAGGTGTGTATAACTGTATAGTAGAGGAAATTGAGGTGTGATTAATTCTTTGCATGACTGACTAGGTATGTGAGTAACTCCATGGATGAGTGACAGTCTGTGAGTGTCTGTTTACACTGAGTGTATCTAAGGTTATATTAGAGTCTGAAGAGGTTCATCGTATTATCACATGCATGATGTCATTAGTGATGTGCTCAGTAATGTCAAATGAGATGTCAAATGAGATGTCATCAGTGATGTCATTTGAGATGTCTTCAGTGATGTCATCAGTGATGTCATCAGTGATGTCATTTGAGATGTCATCAGTGATGTCATCAGTGATGTCACTGAGCATGTCATGAATGATGTAATATGTGACATCATCAGCAGTGGATTGCGGGTGCGCGATATATAGTTAGCGCATCTAACTATATATGCGAATTTCAATGGTTTTATGCGAGTAAAATGAGGTTTTGAAAATGCTAATCCCTAACTATATATGGGCTAAAACCTATGGTTTTTTCATTGAATTTCAATGTTTTTTTAATAACAAATATCAAAAGCTGTCAAATGTCAAGTACGTGATAGGTAAAAACATTTTCGTGTTTATGCACGCTGATGTGCTTTAAACGCTGCCCCCCCCTCTTTTCTCTTAGAAGTACTCTCTCTTTGCAGATAGTGAAGGGTAGTTAACGCAGGCCTTTGCCCCCGTTGTAATCCGTCGTGCCTGCTTGTCTCTCCATTTGATTGATTGTTATCCAAGCATTTACTATTTTAGAATTTATTCTCTTTGGTTCATTCTCTATTTACTAACAAGCACAAAGCAGCAATACTCTGTTTAGTCTTTGCAGATAGTGAAAAATCGTGTTAAAAATAAAAGTAATCGAGCAAAATCAGTAGGCCACTAATGGGATCTCTTTTTGACCTCGCTAAAATAGAAACATTAGGAACAACCCCACATGATAAATACGAAACTAGTGAGATGAACTGAGCTCCACACCATGATGGCTGCAAGACAGCTCGGCTCCGCCACCCACCCCGCCCAAAATAACGATAAACTCTATGCAAATATTATAAATATATACAACACACCAGCAAAGTAATAGGGTAAAACATTTTATTAAATAACTATTTACATAACTATTTTATACTTTTTGTTGCCTGATCCGGCTAGCTCAATCGATCGAGCATGAAACTCATGCATTCTGATAGCAAGCGTTGCTGCTGATGCTATGCAAACAAAAACTGGTTTTCAGTTTGTACATTCTTCAAGATTTTTCATCCAAGGCTGGTTGAGAGTTTGTAGAATGATGGCTTCAGATTTTCAACATACGGTGTGGTGGCGCGGACTGGGAGGGTGCGCTTGACTTCTGCCCCCTCCCCAAGTCGTGTTGCCCTGGCGTGGCCTAAGATCGCCCCCGACATAGGCGGCCGGCTCCCGGGGTCCGGCGGAACTTTTTGCCTTTTGATGACTCTTCCATTCTGGACCTTATCCCACAATCCGTTTGACCTGAAGACACGCTGTAGTGGAGCGCCCCTTTACCGTTTCAGTTGCCATTCCGCCCGCTTTTGCTACACTGTGCCTCTTCCGCCATTCAGCTGTTTTCTACCCACTCTTGCGACTACAGCGTCTCGCTCACCATGTAGTTGAGTTGCTCCCGCTCTTGCGATGCAACTATGGGCGGCTGCCACAGGACTCTCAAAATGGCGGCCGCCTCTTCAGATTTGGGCGTGGTCCACTAAAATGGCCATGGGGCACCTTGGAACTCGGACGCTTGTCTGTAGGGCTTGGGCCCCATTCTCGAAAGCGTCCACTGAGCCTTGAAGATTCTACAAAAGTCTTGGGGGCCCCCGACTCCCGCAGGCTTCTGGTGGGGAGCGGCTGCCATGATTGCTTGTGGAATGGCCACGACTGAGATACGAGATGGTGGTGCTCTCATGCTAACGCCAGCTTCAGTCTGAAACATCCAGAAACACTGTAGACTATCAATTCGATCAGTTCCGGTAGCGCCCCAACGTGACCCGGTAGGGAAGAACTTGCCCTCCCCTCTTTCACTGATGGTTCTTGTTGCCTGTCCCTTCTGTTGTCATTTAACAGAACTTTTTAGACTGCTGAAAGGGGTTGTGTTCCGACCACTGGTTGGTGGAGACATTTTGACTATATTCTGGACCTACGTTGTCGCGTAATGCGTTATATGACACGCCGCGTTAGCGCACCCGGAAGTACTCCAGTGCGCGAAGCGCAGCTTCCCGGAAGGGATCCGGGGCGTGACGCGCAGCGCGTAACGTAAGCATAACAGGTCATGTGACTTGTTAATAAAACTTTTCATTGGTTCATTTTACTTTTGTTATACTAATGATGAAAGGCTTGGTCATATGACCTAAAAATTACGCTTTTTATTGCTTTCGAACATTATTTTTTCTTAAACATATATGTTATAATATTCCAGGCTAATGTATTTTCCCGGAAAATTTACAACTGTCCTGCAAGTAAAATATATTCCTTTTTCTAGCAAAAGGGCGTTTCTTCGTCCCATGACGGAGCCGTTGAGCAAAAGATGCTCGGCCTGCTGTCTTAGTCGCCGATACGCCTGAATATCAGATTCTTATCGATCACTTTATGTTGCAGGAGTAAAAAACACAACAGCCCTTGACCATTTATCTTTACTGCGTTCCTGCGTATTATACCTTTTAACCGTCATGTAATTGGACTGCTTTATTTCACTTGCCTTTTACTGATTCGAAAACAGAAACTAAAATTAAAAACTTTACCAATGTAAATACTACTACCATGTTTTGTTTTAAAAACCTTTATTGTGAAAATGTCAGTATACAAATACGGGCCTATAACCACGTGGGCCGGCCACGGAGCAAACTGGAATCGTATATGATGAGGAGACATTTACACTGTAGAGGAACGCAACGAGCGGGCCATTAGGTTGCAAGAACTAAGGTGTCTAACAGTTGCGGAATCGGTGGACGTACATTTTGTAATTAAAATACGACAGGGCCACTTACAATAAAATTATCTAGATATACATTTGCGGGCAAGTACCATGGGTGACGTTAATTCGAACTTTCAATAGTACAGTAATCAATAACACATCAGAACTTAATATCAATAGGGATGTCGAAATATTCAATCAATTCTCATTCCTGCCTGCCATGTGCTTCAAAACTGCATACGAATCTCGTGATATCAAGGTTGTGCAACCAGTACACAACAAGGAGGTACGAGTCCCATTTATACCGGCGCCATTTTGGGCGAGGCCGGGCAGGTCCAGGATATAGTCAAAATATCTCCACCAACCAGCGGTCGGACCAGAACCCCTTTCGGCAGTCAAAAAAGGTTCAGTTAAATGACAACAGAAGACATAGGCAACAAGACCAACAGTCAAAAGAGGGGAGGGCAAGATCTAAAGCCATTGTTCTACAAACTCTCAAGCAGACTTGGATGGAAAAATCCTGAAGAATGTACAAACTGAAAACCATTTTTTGTCTGTATAGCATCACCAGCAACGCTTGAGTCAGCTTTGTGTGAAGCCGCCATTTTGATTCAATCAATAGCGTCCCCCTGCACACATTCAGGGACCTGGTCGTGTCTAAAGGTTAAACGGATTGTGGGACAAGATGCAGAAAGGAAAAGGAAAAAGTTCTGCCGGACCATGGGACTTTCGGCGCAGCATTGTAGGATGGCCACACCAGTGCGGCAACTTGCTAGACACCACCTCGGTGCCATCCAGATCTCGGCGCGTTGTGCTTCCTTCGGCCTACTGTAGCCGCAAGTGCGGACGCAACTCAGCTGGATAGCGAGTGAAACACCAAGGGGCGCCCCACTGCAGCCGAGGAGCCTCCATCTTGGGGGCGACGCACAGCATCACATTGCTTTCTCAAACAGCCCCCACTGACTGACGCGACCTCACAGGCCAACGGGGCGCCCCATGCCGAATTTCGGCGCAGCATTGTAGGATGGCCACACCAGTGCGGCAATTTGCTGGACACCACCTCGGTGCCATCCGGATCTTGGCGCGTTGTGCTGCCTTTGGCCTACTGTAGCAGCAAGTGCGGGCGCAACTCTGCTGGACGGCGAGTGAAAAGATAAGGGGCGCCGCACTGCACATCAGGTGCCTCCACCTGGGGAGGCGAGAGAGGCCAGTTTGCGCCACCTCCCCCCACCCCCGGCACCCCACGCCGACTTTCGGCGCAGCATTGTAGGATGGCCACACCAGTGCAACTTGCTGGACACCACCTCGGTGCCATCCGGATCTCGGCGCGTTGTGCTGCCTTCGGCCTATTCGCACATCGGTCCGCTACTGACGCCGCCTCACGTGCCAACGGATTTTCTACGCTTTTTATAGCAGCGCATAACGTAAGCATAACAGGTCATGTGACTTCTTTATAAAACTTTTTATTGGTTCATTTTACTTTTGGTTTCCTAATGATGAAAGGCTTGATCATATGACCTAAAAATATCACTTTTCATTGGATTAAAACATTTTTTTTCCCAAACGATGAAAGCCCCACCTTGTTTCTAGATGTTTCAGACTAAAGCTGGCGTCAGCCTGAGAGCACCACCATCTCGTGGCTCCGTCGTGGTCATTCCGCGAGCAATCATGGCAGCCGCTCCCCACCGGAAGCCTGCAGGAGTCAGGAGCCCCCAAGACTTTTGTAAAATCTTCAAGGCTCAGGGGACGTCCGAGTTCCAAGGTGTCCCAGGGCCATGTTAGTGGACCAGGCCCAAATCCGAAGAGACGTCCGCCATTTTAAGAGTCCTGTGGCAGCCGCCTATTGCTGCACCGCAAGAGTGGGCGCAACTCAACTACATGGTGAGCGAGATGCTGTAGCCGCAAGAGCGGGCGATAAACAGCTGAATGGCGGATGAGGCACAGTGTAGCAAAAGCCGGCGGAATGGCAACTGAAATGGTAAAGGGGCGCCCCAGTACAGCCGACGAGCCTCCACCTGGGGAGACCCGTTCACGCCGCCTCCCCCCCCCCCCGGGCTCCCCACGCCGTTTTTCGGAGCAGCATTGTAGGATGCCAAAACCAGTGCGACAACTTACTGGACATCACCTGGGTGCCATCCACATCTCAAAGCGTTCTGCTGCCTTGGGACTGTTCGCACAACAGACCGCTACTGACGAGGCCTCCCCGCGCACCCCCCGGGACGCCCCACGCCGTTTTTCGGAGCTGCATTGTAGGATACCAAAAACCAGTGCGGCACCCAGGTAACATCACCTGGGTGCCCTCCAGAACTCAGCACGTTGTGCTGCCTTGGGACTATTCGCACAAAACACAGCTACTGACCATTGTTGCTTCTTTTTTCAAAAAAATGTTTAAATGTATTTACTGTTTTTGTTGCGTTCTATATATTTAAAAGTTATTAAAGTGTTATAATCCTACTTTGTTGGAGTACTATATATTTATAATGTGACACATAATTGTAAAAACTTTGATGTACAAAGAGGCATCCCTGGAATCTTCCGCTTCAGGCTCGGTCCCACACACCCTCACAGTGAGAATCCCCTCCCCAAGCACAATACAGGATGGTTATCAGATAGTAGGAACGCGTGTGCTGTGACAGATCTACTGTAACTCCTGTGAAGAGGGGTGATTCTCTACAGCTGGGGCCATAAACTACATCTGCAGGGCTAGGTGATAGCCTGGGACCGGCCTGAACAATCGGACACAGAGGAAGAAGAGTGTCAGAGGGTGCGGTAGTGAATAGGGTGAAAGGGTGGTGTCGGGCGGGCACAGGGTGTCATTCTCAGGGAAGAACAGGGCACATGGGAGGAGGTTTCTGGCCCATGCATGAGAGAGAGAGCAGGGGTGACCAGTGCGTGGGGGAGATGCTTGCGAGGGTGAGGAGCCATGCTGAGGATCGGCGGCGTGCAGAGAGTGGGTCTGGTCAAGGCATCTAAAATGGCTGCCGTGCTCAACAAAAGTGTGGCATTGCAAAAAAGACAAGATTGCGCAGACAATGTTTATCAATAAGGATTAATTTATAACAATTATACAAAACAAAATATTTACTCGCAGTGACAAAATGGCGGTCAACACTTCCTGATTTCCATCGAATCGAATGTTAACAGACGTCACGCAACAAAAAAAAAACGCTCACGCACAGCCGCTGGAAGACATGTATCAACATATATGAACCTCCTCAGCCACCCTCAGAAAACAAAAGGGGTCAGGATACGCCTCCCGTACCCCCTTATACCTAGTAATTTAATGAAATCGAAACACAAAATGGCAAATTCACGTTTCGCTACCAGTTTGCGAATCAAGAAGCGCTTCTACCGCAAAAAATCTAATTTTTATTATTTGCCCCACGGGACCCTTTAATAACCCCACGGGACCCTTTAATAACCCCAACATCATTCCTAGGGGGTCAAGAGAGGTCTAACTAGCCCCCTTTCATTAAATTCCCCCTTCGATTTTCTCCTCCTCTTGTCTCTCGATCCTACCGACAGACAAGATGGCGGCCGCACCGGACTGTTTAGAATGTTGACAGACACCGGAGAGCCAATCAGCTTCGCTACGCAAAGCTCCGTTACGCGAAAAGTACGCAATCTGGAGCGCTATCTGGGACGCTGTCACAGATATACCTGTTTTTTAAACATTAATTTCTCAAAATCCACTGGAGCACATATATTGAGACCCAGCAAAGGCACATCGGGCTAACAGTCTCTATAATTTTGCCAAGTTTCGTGCAAATCCATTCAGCCGTTAATTTGCGAACCGAGAAGCGCTTCTACCGTGAAAAATCAATTTTTTTTAATTTTCCCCACGGGACCCTTTAATAACCCCAACATTATTCCTAGGGGGTCAAGAGGGATCTACCTTGCCCCCTTTCATTAAATTCCCCCTTCGTTTTTCACCTCTTCTTGTCTCTCGATCCTACCGAGAGACAAGATGGCGGCCGCACCGGACTGTTTAGAATGTTGACAGACACCGGAGAGCCAATCAGCATCGCTTCGCAAAGCTCCGTGACGCGAAAAGTACGCGATCTGGAGCGCTATCTGGGACGCTGTCACAGATATATAAATTTTTTAAAACGTTAATTTCTCAAAATCCACTGGAGCACATATATTGAGACCCAGCAAAGGCACATCGGGCTAACAGTCCCTACAATTTTTCCAAGTTTCGGGCAAATCCATTCAGCCGTTCGAGCTAAAAGTGAGGCCAAACGCCCTATGGAAATTAACATGGGAAAAACGCGTTTTGAGACCCCCCTTTTTTCTCGGCCCCCCCTTGACGAAACCCCCCCAAATTTTCAAGGGCTGCTCAGAAACAAAATGTGCCATTTTCCCTAAAATTTCAGCCGATTCCGTCCACAAACGCCAAAGTTATTAGACATAGCATTTTCAAAAGTTCCATAGAGAAATAATCCTAACTATATATACCTACTGGCTATCGCCAGTAGGTATATATATATATATATATATATATATATATATATATATATATATATATATATTAATTCCTTTCACTCCTCCCGTTAAGAAGACTGCAAGAGACACTGCGGGTTCAATTTTAAGGTAATTTATTCAGGATATTCGGAGTGACTAGTTTCGGTCCGTGCCTTTTTCGAACGCCGTCCTCCTTAGACTGTGTAAACCCCATCACGGCAATTTTCATTTAAGCTCCTCCTTTCCCTGTGGTGGAAGGCTCACCTGGAGCGGGTTACTCAAGCTCACATTAGTGTTGGGGACTCCTGGTCCCAGAATACAGCGGGCTTGTAATCCGTTCCAGGACGATGGGGTTTCACTCAATAACACCCTGTGGCACCTTTGCAAACCAGCTTCTCCCTGCCACTGCCTCCGAAGTTGCACAGCTGTTAGGGCACAAAACAGCAACAGCCTCACTCAGTGCTGTCCGTGCCTCGTTGTTCCCAGCTGCTAGTTGTTTATTCCGAGGCTTGTGGTGGGCTGTGCAATCCTCCTACCCCTCGGCAACAATTCCAATGTTCCAAATGTTGTCACGGCCACTTTATGAGGGGGTCTCTTGTGCGCATTATTGGCTCCGCGTAAATATTAATTCCATTCACTCCTCCCGTTAAGAAGACTGCAAGAGACACTGCGGGTTCAGTTTTAAGGTAATTTATTCAGGATATTCTGCGTGACTAGTTTCGGTCTGTGCCTTTTTCGAACGCCCTCCTCCTTAGACTTTGTAAACCCCATCACGGCAATTTTCATTTAAGCTCCTCCTTTCCCTGTGGTGGAAGGCTCACCTGGAGCGGGTTACTCGAGCTCACATTAGTGTTAGGGACTCCTGGTCCCAGAATACAGCGGGCTTGTAATATATATTCACTGAAAAAAACCATAGATTTCACACATGTTATAGTTAGCTGGGCATTTCACTCATACAAAAACAGTGAAATTCCCCCGTTATAGTTAGTTCAGCTAACTATAACTCACGTGCCAGCAATGCACTGCTGATGACGTCACATATTACATCACTCATGACATGGTCAGTGACATCACTCATGACATCCCCCGGGGCCGGCCATTTTTTTTTTTCTTTGGGGGCGTGGTGGGCGAGGGGTCCTCAAGTCCCCCACAGTCCCTGCTGGCTCCCCGCATCCTGCGGGAGCCAGCATTGCTTTTCTGCTTGGGGCACAGCTAACATGCTGCTCCCCATGCTGAAAAGTAATCCGCTTTGATTTTTGAAATAGGGAGCAGGGTTCCTGTTTTCTCTTTCAAAAACCAAAGCAGTTTGCTAAGGTAGGTCGGGAGCCACGAGGCTCCCGCCCTACCATAGCAAACAGCAGTGTCCCAGGGTAGGCACCCCGCTACACTGCAGGAGCCAGCCCTGGGGGGTGGCAGTCCCCAGGGCCATCAAGGGCTCCAGCAGGGGGGCCGCGTGGCCCCCCTCCCAACAGTTAAAAGCCATGGGGGTGGCGGTCCCCGGGGCTGGGTGGTCTGTCACGGACCCCCCTATTTTGAATATTAGTGCCCCGGGGAGGTGGCAGTTCCTGGGGCGTGTGCGGGGGCTTGAGCTCCTCCCCACACAGGTTTGTTTTTTTAAAGCCCCGGGGGTGGCGGTCCCCGTGGCTGTGGGAGGGCCATGAGCCCCCCGCATATATTTCATGGAAGCCCCGTGGGGTGGTGGTCACTGGGGCTGGGGGGGCCTCTGAGCCCCCTCACCCTATTAAAATATGCCCCAGGGGGTGGCGGTCCCCAGGGCTACAAAGAGTCAATTGTCCTCGGGATTTGGATTGGGCTAAAAAAAAATATATGCAATTTTTTTTTATCGGCAGGGTACGCGTACCCTACCGTACCCTGTGATTTAAAAAAAAAGATATAAAATTGGGGGGGCCTTGGGGTCCTTGTGGGATGCCCTGAGCAGGCCTTGGGGGTCAGGGTGTTTCTACCCTACCCCCTTTGTGCCTTTTGCAAACTTGTTTTTCAATTTACTTGTGCCTCAGTTCTAACTAAAGTCTACCTTTTTGCCATATTTGGTGTAAATCCTTTCAGCAGTTCAGGCTGCAGCCTCACTTAAAGGTCGCTATGGAAAATAGCACGGGGAAAACACGTTTTGGGACCCCCGTTTTTACTCGGTCCCCACTTGACAAATCACCCCGAAACTTTCACGGAAGTAGCAGAGCTGAGCAGGCCATCTTCTTTGAGAATTTCGCAAAGATTTGTCAACCGGCGCCAAAGGTATTCCAAATAGAATGTTGCGGATTTCCTATGGAAACTAGGTCCTAACTATAACTACCTACTGGCGACCGCCAGTAGGTAATATATATATCATCAAGGTACATACATGTGGAGTTATAAATAATAACAAAACAAACAAGGTGATGGGCGGAATGATGCACAATGTCAAAACATTCACCCCCAGTCACAGATCTGGGTTTAATCGATCGTTATTTTGCTCACCAAGCCACCCCAGTTCAGACATGGCCATATGCAAATCAGTCTTGGCCCTGTGCCTCATGGGAACAGTCCAGCCTGAACTGCCAAGATATGTCTTCCCTGGACGGGAATCAAGCATCCTAGGACCGGTTTCTGGCTATCAGCCGCCTTCAGCAGGAATAGCTTGACTCCAGTGGCGTAGTGAGCACGGTACTCAGGTCTGGGCATACCCTTCCCACATAGGGTGAACAGCAAAACAGACAAGATGATGGACGGAATGTTGCACAATGGCAAAACATTCACCCCCAGTCACAGATCTGGGTTTGATCCATTGTTATTTTGCTCACCAAGCCACCCCAGTTCAGACATGGCCATATGCAAATCAGTCTTGGCCCTGTGCCTCATGGGAACAGTCCAGCCCGAACTGCCAAGTTATGTCTTCCCTGGACCGGAATCTAGCATCCTAGGACCGGTTTCTGGCTATCAGCCGTCTTCAGCCAGAATAGCTTGACTCCAGTGGCGTATTGAGCACGGGACCCACGTCTGGGCATACCCTTCCCACATAGGGTGAACAGCAAAACGAACAAGGTGATGGACTGAATGTTGCACAATGGCAAAGCATTTACCCCCAGTCACAGATCTGGGTTTAATCCATTGTTATTTTGCTCACCAAGCCACCCCAGTTCAGACATGGCCATATGCAAATCAGTCTTGGCCCTGTGCCTCATGGGAACAGTCCAGCTCGAACTGCCAAGCTATGTCTTCCCTGGACCGGAATCAAGCATCCTAGGACCAGTTTCTGGCTATCAGCCGTCTTCAGCCAGAATAGCTTCACTCCAGGCCTCCGTACTGGGGTGAATGTATGACATTGTTCTGCATTCTGTCCATCAACTGTTGTTTTTGCATTTGTCACCCCAAGTGGGACAGGTATGCTCAGACGTGAGTCCCGTGCTCCCCACGCCTCTGGAGTCAAGCTATCCTGGCTGAAGACGGCTGATAGCCAGAAACCGGTCCTAGGATGCTTGATTCCGGTCCAGGGAAGACATGGCTTGGCAGTTTGGGCTGGACTGTTCCCATGAGGCACAGGGTCAAGGCTGATTTGCATATGGCCATGTCTGAACTGGGGTGGTGTGGAGTGCAAAAAAAATGATTGATTTAGGCCCAGATATCTGTACTGGGGTAAATGTATGTTATTGTTCCGCATTCTGTCCATCAACTGTTGTTTTTGTATTTGTCACCCCGATTGGGACGGGTATGCTCAGACGTGAGTCCCGTGCTCTCCACGCCACTGGAGTCAAGCTATCCTGGCTGAAGATGGCTGATAGCCAGAAACCGGTCCTAGGATGCTTGATTCTGGTCCAGGGAAGACTGGGGTGGTGTGGAGTGCAAAAAAACGATGGATTTAGGCCCAGATCTCTGTACCGGGGTGAATGTATGACATTGTTCTACATTCTGTCCATCAACTGTGTTTTTTGCAATTTTCACCCCGAGTGTGCTGGGTATACTCAGACGTGAGTCCCAGGCTCTCCACGCCACTGGAGTCAAGCTATCCAGGCTGAAGAAGGCTGATAGCCAGAACCTGGTCCTAGGATGCTTGATTCCGGTCCATGGAAGACATGGCTTGGCAGTTCGGGCTGGACTGTACCCATGAGGCACAGGGTCAGGGCTGATTTGCATATGGCCATGTCTGAACTGGGGTGGTGAGGAGTGCAAAAAAAGATGGATTTAGGCCCAGATCTCTGTACTGGGGTGAATGTATGACATTGTTCTGCAATTTGTCCATCAACTGTTCTTTTTGCAGTTATAAATAATAAAACTTTGTTTACCTACCAGAGAAACTTACCTTCACAATTTTTTTGTCGTCGATATTCTTGTCAGAATATTTTGACCCATAATATCTTCTTTTTCGATTTGCTGTCCAAACCCCATAGAAAGTATTCTGCTAAGTCATCGAGATGTTTGCATTTGTCTTACTTGGTTTTGGTGATATTTTTCCATTCCAATCTGATGAGGTGATCTGTTGAGATGCTCTAACAAGCTTTCCCTTCCAGCGGAGGCTTCCCAAACAGTTCAGAAGTGCTTCACTTCCCTAGATTTCCTGGAATCCAGTTCGACCCTTGACCCTGTTTCCAGGCCAGTCGCTCCTCGCGTTGCGCAACTCCACCTGTCTGCTGCATTTGCTCTGTGCCCAGCTGCCGCTGCTGTTGACCAGGTTCGAGGCCCGTCTCCAACCACAGGCTTCCACCTGCGCCTCATCCCTGGTGGCCAGTGGTAGGCCGTAGGTCTGATTTTTGTTATTTGTACTGTTTTCTTTTTAAAATGCTTTTCTTTCTTTCACTGTCATTTGTACTGTATTTTGCTTCAATTGTTGTTCTCTGATCGTTTCTGTGCCTTTTGCCTTCTGTTTCCCTCCGCCGTTCCCCCCTCCGGTTTTTCCCGCCGCAGCGTCCCGTGCGGCCCCGGCCCCCACCCCTTGCTCGCCCATTGCTTTTTGCTATTTGTACTGTTTTCTGTTTAAAATGCTTTTCTTTCTTTCACTGTCATTTGTACTGTATTTTGCTTCAATTGTTGTTCTGTGATTGTTTCTGTGCCTTTTGCCTTCTGATTCCCTCCACCTTTCCCCCCTCACTTTTTTCCCACGGATGCGTTCCCTGCGGCCTGGCCCCCCAACCCGCACATTCGTCCGCTCCCCCCTCCCAGCTTCTCCTCCCTCCCACCTCCCCTTCTTATGGCGGCCGCTGCGTGGTGAAGAGAGCGACCCTTGACCCTGTTTCCAGGCAGGTTGCTCCACACTCCATGCAGCTCCACCTGTCTGCACCAGTGCTCTGTTCCCAGCTGCTGCTGCTGCTGACCAGGTTCGAGGTCCGCCTCCACCCACAGGCTACCACCGGCGCCTCATTTCTGGAGGCCAGTGGAAGGCCGTAGGCCTGATTTTTGGTATTTGTACTGTTTTCTGTTTAAATTGCTTTTCTTTCTTTCACTGTCATTTGTACTGTATTTTGCTTCAATTGTTGTTCTGTGATCATTTCGATGCCTTTTGCCTTCTGTTTCCCTCCACCGTTCCCCCCTCCCATTTTCCCTGCCACTACATCTCCTGCGTCCTTGCATCCCGCTCGCCCATTCGTCCGCTCCTCCCTCGAAGCTGCTCCTCCTTCCCACCACCCCTTCATATGGCCAGCACCCAAACCGCCAATCCATCCACCAGGACAGGACGCAACCACCTCCGATGCATACTCCTGACACCCGCTCCGCACGCAAACACGCCGTTGAACTCTGGGACCTGCTCGACACGTCCTCCATGGACATCGCCTTCCTGACAGACACCTGGTTGACCAATTTCTCAGCACCTGACATCGCCATAGCCATCCCGGATGGCTACACGATCACCTGCAGAGACCGCACCAACTGAGTCGGAGGAGGAATCGCCATAATCCACAAGTCCATACTCAAGGTCTCAACCAACTCCGACGTCACCCTCAACTCCGCCGAACATCTGCACTTCCAGATCCCCACCGATCCCAACACATACCTCAGAGGAACTCTGATCTACAGACCTCCCCCGGACCCCGGCCACAGTTCAGCAACTCCATCGCAGACTTAATTAGTACGCACGCCCTCTCCTCCACGGACTACATCCTCCTAGGAGATCTGAACTTCCACCTCGAGAACAACAACGACACCAACACAACCACCCTGATAAACAACCTCGCCAACCTCGGACTCAGACAGCTTGTGACAACTCCCACCCACTCCACCGGCCACACGCTTGATCCCATCTTTTCCACATTTGCCCATGTCTCCTTCAGCCACACCTCCGAACTCCACTGGACCGACCACCACTGCATTCACTTCAACTTCTAGAAACCCACCACACACCACTGCACCCAACAGATCGCCCGCTGCTGCTGGAGCAAAGTCATCGAAGACCAGCTAACCACCATCCTTCCCAGACCCCACATGCCGAGGCCATTGACCCCGACGCCACCTACAGCAACCTCAGACACTGGATCGATGACTGTGCCAACACCCTTGCCCCAGTCAGGAATCCCTCCAACAGACCAGCTGGTTCACCGCGGACCTCCAGACCTCCAAACTACTGAAAATTGGAGAAGAAAAGACGCCACGAACAGACACCAGAGAACAATGCATCCCACAAGTACACATTGTGCCAACACCATCACCTCATCAGATCCACCAAAAAGACCTCTTTCAAGTACCGCCTCGACAACAATGCACACAACAGCAAAGAGCTCTTCAACATTGGGAAGGAACTCTCCAACCCCAGCTCCAACACCAACGACATCCCACCATCGCAAGACCTGTGCAACACCCTTGCCTCCTTCTTCCACCGCAAGATCGCAGACATACACAACAGCTTTGACAACCAGACCATCACCGCAGCCAACAACACCTTAGACCCCATGCCACCACCCACAGCAACCCCCTGCTCACCTGGACCAACACCAATGATGACGACACCATAAAAATCATGAGCACTATGCACTCCGGCTCCCAGTCAGACCAATGCCCTCACCACATCTTCAACAAATCCAGCAGCACCATCGCACCCCACCTCAGCAAGGCCATCAACATCTCCTTCAAGACCACGACCTTACCGGAGAGGCAGACAAGAGGGACCTCAAGAACTTCCGGCCCATCTCCCTGCTCCCTCACCCGGCGAAGGTAATTGAGAAGACCGTCAACAAACAGCTGACCCACTACCTCAAGGAGAAAAACATATTGGACCCGTCCCAGTCCGGGCTCCGCAGCAACTACAGCACTGAAACGTCCCTCATCGCCATCACCGATTTCATCAGGAGCCTGCTGGACAACAGCGAGACCGCAGCCCTCATCCTCCTGGACCTCTCAGCCGCCTTTGACATGATCTGCCACTGCACCGTATGCACTTGCCTCCACGACGCAGGAGTCTGAGGCAAAGCACTGGACTGGGCCTCCTCCTTCCTCTCCGACAGAACACAGAGCGTCTGCCTCCCCCCCTACCAATCCAAAGCCTCCAAGATCATCTGTGGTGTACCCAAAGGATCATCCTTCAGCCTGACCCTATTCAACGTCTACATGGCCCGCTCGCCCATGTCGCCGGACTGCACGACCTCAAAATCATCTCCTACGCCAACGACACACAGCTGATCCTCTCCCTCACCAAGGACCCTTGCACCACCAAAACCAACCTCCACGAAGGAATGAAAGCCGTCTAAAACTGAACTCGGACAAGACTGAGGTCCTCATCCTCGGCTTCACCCCCTCAGCCTGGGACGACTCCTGGTGGCCGATTGCCCTGGGAGCAGCACCAACACCCACGGACCACGCACGCAACCTGGGATTCATCCTCGATCCAACACTCTCCATGACCAAGCAAGTCAACGCCATCTAATTCTCCTGTTTCAATACCCTCTGCATGCTCCAAAAGATCTACAGGTGGATCCCCACAGACACAAGAAGAATAGTCACCCACGCCCTAGTCAGCAACAGGCTAGTCTACGGAAACACCCTCTACGCGGGTGCCCCGGCCAAACTACTGAAATGGCTGCAATGCACACAGAACGCCTCGGCACGCCTGATCCTCGATGTTCCTCGCCACAGCCGCATCACACCCCACCTGAGAGACCTGCACTGGCTTCCCGTCAACAAGAGGATCACCTTCAGCATTATTTAGAGTTTGGGTGATGGGCTCCTCCATTAAACCGTGATGGATGCCCTGTGCGTTGTATTATAAAGCACTTGTAATGAGGTGGACAGGACATCCACCATGTTTGTGATGGAGCATCATATCAGCTACACTCTAAATAGGCCCTTAGTTTGCTGTGCTGTTGCTTGTAATATAGGAAATGTGAGCAAGGGATTAAACACACATTAACTTTACATTCTTTTATAGCTGTGTCAGCATAGAAAGCATGTCCGTTGTAAATGTGGCCTACAGCGGAGGCCCTCACAGGTAAGCGCGGTGACATGGCGGTGGCTGGGAGAATTTGACAGATGACAGAAAAGGTATAATTAAATAGAAAATAACACCTGATCCAGCGCTGCCCAAAACCAAACCCCCAAACCATCACTATGTATCCTAGGAGCTATCACACTTTACTCGTCAGGGGGGCCCATAACACGGCGAGTCACTCATTCACAGCTTTATCACCCTGCTCTCAAGATCAGTGAAAACCAGGGGATGAGCTGCTGGAATAGCGGAGTATTCTACTTCATCTATTTAATCTAAATTCTGTACATTATATACATCTGCAGTTATTAGATCTACCATGGTTTTAATTCTCGTGAAAAACATTAAGACACCCCACTTTTTGGTCAATGAATCAGCTAGTAAAAGTTAACTAATGGACAACAAGACCAGCTTAATTCTCCATTTATTTCATTTTTATTTAAAGATTTCATCTCCTAACATGACCTTATTTATTAAATCTTTTAATTTGAATACCATTAAACATTTAATATTTTCACCTAAAGAAAAAGAAGATGAAATTCAAACAGTTTACATTTATTAGCAGAATAGTTCAGAAAAAAAAGTCAAAGACATATTACCAATCTTCTCGGCAATAGAAATCAGGGTTAAAGCAGAAGAGTTCCCAAAAACCTCCTCTCTATTTTTTCTCGTTGTTCACCTCCCATCAAGACTCCATCCCCATCAAAAGTTAAAGTCAGGAAAAATGTCAAAATCTTTGCACCAAGGAAAAATCAATCAGTCTGACAGCATGTAGCGGTGCGAAAAGTAATTCAAAAGCATGCTGTTTTCTTCCTTCCAAACGACCTCTTTTATACTGTTTTTCCCTAACTATCTACCTAAACTTTCAAACTTTTAGGGTCCACATTCAATTCTCATTGGTCCGTAAAAGGGGTGGATGAGGATAACCTCATCTCCTCATTGTCCATATTTTCGCCTACTCATTGCTCCATACACAATAAGGTTCCGATTGTTCATTATTACACTCTTTCACCCTTGTCCTTTAACTTGTCACTTTCCCAGGCTCATGACATGGACATCTTAGTTTGGCACCATTGTGCTCTTCAGGCCACGCTGACCTTGACACCAGCCGCACAGGCACAGGTTGCTTGCACATCTCTCGAGCACAGTCGCGCATGTGTAGAGAGACATTCACTTGGAGTCTGGCAAACCTTCCATGTTTTACTAGGCTGCATGGGCCATAATGGGAACTATTATAGAAACAAACACAATTAAAGGTTACATTTTGAAGTAAAACCCTTCTGTTTACCTCCCCCCATTCTATGTTCATCCTGTTGGTATTTACCTAGCTTTCATGCCACAATTACGCATTGTTTTCTTACCATTCTCCATCATTTCTGCCACAATTATACATTTAGGAAGCATTCATGCATAGCCTTTCAATAGATTGTACAATTTCCGCACCATATTAGTAAAACAGTTTCACATAATTAATGGATTACGGTTTGTAACACAAGCATATTAGTATCCCACATGTATTTGTGTGTGTGCTTTCTACTCTATGTTGGTTAATTTTAAAACCCCACGATTAATACATATTACAGTTATGGGAAGGCGACTTCACGAGGGGTATACAACATTTTTTTGTTTTCACCCACGCGCCATCAACTCCCCCTTTGGTGATTTATCAACAAATAACACCCAAAATGTTCATAAAATTTTCAAACACATGTTTCAAATTCTTTTCAATTAGTATGGGTTATAGTATCTTCTATTTCCTTTCTGTCTTGATATAGTTTCTCTTTAAACTCTTCCATTTCAATGTCCCCTTTTTCACGTTCTCTTTCTTGTCTTTCTTCAAATTCCTTTTTTATAGACTTGTTAATGGTTCTTATTTTTCTAAGTTTACAACCTAATCTTAAGACTAAGGGGCCTATTAGGATGACGGGCGGACTTGGTCCGCCCGTCATCCTAGTGGGGATTGGGACTGCCAGCCATAAGGGCAGGGGTCCTGTGGGGGGTATTAGGATGTGCCCACCACAGTGGCGGGCACATCCTGCATTTTTAGCATTGTGGCGGGCGGTGCTCTCAGCACCGCCCACCACAATGCTAAAAATGCATTTCAGCATTTGCATAAACAAAGCGGCAGGCACCGCGCGGTGCCTGCCGCTTTGTTTATGCAAATGATGGGGGCCACCACGGAAAGGCATGCCTGAAAGCCCATGCTAATATGGCTGGCAGTGTCTAATAGACACCGCCACCATATTAAACATTTTCTGCCCCGGCCGCAAGGCGACCGGGGCGGCAAAGCGGCGGTCGGTCTTTCTGTCTGCCGTGGTCCCCCCCACCATTCTAATATGGCGGGGGGAATTCTGGAGAGGATGTCGGGCGGATAGCCCCGTCAGGCCGGCGGTGGCTACCGCCAGCCTGGCGGGGGCAATCCGCCTGACATCATCATGGGCCCCTATGAATATCACTATTATTATGGTTACTGGAATTAATACTTTCCCTATTATTGATCTACCTATTTCATAAAACCATTTCTTAACAGCTGAAAAACTTCTACCAAGTTTCTCAAGAAAACCATCAACCTCCAGTGGTATAATTTCGTTATGCAATTCTATATGGTTTGTAATATATCTTTCAATGTTTTGACTTTTATCAGGAATATAGGTGCAACAGTGCTGTACCTTCAAAATTCCACAGACTCCTCCCTCTTTTGCCAAAATGATATCAAGAGCAAGTCGATTTTGCATCACCATAGCTCTCATAGCCACCATTTCTGTGTTTACCAATAAAAATCCCCCTGCAGTATCTGTTGATAAACAATCTACTATCGTTGACAACTTTCAAATTCTGTTTGCATTAAAAGATATACCCACTGCTGGTATCAATGTTCCAAAAACATCACCTATTATTTCTATCACACTTTCCCTTCTTCTACGACTTAAAGGTTTACCTATTTCATGAATTCCGTTAGTTCCTCTATCTACATGGAAAATTTTAGGAATGACCAGGCCTACATAGCAGGACCCATACCAGTGATCAGACAATCTATATTAAGCTTTGTTCCCACATAAAAAATAGATACCAGGAACAACTGGATCATTACCTCCTTTAAATCCCCAACCCCATTTTATAATATATGTATCTTCACATTGACTCGCTCCCACAAAATAATTATCATACACAGTGTTGTCTCTTCGAATACATAGCTCCCCTAATAGTGGTGTATCTATATTTAGAGCCACATTCACAGCATGTCCCTCAATATTATCATCCTCTAATGTCCACATTGTAGATTTAGATTTATTTGCTTTTTATTTTCTTTTATATTGGTTTCTCCTTTCCTCTACCATATCCAAAAAGGCTTTCTCCTCGTTTCTCATTTTACAAGTCAAATTATTTTTAAAAGCATAGTCATGGGTCAGTTCTTGTGTTTCCAAAAAATATTCTCCAAAAAATTTCACAGGTTTGATTTGATTAAATTCAGCTACGACTTTCAATTTTGGAAATACATCATCGGAATTTGAATAATAGGACTCTAATTTACCTGTTTTATATAACTAGCTAACACACTTCATGTAACCTCATATGTAAATGGAAGGTGGTGGTATGTCACACCCTCTAATACAGATGGTGGTAATTTCACACAGACATAATAGTCACTGGCGTCCATAGTTCTCACATATTCAGACAATAACTTCGAAAATGTATTCTTGGAATAATCACTTATTGAATTATCTTGATGTACTTCCGGTTTATACATGTGTTTTATTTCACCCTTTGACTCATAGGCCTTTTCTCCCATACTCTCATTTGCCTTTGTTTTTTCAAAATCAGACCTAAAAGGAATCACAATAGCTAATGTCAACCATACCAACAGTAATAACCCTGTACATATTAACCACATTCTAAATAATTTTCTAAGAATAGTACATTTCAATCTTGTTACATCATTAGTAGCCATTATTTTGTTTACACTGCTTTTTTCACAATCTTTTCTGTCCTTATATTGCCCCTTTCAAATCCTTTTGCACTTAAAAGTGTCCTTATCATCAATAAAAATCAACAATCTTGTTCTTTCACCTTTCTTTCTTTGGGTTCCCAGTTTAAGTACTCCTTTTTCTCTCTTTTGAGTTTCAGTTCACTCACTTTCTTTTTTCCCACTCTGATAACTCAAATGTTCTTGACTGCTATTTACTTCCCTTATTGAAGGCAAAGCGATGTATGACCATTTAGGTGACTTGTATTTTTGATTTGGTCTTCTAACTCTTTTTGGCCTTTGCAACATTTTAATCTTTTCTCTAAACAAATCCTTCTGACTGGTTATTTCATTTACTTGATCTTCTTGGATTTTAGCTTTGTTAACCAGTTTGAATCTCAGTCCATCATTCCTCTAGGGCCAATTATCTCCTTTACCTGGTCTTTTGTTCTCAGGTTCAACAGTGCTACGTTCCACTCTCCAAGCTCTTTTTCTTGTTCTTCTCCTTAATTGAATTTCATCCTCACTGTCATCAGACTCAGTTTCAGATTTCCCATCAGTTTCCTTTATGGTGAACTTTATAATGTCTGTTTTCTTCACTGAATCTGTTTTCTCCTTGGTCAGTTCTTTCACTCTGTTAGGAACCTCTCCATAGCTGGTACTTGGAAGCTCATTCTTATCGTGAGTTATTTCCTTTTCACCAGTTTCAAGATTTCTGTTCCTGCTTTCAGAGCTTTCATCAGACTGTCCTTCAGTACTTATCTGATTACCAGTTTCGTCTTCACTTAGATCAGTGTCCACACTGGTATCAGACCTTACCAAATCTCGACTTTCAGGTCGATCTTCAGAATTTGGTATTTTAATGACTTCACCTTCTCCTTCAGATGCAGAACTTGAATCATATATTTCCAGATGTCGATGAACAGGTTGAGCTTCAGTATCTGGACTTTTATCTGGTTCACCTTCGGAATCTGAGTCAGTTGTGCTTTCTGCTTCGTCCTGTGGATTCTCAGGCTCAGGCACACGGATTGTGTGGCTGGCTTTCACCCATCTCTGCATAACTGCAGTTGTGCTAACCAAAAGGACTTGTTTTGGCTCCTGCCAAAGAGGAACTGGGCAGTTTCTTCACCTGTGTACTTTTATCGGAACCCAATCTCAAGGGACTAGATCATGAGCTGGATGTTTCTCTTTCGAGTTTGCCTCAGTTCCCACCTGATGGAACACAGAAGTTACCACGTCAGACAGGTTTTTGCAGTAATCCAGTATGAAATCATCATTAATAGTCAATAGTTTTTCAACTGGCACAAATGCTTGTCTCATCACTCTTCCCATCAGAATCTCATGTGGACTCAATCCTGTCTTTTTATCAGGTATGCTCCTTAGGGTCATCAGAACAAGTGGCAAAGTATCAGGCCATTTCAGTCCAGTGGCCAAACACATTTTTGCAATTATGTTCTTTATTGTTCTGTTTACTTGCTCAACTACCCCAGAAGCCTCTGGTCTGTAAGCACAATGTAATTTCTGACGAATGAAGAAAAACCAAAGGGGATGATGGACGGAGCGTTGACAATACAAACACTCACCCCAAGTCAACTGATCTGGGTTTAATCCATCACCGTTCTTTAGCTCACTCCGCCACCCCAGTTCAGACATGGCCATATGCAAATCAGTCTGACCCTGTGCCTCATGGCAACAGTCCAGCCCGAACTGCCAAGCCATATCTTCCCTGGACCGGAATCAAGCTTCCCAGGACCGGTTTCTGACATTACAGTCATCTTCAGCCGGGCTTGCTTGAATCCAGTGACAAAGTGAGCAAGGGGCTCACGTCTGAGCATACCCTGCCAACTTAGGGCGAACAAAGAAAAACCAAAGGGGATGATGGACGGAGCGTTGACAATACAAACACTCACCCCCAGTCAACTGATCTGGGTTTAATCTATCACCGTTCTTTAGCTCACTCCACCACCCCAGTTCAGACATGGCCATATGCAAATCAGTCTTACCCTGTGCCTCATGGGAACAGTCCAGCCCGAACTGCCAAGCCATGTCTTCCCTGGACTGGAATCAAGCTTCCCAGGACCGGTTTCTGGCATTACAGTCGTCTTCAGCCGGGCTTGCATGAATCCAGTGACAAAGTGAGCAAGGGACTCACGTCTGAGCATACCCTGCCAACTTAGGGCCAACTTAGGGCCACCATAAGTGTGGCAGGGTATGCTCAGACATGAGTCCCTTGCTCACTTTGCCACTGGATTCAAGCAAGCCGGTCTGAAGACGGCTGGAATGCCAGAAACCGGTCCTCAGAAGCTTGTTTCCGGTCCAGGGAAGACATGCTTTGGCAGTTTGGGCTGGACTGTTCCCATGAGGCACAGGGTCGGACAGATTTGCATATAGCCATGTCTGAACTGGGGTGACAGAGTGGGCTAAAGAACGGTGATGGATTAAACCCAGATTTTTGACTGGGTGTGAGTGTTTGATTGATTCAGATGCTCCGTCCATCACCACCCCCTTTTGTACCACTCGTGGCCGTCATAAGTGTGGCAGGGTATGCTCAGACATGAGTCCCTTGCTCACTTTGCCACTGGATTCAAGCAAGCCGGGCTGAAGACGGCTGGAATGCCAGAAACCGGTCCTCGGAAGCTTGTTTCCGGTCCAAGGAAGACATGGTTTGGCAGTTCGGGCTGGACTGTTCCCATGAGGCACAGGGTCAGACTGATTTGCATATAGCCATGTCTGAACTCGGGTGACAGAGTGGGCTAAAGAACGGTGAAGGATTAAACCCAGATCTTTTGACTGGGTGTGAGTGTTTGATTGATTCAGATGCTCTGTCCATCACCACCCCCTTTTGTGCCACTTTTGGCCGCCATAAGTGTGGCAGGGTATGCTCAGACGTGAGTCCCTTGCTCACTTTGCCACTGGATTCAAGCAAGTCGAGCTGAAGGCGGCTGGAATGCCAGAAACCGGTCCTCGGAAGCTTGTTTCCGGTCCAGGGAAGACATGGTTTGGCAGTTCGGGCTGGACTGTTCCCATGAGGCACAGGGTCAGACTGATTTGCATATAGCCATGTCTGAACTGGGGTGACAGAGTGGGCTAAAGAACGGTGATGGATTAAACCCAGATCTTTTGACTGGGTGTGAGTGTTTGATTGATTCAGATGCTCCGTCCATCACCACCCCCTTTTGTACCATTTCTGACGAATGGCCAGTGCCTCACAAATCATCTGTATTAACTCATTATGAAAATGAGTCAAACACTCAGTCTCAATTGGTACTGGGAAACAAAGTCTTGGAAGGATTTCTCTTAACAATAGTTTTGCAACAGTCACTGAATCATTTCGTCTGGTAGGGAAGGCCTCCACCCACCAGGAACATACACAAATGATCACAAGTGCATATCAAAGTCTATTACTGGGTGGTAACTCAATAAAATCCAATTGAATTCTTGTAAATGGACCTCCCTCCGGTCCTATGGTTCCCAAACTCACAACAGTTTTTCTTCTTGGGTTTATCTGCTGGCAAACAAGACATCACTGACAAAGGCTCTCAGCGATTATCCTGAACTTGGGATTGTACCATGTCTGTCTAAACATCCGGATCATTGCGCCCCTCCCAATATGAGCTTGAACATGGTACTTTTAGGCCATATTAGAAATCATGGTATCAGGCATTACTGGTCTTTCATCCTTGTAAACCCAAATTTCATCCTCTTCTCTTTGTCTACATCCTGATTTTAACCGAATGTCTTTTTCTTCCTCACTTGCTTCTTCCTGCATCTGTTTTACCTCTTGCCAGGTCTCAACTACTGTTGTTAGCATTAAAGGACTTAAAACATGTTCCTCTTTTCTGTCTCGATTTATAGATGCAAGATTTTTAGCACAGTACTTAGCAATAAAGTCAACAAAGTGGTTGCCTCTGGTGACATAATCATCTCCTTTCTTGTAAGCTGCACATTTTATAACAGCAATTTTCTCAGGAAACTGGATTGCATCAATCAATATTTTCACAAACTCAGCATTTCTGATGGGGGATCCTGCAGAAGTTAGATAACCTCTTTGGGACCACAGTTGTCCACAATCATGGACAACCCCAAAACCATACTGACTATCAGTCAATATAGTGACTCTAATTTATTTTCCCAGTTCACATGCTCAAATCAAAGCAATCAGCTCCGCTATTTGAGCAGAACGAATTCCTTTCAGGCAAGCTGCTTCCAGGACATCTGCCACTGTACATACAGCATATGCAGCACTCAGAGCACCCTCATCTGTTCTCAGGCATGAACCAACTACAAACATTACATAATCAGATTCAGGCAATGGCTCATCCTTAAAGTCAGGTCTTGGTTTGGTACAATACTCGAGAACATCCAGACACTTATGATCGACTTCATTTCTCATCTCCACATCCATGGCATCAGGTAACAAAGTAGATGGATTCACATTTACACATCGCGCTATTGTCACATTATCTGCACCCAGAATTACCTTTTCATACTTCATCACCCTGTTATTGGTAAGGAACTGTGTTTTGGTCCTAGTGAGGAGAATTTCCACTGAATGAGGTAGATATACCTTCAATAGGTATTTCATCACTATACCTTCAATCTGTCCCAAACTCATACTTGTAGCAGCTACTGCTTTTAGGCATCCTAAAAGCAGTAGCCGCTAGCAACAGGATTCAAAACAGGTGAAAAATATGCAATTGTCTTTCTCAATTTCCCATGTCTTTGAATTAGAACTGATAATGCGCATCCCTCTCGTTCACTACAATACAGTTCAAACTCTTTCTCATAATCAGGCATACCAATGCTAGTGCTTCACACAGACTGGTTCGTAGTTGTTCAAAGGCCTCCATTTCTGTCTTGCTTAGCACTATGGGGTCTCTTACATCTGCTCTTGTCGGTCTCTGCAATTGCTTTTCTATCAGGGAAAATCGACTGATCCATTGTCGACAGTAACCTACCATTCCTAGGAACATTCTCACCTGTTTCTGAGTTTTAGGAGGTTTCATTCCCTGTATCGTTCTGATTCTTTCAATGGTAACTTGTCTGACTCCTTGGTCAATCTTGTGACCTAGATACTGTACTTTGATGGTGACAGCTTATGCCCTCCTTCTGCCAAATGATTCAGTAATGCAAAGGTATCTGAAACACATGCATCCTTGGTTCTCGATGCTACCAACAGGTCATCAATATATTGAACCAATACTGAATTTCCAGGCTTGTTCAAACTCTCCAATGACTTCTTTTAACAGCTGATTAAAGATGGAGGGACTCTCAGTATACCCCTGAGGAATTCGACACCATGCCAAAATACGGTCTTCAAACTGGAAAGCAAATATTGGCTGGCTATCAGGGTGTAATGGAACTGTGAAGAACGCATTACATAGATCAAGGACTGTATACCATTCTGCATCATGTGGAAATTGGTAAAGGATTACTGCTGGATTTGGCACAACAGGACAGCATGGGACAACAATTTTATTAACCCTTCGTAAACCCTGCACTATTCTAAATGTTCCATTAGGCTTTTTCAATCCCATTTTAGGTGAATTATATGGACTGCTTATTATTTCTTTCAAAATTCCATGTTTAATCATTTTGTTTATCACCGGAGTTAGTCCTTCAATTATTTCTGCTGTCAAATTATATTGAGGAATATTTAGGTAGCTCACTCGTTCTTTTACAGAAAATTTCACAGGATCCACACCTTTCATTAATCCAATATCCTCTCCTGTGAAATCCCACACCTTTTCCTTGACTGTCTGTTTTAATTCACCAGGTATCTTTTCTTTGTCAAATACAGGAAACATGCTATTTTGTTCTGAATCTATCAGTGACATGGTCATTTTATACAATCTATCTTCATCTGGAGTTTGGAGTTCAATGCCATATGGTGAAAAGTAAATGGCACAGTTTATTTTGCACAGTATGTCCCTTCAAAGAAGGTAAACAGGACTGCTGTCACACACTAAAAATCGATGCATATCTTTGAAATTGCCAATTTAGACTTCAACTGGTTCTGTCAGGGATATTTTAATCTGTCTATTCACTACGCCTACTACTTGGATGCTGTCTCCTGAGAGAGGAAGATTTTGAACTTCTATTAATCTAATAGTAGAACGGGTTGTACCTGTGTCCACTAGGAAAGTCACATTTACATCATTCACCTTTCCATTCACAAAAGGACCAGATTGATCTACCTCTAGAGTTGCGCCAAGTACGCACTCTTCTCCCTCTCCTAGGAACCATCAATAACTCTCATTGGACTAATTCCCATTTTCCGTCAGCCAATACTGTGGACTCACATTCACTCTAGGTGATCTTGTTACCTGTTCTCATCCAAAGAATCCTGTCTCTGCACTGTATATCTGTAGATTTACACTGTGTGGAAGTGGTGGTTGTGGCACATGACTCTGTAGGGTAACTACCTGTTGCTGTGGTGATGGCTGCTGAATTACCTCATTCTGCACCTGTGGAGTCAATGATGTATTGTTGGGATTACCTCTTGGTGGCAACTTACACTTGTTCTTCCAATGCCCTAACCTGCCGCAATTATGACATGGAAACTTTTTCTTCGCCTCTTCCAAATTAAATGTAATGTAAATGTATTTGAGCTTATATAGCGCACAGCTACCCGCAGTGGGTTTCCCGGCACTTGCTTAGGGAACCCGTCCTGGTATTCCCCTGTGAGATAACCCCGGCAGGGTATCCACAAGGTGAAAGCCAGGCATCCCGCCGCGAGGGGCCGTTGTGGAGATTAAGCAAGCTATTGCCCAGAGTCGCAGAGTGTGAACCCGTGAGTCGAGAAGGCACCGGAGCGAGAATTATCGAGTCCGTGGAATTTTTTAGCCCAAGACCCGCCGAGGCGGGGAATTGAACCCTGGTCCAGGGCCGATCTCAGCATCCAGGTCTGCCACCTCTAACCCCTGAGCCACACTTCTCCACCCATTCCTTTTCCTTTATTTAGGTTTCCTTTTATTTTCACTTGACCTCAATCACAACTTTTGTTCTCCAATTGAGCTACCTGATGTTCAGTCATTTTCACTTGTGCCCACATGGCTTTCTCTTTAAGCTTTCTTTGCTTAACTTCAATCTCATCACTACAATATTTTGCATGCCTCAACACTTCATCGACAAAACATGACTGCCAACCCATCAAGTTATGCTTGATCATGTCCCCTATACACAAAATGACTCATGTCTTTTTCGTTCAACTCCTCATATCCAGTGTACTGCCTAAACACTAACAACAATCTTTCATAAAATGAATGTACTGATTCTTTAGGTTCTTGCAATGTCCTGTCAATCTTTACCCTATCTGTTCCTTTGGAGGGATTTTATTCTTCAAGAATATTATTACCTGTTCATATTTCAGCATTACCTCAGGTCCAGGAACACCTGTTCTAGTATCTCTTGGATACTCGGCTTTTGGCCAATCTGCAGTAAACTTACATTCAGACCATAAGTCTGCTGGTACTACAATGTCAAACAGCCCACCCAAATCTTCCCATAACACTTTTGAGACTTTTACAAATCGATCCACTTGTCGGTTCCATTCCACTGGTTTCTCTCGCAACCTAGGGAAATCATTTGTAAATGACAATATATCCTGTCTAGTCCAAGGAACATGCACATACCCTCCTCCTGGTATTTCTCTCATAGGGAATTCATTCCGGCTCTTTCTCTAACTGGAAACGCTGGACATTATATTTTGTCATTGATTTCTTCCCTTTTCTTTGTCCATTTACTCTTCCACTGTTCCACATCTCCCCACTTCCTCAACAACACAATTAATTCTTTTATCTGGGTTAATCTTCCAGCAGTATTCATATTGTCAATATCCTTTTCAGTAAAATCTACTCCGTAAGGCTTTTGTAATATTTTAGTCTTTGCAAAGTCTATATTGAGTTAATTTGCCAATCCTTCTAGTCAGTCATACAGATTTTTAGCTCTCCATCTAATGCTTTTACACATGAACATTCATTCATCATCTTGGTATGCTTTTAACCTATCTGTTCCAATTGCTCCAATTATTAATTCTTCCATGTCGATTTTCAGTCTGACCACATCTAACGCTTTAGGTTCTTGATCCTTTAATTTTAACGTTTTAAGCAATCAATCAATCAATCAATCAAAGCATTTGTATAGCGCACTACTCACCCGGAGGGTCTCAATGCGCTAGGGGAGGGGGGGTCCGCTACTGCTCGAACAGCCAGGTCTTGAGCTGCTTCCTGAAGGCGAGGTGGTCCTGGGTCAGGCGGAGGTGGGTCGGGAGGGAGTTCCAAGTCCTGTGGTGGCTCTTCGAATGCGGGGGACGGCGGCGAGGGCATGGCCAGTCGATCGAAGCTGGCGTTTGGGAGCTTAGAAGTTGAGGCGGCTGTTGAGGTATCCTGGGCCTTGGTTGTGCAGGGCTTTGTGTGCGTGGGTGAGGAGACGGAAGGTGATTCTCTTGTTGACCGGGAGCCAGTGCAGGTCTCTCAGGTGTCCGGAGATGTGGTTGCGACGGGGGATGTCCAGGATGAGTCGTGCTGAGGCGTTCTGGATCCGCTGGAGTCTCTTCTGGAGTTTGGCGTTGGTTCCGGCGTAGAGGGAGTTGCCGTAGTCCAGTCGGCTGGTGACGAGGGCCTGGGTGACCGTCTTCCTGGTCAAGGTGGGGATCCACCGGAAGATCTTGCGTAGCATGCGTAGGATGTTGAAGCACGACGAGGAGACGGCGTTGACTTGTCTGGTCATGGGGAGGGAGGAGTCCAGGATGACGCCCAGGTTGCGTGCGTGGTCTGTTGGTTTGGGTGCGCTGCCTAGGGCGGGGGGCCACCAGGAGTCGTCCCAGGCAGAGGGTGAGGATGCCAGGATGAGGACTTCCGTCTTGTCCGAGTTCAGTTTCAGGCGGCTGTTCTTCATCCATTCGGCTACCTCTTTCATCTCTTCGTGTAGGTTAGTTCTGGCGGTGGCGGGGTCGTTGGTGAGGGAGAGGATCAGCTGGGTGTCGTTGGCGTAGGAGATGATGTTGAGGTTGTGCTGGCGTGCGATGGCTGCGAGGGGACTCATGTAGACGTTGAAGAGGGTTGGGCTCAGCGAGGAGCCTTGAGGAACGCCGCAGATGACTTTGGTGGCTTCTGATCTGAATGGGGGAAGGCGGACTCTCTGTGTCCTTCCGGCGAGGAAGGAGGTGATCCACTCCAGTGCCTTCTCCTGGATTCCGACGTTGCTGAGGCGCTGTACTAGGGTAGGGTGGCAGACAGTGTCAAAGGCCGCGGAGAGGTCTAGGAGGATGAGGGCCGCTGTTTCTCCATTGTCGAGCAGGGCTCGGATGTCATTGGTTGCTGCGATCAGGGCGGTCTCGGTGCTGTGGTTGGCCCGGAAACCAGACTGCGAGAGGTCGAGGGATCCGTTCGTCTCGAGGAAGGCGACCAGCTGCTTGTTGACGGTCTTCTTGATGACTTTTGCGGGAAACGGGAGCAGCGAGATGGGTCAGTAGTTCTTGAGGTCGGTGGGGTCGGCTGATGGCTTCTTTAGTAGAGCGCTGAGTTCGGCGTGCTTCCAGCTCTCCGGGAAGGTAGCAGTGTTGAAAGAGGTGTTGATGATGTCCCGCAGGTGGGGTGCGATGACAGCGTCAGCCTTGTTGAAGACGTGGTGAGGGCAAGGGTCGGTCGGAGATCCGGAGTGGATGGAGTTCATCGTGCGGATGGTGTCTTCGGTGCTGATCGGGGTCCAGGCACGGAGGGTGGTGGTGGGGGGCGGTGGTTCAGTCGTGGCGTGCGTCGGTTGAGTGCTAAAGCTGTTGTGTATGTCCGCGATCTTGTTGTGGAAGTAGGAGGCGAGGGAGTTGCAGAGGTCTTGCGAAGGGGTGATGTTGTTGTTTCCGGCATTGGGGTTGGAGAGCTCTTTAACGATGTTGAAGAGTTCCTTGCTGTTGTGTGCGTTGTTGTCCAGTCGTTCCTTGATTACAGTTTTCTTGGTGTTGTGGATCAGTTGGTGGTGTTTTCGGGTGGCGAGCTTGAGGGCAGTCATGTTGTCCGGTGTTGGGTCTCTGCGCCAGGCTTTCTCAAGTGCTCTGCAGTCCTTCTTGGAGCTCTTGAGTTCGTCGGTGAACCATGGGGCTTTCTTGCTGCCGGGTCTGCTAGGCGGGGTCCTCAGAGGGGCGAGGTCGTCTGCGCAGTCGCTGATCCACTTTGTGAGGTTGGTTGCCGCTTGGCTGGGGCTCGTTGCGCTGGTGGGTGGGTTCTTGCTCAGGGAAGTCGCGAGCTGGTCGGCTGTGATCTTGCTCCAGCTTCTGCGTGCAACCTGTTGCTGTTGGTGGTGGATCGTGGTCCTTTTGAAGCTGAAGTGGACACAGCTGTGGTCCGTCCAGTGGAGTCCGGTGGCGTGGCTGAAGGCGATGTCCTTGCTGGATGAGAAGACGGGGTCGAGTGTGTGTCCGGCGTAGTGGGTGGGGGTGGTCACCAGTTGCTTGAGTCCGAGGTTAGCGAGGTTGTCCAGCAGGGTGGTGGTGTTGCGGTCGATGTTGTTCTCCAGGGGGAAGTTGAGGTCCCCGAGGAGGATGTAGTCAGCGGAGGGGAGGGCATGCGGGCTGACGAAGTCGGCGATGTCCTTGCTGAATTGTGTGCGTGGTCCCGGGGGTCTGTAGATGAGGGTGCCTCTGAGGGTGGTCTTGGGGTTGATGTGGATCTGGAAGTGCAGGTGCTCGGCGGGTGCAAGGGTGTCGTCGGTGTTGGTCTTGATGCGGATGGAGTTCCTGTGGATGATGGCGATGCCTCCTCCTGTCTGGTTGACGCGGTCCCTCCGGATGATCTTGTAGCCGTCCGGGATGGCGATGGCAATGTCGGGCGCTGAGGAGGCGTTCATCCAGGTTTCCGTGAGGAAGGCAATGTCTGGGGTTGTGGTGTCGAGCAGGTTCCAGAGCTCGACGGCGTGTCTGTGGATGGAGCAGGTGTTGAGCAGGATGCACTGCACGTGGCTGCTGCTGTTGCTCGTCGAGGTCTTGGGTACTGCTGGAGTGGTGCAGTTCCGGATGCAGGTGAACTTGCAGGAGTTGCAGCAGAAGGGTCCGTGGGTGTGTCTCGGGGTGGCTCGGTAGCAGACCGGGACTCGGCCGGCATTGAGTGTGTTGAGTTCGGTGGCAGCGTAGGTCCGGCGGGAGGGCTGGTGACTGTGAGAGACAGAGGTCCAGGCGCTGGGCGCGGGCCAGGTGCAGACGGGCGCACCTTCGGCGCTCAATCGGCGCGCCCGCTGCGCATGCACGCTGCACGTACGCGCGGTCGCCATATATGGCGAAGTGGGAGGGAGGGTGGAGCAGCTGGGAGGTGGGAGCGGGGAGGGCACAGAAGGCAAAGGGGGCGTGGCTGTGAGCACGGCGGCGGGAAGCGGGGAGCGGGGCGGGGGTCACAGGGGCAGAGCGAGGTGATCGGCGCAGGGGGAGAGAAAAAAATAGATTAGCAGTCACACAGTAAAAGAATGAACCAAGGACGGGGCACACAAGTACAGCCCTCAACAGACAGGAAACGGCAGCAAGGCGACAAAGGACGGGAGATGCAGCGGGGGGGCGGGGTCCACGGGGCAGGCTCAGCGAGGCTGAGGGCGGCAGCGGGAGGGAGTAGCACACGCTACAGCTGGTGGCCGTGCGGCACGGGAGTGTCCTGCAAGCCAATCACTTAATTCTTTTTCTGTCAGTCCTACAGGAGTTTGTGATAAATCAATTTTCTCTATACTTCTCTCGGGTGTTGCAGAATCTAACTCCGCAACCGTTGGAAACTTACATGGAAGACTTTGATTAAATGTCAAATCAGGCTGTGTCATCTGACTAGTATGCCTAACTTCAGACAAATCTGGATAAACCTTTTCTCTTACTTTTTGTAAACTTTGGTTCAAAGGGATAGTTAACGATGGTACTTTTATTTTCTGATTTTTAAACACCGAAATCACAGTACCTATTGTCACTGATTCTATATTTTTTGTGAGTACCTGTATCTTTTCAGTCAATTCATTAGTAGACCGCACATATTTGGACTTACTTGGATTTCTTTTTTTTTAAATCTCCTATCCATACGACCTCTAATTTCACAATTTTGTCTTGGAGTACCAGTAAGTCTGGTTTCGATTAATGGGGCATTAGAATCATATCTCAATTCCTCTCTCTTGGTACTGTCTTTAATTTCAGAAAATCGTTTTGGTGTACATGTAAATCTTGTTTCCATTGGCGGAGCATTTGGAGTCACTGTCACAGGACTCGGTTGATATGGAGGGGAACTTCTATTTAATATCTCTTCCAGCACTTCATCCTCTGTCTCATAATCCCCATAACTCTTTCTTTCTGATTCCACATTATTTCTCTTTTCCGTACACTTCCGTCCTACCATTTCATCAACTGTTCTTACCGGATACATTCCATTACACATATCAGCTTTTCTCCATCTCCGCATTCTACTCTCATGAGTCGTTCCCCATAAACCTCGCAATCTACTCCTAGGTCCTCTAAACTCCTCAAACCTTTCTCGCTCCAATTCATGCATCTCATCTTCCCACTCAGTCAATGCCTCAAATTGAGTTGGACTAGGTCTTGGTTCAAGCTTAGTCATCTTTTCTCTCAAACTTCGTAATACAGCAGTACTAAAAGAACCTACTTCCGGTAATGCAAACACTCCGTCATTCTTAGTGTATCTAGCCCAATTTTCTAACCATATACAGGTATGATAACCATATTTTGTCATCATGTACGATGCAGGCGTTTTAGGAGGAGGAAGCAATTTTCCCTCTCTTGTTACTATTTCCTAATCCTTCTTAAACACATTCTTCAATTTATTAAACCATGTAGGTTTACTTCTTTCTTCTCCATAATAGAACTGAATTTTTTCAATTGTTTCCTGACTTTCAAACAATAGCGCACTCTTCCACAAACTGCTTTGCTGCACCAACTATCACAGCGCGGTTCACACTAACGCACCAATCAGAACAGAATATGTTCCAATCGCTCTCAACCAATGCTTGCACAGCTTTTGCTAGCGCACCAATCAGCGCTCACTCCGTTCTAGTCACGCGGCCCAATCCCAGCGTGACACCTCTGACATCAGCCCTGCTCCGGCTTCTGCAGCTTTGGCTGACCCCTCCTTTACAAAATCTATTGACGCACTATATTTACACCTTTATACACTAAAATCGGTTAGTAACCAAATAAAACATTTCCATTCATCTGTTACGCTAAAACAAAGTGATAGTTTCCTCAAACTCACAAGTATTTTGTATTTTCAGTAGACAGCACTTACCTCTTCTCTACCACAGAATTTTAGTTTTGCCGATAAAGTAGCACTTCCCTCTACCTTACCCTTCTCTCAAGCTCCGGTAACAACTCTGTTACTCTCTTAGGGCTAAATTGTATTCAGAGTACATTTGACTCCTGTTCTGAGAGCCAAGATTTTACAGGTGTCCTTCGCTATACATTCAGCGATCATAATACTACATTCAGCGATCATAATCCTGTTGTGTTAGAAGTAGAAAACAACAATTTGTTTTTATTTAATAAAATAACTAAAGCAAAAATATTTACAGACTTAATTGCTAGGGACCAGGGGAGGCGGGTTAAATGGAGCAAAATCATCCCAGAGGATTTCTTTTATTCCCTAAACCTAAAAGTGGGTAATGAAATTAACGTCTGCAGGGAACCACTTAAATTTGAGGGGAATATAATTTTGTCATTCGAAACCATCTGCCGCCAAGTAGCGGATGATTTAAAATGCAAATCGAAAAACAGGGAGAAAAAGGCAATGGGGTGGTTTGATAATGAATGCTCCAAATCCCACAGAGAATTACATAAAGCTTTAAAAAAGATAACCCGGGATAGACTAAAGGTGGCCAGGCTTAGGAAAAAGTATAATTTGAATATTTTAAGGAGAAAAAACAAAAGAAAAAGACAGGCATGGGATGACTTGCATGAGAAGGCTACTCTGAGGGATAGCGCTAAATTCTGGACTATTGTTAATACCCCCTTATTTAATGGGAAAGAAAATGTGCCACTAGAGGTAAATATCCCCGACCAGGACTGGATGGATCATTTTCAAAAAATCTATGGCAGTAATCTCGAGATAGGCCCAATAGAGCCAATTGTGATTGACACGCAGGACACTCTACCTAGATTTTCTATAAAGGAGGTACAGAAGGCAATTGAGGACACGGGGGGCCAGAAGGCCCCTGGCCCAGATGGCGTACCAGCCGACATGTTTAAAGCAAACTCGGGCATGTGGTCAGCGGTCCTCACTAATGTCTTTAATGTAGTTAGTATAGATAAGACAAGAGCCCCAACAACCTTGTCACAATCCATTATAATCCCCATATTTAAGAAGGGTCAAGGGGGGACCCAAGATGCTATAGGCCCATATCTTTGTTAGATTCTTCTTTTAAAATCCTAGGTAAGGTTATCCTAGAAAGAATCTCAGCTTGGGCAACTAATAAGGATATTCTGTGTGAGGCTCAGTATGGCTTTCGATCAGGCAGAGGCACAGAAGATCAATGCCTAAATCTACATCTTACTCTGAGCAAATATACAGTAGCATCAAAGGGGATGATGTACCTGGCATTCATGGACTTGTCCACAGCCTTTGACCTCATCAATAGGTCAAAGCTGTGGCACTTGTGAATTTTTTGGCGCAACTCCATAGTGATCTGAGGGCGACTATTCGCATGTCGCAAGAGGGAAACTGTACCGCATTTTTTAAATCTGGAAGGGGGGTGCGCCAGGGGTGCATCTTGGCCCCCATGCTTTTCTCCCTATACATTAATTCATTAGGAAAGTCCCTGGAAGCGGCCTTTAATGATGTTCCGCGTATGGGTAGCTCCTTGATGCCGGTCCTTTTATATGCTGATGATGCGGTATTGTTTTCGAGAACACCAAATGGCTTACAACATCTACTAAATGCCTTTGGGGCTTTCATGCAAGACCTGGATCTATTAGTAAATATAGAGAAATCACATGTAATGGCAGTGGGCAAACGCAAGAACAGTATTAAAACCCTCTCCTGTAATGGCTCTGTGCTTTCCAAAGTCAAAGTTTTCACCTACCTAGGAGTGGTGTTTGGTGAGAAAGGGACGTGGGCACCACAAATTTCGAGCAAAGCAGCGGCAGTAAAGAGATCAGCGGCCGCTATCCTGGGTTTCGCAAAACGACTGGGTGGCAAACCGGCCGAGGCTATATTGTCCATCTATAGAGCCAAAACCCTGGCCATTGCCAGGTACGGGGCCTCGATATGGGGTTTTAAAAACATGGCCCATATACAAAGAAAGGAGAATATATTCTTGCGATCCCTTATGGGCCTTCCCCAATCTACTCCAGCGTTCGCAACCCATATGGAATTGGGGATGGGGTATATTGAAGACACGCTGTCCATGGCCCCACTTTTGTCATGGATTAAAACATGGCTTAATCCCGATTTAACTTTAAATCAAAAGATCATTAGGGATTGTATGGGGCGGGACAATGTGGCTGCGATCGGGTGGCTAATACATATCAAAACAACAGCAGGATATCTGGGCCGCCCTGATCTATAGACAAAACCTGAAGGTCTAATAAGAGAAGACATTAGATCGGCTAAGACCCACTTTATAAAGAAAAGGGAAGCAGAAAGAGAATCAAGAGAAATAATGAAGCCAACTGTAAGGTCTCACTATATGATGATTACATCGTTATCTATTCAACCATACCTGACGATAGTTAATAAACCATATCATCGGTGGCTCCTTACAAAATTTCGCTTTAATCAAGCTCACTTTCTGCTGGGTGAATATGATAAGTGGTCTAAGCCCCAGGAAAATGCTCCCTGCAAATGTGATGATTTTTCTGACCAGGACTTATTGCATTTTGTGTTCTTTTGTCCCTTCTTTAAGAGTGGCAGGGAGAAGTTTATCAAGCCAATACTGAGAGATCAAGAGTTTATGCAAGTTAAACCGGCTTTATTGTTCCTGCAACTTATGGAATCTCCATTAGTAATGTATGGGGTAGCCAATTTCCTGACAATGTCAATTCAGTCCAGGCAAAATAGACTTCGGCCATCTTCTGCCCTATGCAATGGGAATTGATGATTGATCGAAATATTTCTAGGCTACTAGTCCCGTAACACCTGACCCTTAGCAAAAACTATTTTATGAATCTCTCAAGGTTTGCACACTTTCCCTGGGTGTAAATGGATGTAAAATGATTGTAAATAGAACTGTAAATAGAACTGTAGTAATTTCAATGTATATATTTTGTATAATTTGGAAAGATTTGCACAATTCGCAGTGGTCCCAAAAATCATGTAATTGTAAATAATTTCCTTGTATAGTTACCTTGATTCCCACCGAAGATGTGTATATATTGAATCCCTGTTTTTAATAACCTTTATAATCAATTTTTTAAAATGTGTGTTTGATATGATCAAAAGTGAATGTATAGCATACTTTTATGATTTTAAAATAATCGAATAAAGTGCATTTGACTCTGACTCTGACTCTATACATTCACCACTTTTACACGTAAAATGACCCTAACACACGATGATGTTACCACTTTGAAACAGACTATGTAATGTGTGACTTACTTGCCATACTTTCCTCTTCCTAGGCAGAGTAACCAGCTCCCTACTTCCCAGAAGCCTCACAATTCTGACTACACATAACGTAATACAGACTCAACATATAATGTTAGTCATAATTTCTGTACATCAAAACGTTATATACATTTCCCTGCTAAATCTGTACATTACCTGACCAAGTTAATCTATAGCAACCATCCTCCTGCTACCAAGAAGAACTGATCCAGCGCTACCCAAAACCACACTCCCAAACCATCACTATATATTCTAGGAGCCATTCCACTTTACTCGTTGGTGGGGCCCTTAATACCGCGAGTCACTCATTCACACTTTATCACATTCTCCCAAGATCAGTGAAAACCAGAGGATGAGCTGCTGGAATAGCGGAGCATCCTACTTCATCTATTTAATTTAAATTCTGTACATTATATGCTTCTGCAGTTATTAGATCTTACCATGGTTTTAATTCTCGAGAAAAGCATTAAGAGACCCCACTGTTTGGTCAATGGATCAGCTAGTAAAAGTTAACTAATGGACAACAAGACCAGCTTAATTCTCCATTTATTTAGTTTTTATTTAAAGATTTAATCTCCTAGCATGACCTTATTTTATTAAACCTTTTAATTCGAATACCATGAAACATTTTATAAATTCACCTAAAGAAAAAGAAGATTACATTCAAACAGTTTACATTTATTAGCAGAATAGTTCAGAAAAATAGGTCAAAGACATATTACCAATCTTTTTGGCAATAGAAATCAGGGTTAAAGCAGAAGAGTTCCCAAAAGCCGCCTCTCTATTCTTTCTCGTTGTTGGATGAGGATAACATCATCTCTTCATTGTCCATATTTTCGCCTAGTTATTGCTCCATACACAATAAGGTTCTGATTGGTCATTATTACACTCTTTCACCCTTGTCCTTTAACTTGTCACTTTCATGTACTTTCCCAGGCTCATGACACGGACATCTTAACTTGGCACCATTCTGCTCTTCAGGCCACACTGACCTTGACACCAGCCGCACAGGTATAGGCTGCTTGCACATCTCTCGAGCACAGTTGTGCATACATAGAGAGACATTCACTTGGAGTCTGGCAAACTCTCCATGTTTTACTAGGCCGCATGGGCATGATGAGAATTATTATAGAAACAAACCCAATTAAACGTTAGGTTTTGAAGTAAAACCCTTCTGTTTACCACCCCCCATTGTATGTTCACCCTGTTAGTGGTTACCTAGCTTTTAAGCCACAATTATTTCTTACCATTCTCCATCATTTTTGCCACAATTATACATTCAGGAAGCGTTCATGGATAGCCTTTCATTAGATTATTGCATTTCCGCACTATATTAGTAAGACAGTTTCACATAATTAATGGATTACAGTTTGCAACACAAGCATATTAGTGTCCCATGTGTATTTGTGTGTGTGCTTTCTACTCTACAATGGTTAATTTTAAAACTATACGATTAATACATAGTACAATTATGGGAAGGCGACTTCACGAGGGGTATACAAAAAATGTATGTTTTCACCCTCGTTCCATCACACCTATACCGTCATCTGTCGGCTTCCCCCTTGCAGTGCCCTGCCCAGCCTCACATTGCTTACCTGTGCAAGCCACTGCTGTAGGCCTCTGTGGTGCATTCTGATGTCATGCATATTGAATAGTGCAAAACACCTTTCATGTCGCTGCAGTCGTTTTGCTGCATTTATGAGTAAAGTGGAAAAAGTAGTGGACAGATGTTGCATATATGGAAAGGAAAAAGTGAAAAGAAAAAAATATATTCTCACCTGGGTTAACGTAGCATTTTGACATATTCCCAGGTCTACCACTAATGATAAATCTAGGAATGCGTCAAAATCCATGGGTGGATGCACGGACAAGCCCATGCTCCCCCCATGGAACGCCTCCCGGAGCAGAGTAGCGCAAGGCAGCGATATGGGCTGCCTTGTGTTCCTTTAGATTTATCAAGCCATGACGGGTAATGCATGGTGGCCTTGAGTGGCTTGGTGAATCTCATCTAGGCCATGCAAGATGACGCAAGGCCAATGCAAAACCATGATAAATCCGGCCCCAAGTATTCAGTCAAAATCAATAAAATAGAGAACCTAGGCAAACCATTTTCTGACACAACTTTTTAGTATGCTGCTTGCAATGTCATCTTTTTGTAAAGCATTTGTAAAACTTTAATTTCAAGAAACATCACTCTGACTTTGAAAGGTGCCATTAGTATAGGTGGCCACTGTGGAGTATGGGATGGCTCAGGGGAATTGAGTGGTTAACAAGTCGTCTCTCTCCTATGCCATCTCTATTAAGTGTAGAGATGTGTCTGCTATACACACACACAAAGCAAACAAGTGAAAATAACTTCTCTGAAGGCCGAAATGTAGTTAAGCATTCTTTTTATTGTAAACATTTCCCAGCTTTAGCCACTTGAAGAGCCAATAGGTTTCAATTTATGCCATGTTTTTAGGTCTCAGCAACACCTTTGCTGTCTGGTTCAGACATATTGTTTCCAAAACATTACATATAGTATGAGTGGGAATTCAGTCAGCCTCTTACGCATGTTTGGACAGCTTTGTTATTCATCTCACTTCCATGCAAGGAAACCTTCTCCCACTCCTCTAAATGCAGCAAGGTCTATTCAGCCCAGTCCTGCCTCATCCAGGAAAGGCAGGACACACCTCGATCCCCACTGGCTGTCTGAAGAGAATACACATCCCCAGCCCTTGTCACTCCAAAGCCAGATTGACAATCCACAAACCCAGCAGAGGCACACAGGCTGGCTAAGCAAGAAAGTACCTACTTTCTAAAAGTGGTATTTTCAAACACAGAACACAAAAATCATCTTTACTAAAAGGTGCAGTTTTATATTCTGAGTTCTGGCATACTAAACCCCATTCCCTATCTTGTTCCAATGGGAAGATATGCTTATAAGATGTTGTAAGTAAACTCCCATTCTATCCTACTGGACAGATAGCCTTTCCATAGTGAAAAACGTAATACACTGTAATTCACTACCAGGACATGTCAGAGACACCAGTACATGTCCTGCCTTTAATATACACTGCACCCTGCCCACAGGGGTACTTCTGGCCTACCTTAGGGGTAACTTACATGTAAAAAAGGGAAGATTAGGGCTTGGCAAGTGGGTGCACTTACCAGGTGACAAATCTGCGTGCAGACACTGCAGTGACAGATCAGAGAACCCCTTACAGGGCTGCTTGTGTGAGTGGCACAACCAGTGCTGCAGGCCCACTAGCAGCATGTGTGTTACAGGCCCTGGCACCCACAGTGCACTTTACTAGGGTCCTACTAGTAAATCAAAAATGCCAATCAATGAAACAGAAATCCACAACATAATTTACAATAGGAGTCTTGCACTGAACAGCAGTGAGAAAATGCGCATAGACACTAAACCAGCAAAAACAGAGTCAAAACCAGGATGTCAGAAAGTAGAAAAACAGGGGAAACATGTCAAAAGTAGCCAGGTCTAACACTAATATTTTTTAATATTTGAAGAAACACCAATTAGAGATGATCGCCTTGGATGTGCACACATTCGCAGCTGCCATCTAGATAAAAAAACATTAGTGAGTCCAAAAAGTTTCACATCTGAGATCTATTGATTTTGAGAAAGCTTGTTCTTGTTCTGTAGGATGTGGTTGGTCTGAACAAACTGTTCAAAGAGTCAGATCCCATACAGCTGGGCTCCAGCGAGGGTGATCCCAGGGGAATACCCAGTATAAATTATCATCCCTGACTCAGTCTCCTGACCTATCTACGAACCTGAAAATTAATTTTTAAGGAATTGCCTCCACCCCCCCCCCCCCCCCCCCTCGAAGATGCACCCTTGTAAGCATTCTGTATTGTAGTCCTGTGGTCAGCAGTGGCTAAAATGTATTACAAACACTCATGTACACACACACACAAAAGCACACACCCATGTAAAGGTAAATGTTTTTGCCACTTATATGAAATACAGCGACATTAAATACACATGTTTTATAGGAAACTATGAAATGTGGAAAAATAATCATGGTTCCCTTTGTAAAATGGATTGCATCATCAGAATAAAAGCCCCAAATCATTCTGCAAAGCTTTACCATTGTCTGCGCTACTAGGAGGATGCAGCATCGGGGACAAAATTATGCAGCAAGGTGTTCTAAATTATACAGCATAAATGGAAATTATGTTTCACATTCTCTGGCAGCATTATTTTCATCCATTTTGAGCTAGAAACCATTTTGCTTGTGAAATCTGTAAATTTTATGGCAATGCAGTAAATCCATAATTATGTTGTAAAAACTGTAGCAACAGAAGCACATAAATTCACTTTCATGCACCATTTTCCATGGGTTTTATCAATAATTTATTCTTGAAAGGTAAACAAAACCTAAACATCCTAATTCCAGTTGGTGTTCATTGCTGGTTGCAAATTGAAGACAACAGGATTTGTGAGCTAAGTACCCCAAAATAAATAAAACAAAATAGTATAGAAAATACATAATGGGATACATATAATATGGTTCTACAGAGCCATCTTGGGGTTCTAGAATATATTCAACACATGGGGAGTTTGGAACAGGGCCTGCTCAAAACATTTAATATGTCATTATTGATGTAATATGTGAGGTCCGAAGCATGCATGCAAAAGGTACAATTTATAGTAAGTTAACTAAACTATAACTGATACATTTCAGTGGTATGTCAGTTTTTAAACATTAGCTCTCATCCCATTTCAGAACTTAATCGTAATTTGACTTGAATCTTCATTTTTTCAGCGAATTTCTTTTTTTTAATATAAAGTACGATCATATTAACATACTTACATGCAATGTAAACTTAATGTTTTTTTTTCAGTGGAAACATATTTATACACAACACTTTCTTACACTTGTGGAGGTGTGGAGGGTTGTGAATATATATATATATTTCAGGAAGTTGGTGACTAATATATATATATATAGATATAGATGTAGAAACGAAACATGTTGGAAAATATGCCGTCTCTGCTTGCAATAAAATGAAAAGGCAAGTTCGTGTGCGACTCATCCATCCCCTGCTGAGGATGCTTTGTTGGTAGATATAGATATATATATATATTCACTGAAAAAACCATAGGTTTCACACCAGTTATAGTTAGCTGGAAATTTTACTGATATAAAACCATTGAAATTCCCACGTTATAGTTAGTCGGACTCACTATAACTTGCGCGTACAATGCACTGCTGATGACGTCACATATTACATCACTCATGACATGGTCAGTGACATCACTCATGACATCACTGATGACACCATCCAGTGAATGTGTGTCTTTCTGAAAAATAACTTTGTTTTATATATGTATTTGTAAAGGTCGATGGAAGAATAAATGTTTAAATACGTGTGTAAATGGATGTTTTTTTAAAAAAAAATTGGTTGGGTAACTGGCTTATTACGTGTATCTTAGTGAATACATATATTAGCGAGTATTGTTTAAATATTTAAATGTTTGTATCAGTGTTTCTCTTTGTGTATAAGTGGCTGCAGGGGTTGGTGACTGACTCACTGTTTGTATGTGTTTTGAAGACAGCATATGTGCAGGACTGTATGGGTGGATGAGTGTGTATATGTGTGTGTTAGTGAGTGAATGACTGTCTCACTAGTGTCTTCATTAGTAACGACATATGTTTTAATCTAGTATATGTGAGTATTGATGTATATAAGTGAGTATAGTATATATAGTGAGAGATTGTAGAAGTTCCTGTTTAAATAAGTATGTGTTTCTATAAGTGATTGTTTAGGAGAGTAAGTATGGGTAAGTTTCCTTAGAAGTAAGGTGGTAGTGTGTGTATAAATGTATATGCAAATAAATGGATGTTCAATAGTTTATTTGCATGTGTGAGTATGTGTGTGAGTAACTTTTGGATGACTGCTGATGTGTAACAGGATGTATAGGTGTATCACTACATATGATGAGTGAGTATATATGAGTGACTATATAGAACTGTTGATGAATGAGTGGATGTGTATATAGATGGTGGAATTACTGAATTGGTTGTTGTTACTGGTTTGGGTATCTCCATTTTTTTGAAAATGTTTGTTTCTATTTTTGAATATGTGTTTCAAGCGTTACATTACACTGAAATTAGGTCTGTCACTCTGTCACAAGGATGGTGTCATCAGTGATGTCATGAGTGATGTCACTGACCATGTCATGAGTGATGTAATATGTGACGTCATCAGCAGTGCATTGTACGCGCAAGTTATAGTGAGTCCGACTAACTATAACGTGGGAATTTCAATGGTTTTATATCAGTAAAATTTCCAGCTAACTATAACTGGTGTGAAACCTATGGTTTTTTCAGTGAATTTGTAAGGTTTTTTAAATGCTAATTCCTAACTATAACTGGTGTGAAACCTATGGTTTTTTCAGTGAATTTCATAGGTTTTTTTAATGCTAATTCCTAACTATAACTGGTGTTTAACCTATGGTTTTTTCAGTGAATTTCATAGGTTTTTTTAATGCTAATTCCTAACTTTTTATACAGACTCATACCTATGTGTTTTTTAGTGAATTGCTAAAGTATGTTTTTGTAAAAATGAACACTATAATGTATATTGAGATAATATTTTTAATTTAAAATATTTTTTTTTTATATTTCACTTTGGTGCGCTTTCGGTGCGCGCACCGGTGCGCGTACCGTCAGCGCACTAACAAAAAAAAAGAAAAAAAAAATGAAGGAGGGACTGTGTAATAGATAGTAAGACAGATAAAAAGTGTAAAAGGAAGTAACTGAGAAAAGAAAAATGAATAAGGGAGCAAAAGAAAGAAGAAATAGGAAGAAGACTAAAGCAGAGGTTAAGGGAGAATGTAAATGGATGTTGAAAGTAAAAAGAAGGACAGTTAAGTATGAGAATGACAGGTAGTGACGGAATCAGAGGAAAAGAATAGCAGCGATTGAGGGAAAGTAAATATCAGTGAATATAAGTAAAGAGGGGTGAAAGAGGGTACATATAAGTGAATAAGGGCAACACATGGGGAGTAATAGAGAGAAAGAAGAGAGAGAGTAAAAGAAAGACAAAAGGAAGAACTAACTGAACTACAGTACAATGAGTGTGAAAGAAAAAAAAATGGAGAAAGAGAAAGAGGGTTAGGAAACTAAAGCAGTGGTACTAAGAGAATATAAAAAAGATAAAAAGTGGTGGAAGGAACTGAGGAAATGCAGATAGTTCCTATTAGATTAAGAAGTTGTGAATGAAGTACAGTAAAGAAACAGCAATGAAAAAAGAGTGTAAATTAGTAAAGAGAGGTAAATAAGGGTGAAAAAGAAAATGAGTGCATAACAATGTGAACACAATATAAATTACACAATGCAAACTACACAATAACTTCTACAATATGTTACATTATTTATTTTTGCTGTTCTCAGAATATATTGAATTCCACTTAAATTAGTGAGTTCAAAGTCTTCATCATATAACAGCGGGAAAAAAAAACACAATCTAAAAGATTGTGTTTAAAAAAACCCATTCAAACATACATCTCATATATGTACACTAATCTTTGATTCACTTACTTTTCCATGAGGCCAAGTAGAAGATAGTGAAGGTCCTTTTGGTAGAAAAAAAGTCTGCTGTTCCTTATGAGTTCCATTTCATCGACTTCCTATGAAAAAAGATCTAAAAACATCATACCATACACAATCCTCACGGCCAATTTGTGTCTGATATATCGGTATTTTTTACTTTGAGATCCACTTAAAGTATCTACATGAGATAAATAATTTCAAATATTAGATTAACTAACTAACTAACTAACTTTTATTAACTATTCCCGTCTTCAAAGGCCAATTCCCTTTACTAAAACTTTGGTTTTAAAAACACTAGATAAGAATTTGTAGAGTCATAAGGCAAACGTTGTTTATAAGTTAAATGAGAATCATTGCAGTAACTCCATCCATTTTCAGATTTTAAGTAGCATGTATAATGTCCTGAGGTGGTCGAAGGTCCATCATGATAAATAATAGCTTCAGTTGTAAAGGTCCTTCCAGAAATTGATAACTGAGAAGCCACAAAATTTTTGATAGAAGTTGTCAATTTAGTTCCATCAGGTCTACATCGTTGGAAAACTAAAATGATATACTGCCCATACCTTTGTATAAATAATGTGGACAGCATTGTACAGTTACATTGGGTACACACCATATTATGATCTGCTGCTTTAACTAGATTTTTAAAAGACACTGATTTACAGTCTGGTAAAGTCAAATATATAAATCTTTCAGTGTCTATTGTAGTAGTACTTGATAAACTACAATTGTGGCAGTCATGCTGCCATTGATAAGAAAGACTGAAAAGATTATCTACATCTACACCTTCATCTTCCAAAACACCAAACATATACATTAAAAATTCCTGACAATCCTGCTGAATGTTCTGTGAAAATTTATCTTGACCAGAACACAAATCTAAAATATTTCGAATTTCTGTTACACTTTCTATTTGTGCTGTAACACTGCTACATTTCTGAAACACAGAATTCAATAAACCACACAATCTTTGATCCCGATTTTCAACAATCTGTTCTTGTAAACTTTTAAGAAAAAAAATAACATTAACCACTACATTAGCATAGCAGTTGACACCAGAACTGTTTTCAAACTGAAATCCAACAACATTTTCTCCACAATTCTTTTTCTTCCTGTTTTCAATTACAGTTTTCTCTACTTTTTGTCTTTTTGCAACTACCTCACTACAATTATCCTCATTTCTTCTTTTTCGGCCTACCACACGTTTTTCAAACAGAGGATATTGAGGCAAATGTGGAGCATACTCTCTTCTTAACCTATTGTATTCTTTAACACAATCTAGATCGGCAGAAATATTTGTCTCATCACATGCAATCAAATACAATCCTGATAAAGTTCTGACTCGAGATAATGCCACATATGCCATACCCTCTTTAAACACAGATCTTCCAATGTTCACCAATGCACTATCTACACTTAAACCTTGAGATTTATGAATTGTCACTGCATACGCCAAACAAACAGGAAACTGTTTTCGGCGAACATATAAGTCTTTTACAAGTAAAAATCTAGCAGAACAACGACTTATTTGTTGTACTTGTTCAATGCCATCAAATTTTATTTTTAAAAATTCAATTCCATCTCTATTTCTGTAATTCACAAAATCAACAACATAACCCATTGCTCCATTTACCAGACCGCTTTCAACATTTAAATTCCTTCTCAAAATGATACGACAATTTAAACACACATTCAGAGTCTTTTCAAAACCAGCTGTTTTTGAAATACTTTTCTCCAATGAATGCAATTTAATTTTCAAATTTTCTGACAAAACAATTGTTGCACCCATATGCTCTATTTTATCTATTGCTTCTAGTTTCACAATCTCTTCATTTTCTAAGTCTAACATTTTTTGGTTGAAGATGGAACATTCTTGCAGAGTTGGCATCAAACATATCCCAGATTTCTTCTCAGTCATTTTTTTAAAAATATTCTCTGGAAGAATGTTTTCATTTGGATACAAATTTGAAATTAATCGACTATGCAAAGCTTTTTTCCCTTTCTCAGTCATTTTGCCAATTCTTACATCTTGTAGAATATTTTTATAATCTTCATCCTTAGCCTGTCGCATATTTTGAAGCAGTTCAGCATATTTAAAATTTAGCCATATATTAACATTTCCAATGCTTCCAAGGGACTTCCTGGTATCTTCATGCGTGAGCATTTTAAACACTGGTTGTCCTTTTACTGGAGTCAACTGCAATAGATCTCCAAAAACAATAATGTGTTTTCCTCCAAATAACACATCATAGTCTGTTTTAAGAATTTCTTGCATTCTCAAATGCACAAAAGCAAGCATTAGATTTGAGACCATGCTTACTTCATCTATGATAAGAAGTTTCATTTTCTTCAAGACTCTTGAAACTTCAGAACACGCATCTCCAGATAGCTTGTTGTAATGCAATTTATTATCATGTTCAACTGGCAGCATCAATAAACGATGTAGAGTAATCCCTTTAATGTTATGTGCTGCCAGACCAGTTGGAGCAGTTACAACACAAGACAGTGGTGAATCAGTCCTTTTCTGCAGATAACTTGCAACGGCTTTAATTAGAAAACTTTTTCCTGTCCCCGCTTCTCCACTTACATACAGTCGGACAGGGTCAAATAATATACATGAGCACTCTTTTTTCTCATGTCTGAATCCATGTTCAATCTGCTCTGTGACTTCATCATATATCTTTTTCTGCTCAATGTTTAGTTGCGTTACCAAATCTTCTAAGTTAACTCCATCCTCTTGAGCTTGTTCCATAGCTCTTTCCACCTCATCCATGGCAGTGGCAGCTTCATTTTGGATAATTGGTCCTCCTAGTGGATCCTGGCTCAATGAAGTAGAACTCTGACTATCTTGAGAACTGTTTCTAGCTATCTCTTCAGCAATTGTGGTTTCTTGCTCCATTTCTTCATTCAACATTTGCAGATAATTTAGAAAAATAGGACATTCTATGGTATCCTTAGTTGCATTAAAAGAGTCTTCATAACAGAGAAAATCTCCAAGTAGTTCCTCTTCTGTACGCCATGGCTTAAAGAGTTGCAAAAGAGCTAAGTAGTAAAATTCTCTTTTGTCTGGAACTTCACAACTCAATTTTCGATGATTAATCAAATGGCCTTTTTTCTGCTTCACTAGACATCCTTCATAGCCAATGAGTGCATATTTTCCATTATTGATATCTTCTGTGATGTTCCTCTTATAACTGTAGTTTTGAAGAACTTCATACAAACATGTGTTCTCAAGGTGAGTACTTCTATTTGGATAGTATGTATCCAACATATTTGTCTTCAAAATATCTGTACTGTTTGGTTCTTTTTCCGCCAAATATTCAATTTCTTGTACAGATTTCAAAACTCGGTTTCGTGTGGCAGCAAGACCAAGACTCACCCAAATGATTGTTCTTGATTTGGCATAGAGACTTGCTGATGATAACCGATCAGAACATTCATATGCTCCAATTTCTCGATGCGACAACATCTTCAGACTGAAACTGTATAATTTCTTGCTTAGACTCTTTTCATGTGAAATGTCCTCCCACATTTCCTTCAGTTCTGTCTTTTCTTTTTTGGTGATGTAAGATGTCACATATCGAGCCACAGCAATAGAGTTGTCAGCAACGAACTGAATATCCATGTTAGCATTCCACATGGACAAAATCACTGGGTTGTAATCGTTGATGTACTTAGATTCTTCATTTCTTTTCAAATTATATGTGTTTTTGGGAGATTTTCTCGTCACAGTATGTCGTAGAGATGACATCAAATTATTTACTCTTCCCTTAGAAATCACTGGTCGAGGAAATGCAAAACGACATTTCGTGTAGTACTTTTCCTTGTTTTTAAATTTTCGACGACAGTACTTTCCACAACGATGAGATTGAAAACGTAAAACTTGTTGCCTTAAATTGTTTTCTTCAGTAGATTTTGGAACAGCACATGTTGAATACTCTTCAATGAAACTCATCACTGTTTCATCTGAATCTGTTCCAAATTTGGGTGCATCTTTAATCCACAACAACATATGTATATGAGGAGCACCTCTCGCTTGATATTCCTTCCTCCAAAAGAAATCCAAAACCTCTCCAAGGGGAGGATTTTTTTTGTTGGTAATAAAAGACATCATAGCTTCAAATCTATGATTAAAATATCTGCAAACATTCACTGGATCTAAAGAACACAGTTCTCCTGGTGTTTTCAATTCTATATTTGGTATGTTTTCATTTGCCTCTCGTAGAAATTGAAGTAAATCGTCCCATGCATACTCAGCACAGCTAAGAGTGAGGAACCATGTAGGAGTTCCTAAGTTTCTTAGCATACATTTCAATTCTCCATGACGACGAAACCAATACTCATTGGTTCCACGTTGACATGCCATGAGATTGATTAGCTGAGATTCCAAAATACTGTCTTGCAGATTAACTTTCTCCATAAAGTCCCTTGCACATACATTTTGCAAATGAGGTCCACTTTTTAATATATGATTAACTGCATAAGAAAGCCCAGACAAATCACTTTCAAACAGTAGATGAAATAAATATGGAATGCATTGACGAAACCTTGGATCTTCTGCATATAATCTTAGAGTCCGGTATTCAGCTGCAGGAATTTGAACTGGTCGATCATCATATCGTCCACCACAACCTGTTGGAAATAATTGTGGAAAACAACGAGCTTCCAAACTTTCTTCCCATACACTAATGGGACTTCCTTTTGCTGCCTTCATTTGAAACAAGTCAATTGCATTTCCCATTACTTCTTTGGAATGCAAAGGATGAACAGTATAATGTTCATATATTTCTTCAGTTCTAGACACATCAACTTTTTCAATTTGACCAACTGAAGAATCACTATCTTCTTCTGTAGCTGTTTCCTCAACTCCAACACTTACATGTTTGTAGTACTCATTGTTTTTAACTAAATACAACGTTGCCTTCTTGACTTTTTTCACATCCACTAAATCTTGCCAAATTTTCTTACTCTTTGTTGGAACCCCATTAACTAGAATAACTAAAGGATCTTCTTCTACTCTTTCTACACCAATTGTATTAATATTTTTCTTTACATCTAGAGGCAAATAAACAACTCTTCCCTTTAATCCTCTCAGTAAATCTGATGGAGGCAATTTCCCTGTCTTAGGCTCCATGCGTACAATAGCCTGAAAAGGATGGACACATTGAATCAAAATAGATTCATAAGTATTTAGATCCATCAATTCAGAAGGAATATCTATCAACTGAAGATTATTATAAACTGCTCTTGCAGGCATTCTATTTTCATTTAATTTTTTCAAACAATAAGTGCAAATACGCTGATCCAAACTCAAATCAAAAGAATTCTCCACCAACAAATAACTTACAAAATCCTCCCATTCACTATTATTTTCCAATTCACTTTTTGCATATAAATCAACTAACCTAGTCTGAATTTTATAATGAGTCCGTCGACAACACACACAAGTTACATTAGGCCTCTCACTTGATTTCACCTTAAACTTGATAATTTCCTCATCAAACTTTTCAATACTTGAAATTTGTCCATTATCTTCTGCATTGCCATCCATTACTATATCTATTTCTACACTGTCCTCTTTGTTCCCAAAATAACAAAACTCAATTTCTTCACAAATAGTCTTCACATCCACTTCAGATCCATGCAAAAGAGCACTATTTAACTGTTTAAGCTTAAGTGCAGGACTTTTTGCATAATACAACTTCCTCACTAATTTCCTTACGTTATTATGATGCACTGCTAACATCCTAAAATGATGAAAAACACTCCGACAAACTTTTCTAGAAAGACATGCTAGTGAATGCCCTTGCAAACCTGTGCTTTCTCTCACTCTGCAAGGATCTAACTCTTGCAGGATCTTCATTTTTTGTTTGAGACTTTTTTTACTATATGTACGTAAGAAATTTCGAAGCAAATCAATTGATTCCTGTCGCACACTACAAATACTACTGCATTTCCATGTGTACACTGGACCCTTAGTACGTCTCCCTAAAACTTCATCAGCTAACACCTCTTCTGCATCTCTAGGTACAAGTTTCTCTTTTTCCATCACACAACTATCTTTCACCTCATAGGCACGACCACTGGTGTCAACCGCATGCACCAAATCATTTTCCTGAAAGTAACTCTCCTCATTAAAAAAAGGCTCAGAACTTGAACTATGCATCCATTCACCAGAAAATACTTCACAAAAATTACTCCGATTAATAATTCTTTTCCATCTACTGTTCGATTTGAAAACATCCATTGCCTTATTAAGTATCCTAATTCTATTGATTATTAAAATAAATAATTTTTTCTTAACTTCAAAAGCCTGATCAACAATCTTTTCTACACTTTTCTTTTTCTTGTAAAAAGCAGCTTTTAGTTTACTTTTCTTTTCATTTTTTAGCAAATTTAAAACTACCCTATTGCGAAACATTCGCCTACGAATGTCCCTAAAAACATTTACCCTTCTATTGCTAACCATTCTCTTCTCTCCTGGTCCAATGGAAACATTTTTTGTGGGCTTCTCTTTCCTTTTTAGATTTGTTGACTTTTTCTGTATATTCACATTAACAATTTCATTTTTTTTCCTACGACATATGTTACGAAGAAAAGACTTAATTGGCTTACCAGAAGCTTTTCTGGTGTTTTTTGAAGTAGTTGTTGAAGAGGATTCCATAAACTCTGTTGTTGATGTTCTCCTTTTCCGTATGGTATTTTTGATATTTCTTTGCCTTGAAGGCATTTTTGCTTCCTTTTCAGAAGTTGATTTGAATCTGTTGTTCTGTTAAAAAAACACATGAAAGACCACTATTAGCAAACAACAAAGTAATGTTAAAAAGCAAACAATATAAACAATAAATTGCAACATATTTAAGTTTATACAATAGCAACTCATGGCTTTATTTTTAAAGGCCTTGCGCCACCAGTGCGTCACTTATTACCCATGTTTAAAGTCAAGCATCAGCTGCACATGGCAATCATAAATTAGGGCAAAATACATATACTAATCAATTGCACCCAAAAATCGATTTTTGAATAGCATGTAAGAAACACTGCGCAAAACCTAAGTACAACCACTCAATATCATCAAACAAAGTCAGGGCCTTATTTATGAAAGCCTTGCGCCACCAGTGCGTCACTTATTACCCATGTTGAAAGTCATGCATCGGCTGCACATGGCAATCATAAATAAGGGCCAAATACATATACCAATCAATTGCACCCAAAAATCGATTTTTGAATAACATGTAAGAAACACTGCGCAGAACCTAAGTACAACCACTCAATATCATCAAACAAAGTCAGGGTCTGATTTATAAAGGCCTTGCGCCACCAGTGCATCACTTATTACCCATGTTGAAAGTCATGCATCGGCTGCACATGGCAATCATAAATAAGGGCCAAATACATATACCAATCAATTGCACCCAAAAATCAATTTTTGAATAACATGTAAGAAACACTGCGCAGAACCTATGTACAACCAATCAATATCATCAAACAAAGTCAGGGCCTTATTTATGAAAGCCTTGCGCCACCAGTGCGTCACGTATTACCCATGTTTAAAGTCATGCATCGGCTGCACATGGCAATCATAAATAAGGGCCAAATACATATACCAATCAATTGCACCCAAAAATCGATTTTTGAATAGCATGTAAGAAACACTGCGCAAAACCTAAGTACAACCACTCAATATCATCAAACAAAGTCAGGGCCTTATTTATGAAAGCCTTGCGCCACCAGTGCGTCACATATTACCCATGTTGAAAGTCATGCATCGGCTGCACATGGCAATCATAAATAAGGGCCAAATACATATACCAATCAATTGCACCCAAAAATCAATTTTTGAATAACATGTAAGAAACACTGCGCAGAACCTATGTACAACCAATCAATATCATCAAACAAAGTCAGGGCCTTATTTATGAAAGCCTTGCGCCACCAGTGCGTCACTTATTACCCATGTTTAAAGTCATGCATCAGCTGCACATGGCAATTATAAATAAGGGCCAAATACATATACCAATCAATTGCACCCAAAAATCGATTTTTGAATAACATGTAAGAAACACTGTGCAGAACCTATGTACAACCAATCAATATCATCAAACAAAGTCAGAGCCTTATTTATGAAAGCCTTGCGCCACCAGTGCGTCACTTATTACCCATGTTTAAAGTCATGCATCAGCTGCACATGGCAATCATAAATAAGTGCCAAATACATATACCAATCAATTGCACCCAAAAATCGATTTTTGAATAACATGTAAGGAACACTGCACAGAACCTAAGTACAACCACTCAATATCATCAAACAAAGTCAGGCCTTATTTATGAAAGCCTTGCGCCACCAGTGCGTCACTTATTACCCATGTTTAAAGTCATGCATCAGTTGCACATGGCAATCATAAATTAGGGCCAAATACATATACTAATCAATTGCACCCAAAAATCAATTTTACAATAACATGTAAGAAACACGGCGCAGAACCTAAGTACAACCAATCAATATCATCAAACAAAGTCAGGGCCTTATTTATGAAAGCCTTGCGCCACCAGTGCGTCACGTATTACCCATGTTGAAAGTCATGCATCGGCAGCACATGGCAATCATAAATAAGGGCCAAATACATATACCAATCAATTGCACCCAAAAATCGATTTTTGAATAGCATGTAAGAAACACTGCGCAAAACCTAAGTACAACCACTCAATATCATCAAACAAAGTCAGGGCCTTATTTATGAAAGCCTTGCGCCACCAGTGCGTCACGTATTACCCATGTTGAAAGTCATGCATCGGCTGCACATGGCAATCATAAATAAGGGCCAAATACATATACCAATCAATTGCACCCAAAAATCGATTTTTGAATAACATGTAAGAAACACTGTGCAGAACCTATGTACAACCAATCAATATCATCAAACAAAGTCAGAGCCTTATTTATGAAAGCCTTGCGCCACCAGTGCGTCACTTATTACCCATGTTTAAAGTCATGCATCAGCTGCACATGGCAATCATAAATAAGTGCCAAATACATATACCAATCAATTGCACCCAAAAATCGATTTTTGAATAACATGTAAGGAACACTGCACAGAACCTAAGTACAACCACTCAATATCATCAAACAAAGTCAGGCCTTATTTATGAAAGCCTTGCGCCACCAGTGCGTCACTTATTACCCATGTTTAAAGTCATGCATCAGTTGCACATGGCAATCATAAATTAGGGCAAAATACATATACTAATCAATTGCACCCAAAAATCAATTTTACAATAACATGTAAGAAACACGGCGCAGAACCTAAGTACAACCAATCAATATCATCAAACAAAGTCAGGGCCTTATTTATGAAAGCCTTGCGCCACCAGTGCGTCACGTATTACCCATGTTGAAAGTCATGCATCGGCTGCACATGGCAATCATAAATAAGGGCCAAATACATATACCAATCAATTGCACCCAAAAATCGATTTTTGAATAACATGTAAGGAACACTGCACAGAACCTAAGTACAACCACTCAATATCATCAAACAAAGTCAGGGCCTTATTTATGAAAGCCTTGCGCCACCAGTGCGTCACTTATTACCCATGTTTAAAGTCATGCATCAGCTGCACATGGCATTCATAAATAAGGGCCAAATACATATACCAATCAATTGCACCCAAAAATCGATTTTTCAATAACATGTAAGAAGCACTGTGCAGAACCTATGTACAACCAATCAATATCATCAAACAAAGTCAGAGCCTTATTTATGAAAGCCTTGCGCCACCAGTGCGTCACTTATTACCCATGTTTAAAGTCATGCATCAGCTGCACATGGCAATCATAAATAAGGGCCAAATACATATACCAATCAATTGCACCCAAAAATCGATTTTTGAATAACATGTAAGGAACACTGCACAGAACCTAAGTACAACCACTCAATATCATCAAACAAAGTCAGGCCTTATTTATAAAAGCCTTGCGCCACCAGTGCGTCACTTATTACCCATGTTTAAAGTCATGCATCAGTTGCACATGGCAATCATAAATTAGGGCAAAATACATATACTAATCAATTGCACCCAAAAATCGATTTTTGAATAACATGTAAGAAACACGGCGCAGAACCTAAGTAGAACCAATCAATATCATCAAACAAAGTCAGGGCCTTATTTATGAAAGCCTTGCGCCACCAGTGCGTCACTTATTACCCATGTTTAAAGTCATGCATCAGCTGCACATGGCATTCATAAATAAGGGCCAAATACATATACCAATCAATTGCACCCAAAAATCGATTTTTGTTTAACATGTAAGAAGCACTGTGCAGAACCTATGTACAACCAATCAATATCATCAAACAAAGTCAGAGCCTTATTTATGAAAGCCTTGCACCACCAGTGCGTCACTTATTACCCATGTTTAAAGTCATGCATCAGCTGCACATGGCAATCATAAATAAGGGCCAAATACATATACCAATCAATTGCACCCAAAATTCGATTTTTGAATAACATGTAAGGAACACTGCACAGAACCTAAGTACAACCACTCAATATCATCAAACAAAGTCAGGCCTTATTTATGAAAGCCTTGCGCCACCAGTGCGTCACTTATTACCCATGTTTAAAGTCATGCATCAGTTGCACATGGCAATCATAAATTAGGGCAAAATACATATACTAATCAATTGCACCCAAAAATCGATTTTTCAATAACATGTAAGAAACACGGCGCAGAACCTAAGTACAACCAATCAATATCATCAAACAAAGTCAGGGCCTTATTTATGAAAGCCTTGCGCCACCAGTGCATCACTTATTACCCATGTTTAAAGTCATGCATCAGCTGCACATGGCATTCATAAATAAGGGCCAAATACATATACCAATCAATTGCACCCAAAAATCGATTTTTGAATAACATGTAAGGAACACTGCACAGAACCTAAGTACAACCACTCAATATCATCAAACAAAGTCAGGGCCTTATTTATGAAAGCCTTGCGCCACCAGTGCGTCACTTATTACCCATGTTTAAAGTCATGCATCAGCTGCACATGGCATTCATAAATAAGGGCCAAATACATATACCAATCAATTGCACCCAAAAATCGATTTTTCAATAACATGTAAGAAACACTGCACAGAACCTAACTACAACCACTCAATATCATCCAACAAAGTCAGGGCCACATTTATAAAAGCCTGGCGCCACCAGTGCATCACTTATTACCCATGTTTAAAGTCATGCATCAACTGCACATGGCAATCATAAAAAAGGCCAAATAAAAATACCATTCATTTGCACCCAAAATCGATTTTTAAATAACATGTAAAAAACACTGCGCAGGACTTATATACTAACATACAATTTCACTTCTAAAACATAACTATCTGCTTCCAAATATTCTCCATAGAGAAAATAAATCTCTATCTAAATTAAATGAATCATTACTTACCTTTAGAAATGCTTTTGGAGATTGAAAACAGTGTCAGACACACACACCAATTTTTCTTTAGCAGAGGAAAAGGTGTGCTCTCAATACACTGAAACCAAGACTGGCATAGAAAATCTCTATCTTTGTACACATATGCCTTAATTCAACCAATGAAAACTCTTCCCTCACTATTTTCAAACCAACACCCATCCCCCTCTCAAACCTTTCTATCTGTTACCATAGCAACTCCCTCCTAACTGAACTCTAAGGTTCAAAAGTTTATCTTACAATGTTGCAAATTAACTCAGCAAGGATGTTTGACCTGTCAATACAGCAGCCTATACAGGGTATTTTTGCTTTTGGTGACTTTTTTTAAACCATTCAAATTGCTTCTTTCACACAACATAACCATACACCCTAACTTTCAGTTTTCAACTATCTGAATCCACCAATCATTGCTAGTGATTCAAGAGCACAGAAACTCCACAATTATTTTTTTGTGAACTCCTACTGTTCCAACTGCCATTTCATTCCCACACTTCATCTGACTGGACCAGAACCTTCTCACATCATGTACTCTGTTTGGGTTATTGGACATAGCTACATCCACTGGGCTCAAAGGTATGCAGCTAGCAGAAATTTTCATAACCTTGATTTATCAAATGTGGAAATCAAGTGGATTGGCCACAGAGGATTAAAATGTCACCAATTGATACCATTGGTGAAAACCTTTTTGCATCTGCCAGAACCTGACCTGTTAATTGTGCACTGTGGTGGAAACGATCTAGGCACATTAACTGGGGTAGGTCTGGAAATGCTATTAAAGGACACCTTTCATCAATTGATGATACTTTTTCCCCACACTGCCTTGGTATATTCCAATATATGCCAAAGACAGAAATGGAACTGGTCCAACCAATTTGGTCCACAATTTGAGAAAGCACGGAAACATGTAAATAAATCTGTTTCTGCTTACATGAGAGACTATGGAATGGGTTCATTATACAATAATAACTTGCGTTACAACATGCAAGACATCTACAGAGGAGATGGAGTGCACTTCTCAGATGAGGGGAATAGAATATTCCTCCTGAATTTAAGAATGTGTATTGGAACCTACTTGTAGGTACCTAAATCAACCACAGAACCCAAAAGCTCTTTTCAGAGCTACCCTAACTCTGATCATTCAAAGCGTTTATTTTTTTCTAACTTTTTTCACTATTTTTCACCAAAGTACGCGTACGAGTACGCTTAAAGGTGCGCGCACCAGGCGCTTCCCCCGTGGAAAATTAAAGAATTTTTTTTTTTTTTTTACGTTTATGAGCCTCCTAAGCCCCCCTCAGAAAACCTAGAGGGTCAAGAAGTCTCTACAGTTCCCCCTTCTATCCATTCCGAACATTGTTTACCCTCCATCTTGTGTCTCGATTGTTCCGAAACACAAAATGGATGACTCCCGATACGCTGCCCGTGCGCGTACTTGAGCGCGCACTAGTAAGCGCAAAATAAAAAAAGGTGGGAAAGTAATTTACGGAAAACCCAATGGAGACACTTTCATCAAATATAGAATACGCCCTACTACATAGCAGTCCCTACCATTTGCCCAAATTTGGTGAAATTCCATTGAGACTTTTAGGCTACAGGCCTGTCTAAATATCCTGAGGTAAATTACATGACAAAAACACACTTGTAATGTTAGAATTTACAACCAATTAAAAAGTATCTCTCATTTTCTACGATTTTTTCCTGTCGTTTGATTGGTTAAGTACAACAATATATATAAAAGAAGAGAGGGAAACACAGCCATTTTGACTACTGCTTCCTGAAGTACACTTGAAAACAAATTTCACTGTCAACTTCAACTAATTTCTCTAAGGTAACTTCTAATTATGGAAGTATATTGTACACGTTAAGTTTATTTCTTAAAAAATATTCTGTTAGTGATATGCTATCCCTCTTTAATAGTTAGAGATAGACATAGACTTCTCTGTAATAGTTATGGATTGAGTTAGGCTTCTCTGGTATACTAGCTCTACTAATATAGTTAATTTATATGCAATTTACAGAAAGAAAATGGAAGGAGAAAATAAGGCAAATGATACTTCTATCAAAGTAAAGGTGGAAAAACCAGAAGATGAAAAAAAAGAAGTTGATTTCATGGATGACTCTTTGGATGAACAGTTTATAGAAAGTTTGGAAGAAATTGAATCATGTACATATAATTATGAGGAAATTCCGGACAATATTATGTTAGAAATTTTATTAAATTATGAAAAAGAATCAGAGGAATAAATTTATATTTAATAATTTCAAATTGTTTGAGACAATATTCATTTTTATATGTAATTCATAAAGTATTACGAAAAAATTTTAAAATATAAAGTGAGACTTATAGTATACTGTTCAACTATTTTTCTGTTACATAGTAAGTTTACTCATAGTTACTACCTTTCTCCCACTATATTATCTCATATGAATATTTTACACCTCATTTTCATAAGTGAACAGGACAGACTACTCATGATCCCCTAGAAATTCTCAGGGAGTGCTTAAAAGATCTGTTTCTCCTTTCCAGACAGACTATATTATGAATTCCTTATACCACAAAAAATACAATAACAACATGCAAGATGTCTACAAAGAAGATGGTGAACATTAAATTTAAGTCTCTTCATTAGTACCTACATGTAGGTACTTACATAAAATAAACAAATAAAAAAAAAAACAATTCATAAACATACAATTTTTGAAGTGATTATTTTTCCATAGTACCCTCCCCGATACGCTCCCCCGTGCGCGCACCAGGCGCTTACCCCGCGAAAATCGAAAAAAAAAAAATTTTTTTGAGGCCCCGCGGGGCCCTTTAATGGCCCCCATATCAAACCTAGGGGGTCAGGGGGGGTCTACCCTGCCCCCTTATGGTCAATTCCACCCTTTGTTTTTGCCACCTCTTATGACTAGATTTTACCGATAGACAAGATGGCGGCCGCTCCGGACTGTTTAGAATGTTTACAGACAACTGAGAGCCAACCAGCTTTCTGCGCGCAAGTCGCGTGTCGCGCCGGGAGCGCTCACGGGTGCGCGCACCCGTGAGCGCCTATAGATATATATATTTTTTTGAACGTTAATTTCTCAAAATCCACTGAAGCACATATCTTGAGACATAGCAAAGGCACATCGGGCTACCAGTCCCTACAATTTTGCCAAGTTTGGTGGAAATCCATTCAGCCGTTCGGGCTAAAAGTGAAATCGACCGCCCTATGGAAATTAACATGGGGAAAACGCGTTTTGGGACCCCCCTTTTATCTCGGCCCCCGCTTGACGAATCCCCCCCAAACTTTCAGGGAAGGACCGGACCGCCATGAGACCATTTTCCTGAAAATTTCAGGCAGATTCGACAACCGGCGCCAAAGTTATTCAAAATAGAATGTTGAGATTTAACATTGAAAATTATCCTAACTATAACTACCTACTGGCGACCGCCAGTAGGTAATATTTGCCACAAAGTGATCCTGCAGACAGATGATGCGCTCAACAGCGTGTGCTCAGCTCAGGGGTCGGATCCTGACCCAAATAAAGTTTATGTCACAAAGGGAGCGGCACACCAAATTTCTGTTTGAAGCCTTTTAATCAGAGCTTCACCCCACCAACGCGTTTCAGCCTCACAGGGCTTTGTTCACGGTCAGCCAGGAAATAGTGAACTTAATTGTTAATCTTTCCAAGTATCAATTGACAGACAAAGAAAAAATGGTACTCAACAAAGGGCTGTCGTTCTGTCCGGAATCCCACTTTGATTACACCAAGACTAAAATTGACGTTTACAAGTTTGTCAGGAAATTGAAACTTGCCAAGATACATGCAAACAAATCCATTTCTAATGATGATCAAACTGTCAACATTGAAAAAAGTGAAACAATAACAACAATTGAACAACTACCTGACCTAAGGCGAACCTTTGAGATGTTATATGATCAAGGAACGACTAATCTCTCAGACATTCAAATGCTGGAACAAATGGACATTAGAACCAATGAAAAGCCAAAAACAGGATTAAAAAGAAAATCCCGGTTCTATCCCATTTTGTCACCAGGCAATAAAATTGATCTCTTCTCGGACGCACTGAATGAAGAGCTAGACAAGTTGACAAAGGCAAAAAAGAGCAGCAGAGAAAATTTAACATTGGACGAGAGAAAGGCAATAAAATCTTTGATGGAAAACGAGAATATTACAATAAAACCCGCAGATAAAGGGGGAAATATTGTAATAATGGAAACAATGGATTATGTTGCAGAAGAAATGAAACAATTGAATGTACAAGAGAACTACACCAAACTCACATACAATCCAATTGCCAATATGACAAAAGATCTAAAACATCATCTAAAAGAATGGCATGAAAGAAAATTGTTAAGTGATGATGAAAAGAAATTCTTGGAACACAGACTTTCCGACAATGCCCTGCATATACTTCTTGCCAAAAATACACAAGACTTTGATAAATCCGCCAGGGAGACCTATTGTTTCTTCATGTAGCTCCCTGTATGAGAACATTTCTAAATATGTGGACACGTTTCTTGCACCTATTGCTCAAAGCATGCCCTCCTACATCAAGGACACAGGAGAATTTTTAAGAACTCTCCTTAATGTAGTCTGGAATGAGGAATACCTCCTAGCCACAATCGATGTGGTATCTCTCTACACATCGATCAGACATAATGTGGGAATAGAAGCATGCCAGTACGTTTTTAAAACAACGCAGCATCGCCACATTGGAACACACCAACATGCTTTTGCAAATGATCAACATGTGCTTAACAAACAATGTATTCCTATTCAATAAGGAATTGTACAAACAAGAATATGGCACCGCCATGGGCATCTCATTTTCGCCGAACTATGCAAATACCCTCATGGGATGGTGGGAAAAGACCATTGCATGGAATAACACCAATCAGAGAGATGTAGATCGCATTATTTTATGGGTGCGATATATAGACGATTTGTTTTTAATTTGGCATGGATCCGACATGGAGTTCCAGGATTACTTCTCAAAATTGAACAGTAATGATGTAGGACTGCAATTCACCTGCACAACAAGTAGGAAACAAATCGAATTTCTCGACACCAAAATCTATATATTTGAAGGAAAACTTAAATCAACACTGTTCCGCAAAAAAACAGCCACCAATAGTGTGCGACACGGGACAAGTTTTCATCCAAAATTCCTGTTGAAAAGCATTCCATATGGTGAATATATAAGGTTAAAAAGAAATTGTTCTGAACCTGAAGATGCTGAAATGAAAATCCAAGAGAGTAAATTAAGATTCAAATCAAGAAGATATGATGAACGAACTCTGAAGAACTGCAAAGAAAAGGTTGACCAAAAAACACGAACAGAAATCTTGATTGAAAAACCAAAAAAATCAATTGAAAAGGATCCACCAAGATTTGTGACCACATACAGTAAGGAGAGTGGAATCATCGCCAATAAAATGAAAAAGTATTGGCATCTCATATCTGGAGATCCGGATATTGGAGAACTAGTGGGTAAACAACCTGCAATCACCTACAAAAAAAACATCTCACTTCATGACCTCCTGGTGAAAAGCTACTTTGAAAAAAATCGGAAAAAAACTGGCTACAAAACCAACGAAAGGGTTTCCAACCATGCTCAACATGCAAAGCATGTAAAATAGGAACTAGTAAAAAGAGCTATAAAGAACCGAATGGCAATATCATGCACATCGACCAACAGATAACATGCATGTCTAAGAATGTGGTATATATCATCGAGTGCAGATGCGGCAGTAAATATGCGGGTAGTACCACCTGCATGTTGAAAAAAAGGATGTTAGAACACATCAGGGCGGTTAAAAACAAAAACATGCTCTATGCAACTGCCAAACACATCAATGCTTGCCAAGAAGGAGACTGGAGAACTATGAGATTCTATGGGGTGAAAATGCTCACTAAAATGGAAAGAGGAGGCGACATCGTTCGAAAATTGCGACAAATGGAATCTCGCTCGATCATTCGATTACGAACGAAAACACCGAGAGGTATGAACTTTGGGGAAGACCTCCATATACATCTGGAGTGATCTTGAAAGTACCAGCTAAAAAACTTTCACTTTGACAGGGTACTATACCCAATTACAAACTGACTGTAAAAACTGGAACTATTCCAATCACAAAATGAAATTAACCTGACCCATGTGATTTAACATGTTAACAATTGTGTATGAAATTATTGACACACCGGTCTTTCTTTCTTTTAATGTGATTTTGTGTTAATGCTGTTATCAAACTACAACTCCCATAATGCCACCTAAGGCTAGTATGGGCTAGTATAAAAAGAAAATAGTAGAAGGACTTACTGACCGTGAACAAAGCCCTGTGAGGCTGAAACGCGTTGGTGGGGTGAAGCTCTGATTAAAAGGCTTCAAACAGAAATTTGGTGTGCCGCTCCCTTTGTGACATAAAATATATATATATATATATATATATATATATATATATATATATATATATATATATATATATTGCAACAGACTCCACCTCTGATACAGAACATACAGCGGGTGCTGCCAGCCACGTGAAAGTGGATTCACGATCTATGTAAACTTCAGAAAAAGGGCTACCAGATCTTACACTGTATGTTCTATTTCATAGCCATCATAATAGCTTGATTGCTACATTTGAATCCCAAATGGTGGTCTGGTCGTGAATGGCTTCGCTACAGTGAACCTTGTTGTGCTTCAAGGTATTTGAAGGACCAGTGCCCCCGCTGCACCCGGGAGGAGAGGAGGCGGTGTTGGGGTCACTCGACTCCACCCTGGGCAAGAAGCATTGTCTACTTGCCCCCCGATAAGAGGATACCTGGATGTGACGGTCATGCGGTCGGGGGGCCCAAGGAGGCTTCAATATTCTCCCTGCAACACAGGACATTGGTTTTAGTGCATCACGATGCCCTGCAGCCCGTACTATCATTTGGTTCCCTGTGCATCACTTACCCGGTCTGAACTACTGCATTCTGGGACTGGCAGTTCTTTTTAGCATTTGAAGACTGCTGCAGGTGAGCGCTTTAAGACTCTGGGGCGGAGCGGACTACAATCCAATCCGGTGGAGGCAGGTCATTTAAAGTTGTGCTGTCGTCTAAACCTCCTGTTTATTCCTGGCAATGATGAAGGCTACACATACAGCCAAAATGCATTTGTCGCAATGTTGCATTAAAGAATAAAGATTCTCCATGGTGTTCCCCAATGTGGCCTCTGCCTTTTCTTCGAGGAGGTTGTAAGCGATATAAATATATATATATATATATATATATAGAGGTGGAGTCTGTTGCAAATTATATATATATATATATATATATATATATATATATATATATATATATATATATATATATATATATATATATATATATATATATATATATATATATATATATATATATATATATATATATATATATATATATTACCTACTGGCGATAGCCAGTAGGTATATATAGTTAGGATTTTTTTCCTATGGGATTTTTGAAAATTCTATGTCGAATAACTTTGGCTTATGAGGACAGAATTGGCTGAAATTTTCAGGAAAATGGAACATTTTGTTTCTGAGCAGCCCCTGAAAATTTGGGGGGGTTTCGTCAAGGGGGGGCCGAGAAAAAAGGGGGGTCCCAAAACGTGTTTTTCCCATGCAATTTTCCATAGGGCGGTTGGCCTCACTTTTAGCCTGAACGGCTGAATGGATTTACACCAAATTTGGCAAAATTGTAGGGACTGGTAGCCCGATGTGCCTTTGCTATGTCTCAAGATATAGGCTCCAGTGGTTTTTACGAAAATTAACTTTGAAAAATATATATTGGGCTACATTGGGCTATATATATGTTGGAGCCCAAATGTAGCCCAATGTAGCCCAATGTAGCCCAATGCAGCCCAAAGATGGCCGCCAGAGACAAAAAAAACCAAATGTAGCCCAAATATCAGCCAGATGTAGCCCAACTATAGCCCAATGACAGATTGTCCCAGAGTGTTCTAAAGAACAACTAGAGTGCTAACAGTCCTACTTATTACAAAGGTATGGCACACCTGAAGCCATCTTGATTGGAATAAAGTGGTAACTCTTAAAACATTTAATTTAAAAAGGAACAAAATGAGGGGGTTCATTTTGCCATAGAAAGTATGATTAGCGAATATATGACGAAATCCCGCATACCATCAGTCCGCAAAAAAAATCCCGCATGTACTATTAGGCCGCAAATTAAAATAACGAAAACTTTTAGAACGAATATGCCTTTAGCATACACTAAACAACAAAACTACCCTAAACCCTAAAACACTACCCCCAGCATGACCCTACACTACACAAACAGTACAACACTACCCTAAACCCTAAAACACTACCCCCAGCATGACCCTACACTACACAAACACTACAACACTACCCTAAACCCTAAAACACTACCCCCAGCATGACCCTACACTACACAAACACTACAACACTACCCTAAACCCTAAAACACTACCCCCAGCATGACCCTACACTACACAAACACTACAAAACTACCCTAAACCCTAAAACACTACCCCCAGCATGACCCTACACTACGCAAACACTACAACACTACCCAAAACCCTAAAACACTACACCCCAGCATGACCCTACACTACGCAAACACTACAACACTACCCTAAACCCTAAAACACTACCCCCAGCATGACCCTACACTACACAAACACTACAACACAACCCTAAACCCTAAAACACTACCCCCAGCATGACCCTACACTACGCAAACACTACAACACAACCCTAAACCCTAAAACACTACCCCCAGCATGACCCTACACTACGCAAACACTACAACACTAACCTAAATCCTAAAACACTACCCCCAGCATGACCCTACACTACGCAAACACTACAACACTACCCAAAACCCTAAAACACTACACCCCAGCATGACCCTACACTACGCAAACACTACAACACTACCCTAAACCCTAAAACACTACCCCCAGCATGACCCTACACTACGCAAACACTACAACACTACCCAAAACCCTAAAACACTACACCCCAGCATGACCCTACACTACGCAAACACTACAACACTACCCAAAACCCTAAAACACTACCCCCAGCATGACCCTACACTACGCAAACACTACAACACTACCCTAAACCCTAAAACACTACACCCCAGCATGACCCTACCCTACGCAAACACTACAACACTACCCAAAACCCTAAAACACTACCCCCAGCATGACCCTACACTACGCAAACTCTACAACACTACCCTAAACCCTAAAATACTACACCCCAGCATGACCCTACACTACGCAAACACTACAACACTACCCAAAACCCTAAAACACTACCCCCAGCATGACCCTACACTACGCAAACACTACAACACTATCCTAAACCCTAAAACACTACACCCCAGCATGACCCTACACTACGCCAACACTACAACACTACCCTAAACCCTAAAACACTAGCCCCAGCATGACCCTACACTACGCAAACACTACAACACTATCCTAAACCCTAAAACACTACACCCCAGCATGACCCTACACTACGCCAACACTACAACACTACCCTAAACCCTAAAACACTAGCCCCAGCATGACCCTACACTACGCAAACACTACAACACAACCCTAAACCCTAAAACACTACCCCCAGCATGACCCTACACTACGCAAACACTACAACACTACCCTGAACCCTAAAACACTACCCCCAGCATGACCCTACACTACGCAAACACTACAACACAACCCTAAACCCTAAAACACTACCCCCAGCATGACCCTACACTAAACAACCACCACAACTCTACACTACACTAACACAACACTACACTACACAACACTACACTACACTACACAATCACTAACCCACGAAAAAATTAACACAAACTCACTTACCTCTCTCGTCATCGTGGTTTTCACAACGCAAATGCATTTACCATACATGCCTTTAAAACGTAATTCTTTGTAAAGGCATGCGCGATAAATGCACATGCGTTTTGAAAAAATGCGGGATAATGGTATGCGAGCTCAATGACCTTGCGGGATAATGGTATGCGGACTGAAAGTCTGCGGGATAAAAAATGCGGGAAAATGGCTGCAAACCATGATTAGCAGCAGACTTCCCTGGTGAGCACTAGCTTTACTACAGTGATCTAATGAGCAACTAGAGTGCTAACATTCAGAATTTATGGCAAATGTGTGACACATCTGAATGCCTTCTTGATAGAACCAAAGTAAACAAGCATTGAAAATGCAATAGATCTCGCCCTCGTTTAAGTTAAAGCCATTCTGTTTGTAATGAGGTGGCTTTTTAGCTTTGATTTTATTAGTGTTTTTAAAACTTTCATGTAAATAACATGCATATGTATGCATATATGTATATGTATGCATGCATTTATATTTATATAGATATGCAGATTACATATGTTTATATATGTATATTACCTACTGGCGATAGCCAGTGGGTATATATAGTTAGGATTTTTTCTCTATGGGATTTCTGAAAATTCTATGTCTAATAACTTTGGCGTTTGTGGACAGAATTGGCTGAAATTTTCAGGAAAATGGCACATTTTTTTTCTGAGCAGCCCCTAAAAATTTGGTGGGGTTTCGTCAAGGGGGGGCCGAGAACAAAGGGGGGTCCCAAAACGCGTTTTTCCCATTCATTTTTCCATAGGGCGGTTGGACTCACTTTTAGCTCGAACGGCTGAATAGATTTACATGAAACTTGGCAAAATTGTAGATATGGTTTGCCCGACGTGCCTTTGCTATGTCTCAATATATGTGCTCCAGTGGATTTTGAGAAATTAACGTTTAAAAAAATATATATATCTGTGACAGCGCTCCGGTTAGCGCCCCGGTTCGCGTACCTGACGCGTAACGGAACTTCGCGAAGCGAATCTGATTGGCTCTCCGGTGTCTGTCAACATTCTAAACAAACCGGAGCGGCCGCCATCTTGTCTCTCGGTACGATCGAGAGACAAGATGTGGTGAAAAACGAAGGGGGAAATGAAGGAAAGGGGGCAAGGTAGACCACTCCTGACCCCCTAGGATTGATGAGGGAGATATTAAAGTGCCCCGCGGGGCAAAACATTTTGCGATTTTACGCCGTAGAGGCGCGTCCCGGTACGCGAACCGGGCAGCTCACCGGGCAGCTAACCGGGCAGCTAACCGGCAGCGTAGCTGTCAACATTGTAAACAGTCCGGAGCGGCCGCCATCTTGTCTCTCGGTAGGTTCGGGAGACAAGATGTGGTGAAAAAAGAAGGGGGAAATGAAGGAAAGGGGGCAAGGTAAACCCCTCCTGACCCCCTAGGATTGATGAGGGGGATATTAAAGTCCCCCGCGATTTTTTGCGGTAGAGGCGCTTCCCGGTACGCGAACCGGGCAGCTAACCGGCAGCGTAACGGGAGTCCGCCATCTTGTGTTTTTGGAGCGTCCGGTTCGCGTACCGGGTAGCGTCCCAGTAAGCGTAACAAGGGGAAAACCAAGAGAAACAGTAAAAAAAAAATTAAGGGAATAGATTTCCAGCAAACTTGGCAAAATTGTAGGGACTGTTTGTTTGATGTGCCTTTGCAAGGCCTCAAGATATGTGCACGTGTGGATTTTGTCTAATTAAGGTTAAAAAAAATATATATATCTGTAAGCGTGCTCCGGCACGCTTACGTTACGGGTTTTGTTTGCGCTGCAGAACCGATACGTCACGGTTATGCGACGCGTCATGAGGCGTCTCACGTGGCTACGTGATACGTCACGTAATAAAGAATATATTTTACAGCTATAGATATTAGCTTTTAAAAAACCAATGAAATTCACTGAAAAAACCATAGGTTATAGACCATATATAGTTAGGAATTTGCATTTACAAAACCTTGAAAATTCACTGAAAAAACCATAGGTTAGAGACCATATATAGTTAGCTGGACATTTTATTGACATAAAACCAATGAAATTCCATATATAGTTAGTTGCACTAACTATATATCGCGCACCCGCAATCCACTGCTGATGATGTCACAGATTACATCATTCATGACATGGTCAGTGACATCACTGATGACATCACTGATGACATCACTGATGACATCTCAAATGACATCACTGATGACATCACTGATGACATCTCAAATGACATCAGTGATGACATCATGACACACCAATACCAGTTACTACATACGCACTCACTGATTCCTACGTCTACACACACATTCACTCATTCACCCATACAATCACTCATACATACAGTCACTCATTATTACAACACTATCATATGCACTCATACACCTATGCAGACACTCACACACTGCCACTCATCCATGGAGTTACTCACACACCTAGTCAGTCCTGTAAAGAATCAATCACACTTCCATTTCCTCATCTATACAGTTAAACACAGAACACCATACTTCAGTGACATCACTGATGACATCACTGATGACATCTCAAATGACATCACTGATGACATCTCAAATGACATCACTGATGACATCATGACACACCAATACCAGTTACTACATACACACTCACTGATTCCTACGTCTACACACACATTCACTCATTCACCCATACAATCACTCATACATACAGTCACTCATTATTACAAGACTATCATATGCACTCATACACCTAGTCAGTCCTGTGAAGAATCAATCACACTTCGATTTCCTCATCTATACAGTTAAACACAGAACACCATACTTTTCACACATATACTAACACATACTTACTCTCTTATACAATCACTGATACAAGTACACATTGATATGCACAGAGTCACACACCTCCCAGCCAGCCACACACACACTCAGTCTTCCATACATCCACTCATTCTTCAATATGTAAAACATATTTAAACTTTACAAAAACACACAGACACTAGATGATGTCATCAGTGATGTCATTTGAGATGTCATCAGTGATGTCATCAGTGATGTCATTTGAGATGTCATCAGTGATGTCATCAGTGATGTCACTGACCATGTCATGAATGATGTAATATGTGACATCATCAGCAGTGGATTGCGGGTGCGCGATATATAGTTAGTGCAACTAACTATATATGGAATTTCATTGGTTTTATGTCAATAAAATGTCCAGCTAACTATATATGGTCTCTAACCTATGGTTTTTTCAGTGAATTTTCAAGGTTTTGTAAATGCAAATTCCTAACTATATATGGTCTATAACCTATGGTTTTTTCAGTGAATATATATATATATATATATATATATATATATATATATATATATATATATATATATATATATATATATATATATATTCAATGAAAAAACCATTGGTAATAGAACATATATAGTTAGGAATTTGCATTTACAAAACCTTATTTTACTCGCATAAAACCATTGAAATTCCATATATAGTTAGATGCGCTAACTATATATCGCGCACCCGCAATCCACTGCTGATGATGTCACATATTACATCATTCATGACATGGTTAGTGACATCACTGATGACATCACTGATGACATCTCAAATGACATCACTGATGACATCACTGATAACATGTCATTTGACATGACTGATCACATCACTGATGATATCATTCATGTGATAATACCATGAACCTCTTCAGACTCTAATATAACCTTAGATACAATCAGTGTAAACAGACAGTCACAGACTGTCACTCATCCATGGAGTTACTCACACACCTAGTCAGTTATGCCAAAAATCAATCACACCTCCATTTTCTCAACTATACAGTTATACACACCTTACTTATTCAAACATATACTAACACATATTTACTTTACTCTCTTATACAATCTCTGATACATGTTCACAATGATCCATACAGCCACTCACACATTCACTGGCTCTTATGCACAGTTATTTATATATGTCACCTCTCACATGTACTGTGTTTTACATATGTACTTACTTTGACATGTAGCACTGAGATATCCATTCACTCACTAATACACTTATGCACAGTCACCGCCCATACAGCTGTTTCCACATGCACTTTTCAATCTATACATATAGTGAATCAACTACTCACACATCTATGTACAGAGTCACACACCTCCCAGCCACCCATACACACACACTCAGTTTCCCATACAAATACTTGGACAACCAATCAATAACCCATACAGTTACTCATATAGCTACTGATCAACATATGGAGCAGTTTGTAGAACAACAGATATAATGATGCACAAATTAAAACAGTTTAGTCACTAACCCATGCACTCAGTGAGACACATTTAATCACTCACTCAATCAGTCAGTCATGCACCTAGTAAATCCTTCATCCAGACACTTATATATCCACTCATTCTTCAATATGTAAAACATATTTTAACTTTACAGAAACATACAGTCACTGGATGTTGTAATCAGTGATGTCATCAGTGATGTCATTTGAGATGTCATCAGTGATGTCATCAGTGATGTCACTAACCATGTCATGAATGATGTAATATGTGACATCATCAGCAGTGGATTGCGGGTGCGCGATACATAGTTAGCGCATCTAACTATATATGGAATTTCAATGGTTTTATGCGAGTAAAATAAGGTTTTGTAAATGCAAATTCCTAACTATATATGTTCTATAACCAATGGTTTTTTCATTGAATTTTCAAGGTTTTGTAAATGCAAATTCCTAACTATATATCGACTATAACCTATGGTTTTTTCTGTGAATTTCAATGGTTTTTTAATAGCAAATATCAAAAGCTGTCAAATGTCAAGTACGTGATAGGTAAAAACGTTTCGTATTTATGCACGCTGATGTGCTTTGAACGCTGCCCCCCCACTCCCCTCTTTTCTCTTAGTAGTACTCTCTCTTTGCAGATAGTGAACGGTAGTTAACGCAGACCTTTACCCCTGTTGTAATCCGTCGTACCTGCTTGTCTCTCCATTTGATTGATTATTATCCAAGCATTTACTGTTTTACAATTGGATCTCTTTGGATCATTCTCTATTTACAAACAAGCACAAAGTCGCAATACTCTGTTTAGTCTTTGCAGATAGTGAAAAATCGTGTAAAAAAATAAAAGTAATCGAGCAAAATCAGTAGACCACTAATTCGATCTCTTTTTGACCTCGGTAAAATACAAACATTAGGAACAACACTTCATGAGAAATACGAAAATAGTGAAATGAACTGAGCTCCACACCATGAGGGCTGCAAGACAGCTCAACTCCGCCACCCACACCGCCCAAAATAACGACAAACCCTCTGCAAATATTATAAATATACACAACACACCAGCAAAGAAACAGAGTAAAACATTTTATTAAATAACTATTTACATAACTATATTATACTTTTTATTGCCCGATCCGGCTAGCTCAATCGATCGAGCATGAAACTCATGCACTGATAGCAAGCGTTGAGAGTTTGTAGAACGATGGCTTCAGATTTTCCACATACGGTGTAGTGGCGCGAACTGGCATGGGGCGTTTGCATTCTACCCCTTCCCCAAATAAAATTTTCATACGTGAATGTTCGTTCATGCTTTTTGTCCCTGAGTTGCTTCCATGTCACTGCCTTACACAAATGGCATCCGTCCTGGTTGTTGAGTGCCATACTTCAGAGTTCTAAGCAGCTCTTGTAACACTGTTTAAACCTTATTTGCACCTGCTGCAGCTTCACTATTCAAAGTAAGTGGGGTCCATTTGTGGACCTGACTGCATTGGAAAACAATGTGATACGGTGCCTCCCTAAACCGCTTGACGGAGGCCCCCGAGGGCCTCCGTGAGATGGCGCGGACTGAGAGGGGGCGCTTGGCTCCTGCCCCCTCCCCAAGTAGTGTTGCCCTGGTGAGGCCTGAGATCGCCCCCGGCATAAGCGTCCGGCTCCCGGGGTCCGGCGGAATTTTTTTCCTTTTGAAGAATCTTCCATTCTAGACCTTGTCCCACAATCCGTTTGACCTGAAGACACGCTGTCGTGGGGCGCCCCTTTACCGTTTTAGTTGCCATTCCGCCCGCTTTTGGTACTCTGTGCCTCTTCCGCCATTCAGCTGTTTACCGCCCGCTCTTGCGACTACAACGTCTCGCTCACCATGTAGTTGAGTGGCTCCCGCTCTTAAGATTTAACCGAACTTTTTGGACTGCTGAAAGCGGTTGTATTCCGACCGCTGGTTGGTGGAGACATTTTGACTATATTCTGGACCTGCATTGTCGCGTAATGCGTCATATGACGCGACGCGTTAGCGCACCCGGAAGTGCTCCGGTGCGCAAGGCGCAGCTTCCCGGAAACGATCCAGAGCGCGCCGCGCAGCGCGTAACGTAAGCATAACAGGTCATGTGACTTGTTAATAAAACTTTTCATTGGTTCATTTTACTTTTCTTTTCCTAATGATGTAAGACTAGGTCATGTGACCTACAAATAACACTTTTCATTGGATTAAAACATTTTTTTTCCCAAACGATGAAACCCCACCTTGTTTCTGGATGTTTCAGACTGAAGCTGGCGTCACCATGAGAGCACCACCATCTCGTAGCTCCGTCGTGGCCATTCCGCAAGCAATCATGGCAGCCGCTCCCCACCGGAAGCCTGCGGGAGTCGACGGCCCCCAAGACTTTTGTACAATCTTCAAGGCTGAGGGGACGCTTTCGAGAATGGAACCCAAGCCCTGGCAGACAAGCGTCCGAGTTCCAAGGTGTCCCAGGGCCATTTTACTGGACCAGGCCCAAATCCGAAGAGCCGGCCGCCATTTTAAGAGTCCTGTGGAAGCCGCCTATCGCTGCACCGCAAGAGTGGGAGCAACTCAACTACATGGTGAGCGAGACGCTGTAGCCGTAAGAGCGGGCGCTAAACAGCTGAATGGCGGAAAAGGCACAGTGTACCAAAAGCGGGCAGAATGGCGACTGAAACGATAAAGGGGCGCCCCACTACAGCAGACGAGCCTCCGCCATGTGCTTCAAAACTGCATACGTATCTCGTGATATCAAGGTTGGGCAACCAGTACACAACAAGCAGTTACGAGTCCCATTTACACCGGCACCATTTTGGGCGCGGCCGGGCAGGTCCAGGATCTACTGAAACATAACAAATGAGGCTGACGACTCTGAAGCAGTTGACGAACAGCAGGACATAGCAAATAAACATGAACTCTCTAAAGCTGTTAACTCACTGCAGGACAAAACAAGTAAACCTGAAACCTCTGGAATAATTGTCGCTCAAAAGAACAACACACAAAACTCTGTAGAGCCTGAAGAAAAAAAACAGAAAGGGAACTTTAGTTTCAGAGACACTTAACACTAATGACTAAACAAAGATATCGTCTGTTTATGAAGCAGTTATCATCTTCACAGAATTGACAAAGAAGTGTACAGACACCAATGCTATTAAGAAACACAAGGAAATCCTAACGCATCAGCATTCTCGGAAGAGGTTGACACAGATAACATCTTAAGGAACGAAGAAAGACCTGTTCACTCTTGACACCCCAGGTGCTGTGTATGTTGCACTATAGTGCTGCATCGAGAAAACGGACAACCCTATTGATGTGGATTTTTCATTATTGATTATTGTAAAGAAATGGCGACTCCCCCCTTTAGCAGATTAGCTAAATGTTTGCGTAATTTAGGCATAAAAGTTATATTATTGTTGTTGTTGTTGTTATCGTTATAGTTCTGGTTAATTTCAAAAAATGGTTAAATATATTTACAGTTTTTGTTGCGTTCGTTATATTTAAAAGTTAATAAAGTTTTAAAATCTAACTTTGTTGGAGTACTATATATCTTTAAAAAATCGGGTGAATGGGGCCTTGAATCGGGTTATTGTCATGTGTGGGCTTTGCAAGTGTACTGCTACAAGATCGGACATTTCAAACTCAAATGCACGTTCTTTTTCTTACCTTTCCGAAGCATGGAGCGCAATAGCAGGCAGAGAAAGGGTGATGCACGTGTTGAACACTGCCTGGCAAGTTGCTGGCAGTGCCCCCCCGCCCGCTCCTGAAAGAGGGCACACACACACCGCCGCCCGAGTACTTCACAAATCTTTAAAAGACCATGCACTTGTTCATGAGGCTTAAATGGTTTATCACCCCTTCTAGAACCCCTGCATCGACCCTCTGATGTTTCCTGGAAGAATTAGCACGTAACACAATACCAAGCCCTGTCAGCTGAAACCCCAGAGAAATCATGGGGCATATTATCAAGGGGGTTTATTTCCGCTTTTTTGGCTTTAAAAGCCAAAAAAAAAAGAGATAAAATTATCTCCCTATTACCAAGCTGTCGCTAACACCAGTTAATGACAGCTAAAAGGCGATAGCGACCATCTTGGGCCCCGCTTTGCATATCAGTGATATTTATCACTAATGACATGCAAAGTGGGCGTGCCAAGATTTTAGCGACTGGAAACAGTCCCTAACCATCGCTATCTCCTATTACCAACTTTTGGAGATATTCGCGCTAAGCGCGAATATCTCCAAAACCTAACACCTGCCCTGAGCAGTTTTAGCCATGTTATCCAATGGGAAGTGGATAACATGGCTAAGAGCATTTGCTGGATAATGCATGAATATCGCTGACTTTTCAACGATATTCATGCATTACGCCCGTTTTTTATCGCATTTGCGATAAACCTTGCTAATAGCAAGGTTTATGTGCGATAAAATTCGCCGATGTGCGGCGATAATTTTTGTCTCTAAACAAGTTAGAGACAAAAATTATCGCTAGTTGTTGGTAATATGCCCCCGGGTTTTTCATTGCTGGAATCGGGAAGCGAAAGACTAGCACTGAAATCAGTAGTCTCACGCCTGAATCGGGAGGGTTGGCATGTCTGGATACTCTACAGCTGGGGCCATAAACTACATCCGCAGGGCTAGGTGATAGCCTGGGTCCGGCCTGGACAATCGGACACAGAGGAAGAGGAGTGTCAGAGGGTGCGTTAGTGAATAGGGTGAAAGGGAGATGTCGGGCGGGCACAGGGTGTGATTCTCAGAGAAGAGCAGCGCAGATGGGGGGTAGTATATGGCCCATGCATGAGAGAGAGAGCGGGGGTGACCAGTGCGTGGGGGAGATGCTTGCGAGGGTGGGGAGCCATGCTGAGAATCGACAGCGTGCAGAGAGTGGCCCTGGTCAAGGCATCTAAAATGGCTGCCGTGCACGACAAAATTGTGGCATTGGACAAAAACGCAAGATGGCGCAGACAATGTTTATCAATAAGGATTAATTTATAACAAAATATTATATCGCAGTGACAAAATGGTGGTCAACACTTCCTGATTTCCATCGAATCGAACGTTAACAAACGTCACGCAGCAAAAAAAGCTCACGCACAGAGCAGTTTTTAGACATGTTATCCAATGGAAGGTGGATAACATGGCTAAGAGCATTTGCTGGATAATGCATGAATATCGCTGACTTTTCAGCGATATTCATGCATTGTGGCCGATGTGCGGCGATAATTTTTGTCTCTAAACAATTAAAACGAAGCACAAAATGGCGAATTCCCGTTTCGCTACCAGTTTGCGGCCCAGTTCGCGGCCCGTGAAGCACTTCTACCGTGAAAAATCATTTTTTTTTTATTTTCCCCACGGGACCCTTTAATAACCCCAACAACATTCCTAGGGGGTCAAGAGGGGTATACCTTGCCCCCTTTCAATAAATTCCCCCTTCGTTTTTCACCTCTTCTTCTCTCTCGATCCTACCGAGAGATAAGATGGCGGCCGCTCCGGACTGTTTAGAATGTTGACAGACAAAGGGAGGTGTCGGGCGGGCACAGGGTGTGATTCTCAGAGAAGAGCAGCGCAGATGGGGGGAAGTATATGGCCCATGCATGAGAGAGAGAGCGGGGGTGACCAGTGCGTGGGGGAGATGCTTGCGAGGGTGGGGAGCCGTGCTGAGGATCGACGGCGTGCTGAGAGTGGCCCTGGTCAAGGCATCTAAAATGGCTGCCGTGCACGACAAAATTGTGGCATTGGACAAAAACGCAAGATGGCGCAGACAATGTTTATCAATAAGGATTAATTTATAACAAAATATTATATCGCAGTGACAAAATGGTGGTCAACACTTCCTGATTTCCATCGAATCGAACGTTACCAAACGTCACGCAGCAAAAAAAAAAAAAAAAGCTCACGCACAGAGCAGTTTTTAGACATGTTATCCAATGGAAGGTGGATAACATGGCTAAGAGCATTTGCTGGATAATGCATGAATATCGCTGACTTTTCAGCGATATTCATGCATTGTGGCCGATGTGCGGCGATAATTTTTGTCTCTAAACAATTAAAACGAAGCACAAAATGGCGAATTCCCGTTTCGCTACCAGTTTGCGGCCCAGTTCGCGGCCCGTGAAGCGCTTCTACGTGAAAAATCATTTTTTTTTATTTTCCCCACGGGACCCTTTAATAACCCCAACAACATTCCTAGGGGGTCAAGAGGGGTATACCTTGCCCCCTTTCAATAAATTCCCCCTTCGTTTTTCACCTCTTCTTCTCTCTCGATCCTACCGAGAGATAAGATGGCGGCCGCTCCGGACTGTTTAGAATGTTGACAGACACCGGAGAGCCAATCAGCTTTCTGCGCGCAAAGTTCCGTTTCGCGAAAAGTAAGCGGACCGGAGCGCAGCCCGGAGCGCTGTTACAGATATATATCTTGTTTTGAACGTTAATTTCTCAAAAACTACTGGAGCACATATATTGAGACCTAGCAAAGGCACATCGGGCTAACAGTCCCTACAATTTTGCCAAGTTTCGTGCAAATCCATTCAGCCGTTCGAGCTAAAAGTGAGTCCAACCGCCCTATGGAAAACTCAATGTTAAAAACGTGTTTTGGGACCCCCCTTTTTTCTCAGCCCCCCCTTGACGAAACCCCCCCAAATTGATAGGGGCTGCTCAGAAACAAAATGTGCCATTTTCCTGAAAATTTCAGCCGATTCCGTCCACAAACGCCAAAGTTATTAGACATAGAATTTTCAAAAATCCCATAGGGAATTAATCCTAACTATATATACCTACTGGCGATAGCCAGTAGGTAATATATATATATTTAAATATATTACCTATTGGCGGTGGCCAGTGGGTAGTTATAGTTAGGATTTTTTCAATGCAAAATCTCAAAATTCTATTGTGAATAACTTTGGCGTCGGTTGATGAATCTGCCTGAACATTTCCTCAAATTTGCCTCGCGGAGCTCCGGTATTTCCCTGAAAGTTTGGGGGGGGATTCGTCAAGTGGTGGCCGAGACAAAAGGGGAGTCCCAAAACCTTTTTTTCCCTATGTTAATTTCCATAGGGCGGTCGAACTCACTTTTAGCCCGAACGGCTGAATGGATTTGCACCAAACTTGGCAAAATTGTAGGGACTGGTAGCCCGATGTGCCTTTGCTATGTCTCAAGATATGTGCTCCAGTGGTTTTTACGAAAATTAACTTTGAAAAAATATATATTGGGCTACATTGGGCTATATATATGTTAGAGCCCAAATGTAGCCCAATGTAGCCCAAAGATGGCCACCAGAGACAAAAAAACAAATGTAGCCCAAATATCAGCCAGATGTAGCCCAACTATAGCCCAATGACAGAATGTCCCACAGTGTTCTAAAGAACAACTAGAGCGCTCACAGTCTTACTTATGACAAAAGTATGGCACACCTGAAGTCATCTTGATTGGAATAAAGTGTTAACACTTAAAACATTTAATTTGCAAAGGAACAAAATGAGGTGGTTCATTTTGCCATAGAAATTATGATTAGTGCTGAAGAAAGAACAATTAGGGCACATTTTGAGTGACTTCTCAAATCCTCTTATATTTCATTAAAAAAATTCTGATATGCAGTCTCCCTAGATGGCCACCAGAGACAAAAGAGCCCAAATATAGCCAAAATATCAACCAGATGTAGCCCAACTATAGCCCAATGACAGAATGTCCCAGAGTGTTCTTAAGAACAACTAGAATGCTAACAGTCTTACTTATGACAAACGTATGGCACACCTGAAGTCATCTTGATTGGAATAAAGTGGTAACACTTAATACATTTAATTTGAAAAGGAACAAAATGAGGGGTTTCATTTTGCCATAGAAATTTTATATATATATATATATATATTCACAGAAAAAACCATAGGTTTTAGGCCACATATAGTTAGGGGTTAGCATTTACAAAACCTTAATTTACTCGCACAAAACCATAGAAATTCGCATATATAGTTAGATGCAATAACTATATATCGTGCACCCGCAATCCACTGCTGATGATGTCACATATTACATCATTAATGATATGGTCAGTGACATCACTGATGACATCACTGATGACATCATCCAGTGACTGTAAGTTTCTGTAAAGTTAAAATATGTCTTACATATTGAAGAATGAGTGGATGTATAAGTGTCTGCATGAAGGATTTAGTAGGTGCATGACTGACTGTATGAGTAAATGATTAAATGTGTCTCACTGAGTGCATGGGTTAGTGACTAAACTGTCTTAATTTGTGCATCATTATATCTGTTGTTCTATGAAGTGCTGCATGTGTTAATCAGTAGCTATATGAGTAACTATATGGGTTATTGATTGGTTGCCTAAGTATTTCTATGGGAGAGTAAGTGTGTGTGTGGGGTGGCTCGGAGGTGTGTGACTCTGTGTATACATGTGTGAACAGTTGATTCACTCGATCTATGGGTTCAAAACTGCATGTTGAAACAGCTGTATGGGTGGTTGACTGTGTACGAGTGTATTGGTGAGTGAATGGATATCTCAGTGATACATGTCAAAGTAAGTAAATATGTAAAACACAGTACATGTGAGAGTTCACATATATAAATTACTGTGTATAAGAGCCGGTGAATGTGTGAGTGGCTGAATGGATCATTGAAAACTTGTATCAGGAATTGTATAAGAGAGTAAATATGTGTTAGTATATGTTTGAATAAGTAAGGTGTGTATAACTGTATAGTTGATGAAATGGAGGTGTGATTGATTCAGTGTATGACTGACTAGGTGTGTGAGTAACTCCATGGATGAGTGACAGTCTGTGAGTGTCTGTTTACTCTGAGTGTATCTAAGGTTATATTAGAGTCTGAAGAGGTTACTCGTATTATCACATGATTGATGTCATCAGTGATGTTGTTAGTGATGTCATTTGAGTTGTCATCAGTGATGTCATCAGTGATGAAATCAGTGATGTCATTTGAGATGTCATCAGTGATGTCATCAGTGATGTCATTTGAGATGTCATCAGTGATGTCATCAGTGATGTCACTGACCATGTCATTAATGATGTAATATGTGACATCATCAGCAGTGGATTGCGGGTGCGCGATATATAGTTATTGCATCTAACTATATATGCGAATTTCTATGGTTTTGTGCGAGTAAATTAAGGTTTTGTAAATGCTAACCCCTAACTATAAATGGCCTAAAACCTATGGTTTTTTCAGTGAATTTCAATGGTTTTTTAATAGCAAATATCTGTAGCTGTAACATATATTTTTATTCTAATTCACAAATATTTTTTATATATATTTGTATTTTATTTTTTTAATTCAATTTATATTATAGTTTAAATTATTTTTTCTTGTTTCGTTGCCGGTCCGCGAATCGGTAAACGTTCCGTTAGTGCAAATACCGACTTAGAAATGCACATCGTGACGCGTCCCGTAAACGCAACATATCGCGTTACCACGTAATGCCCCTTATGACGTGCTGCGTTAGCGCACCTGGAAGCGTTCTGGAACGCGAACAAAGGCGCGAAACGTAAAGCCCCGGAATCGATCCAAGACGCGGTGCGGAACACGGAACGTAAGCATAACAAGTCATGTGACTAGTTAATAAAACTTTTCATTGGTTGATTTTACTTTTAGTTTCCTTATGATGGAACGCTTGATCATATGACGTTTAACAAACACTTTTCATTGGTTTAGAACATTTTGTTTTCTTAAATGATGAAAGTCCCACCTTTTATCCTCACTCCGACTTTCATTTTTATGAGAGAAAGACCTGTTTTTGTTTGCTAAGACATGGCATTTGTATTAGCTGCAGCTGGTGGATCTCCACCACCTCCACCACCACCAAAGAAGAAAGGACCGACTAGCCAGGTCATCTTCGACCAGGAAGAAGAAGAAGAGGAAGACGAGGAACAGGAGCAAGGGACAAGTGGCTTTCTGAAAGAAATGCCAAGAACGTCCCGTGTGAAAGTGAATTTTATCTGGCAATTTTTTTCTTTTCCTTCTCATGAAAAGAAAGTTAATGCTAGGTACGTTACCTGCCTCATCTGCAAAAAACACTCTCGAGAGGGACCGAAAAAAAATATAGCTATGGTAATCATACCATGCATCGGCACATGAAGATTTGGCACCCTCTTAATTATTCCAAAGCGCAATTTCGAGATTTGGTGGAAAACCCCCGACCGGCAAAAACATCCACCAATGACTTTACAATAAGTGAGTCAGAGGCAAGGGAAACGGTTCCAAATCTGCAAAAGAACTTTGTGCACATGAGATTGACTTGTTTACAGTGTGGAAAATTAATTTCATGCAGAGAAATGAGTATTACTTTAATAAATAGATCATTTGAAAATCATCAATGTCCAAAACCTCCTAGAAAGTAAGTTTTTTTTCTTGTTGCTCCTGTTGAGCCCTTTGAAGTAAATCATTTTTGTTTCTCCTTCCTCAAAAAAATTCAAAAAAAGATATAAAACATCAAAAATAATAAAAAAAAGTTCTTTTCAGAACTGCCTTCCCTTTTCAAAAAAAATTGCTAGAATGTTTAGCACTCTAGCATCCTCTATTTCTATTGATACGCTTCCCGGTTAGCGAAGTAAAAAAAATATTTTTTAAAAAAAGACAAATTAATAAACAGAGAGTAATGTAAAAAGAAAGAAAAATAGAGTGAGTAACACACAGTTACTGTAGAAAGAGGGACTGATAAAAGAAGTGAAAAGAGTAGTATAAATAAGTAATAGAAAAAGAAATGAAAGAAGTAGGAAAGACAGGAAACTAAGGGTTAAAAAAAAGAAGCAGAGGAACTAATAAAAGTTAAATCTGATAGACATGTAACGTAAAAAGTACTAAACGCTTACCTTATAATTGTCATTACCGTACTGTATTGTCATTTTCATACTTTTTATCTGTGTAAGAAAGAACAAAAAAATTTAAATTAATACAAGATGGTAAAAAAAGAGTGAGCATAAGACAAAATGAATGTTAAATATTCAAAGTGGTATACTAGTAAAGCGTACAGCTGACCCAGCAAAGAAGCGTCCCGGCGCTGTATTTTACTGGGGAAACCCATCCTGGCTTTCCCTGTGAGATAAACCCTCCTGAGCATCCCCAAGGTGATGCCAGGCATCCCCGGCACTGATGGGGCTGTTAGTTGAGATTAAGCAAGCTATTACCCAAAGTTGCTGAGTGGGACCCATGGTTGGTGTAGGCACCGAAGCAAAAATTATCGAGTCCGCTGACCAAGGCCCAAGATCCTGCCACGTCAGGAATTGAACCCTGGTCCCAGGTCGACCTCTGCTTCTAGGTCTACCGCCTCTAATCAGTGAGCCACACCAATCCATATACATATTACAAAATCACAATTCAAAGTAGAAAATTAAATAAACATATTTAATGGTTTATTTTTGCTGTTATCAGAAAAAATCAAATTTCACTGAAAACAGTGAGTTGAAGGTATTCATCATATACCAGCGGGGAAAAAAAAACACAATCAAAATGATTGTGTTTAAAAAACCCAAATAATATAAATAAGCAGAAATAGGAACTTCTCCAAAGTAACTTACTTTCTATGACGTCAAAGGATATCCTATAAACAGCTTATACTCAGTTGTGCTGTTACTATTTTCTGCCCGCCACTTTCTGAAAGATAAACTCAATTGTTTTAAGAAAACTGAGACATACAAAGCAATTTGAAACAGCACACTAAGTTACAGCAACACCTAGAATCATTGTAGTCCAATTACCTACCCTAAATTCTGACTTCAAAAATCAAGTTAAAAGGCAACATTGCTTCATACTCAATTAGTAATGTTTGATGAAAGAATAGCCATTTTTTAAATTTTAAATAAGCTGTATATTATCCAGATATTGTCAAAGGACCAGCATATTATGTAATAGCTGCAATGGAAATGTTCTTCCTGAAATCGATGACTGTGTAGCAAAAACATTTTAAATTAGACTGGACAACTTATTTTCTTCTAGTTTATGTAGTTGAAATTGTAAAATGACATTTCATCCATAAGTTTTCAAAAATAATGTGGACAGCATTGCAGACTAACATTTCCTCTACTCCTTTTTTTGATCTGCTGCTTGACTTTGCTTATAAAAACAAATAGTTTTCGCTCTGTACTACAATTATCCACAAGGCTATATATAGTAGGAGCCATTAGAACCTCTATAAATTCCTCTAAACAAATCCCAAGCTTCCTTTCCTAAAATTTTGGTTGTAAGAACACCAGGTAAGAATTTTGAAGGTGGAAAGGCAATCTTTTTTTAAAAGTTAAAACAGAATCATTGCAGAATGACCATTCGTTTCCAGATTTTAAATAAGCTGTGTAATGTCCTGAATTAGTTGATGGACCGTTATGATATATAATTGCAGTAGTTTTAAAAGTCCTTCCTGATATTGACAACTGCGAAGCCACACAATTATTAATTAAAGTTGTCAATTTAGTTCCATCAGGCCTACATCGTTGGAACATTAAAATGACATACTGGCCATAACTTCGTAAAATTAACGTGGACAGCATTCCAGACTTACATTGGCTGCACTCCATGTTTTGATCGGCTGCATTTACTAGCTTATTGAAGGATACTGATTTACTGTCAGGCAAATTTAAATATATAAATCTTTCTGAGTCTACACTAGTAGTACTTGATAGCCTACAGTTCTCGCAGTCATGCTGCCATTGATAAGAAAGGCCAAATAGATAATCTACATCTACACCCTCATCTTGCAATACATCAAGCATATACATTAAAAACTCCTGACAATCCTGCTGAATATTTTCAGAGAATTCTGTTTGACCTGAACATTCGTCTAACAGAAAACGAATTTCAGACACACTTTCTACTCTCGTTTTATCAGCACTACATTTTTCTAACACAGAATTCAACAAACAGCATAAACTTTGTTCCGAATTGATCACAATCTGTTCTTTGAAAGTCTCTAGAGAAAAGAGAACATTAACAACTACATTAGCATAGCAGTTGACACCAGAACTATTTTCAAATTTAAAACCAACAACATTATCAACAGAATTCATTTTATTCCTGCTTCCACTTTTGGGTTCATCGACTTTTGCTCTTTTGGCTACAACCTCCCTACTATTACTGATATTTATTCGTTTCCGGCCTACCACACGTTTCTCAATCAAAGGATATTGAGGCAAATGTGGCGCATACTCTCTTCTTAACCTATTGTATTCCTTAACACAATCTAGATCTGCACAAATGTTTGTGACATCACAGTCAATCAAGTACAAACCTTATAAAGTTTTGACTCGTGACAATGCTACGTAAGCCATACCCTCTTTGAATTCAGAACTGCCAATATTCACTAAAGCAGTGTCTACACTTAAACCTTGCGATTTATGAATTGTCACCGCATATGCCAAGCAAACAGGAAACTGCTTACGGCGAACATATAAGTCTTTAACAAGCAAAAACCTAGCAGAGCAATGACCAATTACCTGTACTTCCTCAAGGCCATCAAATTTAATTTTTAAAAATTCAATTCCATCTCTATTTCTGTATTTCTCAAAATCAACAACATAACCCATTGATCCATTTACCAGACCTCTTTCAACATGTAAATTCCTTCTCAAAATGATTCGACAATTTAAGCATACATTCAAAGTCTTTTCAAAACCCGCAGTTTTAGATATAGTCTTCTCTAATGAATCCAATTTAGATTTCAAATTCTCTGACAAAATAATTGTTGCTCCCATATGCTCTATTTTGTCAATAGCTTCAAGTTTTACAATCTCTTGTTTTTCAAAATTCAACATTTTGTTGTTGAAGATGGAACATTCTGCAAGAGTTGGCATCAAACATATTCCAGATTTCTTCACAGTAATTTTCTGAAAAATATCCTCTGGCAAAACGTCTTCTTCTGGATATAAATTTGACAGTATCGTGCATGTAAAGCTTGTTTACCACGCTCAGTCACTCTCCCGATTCTAATATCTTGTAGAATATTCTTGTAATCTTCGTCCTTCGCCTGACGCATATTTTCATGCAGCTCAGCATAACTGAAGTTTAACCATATGTTAACGTTGCCAATGCTCCCTAGGCACTTCTTGGTATCTTCATGTGTAAGCAGTTTAAACACTGGTTGTCCTTTCACTGGTGTCAGCTGCAGAAGATCACCAAAAACAATGATGTGTTTGCCACCGAATAACACATCATACTCTGTTTTAAGAACTTCCTGCATTCTTAAATGCACAAAAGCAAGCATGAGATTGGAAACCATGCTTACTTGGTCAATAATAAGAAGTTTCATCTTCTTCAAAACTCGAGATACTTCACAACAAGCATCTCCAGATAACTTGTGGTATTGTAATTTGTTATCATGCTCCACTGGCAGCATCAGTAACCGATGCAAAGTAATCCCTTTAATGTTATGAGCTGCCAGTCCAGTTGGAGCGGTCACAACACATGACAGTGATCAATCAGTCCTTTTCTGCATATAACATGAAATTGCTTTAATAAGGAAACTTTTTCCAGTTCCTGCTTCTCCACTCACGTACAGTCGGACAGGCTTCAACGACGTAAATGAGCACTCTTTCTTCTCATGACTTAATCCATGCTCAATTTGGTTGGTAACTTCGACATATATTTTCCTCTGCTCAACGTTAAGTTGTCTTTCCAATTCTTCTAAGTTAACCGCATCCTTCTGAGCATGTGCCATGGCTCTTTCCACTTCAATCATGGCAGTGGCAGCTTCATTTTCAATAACTGGTTCTCCTAGTGGATCCTGACTCAATGAAACAGAACTCTGACTGTCCTGAGAATATTACCCATTCTGAACATTATTTACCCTCCATCTCGTATCTCAATTCTACCAAAACACAAAATGGAGGACTCCCGTAACACTGCAAGTTCGCATACCGGGAAACGCACTGACAAGCACTCGCTCAAAAAAGGTGGGAAAGTAATTTACAGAAAAACCACTGGAGACACTTTCACCAATTAAACAGTAGCTCATACTACATACCAATTCCTACCATTTTCACAAATTTAGTTGGAATACCATTTAGCCATTTAGCATGTAGAACTCTCTAAAATCCCTGAGGTAAATTACTTCACAAAACATATCGGAAGTGTTGGAAATGACAACCAATTAAAATATTACTTTCAATTTCTTCTATTATATCATGACATTTGATTGGTTATGTACCTGAACATATATAAACAAAGAGAGAGAAACACAGCCATTTTGACTACTGCTTCGTGAAGTGCAGAACAACAAAAAATCAACTGATAACTTCAAATTATATTTAAAAGGTAAGATATTATTTTTTAAACTGAAGTATGTTCTGTACTGAAAGCTAATTAGAAAAACATTTTCAAACAGTTTTATTCTTTCACTCTGTAATACTTATAGAATAAAATAGACTTCTCTGTTTTAGTTATGGCAGGGCCAGTCCAAGGATTTGCGAGGCCCTGAGCTAAAAGGGAACGTGCGCAAGGCCCCCTCCAAATTACAAGGAGAACATGCACAGACACTGTGGGGGTCCCATTGTCCATCATTTTGACGCCCCCACAGTTTTAACTTTTAATCCACACGCATTTCTCACACCTTCATAGGTGTGAGAATTGATTGTGGTCTAAAAGTTAAAACTGAGGGAGCGCCAAAATGCTGGACAATGGGCCCCCCACAGTGTCTGTGAATGGTCTCCTTGCAATTGAGGGAGCGTCTCCTTCTCCCTCCCCTATACCTCCTGACACCATCCATGAGAGGCCCAAGGAGGGGGCCCCCTCCAATGGACCTTAATTGCAGGCAACACCTTTCTTTGTGATAGATCTCCAGGAAAACAAAAGGACACATCACCAGTGCGTGGCCCCATGCTGGTGGGCTGAGTGCGAGGCCCTGAGATAAGGATAGAGTTAGACTTCTATAGTATAATTCAGAATTGACTAAGAGTTTATTTGATCATTTTCTCATATTTCTACTTCCAATTTGAAACCATACACTGCCCAAAGTAAAAAACACTGTTTAAATAACCAAACTGCCTGTCTGTACTGAAACCCAACAATGCCCTTTCTGTACTGATATATTTTTTAAAAATTCATTTTTCAGAATTGAAAATGGAAGAACAACAAAACAACATGAAAACTGAAACAGAAAAAAAAATTGAGACAGAAGTTGACATGGATTTCTACGACGACACAATAAATAATGAACTTGTGCAATGTGTAGATGCAGTAGATTTTCTACTAAAAAATGAAGAAAAAAATGATCACGATTTTTTAGATTTTCTTTTAAATTTTAAAAAACAATCTGAAAAATAAATTTTAATTTCTTAATTCAAAAATTGTTTCACACATTATTTATTTTTATATGTATATTGAAAACTAGTAGCAAATTGATAAAAACGTGAAATCAGACTTTAAATATACTGTGCAACTTTTTAGTATTACATACTAACTTTATTCATAGTTACGTCCTTTCTCCCACTATATTATCTCCAATGTATATTAAACATTTCTTTATCATCTCCTGCCTCCATGTTGTTTCGGCTTTCCAGACAGACTATGGTATGAATTCCATGTACCACAATAACTTATTTAACAACAGGCAAGATATCTACAAAGGAGACGGCGTTTATTAAAATATAGACTCTACATTGACACCTACATGTAGCTACGTAAATAAAAACAAACAAAAAAAACCAACAAAACGAACAATCAATAAACATACGATAAGTTAAGAGTCAATCATTCTTGTTTCCTTATAGTACGCTCCCCAGACCGCTTTCCAGTACGCGAACAGGGCGCACCCCACGAAAATTTTTTTTTTTTTTTTTTGGCCCCGCGGGGCACTTTAATATCCCCCTCATCAATCCTAGGGGGTCAGAAGGGGTCTACCTTGCCCCATTTCCTTCATTTCCCCCTTCGTTTTGGCCTCCTCTTGTCTCTCGATCATACCGAGAGACAAGATGGCGGCCGCTACGGACTGTTTAAAATGTTGACAGACACCGGAGAACCAATCAGCTTCGCTTCGCAAAGCTCCGTTACGAGAAAAGTACGCGATCTGGTGCGCTATCTAGGACGCTGTCACAGATATATCTGTTTTTTTAAATGTTAATTTCTCAAAATCCACTGGAGCACATATATTGAGACCCAGCAAAGGCAAATTGGGCAAACAGTACCTACAATTTTGCCAAGTTTCGTGTAAATCCATTCAGCCGTTCGAGCTAAAAGTGAGGCCAAAGGCCCTATGGAAAAATGAATGGGAAAAAAGTGTTTTGGGACCCCCCTTTTTTCTCGGCCCCCCCTTGACGAAACCCCCCCAAATTTTCAGGGGCTGATCAGACACAAAATGTGCAATTTACCTGTAAATTTCAGCCGATTCCGTCCACAAACGCCAAAGTTATTAGACATAGAATTTTCAAAAGTTCCATAGAGAAAAAATCCTAACTATAGATACCTACTGGCGACCGCCAGTAGGTAATATATCTATATACATATATATATATATATATATATATATATATATATATATATATATATATATATATATATATATATATATATATATATATATATATTACCTACTGGCGTGTCGCCAGTAGGTATATATAGTTAGGATTATTTGTCTATGGAACTTTTGAAAATTCTATGTCTAATAACTTTGGCGTTTGTGGACGGAATCGGCTGAAATTTTCAGGAAAATGGCACATTTTGTGTCTGAGCAGCCCCTGAAAATTCGGGGGGGTTTCCTCAAGGGGGGGCCGAGAAAAAAGGGGGGTCCCAAAACGCGTTTTCCCCATGTTAATTTCCATAGGGCGGTTGGCCTCACTTTTAGCTCGAACGGCTGAATGGATTTGCACGAAACTTGGCAAAATTGTAGGGACTGTTAGCCCGATGTGCCTTTGCTAGGTCTCAATATATGTGCTCCAGTGGTTTTTGAGAAATTAACGTTCAAAACAAGATATATATCTGTAACAGTGCTCCGGGCTGCGCTCCAGTCCGCTTACTTTTCGCGAAACGGAACTTTGCGATGCGAAGCTGATTGGCTCTCCGGTGTCTGTCAACATTCTAAACAGTCCGGAGCGGCCGCCATCTTATCTCTCGGTAGGATCGAGAGAGAAGAAGAGGTGAAAAACGAAGGGGGAATTTAATGAAAGGGGGCAAGGTATACCCCTCTTGACCCCCAAGGAATGATGTTGGGGTTATTAAAGGGTCCCGTGGGGAAAATAAAAAAAAAAATATTTTTCACGGTAGAAGCGCTTCCCGGGCCGCGAACTGGGCCGTAAACTGGTAGCGAAACGGGAATTCGCCATTTTGTGTTTCGTTTTAATTAAATTACTAGGTATAAGGGGGTGCGGGAGACGTATCCTGATCCCTTATGTTTTCTGAGGGTGGCTGAGGAGGCTCATATATGTTGATACATGTCTTCCAGCGGCTGTGCGTGAGCTTTTTTTTTTTTTTTGCTGCGTGACGTCTGTTAACGTTCGATTCGATGGAAATCAGGAAGTGTTGACCGCCAATTTGTCAGTGCGATAAAATATTTTGTTATAAATGAATCCTTATTGATAAACATTGTCTACGCCATCTTGCCTTTTTGTCCAATGCCACAATTTTGTCGTGCACGGCAGCCATTTTAGATGCCTTGACCAGACCCACTCTCTGCACGCCGTCGATTCTCAGCACGGCTCCCAACCCTCGCAAGCATCTCCCCCACGCACTGGTCACCCCCGCTCTCTCTCTCATGCATGGGCCATATACTTCCCCCCATCTGCGCTGCTCTTCCCTGAGAATCACACCCCGTGCCCGCCCAACACCTCCCTTTCACCCTATTCACTACCGCACCCTCTGACACTCCTCTTCCTCTGTGTCCGATTGTCCAGGCCGGACCCAGGCTATCACCTAGCCCTGTGGATGTAGTTTATGGCCCCAGCTGTAGAGAATCCAGACATACCAATCCTCCCGATTCAGGCGTGAGACTACTGATTTCAGTGCTAGTCTCCCGCCTCCCGATTCCTGCAAGCAAAAACCCGGGGGCATATTACCAACAACTAGCGATTATTTTTGTCTCTAACTTGTTTAGAGACAAAAATTATCGCCGCACATTGGCGATTTTTATCGCAGATAAACCTTGCTATTAGCAAGGTTTATCGCAAATGCGATAAAAAACGGCCGCAATGCATGAATATCGCTGAAAAGTCAGCGATATTCATGCATTATCCAGCAAATGCTCTTAGCCATGTTATCCACCTCCCATTGGATAACATGGCTAAAAACTGCTCAGGGCAGGTGTTAGCTTTTGGAGATATTCGCGCTTAGCGCGAATATCTCCAAAAGTTGGTAATAGGAGATAGCGATGTTAGGGACTGTTTCCAGTCGCTAACATCTTGGCACGCCCACTTTGCATGTCATTATTGATAAATATCACTGACATGCAAAGCGGGGCCCAAGATGGTCGCTATCTCCTTTTAGCTGTCACTAACTGGTGTTAGCGACAGCTTGGTAATAGGGAGATAATTTTATCTCCGCTTTCTTGGCTTTTAAAGCCAAAAAAGCGGAAATAAACCCCCTTGATAATATGCCCCACGATTCCTCGGGGGTTTCAGCTGACAGGGCTTGGTATTGTGTTACGTGCTAATTCTTCCAGGAAACGTCAGAGGGTCGATGCAGGGGTTCTAGAAGGGGTGATAAACCATTTAAGCCTCATGAACAAGCGCATGGTCTTTTAAAGATCTGTGAAGTACTCGGGGCGGCGGTGTGTGTGTGCCCTCTTTCAGGAGCGGGCGGGGGGGGGGCACTGCCAGCAACTTGCCAGGCCAGGCAGTGTTCAACACTTGCATCACCCTTTCTCTGCCTGCTATTGCGCTCCATGCTTCGGAAAGGTAAGAAAAAGAACGTGCATTTGAGTTTGAAATGTCCGATCCTGTAGCAGTAGACTTGCAAAGCCCACACATGACAATAACCCGATTCAAGGCCCCATTCACCCGATTTTTAAAAAAAATATAGTACTCCAAGAAAGTAGGATTATAAAACTTTATTAACTTTTAAATATAACGAATGCAACAAAAACTGTAAATATATTTAAAATTTTTTGACAAAAAAAAACAACAATGGTCAGAAGCTGTCTTTTGTGCGAATAGTCCCAAGGCAGCACAACGTGCTGAGTTGTGGACGGCACCCAGGTGAAGAACCATCCCTTCTTTAAACCCCATGGTGACCAACTATAGTTTCAATGAGTGCTATGTCCCAGGTTTTACATAAAGTAGTGTTTACCTAGAGTGGTGCTGTGTGGGACACTCTGAATGGAAATTAACCAGAACTATAACGATAACAACAACAACAACAATAATATAACTTTTATGCCCAAATTACGCAAACATTTAGCTAATCTGCTAAAGGGGGGAGTCGCCATTTCTTTTGATAATTTATTCACCCATCCGTAGCCTCTCTAATCTCCATTACAATGTGTTTCTTGCTGAAATTAACCAGAACTATAACCATAACAACAACAACAACAATAATATAACTTTAATGTCCAAATTACGCAAAGATTTAGCTAATCTGCTAAAGGGGGGAGTCGCCATTTCTTTTGATAATTTATTCATCCATCCGTAGCCTCTCTAATCTCCATTACAATGTGTTTCTTGCTGTCGCTAGCTGATGAAAAAACTAAAGTGATAACTTCCTCATCCTTATTTTGTCTTTCTTTGTTCCTTAAGATGTTATCTGTGTCAACCTCTTCCGAGAATGCTGATGCGTTAGGGATTTCCTTGTGTTTCTTAATAGCATTGGTGTCTGCACACTTCTTTGTCAATTCTGTGAACATGATAACTGCTTCATAAACAGACGATATCTTTGTTAAGTCATTAGTGTTAAGTGTGTCTGAAACTACAGTGCCCTTCTGTTTTTCTTTCTTCAGGCTCTACAGAGTTTTGTGCGTTGTTCTTTTGAGCGACAATTATTCCAGAGGTTTCAGGTTCACTTGTTTTGTCCTGCAGTGAGTTAACAGCTTTAGAGACTTCATGTTTATTTGCTATGTCCTGCTGTGCGTCAACTGCTTCAGAGACGTCAGCCTCATTTGTTATGTTTGACTAGATCCTGGACCTGCCCGGCCGCGCCCAAAATGGCGCCGGTGTAAATGGGACTCGTAACTGCTTGTTGTGTACTGGTTGCCCAACCTTGATATCACGAGATACGTATGCAGTTTTGAAGCACATGGCGGAGGCTCGTCTGCTGTAGTGGGGCGCCCCTTTATCGTTTCAGTTGCCATTCCGCCCGCTTTTGCTACACTGTGCCTTTTCCGCCATTCAGCTGTTTACCGCCCGCTCTTACGGCTACAGCGTCTCGCTCACCATGTAGTTGAGTTGCTCCCACTCTTGCGGTGCAGCGATAGGCGGCTGCCACAGGACTCTTAAAATGGCGGCCGGCTCTTCGGATTTGGGCCTGGTCCAGTAAAATGGCCCTGGGACACCTTGGAACTCGGACGCTTGTCTGCCAGGGCTTGGGTCCCATTCTCGAAAGCGTCCCCTCAGCCTTGAAGATTCTACAAAAGTCTTGGGGGCCCTCGACTCCCGCAGGCTTCCGGTGGGGAGCGGCTGCCATGATTGCTTGCGGAATGGCCACGACGGAGCTACGAGATGGTGGTGGTCTCATGGTGACGCCAGCTTCAGTCTGAAACATCCAGAAACAAGGTGGGGCTTTCATCGTTTGGGAAAAAAAATGTTTTAATCCAATGAAAAGTGTTATTTTTAGGTCACATGACCTAGTCTTACATCATTAGGAAAACAAAAGTAAAATGAACCAATGAAAAGTTTTATTAACAAGTCACATGACCTGTTATGCTTACGTTACGCGCTGCGCGGCGCGCTCTGGATCGTTTCCGGGAAGCTGCGCCTTGCGCACCGGAGCACTTCCGGGTGCGCTAACGCGGCGCGTCATATGACGCATTACGCGACAACGCAGGTCCAGAATATAGTCAAAATGTCTCCAACAACCAGCGGTCGGAATACAACCGCTTTCAGCAGTCCAAAAAGTTCTGTTAAATCGCAAGAGCGGGAGCAACTCAACTACATGGTGAGCGAGACGCTGTAGTCGCAAGAGCGGGCGGTAAACAGCTGAATGGCGGAAGAGGCACAGAGTAGCAAAAGCGGGCGGAATGGCAACTAAAACGGTAAAGGGGCGCCCCACTACAGCGTGTCTTCAGGTCAAACGGATTGTGGGACAAGGTCCAGAATGGAAGAGTCATCAAAAGGCAAAAAATTCCGCCGGACCCCGGGAGCCGGCCGCCTATGTCGGGGGCGATCTCAGGCCACACCAGGGCAACACTACTTGGGGAGGGGGTAGGAGCCAAGCGCCCCCTCCCAGTCCGCGCCATCTTACCGCCCCTCGGGGGCCTCCGTCAAGCGGTTTAGGGAGGCACCGTATCACATTGTTTTCCAATGCAGTCAGGTCCACAAACGGACCCCACTTACTTTGAATAGTGAAGCTGCCGCAGGTGCAAATAAGGTTTAGACAGTGTTACAAGCGCTGCTTAGAACTCTGAAGTATGGCACTCAACATCCAGGATTTATGACATTTGTGTAAGGCAGTGACATCGAAGCAACTCAGGGACCAAAAGCATGAACGAACACTCACGTATGAAAATCTTATTTGGGGAAGGGGCAGGATCCAAACGCCCCCTCCCAGTCCGCGCCACTACACCGTATGTAGAAAATCTGAAGCCATCGTTCTACAAACTCTCAACCAGCCTTGGATGGAAAAATCTTAAAGAATGTACAAACTGAAAACCAGTTTTTGTCTGCATAGCATCAGCAGCAACGCTTGCTATCAGTGCATGAGTTTCATGCTCGATCGATTGTGCTAGCCGGATCGGGCAACAAAAAGTATAAAATAGTTATGTAAATAGTTATTTAATAAAATGTTTTACCCTGTTACTTTGCTGGTGTGTTGTATATATTTATAATATTTGCATAGGGTTTGTTGTTATTTTGGGCGGGGTGGGTGGCGGAGTCGAGCTGTCTTGCAGCCATCATGGCGTGGAGCTCAGTTCATCTCACTATTTTCGTATTTCTCATGAAGGGTTGTTCCTAATGTTTGTATTTTAGCGAGGTCAAAAAGAGATCCAATTAGTGGTCTACTGATTTTGCTCGATTACTTTTATTTTTTTACACGATTTTTCACTATCTGCAAAGACTAAACAGAGTATTGTGACTTTGTGCTTGTTTGTAAATAGAGAACGATCCAAAGAGAACTAATTCTAAAACAGTAAATGCTTGGATAACAATCAATCAAATGGAGAGACAAGCAGGTACGACGGATTACAACGGGGGAAAAGGTCTGCGTTAACTACCCTTCACTATCTGCAAAGAGAGAGTACTACTAAGAGAAAAGAGGGGAGGGGGGGGCAGCGTTCAAAGCACATCAGCGTGCATAAACACGAAAACGTTTTTACCTATCACGTACTTGACATTTGACAGCTTTTGATATTTGCTATTAAAAAAACATTGAAATTCACAGAAAAAACCATAGGTTATAGTCCATATATAGTTAGAAATTTGCATTTACAAAACCTTGAAAATTCACTGAAAAAACCATTGGTTATAGACCATATATAGTTAGGAATTTGCATTTACAAAACCTTATTTTACTCGCATAAAACCATTGAAATTCCATATATAGTTAGATGCGCTAACTATATATCGCGCACCCGCAATCCACTGCTGATGATGTCACATATTACATCATTCATGACATGGTTAGTGACATCACTGATGACATCACTGATGACATCTCAAATGACATCACTGATAAAATCATTGATAACATCTCATTTGACATTACTGATCACATCACTGATGATATCATTCATGTGATAATACCATGAACCTCTTCAGACTCTAATATAACCTTAGATACAATCAGTGTAAACAGACAGTCACAGACTGTCACTCATCCATGGAGTTACTCACACACCTAGTCAGTCATGCAAACAATCAATCACACTTCCATTTCCTCAACTATACAGTTATACACACCTTACTTATTCAAACATATACTAACACATATTTACTCTGTTATACAATCCCTGATACAAGTTCACAATGATCCATACAGCCACTCACACATTCACTGGCTCTTATGCACAGTTATTTATATATGTCAACTCTCACATGTACTGTGTTTTACATATGCACTTACTTTGACATGTAGTACTGAGATATCCATTCACTCACTAATACACTAATGCACACAGTCATCCGCCCATACAGCTGTTTCCACATGCAGTTTTGAACCCATACATATAGTGAATCAACTACTCACACATCTATGTACAGAGTCACACACCTCCCAGCTACCCATACACACACACTCAGTGTCCCATACAAATACTTGGACAACCAATCAATAACCCATACAGTTATTCATATAGCTACTGATCAACACATGCAGCAGTTTGTAGAACAACAGATATAATGATGCACAAATTAAGATAGTTTAGTCACTAACCCATGCACTCATTAAGACACATTTAATCATTCTCTCATAGAGTCAGTCATGCACCTACTAAATCCTTCTTCCAGACACTTATACATCCACTCATTCTTCAATATGTAAGACACATTTTAACTTTACAGAAACATACAGTCACTGGATGTTGTCATCAGTGATGTCATTTGAGATGTCATCAGTGATGTCATCAGTGATGTCACTAACCATGTCATGAATGATGTAATATGTGACATCATCAGCAGTGGATTGCGGGTGCGCGATATATAGTTAGCGCATCTAACTATATATGGAATTTCAATGGTTTTATGCGAGTAAAATAAGGTTTTGTAAATGCAAATTCCTAACTATATATGGTCTATAACCAATGGTTTTTTCAGTGAATTTTCAAGGTTTTGTAAATGCAAATTCCTAACTATATATGGACTATAACCTATGTTTTTTTCTGTGAATATATATATATATATATATATATATATATATATATATATATATATAACAACAAGAGTTAGCCCCCAAAGGAAGACGCCAGCAGTTAATGACATCGCTCCATCTTTATTCGAGGCAACTGCATAGAGGGAAACGCCAGCAAACAGTCATCTCAGTATTTTCTGCCAGACCGGTTTCGGGAGTATATCCCTTCTTCAATGGCATCCTGCTGCTTGTAGACAGTGTTTCTCGTGTGCACTGATGTTATAAGGACCTGCCCCAGTGGGCGTGGCTGTACTCGCAGCCTGCCGGTACTTGTAGTGCCACAGAGGTTTAACTCAAGTGAGCCTGTCTTGCACTCACAGCTGAAATTAAAAGTTTTTAAAACACCCATGTGGGTTGATGAGCTGTCCTGATGTAAACACCCCAAGTATTTCTCAGTTGCCTCTGGAGATTAACTCCCGTATGCACATGGCTTCTTGTGGCGTCATGTCGGGTCCGCATCCGAGCGGCGGGTGTCTTCCGCGGCTGGGCTCAGCCGCTAAAATCCAACAAGAGTTAGCCCCCAAAGGAAGACGCCAGCAGTTAATGACATCGCTCCATCTTTATTCGAGGCAACTGCATAGAGGGAAACGCCAGCAAACAGTCATCTCAGTATTTTCTGCCAGACCGGTTTCGGGAGTATATCCCTTCTTCAATGGCATCCTGCTGCTTGTAGACAGTGTTTCTCGTGTGCACTGATGTTATAAGGACCTGCCCCAGTGGGCGTGGCTGTACTTGCAGCCTGCCGGTACTTGTAGTGCCACAGAGGTTTAACTCAAGTGAGCCTGTCTTGCACTCACAGCTGAAATTAAAAGTTTTTAAAACACCCATGTGGGTTGATGAGCTGTCCTGATGTAAACACCCCAAGTATTTCTCAGTTGCCTCCGGAGATTAACTCCCTTATGCACATGGTTTCTTGTGGCGTCATGTCGGGTCCGCACTCGAGCGGCGGGCGTCTTCCGCGGCTGGGCTCAGCCGCTAAAATCCAACAACAAGAGTTAGCCCCCAAAGGAAGACGCCAGCAGTTAATGACATCGCTCCATCTTTATTCGAGGCAACTGCATAGAGGGAAACGCCAGCAAACAGTCATCTCAGTATTTTCTGCCAGACCGGTTTCGGGAGTATATCCCTTCTTCAATGGCATCCTGCTGCTTGTAGACAGTGTTTCTCGTGTGCACTGATGTTATAAGGACCTGCCCCAGTGGGCGTGGCTGTACTCGCAGCCTGCCGGTACTTGTAGTGCCACAGAGGTTTAACTCAAGTGAGCCTGTCTTGCACTCACAGCTGAAATTAAAAGTTTTTAAAACACCCATGTGGGTTGATGAGCTGTCCTGATGTAAACACCCCAAGTATTTCTCAGTTGCCTCCGGAGATTAACTCCCGTATGCACATGGCTTCTTGTGGCGTCATGTCGGGTCCGCACTCGAGCGGCGGGCGTCTTCCGCGGCTGGGCTCAGCCGCTAAAATCCAACAACAAGAGTTAGCCCCCAAAGGAAGACGCCAGCAGTTAATGACATCGCTCCATCTTTATTCGAGGCAACTGCATAGAGGGAAACGCCAGCAAACAGTCATCTCAGTATTTTCTGCCAGACCGGTTTCGGGAGTATATCCCTTCTTCAATGGCATCCTGCTGCTTGTAGACAGTGTTTCTCGTGTGCACTGATGTTATAAGGACCTGCCCCAGTGGGCGTGGCTGTACTCGCAGCCTGCCGGTACTTGTAGTGCCACAGAGGTTTAACTCAAGTGAGCCTGTCTTGCACTCACAGCTGAAATTAAAAGTTTTTAAAACACCCATGTGGGTTGATGGGTGTGTTACCGTTACAACGGAACTTTTACAACGTAATGCTGTTACAACGCAGCTATTACATCGCAAATACCATTACAATGCATGCCATTACAACGCATGGCATTACATAGCAGATGGTATTACAACGCATACCATTACATCGTAAGTATTGGTAAGTATTTAATTTTTTTTTTTTATTTTATTTAATATGTTATTATTGATTTAATTATTATTAATTATAAAAAAATATTTATTTCGTTTTTAAATATTATAAATTAAATATATTAATTTAAGTATTTTTTAAAATAAGTATGAGTATAGGAGTATATGTTTTGGGGTACTGATGTATATGTTTTGGGGTGTTTGGGTATTTTTAGGTTTTAGGGCAGTGTTTGGGTTTTGGGGTACAGGGGTGTTTTTAGGTTTTAGGGCAGGGTTTGGGTTTTGGGGTACAGGGGTGTTTTTAGGTTTTAGGGTAGGGTTTGGGTTTTGGGGTACAGGGGTGTTTTTAGGTTTTAGGGCAGGGTTTGGGTTTTGGGGTACAGGGGTGTTTTTAGGTTTTAGGGCAGGGTTTGGGTTTTGGGGTACAGGGGTGTTTTTAGGTTTTAGGGCAGGGTTTGGGTTTTGGGGTACAGGGGTGTTTTTAGGTTTTAGGGCAGGGTTTGGGTTTTGGGGTACAGGGGTGTTTTTAGGTTTTAGGGTAGGGTTTGGGTTTTGGGGTACAGGGGTGTTTTTAGGTTTTAGGGCAGGGTTTGGGTTTTGGGGTACAGGGGTGTTTTTAGGTTTTAGGGCAGGGTTTGGGTTTTGGGGTACAGGGGTGTTTTTAGGTTTTAGGGTAGGGTTTGGGTTTTGGGGTACAGGGGTGTTTTTAGGTTTTAGGGCAGGGTTTGGGTTTTGGGGTACAGGGGTGTTTTTAGGTTTTAGGGCAGGGTTTGGGTTTTGGGGTACAGGGGTGTTTTTAGGTTTTAGGGCAGGGTTTGGGTTTTGGGGTACAGGGGTGTTTTTAGGTTTTAGGGCAGGGTTTGGGTTTTGGGGTACAGGGGTGTTTTTAGGTTTTAGGGCAGGGTTTGGGTTTTGGGGTACATGGGTGTTTTTAGGTTTTAGGGCAGGGTTTGGGTTTTGGGGTACAGGGGTGTTTTTAGGTTTTAGGGCAGGGTTTGGGTTTTGGGGTACAGGGGTATTACGACTTTATATAAATTAAATTAATTAAATTAATTTTATTTAATTTAATTAAATTAATAACAATATTTACAATTATTAATTTAATTGTATTAATAAACGATTACAATTAAATTATAATATTAAAAAATGTTTAATTAATTAAATTCTTTTAATTTTATTAAATATAATTATATTATGTATTATTTATAACTTAATTAAATTATTATTATATTTATTGTAATTAATTGCATTATATTATTTTCTATTTATAAATTTTTTATATATCATTAATTATATTATTTTAAATATATTAAATTAATATATTATTAATTTAAATGTATTAATAAACGATTATAATTAAATTATATTATTTAAAAATGTTTAATTAATTAAATTCTTTTAATTTTATTAATTATAATTATATTATGTATTATTTATAACTTAATTAAATTATAATTATATTTATTGTAATTAATTACATTATATTATTTTCTATTTATAAATTTTTTATATATCATTAATTATATTATTTTAAATTACTATAATTAAATTAATTACTGTTTTAATAATGTTATATTATTTTTATTATTTTAAATTAATTTAATTAACTTTATTACATTTTTTAAAATAAAGATATACTTACCAATACTTACGATGTAATGGTATGCGTTGTAATACCATCTGCTATGTAATGCCATGCGTTGTAATGGCATGCATTGTAATGGTATTTGCGATGTAAAAATCGCGTTGTAACGGAACGCGTTGTAAAACATCGCGTTGTACTGACACCAATCCGGGTTGATGAGCTGTCCTGATGTAAACACCCCAAGTATTTCTCAGTTGCCTCCGGAGATTAACTCCCGTATGCACATGGCTTCTTGTGGCGTCATGTCGGGTCCGCACTCGAGCGGCGGGCGTCTTCCGCGGCTGGGCTCAGCCGCTAAAATCCAACAACAAGAGTTAGCCCCCAAAGGAAGACGCCAGCAGTTAATGACATCGCTCCATCTTTATTCGAGGCAACTGCATAGAGGGAAACGCCAGCAAACAGTCATCTCAGTATTTTCTGCCAGACCGGTTTCGGGAGTATATCCCTTCTTCAATGGCATCCTGCTGCTTGTAGACAGTGTTTCTCGTGTGCACTGATGTTATAAGGACCTGCCCCAGTGGGCGTGGCTGTACTCGCAGCCTGCCGGTACTTGTAGTGCCACAGAGGTTTAACTCAAGTGAGCCTGTCTTGCACTCACAGCTGAAATTAAAAGTTTTTAAAACACCCATGTGGGTTGAAGACGCCCGCCGCTCGAGTGCGGACCCGACATGACGCCACAAGAAGCCATGTGCATACGGGAGTTAATCTCCGGAGGCAACTGAGAAATACTTGGGGTGTTTACATCAGGACAGCTCATCAACCCACATGGGTGTTTTAAAAACTTTTAATTTCAGCTGTGAGTGCAAGACAGGCTCACTTGAGTTAAACCTCTGTGGCACTACAAGTACCGGCAGGCTGCGAGTACAGCCACGCCCACTGGGGCAGGTCCTTATAACATCAGTGCACACGAGAAACACTGTCTACAAGCAGCAGGATGCCATTGAAGAAGGGATATACTCCCGAAACCGGTCTGGCAGAAAATACTGAGATGACTGTTTGCTGGCGTTTCCCTCTATGCAGTTGCCTCGAATAAAGATGGAGCGATGTCATTAACTGCTGGCGTCTTCCTTTGGGGGCTAACTCTTGTTGTTGGATTTTAGCGGCTGAGCCCAGCCGCGGAAGACGCCCGCCGCTCGAGTGCGGACCCGACATGACGCCACAAGAAGCCATGTGCATACGGGAGTTAATCTCCAGAGGCAACTGAGAAATACTTGGGGTGTTTACATCAGGACAGCTCATCAACCCACATGGGTGTTTTAAAAACTTTTAATTTCAGCTGTGAGTGCAAGACAGGCTCACTTGAGTTAAACCTCTGTGGCACTACAAGCACCGGCAGGCTGCGAGTACAGCCACGCCCACTGGGGCAGGTCCTTATAACATCAGTGCACACGAGAAACACTGTCTACAAGCAGCAGGATGCCATTGAAGAAGGGATATACTCCCGAAACCGGTCTGGCAGAAAATACTGAGATGACTGTTTGCTGGCGTTCCCTCTATGCAGTTGCCTCGAATAAAGATGGAGCGATGTCATTAACTGCTGGCGTCTTCCTTTGGGGGCTAACTCTTGTTGTTGGATTTTAGTGGCTGAGCCCAGCCGCGGAAGACGCCCGCCGCTCGAGTGCGGACCCGACATGACGCCACAAGAAGCCATGTGCATACGGGAGTTAATCTCCGGAGGCAACTGAGAAATACTTGGGGTGTTTACATCAGGACAGCTCATCAACCCACATGGGTGTTTTAAAAACTTTTAATTTCAGCTGTGAGTGCAAGACAGGCTCACTTGAGTTAAACCTCTGTGGCACTACAAGTACCGGCAGGCTGCGAGTATAGCCACGCCCACTGGGGCAGGTCCTTATAACATCAGTGCACACGAGAAACACTGTCTACAAGCAGCAGGATGCCATTGAAGAAGGGATATACTCCCGAAACCGGTCTGGCAGAAAATACTGAGATGACTGTTTGCTGGCGTTTCCCTCTATGCAGTTGCCTCGAATAAAGATGGAGCGATGTCATTAACTGCTGGCGTCTTCCTTTGGGGGCTAACTCTTGTTGTTGGATTTTAGCGGCTGAGCCCAGCCGCGGAAGACGCCCGCCGCTCGAGTGCGGACCCGACATGACGCCACAAGAAGCCATGTGCATACGGGAGTTAATCTCCGGAGGCAACTGAGAAATACTTGGGGTGTTTACATCAGGACAGCTCATCAACCCACATGGGTGTTTTAAAAACTTTTAATTTCAGCAGTGAGTGCAAGACAGGCTCACTTGAGTTAAACCTCTGTGGCACTACAAGTACCGGCAGGCTGCGAGTACAGCCACGCCCACTGGGGCAGGTCCTTATAACATCAGTGCACACGAGAAACACTGTCTACAAGCAGCAGGATGCCATTGAAGAAGGGATATACTCCCGAAACCAGTCTGGCAGAAAATACTGAGATGACTGTTTGCTGGCGTTTCCCTCTATGCAGTTGCCTCGAATAAAGATGGAGCGATGTCATTAACTGCTGGCGTCTTCCTTTGGGGGCTAACTCTTGTTGTTGGATATATATATATATATATATATATATATATATATATATATATATATTACCTACTGGCGATAGCCAGTAGGTATAAATAGTTAGGATTTTTTTCCTATGGGATTTTTGAAAATTCTATGTCGAATAACTTTGGCGTTTGAGGACAGAATGGGCTGAAATTTTCAGGAAAATGGAACATTTTGTTTCCGAGCAGCCCCTGAAAATTTGGGGGGGTTTCGTCAAGGGGGGGCCGAGAAAAAAGGGGGGTCCCAAAACGTGTGTTTCCCATGCAATTTTCCATAGGGCGGTTGGCCTCACTTTTAGCATGAACGGCTGAATGGATTTACACCAAACTTGGCAAAATTGTAGGGACTGGTAGCCCGATGTGCCTTTGCTATGTCTCAAGATATAGGCTCCAGTGGTTTTTACAAAAATTAACTTTGAAAAATATATATTGGGCTACATTGGGCTATATATATGTTGGAGCCCAAATGTAGCCCAATGTAGCCCAATGTAGCCCAATGTAGCCCAAAGATGGCCACCAGAGACAAAAAAAACAAATGTAGCCCAAATATCAGCCAGATGTAGCCCAACTATAGCCCAATGACAGAATGTCCCAGAGTGTTCTAAAGAACAACTAGAGTGCTAACAGTCCTACTTATTACAAAGGTATGGCACACCTGAAGCCATCTTGATTGGAATAAAGTGGTAACTCTTAAAACATTTAATTTAAAAAGGAACAAAATGAGGGGGTTCATTTTGCCATAGAAAGTATGATTAGCGAATATATGACGAAATCCCGCATACCATCAGTCCGCAAAAAAAATCCCGCATGTACTATTAGGCCGCAAATTAAAATAACAAAAACTTTTAGAACGAATATGCCTTTAGCATACACTAAACAACTAAACTACCCTAAACCCTAAAACACTACCCCCAGCATGACCCTACACTACACAAACAGTACAACACTACCCTAAACCCTAAAACACTACCCCCAGCATGACCCTACACTACGCAAACACTACAACACTACCCAAAACCCTAAAACACTACACCCCAGCATGACCCTACACTACGCAAACACTACCCTAAACCCTAAAACACTACCCCCAGCATGACCCTACACTACGCAAACACTACAACACAACCCTAAACCCTAAAACACTACCCCCAGCATGACCCTACACTACGCAAACACTACAACACAACCCTAAACCCTAAAACACTACCCCCAGCATGACCCTACACTACGCAAACACTACAACACTACCCTAAACCCTAAAACACTACCCCCAGCATGACCCTACACTACGCAAACACTACAACACTACCCAAAACCCTAAAACACTACACCCCAGCATGACCCTACACTACGCAAACACTACAACACTACCCTAAACCCTAAAACACTACCCCCAGCATGACCCTACACTGCGCAAACACTACAACACTACCCTAAACCCTAAAACACTACCCCCAGCATGACCCTACACTACGCAAACACTACAACACTACCCTAAACCCTAAAACACTACCCCCAGCATGACCCTACACTACGCAAACACTACAACATGACCCTAAACCCTAAAACACTACCCCCAGCATGACCCTACACTACGCAAACACTACAACACGACCCAAAACCCTAAAACACTACCCCCAGCATGACCCTACACTACGCAAACACTACAACACTACCCAAAACCCTAAAACACTACCCCCCAGCATGACCCCACACTACGCAAACACTACAACACTACCCAAAACCCTAAAACACTACCCCCAGCATGACCCTTCACTACGCAAACACTACAACACTACCCAAAACCCTAAAACACTACACCCCAGCATGACCCTACACTACGCAAACACTACAACACTACCCAAAACCCTAAAACACTACACCCCAGCATGACCCTACACTACGCAAACACTACAACACTACCCAAAACCCTAAAACACTACCCCCAGCATGACCCTACACTACGCAAACACTACAACACTACCCAAAACCCTAAAACACTACCCCCAGCATGACCCTACACTACACAAACACTACAACACTACCCTAAACCCTAAAATACTACACCCCAGCATGACCCTACACTACGCAAACACTACAACACTACCCAAAACCCTAAAACACTACCCCCAGCATGACCCTACACTACGCAAACACTACAACACTATCCTAAACCCTAAAACACTACGCCCAGCATGACCCTACACTACGCAAACACTACAACACTACCCTAAACCCTAAAACACTAGCCCCAGCATGACCCTACACTACGCAAACACTACAACACAACCCTAAACCCTAAAACACTACCCCCAGCATGACCCTACACTACGCAAACACTACAACACTACCCTAAACCCTAAAACACTACCCCCAGCATGACCCTACACTACGCAAACACTACAACACAACCCTAAACCCTAAAACACTACCCCCAGCATGACCCTACACTAAACAACCACCACAACTCTACACTACACTAACACAACACTACACTACACAACACTACACTACACTACACAATCACTAACCCACGAAAAAATGAACACAAACCCACTTACCTCTCTCGTCATCGTGGTTTTCACAACGCAAATGCATTTACCATACATGCCTTTAAAACGTAATTCTTTGTAAAGGCATGCGCGATAAATGCACATGCGTTTTGAAAAAATGCGGGATAATGGTATGCGAGGTCAATGACCTTGCGGGATAATGGTATGCGGACTGAAAGTCTGCGGGATAAAAAATGCGGGAAAATGGCTGCAAACCATGATTAGCAGCAGACTTCCCTGGTGAGCACTAGCTTTACTACAGTGATCTAATGAGCAACTAGAGTGCTAACATTCAGAATTTATGGCAAATGTGTGAAACATCTCAATGCCTTCTTGATAGAACCAAAGTAAACAAGCATTGAAAATGCAATAGATCTCGCCCTCGTTTAAGTTAAAGCCATTCTGTTTGTAATGAGGTGGCTTTTTAGCTTTGCTTTTATTAGTGTTTTTAAAACTTTCATGTAAATAACATGCATATGTATGCATATATGTATATGTATGCATGCATTTATATTTATATAGATATGCAGATTATATATGTTTATATATGTATATTACCTACTGGCGATAGCCAGTGGGTATATATAGTTAGGATTTTTTCTCTATGGGATTTCTGAAAATTCTATGTCTAATAACTTTGGCGTTTGTGGACGGAATTGGCAGAAATTTTCAGGAAAATGGCACATTTCGTTTCTGAGCAGCCCCTGAAAATTTGGGGGGTTTCGTCAAGGGGGAGGTCGAGAAACAAGGGGGGTCCCAAAACACGTTTTTCACATTCATTTTTCCATAGGGCGGTTGGACTCACTTTTAGCTCGAACGGCTGAATAGATTAACATGAAACTTGGCAAAATTGTAGATATGGTGTGCCCGACGTGCCTTTGCTATGTCTCAATATATGTGCTCCAGTGGATTTTGAGAAATTAACGTTTAAAAAAATATATATATCTGTGACAGCGCTCCGGTTAGCGCCCCCGGTTTGCGTACCTGACACGTAACGGAACTTCGCGAAGCGAAGATGATTGGCTCTCCGGTGTCTGTCAACATTCTAAACAGTCCGGAGCAGCCTCCATCTTGTCTCTCGGTACGATCGAGAGACAAGATGTGGTGAAAAACGAAGGGGGAAATGAAGGAAAGGGGGCAAGGTAGACCACTCCTGACCCCCTAGGATTGATGAGGGGGATATTAAAGTGCCCAGCGGGGCAAAAAAAAAAATAATAATTTTTTTGCGATTTTACACCGTAGAGGCGCGTCCCGGTACGCGAATCAGGCAGCTAACCGGGCAGCTAACTGGCAGCGTAGCTGTCAACATTGTAAACAGTCCGGAGCGGCCGCCATCTTGTCTCTCGGTAGGTTCGAGAGACAAGATGTGGTGAAAAAAGAAGGGGGAAATGAAGGAAAGGGTGCAAGGTGAACCCCTCCTGACCCCCTAGGATTGATGAGGGGGATATTAAAGTCCCCCGCGATTTTTCGCGGTAGAGGCGCTTCCCGGTACGCGAACCGGGCAGCTAACCGGCAGCGTAATGGGAGTCCGCCATCTTGTGTTTTTGGAGCGTCCGGTTCGCCTACCGGGTAGCGTCCCGGTAAGCGTAACAAGGGGAAAACCAAGAGAAACAGTAAAAAAAAATTAAGGGAATAGATTTCCAGCAAACTTAACAAAATTGTAGGGACTGTTTGTTTGATGTGCCTTTGCAAGGCCTCAAGATATGTGCACGTGTGGATTTTGTCCAATTAAGGTTAAAAAAAATATATATATCTGTAAGCGTGCTCCGGGAAGCTTACGTTACGGGTTTTGTTTGCGCTGCAGAGCCGATACGTCACGGTTATGCGACGCGTCATGAGGCGTCTCACGTGGCTACGTGATACGTCACGTAATAAAGAATATATTTTACAGCTATAGATATTAGCTTTTAAAAAACCAATGAAATTCACTGAAAAAACCAAAGGTTATAGACCATATATAGTTAGGAATTTGCATTTACAAAACCTTGAAAATTCACTGAAAAAACCATAGGTTAGAGACCATATATAGTTAGCTGGACATTTTATTGACATAAAACCAGTGAAATTCCATATATAGTTAGTTGCACTAACTATATATCGCGCACCCGCAATCCACTGCTGATGATGTCACATATTACATCATTCATGACATGGTCAGTGACATCACTGATGACATCACTGATGACATCTCAAATGACATCACTGATGACATCTCAAATGACATCACTGATGACATCATGACACACCAATACCAGTTACTACATACGCACTCACTGATTCCTACGTCTACACACACATTCACTCATTCACCCATACAATCACACATACATACAGTCACTCATTATTACAACACTATCATATGCACTCATACACCTATGCAGACACTCACACACTGCCACTCATCCATGGAGTTACTCACACATCTAGTCAGTCCTGTAAAGAATCAATCACACTTCCATTTCCTCATCTATACAGTTAAACACAGAACACCATACTTCAGTGACATCACTGATGACATCACTGATGACATCTCAAATGACATCACTGATGACATCTCAAATGACATCACTGATGACATTATGACACACCAATACCAGTTACTACATACGCACTCACTGATTCCTACGTCTACACACACATTCACTCATTCACCCATACAATCACTCATACATACAGTCACTCATTATTACAAGACTATCATATGCACTCATACACCTAGTCAGTCCTGTGAAGAATCAATCACACTTCGATTTCCTCATCTATACAGTTAAACACAGAACACCATACTTTTCACACATATACTAACACATACTTACTCTCTTATACAATCACTGATACAAGTACACATTGATATGCACAGAGTCACACACCTCCCAGCCAGTCACACACACACTCAGTCTTCCATACATCCACTCATTCTTCAATATGTAAAACATATTTAAACTTTAGAAAAACACACAGACACTAGATGATGTCATCAGTGATGTCATTTGAGATGTCATCAGTGATGTCATCAGTGATGTCATTTGAGATGTCATCAGTGATGTCATCAGTGATGTCACTGACCATGTCATGAATGATGTAATATGTGACATCATCAGCAGTGGATTGCGGGTGCGCGATATATAGTTAGTGCAACTAACTATATATGGAATTTCATTGGTTTTATGTCAATAAAATGTCCAGCTAACTATATATGGTCTCTAACCTATGGTTTTTTCAGTGAATATATATATATATTCACTGAAAAAACCATAGGTTTCACACCAGTTATAGTTAGGAATTAGCATTTAAAAAACCTATTAAATTCACTGACAAAACCAGTTATAGTTAGCTGGAAATTTTACTGACATAAAACCATTGAAATTTCCTCGGTATAGTTAGTTGGACTCACTATAACTTGCGCGCCTGCAATGCACTGCTGATGACGTCACATATTACATCACTCATGACATGGTCAGTGACATCACTCATGACATCACTGATGACACCATCCTTGTGACACAGTGACAGACCTAATTTCAGTGTAATGTAACGCTTGAAACACATATTCAAAAATAGAAACAAACATTTTCAAAAAAATGAAGATACCCAAACCAGTAACAACAACCAATTCAGTAATTCCACCATCTATATACTCATCCACTCATTCACCAACAGTTCTATATAGTCACTCATATATATACTCACTCATCATATGTAGTGATACACCTATACATCCTGTTACACATCAGCAGTCATCCAAAAAATACTCACTCACATACTCACACATGCACATAAACTATTGAACATCCATTTATTTGCATATACATTTATACACACACTACCACCTTACTTCTAAGGAAACTTACACATACTTACTCTCTTAAACAATCACTTATAGAAACACATACTTATTTAAACAGGAACTCCTACAATCTCTCACTATATATACTATACTCACTTATATACATCAATACTCACATATACTAGATTAAAACATATGTCGTTACTAATGAAGACACTAGTGAGACAGTCATTCACTCACTAACACACACATATACACACTCGTCCACCCATACAGTCCTGCACATATGCTGTCTTCAAAACACATACAAACAGTGAGTCAGTCACCAACCCCTGCAGCCACTTATACACAAAGAGAAACACTGATACAAACATTTAAATATTTAAACAATACTCGCTAATATATGTATTCACTAAGATACACTTAATAAGCCAGTTAACCAACCAATTTTTTTTTTAAAAAACATCCATTTACACACCTATTTAAACATTTATTCTTCCATCGACCTTTACAAATACATATATAAAACAAATTTATTTTTCAGAAAGACACACATTCACTGGATGGTGTCATCAGTGATGTCATGAGTGATGTCACTGACCATGTCATGAGTGATGTAATATGTGACGTCATCAGCAGTGCATTGCAGGCGCGCAAGTTATAGTGAGTCCAACTAACTATAACGTGGGAATTTCAATGGTTTTATGTCAGTAAAATTTCTAGTTAACTATAATTGGTTTTGTCAGTGAATTTAATAAGTTTTTTAAATGCTAATTCCTAACTATAACTGGTGTGAAACCTATGGTTTTTTCAGTGAATTTCAAAGGTTTTTTAAATGCTAATTCCTAACTATAACTGTTGTGAAACCTGTGGTTTTTTCAGTGAATTTCAAAGGTTTTTTTAATGCTAATTCCTAACTATATAAGACCTGAAAGCCCACCAGGAATCTCCAGTATGCGCCAGGGGACTGCATTGCAGAGAGGTGTAATGAAGCCACAACCCTTTTTACACCTCTCTGCAACGCAGCCCCCGTGCATGTTTGAAGAGGGGAAACTAATTCCCCTTGCATACTGGGGGCCCCTGGGGGCCAATTAGCCCACCTGGAACCTCCAGTATGCGCCTGGGGCTGCATTGCAGAGGTGTAATGAGACTATGCCCCTTGTTACACCTCTCTGCAACGCAGCCCACTGCCGCGTTTGCAGAGGGGGAAATAATTCCCCTTGCATACTGGGGGTCCCTGGGGTCAACTAGTCCACCAGGAGCCTCCAGTATGCGCGAGGTAGCTGCATTGCAGAGAAGTGTAATGAGGCCACACCCTTGTTACACCTCTCTGCAATGCAGGCCACTGGCGCCTTTGCAGAGGGGGGACTAATTCCCCTTGCATACTGGGGGTCCCTGGATCATATCTGCCCAAACACCGATATTCCGAACGATTGTAAATGACTTTTCTTGAGAAACATTTGGATTTGGATTATCATGTCCTATACTTTGGAATTTTTGAAAGACTGACTTTGAGGATGCTATAAATTACTCAAGTCTGCCCGAATTGTGTGGGTAAAATTGATACCTAGTCACTTTTAATAAGAATATACTTATGTCTCGTCTAACATTTGGAAGAAATATTTAGTTATATGACAACGGGATACCGACATAACTTGAAGGAAATAAGAACGCCCTGAAGAAGTTCTGTTGTACAGAACGAAACGTTTCGGCTGGCTGTGGTACATAAACTTAAGGAAAATAAAAGCATTTGAATATACACCAAGATTCAGCGCTTCAATAAGTACTCTAAGTGATATGATTTGATTGGACTCATTGTGAAAGTGGTGCTGTGCCAAACTTTGGAATATTCTCCACTACTCTCTACTACTTACTCTCTCCTACTCTCTACTATTCACTCTCTACTGCTCTCTACTACTCACTCTACTACTTACTCTCTACTACTCTCTACTACTCACTCTCTACTACTCACTCTCTACTACTCTCTACTACTCACTCTACTATTCACTCTACTACTCTCTACTACTCACTCTGCTACTCTCTCTACTGCTCTCTACTACTCTCTACTACTCACTCTCTACTCTCTACCTCTCTCTTCTCTCTCTACTAATCTCTACCTCTCTACCGCTACCTCTCTACCTCTCTACCTCTACACCTCTACCTCTCTACCTCTCTCTACACGCACACATATAGACATATATGCATATATATATGTGCATATGCATTTATATATATGTATGTGTATGTATAAAAAAAACAACTAAACATTTTTTTTCCGAATCAGCTACTTTTAAAACTGTCATTCTTTTTCCCCATGGTACGCTCCCCGGTACGCTCCCCGGTGCGCGTACCGGGCGCTCCCCCCGCGAAAATCAAAAAAAATAAAAACATTTTTTTGCCCCGTGGGGCCCTTTTATGGCCCCCACATCAAACCTAGGGGGTCAAGGGGGGGTCTACTCTGCCCCCTTATGGTCATTTCCCCCTTTGTTTTGGCCACCTCTTGTGTCTCGATCCTACCGAGACACAAGATGGCGGCCGCTCCGGACTGTTTAGAATGTTTACAGACACCCCAGAGCCAATCAGCTTTCTGCACGCAAGTCGCGTGGCGCGCCCGGTGCGCGTACCGGTGCGCTTACCGGAGCGCTGCTATAGATATATATATTTTTTTGAACCTTAATTACTCAAAATCCACTGGAGCACATATCTTGAGACATAGCAAAGGCACATCGGGCTACCAGTCCCTACAATTTTGCCAAGTTTGGTGGAAATCCATTCAGCCGTTCGGGCTAAAAGTGAAATCGACCGCCCTATGGAAATTAACATGGGGAAAACGCGTTTTGGGACCCCCTTTTATCTCGGCCCCCGCTTGACGAATCCCCCTCAAACTTTCAGGGAAGGACCGGAACGCCGCGAGGCCATTTTGAGGAAATTTTCAGGCAGATTCGTCAACCGGACCCAAAGTTATTCCAAATAGAATTTTGAGATTTAACATTGAAAAAAATCCTAACTATAACTACCTACTGGCGACCGCCAGTAGGTAATATATATATATATATATATATATATATATATATATATGTATATATATATATATATATATTCACTGAAAAAACCATAGGTTATAGACCATATATAGTTAGGAATTAGCATTTACAAAACCTTATTTTACTCACACAAAACCATTGAAATTCGCATATATAGTTAGTTGCACTAACTATATATCGCGCACCCGCAATCCACTGCTGATCATGTCACATATTACATCATTCATGACATGGTCAGTGACATCACTGATGACATCACTGATGACATCTCAAATGACATCACTGATGACATCACTGATGACAACATCCAGTGACTGTATGTTTCTGTAAAGTTAAAATATGTCTTACATATTGAAGAATGAGTGGATGTATACGTGTCTGGATGAAGGATTTAGTAGATGCATGACTGACTGTATGAGTGAGTGATTAAATGTGTCTCACTGAGTGCATGGGTTAGTGACTAAACTGTCTTAATTTGTGCATCATTATGTCTGTTGTTCTGTAAACTGCTGCATGTGTTGATCAGTAGCTATTTGAGTAACTATATGGGTTATTGATGGGTTTCCCAAGTATTTGTATGGGAGACTGAGTGTGTGTGTGTGGGTGGCTGGGAGGTGTATGACTCTGTGCATAGATGTGTGAGCAGTTGATTCACTAGATGTATGGGTTCAAAAGTGCATGTGGAAACAGCTGTATGGGCGGTTGACTGTGTGCATGAGTGTATTGGTGAGTAAATGGATATCTCAGTGCTACATGTCAAAGTAAGTACATATGTAAAACACAGTACATGTGAGAGTTGACATATATAAATAACTGTGCATAAGAGCCAGTGAATGTGTGAGTGGCTGTATGGATCATTGTGAACTTGTATCAGGGATTGTATAAGAGAGTAAATATGTGTTAGTATATGTTTGAATAAGTAAGGTGTGTATAACTGTATAGTTAAGGAAATGGAGGTGTGATTGATTCTTTGCATGACTGACTAGGTGTGTGAGTAACTCCATGGATGAGTGACAGTCTGTGAGTGTCTGTTTACACTGAGTGTATCTAAGGTTATATTAGAGTCTGAAGAGGTTCATCGTATTATCACATGAATGATGTCATCAGTGATGTGATCAGTAATGTCAAATGAGATGTCATCAGTGATGTCATCAGTGATGTCATTTGAGATGTCATCAGTGATGTCATCAGTGATGTAATCAGTGATGTCATTTGAGATGTCATCAGTGATGTCATTTGAGATGTCATCAGTGATGTCATTTGAGATGTCATCAGTGATGTCATCAGTGATGTCACTGACCATGTCATGAATGATGTAATATGTGACATGATCAGCAGTGGATTGCGGGTGCGCGATATATAGTTAGTGCAACTAACTATATATGCGAATTTCAATGGTTTTGTGTGAGTAAAATAAGGTTTTGTAAATGCTAATTCCTAACTATATATGGTCTATAACCTATGGTTTTTTCAGTGAATTTTCAAGGTTTTGTAAATGCTAATTCCTAACTATATATGGTCTATAACCTATGTTTTTTTCAGTGAATATATATATATATATATCTATACTACTATTATAAAGAGAGAAGTCTGTCCTTTGAGCCAGGTAAACTCGAAAAGTACACCACCAATCTAAACACCTAAGACATCTATGAAAACTTCAGGGCAAGCAGAAGGACATAGGCGATATAAAAATAAAAAATATACGTTATTTAAAACATTTACAAATAAAAATAAAGTAGTCCCTAGAAAGTAGCGCCGGCCGCGACGTCTGCGTGATGACATCGGGAGCGCGGGGAGGAGCGGCGTTGAGGAGCAACAGGAAGACCGGAAGACATGAGCGCGGGGAGGAGCTGCAGAGGACAAGCGGAAAGGAGCGGCGAGAAGCGGAGGAGCAGTGGCAGCGCGGGGAGGAGCGGCGGATGAGGTAGCGGACAAGCGGTCAGGAGCGGCGAGAAGCGGAGGAGCAGTGGAGCGGTAAACACAGCAGCGCGGGGAGGAGCGGCGGATGAGGTAAGTCAAGCAGCTGCGGGTGCGCAGCGAGGGACGGCCGGGGCCCATGAGCAGAGACTGAGCACAAAGTCGGGACGTCTGGGGAAACAAAGTGTGGGCAGAAGCGGCCGCTCTGCTGCGCCTCTCCTGCTGTGATGCTGACCCCAGTCCCTTTCTGCCCCGGGCAAGGCCGGGGCGGGCTGCTAGTATATATATATATATAACATTTCTATGGCAAAATGAAACCCCTCATTTTGTTCCTTTGCAAATTAAATGTTTTAAGTGTTAACACTTTATTCCAATCAAGATGACTTCAGGTGTGCCATACTTTTGTCATAAGTAAGACTGTTAGCGCTCTAGTTGTTCTTTAGAACACTCTGGGACATTCTGTCACTGGGCTATAGTTGGGCTACATCTGGCTGATATTTGGGCTACATTTGTTTTTTTTTGTATCTGGTGGCCATCTTTGGGCTACATTGGGCTACATTGGGCTACATTTGGGCTCTAACATATATATAGCCCAATGTAGCCCAATATATATTTTTCAAAGTTAATTTTCGTAAAAACCACTGCAGCATATATCTTGAACATAGCAAAGGCACATCGGGCTACCAGTCCCTACAATTTTGTCAAGTTTTGTGGAAATCCATTCAGCCGTTCGAGCTAAAAGTGAGTCCAACCGCCCTATGGAAAACTCAATGTTAAATACACGTTTTGGGACCCCCCTTTTTTCTCGGCCCCTGCTTGACAAAACCCCCCCAAACTTTCAGGGGACGCTCAGAAACAAAATGTGCCATTTTCCTTAAAATTTCAGCCAATTCCGTCCATCAACGCCAAAGTTATTCAACATAGAATTTTCAGAAATCCCTATTCAAAAAAATCCTAACTATATATACCTACTGGCGACCGCCAGTAGGTAATATATAACATTTCTATGGCAAAATGAAACCTCTCATTTTGTTCCTTTACAAATTAAATGTTTTAAGTGTTAACACTTTATTCCAATCAAGATGACTTCAGGTGTGCCATACTTTTGTCATAAGTAAGACTGTTAGCGCTCTAGTTGTTCTTTAGAACACTCTGGGACATTCTGTCACTGGGCTATAGTTGGGCTACATCTGGCTGTTATTTGGGCTACATTTGTTTTTTTTTGTCTCTGGTGGCCATCTTCGGGCTACATTGGGCTACATTGGGCTACATTGGGCTACATTTGGGCTCCAACATATATATAGCCCAATGTAGCCCAATATATATTTTTCAAAGTTAATTTTCGTAAAAACCACTGGAGCATATATCTTGAGACATAGCAAAGGCACATCGGGCTACCAGTCCCTACAATTTTGCCAAGTTTTGTGGAAATCCATTCAGCCGTTCGAGCTAAAAGTGAGTCCAACCGCCCTATGGAAAACTCAATGTTAAAAACACGTTTTGGGACCCCCCTTTTTTCTCGGCCCCCGCTTGACGAAACCCCCCCAAATTTTCAGGGGCTGCTCAGAAACAAAATGCGCCATTTTCCTGAAAATTTCAGCCAATTCCGTCCACAAACGCCAAAGTTATTCAACATAGAATTTTCAGAAATCCCATAGGAAAAAAATCCTAACTATATATACCTACTGGCTATCGCCAGTAGGTAATATATATATATATTCACTGAAAAAACCATAGGTTTCACACCAGTTATAGTTAGCTGGAAATTTTACTGATATAAAACCATTGAAATTCCCACGTTATAGTTAGTCGGACTCACTATAACTTGCGCGTACAATGCACTGCTGATGACATCACTCATGACATCACTGATGAGACCATCCAGTGAATGTGTGTCTTTCTGAAAAATAAATTTGTTTTATATATGTATTTGTAAAGGTCGATGGAAGAATAAATGTTTAAATAAGTGTGTAAATGGATGTTTTTTTAAAAAAAATTGGTTGGGTAACTGGCATATTATGTGTATCTTAGTGAATACATATATTAGCGAGTATTGTTTAAATATTTAAATGTTTGTATCAGTGTTTCTCTTTGTGTATAAGTGGCTGCATGGGGTTGGTGACTGACTCACTGTTTGTATGTGTTTTGAAGACAGCATATGTGCAGGACTGTATGGGTGGATGAGTATATATATGTGTGTGTTAGTGAGTGAATGACTGTCTCACTAGTGTCTTCATTAGTAACGACATATGTTTTAATCTAGTATATGTGAGTATTGATGTATATAAGTGAGTATAGTATATATAGTGAGAGATTGTAGGAGTTCCTGTGTAAATAAGTATGTGTTTCTATAAGTGATTGTTTAAGAGAGTAAGTATGGGTAAGTTTCCTTAGAAGTAAGGTGGCAGTGTGTGTATAAATGTATATGCAAAGAAATGGATGTTTAATAGTTTATTTGCATGTGTGAGTATGTGTGTGAGTAACTTTTGGATGATTGCTGATGTGTAACAGGATGTGTAGGTGTATCACTACATATGATGAGTGAGTATATGTATGAGTGACTATATAGAACTGTTGGTGAATGAGTGGATGTGTATATAGATGGTGGAATTACTGAATTGGTTGTTGTTACTGGTTTGGGTATCTCCATTTTTTAGAAAATGTTTGTTTCTATTTTTGAATATGTGTTTCAAGCGTTACATTACACTGAAATTAGGTCTGTCACTCTGTCACAAGGATGGTGTCATCAGTGATGTCATGAGTGATGTCATCAGCAGTGCATTGTACGCGCAAGTTATAGTGAGTCCGACTAACTATAACGTGGGAATTTCAATGGTTTTATATCAGTAAAATTTCCAGCTAACTATAACTGGTGTGAAACCTATGGTTTTTTCAGTGAATTTCATAGGTTTTTTAAATGCTAATTCCTAACTATAACTGGTGTGAAACCTATGGTTTTTTCAGTGAATTTCATAGGTTTTTTTAATGCTAATTCCTTTGTATATCGAGTTTCTAACCTTTTTTTTTTTACAATTTGCTGTTTTTTTTAAGTATTCATTTTTTTTATAATTTTTTTCTTTTGCGCTCTGGGTGCGCGCTCCTGGAAGCTTTCAGCTAAGCTCTCCTGTAAGCTTCTCCGAGAGCTCATCTGAAAGCGCACCCAGAGCGCAACTGTCGTTCGTGAAAAAAAAATATGAATGAAAAGTTAATAATAATGCAAAACATTTCGTACCATACAAATAAAATTTGTTTTTTTTAATATTGAAAATGATTATGCATTTCTATTAAAGATTGATGACGTCACTTCAGCGCACAACGTACGTGCCCTCGGAAGCGCCTACGTGCGCGGCTCCTAAACGCACGCAAAAGCGCCTACGATCGCGCCACGTGTGCGCCCCAGAAGCGCCTACGATCGCGCCACGTGTGCGCCCCGGAAGCGCCTACGATCGCGCAGCGTAAACGCACCCGGAAGTGCACCCGAGCGCGCAGCGTAAGCGCGTCGGGTCATGTGACCCTAAAATAACACTTTTCATTGGTTGCTAACAGTTTTTTTTTACAATGAATGAAATCCCCACCCATTTCCTTCACTTCTTCTTTCACTTTTGTGACTGAAAGACCTGCTTTTTTGCTGCTCCTTTTTTCTTGGTTCATCATGGCTGCCAGATCATCCAGCAGTGAAGATGACTTCATTGATGAAGAGCCACCTACCCCAAAGGTGAAGGGACATTTCATTTGGAAATTTTTTAAGTTTCCAGAAGGCCAGAAGAAGGTGAATGCACCAAAAGTGGAGTGCAGGATCTGCAAAAAGGTCCTGTCACGGGGTAACCCCCTAAAAAAATACTCTTTTGGCAACTTCACGATGATTCGCCATGTGGAGACCAGGCACCCCCAGAATTTTGCCCGAGAAAGTGTCAGGGCTCTGGCACAGGAGGTTCCCTCTACATCAACAGGAGGAGCAACTTCTTCTGGAAGAGACCAATCTCAGGGGCAGGTAGCCAACATCCAACCTGCATTCAACCATGGGCTCGTCAGATGCAGATACTGCAATCAACTCCTCACCTATGGGGAGCAAAGTGTCCTGCTCATGGTTCGGGCATTAGAGAACCATCACTGCCCTTCCCACCCCTAATTTTTTTCTTTTCTTTTTGCTCCTGTTGAGCAGTTTCTATTCCCTGTTTTTGTTCCTCTTCAGTTAAAAGAAGAAAACCAAAAGTTCTTTTCAGAACTACCTCCAATTCTCATCAAAGAGCTATAATCTTAAAAAATGAAGAGTAAGTGAAATATAGTGCATTGATAATTGAAAGGAGAATGAGTAAGAAAGAACAGAAAGGTATGAGAGGTGAAAGGAAGTGAAGTAGGAGGACTGAAAGAAGGTGAGTGTTAGAAAAGAAATTTATGACACAGTGAATAAACTGGAGGCCTCATTTCTGAAAAGTGACGCATCGCTACGTGAAAATAGCGATGCGTCACTTATCTGGACGCACTCCTTATGACATTCCACATATGTCATATTTAATATATGACTAATCAATTCGCAAGGAGTTACAGATATGTCAGTATTTCTGACATATCTCTAAACACAAAAGTAACGCATTGCAGGAGTGCGTCACAAAAGTGACGCAACTCCAGTAATGTGTCCTTTCACATGGAAAAAGCACCATGTGAAAGGTTTGCTGAGAAGCAGGCGCAAGATTTTGGCGCAACTGCATCCTAAAAGTGACGCACTGCGTCATTATTAGCAAGCTTTTTGCAAGGAACACCCCCTCTGCATGCATTATACCTGACACTATTTTTTAAAAAGTGACGCATCTAGGTACATGGGTCACTTTTTAAAACTCTGCGCCATATTGTATCTGCATCAGGTATAATGTATGCAGAGGGGGCAATCCCTCGCAAAAAGCTTGGTAATAACAACGTACTGAAATCTATGAGATTTCCCTGCGTCATTTTTTGGATGCTATTGCGTCAAAATTTTGCGCCGGCCTCGCATCACTTTTATGTTTACACATATGTCAGAAATACTGACGTATCTGTAACTCCTTGCAACATGATTCGTCATACATTAAATATGACACATCTGGAATGTCATAAGGACTGTGTACAGAAAAGTGACGCATCACACCAACAGTGTAATAAAATGTGCCTCGTTGCACTATATTTAAAGGATGCAACAGCATCCTAAAAGTGACGCAGTGAAATCTCAAACATTTCACTGCGTCGCTATTACAAAGCTTTTTGTGGGGGAACACCCCCTCTGCATACATTATACCTGACGCTATTTTAAAAAGTGACGCATCTAGGTACATGGGTCACTTTTTAAAACTCTGCGCCATATTGTATCTGCAACATGATTCGTCATACATTAAATATGACACATCTGGAACGTCATAAGGAGTGCGCACAGAAAAGTGACGCATAACACCAGCAGTGTAATAAAATGTACCTCGTTGCACTATATTTAAAAAGTGACGCATCTAGATAGATGCGTCACTTTTTGAATATTGCATAACAATGCGCATTTTTTTACACCGCTGGTGCGTCACAAAAATTGACGCACAGGAAGCGCAAAACTAACAGCGCAAGGCCTTCATAAATATAGTCCTGGATTTAGGGGGTCAGAGGGGGTCTACTCTTCCCCCTTATGATCCAATCAGCTTCCTGCGCGCAAGTCGCTCGTCGCGCCTGGAGCGCTCTCCCGTGCGCGCACGGGAGAGCGCATATTCCCGCGCAAAACGAAAAAAAAATTTTAATGCCCTGCAGGACCCTATTTTAGTCCCTACATCAAACCTAGGGGGTCAGAGGGGGTCTACTCTTCCCCCTTATGGTCATTTGCCCCTTTTTTTTTCAAACCCCTTCTGTCTCGATTTTACCGAGACACAAGATGGCGGCCGCTCCGCACTGTTTAGAATGTTTACAGACAACTGAGATCCAATCAGCTTCCTGCGCGCAAGTCGCGTGTCGCGCCTGGAGCGCACTCCCGTGCGCGCACGGGAGCGCGGCTATAGATATATATATTTTTTTGAACCTTAATTACTTAAAATCCACTGGAGCACATATCTTGAGACATAGCAAAGGCACATCGGGCTACCAGTCCCTACAATTTTGCCAAGTTTGGTGGAAATCCATTCAGCCGTTCGGGCTAAAAGTGAAATCGACCGCCCTATGGAAATTAACATGGGGAAAACGCGTTTTGGGACCCCCCTTTTATCTCGGCCCCCGCTTGACGAATCCCCCCCAAACTTTCAGGGAAGGACCGGACCGCCATGAGACCATTTTCCTGAAAATTTCAGGCAGATTCGTCAACCGGCGCCAAAGTTATTCAAAATAGAATGTTGAGATTTAACATTGAAAATTATCCTAACTATAACTACCTACTGGCGACCGCCAGTAGGTAATATATATATATATATATATATATATATATATATATATATATATATATATATATATATATATATATATATATATATATATATATATATAACCTACTGGCGGTCGCCAGTAGGTAGTTATAGTTAGGATTTTTTTCAATGTTAAATCTCAAAATTCTTTTTGGAATAACTTTGGCACCGGTTGACGAATCTGCTTGAAAATTTCCTCAAAATGGCCTCTTCGCGCACTGGTCCTTCCTTGAAAGTTTGGGGGGGATTCGTCAAGCGGGGGCCGAGATAAAAGGGGGGTCCCTAAACGCGTTTTCCCCATGTTAATTTCCATAGGGCGGTCGATTTCACTTTTAGCTCTAACGGCTGAATGGATTTCCACCAAACTTGGCAAAATTGTAGGGACTGGTAGCCCGATGTGCCTTTGCTATGTCTCAAGATATGTGCTCCAGTGGATTTTGAGTAATTGAGGTTCAAAAAAATATATATATCTATAGGCGCGCTCCGGTACGTGCACCGGGGAGCGCACCGGGCGCGCCACGCGACTTGCGCGCAGAAAGCTGATTGGCTCTCGGGTATCTGTAATCATTCTAAACAGTCCGGAGCGGCCGCCATCTTGTGTCTCGGTAGAATCGAGACACAAGAGGTGGCAAAAACAAAGGGGACGAATTGACCATAAGGGGGCAGAGTAGACCCCCCCCGACCCTCTAGGTTTGATATGGGGGCCATTAAAGGGCCCCGTGGGGTTTAAAAAAAATATATTTTTTTTTCGATTTCCGCGGGGGAAGCGCCCGGTACGCGCACCGGGGAGTGCTCCTGGGAGCGCTCCTGAGAGCGTACTATTGGGAAAAAAGAATCACTTTTAAAAATTGTATGTTTATTAATTGTTCTTTTTGTTGTTTTTTTATTTTTTATTTAAGTACCAACATGTAGGTATCAATGCAGAGTCTATAATTTAATATACATAGTTTCCTTTGTAGATATCTTGCATGTTGTTACAGAAGTTATTGTGGTATATGGAATTCATAACATAGTCTGTCAGGAAAGCAGAATCAACATGGAGGCAGGAGATGATAAAGAGATGTTAAATACACATTGGAGATAATATAGTGGGAGAAAGGAAGTAACTATGAGCAAACTTTCTATGTAACACAATAAAGTTGCACAGTATATTATAAGTCTCACTTTATATTTTAAACATTTTTGATCTACTTGATGAATTACATATAAAAATGAATAATGGCTCGAACAATTTTTGATTATTAAATATAAATTTATTCTTCTGATTCTTTTTCATAATTTAATAAAACTTCTAATAAAATGTTGTCTGGAATCTCTTCATTTACATTCTGTGTTTCCATTGATTCCACACACTCAAGTAATTCAAGGTCCAGAGACTCATCCGTAAAGTCAATGTTATCATTTCCAGCATTTTTTCCATCCTGGTTGTTGTTCAAAACAATTTCAAAAGAAATATTCTTTTCTCCTTCCATTTTGTTGCTGTAAATTGCATAAAAAATAATTATATCAGTAGAGATAGGGCACTGTTGGGTTTAAGTTCAGACATGTAGTTTGGATTTTGTAACAGTGAAGTTATCTTTGGGCAGTGTATGGTATCAGGCTGGAATTTGAAATATAACAAAGAGTATGTGATGAAGCCTAAGTAAATTTATAATAATACAAGGGAAGCCTAACTCAATCCATAACTATAACAGAGAAGCCTATAACTATTACAGAGGGATAGTATATAACTAACAGAATATTTTTTCTCAAATTAACTTAAAGTGCACAACATACTTCACTTTCCAAAATAACAATTTACCTTTGAGAAAGCAGTTGAAGTTGTCAGTGTTATTTCTTTTCAAATGTACTTCAGGAAGCAGTAGTCAAAATGGCTGTGTTTCCTTCTCTTTTTTTTATTTATTCATGTATATAACCAATCAAAGGTCAGGAAATAATCGTAGAAAATGAAAGAAACTTTTTAATTGCTTGTAAATTCTCACACTTCATATGTGTTTTGGTCATATAATTTACCTCAGGATATTTAGTCAGGCCTGTAGCCTAAATGTCTCAATGGAAATCCACCAAATTTGGGCAAATGGTAGGGACTGCTATGTAGTAGGGCATATTCTATATTTGATGAAAGTGTCTCCAGTGGTTTTTCTGTAAATTACTTTCCCACCTTTTTTTATGGAGCGCTTACCGGTGCGCGCTCCGGTACGCGCACCGGCAGCGTTACGGGAGTCCTCCATTTTGTGTTTCGGTACAATCGAGACACAAGATGGAGGACAAACAATGCTCGGAATGGGTAGAAGGGGGCACAGTAGACACTTCCTGACCCTCTAGGTTTTCTGAGGGTGGCTTAGGAGGCTCATAAAGGCTAAAAAAAGCGTACTTTGGTGAAAAATAGTGAAAAAAGTTAGAAAAAGATAAACGTTTTGAATGATCAGAGGTAGGGTAGCTCTGAAAAGAGCTTTTGGGTTCTGTGATTGATTTAGGTACCTACAAGTAGGTTCCAATGCACAGTCTTAAATTCAGGAGGAAAATTCTATTTCCCTCATCTGAGAAGTGCACACCATCTCCTCTGTAGATGTCTTGCATGTTGTAACGCAAGTTATTATTGTATATTAAACCCACTCCACAGTCTCTCATGTAAGCAGAAACAGATTTATTCACATGTTTCCGTGCTTTTTCAAATTTTGGACAAAATTGGTTGGACCAGTTCCATTTCTGTCTTTGGCATATATTGGAATATACCAAGGCAGTTTGTGGAAAAAGTGTCATCAATTGATCAAAGGTGTCCTTTAAAAGCATTTCCAGACCAACCCCAGTCATAGTGCCCAAATCATTTCCACCACAGTGCACTATTAAGAGGTCAGGGTTTGGCAGATGCAAAAAGGTTTTCACCAATGGTATCAATTGATGACATCTCAATCCTCTCTGTACAATCCACTTGATTTCCAGATTTGATAAATCAAGGTTGTGATAATTTCTGCTAGCTGCATACCTTTGAGCCCAGTGGATGTAGCTATGTCCAATAATCCACACAGAATACATGATGTGAGAAGGTTCTGCTGCAGTCAGATGAAGTGTGGGAATGAAATTTAAGTTGGAACAGTAGGAGTTTCCCAAAAAATAATTGTGGAGTTTCTCTGCTGTTGAATCACAAGCAATGATTGGTGGATTCAGATAGTTGAAAACTAAAAGTTAGGGTGCATGGTTGTGTTGTGTGAAAGAAGCAATTTGAATGTCCTGGATATGCTGGTGTATTGAGAGGTCAAACATCCTTGCTGACTAAATTTGCAACATTGTAGAATAAACTTTTGAACCTGAGAGTTCAGTTAGGAGGAAGTTGCTATGGTAACAGATAGAAAGATCTGAGAGGGGGAAGGGTGTTGGTTTGAAAATAGTGAGGGAAGACTTTTGATTGGTTGAAATAAGGCATTTGTGTGTAAAGATAGAGATTTTCTATGCCAGTCTTGTTTTCAGTGTATTGAGTGCACACCTTTTGCTCTGCTAAAGAAAAATTGGTGTGTTTGTCTGACACTGTTTTCAATCTCCCAAAGCATTTGTAAAGGTAAGTAATGATTTATTTAATTTAGATAGAGACTTGTTTGCTGTATGGAGAATATTTGGAAGCAGATAGTTAAGTTTAGTAGTGAATTTGAATGCCTGAACATAGGTTCTGCGCAGTGTTTCTTAAATGTTATTCAAAAAACGATTTTGGGTGCAAATGAATGGTATTTTCATTTGGCCCTTATTTATGATTGCCTTGTGCTGCCGGTGCATCACTTTAAACATGGGAAATAAGTGACGCTCTTGTGGCGCAAGGTCTTCATAAATAAGGCTTTGAGTTTCTTTGCTCTTGGTTTGTGTTCTGCTTTTTGATAATGCTTAATATCAACATTTGCAAGGTAGAGGATTTGTATTTTGGGAAACAGTGATGTTTCAAAAGTGAAATTTTGTGCTTGTACATAGGTTTTGCCCTGTGTTTTTTAAATGTTAATCAAAAAACGATTTTGGGGGCAAATCAATGGAATTTATATTTGGCTGTTATTTATGATTGTCTTTTGGCGCCAGTATGTCACTTTTAACATGGGAAGAAAGTGACGCACTGGTGGCCCAAGGGTTTCATAAATAAGGCCCTGAGTTTCTTTGCTCTTGGTTTGTGTTCTGCTTTTTGATAATGCTTGATATCAACATTTGCAAGGTAGAGGATTTGTATTTTGGGAAACAGTGATGTTTCAAAAGTGAAATTTTGTGCTTGTACATAACTTCTGCCCTGTGTTTTTTAAATGTTAATCAAAAAACGATTTTTGGTGCCAATCAATGGTATTTATATTTGGGTCTTATTTATGATTGTCTTGTGGCGTAGGTATGTCACTTTTAACATGTGAAGAAAGTGACGCACTGGTGGCGCAAGGCTTTCATAAATAAGGCCCTGAGTTTCTTTGCTCTTGGTTTGTGTTCTGCTTTTTGATAATGCTTGATATCACCATTTGCAAAGTAGAGGATTTGTATTTTGGGAAACAGTGACATTTCAAAAGTGATTTTGAGTGGTTATACATAGGTTCTATGCAGTGTTTTTTAAATGTTATTCAAAAAACGATTTTGGGGGCAAATCAATGGTATTTTCATTTGGCCCTTATTTATGATTGCCTTGTGCAACCGGTGCATCACTTTATACATGGGAAATAAGTGACGCTCTTCTGGCGCAAGGTCTTCATAAATAAGGCTTTGAGTTTCTTTGCTCTTGGTTTGTGTTCTACTTTTTGATAATGCTTGATATCAACATTTGCAAGGTAGAGGATTTGTATTTTGGGAAACAGTGAGGTTTCAAAAGTGAAATTCAGTGCTTGTACATAGGTTCTGCCCTGTGTTTTTAAAATATTATTCAAAAAACGATTTCTGGTGCCAATCAATGGTATTTATATTTGGGTCTAATTTATGATTGTCTTGTGGCGTAGGTATGTCACTTTTAACATGGGAAGAAAGTGACGCACTGGTGGCGCAAGGCTTTCATAAATAAGGCTCTGAGTTTCTTTGCTCTTGGTTTGTGTTCTGCTTTTTGATAATGCTTGATATCAACATTTGCAAAGTAGAGGATTTGTATTTTGGGAAACAGTGACGCTTCAAAAGTGATATTGAGTGGTTATACATAGGTTCTGGGCAGTGTTTTTTAAATGTTATTCAAAAAACGATTTTGGGGGCAAATGAATGGTATTTTCATTTGGCCCTTATTTATGATTGCCTTGTGCAACCGGTGCATCACTTTATACATGGGAAATAAGTGACGCTCTTCTGGCACAAGGTCTTCATAAATAAGGCTTTGAGTTGCTTTGTTCTTGGTTTGTGTTCTGCTTTTTGATAATGCTTGATATCAACATTTGCAAGGTAGAGAATTTGTATTTTGGGAAACAGTGATGTTTCAAAAGTGAAATGTTGTGCTTGTATATAGGTTCTGCCCTGTGTTTTTTAAATGTTAATCAAAAAACGATTTTGGGGGCAAATCAATGGAATTTATATTTGGCTGTTATTTATGATTGTCTTGTGGCGCCAGTATGTCACTTTTAATATGGGAAGAAAGTGACGCACTGGTGGCGCAAGGCTTTCATAAATAAGGCCCTGAGTTTCTTTGCTCTTGGTTTGTGTTCTTCTTTTTGATAATGCTTGCTATCAACATTTGCAAGGTAGAGGATTTGTATTTTGAGAAACAGTGATATTTCAAAGTGAAATTTAGTGCTTGTATATAGGTTCTGCCCTGTGTTTTTTAAATGTTAATCAAAAAACGATTTTTGCTGCCAATCAATGGTATTTATATTTGAGTCTTATTTATGATTGTCTTGTGGCATAGGTATGTCACTTTTAACATGGGAAGAAAGTGACACAATGGTGGTGCAAGGCTTTTATAAATAAGGCCCTGAGTTTATTTGCTCTTGGTTTGTGTTCTGCTTTTTGATAATGCGTGCTATCAACATTTGCAAGGTAGAGGATTTGTATTTTGGGAAACAGTGACGTTTCAAAAGTGATATTGAGTGCTTATACATAGGTTTTGGGCAGTGTTTTTTAAATGTTATTCAAAAAACGATTTTGGGGGCAAATCAATGGTATTTTCATTTGGCCCTTATTTATGATTGCCTTGTGCAACTGGTGCATCACTTTATACATGGGAAATAAGTGACGCTCTTCTGGCGCAAGGTCTTCATAAATAAGGTCTTGAGTTTCTTTGCTTTTAGTTTATGTTCTGCTTTTTGATAATGCTTGATATCAACATTTGCAAGGTAGAGGATTTGTATTTTGGGAAACAGTGATGTTTCAAACGTGAAATTCTGTGCTTGTACATAGGTTCTGCCCTGTGTTTTTTAAATGTTAATCAAAAAACGATTTTGGGGGCAAATCAATAGAATTTATATTTTGCTGTTATTTATGATTGTCTTGTGGCGCCAGTATGTCACTTTTAACATGGGAAGAAAGTGACGCACTGGTGGGGCAAGGCTTTCATAAATAAGGGCCTGAGTATTTTTGCTCTTGGTTTGTGTTCTGCTTTTTGATAATGCTTGCTATCAACATTTTCATGGTAGAGGATTTGTATTTTGGGAAACAGTGACATTTCAAAAGTGATATTGAGTGCTTATACATAGGTTCTGCGCAGTGTTTTTTAAATGTTATTCAAAAAAAGATTTTGGGGGCAAATCAATGGTATTTTCATTTGGCCCTTATTTATGATTGCCTTGTGCAACTGGTGCATCACTTTATACATGGGAAATAAGTGACGCTCTTCTGGTGCAAGGTCTTCATAAATAAGGTCTTGATTTTCTTTGCTTTTAGTTTGTGTTCTGCTTTTTGATAATGCTTGATATCAACATTTGCAAGGTAGAGGATTTGTATTTTGGGAAAGAGTGACGTTTCAAAAGTGAAATTCAGTGCTTGTTTATAGGTTCTGGGCAGTGTTTTTTAAATGTTATTCAAAAAACGATTTTGGGTGCAAATGAATGGTATTTTCATTTAGCCCTTATTTATGATTGCCTTGTGCAACCGGTGCATCACTTTATACATGGGAAATAAGTGACAATCTTCTGGCGCAAGATCTTCATAAATAAGGCTTTGAGTTTCTTTGCTCTTGGTTTGTGTTCTGCTTTTTGATAATGCTTGCTATCAACATTTGCAAGGTAGAGGATTTGTATTTTGGGAAACAGTGATGTTTAAAAGTGAAATTCTTTGCTTGTACATAGGTTCTGCCCTGTGTTTTTTAAATGTTAATCAAAAAACGATTTTGGGGGCAAATCAATGGAATTTATATTTGGCTGTTATTTATGATTGTCTTGTGGCATAGGTATGTCACTTTATACATGGGAAATAAGTGACACTCTTCTGGCGCAAGGCTTTCATAAATAAGGCCTTGAGTTTCTTTGCTCTTGGTTTGTGTTCTGCTTTTTGATAATGCTTGATATCAATATTTGCAAGGTAGAGGATTTGTATTTTTGGAATGCAACATGTGTTGCACTGGTGGTGCAAGGCCTTCATAAATAAAACCCTGAGTTGATGTTGTATAAACTTAAATATGTTGCAATTTATTGTTTATATTCTTTGCTTTTTGTCATTACTTTGTTGTTTGCTAATAGTGGTCTTTCATGTTTTTTTTCAGAACAACAGATTCAAATCAAATTCTGAAAAGCAAGCAAAAATGCCTTCAAGGCAAAGAAGTATCAAAAATACCATATGTAAAAGGAGAACATCAGCAACAGAATTTATAAAATCCTCTACAACAACTACTTCAAAAAACACCAGAAAAGCTCCTGGTAAGCCAATTAAGTCTTTTCTTCGCAACATATGTCGTACAAAAAAAAATAATATTGGTAATGTGAATATTCAGAAGGAGACAGCAAATCTAAAAAGGGAGGAGAGGCCCACAAAAAATGTCTCAATTGGAGCAGGAGAGAAGAGAATGGATAGCAATAGAAGTGTAAATCAATTTAGGGACATTCGTAGGTGAATGTTTCACAATAGGGTAGTTTTAAATTTGCTAAAAAATGATAAGAAAGGTAAACAGAACTGCTTTGTACAAGAAAAAGAAAAGTGTAAAGAAGATTGTGGATCAGGCTTTTGAAGTTAAGAAAAAATTATATATTTTAGTAATTAATAGAATTAGGATACTTAATAAGGCAATTGATGTTTTCAAATCGAACAGTAGATGGAAAAGAATTATTAATCAGACAAATTTTTGTGAATTCTTTTCTGGCGAATGGATGCATAGTTCATGTTCTGAGCCATTTTTCAATGAGGAGAGTTACTTTCAGGAAAATGATTTGGTTCATGCAGTTGACACCAGTGGTCGAGCATATGAGGTGAAAGATGGTTGTGTGATGGAAAAAGAGAAACTTGTGTCTAGAGATGCAGAAGAGGTGTTAGCACATGAAGTTTTAGAGAGATGTACTAAGGGTCCAGTGTACACATGGAAGTGCAGTAGTATTTGTAGTGTGCGACAGGATTCAATCGATTTGCTTTGAAATTTCTTACGTACATATAGTAAGAAAAGTCTCAAACAAAAAATGAAGATCTTGCAAGAGTTAGATCCTTGCAGAGTGAGAGAAAGGACAGGTTTGCATGGGCATTCACTTGCTGGTCTTTCTAGAAAAGTATGTCAGAGTGTTTTTCATCATTTTGGGATGTTAGCAGTGCATCATAATAAGGTGAGGAAATTAGTGAGAAAGCTGTATTATGCAAAAAGTCTAGCACTTAAGCTTAAACAGTTAAACAGTGCTCTTTTGCATGGATCTGAAGTGGATGTGAAGACTATTTGTGAAGAAATTGAGTTTTGTTATTTTGGGAAGAAAGAGGACAGCGTAGAAATGGATATAGTAATGGATGGTAATGTGGAAGATAATGGACAGATTTCAAGTACAGAAAAGTTTGACGAGGAAATTACCAAGTTTAAGGTGAAATCAAGTGAAAGGCCTAATTTAACTTGTGTGTGTTGTCGACAGACTAATTATAAGATTCAGACGAGGTTAGTTGATTTATATGCGAAATGTGAATTTGAAAATAATAGTGAATGGAAGGATTTTGTAAGTTATTTGTTGGTGGAGAATTCTTTTGATTTGAGTTTTGATCAGCGTATTTGTAATTATTGTTTGAAAAAAATAAATGAAAATTGAATGCCTGCTAGAGCAATTTATAATAATCTTCAGTTAATAGATATTCCTTATGAATTGATGAATTTAAATACTTATGAATCAATTTTGATTCAATGTGTCCATCCTTTTCAAGCTATTGTTCACATGGAGCCTAAGATAGGAAAATTACCTCCTACAGATTTACAAAGAGGATTAAAGGGAAGAGTTGTTTATTTGCCTCTAGATGTGAAGAAAAATATTGATATAATTGGTGTAGAAAGAGTAGAAGAGGATCCTCTAGTTATTTTAGTTAATGGGGTTCCGACAAAGAGTAAGAAAATCTGGCAAGATTTAGTGGATGTTAGGAAAGTCAAAAAGGCAACGTTGTATTTGGTCAAAAACAATGAGTACTACAAAGATGTAAGTGTTGGAGCAGAGGAAACAGCTACAGAAGAAGACAGTGATTGTTCAGTTGGCCAAATTGAAAAAGTTGATGTGTCTAGAAGTGAAGAAATATATGAACATTATACTGTTCATCCTTTGCATTCCAAAGAAGTAATGGGGAATGCAATTGACTTGTTTCAAATGAAAGCAGCAAAAGGAAGTCCTATTAGTGTATGGGAAGAAAGTTTGGAAGCTCGTTGTTTTCCACAGTTATTTCCAACAGGTCGTGGTGGACGATATGACGATCGACCAGTTCAAATTCCTGCAGCTGAATACCGGACTTTAAGATTATATGCTGAAGATCCAAGGTTTCGTCAATGTATTCCGTATTTGTTTCATCTACTGTATGAAAGTGATTTGTCTGGTCTTTCCTATGCAGTTAATCATATACTGAAAAGTGGAGCTCATCTGCAAAATGTTTCTGCAAGGGACTTTATGGAGAAAGTCAATCTGCAAGATAGTATTTTGGAATCTCAGCTAATCAATCTCATGGCATGTCAACGTGAAACCAATGAGTATTAGTTCCGTCGTCATGAAGAATTGAAATGTATGCTAAGAAACTTAGGAACTCCTACATGGTTCCTCACTCTTAGCTGTGCTGAGTATGCATGGGACGACTTACTTCAATTTCTACGAGAGGCAAATGGAAACATACAAAATATAGAATTGAAAACACCTGGAGAACTGTGTTCTTTGGATCCAGTGAATGTTTCCAGATATTTTAATAATAGATTTGAAGCTATGATGTCTTTTATTACCAACAAAATAAATCCTCCCCTTGGAGAGGTTTTGGATTTCTTTTGGAGGAAGGAATATCAAGCGAGAGGTGCTCCTCATATACATATGTTGTTATGGATTAAAGATGCAACCAAATTTGGAACTGATTCGGATGAAACAGTGATGAGTTTCATTGAAGAGTATTCAACATGTGCTATTCCAAAATCTACTGAAGAAAACAGTTTAAGGCAACAAGTTTTACGTTTTCAATCTCATCGTTGTGGAAAGTACTGTCGTCGAAAATTTAAAAACAAGGAAAAGTACTACACGAAATGTCGTTTTGTGTTTCCACGACCAGTGATTTCTAAGGGAAGAGTAAATAATTTGATGTCATCTCTACGACATACTGTGACGAGGAAATCTCCCAAATATAAATACAATTTGAAAAGAAATGAAGAATCTAAGTACATCAACGATTATAACCCAGTGATTTTGTCCATGTGGAATGCTAACATGGATATTCAGTTCGTTGCTGACAATTCTATTGCTGTGGCTCGATATGTGACATCTTACTTCACTAAAAAAGAAAACACAGAACTGAAGGAAATGTGGGAGGACATTTCACATGAAAAGAGTCTAAGCAAGAAATTATACAGTTTCAGTCTGAAGGTGTTGTCGCATCGAGAAATTGGAGCATATGAATGTTCTGATCGGTTATCATCAGCAAGTCTCTATGCCAAATCAAGAACAATCATTTGGGTGAGTCTAGGTCTTGCTGCAACACGAAACCGAGTTTTGAAATCTGTACAAGAAATTGAATATTTGGCGGAGAAAGAACCAAACAGTACAGATATTTTGAAGACAAATATTTTGGATACATACTATTTATATGCGAAATGTGAATTTGAAAATAATAGTGAATGGAAGGATTTTGTAAGTTATTTGTTGGTGGAGAATTCTTTTGATTTGAGTTTTGATCAGCGTATTTGTAATTATTGTTTGAAAAAAATAAATGAAAATTGAATGCCTGCTAGAGCAATTTATAATAATCTTCAGTTAATAGATATTCCTTATGAATTGATGAATTTAAATACTTATGAATCAATTTTGATTCAATGTGTCCATCCTTTTCAAGCTATTGTTCACATGGAGCCTAAGATAGGAAAATTACCTCCTACAGATTTACAAAGAGGATTAAAGGGAAGAGTTGTTTATTTGCCTCTAGATGTGAAGAAAAATATTGATATAATTGGTGTAGAAAGAGTAGAAGAGGATCCTCTAGTTATTTTAGTTAATGGGGTTCCGACAAAGAGTAAGAAAATCTGGCAAGATTTAGTGGATGTTAGGAAAGTCAAAAAGGCAACGTTGTATTTGGTCAAAAACAATGAGTACTACAAAGATGTAAGTGTTGGAGCAGAGGAAACAGCTACAGAAGAAGACAGTGATTGTTCAGTTGGCCAAATTGAAAAAGTTGATGTGTCTAGAAGTGAAGAAATATATGAACATTATACTGTTCATCCTTTGCATTCCAAAGAAGTAATGGGGAATGCAATTGACTTGTTTCAAATGAAAGCAGCAAAAGGAAGTCCTATTAGTGTATGGGAAGAAAGTTTGGAAGCTCGTTGTTTTCCACAGTTATTTCCAACAGGTCGTGGTGGACGATATGACGATCGACCAGTTCAAATTCCTGCAGCTGAATACCGGACTTTAAGATTATATGCTGAAGATCCAAGGTTTCGTCAATGTATTCCGTATTTGTTTCATCTACTGTATGAAAGTGATTTGTCTGGTCTTTCCTATGCAGTTAATCATATACTGAAAAGTGGAGCTCATCTGCAAAATGTTTCTGCAAGGGACTTTATGGAGAAAGTCAATCTGCAAGATAGTATTTTGGAATCTCAGCTAATCAATCTCATGGCATGTCAACGTGAAACCAATGAGTATTAGTTCCGTCGTCATGAAGAATTGAAATGTATGCTAAGAAACTTAGGAACTCCTACATGGTTCCTCACTCTTAGCTGTGCTGAGTATGCATGGGACGACTTACTTCAATTTCTACGAGAGGCAAATGGAAACATACAAAATATAGAATTGAAAACACCTGGAGAACTGTGTTCTTTGGATCCAGTGAATGTTTCCAGATATTTTAATAATAGATTTGAAGCTATGATGTCTTTTATTACCAACAAAATAAATCCTCCCCTTGGAGAGGTTTTGGATTTCTTTTGGAGGAAGGAATATCAAGCGAGAGGTGCTCCTCATATACATATGTTGTTATGGATTAAAGATGCAACCAAATTTGGAACTGATTCGGATGAAACAGTGATGAGTTTCATTGAAGAGTATTCAACATGTGCTATTCCAAAATCTACTGAAGAAAACAGTTTAAGGCAACAAGTTTTACGTTTTCAATCTCATCGTTGTGGAAAGTACTGTCGTCGAAAATTTAAAAACAAGGAAAAGTACTACACGAAATGTCGTTTTGTGTTTCCACGACCAGTGATTTCTAAGGGAAGAGTAAATAATTTGATGTCATCTCTACGACATACTGTGACGAGGAAATCTCCCAAATATAAATACAATTTGAAAAGAAATGAAGAATCTAAGTACATCAACGATTATAACCCAGTGATTTTGTCCATGTGGAATGCTAACATGGATATTCAGTTCGTTGCTGACAATTCTATTGCTGTGGCTCGATATGTGACATCTTACTTCACTAAAAAAGAAAACACAGAACTGAAGGAAATGTGGGAGGACATTTCACATGAAAAGAGTCTAAGCAAGAAATTATACAGTTTCAGTCTGAAGGTGTTGTCGCATCGAGAAATTGGAGCATATGAATGTTCTGATCGGTTATCATCAGCAAGTCTCTATGCCAAATCAAGAACAATCATTTGGGTGAGTCTAGGTCTTGCTGCAACACGAAACCGAGTTTTGAAATCTGTACAAGAAATTGAATATTTGGCGGAGAAAGAACCAAACAGTACAGATATTTTGAAGACAAATATTTTGGATACATACTATCCAAATAGAAGTACTCACCTTGAGAACACTTGTTTGTATGAAGTTCTGCAAAACTACAGTTATAAGAGGAACATCACAGAAGATATCAATAATGGAAAATATGCAGTCATTGGCTATGAAGGATGTCTAGTGAAGCAGAAAAAAGGCCATTTGATTAATCATCGAAAATTGAGTTGTGAAGCTCCAGACAAAAGAGAATTTTACTATTTAGCTCTTTTGCAACTCTTTAAGCCATGGCGTACAGAAGAGGAACTACTTGGAGATTTTCTCTGTTTTGAAGACTCTTTTAATGCAACTAAGGATACCATAGAATGTCCTATTTTTCTAAATTATCTGCAAATGTTGAACGAAGAAATAGAGCAAGAAACCACAATTGCTGAAGAGATAGCTAGAGACAGTTCTCAAGATAGTCAGAGTTCTACTTCATTGAGTCAGGATCCACTAGGAGGACCTATTATCCTAAATGAAGCTGCCACTGCCATGGATGAGGTGGAAAGAGCTATGGAACAAGCTCAAGAGGATGGAGTTAACTTAGAAGATTTGGTAAAGCAACTAAACGTTGAGCAGAAAAAGATATATGATGAAGTCACAGAGCAGATTGAACATGGATTTAGACATGAGAAAAAAGAGTGCTCATGTACATCATTTGACCCTGTCCGACTGTATGTAAGTGGAGAAGCGGGGACAGGAAAAAGTTTTCTGATTAAAGCCATTGCAAGTTATCTGCAGAAAAGGACTGATTCACCGCTGTCTTGTGTTGTAACTGCTCCAACTGGTCTGGCAGCACATAACATTAAAGGGATTACTCTACATTGTTTAGTGATGCTGCCAGTTGAGCATGATAATAAATTGCATTATAACAAATTATCTGGAGATGCGTGTTCTGAAGTTTCAAGAGTCTTGAAGAAAATGAAACTTCTTATTATTGATGAAGTAAGCATGGTCCCAAATCTAATGCTTGCTTTTGTGCATTTGAGAATGCAAGAAATTCTTAGAACAGAGTATGATGTGTTATTTGGAGGAAAACACATTATTGTTTTTGGAGATCTATTGCAGTTGACTCCAGTAAAAGGACAACCAGTGTTTAAACTGCTCACACATGAAGATACTAGGAAGTCCCTTGGAAGCATTGGAAACGTTAATATATGGTTAAATTTTAAATATGCTGAACTGCTTCAAAATATGCGACAGGCAAAGGATGAAGATTATACAAATATTCTACAAGATGTAAGAATTGGAAAAGTAAGCGAGCTTGGGAAAGAAGCTTTACATGATCGATTAATGTCAAATTTGTATCCAAATGAAAACATTCTTCCAGAGAATATTTTTTAAAAAATTACTGAGAAGAAATCTGGGATATGTTTGATGCCAACTCTGCAAGAATGTTCCATCTTCAACAACAAAATGTTAGAGTTAGAAAATGAGGAGATTGTGAAACTGGAAGCAAGAGATAAAATAGAGCATATGGGTGCAACAATTGTTTTGTCTGAAAATTTGAAAACTAAATTGGATTCATTAGAGAAAAGTATTTCTAAAACAGCTGGTTTTGAAAAGACTCTGAATGTGTGTTTAAATTGTCGTATCATTTTGAGAAGGAATTTAAATGTTGAAAGAGGTCTGATAAATGGAGCAATGGGTTATGTTGTTGATTTTGTGAATTATAGAAATAGAGATGGAATTGAATTTTTAAAAATAAAATTTGATGGCATTGAGCAAATACAACAAATCAGTCGTTGTTCTGCTAGATTTTTACTTGTAAAAGACTTATATGTTCGCCGAAAACAGTTTCCTGTTTGTTTGGCATATGCAGTAACAATTCATAAATCTCAAGGTTTAAGTGTAGATAATGCTTTAGTGAACATTGGAAGATCTGTGTTTAAAGAGGGTATGGCATATGTGGCATTATCCAGAGTCAGAACTTTATCAGGATTGTACTTGATTGAGTGTGATGAGACAAAAATGTGTGCAGATCTAGATTGTGTTAAAGAATACAATAGGTTAAAAAGAGAGTATGCTCCACATTTGCCTCAATATCCTCTGTTTGAAAAACGTGTGGTAGGCCGAAAAAGAATAAATGAGGATAATTGCAGTGAGGAAGTAGCAAAAAGACAAAAAGTAGACAAAACTGTAATTGAAAACAGGAAGAAAAAGAATTGTGAAGAAAATGTTGTTGGATTTCAGTTTGAAAATAGTTCTGGTGTCAACTGCTATGCTAATGTAGTGCTTAATGTTGTTTTTTTCTTAAAATTTTACAAGAGCAGATTGTTGAAAATCGGGATCAAAGATTGTGTGGTTTATTGAATTCTGTGTTTCAGAAATGTAGCAGTGATAGAGCAAAAATAGAAAGTGTAACAGAAATTCGAAATATTTTAGATATGTGTTCTGGTCAAGATAAATTTTCACAGAACATTCAGCAGGATTGTCAGGAATTTTTAATGTATATGTTTGGTGTTTTGGAAGATGAAGATGTAGATATAAATAATCTTTTCAGCCTTTCTTATCAATGGCAGCATGACTGCCACAATTGTAGTTCATCAAGTACTACTAGAATAGACACTGAAAGTGGAGGAGTGTGGCTCAATAGTTAGAGCGGCAGACCCTGATGCAGAGTTCTGGTCCGGGACCAGGGTTCAATTCCCGCCTCGGCGGGTCTTGGGCTCATAATTCCTCGGACCTGATTTCTCGCCTCGTGCCTATTCTAATCATGGGTCCCACGCTGCAACTCTGGGCAATAGCTTGCTTAACCTCCACACCGGCCCCAACAGCGCTGTGGATGCCTGGCTTCACCCTGGGGGTGCCCAGGAGTGGACACCTCACAGGGAAAGCCAGGAGGGGTTCCACAGCGGTATGAGTAATAGCGCCAGGAAACCGCTTGGTGACAGTGCGCTCTACAAATACCTTGACATTTACATTTTACAAGATTCATATATTTGACTTAACCTGAGTGTAAATCAGTGTCATTTAAAAATCTAGTTAAAGCAGCAGATCATAATATGGTGTGTACCCAATGTAACTATCCAATGCTATGCACATTATTTATACAAAGTTATGGGCAGTATATCATTTTAGTTTTCCAACGATGTAGACCTGATGGAACTAAATTGACAACTTCTATCAAAAATTTTCTGGCTTCTCAGTTATCAATTTCAGGAAGAACCTTTACAACTGAAGCTATTATTTATCCTGACATTTCTTCGACAACCTCAGGACATTATACATGCTACTTAAAATGTGAAAAAGGATGGAGTTACTGCAATGATTCTCATTTAACTTATAAACAATGTTTGCCTTATGACTCTACAAATTCTTATCTAGTGTTTTTAAAACCAAAGTTTTAGTAAAGGGAATTGGCCTTTGAAGACGGGAATAGATAATAAAAGTTAGTTAGTTAGTTGGTTAGTTAATCTAATGTTTTAAATTATTTATCTCATATAGATACTTTAGGTGGATCTCAAAGTAAAAAATACTGATATATCTGACACAAATTGGCCGTGAGGAAAGTGTAAGGTATGATGGGGCATATTACCAAGCAATAGCAATAATTATCGCTATTGCTTGGTTAGCGGGAAAAATTTACCGCTGAGCTGCGGCGATTTTTACCGCAAATAAACCTTGGTATTACCAATGTTTATCGCAAATGCGATAAAAATCGCCGCAATGCATGAATATCGCTGAAAAGTCAGCGATATTCATGCATTACCGAGCTAATGCTCTTAGCCATGTTATCCACCTCCCATTGGATAACATGGCTAAGAACTGCTCAGGGCAGGTGTTAGCTTTTGGAGATATTCGCGCTAAGCGCGAATATCTCCAAAAGTTGGTAATAGGAGATAGCGATGTTAGCGACTGTTTTCAGTCGCTAACATCTTGGCACGCCCACTTTGCATGTCATTAGTGATAAATATCACTGCCATGCAAAGTGGGGCCCAAGATGGTCACTATCTTCTTCTAGCTGTCGCTAACTGGTGTTAGCGACAGCTCGGTAATAGGGAGATAATTTTATCTCCGCTTTCTTGGCTTTTAAAGCCAAAAAAGCGGAGATAAACCCCCTTGATAATATGCCCCGATGTTCTTAGATCTTTTTTCATAGGAAGTCGATGAAATGGAAGTTATAGAGCACAGCAGACTTTTTTTCCACCAAAAAGACCTTCACTATTTTCTATTTGGCCTCACGGAAAAGTAAGTGAATCAAAGATTAGTGTACATATATGAGATGTATGTTTGAATGGGTTTTTTTAAACACAATCTTTTAGATTGTGTTTTTTTTTCCCGCTGTTATATGATGAAGACTTTGAACTCCCTAATTTAGGTGAAATTCAATATATTCTGAGAACAGTAAAAATAAATAATGTAACATATTGTAGAAGTTATTGTATAGTTTGCATTGTGTAATTTATATTGTATTCACATTGTGTCACACCCATTTTCCTTTTTCACCCTTATTTACCTCTCTTTACTCATTTACACTGCTTTTTTAACTTTGTTTCATCGCTGTTCCTTTACTGAACTTCATTCACAACTTCTCAATCCAATTTGAACTGTCTGCATTTCCTCTCTTCCTTCCACCACTTTTTATCTTTTTCACATTCTCTCGGTACCACTGCTTTAGTTTTCTTCCCCTCTCTTTCTTTCTTTTTCTCCATTTTTTTTCTTTCGCACTCATTGTACTGTAGTTCACTTAGTCCTTCCCTTTGTTTTTCTGTGTACTTACTCTCTCACTCCTGTTTCATCCATAGTTCTATATTAACCTCATTCCCTTCATCCCTTCACTCTTTGACTCCCCTTCACTCACTCTCAGTCATCTTCTATTCCTCTTTTTTATTAATAGTTCCTCATTCAGACTCCTCTCCTTTTCACTCATTTTCCTTTTACTTTCTTATCTTTCCTGGTTTCGTTTTGGTATCTGACATTCTTTTAGTATCTTACTTACCTTCAGTAATTTGTTCTCTTTCAATTTCTTATTCCTTCTTTTTTCTCTTTCTACATTACTTTATTTCTGTTTTTGTATCCTTCACTATTGCTTTATTTCTTAGTAAACATTTTTAGATTTTTTAACCTCTTGAACTGTTTCTTCTATTTTAATATATATTTTTAACTAATTATAACGGGTTTTTTCTTTTGTCTTTCACAGATACAAGTTTTCATTAATTATATGGTAAGTGTGTTTACAAAATGTACTTTCTTATCACCCTTTGCTTTAACCTCACTACTTTTCTCTCACTCTACCTCACCCCTGTTTCCTTACTTTGCTTCCCACACTTATTCTTATCCTCCATGTTTACTTCCTACCACATTCAACTTCTTTCATTACCTCTGCTTATCCACAATCCTTCACTTACCTTTTTTACTGGTTCACTTAGTCCCTTTGTGACACTCCTTCCTTTACTCTCTCCCTTCTTTCTCTCTGTCATCCCCATGTCTTGCCCTTATTCACTTATATCCACCCTCTTTCACTCCTCTTAACTTACACTCACTGCTATTTTCTTTCCCTCCATCACTACTGTTTTTTCTCTGGTTCCGTCACTATCTGTAATTTCCCATACTTAAGTCTCCTTCCTTTTACTTTCATCACCCATTCACATTTTCCCAGAACCTCTGCTTTAGTTTTCTTCCTCTTTCTTCTCTTCTTTTGCTCCCTTATTCATTTTCTCTTTCTCAGTTACTTCCTCTTACACCTTTTCTCTGTCTTACTATCTATTACACAATCCCTCTGTGTTCCTCCCTCTAGCTCTCTTTCTCTTAACACCACTCTCTCTGTCCCCATTCTTCATGCTCACTCCTTCATTAATTTTTTTCCTTTTTTTTTGTTGGTGCGCTGGGACGCGCACCGGTACGCGCACCGGGGCGTTCACCGGTACGCGCACCGGGAGCGCTCCAAAGTCAAATATAAAAAAAAAGTAAAATACTATTTTAAAACAAAAATATTATCTTAATATACAATATAGGGTTCATTTATAGAAAAACATACCTTTCCCAGCTATAGACATTTGCAAAAAAATAAGCTTAGAAATTCACTACAAAGTACATGGTATAAAGCCCTATAAAAAGTTACAAATTAGCAGTTAAAAAACCTATGAAATTCTCAGAAAAAAACAAAGGTTTCACACCAGTTATAGTTAGAAATTAGCATTAAAAAAAACCTATGAAATTCACTGAAAAAACCAGAGGTTTCACACCAGATATAGTTAGGAATTAGCATTTAAAAAACCTATTAAATTCACTGAAAAAAACAGAGGTTTCACACCAGTTATAGTTAGCTGGAAATTTTACTGACATAAAACCATTGAAATTCCCACGTTATAGTTAGTCGGACTCACTATAACTTGCGCGTGCAATGCACTGCTGATGACATCACATATTACATCACTCATGACATGGTCAGTGACATCACTCATGACATCACTGATGACACCATCCTTGTGACACAGTGACAGACCTCCTTTCACTGTAAAGTAACCTTTGAAACACATATTCAAAAATAGAAACTAACATTTTCAAAAAAGTGGATATACCCATACCAGTTACAACAACCAATTCAGTAATTTCACCATCTATATACACATTCACACATTCACCAACAGTTTTATATAGCCACTCATACATATACTCACTCATCATATGTAGTGATACCCCTATTCATCCTGTAACACACCGACAGTCATCAAAAAGTTACTCACACATATACTCACACATGCAAATAAACTAATAAACATCCATTTATTTGCATATACAGATTTACACACACTACCACCTTACTTCTAAGGAAACTTACACATTTGTACTCTCTTAAACAATCACTTATAGAAACACATACTTATTTAAACAGGAACTCTTACAATCTCTCACTCTTACATATACTGACTTATATACATCAATACTCACATATCCTAGGTTAAAATATATCTTGTTACTGATAAACACACTAGTGAGACAGGCATTCAATCAGTAACACACACATATACACACTCATCCACTCACACAGTCCTGCACATATGCTGTTTTCAAAAAACATACAAACAGTGAGTCAGTCATTGATACATCTATGTGCTAAGTAACACACCCACCAAACTATATAGACACTCATACTGATACTAAAAAAACATATAATAACCCATATACACACACATGTAGCTACTCACCAACCCATACAGCCACTTATACACAAAGTGAAACACTGATACATATATTTAAATATTTAAATATTACTCGCCAATATATGTATTCACTGAGATACACTTAATGAGCCAGTTAACCAATCAATTTTTTTTTTAAAACATTAATTAAGACAATATCTTAAACATTTATTCTTCCATCGACCTTTACATATACATATATAAAACATATTTATTTTTCAGAAAGACACACATTCACTGGATGGTGTCATCAGTGATGTCATGAGTGATGTCACTGACCATGTCATGAGTGATGTAATATGTGATGTCATCAGCAGTGCATTGCACGCGCAAGTTAAGTGAGTCCAACTAACTATAACGTGGGAATTTCAATGGTTTTATGTCAGTAAAATTTCCAGCTAACTATAACTGTTGTGAAACCTCTGTTTTTTTCAGTGAATTTAATAGGTTTTTTAAATGCTAATTCCTAACTATAACTGGTGTGAAACCTCTGGTTTTTTCAGTGAATATATATATATATGAATTCGCAACTTGCCTCGTCGCAGGGGGAGCGCATTAGAGCTGGTGCCAGCAACGGGACCAAGGCAGGATCCCGTAATTCTATATATATTTATATATTCACTGAAAAAACCATAGGTTTCACACCAGTTATAGTTAGGAATTAGCATTTAAAAAACCTATTAAATTCAATGCAAAAAACATAGGTTTCACACCAGTTATAGTTAGATGGAAATTTTACTCGCATAAAACCATTGAAATTCCCACGTTATAGTTAGTTGGTCTCACTATAACTTGCGCGTGCAATGCACTGTTGATGACGTCACATATTACATCACTCATGACATGGTCAGTGACATCACTCATGACATCACGATTTCTGATAGTACTTAGTCCGCCCATCATCCTAATGACCCTCTAACAGCGGGTTCTGCCAGCCACGTCAAAGTGGATTCACAAACTATGTAAACTTCTGAACTCACAGGATTATTTGATTATCTTTTTAATCAAAGGAGGCGGGTTTCGGCTATAAGGCCTTCCTCAATGTTTCATAGATTAAAAATGTTCTGGAGAAAAAAAAATATATATATATGTATATATATATATATATATTACCTACTGGCGATAGCCAGTAGGTATATATAGTTAGGATTTTTTCTCTATGGGACTTTTGAAAATTCTATGCCTAATAACTTTGGCGTTTGTGGACGGAATCGGCTGAAATTTTCAGGAAAATGGCACATTTTGTTTCTGAGCAGCTCCTGGAAATTTGGGGGGGGTTCGTCAAGGGGGGGCTGAGAAAAAAGGGGGGTCCCAAAACGCGATTTTCCCATGTTAATTTCCATAGGGCGGTTGGACTCACTTTTAGCCCGAACGGCTGAATGGATTTACACGAAACTTGGCAAAATTGTAGGGACTGTTAGCCCGATGTGCCTTTGCTAGGTCTCAATATATGTGCTTCAGTGGATTTTGAGAAATTAACGTTTAAATCAAGATATATATCTGTAACAGCGCTCCGGGCAGCGATCCGGTTCGCGAACTTTTCGCGTATCGGAACTTTGCGATGCGAAGCTGATTGGCTCTCCGGTGTCTGTCAACATTCTAAACAGTCCGTAGCGGCCGCCATCTTGTCTCTCGGTAGGATCGAGAGACAAGAGGAGGCCAAAACAAAGGGGGAAATGTAGGAAAGGGGGCAATGTAGACCCCTTCTGACCCCCTAGGATTGATGAGGGGGATATTATAGAGCCACGCGGGGCAAAAAAAAAAAATCCGATTTTTTCGCCGTAAAGACGCGTCTTGGTTCGCGAACCGGGCAGCTAACCGGGCAGCTAACCGGGCAGCTAACCGGCAGCGTAACGTGAGTCGGAGGAGTAGCTGATTGGCTGTCAACATTGTAAACAGTCCGGAGCGGCTGCCATCTTGTCTCTCGAGAGACAAGATGTGGTGAAAAACGAAGGGGGAAATGAAGGAAAGGGGGCAAGGTAGACCCCTCCTGACCCCCTAGGATTGATGAGGGGGATATTATAGAGCCACGCGGGGCAAAAAAAAAAAATCCGATTTTTTCGCCGTAAAGACGCGTCTTGGTTCGCGAACCGGGCAGCTAACCGGGCAGCTAACCGGGCAGCTAACCGGCAGCGTAACGTGAGTCGGAGGAGTAGCTGATTGGCTGTCAACATTGTAAACAGTCCGGAGCGGCTGCCATCTTGTCTCTCGAGAGACAAGATGTGGTGAAAAACGAAGGGGGAAATGAAGGAAAGGGGGCAAGGTAGACCCCTCCTGACCCCCTAGGATTGATGAGGGGGATATTATAGAGCCACGCGGGGCAAAAAAAAAAAATCCGATTTTTTCGCCGTAAAGACGCGTCTTGGTTCGCGAACCGGGCAGCTAACCGGGCAGCTAACCGGGCAGCTAACCGGCAGCGTAACGTGAGTCGGAGGAGTAGCTGATTGGCTGTCAACATTGTAAACAGTCCGGAGCGGCTGCCATCTTGTCTCTCGAGAGACAAGATGTGGTGAAAAACGAAGGGGGAAATGAAGGAAAGGGGGCAAGGTAGACCCCTCCTGACCCCCTAGGATTGATGAGGGGGATATTATAGAGCCACGCGGGGCAAAAAAAAAAAAATCGATTTTTTTTCGCCGTAGAGACGCGTCTTGGTACGCGAACCGGGCAGCTAACCGGGCAGCTAACCGGGCAGCTAACCGGGCAGCTAACCAGGCAGCTAACCGGCAGCTAAGCTAAAAAAAAAAAAAAAAAAGATTCGATTTTTTCGCCGTAGAGACGCGTCTTGGTACGCGAACCGGGCAGCTAACCGGGCAGCTAACCAGGCAGCTAACCGGCAGCTAACCGGGCAGCTATATCTGTAACAGCGCTCCGGGTAGCGCTCCGGTTCGCGAACTTTTCGCGTATCGGAACTTTGCGAAGCGGAGCTGATTGGCTCTCCGGTGTCTGTCAACATTCTAAACAGTCCAGAGCGGTAGGGATTGTTTGTTTGATGTGCCTTTGCAAGGCCTCAAGATATGTGCATGTGTGGATTTTGTCTAATTAAGGTTAAAAAAATATATATATCTGTAAGCGTGCTCCGGCGCGCTTACGTTACGGGTTTGGTTTGCGCAAAAGATTCGATTTTTTCGCCGTAGAGACGCGTCTTGGTACGCGAACCGGGCAGCTAACCGGGCAGCTAACCAGGCAGCTAACCGGCAGCTAACCGGGCAGCTATATCTGTAACAGCGCTCCGGGTAGCGCTCCGGTTCGCGAACTTTTCGCGTATCGGAACTTTGCGAAGCGGAGCTGATTGGCTCTCCGGTGTCTGTCAACATTCTAAACAGTCCAGAGCGGTAGGGATTGTTTGTTTGATGTGCCTTTGCAAGGCCTCAAGATATGTGCATGTGTGGATTTTGTCTAATTAAGGTTAAAAAAATATATATATCTGTAAGCGTGCTCCGGCGCGCTTACGTTACGGGTTTGGTTTGCGCTGCAGAGGCGACGCGTCATGAGGCGTCTCACGTGGCTACGTGATACGTCACGTAATAAAGAGTATATTTTACAGCTACAGATATTAGCTTTTAAAAAACCAATGAAATTCAATGAAAAAACCACAGGTTATAGACTATATATAGTTAGGAATTAGCATTTACAAAACCTTGAAAATTCACTGAAAAAACCATAGGTTATAGACCATATATAGTTAGGAATTAGCATTTACAAAACCTTATTTTACTCGCACAAAACCATTGAAATTCCATATATAGTTAGTTGCACTAACTATATATCGCGCACCCGCAATCCACTGCTGATGATGTCACATATTACATCATTCATGACATGGTCAGTGACATCACTGATGACATCACTGATGACATCTCAAATGACATCACTGATGACATCACTGATGACAACATCCAGTGACTGTATGTTTCTGTAAAGTTAAAATATGTCTTATATTTTGAAGAATGAGTGGATGTATAAGTGTCTGGATGAAGGATTTAGTAGGTGCATGACTGACTGATTGAGTGAGTGATTAAATGTGTCTCACTGAGTGCATGGGTTAGTGACTAAACTGTTTTAATTTGTGCATCATTATATCTGTTGTTCTACAAACTGCTGCATATGTTGATCAGTAGCTATATGAGTAACTGTATGGGTTGATTGGTTGTCCAAGTATTTGTATGGGAAACTGAGTGTGTGTGTATGGGTGGCTGGAAGGTGTGTGACTCTGTACATAGATGTGTGAGTAGTTGATTCACTATATGTATAGATTCAAAAGTGCATGTGCAAACAGCTGTATGGGCGGTTGACTGTGCATGAGTGTATTAGTGAGTGAATGGATATCTCAGTGCTACATGTCAAAATAAGTACATATGTAAAACACAGTACATGTGAGAGTTGACATCTATAAATAACTGTGCATAAGAGCCAGTGAATGTGTGAGTGGCTGTATGGATCATTGTGAACATGTATCAGAGATTGTATAAGAGAGTAAAGTAAATATGTGTTAGTATATGTTTGAATAAGTAAGGTGTGTATAACTGTATAGTTGAGAAAATGGAGGTGTGATTGATTTTTGGCATAACTGACTAGGTGTGTGAGTAACTCCATGGATGAGTGACAGTCTGTGACTGTCTGTTTACACTGATTGTATCTAAGGTTATATTAGAGTCTGAAGAGGTTCATGGTATTATCACATGAATGATATCATCAGTGATGTTATCAGTCATGTCAAATGAGATGTTTTCAGTGATGTCATCAGTGATGTCATTTGAGATGTCATCAGTGATGTCATCAGTGATGTCACTGACCATGTCATGAATGATGTAATATGTGACATCATCAGCAGTGGATTGCGGGTGCGCGATATATAGTTAGTGCAACTAACTATATATGGAATTTCAATGGTTTTGTGCGAGTAAAATAAGGTTTTGTAAATGCTAATTCCTAACTATATATGGTCTATAACCTATGGTTTTTTCAGTGAATTTTCAAGGTTTTGTAAATGCTAATTCCTAACTATATATAGTCTATAACCTGTGGTTTTTTCATTGAATATACATATATATATATATATATATATATATATGTATATATATATATATATATATATATATATATATATACTGTGTATTTTTTTCATTGAAATGGCGTTTTTTTTTTTGTTTGCTATACCTTTTTTAAACCCCCTGGATGGATTTGCATGACATTTTGCAATTGCTTTGCAGACTCAGCTAAACTCTACCATACCAATTAATATTTGAGTTTGTGTTAGAGGGAGAACGTTATGGGGGTGAAAAAATAAATGTTTTCTAATTTTGGCTCCGATAGTAATTTTCCTTGTGCCTACATTATCAGACCATTTAGCCGTTTTATATCAAAAAGGGCCTGGCCAACACCACCTGTGCCCTGCTGAGGACCCTGTGCAGCAGGGGTTGCTGGTCACAGAGGGTTGGACACAGGTCCTGGCCACTGGCCAAGTCCTGGGACCAACACCTGATGGACCAACACCTGATGTTGCATGAAGGCCATGAGCAGCTGGTGTTGACTAAAAACTTTTAAAACATATTTGTAAAGACAAACGTGGATCTTTTCACTCTCTCCAGAAGCAGCTGAGCAAAACTGCGCTCATTTGCCAAAATCATTCTCCCTTTCTTATGCGGGGACATTTTGTCTTGATGCAATTAACGGTGATTGACTCACTTAAGTGTACCCTGGATAATTACCACTATGTTATGGACCATGATTTCCATGTACGGTTTTGATGTAGGAACTTTGAGGATATCTACTTAAATAATTTGAATTGAACCACATGTTTACATAACTCAATGGCAAACAGTCACAACTTATGTACAATTTAATTTACACAGAGCAAAAAATACTCTCAAAGATTCGAGACCGAAACGAAACTTCACAATGTGCCAAACTGCATCTTCATACATTTATTTCTAAATTATAATACTTTTCAACCAATGTGAATAAAAATGCAACATTTTCCATACATTCAAAGAAAAATCTTGAGGGAAAATACTACCACAGTCAAAAAATATAAATAATTGCAAAGTGCTGAAATCCCAACAACATGTTTCAGCCTTGTTTCCATAACCATTCCCCTGCGACATTGACCAACACTAGTTGAACCCTAAGGGACATATTTATCATGTAGTTGTGTTACTTTTGCACCACGCAACGGGTGCAAGTACGTTGCAACTTCTATATGTGATTTATCAAGCCACTCAAGGCCACCTTAAGTGGCCCTGAGTGGCTGGATAATCTGGAGTAAAGCAACACTGTGCAAATCGCTGTGTTGCGTTACTCAGGGAGATTTTCCAAGATTGGTGCATGGGTGTTCTTATGCAACACCCACAGGGCCTCATTTATGAGAAATTACGCATCGCTGTGTGAAAGCAGTGATGCGTCACTTCTCAGTGCGCACATCTTGCGTCATGATTGATGCGTCATATTTATAATATGATGCATCATGTCACAATGAGTTACAGATACGTCAGTATTTCTGACGTATCTGTAGGCGCAAAAGTGACGCATTGCTGGAGTGTGTCCCAAAATTGATGCAACTCCAGCAATGTGTACTTTCACATGGGCAAGTGCCATGTTGTTAGTGCCTGCGTCAGTATTACGGCTGCCATGAAACAGGCGTAAGATTTTGACGCATTAGCTGCCAAAAAAGGGAGCAGTGAAATCTTATAGATTTCACTGCCTCACTTCCATGACCCTTTCTTGCCTCAAAAAGCCCAGCTTGCATTGATTATACCTGGAGCAGGTATAATGTGGCGCAGGGGTTTACAAAGTGACGCATCTACCTAGATGTATCACTTTGTAAATATGGCACAACAAGGTGCATTTTTTTACGCCATTTGTGTGACACAAAAAGTAAATTTGACGCACAGCCTCATAAATGAGGCCCATAGATTTTAATGCATTTCCTGATTTACCATAAGTGGTAGACCTGGGAATGCTGTAAAACTACAAAGCATCCCCAGGGGAGGTGCAACAAAGAGAAATATGTTTATTTCTCCTAATTCTTTTCCTTTTTTCATGTGTGCTGCATTCTGCAGCAGACATAGAAAGAGGAAAATGCCTCTGGGGATTGTTTTTGTGCAGGAATGCGTCCCTTCCTGCACACAAAAAATACTGATTACAACACAGGCACCCTTGCAACATAGTCAAAGGGTGCCTGCATTGGCTCTAGTCAGAACATTGTGCACCAGCACTAGGAAAAGGCAGGAATGTGCCATATTATGTTTAATACGGCTCATTCCAGCCCTTTCTGTGTTACGGAGCACAGCAAGGTGGCTTGCTGCATTGCGTTGCATCACATATTGCCCTTTGTTTTTTTCCTATAAGTTGTTGCCTTTAAGGGGCCATGCCCAAAAAGCACAAAGGCCCTGATGGAAAGTATTCTCAAATATATTTCTTGGATCAAGCGCTTTTTGAATGAGTGAACTCCCATATACAAGAAGGTCATGGAAGAATTCAAGAGCTTCCCGAGTGGAAGCAAAGACATTTTGAAATATGGGTCTTTTAGAACCAAGCAGTTAAGAGTAAACTTTGATTAACATATTGCCATTATTAAGTCTTGGAAAGAAGTGACTAATATCCCTATTAATGTGTGTGCTTACGTTTCATGTAAAAGGAACCATTGTCACAGGAAATTGTTACAGGAGCCCAAAATCAAAGCAAGACTGAAATTAGTGCATTCTTCTGTTGCAAGCATATTCACGTCAGCTGCACCAACACCAACATCATCGGTGTGGGCCAAAAGAGATCAATGAACTCTGCAGAGGGCCTTAACCCCTTTTAGTGCTCCCAGAGAATTAACCTGTGTTAATGATCTGTGTATTTGGAAATAACGCACACATATTTGATTATTAGGAAAACCATGCACGTTAGTAGTCATAACAAAATATGTATTTATGCATTTATTTTTATATGGGCATCCGCAGCTAGAAAGCAATAGACAGCAAGTAGTAGCAATATCTATGTTTAGGCCAGTGCCCTAAAACATACACATTACAAATCATAAAGCACACTGTTAACACAGATCATTACAACCTCAAATTTGCTCAGCTACACAGTAACAGAATTTTAAAAAGTGCCCAGTACCTGCTGTCAAATCCAAAAATGTCATATGAACCCTGCGGTGTTTAAGTGCACTTCTATTTAAAATAACGTCACTTGAATATAGACGACCCTGAAACATTTCCTATTTTTAATAAAGAATAGGAAAATCAAATAGCAACTGTTCTTCAATTATTTTAACCTCATAAAACATTTTTAGTTCTCACCATTCTGTTTTATTGCGTGCATGCAACCCACTGTTTGCCTACCTGTGTTGGTGCCAATTCAATACTTCAATATTTCATTACACATTCTTACATCAGTTCTTACACACAATTCAAACAGCTGATAATCACAGGGTTTTCCAAAAAGCGTTTTGTCATCCTAGATGAGGAACAGCTGCATGAAGCTCAACTCGGAAACACAGAAGTCCTCATCCTTGGCTCCACCCCCTGTGCATGGGATAACATCTGGTTACCCCCTCCAAAACCCATGTACCCCAACAGATCATGCCTGCAACATCGGCATCATACTCAACTCATCACTCACCATGAATCGTCAGATCAACACCATATCCTCTGCATGCTTCAACACCATCCAGATATTTCGCAGGACATTAAAATGGATCCCCCGACTCCCCCGACTCCAGGAAAACTACCACTCACACACTCCCCACCAGCTGACTGGACTACAGCTACGCCCTCTATGCAGGAATCAACAAAAGACTCCTCCGCAAACTCCAAACCGTTCACAACACCACAGCCAGGCTCATCCTCAATATACCACAGCACAACCACATCACCCAACACCTCCGAAACCTCCACTGGCTCCCTTTCAAAAGAAGAATAACCTTCAAGCTGCTCACACATGCATAAAAATCCCTCCACAACACTGGACCCTAAAACATCAATGACCCAATCTACTTCCACGCCCTCAAGAGAAATCTCCACTCAGCCGACTTCACCCTAGGCACTGTCCCACATTTACACAGGACTAGGGCAGGTGGAAGATCCTTCTCCTACCTCACCTCCAAGACCTAGAACAAACTCTCCCTTAGCCTCTGACAAAACCAGTCCCTGCACCAATTAAGGAAGGACCTCAAGACCTGTCTCTGTGAATGACCCGAATGGAGCTGCTCACACCCCTCCTGCACCTAGACCCTCATGGGTGAGTAGTGCACTTAACAAAACCCTGATTGATTGGTTGAGTCTAATGTTACCTGTTGTTACTACTACCTAAATAGAGGTTGTCAAAATGTACATTGGAGAATCTGGTCAGCACAGTCTGGATGCCCAATTTCTTATCACAGACCTCTGTTTTCTTAGTAAACATCTGCTTGTGGATGTATCAAACTGCCCCCGTTTACTGGACATGCAGAGATTTGTATCTCATTTTCTCCTTACTAACAATGCGAAGTTGAGTTAGTGTTTGATCTATGAGACCATTGATATGATATGTCCTCAATCCTGCTTCAGGGATGGGATTCAGATCATAATATATTTTCTTTTTTTATAGAAATTTCTAGAACTAAGAATATTGTTGTCACTAATTCAGACTCAGTGAGTCCTAAGTATCCTGACTTTGATTGATGCCTGGCATCCAAATCACACTGCTTCTTTAGAATTAGACAGATATATGAACAATAAACTGTGATGATAACCTAAATTAGCCTCTGCCATTTGTCTCTGTTTTAGTCTATAATTTTGGATTGACAGTGCTGTTGTCTGCAGACCTATTGCTACCAGTTCAATTAAAAATACATCGAGGGGGCTTTAGTTCAACACAGAGGAATAATACTCTCTGGTCTCAAGCTCTTAGGTGCTTGGGACAATATTTACCATTATTTCTTGCCACAACATGCAATGCAATGCAGCAAGACACCCTTCTGAACTGCACTGCGTGAAAGGGAGAGGGCAGGAATGTGCCATTCTATCAAACTATCACTCAAAACCACCTTCCTGCACAAAACTAATTGTGTAAGGCTTTTTGCTCTTTCTACGGGTGCTGCAAAAATATTTCTCCTTTTTACGCCTCCTCTTTGAAGGCTTAGTATTCTGACACACTCCCAGGTCTACCATTATTGATAAATCTCGGAATGCTTCAGAATCCATGGGTGGATGCATGGATACACCCACGCTTCACTCATCAAATGTCTTTCTTGCGCTGCCGTGCATTACTCTCAATTTACCAAGCCACGCAAGTTGGCCTTGCGTGGATTGATAAATATAATTATTGGTTTTGTTTCACCCTATGCCCCCATGGGTGGCCCAGTGGAGACACAAAACCCTTGATAAATATACCCCATGGTGAATAAGTACCTCTCATATGAAGTGCTTGCAATGTATTACAGTACATTTCACATCTCAAATACACTGAATCATCACACCTTAAATCATTTTTCTTATGAGTGATTTTGATCACAGAAAGAACTTTTTTAGTTTGTTTTTAATTGCAGCAGGCTTTGTTTAATCCTAAAAGCACTAAGGTGTCTTACTGCTATTGTGACTGTGCCACACCACACGTTTTTATAAACCAGTACATTTCTGTTTCCTCATCAGTTTACTGGTAGGGTAGCAACTGTTCAAGACAGATAGGGCCAGTGTCATATATGACACCTTCTGCCAGTACCATATTTTTAGTAGCCCTGTGCAGTAAAATATGCTCGTGTAAAATTATGTAATTTGGGGAATTTCTGGTTAGAATTGTTATTCAAAATTTCAGAAATTATATTAGTACACTACTTTCTTTAGGTATGTGCCATTTGCTTTGAAAATGTACTGTGAATGCATGGGAACAGGAGATCACGAGTAGCTGTTGTTCCAAATTCATATCTTTTTTTGTATATTTTTTAGCACAAATAAGTTCTAGCATCCAAACACTGTGATTAGGATTTGTAGTTCATACTTATATTTCGAGAATACGTATGTACAGATCCAGAGTTGGGCAAATGATCCTAAAAATGTAATTGGGACTCAGAATGACTTTGAGATGAAGTTGGGCTTAGGGACCTTTAAGAAGAAAGTGGCTGCATGGTACTGGTCGATATTGGAAATGGAAGACGGACCTTTTCTACTTCCGGAGGTGATGTGGAAAGAGTGCTTGCCGAAGATCGCGACAGAGAACCAATGGCAAGTAACAATGTCTATGCTGTACAGTATTGTTAAACCCGAAAATTTAAGGCGAAACCTTCTGTTTACTATTCATAGGGCATATCGGTCCCCTCGCAGATTATCCAAATTCAAAAATGGCGGAGTTGTGGGGTGTCCGAAATGCAAAACTCCAAATGTGGATGATCTTCACATGTTCGTCTCTTGCCCAAATATAAGACAATTCTGGCTGGACGTAAGTAATTGCCTATGTGAAGTTCTGACTCTGCAAATAGAGGTAAGCCCCGAATTAATAATAACAGGAAGATTTGATTTAGAAAGTAAACGCATGAATGATAATGTAAGACTTACTTTCTATGGTTGTTTATTAGCTCGTAGAGAAATATGTAAGCTATGGATCTCACCACTCAGTCCCAGTTTAATGGACTGGTTATTGGCTATGAGGTATACAGCTAAGCTTGACACTTTAGATCACACCAAGAGAAATCGGAGTTTTTGGGTGCCTTTTTTATTATGTTATGGTTAAATAATATTACTTGACACAATTTCCGATGATTAAGCCCGCGTCTATCTCGCTGGTATTTGTTATACGGGACTCCAGGTCGAAATGGAGTAAAGGGTGGACACACCTGGTGAGTCAAACGGGCAAGAAGGGACGATTGATTGGGGGCTGGATTCAAAATAGGTGGAGTTTATGCCCCAATACTCTAACCAGCTTATGAGATATAAAAAGCCCAGTGGTGGACTAAGTTAGATGATCTGGGTGGCGAGACGGCAAATGAGGGAAAAAAAAAAAAGATTTGTAGTTCAAGTAATTACGCGTAATATTGTGTAATTTTGCTGAAATTTCACTTAGTTACACAAAAGCAAATTAATGCTAATTTCACACCCCCTCTTTTTAGCCAGTTGTGTACTGGAACCTGTAATTTCTCTTTAAACATTGTGCTCAAGATTTACCATAGCGTTACGTTACCTTTGCCTCATGCAGGGTGTCACAAGGGCAACAGATTACAATAGGCAGATTTACCAAGCAATGCAAGGTCACTGTTGGATTGAACCCTTTTTGCATGCACCGTCCAGGCATGCACCCTCCTCCTGAGACGCCTCCACAGACTTCACCTAAGAACCAAGCACTTTGGACTGACTTCAACCTCTACGATGAAGACTCTGTTTCTAAAATCCTATCGTCCCTAAAACTGAATAACCACTTCAATGACCCACTCCCCTCCAACTGCCTAGTGGCCGTCGCCCAATCCATAATCCCTAGCTGGACTGCAATAATTAACACCTCGCTCCAGCAGGGTTCCATTCCTGACTCTCTGAAAGCCGGCAAAGTCCTCCCCATTTTGAAAAAGCTGTCGCTGGATCCAGCCATTCCAGACAATTTCAGACCTATCTCCAACATCCCCCTCTTAGCCAAAGTGTTAGAGAAGTGTGTACAACAGCCACTAAGTCAACACATCAACAACTTCCACCTTCTAAATGACTTCCAATCTGGATTCAGACCTGGGCACAGTAGTGAAACGACCATGCTCCACATCATTGACAACGCCCTCCTAGCTTTAGACCAAGGGAAAACATGCCTTTTAATCCTCCTAGATCTTTCATCGGTCTTCGACATGGTCAACCATGAAAAACTAATTGAACGCCTCAAACTCAGGATGGGTTTGAATGGCGCTGTTCTAAATTGGTTTAGATCCTTCCCCCAAAACTGATGGCAGTGATTCCTAATCAATGGCAACCTCTCTGCTCCCTCTCCGGTCAAAGTTGGAGTCCCCCAAGGATCAACCCTGTCCCCTACCCTCTTCAACCTCTACCTGGAATCTCTTGCCAAAGTATTACGCTCAGCAAATATCTCCTACCATATGTATGCTGACGACACCCAGCTCTACATCAAAGCCTCCTCTCTCGAGGATATTCTCTCCCTGAATGAGGCCTTGAAATCAACCGTCCACTGGCTCACCTCCAATCAACTCAAGTTCAACGCCAAGAAAACTGACATTTTCTTAATTTCCTCTTCCAAAAACCAATCCCGAGACGCAGATATGGATCAAGGCTTTCACAGCCCTAGATTGCCTACCGACCATCGTGAACTCAGCAAAATCTCTGGGAATAACCCTTGACTGCAAGTTGAACATATAAGACCACATCAACTTGATGGCCAAATCAGCCAGATTCCACTTGAGATACCTCTGGAAACTGAAACCCTTCCTTGACACTACCGACCTAAAAAGGGCAGTACAAGTGCTAGTAATCTCTAGACTGGAATATGAATGCTACACCCTCTCTGGTTTTCCCAAGATCTCCCTGGCACCTTTGAGAGCCTGCCTCAATGCTGCCGCCAGACTTCTTACAAGCTAAAAAAAATATAACCCCACATCTGAAAGCATTGAACTAGGCTTCCCCTTGAAGACAGAATACAACTCAAACTGGCCTGCATTACACACAAGGCCTTATACTCAAAGTCCCCGGCTTATCTTGCTCAGAAACTGGTGGTATCTGGTGGAATCAGAAACTCCCGGTCCGCCAGAGACCTCTTACTCCAACCTGCACGGTTCCGGAAAAATTAACTTTTAACCAGGCTTTCTCTGGATCCGCCCCAAGAATATGGAACTCTCTACCGCCAGCCATCAGAAGAATCCCCTCTTTGGCACGTTTCAAAAAAGAGGCCAAAACCTTTCTATGGGTAAATTCCTCTCCTAAATGCTGCCTCCTACCAACACATAGACTTTGACTAACTACTGACTAGCGACACCCTTCAGAATACCACACTACCTCATCAGGAAATCTGGGGCCTTATCTGGAGCTATTTAAATGTAAACTGTATATACTTGTCCTCTACCCTTAATGTGTTTCCTTGCCTAATGTGATCACATGTAAAGCGCTCTGATACCCTAACGGGTCAAGTTTGCGCTCTATAAAACAATAAAAATTAAAATAAATGAATAAAAATAATTTTAAAATGTGCTGTTCTACCCTTTTTGCTGAATTTGAGTTGTTGACTTTAGGACTCTAGGACTTTAGGACTGCTAACCAGGGCTAAAGTGGATCTGCTCTCTACTTAAAACATGGTAACAGTGACTTATCCACAATTGGCATGTTTAATTTAAATAAAAGTCCTCAGTACGTATTCCTAGGGCCTGAAACACTGATTGTGCTACCATTCAGTAGCCCTTTAAACCTGTCTCAGGCCTGCCACTGTGTGCAGTTTTAAACTGTAATTTCAACCTGGCAATTTAACTCACTTGCCAGGCCCAAACCTTCCTCTTTAATACATATACATCACCCCTAAGGTAGGTCATAGACATCCCCAAGGGCAGGCCACAGTGTATTTAAAAAGTTGGACATGTACTTTTAAGTTTTATATGTCCAGGTAATGAAAAACGATTACATTTGTTATTTCACTATTGCAAGGCCTATCTTCCCATCAGGTTAACACTGGGATTACCATATTATACTTTATAAGTGTCATTTTCAAATTGGATAATACAGTTCATTAATTAAAACAAAAACATGTATTAACCTAGTAAGCTAAATGTACAAGGGAAAGTGTAAAGTTTAATGTTAACGTGACATGCATTCAAAATGTGCTGATTTGCAATAGGGAGCCATACTTGTTTGTGTAGGCCATGTAAGATTATGAAGCAAAATTCCTTTAACTAGAAGCAAGCTTAATGCTGCAGAAATGTGCATGACGTGATTTAGGAGCTTAACCTTAAAAAGTGTTAACAAATGTATTACTTTGTAGGCAACATTTTATTCTTGAATTTTATGAGCTTACTATTGTCATATGCTTCATATAATGTTTGAATTGAATAACTTGGTCATCTTTAAACAATAATTTTGGATTTGTATTAGAAATAATGCATTACCTAACAGTGATTATGCATTTTAGTTAGTAGTTCATTGTTCTTGAAATGAAACAAGTTGAGATTTAGAAGGTCAAACTCTGTTTAAGGCCTGTAGGGAGCAAGCCATATGTTTTCATGATCTAACTATGTAAGACTGTCAGTAGCTAACCTTGTGATAAGTAGTACAAGCCGCCTGCATTTTTTGTTAAAATAGAGGAGCTGAACCTGCTTAACAAAGATCCCTGCCACCCTATTTGTCCATGAAGAAATTAGTCTGATACAATGTTTTCAACATGTTTTCTTGAGTTTTATATTATTTGTGTGTTTCTAGGTAGACTCATGGCTTTTGAGGTTTAGCGTATCCCCTTCTCCCTGCCCAGACCCTGATGAGTGTGGCTACTGCTGCTGCTGCTGCTACCTTTTCTCTCACTTTTTAATTTACTTCACAGATTGCTATTGCAACTGTATGCTGATCCACCTAGATTTATTGAAACTCAGCCAAGTCTTATGAACTACTCTTTATGGTAAGTTCTGCTACTCTAACTTGGGGGCATATTAGCAAGAACCTCATTAAAATTATTGCTGTTTTAGCAGCAGGAATCTGCCGCTAAAACAGCGACAATGGGATTGCTAATATGCGTTATAGATGTGCAGGACATCTAACCTGGGCCTCTATTGGAATTCTATAACTCATATTAGCAAGCCCATTATCGCCGTTTTAGCACCAGTTTCCTGCCGCTAAAACAGCAATAATTTTAACGAGTTTCTTGCTAATATGCCACTTGGTTTTTAATCTTTATGCCCCTTTAATTTCACTCTTGCTTGAATTTAGGCTTTTCACAGATTCTTGAAATCTAAAACTCTGACCCTGATCTCTAGAAGAGGAGCTTATTCCTTTATGGAACTCGTTTCATACATGTAGGAGGGTGGACACCTGACTATGGTTACCCCAGATTTTTTGCCTTGTGTTTAGCTGGTTTTCGACTTAGTTGGCCTGGATCCCTGCTAATCAGGGCCCCAGGCTATCTGCTCTCTCTGTAAAAGGACTCCATGCACCCTAGGTGCATAACCAATCTGGTACTGGACACCTTATCAGCCTCTGTACACTGCACTATAGGTGCCCGGGGCATAGGTGCATCCAAGGTCTACCAGGGGCTGCAGCATGTCTTTTGCCACCCCTGGCTGGACCTTAAATTGATACAACTGGCTGATCACTCAGCTGGGGCAAGGTGGTGTAATCACCCCTTGCTTAGATATAGTATACCTATATCTAAACCTATATCTGGACACATATATACCTATAAGTCACTCTTATGGCAGGCCTTCACAATCCTGAAGGCAGAGTGCTTGGTTTTATGTGAGATGGTGCTCTAGCATGAGCTGAGCCTGTCGGCAGCTATCGGGACCAACTCCCTTAGCTGTCCCAGGATATTGCCATACCATATACTCTTAAGTGCATTATAATCCCTCGCGGTTATGTACTAACTTTGGCTTGGCTTTATCAAAACATGTCATGTAAGGTGTCATACGATTTGGAATACTACCCCCTCGCCAGTCCTGGCAACGGGGGTAGCATTCCACCCTTCTAGAGGGAGAAGACATGTTACTTTACTGAAACGCGGTTAATCCTAACCAGAGCCTCAGCATCACAAAATGGATGCTGCTGCCACCGACACGAGTCTGACCTCCTGCTGCTGACCGAAACTTGGCAGAGGAGGCCTGGACAAAGGGTTTCCTGTCACAGGGAGTTTCTGCACCTCCCCAGACAGGCGATAGTGTATTGGGGCAGGGAGGGCTGAAAGAAACTAGACACTGCCTGGGGAGCACAAGGCTTCCCCTTGCATAATTCGGTCAAACCGGTTCTGGAGCACTCCAGCCCCAGTCCCAGCATGACCCTGGACAAAGGGACAGGGGTGTAACCACCCCCTTCCTGGGTCCCACCCATAGGAGGGACCTAGCAGGTAATCCAGCCCACTAGATTGGTATAAGAGTGGGAGCAGTGCTAGTGCACACAGTTATCCTGAATGAAACTTATGAAACAAAACTCTGGACCCTTCGACATCCTACTTGACGTAGAAGACTGAAGAATCTCCCTTGTGGTCAAGGAGTGACCACCCTGTGCGAACAGGCACCATCCAGCACCTCACCATTTGTTTTGTTGCAGTTCCTGCCAGAACTCGAGCAACAGAGATCAACAAGACCCAGCGTTCCTGCCTTCTAACAGCCCGATCCACAGTCCCAGCGAATCTGAGACCCGTGGAGGCGACCTGAAGCGTGAGGCCGGCCATCTTGGAAAAACCATGAAGTGCTGACCGTGCAGCTCCCGAGGCTTCCTCGATGCTGTGCATTAGGGTTTGAGAAGCCCAAGCCCTGAGCAGCTTCTGCACCAAAGCTACCCTCTCCACACTCTCCGAGTGCTGCCTGGGGCCCTTCTGCATTTTGCTGCTCAACGCGTATGTCCGGTCACTTGCCCGTTGGCTAGCGGCCCCAGTACCGACGAACTTTTGAATTTGCTCTGCCGGTCCGGTTGCCCCGGACTGGCCCTCGCTCCCCTGAAAAGGAGCACCCGCTCTGACCTTCCTGGTCCGAGTAAGAAGCGATCTTTGAATTCTGCATGGGTTGCGCTTGCCAAGGTTCGTTTGCTCCAATCCGGAAGCCGACACCGCCGACAGCGAGAGCCTTTGTGGGACAGCTCGTGGTCTACTCCTGGACATCCTTGGTCCTCCAGAGTCCACGTGGCAGCAGAGACTAGCTTTTAGACAACCACCTGATTGCGCCCGACATTGCCTGGTTCCTTCCTGGTTCCACCCTGGTCACTGCTGAGTGACCCAGACTCAGTCCCCTCTGCTTTCAGGTTCCCTTCAGCTTCGATCCGCCCTTGGATCGCACCGGACACTTCTCTTCTGGCCCCCTGCAGCATCTTCATCTACAGGCTCCATAGATCTACACAACGAAAGCTGACACGACTTTACACCTGTGCACCCGCTTCCTGTGGGTGAGGTAACTCTTGAACGCCGGTGCTCCTGTATAGGTATACACCTCTAGTGTCTAAGTCTAAAGTTTTGTCCATCTAGGTCAGTCGGAAGACTCTTAAAACAGTAACTCGACAACGTTTACGCACCTTTGACATTATATTGGTGCATGCGTGTGCTTTCAGCGCTGCACCCGAATCCCGCGAGCTTTTCGTGACTTCAGCATTGCTAGTCCTGATTGGTTCCAGCGATTCCCCTGGCCCTAGGCCTGACCTGACCACTGTTCGATTAGTGATACTTATACCACTATTTTAGTATATGGTTTGAGTGGCCCCTGGGCCTCATCCATAATTGTGCAACTTTCATATGTTTTACTGTGCTTTTGTTTAAACGCTTGTGCTTCTAGACTCATAAAAAGTATAGAGGATTATTCTAGTAATAAATAAATATATTTTTATAATATATAACTTGTGTGGTGTCCTTTCATTTGATATTACAGGATTGTGATTGGTAAAGCAGCTGTCGTCCCCTAACTTAGCTACTCTTGTCTGTGATAATGGTATGGGGTTTGCTAATTTCACTGCTTGCCCAAACACTTTGAGCAAGTACAGACAGGAGCCCCTCATCAATGGTCTAAAAGTTGAGGCCTTTAGAGACACAGGGGCTAGCATCACCATGGTGGCTGAATGTCTAGCCCCCTCAAGGCAACTTATACCTGGTGCCACATACCAGGTGACCAATATTGATAGAATAGAAACCAATCATCCCATGGCAGTAGTAAATCTCAGCTGGGGAGGTGTCACTGGCCCAAAGAGAGTTTCAGTGTCAGCAAACTTGCCTGTAGATTGTCTAAGGGGAAATGATTCGGAAATCTCAGCCTGGGCTGAGGTTGAACAGGAAATCCATTCTAGAATGGTAAATGCCCATGGAAAGGTTAGTGGGGCTGTGTTGGCCACAGCCCCAATCCAAGATGTCCCTCCTGAAAAGGTTGGTAGGGCTGTGCAAGTCTCAGCCCCATCTTTAGCAGAAGCCCTTCCTGAACAAGTTAGAAGAGCTGTTATGATAACAGCCCATACCCAAACTGAGTCTCCTCCTGAAAAGGGTGGTGGGGCTGTGATAGCCACAGCCAAAACTCATACTGATTCGTGTGTTGTGAAGCCTGAAATGATGGATCACTCCACACAAACAGAGAGCATTGAGGAGGAAGAGAAATCTCCCTCCCACCAGACATTAGGACAGGACCAGCCTCCTCAGGGAACTGATCTTACCCTTGATGAAGGAACTGTCCCAGAGGTTGTTAGGCCTAGCCTGAAAGAGCCCCTGATGGCAGTGGACCCTTCTCAGGTGGGACCCATTCTGGAGCAGGTAACCTGCCCCTCTCTACCTTGCCTTACTCAGCCCAGGGCTGCAGAGGACAAGAAGGACAGTGAGCCCCAAAGGGCCCCCTATCAAATAAAGCACCCCCATCAGCAGATTAGGGGCACCGAAGCTAGCAGCCCTAGCCAGGTGAAAACTTAAAAAACTCCTGAGGGATCCCCCTTAAAATTAGTTAGGGACCTCCCACAGATGGATTCCGTTGGGCACAGCCAAACCTGGTACCCAAAGGGCCCAAACCTGAACTGTCCCTCCAGTAAGCCAACAAAAGGGACCCAGCCTCCAGCTTTAGGTAGCCAGAGGTTGACCCTGAGAGCACAGTGCAACTCAGTCAATGAAAGAAAGGCACACATGGTGGAAGATAATTGGAGGAAGCTGAGCCCTACATTAGTGGAGAATCACTTCAGTACTCCATATCAACACCAACCTTTTACTTTGCAAAAACACACCCAAGGTAGTGATTCCCTATCGTGGAGACCCTCTGATACCCCTAGGGTGAGGGATTACTTGGTGGACCATGACACAGGGGGTAACCATGCCAGTGCAGGTTCCTCCTTATATGGCCACTCAGGTAATATAGGCTTACCTGGTCAAGGATAGCCTTATCTCCTTTAGTTTGGGGGGGGGTTATGTAGGAGGGTGGACACCTGACTATGGTTACCCCAGATATTTTGCCTTGTGTTTAGCTGGTTTTCGACTTAGTTGGCCTGGTTCCCTGCTAATCAGGGCCCCAGGCTATCTGCTCTCTCTGTAAAATGGTCTCCATGCACCCTAGGTGCATAACCAATCTGGTACTGGGCACCTTATCAGCCCCTGTACAGTGCACTATAGGAGCCCAGGGCATAGGTGCATCCAAGGCCTACCAGGGGCTGCAGCATATCTTTTGCCACCCCTGGCTGGACCTTAAATTGACACAACTGGCTGATCACTCAGCTGGGGCAAGGTGGTGTAATCACCCCTTGCTTAGATATATATTATACCTATATCTAAACTTTTATCTGGACATATGTATACCTATAAGTCACTCCTATGGCAGGCCTTAACAATCCTGAAGGCAGAGTGCTTGGTTTTGTGTGAGATGGTGCTCTAGCATGAGCTGAGCCTGTCTGCAGCTGTCGGGACCAACTCCCTTAGCTGTTCCGGGATATTGCCATACCATATACTTTTAAGTGCATTATAATCCATCGCGGTTATGAGCTAACTTTGGTTTGGATTTATCAAAACATGTCGTGTAAGGTGTCATACGATTTGGAATACTACCCCCTCACCAGTCCTGGAGACTGGGGTAGCATTCCACCCTTCTAGAAGGAGAAGACATGTTACTTTACTGAAACGCGGTTAATCCTAACCAGAGCCTCAGCATCACAAAATGGACACCGACACGAGTCTGACCTCCTGCTGCTGACCGAAACTTGGCAGAGGAGGCCTGGACAAAGGGTTTCCTGTCGCAGGGAGGTGCTACACCTCCCTAGACAGGAGATAGTGTATTGGGGCAGGGAGGGCTGAAAGAAACTAGACACTGCCTGGGGAGCACAAGGCTTCCCCATGCATAATCCGGTCAAACCGGTTCTGGGGCACTCCAGCCCCAGTCCCAGCGCGACCCTGGACTGTGCTTTCAGCGCTGCACCCGAATCCCGCAGGCTTTTCCCGACTTCAGCATTGCTAGTCCTGATTGGTCGCAGCGATTCCCCAGGCCCTAGGCCTGACCACTGTTCGATTAGTGATACTTATACCACTATTTTTGTATATGGTTTGAGTGGCCCCTGGGCCTCATCCATAATTGTGCAACTTTCATATGTTTTACTTTGCTTTTGTTTAAACCCTTGTGCTTCTAGACTCATAAAGAGTATAGAGGATTATTCTACTAGTAAATACATATATTTTTATAATATATAACTTGTGTGGTGTCCTTTCATTTGATATTACAGGATTGTGATTGGTAAAACAGCTGGCTTCACATGCCCTCTTGAGTTAAGCCTTTAAGGCTGCTTAGTCCATGCTACCCTTAGGATAGCTTGTCTATAAGGTTGACTTACAACCATCACCATAAGGGATTGTTTGGACTGATCCAAGGTGCCCCCAGAATTGGAGACATCATATAGCAGGCCAACTTCTCACAATACACAAAAAAAGAATGCTTTGTTCTAACTATTCTTGTGATGAGATTTCTGTAAACAGATTTGATTTATGAACTAACTGAAATAATGGTAAAAATAAAGAAAATATATTTACTAATCTTTTAATGAGAAATAAAGTTAATGGACAAACTATACCACCTCTCAACATTGACTGAATTTAAACTGTTAATGAGATTTAAGTTTGATATGCCTAATCTGATCCTAGACTCCTAATTCAACATTCCAAAATGCATCACTAGAAAGAAGAAGTGTGAAAAACAGGGCTTAGCCCTGCAGGTGATCTTTAACTTGTGATAATGTTAAATGTTAGGGCCCATTCTGCGCTATCAGTTTTCCACAGCAGAGTAGCGGTTTATTGTTTGGAGCAAGTAGCCATAAATATTTACCCAAGACAGAATAAAATACCTGAATCCTGGATTCCATTGCCTGGAGTTTGAGGAGCTGACATGGTGTGGTTGCTGTTTGAAGGTGTGAGTATTAATAGGGTGATGCAGGGTCTATTGTAATTGTGTTATAGTTGTGTTAAAGAGTTAAGAGTAAATGATTTGGTGAATACTAATGTTTATTGTTATTATGTGAAGTGATTGAAGAATTCAGACTTGGCATAGTTTAAAATATTAAGACAAGTGTAGAAGACTCGATTAAGCCATTTTGAATGGTATTTCTTGTGTGCAGAGATTTTGTATTGTGTAGAGTGTGAGGTACCATCAATTACACAAATTGAAATAGAAATACTTATAATGTGTTGTGGTTGTCTAATATTGATTGATGTTAGTAGAACCTAATTGAGCAAACAGGAATATCTGCATTGATTTGGGTGATGTCATGCTGGTCGAGATTTCACTTGTGAATGAGAATTTCTGTTTGTATGAGAAAAGCCAGAAGGTGCAGAACCTTTAATATTCTGGTTTTTGAATTGCTATTGTTTTCCTTTAGAAAAGCTCACGAGAATTGATATATATAAATATGAAGCGTGGCTAGGTTACATCTTGCACAAGCCAATTTTACACAGTAGAATGATCAAAGTATCTTTAACAAATGCTCCAGGGAACAAAAAGGCAACGGCCTCCCACGTCCCAAAAAAACCCTCTGTGATAGGAAAACACAGACGATAAACTATAAACAAAGTATTGCTCCTGAGCAGAAAAACCAATTAACAACCACATTTGATCATATCAATAAATCAGTTCAGTTAGACATCCAAATTTAAGAGTTCCAAATGATATCTCCTTCGATATCATTTGGAACTCTTAAATTTCGATGTATAACTGCACTGATTTATTGATATGATCAAATGTGATTGTTAATTGGTTTTTCTGCCAGGAGCAATACTTTGTTTAAAGAATTTATATATGTTTTGTTTTATTGAAAGTGTTGTGGTTTGTGTAAGTACAAGAGAAATTGTAAAGAAGGGTGCACTGCTACATGGAGCGAGATTGAACGTCATAATGGTTCGTGCTGAGATTGGTCTGTTGGTGTGCTTTTGCACTGAGTTTGGTTGGTGATGTGAAGATGCCGCGCTGTGATAGGTCAATGATTTCATGTATGCTGCATTGGGATTTGTTAACAAGGTTTTGATAAATAACTGAGACAGTATATGTAGGAAAAATTTACATTTACACAGCAGAATCATAACATTGAACTGTGAACTGTTTACTTGACGAGTACTATAATAATATTTTTTTTAAAGGATTTCAGAATTTTGTGAGTGGAGATGTTACAATTCTGATAATGAAAGGTCAAGAGGCACCTCCTGAGGGTATGCCTGCACATTTTATGTTGAGTGGAGCAGGATTAGCTAACTGCTAATGGCTTCATCAATGGTGCAAGATTACTGAGAAAGAGGGTTCATTGTAGTTTTCAAAATATGGAAGTTTTGAGAGAAGAATAATTGACAAATTAAAGGAGAAATTATGTGAGATGAAACCACCGCATAGACCTACAACAAGGAGGAAAAAGAGAATGAAAATGAGACAGATAGCAATTCAGGAGACTATATATTAGAGGAGATGTTAGCTGCATGACTCCCACCTCATGAAACTACAGCTAGTCTTGGAAGTAGAGCCACGGCAAGCAGTACAATAGCAACTGCTCCCATAGAAACTAGAGTGGTACAACTCGAGAGACCACTTCAAATACTGTAGATTGCCCCACCACAAGTTGCCCAAAGACAAATTGTTCCTCCAACTGAGGTAAAGCCACCTGTGATACATTTACTGGTGCAAGAACGACAAGTAGCAGCTGTACAAACAGTGCCTAGAGAAGCTACAAGTGCCCTGTAAATGTAAATTTTACTCCAGAGATAGAAGGAGCTGTAGGAGGTTTGCTTGCGACAGGATTTGTCTTGACGTCTCAAGATTCACAGATTGTTATGTGGAGAACACCTCAGACAGTTCAAGCACTGAGAGATGGGGGAACAATTATCTTTGTTACACCAATGACAAATGAGGAACATAACCTGTTCGAAGATGGAATTTTTTCCTCCATGTTTGGAGGAAGCTGCAAACAGGGCTGCAGGATAATGCAACTGAGCGGCCACAGCGATTTTTACATAATTATGGATTCTCCACATTTGCAACATAATCCACCACCCGCTGCATAATCTGCATATTTTAACAAAAAAAAGTTTGTTTCTTGATCAACTGGTTCAAAACATGCTGCAACATATGTTGCTGCGCAGTGGAAGGCACTTTGCAAACATTGACTGGTCACCTTTATGTAGCTCATTGCTATAGTTGGGTAATAATGAAGTAATTCTATCACAAAACATGCTGCATAATGCTACATAATTTACCTTTTCTTGCAGCATACTTTACTCAAACCTGCTGCATAATTTGGCCCTCTCCTGCTGCATAATTCCAGTGCCCCTGGCTAGAGGCATTAAAAAGACAAAAGACTTGATGCAACTGACTAACTTAAAACCTGGAAAGAAAGGGCATTAAGTATACCAAAATTAAAAGTTGAACTAGAGGAAATTATTAGGGGATAATTGTATTTAGATGTTTGAGTAAACAATTGATCTACTTATGTGAAGAAATTACAAGATGAGCAGCAATTACACATGAGAAATTGACCGAAATGGCCAAGAAATATGATGTTGTTATTCCAAAAAGCTCTTCTTACCGGAGGAGTTATAGGGTATAACGGATGATACAGAAATTGAAAACATGTGTCCAACAGGAATGAGGTTACACATTATCAAATTAATAAAATCTAATAATTAATGGAGTGATTTAAAAAAAATTAGGACACAAATGGGCAAAAAACATGAAAAGAAAAAGAAGGAGCCAGAAATTGGAAAGGAAAATAAAGAGACAGACATAGAAGGAGCTTAAGCTTATCCAGGTAGGAACATAGTGGGAGGAGTGTATGTTCATGTGCCTTGGAGAAGAGGTGATCCTGCAGCATTTTCAAATTGTTTCCTAAAACTGAGAGACAAACCTGTTTAGTGGTACATACAAGTTGATCAATTTGTGAAAATTTCAAAAGTGTTGTGGTCTGATTTAGATACATTATATAATATTGTGGTGCCAAGTGATTTGTAGGCTGAGTTTAAGACTACTGTGCAATTGCCATGTGATGAGCCACCAAGAGAAGTATGCTCAAATGCACCATCTTCTGTACTTATGGAAAAATATGCAGAGTGCCTCCAAAAGACTAAGGGGTCAATTAGGATGGCGGACGGACAAAGTGCCTCGAATTAGGATGCACCCGCCACAGTAGCGGGTGCATCCCGCATTTTTAATATTGCGCACCACCCGCCGCAATGCTAAAAATGAATGTTGTGCGTTTCAAAGCACAACATGACAGGCACTGCGCGATGCCTGCAATGTTGTATTTTGAAACGCAGGGGGGTACCATAGGTACCCCCTTGTGCACCCGCCACCCCTCCCCCCTTCACCCTGGGGGCCCACAACGGGCCCCCAAAGCAAAGACCGTATGCCTTTTAGTGGCGGGATTGCCGCCACAGAAAGGCATTGTCCACAGCACATCCTAATATGGCTGGCGGTGTCTGATAGACACCGCCACCATATTAGACCTTTTCCGCTGCCGTCGCAAGGCGACCATGGCGGAAAAGCGGCAGACGGTCTTCCCGTCCGCCGCGGTCCCCCCACCATTGTAATATGGCGGGGAAATAAGTGGTGGACGGATCACCACCGCCTGCATGGCGGTGGCGATCCGTCCGCCATCCTAATCGGACACTAAGATTGGTTGAAAATAAATCAAACCACACAAGAAGCAAAGGAATCAGTTCATGAGTATTATGAACATTTGTTTCAGGTGTTTCAGCAGCATAGTGGAAGAGAATACCCTGAGGAAAAGGACTTGGGGATTTTTGTATCTCAGTTTATGTTAGGATTAAGACCAGAGATCAGTTCCCTTATAACTCCAAGTGCAATCTGTTGGCAGAATAAGACATTTGATGAGATCCTGGGATATGCAAAGTATTGCGGTGGTGAATTAGAAATTAATCAGAAAAAGATTGAAGAGAAATTTATGTTGGTGTTAATAGTATTCTGTTGGTAGAATAAGACATTTGATGAGATCCTGGGATATGGAAAGTATTGCAGTTGAAATTAGAAATTAAATAGAAAAAAATTAAAGGGAAAATTATGTTGGTGTAAATGGAATTGGTTCAGAAAAGTTTCCAGAACTCTTCTTTTGCAGGAAATCCATAAGGTATGCAAGGTGTTGTTCGACAGACTGGTTTCCAGGGACAATTCAGAGGTTTTGTTTTTTCACAACGTAGAGGTGTACCTATTGATCCAGGTTCAGGAATGGGGGTTTCAGAATCAAAGAAAATGACTCTTTTTCACATCTGTCACAAAGTGCCAAATATGTCAATACAACAGTTGCAAGTGCCAACGCAAATCAAGTCCAGATGATGCAGGTCCCACAGGCTCACATGGTTCAACAAAATATGAAAAACCTGAAATTGAATGAAATTCAGATGCCAAAAAGCACACTTAAATTTCTTCCAAAATACAAATGAAAATGCATTCCAACAATTTAATAACGCAGGTCAGAATGCTTTTCAGCAATTTTCTGTTTTCTAGAGTGATGGCTCAGGCTCAGACACTTCTCAATAATGGAGCCTGATAGGGAAGGAAGATAACATGATTGGTGCAGTCTTACAGGTAGACCAGAGTTGTCCATTTGGAGATGGTGGATTGAATTGATGAGTACAGGCCTCAGCAAGGCCGGCGAGTGTGAAAGGGTTCGCCCTTCTGTACACAGAGTCCTCAGACTTACACAAGAATTTGGCACGGAAACTGGAAATACAAAAACATAGTTTAATAAACCTTTAAAGGTGGTACTACAGCCCACACAACACTCTACAGTATTGTACAAGGTAGCACAAAGAACTCAGACATGCGGTCCCCTTTTATACACAAAGAAGGGGCTCATAAGCGGGCGGTTACAGCTCAAAGCATGATTTACAAGCATATATGGACATTTCTCGACCATGATCGATACATGGGTGGAGTTAACGGTTCTTGAGACCCGCCGAATGCACATTCCAATCTACGCTAAGCAGAAACAGATGTTACTCTTACTGGGCATACGCTGGACGCACAAGGAACTATTTATAGCCTGTTGCTGGGCAAACTTCAAGGGTGATGGTCAGAAAGGTAGGACTCGCCTCGTGGCGAGCACATGGCAATTTATAGCATACAATATGGATGCCAGAAAACAAAATGGAGTCTGGCCACATTTTGAATACGAGCGGGAAAACTAGAACAAAGACGGGATAGCATGTCTTCAGTGAATGCTTAATACTATCGCTGTTTTATTTACAACAGACGACCCTTTCAGCATTTGCTGAAGACATTCGGTTTCCTTGGATAATCTAAATGCTCATCGTTTATACCGATGCTCATCATGTCAGCTATCTCTCTAGTTATAGTTTTCTTATGGGCAGCATCCGCAACAGCTTGTTTATTAGGCACACAAAATGAGACAAATAAAGAGCATATCATTGGACTACATTGAATACATACGCAACATGTGAATAATATGGCGACAATTATGCATAGTCCAGTGAGAACCTTCCAACCCCATGTAGAAATCAAGGTCCAAAACTACCCAGAAAAAGTCCAAGATCCATTTTCAACATGTATATCAGCGGCAATCTTATGTAATTTGTTAATGGCTTTATACACGGAAGGAGTATGATCGGGGATAAAGACACAACAGCTGCTTCCGATAATTCTACAAGCCCCACCTCTATCTGCTAACATCACATCAAGAACCATTCGGTTCTGTAACGCAACAATCCTGGTAATTTGCAACTCTTCAGTAAGATTCCCAAGAGCCGCAGCAGTTTGATTGGTACCAGCTTCCACTACTCTTGTTAATCGTCGTATTTTTCTGCTGTTCAGAGCAGCTCCCACAAAGAAAAACAATCCTAAATTAAAATCTATATACTGCTGCAGACTAGTGTCTGTTTGATCAATGTCATCTACAGATAAAGTTCGTTTGAATCTATTTACAGTCGCATTATTCAAGAATTTCAAATCTTTGTGATATGATGCAGGTGCCAGGAATACAGGTGGCAATAAAAATGATACATAACATACTCCAGACCATCCGGCTGGTAATCGATAATAGCCTTTGTTCCCGCATACAAAATAGGTGTTATGTGAGGCTAAGAATGTACTGTTATTCAGGCCATCAATGTTCAATACAACAATACAATCACTAACACCTACAGGAATATGGCCGACACTTTGTACACATAAATGAGCTTGTGCTTGGGCCACTGAAATCACAAACTTCTCTTGTCCAACAGTGTCTCTAGTGTTCGTGAAAATATAAGGTGTTGATTCATTGTCCGGTCGATACTCTTCCCACTCCCATATAGTTCTGTTGGCTTGTGGATAGCCTTCTTTATTTTGATGACATTCTTTATTCAGTCTGAAAAGCAATCTTCCAACTGTAGGCTTTCTCGTAGCAAAAATCAAAGTATACCATGCTCTACAAGAGCCATTATGAGAGAAAGGAAGAGGTATGAACGGTGTTCCCCTTTTCTTTTGGTGCGCTTGCATCATCCCACATATCCAACAGTCTGTAGCATTTGTAGCAACGTGGGTATGATGCAACATTTGGATCAAAGTGTTATTCAGATATGATTGTCGATGTTTCAACTCTTGATATGGGAGGGTATAGAAAAAGTGCTCATTCAGGGACTGGAGTGGAACCAACATATAGCTCACGGGCAGGAGCTTTATCCTCCACAAACCACATGACTGTAGCAATAACGCTATGATGATAATGAATTCTACAGAACCAAAAATCTTCTTCTTATCCATTCGAACAAATTAACACAGTATCTTCCTAAAACTAAAGTGTTGTCAGAACTCTTACCCCGTAGGTAGCCGTTGTTTTCTTCACCAGCGGGCCAAGACGGGTGTCACTACACTAATGCATGGCTGATCCCCCCCTGCCTCATTGGCTCTCCATTTCACTGACCTAGGGACCGTTCTGACAACTTCTCACACAATTGCAGATTATTTTCTTGGTCGTAGATTGTATCTTCTTGATGTAGGGATTGTCTGGTCTGGGAAGAACTCCTCAGATTTGTCAGGTACCACAGCACAGCCTCTTTCTGTAGTCAGGATATCTCGATGGTCGGTCAATACAGCAGGTTCCACCAGGTCATGTTGTACTTTTCGGCAGTGAATGGAATGGATCCAGTTTCTGTGATTGGTCACCCGCACTGCTGTTCTAGTCGCAAGGAGGACCTGTTCAGGACCGCACCATCTCGGCTCCAGACTACTCGACCTCTCGAAGGACTTCACCAGGACGAAGTCGCCAGGCCGGAGGTGGTGGCCTTCTCCTGTGGACCAGTCAGGGATTGCTTCTCGAACCTGTTGATGAATGGAAACCAAGCTATCAGTTAATTGTGCCAAATAGTTATTCATTAAAACACAAGGTACATGGTACACTGAGCTCTGTTTGGGTACCCCACATATGTTCATGGGGCGTCCGAATACAATCTCATTGGGCGTTAGGCCCGTCCGAGAATGTGGTACTGATCTGATAGACAATAATGCCAAAGGCAAAGCATCTGGCCAAGTCAGAGAAGTAGAAGCCTGTATTTTCGCTATTTTTAACTTAAGCGTGCCATTGTACTTTTCCACCAATCCTGCTGACTGAGGGTGGAACACTGCATGAAATTTTTGTACAATGCCCAATCCTTTCAGGACATACTTAATAACGTCCGCCACAAAATGGGGTCCATTATCACTCCACAACAATCTGCAAGCACTGAATCGAGGAAAGAATTCCTTCAACAGCACCTTAGCAGTAGTCATTGCAGTATTGTCCTTCGTGGGGTATGATAAGCATCGGCGAGTTTTGCGAATCTGGCGTTTGCGAATTTAGCGAATTTGCGAACGCGCAATCCGCAAAATCTGCGAATTCCCGCGAATTTGCGGATTTTTTTTTGTGTTCGCAAGTGTTTCTGCCAGTTCGCGAGGATTTGGTACTAGTTCGCAATTGTGAACTTACTTGTCGGCTCGCAACGGTCGCAACTATGTTGTTTCTACGTCAGGTTCATCATCACAGCCTCCCAGCACCCTCTGTTTCACCACTGCCACCCTCTCTTTGACCCATGCCACCCTCTGTTACATCAATGCCACCCTCTGGTTCATCATCACTGTAGAAGATGGGGGGGAAAGCAAGCACACCTGCCCTGCTTCAACTGACATGAATTAATTTGGGGTTAGTTTATTAACAACACCTGCCCTGCCCCAACTGACAATAATGAATTAGGGGCTAATTAATGTGTCACTGAATTTGAAGTTCCAGCCTGGCACCTGCTTGTCTGCTCCCTTAGCTGTAAATCAGGACCTTTGTGGCATACAGTTAAGGTCAGAGCAGGGTCACACAATAGTTGCAAGCAGGCAACCGAATTCTGGAGGGCCCCCTCAGGAAGCACAACAGGGAATCGTTACAAATCATGAGATTGACCTTTTGCACCTGCTCATTTGTTTTGCTTTTGCAAAAATCGTTTTTCGGTAATTTCGCGCTATTTGCGAGGCTCGGCGTCGTGCGAAAATTACCACGGAAGCCGCCAATTCGTGCGAATGAGCTTTATATTTTTTTGCGGCGTGTTATTTTGCGAGTTTTTTTGCAGTATTCGCGAGCCGCTTGCAGCGCAACACGCGAATTTACCCCAAGGTCGAGTACGGGCGCGGCCATTTTGTTTGCGTGACGTATTTCGTTTCCGCCCGCTATGTATAATCTCGCGAAGTAAGCGCATTGCGAGTACAAGTTCACACGAGATCGCGAGGAAAATTGCGTGCAAACTTACTTTCGCGCTCGTGAACGGGCGGCCATCTTGTTTTTCATTCATTTCCTGTGTCTGGGCATGGTGTTTATCCTCTTGCTATCTTTGCCATCCTTTACTTGTTTTCAGTTTTTTTTCGAACGATTTTGCTTCTTATCTATCCCTCTCTTTTCCTAGCTGTATATTTTTGTCTTTTCTGCTATTTTTGTTTACTTTTAAACTACTTTTTTAAACTCTTTTCTTTTCTTCTTCCCTATCCTATTCCTTCTTAATTTTCTACTTCCTACCTTACCTGCCCGGACCATGGTGAAACCAGGCGCCGTGAAGCTGCCCAGGCACTTGAGAGACGCAGCTGCGGCGGGGAGGAGGAGTCCTGGACCCCGTGCCAGGACAGCATGCGGGCGATTGAGGGGGGAGCAGGTGACGCGACGGGAGATCTTCAGCCCGGAGGAAGTGGGCGCGCTGGTCTACTTCGTCCAGCGCCGACTGCCCAGGACCATCGCGGGAGGCGGCAGGATCGCGGCCGGCGGCTACAACATCCGGGAGCGCCGGAAGCGGTGGCAGAAGGTGTGCTGGGCCATGTCCCAACTCTCCGGGGTCCAGGGCACCTACAGCCAGGTCACCCACCGCTGGACGGACGTCCTGGACCGGGAGCGCGACCTGCTGGACCAGCTCGGCTTGGAGATCCCCGGGCTTGGTGAGTAATAGTAGCTATTTCATCACTCACTACTATGTTTTCTCCTGTTCTGTGTTGTTGTATTGCAAATATTTGTTTTTTACATGGAGCAAGCCAATAATGCTGCTGACGATTACATTGTAGTTAAATTATATTTCAAAATCTTCTGTGCATTTCAGGTGCACTGCTCTCCTTCTCAGTGGCGTTGCTACCATGCTTATTTGTTTTCTATTTTGTGGTCTCATTGGCCTGAGTAACTATTATGTATGAGTGTACTTTACAGAACTGCGTAATGCTAGACACTAGGGGGCAGATTACATTTACAAGCCCCTTGCACCACGTTTACGTTGCCTTGCGTGACGCAACAGCGGCGTAAACGTGGCGCATCCCTGTGAGTCATTTACAGCGTGACGCATCTAGGGAGATGCGTCACGTTATAAAGCCATGGGCCTGCGCCACAATGGGGGCGTTCCTAGTACGCAGGGTGGGCGGTCCTGCGGCTGTGCGCCTCGCAAAAGTGCCTGCATGAAATCTACAAGATTTAACGCAGGCACTTCTGCGACGCTGCTACGTCAATTCAATTCCTTATGCCTGCTTGAAGCAGGCGTAAGGACTGACACAGCATGTTAAGTATTGGGTGGCCCTGAGCATTACTGGAGTTGCATTGCATTGGCGACGTGACTCCAGCGATGCGCCGCTCTTACGTGACGAGATGCGTCACGCAAGTGCCTACCCTTGCGCCAGGGCGCGCCGCATTGTAAATGAGGCGCATCTGCCGTGTCGCAAGGGTAGTTTTGCGTGACGCATTTGATCTGGCGCATCTCTGGAGATGAAGGTCAGTAAGTATGCCCTTAAGGGGCAGAATTGCAATTACTGTTGCATCCCTGCAAAGTAGCAGGGATGCGCCAGTAATTGTGCGGCCCGCTACCACCACCAAACATGGTGCGCCGTATTTGCAATGCGGCACACCATGGGCCCAAAACGTCACCGAAGCTTTACTGCTGGAGTTGCGTCGCAACGATGGCGCAGCTCCAGCAATGCTCTGGGGTACCCTATCTCCCCAATGCTGGGTCAAGCCGTACGTCTGCTTCAAGCAGGTGCAGGGTTTGTGTGACGCATCATTGTCCTAAAGGTGACTGATTGAAATGTTGTAGATTTCCCTCAGCCACTTTTAGGATGTGTTCCAGCGCAGGAATGCCCTCCCTTGCGCTGGTACGCCCCCTGATGGCGCAGGGCTTTATAACGGGATGCATCTCCCAAATGAGTCACGTTGTTATAATATTATACGCCGCACCATGGCGCCTCTTTTGTTTAGCTGCTGCGTCACAAAAGTCACGCAAGAATGGAGCAAAAGAGCCGCAAGGGGCTTAAATCTGCCCCTTCCTTTGTGCCCCTGACAATAAGAAAAATAGTGGCGGTGGATTGATAGTTTGACTATTTAAATGACTGGTTATGTAGCAGGCAACTGTTAATGTTGTCACTGATCTGACTGAAATCACAATGGAGTTTGTCTGTCACTTTGCGTCTTGCCTGCGGACTGCTGCCTGCCAGTCCTAGGTGAACCTTTCAGTACTGTGTTTAATGAGTTACGTGACTTTCGAAGTCGCAGGTCCGCAAATCAATGAAAACTAACCCTAATCAATATAATTTCGCGGAAATATTTTGTTATTGTTGTTTTGAAATGTTTGATTTGGTTGACATTGACAAGCAACAATCATCCATGTTTTCTGTTCTTTCTTTCATGTTGTACGTCAGCTCCCCCCAGGGGCGAGGGGACACAGGAGCAGCAGGCGACGGATGCTGTTGAACAGGGCCAGGATCGGGCAGGCGAGGGCTCCTTTGCTGGCCCCAGTAAGTTTTCATTTTTGACTAGTACCTATTTTTCCTAGCGTTCCTCATTTGATTTTTTCAAAATCGTCTTTGATCTTCTTGTAGACTGTATCTAAATTCTTATCCTGCCTCTACTATGACTCCCTGTGGTATTACTAGATTATTCTTATTAGTCTGTCTGTGTAGCTAACTAAGATTGCACGGTTGGCGAAAAACCCATTCTAGTCAGCAATAGCTCTATCAACGTAGTGCAGTGCAGTCCTCTGTGATTGTCCATAATGTCTTTTGAAGTGTTCTATCTGCTTTGAAAATTCCCAACTATAAAATGTGAATGACCACCAAGAAAGAATAAGATACTACCTTTTGGTTTGGATAGGAGGACAATCCATACCACTACTGTTGCGGGGACAATTCTTCTGCAGAAACAGAACTATGGACAATAAATAGTGCATTGCTTATCAATTATAATAGGCGCTGTTAGAGTTTCCACATATCTCTGTGATAATAGACTTTGAACCCCCAATGTCCTTACTGACTGACTACATAGTGTGGCACAGTCATTTACCTCCCGAATTCATCGATGATTGATCCCCAATCATGATTATCCAACGTAGCTCAAGAGTACGGACTCGGAGTCAGAGTCAAGAAGTGTCAGAGGCACGGACTCATGCTTGCAAAAATTGCAAAACCTTTCGCTCAGTCACTCTAGTCTGGACCAAAAAACACAGAGTCTATTTAAGTTTAAAAGCTTTATTAAAAGTAAACACATTTATTAAAATTAAGTCATAATAAAAAAACTAAACGTTTAACTGAGAATGGAAAAGTGGTTAGTGCTGACGATTAATTGGAGACATTTCTTGTGGTCGGGCCGAGCTCTCACCTGGTTTCAACTTGATCTTGTTGTTAGAAGTCCATCTTCTGTCTGTGTGGAGAAAAATTGTGCGTGTTAAAAAGCCAGCCTTCATCAGTTGTGCCAAAAAGTGCAGCAAGACAACACCCTTCCCTGGAAAAAGGGACATTTTTTTTTACTTTCGAGTAGACAGTCACAAATTACATTGTTTTCACATGTCTTCATTCCTAGACCAAATACTAGTGAGTGGTTTATTCTAACATTCTTAAATGTACTTTGTAGGTGGAACATCTGGTGGCGGGGCCAGCATGGAGGTGGTGGTGCTCGACACGGAGGCGGAGGGCAATTCTTCAGGGGAGGAGGCGGCGGCTCCAGTGCTGGCTGTGAGAATTGAGACGGTGGTGGTGGCGGGCAGAGGTAAGCTCTTATATATTCCTTACTTATTGAGATTGAAGACGTGGCTGGGAAGGAAAGAATATGAGATGCATGGCTGGGTGAATGATAAAGCAATGATTGGTGGAAGGACAACAGCCTGGGTGGGTGACACAGAAACTGTATGTGTCCATAATATACCTGGATCATGCTACTATCTGACTCTTAGATAGCATATGTGTATCTAGAGCAGGGGTACTCATAGTACGGCCCGCGGGCCGGTGGCAGCCCGGCAAGCCTTCCTTGGCGGTGCGCAGACCTTGCAGACAATCACTGCTCTTCCGGCCCCCACAGAGCAGAGGCTTTGTTGTATTTCACCTGTTAGTGCCCCTGCATCTCCACTCTGACAATCACTGCTCCCCCGGCCCCCACAGAGCAGAGTGGAGATGCAGGGCCACAAAGAGGTGAAATAGAAAAAAGCCTCTGCTCTGTGGGGCCGGGCAAGCAGTGATTGTCAGGGTGGAGATGCAGAGGCGCTACAACAAACAAAGCCTCAATAATATCTTAATGTTCTTTTAAAGACCTGTTAAGTACTTTGGTGTGGCTGTCTGTGTGTGCGCGTTGAGGAAGCTGTCTCAGCCCGGGCTGAAGGCTGACACAGACAGACACACACACAGTGAGATGACAGAGGGGGAGGGAGAGGGAGGGCAGGAGGGAGAGAGAGATGGAGAGGGAGGGCAGGAGGGAGAGCAGGAGGGAGAGAGATGTATGTAAATGCTGGGTCTGGTGGCTCAGTGGATGAAGGCATCTGCTGCAGGGACCTGTGTGCAACCTCATGGTCACAAGTTTTTGTTTTGCTTTAGCCCCACCCCCTCTGACTCCGCCCCCACCAGTGAGGCCCTCGGCCACAAACTACACTGTAAATTTAGCCCCTGAGAGAAAGTTTGTGAGTACCCATGATCTAGAGAGAGTAGACGGCCAGTGGATGAACTAAGTGTAACTTTGAAGAGCATGTAACACTGCACCCGCACGTCCGTTCCAGTGTAGGAAAGGCAAGGAAAAGAAGTTGTAATTTTGTCGAAATACTACCATCAATAGTAGCAGTAGTTTGTATTGCAAGCACAGCATAGATCCGGTTATTACGGTGGCCACTCCCTACCTCTCTTAATAAGTTTAGTAGTACTCAGTCATTCATGTGTGGATGTATCACTGGTCACTCAATAAAAAGCAAAGCACCTAAAGTCATCCCATATGTAAGCAAAAACATCCCATGTGAAGTGATAGATAATCAGATTATTTATCTTCTTCATTTTTCCATTTCTAGTACTCATTTGCACTGTAGGGTGAAAGTTAAATTAATTAAGCAGTAGCCCTTGTAACAGAGTATTCTCAGTGCCACCTGTAATAGAAAAGTAAGAGCTTCACCACCTGCATGTACTGGACCGGTACAGTAACGCAAGTCTAGGTCACTCATCATGGCGTGTGTCTCTTTTTCTCGGGTGCAAGTTCACTGCGCTGGCATTATGCCGGCTTGCAGAAGATAACGTAACAATTTTCCTAAACAAGAGACAAGAAGAAGAATAAGACTGGTGTACTTTCATAGTCGACTCCAATGGAAGTCCATAGTGCTCGTAGAATTTGTTCCTTAAACTCCCACTAATGTTAGAGCAAGGATGAAGAAGTGGGAGGTTAGATAGATACTGGCCTCAATAGTTATGTAATGCGCTTGCAAGTTGCTAGTTGTACTGCAACACAAATTTCTGCTGAATGATTGAGTTAATCTTAAAGAGCATTGGTTACAGACTATGTCTTTCTTTCTTCATATAGATGCTCCTTCCAAACCAACAAGGAGGAAGGAGCTGGCTAGAGCGGCCCGGCAACAGAGGATCGATGCCACTGTTGCAGAATATCAGCGGCTGGTGGCCCTGGAGGACGACGAAAGTGTGCAGTCGACCACGACAACAACGTCGTCTGCATCGGCCTCCGTGCCCCCAAGGGCTGCCACCCAGCACAGTGCTCCAGCCAGACTGAGCCGGGCTGCCAAAGCCAAAAGCCGACGCCGAGCAGCAAGGACAACAGCTGCCTCTCACAGCCATTGCAACTGCAAGGCACGCCTGCGACGCAGTACCCTGAGGGTGTCCCGCCTTCAGCAGGAGCTCCACCACTTTACAAACGTGTTGGAGGGGCTCCGCGTAGAGCACGCCTTGCTCCGCCAGGAGTATGATGCCCTGGCCCAAAAAGTAAACAGCATCCACCCTTAGTGTCCCTTGCCCCTTTTTTAGAGACTTTTGGGGGGTGGGAATCGGGAGTTAGGTTTGGGACTTTTAAAGGACAACCGTTGGGGTTAGGGAGGGTATTGCGGGAGATTATTTTGTTAGGGATATAAATATACTTTTTCAAACTTTATCTGAGCATATCTGTTTTTTACTGCTTGCCTGGTGGGTGGGGGTTTAACAGTAACTTTGTTTTCCTGAAAGTTTAGTTCCATTTTCTTCCTTTAAGTGTAAATGCCCAAATGTTTTCAACACTTACAGCCTGATTCATCAAGCTGAAATCGGCTCGCAAAGGGTCAGATTCTGAGAATCTGGCCCTTTGCGAGCGCTATTTTTGCATTTGGGATTCATCATCCCAAATGCAAAAATCGGTAATTGCTAATTCGCTAAATTGCGAGGAATTACATTTAAGGAATCTCTATTTGAGATTCCTTAAATGCAATTCATCAACCATTTTTAAATTGCTAATTCGCAATTTCGGGCCGCTATTTACCGAGAGGTCAGACCTCTCGGTAAATAGCAAAAACTTAGAAAAATGCTTTTAAAAGCATTTTTCTAAGTTGCATGTTGCGCACACACATATCCTTTGGACATGTGTGTGTGCAACACCTGTGTGAAATTTCATTTGAGGGGTCCTACAGGGTGTCCTGTGGACACCCCTGGCACCCTTCAAATCGCAATCTTATTTGCGATTAGCTAATTGCTAATCGCAAATAAGGAATACTCCCCATTCATTCCTATGGGCCTTTTGGCCCATAGGAATGAATGGCGAGTTATTCCTTATTTGCGATTAGCAATTAGCTAATCGCAAATAAGGAATTGTAAGGAATCGCATTTTTATTGCATATTCCTACATGAATCCCGTTTTGCGAGTCCTTAATAGCGATTCGCTATGAATCGCTATTAGGGCCTCGCAAAACAGGAGCATGATGAATCAGGCGGTAAGTGCCTCTCACAGAGTAAGTGAAGTGAATTCAAGAGTCCTAGGACTTTAGTAGTACTACCGTCAGTCTCTCGTCTCTCCTAATACTCCATTATACTCCCTCCCACCAAACGCTTATCTTACCTGTAATTTCTGTTTGAAAGTAGGGCTAGACCCAGGGCTGGCTCCACGGGAAACAGCGAATAAGGTTGGCAATCCTGGGCGGATAAAATTTCCTCATAGCGGTGGTACTAGTGGTGTGACACAGTGGCAGTTGCATGCCTATGAAAAAAAAGAAAATGAAATCTGGTTTGTCCTCCTGAGCAATACAACGGTACAATAGAGAATATAGCAGGTGACAGTACACTAGAACAGTGCCACATTGTAGCCTAACAAATGGTAAAGTATAACTACTAATTCGGTTGAAGTTCTTTGACATTAGCCATGGGTCTTTGTCAAGCAGAGTAAGAATATATCCTCGGATTTCTTCACCAGCCTGTTGCTATCACCTTATCCTCCCCAGCAAGTGTGTGGATTTATTGCTGTAATTTAGTCACACATCAATCAAAACCACACAGCCCGGGGGAAGAGGGATAGGGTTTGAAAAATGGATGGGTACGGGGGTTTTTGGGAAAGGTTTTGGGAGACAAGAAAAAATAGCACAGCATGGACAAACAATTGTGAACATAAGCAAATCTTTGGGTAAAAACCTATCCATCAATCTTTGAAAGTGCATGCACTACTGCATGCATGTCAGTGAAAAGTAAGTAGTACTTTCAACAACTGTGGAAGAAAGAATGCGACAGTACATGGCGTGTGTGGAAATATTGATACCTATATTCAACATAAGGTCTCTGTTGCCAGATACCTGAGAGCCTTGCTGGTCACTATAAATCCATTCACAACACTCAATGGAGTTGGTCTGGAAGGTATAGTAGATAGTAAAGGAGAAATTGCTCTTTTTCTAGGTGTCCCCTCACTCACCAGGGTTGCCCCTTGGTGACATGCTTCATCATTGGGGCCATCCCAGTCCTCTACGGGCTGGGGCGTGCTGCGACTTGCGAATTACGTAAGAGCACTTACAAATGACTATGTGTGGGCAGATGTGATAGTGGAGTGGACTAAGTGATGTGTTAAGGGATCAATTTAGAAGCAGAGAGAGATCCAAGAAATGCAGTCACAGTCATAGAAAGAAACAATGGATACTGTATCTGTAAGTTGTTGTAGTTGTCCTGTTGAAATTGGTAAGTAAGTTGCATGCAGAAAAAAATTCCTCTTATTAGCGGCACTCCTCCATTGCAGCTGACGCTTCGTCCATCAATGTTGGTCACCAGAAGACAACCCTGTAAAAAAAGCACAGCATGGACAAACAATTGAACATAAACAAATCTTTGGGTACAAACCTATCCATCAATCTTTGAAAGTGCATGCACTACTGCATGCATGTCAGTGAAAAGTAAGTAGTACTTTCGACAACTGTGGAAGAAAGAATGCGACAGTACAGGGCGTGTGTGGAATTATTGATAACTATATTCAACATAAGGTCTCTGTTGCCAGATACCTGAGAGCCTTGCTGGTCACTATAAATCCATTCACAACACTCAATGGGGTTGGTCTGGAAGGTATAGTAGATAGAAAAGGAGAAATTGCGCTTTTTCTAGGTGTCCCCTCACTCACCAGGGTTGCCCCTTGGTGACATGCTTCATCATTGGGGCCATCCCAGTCCTCTACGGGCTGGGGCGTGCTGCGACTTGCGAATTACGTAGGAGCACTTACAAATGACTATGTGTGGTGCAGATGTGATAGTGGAGTGGACTAAGTGATGTGTTAAGGGATCGATTTAGAAGCAGAGAGAGATCCAAGAAATGCAGTCACAGTCATAGAAAAAAACAATGGATACTGTATCTGTATGTTGTTGTAGTTGTCCTGTTGAATTTGGTAAGTAAGTTGCATGCAGAAAAAAATTCCTCTCATTAGCGGCACTCCTCCATTCCATCTGACGCTTCGTCCATCAATGTTGGTGACCAGAAGACACCCTGTCCACTGCCTGCCTGGCGGATGCTGAATTGCGGCTCGCTAATGTGAAGCCTGACTCCATCCTTTTTTCCCCATTGCACAGACTGAAACCCGGCCTGTAATTATTCAACGAAAAACAGGAAGTGATATAATATTACAACACCACTGATAAATAAATATAAGGTATGTAGGCTGTGGAGTGCAAAAAGTCACACTTTGCTTTTCCTAATAGACAGTACAATATTTTTGAAAGTGCGTACTCTGTCTGAGTCACCTTTTGAAGGATAAATAAGTATGGGCAAATTAATGTAGCGGATCTTTCCCCTCAAGTTAGGTGTACTGTAAACTGTGTTTTAGAACAAAATTAGATCTTCCCAGCAGTGCTCCCACCCAGACCCTTACTAAAGCCAGTCGCAAAAATGTAGAAGACCCCCAATCAAATCTCAAAAACGAGGCCTAGCAGAAAACTGGTGACAAAGCGTACTTTGAAAGTAAAAGTAGGCCCAAATACCCCCTTACCCACCGTGGATTGTATTCAAACCACTTGCAAGCAACCAAGCAAAAGTATCCATAGCTAGCATCGCTCCAAGACTCGAAACCCCCCCCACCCAAACACATGCAATAGAAATACTGCTAACCCTAACGAACCCTAAGTTAAGAATAGTGGCAAAGGCTTTCTTTAACTATGCCAAATCCCCCCTTTCCCACCATGGATTTTCTTCAAATGACTTGCAACTAAAATTACACATTCTCACAAGTGCTCTAAGACCCCAGAACTCAGTTGCAAAAATCTAGAACACCCCGAAACACATGCAATCCTGCTGCTAGGGCTATCCCTAACGAACCCTAAGTTACAAAAAGTGCCAAAAGGCTTTTCCGCATGTATTTTGTCCCAACCACTTCTATCCGGTATTAGACCTTCCCAGGAATGCCCCAAGACCCGCCAACCCACCCGCCAAAAAGCATAACACCCCCAAACAGGCCAAAAGCAAAATCTCCTACTTACAATATTTCTCGGCCTTCGGTCCAAACGCGCTGTGTAGCTAGGCCATAAGTCCGGTTTACCACCACAGATTTCCTGAAAAGCAAATGCAATCAAGATTAGAGTGTCCCAGTAGTGCTCCCAGACCCCGAAACTCACCCACAAACAGCCGGAACCCCCCCAAAGAGCACCTCAAAGGCAAGCAAGTCAGCAAAAAGACCCAAAGATTTCCGCCTCGGATTTGGTCCAAACCACTTTTATCCGGTATTAGAGCTTCCCAGAAATGGCCCCAGAGCCGTCAACCCAGGAGAAAACGAGTAGAAGACCCCCAAACAGCCAAAGAGCAAAAGTACAAAAATGGGGACTTAGTCATTTTTTTGCAAATTTCCCAAATCACTCCGCGCGCGCTCTGCAGCTAGGCCCTAACTCCCCCCTGCCACCATGGATTTGCTTCAAACCTCTTGCAAAGTAAAGTATCCATAGCCAGCAGTGCTCCCAGACCCCGAAACCCACCCACAAACACCAGGAAGCCCCCCAAACAGGCCCCCGAAAACGCTACATTGAGCAAAATGTCAGAAATAGCAACAACAAAAAAACGGCGTGGATTTTGTCCCAACCACTTCTATCCGGTATTAGACCTTCCCAGGAATGCCCCAAGACCCGCCAACCCACCCGCCAAAAAGCATAACACCCCCAAGCAGGCCAAAAGCAAAATCTCTCACTTACAATATTTCTCGGCCTTCGGTCCAAACGCGCTGTGTAGCTAGGCCATAAGTCCGGTTTACCACCACGGATTTCCTGAAAAGCAAATGCAATCAAGATTAGAGTGTCCCAGCAGTGCTCCCAGACCCCGAAACTCACCCACAAACAGCCGGAACACCCCCAAAGAGCACCTCAAAGGCAAGCAAGTCAGCAAAAACACCAAAAAATTTCCACCTCGATTTGGTCCAAACCACTTTTATCCGGTATTACAGCTTCTCAACAATGGCCCCAGAGCCGTCAACCCAGGAGAAAACGAGTTGAAGACCCCCAAACAGCCAAAGAGCAAAAGTACAAAAATGGGGACTTAGTCATTTTTTTGCAAATTTCCCAAATCACTCCGCGCGCGCTCTGCAGCTAGGCCCTAACTCCCCTCTGCCACCATGGATTTGCTTCAAACCTCTTGCAAAGTATAGTATCCATAGCCAGCAGTGCTCCCAGACCCCGAAACCCATCCACAAACACCAGGAAGCCCCCCAAACAGGCCCCCGAAAACGCTACATTGAGCAAAATGTCACAAATAGCAACAAAAAAATTCGGCGTGGATTTTGTCCCAACCACTTCTATCCGGTATTAGACCTTCCCAGGAATGCCCCAAGACCCGCCAACCCACCCGCCAAAAAGCATAACACCCCCAAACAGGCCAAAAGCAAAATCTCCTACTTACAATATTTCTCGGCCTTCGGTCCAAACGTGCTGTGTAGCTAGGCCATAAGTCCGGTTTACCACCACGGATTTCTTGACAAGCAAATGCAATCAAGATTAGAGTGACCCAGCAGTGCTCCCAGACCCCGAAACTCACCCACAAACACCAGGAAGCCCCCCAAACAGGCCCCCGAAAACGCTACATTGAGCAAAATGTCAGAAATAGCACACAAAAAATCGGCGTGGATTTTGTCCCAACCATTTCTATCCGGTATTAGACCTTCCCAGGAATGCCCCAAGACCCACCAACCCACCCGCCAAAAAGCATAACACCCCCAAACAGGCCAAAAGCAAAATCTCCTACTTACAATATTTCTCGGCCTTCGGTCCAAACGTGCTGTGTAGCTAGGCCATAAGTCCGGTTTACCACCACGGATTTCCTGACAAGCAAATGCAATCAAGATTAGAGTGTCCCAGCAGTGCTCCCAGACCCTGAAACTCACCCACAAACAGCCGGAACCCCCCCAAAGAGCACCTCAAAGGCAAGCAAGTCAGCAAAAACACCAAAATATTTCCGCCTCAATTTGGTCCAAACCACTTTTATCCGGTATTAGAGCTTCTCAGCAATGGCCCCAGAGCCGTCAACCCAGGAGAAAACGAGTAGAAGACCCCCAAACAGCCAAAGAGCAAAAGTACAAAAATGGGGACTTAGTCATTTTTTTGCAAATTTCCCAAATCACTCCGCGCGCGCTCTGCAGCTAGGCCCTAACTCCCCTCTGCCACCATGGATTTGCTTCAAACCTCTTGCAAAGTAAAGTATCCATAGCCAGCAGTGCTCCCAGACCCCGAAACCCACCCACAAACACCAGGAAGCCCCCCAAACAGGCCCCCGAAAACGCTACATTGAGCAAAATGTCACAAATAGCAACAAAAAAATTCGGCATGGATTTTGTCCCAACCACTTCTATCCGGTATTAGACCTTCCCAGGAATGCCCCAAGACCCGCCAACGCACCTGCCAAAAAGCATAACACCCCCAAATAGGCCAAAAGCAAAATCTTCTACTTACAATATTTCTCGGCCTTCGGTCCAAACGCGCTGTGTAGCTAGGCCATAAGTCCGGTTTACCACCACGTATTTCCTGAAAAGCAAATGCAATCAAGATTAGAGTGTCCCAGCAGTGCTCCCAGACCCTGAAACTCACCCACAAACACCAGGAAGCCCCCCAAACAGGCCCCCGAAAACGCTACATTGAGCAAAATGTCAGAAATAGCAACAAAAAAAAATCAGCATGGATTTTGTCCCAACCACTTCTATCCGGTATTAGACCTTCCCAGGAATGCCCCAAGACCCGCCAACCCACCCGCCAAAAATCATAACACCCCCAAACAGGCCAAAAGCAAAATCTCCTACTTACAATATTTCTCGGCCTTCGGTCCAAACGCGCTGTGTAGCTAGGCCATAAGTCCGGTTTACCACCACGGATTTCCTGAAAAGCAAATGCAATCAAGATTAGAGTGTCCCAGCAGTGCTCCCAGACCCCGAAACTCACACGCAACGAGGAAGCCCCCCAAACAGGCCCCTGAAAATGCTACATTGAGCAAAATGTCAGAAATAGCAACAACAAAAAATTGGCGTGGATTTTGTCCCAACCACTTCTATCTGGTATTAGACCTTCCCAGGAATGCCCCAAGACCCGCCAACCCACCCGCCAAAAAGCATAACACCCCCAAACAGGCCAAAAGCAAAATCTCCTACTTACAATATTTCTCGGCCTTCGGTCCAAACGCGCTGTGTAGCTAGGCCATAATCCGGTTTACCACCATGGATTTCCTGAAAAGCGAATGCAATCAAGATTAGAGTGTCCTAGCAGTGCTCCCAGACCCCGAAACTCACCCACAAACAGCCGGAACCCCCCCAAAGAGCACCTCAAAGGCAAGCAAGTCAACAAAAACACCAAAAAATTTCCGCCTCGGATTTGGTCCAAACCACTTTTATCCGATATTAGAGCTTCCCAGCAATGGCCCCAGAGCCGTCAACTCACCCGCAAAGAGGTAGAACAACACCCCCACAAGTGCTGAGTCTTTCTTCATTGGGCGTAAACCAGCCCTCTGCTTTGATGGAAATAGGAGTCTGAAGGAGGAGGATAGAGGAGCATGTTCTTCTGAACTTGTGAACCTGAGGAATGCAGACTGCGGCACCTTCAAATCAATAAGCAAACAAGTGAAGACAGTTCTGCTGATGGGCTTGTTTTTGTGATTAGGTGATTAAAGTTTGAATTATATTAACTGTGCACAACAAAGGAAGACAGACACACAGGAATAAAAGTGAATAAGGACGAAAAAGAAAGTTATTGATTCATTGTCTCATTTTCAGGGCTCGGTATCACGGTCCACGAATAAGAATAAGGCTTCTTCATCATACTCTGCGAATTCAGGCAGGGTGAGCTCAGTGTCACCTGACAGAGAAGAAATTCCCTCATCTATGTTGCTGTCCACCTCGTCTTCATCCGGCGCGCTTTCTCGTACTCTGTAATCTGATGGTATGAGGTGCTGATTCATCTTGATCATTGTTAACCTCTCCACATTTTTGGGCGAGAGGCAGCTCCGTTTGGAAGTTACAATGCCACCAGCAGCACTGAAAACACGTTCAGAAGTCACGCTTGCGAGTGGGCAAGACAAGTAGTTTAAAGCCAGGTTGGAGAGCTGTGGCCACAATTCTTTTATCCCATGCCAATACGCCAATGGGTCAGCATTAACATAGACCTCTGTTGAGTCATTCAGATAGTCCTTCACCATCGACTCAAGGTTCTCCTCCAAGGTTCCTCCACTTTGCTTAGCTGTTGCTGTGACCTTTTGAGAACCAAACCCAAGCCGAGCTAGCCAATCCTTTTCAGCCTCCAATGTTACTGTTGTGTCTGGTGGTGAGATGATTCGGTTGCCGGTCTCTTTAACGGCTGAGAGGTCACTTGTGCCGCAGCCACAGGTGCAGAAGTGGATTGTTGTGACTGGGGATGGCCTGCTGATGCTGATGTACTGCCTTTTCCTTCAATTTGCTGCCGTTCTCTTTCAAACCTCTTGGCTGAGGAGGCTAGCCACTGTTTGTACTTTGTAACATCTTCATCAGCAAAAGGAAAGAATGCTTGGCCTGCCAGCGCCTTTTTGTAGCGTGGATCCAGAATAGTAGCACAAATGTAATGCTGGTTTGAGTGGATCATTTTAAGACGTTCATCACCTTGTAGGTGCTCTAATAATTTCTCCGCCAGAACAAAAGGGTCTTGGTTTTCTTCATCTTTTTCAAACACAGAACACACCTCCTTCAGTTGGTGCTCCAGCATGTACAACAATGGGATAGCTTTTCCCAAATTACAGTCCTCCTTGCTGACTGCACGCGTGAAGAACTCAAAAGAACGAAGCATGCTTGTCAGGCTTTTAACTATGTCCCATTGCGCCGCACCCATCCTCAGGTCCTCCTTCTGAGCTGTACCCTGTGTTAAGAAATAGTGATCGAGTACCGTATACTGTTCATACAGACGCTCAAGAATGTAGAAGGTTGAGTTCCAACGTGTTGCCACCTCCTGGATGAGTGCTTTCACTGGCATGTGACGTTCATATAGCAGGCTCCTCAGATGCTTCCGGGCCTTAAAAGAATGGCTGAAATGTTTGCACATTTTTCAGCAGGTGTCCACTACCCTGTACGCTGCACTGTCTTTATCACTCAAGAATTTTTTGACAACCAGGTTTATACAGAGCGCCAAACACGGCACTCTGAAATAGTCACCCAGCTGCATGGCCTTAACTATATTGGCGCCATTATCCGTGGAAACATAACCAACCTGGTGTTTTTTTGGGGACAGCCAGTTAAGGACCTTTGTGTTAAACACATCCAAAATGTTTTGTGCTGTGTGACGTTTCTCCAAACCAAACATGGCTAGTGTTGCATGTTTCCGAGCAGCTTTAAAAACTTGGTCCGGGTCAACACCTGCGTTTAGCTTTGCTTTAACCCCTGAAAAAGAGACCCAGTGTGCAGTGATGCACATGTAATCAGCGCCTGCGCCACTGGTCCACATGTCTGTTGTCAGATGTATAGTGTGAACAGCACTCTTCTGCAAAGCTGCCCCAATCACCTCCAGAACATCTTCCTGTATAGCTGGAACCGCAACTCGGGCAAAATAGAACCTGCTAGGAACCTTCCATTTAGGGCAGAGCCCTGCCACTAATTCTAGAAAACCAACCCCTTCTACAAAAGAAAAAGGGAGAAGGTCCAGAGCTAGCATTTTAGCCAGCTTAGTGTTATACAGACGCGTCAGTGGGTGGTTGCGTTCATATTGCGCTTTTGTAAACAACATCTTTTTAATGTTGCCCTGGACCAAGGATTTACGGGAGGATGATGATGATATCTTCGACCCAGTTACGCTCGCTGATGAACTTTTTCGCATTGGTGTCTCACTCTCTCCCACACTCTTAGTGTGGCTCACATGGGGTATGCTGCTGACAAGGGTACTGGGTGTAAGTGAAGTGTTTGACACGTCTTCTTCCTCCTCGTCATCATCAGATGAAACATCAACGTTTTCATTACGTGCAATTCGGGCTTCCTTGATCGCCTCTAGGTGCGCAAACCATTGGACAGTGTGCGTTCTCCTAAGATGACCTCTCTGGCCTCCGGTACCATAGTTGGTACCAAACTTACCACGACTAACTCGAAGCTTACAAATGCTACAAATGGCTACGTTTTCCTTTTTTGGGCAAACACTAAAGAAGTCCCAAACTGCAGACTTGAAATGTCTTTGGGGGCCGGAGGAGGCGGCAATACTGGTGGTGGTGGTCCTGCTGCTAATGCCAGATGAAGTGGAGGATGTGGATTGCCGAACTTCAGTACGTTTTGCACTTTCCCCACCACTAATTGAGGTCGAGGTGGATGGAGGTCCCTTCTTGCGAGGAAGAAATATGGAAGCGGTAGGTGTTGGTGTAATAGTTAACTCCAAATCCAATGATTGTTGTGTTTCCATTGCCTCCTCGTCGACATCATCATCACGCTCAGCAGCTTCTCGGGATAGGGTCAAAATGTCTCTTTGCTGCATGCCCGCTGGGGCTGCAGTGACCTTTATGATGACTGGCTCGTCGTCGTGAGAGGCTTCATCAGCAGCAGTATCCGTCACTTCTTGTTGAGCCTCATCACACTCCATAGCTATGAGTTTTTCGACGACCTTCCTTTTACGCTTAGGTATCTTTGTCAGATCATGGTGTGCCTCACTCTCAGACTGCCGTGATGATGGTTCCCAATCTTCATCCAGTTCATCATAAGGAGGTGGGCTTGAAGAAGATGTAGACTGCCCCCTTGATCTTTTCCTTGCTAGGGATGTGGAAGACAATGAATGATCATCAGGAGGAGTGGCTCCCTCAAATGATACCTCGGTTCGATTGTCAATTTCCTGATGTGCCCCTACTTCGGGAGGAACAACTATTGTGGGCACTTGTGACCCTCCATGCACCTCTGCTTGCGCATCTCCTTGCGCTGCCTCTCCTTCCACATGTACTTGGGCTTGTACTTGCACATGGTGTTGTTGTTGCGGCTGTGGTTGTTCAACACTTGTCAGATGAGTTACAACAACCTGTGTTGATTCAGGGACATTGCTGCTACTTTCTTGCGATGAGCCAACATCACTGGTCGATGGTGATTGAAGAAGTACACTGACTGCCTCTGAAGCACTCAAGGGCTTTGACTTAAGTTGGCGTGGTGGTGGAGGCACTGAACCCAATGGAGCGGGGTGCTGCTCCCAGCTTGGTCCCCAGCAGATCCCGCTGCTGCTGCAGGCGTACTTTTTTTTTTTGCTCCCAAAAAACGCGGCGGCCGGCACACCAACCTCCTTGTAACTTGCTTCTTCTGCTCCTTACTAGCAACTTTCTTGCTAGAGGAGCTACTAAGATCTTTTTTTGGGGCCATCTTCTTCAGAGCAGGTCAGACAGCAGGCCGCAGTTGCACGAATTGCAGAGTTGTCTGAGGCCAGACGTGACGTCGCGTGACGTTATGCTGCACACACACACCGCTGCAGGACTTCTTCCTGGCACTGGTGGTTCTCTTGAGTCTTGTGCACCTAAAAGCAATGGAAGACAGAGGAACATCAGTTCAGTTATACACCCCAAAAAAATCGAAAAAACCCAGAAAAATCAGCACAATCCCATGCCCTCCATGATGCTTACATTCAAGACACCCCACAGAAAGACTAGGCACATGCAACACTCACTAGTCACTACCCCTGGTGAAAAGGCCACAACAACAGGCCAAAAAAACGAAAATCACAGAAAAATCAGCACAATCCCAAGCCATACAGCCCCTCCATGATGTTTAAATTCAAGACAACCCACAGAAAGACTAGGCCCATGCACCACTCACTACCCCCGGGCATAATGGATGAAAGCTAGGCAAAATGGGTGCAGGCCTGAGAACACTGCCTGCATTCAAAATGGCCCCCTCCATCACAGCACATGGCCAGGGCCTGTAGCAGCACTCAAAATGGCCCCCAACCACATGGCCTGTCCATAACAGGCCAAAAAAACGAAAATCACAGAATATTCAGCACAATCCCAAGCCATCCAGCCCCTCCATGATGTTTAAATTCAAGACAACCCACAGTAAGACTAGGCACATGCACCACTCACTACCCCCTGGTGAAAAGGCCACAACAGGCCAAAGAAACGAAAATCGCAGACAAATCAGCACAATCCCAAGCCATCCAGCCCCTCCATGATGTTTAAAATTCAAGACAACCCACAGAAAGACTAGGCACATGCACCACTCACTACCCCTGGGCATAATGGATGAAAGCTAGGCAAAATGGGTGCAGGCCTGAGAACACTGCCTGCATTCAAAATGGCCCCCTCCATCACAGCACATGGCCAGGGCCTGTAGCAGCACTCAAAATGGCCCCCAACCACATGGCCTGTCCACAACAGGCCAAAAAAACGAAAATCACAGAAAAATCAGCACAATCCCAAGCCATCCAGCCCCTCCATGATGTTTAAATTCAAGACAGCCCACAGAAAGACTAGGCACATGCACCACTCACTACCCCTGGGCATAATGGATGAAAGGTAGGCAAAATGGGTGCAGGCCTGAGAACACTGTCTGCATTAAAAATGGCCCATTCCATCACAGCACATGGCCAGGGCCTGTAGCAGCACTCAAAATGGCCCCCAACCACATGGTTTGTCCAGAACAGGCCAAAAAAACGAAAATCACAGAAAAATCAGCACAATCCCAAGCCATCCAGCCCCTCCATGATGTTTAAAATTCAAGACAACCCACAGAAAGACTAGGCACATGCACCACTCACTACCCCTGGGTATAATGGATGAAAGCTAGGCAAAATGGGTGCAGGCCTGAGAACACTGCCTGCATTCAAAATGGCCCCCTCCATCACAGCACAATGCCAGGGCCTGTAGCAGCACTCAAAATGGCCCCCAACCACATGGCCTGTCCACAACAGGCCACAAAAACGAAAATCACAGAATAATCAGCACAATCCCAAGCCATCCAGCCCCTCCATGATGTTTAAATTCAAGACAACCCACAGAAAGACTAGGCACATGCACCACTCACTACCCCTGGGCATAATAGATGAAAGCTAGGCAAAATGGGTGCTGGCCTGAGAACACTGGCTGCATTAAAAATGGCCCCCTCCATCACAGCACATGGCTAGGGCCTGTAGCAGCACTCAAAATGGCCCCCAACCACATGGCCTGTCCACAACAGGCCACAAAAACGAAAATCACAGAAAAATCAGCACAATCCCAAGCCATCCAGCCCCTCCATGATGTTTAAATTCATGACAACCCACAGAAAGACTAGGCACATGCACCACTCACTACCCTCTGGTGAAAAGGCCACAACAGGCCAAAAAAACGAAAATCGCAGAAAAATCAGCACAATCCCAAGCCATCCAGCCCCTCCATGATGTTTAAAATTCAAGACAACCCACAGAAAGACTAGGCACATGCACCACTCACTACCCCTGGGCATAATGGATGAAAGCTAGGCAAAATGGGTGCAGGCCTGAAAACACTGCCTGCATTCAAAATGGCCCCCTCCATCACAGCACATGGCCAGGGCCTGTAGCAGCACTCAAAATGGCCCCCAACCACATGGCCTGTCCACAACAGGCAAAAAAAACGAAAATCACAGAAAAATCAGCACAATCCCAAGCCATCCAGCCCCTCCATGATGTTTAAATTCAAGACAACCCACAGAAAGACTAGGCACATGCACCACTCACTACCCCTGGGCATAATGGATGAAAGGTAGGCAAAATGGGTGCAGGCCTGAGAACACTGCCTGCATTCAAAATGGCCCCCTCCATCACAGCACATGGCCAGGGCCTGTAGCAGCACTCACAATGGCCCCCAACCACATGGCCTGTCCACAACAGGCCAAAAAAACGAAAATCACAGAAAAATCAGCACAATCCCAAGCCATCCAGCCCCTCCATGATGTTTAAATTCACGACAACCCACAGAAAGACTAGGCACATGCACCACTCACTACCCCCTGGTGAAAAGGCCACAACAGGCCAAAAAAACAAAAATTGCAGAAAAATCAGCACAATCCAAGCCATCCAGCCCCTCCATGACGTTTAAAATTCAAGACAACCCACAGAAAGACTAGGCACATGCACCACTCACTACCCCTGGGCATAATGGATGAAAGCTAGGCAAAATGGGTGCAGGCCTGAGAACACTGCCTGCATTCAAAATGGCCCCCTCCATCACAGCACATGGCCAGGGCCTGTAGCAGCACTCAAAATGGCCCCCAACCACATGGCCTGTCCACAAAAGGCCACAAAAACGAAAATCACAGAATAATCAGCACAATCCTAAGCCATCCAGCCCCTCCATGATGTTTAAATTCAAGACAACCCACAGAAAGACTAGGCACATGCACCACTCACTACCCCTGGGCATAATGGATGAAAGCTAGGCAAAATGGGTGCAGGCCTGAGAACACTGCCTGCATTCAAAATGGCCCCCTCCATCACAGCACATGGCCAGGGCCTGTAGCAGCACTCAAAATGGCCCCCAACCACATGGCCTGTCCACAACAGGCCAAAAAAACGAAAATCACAGAAAAATCAGCACAATCCCAAGCCATCCAGCCCCTCCATGATCTTTAAATTCACGACAACCCACAGAGAGACTAGGCACATGCACCACTCACTACCCCCTGGTGAAAAGGCCACAACAGGCCAAAAAAACGAAAATCGCAGAAAAATCAGCACAATCCCAAGCCATCCAGCCCCTCCATGATGTTTAAAATTCAAGACAACCCACAGAAAGACTAGGCACATGCACCACTCACTACCCCTGGGCATAATGGATGAAAGCTAGGCAAAATGGGTGCAGGCCTGAGAACACTGCCTGCATTCAAAATGGCCCCCTCCATCACAGCACATGGCCAGGGCCTGTAGCAGCACTCAAAATGCCCCCTAACCACATGGCCTGTCCACAACAGGCCAAAAAAACGAAAATCAACGAAAAATCAGCACAATCCCAAGCCATCCAGCCCCTCCATGATGTTTAAATTCAAGACAACCCACAGAAAGACTAGGCACATGCACCACTCACTACCCCTGGGCATAATGGATGAAAGCTAGGCAAAATGGTTGCAGGCCTGAGAACACTACTGCATTCAAAATGGCCCCCTCCATCACAGCACATGGCCAGGGCCTGTAGCAGCACTCAAAATGGCCCCCAACCACATGGCCTGTCCACAACAGGCCAAAAAAACGAAAATCACAGAAAAATCAGCACAATCCCAAGCCATTCAGCCCCTCCATGATGTTTAAATTCAAGACAACCCACAGAAAGAGTAGGCCCATGCACCACTCACTACCCCGGGTGAAAAGGCCACAACAGGCCAAAAAAACGAAAATCACAGAAAAATCAGCACAATCCCAAGCCATCCAGCCCCTCCATGATGTTTAAATTCAAAACACCCCACAGAAAGACTCAGTGCACCCACCACTGAGTACCCCTGGGCAAAAGGCCCCAAAACAGCCCAAAAATCGAAAATTCCAAAAATGGTAGTTGCTGCAACTGTAATGCCCCAAACAAACTTACTTGTGAAATTTCTAATCCAAAAGTGATCCAAAGAAAGTCAAAAAGGCCTCAAATCCAAATATCCAGCAGCATCCACAAAAAGTAATCCTTCCAGCTCCAGATCCAAATGAAAAGTGACCAGGAGATGGACAAAGCACTGGGAGGAGCCTGCTGGACAGGAACAGGAAGTTGAAGACTGTGGGGCACTTCCTTCCTCCCACCCCCCCTCCCCAAAATGGACTCCTCGCAAAAAAAGTGAAGGCAAATGTCAACCTGAGGAGTTATTCAGATAAAAATCATCATTTCCAGAAGGTTTATGCTGCTTGCTGGTGAATTTCTTGTGCAGAATTGCAAATTTTATATTTTCGCAAGTGCGAGATTGTTGCTGCTCGCCGCATCTCTAAGCTCACAATTGCGAAGTACCGCGATACGTGATCACAGCCTACTCGCGTTGACAAACTCTTGCTGTAAAAATTGGCAAGCCGCGATTATGTAATCGCGCTTGCCAAATTCCCGCGGGATCCCGCAGCAAGATCCAAAATGGCGCAGCACTCGCAAAATATCAAGAAAAATAACTCGGCAAACGATGAATGACAGGAAGTAAACGCCGCGCGCCGCAAAATTGTATCACCAAGAAAAAAAAAATCAGCTGCGTGCGAATTTGCGGATTTTGCGGGAAATTCGCAAATCTGGCGGATTGCGAATTTACCGAAAATCCGCAAAATCCACGAGCGGAACGGATTTTACGCTCATGCTTACTTCATTCCATTTTCTGAATGCGCAAACCACAACCAAAACATACTTCAGATTATTGCAGCGTTCCAGCTGTATATAATCCATTTGCAATACTTCAAATGGTGCAGTGGGTGTTGCAAATCCTCCTGCTGGAGTTGGTGTTCCTTTTCCTGGATTGTATTTAAGGCAAATCATGCAGGTCTGTACAACTCTCTTAGCTGTGCCAACAATTTCTGGATGCTCCCAAACTTGCGTAAGCAATTTCACAATTGCAGAAGCTCCAACATGTGCTAGCCCATGTGCCATCTGAACCATAGGTTGTACGAAGGCTGTAGGTAACTTCCATCTATCCAGCTGCTTATTCCTCCAACAGCCTTCATCGTCCACTTCTCCCTTTTTGGACCATTGCTCTCGTTCTTTCTCAGTAGCAGTCTTTTGAATCTCTAGTACCTTTTCTCTAGCGTTGTGCCACCGCTCGACTTGTGACTTCACAACATACATTGGAGTGGCGCCAGGCTGCATCGCAGTTTCACGTGCTACTCGATCTACAAAAGCGTTTCCTTGTCCCAAATTCTCTGTCACTTTCTTGTGTGCACTACATTTCACTATAGCTATCCTTTTCGGATAGGTCAGTGCAGTCAAGAGATTTTGAACCAATTCTCCATACATTATCTGCGCTCCATGTGATGTCAAAAAGCCCCTTTCCTTCCAGAGCAGGCCAAAATCGTGCGATACTCCGAAAGCATAGCGGCTGTCCGTATATACATTCACACATAATCCTGCACTAAGCTCAAAAGCTCGTGTCAACGTTATCAGTTCTGCTGCTTGAGCTGATTTCTGCGGTATGCGTGCTGTCTCCACTATTGTGTGTAGCGTAGTGATTGCATATGCTGCGGAGGTGGTCCAATCTGGTAACTTTAAACAAGACCCATCCACCCACAGCTCTCCATCCACATCTGTAAAGGGCGTATCTTGCAAATCGATACAACCCTTTGTCTGTTCCTCAGTCAGAAAAACACAGTCAAGTGTCTCTTGCGCCTCAGGCTGAGTCGCTGGGAATGGCAACAACGTGGCTGGATTCAGTGTTGCACATCTCTTCAGAGTAATATGAGGAGCCAACAGCGTCAGCTCGTATCCTGTCAGACGAGCACTAGTTAAATGCTGCGTCTTTGTCTGATTCAAAAGGGCATCAACAGCATGGGGGGCCAACACTAACAACTTATGAGATAACACAATTCCTTCACTCTGGCGTATTGACACAGCTGTCGCTGCAACTGCGCGAAGACAACCAGGCAACGCTCGGGCGACAGGATCAAGCATTGCCGAGAAGTATGCAAAAGGGCGCTGCTTATCGCTGTGCATCTGCACTAACACTGATAACGCACATCCAGCTCTCTCATGCACATACAATGTAAAGGGCTTTGTGTAATCAGGGGTGCCTAACACTGGTGCTGAACAAAGGGCCTGACGCAATTGTTGAAAAGCATTCTCACATTCATCTGTCCAGGGAAGGGGAACTGGAGTATCTTTTGTCAAAAGGGCTAACAGTGGTTTAACTATGTATGAAAACCCTAATATCCACTGTCTACAAAAGGAGGTGAGACCCAGAAAAGCTCGGACATCTTTCTGCTTGGAGGCTGCTGGTGTGTCTAAAATAGCTTGAATACGATCTGGTGTAAGTGCACACCCCTCCTTAGACAAAAGGTGACCTAAGTAGGTTACCTTTGGTCTACAAAATTGCAGTTTCTTTTTCGATACTTTGTGATTGTGCGATGCTAAAAAGGTAAGCAAAGACAACATACACTCCTCACATTGTTCAGGGGTGTCGGCTGCCAACAAGATGTTATCGACATATTGTATAAGCACCACACCTTCAGGTAATATGAAAGAATCCAACTGCCGTTTCAATGCCTGGCTATAAATGCTAGGGCTCTCAGTATAGCCTTGGGGAACTCTACAGAATCTGTACGATCTATTATTCAACGTGAATCTGAAAAGATATTGGCTGTCAGGATAAATAGGGATCGAAAAGAAAGTGTTCTTCAAGTCTATAACTGAGAACGTTGTTGCAGTTGGCGGGACCAGAGTAAGAAGTGTCGTAATATCAGAAACCACTGGGTATTGAGGTATCACTATCTTGTTGACCTCCCTCAAATCGATAATAAATCGATAAATCATAGTGTCAGTGTCTTTCTTCAAAATCGGTAGTATAGGACTGTTGCACACATTGTATGGAACTTCTTCAACCACCCCTACTTTAATCAGATCCTGCACTATCTGTATGAGCACCTCCTCTCCCTCCTGTGAGATTCGATACTGAGGCAGGCGCGGTAACACAGCTCCCTCCTTTACACTAATGTGCACCGGAGGAATGATCATCTGTCCCACATCAGTATCTGAAGTGGCCCACAAAGTATGAGGTAAAGAGGCCAGTGCAGCATCTTCCTTAATCATACACACCCTCTCCATTGTTGGATAATTGTCATTCAGGATAACACGTACTCCCTCAGGGAAGCACCGTATCGTGGCCCGAAAATGCTTGAGCATATCCAGGCCCACAATGTTATCAGGTGTGTTCGGGGAAAGCAAAAATGGACATGGTGCAGCAAACTGATCTACATAAAGTGCAAGAGGTTGGGATAGTGGGCTAACAGAAGGCGTTCCATCGAACCCTATTGATCTAATTGTTGAGCCACACAGGGGAGCCCTCAGAAACAATTTTTTAGACAAAGCACTACGAGTAGCTCCTGTATCAACCGGGAACCGATCAGTAGAACCCTAAACATGTGCGTAACATAAGGACCCCTCTGATCTACTGGGACTTCAACTGATTCCTTACCCCATCCTACGCAATCCTATGCATACTGTGAATCGTGCTGTTCAGGAGGTACATAATCAGACATTTGATATTGATTTCGTTGATCAAAAACATTGGACCCATCTCGTGGTCGCATATTAGATTCAAACCTAGCTCGATCATTCGTGTTGCCCCTAGGGCCTGAAAAACCTCCTCTACCCCTCATGGATCCCTGCCCACGCTCTTGCCGCTTTGCACGTAACAATGGACACTCCTTCCCCCAATGGCCTTTCTGCCTACAATATGCACATTGATCCCGGGCCAAATCAGTATGGCCCGAAAAAGAACCAGGGAAATTCCGACCGCCCCTTTCATTACCTCTAAGAGGCGGTCCATACACTTGCGCTAACATTACCTTCGTTTTCAAATCTTTAGATTTCTTTTCCTCACTACCCTTCGCTTCTAATTCCTGACGCTCATAATACTGAGCCATCGTCAGGAGGGATGCTGGCGTCAAAGTCGTCCAGGAGCTTTCACTCGTTTTTAATCGAGCTGCTACCCCCGGTAATAAATTCAAAACATATTTATCGACAAAAAGATGTCGGCCCGTGTCGGCCGTAAGCGACTGGCCGCTAAAGTCATGGAAAGTTTCCTCAAATCGTGTAAAGAAATCTGACACTGATTCATCTACTTTCTGTTTACATGACGCTAGCATAGCCCAATCAATCATTTAAGGGGGGATAAGCGTCTTTAATTTAGTCAAGATAGCAGCAGGCAGATCTAAAATCGACTGGGGCGGTTTCTGTGCAGGTTTCCTCTCCCTATCCTCGTCCTCAAGATCCGCCCATTTAACTTTAAATGTCTGAAGGTCGTCTACCTTTCGTATAGATCTCCACATATCTGGGGGTAATATAAGCCCAAAAAACAAGTCGATATCGGTCAGAGTCATAGTACAAGAATTCAGAGCCCCCTCAACTTCCTCATAAAAGGCTGCGGGATTCTTTCGTGGATCAGGTAACGCCGCCTTTAATGCCATAACATCTGCTCTATTCCAAGGAGTATAAACCCAGTTATAGATGAAATACCCTTGAGCATCAGGAGACCCTCTATCTGAACTAGTACCCGCTCCTTTAGGAGGAACATACAAAGGCGCCGCCTCCCGCATTGGTTTAACATGCACTGCATCGATCTTATATGAATAAAAGATGGATGACTGCTTCACGTCGCCGCTCGGATTCAATTTCTCCTCGCCGGCTTTCCTTTTCCGCGCTTCATCCCGTAGCCGAAACATCTCATCCAGTAACGCAAATATCCGTCGAATCGCATCAGGCACCTGAGATGGAAGAAAAAGACCTTTACGCATTTCTTTAGAATCGGCTATCACATCATCTGGTTCGAGAACACCGGAATATTTCTGAAAAGCTGTTATTACTTCATTAGAAACAAATTCAGTAAAGTATAGTTTCTCCCTATCCTCCCATGCTTCAAGCTCTTCCAATAAATCTGCAAGGGAGACAGTATCTTTGTTAACCCGATAAGCAATCTTACGGAGATCAGCCATACGATCGGCTGACAACATGGACCGCGTATCCACTTTCTGCCCGGACGGTCCAGAATCCTGATCTCCCCCTCTTGGGGCGGACGGGCCAACATACGGGGGCGGAGAGCGATCTAATAACGAAAAATCATCATCCGATTTATTAAGGACAGGATAAAGAGGCTGTCGAACAGGATATTGGCCAGATATTTGCAACCGGTGTTCTTTCTCCTGCTTTTCTTCTAATTCCTTTGCTTTGCGCTTTTTGGCCTCGTGCGCTTTCTCACGCTCACTCTTTCGCTGCTCTTTTTCAATCAGTGCTTGCTCACACTTCTCACGCTCTCGCACCTCTTTCACTCACATACGTATACACTCAAACATATCTTGTCTCACTCACCGCTTACACATACACTGCTCCACATACTCAATTTTCCGCAAATCAAACGATCCATACATAGGCCATCGCAACTCAGGATCTTTTTTGGTATATTTCCGCCACAACGTGCTGTACATTATGGGGGAAAGACCAAATTTAACGTACATGTCCCTATTCGGCGTCCCCACCGGGGGAGCCGGCTGTGATTCTTCAAGTATCAACCGATCATTTCCAAAACAGCAGCACCACTTACGAAGTGCGCTAAAAAGAGGCATGTCTAAAAATAGTGCAAACTATGCAGAATTATAATTAAAATAGCGCTTAAAACTTTGCACCGCTCAAATTCAAAGATCAGGGGAAATATCTCCACATTGCCTGCCTATATCAGTTGCAACACATATATGAAGAGTACCAAACCAAACAATATGACTATTCACCTCAAACAAATAAACAAATTAGTCGGGGCAAGCGTATCCTAAAACTGCCTTACCAATCAAGACTACCAAAGGCTCGCAGCAAGTACCGTACACCGATTCTTACCAATCAAGAGCGTCCAGATTCCAACTGCCAAGTTCTGAATTCACCCAAACAGCCACTATACGGCAAACAGACAGAAGAGGTCTCAGTCGATGACCGGCGCCACCCAGATGGTCAGATCGGAAGGGAGGAAGAATACCTCGGGATGCCAGGACTAAAAGCGCCGCTGGCAGTGATCACGTCCCCGGCAAGGTTCCAATCCTTCGTCACGACCAATCCTTCGAGCATCCGAGTCGCCGATGAGCCCCACGTGATGGGCGCCAATTGATGAGTACAGGCCTCAGCGAGGCCTGCGAGTGCGAAAGGGTTCGCCCTTCTGTACACAGAGTCCTCAGACTTACACAAGAATTTGGCACGGAAACTGGAAATACAAAAACATAGTTTAATAAACCTTTAAAGGTGGTACTACAGCCCACACAACACTCTACAGTATTCTACAAGGTAGCACAAAGAACTCAGACATGCGGTCCCCTTTTATACACAAAGAAGGGGCTCATAAGTGGGCGGTTACAGCTCAAAGCATGATTTACAACCATATATGGACATTTCTCGAACATGATCGATACATGGGTGGAGTTAACGGTACTTGAGACACACCGAATGCACATTCCAATCTACACTAAGCAGAAACAGATGTTACTCTTACTGGGCATGCGCTGGACGCACAAGGAACTATTTATAGCCTGTTGCTGGGCAAACTTCAAGGGTGACGGTCAGTGAGGTAGGACTCGCCTCATGGCGAGCACATGGCAATGTATAGCATACAAGATGGACGCCAGAAAACAAAATGGAGTCTGGCCACATTTCAAATACGAGCGGGAAAACTAGAACAAAGACGGGATAGCATGTCTTCAGCGAATGCTTAATACTATTGCTGTTTTATTTACAACAGAATGACCACCTCATAATATTTCTGATTGATACTGGTGCAACTAGATCCACTGTTAGAACTGTGCAAGTCCCATACCTACCCCTCTCTGAAAAGAAGATCCATGTTATAGGATTTTCAAATTAACAGATTACCAACCCAATTTCAGAGAAGGTCCCTGTAAAAATAGACTTATTTGAGGAAAATCATCAAATTGACGTTTGCAAGAAAAGTCCTGTCAATTTGTTAGGGAGACATTTATTGTCCAAATTAAATTGTACAGTGTACTGCACATCGGATGGTATGGAATTACGGACAGATGATGAAGATGTTGGATTTCAAATGGTTCAACAAAAGACAGCTGCACATTTGTTCCCATTAATGAGAATTGAAGAATTACCTGTGGAGTTGAAAGAAATTGTGAATCTAAAAGTGTGGGATCTCACAGGAAAATACATTGGGTTGATTAAAGGATTAGAACCAGTCCAGATTGCTATAAAGGCAAATGTGGTGTTTACAAGTACCCCACTGTACCACTTATCCCCAAAAACCATTGCAGGAACTAAGCCTATATTAGAAGACATGATATAGAAAGGAAATTTGAGGGAACTAATTGGAAGTTCATGTAACTCTCTAATCATGGATTTGCAGAAACCCAATGTTCTGGTAATGGCTCAAAAATGTTTTTGAAAAAACTCTTTAAAAAACTTTCTAAACATTCCATTTGCTTTTAATTTCGCAAAAGCCCTTTGCCCTATCACTGCAGGTCTGCCTGGTTGTATTCAAGCCGTTGCGGCAGTGAATAGTCTGGAAAAGAGTGAGAGCACAGTTGTGGGATATTCAGTAACTGTATTATTTCCTCACTCTGTGGAGCTTCTATTGACAAGAACGGAAACACAGCAAATGACCCGTTACACATATGAAGAAATATGAGGAGAATTTTATCTTCTGAGAACGTTGCCATTAAAAGTTGTCAGATTTTAAACCCTGCTACATTGATTCCTGAAAATGATGATGCCTGTGATTAAATTGAACATGCTTGCCTAGATGTCACAGATTTATGTACAAAGCCTAGACCTGATTTTAAGGATAAACCCCTGATTGAGCCAAACCATGTATTTTTTTGTGGCTGGCTCATGCTTGAGAAACAACAAAGGTACCCTGAGAGCAGCTTATGCTGTATGTACAATACATTATGTTGTTGAAGCTTCTTGTAATGTTATGTTATGTTATAATATTTATTAAGGGCTCAAATACCCAAAAGGGTGTCCTATTGCTACAGGGTTAGTAGACCTATAGTGGGGAATTAAAAAGCCAGGTTTTGAGAGATTTTCTGAGACACATGTGGTAGGAGTAGGCTTTGATATGAAACGGAAGCTCATTCCATTCACAAGCAGCAGCCTGCATGAAGCTGCAGCCACCCCAAGTCACGCATTTAAATCTGGGTAATAAGGCTGTTTTTGCTGAGGAGGATGTTAGTGACCTAGTGGGATGGTACCATTTAAACCGTTTTTAAGGAATAAGGGTCCTTGGTCATTAAGGGCCTTTTGGATGATGCTTGGAGCATTGAAGTTGACTCTTTGCCATATATGCAACCAGTGCAGTTTCCTCATGGGTTTAGCAAACAATTGGTATTTAGGAATGTTAAGGAGGAGCCATGCACCGGCATTTTGCAAGGTCTGTAGCTTATTTAGTACATGTTTGTGGGAAGCTAAATACAGACTGTTAAAATAGTCCAGTCGGGGAAGAGCAAAGGAAGTCACTAGCATCTTCTGAAGCTGAGGGGGAAAAAAGGGAGTACCTTTTTTATGAGCTTTAATGTGTGAAAGACCTTGTAGGCAACTGCATTGACTTGGACAGTGAGGGACAATTTATTGTTGATCAGAACACTTAGATGACCGTTTTTTTCAACAAGGGGTGGCAGGGAACCTTTATCTTGAGGCTACCAAGTGGGTGTCCAAAAAGAGTGGTCAGCCACAAAAAGTAGGACCTCTGTCTTTCCCGACTTCAACTGGAGGTCGTTTTCCGCCATCCATTAGTTGACGTCCTGCATACAATTGCAGAAATTGCATCCTTTTTCTAATGTGTCATTGGCCAGGGAGACCCCAATTTGTGTGTCATTGGCGTAGAAGGTTAGGGCAAAACCAAATGACTTGATGAGTTCTGCAAGAGGGGTAACATATATTTGAAACAGAGTAGGGCCCTGTGGAACTCCACATGAAAGGGAGAAAGAGTGAGATACAAATGTTTCCAATCAAACCACTTGTTCGTGGCCATAAAGAAAAAAACTGAGAAGTTTCCAAGCCATGCCAGTGACACCGATATTCTTTAGATGATTTAACAGTCTGTCATGATTTACTGTGTTGAACATCGCTGACATGTCCAAAAGTATCAGGGCAGCTTTGCCGCCTTGATCAAGGGATTTTCTGATTTCCGCTGTTGCCTTAATTAGCGCCGTCTCTGTACTGTGCCTGGATCGAAAGCCAATCTGAGTTTCATCTAGAGGATCGTTGTTGAGGATAAACTTAACTAGATCTAGTGGATTTAATCAGTTTGGTGATTGTTTCAGTGGAAGAAGGAGAAAAGAATTCAAAAGTAGGTTCGATGAGATGGAGTTTGGAAGTGGTACTAATGTTGGAAAACAAAATAATGGGATTAGAAGAGGTGTTGTAGATGATGAATACTTTTTGTAGACATAAACTGGCTAGAGAATCACAGGATGATGGATTAGCAACTGTAGAGCATCAAGTTGGTTCTGTTGTCAGCTTGGTCACTGTTAGAAAGGGTTCCCAGGAAAGTTATTGGCTGCTGCAATTTGATTTAGCAAAGTAGGCGGTTTTTGCAGTAAAAATCATGGTCTTGTAAGTACTCAGGCAGATCTTGCGCTTTCTTTCCTGAGCATTGAATTGGAGATACCACTTCTTCTCTTGCCTTCTACAGCTTTGTTTAAAAGTTCTCAGTTCTTCAGCGATCCATGGGGCCGATGTCTTGTTTCTCTTAAGTCTGTTTTCCTTAAAGGGAGCTACCATGTGAGCGACTGAGTAAACCCAGTCTGTATACTGGGATACAGCGATACCTGGGTCATCGGAGATGACTGGTTGAGAGTTGAGTAAGAGTTTTCTGAGATTGTCCAAACTGACTTTATGCCAAGCCTGAGTAACCTCAGCTTGGGGAGCCGATCTAATGGCAGGTGGAGGTTCCTTAAGGGGTGGGCAAAGAATTCCTCTCCAGTGGCAGAGTTCGCAGAGTTTTGCCAACTCCGTACTCCATGCTCCATGAGGAGTGCGGAGCTTCAAAAAACTCAGCAGAGTGACGTGGAGCAGAGTTTTTTTTCTCGAGCGGCTCCATAATGGTAAGTCAGCGAGCGCTTGCGAGAAAAAATAACATGCTAGGCCTCCTCCTGGTCGCGACCACCCGCATTGAGAAATCTGCCATTTGCATTGAGGAAGCTGCAGCTCGAGTAGAATGTCTACTTGAGCAGCAGAAAGCAACAGCCCCCTTTGACATGATGCGTAGTGCCGTTCACGCTGATTTTACAGTGCAAGACAAACCCTTGGCACTAAAAATCGGTGCGAGCAGCACCACTTACCAGACTATGCCACTGGTGGAACTCTGCGAGTGCTGCTGAGTGTTTCTGGCACTTCATGGAATTTTGCAGAGTAAAACTCTGCAAACTCCACCCAGGCTTAGTTCCTTACCTGTAATGAGGAACAGAATGGCTGAGTGGTCAGTCAATGTGAAGCACAGAATATTACTTATGCTCAAGGAGGGGTTATTGGAAGAACATCCACCCAGGGTATGGCCAGCAGAATGTGTGGGACCCGTTATCAGCTGAGAGGCCTAACAAAGCCATAGTCTGAAGACGCATTGAGGTGACAGGGTCTGCTTGGGCTTCCAAGTGAAAATAAAAATCCCCCAACACAGTGTAGTCTTTCAGGAGAATATAATCGCCTATAGTATGCTGCTGATATCCTGGTTGAAAGCTGAGCGAGGGCCTGGTGGGCGATAAATAAGAATTTTCTTAAAAGCTTGAGTTTTAGTCAATGGAATACTGAAGGAGAGCACCTTGCAGAAGGAGACAGGCAAAGGGTTGCATGATATGGATAGAGTGGATAGATATATTACTGTTAGGCCACCCCCCTGTCCCGACGATGTGTCGAGTAGCCTGCTGGGATAGCTCCATGGAGATTCGGAGAAGATATAGTGTTGGCATAGGTTTTTGTAATAAAATAAGAAAAGATTTGTGGGTTTCGATTACCAGGAGGTATTCTGTGTTGTGTCTGACCAAGAACCTAGCATTGGTGAGTTCACAAGAAAGGCTTCAAGGGGTTACCTCAGCACAAGTTGCAGAATTGATTGCCCTTCCAAGAGTATGCAGTTTAACTGTTCGAATGAGAGTTACTATATTAACAATTAGTCAGTATGGCTTTGGAGTTGTCCATGATGTTGGGCAATTATAGCCACAGAGAGTTTTCATGACCTGCTCAGGAACACACATTAGAACCGGGATGCAGGTGAAATATTTGTTGGATGCTCTTCAATTGCCAGATGCGATTGCAGTGGTTAAATGTGCAGCTCATCAGAGTGAGAATGGCTACATTGCCATGGGAAATGGGCACACTGATTTAGCAGCTTTGTTGGGCAGCACATTTAATGTAGCTTTCACATGTGAGTCTGAGGAAGACACTTCATTCTCTATGCTTATGAAGGTGACAGATACCTGGGATGAGGTGAAAAAGGTACAAAACAATGTTGCAGAAGCAGGAAAACAGTGTTGGATTAAAGCAGGTTGTGCAAAAAATGCCAATGACATTTGGATATCCATTGATGGAAGGCCAGAATTACCTGATAGTTTGTTGTTCCCAATGATTTGATATTTGCTTGGATTCACACACTTAGATAGGGATGCCAAGAATATACTTTTCTGCCAGAACTGGTTTAATCCCAGAATCGTGGTTGTTAGAAATGGGGGTCTCTAGTTGGCAATGATTTGCAACTTTGTTTAAATAAGGATTCTTGCTTCTAGTCAGAGAAAGGGGATACACTCCTAAAATAAGCCCTGCTCACCTCCTTGGTAGCTTGGCACGAGCAGACAGGCTTATCTCAGAGGCAGTGTGTAAAGCATTTGTGAACACATACAGTAATACAGTCAAAATACTACAAATGAACACCACACCAGTTTAGAAAAATAAGTAATCTTTATCCAAACAAGACCAAATGGCAAAAATGCACAATACACTATTAAAAATAGGCTCCTCAATGGTAGAAATAGTTCAATTCAATGCAAGTTGTAAATGCAACACTTTCCCTACAAAGTACTTTAGATGCATCATGCAATATTAAGAAAACGGTTGTGGGAAGGTGATGCGCCATTCCATACACTCAAGAGAGTGGATGCATCGATTCCTTACTGCAGCACAGGGGAGGTGATGTGTTGCTTCATTACTGTGTGGGGAGTTTTTGCGTCTTTACTTACTGCGGTCCATTGACGATGTGATAAGATGGCGCCTCAGTGCGATGCGACGATCCGGTGCGATGCGATAAAATGGTGGCCTGATGCAATGCGACGATCCGGTCCGTGAACTTTTGCAGCCACACGGCAGGCGCTGACAATGTTCTTGGTGATGCATCAGGACTCGGTATAGATGCGGCATGCTTCTTTCCAGTGGCTCAGCAATGCGTTGGATTTCAGTGCGAATGCAACATGCTACTTCGTCGTTGCATCGCAGTTCCAGCTCCCAGCGACAAACAGTCTCCAGAGGTCCTAAACAGCAGCAGGCCCCTCTCTGCAGGCTAGAATTCCCAGCAAGGAAGTTCAGGGAAGCTTGTGGTGAAGTCTTTGTGTTCCTGAAACTTCAGACAGGAGGTAAGCTCAATTTCAAGCCCTTGGAGATCTTCCGCAGGATGACAAAGCAAACAGCAAAGTCTTTTTCTCCTTTCCTTGGCAGCATGTAACCACTGCAGGCCACCAAAAAGAGCAAATAGCACAGGGGCAGTAATCTTCCTTCAGCGTCTCCAGTTGCTTCTCCTTGGCAAAGGTTCCTCTTGATTTCCCAGAAGCGATCTAGAGTTCTGGGGTTTGGGTCCCTCCTTTTATTCACACAAATCCTTTGTCTCTAAAGGCAGAGAGTGTCTGTACCCAGCCAAAACCAGTTCTATCCTCACTGGTGCAGCTTCCTGGCAGGAGGTGGAGACAGCATTGTTTGAAGCAGACCTGGCCCAGGCAGGTGAAAAGAAATCTCCTCCTCCTACTCTAAATTCAACCCAGGTCCCATTCAGTCCAGCCCTGACTCATCAGACTGCTGGAGCCGCTGTCCTCTCCCAGCTCCTGTCACTCACAAGCCAGACATGCCATACACAAACCTAGCACAGGCATACTGAATGGTTAGGCAAGAAAATACCTACTTTCTAAAAGTGGCATTTTCAAACACAGAATGTTAAAATCACCCACACTCAAAGATGCACTTTAACATTCTGAGTTCAGGCATACAAACTTTATTTTCCTATCTTGTTCCCTAGGTCAGTTATGTTTATTAGATGTCATAATCAAACTGCCCATTCTGGCCTATGGGAACAGAGAGACTTGCAATAGTGAAAAACGAAATTGACTGTAATTCACTATCAGGACATGCCACACACACCAGGGCATTCTCTACCTTTCACATAAAATGCACCCTTCCCACAGGGGTACCTTTGACCTACCTTAGGGGTGACTAACATGTAGAACAGGGAAGGTTTAGGGACTAGCAAGTGTGTGCACTTCACTGTCGAGGCCAGGTGTCACCTGGTCTGTGAGGTGCTCAACCCTAGTCCCTAAGGTTTCAAAAATTCAATAACAAATGTACCATGTGCTCTACAATTGTTTGAAAATTAATAAGCAATAGAATCAACATCAAACTGGTTGACTTTAAATATTGTATTTGTACCAATTCAGTTCTTTTTTCTTTTTTTTCAAGACTTTAAACAAATGAAAACAGAATATATTTATGTTCAGTTACAATATTAAGATGTGTCTTAAACAACTAGCAAAAACAAATTGAACTGTTGTTAAAACATTCATAAACACAAAAACACCCAATGCATTTCAGGTCTATCTCGACCCTGTCTTCAGGGGTCAAAAACAATCGTATTATTTCAAACTGTTATCACAGTAGACAAAATTCCCTTTGGAGGTTCATCAAAATTGTGTTTTATTTGGTCCGTTCCGTTGGCACTGCAAATAACATATCCCCAAAAAAATGTATCAGAAAAAGGTTGGGTCTGTGGGTTCCTATTTACATATGCTTAGACTCAATTAGGGTGTTTTGCACATGCGAGGGTACCCTGTGTCCAGAGGTCAAACTATCACCCTGTACAAGTGTGGTAAATCCCAAGTGTGAGTGAATAGAAAAAACGGGAATGTCCCTACTCACAATGGTTTCAACGAGTAAACACCGCACCCAGTCGCCTGACTTCTGTTTAAAAGCCCGATTCCTCCTACCGAATGAAATATATAGGTGATTAAGGTTTCTGTTAATCGTACTGCTGAATAAGGCCCGAATTAAAATTAGGGTAAGCGTGTACCTTAATTATTGATGCCAAAACGTATATTCAATAATGTTGTGCTCTCAAAAAATACACACAGCTTCTCGCGTTCTGTTAATGTCCACTCGATATTCTTAAACAGCCGCGTTCCTTGCCTACAAGAAATTATAGGAAAACCCTGATTACAAACGTCTTCCATGTGAAGCATGTTTAACTACGAAGCTAAACACCATGATGGTCTTTCCCCTGTTTACCTCCGTGTGTAACATAGTGCCGCTTCAGTCGGCGCCATGCATCTCCTCCACACCTTTCGCCGCCCGAGCGTCACCGAGTTATGCTTTAATAATAATTCCTCCCCCAAAACACGTGGGGTTGAAAAAAACTTTGAAGTTAACTTTATTAATGCTGCGTTGCGTCACCGATACCGTTTACAGGCCATATGCCTAGTATGCGTTGTGTGAAACAGGTGACCACCGTTTACACGATGTATCTTAATAAAAAGGAGTCAGATACTTGATGATAAACAGTGTACATGTGAACTTCAGGACGTTTTGTCTGAAGACATTCTCTATAAATAATGACTGTTGCCAAATAACGACTATATGCATAGAGAGGCTGTATGCATAGATACATTGATTATGCCCCAGTGTTGAGGAATGTGACACTATATAATTGAAATGCGAACTGAAACCATTTCACTCATAGGTAACTAATAATCGGACTGGTGATATGTGGTATTGTCACATGTAGAACTGCTTCTGCCCCTGACAGGGAATCCAACTCATGTGCAAAACCACTCATAAAGGGTGAATTTCATCATCATGTATAACCCACTTGTGTCAGATATAAACACAATATGCTGATAATCCAATTGAAGTAAACAATGTATAAACAACCATAACAAACTAAACGAAGCATAGCATTTCGTACTGATCATTAAGACCCCCAGGATTCATTGTGCCCAGATTTTTTATCCAAGTGGTTTCTCTCTTCGAGATCATGGTATGATAATCCTTGCCTACTGCTTCCCCCACCACCTCCAGAATTGTGAATCTTATTTGAAGGATGGTGTGTGTAGCCCTGACCCAATGTGCGGCCAGGCTAGATGTCAAATGATTATTACGAATGGAACTTGTGTGCTCAATAATACAGGTTTTAATTTTGCAGGATGTCCTACCAACATATACTAACCCACAGGGATATAGAATTGCATATATCACACCAGCTGTATTACAATCGGATGTGTGTTTTAAGGAAATCATTTGGCCCGTTTTAGGATGTGCAAACAAGTTACCCATAATGACATTGGCGCATTGCCCACAATTCCAGCATTTTTGCATGCCTTTGAAAACTTTGTGTTCAGAAATTGGTTTCTTCTTCAATATTTCTGTTAAATTTTTAGCTCGATTGTGAGCGAACAAAGGTAATCCTTCAAAAAGACCAGCAAAGTCTGGTTCTTGTAGGATAATCTCCTAGCTCTTGCGAACAATATTCTTGATTTTTGCAGCTTGTGTGGATTGCTTTAAAATGAAAACCATTTGTTTATTCAGTGGTTTTTCCACTTTCTGAAGTAAGGTCGTTCTTGTTTTGGTGGCAACGTTTTGTCTTGCAGTATCCAAGATGTCGTCCGGATATCCTCGTGCTTTGTATCAAACTAACTGTTGTTCAATTATTTCAGTACATCTGCTTGGGTCAGATGTGATTCTCTTGATGCATGTCAGTTGAGACACTGGTAAATTATCCATCAAGGATCTAGTGTGAGCACTTGAATAATGCAGTGCATTATTCACATCAGCAGGCTTCCGATAAACAGTGGTTTCAAAACCATCTACTGTTTTGTATATTTCGATATCTAGGAATTGTATTTTATCTAGGGCTATTTTGTGGGTGAATTGAATCCGGGGATTCTTTGCATTCAGTTCCAAAATATTCCTTGTTAATGTCTCCATGTCACCTTTTCACACTAGTGGAATGTCATCGATAAACCTCATTAAGAAAATGATGTTATTCTGCCAAATGGGGCAATTTAAAATGTGTGTGTCCTCAAAATGTGCAATGAATGTGTTGGCGTATGAGGGAGCACCGGGAAAGCCCATGGATGTCCCGGTGCGTTGGAGATAGAATTGATCCTGCCACTGAATGTAGCTATGGTGCAAGGAGAAGTGGAGTAATTCCAACAGGAACACTCCCATGTCCTTGTCCATGTCAGATTGTAATAGGCGCCACTCTATTGCTTCAAGCCCTTCATCGTGTGCAATAGACGTATACAACGCCACTACATCAATGGTACAAAAAATAGTGAAATTAGTGATCAAATGCCGGATGCTTTCCAACTTGTGTAAACAATCAGTTGTGTCCTTAACATAGGTGTGCCACTGTTGTACGAACGGTTGCAGGTGAAAGCCTATGAACCAACCAGTAGGTTCATGAATCGACCCACATACTGCCACGATGGGGCGACATGTTGGATTACTGGCGTGTTTGTGAATTTTTGGCAGCATATAAATATGCGGAATCTGTGGATTGGAAGGTAATAGGTATTTCCTCGTGTTAGAATCAATCACTCCTGCCCCTTCATCTTTGTTAACCAAAGTTTCCAAGGTTTTAATGAACTCTTTGGTTGGATCTTGTTCTAATGGAATGTATGTATCTGTGTTTTGAACATGCTCATCCACTTTTTGAGTGTAAAAGGACATGTTCATCATTACAAGGGCTTCCCCTTTATCCGCAGGTTGAAATGTTATGCTAGGATCTTGTTGTAAATCACTGAGAATTCTCATTTGTTGTTTGGATAAATTCGTAGTTTGTGCACTTGCCAAGTTGACATGGCAGCCCCAGACTGTACACTGGCTTTGCAATGGGAGACCTGAGTCACATTTTACTGGCTGCTTCTGTGGGTATTTACAACAAGGGGTGGTGAGGGACAGAGTCTCTGAATTAGGCAGAAAGCTCTCACCCAGTCAAGAGATCAGGGCTAGATCCAACACCGTTTTTTAGCTCACTGCACCATCCCAGTTTCAGAACCTGGCTGTATGCAAATTAGTCTGTTCCTGTCCCAGTGCATGATGGGAACAGGGCAAACCAAACTACAAAAGCCAATTCTTACACTGGGAAGGAAACAAGCTCCCGGGGACCGGTTTCTGGCATTACAGCCGTCTTCGGCCCGGTTTGCTTGAATCCTGATGGTGCAATGAGCAAGGGTCTCACATCTGAGAATACCCTTCCACGCTTAGGGTGGACAAAAATATTTACAACAAGGGGTGGTGAGGGACAGAGTCTCTGAATTAAGCAGAAAGCTCTCACCCAGTCAAGAGATCAGGGCTAGATCCAACACCGTTTTTTAGCTCACTGCACCATCCCAGTTTCAGAACCTGGCTGTATGCAAATTAGTCTGTTCCTGTCCCAGTGCATGATGGGAACAGGGCAAACCAAACTACAAAAGCCAATTCTTACACTGGGAAGGAAACAAGCTCCCGGGGACCGGTTTCTGGCATTACAGCCGTCTTCGGCCCGGTTTGCTTGAATCCTGATGGTGCAATGAGCAAGGGTCTCACATCTGAGAATACCCTTCCACGCTTAGGGTGGACAAAAATATTTACAACAAGGGGTGGTGAGGGACAGAGTCTCTGAATTAAGCAGAAAGCTCTCACCCAGTCAAGAGATCAGGGCTAGATCCAACACCGTTTTTTAGCTCACTGCACCATCCCAGTTTCAGAACCTGGCTGTATGCAAATTAGTCTGTTCCTGTCCCAGTGCATGATGGGAACAGGGCAAACCAAACTACAAAAGCCAATTCTTACACTGGGAAGGAAACAAGCTCCCGGGGACCGGTTTCTGGCATTACAGCTGTCTTCGGCCCGGTTTGCTTGAATCCTGATGGTGCAATGAGCAAGGGTCTCACATCTGAGAATACCCTTCCACGCTTAGGGTGGACAAAAATATTTACAACAAGGGGTGGTGAGGGACAGAGTCTCTGAATTAAGCAGAAAGCTCTCACCCAGTCAAGAGATCAGGGCTAGATCCAACACCGTTTTTTAGCTCACTGCACCATCCCAGTTTCAGAACCTGGCTGTATGCAAATTAGTCTGTTCCTGTCCCAGTGCATGATGGGAACAGGGCAAACCAAACTACAAAAGCCAATTCTTACACTGGGAAGGAAACAAGCTCCCGGGGACCGGTTTCTGGCATTACAGCCGTCTTCGGCCCGGTTTGCTTGAATCCTGATGGTGCAATGAGCAAGGGTCTCAAATCTGAGAATACCCTTCCACGCTTAGGGTGGACAAAAATATTTACAACAAGGGGTGGTGAGGGACAGAGTCTCTGAATTAAGCAGAAAGCTCTCACCCAGTCAAGAGATCAGGGCTAGATCCAACACCGTTTTTTAGCTCACTGCACCATCCCAGTTTCAGAACCTGGCTGTATGCAAATTAGTCTGTTCCTGTCCCAGTGCATGATGGGAACAGGGCAGACCAAACTACAAAAGCCAATTCTTACACTGGGAAGGAAACAAGCTCCCGGGGACCGGTTTCTGGCATTACAGCCGTCTTCGGCCCGGTTTGCTTGAATCCTGATGGTGCAATGAGCAAGGGTCTCACATCTGAGAATACCCTTCCACGCTTAGGGTGGACAAAAATATTTACAACAAGGGGTGGTGAGGGACAGAGTCTCTGAATTAAGCAGAAAGCTCTCACCCAGTCAAGAGATCAGGGCTAGATCCAACACCGTTTTTTAGCTCACTGCACCATCCCAGTTTCAGATCCTGGCTGTATGCAAATTAGTCTGTTCCTGTCCCAGTGCATGATGGGAACAGGGCAAACCAAACTACAAAAGCCAATTCTTACACTGGGAAGGAAACAAGCTCCCGGGGACCGGTTTCTGGCATTACAGCCGTCTTCGGCCCGGTTTGCTTGAATCCTGATGGTGCAATGAGCAAGGGTCTCACATCTGAGAATACCCTTCCACGCTTAGGGTGGACAAAAATATTTACAACAAGGGGTGGTGAGGGACAGAGTCTCTGAATTAAGCAGAAAGCTCTCACCCAGTCAAGAGATCAGGGCTAGATCCAACACCGTTTTTTAGCTCACTGCACCATCCCAGTTTCAGAACCTGGCTGTATGCAAATTAGTCTGTTCCTGTCCCAGTGCATGATGGGAACAGGGCAAACCAAACTACAAAAGCCAATTCTTACACTGGGAAGGAAACAAGCTCCCGGGGACCGGTTTCTGGCATTACAGCCGTCTTCGGCCCGGTTTGCTTGAATCCTGATGGTGCAATGAGCAAGGGTCTCACATCTGAGAATACCCTTCCACGCTTAGGGTGGACAAAAATATTTACAACAAGGGGTGGTGAGGGACAGAGTCTCTGAATTAAGCAGAAAGCTCTCACCCAGTCAAGAGATCAGGGCTAGATCCAACACCGTTTTTTAGCTCACTGCACCATCCCAGTTTCAGAACCTGGCTGTATGCAAATTAGTCTGTTCCTGTCCCAGTGCATGATGGGAACAGGGCAAACCAAACTACAAAAGCCAATTCTTACACTGGGAAGGAAACAAGCTCCCGGGGACCGGTTTCTGGCATTACAGCCGTCTTCGGCCCGGTTTGCTTGAATCCTGATGGTGCAATGAGCAAGGGTCTCACATCTGAGAATACCCTTCCACGCTTAGGGTGGACAAAAATATTTACAACAAGGGGTGGTGAGGGACAGAGTCTCTGAATTAAGCAGAAAGCTCTCACCCAGTCAAGAGATCAGGGCTAGATCCAACACCGTTTTTTAGCTCACTGCACCATCCCAGTTTCAGAACCTGGCTGTATGCAAATTAGTCTGTTCCTGTCCCAGTGCATGATGGAAACAGGGCAAACCAAACTACAAAAGCCAATTCTTACACTGGGAAGGAAACAAGCTCCCGGGGACCGGTTTCTGGCATTACAGCCGTCTTCGGCCCGGTTTGCTTGAAACCTGATGGTGCAATGAGCAAGGGTCTCACATCTGAGAATACCCTTCCACGCTTAGGGTGGACAAAAATATTTACAACAAGGGGTGGTGAGGGACAGAGTCTCTGAATTAAGCAGAAAGCTCTCACCCAGTCAAGAGATCAGGGCTAGATCCAACACCGTTTTTTAGCTCACTGCACCATCCCAGTTTCAGAACCTGGCTGTATGCAAATTAGTCTGTTCCTGTCCCAGTGCATGATGGGAACAGGGCAAACCAAACTACAAAAGCCAATTCTTACACTGGGAAGGAAACAAGCTCCCGGGGACCGGTTTCTGGCATTACAGCCGTCTTCGGCCCGGTTTGCTTGAATCCTGATGGTGCAATGAGCAAGGGTCTCACATCTGAGAATACCCTTCCACGCTTAGGGTGGACAAAAATATTTACAACAAGGGGTGGTGAGGGACAGAGTCTCTGAATTAAGCAGAAAGCTCTCACCCAGTCAAGAGATCAGGGCTAGATCCAACACCGTTTTTTAGCTCACTGCACCATCCCAGTTTCAGAACCTGGCTGTATGCAAATTAGTCTGTTCCTGTCCCAGTGCATGATGGGAACAGGGCAAACCAAACTACAAAAGCCAATTCTTACACTGGGAAGGAAACAAGCTCCCGGGGACCGGTTTCTGGCATTACAGCCGTCTTCGGCCCGGTTTGCTTGAATCCTGATGGTGCAATGAGCAAGGGTCTCACATCTGAGAATACCCTTCCACGCTTAGGGTGGACAAAAATATTTACAACAAGGGGTGGTGAGGGACAGAGTCTCTGAATTAAGCAGAAAGCTGCTGCAAGCCCACCAGTAGCATTTGACTTACGGGCCCTGGGCACACATGCTGCACTGTACAAGGGTCTGACAAGTAAATCAGATTAGCCAATCATGGAATCACTAATCCATAACATCAATTTACATAGAGAGCATATGCACATTAGCACTAATCAGCAGTGGTAAAGAGCCCAGAGTCGATGAAAACAGGTCAAAATCAATACAGGAGTAAGGCAAAAAGTTCTGGTATGACCCTGCAAAATGGGCCAAGTCCAACAATGCTGCTAGCGAAAGAAGTATGTCACCGATGGGTGGCATGTCAACAAATGAATCCAGGAAAAATATCACATGTCACACTGAGTCACATAGAGAGATCAGGTGGTCCTTTCAACAAAATGCAGATTTCCTTTATCTAAATGTCTGTTTGTAATCGGCTGAAATATGTCCTAGTCACAGTATGTGTCTTCCCAAGATGGGGGGAAGTCTACCTAACTAGAAGTAAAGAAAGTCTCACAGTAGCAAAACTGTTATTCCGAGATTTGATACCAAGGTATGGAGGTGCTGGTTTCTATGGAATCAGATAGGGGAAGTCACTTCAATAATGAAGTCCTGAAGATGATGTGCACAGCTTTACAATTTGATTGTAGACTACATTGCAGTTGTCGACCTGACGCCTCTGATTAATGAAACTATCAAATCTTGTTTACCAAAGGTAAAGGTGATCAATGTAGCTGGATGTCTTACCGTTGGTGCTGATGAGTAATTGAAGTACCCCAGATAGGCAGATTGGGCTTCAAGCCCATGACGTTTTGATGGGACAGGCATTGCGGTTACCTGCTGTACCTGCAAATGCATTGTTCAACATCACAGCTGATATGATACTCGACTTGTGCAAAGGATTGGCTGATGAGGTTTATTCTGTTTCTTATCAGCTTGCAACTGCCACTAAATATCCACACCAAGAAAAGTGCTAAGAACTCAATCCTGGTGATTGGACTGTGATCAAGAAGCACATTTGGAAGAACTACTAAGTTGGAGCCAAGCTGGAAAGGCCCATTCTAGGTTATTCTAGTGACCAATAGTGTGGTGTGTTGGAGTTTCAAACTGAGTGCAAGTATCACACACCAAGAAGCTGAGAAATCCCAAAGAAGAAATTGTGCTCTTTCCTCCTGAACTAAGAGCATTGGTGACTGAACCACCACAAGCTGTGGGACCATTGGGAGCAGTGATACCAGGATCCCACCAACAGTAGGGTGAAGAAAGGGGTGAAAAACTGCAGCAAATTGCACCAATTCAAGTATCTGTCATTGCACCAAGTGGCAATGACGTCTCTGATGAAGTAGAAGCAGAGACTGATCCTCAATTTGGAAAGGTGACTGAAACAACATCAGTACAGCATGAAGACCCTGGTGATGAACAAGCACTGAATTGAGAAGAATCACTTGTGAAGTTCTATGGCCACAGACTTCCAGCCAAGGAAGACTGAAACAGAGCTTGTTGATTGATCAAAGTCCATTGGCAATAGCAGAAGAATCTGATCTGAGCTAAGTGATGAAAGTGATTTAGGACAAAATCAACAAAAGTTGGGAAAATTTAAAAAAGTAAAAGTACCTTGTCAGAGGTATTGAGTACATGAGTGGACTTACTATCTGGACAGAGTATTCAATTTCACCATTCATGACCTGTGTGAGGTCTGACCTATTTGAACCTCCGTGACACAATCGCAATTAGCTGTGCTGGATAAAAGATATTTGATAGAAATTAACTGTGCATTTACAAATAGACTCTGTGAACTAAAAGAAAGAGATACAAAAAACAAAAAGTCTGACACTGATCAATTCCTATTCTTTTTTATTTTACAGGCGATCAACCTAGTCCGTAGTCTGCAGTAGAAGTATAGAGATAACAATATTAGAAGAACACGGAGTGAAGTTAAGGATTGGCTGAAAGAAGATTTGATTGTTGAAAACTAATCATTTAAAGAAGCTATTTGCAAAACCTGCATATTGAACTTTAGCTGCCTACATATAATCTGTTTCCAGAGAAAACATGTGATCATGTGTTCAATCTTCATAATAAAAGTTATTATGATTACTATAGTGTTAGTAGGATTTTTCTTAACTCCTGAGAATGATTTTAGAAATACAAATACAACAAAAACAGACATATAACTGAATGATGATTTCAAACCTCTTTTGTCGTCTACAATAGGGAGTATTACTCACAAAATTTTACTATAGCTTAGTACAGGAATAGACACATGCCATGGGAGCTACGTACTGTTTTGTCTGTGCTCATTTACCATCATCAGCATCATAAGAAGTCAGATATTAATACATGCTGTTATCTTATTGAATCTCATGTAGTGTATTGATTACACTTCTACATAGATTAGAACACTTTGAATATTTCTATTCTAACTGTGACTTAATACTTTCATTGATAGAAATAATGAATTTACACTCACAAAGAAAATAAATTGGCACAGCTTGGTATTATTTTAAGCTGCAAAGTCCTATAGAGAGTGTGAAGGCTTATCAGAACAATTTAACCTGTTTGATGCGACCCTTGGAGAAAATGTTTATTATGTCAGTCAAAGTCAGTGAAAATACTTTATTCGATTTCATTAAAGTCATAAAAGGTATAAAACATTTATGTACATATAAAAAATATATATTACACTTGCGTTATAATCAGTACATTGGGTTATAATCAATACATTGGGTCAAAAGTTAAGCTACATGGGGTATGCAATTAATAAAGACTTCTTAAAATACACTCAGTGGTGCGTTACGTGATCTAATTCTAGACCCCGCCACTAGATAATTTGCCATGCAAAATATGATACGAGTGTTGCTCAATGACTGGAGGTAAAGTAATGCCGGCCTCACTTGAAGGAAGCCTGCCTCCCTTAAAATTGGCAACAAATATTTTTTACGTATCTCTGAGAACAAACCACAAAACATAACAAAATGCATGGTATCTTGAGTTGAAAAATTATCACAGATGCAAGGTGAGGCTATTTCTGGTTTGACCCATGACTGATAACTGCCCAGGTAAAAATGAATCAAATTAAATCTAAACTTAATCAATAAGAACCTATGAAATGGCCTGGTGACAATGCTGAGGTAAGGCTCAAGCGAGGTGGAATTCAGTAACAGATAATGTGATCTGACTGTAGTTTTATGCATTTCCCTTTCCTCGCGGCCTAGTCTTGCCCTCATCATAAAGTGCTTTTTAGTCAAGTCTACATCCTCTTTCCTGATACACAATGGAGATGCGAAGAGTTCAGGACAACCCAATTGTTCGAAGGACTTCCTCAAATAATCCAACCAGGGAACATTTTTAGAATTATCTAGGGACATGACCTCATTCATATTTGCATGATTAAGGGTTAATTCCTTGTTGAGCCATGTCTTTAGCCAAAATATTAAGGGTGCCAGATTGAGCTTATCCGTAACATAATCCAGACCCACCTCCGCATGGATTGAAAAAGTTGGGGTGGACTGGGGGATGGACAATAGGGAGCGTAGAAACCTATTTTCCGCCCTCTGGAGTGGTTCGAAATGTGCGTAACCCCATAGGGGTGAACCATACATTGCTAGTGGAATGCATTTGGTATTAAAGACTTTCAGTAGGGCCTCCATCCATCTAGCCCCCAACCTTTTTGAGAACCCCATGAGGGCCGCAGAAGACCTGGTCACAGATAGACTTTTTGCCCTAACCTGGGGACCCCATGAGCCCATCTCGTCGAAGAGCACCCCCAGGTAGGGGAAAACTGCCACTCTAGAAACCACTTCGCCCTTACACTTGAAAGTTTTTGGTTTGCCCTTGTTTCGATGGTATCCAACCACCATCGTGTGTGATTTGTTTGCATTTACCTTTAAATCCAGTTGGTCCATGAAAGCTCCGAACTCATCCAACAGACGCTGGAGACCGATACCGGTATGGGCATGAGGACTGTGTCATCCGCGTATAGGAAAGCAGGGATCTTTACGTCTCCTACACGCGGGACGTCCCCTTCCACCTCTTCCAAGTGCCTTCCCAGTCCATTAATATAGATAGTGAAGAGGAGGGGGGCCAGAATATTAGTTTATTATGTCATTAGAAGTGAGAAACACTAACATGACACGCAGTAAAGATAGCCATAGTGATGTCCTGAAAAATTTTTGGAAGAAGGAGGAATGAGAATTTAAAAAGAAAATGGTATATCCAAAGATGAGATTAGACAGTCAACACAAATGGAAAGTTTGCATTTACTGAAAAAAGACACCAAAACGACCCAGGCATGTGAGTATTGGTAGTTGTGAACCCACATTTGAATTGATGGGAGGGACATGGCAACTTTTGCAGGGAGAGGTATCTGCAATTCCAGGTGTATATTTTCTTTTTGGGCAAAATGCTTGTTTTCTGTTACTTTCTGACTGGGAGGGTATATGTTATTTAGGGGGGCTATTTGCTAAAATGTTCCATGTGAATAGTATGTATGCATTAGACATAGCACCAGCACACAGATAAACCCGCAGTGTAGAGAAGAGAGCTCAATTAGTCAGAGATATATTTGGAGCACTAACTCCACCTGTAAGAGTCATATTAGATGATGGAAAGATTAGAAAACTGTCAACTGTTGTCAATAAGCTGGCAGCTAGCACTTCTGGAGCATTGCTAGTAGTAAACACTGAGCTGATTGCCATATGTTCAATTGTTTTGCAAGATCGTTTGGCATTAGACATTTTTACTCACAGAAAAAGGTGGAGTCTGTAAGATGCTTACATTAACTCATTGTTGTTCATACATACCTGATGAAAGAAAGAAAATAGAGGATTTTGCAAAGAACATATCAAACTTGAAACCTGAGTTAGACAAGCTGGAAACACCTAGTAACTTTGGGAAAGAAATCCAGACAATTGGAAATTAGATTTCAACAAGAGGGTGAGTATTTCATAGGCTATATGTTAACCAGTACTAATAATAGGGCTTTGCTTGTTATGCCTATTTGTTATATTTAAAGGCTGCGGATATTACATGCACAAGTAAAGGGAAAAGGAAATGAATAAAAGATTTGAAAAAGACATAACCTTAAATTACATTATGAATGATGACTACAGTAAGTAATGGAAATTTCTAATTTTACAAAGAAAGAGACGGGATTCAATGGATGATGAGAGTGCTCTTTGAACAGAACTCACATGTGAAACCATGATAGTTTGATTGTTAATATAACCATCAGACAGGGGACTAACTGAGTCCATTAATAAAAATGAAAAATGTATTAATGTAGTAAGCTAAATGTAGAATGAAAAGTGTAAAGCTTAATGATAAAGTGGGACACATTTGAAAGTACCAGATTTGCAATAGGCAGTCATACTTATTTGGGTAGGACACAGAAAGGCTGTGAAGCAAGTTTTCTTTAACTGGAAGTTAACTTAATATTGCTGAAATATACACAACGGGATTTAGGAGCTTGACCTTAAAGTGACATGCCTAGAAATGTTGTCATAACTGCAGAATATTCTGATTTTAACAAATGAGTTACTTTAGAGGCAACATTGTATTCTTGAATGTCATGAGCTTCCTGTTTTCCTATGCTTCGTATAAAATGTAAATAGAATGACTTGTGTTTTTTTAAACAATAATGTTAGATTTTTATTAGAAAATTGCATACCAAACAGTGATTTTGCCTTTTAGTTAGTAGTTCATTGTTCTTGCAGTGAAACAAATTGAGATGTGGAAGGTACATCTGTGTTTAAGGTCTATGAAAACCAAAACTAATGTTTCCAGAACCTTACTATGCAAGACTGTCTGTAGCTAATCTTGTTAGAAGTAGTAAAAGCCACATGTATTTCTGTCTGAATGGAGGAGGTGAACCTGCTTACCAAAGAACAGTGACACCCTATTTGTCCATGAAGGTAGAAGCCTGATACTATGTTTTCTACATGTTTGCCTGACTTTTATATTAGTGTGTATTCCTAGGTAGACTCAGAGCTTTTGAGCTTTCGCTTTTCCACTTCTCTCTGCCCAGACCCTTGGCGGTTGTGACTACTTCTGTTCCCTTTTCTCTCACTTTGCTATTTGCATTGACAGAGTACTATTGCAACTGTATGCTGATCTACTTCAATTATTGAGACTAGGCTGAGTCTTATGAACTACTGATTATGGGAAGTTCTGCCACTGTAATTTGATTTTAAAACTTTATGTTCCTTTGGCTTTACTCTTTTCATTGAATTCAAGATCTTCATGTGTTTTTGGATCTAAAACAATTACCTTGATCTCTAAAATAGGGAACTTATTTCTTTATGGAAAACACATAAAGCAAAATATATTTTATGCTCTGTTCTAACCATTCTTTTGATGAGATTTCTTTAAACTTATTTGATTAATGAACTAATTGAAGTAAATATACAACTAAAGAAAATAACTTTAGTAATTTCTCAATGAGAAATAAAGGAATTGGAAAAAGTATGGCAACTTTCATCGTCTGAACTTAAACTGTTCATGAAATGTAAGTTTGAGATGTCTAATTTGCTCCTAGACTTCTAATACAACATTTCAAGATCCATCACTGGAAAGATGAAGGATCTATCATGGAAAACTGAGCTTGACCCTGCAGGTGATGCTTGTGTTGTGATAATATTAAATGTTAAGGCATAGTCTTCACTATCAAGGATAAGATGGATATTTCAAGATGAGTGTCTCTGGACTCACAATTTAAGACCACAACTTATGGTGAAGTCGTATTTTAATTATTAAGTCTGAAAATGCCACTTTAGAAAGTTGGCATTTTCTTACATTAACCATTCTGTGCCTCTGCATGTCTCTGAATAAACATCTGGGGGGGTTGACAGCTGGTCTTTGTACATACCGTATAGACAGCCACATACAAAGAGAGCTGAGGGCCATTCCCTTCCCGATGGCCAATCATCAGGCTGATGGGTCTGCTTAGGCTGGAAAGGAGAGACGGAGGAGCTGACACTTTCACCTGAATAGGGATGTACTTGCCCCCACACACAAAGAGCTGCATCCATTCTGTAGTGAGTCTGATACCAGGACAGAGACCTTGTGTACTTCAAAGTCTCTCACTCTTCAAAGGCTCAAATGGGTATAAGTACTGGATCCCAGACACCACCAACTCAGTACACTTCTGGACCTGAGGACACTCTGCCAAGAAGGACTGCTGTGCTGCTGAAAGGACTGTCACTCTGCTGGACTCCTGCTCTGCTGTGCCTGCCCTGCTGGCTGCTCCCCTTCTTGCCTGGTAGTGATAAGGACTGGGCATAAATCTCTACATCCCCAGAACCAAGAGATTTCAAGGGCTTGCCGGATGGATTCCTATTTTCGAGTCTCAGGGACACCAAAGACTTCGTTTCCCAGCAACTGTGAGGCCTGCCCTGCCAAGTGGGGCCAATCCAGTCCTGGGCCCTGGAAGTGGGTTTTCTGGCTGTTGCTGCTAAATCCTTGCCGTCGAGCCAGTCTGAATCGATGCATTCTCTTCTACACAAATGCATTGCCATTTCAAGGACATCACAGCACCAACAGTGAGGCTGAACAACGAGGCATTGCCTTTATTTCTAGGGGTTCGATACGAAGCATCCCCGAAATGTGTGACTCGAAACCGATGAATGGCAAACAATCCTTTGGAATCGATGCCAAAGCATTGTCTCTGATGGCTCCTTGCAGGGCTCCTTGACTTACAGAGCCTAAGTAACTACGTAACTACTCTATCCGACCCATGCTCCATTGCAGTTGGCTTGTCTTTTAAGCCCAGAGCACAATATTTTAAGATATTCATTAACAAATCATGCCTCCATTTCTACTTATTGGAGGTTTATGGTTTTGTTATTTAAAGTAAGATCTATGTTTCTAACCCCGGTGTGGGTTATTTTCTTGGGGCATTTTCACTGTTTTACTATATTAAGTTTTGCACAAATACTTTCCACATTTCCTCTTAAAGTTATGCCTGACTGCTCTGTTCCAAGGTAATAGAGGGTGACCACAGGTTTATTTAGGGTGTGTATCTGACTTTCTCTGACTAGGATTGTAGTTCCTGTGTGGACAGGGTGCATACCTTTGCCAACCAGAAACCCTGGGCCTCATTTACAAAAAATGTGGGCTGGAATACAAGGTAGTTACTAGATACAACATATTTAAGTCCTTTCCTCCTGCGCTGGGGCAACAATTGGTACCTAGAGCCAACAAAAGCACCTTTGCACCATGGTGCAAAGATGTCTGCATTGTAGGTAGGATTGTTTTTGTAGGAAGGTGCCCTACAGAAAGCAGCACACATAGAAAGAGGTAAAGCAAGGAGAACTGAAAAATGTGTCCCTGGTATGCCTGTTCTGGGGAGGCAGAAGGTGTTGGCTCTGCCCCAGGTTTATGTGATTTTGTAAATCTTAATTGAATAAGTGGAGAGCCAAGATATATCGCTGACATGACAGTGCGGCTGAGGGTCCTCCTCAAAAATTTCCAAGTGACTCTGTAAAATGACCTAAGTGATGTGTGAAGACTGCAAGGGGTGCATGTCTTTGAGATCATTTATGACAATTAGATAGCGCTTATCTGGGGCTTTGATGTGACTAAAATCATTGCCTTGTAGCCTTGCTTGAATGAAAGTGTTCTGAAAGTCAGGTCAGTGAGATTTTGCTAACAGGTTGCTATGTGCTTCATTCCGAGCTGCCCGCTGCACTTCTACTGAGTGAGCCACACAGTCTGTCTCTGCTCTGCTCAATTTTTCAACTGCATTAGTAGTGGTGCTGTTAGATTTGGCATTATTGGCGTGTTTATTTTACTCTACCTCCTGTAATTTTGATGCTGTGTTTTATTTTATTTTTCCTGGCTTAGATGCTTTGGGGCACTTTGCCACTGCTAATCAGTGCTAATCAGTGTCAAAGTGCAAGTGCTCCCTGTGTAAATTGTGATTACATTTTGATCTCCCTGATTTGGCATATTTGATTTACTGGTAAGTCCCTAGTAATGCTCACTGAGTGTTCCAGGGCCTGTAAATCGAATGCTACTATTGGGCCTGCAGCACTGAGTCTGCCACCTACATGAGTAGCCCTTGAACGGTATCTCAGACTTGCCACTGCAGTGCCTGTTGCAGTTTGTTAACTGCCTTGTCGACTTGGCAAGTGCACCCACTTGCCGGGCCCTATGCTTCCCTTTTCTTACATGTAAGGCACCCCTATGGTAGGCCCAAGGTTACCCCTTGGGCAGGGCGCAGTGTATGTGAAAGGTAGGACATGTACTGGTGTGTGTGATGTCTTGATAGTGAAATATCGCTAATTTTGTTTTTCACTATTGAAAGGCTATCTTGCCTCATAGGACAGAATGGGAAATGCTTTGCAACATCTTACAAGTATAACATCCCATTGGGACAAGATAGATAAATAAAGTTTAAGCTCTCTGAACTCAGAATTTCATAACACATCTTTTAGTAAAATTGGTTTTTCAATTGTGTGTTTGAAAATGCCACTTTTAGAAAGTAGGCATTTTCTTGTTTAACCATTCTTTGTGCCTCTGCCTTTTGTGTGTTAACTGTCTGGTTCTGGAGTGACAGCGGCTGGGGATTTGCATTCACTATAGACAGCCACTGGGGTGGTTGAGGTGTGCCTGCCCCTTCCTGGATGACTCAGAGCTGAGCTAAATAGACATTGGCTGAATTTAGAGTAGTGGGAGGAGATATCCTTGGACCAGAATAGAACCTGTCTCCCTTGCATAATGGATTTTCTACTCCCTGTGGTCATACTGCACCAGTGAGGACAGAACAGGTTTAGATTGGGCTCAAAGAGAACAAAAACATATTAGGGTATAAGTATTAGAGCTAAAACTCCAGAACTTTAGATTAATTCTGAACTAAAGAGGAACCTTTGCCAGGGAGAAGAGCTGAAGAGCTGTGAGGAGGAATACTACCCCTTTGCTGTGTGCTGTTTTGGGTTTATCTGCAGTTGCTGTTTCTGCCAGGGAAAGAACAAAGACTGAAACTTTGCTTTCAAACTGCTTGAAGAAGATCTCCAAGGGCCTGTGTGTGCTGGCCTCCTGTTCTGAAGTCTCAGGGACACAAAGACTTCACCCCCAGCCCCCCTGAGCTCGTCCGCTGAGAGTTCTGACCTGCCAGGAGGTGCCTGTTCCAGTTCTTGGCCTCTGGAGGTTGTGCTTGCTGCTTAGAGCTGGAAGAAACCTGAAAAACTAAGAAGATCAACGCATTGCGCCAGGCCAGAACCCAGGCCGGAACCACGCCTGCTACCGAGCCACCCCGAAATGCACCCATGGACCCTTCACCTGCCAAGCTTGTAAGTTCACCTGCCTCCGGACCTGCACCGCACCCGCAAGGCCAGGCACCGGCAACACTCACCTCAAGTGCATCCTGCTCAACACCAGCTCCGTCCACAGGCACGCCGTCATTCTCTGGAACCTCCTCGACACAACAGCACCAGACGTCGCCTTCCTCACAGAAACCTGGATGAACACCTCCTCAGCCCCCGACATCGCTATAGCCATCCCGGAGGGCTACAAGATCACCAGGAGGGACCGCGTCAACCAAAACGGAGGAGGCATCGCCATCGTCCACAGAAACACCATCCGCATCACGACCAACTCTGAAGACACCCTCATCTCCGCCAAGCACCTCTACTTCCAGATACACACCGACCCCAAGACCACGTTCAGAGGCACTCTCATTTACAGACCCCCGGGACCACGCACACAATTCAGTGAAGCCATCGCAGACTTCATCAGACCGCACGCCCTCGCCTCCTCAGACTACATCCTCCTAGGGCACCTCAACTTCCACCTGCAGAACAACAACGACTGCAACACCACCACCCAGCTGGACAACCTCGCCAACCTCGGACTCAAGCAACTGGTGAACACCCCCACCCATTACGCCGGCCGCATGCTTGACCCCGTCTTCTCCTCCAGCAAACACATCTACTTCAGCCACTCCATGGACTACACTGGACTGATCACAGCTGCGTCCACTTCAACTTCAGAAGAACCACGACCCATCACCACCCGCAACAGGTCCCCCGCAGAAGCTGGAGCAAGATCACCGCCGACCAGCTCACCACCTCACTCAGCCAGACCCCTCCTGCCAAAACAACGGACCCCAACGAAGCAGCCCGCAACCTCACACAGTGGCTCACCAACTGCGCCGATAACCTCGCTCCACTAAAGAAACCTCCCAGCAGACCCGGCAGCAAGAAAGCCTCGTGGTTCACCAACGAACTCAAAATCTCCAAGAAAAACTGCTGCACCCTCGAGAAAACCTGGCGCCACGACCAGACTACAGAAAACATGACAGCCCTAAAAAATGCCACCCGCATACACCACCAGCTGATCCGCACCACCAAAAGGACAACATTCAAAGAACGACTGGACAACAATACCCACAACAGCAAGGGACTCTTCAGCATCGTTAAAGAGCTCTCCAACCCCAGCGCCTGCAACAACGACATCACACCCTCGCAAGACCTCTGCGACTCACTCGCCTTGTTCTGTCACCGCAAAATCGACGATATACACAACAGCTTCGGCGCACAGACCATGCACCCAATCACTGAACCGGCGCCCCTCACCACCACCCTATGCAACTGGACCCCGGTCAGCACCAAAGACACCACCCACACGATGAAGACCATCCACTCCGGCTCCCCAACCGACCCCTGCCCTCACCACAACTTCAACAAGGCCGACTCCATCATCACACCCCAACTCCGGGACATCATCAACATCTCCTTCGCCACTGCCACCTTTCCGGAAAGCTGGAAACATGCTGAGCTCAGCGCCCTCCTGAAGAAACCCACTGCGGACCCCATGGACCTCAAGAACTTCCGCCCCATCTCGCTCCTCCCTTTCCCTGCCAAAGTCATCAATAAACAACTCGCCACCTTTCTCGAGACCAACAGATCCCTCGACCCCTCGCAGTCCGGTTTCCGAGCTAACCACAGCACCGAGACCGCCCTCATCGCAGCCACCGACGGCATCAGATCCCTGCTTGACAACGGGGAAACAGCTGCCCTCATCCTCCTGGATCTCTCAGCAGCATTCGACACAGTATGCCACCGCACACTAATACAGCGCCTCAGCAACACCGGAATCCAAGGGAAGGCACTGGAGTGGATCTCCTTGTTCCTCGCCGGAAGAACCCAGTGAGTCCGCCTCCCCCCGTTCCGATACACGGCCACCGAAGTCATCTGCGGCGTACCTCAAGGATCCTCGCTCAGCCCCACCCTCTTCAACGTCTAAATGAGTCCCCTCGCAGCCATCGCACACCAACATAACCTAAACATAATTTCCTACACCGACGACACCCAGCTGATCCTCTCCCTCACCAACGACCCGCCACCGCCAGAGCCAGCCTACAGGAAGGAATGAAAGACAACGCAGAGTGGATGAAGACCAGCCGCCTGAAACTGAACTCAGACAAGACAGAAGTCCTCATCCTGGGATCATCCCCCTCCACCTGGGATGACTCCAGGTGGCCCCCTGCCCTGGGCACTGCCCCCAAGCCAATGAATCAACCACGCAATCTAGGGTTCATCCTGGACTCCTCCCTCACGATGACCAAACAAGCCAATGCCATCTCATCATCCTGTTTCAACACCCTGCGCATGCTACGAAAGATCTTCCGGTGGATCCCCACCGAAACCAGGAAGACGGTCATCCAGGCCCTCGTGACCAGCCAACTGGACTACGGGAACACCCTCTACACGGGAACCACAGCCAAAATACAGAAAAGACTCCAGCGCATACAGAATGCCTTCGCATGACTCATCCTGGACATCCTCCGCCACGACCACATCTCTACCCACCTGAGAGATCTGCACTGGCTCCCCGTCAGCAAGAGAATCACGTTCAGACTCCTCACCCACGCACACAAGGCTCTCCACGACCTGGGCCCCAAGTACCTCAACAACCGCCTCACATTCTACACACTCACCCGCCAGCTCCGCTCGACCAAACTCGCCCTCGCAACCGTCCCACGCACTCGCAGAGCCACCGCCGGAGGAAGATCCATCTCCTACCTGGCTGCCAAGACATGGAACTCCCTCCCCATCCACCTACGGCTGACCCAGGACCATCTCTCCTTCAGGAAACAACTCAAGACCTGGCTATTCGAGTAGTAGCGGACCCCCGCCCCCCCTCCCAGCGCCTTGAGACCCTAGCAGGTGAGTAGCACGCTTTATAAATTTGCCTGATTGATTGATTGATTGATTGCTCTTCTTGTGGCTGTTTTTCCGATGCAGCACCACTGTGCAAGAAGAATCTCCACGCATGGCAGCGCCGCTGCCAAAACCGCGCCTGTGCAGCAATTCTTTCCTGATGCATCACCCGCGAACCAGAACCATATTGGAGTTGACACAGCACTTCCCCCAGCAGACCTTTTCAACGCATCACGTCTCCTGCATGCAGTAGAACTGTTGCATAGCCTCCCCATGCTCTCAGAAACTGACGCATCTCTTTGTTGCTTGACACATCCAATCTCTGCGGCTGTTTGGCCTTGTGAATTTTGACACATCTACAGGTACTTTGTGAGAAATCACGCATCCATAGCTTTCTATGGACCAAGTTGTTTAAAACCTTTCTAAAGTCATATTATTGTTAGATGTATTTTGGATTTTTTTTCTGACTTGAAGCAAGGGTCCCTATTTGGATAAAGGTACCCACCTTTGCCAACTAGAGCCCTCCATTTCTAACAGGTGCACTGACTAACTTGAGTGGTTTTGGATGGTTGTGCAACTCACCGAATTATAGCGCCGCCTCTGATGGACAACAACGATCTTCCCGGGCAAGCTTAAAATAAATTACGTTTGCCGGGCTAGCTGTGACCAATGACTCCCGCTCTACGCTCTCCAAAGCAGCCGTGCTTACAGCTCATCTTGCCAACAGCAGTCCAGTGAGTCTTTGAGTCATTCAGCTGATTATAATTAAATTATGAACGTCTTTTAGACCACTTTATCTATGTTCTGCAATTTCGGCTCGAGTCTCAAAATTGAAAGCCGTTTAACAATTATTTCTTATGCTTTGCAGCAGTTAACTTAGAGTGTCTTGTTGCTCAAATAGGTTTAAATTCTGATATTTATATGTTTCCCCCATCTCCATTGCTTGATTTTGCTCGCAAGAGAGTGTCACTCAGAGTCGTTGAAATGTCACTCAAAATTACACTAGAATTATTAAAATATACCACAAAGGTATCTGAAACCTTGGCAGCTATGCAAAGGCATTGGCAGCACAATGTGTTTGTAAGTAAGCCCCACATATGGTTGGATTAGAAAAATGGCATGTGTCTGGTGGAAAAAGTAAAATACATTTGCTTTCGATTCACATAATTCATATAATGTTGACCTTAAAGTGCTGAATTTTAAAGCAGGAAACCGAATGGTAACGTGGGAAACCCCATTTTAGAGAAAGTCCGCAGGAGCCTCCGCACACTACATAGAGATGTAACGAGGGTATAAAATATAAATGCTGTAAAATAATAGAGAGTGAAACGTCATATGTGAAACCTAGAAGTATCATCGGACACATTGGAGAGAGAGTTCTGCTCAGTGGAGCAGATATGGTCTCTCCCATTCATAAATGAACGGTGACTGTGTTCTCTGTCACATTTAATACTGTTTGAAAGAGTTCTATAGACAGATATCAAAAAAGGCTCCTAAATTCATCGACAGCACACACCTGCGGATCTGCAGAAATAATTATAAACAGGCATTCCATGCAGGTGCGTAATCTAATCTCTCCTTATACAACACTGTCACCAAGTATCTTTTTGAAGTACTGTTCACAAACAAACGACAATTATTCTGTACGCCGTCGCTTCAAGTCCATGTTTTTCAAACGGCGGCAAAAGCGGATATTTAGAGGCAGCGGCTTGTTTAGTCCTTTTTTATCCAACAGCTCCACCTAGTAGCTAGTTCAAGACTTGCAGAACATTACAAAATAAATATTTGAAAGTGCTTAATACTCACCATAATATGTAGGAAATGTAAATTTAAAATACGTGTTTTGGACTGTTGAAATCAGAGTCAGTACCTCGGACTATAACCGTAGCTCCCCCGTGTTCAGTCCCTCACGTCTGACATTCCTCTGACTTCAGGGTTCTTATATTGGACATTTGTGTGCCATATGAGTGACACTGCGAGTGGCACCTGATCAAGTGTATAAAAATACGTTTATAACGAGATAAATTACAGGTATAATTTAATTTTCTGTAATGTAACATTCTAGAAACTGCTTCAGAACATCTACTGATATGAACCGTACTTGACCGGAAGTGTGAGCTACAAAAATTGCAAGGTAGTTTGACAGATGTTATATGACCCCACGCGTATATTTGTGTGTGTTGCACTGATCTTACACCTTTTGTAAAATAGTAAAAATACGTAGGGCTATATTTACCAACAAGTAACGCTGCCCAACAAATCATATTGCTGTGCAGCGCTGTGTTACAGGGAAAGGGCAGGAATGTGCCGTATTTATATCACAATATGGCGTACTCTTGCCTTTTCCCAGCACTGGTGCACAATGTGCTGCCTAATGCCAGTGGAGAAGTGTGGCTCAATGATTAGAGCGGCAGACCCTGATGCAGAGGTCTAGCCCGGGACCAGGGTTCAATTCCTCACTTGGCGGGTCTTGGGCTCAAAATTCCACGGACCTGATAATTCTCGCCTCGGTGCCTATTCCAATCATGGAGTACCACTCTGCAACTCTGGGCAATAGCTTGCTTAATCTCCACAATGGCCCCCACAACGCTAAGGATGCCTGGCCACCACATTGGGGGTGCCCAGGAGTGGACGCCTCACAGGGAAAGCCAGGATGGGTTCCACAGCGGTATTCGTACAAGCGCCTTGAGACCCTTGCGGGTGAGTAGTGCGCTATATAAGTATCAATTTACAATTTAACGCAGGCACCCTTGCACCATTTGCAAGCAGGATTGTTTTTGTGCAGGAAGGGGCACCTTCCTGCACAAAGACAATCCTCTGAGCCAATAAAGTTATTTCTCCTCATTATGCCTCCTCTGGTAAGGTGTAGCATTTTGGCACATTCCCAGGTCTAACAGTAATGATAAATATGGGAATGCATCAAAATCCATGGTGGTTGTGTGGGAACACCCACACAATGCACATGGAATGCCTCCCTGGGGCAGACTAACACAGCTCAGTGGTTTGTGCTGTGTTGCGTTACTCCAGATTTATAGAGTGTAGAGAACTGGGCTATTGTTGCAGAGCCCCCCTACTAGTTAACCCCTTTTCAGGTACTGGATGCAGATTTTTGACTTTGGCAGTGCACTGAGGCCTGCTAACCAGACTTCAGTGCTAGTGCCCCTTCCCTAAAGCAAGGTGTTTCCGTCATCTCGGGCAGCGGAGAGCTGTGGTCCGGGTTTGCTTGAACCAGTGCTTCAATATTGAGGGGCCGATACAGGGGTGAGGGCGGTGTCTGGGCCCGAGTATTGACGACTCGGGTGCTGGGCCTGTCCCATAGAGGTGCATCTCCTCCGCGAGCCTGGTCTCTTCCTACTGACCAGGCTTCTGTGGTCCTGCGCCTGTGGCAGAGATGAGTAGGGACCGTGCCCCTAAGACATCCGCTCTGCAAACTCAGACTGATATGGACCAATACACCACAGCGGACTGCAAGCCAACGGGCTGGACGCCTGGGGGCTACTCCCTCCCTGGGATTGACCTCTTGACCATCCTACAGGCTATCGGCGCCTCCCCAGCTTCGGTAGAGAGCAAGATCAGAGAGGTATGGATGGACATGGCCCTTATAACCAGGACCTTCACAACGCCACGCCTGAATCTCAGAGCTGGAGTTCCGTCTCTCCACGGTTGAGGACGAGCTTGAGCAGCAGAAGACCCAGGTGTCCCGCCTGCAGACTCGTATATCGGAGCTGCATCGTCGGGCGGAGGACCCCGAAAACTGCTCGTGGTGAAACAACCTGTGCCTGGTGGGGTTCCTGGAGGGGGTCAAGCAGGGTCACATGGACACCTTCATAGAGACATGGCTAAAATCCAGGATGCCCAAAGATGCCCTGTCGGTCTGGTTTGCGATTGATCGCGCACACAGTTCTTTGGCACCTAAACCTCCTCCTGGTGCCCCGCAGCGTCCCATCATAGTGATGAGCCTCAAATTTCGGGATAGAGATGGCATCCCCGGCAGGGCCCTGAGCCTGAAGTACCACAATAATACCATAATGCTCTTCCCGGACTACACAAGGGAGATGCAAGCCCAGTACAGTTCCTATGCTGACGTTAAACAGAAGTTCCGCAATCTAGGGCTTAGACATGGCCTGCTCTTCCCGGCTCGCCTCAGAGTTATCTTTCAGGGCAAAATAATCCTTTTCGACACCTCACAGGCTGCCTGGACCTGGCTCACCGAGGATCGGCCCTTGCGGACTCGACCTGCTTCCCCCCCAGCTCTGTCTGACCCTCAGCAAAAAAGTCTGTCTCCTCCCAAGCAACGACAGAGACACACCCAGTTTCGTCGGATGGGGGTCGGAGGCATCACGGTCACCGGGCCTCGGGTCCCAGTTGTTGGCCACCAGGGGGGTCTCCCTCGCTCTTTATAACTGAAGCCATGCCAGCTCCATTAGCAACCTGAGCCGAGATCCAGTGCAGCAGTCTGATCTGCAAAAGCCCGTCAGGCCAGTATTGGGGTAGATCCCCCTTGAACAAGATCCACTTAGACACAGGCTGATGATCTTTCAAAACCATCACTTTGGAGGGGTTCACGGCCGCCACAAACTCCCCTACTAAGTGTTTTAGCTTGGCAGCAAGTTATTGTTAACTTGTTTCCTTTTCAGGGTGACAGATGCTTCTGTTCTGGAAGTATAGGGAGGGGGGTTGGGGGAGGAGGGAGGGGAGGGAGGGGAGGGAAAAGGGACCGTTGTTCCAGTTTTTTGTTGACACACTTGTTCATTACACTAGCATCTTTGACCGGCAGCATGGCAAGCGCACGGACAGCTTACACTACAACAATGAATTTACTAACTTGCATAGGCGGAGCATTCCTCCCTCGCCTGCCGTACGTTGCGCGAGTCTCAATGCACACTCATACTCCCCATGACTGACACTCCTAGTGGGAGGGGAACGCGTCATTTAATGTCCTGGAATGTTAATGGGCTGTTAGACAGAGTCAAGTGAGCAGTGGTCCTGAAATATGCACAACTCCACACAGTTGACATACTGATGCTCCAAGAAACCCTCCTTGCAGGCAACAGCTGCCCCTTCCTGGCAAGGTACAGCTATTGTGGAGTCTGGCATTCCGGCTTTAATCGTGGGTTGAAGGGTGTAGCATCCTTGTGCACCTCACCCTCCCATTTATACTACGCAAGACCACTACTGACCCTTTGGGTAGCTTTGTGGCCTTGGAAGGGACCATAGGCGGCCGGACCCTGAACTTGCTGTCCCTGTACTCCCCGTCATCCTTGATGGCCTCCACCCTTAAGCGTATTGCAGACCTGGTTGCCGCATTGCCCCTGGGAATGACTGTTGTTGGGGGGACTTTAACACAGTCATGAACCCTGACCTTGACACTGCTGAAGCCCCCTCAGCCTCTAGAATCACCCACTCTAATCTTTTGACGAACTGGGCAGCCGCTTTAGGGTTATGCGATGCCTGGAGACTTTGGCATCCAACGACCCGACAGTAAACACACACCTCGGCATCCTAGCGCACGCACTTACATTTGGACTATATTTTCATGCTGGCCATGGGCTGTTGAGTAATTAAAGATATCACCATCCTCCCCAGAGACATTTCCGACCACTCACCCTTAATGATGAAGACTGGCGACCTCCCAGAGTCTTTGCACCCGATTTGGAGGCTAAACGCCTGGTTTCTCTAGGATACAAATTTTAGGGAATCGGTGGGCGACGAGCTCCAATGCTACTTCGGCACCAACCATGGCTCGGTCTCCTCACCTGGTACCCTGTGGGGAGCTGGTAAGGCCACCATTCGTGGCTTCGCTAAAGGTCAGCTCAAACTCCAATGCACTGCGCAAGACTTAGGCTTATGCTACTAGAATCTCAAGACACCCTAATTGACGGACAGCCGCCTGAGGGGAGATCCGAGGCTCAAGCTAGACAATTGGCATTTTTGAGAGATGAGATTCGGCAGACTTCCTTGGATGCCGCCAAGCTGTTGTGATGGTCCTCTGTGGCAAGAGTCTATGGATGGGGAGACAAAATCGGGTAGCTCATACATTGCTTGGCCACGTACAAATTGGCCAACCACATTATACCGAAGGTGATAGCCCCAGATGGCTCGACCCACTACTCCCCGTGGAAGGTAGCTCAGTGCTTTGCCACTTACTATGCTGCCCTCTACTCCACTCAACCTCCCAATATTTCACTGCCAGAGCTGCTTCCTCAGGAGAAGATCTCTCTCCCGTGGCTCAGTAAGCCAGAGCTCGAGGCTCTGGACCTCCTGATTACTCTGGAGGAGATCCACAAAGCTTTTTCTCAAACGGCCTCAGGTAAGACCCCGGGGCCTGATGGACTGCTGCAGGAGTTTTATGCTGGCTTCCGAGGCACGCTAGTGCCTCATCTTCTGGAGTTATATGCCGAGGCGATGGTCAGGGGTTCATTACGCGAGGAAACCAATATTGCCACCATTGTGGTAATTCCCAAGTTTCAGCCCCTTTGAACCACTACGCCGAATACCGCCCAGCCCCATCTCTGTGATTAACTCTTAACTCAAAGTATTTGCCTCTGTCATAGCCAACTGCATGCAATGGCATTTGACCAAGCTGGTCCACCCCGACCAGTGCGGCTTCATGCCCTCTTGGGGTACCAGGCACTGTCTCAGGCACCTCCACCTCGCTCTGGAGAATCGCCAGAGATTGACCGCATACTTGGTGCTCCTTCTCATTGATTTGAGAAAGCTTTTGATTCAGTGTTCTGGAGATATCTTGGGGCGGTGTTGACGGAGATGGGATATGGGGAATACTTCCGCAACCTGGTAAAAGCTCTATACAGTAAGCCACGAGCCCGGGTGCTGGTCAATGGAGCACTGTCACAGCCCTTCATCATCGGGGAAGGCAGGAGGCAGGGATGCCCCTTCTCACCCCTCCTATTTGCATTGGTGATGGAGGACTTTGCTTGCCTTATACGTTTGGACATGCATATTATGGGGTGAAAATGGCCCGGGCTGGGGGAGGACAAAATTGCCCTTTATGCAGATGACATTCTGCTCCTTGTGGCGGAGCCAGGGAAATCGAGTCCCTGGTGGCTTTGTGCCTTGAGTCTCTTCGAGCAGGTGCCTGGCCTCCGACTGAACTCTGCTAAGTCTGTTCTGGTCCCCCTTCATCTTTCAAGGGAGTGCTTTGACTGGCAGACTATGATACCCCTTCAGAGATAGTCCTTCAAGTACCTCAGGATATGGGTGGCCCTCCTCCCAGACCTTGCCTGGTCGCTCAACGTAACCCAGCTAATGAAAAAGGTCTGAGTTTACCTCAGATTGTAAGTGCTGCCGTTGAACCCTAGGGGCATAATGGCCTTATTTAGAATGATGATCTTACCCAGGTTCTTATATGTGCTTCAGAATGTACCCTTACTCTTTTTACGGACAAGGTTCAGAGAGCTAGACAGTCTAGCTACCAAGTTCCTCTGGAGAGGTCAGAGGCCCCGGTTGGCTCTCACCCAGTCCCACATCCCACCCTTCAATGGTGGTCTGGGGATGACAAACCTGTACCTTTATTACTTGGCAACCCGGCTCCTCACTATACACGACTGGTTTAACGGTGGCTGGTCTGACCCAGCATACAGACTGGAACTACATGTCCTGGGCCTGTCAAGCATCCATGGGATGCTATATGGGAACATTATCCCCAGAACCCTGTCCCCAGTCATGCATGGGGTGCTTCTGGCCTGGCAGGCCTCTTTGCATCACACCTGCTGGTCGGAAAAACTGACTCAAAATACCCCACTTTGGCAGGGCACCCGGTTCCAGAGGGTCACTAATCTATCAGGCTTCAGAGCGTGGGATCTCATCGGGATCTTGCAGCTGGGAGACGTATGGGGAGGGAACCGCCTGCGCCCTTTCCAAGACTTGCAATCCTGGTATTCCCTGCATCCTTCACAGTTTTATCGCTACTTGTAGTTGCACCACGCCCACCACTACCACATCTCAGAGGGCACCTCCCTACGTGAATACAGCCCACCGAAGCCCAAATCATGACTGGCTACCTGGGAAAAGGGTGTATTTCCTGCATCCATCGCTTCCTCAGGAACCACACTCCCAAAGCACTGCACCGCCTCAGAGATTGCAGGGAGGGATGGCTTGGGACCTTGGAGGACAACAACTGGAGGGACGTGGTAATGTCACCTAAAACATTCACAGCTTCAGCAAGGCCCGGCTGCTGAGAGTTATGACCTGCCAGGTGGTGCCTGTTCCTGTTCTGGGACTCTGGAGGTTGTGCTTGCTCCTGAGAGCTGGAAGAAACCTGAAAAACTAAGAAGATCGACGCATTGCTCTTTTTGTGGCTGTTTTTCCGATGCAGCACCACTGTGAAAGAAGAATCTCCACACATGGCAGCGCCGCTGCCAAAACCACGCCTGTGCAGCAATTTTTTCCTAATGCATCATCCGCGAACCAGAACCGTCTTGGAGTCGACACAGCACTTCCCCCAGGAGACTTTTTTCGACGCATCACTTCTCCCGCATGCAGCAGAACTGTTGCATAGCCTCCCCATGGTCTCAGAAACTGACGCATCTCTTTGTTGCTTGACGCATCCAAGCTCTGCGGCTGTTCGGCCTTGTGAATTTTGACACTGCTACAGGTACTTTGTGAGAAATCACGCAACCATAGCTTTCTATGGACCAAGTTGTTTAAAACCTTTCTAAAGTCATATTATTGTTAGATGTATGTAGGATTTTTTCATTTTGGTCTTGTTGAAGTTTAGATAAAGATACTTTATTTATCCTAAACTGGTGTGGTGTCCATTTGTGGTGTTATTACTGTATTACTGTGTGTTGTGAGTACAAATACTTGACACATTGCCTTTGGGATAAGTCTCTCCGCTTGTACCAAGCTACCCAGGGAGTGAGCAGGGGTTATCTAAAGTGTGTATTCCCCTTACCCTGACTTGAAGCAAGGGTCCCTATTTGGATGAAGGTGCCTACCTTATTTGTGAAACGCTCTCCCCTGAGGCGGAAGCCGGGGGACTCTCTTTCTATTCTTTACAATTGTTATTATTTTTAACTGTGATTGTCCGCTCAGAGGACATTTTTACCGTGTGGTTTTTAAACCCTTACTGAACTTAAAATTGCCCCACCTCATAGCAAGAACTGCTTCGCTCGAGGCGCCATCTCAGGCTTCCCCTGACAACAGCTGCCGTCTCCAGGCGCTGTCACGTGACCTGACCCACCTCACCCGCCATCTTGAGGGAGTTAAGGGTTGCGGTCTAGTGCATCAATCCCCCCGCCCTCTTAGATTACATAAGGGGCGGAAATCGCCACGCTAGGCAAACCTTTATTTGTGAAACGCTCTCCCCTGAGGCGGAAGACGGGGGACTCTCTTTCTATTCTTTACAATTGTTATTATTTTTAACTGTGATTGTCCGCTCAGAGGACATTTTTACAGTGTGGTTTTTAAACCCTTACTGAACTTAAAATTGCCCCACCTCATAGCGAGAACTGCTTCGCTCGAGGCGCGATCTCAGGCTTCCCCTGACAACAGCTGCCGTCTCCAGGCGCTGTCACGTGTCCTGACCCACCTCACCCGCCATCTTGAGGGAGGTAAGGGTTGCGGTCTAGTGCATCAATCCCCCCGCCCTCTTAGAGTACATAAGGGGCGGAAAGCGCCACGCTAGGCAAACCTTTATTTGTGAAACGCTCTCCCCTGAGGCGGAAGCCGGGGGACTCTCTTCCTATTCTTTACAATTGTTATTATTTTTAACTGTGATTGTCCGCTCAGAGGACATTTTTACCGTGTGGTTTTTAAACCCTTACTGAACTTAAAATTGCGCCACCTCATAGCGAGAACTGCTTCGCTCGAGGCGCGATCTCAGGCTTCCCCTGACAACAGCTGCCGTCTCCAGGCGCTGTCACGTGACCTGACCCACCTCACCCGCCATCTTGAGGGAGGTAAGGGTTGCGGTCTAGTGCATCAATCCACCCGCCCTTCCCGCCCCTCTTCATGTATAAAAATAGAGGACCATCCCGTCCGCGCAGCGGGCGGGCACAGCGGGCGCGCCGGCAGCGCGCCAGAGGCGCGCCAGAGGCAAGCCCGTCTGCGCCCGTCCGCGCCGGGACCGGGCCTAGGGCCACAACCCCTGCCCGACCGGCGCCAGACATCGACCGGACTTATACAAACCATGGTTTATTGGCACTTCGGCCAGCACCTAACACTTGCTGTACCAAAATAGAACCCTCCGAAATTCATAGCGGCCTTGCTACCTCCTGTCCCCATTGTACCTGCACAATACCTTTACGACTACCTGCCGCAAATACTAAACCAGCAAGGAAGGAAAAGGCAGATGTCACAACTATTGCCCTGATTAACGCCCGCTCACTCTGTAAGCATAGGCAGGAGATCTCAGACCTCATAACTGATTTCAAATTGGACGTTCTGTTTGTTACAGAGACATGGACTGATGAATCATCAGAGCCAGATTTAGCTATCGCAGTACCTGAAGGATATAAAGCATACCGCCAGGACAGATTCAGACAAAGAGGGGGTGGACTGGCCATAATAGCTAGAGATCTATATCCCGTCAGAACGAATACTATTCCATCCACATCCTGTGAAGCTATGCAGTTTGCCATCAAGCTATCACCTTTGTTCAACTTTAAAGGAATATTGATATATCGTCCCCCTGGAACGAAAACAGCATTTCTAACAAGTATTAACACAAAGATGGAATCAGTCGCCACTGAAAGTGCGTTTACGGTCCTAGGTGACTTGAATTTTCATTTGGACCAAGCTCACCTAACAGACACTGCTACCCTAATTTCCGATTTGGAAACACTAGGGCTAAAACAACGGGTTACCTCCCCCACCCACTCAGCTGGCCATACCTTGGATGCCATATTTTCTAATTTAGAAGGCCTACAAATAACAAATATCTTACCCATGCCGTGGACAGACCATCACGCAATATTTGCTACAATTACCACCAATACCCCTTCCAACAAGAAAGCCACTTCCACTCTTCAAAAGCCTTTTAAAGATTGAAAAAATATTAATCAGAACGACCTTAGGCTAAAACTGGACCATACTCGTCCATTGCTGTCGGCTGAACCCAACTCAGGGTCACAATCAATCAGCCCCTACCAAAGAATTATCCAAAAATAGAACTAAACCCACTGTTCCTTGGTGCAACGAGGAACTAAGGTCGCAAAAGCAAATTAACCGGAACAAGGAAAGGCAATGGAGGAAAACTTATGATACAGCTAGCAAAGCAATCTATAAGGAGTCACTGGCACTCTACAAAGCCATGATCACAAAGGCGAAAAAAGATTTTTACTCTGACCAAATCCAAAAAGCCAATAACTCCAGTAGACGATTGTATCAAATCACCAAATCACTGTCAGGCAACACCCCGGATCTCACTCACCCCTCGTCGCAGGCTTTATGTGACTCCTTAGCCTCCTTTTTCTTTACCAAAGTTGATGATATCTATCAGGCCTTATAGGCAACATCACCCCCTAGGAAAGTTAATTCCTCCACTCCACCTCCAGCTAACACGTTCCCCAGCTTTCAACCAGTCACAACTGACCATATAAAAGCCATAGTGTCTACTATTAAATCAGGATCGGCCCTGGACCCTTGCCCATTTTCAGTGCTCCCGCCGGTAATGGACTCCATTATTCCATTACTTACCCAAGTCTGTAACTCCACTCTGCTCTCAGGCACATATCCAGACCCCCTAAAAAAAACCCTACTAAAACCCCTGCTAAAAAAACCCTCCCTTGATAAAAACGAGCTAAAAAACTACCGGCCCATTGCGAGTCTCCCATTCGTGGCTAAGGTAATCGAAAAAGCCATGAACATTCAGATTTCTGAATACATCGAAAAACATCATCTCCTGGATGACACGCAATTTGGGTTTCGGAAATACCATGGGACAGAGACAGCCTTGATTAAGGCTGCCAATGATATCAGGGTAATCAGGGATCAGGGGGGGACAGCCATCCTGGTAATGTTGGATTTATCAGCGGCCTTCGACATGGTCGACCATACCATCCTGGTCGACCGTGTCGAGGGATTCGGAATCTGTCACTCTGCTAGAGACCTAATTGCCTCCTTCCTAGCCAGAAGAACGCAGGCTGTCACCCTAGGACCCTTTCAATCGGCACAACTCTCATCACCATGTGGAGTTCCTCAAGGCTCATCCCTTAGTCCGACACTATTTAACATTTATGTGTCGGACCTTGCTCACACCATCAAAGCACACGGGATGAGCCTAACCTCCTATGCCGACGACACCCAGTTGGTATTAGCTATCAAAGGTGACGGAGATCAAGTGGCAGAAAAATTTAAAAAGGGACTGGTAGATATAGGAGAATGGATGGCCACCAATTGCCTTAAACTAAACTCAGAAAAAACCGAGGTGGTCATCTTTGGACCCCTTCTCCCAGCCTGGCCATCAAGCTGGTGGCCAGCAGCTTTTGGTACCCCTCCAAGCCCGACTGACAAAGTTAGGAATTTGGGAATCATCTTCGACGAAGGTCTAAACTTCATGGACCATGCAAACAAAACAGTATCCACAGCACATCTAAAGCTGAAGATGATCAGAAAAATCCGTCCCTTTCTCCCGGGATCAGCTATCAAAACATTGGTCAGTTCCCTAGTGCTATCAACTCTGGATTACTGTAATGGTCTTTTCCTCAACGCACAATCCAGAGTTATAACTAAACTACAAACTATTCAGAACGCAGCAGCACGTCTGCTTTCTGGCAAAACAAAATATGAACCAATATCAAAAAGCATAAAGGAATACCACTGGCTCACTATTCGCAACAGAATTCATTTCAAGTCCCTATGTATTGTATACAAAGCGCTCAAAAACCAAGGACCACATTTTCTGAAAGAGCAGCTGCAACTGTACAAACCAAGCAGACTGTTACGCTCAGCCACCCTCAACCAATTGGTCATTCCTCGCACCAAGACAGTATCTTGGGGAGATCGACGTTTTTTGGTAGCAGCCCCGAAGCTTTGGAACACTCTACCCTTAAACATCAGGCAGAGCCCCTCCCTCCTTCACTTCCGCAAACTCCCGAAAACATGGCTGTTTGATCAGTGATTCCCCTTCCCCCACTCTCCTCCTCATAAATAACTGGCTTTTATCAGCGCCAAGACGCCTGAGGGTATTTGCTGCGCTTTAGAAATGTCAAAAAATAAATAAATAAATACCTCTGCCAACTAGAGCCCTCCATTTCTAACAGGTGCACTGACTAACATAAGTGGTTTTGGATGGTTGTGCAACTCACCGAGTTATAGCACTGCCTCTGATGAACAACAACGATCTTCCCAGCACGGGGCAAGATTAAAATAAATTACGGCTGCCGGGCTAGCTGTGACCAATGACTCCCGCTCTGCGCTCTCCAAAGCAGCCGTGCTTACAGCTCATCTTGCCAATGGCAGTCCAGTGAGTCTTTGAGTCATTCAGCTGATTATAATTAAATTATGAACGTCTTTTAGACCACTTTACCTATGTTCTGCAATTTTGGCTCGAGTCTCAAAAATGAAAGCCGTTTAACAATTATTTCTTATGCTTTGCAGCAGTTAACTTAGAGTGTCTTGTTGCTCAAATAGGTTTAATTTCTGATATTTATATGTTTCCCTCATCTTCATTGTTTGATTTTGCTCGCAAGAGAGTGTCACTCATAGTCGTTGAAATGTCACTCATATTTACACTAGAATTATTAACATATACCACAAAGGAATCTGAAACCTTGGCAGCTATGCAAAGGCATTGGCAGCACGTGTTTGTAAGTAAGCCCCACATATGGTTGGATTAGAAAAATGGCATGTGTCTGGTGGAAAAAGTAAAATACATTTACTTTCGATTCACATAATTCATATAATGTTGACCTTAAAGTGCTGAATTTTAAAGCAGGAAACCGAATGGTTACGTGGGAAACCCCATTTTAGAGAAAGTCCGCACGAGCCTCCCCGCACTACATAGAGATGTAATGAGGGTATAAAATATAAATGCTGTAAAATAATAGAGAGTGAAACGTCATATGTGAAACCTAGAAGTATCATCGGACACATTGGAGAGAGAGTTCTGCTCAGTGGAGCAGATATGGTCTCTCCCATTCATAAATGAACGGTGACTGTGTTCTCTGTCACATTTAATACTGTTTGAGAGAGTTCTATAGACAGATATAAAAAAAGGCTCCTAAATTCATCGACAGCACACACCTGCGGATGTGCAGAAATAATTTTAAACAGGCATTCCATGCAGGTGCGTAATCTAATCTCCCCTTATACAACACTGTCACCAAGTGTCTTTTTGAAGTACTGTTCGCAAACAAACGACAATTATTCTGTACGCCGTCGCTTCAAGTCCATGTTTTTCAAACAGCGGCAAAAGCGGATATTTAGGGGCAGCGGCATGTTTAGTCCTTTTTTATCCAACAGCTCCACCTAGTAGCTAGTTCAAGACTTGCAGAACATTACAAAATAAATATTTGAAAGTGCTTAATACCCACCATAATATGTAGGAAATGTAAATTTAAAATACGTGTTTTGGACTGTTGAAATCAGAGTCAGTACCTCGGACTATAACCGTAGCTCCCACGTGTTCAGTCCCTCATGTCTGACATTCCTCTGACTTCAGGGTTCTTATAGTAGACATGTGTGTGCCATATGAGTGACACTGCGAGTAGCACCTGATCAAGTGTATAAAAATACGTTTATAACAATATAACTTACAGGTATAATTCCATTTTCTGTAATGTAACATTCTAGAAACTGCTTCAGAACATCTACTGATATGAACCGTACTTGACCGGAAGTGTGAGCTACAAAAATAGCAAGGTAGTTTGACAGATGTTATATGACCCCACGCGTATATTTGTGTGTGTTGCACTGATCTTACACCTTTTGTAAAATAGTAAAAATACGTAGGGCTATATTTACCAACAAGTAACGCTGCCCAACAAATCATATTGCTGTGCAGCGCTGTGTTACAGGGAAAGGGCAGGAATGTGCCGTATTTATATCACAATATGGCGTACTCTTGCCTTTTCCCAGCACTGGTGCACAATGTGCTGCCTAGTGCCAATGCACCGAATAGGTAAACTACTGTCAGCTTTATTTGAATTTAAACTGAGCCACCTTATATACTGTCCTTGATACCTAGACTCAGGAACTTTTTCATTGCGACACTTCTCATGCCATCACAGTCCTACAGTGACAGTGAGGCTACTGTTAATTGATAGGTACTCAATATGGTTTCATATAACATCCGCATGATAACCAAAATAAATTGTCTATTAAAAATTCATTATTACACAGTTTTATACTCTTGTCCATGTTGTAAACTGAAATGTTCAGACTATAAATGAGATGTGAATGACTATGAGTCTCTAAATTGGCACAATCAGGTACTTATAGACTTTAATGAAGTATAGGATTTAGAAAAATACACAATCTCTAAAGCTATCTCTTTTGAATAAGTAAAAGCAACAAAGTTACAGTATCATGAATCCTGTGTATGTCAACTCAATGACTCGCGGTTTAATGACCAAGTGTGGAAATAACCTTTTGATTTAAACAAGGCTTTGCTTAAGCTAAATAACATGTACATATGTCAATAGTGAAATGTCTCTTTTAAAAAAATGAACTCCAGGTTCACAATGTTCTCTATGTTGTATAGATCACCATGTCATTGTATTATAAATGTCGTTAGTATTTCTGTTTTGTCACCAAGGTGTAATGAATATAGTTAGTGTAGACTTGTAACTGTAAATATTTTTATTTTCAGATTACAATACCTCTATACAGATTACAATTGACAGCAGTCCTGAGAATGGTTTCTACAATTAACTCTTAGGAAACCAAAACGTCGACGTACATCTTATCCCTGTCTTGTTTTATTCAATGTGCTTTGAGATAGGTGTCTTTTAGGTTCTGTTGAGTCACGTATTAATTTACTTATGTGTGTACCCACAGGCCTAATTTTTGTTTGTTCACTCATCTGTATATGAAGTCACTTATTCTAATGATTTTTTGATAAAACTATATTTTTCTAATACACCTTGTGTCTTTGTTTGTATGTTGTGTCCTGATAAAACAGAGTGTTTATATTGAATTACAAGTAAAACAGCATCTGATTGGTTCCCAATAAGGTTTATTAATTCATCCTTCTAAAGTTAATTTAAGTTACTAAATACGTATAAAACAAATCCCCTTGAAGGCATCTTTACCTTTTCACTAGTGCCAATGCAGGCACCCTTGCACCATTTGCAAGCAGGATTGTTTTTGTGCAGGAAGGGGCACCTTCCTGCACAAAGACAATCCTCTGAGCCAATAAAGCTATTTCTCCTCATTATGCCTCCTCTGGTAAGGTGTAGCATTTTGGCACATTCCCAGGTCTAACAGTAATGATAAATATGAGAATGCATCAAAATCCATGGTGGTTGTGTGGGAACACCCACAAAATGCACATGGAATGCCTCCCTGGGGCAGACTAACACACCTCAGTGGTTTGTGCTGTGTTGCGTTACTCCAGATTTATAGAGTGTAGAGAACTGGGCTATTGCTGCAGCCCCCCCCCTACTTGTTAACCCCTTTTCAGGTACTGGATGCAGATTTTTGACTTTGGCAGTGCACTTAGGCCTGCCAACCAGACTTCAGTGCTAGTGCCCCTTCCCTAAAACAAGGTGTTGCCGTCATCGCGGGCAACGGTGAGCTGTGGTCTGGGTTTGCTTGAACCTGTGCTTCAATACTGAGGGGCTGATACAGGGGTGAGGGCGGTGTCTGGGTCCGAGTATTGATGACTCGGGTGCTGTGCCTCTCCCACAGAGGTTCATCTCCTCTGTGAGCCTGGTCTCTTCCTACTGACCAGGCTTCTGTTATCCTGCGCCTGTGGCAGAGATGGGTAGGGACCGAGCCCCTAGGACATCCGCTCTGCAAACTCAGACTGAGATGGACCAATACACCACTGCGGACCGCAACCCAAAGGGCTGGACGCCCGGGGGCTCCTCCTTCCCTGGGACTGACCTCTTGACCATCCTACAGGCTATCGGCGCCTCCCTAGCTTCGGTAGAGAGCAGGATCAGAGAGGTACGGGTGGACATGGCCCTTATACACCAGGACCTTCGTAACGCCATGCCCGAATCTCAGAGCTGGAGTCCCGTCTATCCACGGTTGAGGATGAGCTTGAGCAGCAGAAGACCCAGGTGTCCCACCTGCAGACTCGTATATCGGAGCTGCATCGTCGGGCGGAGGACCCCGAAAACTGCTCGTGGTGAAACAACCTGCACCTGGTGGGGTTCCTAGAGGGGGTCAAGCAGGGTCACACGGACACCTTCATAGAGACATGGCTGAAATCCTGGATGCCCAAAGATGCCCAATCGGTCTGGTTTGCGATGAGCGCGCCCACAGTACTTTGGCACCTAAACTTCCTCATGGTGCCCCGCAACGTCCCATCATAGTGAGGATCCTCAAATTCCGGGATAGAGATGCCATCCCCGGTGCGGCTCAAGTCCCGGGCCCCCTGATGTACCACAATAACACCATAATGCTCTTCCCGGACTACACAAGGGAGCTGAAAGCCCAGCGCAGTTCCTATGCTGACGTTAAACAGAAGTTCCGCAATCTAGGGCTTAGACATGACCTCCTCTTCCCGGCTCACCTCAGAGTTATCTTTCAGGGCAAAATAATCCTTTTCGACACCTCACAGGCTGCCTGGACCTTGCTCACCGAGGATCGGCCCTTGCGGACTCGACCTGCTTCCCCCCAGCTCTGTCTGACCCTCAGCAAAAAAATCTGTCTCCTCCCAAGCAACAACAGAGACACACCCAGTTTTGTCGGATGGGGGTCAGAGGCATCACTGTCACCGGGCCTTGGGACCCATTTGTTGGCCACCAGGGGGGCCTCCCTCGCTCTTTATGATCAAAGCGGTGCCAGCTCCATGGACAACCGGAGCCGAGATCCAGGGCAGCAGTCTGATCTGCAAAAGCCCGTCAGCCCAGTATTGGGGTAGATGCCCCGTGAACACTATCCACTTAGACACAGGCTGATGATGTTTCACATCCATCACTTTGGAGGGGTCCACTGTCGCCGTTTTAGCTTGGCAGCCAGTTATTGTTAACATGTTTCCTTTTCAGGGTGACAGATGCTTCAGTTCCGTAAGTATTGGGAGGGGGGATGGGGAGGAGGGAGGGGAGGGAAAAGGGACCGTTGTTCCAGTTTTTTGTTGACACACTTGTTCATTACACTAGCATCTTTGACCGGCAGTATGGCAAACGCACGGACCGCTTACACTACAACAATGAATTTAGTAACTTGCATAGGAGGAGCATTCCTCCCTCGCCTGCCGTCCGTTGCGTGAGTCTCATCGCACACTCAAACTCCCCATGACTGACACTCATAGTGGGAGGGGAATGCTTCATATAATGTCCTGGAATGTTAATGGGCTGTTAGACAGAGTCAAGTGAGCAGCGGTCCTGAAATACGCACAACTCCATGCAGTTGACATACTGATGCTCCAAGAAACCCACCTTGCAGGCAACAGCTGCCCCTTCCTTGCAAGGTACAGCTATGGTGGAGTCCGGCATTCCGGCTGTTATCGTGGGTGGAGGGGTGTAGCATCCTTGTGCACCTTACCCTCCCATTTATACTACGCAAGACCACTACTGACCCTTTGGGTAGCTTTGTGGCCTTCGAAGGGACCATAGGTGGCCGGACCCTGAACTCACTGTCCCTGTACTCCCCATCATCCTTGATGGCCTCCACCCTGAAGCGTATTGCAGACCTGGTTGCCGCATTGCCCCCGGGAATGACTGTTGTTTGGAGGACTTTAACACAGTCATGAACCCTGACCTTGACACAGCCGAAGCCCCCTCGGCCTCTAGAATCACCCACTCTAATCTTTTTACAAACTGGACAGCCGCTTTAGGGTTATGCGATGCCTGGAGACTTTGGCGTCCAACGACCCGACAGTACACACACACCTCGGCATCTCAGCGCACGCACTCACATTTGGACTATATTTTCATGCTAGCCATGGGCTGTTGAGTAATTAAAGATATCACCATCCTCCCCAGAGGCATTTCCGACCACTCACCCTTAATGATGAAGACTGGCGACCTCCCAGAGTCTTTGCGCCCGATTTGGAGGCTAAACGCCTGGTTTCTCCAGGATACAAATTTTAGGGAATCGGAGGGCGACGAGCTCCAATGCTACTTCGGCACCAACCATGGCTCGGTCTCCTCACCTGATACCCTGTGGGGAGCTGGTAAGGCCACCATTCATGGCGTCGCTAAGGGTCAGCTCAAACTTCAATGCACTGCGCAAGACTTCCAGCTTATGCTACTGGAAGCTCAAGCCACCCTCATCGAGGGACAGCCGCCTGAGGGGAGATCTCAGGCCCAAGCCAGACAATTGGCATTTTTGAGAGATGAGATTCGGCAGACTTCCTTGGAGGCTGCCAAGCTGTTGTGATGGTTCTCTGTGGCAAGAGTCTATGGATGGGGAGACAAAATTGGGTAGCTCCTCCATTGCTTGGCCACGTGCAAATTGGCCAACCGCATTATACTGGAGGTGATAGCCCCAGATGGCTCGAACTACTACTCCCCGGGGAAGGTAGCTCAGTGCTTTGCCACTTACTATGCTGCCCTCTACTCCACTCAACCTCCCAATCTTTCACTCCCAGAGCTACTTCCTCAGGAGAACATCTCTATCCCATGGCTTAGTGAGCCAGAGTTGGAGGCTCTGGACCTCCCGATTACTCTGGAGGAGATCCACAAAGCTTTTTCTCACATGGCCTCAGGTAAGACCCCGAGGCCTAATGGACTGCTGCAGGAGTTGTATGCTGCCTTCGGAGACACGCTATTGCCTCATCTTCTGGAGTTATACGCCGAGGCGATGGACAGGGGTTCATTATGTGAGGAAACCGATATTGCCACCATTGTGGTGATTCCCAAGTCTCAACCCCCTTCGAAGCACTGCTCCGAATACCGCCCAGCCCCATCTCTGTGATTAACTCGTAAGTCAAAGTATTTGCCTCAATCATAGCCAACTGCATGCAATGGCATTTGACCAAGCAGGTCCAACCCGACCAGTGCGGCTTCATGCCCTCTTGGGGTACCAGGCACTGTCTCAGGCACCTCCACATTGCTCTGGAGAATCGCCAGAGATTGACCGCATACTTGGCGCTCCTTTTCATTGATTTGAGAAAGCTTTTGATTCAGTGGTATGGGGATATCTTGCTGTGGTGTTGACGGATATGGGATTTGGGGAATACTTCTGCAACCTGGTAAAAACTCTATACAGTAAGCCACAGGCCCGGGTGCTGGTCAATGGAGCCTGTCACAGCCCTTCATCATCGGGAGAGGCAGGAGGCAAGGATGCCCCCTCTCACCCCTCCTATTTGCATTGGTGATGCAGGACTTTGCTTGCCTTATACGTTTGGACATGCATATTATGAGGTGAAAATGGCCCGGGCTGGGGGAGGACAAAATTGCCCTTTACGCAGATGACGTTCTGCTCTTTCTGGCGGAACCAGCGCAATCGGGTCCCTGGTGGCTTTGTGCCTTGAGTCTCTTCGAGCAGGTGTCTGGTCTCCGACTGAACTCTGCTAAGTCTGTTCTGGTCCAACTTCACCTTTCAAGGGAGTGCTTTGACTGGCAGACTATGATACCCCTTCGGAGATAGTCCTTCAAGTACCTCAGGATATGGGTGACCCTCCTCCCAGACCTTGCCTGGTTGCTCAACATAACCCAGCTAATGAAAAAGGTCTGAGTTTACCTCAGATTGTAAGCGCTGCCGTTGAACCCTAGGGGCAGAATGGCCTTATTTAAAATGATGATCTTACCCAGGTTCTTATATGTGCTTCAGACCGTACCTCTACTCTTTTTACGGACAAGGTTCAGAGAGCTAGACAGTCTAGAAACCAAGTTCCTCTGGAGAGGTCGGAGGCCCCGGTTGGCTCTCACCCAGTCCCACATCCCACCCTTCAATGGTGGTCTGGGGATGACAAACCTGTACCTTTATTACTTGGCAACCCGGCTCCTCACTATACACGACTGGTTTAACGGTGGCTGGTCTGACCCAGCATACACACTGGAACTACATGTCCTGGGCCTGTCCAGCATCCATGGGTTGCTGTACGGGAGCGCCATCCCCAGAACCCTGCCCACAGTCATGCATGGGCTACTTCTGGCCTGGCAGGCCGTTTGCACCACATCTGCTGGTCGGGAAAACTGACTCAAAATACTCCACTTTGGCAGGGCACCCGGCTCCAGGGGGTCACTAATCTATCAGGCTTCAGAGAGTGGGATCTCATCGGGATCTTGCAGCTGGGAGATGTATGGGGAGGGGACCACCTGCCCCCTTTCCAAGACTTGCAATCCCGGTATTCCCTGCATCCTTCACAGTTTTATCGCTACTTGTAGTTGCACCACGCCCACAACTCCCACATCTCAGAGGGCACCTCTCTACGTGAATACAGCCCACCGAAGCCCAAATCAAGACTGGCTACCTGGGAAAAGGGGGTATTTCCTGCATCTATCGCTTCCTCAGGAACCAAACTCCCAAAGCACTGCACCGCCTCAGAGATTGCAGGGAGGGATGTCTTGGGACCTTGGAGGACGACGACTGGAGGGACCTGCTAATGTCACCAAAAACATTCACAGCTTCAGCAAGCTCGGCCGCTGAGAGTTCTGACCTGCCAGGAGGTGCCTGTTCCAGTTCTGGGCCTCTGGAGGTTGTGCTTGCTGCTGAGAGCTGGAAAAACCTGAAAAACTAAGAAGATCGACGCATTGCTCTTCTTGTGGCTGTTTTTCCGATGCAGCACACTGTGCAAGAAGAATCTTCACGCATGGCATCGCCGCTGCCAAAACCGCGCCTGTGCAGCAATTTTTTCCTGATGCATCACCCGTGAACCAGAACCGTCTTGGAGTCGACACAGCACTTCCCCCAGCAGACCTTTTTTCGTCGCATCACTTCTCCTGCATGCAGTAGAACTGTTGCATAGCCTCCCCATGGTCTCAGAAACTGACGCATCTCTTTGTTGCTTAACGCATCCTATCTCTGCGGCTGTTTGGCCTTGTGAATTTTGACACATCTACAGGTACTTTGTGAGAAATCACGCACCATAGCTTTCTATGGACTAAGTTGTTTAAACCTTTCTAAAGTCATATTATTGTTAGATGTATGTTGAATTTTTTTTCATTTTGGTCTTGTTGAAGTTTAGATAAAGATACTTTACTTATCCTAAACTGGTGTGTTGTCCATTTGTGGTGTTATCACTGTATTACTGTGTGTTTTGAGTACAAATACTTTACACATTGCCTTTGGGATAAGTCTGTCTGCTTGTACCAAGCTACCCAGGGGGTGAGCACGGGTTATCTAAAGTGTGTATTCCCCTTACCCTGACTTGAAGCAAGGGTCCCTATTTAGATAAAGGTACCTACCTTTGCCAACTAGAGCCCTCCATTTCTAACAGGTGCACTGACTAACTTGAGTGGTTTTGGATGGTTGTGCAACTCACCGAATTATAGCGCCGCCTCTGATGGACAACAACGATCTTCCCAGCACGGGGCAAGCTTAAAATAAATTACGGCTGCCGGGCTAGCTGTGACCAATGACTCCCACTCTACGCTCTCCAAAGCAGCCGTACTTACTGCTCATCTTGTCGACGGCCGTCCAGTGAGTCTTTGAGTCATTCAGCTGATTATATTTAAATTATGAACGTCTTTTAGACCACTTTATCTATGTTCTGCAATTTTGGCTCGAGTCTCAAAAATGAAAGCCGTTTAACAATTATTTCTTATGCTTTGCAGCAGTTTACTTAGAGTGTCTTGTTGCTCAAATAGGTTTAATTTCTGATATTTATATGTTTCCCTCATCTTCATTGTTTGATTTTGCTCGCAAGAGAGTGTCACTCATAGTCGTTGAAATGTCACTCATAATTACACTAGAATTATTAAAATATACCACAAAGGAATCTGAAACCTTGGCAGCTATGCAAAGGCATTGGCAGCACAATGTGTTTGTAAGTAAGCCCCGCATATGGTTGGATTAGAAAAATGGCATGTGTCTGGTGGAAAAAGTAAAATACATTTGCTTTCGATTCACATAATTCATATAATGTTGACCTTAAAGTGCTGAATTTTAAAGCAGGAAACCGAATGGTAACGTGGGAAACCCCATTTTAGAGAAAGCCCGCACGAGCCTCCGCACACTACATAGAGATGTAATGAGGGTATAAAATATAAATGCTGTAAAATAATAGAGAGTGAAACGTCATATGTGAAACCTAGAAGTATCATCGGACACATTTGAGAGAGAGTTCTGCTCAGTGGAGCAGATATGGTCTCTCCCATTGATAAATGAACGGTGACTGTGTTCTCTGTCACATTTAATACTGTTTGAAAGAGTTCTATAGACAGATATCAAACAAGCATTTATAGATGAGTTGGTGGATGCATGCATGGGTGCATGCATGGATGGGTGTATGGATGGGTGTATGGATTGATGGATGGGTGGATGGATAGATGCATATATACAGCCAATCCCTCAACAATTTATGCAATCCACCAACGCATCCAACCAACAACCCATCCATGCATCCACCCATACATCCATGCATCATGCATACATCCATCCATCATGCATCCATCCACCCACTGTGTCCCACTCCGACCCCTCTAAATATAACTCATTTTTTCTGTATAAAGAGATGACTGTATTCACTAGTATATGCAGTATTGTGTGGTGGACTTAGTTTGAGTGTTTGTTTCCTGCACACTCACACACTTCCCCTACACATTCACACACTGCTCACCCTGCACACCCACACAATGTGCACCCTGCACACTCACACACTGCAGTCACTGTCACTCTGCAGTCACTGTCACTCTGCAGTCAGTCTGCACTCACTGTCACTCTGCACTCACTCTGCACTCACTGTCACTCTGCACTCACTCTGCACTCACTCTGCACTCACTGTCACTCGCACTCACTGTCACTCTGCACTCACTGTCACTCTGCACTCACTGTCACTCTGCACTCACTCTCAGTCTGCACTCACTCTCACTCTGCACTCACTGTCACTCTGCACTCACTGTCACAAACACGTTGCTCGGGGCATTTGTTGACAAAGCAAAGCAGTTCCATTAAGTGTCAAACAGGTATGGAGCAGGTTTGCTTTCCCATGTATGTCTGTATTTGAGGTGAGTTGCATGAAAAAGATGCATCACCTTATCAAAGAGGAACTCCAATAGCCCCCAGCACCTCCCTTTGCCAGGGGGATGTGAACTCCTACACAGAAGCAGGGCAGAGTCCTCCATGCTGGGCCCTTGGCCCAGGATAGAAGGAGACGCATTCTATGGAGAATGACAATGTGCTAAATGGGGACCCTGCCCCAGACCTGACAAACAACACCTACATCTGAATAATCTGCGAGCAGGTTTTTTAGTGTTCAGAAAAAATGGCGCTCAACTTATCACGGTAAGTCTTTATAGTATCGTAGTTAAAGTTAGGTGCTTCTTGGCAGAGGAAAACCTTAACCTCTGTACGAGAAGAGGCTCCGGGACCTCTCTCTAGGGAAATTGAACAGAAATCCAGAGCACACTAAGTGTATCAAATCAAATTTCAATCTTCAAATGGTCATGCCAATGGGATAGATCAAACCAAGCATAAGTTTTTCAAAAAGTTTTATTAGTCAACAGTACACCTACATCTGACCTCAGGAATTTGTCCTCGGGCCCCAGAGAATAAATCCGACCCTGTCTGAAGCCTTAGGCCGGTCAGCAGGTCGAAAGCAGCAGGGCCGTCATCCCATGCGGATGTCAACAGTGGAAGTGCGAGGTTTTTCTGTCGACCTAAACTTCTACCGCGTGTCCCCTCCACTCCAAAATCTAGGGGGGAGGGGATAAATCCCTTACGCTTCCTGTTCCCATCAACGAAAATAGTCAGCAGTCACAACAGACACACATGGACATGGTCATACACGAGCAGTCACCGAGCAGGAGCTCACACAGACGTGTAGGCGCACACAAACCGGCGGTGTCACCAGCAGCATTGAAGTTTGACAACTCGTCTGGACATCATTTAACAATAGTATTAGACAGGGGGCTTCTTGCGGACAGTCACAGGGCCTCGAGAAGAACCACCCATAGGTCCTAGACAGACCTTCGTAGTCTTTACGGTCTATGGGGGCGGACATTTCCAGTGTCCTGCGGATCCTGCTTTGGAGGTGTTTATGGGATGGGGAAAGAGACGAACACCCCCCACCCCCACCCCCTGCCTTTTTTTTTTATTCAGTCTTGGTACACGCACTCTTCCTGCGCGCTGGGTTTGCCCTAGTTGCCTCCAAGTTATGAGCACGAGGGGCAAATATGAGTGCATCCAGACCATTCAATCCTTGGCCTCTATTTAGAAACAAGAACCTCCCTCCCCGCCCCCCCCCCCAAACACACACACACACACTTCTTCGGGCAAGAAAGTCGTGCCATTTCCAGGGAATTCCAAGGTTAGGAGACAGAGACGACTGCTGACATGACACCGTGCCAGCCCCTCCGCCTCGCCTCCTCCTGCTCTTCCTCTTTTTACCTCACCGGATCGTACCCGCAAGAACCTTATCTGTTTTGGGAGTCGCTGGGCCTCAACCCTCCGCGCTGCCAGATGTTCCTCAATGCCACTCCCTTGCCTACATGTTTGTTGTCCCTGGCCCTTCGGATTGTGGCAAGCCCTCAGCCCACCCTCCCACCCACTCTCACGTGACCAGCCCCTCTGACCACCCTCCTACCCACCCCTCCAGAACCCAGTTTGTCCGCCCAGGTTCCCAGTCACGTAGCAAGCGTGACACAAACTATAGCTTAAGTGAAGAACATTGCCTACGAAAGTCCGCGCTATATAAAATTGCATAAAAAAATAAAAAAATAATCACCAGTTGCTTTACACACGTACACACTAATTTTGTTATGCACAGGCAGATTAAGTGATTTGCTCAGAATCACAGGCTGTTGAGCGTTCCTGCCGAGACTCGAACTCTGTTCTACAGCCAGACAACCATGTAAAATATATTTTTATGTGAATTACACTGTTTTATTATCGTACAAACAATGGTTTCCAACCTCTTAATCCGCATTAATAGTGTCCTCAATTAAAATTATTGGCATCATCTTCAGGGGTAGCCTCATTGTAATGCATTTGCGATTTCGACCAATGGCAGAATTAGAAAGAAAAATTACATTTTCGGAACATAATATAAAACATCTTCAGAGTTAGGTTAGCATGTTATTCTTCTCCAGGGTGACCCACACATATACACGCTGATGCTGCCGATTCCATGGGGCAAATATGAGTGTATCCAGACCATTCAATCCTTGGCCTCTATTTAGAAACAAGAACCTCCCACCCCGCCCCCCCCCACACACACACACACTTCTTCGAGCAAGAAAGTCGTGCCATTTCCAGGGAATTCCAAGGTTAGGAGACAGAGACGACTGCTGACATGACACCGTGCCAGCCCCTCCGCCTTGCCTCCTCCTGCTCTTCCTCTTTTTACCTCACCGGGTCGTACCCGCAACAACCTTATCTGTTTTGGGAGTCGCTGGGCCTCAACCCTCCGCGCTGCCAGATGTTCCTCAATGCCACTCCCTTGCCTACATGTTTGTTGTCCCTGGCACTTCGGATTGTGGCAAGCCCTCACCCCACCCTCCCACCCACTCTCACGTGACCAGCCCCTCTGACCACCCTCCTACCCACCCCTCCAGAACCCAGTTTGTCCGCCCAGGTTCCCAGTCACGTAGCAAGCGTGACACAAACTATAGCTTAAGTGAAGAACATTGCCTACGAAAGTCCGCGCTATATAAAATTGCATAAATAAATAAAAAAATAATCACCAGTTGCTTTACACACGTACACACTAATTTTGTTATGCACAGGCAGATTAAGTGATTTGCTCAGAATCACAGGCTCTTGAGCGTTCCTGCCGAGACTCGAACTCTGTTCTACAGCCAGACAACCATGTAAAATATATTTATATGTGAATTACACTGTTTTATTATCGTACAAACAATGGTTTCCAACCTCTTAATCCGCATTAATAGTGTCCTCAATTAAAATTATTGGCATCATCTTCAGGGGTAGCCTCATTGTAATGCATTTGCGAATTCAACCAATGGCAGAATTAGAAAGAAAAATTACATTTTCAGAACATAATATAAAACATCTTCAGAGTTAGGTTAGCATGTTATTCTTCTCCAGGGTGACTCACACATATACACGCTGATGCTGCCGATTCCGAAGGGCAAATATGAGTGTATCCATACCATTCAATCCTTGGCCTCTATTTAGAAACAAGAACCTCCCACCCGCCCCCCCCCCCCACACACACACACTTCTTCGGGCAAGAAAGTCGTGCCATTTCCATGTTATTCTTCTCCAGGGTGACCCACACATATACACGCTGATGCTGCCGATTCCGAGGGGCAAATATGAGTGTATCCAGACCATTCAATCCTTGGCCTCTATTTAGAAGCAAGAACCTCCCACCCCGCCCCCCCTCCCCCCCCACACACACTTCTTCTGGCAAGAAAGTCGTGCCATTTCCATGTTATTCTTCTCCAGGGTGACCCACACATATACACGCTGATGCTGCCGATTCTCTTGCTGTCAGGGCGTTTTCTCTCACGGTTTAATCTTTCTTCCTCTCGCGCACATTTCATCCTTTACATTCACTATCACGCTTTCCTCTGTCCCGCTTACACACTTTCTCACAAACTCACTTTTTTTTCATTTTATTCAAGCTCACTCACACACCCTTCCACCTGAGCGCATCTTTGTATGTAATATATACCCTTTCACATCTTATTATGTAATATATACTATATTATGTAATATATAGCCTTTCACACTTCCCCATTCCCTCGGAACCCTGCTCTCTCACACGAGCGCGCGCCCACACACACACTATAAACCAAATCTAGGCATCTCTATACCCACAATTATCTCTTCTCTTTCTCTCACATCGTCTCTCTACCCTTTCACGCTTTTCCGCGCTCTCTGACCATCCCGACCTTAGCTCAATCTTGGCTGCCTCTGCAGCAGCTCTCACGTCACGTGTGATATACTGCATGCCAGTCAGGCAGACAGGCATCCCGTCCATCTACAAAGCAGACAACTGCTGTTTTACTTGGAGCTGGAGCGCTTCTCTTGCGATGCATATTTCAAACCCATTGACATCATAAAAGACGGCATCACTCTTTTTTGAACGAAAAGCTTTTCCAATGACTCCGTCATTCATTTGGGGCATGCATCTGCCGTGGTCGGCATGGAAGAGCGGGCGGGAGAGGGGGCGGGAAAGGCGAGCACGCCCACGCGAGCAGGAAGGCGGGTGCAGTCAATGCCGGAACAGACTCGGGGGCGTTCCCGAGAACTGGCTTTCGGCTGACGTAGCTGTTGTTGGGGGGACTTTAACACAGACATGAACCCTGACCTTGACACTGCCGAAGCCCCCTCGGCCTCTAGAATCACCCACTCTAATCTTTTGACGAACTGGGCAGCCGCTTTAGGGTTATGCGATGCCTGGAGACTTTGGCATCCAACGAACCAACACGAACCGACAGTACACACAGACCTTGGCATCCCAGCGCACGCACTCACATTTGGACTATATTTTCATGCTGGCCATGGGCTGTTGAGTAATTAAAGATATCACCATCCTCCCCAGAGACATTTGAGACCACTCACCCTTAATGATGGAGACTGGCGACCTCCCAGAGTCTTTGCGCCCGATTTGGAGGCTAAACGCCTGGTTTCTCCAGGATACAAATTTTTGGGAATCGGTGGGCGACGAACTCCAATGCTACTTCGGCACCAACCATGGCTTGGTCTCCTCACCTGGTACCTTGTGGGCAGCTGGTAAGGCCCCCATTCATGGCTTCGCTAAGGGCCAGCCCAAACTCCAATGCACTGCGCAAGACTTCCGGCTTATGCTACTGGAAGCTCAAGCCACCCTCATCGAGGGACAGCCGCCTGAGGGGAGATCCAAGGCCAAAGCTCGACAATTGGCATTTTTGAGAGATGAGATTCGGCAGACTTCCTTGGAGGCCACCAAGCTGTTGTGATGGTCCTCCGTGGCAAGAGTCTATGGAAGGGGTGACCAAACCAGGTAGCTCCTCCCTTGCTTGGCCACGTACAAATTGGCCAACCGCATTATACCGGAGGTGATAGCCCCAGATGGCTCGACCCTCCTCTCCCCGGGGAAGGTAGCTCAGTGCTTTGCCACTTACTATGCTGCCCTCTACTCCACTCAACCTCCCAATCTTTCACTCCCAGAGCTGCTTCCTCAGGAGAAGATCTCTCTCTCGTGGCTTAGTGAGCCAGAGTTGGAGGTTCTGGACCTCCCAATTACTCTGGAGGAGATCCACAAAGCTTTTTCTCACATGGCCTCAGGTAAGACTCCGGGCCTGATGGACTGCTGCAGGAGTTTTATGCTGCCTTCCGAGACACGCTAGTGCCTCATCTTCTGGAGTTATACGCCGAGGCGATGGACAGGGGTTCATTATGTGAGGAAACCGATATTGCCACCATTTTGGTGATTCCCAAGTCTCAGCCCCCTTTGAAGCACTGCTCCGAATACCGCCCAGCCCCATCTCTGTGATTAACTCATAACTCAAAGTATTTGCCTCTGTCATAGCCAACTGCATGCAATGGCATTTGACCAAGCTGGTCCACCCTCACCAGTGCAGCTTCATGCCCTCTTGGGGTACCAGGCACTGTCTCAGGCACCTCCACCTCGCTCTGGAGAATCGCCAGAGATTGACCGCATACTTGTTGCTCCTTCTCATTGATTTGAGAAAGCTTTTGATTCAGTGGTCTGGAGATATCTTGCGGCGGTGTTGACGGAGATGGGATTTGGGGAATACTTCCGCAACCTGGTAAAAACTCAATATAGTAAGCCACGGGCCCGGGTGCTGGTCAATGGAGCACTGTCACAGCCCTTCGTCATCGGGGGAGGCAGGAGGCAGGGATGCCCCCTCTAACCCCTCCTATTTGCATTGGTGATGGAGGACTTAGCTTGCCTTATAGGCTTGCACATGCATATTATGGGGTGAAAATTGCCCGGGCTGGGGGAGGACAAAATGACGCAAGAAAGAGGTTCTGCTCTTTCTGGCGGAACCAGCACAATCGGGTCCCTGGTGGCTTTGTGCCTTGAGTCTCTTCGAGCAGGTGTCTGGCCTCCGATTGAACTCTGCTAAGTCTGTTCTGGTCCCCCTTCATCTTTCAAGGGAGTGCTTTGACTGGCAGACTATGATACCCCTTCGGAGATAGTCCTTCAAGTATCTCAGGATATGGGTGGCCCTCCTCCCAGACCTTGCCTGGTCGCTCAACGTAACCCAGCGAATGAAAAAGTTCTGAGTTTACCTCAGATTGTAAGCGCTGCCGTTGAACCCTAGGGGCAGAATGGCCTTATTAAAAATGATGATCTTACCCAGGTTCTTATATGTGCTTCAGAATGTACCCTTACTCTTTTTACTCACAAGGTTCAGAGAGCTAGACAGTCTAGCTACCAAGTTCCTCTGGAGAGGTAGGAGGCCCCGGTTGGCTCTCACCCAGTCCCACATCCCACCCTTCGATGGTGGTCTGGGGATGACAAACCTGTACCTTTATTACTTGGCAACCTGGCTCCTCACTATACACGACTGGTTTAACGGTGGCTGATCTGACCCAGCATACAGACTGGAACTACATGTCCTGGGCCTGTCCAGCATCCATGGGATGCTGTCCGGGAGCACCATCCCCAGTACCCTGCCTACAGTCATGCATGGGCTGCTTCTGGCCTGGCAGGCCTCTTTGCACCACACCTGCCGGTCGGGAAAACTGACTCAAAATACCCCACTTTGGCAGGGCACCCGACTCCGGGGGGTCACTAATCTATCAGGCTTCAGAGCGTGGGATCTCATAGGGATCTTGCAGCTGGGAGACGTATGAGGAGGGGACCGCCTGCGCCCTTTCCAAGACTTGCAATCCTGGTATTCCCTGCATCCTTCACAGTTTTATCGCTACTTGTAGTTGCACCAAGCCCACCACTCCCACATCTCAGAGGGGACCTCCCTACGTGAATACAGCCCACGAAGCCCAAATCATGACTGGCTACCTGGGAAAAGGGGGTATTTCCTGTATCTATCATTCCCTCAGGAACCACACTCCCAAAGCACTGCACCGCCTCAGAGATTGCAGGGAGGGATGGCCTGGGACCTTGGAGGACGACGACTGGAGGGACGCGCTAATGTCACCTAAAACATTCACAGCTTCAGCAAGGCTCCGTTTAGTCCTAATATACTATCTCCACGCCACCTACCTGATACTGCAGTGCCTCCACCACACAGGGCTCAGGTTCGAAGTGTCATGCCCCCATTGTAGTCAACCACAAGCTGATTTTTACCACATGGTATGGCTTTGCTCAGTAGATACATGTTTTGGGAATCAGTGGTCGTAGAACTCACTGAGGTCCTGGACTGGGAGGTTCCATTTAACCCACTGAATGTTCTCTTGGGGGTCAGCGAGGGGCTGGATGGATCCCGGACTGACAAACTCTTTCTGAACACAGCCATGATGGTGGCCAAGAGAGACTTTGTGGCGAGCTGGCTAAGCCCGACGGCGCCCACCTTGGTATGATGGCACAGGGGGGATGTACTGGTGTCCGGTGCAGGAAAAGCCATTGTACGAAGCCAGGGGATGCACAAAGATATACAGTAAAATGTGGGGCAAATGGGCGGGGTGATAGAGAATTGAGGTTTCTAGCTGCGGTCTGGGTGGGCGTTACCCTGTTCCCCTTTACGCTTATGAATATCCAGGACGTATTTGCTGTCATAATGTCGTCATGTCTCTGATGTGCATTGCTGCTGGTCTTATGTTTCTGTTTTTGTTTTCCTTGTGCTCGCTTTTCCACTAAAATCAATAAAATTGGTTATATAAAAAAAAGAAATTCTCTAATTGTGACACAATTGGTGAAGGACTTTAGCACCCCTGTAAGCCTCTAGTAAATGGTACCCCAGGTACCTAAGTCATGGGAACTAAAGAGGATCCCTAAGGGCTGCAGAATAACTTATACCATTCTAACGTACCCACATGCAAAGTCAATTCAGGGACCGTAGATTAGACTGTCTTTTAGTGTGATGGGGAGCGAATTTCACAATTTTGCTGTTCCTGCTATTGAGCTTTTTTCTACCCCAGTGGGCTTTTAAATTCTGGGAATCACTAAGAGCTTTGCAGTAGTTGATGTTACTTTCCTAGATTAAGTGTGCCAGGTAAAGTGATGTCTTTAATAGTCAACCAACATTGTGCAGCACTTTAAAAGCCATGCATAATGATTTGAACTTGATCCTTTTGTTGATCAGGAGCCAGTGTAGTTTGACAAGACTCTGGGAGACAGATTGATGTTTAGGAATGCCCAAAAGTAGGTGTGCCAAAGCATTTTGTAACATTTGTAATTTCTACAGGAGTCTTTTTTGAATATTTAGGAATAAGGCATTTCATTAGTCAAGTTCAAGCAAGGCCAAAGCAGTCATAACTGTCTTCTGTATGTCGTGGAATAAAGGGACTGATCCTCCTAATTATCTTTAGGACAAAAGAGACTGATAAGACCAAGGCATTGTCAAAGATAATTCCTAGGTTTTGTACCTTATTTACTGATGAAGGAAGAGCACCCATGTCCGTGGGCCACCAGATGGATCACCAGAAAGAAGAGTCAATTCCTAGAAGTAGAACCTCCATTTTACTGTAATTTAATGTTAGGCAATTACGTTTCATCCAGTTATTGATCTGAGTCATAGAGATGTTAAAGCGTTCAACGGTTTCCTGAAGATTGTTGTACACTGAGACTATGATCTGGGTGTCATCCACGTAGGAAATGACTGAAAAGCCAAAAGATATGATGAGCCTTGCCAGTGGGGTTTGGTACAGGGTTAACAGGGTAGGGCTCAATGAGGAGGCCTGCGGAATCCCAGAAGGTAGCTTGAAACTGACAGAGGTAGATTTACCTAGTTCCATGCGTTGTTCCCTATCTGACAGGAAAGACTTAAGGACTTTGAGGGCGGTAACTTAAGTTCTAAGCTCAGAGAGCCAGTTAATTAGTATGTGGCGATTGACCGTATTGACGGCAGCCGAAAGATCCAATAGGATCAAGTCTGCCTTGCCTCCCTCATCCAGGGTTGATCTCAAGTTTGCTGCAATCAAGGCAGTATCTGTGCGATGAGCTTCCATGCAGCAAAATTGAGTAGAAACCAGGAGTTTTGTTATAATTAATGAAGGAAGAGAGTTCAGTATTTAATGCCATTTTGAAGGGAATAGCAGTCTGGAGAAAGACCTATAACTGCAGGGTTCCGGTGGTCCTAGATTTGATTTTTTAGGGGCCATGTTTCTTTGCTCACTCTCACTGTTTGTAGAATGCCCTGGTGCGTAGTCCGGCTAATCTGACCTGGTTCTGGGGAGATGTAAGCAATGTTTACTACACTCTTGTGACCCTCTTGCTTTGCTGGGTGAAAAGCATTAATTTAGCCGGATGCCCTGGTGATGCACATAAACGAAGGCCACCTCTCAGGGTCTCAGTGGACGTTTCGCTGAAAGGTGGTCTTGCAGGAAGGCACAGCCTAACTCTACAGAGTGCATCTTTTTGCCCCCCCCCCACATCAGACATCTGCAAGCACTTCTCCTTTCATTCCTTTTTATTTTTTACATTACGTAGCGCGAATGAAGGTATCAAAGCACTTTACAGAAGTACTAGTTCTATTACAGAAATTTGCCCGGTGGGTGATCATGTGCTGCATGGATAAACACTTTTAAGGTCCCAAAGGCGAGACCTATTGGCTATGCCAATGCTTGTTAATAATAGAAGTCACCCCTAAGTTAGGTCCTAATCACTCCTCATGCAGGATGCATAGAATTTAAAAACTAAAACTTAAGGTTTACATGTCCTGGTAGTAAAAAACTCCTCATGTTGTTTTTCACTGTTTCTTTAAAAACCTTCTTTATTGGACTGTATAAAAACAATAGAGCGATCGCATCAGTTGGGGAATATAGGTTTACAACAGTGGTTCAGGATATTTGCCCTTGATCCCTATAACTGCAAATCTATTTGTATGAACATTAGGAAATCCTTGTTTCAATGAAGCAACTACCATGCAACATGCACGGTTGCAAGCAGAACTGAACATGTTAAGTATACGCATTCCTGTTACACAGTCTACCCCAAGGATTCTGAGTGATGCATTCACTTCTGGTGTGACATCAAAACATACCTGTGGCAGGTCATTCTCGGACCTTGGCGCTTTTTAAATCATTTTGCGCACCTCCAATTTCAATTGAAGAAACCTAGAGTGCGTAATTCGTCACACCAGGTATGTTTTGACCCTCAGGGGTTTAGTCGTCACTCCTCTGAACGTGAAAGTAGCCTTTTTTATTAATTGAGAGAGTCCCATAATTTCTTTAGTAATGCTCCTGATCCACTGAAGAATTTCTGTCTACTTCAAGTAGATAGAGGGCTAGTTCCAATTTGGTGAGTTAGCCTCAAACCCCGCGAGAGTTGGCACTCCTTAATACTTTCCCAAACACACTCTCACCCACATATATTTTTCTTCTGCAGCTGCTATGATTACTTTCAGTAATCCCCATTACTCTTAGTCCTACTCGTCTTTGACCCAGTCATCACTCATGAGGTATCCCACAAGACAAGAAACAAAACAAGAAACACTTTTAGGCTCCACCCCCCCCCCCCCTCCTGCCAGGTGCTATATCACTCGTAACCACCAGAAGCACATCCTGACATACCAAGCAACAAAGGCCTGGACAGGGAGGGAGGGTGGGAAGTATGACTGGGTCGAGGACGAGTAGGACTAAGAGTAATGGGGATTACCGAAAGTAATCCTAGCATTACCTCTAAGTCCCTCGTCCTCGACCCAGTCATCACTCATGAGGCATACCAAAGCAACGCCCAACAAGGCCTTTGGCACACCCAACACAGCAAACACAGACCAGACACAAAGGAGTGCAGCAAGTGAAAGTTTTTAATAAACACACAGACTCAGAGTGGGGGGGCAACCCCCACAGCTTGCAACACCCTACGACCAAATTTGGTCCGGTCAGAAAGGGCACAATTCAACCGGTAGTGTCTCACAAAAGTGGACTCGGAGGCCCAAGTCCCCGTCCGACAGATTTCATCAAGAGAAACGCCATGAGAAGCAGCCCACGAGGCAGACGCGCCCGAGTGGAACACGCCTGAACCCCAGACGGACAAAGCAAACCAGCACCAAGATAAGCCAGAGTGATGACCGCCTTAATCCAGTGACACAAATTAAGCCGGGAGGCAGCCTTACCCCAACCAGCCAAACCAAAGGTAATACAGAGGTAGTCAGAGGAGTGAAACTCATCAGACCTAGCCATATAAATAGACGAGGCACGCTTCAGATCCAAGGAATGAAGCAAGAGCTCAGAAGGAGAAGGACACAAAGAAGGAAGAACCAGTTCCTGAGAAGAATGAAAACGAGAGCGGATTTTGGGGATAAACCCGGGATCCAAAGAGAGGACCGCAGCGTCATCCAGAAAATGCAAAAACGGGGGCGAACAACGCAAGGCCGTAAGGTCCCCCAGCCGCCTCGCAGAAGTAATAGCAACCAGAAATGCCACTTTGTAAGACAGGAACTTAAGGTCCACCGACTCCAAAGGCTCAAAAGGGGAGGACTGTAAAACACCCAACACCAAGGAAAGATCCCAAGGGGGCACCAGGGACCATACAGAAGGAGAAGAGAGAGAGAAACTCCGAAAGAGGCGAGAAACCAACAAGCCATCCGAAGGTTGAAAAGAATCCGGATCCCGGGAGGCACGGATAGCAGACCATTGACCCTGCAAGGTAGACAAAGCAAAGCGCTTCTGAAAGCCATCCAGAAAAGAGGTAGGAGACAGATCAAAGGAGGAACACCACCCAGAAAAAGAAGACCAGTGCTTCGAATAAGAAGCCAAGGTAGACTGCCTACGAGAGGCCTTTATTACAGAAATAATGTGGTCGGGCAGACCATGCACCCCAAGAGACAGCCGTTCAACCTCCAGACCGCCAAGGAGAGAGGAACCAAAAGGGATGGAGACGGGGATCTCAGAGGAGAGGGGTAGCGGGGCAGAAGCCAAGGAGGACCCACCACCAGACCCAGCAACAGAGGAAACCAAGACCTCCTCGGCCAGTGAGGGAGAACAGCCACCACCGAGCCCCCTCCCGCTGAACCTTCAGCAAGAAGGCAGGAATCAGAGGAAAGGCATAAAGAAGCCAAGGAGGCCACTGGAGAGACAAGGCATCCACCCCCCAGGTGCCCACCTCCGGAGACCTGGAGCAGAACAAGGGAACCAAGTCATTGGACCAGTAGGCAAATAGATCCAGATTCGGAGTCCGGAACCTCTGGCAAAGGAACCGAAAAGTCCGAAGAGCCAGACACAGGGACAGAGACAAAGGGAACCTCTGGCTCAACGAATCCGCCACCACGTTGTCCACACCCCGAATGTGCTGAGCAGAGAGGGCCAGGAGATGTTACTCCGCCCAATCCGAAATGGAGCAGGCCACCAGATTCAGGGTCTCGCCCTGGTGATTGATGTAGGCGGGTCTCGCCCTGGTGATTGATGTAGGCCACTGTCACCATGTTGTCCGATCTCACGAGGACATGGCAACCCCTCAGATGAAGATGGAAGAAGCGAAGCGCCCTCTCCACAGCAGACAACTCCCTCCAGTTGGACGACCTGCGCGACTCCGACGGGAGCCAATGGGCCTGCACCTCCCAATGATCCAAAGTCGCACCCCAGCCGGACGCACTGGCATCCGTGGTCAAAACCAGAGGGGGAGGCAGATGGATACACATCCCCTTAGAAAGGTGGGAAGAATCCAGCCACCACTGGAGAGCAGCTACAATGTCCAGAGACACAGGAACAGCATAGTCCAAGACAGGAAAGGGGACCCACCTCTGAACATGCCACAGCAGAGGGCGCAGATGAACCCTGGCCCAGGGCACGGTGAAAACAGATGCAGCCATGTGACCCTAAACCTCCAGCCACTGCAGGAGGGGAGCCGCAGCTCGGAACAACAACTTCCTCAACAATGACTGAAGACGAAGAATCCGGGAGCCCGGCAGGAACACCTTGTCCAGCACTGAGTCGAACACAGCCCCGATGAAGGTTCTCCGGGTGGCAGGCACAAGGTGGCACTTTGGCAAGTTGATTAAGAACCCGTGATCCCTGAGCGTAGACATGGTCAAGAGAAGGTGGTGAGACATGATCTCTAGAGAAGGGGCCTGGACCATCCAGTCGTCCAGATAAGGGAAAACGGACACCCCCAGGAGATGGAGATGTGCCACCAAGGGAGCCACCACCTTGGTGAACACCCGGGGGACGGACCGAGGACCAAAAGGAAGGACACAAAACTGCCAGTGCTGACCCTCCAGGCTGAAGCCCAGGAAACACTGATCCCCCACAGCCACGGGGACGTGAAGATAAGCGTCCTGGAGATGGAGAGTGGAGAGCACCCACCCGGACTGGATCAGTGAAATCACCTTCTGGAGAGTCACCATCTTGAATGGGATCTTTTTCACAAACAAGTCCAGACCCCGAAGGTTGATGACCAAACGGAAACCCCTGTGATCTTCGGCACCACAAAGATTATGGAGTAGACACCCATCCCCAGTTCCTTCTCCGGAACAGGGACAACCACAAGCTTGCTGACCAAAAGATGAACCCCTTCCAGCAAGGCTAGACGGCGGGAGTGATCCGGAGGAGTCGGGGTCACCACCACCCCGCAGGGGGGGGACAGGAACTTTATCCGGTAACCCCACGACAAAACATCCAGGACCCATTTGTCGGAGGTCGTCAAACACCAAGCAGGAAGAAACAGGTGAAGTCTCCCACCACCCACAGGTGGACCACCAGCGAGACCGACTCCACGGGCGGCATAGTTAGGAACGCAGCGGGCCACATCCAGCACCCTGCTGGGACTTCTTCTGAAACTTCCGTGGAAAGGTGTGAGAAGTTGGCCTGATATATGATGTCTCCAATTCTGGGGGCACATTGTATCAATCCAAACAATCCCCTATGGTGTCTGGTTGTAAGTCAACCTTATAGACAAGCTATCCTAAGGGTAGCATGGACTAAGCAGCCTTAAAGGCTTAACTCAAGAGGTCGTGTTAAGCAAGCTGTTTTACCAATCACAATCCTGTAATATCAAATGAAAGGACACCACACAAGTTATATATTATAAAAATATATGTATTTATTACTAGAGTAATCCTCTATACTCATTATGAGTCTAGAGGCACAAGCGTTTAAACAAAAGCACAGTTAAACATATAAAAGTTGCACAATTATGGATGAGGCCCAGGGGCCACTCAAACCATATATTAAAAAAGTGGTATAAGTATCACTAATCGAACAGTGGTCAGGCCTAGGGTCTGGGGAATCGCTGGGAGAAATCTGGACTAGCAATGCTGAAGTCGTGGAAAACCCGCTGGAATCGGGTGCAGCTCTTAAAACACACACATGCACCAATGCAAAGTCAATGGTGCGTAAAAGTTATCGAGTTACTGTTTCAAGAGTCTTACGACTGACCTAGAAGGACAAAACTTTAGAATTAGACACTAGAGGTGTATACCACTACAGGAGCACCGGCGTTCATGAGTTACCTCACCCACAGGAAGCGGGTGCACAGGTGCAAAGTAGTGTCGCTTTCATCGTGTAGATCTATGGAGCCTGGAGATGAAGATGCTGCAGGCAGCCAGAAGAGAAGTGTCCGGTGCGATCCAAGGGTGGATTGAAGATGTAGATGACCTGAAAGCAGAGGGGACAGAGCCTGGGTCACTCAGCAGTGACCAGGGTGGAACCAGGAAGGAACCAGGCAATGTGGGGTGCAATCAGGTCGATGTTGCGGAGGTTGTCTCCACTACCACGTGGACTCTGGGGCACCGAGGATGTCTAGGAGTGGATTACAAGCTGTCCCATGCAGGCTCTCGCTGTTGGTGGTGTTGGCTTCCGGATTGGAGCAAACAACCCTTGGCAAGAGCAACCCACGCAGGATTTGAAGAACGCTTCTTACTCAGAACAGGAGGGTCAGAGCGGGTGCTCCTTTTCAGGGAGTGAGGGCAAGTCTGGCGCAACCAGACTCACAAGTTAGATTCAACGGTTTGTTGGTACTGGGGCCGCTAGCCAACAGGCAAGCAACCGGACCAATGCATTGAGCCAAATGATGCAGAAGGGCTCCACACAGCACTCGGTGAGTGTAGAGGGGTGAGCTTCGGTGCAAGAGTGGCTCAGGGCTGGGGCTTCTGAAACCCCAATGCACAGCTTCGAGAGAGCCTCAGAAGCTGCACAGTCAGCGCCTTGTGGTCTTTCCAAGATGGCCGGTCTCACGCTTCAGGTCGCCTCCACGGGTCTCAGCTCTGCAGGGACTGTGAATCGGGCTGTTAGAAGGCAGGCACGCTGGATCTTGTTGATCTCTGTTGCTCGAGTTCCGGTAGGAACTGCAACAAAGCAAAGATTGAAGTGCTGGATGGTGCCTGTTTGCACAGGGTGGTCACTCCTTGACCACAAGGGAGATTCTTCAGTCTTCTACGTCGAGTAGGATGTCGAAGGGTCCAGAAATTTGTTTCATAAGTTTCAGTCAGGATAATCTGAGTGCGTTGGCACTGCTCCCATTCTTATATCAATCTAGGGGGCTGGATTACCTGCTAGGTCCCTCCTATGGGTGGGACCCAGGAAGGGGGTGGTTATAACTCTTTCCTTTTGTCCAGGGTCGCACTGGGACTGGGGCTGGTGTGCCCCAGAACCGGTTTGACCGGATTATGCAAGGGGAAGCCTTGTGCGCCCCAGGCACGGTTTAGTTTCTTTCAGCCCTCCCTGCCCCAATACACTATCTCCTGTCTGGGGTGGTGTAGCACCTCCCCGCGACAGGAAACCCTTTGTCCAGGCCTCCTCTGCCAAGTTTTGGTCAGCAGCAGGAGGACAGACTTGTGTCGGTGGCAGCAGCAACCATTTTGTGATGCTGAGGCTCTGGTTAGGAATAACCGCATTTTAGTAAAGTAACATGTCTTCTCCCTCTAGAAGGGTGGAATGCTATCCCCTTCGACAGGACTGTCGAGGGGATAGTATTCAAAATCGTATGACACCTTACATGACATGTTTTGATAAAGCCAAACCAAAGTTAGCACATAACCGCAATGGATTATAATGCACTTAAGAGTATACGGTATGGCATTATCCCGGAACAGCTAAGGGAGTTGTTCCCGACAGCTGCAGACAGGCTCAGCTCATGCTAGAGCACCATCTCACGTAAAACCAAGCACTCTGCCTCGAGGATTGATAAGTGACTTATAGGTTTATATGTGTCCAGATATAGGTTTAGATATAGGTATACTATATCTAAGCAAGGGGTGATTACACCACCTTGCCCCAGCTTAGTGATCAGCCAGTTGTGTCAATTTAAGAACCAGCCAGGGGTGGCAAAAGATATGCTGCAGCCCCTGGTAGGCCTTGGATGCCCCTACGCCCTTGGCACCTATGGTACACTGTATAGGGGCTGACAAGGTGTCCAGTACCAAATTGGTTATGTACCTATAGTACATGTCTGTGAATTTAGAGAGAGAACAGCAGGCTGCGGGTCTGATTAGCAGGCCCACAGCCACATTAAGTCAAAAACCAGTGAAGCAAAAAGCAAAAATTGGGGTGACCATAGGATAGCAGACCCTACTCTCCTACAAAAGGACCGGCTAGTGCCACGCTGACTCCTGAAGGAAGACTGTTGAAACCTGGAAGGCTGGCGGAACGACCTGGCACTGGAGAAGGAGGAACCCCCACGGGACGGAAGCTCATGAAAAGACAAGTAATGCTTGCACTCCTTAAAGACCTTATGCAGCTTCTCCTCAAGAGAGTCACCAAACAGACGGGTACCAGTGAAAGGCAGCCTCAAAGCCATTCAACGTTGAGCTGCGTCCATCTTCCAATCCCGCAGCAACAGGTTCCAACGGGCAGCATTAAAGGAACCACAGGACATAGCAGAAGCCCTCACTGAATCAAAGGCGATGTCCGAAAGGAATTCCGCTTGGCGCTCCATGGACTCCAGCAAGTCTGGACAGCGGCCACCCTCCTGCATTGTAGAAAACAGGGACTTGAAATCAGTCAGCAAAGACTGGGCAACGTAGGCCCCATAAACACCAGATCAAATAGCAAGGTGAGAGGCAGCATAAGACTACTTTAAAGCTGAATCGATCTTCTTATCCACACCGTCCATCAGAATGTTATCATCCTCCATGGAAGGACGCCCCACAAGACTGTCCACAACGGAGTCCACCGGGACAGAATCAGGCAAGGAGTCCACCATATACAGTAAAGGATAAAGCTTGGACATAAACCTGGGCATTGAGATGTGATCCGGGTCCTTCCATTCCTTCAGCAGGACATCCGACACAAAAGGGTGCACCAGCAGAGAAGAGGCAACAGGTTTCCTAAACTGCGGCAAGAGCGAATCTTGAGATGTGCTGGGCGCAGAATCATCTGGAAACCCCATATTCACCCGAACATGGGAAAGGAGATCAGGCAAAAGATGCCCTGAAGCTCAACAGCAGCGAGAGAAGACTCATGGGAATCATCTGAGGAGGAAATGTCTGAGTAAAAGGCAGCAGCACCAGAATGACCACCAACATCCTTCTTGCTCGCCTTCATAACAACAGCGTCTCCAGGATAAGGCGCTTAATCCTATCATCATCCACCTTGGCACGTTTAACATGAGAAGCCGAGTCCCCACTGGTCTCAGGGGAAGAGGAAGGCACAGGTGAAGAATGCTTCCTCTTGTGATGATACTTGCTCATAATGAACAAAGAACAGAAGCAGTAGAAGTCTCAGGAAACACAAACCAGCAGTAACAGAAGAAAACTACCACCCAGAACAGTCAAATAAATAGTGAAGGAACCGAAGAGCATGAAAGAAATTCAAAAATGACCAATCCCCATGCCCGAAAACTCTCCAGTGGCAAACCAACCAGCTGCAGAGAGGAAACTGAGCTGCCGGCCAATGACAACGGAGGCTGCAGCGGAGTGAAGCGGCAGGAAGGGGGGTAACCTACAGGAAACCCGCGGACAAACTCAAACGACCTAATTGTTATATGACACATTGCCTTGTTTCTGCATAACGAACTACCTGATTAGCGTATTGCACATTGCATTATTCCTGCATAACAAATTACCTGATTAATGTATACGCATTGCCTTATTGGTGCAGAACGACCTATCTGGTGGTTGTATTACGCATTGCATTATTTTACCTTACAAGGTGCCTGATTGTTGCATTACGCTTTGCATTCTTGTCATTGCAGAGTGTCTGATTGCTACGTTACGCAGTACAGTATTTTTACATTGCAAAAGTGCCTGATTCTAGCATTACGAACTTTATGACATGATATTGGGAGTACATGAGAATGTTTAGGAGTGCTCATTGACATCGCCTGAACTTTCAAGGGATGGCTGGCCTAACAAACGGCCAGGAGAAATATTACACAACTTCATATGTTGGTTCTATATCGTGTGGTCTTATCATACATCTTTTTACATAAAGTTTATACTCGTTTTATAAAACTTGTGTGGAGTCTATTTGTGGTGTCATCATTGGATTATTGTGAGCATGGTTGCAAATACTTTACACATTTGCCCTAAAGATAAGCCTGGCTGCTCGTGCCAAGCTACTGAGGAGGTGAACAGGGCTAACTAAGAAGGAGACCTTCCTTTCCCTGATGTTGGAACGCGGATCTCTACTTGGCCTAAGGTACCTACCTCAGCCAACCAGCGGTCCTGGGTCTAACAGCGCCCATATTTAAAAGGCCACGAAAAGTAGGCCTGGGCGGAGCTCGCAGAATTCCACTCTAAGTAATTAAGCGAAGCTACCGAGAAACCCTGCTAAATTAAGTGGCTTTCCACAACCTGGCGGAAGATGACACAACCACCATCCAATTTGGCTGCAGAAATCCCCACACAGTTGTGGGCTGTTCTGCCTTAGCATCAGCTGCACTACTGATGTATGTGCCCCTGTACAAGGTCCAGGGTTTTAGAATTTAAGTTAAACATAGTATGCAACACTCCCACTCAAGCCAATTACCAGGAGGAAAGCATCACGGACACAAACCACAAAACCGTACAAGGTATGCCAGGACAGTGATAGAAAACTATATCTGTTTGCTAGTATATTTTCTACCTAACAGCAAAAACATTCAGCTGGCATGCTTTGCTAACCAGTCATAGAATACAAAACTAAACAAATCAACGCCAGGATACAAAATATGCTTAAATTTCAAACAGTATTTCAACAATTTTAAGTTTACAGCTGCCAACTGATTGCTCCAACGTAAAAGTCCAAGCTGAACAAATCTCTGTCAGATGTTTTCCCCAATCCCCACAAATCCCTGTGGTCAACCTTCAAGTACTAATAATTCCAGACAGTAACTCATTGCAGCATTATGAAGGTGTGCAGAAGACCAATCACAATTCCACCAACATATACAATTGAAGGTTAGTGAAATCAGAATGTGTGAAAATGTGTAATTTGCAAATGTTGCCTAAGCGATTCAATGAAGTGCCTTTACATGGAACACTTCTTGAGTTATTTATTATCAACGCTTCAAACATGCTACGAAATAAATTGCATAAAAAACAGGTAAGGTCAACCAAAGATGCGCTGAAAAGGGTTACAAGTGCTGTTGCAACAAATGAAGGACGGAATGCTGAATTAGTAAAACATTCACCCTCAATCAAGAGATGTGGGTTAAATCCAATGTTTTTTTGCTCCCCATGCCATTCCAGTTGAAACCAGCCATAAGTAAATCAGTCTTGACCGTGCTTCCCATGGGAACAGTCCAGCCCAAACTGCCAAATTGGGTACTCCCTGGACCAGAAACAAACATCCTGGGACTGGTTTCGGAGTAGCAACCCTCATCAGCCAGGCTAGCTTGAATCTAGTATCACAATAGCAAGACGGTTATAGTATATTTTCGCCTGCACACTGTTTGTCTCTGATGTTGTTAGATGTGCTCACTCTTTTTGGTCCACCGCAAAAACCCAAATCTATACATATAACCAAACTAAGTGAGGAGCACAACAAAAAATGTTTACAAGAGTCTAAAAGGATCTCTTACACATCATAATATTGGTAACCCAATTTGTAACACACCTCTTGACAGCAAACAATCATACAATAACCCCATTCTTTCGGATTACTTTTCATCAATTTTTATTCATAATTTTCAAGTAAAAGCAAGATGACATATCCCATATGAACAACCTATGAGTTTCGTCCCTATTCACTATGGGACTTCTTCAGGGCTGTTAGACATAAAAACATACAAACAAACAATACATTAGAAAAATCAATCAAACAAAAATCTCTTGGCAATAACAACAGTTATCATTCACATCTGTTCCTTATAGTTCATTGTTCATTGTTCAAGTAACAGATATATTTCTAAAAGTTATATAATATACATACATACATTTCAGAGAAGGTGCACCATATGCTCTCTTATGTACAGAAAAGCCACATATTAAATTATTACATAATACCTTCACATTGTGCACTTGTCATCAGCAAGGCAAACTTTATATGTTCATTAATTTTGCACACTTAATTTAGTTTTTGCATTTTTCTATTTAGTAACATCCACCATTGTTACCTAAGCAAGTACCTCCCCTCAATTCCATTACCAACATCTCTCCTAATTTAAAACATCATCATTAGGCTACAGTGGACATAAGTGCAGAACCGTACGAGTACGTACGATGAAGTACGATTCCAATCCCACACAGATCTCCGTAAGAATCGTACTCTGAACCGTACGACATGAGTATAAGTGCTTATTGTATCCGGGACACACATTACGGGAAGTCCGTACATAATGAAGCAGCAGTTTCCGGCCCAGCAAGTACGATCTGTCTCTGTGACACTCCGTTCTTCCCTTTTTCTATGGGAGCTCAAAACGTCCGTAAACAAAGAGTCCAACCCAAACCGCATCCTGGTACGCGACATACACAACATGAACCCCATCATCCGGGTCATCCCATTTCTGTACGCCTACGACCTGGTGCACAGAAACCGACGACCGCGCTTTCGGTGAGAACAACGTACCGCAACAATGGAAGTGTACATGTATGGTGCGTTTCTCTGATGCGAATGCAGTGGTATGGTGCAGGGGTATGGTGTTTCTCACAGGCTGATGCGGATGCGGGGTATGGGTAAGGGGTATGGTGCGTCTCACAGGCTGATACAGATGCGGGGTACGGTGCAGGGGTACAGTGCGTCTCACAGGCTGATGCGGATGCGGGGTAAGGTGCAGGGGTACGGTGCGTCTCACAAGCTGATGTGAATGCGGGGTACGGCACTCCCAGCAGTGCCCAACAGTAAGGGGGTGGGGGCAGAGGACTCCCAACAGTGCCCAAAGTATGGGGGTGGGTGCAGAGGTCTCCCAGAAGTGCCCAACAGTATGGGGGTGGGTGCAGAGGACTCTCAGCAGTGCCCAACAGTATGGGGGTGGGTGCCGAGGACTACCAGCAGAGGCCAGACATATCAGGGTTGGGTGCAGAGGACTACCAGCAGTGGCCAACAGTATGGGGGTAGGTGCAGAGGACTACCAGCAGTGCCCAACAGTATGGGGGTGGGTGCAGAGGACTACCAGCAGTGCCCAACAGTATGGGGGTGGGTGCAGAGGCAGAGGCCAAACATATCAGGGGTGGGTGCAGAGGACTCCCAGCAGTGCCCAATAGTATGGGGGTGGGTGTGTATGACTCCCAGCAGTGCCCAACAGTATGGGGGTGGGTGCAGAGGACTCCCAGCAGTGCCCAACAGTATGGCGGGGTGCAGAGGACTCCCAGCAGTGCCTAACAGTATGGGGGTGGGTGTGTATGACTCACAGCAGTGCCCAACAGTATGGGGGTGGGTGTGTATGACTCCCAGCAGTGCCCAACAGTATGGGGGTGGGTGCACAGGACTCCCAGCAGTGCCCAACAGTATAGGGGTAGTTGCAGAGGACTACCAGCAATGCCCAACAGTATGGGGGTGGGTGCAGAGGTCTACCAGCAGAGGCCAGACATATCAGGGGTGGGTGCAGAGGACTACCAGCAGAGGCCAGACATATCGGGGGTGGGTGCAGAGGACCACCAGCAGTGCTCAGAGATATGGGGGAACATCATCATCAGCATACCACAAATACATGGGGGTATGTGCACATCCCTAACTTGTGACTATAATGATAGTGCCATAGCAAAACTTCACTTAGAGCAGTGTCCCGCTCCCTGGAGCATGGATTACTTTCACACACTGCTTGACACACCTCACGTGGGTGTCAAATTCAACATGCATACCCACCCATTGAGGTTGCAGGTGAAATACACACCTTACCATCATGACACAATAGTGGATAGTGATGTACCAGCCTTCCAAACAAAGAGATATGAAAGGGAACACACACTTTTGCGCACATCCCAGGACTGATATGAATGTCCAGATGGTGGTCAAACCACCAAGATGTAGTCTCTCATGGAAGGAATAAGGTTAAAACCCCTTAGATACAATGCACAAAATTGTGAGTCATGTGTCCAAATACCCTGCATAACAATTCCCAACATAGGGGTAGGCAGTGATTACACACATGCATAGTGGTGAAAAGGATGAATGTGTCCATGAAGGCATTTGTGCATACTCAAACCACAAGTACAGTGAGTTGCAAGCATGGCACAGACTAATGAGCAGTAGACATCTGTGAGCAGGCATGGCCATTGTTGAAAAAAGGAAATCTGCACATGTCAGCTCAACAATTGTGCAACTGTCTGCAATGAAGATGTCAGGTGCCACAGAGGAAGGAACACTCCTTGGTAAAAACATCTTTCGGAAACCCAAAACATTACCATGACACCAACTCCAGGCCCTTCATCACCAACATCAAGTACTTGAAATGCAATAGTGGTGAACGTAAAATAAAAGGGCTTTATTCAGCAGGTAAAAAATAAATGTATGGAAAAATGAGTCCTTTACCAAATAAGGCCAATGGCCATTTCACACAAATGTCTTAGTAGGGGGACGTTGGATAGGCCGTCTACCCCAACTTGCCTGATCATGGATTCTCTAATGGGCTGATGACCCTTGGGGGGCATCTTTGGGGTCAGGACCAGGTACCGTAGAGACAGTAGTGGGAAGGGTAGGTGTGGTGGGTGCAGGGAGGGGACGTGTCCTCAGTGGCGTGTGCAGTGCCAAAGGTGGAAAGATACTCAGCGCTGCACACTGCTACCGGTTCGTCCAGACCAATCCCTGCACCCAGGGACACAATGGGAGTGGAGGTAGAGGGCTGTGAAGGTTGTGGACTGCGACTCTGGCTGAGTGTCTGCGGTCTGACCACAGTCCCTGTGGGTGTGCCTTCAGCCCCCTGAGTGTGGGTGCCAGGAGGTGTGCGCTTCGACTTTTGTGGGTGTGTGCTGCTTGTGTCCGTTGGTGTGCGTGATCGTGTCTTCCTGCGTGTGCCTTGGACAGGTATGGGAGAGGGCAGTGGGGATGGGTCCGATGGAGTGAGGGGGACGGACCGCTGCTGGAGGGAAACTCCTGCCGTTGGTGAAGAGTCCATGGACAGCATAATCCGACGTTGGTCAGACATCATCGCTGACATGCCCTCCATGAATGACAACAACTCTGTTAGGATTCGAGTGTGACCATGGGGGACATTCAGCATGGATGTCTGACCAACCTGCATCTGCTGGAGTAAGTCCACAGACTCAGCACTGAGGGCAGCAGGGGAGACAGGGGCAGGGGCTGAGGTGCCGGGGCCGAAGGAGACATGGGGGGCTGCACGGACAGAAGGGACCTGAGCAACTGGGATGGTGAAGATGGTACTGGAGGAGGCGGGAACAGACACAGTGATGCTGCCAGGTGTTGCGGCGTATTCCCCCTCCTCCTGGGTGTCAGAAGCGGATCCGTCTGTGTGGTAGGATGTGTAGCCTCCTAACAGGTCCGCAGGCTGACTCCCTCACCCTCTGTGCCACTGGCTCCTTCCAACTCCTCAGCTCTGGTGGCACTGTGCCTGGGTCCCTCCTCTTGGTCCATGCAGCTGTCTCCTCCTATCTATGTTGATGATGCTGTGGGCAAGGAGAAGAAACAGAAATGCATCAGTCACCTGTACAAATCTGACACATGAGCACAAAATCTGTAGGTCACACTGCAAATCATGGCATGAATCATGAGTAACAGCCAGAAAACTCTGCACCTATTTGAGCCTTGTACTTCCCATTTGGTATAGACACAATGCTACTTGGACACAATGATCCAAAGAACACACCGGGCCACAACTTGAACGAGAATTACACAGAGAAGCTAGTGTTTGTGTACAGGAGAGCAGATCAATACAATGAAGTGATGCCACCTCAAGTTCACAAAGAAATGAACAGTAGTGGTGCCCCTCAGGGCAAACTAACCCACCTCACTCCCCAAGGTGACACCACACTCCGAGCCCTGTAAGTACATTTGGTGGGAAAAAAATGTAACTAAATGTTAGCATCTTGGGACTCGCCATACTTTACACATTCAACATGTATTACATTTGTTGATTTGCCATCTTGTGGAGAGAACGCGTGTGTGCCTGCATGGGGGATGTCTCACTGTGAAATCCACACAAAAAACATTTACACATTCATTGAAACAGCTGACCTCCGACCTGGGGATCTGGGTTCGAGTCTCGGTAACAACACCAAACATCCTGGGATTCTGGGCAAATCCCTTAATCTCCCCGTGCCTAACAAAAATGAATGTGTGTCCTCATGTAACATAACTGGTGCTATGTAAAGCGCTCTGATACCCGATTCGGTTCAGGTCAAGTTCGCGCTATATAAAACTTTGCACAAAAAACAAATGGTGTTTAAATTTCTACACATTAAACATTTCTTACTCTATTGGTCTGCACCCACCCAGCGTGAAATCTTCTAATGCTGTGATGTCATTACTCTTTGACACGCAACGTCCTCAACTCGTTCCGCATGTCTAGACCTTCCAGTACATTCTCTCTCCACACCAGTCAAGTGTCAGAGTCAGTTGGTACTTGATGCCTAAAAAAATCCAGAATAGCCTCCTCTCCTGGACCCGCCCAAGATCTCCTCTCACCTGTTTCTTATGCGAGTCCAATTCTGGCAGTATCCACTTTCAAACAGAGCTCGTATCCTTCTGCTCTTTAAAAAGGCCCGCTATTGACGTGATTGGTACATCGTCATCCAGCTTGATCGAAGACGGACTATACTCTGCCCCGCCTTGTTGGCCATCTTTAAATATGTTCTTCCCAACCTCATTACAGACTAGGGCCAGATGTAGGTCACCAAATACCGGTTGGTAACAGCCGATTTCGGCCGTTACCGACCGGTATTTGGTGATTGAGATGTAGGGGGCCTAAATTTTACAGATTCGGTAAATTTACTGAATCAGTAAATTTACCGATTCTGTAAAATACCGATTCGGTAACTTTACCGAATCGGTAAATCTATATGTAGGTGGCACTGCAAACAGTGCCACAGGCCCCTAAGAATTCGTTATTTACCATGTAATACTATTGCATGGTAAATAACGACATTCTGTGTACATGCACATCTGTGCATGTACACCTGTGCCATGTGGCATACAGACATGTCCTAAGGGATTGTATGTGTGTCACATGGCCCACAAGCCGGAACTAGGGGTGCACAGGGTGTCAAAGTGACACCCTGTCCCCCTTGTCAATTCGGTAATTTTACCGAATCGGTATTTACCGATTCAGTTATTGCCATAGGTTTATATGGGCCTCAAGGCCCATAGGAATCAATGGCAATTACTGAATCGGTAAATACCGATTCGGTAATTACCGAATCATTCCCATTCGGTAAAAATTACCAAATAATTACCTACATCTTATTTACCGACTCTAAAATACCGAATCGGTAAAATTCGGCATTTTAGAGTCGGTAAATAACCCTCAGTCTATGGTGTATGTCCGCCTCCTGCACAATAAATTTAACACAATTCCTTCTATCTAATGAAGGACTAAGTTCCATTTATACCGAAGCGTTTTTTTCTTTGGTACACTCCTCAACCCACATGACTAGAGTTGCTTTAAAGCCTGATTGTGCATGTGCTATTTTAGGTGTTGGCCATCTTTACTTGCGTATGAATTCTCAGTGCACCAAGTTTCAAACAAACTAAAACAAGTCTCAAATACCCCGCGTGGTCTAAGCAACTGCAGTCTCCAACGTTGCCCTATACCGAGGTGTTTTTTTCTTCGGTATACTCCTCAACCCACATGACTAGAGTTGCTTTAAAGCCTGATTGTGCATGCGCTATTCTTAGTGTCGGCCATCTTTATGTGTATGAATTCTCACTGCACCAAGGGCCCGATGTAGGTCGGTCGGTAACGGCCGAAAATCGGTATTTTCGGCCGTTACCGATCGGTAAATAGGCGAATGGTATGTAGGGGGCATTATTTTACCGAATCGGTAAAATTACCGATTCGGTAATTTTACCGATTCGGTAAAATAAGTAATCGGTAAATTTACCGATTCGGAGCCACCCATATGTAGGTGGGACTCTTCAGAGTCCTAGGAGCCTTAACGAATCGGTATTTTACCATCAAATCCAATTTGATGGTAAAATACCGATTCCGGTGTGCATGCACATGTGTGCATGCACACCTATGCCATGTGACAGGCAGACCTGCCCTTAGGGCAGGTATGCCTGCCACATGGCACCCGTGCCTGTTTTGGGGGTGCCAGAGGGTGTCAAAGTGACACCCCCTGCACCCTTGTGTGAATCGGTATTTACCGATTCGGTAAATACCGAATCGGTAATGCCCATTCATTCCTATGGGCTTCAAAGCCCATAGGAATGAATGGGCATTACCGATTCGGTATTTACCGAATCGGTAAATACCAAATTCATCCGATTCGGTATTCCAGCACATCTGGAATACCTACATGTCGGACCCATAGATTTACCGATTTTAAATTACCGAATCGGTAAAATTCGGTAATTTAAAATCGGTAAATCTTTCCTACCTACATCTAGCCCCAAGTGTCAAACAAACTAAAACAAGTTAAAAAAAAGGCGTGTGATCTAAGCAACTGCAGTCTCCAACTTCGCTGTCACTAGTGCAGGGTCGATATTTACATTAAGTTACTTCATATGATGTACCAGTCGGTCCCCAATATTATTAGTTACCCACTTCAAACAATTCAATACTCCATATAGTACAAGCGGCTATAATTTCAATAGTTGCTAGCTCTGTCGTGTAAATGAATTTTACTTTTAATAATGGCTACAAATGTTATAATTGTTAGCTCTATAGTGTAGATAAATATTACATTTAATTTTCTCGTGCACTACAAATGGCTACAATTATCATAGTTGCTAGCACTGTCGTATAAATACATTTTACATTTTCTTCCCTTATAGGTTGCTTCAATCAGTCCCCAAATGTTACAAATTTCACCTGTGTCTAGCTCCTCTACCACGTGTTCATTAACCTTCCTCTATCCATTATCGCCTGAGTTTCTGCAGAAGATCGAAGACAATTCTATTTCTATCCAAAATGTATCCTTTATAAAGTCCAACCGTTGTAGTACCCAAACCTATCTTCTGTCTGTTGTAGCGACAGACCAAGTACGACTCAATTCCATGCCAGTCAATCTCGGAGCCCAAAAATACCATAACAGTGACTGTTCTTCACAAGGCACCCTTCCCTTAACCCATTTGTCACCAACCAACTAGGCAAGTTTACATTAGATTTCTTCAATCAAGGGTTAAAACCCATCACAAACCCGACACCAGTCTCTATCATAGCCGTTTGGCAAATTAAACTCCTAGCTTGTCAAAGTTAGAGAGTAAATAACAGGTCCAAATTTTGAGAATTCAAGTATAGGAAATGATGATACTCATGTTCCACATTCAATTCTAGCTCAACAGTACGTAAACGTGAGAACTATTTTGATTCCCTTTGTCTCAGCTCCAATTCCCGATTTACCCCTCTTGCATTCACTTTTATTACATCAGTCCCATAGAATGTAAATGGTAGATCCTTCCTCTCATCACAGGAGTGGGCTGATAGTAAATAGGAAGCGTTCTTGTTTTTAACTGCTCTCCAATGTTCTTCAATCCAGTGCTTCAACTCTCTGGTGGTACAACCAATGTATGCTTTACCACATGCATTGGTAATCACATATACAACATAAGTGGTGCAACAGTTCATAAAACTGTTGATGATATATTCTTTCTTGGTATTGACCCTGAACCTAACAGTTTTGTTCAAGCCCAATTGAGACATGCTACAGTTCTTGCACGTGAAATAGCCTTTTGGTTTGGGGGGCAACCAATTCAGGGGATTAGCATCTGTTTTACCTGTGTATAGCTCGGTCTAACTATGGGGCATATTACCAACAACTAGCGATAATTATCGCTATGTTGGCTTAGCGGCAATATTTTTATCGCCGAGCTGCGGCGATTTTTATCGCTTAGGAACCTTGCTATTATCAAGGTTTATCTCCTAAGCGATAAAAATCGTCCGAAATGCATGAATATCGCTGAAACGTCAGCGATATTCATGCATTACCGAGCTAATGCTCTTAGCCATGTTATCCACCTACCATTGGATAACATGGCTAAGAACTGCTCAGGGGCAGGTGTTAGCTTTTGGAGATAATCGCGCTTAGCGCGAATATCTCCAAAAGTTGGTAATAGGTGATACCGATGTTAGTGACTGTTTCCAGTCGCTAACATCTTGGCACGCCCACTTTGCATGTCATTAGTGATAAATTTCACTGACATGCAAAGCGGGGCCCAAGATGGTCGCTATCCCCTACTAGCTGTCGCTAACTGGTGTTAGCGGCAGCTAGGTAATAGGGACATAATTTTATCTCCGCTTTCTTGGCTTTTAAAGCCAAAAAAGCGGAGATAAACTCCCTTGATAATATGCCTCATATCCTTAATGTTAAGCCCTCTCCTATAGGTAATCTTAGGTTTCTTGCTAATAACTTTCCAGACCTGCTGTACCTGCTGTACCCTCCAACAAACTCCAGTGCGTGTTCAGAATACGGCATATCTAGTTACTCGATGAGTTGTAGGTGGTTACTAGAGCAAGAGACCGATCCTTTTCGCGTTTAGTTTTTGTCTTTAGAAGATCCCATCTGCTGGTATTAGCAACCTTCTTTCTTGCCTCACTCAAAAGCCTTGCATCATATCCTCGTGAGGACAATCTGCTTGTGAGGTTATTTAGATTATTCTCACACTCGCTGTTTTCGCTGCAATTCCTTTTTACTCGCAGCATCTCTCCACAGGGAATCATCTTAATTGTACAAGTCAGATGCGCGTTATCTGCTTTAAAAATGCTGTTAGTCTGCTTCCGAAATAAAGTACTTTGGATCTTACTATCTTTCACATACAATTCCACATTTAGAAATGATATCTTCCTTCTCCTGGAGTTCATTGTAAACCTGACATTCAGATTGTTGTCATTGAGGTACCCAAAATATTCCTTTATTAGCACAAGAGTTGGAAGGATACGAGCTCTGTTTGAAAGTGGATACTGCCCGAATCGGACTCGCGTAAGAAGAACCAGGGGAGAGGAGGTCTGGGGGGTCCCGGACAAGAGGCTTGGGGTAAATGATTTCTATATCTTTTCCCTCTCTACCACTTCATCAGAATGTCCTGTAACATCATGGAATGTTAGTGCCTTACTGTGGTGAGATTGTCAGTTGGTCATCTCAGGCTGAGGTGCTGGTAGCTTGCTCCTGGTGGGGTTTCTCCTTTGTATCTTCTTACCTTATAACTTGCCACCTATCTACCTGCTAATAAAGAGGGATCTACTACTACACCTGGACTACGCATCATCATTTATGTACCACAAGGCTATTGGGGTTTTCTTTGAGCATCAAATTCCAACTGAGTCTGACACTAGACTGAGGGGTGGGGAGAATGTCCTGGAGGGTCTAGAAATGTGGAATGGGGTGAGGACGTTGCGTGTCAAAGAGTAATGACCTCACAGCATTAGGAGATTACACGCTGGGTGGGTGCAGACCAATAGAGTAAGAGATGTTTAATGTGTAGAACTCTAAACACCATGAGAATGAAATGCAACACCGTATGTGGGCATTGAAATTTGAATGGCAATATGTGTTCATCCTTGCGAAAGAAGATGGGATAATGCAGCCCGTGCAGAGTAGTGCTCTACCACTGTACATTTAATATTGTTTTTGGTTGTATCTTGGGAGTGCCATATTGTCATCTAAATCGTACTCACCGGACGGCGTGAGGGGCTGAAGTGCGTGCTGTCAAACTCCCACTGGCATAAAAACATTACCGTATTGTGAGGACATTAATGAGAAGATTCCCCATACTGTTACCTAAGAAAGGAGTAGGGCTATCACTTGTCTGTACATTGCACAGTTGTTGGTGCTTGGAAGCATCACTTTATTTTATGTTTGCAAATTGCACAGTCTTATGTCTAATGTATAATGTGTAGATGTGAGTTCAATGTAATTATGGTTTAAAGCTTTTCAGTACGTTTGTTTGTACATATCTTACACATGAAATAAGACAATAGATTAGTTGTCTAGCGAGTCCTGCACAGGGACAACACGTCTAGGTTTAAAACAAAAAAAACGTTATTTGTATCTAGTTATAATCTAGGGATAAATAAAAAATCCAACGGGTGTAAATGAAGACTCAGGGGCATATTACCAAGGCAAGTGAAATGAAATTATCGCCGCTTTTGCGGCGATAATTTCATTGCCCTATTAGCAAGCTGTTGCTAACATCAGTTAGCGACAGCTTTTAGGTGATAGCGAGCGGTTTGGGGCCCGCTTTGCATGTCAGCAATATTTATCGCTAATGACATGCAAAGTGGGCTTACCCAACCTCTTAGTGACTGAAAGCAGTTGCTAACATCACTATCGTCTATTATCAACGCAGGTTTAGCGATTAAAATAATCACGCTAAGCGCGAATATCGCCAAATCCTAACGCCTGCTCAGACCACTTCTTAGCCTGTATATCCAATCGGAGGTGGATATTCAGGATAGGTCCCTATTAGCGATAATGCCTGAATATCGCTGAATTTCCAGCATTATTCACGCATTTCGCCGCTATTGCCAGATAGTTTATCGCTTTGGAGATAAACGTTGCTAATAGCATGTTATCTCTGCGATAAAATCCGGCGATGCGCAGCGATTAAAAAAATGTCTCTAAGCTTATTTAGTGATAAATATTGCTAGTTGTTGATAATATGCGCCTCAGATCCATGGTGTCAGAGGTATTGTGCTTTGAATACAGTTTAGGATTCCCACCTCTGTACTCCTGAACAGAAACATTCCCCTGTTTTTTGTCGGTTCAAAGTAAAATGAAGGCAGTGAGGAGAAGTAGTATTTAGAGTTTGGCTTTCAGTCGCATGCCATAATTTAGAGTGGGTTAACTTGGCTCTCTGAATGAATGATAGAATTGGGACTATCCTTTTGGCAAAAATGGTGAGGAAGTGGCATGTGTATCAGGAGACAGCAACTTGTTTTGAAGACACATTTAATCTGGGTGTTTTTCTCCGTTGAAGGAGACATTACTCGCTCTGTTGGTAACAGGCATGCGTGTTAGGGCCTATAGAAGGGAGGCCTGAATAACAGAGGACCTCAACAATTAAATACACTTAAAATCACAAGACGAGGAGTCCTATATATAAAAGACGTGAGCAATAGTGGAATGTCGGTTTCAGTACAAGTAGATTATTTTTGGAGATGTACACGTGGTTGATATGGTTGTATTTCATCAACAGAGTTGAAAGGAACAAGAAATCACAAAGGTAAGTGTTTGCGTTATTGACGTGCAGAGCAGATCTTGAACCAATTGAGGAATTGCATGAAGTAAGAGATCATGCATTGGAGTCATGTCATGTTGCAAAATTGTAGTTGAGGCAGAAGGGTGGATTCGAATTACTAACTAGAATACTCTCTATGGCTCTGCGTTTGGGTCTGAAAGAGTACATGAAGAATATTGTGCAGACAATTTGTCTCTAAGAATAAGGCTTCCAGCAAAACATAGCGCTGGTAAGCTGTTCTCCTACTTAATGTAGGGGGGTTTGAACTGCGGCAGGAGGCTTACCTGCTACAATGCCATCAGCCCACTTTCACCGGAGGCTGCACCGGGGTCTTGTCTGCACGGCTCCCGCTCCCGCCATTACTGCTGCCAGGGGTAAGGACTACAAGTCCCAGTACTCTGCTGGCGGCGCACACCATCGCCGTCATCAGGAAGCGCCCGGAGGCGCTTGAAAGGAGGAGCGCTGCTGGAGCTCCTGGGGGGTTGAACTGGGGCAGGAGGCTTACCTGCTACAACGCCATCAGACCACTTTCACCGGAGGCTGCACCGGGGTCCTGTCTGCACGGCTCCCGCTCCCGCCATTACCGCCGCCAGGGGTAAGGACTACAAGTCCCAGTACTCCGCTGGCGGTGCACACCATCGCCGTCATCAGGAAGCGCCCGGAGTCGCTTGAAAGGAGGAGCACTGCTGGAGCTCCTGGGGGTTTGAACTGCGGCAGGAGGCTTACCTGCTACAATGCCATCAGCCCACTTTCACCGGAGGCTGCACCGGGGTCTTGTCTGCACGACTCCCGCTCCCGCCATTACCGACGCCAGGGGTAAGGACTACAAGTCCCAGTACTTCGCTGGCGGCGCACACCATCGCCGTCATCAGGAAGCGCCTGGAGTCGCTTGAAAGGAGGAGCGCTGCTGGAGCTCCTGGGGGTTTGAACTGTGGCAGGAGGCTTACCTGCTACAACGCCATCAGCCCACTTTCACCGGAGGCTGCACCGGGGTCTTGTCTGCACGGCTCCCGCTCCCGCCATTACCGCCGCCAGGGGTAAGGACTACAAGTCCCAGTACACCACTGGCGGCGCACACCATCACCGTCATCAGGAAGCGCCCGGAGGCGCTTGAAAGGAGGAGCGCTGCTGGAGCTCCTGGAGGTTTGAACTGCGGCAGGAAGCTTACCTGCTACAACGCCATCAGCCGACTTTCACCGGAGGCTGCACCGGGGTCTTACCTGCACGGCTCCCGCTCCCGCCATTACCGCCGTCAGGGGTAAGGACTACAAGTCCCAGTACTCCGCTGGCCGTAAATGGTATTCATGATAGGAATTTAATCGACACTATAGTGGACTCAACTTTTAACCATTTGAAAAGTCTAATGGTCAAACAGTTTCATCTTATTTTTAAACGTTTGGATAGTTTGGAAAGCTTGGTGAAAAAAGAAGATGCTAAAAGGAAAGGGGCCACCATAATTGATCAAATCAGGGGTGAACGGCTTTTGAAGGATATTTAGACTGCAAATAGAAATACTACGAGTGGAAGGGAAGACAGCAGTATATTGGGCATTAAGATCATAGGCGAAAAATGTGACACACAGAGTAATCAGCCTTCTTCTAATGATTCTAATAATACTGCTGCAGGCGTTTTGTCGCAGAAATCGATGCCTGCAGCTGTTAGGTCTTCTGGGCCAACTTGTCCGCCCACAGGAGTTCCATCCACCAAGCCAGCATTAGCAACAAAAAAGCCAGTAAATGATTCAAATAATAGGCCCTCCCCTGTTATACGGCTGAAAAAACAGGCCGAGGCCGTTCTTAACTTTCCGCCAGTAGTATGTCCTTATGTCATAATTGTAACAGGTGTTCCACCCCTGAAAGAGGAGCAAAGTGAGTCCTGGGAACAGCTTAAAAATAAAAGCATTGACCGGTTGTTTAGGCATAAAGGGGTAGGGATGGAGATCTCTAGCGAAATCCTAATGGTACGACGGGTGGGATGGGTTGGCCCTACGTCCAAGAACATTCCTGGAGACAGTATAGTCGTGAATTTTAGACACCCATCCCTAGTGAATCATATATTAAGAAGTAATACAATTCACTCTAGTTTTCCAGCTGTCATAACTCTGTTGCCCTTGGTATTTTTCTATAGACCTCTCCAGACACCATTCAACCCAGTTAGTCCAATATATCCGCTTTATAACCGGTTTAGTGTTTTATCGGACCTAGAGAGCCAGGACTGACCATCACTAGGACTCCCAAATGCTTTAAAAAGGCCTTTGAATAGTGGAATGGTCAATCAGTTTGTGAATCAACAAAGTCCTACTAGTACCCCTGATACTGTTTGTCTGGAAGATCTATCACCATCCCATCTCTCAACAAAAGGTCATGGATCCGCAGATCACAATCTTAACATACTCAGTTGGAATATTGCGGACTTAAAGTCAAAAATGGAACTGACGGACTGGGTTGATTGGATTAGTAAATTTTATATTTTAATGTTTCAGGAAACATGGTGTACTAGTGGCTTGATCCTGGAGGGGTTCCTCTGTTATAATAATATCGTACCTAATCCAGTAGCGGTTTGCAATAGTGGGGGCCTATCCACATGGATAAAGATTACCGCAGGAAGTCAAATTAAACCCTTGGAGACTAATGACAGTAACTTTCAGGCCATAATCTATTCCAACGGAATGTCATTATGTTTAATACATTTCTATAATAATGACTTTTCTTCACAACCTAATAAGAATGTTATACATTTGTTAGATTTTATAGATAAAATTGTACTTGACCAAAGGTGTGGCAAACTGGATGGTATCTGCCTGGGGGGCGATTTCAACGCGCATTTGTACAAAAGAATAGCCAACTCTGCAGCTGCATCCGTTCGGGCACTTCCTTGTAAAAGAGGGGAAGAACTCCTCATTCACCTAGCTACTAGGGATCTAGTCAATGTTATGGAGAAAGCTGGGTGCTTGAAGGACAACGGCCCATTGCCTACCTTTAGAGGACGCGGTTGTTCCTTGACAATTGACTATGTTTTTATATCTTCCTCCCTTGTGAACTGTTTAGTGAAGGCCGATGTCTTAAGCACTGCCCATAGTGACCACAATCCAATTCTGACAACCTTTAAATCCGTTAACAAAATAAAAAGGCGGAAGAAAATAGGAGCAAGGAATCTGATTGTTTCAACTGATAAACTTAAAGTAATTTGGAAGGGCGTAGATAATAAGGCCCTCTTAGTGCGCATCATAAAAACTTATCCCTCACTCGTGGAAATTTGCTTGTCATGTAGACGCTCAGGCCCGGAGATTATTCAAGCTTTTTCTGGGTTATGTGTGGGTATTAAACAAGCAATTTCTAAACCCATAACTAACCTGAACAAAACTCCTAGTTGGTTTAATGGAATATGTTCACGGGCTAATCGTGAATTACGGGCAGCAATTGTAGCTGAACCAAGGGATTGGCCCTTGGTAAGAATTCTGAGAATACGCTATAAGAAAGCCACAAAAATACGGACAGAGGAATTACTAAAAGATCGGTGGAATTCTGTGGCCCGCACCGTGGCTCTTAAAGATGTTACTGGGTTTTGGGGTGAAGGAAAATCAATGAGGTCTTTGGGTTCTAATACCACTCTGATTAGCTGTAATATAGCCAGCAAAAAGTCGGAAGACCATTTTTCAAGCATATATTCACCCCAACAAAAGTTTGTTGATGATAATTACCCAGTTAAGGCAGTTAATATCTCTGTAATTGAAATGGAAGACGCCATAAACCAAAGTGCAGGAAATAAAGCGCCAGGACCTGACGGTTTATCAATTGATCTGATAAAATCAGAGTTAGATTTCTGGTCACCCTTGCTATGTAACGTTTTTAATAATTTATCCCATACCAGTATCCCCAAAACTTGGCCTACTAGTATTATCGTCCCCATCTTCAAGAAGGGTGATAGACTTAATCCTAGTTGCTACCGCCCTATATCGTTGATTGACAATACCTTGAAGATCTTAGGAAGAGTGATTTTTAATAAGATTAGAACATGGGCAGAGGATAATCAGATTTTACATCCTTGTCAGTTGGGTTTTAGGAGCAATGTGGGAACTGTAGAACAGTGCTTAAACTTAAATCTCATATTGGGCAAATATACCATCGCCAAAAAAGCTCCTTTGTATCTGGGCTTTATGGATTTGAGTTCGGCCTTCGATTTTGTTAACCGTTCATGTTTGTGGGAGATTCTGTCTCTTGGCCCCCCTACTTTTTATTCTTTATACAAATGAATTAAATAATTCCCTGTCTAAATTATCCAGTGACATTCCGAGAATCAATGGCAAACTGCTTCCCGTACTTTTATACGCGGACAATGCGGTCCTGATGGGCCGCACGCCAAAAGCACTCCGCACTTTAATAACAGGTTTTGTAACCTTTATGGGTGATCTTGTTCTGTGCACCAATTTTAACAAATCGTATATAATATCTTGTGGGCCCAAAAAGCATCGTATCTGTCATATTGTGACAGGAAAAGAAACCTTAAAAAGCACTAGCCCTTTTCCCTATCTGGGATTAATCTACTCAGATTCAGGATCTTGGCATCCTCCTGTAATTCATGGGAAAAATAAACTTGGTAAGGCTATAAATTCTATTATTAGCCTCCGACAACCAAAACGGGCAGAGGTTGTAATACCTTTACTACAGATTTATAGAACACAATGTATACCGACGGCAACTTATGGTGCAGAGGTGTGGGGGTATACAAACTGTAGTAGCATACAAACAGAAGAAAATAGATTCTGTAGAAAGGTATTAGGGGGCATCATTTCTGCACCTACCTATGTATGCCATAAGGAATTGAACCTTCTCTACATCAAGGTTTTCATCAGATCGAGGCCAGCCTTATTCTGGCTAAATATCTGGCGGAATACCGCTGCATTTTTAACACAGGAGATTATCATGGATTGCATTAAGTGTGACATGGGAAGTCACATACCCTGGCTTAGAGCAGTAAAGGCAAGCCTAGCCAGTGTGGAGATGGAGCATGCTTTCCTTTCCCCTTTAGATACTGAAGGTATCAACTACAAGTCAGCGAGAGGGGCATTGTATAATTTGTACCGGAAGGAAAGAGAAGAGATGGAGCTCCATAAGTCGTCAATAATTAGATATACTCCTCTCCTTGTGTCACCTGGCAGGATTAATAATATGCCACAGGAATATCTTAGAAAAAAGATTGGGAGATGGAATAGAAGCTTGTTGTTCCGTCTTAGGGATGGGAGAATAAAATATTCTCTCTCCTTCCACCTAGGTTTTAATAAAAGTTTAGAAAGCCTGGCTTCCCCTGCGACACTAGATGTAAGCAATCCTTGTTACACTTTTTGTTTTTCTGTAGATATTATGCTATATATACCAGACAGTATTTAATTCCTCATTTTAAAGTACAGGGCATTGTTGATTTCAATTAGGCATTTCGGGAAATACAATTGTTGGGTAGTGATGAAATGGTTTTAAGAGCTAGTTCTTTCCTCCAATCTGCGATACGCTCACGAAATTCTATGAATATGCCATAGTTAAAATGGATTATCGGTGTAAATATCTGCTGTTTGCACATAGCTCACAAGGTTTACATAATGCGGATTTGCACATAGTTATTACGGTAACACTGTTTATTTACTTCTGTACTATAAACATTTGCATTTTAGTATGCAGAAACAATTGTTGTTTGCACATAGTCTAATGTTTACATATTTTTGTTTCTGCGTATAGCTATTGTTAGAAGCATTGTTTATAGCGTGCCAGTTTTAAAAGATTATCCTTTTTATTCCTTGTATAAAGGGTTTTTATTGTTACTACTGAAGTCCCTTTCATCCATTTAAAAATGTTTATGTGTTTATGTGATTATATATATATGCTTATTGCTTGTGATGAATTGTACTTTTATGGATGTTTTTATATCTGAATAAAGACCATTGACTGACTGACTGACTTATGTTTAAGGGAATGTGGATCTAGAAAAATTGAAGTAAACTCTTGTGGCACTACGAAGACAAAAGATGTGTGGTTGTAGAACATTGGAGACTTTAGAGGAATGCCCCAAAGAGGAATTAAGACATGATATGATCAGTGAACCAAATGACAGCAAACGTATGTCCGCTGTAGATTAATGATGAGGTTTTAAATTAGGAGCGATGTTGGTTATAAAACTGAGGGGAGTTACTTGATTAAGCAACAATGGTGGATGTTACTAAACAGAAAAGCTCAACAAAGAAATTAAGCGTACAAAATTGTTGAACATATAACGTTTACTTTTCTGATGACAAGTGCACAATGTGAAGGTTTTATGTAAAAATGGAATATGTGGATTTTCTGTACATAAGAGAGCATATGGTGCAACTTCTCTGAAATGTGTGTATATGTATTCATATAACTTTTAGAAATATATTAGTTACTTCCATAATGAACTATAAGGAACAGATTTGAATGATAACTCCTTTCAGGGGAATTGTTGTTATTTCTAATACATTTGTGTTTGATTGTTGTTTCTTATGTATTGTTTGTTTGTATGTTTTTATGTCTAACAGCCCTGAAAAAGTCCCATAGTGAATAGCGACAAAACGGTTAGGCTGTTCATCCGGGATATGTCATCTTGTTTTTACTTGAAAATTATGAATAAAAATTGATGAAAAGTAATCCAGAAGAATGGGGTGTATTATATGATTGTTTGCTGTCAAGAGTTGTGCTCCTCACTTAGTTTGGTTATAGCTTGAATCCAGTGGCACAGCGAGCAAGGGACCCATATCTGGGCATACCCATCCCACTTAGGGCAAAAAGTGTTACAGAAATGATGAATGGAATGCTGAATGCATCGAACATTCACCCCTAGTCAAGAAATCAGGGTTAAATCCATCAGTCTTCTGCTCACTACACCACCAGGCCCTGGATGCTTTTTTCCGGTCCAAGGAGGACCTGGCCTGGCAGTTCCGGTTGGATTGTCCCCATGGGGAGCAGGGTCAAGACTGATTTGCATATGGCTGGGTATAAACTGGAATGGCATGAGGAGCAAAAATACAATCAATTTAAGCCCAAATGTCTGTACTGGGGTGAATGTTTGACATTGTTAAGCATTCTGTCCATCAATTGTTCTTTTCGAAAAGGATTACAAATTACAATTTTAATGTGCCGCCTGTCACCCAGGCACGCTTTGAAGCATGCAAGAGGAGGTTACAGTGTGACCATTTTAAAATATTTGTTAAACCGTATAACCACTCTGGAGAGCGAGACTGGTGCCACTAACCAGGTTTTGCACTATGTGAGCTACTTTGAGATTCTGTCAGTAGCACTAGGTGCACGGGCTCCGGCAGTGAACAGCACAGCTGCAGTTCTATCTGCCTCCTCTATCCTTCCTCAGGCCCTCTCTGATAGCTCCTGCCTTTGGATGTAGACTCCTGGGATCTGCGCCTGACAAACTGCCAGAAGGAAAGGTCTCTTCTTTCTTTACAAAGCCACTTCAAGTGGGCTTACAGACTCAAGTGCTTCAATGCTACTGTAATCTGCAAACAAATAACTTCTGATCAGTGGTGAATCTAAAGCTCTTGCCGACTCCTTCAACTGCCAGACCACAGAACAAAAGTGCTTGTAGTAGGCCCCCCCACCGTTCCGATGCAAAACAAGGAGGCAAAAGTGCCTTGATATTCCCTACGCACATTGCACTCAATTAGCATTTATGCTTAGGGGTCTTGCACGGACAGGTCTTTCAATATTAATCCTTTTCCCCTCCTGACTAGACATTGCCTGAAATTCTGGTGATAGTAAAACCTTCAGAATTTAGGGGTAAGCGGGTGCGCACCAGTAAACTCTGCTCTGCCGGAGGTCGGTGGAGTTTTTTGCAGAACTCTGCAATCCAAGCGGACTTCTCATTAGTAGAAGCCTTGTGCAAACACCTATCCCAGCAAGTATTCAAGAAACTGACCTCTGCCACAGCCCAAATAATTTCGATACTAGAGGACAAAGCAGCTTACTGTAAACATGTGCATGCATGGTCAGTGATACTCCACAAAAAAAAGAGCTACATAACCAATACCTACCCATTATGGATTAAATCCAGGCTGATGGCACTAAGAATGGGGGAGTGGAATTTCTTGGACCTCCGTCCGGCCTGGTGCCACCCTGCCAAACATGATACAAGCTTCCGCCTATGTGGACTCCAAAAAGAAACCCTCATCCACTTCCTATGTGGCGACCTGAACATGTTCTTGCTTCAAACAGACTACGCTCAACTTATGAATCAACACAAATGGATTGGCGGACCAATCCCAAGCATTATTACAAATCATGATAAAAGGGATAAGATCGGTCAACAATGTGCACGCATGTTCGCTGAGGTTGGGATGATCGCATTGAATGGCCGCTTTCCACAAGACCAACCAGCATCTTCAACTAGAAAATCTAAACAGGCCCAATCAGTGCTGGACTATACCATCGTGGATCTAGATGTTCTGCAAACAATCGTTAGTTACAAAATCATCCACAAATTGGAGAGTGACCACAGCCTGCAATCATTTGAAATCAACATCCAACATAAAAAGGCCACACCGACCAAAGACCTGACAGAACCCCCAAGCCTCTACAACCTTAAGAGACTGGTATGGAACGGCAATAACATCAAAGACATAATGATATTCGTGAAAAACGTCAATACTGAAGTGATCGGAGAAGAGCCATCCGCACATCGGAAAAATTGGGAAAGACTGACCTCATCTCTAACCGAGAGATTCGGCAACCACAGCAACATAAAGAAACCAAGTAACACTCTTCATGTGTCTTTGGGCAATATAGTGCGCAAGAAAAGGACCCTTAATCAAGAAATCAGGAAGCTGCAAGCAACAGCCAGGTCAAAGGGTGATGATATAACCACTCAAATTTATAGTTTAAGGCAAAATTACAAAAAAGAAGTGTGGTTAGAAAAATCAAAATACCAAACCAACATCTGGCAATCACTATTAGCATCCAGTCAATCAAATAACAACGGGAAATTTTGGGCTGAAATCAATAAAGTTGCAAACGGGATGGCACAGGTTTTCAGCGCCAATATTCTGGAGGATGACTGGATACAGCACTTAGAGGAAACTCAAATCATCAACTATCCAGTGGGGAGCCCAGCGCTGCAGACTCTGCAATCAGAAAACAATCACAAAGCAGTCCAGCTTTCGGATGAAAACAGGATAACGCCATCCCAGGTAGAAAAGGTATTAAAAAACTTGAGATCTAAGGGAGCCCCTGGTCCAAATGGTTTACCGAATGGTCTGTTCAAACAAGACCAACAATTCTGGGACGATCATCTCTCCCCACTATTCAACAGTGCACTCCAGACTGGAAGCATTCCGCAGTCATGGAGAGACAGTATTCTTCAACCAATCTTTAAGGCAGGCCAAAGAACCGATCCAGCCAATTACCGCCTCATCGCACTCATAGATGTCGAGGCTAAAATATACGCCTCAAATCTTTTGATGGCCTTGGAAGACTGGGTCTGTGCGAACAAGATCTTGCCGATCACGCAGACTGGCTTTAGGCCCGGAACCAATACCTCATGTAACCTGCTGGTGTTAAACCTCCTGGTGGACAAAGCCAGGGGAAATTTAGCCAAGCTGTACACGTGCTTTGTCGACCTGAAAGCTGCGTTCAATACAGTCCCGAGGAAGGCTCTATGGAATAAAATGGCCACTTGGGGAATACCATCAAAGCTGCTGCGGGCCATCATGAATTTGTATTCATCCACTTGGGTTCGAATAAAATTAGGCAATGGCGACCGAACTACACAAAAAATTTACACCCATGTGGGCCTCAAGCAGGGCTGTGTATTGGCCCCAAATCTTTTTAATATCTTCACAGCGGACCTAGACAAGCACATTGCGGAGACAGAAAGTGATCCGCCAAAGCTAGCCCATCATAAAATCAGGAGCATTCAGTATGCGGATGACATTGTACTCTGCAGTCAGACCCCGTTGGGCTTACAACGTTCCATCATGAAGCTCCACAAGTACATCAGTGCGCAGGGCCTGCAAATTAATTATAAAAAGACGAAGATCGTCTGTTTTGCTTCTCATCCAGGGAGGAAATCTTTTAAATGGCACATCGCAGGCAACAAAATAGAGCAGACCTGCTCGTACAAATATCTGGAAGTAGTTGTAGACACCAGGTGGACTCTGAAAGATCACCAACTGTATAGAAAGGCACAGACAAATAAACTTCGTTTTGCCCTAAACATATTAAAACGAAATTGAACTGTCCATCCAAAGCGCACCTGTTGAAGGTGATAGCCGCCAAGTTCTTACCCTCGCTCACGTATGGTTCGGAATTGTATAGGGGTAAAGATGCTAATTTTTTGAACACACAGCAATCAGAGCTGTTCAAATATATCTTTAAGATACCGAGGTTTGTATCTCAATCTCTGATTTGACTGGAATTTGGTCTATCAAATCAGCATCAAGTCAGACATGCGGCCATTCTAAAAACATGTTGGAAACTAAGAGCAGCCCAAGAAAACACGCTCATGGGCCTCTGTTGGCTTGAGATGAACAACCAGACCAAGTCGAAACACGCTTGGAAACCAGTATGGGAGAACGCCCTTGCAAGTCTCAAGTTGGAGAAGGCTTGGAATACAAATCTAACCTTCGCGGCTTTCAAAACAGTAACCAACGGAGCAGCAAAGCAAAGATCTTGGCTAACAGACAAAGCCGCAACAGCACAGAAAAAACACAGTTGGACGGTCCTGGCCACTTACGTGAAAATGGAGCCTCAACCGTACTTAGTAAATCACACATCCAATGCCGCCCAAAAAAAAACACTATTACAATTACGGCTGGGCATCACCATTTTAAAAGATCATACACCTCCATGGAAGCAAACATGGCCATCCCCTGTCTGCAGACTATGTGGGCAAATGTAAGAATCAATGTTGCACATATTGTGCATCTGCCCATCCTTGAAAATTTTGAGACGTTATTATCTACTGTATGTATTTCGACTTTCTCAGATTAGATCATGCCGCCCAGCTGTCATGCTAGCACTGAATAGTCACCATCTGCAGACAGCTTGTAGGGCCACCAGATTCTGCCAAAAGGCATTGCTGCTAGTAGTGAAGACTGAGAAAAAAGATCACTGAACGCTTGAACATGAATGCCCGAAGGGTTACGAGCAGACTTTGAATCCCCTCTTGCAAATATACCAAAAATATAGACATTTTAGCAAGTTATCTTTTTGTTTTCTCTTTTAAAGATCAGCTAAAGTCGTACATTTTATTCTTAAAACATGTGTTTTTATGTAACCATATTGTAAAGGTTTTAATTAACTATATACAATAAAAATGTACTTACTTACTTACTTACTTACTCACTTCCTATGTATCTGTCCTTGGATTCTACTACAAAGGAAATTGCTACTTCGTGCCGACTTTATCAGTCTAGGTGTACGCACATGCCAGCAGGCAGCAATTACCAGCCTGTATCCACAAAATTGTCAACCCAACATAAGAACCATCACATTTCTTAAAATAGTTGCCACCAAACTAGTCACAGCAAGTACAACAAGCAGTGCGTGAAACACACACCTGGATCTAAAGTGTTCAGACTGGGGAGGAGCAAAATCACTCCCGGCCTGCAATTCTTAGACTCTAAGCACTGCATACACCTTAAAGCTGGAGCACATCAGAACTGCAATCTCAAAATGTTTTTAATTGGACGCCCACGGCAAGGCCATAGCAACACAACTTACTTTCTGGACCTGGACTGCTAGAAACCACTTTCCAGATTGTCGGACTCAACTGTGCAATTTTGTACATGGCTCCAACGCTTCAGAACTTCAATCAATGCAACGAAGGCTGGTATCAACAAGCCCTATTATGGACTATGGACCACATTATTTAGCAGCTCTTAGCTCTTTATCACCGCTTTTACTTGAAAAGGTTTTTAAAAGTACTCAGTATTTTCAACACTTGTTCTTCTGTAAAGGTTTTTAATAACTGTAAAAAAAATATGACTATGACTATTCATCCTTTTCCCTTCCAGCCTACACAGCACCTGAAATTCTGGTGATAGTAAATCCTGCAGAATTTAGAGGTGAGCAGCAGAGCGCCAGAACATTCTGCTCCTCTTAAGGTTGGGGGAGTATTTTTGAGGTCGGCAGAGTTTTTTGCAGCACTCCGCACTCCAATCGGAGCAAAGAGTAGTAAACACTCAGAGAACTCCACGGTCGGAGTGTAGTCCACCGCTGACCCCTAATGAAAAGTCACTTTACATGGTTTTGTAAATATGGGGAGGAACATTGCACCAAGGGTGTGTAAAAAAAAGTGACGCACAGGCGGCACAATGGGCTTGTAGATAAGAATGGGTATGCAGTCAAAGTAAGGGTGTCCCATAATGATGTCCATTACATTTGTGGCTTCTGTCCAGAGGCTGCTTGCCATTGTGCATTGTGCAGTTCCAAAACATGTGCAGTGTATCTGCCACAGACTCCCGGAAACATGGACAGTCCGGCGAGGCCATCAGTTAGATTTTGTGGAGCTTGGCTGTAGTGAGGTTCCCCTGTACAATATATTCTGCTGGATACATTGAAACAAGCGTTTTGGCATACCTTCCATGGGTATTGCACTATTCGATCCCATTCCTTTGACATCAGTGCCTGGTCAATACCTCCCTTACAGACCCCTTTAAGTGTGGTTAGGGGATCTTGTAGAGTGTGAACATGCACTTTGGTCAGCCAAGTAATCTGCCTGCGGCCTTTACCCATCATGTGCATGGGATATGTCAGCGGGTAGGAGATAGGTTCTGAGTCTACTATACCCCAAAGTGTGTCTATCTCTCCTATCTCTCTCCATTAGGCTAGGAAGTGGCCCACCGGGAGGCCTACCATGTCCACAAGATGGTCAAAAGGGATGAGTCCCATCCAAAAATAAGTTACCCAGGGTACAGATGTCAACCGCTTCGTACTGCTTCACAATCTCTTTGCCAATCTGTTCTCTAAAGGCTCAGTGGGAGCACAGGTAGACTTCAGGGGTGTATTGGAGCATATTCGGCATAAGACACAGGGCTCTCGTAAAACTGCTATGGGCTATCCGTAGCAGGCCATTTGAGGATGGAGGAAATGTTGCAGCAGCCAGGAGTATCTCTTGTACTAGCTGCCATGTTCTCTCACCAGGGACATGGCCTAGTTCCTCCATGTGTCTCTGAGCGAGCCAATGGGTGGGCTACTACAGCTATGCTACCAACTAGTAGTGTTCAAAGTTTGGTGAGCCAAGTCCACTGCGCTTTGTTGGGAGCTGTAATTTGGACAGCGCCATAAACTGGAATGGCATGAGGAGCAAAAATACAATCAATTTAAGCCCAAATGTCTGTACTGGGGTGAATGTTTGACATTGTTAAGCATTCTGTCCATCAATTGTTCTTTTCGAAAAGGATTACAAATTACAATTTTAATGTGCCGCCTGTCACCCAGGCACGCTTTGAAGCATGCAAGAGGAGGTTACAGTGTGACCATTTTAAAATATTTGTTAAACCGTATAACCACTCTGGAGAGCGAGACTGGTGCCACTAACCAGGTTTTGCACTATGTGAGCTACTTTGAGATTCTGTCAGTAGCACTAGGTGCACGGGCTCCGGCAGTGAACAGCACAGCTGCAGTTCTATCTGCCTCCTCTATCCTTCCTCAGGCCCTCTCTGATAGCTCCTGCCTTTGGATGTAGACTCCTGGGATCTGCGCCTGACAAACTGCCAGAAGGAAAGGTCTCTTCTTTCTTTACAAAGCCACTTCAAGTGGGCTTACAGACTCAAGTGCTTCAATGCTACTGTAATCATCAAACAAATAACTTCTGATCAGTGGTGAATCTAAAGCTCTTGCCGACTCCTTCAACTGCCAGACCACAGAACAAAAGTGCTTGTAGTAGGCCCCCCCACCGTTCCGATGCAAAACAAGGAGGCAATAGTGCCTTGATATTCCCTACGCACATTGCACTCAATAAGCATTTATGCTTAGGGGTCTTGCACGGACAGGTCTTTCAATATTAATCCTTTTCCCCTCCTGACTAGACATTGCCTGAAATTCTGGTGATAGTAAAACCTTCAGAATTTAGGGGTAAGCGGGTGCGCACCAGTAAACTCTGCTCTGCCGGAGGTCGGTGGAGTTTTTTGCAGAACTCTGCAATCCAAGCGGACTTCTCATTAGTAGAAGCCTTGTGCAAACACCTATCCCAGCAAGTATTCAAGAAACTGACCTCTGCCACAGCCCAAATAATTTCGATACTAGAGGACAAAGCAGCTTACTGTAAACATGTGCATGCATGGTCAGTGATACTCCACAAAAAAAAGAGCTACATAACCAATACCTACCCATTATGGATTAAATCCAGGCTGATGGCACTAAGAATGGGGGAGTGGAATTTCTTGGACCTCCGTCCGGCCTGGTGCCACCCTGCCAAACATGATACAAGCTTCCGCCTATGTGGACTCCAAAAAGAAACCCTCATCCACTTCCTATGTGGCGACCTGAACATGTTCTTGCTTCAAACAGACTACGCTCAACTTATGAATCAACACAAATGGATTGGCGGACCAATCCCAAGCATTATTACAAATCATGATAAAAGGGATAAGATCGGTCAACAATGTGCACGCATGTTCGCTGAGGTTGGGATGATCGCATTGAATGGCCGCTTTCCACAAGACCAACCAGCATCTTCAACTAGAAAATCTAAACAGGCCCAATCAGTGCTGGACTATACCATCGTGGATCTAGATGTTCTGCAAACAATCGTTAGTTACAAAATCATCCACAAATTGGAGAGTGACCACAGCCTGCAATCATTTGAAATCAACATCCAACATAAAAAGGCCACACCGACCAAAGACCTGACAGAACCCCCAAGCCTCTACAACCTTAAGAGACTGGTATGGAACGGCAATAACATCAAAGACATAATGATATTCGTGAAAAACGTCAATACTGAAGTGATCGGAGAAGAGCCATCCGCACATCGGAAAAATTGGGAAAGACTGACCTCATCTCTAACCGAGAGATTCGGCAACCACAGCAACATAAAGAAACCAAGTAACACTCTTCATGTGTCTTTGGGCAATATAGTGCGCAAGAAAAGGACCCTTAATCAAGAAATCAGGAAGCTGCAAGCAACAGCCAGGTCAAAGGGTGATGATATAACCACTCAAATTTATAGTTTAAGGCAAAATTACAAAAAAGAAGTGTGGTTAGAAAAATCAAAATACCAAACCAACATCTGGCAATCACTATTAGCATCCAGTCAATCAAATAACAACGGGAAATTTTGGGCTGAAATCAATAAAGTTGCAAACGGGATGGCACAGGTTTTCAGCGCCAATATTCTGGAGGATGACTGGATACAGCACTTAGAGGAAACTCAAATCATCAACTATCCAGTGGGGAGCCCAGCGCTGCAGACTCTGCAATCAGAAAACAATCACAAAGCAGTCCAGCTTTCGGATGAAAACAGGATAACGCCATCCCAGGTAGAAAAGGTATTAAAAAACTTGAGATCTAAGGGAGCCCCTGGTCCAAATGGTTTACCGAATGGTCTGTTCAAACAAGACCAACAATTCTGGGCCGATCATCTCTCCCCACTATTCAACAGTGCACTCCAGACTGGAAGCATTCCGCAGTCATGGAGAGACAGTATTCTTCAACCAATCTTTAAGGCAGGCCAAAGAACCGATCCAGCCAATTACCGCCTCATCGCACTCATAGATGTCGAGGCTAAAATATACGCCTCAAATCTTTTGATGGCCTTGGAAGACTGGGTCTGTGCGAACAAGATCTTGCCGATCACGCAGACTGGCTTTAGGCCCGGAACCAATACCTCATGTAACCTGCTGGTGTTAAACCTCCTGGTGGACAAAGCCAGGGGAAATTTAGCCAAGCTGTACACGTGCTTTGTCGACCTGAAAGCTGCGTTCAATACAGTCCAGAGGAAGGCTTGATGGAATAAAATGGCCACTTGGGGAATACCATCAAAGCTGCTGCGGGCCATCATGAATTTGTATTCATCCACTTGGGTTCGAATAAAATTAGGCAATGGCGACCGAACTACACAAAAAATTTACGCCCATGTGGGCCTCAAGCAGGGCTGTGTATTGGCCCCAACTCTTTTTAATATCTTCACAGCGGACCTAGACAAGCACATTGCGGAGACAGAAAGTGGTCCGCCAAAGCTAGCCCATCATAAAATCAGGAGCATTCAGTATGCGGATGACATTGTACTCTGCAGTCAGACCCCGTTGGGCTTACAACGTTCCATCATGAAGCTCCACAAGTACATCAGTGCGCAGGGCCTGCAAATTAATTATAAAAAGACGAAGATCGTCTGTTTTGCTTCTCATCCAGGGAGGAAATCTTTTAAATGGCACATCGCAGGCAACAAAATAGAGCAGACCTGCTCGTACAAATATCTGGAAGTAGTTGTAGACACCAGGTGGACTCTGAAAGATCACCAACTGTATAGAAAGGCACAGACAAATAAACTTCGTTTTGCCCTAAACATATTAAAACGAAATTGAACTGTCCATCCAAAGCGCACCTGTTGAAGGTGATAGCCGCCAAGTTCTTACCCTCGCTCACGTATGGTTCGGAATTGTATAGGGGTAAAGATGCTAATTTTTTGAACACACAGCAATCAGAGCTGTTCAAATATATCTTTAAGATACCGAGGTTTGTATCTCAATCTCTGATTTGACTGGAATTTGGTCTATCAAATCAGCATCAAGTCAGACAAGCGGCCATTCTAAAAACATGTTGGAAACTAAGAGCAGCCCAAGAAAACACGCTCATGGGCCTCTGTTGGCTTGAGATGAACAACCAGACCAAGTCGAAACACGCTTGGAAACCAGTATGGGAGAACGCCCTTGCAAGTCTCAAGTTGGAGAAGGCTTGGAATACAAATCTAACCTTCGCGGCTTTCAAAAAAGTAACCAACGGAGCAGCAAAGCAAAGATCTTGGCTAACAGACAAAGCCGCAACAGCACAGAAAAAACACAGTTGGACGGTCCTGGCCACTTACGTGAAAATGGAGCCTCAACCGTACTTAGTAAATCACACATCCAATGCCGCCCAAAAAAAAACACTATTACAATTACGGCTGGGCATCACCATTTTAAAAGATCATACACCTCCATGGAAGCAAACATGGCCATCCCCTGTCTGCAGACTATGTGGGCAAATGGAAGAATCAATGTTGCACATATTGTGCATCTGCCCATCCTTGAAAATTTTGAGACGTTATTATCTACTGTATGTATTTCGACTTTCTCAGATTAGATCATGCCGCCCAGCTGTCATGCTAGCACTGAATAGTCACCATCTGCAGACAGCTTGTAGGGCCACCAGATTCTGCCAAAAGGCATTGCTGCTAGTAGTGAAGACTGAGAAAAAAGATCACTGAACGCTTGAACATGAATGCCCGAAGGGTTACGAGCAGACTTTGAATCCCCTCTTGCAAATATACCAAAAATATAGACATTTTAGCAAGTTATCTTTTTGTTTTCTCTTTTAAAGATCAGCTAAAGTCGTACATTTTATTCTTAAAACATGTGTTTTTATGTAACCATATTGTAAAGGTTTTAATTAACTATATACAATAAAAATGTACTTACTTACTTACTTACTTACTCACTTCCTATGTATCTGTCCTTGGATTCTACTACAAAGGAAATTGCTACTTCGTGCCGACTTTATCAGTCTAGGTGTACGCACATGCCAGCAGGCAGCAATTACCAGCCTGTATCCACAAAATTGTCAACCCAACATAAGAACCATCACATTTCTTAAAATAGTTGCCACCAAACTAGTCACAGCAAGTACAACAAGCAGTGCGTGAAACACACACCTGGATCTAAAGTGTTCAGACTGGGGAGGAGCAAAATCACTCCCGGCCTGCAATTCTTAGACTCTAAGCACTGCATACACCTTAAAGCTGGAGCACATCAGAACTGCAATCTCAAAATGTTTTTAATTGGACGCCCACGGCAAGGCCATAGCAACACAACTTACTTTCTGGACCTGGACTGCTAGAAACCACTTTCCAGATTGTCGGACTCAACTGTGCAATTTTGTACATGGCTCCAACGCTTCAGAACTTCAATCAATGCAACGAAGGCTGGTATCAACAAGCCCTATTATGGACTATGGACCACATTATTTAGCAGCTCTTAGCTCTTTATCACCGCTTTTACTTGAAAAGGTTTTTAAAAGTACTCAGTATTTTCAACACTTGTTCTTCTGTAAAGGTTTTTAATAACTGTACAAAAAAATGACTATGACTATTCATCCTTTTCCCTTCCAGCCTACACAGCACCTGAAATTCTGGTGATAGTAAATCCTGCAGAATTTAGAGGTGAGCAGCAGAGCGCCAGAACATTCTGCTCCTCTTAAGGTTGGGGGAGTATTTTTGAGGTCGGCAGAGTTTTTTGCAGCACTCCGCACTCCAATCGGAGCAAAGAGTAGTAAACACTCAGAGAACTCCACGGTCGGAGTGTAGTCCACCGCCGACCCCTAATGAAAAGTCACTTTACATGGTTTTGTAAATATGGGGAGGAACATTGCACCAAGGGTGTGTAAAAAAAAGTGACGCACAGGCGGCACAATGGGCTTGTAGATAAGAATGGGTATGCAGTCAAAGTAAGGGTGTCCCATAATGATGTCCAGTACATTTGTGGCTTCTGTCCAGAGGCTGCTTGCCATTGTGCATTGTGCAGTTCCAAAACATGTGCAGTGTATCTGCCACAGACTCCCGGAAACATGGACAGTCCGGCGAGGCCATCAGTTAGATTTTGTGGAGCTTGGCTGTAGTGAGGTTCCCCTGTACAATATATTCTGCTGGATACATTGAAACAAGCGTTTTGGCATACCTTCCATGGGTATTGCACTATTCGATCCCATTCCTTTGACATCAGTGCCTGGTCAATACCTCCCTTACAGACCCCTTTAAGTGTGGTTAGGGGATCTTGTAGAGTGTGAACATGCACTTTGGTCAGCCAAGTAATCTGCCTGCGGCCTTTACCCATCATGTGCATGGGATATGTCAGCGGGTAGGAGATAGGTTCTGAGTCTACTATACCCCAAAGTGTGTCTATCTCTCCTATCTCTCTCCATTAGGCTAGGAAGTGGCCCACCGGGAGGCCTACCATGTCCACAAGATGGTCAAAAGGGATGAGTCCCATCCAAAAATAAGTTACCCAGGGTACAGATGTCAACCGCTTCGTACTGCTTCACAATCTCTTTGCCAATCTGTTCTCTAAAGGCTCAGTGGGAGCACAGGTAGACTTCAGGGGTGTATTGGAGCATATTCGGCATAAGACACAGGGCTCTCGTAAAACTGCTATGGGCTATCCGTAGCAGGCCATTTGAGGATGGAGGAAATGTTGCAGCAGCCAGGAGTATCTCTTGTACTAGCTGCCATGTTCTCTCACCAGGGACATGGCCTAGTTCCTCCATGTGTCTCTGAGCGAGCCAATGGGTGGGCTACTACAGCTATGCTACCAACTAGTAGTGTTCAAAGTTTGGTGAGCCAAGTCCACTGCGCTTTGTTGGGAGCTGTAATTTGGACAGCGCCATAAACTGGAATGGCATGAGGAGCAAAAATACAATCAATTTAAGCCCAAATGTCTGTACTGGGGTGAATGTTTGACATTGTTAAGCATTCTGTCCATCAATTGTTCTTTTCGAAAAGGATTACAAATTACAATTTTAATGTGCCGCCTGTCACCCAGGCACGCTTTGAAGCATGCAAGAGGAGGTTACAGTGTGACCATTTTAAAATATTTGTTAAACCGTATAACCACTATGGAGAGCGAGACTGGTGCCACTAACCAGGTTTTGCACTATGTGAGCTACTTTGAGATTCTGTCAGTAGCACTAGGTGCACGGGCTCCGGCAGTGAACAGCACAGCTGCAGTTCTATCTGCCTCCTCTATCCTTCCTCAGGCCCTCTCTGATAGCTCCTGCCTTTGGATGTAGACTCCTGGGATCTGCGCCTGACAAACTGCCAGAAGGAAAGGTCTCTTCTTTCTTTACAAAGCCACTTCAAGTGGGCTTACAGACTCAAGTGCTTCAATGCTACTGTAATCTGCAAACAAATAACTTCTGATCAGTGGTGAATCTAAAGCTCTTGCCGACTCCTTCAACTGCCAGACCACAGAACAAAAGTGCTTGTAGTAGGCCCCCCCACCGTTCCGATGCAAAACAAGGAGGCAATAGTGCCTTGATATTCCCTACGCACATTGCACTCAATAAGCATTTATGCTTAGGGGTCTTGCACGGACAGGTCTTTCAATATTAATCCTTTTCCCCTCCTGACTAGACATTGCCTGAAATTCTGGTGATAGTAAAACCTTCAGAATTTAGGGGTAAGCGGGTGCGCACCAGTAAACTCTGCTCTGCCGGAGGTCGGTGGAGTTTTTTGCAGAACTCTGCAATCCAAGCGGACTTCTCATTAGTAGAAGCCTTGTGCAAACACCTATCCCAGCAAGTATTCAAGAAACTGACCTCTGCCACAGCCCAAATAATTTCGATACTAGAGGACAAAGCAGCTTACTGTAAACATGTGCATGCATGGTCAGTGATACTCCACAAAAAAAAGAGCTACATAACCAATACCTACCCATTATGGATTAAATCCAGGCTGATGGCACTAAGAATGGGGGAGTGGAATTTCTTGGACCTCCGTCCGGCCTGGTGCCACCCTGCCAAACATGATACAAGCTTCCGCCTATGTGGACTCCAAAAAGAAACCCTCATCCACTTCCTATGTGGCGACCTGAACATGTTCTTGCTTCAAACAGACTACGCTCAACTTATGAATCAACACAAATGGATTGGCGGACCAATCCCAAGCATTATTACAAATCATGATAAAAGGGATAAGATCGGTCAACAATGTGCACGCATGTTCGCTGAGGTTGGGATGATCGCATTGAATGGCCGCTTTCCACAAGACCAACCAGCATCTTCAACTAGAAAATCTAAACAGGCCCAATCAGTGCTGGACTATACCATCGTGGATCTAGATGTTCTGCAAACAATCGTTAGTTACAAAATCATCCACAAATTGGAGAGTGACCACAGCCTGCAATCATTTGAAATCAACATCCAACATAAAAAGGCCACACCGACCAAAGACCTGACAGAACCCCCAAGCCTCTACAACCTTAAGAGACTGGTATGGAACGGCAATAACATCAAAGACATAATGATATTCGTGAAAAACGTCAATACTGAAGTGATCGGAGAAGAGCCATCCGCACATCGGAAAAATTGGGAAAGACTGACCTCATCTCTAACCGAGAGATTCGGCAACCACAGCAACATAAAGAAACCAAGTAACACTCTTCATGTGTCTTTGGGCAATATAGTGCGCAAGAAAAGGACCCTTAATCAAGAAATCAGGAAGCTGCAAGCAACAGCCAGGTCAAAGGGTGATGATATAACCACTCAAATTTATAGTTTAAGGCAAAATTACAAAAAAGAAGTGTGGTTAGAAAAATCAAAATACCAAACCAACATCTGGCAATCACTATTAGCATCCAGTCAATCAAATAACAACGGGAAATTTTGGGCTGAAATCAATAAAGTTGCAAACGGGATGGCACAGGTTTTCAGCGCCAATATTCTGGAGGATGACTGGATACAGCACTTAGAGGAAACTCAAATCATCAACTATCCAGTGGGGAGCCCAGCGCTGCAGACTCTGCAATCAGAAAACAATCACAAAGCAGTCCAGCTTTCGGATGAAAACAGGATAACGCCATCCCAGGTAGAAAAGGTATTAAAAAACTTGAGATCTAAGGGAGCCCCTGGTCCAAATGGTTTACCGAATGGTCTGTTCAAACAAGACCAACAATTCTGGGCCGATCATCTCTCCCCACTATTCAACAGTGCACTCCAGACTGGAAGCATTCCGCAGTCATGGAGAGACAGTATTCTTCAACCAATCTTTAAGGCAGGCCAAAGAACCGATCCAGCCAATTACCGCCTCATCGCACTCATAGATGTCGAGGCTAAAATATACGCCTCAAATCTTTTGATGGCCTTGGAAGACTGGGTCTGTGCGAACAAGATCTTGCCGATCACGCAGACTGGCTTTAGGCCCGGAACCAATACCTCATGTAACCTGCTGGTGTTAAACCTCCTGGTGGACAAAGCCAGGGGAAATTTAGCCAAGCTGTACACGTGCTTTGTCGACCTGAAAGCTGCGTTCAATACAGTCCCGAGGAAGGCTCTATGGAATAAAATGGCCACTTGGGGAATACCATCAAAGCTGCTGCGGGCCATCATGAATTTGTATTCATCCACTTGGGTTCGAATAAAATTAGGCAATGGCGACCGAACTACACAAAAAATTTACGCCCATGTGGGCCTCAAGCAGGGCTGTGTATTGGCCCCAACTCTTTTTAATATCTTCACAGCGGACCTAGACAAGCACATTGCGGAGACAGAAAGTGATCCGCCAAAGCTAGCCCATCATAAAATCAGGAGCATTCAGTATGCGGATGACATTGTACTCTGCAGTCAGACCCCGTTGGGCTTACAACGTTCCATCATGAAGCTCCACAAGTACATCAGTGCGCAGGGCCTGCAAATTAATTATAAAAAGACGAAGATCGTCTGTTTTGCTTCGCATCCAGGGAGGAAATCTTTTAAATGGCACATCGCAGGCAACAAAATAGAGCAGACCTGCTCGTACAAATATCTGGAAGTAGTTGTAGACACCAGGTGGACTCTGAAAGATCACCAACTGTATAGAAAGGCACAGACAAATAAACTTTGTTTTGCCCTAAACATATTAAAACGAAATTGAACTGTCCATCCAAAGCGCACCTGTTGAAGGTGATAGCCGCCAAGTTCTTACCCTCGCTCACGTATGGTTCGGAATTGTATAGGGGTAAAGATGCTAATTTTTTGAACACACAGCAATCAGAGCTGTTCAAATATATCTTTAAGATACCGAGGTTTGTATCTCAATCTCTGATTTGACTGGAATTTGGTCTATCAAATCAGCATCAAGTCAGACAAGCGGCCATTCTAAAAACATGTTGGAAACTAAGAGCAGCCCAAGAAAACACGCTCATGGGCCTCTGTTGGCTTGAGATGAACAACCAGACCAAGTCGAAACACGCTTGGAAACCAGTATGGGAGAACGCCCTTGCAAGTCTCAAGTTGGAGAAGGCTTGGAATACAAATCTAACCTTCGCGGCTTTCAAAAAAGTAACCAACGGAGCAGCAAAGCAAAGATCTTGGCTAACAGACAAAGCCGCAACAGCACAGAAAAAACACAGTTGGACGGTCCTGGCCACTTACGTGAAAATGGAGCCTCAACCGTACTTAGTAAATCACACATCCAATGCCGCCCAAAAAAAAACACTATTACAATTACGGCTGGGCATCACCATTTTAAAAGATCATACACCTCCATGGAAGCAAACATGGCCATCCCCTGTCTGCAGACTATGTGGGCAAATGGAAGAATCAATGTTGCACATATTGTGCATCTGCCCATCCTTGAAAATTTTGAGACGTTATTATCTACTGTATGTATTTCGACTTTCTCAGATTAGATCATGCCGCCCAGCTGTCATGCTAGCACTGAATAGTCACCATCTGCAGACAGCTTGTAGGGCCACCAGATTCTGCCAAAAGGCATTGCTGCTAGTAGTGAAGACTGAGAAAAAAGATCACTGAACGCTTGAACATGAATGCCCGAAGGGTTACGAGCAGACTTTGAATCCCCTCTTGCAAATATACCAAAAATATAGACATTTTAGCAAGTTATCTTTTTGTTTTCTCTTTTAAAGATCAGCTAAAGTCATACATTTTATTCTTAAAACATGTGTTTTTATGTAACCATATTGTAAAGGTTTTAATTAACTATATACAATAAAAATGTACTTACTTACCACCGCCGACCCCTAATGAAAAGTCACTTTACATGGTTTTGTAAATATGGGGAGGAACATTGCACCAAGGGTGTGTAAAAAAAAGTGACGCACAGGCGGCACAATGGGCTTGTAGATAAGAATGGGTATGCAGTCAAAGTAAGGGTGTCCCATAATGATGTCCAGTACATTTGTGGCTTCTGTCCAGAGGCTGCTTGCCATTGTGCATTGTGCAGTTCCAAAACATGTGCAGTGTATCTGCCACAGACTCCCGGAAACATGGACAGTCCGGCGAGGCCATCAGTTAGATTTTGTGGAGCTTGGCTGTAGTGAGGTTCCCCTGTACAATATATTCTGCTGGATACATTAAAACTCGTAAAACTGCTATGGGCTATCCGTAGCAGGCCATTTGAGGATGGAGGAAATGTTGCAGCAGCCAGGAGTATCTCTTGTACTAGCTGCCATGTTCTCTCACCAGGGACATGGCCTAGTTCCTCCATGTGTCTCTGAGCGAGCCAATGGGTGGGCTACTACAGCTATGCTACCAACTAGTAGTGTTCAAAGTTTGGTGAGCCAAGGCCACTGCGCTTTGTTGGGAGCTGTAATTTGGACAGCGCCACCAGTCACATACTTTTCTTCCAATGAAGCTGCCCAGTATGATGAGTAATGTACAGAAGGTGCTGTGGGTAAAGATCACTGGCAAATTAACAAAGTAACATAGGAGACACAGAAACATCACAATTTTAGAAAGCACCACCCTGCCCTACTCTGACAGTGAGAGGGAACACCAGAAGGCAATTTGAGGTTGGAGGGATGCAATTGATCTTTTGAGGTTTCCATCTACGAGGTCTTAGGTTGCGTGATACACGTTGATGCCTAAGTAATGAATAGTGAGGGGCTCCCAGCATATGATATGTCTGCCCACCACAATGCACTGTCACGGGCAATCAGAGTGGAACGGAAACAGGCTGTTTTTCACCCAATTCATGCCCAGCCCAGAGGCAGATCAAAAGGTGTCTAGGAATGGTCTCAATCTCAGCAATGACTGACCTGATGTCCCTAATGTAGATAAGTACTTCAACACGATATAAGGAGACTATGTCTGTCATGTCCCCCAGTGGAATGCCTATCTCAGCCTATGTGCTAGTGGTTCTATCGCCAGGGCAGTAGGTAGCAGAGAAAGAGGTCAGCCCTGGCACGTACCCCTGCTGATTGTGAAGAGGGCTGATATGCGCATCCATATTTTCACCATGGCTGTCTGGTCTACATAAATAAGTTTGATGAGATACAATAGTCTGAGCTGAATATGCCCTTCACTTAGAGTGTCATGAGCATGAACCCTTGGTCTAAATTGTCAAAAGCTTTTTCTTGATCCAAGACCACCCAAGCTGCAAAGGTTCAGTGACTCAGAGCCTCTTCCAGCATCCATTGTCGTCTGCAGATGTTGAGTGTCATGGATTTATATGGGAAATATCCAGTCTGACCCTGATGGCTCGGATCCTGTAAATGCTTCATAAGACTTGTGGCTATAGCCTTATTCAATATCTTATAATGGCTGCCTAACATTGACAGAAGCCTATAGAAAGCTATCTCAACGGGGTCACATCCTGGTTTCAGGAGCGAGACCAGAAGCTCTTCATGGAGGGTCGGGAGTGAGGCAGCCTGTCATGAGGGCAGCTTCGTACACTTCGGAATGAGGGTAGACTAGTATTTGTAATAGAATTCAATTGGTAACCGATCTAATCTCAGGGTTTTACATGTGGTAGAGGCTTGAAAACTCATGTGAACGGACTCAATGATGGTATTCCATGGAGCCAACTGAACAACTGAACTAAGTGGTATCCCTCAGGGATCTGAGTCACCCAATTTCCATGCCTCATGTTACTTATGTGCCTGACAAACTGAAGTCAAACCAAGCAGACCTCTGATATGATCGCTACTATGGTCACTCCCTCCCTTCTAAATTAGAAGTGTATGTTAGCTCTCCCTTTCATTTCCATTGGTATCACACAGAATGGTGTACCAATTTGTTATGTTGTCATGTGCAAATGCGATTTGACCAGAGGCTTCTAATCTTAATCCTTAAAACTCCTCCATTCACTTGGGCATATGTATGTAATAGTCTTTTTACTTTTTTTCATTAATGTTGCTTCCCTCCCGTTTTATAAAATCAGGACACTGTCTCACTCACCCATACATCGCGTTAGTCATTCTCGCGCTGTGGTGAGGCTAAACGATCTACTCTCTCCGTAATGTTGCCACACATAAGGAGCACTCAACTCACAAAATATTTTTCATTTTTTAATTGCTCACTACTGTAGTGTCCAGCCCCAATAACTCAGGCAGACACAGTGAGTATAATGATGGACCTTCTTTATTGCAGCGTCCTTCCTCTTCAAATCTGACGGCTAACTGACTAGCTGCCCCTTGTGCTCCCAGCTCCTCCCTTTCCGCCCACCCTTGTCCCTCATGCGGGCTGGTCCTAGTGCCTGACCAGTTTGGTCACTGGGCACTCTCACTGCTGCATCCACATCATTACATCTCCCCCCTCTGTGAATAAATGAAAAACAAAAAACAAAAATGGACACCACGGCAAACAGCAAATTGTTCTTTCTTTAGAATTGTTCAATGAAGCGATATGGTTTCATGATCACACGCCCGGGGCGTGGCTGGAGGTTGGCATTGTCACTCTCGGTAACAGACTGTCAGTTGGCAGTGTCTCTGGGTCTCTTGGCTCCAGTTTCTGTTCAGTCAGTAGCTCTTTGACCTTTGGTCTACACTTCTTGAAGTACGTCACGTTCCTGGTAAGTCTCTCCCCGTCGGCTTCTGCAGTGATCATAGTTCCTTTTTGTTGTATTACTTTAAGTGGGACCTCATGATATTGGCAATCAGTCTTTCTGTGCTGCTCTTGTCGTGCCAGCACCCAGTCTCCTTCTTGGATTTGAGAGGTCGTGGCATGGCGCAGTTCATCAGCGTAGTCTTTCATTCTTTCCTTATTCATCTTGTCTCTGGCCGCGATCTCCCCGTGATCAGAGTCAGAGTCCAGTTCGTGCGCTGCCATGCTCATCATTATTATCCTGGTGCGCACTGGACGTCCTAGCATGAGAGTGGCAGGACATTTGCCTGTGGTGGAATGAGGCGTGTTTCGGTATGCCCGCAACACCTCTTCGAGTGCTGTCTGAAGGCTCTTTCCGGTGAGTTCTGCTTGCTGGATGGTCTTTTTGATCGTGGCCATGAAGCGCTCGATCATTCCGTTGGCTTGTGGCCATAGTGGTGTGATCTTGCGGTGTGTGAAGTTGAGGTGCTGGGCAAACTCAGCAAAGTCATGGCTGTTGAAGGGGGGTCCATTGTCTGACTTCACCACTAGGGGAATGACCTATGCGGCAAAGACCTCATCTAGGATCGGTATGACACATGATGCTCTTGTGGAAGTACACAGTTGTGCGATGGGGAATCTGGAATACTCATCCATGATGGCCAGGACGTATTGGCCCGATTAGATTGGCCCAAAGAAGTCAACGGCAATGTGTTGCCAGACACCCTCCAGTAGTGGAGACATTGGAAGTGGTGCAGGGGGATCCGGACGACTCACTAGTTGGCATTGCGGACAGTCCTTCAAGGTCATCTCCACCATCAGGTCTAGTGTTGGGAACCAGACTCTTTCATGGAGTCCTCTTTTTGTGGCCACTGTCCCCCGGTGTCCCTCATGCGCTAGGTTGATGACCCCTTGTCTGAGTTGTCGTGGGATTACTATTCTGGTGTCCCGTAAGATGAGGCCATTCGCTGCTATCGACAGTTCATCATTGATATGTTTAAATGCCGCCATTTCTTGGTTGTTTTGTCCATTGCTTGGTGTATGTCTCCAGCTGTTAGTTTGGATCAGCCGTTTCACCTCTTGCAGGGTGGTATCCGTTTGCGTCGCTTCGCAGATGGCTTCTAGTGGAACAGCTGGAGGTCTCGCTTGGTTCACCACAAAGTGAATGTATTCATCGGTGATTGATTGTTCTGATTTGTCTGATCTGAGGGGGTGTCGGGACATGTAGTCTGCAGGGTTTGCATCTTTTCCTGGCTTGTGAATTATGGTATAGGTGTACTCTTGGAGCCTTAGGCCCCATCGCTCTATTCTCGGTGGCATTTTTGCTCGCAGGTTTCCGAATATTGTGATCAGAGCTTGATGGTCGGTTATCAGTGTGAAGTGTTTTCCAAAAATGAAAATGTGGAAGTGTTCACACGCCCAGACGACAGCCAAGCTTTCTTTTTTTGGCTGTGAGTATGCCCTTTCTGTGTCCGTCAGACTTCTGCTGGCATATGCTACTATGTGCCGTTGGTCTCCTTCTCTATCATATTGCGCAAGGATGGCTCCTAGTCCTACAGGACTGGCATCTACTGTTATTTCCGTCTTTCTTTTTGGATTGAAGTATGCTAGGTTCTTTGCTGATTCTACTGTTCTCTTGATCTCTCGAAATGCCCCTTCGCATTGAGTGGACTACTGAAAGGGCTGTCCTTGTTTCGTGAGCATCCGTAGCGGGTAGCTTAGCGTGGCGTAGTCAGGTATATATCTGGAGCAGTAGCTGGCCATTCCTAGGAACGATCGTACATCACCTACGTCTTCCAGGCTTGGTGTATCATTTAGTGCTGCTACCTTTTCTGGGTCTGGTATCATGCCACTTCCAGAGAATAAGTGTCCGAAAAATTTTAGTGTTGGTTTGTGAAGTTCGCACTTGTCTTTGTTGAGTGTCAGGTTCGCGTCCATCAGAGCTTGACAGACCTGATCTAGAGCTTTGTTATGTTCCTCAGTTGTTGCTCCATAGACAAGGATGTCGTCGCGGCAGTTTAGAACCTGTGGGATGTGGTGTATTGTTCTCCTGATAGCCTCCTGGAATATCTCTGCTGCGGAAGACACTCGGAAACTTAGTATTTTATATCTGAATAGTCCAAGGTGTGTCGAGAATGTTGTGATGTATCTCGACTCTTCGTGCAGTTCTAGCTGATGGTATCCTTTGTTGAGGTCTAGCTTTGAGAAAATCTTGGCTCCATTGAGGGAAGTGATCATGTCGCTGATGTGGGGGCCTGGATGTCTCTCTCTCTCTATTGCCGTGTTGGGCGCCCTCATGTCTACACACAGACGAACTCGGTCAGTTTCTCCTTTCTTTGGGACCACCACGACTGAGGAGACCCATGGGGTTGGTCCATCTGTTCTCTCAATGATGTCGGCTTCCAGTAGGTCTTGTAGTTCCTTCTCCACGGCTTCTTGCAGGTGGAACGGGATTTTTCTGTGGTGTTGCGCTACGGGAGTGATTTGTTCATCTATGTGCAATTTTATTTGGCAGTTCTTCATCTTTCCCAGGCCTTGAAATAGTTTGGGGAATTTCTTGATGAGTGCTGGTTTGTCGGTGACTCTGAATAGGAGGCTCACTAATTTCAGTCGCTCAGCAGTGGCTAGGCTCAGAAAGCAGTCAGCTTCAGGCCCCTCGATGACATGGATGTATGCTGATATTGTTCGATCTTCATATGACAGTTCGGTATCGAACTTCCCAAGGCATGTGAGCGGTTCCTTGGCCATCCACGTATATATTTGTACGTGGGCATCAACTAGTTTTGGTGGTGGTTTCATGCGTTGGTATTCCGTCACTGGAAGATAGTTTAGCGTTGCTCCACTGTCTAGCACAAATTTGGCATGGTGGGAGCCAACCCTGATGTCTAAGCGTTGGTATTCTTTTAGCTGATCCAGGTCAGCTACACAGTAGAGGTATTCCTTTCGAACTCGGGAGGTGGGCGATGGGGATCGAGATTCCCTTGATGATGATAGCCGCGATTGGTATGTCCTGCAGGAGCGGCAGCTAGATTGTGATGACCCAGAGGATGAGTCTCGTCTGTCCTGGACTGCTCTGACATGATGATGACTGTTTGAGGGTGGGCGTCATCGGTGTCTGTCCCCGTGGTCACCCTTCGGTACTGCCCCACACATGCATTCAAAATGGTTGTCTCTGCCACATTTTCGGCATTGTTGTCCTAGTGCGGGGCAGGCATCTGCATGTGGGAAGTCATATCCACATCGGTAACATTTAAGTTGTCTGTTGGATCGTCCCTTCCTGTGACTCGTGTCTTTGTTTCCCTTGTGTGACCGGTGGTGATGTCTCTTTGATCTGGAGGAACAAGTTCATGGTGAAGATCTTCTGTGCTCTTGTCGCGATTGCATTCTGAAAACTTGTTCCCGTCTCTTACTTTTCCCAGTCTCCATCTTCTTTGCGTGTTCGTCTGCTTGTTCATCCACTCTTGTCATCTCCACGATCTCGTCCAACGTGTAGCTTCTTTTGAGTAATTTGAGTCTTAGCAGCTCGGAGAGACAACCTTCTATCACTCTTAGTCGCAGTGCGTCTTCAGTTGAGAAGTTGTCAAAGTCACAGTGTTTCGCCAGTCGTTTCAGACGTGTTATAAATGCCCCCATTTGTTCACCTCTTTCTTGGGCGGCCAGGTTGAAAGTGTATCGCTCAAAGTCGATGTTCCTTTTGTGTAGGAACTTGCTGTCCAGTGCTTCACGTACTTTAGTGTAGGAGTCTTCTGGTAGGTCTTTTATGAGTCGTCCACCTTCTCTGCCGATCAGGTTCTTGAGAAAAAGCAGTTTTTCTTTGAGGTCTGACACCTTGGATGCTTCCATAAAGTCCTCAAAATCTTATATCCATTCTTGCCATCCTGGGCCCATGCTCCTGCCGGATTCAATGACAAGTGGTTCGGGGTGGCGCAGGAGAGATGCTCTCATGATGTTCTCGTGGCCTGAGTCAGGCATTGTACGCTTGTGGTTCCTGGCGGCTTTGTAGTCCTAATTCACGTTCTGTTTGCTGCTTTTTTGTTGCACTCACCAGTGCTTGTTTGTTATTTTGTTGCACTCGCCAGTGCTTGTTTGCAGTCTTTGTTGCACTCACCAGTGCGTTATTTTTTCTTTTGTTGCACTCGCCAGTGCTTGTGTGTTATTTTGTTGCACTCGCCAGTGCTTGTTTATTACTTGCCAATGCTTGTTTGTTGTTTGTCAGTGCTTGTTTGCTATTTCAGTCTCTTTGCCTGACTTCAAAATGGCCGCCGATGATCCCTCGCAGGGGATTGGTCAATATTGTCTGACTTCAAAATGGCCGCCGGTAATCTTGTTTTCAGCGAGATTTCAGTTGTTTCTGCTCGTTCCTTCGGCCGGAGCCACTCATTCACTCGGTGCTTTTACTCTTCACTCACCGCTTTCCGTTTTCAGCCCCGATCCACCGCCAGAGTCACTGCTGCAGGTGAGGTTTGTTTTCTTTGGCTTTTGCCGCCGGAGTGGGCTCCCGGTTGGTCCTTTTAGGGCGAGTTGCTCGAGCCTCACACATGAGGCGAGCTTTGCTTCTTATGCCGCCGGGTGGGCTCCGATGGGCAGCTTTCGCGGCACGCTCAAACCTCCAGACGTGGGGGCGAGCTCCGCTCTTTGTGCCGCTGTGAAGGACTGGGTTCTTTTGGACCCAGCGGTGCCAGGGCACAACACCTGAAACCTTCGTGGGTAACCTGTTCCGGCGTACAAGTCACAGAGACACGGGACACTTCCTTCGGCGTCAAAGAGTCAAGGTTTATTTACTGCAGGGAACACAGAAATCACGGCAAGTACAACGCGTGCAACTTGTGGAGACTGCTTCAAATTGGTTATGTGGATCGCTCCTTTTATACAGTTTTTACCCATAGGCTAACATTGAACACAAAGGTTTACAACTCAGTTCCCACATCTAGCTCCCAGAGGGGTCGCTTTGGTCGCTTTGAAACACATAAGGTCCGGAACATAAGTGCGGAAACATTTGGCGGTTCCCAACTGTAAAAACCCATCTTCCCACCATTAGCAAATTCCAATCAGCAATCAAGTAGATCGAAACAGGAACGAAAACAGGTGCAGAGGAAGACGGAGACAGTGGGGAGATCGGAAAGGGTGTAAAAGGGGAGGTGTCGGGAAGCACGAGATACAGGCATCAAAGGGACGTGCCTAATGAGATGCACGGCTGAGACAATAAGCCCGTGCGGCAAGATGAGCCTCGAGCGGCACCACCTGCCTTACAGTAGCAACCCCCTCGTCATAAAGACACTTTCAAAGAACATGTGTCTTCCGCAAATATCTTGGGAGTCCCAGGGTCGCGAAGCGGACAGCGTCCGTTCGCTGACTACTTGAGGGCAAGAGACAAAATGGATGCCGTATCTAAGATGGAACCCGTGGGTACAGATGAAAAGCCCACGTAACAAACGAACGGTTTAAGTTAGCACAGCGAAACTGCGCACACTTACTAAACTCGTCATTTGCGGTTCATAGATACCAGACTCGACCATATTCGTACGAGTCGAAAACACCACTTACAATTGTCACGGAACCTCAGACGCTCCTTTTGCCCTCATGTAGGCAAGCACTAGTCGGAATCATATTCGATATTCATCAGACCATCAAGATGTCGTTGTAGCATAGCCTTGTCCAACCGAGTCCCCTTGGTAACAGGTGGTTGTCTCATACACGTTGTAGCACAGAGGCCACATAAGGCAGGACCACACTGCACACAAAGGCAACACGTGAACAGGAACACTACCACAACTCCGATGATCATCAGAATCTTCCAACCCCAAGTCGACATCAGGCCCCAAAACCAACCGAGTAGCGTCCAATCCCCTACATCCACGTGTATGGATTCGGAGATCTTATGCAACTTCGAGATGGCTTGATAGACAGTAGGAGCATTATCAGGTATGAAAATGCAACAGCTCGAATGGATCACTTTACATACCCCACCACGATCTGCCAAGACGACATCTAAAACCATACGGTTTTGTAACGTCATAAGTCTCTCCGCCTGAAGTTCTGTGGTGATATTACCAAGGGCACTGGCAGTAACATTAGCTGTCGATTCCACCACTCGAGTCAAATGTCTCAGGTTCCTACTATTAACCATAGGTCCCCAAAACGGGAGGAAACCCTTGAAAAAGTCTCCTGCCTCTTGACCGGCAGTATCCTCTTCGCTAATTACGCCTCGTACAACTCTAGTCTTATGGTAATCGGCATCTACAGTAAACGTCGGAGGCAACAGATTTGCAACAAAACATGAGCCCATGAAGTCCGAGGGCAACCATGTATATGCACGATCATGACAGATGAAGTACGTACCCTTGGCAGCCAGAAACACAGGGATCGGGGACATTGACAGAACGTAACTTTCAGTGCAAGCACTTACTCCAAGTGAGGCTTGCGAACCACGACCCACAAGACAAAGATTACCAGTGTGGGGTACGACCCATATTGGAGGCGAGCTTTTAAGCTGCTTTTCATTAATGAACGTACTATATTCCCCTCTATCCGGTGCCCTATAGGCTTGTACCTCTGCCTTAGGGATGAGAAAAGCATCATAGATCTCATCTTCCAAATCCTGTATTATCATCGATACCACCCACTGCCACGAGGTAGGACCCGGTTTGGGGGAACGTTCTGGAGTGGGGTGGAAACCTAGCGCGCTTCGAAGCATTGTTTGGTATGCTCGAGCTGACCCTTGGGAACTATACGGTAACACCAGATATGGAATTCCCTTACCCGTAGTATGTGGCATCAACCCACACACCCAACAATTAGTAGTGTTAACCACTAACTGATGCTGATGGAGGAGCTGGATAAAGGAATTGTTGCGGAATTCTACACGTCTAGCCTGTTCGTGTTCCGGTAAAATGTGAAAAGAATGGGGAGAAGCAGTAGTAGCAGTAAGAGTAAGATTAGGGTAAGGAGTAGGAGTAGGGGTAGGAAGTAAAAAGTAAGACATAGCGTAATACACCCCACCCGCCAAGAATGCAGAAGCAGTTAAGAACAATACAAACAATTGGAATACAAAACATTTAGTACGACTAAGTTTCTGCAGTTTGACTCTATATGCCTGAGCTCCTTCCAAATCGTTCAGCTTCGAAAATGCCATTTCCCTATGACCGTCCGCAACGTTTCTTGACGCACTTCGTTCTGTGCAGCAATGGTCAATCCCTAGGAGTTCCTAGGAACCGACGGCCTTTAACCTAGCGTCAAGACCTACTGTCCAGAAGGAAGTACGCGCGCGGCCCTACGGCCCTCAATACACAATATGTATTTATTTAACACAATAATTCAGCTGTGGAAGGAAAAAGATACAAGGAAGAAGCTTAATATATGTACAAAACAAGTTTCAACGATACGAAATGTTCAAAGTTGATCAGGGGAACGAGGATATTGCAGTTATCAATTTCAACAAAGCAAGAAATTTTATTAGTCCTTAATGCGAGAACGCAAAGAATATCGATGTTTCCCGGGACGTGTCTGCTCGTCGAACAAAGGATCCGTTGAAGAGACAGCGTCCTGCTGATCAGTTTGTTGATTTGATCTTGAGTCTTTTGCTGACAATGTTCCAACAGTGGCTTTCTGCTGCGCTGAGTGTTCACCAACAAGCTGTGCGTCGCTAAAAGGTACAAACGCCGGCAATGTCTCTGCTTCTGTTGACGCAATGCCTTTCCTCACCCACGGGTCTGCCGGTAAAGGAATAGGGACTCGTTTGCAATGGGTAGCATGTACCCAATTCTTCCGCCCCTCAAGACGAACGGCAGTCCTCGTGGCCAGGAGCACCTGGTGAGGTCCAACAAAACGGGGGTCCAGATTCTTCTTGCGTGAGAAGTTCCGGGTGACAACCCAATCACCGGGTTGGAGCTGGTGGCCTGGACCCTCCGTCTGCGTCGGCAAGGCGTCGTAAACCTGTTGATGAATTAACCTCAGTTTAGCAGTCAAGTCATGTAAGTAATCAATCAACATCGGATACTCAAGATCAACGAATATACCTGGCCTAGGAACCCCCCACACATTCGCAGGACGGCCGAACACTATTTCATAGGGACTAAGCCCTATTCGGGAGTGTACAGTCGCCCTAGTTGACAGTAATGCTAGAGGCAAAGCGTCAGGCCACGAAAGTCCAGTCGTAGCCTGAATCTTCGCTAGCTTTAGTTTAAGGGTGCCATTGTACCCTTCAACCAATCCAGCTGACTGGGGATGATTGGCGCTATGGAATTTCTGATTAATTCCAAGGCCCTTACACACATTCTTCATTACACTTCCAACAAACTCACTTCCGTTATCTGACCACACAACTCTAGGCATTCCATACCGAGGAAAGTATTCCTTCAGTAGGGTTTTCGCAGTAGACAAAGCAGTATTGTCTTTGAGGGGATAGGCCTCGATCCATCGGGAGAATGCGCAAACCACAACCAAAACGTATTTCAGGTTATTGCATCTCTCCATATGGATAAAGTCCAATTGAATCACCTCAAAGGGATACGAAGGAGGAGCAAAACTGCCAGGGGGAGTTGGGGTTCCTTTGCCAGGATTGTACATTATACACACCATACAATTCTTCACCAGACGTTCAGCACACTTTGTAATGCCATCATTCTTCCACACAGGCGACAACAACTTGTAAATGCCTTTCGCGCTGATATGTGCTAACCCATGTGCCATTGTCACAACGGCCAGCACATACGCATCAGGCAACATCCATCTTTTCTGATCCGACAAATCAATCCAACAACCATTCACATCCAACTTTCCCGTACTTTCTTTCCACTTCATCTTTTCCGTATCGGTGGCCTCATTCTGAATTGCTTTCACGCTCTCTATAGTATTTTCACACATACTCGATTCTGTAGGCCACCTAACCGAACTTGTCACATACATTCGAGTACTAAGGTTCCGGGCAGTCTCCTTAGCAATCTCATCTGCAAACGCGTTACCACGACCAACATCATCCGTTACTTTACGATGCGCACTACACTTAACAATCGCAACTTGAGCGGGCAAAGTCAATGCATCCAAAAGATCATTCACAAGCTGGCCATGCTGTATTTTCGTGCCGTGTGACGTCAAGAAACCACGTTCTCGCCACAATCGTCCAAAGCTATGCGCTACACCGAAAGCGTACTGGCTATCGGTGTACACATTCACACGTTTACCTTTCGCTAACACGCATGCTCTAGTAAGAGCAATCAGCTCTGCAGCTTGGGCAGAATTCTGATTCAATCTCGCAGTCTCAACAACAGTATTCAACGTTACAACAGCATAAGCAGTAGTCACATCACCATTCGGCAATTTAAAACATGACCCATCCACATACAAAGTGCCGTCAGGGTCTTCCAATGGGGTGTTTTTAAGGTCCACTCGACCTTTTGTTTCCTCTTCTGTACGCAAGTAGCAGTCATGTTCTGTTACTGCATCTGACTCTGCACTAATTGGTAACAAAGTTGCCGGATTCAGGACATTACAACGTTTTATTTGAATGTGGCTTGCCAAAAGCGTCAATTCGTACCCAGACAACCTCGCACTCGTCAAGTGCTGAGTTTTCGTTCGATTCAAGAGGGTATCGACTGCATGCGGAACCATCACCGTGAGCATATTATCCATGACCAATCCTGCTGATTGTCGGATGGAGACCGCAGCTGCCGCAGTTGCTCTCAAACAACTCGGCAATGCTCTAGCTACTGGGTCTAAGGTCGAGGAAAAATATGCACATGGACGTTGCTTACCACCAAAAGGTTGCGTTAAGACACTCAACGCACATGTCACATCGCACCTGGGTTGTTTGAATGAGAGAAAGTAGGGTCTGAATGGTGAAAACTACAGAGCCCAGAATGCTTGGGGGCGGATGTCCTTTCACACTTTCTATCAGTCTACACTTATACTCCTCCTCTAGCAGCAGTCCGGTGCTTGTCACCTGATCCTAGGAGTAAGCTGTGTTTGCTTGCAGCTTTGGCAGCGCCTTGTGTAATACGACGGAGTTTCTTCGTTTTTTCCTGTTTCCCGTTGTGATGCACCATTGCTGGACTTCCTGGCGTGAGACGAAGCCGGTAAGCTGGGGGAGCGTTAACGCTTAGCCAAGATCGCGCACTGAACGCGCTGGGATCACGGCAGGCGCCGCTTTCCACTGAACTGAGTTGGACGCTTACTGGCTAGTAAGAAACGGCTTCACGGTAGGCGCCTTTGTTTTTGTTCACAGCGCGTGTTCATTCGCGCTGTGTTTGAAGAAGAGCGGTTGCTCTATTTTGCCTGTAAAAGAAAAGTCGAACAGTTTTAAATTCATCCTGGACTTGGGGAATTTATATTTTTTTTGCTTTTTTGAACTTGTTACAACTTCTGAATTCAGATATGGTTTTGGTATGAACTTTTGGAAACATTCTTGTTCTAAAGGAGTGAGACTACGAAATCCAAGAATTGTTGAGATTAGAATCCTTTTGTGAATTAACAGAAGATTCTGCAACGTAAAGGAAAGATTAGCTTGCAGAAGACTAAAGAAGAAATTGTTCTAGTTGCAAAAGGATCTACTGGGACTACACTCATAGTCTATTGAGTGCCTTGCTACCTATAGAACCTTTTCTTTCTTTTATGCTTTATTCTTTTCCTGTGTTGAATGGTTACTAGGAGATTCTGGCGGCTATTTAAACTGTAAGTTATATTCCATACACATATTGTATAGTTCTATTTAGAGGTATGGAATGTATGAATGATACCTTGTCTCTCCATCTGCAGGGTCTATCACCAGAGATCAGAGAATAATACTTCGCACAGATATCCGAAGTTATCTGCTACTTTATTTTGAACAGCTGCACTTTATTGTTTCTTTTATCCATTTTTTCCCCTTCCCTGGCGGTGTTACGCCTAGAGGTGTTGATCTATCACACCCGAGGTGTGCCATTGCAGGGGATAGGGAGACCTAACGTCGGACATCGCTCCTGCTGTACCTTGCTACAGGTTAGTGCATCTGTATGGTTTCTGACAGAGTGACAAGCCCAAGGTTACGTGCAGCCTGAGCGATGGATACTAACACTGTTTTGACTTCAGTGTTGGAATCTCTGACTGCCTTGAGGATAGAGGTGGATGCCTTTAGGGGAGAAAATATAGACCTAAGGAATGAGATAGGTACACTTCGTAGAGAGGTAGCTGGTATTCCCCGAGCTAGTCCAACGAGCACTCGAGGTACTCCTTATATAAAGAATTGGACTCTTCCTCCTCCTCAAACACATGACACCACGCAGGTACAACCAGGGGGGTCTGGGCCATCTACCATTCAGGTCATCCAACCATTGCAGCTTCCCTTGGCTCCTCCTGAACGATATTTTGGAGACCCGAAGAAATTTGGCACCTTCTTGGGACAATGCAAACTGCACTTTATGTGTAAACCTGCTGTCTTCCCAGATGATCAAGCTAAGACTGCATTCGTCATGTCATATCTGGGGGGTAATGCGGCTAGCTGGTCCTTTCCATTGATGGAAAGGAATGATCCAGTGCTGCGTAATTTTGATAACTTTTGTGACGAAATGCGTAAGCTCTTTGATAGGAAGGCACATCAACTGACCTTAGATAGAGAGCTAATAACATTGAAACAGGGTGCACAGGACCTACTCACATATATCACCTCATTTAATAGGTTGGTTGTAGAAACTGAGTGGCCAGTTGAGAAAAGAACTTCATTATTCTACCAGGGCCTGAGAGGTGAACTGAAAGATGTGTTAGCTCAGGTAGTGAACATGCCGTCGACTTGTGATGAGTTGATAGACTTGACCGTGCAATTAGATCATCGCCTTCAGGAGAGGAAGGGAGATAAACAGAGGTCCGATTCCAGGATGTTGTTTATGCGAACAAAACCTAGTGCTGAGGAACGTCCTCCGTCTTCAGAAGCAGTGGAACCCATGCAAGTGGGAGGAATTAGAGGGCCCCTCAATTCTGATGAGAGACAGAGAAGACGGACATTAAAGTTATGCATGTATTGTGGAAAGCCGGGTCATTTCATCAAGGAGTGTAAGTCTAGACCCAGAACCTCATATAAAGAGTCTTCTGGAGGAAAAAAGGCTTCTGCAATAGAAAATCAGTATGAGACGTCGGAAAACTAATGAGCGCAAATAAGCAGGAGACCCCTTGTTTGCAGCTGGAGATTTCCGAGGTCTTCCCTACATTGGCTAATACGGTACAGACTTCTGTTGCTCACATGAACGTATGTGTGGTATTGGAGATGCAGAGTCATGGAATCATTCAAGTACATGCTCTTTTGGATTCTGGTGCCACAGGAAATTTTATGGATCAAAGATATGCATATGAAATGGGTATTCAATGTATTAAGAAATTAAAACCTGAACCTGTGAAGGCAGTGGACGGAACTGCTTTGACCTCCGGCCCTGTATGTTACCATACCCAGAAGTTGTCTATGCAGGTTGGGTCCACACATTTTGAAACGATACAGTTCGATTTGATTGATGCCCCCCACTTTAAGCTTATCTTGGGAATGCCTTGGCTTACCTTACATGATCCTCTGGTGAAGTGGGCAGCTCGGACTATAGTTCTCAATTCTGCCTACTGTATGGAACATTGCACTCGAGAGTTGAGTAAGGATTCATCGAAGGAAGAAACACCTGCATCCCTATTAGCTTCTAGTTGTAGTACTCCTTCTGTATGTTTCCTTGGACCCATTCCAGAAGAATATGAGAAGTATAAGGGTGTTTTTGATGAACAGGAAGCCAACAAATTACCTCCCCATAGGGAATACGATTGTGTCATAGATTTGGAACCAGGAGCATCAATACCTTGCAGTAGGATTTATGCTTTAACGGAGGCTGAAAATACCTACTTACAATCGTATCTGAAGAAGATGTTGGAGTCTGGATTCATTCGTCCTTCTACCTCCCCTGCGTCGTCGCCGCTTTTCTTTATCCCTAAACGGGAAGGTGGTCTGCGCACATGCATTGACTTTAGAGCCATCAATAAGGTCACGAAAAAGAACAGGTACCCGTTACCTTTAATTCCGGTACTACTCGATCAATTGAAAGGATCTACCATCTTTACGAAACTGGATCTTAGAGGGGCCTACCATTTGGTGCGTATGCGGCGGGGGGATGAATGGAAGACAGCCTTCCGCACAAAGTACGGGTTGTATGAGTACCAGGTAATGCCTTTTGGTCTTTGCAACGCCCCCGCCGCATTCCAGTACTTTATGGACGATGTGCTGAGAGGCTTATTGGATGTATGCTGTATGGTATACATTGATGACATTTTAATATACTCTGCTTCTCGGGAACAACATGTGCCTCATGTAACGGCAGTACTGGAGAGACTGAGCAGGCATGCCTTGTACGCTAAGCTGGAAAAGTGTCTTTTTCACACAGAGGAAGTAGAGTTTTTGGGGTATGTGATTGGGCCAGGAGGAATCTGCATGGATAGAAAGAAAACCGATGCCATTGTTCTTTGGAAATCCCCTACTAGTGTGAAGAGTCTCCAGAGTTTTCTTGGTTTTTCTAATTTTTATCGCCGATTCATCAAGGATTTCTCAAAGATCATCCAACCCATGACATTTCTTCTGCGAAAAGGAGTGCAATTTCATTGGACAGAAGAGGCTGAACACGCCTTTCAGACTTTGAAATGTTGTTTTACTAGTGCACCCATATTGAGACATCCTGATCCGGCTCAGCCTTTTGTTGTGGAAACGGATGCGTCCTATTATGCCATTGGAGGTATTTTATCACAGAGAAATCCAGACACTGGCCAGCTGCATCCGGTCGCTTATTTCTCAAAAAAGCTAACACCGTGTGAGGTGAATTATAGCATTACCGACAAGGAGTTGCTGGCAATCAAGAGGGTCTGTGAGGAATGGAGGCATCATTTGATGGGGGCTAGGCATACGGTGGAAATCTTTACAGATCATCGAAATTTGCTGTTCCTAAAGAGCGCTAGGGCATTGACGCCTAGACAACTTCGATGGTCGCTCTTTTTCGCAGATTTCGATTTTGTGATCAAATTCAGACCTGGCCCACAAAACGGCAAAGCAGATGCCCTGTCAAGACCTTCCTCAGGTGTGGAGGATACCCAAATGTCATCAGAAGAACCTCCTGTCATTCTACAGAATGCCTCTTTTGAGTCTGTGATTCCAGTGGTAACAACAGCAGATGATTTCTTGGAAGATGTAAAATTACACTACCAACAACTGGATGTGCAGGAATGGTTGGATGAGGCTCCTCTACATAGAACAAGGTCACAGGGTTTGCTATTCCATGATAAAAAACTATACATACCTCATGTGCCAGTACAACAAAAGGTGTTAACATGGACTCATGATTCCCCTCTAGCCGGGCATTTGGGGTTACAAAAGACGTTTCAGGCCTTGTCTAGATATTTTTGGTGGGACACAATGCGCAAAGATACTGAGGAGTACATCAAACATTGTGCTATATGTGCTCAATCTAAGTCTAGGCATCAGCCTTCTAGTGGGTTGTTGAGACCTATACCTGTTCCGCCTGCACCTTGGCATACAGTCTCTATGGACTTTATAGTGGAGATGCCGCTTAGTCGAGGTAATGATACCATCTTGGTTATAATAGATCATTTAACTAAGATGGGTCATTTTGTATCATTGCCCAAATTGCCCACTTCAGGAGAATTAGCTGTCACCTTTCTTCATCAAGTAGTGAGACTGCATGGAATACCTTCTGTTTTGATCACAGATAGGGGAACTCAGTTCACCTCGAGGTTTTGGAAGGCGTTATGCTTAGCCATGAAGGTAGATGCTAGATTATCTACTAGCTATCACCCCCAGACAGATGGTAAAACAGAAAGGTTAAACCAAACCTTAGAGCAATATCTCAGGTGTTTCACGTTACAACATAATGAGGAATGGAGTATCCTTCTCTGGACAGCAGAATTTGCTTATAACAATGCTGTCCATTCCTCATTGGGTTGTTCTCCTTTCTACTGTCTTAACGGTTTTCATCCAAACATGTTGCCTTTTGAGCAACCAGTTACTTCCTTGCATCCTACCATCCAAGAACATCACACTCATCTTCGGGCAGTCTTGCAGGAAGCTAAACTACATCTAGAAACATCTAGAGCCAGGGATAAGAGTCAGGCTGATAAAAAGAGAACGCCCGAACCAGTGTATAAGGTGGGAGAGAAGGTATGGCTCGACACTAAACATCTGAAATTCAAGGGAAACACTAGGTTAAAACCTAAGTTTGTGGGTCCATATCCTATTAGCCGTGTCATTAATCCTGTGGCTATGGAATTAGTACTTCCCTCTTCTTGGCACATTCATCCTGTGTTCCATGTGTCCCTGTTAAAACCATGTCACCTTCACACCAGGTTACCCGTGCGGCCATCTCCGATTCTTGTGGAGGGTGAAGAAGAATATGTGGTTAGGGCCATTTTAGATTCGAAATATGTGAGAGGCCGAGTGATGTATCTGGTTGACTGGCAAGGGTATGGCCCTGAAGATAGGTCCTGGGAGCCCCGAGCCAACGTGCATTGCCCAGCCCTGTTACGGCGTTTCCACGCTCGCTTCCCTTTGAAGCCTGGTGGACCGCCGAGACGTCGGTCCTAGTGAGGGGGTTCTGTCACATCGCACCTGGGTTGTTTGAATGAGAGAAAGTAGGGTCTGAATGGTGAAAACTACAGAGCCCAGAATGCTTGGGGGCGGATGTCCTTTCACACTTTCTATCAGTCTACACTTATACTCCTCCTCTAGCAGCAGTCCGGTGCTTGTCACCTGATCCTAGGAGTAAGCTGTGTTTGCTTGCAGCTTTGGCAGCGCCTTGTGTAATACGACGGAGTTTCTTCGTTTTTTCCTGTTTCCCGTTGTGATGCACCATTGCTGGACTTCCTGGCGTGAGACGAAGCCGGTAAGCTGGGGGAGCGTTAACGCTTAGCCAAGATCGCGCACTGAACGCGCTGGGATCACGGCAGGCGCCGCTTTCCACTGAACTGAGTTGGACGCTTACTGGCTAGTAAGAAACGGCTTCACGGTAGGCGCCTTTGTTTTTGTTCACAGCGCGTGTTCATTCGCGCTGTGTTTGAAGAAGAGCGGTTGCTCTATTTTGCCTGTAAAAGAAAAGTCGAACAGTTTTAAATTCATCCTGGACTTGGGGAATTTATATTTTTTTTGCTTTTTTGAACTTGTTACAACTTCTGAATTCAGATATGGTTTTGGTATGAACTTTTGGAAACATTCTTGTTCTAAAGGAGTGAGACTACGAAATCCAAGAATTGTTGAGATTAGAATCCTTTTGTGAATTAACAGAAGATTCTGCAACGTAAAGGAAAGATTAGCTTGCAGAAGACTAAAGAAGAAATTGTTCTAGTTGCAAAAGGATCTACTGGGACTACACTCATAGTCTATTGAGTGCCTTGCTACCTATAGAACCTTTTCTTTCTTTTATGCTTTATTCTTTTCCTGTGTTGAATGGTTACTAGGAGATTCTGGCGGCTATTTAAACTGTAAGTTATATTCCATACACATATTGTATAGTTCTATTTAGAGGTATGGAATGTATGAATGATACCTTGTCTCTCCATCTGCAGGGTCTATCACCAGAGATCAGAGAATAATACTTCGCACAGATATCCGAAGTTATCTGCTACTTTATTTTGAACAGCTGCACTTTATTGTTTCTTTTATCCATTTTTTCCCCTTCCCTGGCGGTGTTACGCCTAGAGGTGTTGATCTATCACACCCGAGGTGTGCCATTGCAGGGGATAGGGAGACCTAACGTCGGACATCGCTCCTGCTGTACCTTGCTACAGGTTAGTGCATCTGTATGGTTTCTGACAGCACAGCCTTCTCTCTCGTGAACATATAACGTAAACGGTTTACTGTAGTCAGGGGTACCTAACACAGGAGCCGAACACAATGAATCACGTAATTCAGAAAAACTTTTCTGACATTCTTCCGTCCATGGTAAAGGAGTTGAAACATCCTTGCACGTAAGAGCCACCAATGGTTTCGCTAGCAATGAAAAATTTGGAATCCACTGCCTACAGTACGACGTGATACCTAGAAAGGCACGCACATCTCTTTGGGTTTTTGGCACAGCCATTCGCGCAATCGCTGCAATTCTCTCTGGGGTCAATCTCCTTCCCTCCTTTGACAATAAGTGACCTAGATAGGTTACTTCTTGACAACAATATTGGAGTTTAGAAGGTGACACCTTGTGATTCAACTCACAGAGATGCTGCAGCAATGACACCGTAGCAATTTTGCAAATGTCCTGAGTATCAGCAGCCACCAATAAGTCGTCGACATATTGAATTAAAGCCACACCAACCGGCAACCTAAACGCATCCAGTTGACCCTTCAAGGCTTGACTGTAAATAGACGGACTTTCACAGTAGCCCTGAGGAGCGCGTTTGAACCGGAAGCTACGTCCACCAAGAGAGAAACCGAAAAGGTCCCTGCTCTCCTCGGCGATCGGGATGCTGAAAAACGCATTTTTCAAGTCAATCACCGAAAACCATGATGCAGTAGCTGGAATCAGAGTCAGTAGCGCCGTGATGTCAGGCACAACAGGGAATTGAGGAACCACAATTTTATTTACCTCCCGTAAATCGATAACAAAACGATAAACAGGCGGTTTGGTAGGATCAGTACGTTTAAGAATGGGCAGTACAGGGCTATTGCACACGTTTCCCCGAGTCTCCTCAATAACATCTTTCTCGATCAAATCATAGATGATCGCTAACAAAGCTCGTTCACCATCAAGGGAGATACGGTATTGGGGAATACGTGGCAAGCGCACATTCGATTTCAACTGAACAACATAAGGGGAGATATCAAGTAGGCCCACATCGTTTGGACCCGTCGCCCACAAAGACGCAGGAAGAGAATCCAATTCCGGTGGAAGCTTATCGAGGGACAAATACATGGGAGAGACTACTTTCTCCCCAAACGTAAGCTTTACACCCGCAGGAGAACAATACAAAGTTGCATACAAACGTTTAAGCAAATCCAGACCCAAAAGATTTTCGCCACAACCAGTGGTCAAAATCAACGGAGCTTCGAGCTCACGCGGCCCAATTTGAAGGGGCAAAGGGCGTGAAACTGGATTGCTAACGGGGGCGCCAGAGAATCCAACGGATACATTTGTTAAGCCAGACAAAGGTGCGCCAGGGAGTTTCGAATGCATAATGGAACTTTTCGCTGCACCAGTGTCCAACAGAAAAGGCTCAACGACGCCCGATGTAGCAACTGCGACGTAAGGCCCTCTCTGATCAACCGGAACTGATACCACTCCCTCTCCTTGTCTTCGGCTGTCCTAGTAATTACTGTCGTCAGTTCCCTGATCGACGTAATAATCGTCTACATTGTACTGCGCAGATCGTCCTTGAGATGATCCACGTTGGTCGAAACAGTTATTAGAATTTGATGAGTTGTCAGAGCGGTCGTTCTGAGCACCACGACCTCTACCACGTGATGCATTCTGCGAACCACCACGGCCTCCTCTAGACGAATTACCACTATTACGATTATTTAAAGCAGGACAATCAAATTTAATGTGTCCCTCCTGTCTACAATAAGCACATTGATTGTACCCCAACGAAGATCTGTTGAAAGAGGAATCATTACGCGACTGCGATCGATTCGATTGCGACTGTGATCTATTCTGCTGAGACGCATTCTGATTAGAACGCGGCGGATATGCTTGTTGTAACAACACTTTAGTTTTCAGCTCTTTTGTCTTTTTATCAGCTCGGTCATTTTCTTCTTTCTCTCTATTTTCATAATATTGCGCCGTAGCCAGAATCTGAGCTGAGGTAGAAACGGCCCATGCACTTTCTGAATTCTTCAATTTATTGCACAAGTCGGGCAATAAGTTCGACACGAATTTATCCACAAACAGCCTTTGTCCACCCTCAGTACCCATATCCTGTCCACTATGATCAACGAATGTTTCCTCAAACCTCGTAAAGAAGTCTGAAACACTCTCATCTTTCTTTTGCTTACAGGCTGACAACTTGTCCCAATTTACCCTCATAGCTGGCATAAGCGTTTTCATTAAAGTAATGATTCGCTGGGGAAGAAGTTCGATCAACTGATCGGGTTTAGTAGCAGCCGCTTGTCCAGCGTCTGCCGCTGTAATAGCAGCCCAATCACCACCTAATTCATTCGTGTGATCTTGATGACGAATCTTAGCCCATACCGGCTGCGGTACGACGTTGCCAAACAACATGTCAATATCGGCAAGATTCATTACCGTAGCATCTACAAGCTGCGATAATTCTTTGTAATACCCCGCAGGATTTTTGCGAGGATCAGGCAAAGTTTGTTTCACCTGAAGCACCTCCGATCGTTTCCATGGGAGATGTATCCATACTCTCTGGAAATGTGCCGCTACCGGAGCGTTAGCATTAGTATTATCAGCGGGTACCCAAACCGGCGGAACTTCACGCATGGGATATTGGCCAGACTCAGCTTGCTGGCGTTCAAGATCCTCAACAAACAGTGCGTGAGGAATAGGAGCAAGGCGAAAAGACAGCAACTGCTCAATAGCACGTCGGACATTAGTATCGACTATCAGTCCAGTTGCGAACTGAAGCCGAAGATTAGACAGGGCGGTCAGCACCTCGTCAGGCGCAACAGCCGCTATCTGATCATGTAGGAGTTTACACATTTCGTCAAACACATATCTCTGAGTCGGTATGTTGAATTGACTAAATGTATCAAGAACGACTCGGGGTGGATTTCTTTGCGGATTGTCCATCCAACCCATCGCCATATTGTATAGCGCAGCGCGTTCCCTATTACCGGGAAGCTGACTACGTCTCTGAGGTGGACCATCAGAACCAGCGGACCCAAAGACAGGTCCGAGCGACTGGAAAAAATTTGTCGCAATGGGAGAACTACGATTACGAGTAGAGGGACAAGAGTAAGACACAGAACTAACAAGAGGAGGAGTAGAAGCGTTAGCAACAACAGGAGTTAACAACACAGGAGCAGTAGCGTGAGTAGGAGTATGTGGAAGCGGAGGAGCAGTAGGAATAGAAACAGGCACAGGAGCAGGAACAGTCGGAAGAGCGGGTGCAGGTTGAGGAACGGGTGGAGGAATAACAGGTGGAAGAACAGGTACGGCAGGGACCACAGGAGCTGCGGTACCCTGTACGTACGGGGGTGGCGACTTCATAAGATAGGACATTAAAGGATCCTCAACTGCCTCTTCCTTCTTATCCGACTCCGTAGGCAAAGCAGGATAACATTTATCTATGGTCATACGTTGTAGCCTCTCAAACACTTCCTTATCCTTATCCTCCTTATCACGCTGAAACTGCTCAGCTTTCTTCACAATGGTAGCAACATTATCTCGCTCACTACGTTTATTCTGTCTGATCTCTTTCTGTCGGGCTTCTTTGCGCCACAACCGAAAGGCATCAAACATGGCCGGCCTAGATTTACGTTCGAACAACTTAATTTCTAAATTATCTAAGATCGACGCTTCGAAGCTACCGTGAGGTGGCCAACGAAGATCGCCGTCTTTCTTTGTATATTTTATCCAATAATCGTTAAAAGCAATCGGGCCTAGCCCATGTTTGCTATATAAGTCATAAGTAGGAGTTCCAACCGGAGGTATCGGACACGAGTCCTCCAGCAGGGAATCCGCACCACAAGGTCTACAACAACTGAACAAAGTACTGCGACCAGGCATCTTGCACACTAGCCGAGTTTCACAAACTTCAAGGGTTACGGGATTTACCAAGTCCCAGCAAGAACAAAACCCTCGGTCTTTGGCGGCTGCAGTCGTCAAACAAATACAACAACAAAGTACGCTAGCAAAGTGTCACCGACAAAAACACTCACACAGCGTGTACAACAAAGCCACTAGTGTTTACAACAAAGACACTCGCTAAAGTGTCTACAACAAAAACACTCGCTAAAGTGTTTACAACCAAGGATTCTGGGAGCGACCCACAAATACTTAACTCAAAGATCAATGGCGTCCTCAGGAAGGCCCGTCAATCGTCTCGCTATACCAAGGTCTACGCCAGGCGCCAAAACAGGTCTACAGTCAGGGCAGCAGTCCGTCGCAGCCGTCAGGAGGCGGGAATCTTCGCGGGAAAAGTCTTCGGGCCACTTATTTCGACAACAGGATCGATGAAGCGGGGTGCACCTTCCCTCGGAGATTTCACACGAAGTTCCTCACGATCGTCGGGCTTGGACCGGTACCACTGATGCAGCCCCACGTTGGGCGCCAACTGAAGGACTGGGTTCTTTTGGACCCAGCGGTGCCAGGGCACAACACCTGAAACCTTCGTGGGTAACCTGTTCCGGCGTACAAGTCACAGAGACACGGGACACTTCCTTCGGCGTCAAAGAGTCAAGGTTTATTTACTGCAGGGAACACAGAAATCACGGCAAGTACAACGCGTGCAACTTGTGGAGACTGCTTCAAATTGGTTATGTGGATCGCTCCTTTTATACAGTTTTTACCCATAGGCTAACATTGAACACAAAGGTTTACAACTCAGTTCCCACATCTAGCTCCCAGAGGGGTCGCTTTGGTCGCTTTGAAACACATAAGGTCCGGAACATAAGTGCGGAAACATTTGGCGGTTCCCAACTGTAAAAACCCATCTTCCCACCATTAGCAAATTCCAATCAGCAATCAAGTAGATCGAAACAGGAACGAAAACAGGTGCAGAGGAAGACGGAGACAGTGGGGAGATCGGAAAGGGTGTAAAAGGGGAGGTGTCGGGAAGCACGAGATACAGGCATCAAAGGGACGTGCCTAATGAGATGCACGGCTGAGACAATAAGCCCGTGCGGCAAGATGAGCCTCGAGCGGCACCACCTGCCTTACAGTAGCAACCCCCTCGTCATAAAGACACTTTCAAAGAACATGTGTCTTCCGCAAATATCTTGGGAGTCCCAGGGTCGCGAAGCGGACAGCGTCCGTTCGCTGACTACTTGAGGGCAAGAGACAAAATGGATGCCGTATCTAAGATGGAACCCGTGGGTACAGATGAAAAGCCCACGTAACAAACGAACGGTTTAAGTTAGCACAGCGAAACTGCGCACACTTACTAAACTCGTCATTTGCGGTTCATAGATACCAGACTCGACCATATTCGTACGAGTCGAAAACACCACTTACAATTGTCACGGAACCTCAGCTGGGTGGGCTCCGGTGGGCACTTTCCACAGCACGCTCGAGCCTCCAGACGTGGGGGAGAGCTCCGCTCTTTGTGCCGCTAGGTGGGCTCCAGTGGGCACTTTCTTTATGGTGCGCTCGAGTCTCCAGACGTGGGGGCGAGTTTCGCTCTTTCTGCCGCCGGGTGGGCTCCGGTGGGCACTTTTAACGGCGCGCTCGAGCCTCTAGACGCGGGGCGAGCTCCGGGCTGGATATTTACCGCCTGGTTGCCGCTGTAGCCGTCCACACGCTTGTGGTTCTAGTCCTTCGTCGCCAGTTGTAGTGTCCAGCCCCAATAACTCAGGCAGACACAGTGAGTATAATGATGGACCTTCTTTATTGCAGCGTCCTTCCTCTTCAAATCCTAATGGCTAACTGACCAGCTGCCCCTTGGGCTCCCAGCTCATCCCTTTCCGCCCACCCTCGTCCCTCATGCGGGCTGGTCCTAGTGCCTGACCAGTTTGGTCACTGGGCACTCTCACTGCTGCATCCACATCATTACAACTACCATATGGGGATTAAGCGTGGCTACTTTCATTCGCACCTCCCGACAGGTCGAGTGACCTTGAACTACAAATCTTTAATCTAGAAACTACAATCCTTAATCGTGCACCACCGGCTTGGACACGCTCACAATGACGCATGATGTCATGACTTCATTTCCTCCTGGGATCTGGGGTGGCACTATGGAGCTCCAGCAATTTACCACGTAACTACGACATTTAAGCCGAACTCCGCCAACTCGGGCTGCAAGAGCTGAGGACCGGAACCTAATTAGGTTGAAATGCTGGGTGAGATCTCCAATTGAAGTAAGTGAATTCTACCACGCTCACACTCAGCGGCTCTCTTGCCGCAAGTGGGGTTTCTTCCCACCCATGGTCACCTTCCTAGAGGCTCTTTTGTGAAAATCGCCAACAAAATAGATGATAACCTTTTCTTTGTACACCAGCCCCAGGATCATCCACATTATGGTACCGGTCCTGTGTGAAAAGGTCAACTTCCCCAAATTTGGTAAAGTATTATTAAACAAGGCAGTGTGCATGCACTATATTTATGAGTTAGTGTTTACATCCACAATGGTTTTTATCGTTTGGAACAATAGTAGAAGGTATTATGAGAATTGTTGCAATTGAGATTATTTTCACTTGATGCATGCTGTTTATAACCAATCGGACTATCACGCAGAAAGTTCTAGGATGTGATTAAAATCGCCACGTCTACCTAACGTCTGTCACATAAAATCCAACATGTTACAGTGGAATGAATCTGAGTGCGACAATGAGGGGAAGATACCTCTGCATAAAGGCATGTACTTTAGTTTAGGCATGCTCACCTACATGGTATTCACTTTAAACCACCTGGGTACTAAGTACGGCAGCAACTCTGTTTGGGAGCTTTATGTTACATGTTGTTTGTCCCTGTTTTTCTTTTCAGATGGAGTCTGGCAGATGACACACACTACATTTTACACTCCACGAGGAGCAGCCACTCTGCCCTCACTTCACTGATAGGATAGGGACCTCCCATCCTTCAATTTCCCACACATAGGGGGTCAGTTTTGCCCTGAAGAAAGTCCTGGGCCTTTATGCCCCCCCTTGGACTAAAACATGTCGGCACTAGGGTCCTAAGACCATAATATTCCAAAAAAGACTCATTTTTAGATTTTTCTAATTACCCAGACAGATCCAAGAATAAAGGGAAACCGGGGATCTGCCTGAGGTATTTTATCTTTAAACCCCCTTCTCTCTTGTCTGTTTAAAGAGCTCCCAACACTGTGGTTGAGCCCACCCCGACTTTTAGGGGTCGGGGTGACCCGATGATGAAGCATGACACCACTAGGGTGTGTGAGGGTAATATAAACAAAATTGTTTTTTTTCCCTACATTCATGGTTGGGCTAGGTGCAACTTTCACTATAGAGCTTTCTTTACCCCCTCTACCTTTGTCCTCTACCTCAGGCACAGTTTACTTACAAGCACAACTGACCACTACGTGGGCAATTGGGGTATTTTTGGGGATTAGAAATAGGCTTGGATAACACTTCAAAGTTCCTGTTCCGTCAATGGGTCGTTTACATTCTTACAGTGTTGTAATGCCACAGTAGGTAACTGGAACAGCCCTAGGAAGTCACAAATATGTTTATGACGGTACACAGAAAGGGGAGGGTGTACAATTTGCGATAGTAAGTACAAAATGCCTTCTGACTAGTGGCTAGCTTTGCCAGGGAGATGCAGATTACAGTAACAGGGGAGGTGGCTATTGCAGTCTTCATGAGCCGTGCTAATAAATGGCCTGCCTTATCTCCTTCACCATGCATTCTAGACAGAGATGATTTGTAATCAAGACATCGCAGGGATTCCAGTGCGTGTGTGTGCTTTCCTCTCTGCTCAGTCAATGTGGTCCATTTGAATGAGTACCCCCTAGCGCCTCTATGTGCCTGTGTTAATTCCCAATATATGGTGCCTCTCACCGCATCACAGTGTCAATGTAAAGGCCACGTATGACTAATATCGAAGTCATTGAACGACTCTCCCAACTCCCAGTCCCAGGGCAGCAGAGTTGCATCAAATTTCCCAAACAAAGAACATATTCCCCCATCAAAGGGAGTCTACGTGCATTCCAACATGATGCAAGCCAGAATTTTGTGAAAAAACAGGGGATGGGGTAGGAGCACCAGTCAAGTGTCCTAATGCTTGGTGGCAGTTTCAAAGTTGAACCATACCGGTGAGGGTCTCTGGGCACCCCACTATGATCAAATCAAGCAATGTCATCAGCAGTTTGTGGTGTGACTATTGAGAGAACTGTTGAGGAGGGAATATGTTCAGAGGCATTTGAATCATCATTCCCTGGTGTCCCTGCATCATTTGTGCAGCAGAGGACTTCCCTGCCCACATACTGTAAGCCTACCAGGAGAGCCTAATGTTGCTTCGCTTAGGCTTGTGCTGGGGATTGTCCACCAGATGATACAATCCCATCCCCTCCTGCGCCCAGCAGCAGTCGACCTCCTACGTGTGACCGGTATTCCAGCGACATGGAATTCATATTGGTGTTGCTCCACCCAGTAGCAGGCATGTGTGGGGTCTGTGAAGAAGTAGCTGATGTGGTTTGCTAGCACTTTCAGTTTAGCTGAAAACATTGACATGCAAGCCAGGCTGACAGAGCGTAGCTTCTTCTTCACCCCTATGAAGGAGGCCCTGAGGCACTGGACTGCCAGTCTGAAATCCGGGAATATGAGTATACATGTATTGTCAAAAGTGAGGGGTCTGGCCCCTCATGCAGGCTGCATGGTTTCCTTGTCACAGATGTTCATTAGTTTGCCCACTACAGCCTGCAGCAGTGCATTCGGGGGGGAGGGGAACCTGACTGTCACTTGTGTGCTCTCTCCAGAAGGAAGAAGGGCGACCGACCTGTAGACGACACTGTCATGGATAGCCAGTTTTCAGGCGGCCTTAGGCATGTGCAAGCTGTGCACCTGCACAGGGCCACCAAACCCCTGGGGCCGCCCGCCAATATATAACCTTAATATAATAATCCTCTGAGGATGGATACATATTTGCGTGGCGGCCCATGGCAGGGATTTGGCAGCCTCTGGCTCGGTTCCACTTCCAAACACCCTGACCCACCCCCTCTTCACTGGCCTCCGTGCCTGCTTTCCTCCTGGTTCCTGATTGGCTTCTTCTTTTCCCTACCCACTGCTAGCCCGCTGGTACAGGCGTATATAACATTGCAAGCAAAATGAAGAGAATTTGAGTACACAATTCTGGTTATTCGAAACGAAAGAGAAAGGCGGCTCAGCAGGCTTTCGTAGCGTCACAGGAAGGAGCAATCCAGAACTTTATCACCCAAGGGAAACCTAAAGATGGAGAATCTTTCAGCCAGAGTACTGCTGATGCACTAGTCAAAAAAGGCGCTGAGGACCATAAACAAGAACAACAAAATTATGATATCCATGAGCAGAATGATACTCGTGGCGGCCCCTGGCAGGGATGTTTCTGGGCAAAGAGGCCACCGATTCTTTCTCTGTGGGGGGGCTGTGGGTCTGGGGCCCCTGTCATGGCCCTGGCACTGCAGCCGTCTGTGCCAGTCCCTCAAATCGTGTGTCACAATATACCCTACTCCTCCTAAATTTTATCGACCAATTCGGAAGTGTAGGAGCAGCCGCAGGTACTGGTCATCTAACACCTTTTCTGGATGTTTTATTAACCACTTGGACGCTAAGGCTTACTAGGCTCATATAATGAGATTTCCATTGAAATGAATGGGCAGTGCAAGACAAGTTACCCTTGTCATTAGCATCCAAGTGGTTAAAAAACCCTTCCTGACCTCCGGGGGGCTCCGCCCCACCCAGATCCCCTCAATGTCGTTTCGGAAGCCACAATGCAGCTATTACTACAGTGGGATCTGCCTTCTGCATCTTACGCCCTTTTTTCTAGGGCATGTAGTTTGGCTGTTATGTACTGCACCCTTCCCTCCAGGTCCCCTGTGACCGGCTGTAGAGTTTGTGTAAATTTGGGCTGAAAGCTTTGATTGATCACCATTCAGCAGGATTAATTTGACTGCCACGGTGTCCACCCAACCACCTAGGTCCTGTCTAGTGACATCTATGGCAGCCAGGTTCTTAGCAAGCTTTGAGCCTGTGGGTTCATTGGGAGTCACTTGCATTATGTCAGCCAGTACTGGCTCAGGACTGCCTGCCCCAATGTCCAGACACCCTAAGGGTTTAATTCCTCTAGTGCCCTAGGTCCCCATGGGCTGTGCTAGTCTGCATGTTAGGGGATGGTCTCAATTCCAGGGCTAGGTCCACAGGCACAGTCAGTCGAGGCCGTGATATGGCAGTGATCTGGCAGTGGAAGGTGAAAATATTAGATGGCCCAGACTCTTTTCCGGAGGGCTTCTGGTATTATTTCACAGGGGACACTTGAGTCAATCCACTGGGACCCGCCTCACCACCCAGGCTGTGTCTCAAATCTCTTTTATCACCTGCAGGGGAACAAGCAGCCCATTGATGGAAGTGGGACAGATGGTATAGGTTGCTCCCAAGGAAGCAGTTCTTTCAGGGGGTCTCTTCCATCCCCAGTACTTTCCCATTGTGCCAGTCAGTGGGGGGTGATAGGTAGGCCATCGGTGAGAGAATGGAGAGTCAACAGGAAAGGCAGATGCCGTTGGGGGGCTTTGTTTCCTTTCTGGGTCTGTTGCGACGTTGAGGGCTCGCCTTTTGCAGCCTAACTCGAGCTATCAGGTCCCGCAGAGCCACTGAAGACATCCAGCCAGAGCACCAAGCTGTGCTCTGCTGCTCTGTGTCATTGCACTACCCCTCCACCAGGAGGGGCTCCCTTGCAATGCAGGTCCAGGTATCAGTACCCACATGAGCGGGTCTGGCACACTTTATCTCTGGGGCTGGGGTCTCCCTGAGCTTCACACATAGCTGCAAGCCTCACCTTCCATTTACCATGGCAACAGCTGGTCTTGCGTCCTGCTCAAGCACCAAATGTTCTCGGTGCGGCCTCTTAGCTGGTGGGAGATGCAGGGTGGGGACTCAGCACTGCCTCTCCCTCAGATGGGTCCAGTTCACATGCTGCCTGGCAGAGCCGCGCTAAGGCACGTCCATTATCTTACCGCAGCTGGCCACACCCCACTCAAATATTTTTTCACTGTTGTAAGACTATATCTCCCATGGACTAACACTAAGTGAACTTATTACACTTAATAAGTGATAACTTTAGTTTGGGAATAGATAGAGAAATACTTCTTCCAATCATTTGAATTATAATTTAAATCCTTTTTAATGATAAAGTTGGATTTTAAGTTACTATTCTGAGAATGCCACTTTTAGAAAGTTGGCCTTTTTTGTGCCTAAACCAAATGTGCATTTCTGCCAGTGTCTCAGGGTCATGTGACTGTGAATTGCTCGTCTGTGATATATTTTGTTTTCCTTCCAGACATGCGGGCAAAAGAGCATTGGGTGGGGGTAGGTTGTTCCTTTCTCAAACAGGGTGTCCTTGGAGGTTGTTCTTTGCCCTTCCTAAGCTTCAGAAGGTAGCCTCAGGGCTCTGCCTTCCCGCTTCTTCACTTTGAAGGGCTGCCTGCCCTACCACTGACAGATGAAGCTCACATCTAGGCACTCCTGCCGTTTGTTACCCAAGACCAATTGCAGCCAAACCACAAAAAGGGAAAAGGTTAGCTAAAGGGGACATCCATAGCCACAGGCTAATACTGGGTATAAAAACAGCATAATCAGAACCTCTCATCTGAACATTCCTAGACCTGTGAATAATTCAGAGGAAGGACTGAACTGCTGTCTGAAGAATGAAGACTGGACCTGCTTGCTTTGAACCCAGGCTCCCCCAAAAAAGACTAACCTCCTATTTGAGCTACAGGCACACTTCCAGGCCTTCCTGCAACTGCACATCTCACCAGCACCAACTGGACTTTCCTGTACCTGTCTGAGCCCTGCTGCTGGCCTCTGCTGCAGTGCCCTAAGAGGTGTCTCTCCAGATCCTGGACAACTGGCTGGCACCAAGTGATCTACTCCTGCCTCAAGACCTAGTTGAATGTGGAAATCCACATGCTTTGGTCTCCTCACGACTGCAAGTGACCTCTTTGCACCAAACAATGACTGTCTGCAACATCTACCAATGTTAGGCCCAAGCTGTGACCTACTCTTTACATCAGCATCGGCCCTCTGAAAAGTAACGACCATCACGTCACCCACCACTGCAAAGCTCCAGTAATGACCTGACAATGAGAATGACATGTTTATTATATGATTTGTATGGTTACTTAAAATTGTTACAAAACATAAAATGTCTAAAATGCTTTAGACATTTTGAGTTTTTAAAAGCTCGGTCATGTTTATAAGTGCTCTAGCAGCATTGTGTGTTTTTACTTGGGGGGTGGGGGCCATAGGCGACGGGAGCAGGGCCGGACTGGGAACTGAAAGCAGCCCTGGCAAATTTTGGCAGACCAGCCACCGTCCGGCGCGTAGCGAGGGATCGAAGCGAGTGAGCCCGACCAATACTAGCCAGGTTTGGGGGATTTTTACCCCAAGGAAAATTTGTGAAAACTACAGATCAAAATGGTGAATTTAATAGCACATTTTTTGTTACATATTCAATTGTATCAACTTTCAAAGCACAGTAAATATTAGATGATGACCTTAAAGAGCACCAGGTTACCCACCCAGTCATATGTACCCATAGACATTCTTTCATAGAGCACTAAAAATAGACACAAGAAGTGAATCAGATAGAACAAAATAAAAGTGAGATCAGCCCCCCACTTGGTATGTAGCGAGCAAGCACCAAGGCCAGTAAGCATGGAAATGTCACACATGAGCCTCCAGCTCCAGATCACTGAGGCCAGAAACTATGGAAATAGCACACATAATTAAGCACCCAGGCCAGAAAGCATGGAGACATTACACATAACCACTTAGGCTGACAGAAGGCATGGAAATGTCTCAAATGGCATGGCACCTTGGCCAGAAAGCATGAAAGATTAACACGAAGGCCCTGGTCTTGACATGACACATCTTTAAATAGCCTACTTAAGTGGGTGGCACAATAAGTGTTGCAGGCCCACTAGCATCATTTAATTTACAATCCCTGGGTACATGTAGAACCACATTTCTAGGACTTACAAGTAAATCAAAATTGCCAATTCGGTGTAAGCCAATTTGACCATGTTTGAAAGGAAAGAGCGCAAGCACTTTAGCACTGGTTAGTGGTGGTAAAGTGACCTTGGGTACTCGTGGTGGCACTGCCCTTGTTGGTTTCTACCCCTGCACCAGGGGTAATAAAGAAGGCAGGACCAGAAAAGAAACTAAGGAGGGTTTTAAAGGGCCTAATAGTTTGTGAAGTGACCCATACCTGACGACTTTAAAAACTTTTCACTATAAGAGAGAGGAGGAGGAGGCATAAACAAGGAGAAGTATGGCTAGCGAGTAGCCTGAGAGCCACACACCTCTCTCTCCCCTAAAACTCTAGCAAAAGCTTCAGAGGCTACCACTAATTTCCTAGGGAGGTTTCAACCCCCTTTATAGATGTCAGCAATGCAGAGCCTCCACACACAAGCTGGAAGGCTGCTCTGTGCAAGGGTTCCCAGCTCACCTTGTCTAGCACTATGATAACAGCTCTTTCCAACCATGTGAAGGGAGACAATAGTGTGACACACACTCATACCGTGTGAGGTAGCAGTTCTAGCTTCCACATCTGATCTTGCCTTTGCTGCCCCTGGGCCCTTAGGAGCAAGTAGGAGGCTGTTGAGGGGCTTGGGCTGGGATCAGAGATCAACTCTGTGATGTCATCAGAGGATTGGTGATGTCATTTGTCTAACACTGCGACTTCTGTAGAGAACTCTGTGCAGCTAATTTGTTACAGATTATAATCGATGCAAGACAGACCCAACCTTTTCAGCTTTCTGAGGCCAAAAAACACGAATAGTATTCAGCTGGATATTCTGTTCCTTTAACATTGAAATAGCAACATCATAGAACACACAAGAATTGGGTATGATAAAACAGCAAGTCTCTTTCGAAAACATCTGTCAGATTGCACACTGGGAACTGCAGCTACCGTCACTGTGGCCCGATTGCATCTTTTTGAAGTGAACCATCCGCTGAACAGTGAACCCACAAGTGCGCATTAAACGGCACAAACTCCTTTCTTGTGAAATCCTGACTGAAATCCAAACAATTTAAAAAAATGTAGGTCATAAACCAACTGAGCCAGTGTCAAGGGAACACACAGAGGGCTCCTAGTAATGTACATGTTAGCCTAAGCGGCCAGTGGTAACACCAGTGGCCAGTTGACAACAAAACAAAAGGACTCACTCGTGTAAAAAAGAAAAAAAAAGAAACACTAGAGAGCCCTGTTGTCTGCTTAAAATATATTTTTCAGCACAAGCCCCAAGTAGGGGCTCGTGCTGATGAACAGCTGGTAATGAGGAGATTTTTCTCTACTTCTAAGAATATTTGAATGGCGCAACGTCCGAAGAGTACTTTAAGCATTACTTTGATAATAATACTGCATATTTTGCACTATTTTTGGCATGCCTGTGTCCAGCACACTTTGTAAGATGTGTTGCTTTTGTAGTGGTACCAGTTTGAAACTCGACGAAAGACAACCAGCCCCCCCCCCAGAAGGGACGCCTAATAGGGATATTTATATTAAATATGGTATTTCGTCCATAATGTACAGCACATTATGGAATAAATACATTCGCAAGGATCCTGAGTTGCGTTGGCCTATGCATGGGTCATTTGATTTGCGAAAGATTCAGTATGTGGAGCAACGGATGTTCAAGCGAAAGGCTAGGCAAGACATGTTTGACTGTGTGCAAAAGTGGGAGAAAGAAGTGTGTGAGCGAATGAAGCATGAACAGGCCTTGATTGAAAAAGAACAGCGTAAAAGTGTGCATGCAAAAGCATTAGAAACTAAAGATAAAGAGATTAAAGAAATTAAAGAAAGGGAAGATAGGGAGCGTCAGTTACAGGTAAATGGCCAATACGCTATTCGTAGGCCTCTTTATCCTATCCTTAATAAACCTCAAGATGATTTCTTGTTATTAGAGCGTTCTCCACCTCCGTATATTTTCCCTTTTGTTCCTAATGAGTGAGATGAGGACTCTCCTACAGATCAGGATAAAGCCTGAGACACTCGCTCAATGTTAACTACCGAACGTTCCTCTGAGATTAGATCTGCGGTGCAAAAAGCCTTTTGTGGTACTCTCACTGCTTCTGAACTTCTAGATACTATTAAGAATTGGTTGGAGAAGGAACAAAAATATTTTATGTTTAAAGCATTTTATTGAAAGAGTACAAAGAATGGGAAGACATTCGAGCAATGGTAACAGTGCAGTGTGCCGTGGGGCCAATCCCAAAGGAGTGCGTAATGTCCCAAGTTCTTTCAACAGGGCCTCCATCGGCTTCGCTCTCGTATGCTTCGGCAAAGATCAAAACACAGAAATGGAGTTATCCCTCTGTACCCCTTCTAATTTTGTAAAACTACCCCCCCCCACCCCCTCACCCTCCCCTTCTCCTCCCAACCCTTCCCTACCCCATTCAGTGCCTTGCTTGCCTCCTGTTTCGTTTCCCTACCACCGCCCCTCCTCACCGACCATACGCGGCCAGTTGACCGTTAGGCAGCGTCATCCATCGGTGGTTTTAGTCTCAGTAATCTTAGGTACCTTGGACAGGTGAGCTCATTGAATTCCGTGGTTAGCAGTGCATGGAATGGTTGCCACAGCTCCTCAAATTGTTCCACCTCCCCAGCCACCATGAGTGATAATTTTTCCATGCCTAGGACATGCCACAGTCAGTGCAGCCAACCCGTAGTGGAGGGGGTGACTGTCGTGCGCCAGTGTATTAAGATGTTTTGAACTGCTGAGCCCAATGCTATAGCAATTTGCCTACCTCTACAGGATTTCACTGGGTACATTAAACCATTTGGAAGACCCAGCAGAATGTATGCTGGGAGATGGGGCAGCTCTATTTCGAAGTGTGCATCGATCTTGTCAATCACCTCTTTCCAATAAGAGTGTAGCAGCGGGCAGTCCCATAAAACATGTGTAAGTGTGCCTATCTGCCCACATGCCCGCCAACAGGTGTTCTCTACATGTCGGTTCATCTTGTGCAGCTGGTCTGGGGTGTAATACCAATATGTGGACACCTTGGTAAATGTTTCGGTGAGTCCTATATGATATGCCGAATGCCTTGCTCGATAGGAAATCTGGTCCCACTCTTTATGGCTTAGTGTCCTGCCCAGTTCCCGGTTCCATCGTTCTCTGCCAGGGTTATGAAAGTGGAAGGGGGGAGGCTGCAACAGCTTGTAGAGATCCGTGATTAGTTTTGCGTCTGAAGTGCACTTTATCAACCATTTTTCGTATGGTAGCAACTTTCTGTCAGCCGAGTCTCTCACCTGTGGCTGCAGCTCCGAGTGCCGCACTTGCCAGTAGCGCATCCTATCCGTCTCGGACAGATGATAATCCTCTTTGAGGCTCCGAAAGGGGAGAATCCCTTCCGCATCATACAGTTGGAAGAGCGCCCTACATCCGGCTATGCGCCAGGGTGTGAAGGCTCCCGGCTCCGTCCCTGGTGTAAAGTCCGGGTTGTCCACTATTGGTGTGAACGGTGAGGGGAACATGGTGAGGTCGTGGACCTTGTTGGTGGCATCCCATACCCTCAACGGGACCCGTGTGACAAAGGACAAGTAAAGGTTAGGAGGACGGTATGCCCTCCGCAGGAAGGGCACCTCCTGTAGTGGACGGCCCACAACCGCCTGGTCTTGGAATAGCCAGTGCTTGTCTGGCTCCCATTTGCTCCACTCCACCAGGTACCGTAGCTGCGCTGCCTGGAAATATTTGCGTAGGTCCGGAATACCTAGTCCCCCCGACTTGGGAGCCAGCGTAGAGAGAACTCTCTTTATCCTCGGTTTACGGCCTTGCCAGATGAAGCGGGCTAGGTCCGCCTGTGTCTGTTGGATCCACCCCTTGGGCGGTTGGAGCGGCAGTGCCCAGAACATGTACAGAACCTGGGGTAGGATCGTCATCTTGACCGCCGCTACTCTGCCAAGCCAGAATATCATGCCCTTGCTCCATTTCCCCAGTTCTTCTTTGATCTTCTTACCCAGAGTCGCATAATTAGCGGTCACCGTAGCCGGCAGCGTGGGCGCCAGCAGGATACCCAAGTACTGCACTTGGTGCGACGACCAATGCATGGGGAAGAGCCCCTGCAGTTCCGATCTCGTGGCAGCTGTCAGGGAGATGTCCAGTGCAACTGACTTCCCCATGTTCATTCTAAATCCCGCCACTGTAGAGAAAGCTTCTAGTTCTCTGATGCACACGGGGAGAGCTCGTCTCGGGTCTTCCAGGGTCAGTATCACATCGTCCGCATAAAGACTGACCGTGTGGATATATCCTCCCATCCTTACGCCGGTCGCGCCTGGGTTCTGGCGTATTCTCTGGGCGAACGGTTCCATATACAGAGTGAAGAGTAGCGGGGATAACCGGCAGCCCTGTCTGGTGCCTCTCTCAATGGTGAACCTCTGGGAGCTACAACCGTTCACCCGTACCACCGCTGATGGGAACCTATAGCAGTTGAACACTAAAGAGCGGAATTTCTCTCCTATACCCATTTTCTCCAGCAAACGTTCTAAATAAGGCCAGTGCACCCAGTCAAATGCCTTCTCAGCATCGACGGACAACAGCATTCTCTCCCCAGGAATTCGGGAGGCCTTCTCTAAGATGTGTACCACTCTTTTGGTATTATCCACCGTCTGTCTCCCAGGCACAAAGCCGGCCTGGTCAGGCTCCACCAGTCCCGGCAGGTGGAGCGCCAGTCTAGCTGCAAGAATCCCCGTGTACAGTTTTAGGTCAACATTTAGGAGGGAGATTGGTCGATACGAACTGCATTGGGTCCGGTCTTTTCCCGGTTTGGGAATGACCGACACTGTGGCTTGTAAGAGATCAGGCGGAATAGTTCCCGGGGTGGAAAACGAGTTAAAAAGTCTTGCGAGAATGGGCGCCAGTTTGGTACTGAACGTTTTATAAAAGAGTGTGGTGTAGCCGTCAGGGCCTGGGGCCTTCCCATGCTTGAGTCTGGAAATGGCTGCAATCACCTCCTCGATCCGGATCTCTCTTTCGAAATACTCTGCTTGCGTCGGTGCTAGAGATGAAAGGGTGACCGTATTCAAATAATCCTCAGTTTCTCGCGTCGCTGGTTGGTCCCCTGTGTATAACTAGGCATAGAATTGACGGAAGACCTCGGCTATCTGGACATCATCTGTAACCGCCACTCCATCACGGACCACAATCTCTTTCATCCGGTGACATTGATGTGCCACTCTGAGTTTGTTCGCTAAGAGGCGACCACATCTATCACCTCCCGAATAATACACGTGCTTCAGGCGCAGCGCCGCATATTCCGCCCTGTCCATGTCCAACACCGACAGGAGTTTCCCCGCTGCCTTCTGTTGCCTCCAGATCCTGGGGGCCCCTGTGCGGTGATGCACTTGTTCAAGTTCCCGGACCTTTTGCGTGAGTTTGTCTCGCTTTTGTCGTCGTTCCCTATTCTCTGCCGAGGAGATTGCAATGAATTCTCCTCTCAAGACTGCTTTGAGGGCTGCCCACTGAGTCGCCAGCGAGGTGTCAGCGTTGTCGTTGTGAGACTGGTATTCCCTGATCGACTCTATAATGTGTTTCACCACAGTTTTTTTTGTGTAAGAGAGTGTCTCTGAGACGCCACACCCCACGAGGAACCTGAACTGGGGGCAGAGTGAAGACCCCCAAGACCGGCGCATGGTCCGACAAAGAAAGGACTCCAATCTCGGACGCCTTGGCGAGGTCGCGGACCGGCCCGGTGACCATAATATGGTCTAGTCTTGCATATGTTGTGTGTGCATGTGAATAGTAAGAGTAGTCCCTATCTGTGGGGTGAAGATGGCGCCAAAGAGCGTGGAGATCCAGGTCCGCCAATTGGGTCTTCCCTGCCTGCGACAGTTCCCGAGTCTGTGGGTAACGTTGAGTTGATCTGTCCATAGCTGAATCGAGCACCATGTTCAGGTCTCCCCCCAGAATGATGTGTCTGTCTGGGGACGCTGTTATATCCACCAGTGCAGAGTTAAGGAAGCGTTCCGGATGCTCGTTCGGGCTGTATATCGTCCCGATTGTAAACACCAGGGTCCCCAGTTTGAACCTATATGCCAAAAGTCTCCCTTTTTGCTCTGCAAATTTGTGTAGAATCTCTCCCCTGAAGGACCCAGATACCAGGATTGCCACCCCTGCTGTTTTGGAAGTGTTCGATGAAAAGAACTGTGTGGGGAACTTGCGCGATCGCATCCTATGGCAATCACGCGCTAGTAAGTGAGTCTCCTGTAGGAGACAGGTTTCAGCTCGCGTATCCTCCAATAGAGACAGGACCGCTCTCCTCTTAACTGGGTTGTTGAGTCCTTTAACATTAAGGGTCACTACTTTAAGGGTCGCCATGACTGATGAAACCAATGTGATAGAAGCAATGGGTCAGTATCAGTGAGTGGCAGTTCGTGGGCCAAACGGATATGGATGCCCCCTTTGGGGCAGCGCGAATGCACCAAGAGCACTGGATGGACCCCCCCCTCCCCTTCCCGCAGCCAACTCCCAATCCCACCTCCCTGCAACTCCCCAACAACCCCCTCCCTCCCCACCAACCACCCCTCCAAATTCCCCCTTCCCCTTCCCCTCTCCCAACCCTCCAAAACCCCTGAATATATTGTCCCAGTCATGCCCCAAGAGGGCAAGTCTGTGGTATAGTACCAGAGTGGACGTCCGGCCACGTACTTCTCCCCTCAGCTTCCCCCCCCCTTGTCCCCAAGCCTGCAACAACAGCAATGCTATGCCGTTCTCCCCCCGGAGCAATCTTACGCTGTCAGTGCGATGTAACCATTAGCAGCTGAGTCTCTGGACGCTTCCAGAATGGCGCTTGCCATGTCGGCCCTGATGGTGGGCGAGTCCGGCTTCCGGGATGCAGCCGACGGCCTGCGCCTCGACACCCTATGCCAGCCGTCGCCGGTGGTGCGCCTCCGTCGTGGTGTGGCGGAATCTTCCTCCTCCGTGGTGATCCAGAGTACTTCACATGTCTCCTGCAGTGATCGCAGTTGGTGCGTTGTGCCATTCCACTTGAAGATGAGGCGGAAAGGGTGGCCCCATGAGTAGGCTGTCTCGTGCTGTCTCAAGAAATATGCCGCTATTTTAAATGCTTTACGTTTCTGGAGAGTGATAGCAGACAGGTCCTGATATAGCGCCACAGGATGACCACAAAAAGCTAGCAAGTGCTTTTTCCGCGCCTCAGCCATAATCCGTTCCTTCAACGGGAAGTCTGGAAGAAAGGCCAGAATGTCCGGTGGCGGGGCCGATGTGCGCCTCGGGGGTCCCACTCTGTGCGCTCTATCTATACGTATGGGAAAGTCCGCTGCTTCTACCAGTATGTCTCTGAAGAGGTCCCGTAGATAGCCCGCCACGTCTGTGCCCTCCTCCCTTGATGGAATTCCTCCAACCCTTATGTTGTTTCGCCGAGACCTATTCTCCAAGTCTTCATTGTGTGCTTGAAGGTCCAATTGTTGGTCTCTAAGGGGCACCACTTCTTGCTGTAGTTCCACAAGTTCCTCGTCTTGTGCTGCGTAGTGCTTCGACCGTGGCCACTCTCTCCCCCAGGCCGTCCACTTCTCTACGCACTTCGCGCACTTCTCCTGCCACCCCCTGTTTCAGTGCTTGGAAATCGTCTTTCAGAGTGCCAAAAAGGGATTCCAAAAAGGATCTGGTGACCGGAGGCTCCCCGCCACCTACTGATTGTGAGCTGCCCGCAGAGCTCGGCGAAGGCAGATTCCTTTCTCCTCTGGTTTGATTTCTTCTGAGCATCTCAGGGAGCGTGCGTTCCCCCCTCTTATTGCTTTTTTGTCCTGCCATTCTGGCTGCTGGGCCACTCCACCTCTTGTGTGCCACCTACTGATGCAGTCCGCTGGGCAAATTCTCCTCTGGAGGCGCCCGCTCTACCCCCTTCATCTCAGTGGGACCCGGTGTGCTCCAGCTGTACTGATCTGCTGTACTCTCCACTCAACTGAGCTGCGGCAGTGTTCGTATGTCAGTCTTCGCCTGGGTTGTTAGTTGTTTTGGCTACTTCGGTGCCCCCGGAGCGTCCAACCTCCTTCGCTGTGAGTCCCAAGTGTGGAGGAGTTGTTGCCTACCCCCTCCTCTCCCGTTATGTCCGAGGGAGGTCCTTTCGACCCTTTGTTCCCCTGGGCCTTCTCGGTGCTTGTGTCTACCCGGGCTTCGCCGTGGGACGGTCTGTGTGGCCCCCCGCGCCCAACCTCCACGTGTTTTACCCTCCCGTCTATGGTAGCCCACTTAGGCAGTGTCTTCCACAGGACCCTTTATCTGCTCCCTTTCTCCGCTCCCGGGGGGGCTGCTGATGAGCCCTCTGGAGTAGGTGGCAACGGCCCCTTGGTGCTAGGTCCTCTCCCGGGCTCTACCGGGTGGCGCCCTCTTCATCTGGCTTCTAGGTCTCTGGGTATCGCCTCTCGATGTCCGTTTGCCCTTGCCTCCCTCCGGCACTGCAGCGGCTCATGAGAGAGTCCAGACTCCTACCTTCGAGCCCTGCGGCCCGGCTCCGCTCTTCTGTCCAATCCCAGCTTCCCCGCTGGTCTCTCCTGATGTAGGCCGCAGCCTCGATTTAGACCGCCACCGGCCTCCTAGTGTGGCACTTCCTGCCGGGTCGCAGAGTGCCTTCCGGGGGGTCCCGGTCCACCACTGTGTCTCACGGGCCACCTCCTCACCTCTCGTAGTACTCCTGGCAGAGGTCAGCATCACTCCGGGCTCCCTCGTCGCTTCCGGCCGTTTCCCGGTTCCGGTCCCTCTCTGCTCCCAACTCCGGAGCTCGCCGCCCACCGAACCCAGACAGACGTGTCCGGAGCGTCCCCTGGGTCGATTCGGACTCTGGGCTCAGATGCAGTGGCCTCTCGGTCTCGCCCTTCACGCCGGCGGCGCTTCCTCACTCTCCTGCTGAGTCCCCTCCGGTGTAGGCCGCAGCTGCGGCCTCGGTTTGGGTCGTGGCCGACTTCCGGGGGGGGAGGCCTCCCATAGGGTTGTCCAGCGTCTCACGGGCTACTTTCAGCTGTCTCCGCGATTCTCTGACCCCTTCTCTTCTTCACCGCACGTCACAGCCAGAGAATCCCCCTGTCTCTGGGTCCCGCTTCGCTCTGGGCCGTATCTCGGCTACAGGCTCTCGCCGCCCCGACTCCGGGGCCAGTGCTACCCCACACCCGATCCGCCGAGTCCGGGGCGTTTCCGGGGCGTTTGCGGGGCCAATTTCAGCTCCGGGTGTAGCTCAGCGGAATCCTCTACCTCTATCTTTGCTGTCTAGCACCAGCGGGTGGAGAACAAGCTGCTTCTAAGTCCCGGGGCCTGGACGGGTTCGGGAGCCTCGAGCAGAAGCATCTTCCTACTCTGCCATCTTGGCCACGCCCCCCAACAAAAATATTTTACAGAGATATTGGCTACAGAGGTTGTTGAGCGATTTAGGAAACATTCGGTGGACCTAGAGCCAGATGATATAGCAGCTGATTGTAAGCAATTACGTGACAGTTCTTTTGTCTTTTCGTAGGTGGCTGACACGATCAGACACCTGGTTAAACTACGTGATGAGGCAGTCCGTTTGCGGGAGGAGAAAAAGGCAGCCGACGCAGCTGCACAAACATCTCGAGTCAACATGGCGCGAGCTCCGATGTTCGAAACAGATAAGAATGTTGTAAATGTGAAACCCATGCAGAAAGCAGCGCCTTTATATGTTCCTCCTAAAGGAGCAGGTACGAGTGATGATGAGACTTCTACCGACGCGAAAGGGTATTTTATTTATAATTGGGTTTACACTCCATGAAATAGAGCAGATGTCATGGCTCTTAAAAATGCATTGCCTGATCCGCGAAAGAATCCGAAAGCCTTTTATGAAGAAATTGAGGGTGCCATTAGTTCTTGTACAATGACTTTGTCTGACATTGATTTGTTTTTTGGGTTAATATTACCGCCTGATATGTCGAGAACTGTGCGTAAAGTCGATGATCGTGCAGTATTTGGGGCATTGTGGTCAGATATAGAACAATTAGATAAAGATAGGAGACCTGCACAATAACCATGTCAGCTAATTTTAGATCTTCCAGAAGCTATCTTGGTTAAATTAAAGACAATTCTTCCCCCTAAAAAGATATATTGGACTATGTTGGCATCTTGTAAGCAAAAGATAGATGAATCAGTTTCAGACTTCTTCACACGCTTTGAAGAAGCATTCCACGATTTTAGTGGTCAGACATTGACAGATGATATGGGTAGGCATCTGTTTGTCGATAAAAATGTCACAAATCTTTTGCCAGAAATAGCTAAGTCGCCTAAAGGCGAGTGAAAGTTCATGGACTACCTCCTCTCTGGTTTCTCTCTTAACTATGGCTCAGTATTATGAACGTCAAGAATTAGAAGCTAAAGGTAAAGAGGATAAAAAATCTAAAGAGTTAAAAACAAAGGTTATGATGGCTCAAGCTTATGGCCCACCTTCTAGAGGCAATAATAGAGGAGGACGTGGATCTTATGGTTCGTCTTTTCCTCCCTATCTTTGTGTAGATTTGTCTATTGATCAGTGTGCATATTGTAGACAATTCGGACATTGGATTTTTAATTGTCTAGTGCTATGTGCTCAGCAGAGTTCATGTAGTCAATGACAAGTGAAAAATTGGTCTGGATATTCAGCACCTAGAGGAAATACAAATGATCGTGCTAGGTTTGATGCTAATACACGTGGACAAGAGGGGACTAATACCTTTGACAGACGGAACCAATATCACATGTCCGACTATGAGACGTCTAATTTGCAAGATTCTGCTTCTGCATAGGATTGCCTAGGATGGGGTGAGGAATCAGTTGAAGTTCCAGTAGATCAGAAGATTCCATATGTTACAGCACATGTTTTGAGTTTTACTGATCAGTTTCTGGTTGACACAGGAGCTACTCGTAGCGCCTTGTCTAAACACTTGATTCCAAGGGCTCCCCTATCTGGCCTAACTATTACATCGATAGGTTTTGATGGAACACCATCCCTTAGCCCATTGCCACAGCTACTACCACTTCATGTTGATAAGTTTACTGCTCCATGTCCGTTTTTGCTTTCTCCAAATACACCAGACAATATTGTGGGTCTTGACATGCTCAAATATTTCAGGGCCACAAGACGATGTTCTCCGGAAGGAATACAGGTTATTTTAAATGACAACCACCCCATGATTTAGAGATCTTGTATTGTTAAAGAGGATATTGCCCTAGTTTCACTCCCTAGTACTCTGTGGGCTACTTCAGATACTGATGTAGGACAAATGGTTATTTTGCCAGTACATATTAGTGTCAAGGAGGGTGCTATACTGCCGAGATTGCCTCAGTATAAAGTTTCTCGAGAAGGAGAAGAAGCACTGACACATATTATACAAGACATGATTGAAATGGGTGTGGTGGAAGAAGTTCTTTACAATGTCTGCAATAGTCCGATTCTTCTTCAAATTTATAGATTTATCATTCATTTGAGAGAAGTCAACAAGATTGTAGTACCATAGTACCCTGAAGTGTCTGACATAACAACATTGCTTACCTTGGTCCCTCCAACAGCCACTACATTTTCCGTAGTGGATTTAAAGAACGCTTTCTGTTCAATTCCTATTCATCCCGATAGACGATATTTGTTCGGTTTTACTTTGAATAATTGATCGTACAGATTTTGTAGAGTTCCTCAAGGCTGAGAGTTCTAGTATTTTAAGTCAAGCCTCGAAACAGCAACTTGATTCCTTTACTTTGACTGAAGGAGTGGCCCTCATACAACATGTCGATGACATATTGTTTCAGCCGATACACCTGAGCAGTGTGAACAATGTAACTTGTCCTTATTTTCTTTCCTTGCCACACATAACCATAAAGTATCACGGAAGAAGTTACAATATTGTAGACTGAAGGTGACCTACTTAGGACACCTTCTGTCTAAGGAGGGCCGTGCATTGACATCATATCGTATTCAAGCAATTCTAGACACTCCAGTACCTTCCACACAGAAAGATGTCCATGCATTTATTGGTTTAACTTCATTTTGTAGGAAATGGATATTGGGTTTTTCACACATTGTTAAACCATTGCTAGCACTCTTGACTAAGAACACTCCTCTTCCTCTTCCTTGGACAGATGAATGTCAAAATGCTTTTCATCAGTTGAAACAAGCTCTTTGCTCTGCACCAGTGTTAGGCACACCAGATTATACGAAGGCCTTTACACTCTATGTACACGAGAAAGATGGATGTGCATTGTCAGTTTTAGTACAGACACTCGGTGACAAGCAGCGTCCCTGTGCATATCTTTCTGCAGTTCTTGACTCTGTTGCTCGTGCGTTGCCTGGATGTTTCCATTCAGTTGCAGCGACAGCTGTGTCCATACGTCAGAGAGAAGGGATAGTTTTGTCACACAAACTGATGGTGCTAGTACCCCATGCAGTAGATGCCCTTTTGAATCAGACTAGAAGGCAACATTCATCTAGTGCTCGCTTGACAGGATACAAATTGACATTGTTAGCACCTCATATTACATTGAAGAGGTGTGCAACATTAAACACAGCCACTTTGTTGCCATATCCTGCAACTCAATCTCAACCAAAGGAGCCTCATGATTGTATATTCCTTACTGAGGAACAGACAAAGGGTCGCATTGACTTGCAAGATACGCCCCTAACAGATGTAGATGGGGAGCTGTGGGTTGATGGGTCCTGTTTGAAGTTACCGGTTGGCACCACCTCAGCTGCATTTGCGATCACCATTTTTAAGACAGTGGTGGAATCAGCTTGCATACCACAGAAGTCGGCTCAAGCAGCTGAACTAATAGCTTTGACAAGAGCGTGTGAGCTTAGTACTGATTTATGTGTGAACATTTACACGGACAGCCGCTATGCTTTTGGAGTGGTTCATGATTTGGCCTACTCTGGAAGGAAAGAGGCTTTCTTACATCCCATGGGATGCAGATAATGCACGGAGAATTAGTACATAATCTTTTGACTGCACTTACATATCCGAAGAAAATTGCCATTATGAAGTGTAGCGCACACAAGAAGATCACTGACACGATAGGACAAGGAAATGCTTTCGCAGATCGTGTAGCTCGTGAAACTGCAATACATCTATGTACGTAGTAAAATCACAAGCTGAGCGTTGGCATGATGCTAGAGAGTAAGTATTGGATATACAGAGATCTGCCTCTGTGCAACAACTTGAGCAGTGGTCCAAAGAAGGAATGTTAGACGATGAGGTTTGTTGGCGTAACAAAGAAATTAACAAATGGAAGTTACCACAGCCTATTTGCAACCTATGGTTCAAATGGCACATGGGCTGGCACATGTTGGAGCTCTAGCAATAACGAAACTACTTACACAAGTTTGGGAGCATCCTGAGATTGCCAGCACAGCTAAAATAGTAGTACAGTCCTGTTTGATCTGTTGGCAGTACAATCCTGGAAAAGGGACACAAACTCCTACAGGAGGGTTTGCTACACCAACCGCACCTTTTGAAGTTTTGCAAATGGATTACATCCAACTTGAACGCTGTAACAATCTAAAGTATGTGCTAGTGGTGGTATGTGCCTTCAGAAAATGGATAGAGGCACACCCTACGAAGGATAATACAGCACTCACTACAGCCAAGGTGCTTTTAAAGGAGTTTATCCCACGGTAGGATGTTTGTACATTTTTGTGGAGTGACAACGGACCTCATGTTATTGGGCAAGTTGTTGATTATGTCATGAAAGGATTAGGGATCAAACAGAAATTCCATGCAGTCTTCCACCCACAATCAGCAGGATTAGTGGTGAGGTACAGCGCTACTCTAAAATTAAAGTTAGCGAAAATTCTGGCTTCCACATCCTTAAAGTGGCCAGATGCGTTACCTCTGGCATTGCTGTCCATAAGATCGGTGCCACACTCACGATCTGGGCTCACGCCTTACAAGGGGGTATTTGGAAGACCAATGAACATTTGGGGAGTTCCTAAGCCGCGCCCCATACATGATGTACCTTGTGTTCTGTTAAATGATTATTTGGCACAATTAACTGACAGTTTGATCTCTATTCATCAACAGGTTCGAGAAGCTCTTCCAGACAGATCTACAGGTGAGACCCATGACCTCCGTCCCGGTGACCAGGTGATGATCAAAGCCTTCGACAGATCGAACAGCTTGGAGCCGGGGTGGCGAGATCCGTAGCAGGTGCTGTTGGCTACAAGGACAGCAGTTCGAGTGACAAACAGACAGAATTGGCTCCATACCATGCACTGCAAGCTTGTATCGCCCACCTTGGTGGAACAAGCTGTGCTGACTGATAATCGAGAGATTTTGGAGACGGAGAAAGGTCAAGCTATCTCACCGGACGAATCTGCGGAAGTCTTTCCGGACCACACGTTTCCTGGAGCATCGTGATACGACTTGAGACCAAGAAAATAATCTGCAGTTGTGAAAAAGACATGTTGAGCTACCGCCCTGGGTTAGCGGAAATGGAATGCCAATATGACAAGGGGGGGGATCAGCCCTGCGTAGTGTAGTGGCACCCGTCTTGATCTTCGGTGAAGAAATCAGCGGCTGCCCATGGGATAAGAGCTCCAACGAGTGTTTCAACGAGTTTGCAGAAATATTAAAATCATCACTGTTGCTAAAATGCTCAACAATCAAACCATTTGTGCTGTAGGGTTTGTTGTTGCTTTGGTGGTTATGGAGATAATCACCTGGTTTGTTGAGCAAGTGGCTCCTGCTCAACAGCTTTTATTTGCCACTACGCCGGTTCCAGTGGAACATAACTATTTTGCGCTTCCCTATCATGTACAGAAGCATCGACAATCTTACCTAAATAACACCTTCATCCAGATGTTGCATCATACACATAATGCCACGAATACCACCAATTGTTGGGTGTGTGGGATGATACCTGCACACCAAAAGAAAGGAGGAACGCCTTTTATTCCTCCACCATTTTCCCATAATGGTTCATGTCAAGCTTGGTATGCCCTTTTGTTTGCTTATGGAAAACCTTCAGTAGGTAGAATAATTTTCAAATTAAATAAAAAATGTTACCAAGATAATGATGGTTACCCGCAAGTTAAAGGGACTTAATGGGAATGGGATGAATACCAACCGGACAATATTTCGACACAGTATGTCTTCAAAATGTGAGGAATATGAAGAACATTGGACCTTTTGTGATTTCTGTAACCAGAGCAAAAGAAGATTTATGTATTGGCAGTGTTGGGAGAATTCCCGTAGGACGAAATGAATGTATTACTGTATTGAACATTGAGGGCATAAATAATAGTAGTTTTATATCGTCACACAACACCTAGTTTGTGTACGGTAATAAAGGATATTACCAATTACCTGTTGGTTGGTCAGGGGCACCTGCATGATATCATCATGACCTAAAACTGTACAATGATATTTCTAAGAATAGATATAAATGGACAACAAGTACTGATGAGATTGATCAGACAGACACCACTCTGCAACAATATGTTGATTTCAATTTGGGTTTGTTTTTCTTTGTGGGTGCTGCATTGAATACCAGAAAAATCAGACAATTGACTTGTGTAGTAGAAGTTGTCTCCAATCAGACAGCTATGGCACTTGGGAACATTACAGAAGAACTGCACATTGCAAGAATTGTAGCACTCCAAAATCGGATGGTGCTTGATGTGATTTTGGCTGATCGAGGTGGTGCATGCCGCATCATTGGTAGCAATTGTTGTGTCTACTTCCCGGACCACTCACCTTCAGTTTAAGCTACATAAGATTGCTGCAGACATTCACCCAGAGACTGGTACATGCACGTTTTCAAACTGGATATAGACACTCTTTGTCACTTGGGGCTGGAAGCTACTGACTATTCTATGTATACTGCTGGTGATACTATTTACATGATGTACTTGTATACAAAGTGGTCCCATGATTTGCTCTATGCGCATTACTGCTTGTATACCTGCAAAAAGAGGTATTACAAAAGAACAACAAATGCTACATAGTGAAGTTACTGAGATGATGAACATTAATGTACAGGATACAGATCTAGATTACCCTAGACAGACGAATGTCTTCAGCTAATGCTGAAAGGATCGTCTGTTGTAAATTAACAGCGATTAGATTAAGCATTAGCAGAAGACATCCTGTAGTTAGAGATTATTTTATCCGTTTATGGAATCCATTTTGTATTTCTGTCGGCCATTTTGTTTGCCATGTGCTCACCATGTGCTCTGTCCTACCTTCCTGTTAACTGCTCTTGAAATCTGCCTAGAGACAAGATATATTTATCCTCCTTTGCTTTGCACATGCCCAGTAAAGCTTACAGCTGTTCCTAACTTGTAACTGTCAAGATGTGCCCACCAGAATTAGCTTACTGTCAGCCCTTCCCACTTGTTGCTAGCACACTCTCTGTATAACCTTATATGTATTTGAAACCAACACTCTGAGCCTTGTACCGCCTTCATTTCAGCCCCTGTGTGGGTATAAAAGGACCAAGCTCCTTCTAGTCAGTGTGCTACTTCATACACTACCAAAGGGTGTTGTATGGTTGTGGTTCCACCTCATGAGGTTTAATAAATACTTTGGGCCTCATTAGGATGGCGGGCGGACTTTGCCCGCCCGCCATCCTCTTGGTAATAGGGACCGCCCGCCTTAAGGGCGGGGGTCCCGTCACCAGCAATAGGATGCGCCACTGTCGCGGGCGCATCCCGCATTCCTACCATTGTGGTGGGAGGTGCACTCAGCACTGCCCGACACAATGGCAGGAAAGCATGCTGTGCACTTCCATGCACATCATGGCAGGCCCCGCTCGGTGCCTGCCATGCTGTGCATGGAACTGCTGGGGGTACCATAGGTACACCCATGTGCACCCCTACCCCCCGGAGTCCCTTGGGGCCCGCAACGGGCCCCCGCAGGGATTCTCTGCATGCCTTTCCGTGGCGGCAAAGCATCCACAATTGCCCATCCTAATATGGCTGGTGGTGTCTGATAGACACCGCCACCATATTATTCCTTTTCCGCCCCGGCCGCAAGGCGACCGGGACGGAAAAGCGGCGGACGGTCTTTCCGTCTGCCGAGGCCCCCCCGCCATACTTATATGGCGGGCGGGGGAAACAAGTGTAGATGTCGGGCAGATTGCCCCCGCCAGGATGGCGGTGGCTACCTCCAGCCTGGCGGGGGCAATCTGCCTGACATTGTAATGGGCCCCTTTGTTTTCTATTCCAGTTTCTGTGCCAACTTCTTACTATTGGTCTGAGGACTCTGAGCAAAGAAGGGTGAATCCCTTGCACTAAAACCAAAAATATCAACAAAGGGAGTGAAGAGGTGGTGCAGCAAGGCACCGCGGTGGGCTAATCCTCCTCTTATGAACGTCTAAATAATCAACAAAGACCACCTGAAACAGACATACAATACATATTCCGATGGTGTTGGAATACACTCAGTGTGTTAAAATACCCCTCACACACCAAAAGGGCCCTTGGTGTCATGCTTCATCATCGGGGTCTTCCCGCCCCCGCTGCGGGACGGGGCAGTGCTGCGACAAGCGGCTACGCCGGAGCACCTTTTAATTGTGAGTACTATGTGAGTGATAATGGAGTGAGTGTCAGTGAGGTCAGAAGTGATGAACAGTGAAATTAAAGTTAAAAAATACCTGGCCTGGTGTTTAGAAAAAATTATTTAATAGGCACTGGCTGGTATCGTTAAAAGGGGTGAGGCGGAGTGCAAGATCGGGTTACTAGTCTTGCTCTCCTGTGTGGGTCAACATGTTTCGGGGCGACATGCCCCTTCGTCAGGACCGGGATGTATAGATCCCCCTGTCACTCACTAATGCGCTCCCACAGATGGAGAGTGTTGTGTTTGATCAATGTGTATAAATAATTTAAATACACGTGAAAGAAGCTCGGTCAGTAATACTGATGATGTAAGCCTGCAAGGATAAGAACACAGGATTTTAGAAAGAGCGCGGATCCCAATGCGCTTTACTAATGAATACCTGTAAGGAATGAAAATACACATAGGGGAAGAAAACACACTTTAGGCTGTTACATGTCACGCCAAAGACTTCTTAGGGGGACCTGGATAGCCGGATATGGAAAAGACAAAATATATAGAACTGTGGAGAAAAGCATTCATGGGCTTATTGCCTGGCTGGCCGAGGATTTCCCGGAGGGGCCAGGTAACTTCACAGGGTGCAAATGGGAAGGAAAAAACACACATAAAAATGTATACATACATACACACACCAATATAAAGCATCAAAAACTAGCAAAGAGATGCTTATTCACTTTTTATACATACTTATTGAATGATGAGACAATGCCCCATGAGCCAAGCTGGGCGAAGGGTATAGAGGGTCCAACTGTGGGGAGACATGGAGAGATAATGCCAGGACCTAGATTAGCTTTTTACCCTGAGTGAATTAAGGTAGTGTATACCAGGTCAGGACTGTCGGCTATGCCGTACTTACTCAACCCCCACACCTCAGTGCTTCCTCCTTCGTCAGTGGCTTCCGTGGTAATGGTAAGCCGGGGCAGGGCGGGTCTTATATAGTGAGGCCGTGGCTTGTTAGCAGAGCCTTAATTAATTAACTCGAAACCGATGTGCGTGTTCGGTCGAGTGGTTTGGGCGTGTGACCAGAGCGGCCATTGTTAAATGTCCGAGGTCGGCTGGGCCGGGATAGGTATTGGCAAGGGTCGGTTGCATTTCCCTTACGATAGGTAGTAGTTGGCGGAGGGGGTGGGTAGAATGCTAGGATACATCCCAGGTCCGCTCTGATGCTAGTATCTGCGTGTCAGGCGACACATGCGCCTGCGCGGTGAAGTGTCTACACTCCGCGCATGCGCAGTAGAGCTGCATAGTGACTATCTTGTCGCGCATGCGCGGGAGGGAGGTGTTCCTCCGCGCTGCTCATCAGGAGCCTGGGGGGGTTTTTTGCCAATGGAAATACGGAGGGACGCTTATGAAGATGTATAAATCATTGTCAAAGCGGAACATGTGTTATTTACCAACTGTCCAGTATGCAGAGGTTGTACATGGGTGAAGACTGATATTCTCAAATTATGTTCCACTTACTTATAGGTGGGAAAATAAAGAGGCTCTTGTTAGGTTACAGCTATTCAGAGCGAAAAACTCTTATTTTTTGCACACAGTTTGTAAAAGGAATAAATAAAATAAAAATTCGAGATTTTCATACATATTTACACATCATGTCGGCCAGGACCACATTGCAGGTTTCTGTGATTGCTGGTGGGACACGATGGTCCAAGATGGCCCAAGAATGGCCACCCACTATGCCACAATGGGTCACAGTATAGACGATCTGCAATGGACAGTCATAGAAGCCTACGGGAGTGACAAGGACCTTCTTGCAAAAGAGCAACGTTGGGTCTATCGCTTGGGCACGCATCTCACAGGATTAAATGACGATATTCCTTGGTCGCAATTTAAGGCATGATTAAAACCTAAGCGAGTTCCATAGTTCGGGACCTTAATACAGTACTAATATAAAACTCAACACCATCGTGTCCCACCAGCAATCACAGAAACCTGCAATGTGGTCCTGGCCGACATGATGTGTAAATATGTATGAAAATCTCGAATTTTTATTTTATTTATTCCTTTTACAAACTGTGTGCAAAAAATAAGAGTTTTTCGCTCTGAATAGCTGTAACCTAACAAGAGCCTCTTTATTTTCCCACCTATAAGTAAGTGGAACATAATTTGAGAATATCAGTCTTCACCCATGTACAACCTCTGCATACTGGACAGTTGGTAAATAACACATGTTCCGCTTTGACAATGATTTATACATCTTCATAAGCGTCCCTCCGTATTTCCATTGGCAAAAAACCCCCCCAGGCTCCTGATGAGCAGCGCGGAGGAACACCTCCCTCCCGCGCATGCGCGACAAGATAGTCACTATGCAGCTCTACTGCGCATGCGCGGAGTGTAGACACTTCACCGCGCAGGCGCATGTGTCGCCTGACACGCAGATACTAGCATCAGAGCGGACCTGGGATGTATCCTAGCATTCTACCCACCCCCTCCGCCAACTACTACCTATCGTAAGGGAAATGCAACCGACCCTTGCCAATACCTATCCCGGCCCAGCCGACCTCGGACATTTAACAATGGCCGCTCTGGTCACACGCCCAAACCACTCGACCGAACACGCACATCGGTTTCGAGTTAATTAATTAAGGCTCTGCTAACAAGCCACGGCCTCACTATATAAGACCCGCCCTGCCCCGGCTTACCATTACCACGGAAGCCACTGACGAAGGAGGAAGCACTGAGGTGTGGGGGTTGAGTAAGTACGGCATAGCCGACAGTCCTGACCTGGTATACACTACCTTAATTCACTCAGGGTAAAAAGCTAATCTAGGTCCTGGCATTATCTCTCCATGTCTCCCCACAGTTGGACCCTCTATACCCTTCGCCCAGCTTGGCTCATGGGGCATTGTCTCATCATTCAATAAGTATGTATAAAAAGTGAATAAGCATCTCTTTGCTAGTTTTTGATGCTTTATATTGGTGTGTGTATGTATGTATACATTTTTATGTGTGTTTTTTCCTTCCCATTTGCACCCTGTGAAGTTACCTGGCCCCTCCGGGAAATCCTCGGCCAGCCAGGCAATAAGCCCATGAATGCTTTTCTCCACAGTTCTATATATTTTGTCTTTTCCATATCCGGCTATCCAGGTCCCCCTAAGAAGTCTTTGGCGTGACATGTAACAGCCTAAAGTGTGTTTTCTTCCCCTATGTGTATTTTCATTCCTTACAGGTATTCATTAGTAAAGCGCATTGGGATCCGCGCTCTTTCTAAAATCCTGTGTTCTTATCCTTGCAGGCTTACATCATCAGTATTACTGACCGAGCTTCTTTCACGTGTATTTAAATTATTTATACACATTGATCAAACACAACACTCTCCATCTGTGGGAGCGCATTAGTGAGTGACAGGGGGATCTATACATCCCGGTCCTGACGAAGGGGCATGTCGCCCCGAAACATGTTGACCCACACAGGAGAGCAAGACTAGTAACCCGATCTTGCACTCCGCCTCACCCCTTTTAACGATACCAGCCAGTGCCTATTAAATAATTTTTTCTAAACACCAGGCCAGGTATTTTTTAACTTTAATTTCACTGTTCATCACTTCTGACCTCACTGACACTCACTCCATTATCACTCACATAGTACTCACAATTAAAAGGTGCTCCGGCGTAGCCGCTTGTCGCAGCACTGCCCCGTCCCGCAGCGGGGGCGGGAAGACCCCGATGATGAAGCATGACACCAAGGGCCCTTTTGGTGTGTGAGGGGTATTTTAACACACTGAGTGTATTCCAACACCATCGGAATATGTATTGTATGTCTGTTTCAGGTGGTCTTTGTTGATTATTTAGAATCCCTTGCACTGGCAGGCCTTGCTGAGGCTTGCTACGTCAACTTTCTCCTCGCTCCGCGTTCCGTGTTAAAACTTCATTGATCTCCGCTGCTAATCAAATAATGCATGGAGTGCAAGTGCCATTTTAGGGGGTGGGTCACGCGCAGCGCGCAGATGTCTCCATGTGCCACCGCATCTGCGTGGTCTCGTAGTATTCTTCAGTTCACCCACCATAGGGGGGTGTGGGTAGGGCAGGGGCGGCCTTAGGCATGTGCAAGCTGTGCACCTGCACAGGGCCACCAAACCCCAGGGGCCACCACACCAATATATATCCTTAATATAATAATCCTCTGAGGATAGATATACATTTGCGTGGCGGCCCCTGGCAGGGATTTGGCGGCCTCTAGCTCTGTTCCACTTTAAAACACCCTGACCCCCCCCATCTTCACTGGCCTCCGCGCTCCGCCCGGACCCCCTCTTCCGGAACCCCCTACCTACGCTCCCTGCCCAGGGCCGCCATGAGCCTAGAGCCGCCCCTGGGTAGGGCGGGCGCGGCTGTTGGTGACATGCGCAATAAAAGGTGCTCTTGATTTTAACCGCAGAGAACTAAGCCAGATGACGAGAAAGGCCCTCTCTCGGCACCGTTCCCATAATTTAATTATTTCTAGCCCTCGCCCTGGCCCCTGCCTGTCCCAGTGACTCTGCTCCCGACTGTCTGCCGCCCGCCTCCCGCAGGTGAGTGTCATTTGCATTTGTGCACTGTCGACCAGGATTAAACAAAAGATAAAGGCTGCCCCCCCCCCCCCCAATGCCCTGGCCCGTCGGCCACTAAAGCGTACAAGAAACACACAGATTAAGGATAGACAATGCACATGTCACATGTATCATGCTTTAAAAAGGAGAACAATTTAAGGTGCTTAATCCGAGGCCATGTCATCATGACCACAGCACACAGAGGTAGAATGTATTATGCCTGTTTTCAGTTAAACTGGAAGAGTTGTGTAAATTAGAGCTGCAGCTGTATTTTCTTCTTTTTTTTGTTGCAGTTTTATATAGCGCGTACTCGACCCGAAGGTATGAAAGCGCTTTACATGGGGTGATTAAGTTATTTGCCCAGGATCACAGGATGCTTGAGCGTTCAGCCAAATTCAAAGCTGGTTCCCCACTGCCACGATTGCTTCCGAACTGTGCTGTGCTACCTGCAGCTCATTTACTAATTCATTTACTAATTTAGCTCTCCCTAATATCATCCTCCTATACTTATAATAGGAATGACTGCGCCAAAATTAGATATTTTAAAGCTTGCGCATCCCCAAATGATAACTAAAACCTAATTACCAGGGAGCTTAGTTTTTTTCTTATCCAATAGTGCCGCCAAGTGTCTATTTTAGGACTTGCAAAGCACCACTGGATAAATGTTTTAAAAGTGTTCAATAATCACCATTGCGAGGAACGTAGGTTTAAAAAAATAAAAATGCCACTCTCGAAACCGGACGTACTAACCAGATGCCCGCTGTATTAAATAACAATCCCTTGCAAACAGATAACATTACTATCAAACCGTGCTAATTTTTTGACTGAATAAATGCCTGACGCAAAATGCCAAGATTGCATGGCCTTGATTCCACCTCATACCTCTTTAACCCACCACGAAGCACTCTCTGTCTCTTTATTTCACTTTTGCAGGTTCTTTATAGTCACTGCTTTAACATTTTATTGTATTCTTTCTGTACCTACTTTTCCCTCTTGTGTGTTTCTATCTCTTGGTCTGTAACGGGTGTATGTGTTCACTGTTGCAGGTTATTTTTCGTCTCTGTTTTTCATTTTGTTGTGTTCTTTCTGTACCTATTTATCCCTCTTGTGTTTCTCTCTCTTGGTCTGAAAAGGGTGTATGTGTTTTGTAAAGCATGTTCACCAAAAGGTATCTTGGTGCTGAATAACACATTTTTATTGCTACCAAACTCAATGGTACTCATTTTACCGATCTCAGAAGGATGAAAGGCCAAGAACCCTGGATTTGAACCTGTGACCATGAGGATGAACACAGTCCTCTAGCGTGGATGTATTAGTCCACTAAGCCACCAGTCTCGACTGGCTTAAAGTAATGAGGGAAAATAAGTTCTGTTCACCTCAATTAAGTGAGAGTGGGTGCTATTTGCATCCACAGACTCAAATTAGGCACATAGTGTTGTAATCAAAACAGACCAAGAACAGAAAAAAACTTCAGATTTGAACAGGCAGGATTTAAAATTACTAAACGAAGGAAAAAACGTTGCATTACCGAATATGATTGGAAATAACAAATACTTCCCACTATTTGAACAAAAATTATCTAAGGGAATTGTTCATGCAAAATGCACTAAAACAACGAAAAAAGGGAAAAATCAAATTAAGCAGGATGACAATAGTACTAGGAAGAAGTTAGAGCCGGAAGGTGAATGGATGAATATAGATCAAAAGATACAACAGGAGGTAAGAAGAGTAATGGAACAGCAGGAAGATATAAGGGCCTTTGATAATTCACCTCAATCTAAGGATGAGATACTCCAATGGGAGGAGAAAGAAGATACTGGACCATTAACCAATAGTCCTCAAAGAAGGAATGACAGGACCCCAATAAAAGTAACAATAAAAACTACTAAGCATCAATATCAACATGCTGATGAAAAAACAGAAATATCTACCAAATCTAATATGAGTGAGGACGACAAAGGTAATGCAAAAATGACAGAATGGCACGAGTTGTTTATTGAAAGCAGTGAAGGGTTAAAAATAATTACTTACAAAACAAAGCAAGCAAACGAAAAGGATCCTCAGCATAATCAGCCACCAAATAATAAAGTACAAATTATTTTCAAACCAGAATTTGAGTCTAGAGGAAGGCAAGATACCCTAAACCGAGGCAATATACTCAGAATATTCAAGTCAATTCCGTCCCTCTGTAAAATAGTGAGTGAGGATATCGACTCTATCGAATTTATGACAGAAAAAAAGAGTTTACAGGCTCCCATGCTAATTACAGTAAATTCCCCGGTAAAAGCAGAACTGATTCTGACCGAACAACAGGCATTCTAAGCCTCGGGCATACTAATTACAAAAAACAAGTCCCAAAGGTTTATCCAATACCACTTATTGCTGAAGAAAATACCCAGCAGGTTAAAACAGACAGGCAAATAGTACCAGTACTCAAAAACGCCCGGGGAAAAACACCCAAGAAAGTGGGAGAATCGCTACCTCAAAGGAATATGGGTAAAAATGTTGTAATAAATGAAAAATGGATCACTAACTCATTACATAGCAATAAGGAACAATGATTGAATATTACTAGGTTCCCTACAGCCAAAGTAGATGAGATGGGTCTGGTGCGAATGTGTTCATGGAACATAAATGGGTTGGGAGCAAAGATTCATAATGCACACATAGATTCAATATTGTTCCCGTCTCAGATTATTTTCTTACAAGAAATGTGGGAAATCAAAACATTTGTTCTACATGGATACATAGGTCATTTCGAATATGCAAATAAAACCCACAAATTTGGGCGTCCAAGTGGAGAGCTAGCAATATTCATTTCAACCGACTTACAGGTTGAGCATGAACGACTCGAGTCAAAAATTCTGAATATTCTAATAATGAAATTGAAATATAAAACAACTAATCAGAAACCAAAGTCTGCATATCTGATTAATGTTTATATACAGCCAACATGCGCTAGTAGGGAGTCAACTTGCGGAATACTCAATCAACTTCTATTGGAATTAACGTTGGCAGGCCCTCTAGAGGATTATATTATGACTGGGGACTTTAACCTTAATCTAATGCCATCCTTTACAAGGGATGACATTTGTCAATCACACAATTATCAATGGTCAATTCCTCAACAGGATCTAGGAAAAGAAACTAAACCCTTCAAAAATAAAATTGGTATACCATTTGTCAAAGACATGGAAGCAATGGGTCTGCGAATACTAAACGGCCGATTTAAAGAAGATATGCCTCCGGCATGTACATATTTCAAGAACGAGTCAAGCACAAGGATTGATTACACAATGATATCTCTCAATACCTTCCAGAACATCATCGTATATCAACTAGAGAAAGTTACGGACAGTGATCATTGCCAGCAGATAATAACGATCAACTTTATGAATAAGGCAAATCAACCATGTCAAACTGTCCCAGGACATATTGGAACGGTAAACTATAAAAAAAATGATTTGGACTACTAAGAATAAGGATGTGATGAATGAACAAGTTAGGCGAATACTAGAGATTTGCTTCAATGAAAGAACACTTGAAACCACAATAGAACAGTGGGTAAAATTAACTATGATGCTGGTTAAACCCCAATCTCAACATCAAATGCGACGGAATAAAAGTAATCAAAATGACGAACAAAAGGAAAACAAATCATACATAAACCTGCCGTATACAATTACGAAACTAAAAAAGAGCTCGAAATAGGATGATAAGGCAAATCAAGAAATCTGTCGCTAATGAGGAAACATCAGGCACATTGAAAGCAGTAAATCAAAACTTGAGGAAACTAATATGGAATGAGAAAAATCAGGCAATGCAAATATTCTGGGCAAAATTATACCATGCAAGCAAACAGACAAACACAAGAGAGTTCTGGAAAATTATAAATGGTCTGGCTAGACCAAATAAAAGGGTTGCTTCCTCTGTTCTAACTGAGCAAGAATGGGTGACATTTCTCAGAAAACATCTAAACCAGAATGGTATAACAATAGCAAAAATTGAAAGTCAATCGACAGATACCTATGATTGTGACATGGAAACCCCAATCGCAGTAACAAAAGATCAACTAAATTTTTTTATTAAAAAACAGAAAGATGGGGCGCCAGGACCGAATGGTATTCCTTTTGCTCTATTTAAAGAGAATCCAGATCTATGGGCAGCACACTTAGAAAAGGTATTCAAAGAAGTTATCCAAAAAGGCGTTATCCCGGAGTCACGTCGAGGGTCACTAATTACGCCAATTTATAAAAAGGGAACTGGGCACTCCCAGAAAACTATAGGCTCATTACCCTACAAGACACAGATGCTAAGTTGTTTGCTAGGATCCTGCTTACTGAATTGAATGAATGGGCAATAGAAAGTAAGATTCTGCCACTGAACCAAACTGGCTCCGTCAAAGGCTTAGGTACATCTACAAACATCCTGGCATTATCTCTTATAATGGACAAGTCAATTAGACTAAAGCAGCACTTGTATCTATGTTTTGTAGATTTTAAATCAGACTTTGATTGTGTCCAAAGAATTTTACTGTGGAAAAAGCTCAGAGAAATGAATATTCCAAGGGCCTTGCTGAAAATGATCCAGCTCTTGTATAGCAAAACTTAGGTCAGTGTAAGGATGGGGGATGGCCAAACGCTATCGAAGGAAATCCCAGCCACCGAAGGTCTAAAACAAGGTTGCGTACTCGCCCCACTTCTTTTCAATTTGTTCTTGACAGATTTAACAGGGACCTTAGATGAATTAAATGCACACACCCCGAAATTAGCTGATAGGCATATTTCTAACTTGCTGTATGCCGATGATGCCATCCTTTTAAGCCATACAAAAATTGGGCTGCAGCGACTAATCTCTGGAACATGTACTTACGCAAAGGAAAATGGGATGGTGATTAATGAAACTAAAACGAAGATCATGGTAGTCTCCAAGAACAAAAAATTAAGACAAAAATGTAGTTGGTATATGGATAACACGCAACTAGAGCAAGTCAATGTATACAAGTATTTGGGAGTACTCTTTGATGAGAAGGGTAATTTTCGGCCACAAACAAGAGATATTCAAAGGAAGACCAACTCCCTAATTGCTGCATTTAGAATCCTGCAGAAAACACTGGGCAACCTTACATATGGGCCGCTTTTAAAGATTATAGGGGCAAGATTGCTACCAACAATTACATAGGGCAGTGAACCATTAACGGGAAAGGATACAGAAATAATAAATAATGCTGTATCTAAAACATATAAATTGCTATTTCACCTCCCAATTAATGCCTCACCAGCCCAAATTAGACTGGAGTTTGGCTTAACCAACCAATATTATGCGAGGAAGGGACATTTCATTAAAACCTGGAATCGGATTAAAAATGATCATGACAACCAAATATCGCAGTTATTATAGAAAGAGATAAGTAACAACACAAAGGCAACGGCATGGAACTATCTTAAAGAAGCTATAGAAGAGTTTGCAGTCAGCTCAATTTGGAATAAATCTATAATTAACGCCTCATTCAAAAAATAATCAACAGATCTACAAACCATCTATCACTTGTAAATGACAAAGATAGTCTGACAAAAAGAAAAAATGCTTGGACAATAATAAATGGATATAAAAAAAAGAAGGTACAAGAATGTTTGGAAACACCGTGGTCAGAAAAAAATAATCCTTCTCAAAGCAAGAATTGGAATACTCACAGGAATTTTCCACCTTCCTCCTTGGAAAATTTCTGAATGTGTACATTATGTAGACTATGTAATAGTGGAAAGGAGAACATTGTCCATCTGCTCTGTATTTGTTCGGGACTCCAAAATGAAAGGAAAGCTTTACTTAAAGTCCCTTTTAATGTACGTGGAATACGGACATGTAGGCAAGCCCTGAAATGTTGTCTCCAATCAAATGATAGAGGCATGAATGCTACCTTTGTAAAGTCCATATTAATAGCAAAAACAAAATTAGTAGACTAAGTTTTATATGAAGTATTTTAATTATCTTTAATGAATTTTATGAAGAAAAGTGTTTTTATTGGTTTTAGATACTAAAAGTATTTTTGTAATTGTATATTGTAAGATTTTAAATAATCAAACAATAAAGATATATTTCACATTCTCAATAGAGTGTACTAAACAAACATCCTTAAAGGGTAAATTGCTCTACAGACCCCCAAACTCTAGGAAATATTTTCCCCCTGGACATAGCAGACATTGTGGAAAACTTTATTCTACCAATCAATTATACAGTCCTGGGAGATTTTATTTATCACTTGAGATAAAAACAGATTCTGACACCGCCCTACTCCTACAAACTCTCTGCTTTTAGCCATGAGCAAATTGTTCCTGAACCAACCCATCAACCGTAACCCATCAAGCAGGGCATGCTTTGGACAGGATTTTTACTAACAATCCCAACCTAGTCAATATAAAGACTACCCAGGTAAGCTGAACTGATCATAAAGCCATATTTTTTGACCTACTGCTTCCGAAAATCCAACCGGATGACAGCGAAAAAATGACACCTGCCACCAGTCATGAAACCGGCGAAATGTGAAAGAAAACCATTTCAATAATACCCTAAAACATATTGCTGTAGAGATAGTAAATAAAGTGGTGACAGCAGCTGAGCAATATAATAAATGGCTGCAAACAGCATCAAACCAAGTAGCACCTGGTAAAATGATAAAACACAAATGGCAAAATCCATCCGCCCCTTGGTTCTCCCCGGAGCTTAGAAAAAAGTATGCAAAACTGCAGGAAACAGGGAAGAAAATGTAGAATCTCATATAAGAGGAAGAAAAAGAAAAATACAAACAGCTAATAGCAGTATATAAAGACAGGATTGTAAAAGCAAAAGTAGCATATTTTACAAATAAGATCGAGAGCACTAAAGACTCAACCAAAAAGCTTTTTCGCACAGTAACTGAATAAACAACCAATCACAGTACCAAAATTACAAATGCCAATCAACCCCTTTGTAATGTACTAGCAGATTTCTTCCTAGAGAAAGTAGAAACAATCAATAAAAACTTTCCAGACAATCAATCATGCACAGACTCAACACTTGGAACAAAGGGAGAGCATGATCTTAATTTAACCAAGCCTCCAAAGGAATTTAGCCCTCCATAAACAGAGTACATCATAAAGCTATTAAACAGTGCCACCTCAGGATCGTCAGAGTATCCATGTCTGCCTACTATAATAAAACTAGCAGCAGAAATTGCTGCATCTAAATTAACGCTTATTTTCCAAAACATGTGTGAGACAGGAACGTTTCCTAAGATCTGGAAAAAAGCAGTTGTGATCCCTCTTCTAAAGAAAGCTTCTCTTGATCACAAAGATCTGTGCAATTATAGATTAATTTCCCGTCTCCCACTACCTGCAAAAATAGTGGAAAAATATTTGAACGAACAATTGGTCTCTTTTCTTGAGACTAATAAACTCTTGGATAGGCCACAGTTTGGCTTCCGGACAGGCCACAGCACAGAGACAGCATTGCTCAAGGCAACCCAAGACATCAGGCAGGTATAAGATCAGGGAAAAGGGGCTGCCCTGATACTGCTCGATCTCTCTGCAACTTTTGACACTGTCAATCACCAACTACTATTAAACTGTCTAAAGACAGGTGGAATCACAGGTCAGGCATGGAGCCTGCTGAAATCCTACCTGGCAGATCAAGAACAAGTAGTGAAATGAGAAAACTTCACTTCTCACTCATTCTCCCTGCCTTGTGGAGCCCCACAGGGATCATCACTGAGCGCTATTCTTTTTAACATTTATGTTATGTCTCTCCACTAGCAGCACTGATAAGAAAGTTTGGTTTCTCACTCACGTCTTATGCTGACAACACTCAAATTGTTGTTCCCATAGAGAAAAATGATGGTAGTACTGATAACAGATTTCAGAACTGAATGATAGCTATTCACAGTTTGATGGAAGAAAATTGCCTTAAACTGAACTCAGAAAAAAACGAGGTACTGCTGTTTGGGCCTGAATTACAATTTTGGGGCCCTGATGTATGGTTAACCACTATAGGTCCAGTCCCTCTCCCAGTAGAAAAAGCACGAAACCTAGGAGAGATTTTCGATTCAAAACTCAATTTTATAAAACAAGTAAGTGCAGTCACTTCATTTACTTTCAACACCCTCAGATAATCAAAAAAGTTCTTCCTTTTCACTGCATTCTGAATCTGATACCTATATATAGTGAACAAATGAATATTGTTCACTTACTTTCTTTCCGCTGACCCTTCATAATTATTTAACAGCTACAGACTGTTTGTCTCACTCACCACAGGAAGATATAGTGATAACAGCTGAGTACAGATTATTCACTGTATTTTGAATTTGGTATTTATGTATAGTGAACAAATGAATAGTGTTCACTTTTTCTTATTCCTCTCTTACCTACTTTTTAAGTACAGAATTCATAACCAGTCAATAGCTAGGACTGTTTACCTAGCCTACCTATCTGAGATTATCCACTACCTCAGAGAGTACAGCAACTCCCTCTATTTATTTTCGGCATTTACCCGCTTCTGAACAGCCGGGAGTGGTGGTCTGTCTTCACTATCTATTAGCAAAGGAGGGTTGCATGCTACCACGTGACCTGGTTGGAGGATTCAAAAACTCTGACTTGTAGAAACGCACAACTTTGATCATGGCAAACCTCCTTGCCGAGAAACCCTTTAGATAAAAGGTAAGAGCTCACTGGCATAGCACTAATTTAGGTCCGCATTTGTGGATAACTCCCCCATTTATCTTTAGTAATTTATTTTAGTGCCCCAACAGGAACCACAAAACTATGTGGTCAATTCCCTATTTTTTTCAGTAACTTCTTTTTCGCTGCACTTTCAGCACGCAGGCCGAAAGCGTTTTATCACTCGACTGCCACAAGCACGTCTGCCGAGAAAAAATATCCTACATCGCCAGTGTTCCACCACGGCAAATCCCCCTCGCCCAGCGTCTCATTTTACTTTAGGTAAGAGTCAATCGGCGGAATGCATTAACATGTCCGTTTTGATACATTATTTACCTATGTAAACCCTACTAACTTATACGCAAGTCTCTATTGGGGTCAAATTATCTTGAAGTGTAATTCCCCTTCTTTTCCCTGCTGCCTTTTCAGCACATAGACCATTAGCTGGCTACCCTGGCTCCTTGTAGAGTGTAAACTTGCCGGACGGTATTTCACAACGGGACCCTCACACTTCATATCCAGCACTCTGATTCATAGGCATTGAGGTAATAACTGTAACTAGCTATACATATACGTCTATTTTTTGTCCGCTCCAGAATAACCTCAATCTATCTGTGCAGTTACAGCAGAGCGAAGCTGTCTCTCTAGTGTGACTGTCCTTTGTCTTCAATCCACTTTTACCCATTGGTTTGTGCCTACTATATGGTTTTCAACTAAAACTTCTCCGGGTGAATTTTGAACCGCTTCAGAATCCAGATTTCTTTTCTTTAGAATCATCAAGTAATATTTAGTAGCCCTACCTTTTAATGGCGACATCCATAGACTAATGTTTGCGTCATGCATTGTGCTCGGCCCTTTGCACTTTCTGTAACCATTAAATTGCTGCTTTGGGATGTTATAGTTTAAGAAGTCCAGCAGTATCTTAAGGCCATATATTCATCATACTCATTCGAGCCATGAAGAGAGAGTTTGATAATTTTAAAAGAGGTAGTCCTGCGTTGTGTTTTATACACACATCTACATTATTTTTGCTTTGAATAGTTTAGGTGTAGAATTACAAAGGCTCTTTACAAATATCTAAAACCACCTTTAATTTAAGAATTTAGCTGTAGGACGTCCGCCAAAATATATGCTATAATTTTTCTCATTGTATCATCTTGAGTCCCATAAACTTTGTAGTTATAAACAACATTAGTGAGCCTTTAACTACCTAGCTTCCCTACCCACTTGTCTCTGATTCCCTTGTCATCCCTTAATAAAGATAACTAATGATACATATTGATATACAGGTCCTGTGCTGTGGACATCGTCATAGCCAATTGACTGAAGCTCGCTTGCTCTATATATCGTTTATTCATTGTGAGTCCCAGCATTTTTCATCTGCAATCTCTTTTTCCATCACTGGTCTTGCTTTAGTCCTTCTTGGTTGATCTGAGTTTCATTCTCAACACTCACTGTTTGTAATCACACAATGGGTGAGCTATATCTTTAGATTAACCTCTCCTGATCCACACTGGTGAATGGTAATCTCGGGTTACTGGTAAATCTTGAGTGAATTTCAGAAATTGTTTGCATATTTTTGGCAACTTTTGTGTACAAAGCTTATTCCTGAGAACTCTGAACTCAGTGTTTGTTCATTGACTTTATTCATTTACACGTTTGAAAGACTTTTATCTTGTATTGCTCTGTAGGAAAAACATTTGTGGTACTCCTGATGAAGGCACTTCTAGTGCCGAAATGCGATTTGAGAACTTTCATCACCCAGCCTTAAGTTGTTACATCAGTTACTGTCTATAAATGCTTGGTATAATCATATGCATGAACATGTATCAAATGTGCTGTATATTGAATTTTTGGGATTAATTCTTGCCTCGTAATACTATATGGTGAACACATTGCATCTTGATTATGATGCATCAATTTGTTGTTCTACCTTCTCTTTTACGATTATTTTTAGATAAATATGAATAAAGCTATTTTCTTTATGTTTTAAACAGTTGTTTTCTCTTTACACTGAGTTCTTGTTATCACTTTGGTCTACTTGAAAATGTATTGATGTAGTTCTAATTATCAGACTGCCTAGGAATTTTGCTTCCATTGTATCATTACCCTGTCCTAGGAGTTCTAGACAATTTGCAGGGGGTCCTTGACATTTGCATGAAATACCCTAGTTGCAGCATTAGTTCTCTCTAAAATAGATTTTTGCTACAGTCTGCTTCTGACAACTCCAAAATATAATTTGAACAAACTTCAGGTCTTACAAAATGCTGCGACTAGACTCCTATTAAAAACCCCCAAATGTTGTTCAGTGGCTCAAAAAACTAAAAGAGCTACACTGGCTCCCCATTAAACAAAGAATAAATAAAGTACTCTGCTTAACCTACAAAGCAATCCACAATTTGGGCCCAGCCTTTCTGAATCATAGTTTCAACCAGTATGTTCCAGCTAGAAAACTTCGCTCGCCTTCTGCTAATCTATTGATACAGCCAAGGCTAAAAAAAACTAGATGGGGGAAAGAGCATTTTGACGGAAGCAACCAAAATATGGAATACACCCCCTTTAAGCATTAAAAATGAACACAGCCTTCTTTGTTTTAGGAAAGCTGTAAAGACCTGGTTGTTTATATCGTGGTAATTCTGCCGGCAGTCTGGATCACACTCACAACTGAAACAAAAAAGCTTTGACGCCCATAGGCATTAATGCTCTTTATAAATAAAACTAACATAACATATAATCCCTGGGATAATCTCCCTCCACCCCTTCAAGGATCCCCCAAAAACATAACTTGTTCCGCTGTGGCGATTTTCCTGATCCTTTATTTTAGACATTGCGTCTGCTAGTACCGTAGTCTGGGATGCATTTTCTGCATTCAATGTCTCCATCTGTGCTTCCAGAGATTCCGTCCAGCCCTCCACCGTTGTCAGCTGCTCCACGATCTATCCACAAGTTTCATTTATTTTTCGCATCCCCCTTGCAATTTCTTAGATGCGAGCCTTGCCCGGCGGCTTTCACTTTGATTCTATTCCTGCATTTGCTTCAAGGATGAGAATATAGTAGAAAGTGATGGTTCCTGACTTTCAATAGGCATTCCTATATTTGTTTTATCAGCATCCCCAGCCTCTTGAAAATATAATTGGGCATGAGAATAGTCCCACTTTAGTTGCTGTCTATTGTTCCCAAACATGCTGCTTCTTCTATTCTTAGTCTTTTTCCTTGACGTTTTCTTCCTTTGGGTAATCTGGAGATCATCCAAGAGAATACTGCTGTTTGAGTCTGAGGTCCCCCTGTTACCCAATGAGGAGCTCTCTTGCTAGGAGGAATCTGAATCATCGGCAAGAGAAAAAAATCTTCCTCCCCCAGGTCATTCAGGGGCTAGGGTCCTCAACTGTTTTTGACTTGTTTTACCTAAATCTGTCTGGGTAATTGTTTTAGGGTTGGTTGTGCCTGTCATATTGTCCTCATCTTCTTTTCCCATTGCTCCTGGTTTGACGTTGGTCTCAATGTCTTCAAACAATTTTGGGTTTGCCCCACCTAAGTCGTTCCTTCCCTAAGAGCTATTGATAACCCCATATTGATGCCATAATTTGAATGAGCAACTTCATTGAAGGATGAGGGGCTAAAAGAAATTTCCAGGGAAGGGTCACTTTTTTCCCCTGAGATGGGGGGTGCAAACAAAGATGCAAATGAGGGTTGCTAGGACCCACCTTCCATTTGTCCCAGGCTAAGGGGGTTCTTTGATGGTTGTTTCTTGTTCCCCAGCTTGCGCTTAGGCTTGCATGGACACTCCTTTTTCTTCTGCCTGCACGCCTCTATGACAACACCAGCAGACCAGACACACGGTTCCTGCAGAGCTCGGGCCTGCAGCCCCTGTCTTTAGTTATCCTCCACGCCCTGCCATCCCTTCCTCCGGCAGCACTCTACCGGGCAGGTTAAAGAGACATCCTGTGGGAATAGCTACTCCCAAGAGATCAACAAAGAACTGGCAAGTGAGCCGCTGAGCCAGCTCCCAGCATGCCCGTATCAGGAAGACCGGTCTCCAGCCGAGCAAGCTGAACACTGAATCACGGATCATGGGAGAGCGAGGCGGTGCTTACCCGGTAAGTTTAAGCAGTTGCCATCTTTGTCCTGCCCAGGCTCTACTTCCTACCCACTGTGGGTGTCTGGCCCACCCTGTGCAAGGCCTTCAGCCATGTGCAATGGTGTGGGCCAAAGGGTCTGCCCTCCAAACTGACAACATGCCTGGCCCTCTGAGGCCTTCTGACCAGCAATGCACAATGCCTTCGGTCATTCAGCATGAAAATGGAGCACCCGGTCTGGCCTCTGGCCTTCATGGCTGAACAACCCCTACTTTGCATGGCCTTCGACCGTGTGTCCGAGGCGTGGACTGCAGGACTAGGCCCCCAGGCATCCTCCCCCAGTACTTCACATTGTGTGCATGACTGAAACCCAGCACCAGGCCTTTGTCAGTGCTTCAAAGAGGATGGTGGAAGTCCTCGACTCTGGCCTGACTCTTCTCCCCACTCTTTCTAAGCATTTAATTTCCCACTGCATTTGACCTTTTGCTGTGTGCCACAAAGGAAAGGGCTCAGGACTTAACCACAGCCTGATGTTTGTGACCCACCCGCCATGACATCTATCCCCCATTGCTCACAGCATTTGATTGTTTCCTGGCTTGATTCATGGCTAGGCCAGGTGTCGCACCCTCAATTTGTGTCTAATCCTCATTGCACACAGCCACTGGCTGTGCACAATAGTGATGGGCTGCAGAGCTCGGACTATAGCACCACACCCTAACCGTCTGCTGTGTACTGCACAGGGTCTGACATAGGGCAGACAGGAGTTTAGGCCCTGCAAATTCAACTTTCAGGGGTGTTCAAACCCCACTTGTCTTTTCTTCAGCTATTTGCTGTCAAGGTATGCTTTAACTGACCTTTCAATGTTTCAGACCCCCACTGCTTATGGCCTTTAACCATGTGCTTATGCATAGCAGAGATAGACAATATGATATGACTTTCGGCCAGGTACCATTCCCCATCCTCCATTGACATTTGCCCAATCATCACAGGAGTTGGGCGATGTGCCTACCCTCTGGCCAGGTCCTGAACCCCACCCGCTGTGGGTATCCGACCCACACAGGACATGGCTTTCAGTCATGCAGAGCAGGTGTGGGCCACAGAGTTAGGGCTCGAGTCCGATCTCCACTGTGTATAGCCATTAGCTAACTGCCACAAGCCAAGCACAGAGGCCCACTCTCAGCAAATGTCAAAACCCCATTGCTCCCGACTTTGGCCATACATGGGGAGTGGCCACATAGCCTGTACTACTGTGGAACCCTGCAACCCACTATTGAAGATCATTCAATGCCCTGTGCACACAGCCTTCGTCCATCTTCCACTGGGTGGGACCACAGGCCTTGGCCTCTGTCTAGGCACCACTAAAGTTTTAGTTGTGAAAATAAATCCCTTAGTTTCCTTTTTATTACTTTTCCTCACTTGGTATCTCATTAAGTTGCTACTTAAAGATCTTTATCTTTAGTGATACATCATGTATATGTAGAAATCTGTTCAGTAGTTTTGGAGTTAATAAAGGAAAAAAAAAGCCTTTTTTGACTTGCCTATAACTTTGGCGTCATTAGACAAATCTTCATGATTTTGTTTTTAAAGTGTCACAGTAGGTTCTGTGTTTCATGAAAAGTTTGAGGTTGATCCGTGCAGTGGGTACTGATAAATAAGGGTGCAAATAAAGAGTGTGTTGAGGTTCCGTGACGATTCGACCCCGTGTTTTCAACATCGTCGTAAACCCATAATTTTGGTACCAGTGAACCGTAAATGATCCATACAGTCTATCCTGGTGTTTTCGCTATGCTGCGAGCAAGAGTACTCCTGTTATGAGCACATTTCCGGTACACCGATGACATCCATTTTAGATTATGGCATCCATCTTGTTTTCTTGCCCTCACATAGTCAATGGACATACAGTGAACTCTGATCAATGCATTACACTCAAAGGACACGTAGGCTTTAGCCGGCGATTCACCTTGTTGATGACACGTACACCTTAAGTCAGAAACGCTGTGGCCGCATGACTCGGCAGAAGCTGCCTCCTCTGCCCGAGGCCAGTCCTGCTATACTGGTTCTTGTGTACGTTGGCCTGATCACGATTAGGTGGCCGAAGTCGGTAGCCTTGCCCATTTACGACCCACAAACATCTCTTATCCTGTTTTTCTATCTTCTACACCTGGCTCTGCTCCTTTCCTTCTGGGCCTTTATTAGGGGGAGGTAACGAAATTTACAATGAGGCGGTCCGGCTCTTGAATGAGAAGATGACATGGGATTATGATCGAACAGTGGGAACCTCTCATTCGTAATGTTTGAACATCAGAAATGTGTTGACAATTCCTGTTTGACGCCAAATATTTATTGTTTAGGATACAAAGCTTAAAGAAATGTACTAGCACGTGAAGAATGTTGCCTGCAGCTAAAAACTCTGTATTTAAGGAGCAACTCACTTAGTGCAAATCGAACAGGCTCCTAGAATCTGCCCCTGTGTAGTTTCTGTGACTTCTGTATCCCTGCAGTAATAAACCTTTGGTCTTTGACGCCACCATCGAGAAGCCTGTGTTTCTGTTTATTTGTGCACCGAGACAGGTAGAACTCAGGGGTCTTCGGGTGTTGTCCCTGACACCTCTGGATCTTAATTCGGTCCAGAACTCCATTTGGCGCCCAATGTGGGGCGACGTCATTCGGTACCGGTCCAAAAGCCTGAAGAGTCGAGAAGCTTCGTGTGAAGATTCCAGAGGGAGGCGCCCCACTTCATCGATCCCGGTATATCGCAAAAGTGGCCCGACGTTCTCTTCCACGAGGGTTCCCGTTCGGACGGCTGAAGAGGTCCGCTGCCTTGACCGTCGCCCTGTCTTGGACCCGAGGTGCAGACCTTAGTACGGCGAAACGTGGACGGGTTTCTCCTTGGTGACGTCTTCAGTGCCTCAGTTAAGTATTAAGTGGTTGCTAGTTGTTTTTGGTTAAGGATTTATCCTTTTAGTTCTCTGGTTTGACTTGGTTTTGTAGATTATCACTGGTTGTTCTAGTTACGATAATCTTTTGGTTTGGTTTGGGTATCGATACATTCGTTCATTTGGTAGGCCTAAGTTCTAAGTTCGATTGCGCATCTTTGTCTGTGTTTGTTTGTGTTCCGGTTAGTAAAATGGTAAGTCGGAAAAACTGTATGTTTTCATGTTTTGGTTGCAACAAGGATTCCCGGTTGGAGGATTCATGTCTGGTTCCTTCGATTGGAACTCCCCTTTATGAATTATACTGTAAGCATGGTGTGGGTCCCATATCTTATAATGAGGTGTGGGTTCGCTACACGAAGGAAGATGGTGTCCTTAGTTGGCCACTACATGGTAGTTTCGAACCCGAAGTTCTTGATAATTTGGAAGTACAACTGTTTAAGAGGAAAGCCCGGCCGGCAATGTTTGATTCTTTCCGTTTTTGGCGAAAAGAATCTAAACAAAGAGAGATTAAGAAATTGAAGAAAGAGCAGAAAGAGCAAGAGTTGACCTTAACTCAGGCTGCTGAGCAGCTGCAACTTGATCAAACTGAGAAAGCGATAGAAATAGCTGATAGAGAGCGTAATTTGGCGATCGACAAATGCTATCCTGCCTTGCCATCGAGTACTGTTAAGTCAGTAGAGGACCCTGAAAAGGATCCCCTGTTGTCTTACTTGTTGAGATCACCTCCACCGTATGCACAGGGTGCTACAGCTCCACCTTTGCCAAATGTTTTGTTACCGGCTGCTGTCCAGCCTGGTATACCTGCTCCTGTTCCTTTGAATCCAGCTCCTGTACTTCCTGTAATTAACAATATTCCTCCGGCACCCCCTCTTCCAGGGTTGCCCGCTCCTTTGCCTCTGCCTGCTCCACTTATACCTGTTGCTTCACAAGCTACTTTGCCTGCTACCCCTACTCTTGCTGTTTCATCTGTTCCAACTACTACTCTACTCAAATCTTCTGCAAGCTATATGACTCCGCTTTCTGTTCGTCGGAGAATTACTGAATCTGTCACTAATATTCTATCTCCCTTTTACAAAACTCTAATTAGGAGCCCTGCCTCTGAATCTACTCAGAGACGTAGTCAGCTTCCTAGTACTGAAGAACATGGAATATTAGATTCCACAGCCCTTAGATGGATTTCGAAAGTTGGAAGGTATGATGTACGAGATGTGTTAGACACATTCATGCCATGGAATGAACCGACCCAGTGCTACGTGTTCGATGTAATGTGCTCCCTTTTGCGTGAGGATTGGGAGGAGGACGATTCTGAATCAGTTCCGGATGAGATAATTCACGTTCAGCAAAAATTTGCTGCAGGTATGATAGTAGGTCAGGATGTAAAAGAAGCGATGGAACTGATTTTAAGTTATAGGGCTGATTCCTCTCTCCGTTCACCAAGGGACCTAGAGAAACGTAGCGCAAAACAAGGTCGTCAATATCCTATGAGAGAGGTTCCGCCAATATGGCGCGAAGCTATCCAAGCTGATGCGGTCCATGGTATTGCAGCCGCTCCAGCCCAATTCCAGAGAGTGTGGATACACATTCCGTGGAAACGAGCTGAAGTGTTAGCAGTAAAGCAGGCCTTGCCAGATCCGCGTAAAAATCCAGCCGGATATTATAAAGAGCTGACTCAGACGGTTCAGGCTTGCGTAATGAATTTAGCAGACATCGACATGCTATTTGGCAATGTGGTGCCGCAACCTATTTGGGCTAAAATTCGTAATGAAAATCATCCAGTTGCCCTAGGTGATGATTGGCCAGCTATCATAGCGGCAGATGGACTACAGATTGGTGGTTCTAAACCCGAACCCCTAATTGCTAATTTACCTGGTAGGATAATTGATCTAATGAAAACATTGATGCCAGCATTGCGTGTAAATTAGGACAAATTGTCCGCATGCAAGCAAAAGAAAGACGAAAGCGTATCCGACTTCTTCACTAGATTCGAAGAAACTTTTATAGATCATAGTGGTCAGGATATGAGCACGGAGGGAGGACAGAGATTATTTGTTGATAAGTTTGTGCACAACTTGTTACCAGACCTTAGTAATAAATTAAGAGATTCTGAAAGTGCGTGGGCTGTCTCTACGACTGCGCAAATACTTGCGACTGCTCAGTACTATGAAAATAGGGATAAAGAAGAAAAAGAAAAATCAGAAAAGAAAACTAAAGACTTAAAAACTAAAGTCCTTCTGCAACAGGCATATCCACCACGCTCGAATCAGACTAATTCGCAGCAAGGGCCATATCAGAGGAACGATAACAGTTCCCAAAGACCGCAATACCAATGGAATCAGTGTGCGTACTGCAAAAAGGAAGGTCATTATAAAAATGAGTGTCCAGTTCTAGCACAGAATGCGCAAAATAATGGTGTTCCAGCTCAGAGAGGTCGTGGTGGTTATATGCAAACTTCTAGAGGCCGAGGACGAGGTACTATGCCTCCGCAGACTAATGATCGCCCTTCTAATTATTTCGATCAGCGAAACGGACAATCTGCACAGCCTGGTAGATCTCAACAGTACCATGTTGAAGACTACTGTGAGGCCAGCGAAGAAATTCAACAAAATGAATACTAGGACAGCCATGGACAAAGAGAGGGAGTAGTATCAGTTCCAGTAGATCAGAGTGGGCCCTATGTCGCAGTAGCTACATCAGGTGTGGTCGAACCGTTTCTGTTGGATACTGGTGCAGCAAAAAGTTCTATCATGCATGCGAAACTCCCTGGCGCACCTTTGTCCGGCTTAACAAACGTTTCAGTAGGTTTTTCAGGCGCCCCTGTTTACAATCCTGTTTCTGGTCCTTTGTCTATTTCTGTTGGGCCTTGTCAATTGAAAGCACCCTTGATTTTGACGACCGGTTGCAATGAAAATCTGCTTGGTTTAGACCTGTTAAAACGCCTGTATGCGACACTGTACTGTTCTCCTTCAGGAGTACGGCTTACGTTGGGTAAGAGAGTCATCTCCCCGATGTACTTGTCAATGGATGCGCTCCCACTGGAGCTGCGTTCTCTCCCTAATACTCTTTGGGCGACTGGTCCTAACGATGTAGGTCTTTTGGAAATTCCTCCTTATGTAATAACATTGAAAGCAAATGTCAAATTCCCACGAATACCACAATACAGGATTTCTAGTGAAGGCGAGCGTGCACTTTTATTGATAGTGCAAGATTTGATTGAGAAAGATGTAATAGAAGAAACTAGAGGGAATGTCTGTAACAGTCCTGTCTTGCCGATCTTGAAACGCACTGATCCTTCAAAACCTCCAGTGTACAGGTTTGTAATTGACCTTAGAGAGGGTAACAAAATCGTAATTCCACAGTTTCCTGTGGTTCCAGACATTACGGCATTGTTGACGCTGATTCCTGCCACAGCTACATGGTTTTCAGTGATCGACTTGAAAAATGCCTTTTTCAGCATTCCAATAGCCGAAGAAAGCAGAGATATTTTCGGCTTCTCTCTAGGAGGTCGGAGTTTCAGGTTTAAACGTGCTCCACAAGGTTATTGTGAAAGCCCATCCATTTACAGTCAGGCATTAAAAAGTCAATTAGATTCTTTTGTACTTCCTTCTGGTTCTGCTTTGGTGCAATACGTGGATGACCTTCTAGTGGCTGCTGATGACAAGGAAACTTGCAAAACAGCTACAATTTCCTTACTGTATCATTTGTCAGACTTACATCACAAGGTGTCACCTTCCAAACTGCAATATTGTTGCCAAGAAGTGACCTACTTAGGTCATCTCTTGTCAAAGGAAGGAAGAAGGTTGACCCCAGAGAGAATAAAAGCAATTACACAGATGAATGTTCCTAGCACACAGAGAGAAGTGCGCGCATTTTTAGGAATTACTTCATACCGCAGACAATGGATCCCAAATTTTTCTCTCTTAGCAAAACCATTGGTGGCCCTGACTGGAAAAGATGTTCCGAGTCCGGTGCCATGGTCTGACGAATGTCAGCAGAGTTTCTCTGAGTTACGAAATGCACTGTGTTCAGCTCCGGTGTTGGGTACACCTGACTACAGTAAACCATTTACACTCTATGTTCACGAGAGAGAAGGTTGTTCATTGAGTGTTTTGACGCAACGATTTGGTGATAAACAACGTCCTTGTGCGCATTTTTCATCAACATTAGACCCGGTAGCCAGAGCGTTGCCAAGTTGCTTAAGAGCTACAGCAGCAGCTGCAGTGTCCATCCGACAATCTGCTGGTTTGGTCATGAACAATATGCTGGTGGTCATGGTTCCACATGCCGTGGACACACTCATGAACCGAACGAAGACTCAGCACCTCACCAGTGCTAGATTATCAGGCTACGAGCTGACACTACTAGCGAGTCATATTCAGATTAAAAGATGCAATGTATTGAATCCAGCAACACTGTTGCCGACTAGCCAGGAGTCGAGTGATTCTGAACCACATGACTGTTGTTTTAGAACCGAGGAGGAGACAAAAGGACGGATTGATCTTAAGGATACACCGTTACCAGATCCAGATGGCACGTTATATGTTGACGGGTCTTGTTTTAAATTGGAAAATGGTGATGTGACAGCTGCTTATGCAGTAACGACTTTGAGTACGATTGTGGAGACTGCAAGAGTGAGCCAGAATTCTGCCCAAGCTGCAGAATTAATTGCATTGACTAGAGCGTGTGTCTTAGCAGAGGGAAAGAGAGTGAATGTATTCACAGATAGTCAGTACGCGTTCGGCGTAGCGCATAGTTTTGGTCGACTGTGGAAGGAAAGAGGTTTTATTACGTCCCATGGGACTAAAATCCAGCATGGTCAGCTAGTCAATGACTTGTTGGAATCTCTAACTTTACCGATGGAAGTTGCGATTGTGAAGTGCAGTGCTCATCGAGCAGTTACGGATGATGTTGGTCGTGGAAATGCTTTTGCTGATGAAACAGCTAAACAGACAGCTAGGAATACGATGAGTAGAATGTATGTTGCGACGTCTGCGAGATGGGTTGCAGAATCGGGAATGTGTGAGGACACAGTGGAAAGTGTGAAAGCAATTCAGAAAGAAGCGACTGAAGAGGAAAAGATTGAATGGAAAGAGAAAACGGGTAAATTGGACTCGAGTGGATGTTGGATTGACTTGTCGGAACATCAGCGTTGGATGCTGCCTGATGCGTATGTGCTTACGGTAGTAACGATGGCGCACGGAGCAGCGCACATCAGTTCTAAAGGAATTTGTAAGATGTTGGCCCCAGTCTGGAATAATGATGGAATCAGTAAGTGTGCAGAGAGAGTGGTGAGAAACTGTATGATTTGCCTGATGCATAATCCTGGTAAGGGAACCCCCACACCCGCTGGACATTTCGCTCCTCCTTCTTGCCCCTTTGAAGTGATTCAGTTGGATTTCATCCACATGGACCGATGTAATTACCTTAAATACGTCCTAGTGGTAGTCTGTGCTGTTTCAAGATGGATTGAAGCATATCCGCTGAAGGATAACACTGCCCTGTCCACTGCTAAAATCCTCCTAAAGGAATATTTCCCAAGATATGGTATGCCTCGGATTGTATGGTCAGATAACGGAAGTGAGTTCGTAGGGAAAGTTATGCAGAGTGTGTGTGCCGGTTTGAAGATCAAGCAAAAATTTCACAGTGCAAACCATCCTCAGTCAGCAGGTTTAGTCGAAGGATACAATGGTACCCTTAAACTAAAACTCGCCAAGGTCCAAGCTTCCACGGGTTTGTCCTGGCCAGATGCACTACCGCTGGCCTTGTTATCCACTAGAACGACTGTGCACTCTCGAGTAGGGCTTAGCCCATATGAGATTGTGTTCGGTCGTCCTGCAAATGTCTAGGGAGTGCCAAGACCTCGAGAGTTCAAACAGTTAGAATATCCAATGTTAATCGATTACCTTTTTGACTTGACTGCTAAATTGAGTCTCATTCACCAACAGGTTTTCGATGCATTGCCAAAGCCTCCGGAAAGTCCAGGTCACCAGCTGAAACCTGGAGATTACGTCGTTATCAGAAATTTTGGAAGGACCGGGAATCTACAACCAAAGTTCGTGGGCCCCTTCCAAGTGATCTTGGCAACGAGGACTGCTGTACGTGTGGCTGGCAGAAAGAATTGGGTCCACGCTTCACACACTAAGCGTGTACCCCTACCACTCCCTTATGACAACTGGGTTAGACAAGGAATTGGTACTTCTGATACAGAACCTGTCCCAAAATACGTTCCTTTCAGTGATGCAGAACTAACTACTGATTCACCGAACTCTGTTTTTCCTCTTGAAGCTGCTTCTTTGATCACTGACCAGAACACTGCATCGAACGAACATTTGTCATCTGCGAATTTGAACATTGTTGCCCCTGATGAAAACAGACTATTCCCGGATCAAACAATGCCAGGAAAATTGAGATACAACCTGCGCTCTCATACCAAGGACAAATAAAGCAGGAAACTGCCTATTTTTCATATCTTGATCCGTTACATTGCCTCCAGCCAGGAAGTTTGCTTAATATTTTGTATTTCCCTGTATATTTCTATTGTTTCTATTACCTTGCCGTCTGGGTCGCCGTAGGGTCGTGGCTTTGTGCCTAGTTGAATCTGCGGGGGCCAGACACAAGGTCGGTCTTTCTGTTAGTTCTGGGAACTCCCAGGGCTGATAGAGGCATTTTCAACTACGTACATATCATCAGTGGTCGCGAGCGGTTGTAGAAGATGGAGCTTCCTGAGCTGCACCGAGAGAATGTAATTTATGTTTGCAGAAATAGACTATACAAAATTCTACATAACAAATGTTTTCTGATGCAATGTGCAATTATATTATTTTAATAACATTGGTGGGTGGAATTGTCTTTGGTATACATTTAATCTTTGCACCGATCACAACTACAGTACCTCCCCATGTTCTTGTTTCTCCTACTATTGCTTCTTTTCATTCCTTTCATCCGTTTCCTGAACATGAGCAAGCTTGACGCTCAGAATTTATAAATAACACTTTTGTACAACTCTTGCACCAACACCAACTGGTAGTTAACACAACAGACTGCTGGGTGTGCGGTTTGATACCACACACTATGGATAAAGGCATTCCCTACCTGGTCTTGCCTTTTAGCTATAATGGATCATGTCGGGCCTTCCAGACTGTATTTTTCTATGCCCTCGAAACCTATCCCCCGCGTCCTCCACATTCCACTAAATATAACTCCGCTAACAAAGCCTTGTTAAAGGGAATAACTGACAATAAAAGACGTCAATAATTCCCCATTCATCCCTAAAGACGAGCTTCGAGTTTATTTGAGTTGGAATGCTACGGAGTATAGCATTAGTTTGGGTGAAAATAAACGTAAGACCTCCACTCCAGTTTGGGTCGTACCCCACCGAGGTCAATTTTGCTTGCAAGGTAATGGGAGAAATCCAAGAGCTCGGCTGGGGAAGAGTGATTGTGTTGAAACTTACGTGTATCCATCGAACTCTTACCCTGCCTTCCTCACTGCTAAGGGTACCTACTTTATCTGTCGAGACAGAGCATATACATGGTTGCCTGCTGACTTTTCAGGTTCATGTTATATTGCTCGATTGTTGCCTCCGGCATACACAGCTGCCTCAAATTATCACAAAACCAGAAGAGTAAGAGGTGTTTTCAGCAAGGAAGACACCGCTGGTCAGGAAGCCGGAGACTTCTTCAAAGGTTTCCTTCCGTTCTTGGGGCCTATGGCCAATAGTAGAAATCTACGACAGCTAACACGGGTAGTTGAATCTACTATTACAGAAACTGCTGGTGCCCTTAGTAACTTGACAGCTGAGCTTCAGGCGGATCGTCTCATGACATTACAGAACCGTATGGTTCTAGATGTAATACTTGCAGATCGAGGTGGGGTATGCAGAATGATCCAATTGAGTTGCTGTGTTTATATTCCCAATAATGCTCCGACAGTGTATGAAGCGATCTCAAAGCTACACAAGATTTCCGACTCTATTCATGTAGACAAGGGAAACTGGTCATTAATGGAATGGCTCGGGACTCTATTATCAGCGTGGGGATGGAAGGTTCTAATGGTCATTGGTATTATCTTAGTGTTCCTATTCTCGTGCTGTCTTATTATCCAGTGTGGCCCTGCCTTGTGTAGCCTTTGTGCTGCAACTTGCTTAAGGAAACCGCCTGTGTTGGGAGACAAGGTACGAGATAGAATAATGCTACAGCAACATATCACTGACCTAATGAACATCGAGATTGACTCTGACATAGAGTGAGTAATTGCCTATGTTAGGGCAAAAGGAGGGTCTGAGGTTCCGTGACGATTCGAACCCGTGTTTTCGACATCGTCGTAAACCCATAATTTCGGTACCAGTGAACCGTAAATGATCCATATAGTCTATCCTGGTGTTTTCGCTATGCTGCGAGCAAGAGTACTCCTGTTATGAGCACATTTCCGGTACACCGATGGCATCCATTTTAGATTATGGCATCCATCTTGTTTTCTTGCCCTCACATAGTCAATGGACATACAGTGACCTCTGATCAATGCATTACACTCAAAGGACGCGTAGGCTTTAGCCGGCGATTCACCTTGTTGATGACACGTACACCTTAAGTCAGAAACGCTGTGGCCGCATGACTCGGCAGAAGCTGCCTCCTCTGCCCGAGGCCAGTCCTGCTATACTGGTTCTTGTGTACGTTGGCCTGATCACGATTAGGTGGCCGAAGTCGGTAGCCTTGCCCATTTACGACCCACAAACATCTCTTATCCTGTTTTTCTATCTTCTACACCTGGCTCTGCTCCTTTCCTTCTGGGCCTTTATTAGGGGGAGGTAACGAAATTTACGATGAGGCGGTCCGGCTCTTGAATGAGAAGATGACATGGGATTATGATCGAACAGTGGGAACCTCTCATTCGTAATGTTTGAACATCAGAAATTTGTTGACAATTCCTGTTTGACGCCAAATATTTATTGTTTAGGATACAAAGCTTAAAGAAATGTACTAGCACGTGAAGAATGTTGCCTGCAGCTAAAAACTCTGTATTTAAGGAGCAACTCACTTAGTGCAAATCGAACAGGCTCCTAGAATCTGCCCGTGTGTAGTTTCTGTGACTTCTGTATCCCTGCAGTAATAAACCTTTGGTCTTTGACGCCACCATCGAGAAGCCCGTGTTTCTGTTTATTTGTGCACCGAGACAGGTAGAACTCAGGGGTCTTCGGGTGTTGTCCCTGACACCTCTGGATCTTAATTCGGTCCAGAACTCCAGTGTTTGTAATGTTAATTTTCATACTCGACCATTGTTGAACCTACAGCCTGAACCGCTGGACTGAATGACACCAAATTTGACAGAAAGGTAGATGCTGTTAGGCAGATTGAGTTTTTTGTTATTTAGTGAAACTCTGTCCAGTAGATTTTTGAGAAATGTAAGCCAAAATGTATAGATATATCTTTAGCTGCAAATATTTCGCAGTTGTTTTGCGAATATTTGTGGATGTGCACGCCATTGGGAATGCTGTAATTGGCTGGACACAACCTGAACAGAAAGTTGCAGCCACCAGTTTATCATTCTGGAATGGTTCCTTGGGCTGAAAATTTGTGTGAAAGCTAACATAAGGGGTCAAGTTGGAGAAACTCTAACCCCATGTTTGAGAAATTGGTGTGTTAGTGATACAAATTATATGTCCAAAATTGATTGTTTTCATTGCACGTGATATTCACAATGCCGCCGCGACTGCCAGTGTGGCCTCCGTGTACCATCGTGGGGATATTGTGAATTTTGCGAAGCCATCGTGAACAATAGTGAAATATATTACACAGAAATATATATATATTTGTACTCACTCACCAGTCACTGTCACACACTCATGTACCTACTCACATATTGAATCAGACACTTATGCACCCATTCATATACCCACTCACACACTTATAAATCCAGCCACGTATCCACTCAGATACTCATGCACTCACTCACATAACCTTTCAAGTACTTATGCACCCATTTACAAATTCACTCGGAGAGTGACGCATCCATGTACTAACCCACACAGAGACTCATGAATCTACTTAGAAACTCAGTCATAGACTCATGCGTACAGTCTCATACCTACTTTGAGACTCTAACACCTACTAAGAGACCCACCAGGGCACTCATGCACCCACTCACAAAACCACTCAGATACTCATACACCCACTTACAGAATCACTTGGAGAGTCACGTACCCATGTACTGACACACTCAAAGACTTACACACCCACTTACAGACCTACTCATACACTCATGTATGTTCTCACAGAACTCCTGAGACACTAATAAACTCACTTACAGATTCACAAAGATACTCATACATCCACTCACACACCCATACAGTGACTCCCATATTCAGTCACAGACCCTCTCAGAGACTTATGGACTCAGTCAATCACTCAAACACTCAGAGACTCATACACCAACTAACAAACTCAATCAGATTTACACATACCCACTCACTCAACCAGTCAAGGCTCATGCATCCACTCACATACCCAGCCAAACACTCGCCCTTCCAGTCACAGACACTCATGCATGCACTCATTCACTCACCTACTCAGAGACTTATGCTCCCACTCACAGACCCATTGAGACACATACACCAGTCACCCACTCACAGATCCACTCAGATACTCAGACATCTACTACCAGACCCACAAATACACTCATGCGCCCATATAGTCACTCATACAGCCACTCATAGACCCTCTCAGAGTCTTGTGCACCAATCAGTTATATAGTCAGAGGCTCATGTACCCACTCACAGTTGCTCTCAGACACCCACACACCCACTGACAGAACCACTCAGACACTCACGCTGCCAGTCACAGACCCACTGAGAGATGACCTCATTTACAGATATACTCAGACACTCACGCACCCACTCATTCACCCACTCAGACTCCCACTTAGACACTCATGTATCCACTCAGAAATCCAGTCATATACTTACTTACAAATGGACAAAGGCAATCATGCACCTACTCACAGATTGAGTAAGAGACTTACACAACCAATCGAAGACCCATTGTGACACTGATGCACCCACTCATAGATGTACTGAGGCAGTCACGCATTTCATTACAGAAGTATTGATGGACTGATTCACCATCACAAAGATCCTTTCAAATACTTATACAGTGAATGAGAGACTTAGTGATAGAGTGATGAATCAGTCATAGAGTACACTGAAAAAGTTATGCACTGTGTCATAGAGATATTAAGGGAGTTGTACATGCTAATATACAGTTATTTAGATAGTAATGTGTTTATTGTGTTGTTTATAATCTACTTTGCAGTTAAAAGTTTTGAATGTGGTGGTGGCTATTGAATGTCTATATTTGTTTTGTCATTTTGCTGATGTATTTGTGGTGACTGCAGGTACCGACAACATTGCGGCACCCGGTGTCGCCGCAAAAACAGAAAATAGTCTTTGAAGATGAGTTTTCTGGAATTTCACTACAAAAATGAGTTTAGTAAGTACATTGATAAAGATCCACTGTTCAATATACTGTAGAATGTGTCTATATATATATGTTTTACACTTTGTACAAAGCACACACTTTTCGTGACACCGACATCACCGCAACAACATCGGTAGTCGTGAATACAAAAAAAAAATTGTAAAGGGGGTTTTCTCCTAAATTGATCACAGAATGAAAAGTTAAAACAATATATTGCTAAATATTTAGACTTAAACTTTATTTAAAAAATGTCTTAGGGTATTTTTTAGTATGCAAAATACATTTGCTGATCACAAATTCTCCACGTTAAATGCGACAATGTTGTGCCCACTCAAAAAATGATTTCAATTAAAACCAGTTTTAATGTCACTTTCTGATAAACACATACCAAATAAAAAAACAGTGGTATATATAAATATAATATACAATATACCAATTATAGAATGAAAATAGGAAAATCTTAGAGGCTCTCTTAAAAAAAAATGATAGTACAATTAAGAAATAGAATTTGAAAAAACGTAGAAATTCACTGAAATAAACAGGTTACATGGACGTTATAGCTAGGTTAAAATTTGACTCATAAAACCAGAGAAATTCAACCTTATATAGTTAGCTGAGCAAACTAAAGCTCGCGCCCCTGCAATGCACTGTTGATGAACTCATATATTACATCACTCATGACATGGTCAGGGACATCACTGATTACATCTCAAATGACATCACTGATGACATCATCGATAGAATCACTGACACACCCACTCACCCCTCAAAATGAACTTTCAGACACCCACTCCAACTTCTACACTATGATTCTGAAAAGCATCAGAAGTCTGAACACACAGCCACTCATTCACCCACAGAACCACTCATACACCAACTCACCTACTAATACAGCCACTTATATATCCACTCATACACCCATAAAGACACACACTATGTCAGCACCCATGGAGCTACTCACACACCGACTCACTCACCCATAGAGTCAATCACACAGCCACTTACTCACCTACACATTTATACATACACCCACTCACTTAATACTGATGCTAACTGTGGACATACTCACTCACCTATACAGTCATTGAATCAAACACACACACAGAAATACAACCACCCTCATAATCACTCACTCACTGTTGGAGAATGGGTGGCCCTTTTTGCAGGGTTATCCCTAAATTTTTTACTTCTTCCTTCTAATTTTTCCTGACCTGTTGTTGTAGGTTTTAGGAATCTGTGCACTTTACCACTGCCGATCAGTGCTAAAGTGCATATGCTCTCTATGTACAATGTGTTATGGATTGGTGTTTCCAGGATTGGCCTGTATGATTTATGTGTCAATCAATCATCAGGAGTCAATTAATCAATCAGGAGTTTGTTAAAGCGCGACTACTCACCCGTGAGGGTCTCAAGGCGCTAGGGGTGGGGGGGGGGAAGGGGGGTGCAGGTTCCTTTCCATCAAGGAGGGGGTCTGTCGAAGAGCCAGGTTTTGAGGTTTCTTGCGAAGATGGAGAGCGATGTTGTCTGTCTGAGGTGGAGCGGAAGGGCGTTCCATGATTTGGCCGCGAGGAAGGAGAAGGAGCGGCCTCCCAATCTGGTCTTTCTGGTGCGAGGGACCACGGCGTAGGAAAGCTGGGCTGATCGTAGGGTCCTTTGGGGTGCGTGGAATTTGAGTCGGCTGTTCAGGCATGCTGGTCCGGTGCCGTGGAGGGCCTTGTGTGTGTGGGTGAGCATCTTGAAGGTGATTCTCGCCTCGACGGGGAGCCAGTGGATTGTGTGCAGGTGCTGGCAGTGTTTTGGCATGTTGAGGACCAGTCTTGCTGCAGCGTTCTGGATGTTCTGTAGCTTGCGGATGAGGTTTTTGTTTATTCCGGCGTAGAGTGCGTTGCCGTAGTCGAGTCTGCTGGTGACCAGGGCGTGAGTGACTGTCTTTCGGTGTTCGAGGGGGATCCATTTGAAGGTCTTACGAAGGAGGCAGAGGGTGTGGAAGCAGGAAGATGAGACAGAGTTGATCTGGCGGTCCATTTTGAGCTCGGAGTCCAGGATGATTCCCAGTAACGTGCATTGAGTGTGCCTGGGCCTGTGAATCAAACGCTGTTAATGGGCTGCAGCACTGGATTGTGCCACCCACACAAACAGCCCGTAAATGTAACTCGGCCTGCCATTGCAGAGCCTGTGTGCAGTCTGGGACTGCACACAGGCTCTGCAAACCTTCCCTATTCTACATGTTAGTCACCCCTAAGGTAGGCCCACAGTACCCCTGTGGGCAGGGTGCATTGTATGTGAAAGGCAGGACATGCCCTGATGTGTGTGGCATGTCCTGATAGTGAATTGCAGCCAATTTAGTTTTTCACTATTGCAAGGCTACCTGTTCCAATAGACCAGAATGGGCAGTTTGATTACAACAACTTATAATCCTAACTGACCAAGGGAACAAGGAAGAAAATCAAGTTTAGTATGCCTGAACCCAGAATGGTAAAATACATCTTTTAGTGAGGGTGATATTTACATTCTGTGTTTGAAAATACCACTTTTACAAAGTAGGTATTTTCTAGCCTATCCATCCTGTATGCATCTGCTACGTTGTGCATTCCGTGTCTGGTTTGTGAGTGACAGGGGGCTTATCCTGATTAGAAAGAAGGGTTCCTATTTGGACAAAGGTGCAAGCTCTTCCCAACTAGAGACCCCATTTCTAACACACTCACAACCTCGGGGTATTAGTGGACAATAAACTCACGATGGGTGACCAAATAAGTATGGGGATCTCGGCCTGCTTTCTAGTCTTAAGAATTATATTGAAAAATGAAGCCATTCTTGACCGAAAGCAGTCTCAGGACAGTGGTAACAGCCCTTATAATGTCGCACTTGGACTACTGTAATGTCCTATATCTGAATGCCCAAAAGCAACACATCAACGTGCTCCAACTAGCCCAAAACGCAGCGGCCATATTGCTGTCAGGAACCCCAAAATTTGTTTTCATAAAAGAGGAGCTCAGGCAACTGCATTGGCTCCCCGTGAAACAAAGAACATGCTTTAAGGCAGTTTGCACCGTTTTTAAGGCCATTAATGGAGCAAGGCCTTGAGTTTCTTAGGCGTAAATTCCAATGGCATGTCCCGGGAAGAATGTTACGATCTACTGGAGCTAAACAAGTCCAAGTTCCTGTATTTAAAAGAATAAACTGGGGAGGCAAGCGTTTTATCACCTGTGCCTCTAGGGCATGGAATGAGCTTCCCTTCTTTCTCAGGAATGCCCCCGATCTCCTCTACTTTAGAAAGGGGTTGAAGACATGGCTCTTCTCCCAGTAGCGTACACTCTAGTTTTTCCCAGTAGCCAGTGCTTAGCACCAGGACACCCCTGGGTTACCGTGTGCTCTATAAGTGCAAATAACACAACGTAACATAACATACAGTCACTCATATACTCTAACACTCACCTATACTGCCTTTCACATATGCAGTTACTCACCCATATACCACTGACACATCCATTCTCTCACCGACACAGCCATGCACACACTCAGTCACCTATACTGCCCCTCACATATTTATTCACTAATCCATAGAGCCACTGGCACACCCATTCACTCATCCATGCAGGCAGTCATACAATCCCTCCCCCACACAGATACTCAGACACCCTACGGGTACTCAGACCTTTGGCAAGCTTCAAGGACCTTTAGAAGATTTGCTGTACCGAACCTGGAGCCACAGATCCTGCAGAGGGCTAGCATGGGTCTGTGAATCTTGCCTAGTTTGGTAGTGCCATGTATAGGAAGCTTGCTGGTTCCACTGAACCACAAATGGTTCAAAATACCATGGGGGTCACACTAACAGTCATGAAGGATATGTAAATCCGACAAAAAAATCAGCAGTTTTCAAAATGTAACTACAATTTATCTTTTTAGGATCCCCCATATGGGCATGAAGGTCAGAATGTGCTTTCCCTTAGACCTGATATTCTGAATCTGTATTTAGTTTCAAGATGTAGGGACTACATCTATGCATCCTGTAATGTAATGTACGGATATATAGTGTCTCCCAATCTTTCACCCAGCGCCTTGCTTCATTTTGGTACAGTAGATCAGTCTTTTGATCTGCAGACCCGTAATTGCTGAAGAAGAGTACAGCTACCTGGGAAAATCATATCTGAGTATTTTGTTATTAGTTTTGGAGCTGAGGAGGGCAGCAGTTCCAGTGCTGCTGATCCTTCATGAAATGAAGGTCCTTGTATTTATAAAATGTAACCTCTTTATGCCCAACCTGGGTATCTTTTCAAAATGCTTTTTAGGCATTATTTGTATCAACAGCAACGGCTACTAATGCTAAGGGAATTAAAATGGGCAATGCCACTTTTGGGACCCCCCTTATTTTTGTCTCTCAATTGAGAAATATGCACTAATATTGCCATGTAGGATTCAAGGTTGATGTACTTATTGTTTGGAAAGTTTTTTTTATAGATTTATCAATCGGTAAATCGAAAAAAAAAAATGCCTTCCCAAAGGAACGTGTCATCTTACCAAAACCACACTGGCGCTGTATTACTGGAGTGCCCTGGGGGTGCAACAGGCATTTGTGCCTGCATTTTGTGCCCACAGGCACTTTGGCATTACAGAAGGGGCCGCAGATGCTTTTGCTTCCCAGTAATACTTATAGCGCTGGAGCACATAAGCAGCAGCACTATCATCAGAGGGTGTTGGCTCATTTGGAAGGGGGTATGGCCCCTTTGCCTCTGCACCCACACAGTATTACAGATGTGGGCACAGAGGCAAAGAAGCTGTTAGGAGGTGCACTGACTGCACACCATCTAAAAAGTGGTGCACAGTCAGTTTGCTCCCTGACAGCAGCCCTCTGTAGGGGACAAAGGGGTCCCATGGACCCCCAGACATCCCTTTGCAGGTGTGTGCAGCCACTTACTACATCCACCTGCAAGGGGATCTCTAATCCCCCTTTAAAGTGCAGGTGGGTTCCCTCCTGCATTTTGAAACATGGTGAGGCTTTAAAGCAGCCGCTCCTTTTTTCACCTGAATACGATGGCCCAAGGGCAGGGTGACTTTGCGGCTGCCCTGGGGGCAGCACATTCACTAGAATACAGTGCATTTTTCTAGTCAGCAATGGGTGCACCTTTTGAAAGGCGTGCCCAGCTCTAACCAGGAAAATGCATCCATACCGTAATACAGCCCCTGATGGGCTATCTCCCCCAGACTGTGTGTATATATGTGTTTGTGTAGGAAAATGAGTCATGTTTCAGGCACAATTGTGTAAAACCACTGATATTTATCAGTTATGTTTAAGAATGTGCACAGAACTTTTTCCAAGGTTGTTAACCATTTCTTATGTTAGCATTGTGTTCATCCTTAAACAGACCTGGCAAAATTTAGTTTGAGTCTCAAACATAACTCTGCTTTTTTCAGTAAATTTTATTTTTCCAACACCAATTTATAAAAATAGAGACTATTCTTCTCGATAAAACAACACCAAAACAAAAAGAATCCAATGTAGGGAACCAAAGATATGAATTTTTAAAGATTAAATACAAAATTGTGCATTATAGGCCAAAATGCTTAAGTCGCCACTCGCAGCTATCAGGTCCTGCTTGACCGGGACAAAGTACAAATTTTAGTCTGATGGTGATGGAGAGCAGGTCGTATAATGAGAGCAAGAACCCGCTCAAAGGTTTACCTTCGGACTTAGTATTTTTCTTGGAGCTTTTCTCTCATCGATGGAATTGTTAGCGGGTCCTCAGGCTTCTCAGATTCGAAGTTTGGTTCAAGGATGGTGACCTACTGCAGCGTGATACCCTAGTGAACCTCTGGAAGTCTTTGTCCTCAATGTGAATGGTGAGCAGCTCTGGGGCTTTTAGCTGGATAAACCAATGCGGGAAGACAGATTCTCGATTTAAAGACAGCAGCTAGACTCACGACGTCCTGTCGGTCTCTTCTTGGAGCTCTTCTGTAAAACTTTGCAGAGAGTTTCCACACTTTGACATCTGATTGTCTCAGTATTGCCTCTTGGTGGTTAGGACTCAATTTCCCACAATGCACCTGCAAAGTCCAGGAAACCCCCAACCAACATTTATAAAGTTACCTCCCTCTGCTTTGACCACTTCCTATGAAGTGTGGCATATTTTTGACCCAGAATGCACTGTTCACCCACATTCTCTCCTTGGTGTGTATGTCTGTGTAACCCAACCCAGAGGTGAGGCAAAATCTGACTACACTCCCCTTCCAGCCCGGCTCCTAATCTAATTAGGCAGGCTCCCACCCAGCTGGGGATCAAGGAAGTGTGGGCTGGTCTGGGTACTGTGAAGAGAAAAGGCTGCTACAGGGCAATGTTAGGTAACATCAGAATAGTAAGAAAGATAAGTTCTAAAATTACTTTCCTGTAATAGTTACATTAAACCAAACTTTGGCAAATTTCTGGATTTAATTTGACCAGTAATTTGATACTTTGAATGATACCACAAGCTAGCTCCAATAAAAACATTATGAAGTTTAATAAAGACTTCCCATGTTAGTCTAAGAGGCTAGCAGCACTACTACAGAGCTGTTTTCCTTACTAGGGCATAATAATCATCTTTTATATCGTCCCTGCTTTTTATAACAGTGCACCCTATCCTTGGGACTCCTAGGGTGGACCTCAGGAATGACTAATAAGTTATAAAAAAAGTTGTTTTGTGCTTTAGAAGTACTTTTAATTCTAAAGTCGAATTTGGACATAGTTTTTTGTTAAGAACAGCCTGCCAAGCAGGCCTGGCCTTAAAACGACACAAGACACCACAGAAGTGTACTCTTAAGTGCATTAAGTCAACCGGGATTTCTACACCTATATGCCCTACCATATCCTGTGGACTTACAGATATGCTGTCTTGGACAAATAGAATCATACCAATTACCATATACCTATAGAGGATAGAGCACTGGCCCTGGGATTGGTTAGTAGAGCCAAGGGCACTTTCCGAGTCAGTAATCACCAGCATCAGTCATAAAATGCGGGTGATCATGGCAAGAAGGCCACTTTACTTCAGCATGCATGTACCATATTGCATTTGGTTAATAGGAGTTGCTGAATTTGTACATTTTAAACAAGGACCTATATCCAAACCTCGCTGGGAACAGCCTATGCCATGTGCAGCTCACAGTGGGCCCATGCCAGCTGAATGCAGTCTACTATAATGAAACTAAATCTTAGTTAAAAGCTAGTTATTGTTCAGAGAATATAAAATCTAAAATGTAATATGTTTCCAATAATAGGCATCAGACAATGCATATCATAACTGATGACCTGGCTATGCTCAGTACACACATTTGCAGAAGGCATTTGAACAAAAGATTGTGTACCAAGAGCAAGACATGGTGAGAGCTACAGTGTAATTGAAGCGCAGCTTACCATAATTGATGAATTACATCGATTTTAGGTTTTGTGTTGGCTTATCCTCAGCTAACCTTTAGCTGTGCTTTTCAGTGAACTAAATAGTCTACCCTGTGGCAGTTGTCACTGTGGAGTTATGGTTCAGTCATACTTTCAATTGCCATTTTTGGTTTGCTTATGACATTTGTCCTCTTGGGTGGATTTGCATTGAATTTGGCAGTCACTTGGCATAGCTAGCTGAGTCAGGCACAGCTATTTTTCCAGAGATCTCTTTAAGAGGAAAAAAGGTATGGGAAAATGTGTTTTCCCGTTTTAGCACCCTACAAACAATTTTGCTTGCTTCTACAGCCTAAACTGATAAACAAATTTACACCAGACTTGACATGAAAGTACAACTTTACTCTGAAAGTGTGTTTGTTTGGTGTAAATCTGTTCAAACATATGTGAGATACAAGCATTTAAAGACGTTTTGAAACAGGCTTTAAAGTGTTGACGCGTTTGCACATCTCAGTCGTGTTGGATCCATGGGTGCTCTGCCAACCCAAAAATTAAAGGAATCCAATTGTTTGAGAAAGCCTTTACTACTGTGCTCCCTTTTGATCTGCATTTTCAAAGTAAAACTACCAGGGACCCACAGTTCCTAAGTTAGAACCACAGATCCAGCCATTTCAAGTATGCTGGGCACAGTCATTGTCTCTTTAAAAAAAGAAGGTCACAGTTGGGGTGGAGATCCTCAAAGGGCCTCCCTAGATTGAATAAAAAAATTAATTAGGATGAGTCGCAGGATATATTTTGAGATCCATGGACCTCAACACATATCATTTTGGCCAGGATCCATGGAACCAAGGCAGATTCTGCAGGCCTAGACTAAAGCAGAAGATGTCATGGATCTGTAGATCTAAAAAACAGAACTGGAATGTCAGGGTAAGCTCAATACCTGTGTTCATCAAACCCAGTACAAGCTTCACCACCACACATTTCACCTAAATATTAGTGAATATGGAATTGCAAAAGGGATTTCCCAATAAGAGGAAGATAGATTAGTGAAGCTTAAAAAGGATTGGATAAAGACAAAGTTGTGTGGTGCAAACCCTATGAATAGCAGGAATTGACTGCCTGCAGTGGGTAGAATGAGCAGGCCAGACCCTGCATCAAACCCCAACTGTTTATGGCCAATAGCTGTGTGCAACAATGGTTGGCCACCAGCAGCAGGTTGGCTTCAATAGAAGCCTGAATCTGCAACCGGGGCTGTTCATGCTCAAAGGCTGTGTGCAATATAGATTGTATGCAAAGAGTTACTAAGGCATGTGGCCACCCACCACTGAGCAATCTCTCTCTTTCACTTTGCCCCTTTCATGCACTCTCTTGCTGTGGTAGGATACCCATGATGGGCCAGATGCAGGGACTAGCCAGAGGACACCTCAGTTCAATTCATGTCATTCACTTTCTCATTTTCATGTACTTTCTCCTTGATTTTCACTCACTGTTTCCAGTCCATTACTTTCACTCACCCTCACTCAGCCTTGCTAACATACAGAGCAAACCATATCTGTATCTATGTACCTATGTGTCTATCTATCTATGTACCTATGTATCTATCTATCTATGTATCTATCTATGTATCTATCTATGTATCTATCTATGTATCTATCTGTCTATCTGTCTGTCTGTCTGTCTGTCTGCCTGTCTGTCTGTCTGTCTGTTATCTATCCATCTGTCTAACCAAAGGTTACAGAGGTGTTATAGCTACGGTCACATTTACATGAACAAAACCATAGAAATTCAGCAGTTATAGTTATACTTCCGTTAAGAAACGATAACTCATGGAATAAAGTTAATTTGACACACCCTGAAACCGCTCCCAGGATGCTTATTTCCGGTCCAGGGAGGACCTGGCCTGGCAGTTTGGTCCGGACTGTTCCCATGGGGGACAGGTTTAAGACTGATTTACATATGTCTTGGTCCAAACTGGGGTGGCGTAGTCTGACATACCCTGAAACCGGTCCCAGGATGCTTGTTTCCTGCCCAGGGAGGACCTGGCCTGGCAGTTTGGTCTGGACTGTTCCCATGGGGCACCGGGTCAAGACTGATTTGCATATGGCTTGGTCCAAACTGGGGTGGCGTAGTGGACAAAAGAACAATGGATCTAACCCAGATCTTTTGACTGGGGAGAATGTTTGCATTGTCAGCATTCCATCCATCATGTTGAAGATAAGGATGGTGCACCAAAATTAGAAGGCCTTTTAAAGATTGAACTAATAAAGGATTTTTTCATATTACTGCGAATCTTTGGACTTCTAATTTTGGTGCACCTTCCTTATCTTCAACATACTGGTATCTGTCACAACAGAGGAGTATCTGTGTGGCTAGCTCCGTATATTTTGTGCACAAAATTAATACTGATAAACCAATTCAAGAGATTGAAGTGCTTAACCGTGGTCATCCACATTTTCTGTGTTTTGCAAGCATTCCATCCATCATTAATTTTCCGTAACACTTTTCGCCCTAAATGGGATGGGTATGCCCAGACGTGCGTCCCTTGCTCACTGTGCCACTGGATTCAAGCTAGCCTGGCTGAAGAAGGGTGACATACCCTGAAACCGGTCCCAGGATGCTTGTTTCCGGTCCAAGAAGGACCTGGCCTGGCAGTTCGGTTTGGACTGTTCCCATGGGGCATAGGGTCAAGACTGATTTGCATATGGCTGGGTCCAAACTGTGGTGGCGTAGTGGGCAAAAGAACAATGGATTTCACCCAGATCTTTTGACTGGGTAAGAATGTTTATATTGTCAGCATTCCATCCATCATTTGTTTGCTGTAACATAAAGTTACTTTAAGACACATGTTAAAGTTTTTCAGATAAGTATAACAATAACAGCTGAATTTCTATGGTTTTGTGTGTGCAAAATGAGTATCTAAATATAATGTCTCTGTATCCTTTGTTTTTTTCAGTGAATTTTTAGTTTTTTTAATTTCTGTTATCAAACTATAACCTACCCGTAACATTTGTTATTTTTTAGTGAAATTCTATGTTTTTTTAAAATGTAAAGTAATATTTAATAGGCATATATTATTCTAACCACAACTGCACATGACCTTCTTTTGTGCACGGTCTTCTTCTGTGACTAGCAGGGTCTAGACTAGAGCTAATCCCCTGCATGCAGCCAACTCCACACTGCACACAGCCTTCAGCTGTGCGTGGCGGTGGGTTGACCACACCTGGGAGGGGGGCGAGCAGCTCCTATCCTGGGCCAATTTCAACCCCAGCGGCACTATCCCATTGGGACACCACATTTTTTTTATGGGAGCTGGGTATGTAGCCCCATCCCCAGGCCCTATTTGGCTCCGGAAAACGTATCCATAGGGACCATTGCTTAATTTATGGGGGAGGGTGCATGCAGCCCCCCTCTCTGGGCTGATTTCAGCCACCAGGACCCCATTTCACTGGGCCCAGCCATGTTATGAAGATATAGGGGGCACCCAGCCCACTTCCAATGGCCCCTGGGATACCATCCCCAGGGCCTAGAGCCCACATATTTTTGGTGGCAGTGGGGGAGCCCCAATTCCACTGTGGCCCCAGCCATCTATCCGCCTTCAGCAGAAGCTGGCATTAATCCTACCCACAGAGAGCAGCTACAAATGCTTCTTCCTGTGGGCGCATCTGTTTCCCTGCCTTCTTGAGTGCAGATGAAACATCAGCTCACAGGAGCCAGGAGCATTTTTGACACTCCTGTCTGCTGTGCACAGGCTTATGGCCCTATTCACAAAAGGCCTCTGCACCTGTGTGGGATGCCGCACAGTTGTGGTTGGGCCCTGCACTCATGGTGGGATCTCCGTACTCCAACTACCCATTGCAGAGGTCACGCTGTGACTACAGGGCCTCTGCCATGAGTGCGTAGGCCCTTTTTTTAATCAGACCCTTAGTGTTTGCTCGCGCTTGGCGGAGAGCTTTAAAATTGCTCCCACCAAGTGACGGCATACACAGGTTACCCGGCCTACAACAATGAGCGCAGGGAAACTGATATGTCCGGGGGTGCACGCCAGTACATAGCTAAAGCTGGCCCAGGGAATGGGTATCCAGGGCCATTAAGGGCTATGGGATGGGGGCCAAATGGCAACCTTCAATTTGTTTGCACAGCCTATTCCTGAGGGTTTGGCCCAGGGGGCTGAAAATAGCCTGGGGAGATGTATTGCATGCCCCCTCCCTTTGTTTCAGCCAGGCCGCAGGGGAAGGTGGTCCCTGGGGCTGAAATCAGCCTGGACGGGGGGCTGTGTGCCACCTCAATATTAAAAAAGGCGGAACCCTAGGGGATGGCCAACCCGGTAATGAAATTGGAAATATCGTCCGTGCCACAGGATGAGTGTCTCCTGGGCAGAAAGTGGTTCAGGGAGGGAGGCTACATGAACCCCCCTCCCCAATTACAATTACAAACAATTCCCCCATGAACCTGGCCTACTTGGGAGCTAATACCAATGAGCACAGGAAACTGTGCCTTTTTTTTGGTTAAATTTGCCAACTAATTTGTGGGAAGGTTAAAAAAATATTTTTGGTCCCAGACCTAGAGGGCCCGAGTATTCCTATCCTGCTCTAATCTTTTCTTGTGCATGTTTGGTTGTTGAAGTGTTGTCAGCCAATCAGATCTCACCATGAGATCTATCAGATTTGTGGAACCTCTGTGTATGTATATATATGTATATATATTTCTGTCCAAAGTGATCCATCATCTCCGCGCTCAACTGTGGGTGCTCTGCACAGGGGCCAGATCCTGACCCAATAACATGCAATTTTTCACCAAAGATGCGGCACTCACGGTTTAAGTTTTAACAATGAACGTTTATTTACTTCTCCAGCTCGGACCAACGCGTTTCAGCCTTACACAGGCTTTGTTCACGGTAAGTGAGCTTTTTTCTATGTTTACTATTTATCCCATTTGGCAGTTAGGGTGCATTATGGGACTAGTAGTTTTCCATCATGCAATTATACATTTTTATAACATGCAGTGTACATACATACTAGTATACATCATTTAATATCATTATATTACGCATTAGTGCTGCTGTACTGTTTTTTGCACGCCAAGGTGTATAAAGTTGATGCTTTTGACATCTTACATCTGAGACACTGTTAGGGTATAGTACCCAGTGTCCCTATTGCGAATGCATATTTGATGTCTTTGGTCTTGTTAATACGTGTGTCTGGGTATAGTACCTTGTGTTCTCGTGTCAACCAATTAATATGTGTTTTGGATGTTTTTAATCTAAATGTACATAAAGCTCTTCATCAAAGTTCATCCCTCGCGGCATTATCGTTTTTAGTCTAATTATGAGCTTTGATTCAATTTGTCTCAATTTGCGATGTCTGTTGCCTCCTCGTTCGTCCATATTGACCATATATATTCCATAATAGGACATGGCTCTCCAGTCGCTCTTTTGACATATGGCCATTTGTTTTGCTGTGGCATAGGACTTGTCATTGTTCTTTACAGCCCTAATGTGTTCCAAAATTCGTTTTTTCAAAGTGCCGGTCGTGCTTCCAATGTATCTTGACCCACATTTGCATTGTATAACATATACCACATGTGTGGAGGAACATGTGATTCTTCCTGCAATGGTGGTGTTTTTTCCATAGGGTTCTTCAAAGGAGCTTTTATTTTGGCCGATCTTACACGCCTTGCAAACATTGCATTTTCTGAAGACATTTATCTGGTCCGTGAGCCAATTATTTTTCTTTCCAGATGTATTTACTTTGAAATGGCTGTGGGCGAGTTGGTCCTTCAGAGAGGAGGTTTTTTTGTAACTTATCATCGGTACATCTCCTACCAATTTGCCTATATCAGGATGTGAGATGCCAGGACTTTTTTATTTTACTTTTTATCATGCGACTTTCTTTGCTGTACGTAGTCACAAAACGAGGTGGCCCTTGCGATTCATCTTTTTTTGTTGTTTGAGTTGCTAGTATCGTGGATCTGGTCTTGAGTTCTGCTTTATTTTCGCTTTTTTCCAATATTCTTTCACTGTATCCACGGGACCTTGGTCTTTCAGTTGTTTCAATAATTCTCTTCTCTGCATCTGTTTCCATCAAACAATTTCTTTTCATGCGAATAAATTCGCCATAAGGTATGCTTACAAGTAGTGGTTGTGGGTGGAAACTTGTCCCATGCAATATACTGTTTGTAGATGTTTTTTTGCGGAAAAGAGATGTCTGTATTTTGTTGTTCTCAACATATATTTTTAGATCTAAAAAGTCAATTTCTTTTCTGTTGATAGCATATGTGAATTGTAATCCCACGCCATTGTCACATAATTTTGAGTAGTATGAGTCAAATTCAGTTTTTGTTCCGTTCCAATTAAAAACAGATCATCAATATATCGGACCCATAGATTTATCCGGTCCAGATCCATTTGATTTATTGGGTTCCATGCAATGGTTTTCTCCCACCATTCCATTGTGATATTTGCATGGTTCGGTGAGAACAAAATTCCCATAGCCGTTCAGCATTCTTGTTTGTGCAGTTGGTGGTAGAATAGAAACACATTATTGGTAAGGCATAATTTGATCATCTTCATGAGCATTTCAGTGTGTTTAAGCTCCCCTATGTTCCGTTGCTTCAAAAAGTAATTACATGCATTTAAACCAATTTCATGTTTTATTGAGGTGTATAATGACACTGCATTGATTGTTATCAGTAGGTAGTTCTCATTCCATGTGATGTCTTTTATTATTCGTAAAAAATCCCCAGTGTCTTTAATATAAGAACTCATGTTCTTAGCAATGGGTGCCAAAAATAAATCTACATATTGTGATATGTTTTCATAAAGACTTCCACATTATTAGACTATTGGTCTAAAGGGTGGGTTAATTAGCGTTTTATGGATCTTGGGCAAAAAGTAGATCGTGGGGATCACTGGAAATTCATTAGTTAAAATTTTTTTCTTATCCTCATTCAGTAATCCTTTCATTTGCCAGTCATGTAATAATCCATTTAATTGCAGTGTAATTTGATTTATTGGATTTATTTGTAACTTGCTGTAATTAGTGGGATTGTCCAATTGACGGTTAGCCTCTTTTACATAGTCTTGCGTGTCCATCAGGACAATATTTCCCCCATTGTCCGCCGGTTTGATGGTCAAATTGAAGTCTTCATTAAGTGTCTTTATTGCATTTCGTTCCTTACTTGTTCGATTTTCTCTGTTATTTTCTTTTCTAATATTTGTTATTTTCTCTATCTCCTCAAATATTGCTTCAGAGAACATGTCAATCCTATTGCCTGGTGACAGGGTTGGACAGAATCTTGATTTTTTCTTGAGGCCGCTCTTAACTCTTTGATCAGTTCTGATGTCCAAATCTTCTATTAGTTGAGTTCCTGGTATTTCAGGGGTCCCTTGCTCATACAGTAGTCCAAATATATTTTGGAGATCAGGAATTTCTTCAATCTGCCAGTTTGACCGATTGTCTGGTGGCTCCCCACCTATTATTTCCGGGCTCTTTTTTGGTCGTCTTGCATGGAATTTTGCTAATTTCAATTTCTGTATGTACTTGTATAAATCAATTCTTACTTCAGTTGGGTTGAAATGTTTTTCAGGACAAAAGGAGAGTCCTTTGTTTAATAGCGATCTTTCTTCTTCTGTTAATGCATGTTTGGATAGGTTCACTATCAGATTTTCTACTTCCGATTTCTTAAGGGATATTCTCTTTTTTCTTTTGGCTCTTCTGGTTTTCCTTGTTTTGCGGCTGTTACATTTGACCCTCTTCCTCGGGTCTGGAATGTTCCTCTTGCGCGGCCCTTTCCTCTGGATAAAGTTTTGTCCAGGTTCCAAAGCTGCACCTCTTCTAAAAAATCACGACCAGTATTGCTAGCTCCACTGTCAGATCCTTCCATTTCACGTCTTTCTGATCTGCTAGTGCTGGGGGATGTACCTGTCGTGTTTTTTGCTGGAAAGTTCTTTTTGAGATGATCAAATCATTTGGCAAAAGTTAGAATCCTGCCTATTGCATAGTCTTTTTCATCCCTTTTAAATTTTCTTTCTTTACGTTCTTCTATCTCAGTTTCATATTTTTCCAGTCTGTCATCCATTTCTTTTCTCATTTTTGATGTCTCCTCTTTGTTAATCTGTTGTCTGATATTATCTTCTAACTCATTGATTTTACTCGTGATGTCTGTTATATCAATTTTGGAGTGCTTTATTAGGATACGCATCATGTTTAGTGAACATTCTGTGTTATTTTCTACCCAGTCCTCAATCAGTTCCTTCTTGGTTTCTGGGTGCGTTGGCATTGTAAAAATTCTGAGCCCCATTGGTCTCCTCTTTACCTCAATATATTTTTGCAGTGCTATTACTTCCCAACTCTTGTTTATTTCCTTTTTGTATAGTTTCTCAACTTGGTTGAATATTTGTTTGCCAATATTTAGTTGTGCTGTCTCAGATGTAAGATGTAAAAAGCATCAACTTTATACACCTTGGCGAGCAAAAAACAGTACAGCAGCACTAAAGCGTAATATCATGATATTAAATGATGTATACTAGTATGTATGTACACCATCTCTAGACCCTGAGGATCCGGGCAACTATCGCCCGATATCACAGCTTCCGTTTATGGCGAAAGTGGTCGAGGCCCACGTTAATGTCATCTTATCCAAATGCATTGATGAGCATAACATCTTCGACCCATCTCAACATGGGTTCCCCCCGCCATAGCACAGAATCTGCCCTTTTGGCGGTTACGGAATCGATTCGAAGTAGGTTGGATGTGGATGAATCAGCTGCCTTGATTCTATTAGACCTAAGTGCCGCATTCGACATGGTATCCCATGAGATTCTCCTTCATCGTCTTTGGACGATTGGTATTAGGGAGGCTGCTTTGGAATGGGTTTGGTCCTTTCTGTCTGAACGGTCGTTCCAAGTGTCCGTGCCGCCATTCCACTCGCATGTACATGCTCTGGGCAGAGGGGTTCCTCAAGGCTCTATCTTGAGTCCCCTTCTGTTCAATTTGTATGTGGGACCTTTGGCGACAGTGGCCAGAGACAGAGGGCTGACTCTGGTGTCGTATGCCGACGACACCCAGTTGGTGATTGCCTTCTCCCAAAAATGTAGGACCAATCTGGAAAATTTTAAGGAGGATCTAACAGCTATCTCGGCTTGGATGAAGGTGAATAAACTTCAACTAAATGCCAGAAAGTCCGAGATCTTGTTGTATGGGAAGGACCAGGGACTCTGGTCGGAGAAATGGTGGCCCGACCATTTAAAGCCCGCACCGGTACCAAAGGAGACGGTGGAGAACTTGGGCGTCTGGTTCGATACCGGTTTGACTTTCGATAAGCAGACAAAGGCTGTAGCTTCTGTCTGTTTTGGGCTTCTGAGAGGGCTGAGACCCTTGCTTGGTTTCTTCCCTCCCGGAGTACATCAGACCATCCTGCAAGCTTCTATCTTGGCAAGACTAGACTATGGCAATGCCCTATTTCTTGGTGCTAACAAGGCTAGCATCAAACGCTTGCAGAGGGTTCAGAACGCGGCCGCTCGTATGCTAGTTGCTCTTCCTAAATCTCACTCTGTGGCCCACGTTCTTGTGAAATTGCATTGGCTGCCAGTCGAAGCTCGCATCCAGTTCAAGGTGCTCTGCATTGCGCACAAAATCTTGCCACTTCAAGCGCCAGCGGGGCTACTGGGCCTGTTGAAACCTTATCAGCCCAGTAGAGCCTTACGATCGACCAATCAAGGTCTGGTCTGTGTCCCTCGTGTTAGAAAAGCAAGGGTGGGGGGCAAGTCGTTTGGCCTCTTGGCAGCCAAACTGTGGAATTCTCTTACAGTTTGCATTTGTGCCATTACCCATCTTCTGCCATTTCGCAAGTCCCTTAAGACTTGGCTGTTCCCCACACTGTGATATCCCTTGTTTGCTATGTTCTCCTGTTCTGAGGAACATTCCAGACCCGAGGAAGAGGGTCAAATGCAACAGCTGCAAAACAAGGAAAACCAGAAGAGCCAAAAGAAAAAAGAGACTATCCCTTAAGAAATCAGAAGTAGAAAATCTGATAGTGAACCTATCCAAACATGCATTAACAGAAGTAGAAAGATCGCTAATAAACAAAGGACTCTCCTTTTGTCCTGAAAAACATTTCAACCCAACTGAAGTAAGAATTGATTTATACAAGTACATACGGAAATTGAAATTAGCAAAATTCCATGCAAGACGACCAAAACAGAGCCCGGAAATAATAGGTGGGGAGCCACCAGACAATCGGTCAAACTGGCAGATTGAAGAAATTCTTGATCTCCAAAATATATTCGGACTACTGTATGACCAAGGGACCCCTGAAATATCAGGAACTCAACAAATAGAAGATTTGGACATCAGAACTGATCAAAGAGTTAAGAGCGGCCTGAAGAAAAAATAAAGATTCTGTCCAACCCTGTCACCAGGAATAGAATTGACATGCTGTATATGTTATACAATGCAAATGTGGGTCAAGATACATTGGAAGCACGGCCTGCGCTTTGAAAAAACAAATTTTGGAACACATTAGGGCTGTAAAGAACAATGACATGTCCTATGACACAGCAAAACATACGGCCATATGTCAAAAGAGCGTCTGGAGAGCCATGTCCTATTATGGAATATATATGGTCAATATGGACGAACGAGGAGGCAACAGACACCGCAAATTGAGACAAATTGAATCAAAGCTCATAATCAGACTTAAAACGAAATTGCAGCTTGGGATGAACTTTGATGAAGAGCTTTATGTACATTTAGATTAAAAACATCCAAAACACATACTAATTGGTTGACACGAGAACACAGGTTACTATACCCGGACACACGTAACAACAAGACCAAGGATATCAAATATGCATTCGCAATAGGGACACTGGGTACTATACCCTAACAGTGTCTCAGATGTAAGATGTAAAAAGCATCAACTTTATACACCTTGGCGCGCAAAAATCAGTACAGCAGCACTAAAGCGTAATATCATGATATTAAATGATGTATACTAGTATGTATGTACACTGCATGTTATAAAAATGTATAATTGCATGATGGAAAACTACTAGTCCCATAATGCACCCTAACTTCCAAATGGGATAAATAGTAAACGTAGAAAAAAGCTCACTTACCGTGTACAAAGCCTGTGTAAGGCTGAAACGCGTTGGTCCGAGCTGGAGAAGTAAATAAACGTTTGTTGTTAAAACTTAAACCCTGAGTGCCGCATCTTTGGTGAAAAATTATAATATATATATATATATATATATATATATATATATATATATATATATATATATATATATATATATTACCTACTGGCGATAGCCAGTAGGTATATATAGTTAGGATTTTTTTCCTATGGGATTTTTGAAAATTCTATGTCGAATAACTTTGGCTTATGAGGACAGAATTGGCTGAAATTTTCAGGAAAATGGAACATTTTGTTTCGGAGCAGCCCCTGAAAATTTGGGGGGGTTTCGTCAAGGGGGGGCCGAGAAAAAAGGGGGGTCCCAAAACGTGTTTTTCCCATGCAATTTTCCATAGGGCGGTTGGCCTCACTTTTAGCCTGAACGGCTGAATGGATTTACACCAAACTTGGCAAAATTGTAGGGACTGGTAGCCCGATGTGCCTTTGCTATGTCTCAAGATATAGGCTCCAGTGGTTTTTACGAAAATTAACTTTGAAAAATATATATTGGGCTACATTGGGCTATATATATGTTGGAGCCCAAATGTAGCCCAATGTAGCCCAATATAGCCCAATGTAGCCCAAAGATGGCCACCAGAGACAAAAAAAACCAAATGTAGCCCAAATATCAGCCAGATGTAGCCCAACTATAGCCCAATGACAGATTGTCCCAGAGTGTCCTAAAGAACAACTAGAGTGCTAACAGTCCTACTTATTACAAAGGTATGGCACACCTGAAGCCATCTTGATTGGAATAAAGTGGTAACTCTTAAAACATTTAATTTAAAAAGGAACAAAATGAGGGGGTTCATTTTGCCATAGAAAGTATGATTAGCGAATATATGAAGAAATCCTGCATACCATCAGTCCGCAAAAAAAATCCCGCATGTACTATTAGGCCGCAAATTAAAATAACGAAAACTTTTAGAACGAATATGCCTTTAGCATACACTAAACAACTAAACTACCCTAAACCCTAAAACACTACCCCCAGCATGACCCTACACTACACAAACAGTACAACACTACCCTAAACCCTAAAACACTACCCCCAGCATGACCCTACACTACACAAACACTACAACACTACCCTAAACCCTAAAACACTACCCCCAGCATGACCCTACACTACACAAACACTACAACACTACCCTAAACCCTAAAACACTACCCCCAGCATGACCCTACACTACACAAACACTACAAACCTACCCTAAACCCTAAAACACTACCCCCAGCATGACCCTACACTACGCAAACACTACAATACTACCCAAAACTCTAAAACACTACACCCCAGCATGACCCTACACTACGCAAACACTACAACACTACCCTAAACCCTAAAACACTACCCCCAGCATGACCCTACACTACACAAACACTACAACACAACCCTAAACCCTAAAACACTACCCCCAGCATGACCCTACACTACGCAAACACTACAACACAACCCTAAACCCTAAAACACTACCCCCAGCATGACCCTACACTACGCAAACACTACAACACTAACCTAAATCCTAAAACACTACCCCCAGCATGACCCTACACTACGCAAACACTACAACACTACCCAAAACCCTAAAACACTACACCCCAGCATGACCCTACACTACGCAAACACTACAACACTACCCTAAACCCTAAAACACTACCCCCAGCATGACCCTACACTACGCAAACACTACAACACTACCCAAAACCCTAAAACACTACACCCCAGCATGACCCTACACTACGCAAACACTACAACACTACCCTAAACCCTAAAACACTACCCCCAGCATGACCCTACACTACGCAAACACTACAACACTACCCTAAACCCTAAAACACTACCCCCAGCATGACCCTACACTACGCAAACACTACAACACTACCCTAAACCCTAAAACACTACCCCCAGCATGACCCTACACTACGCAAACACTACAACACTACCCTAAACCCTAAAACACTACCCTCAGCATGACCCTACACTACGCAAACACTACAACACTACCCAAAACCCTAAAACACTACCCCCAGCATGACCCTACACTACGCAAACACTACAACACTACCCTAAATCCTAAAACACTACCCCCAGCATGACCCTACACTACGCAAACACTACAACACTACCCAAAACCCTAAAACACTACACCCCAGCATGACTCTACACTACGCAAACACTACAACACTACCCTAAACCCTAAAACACTACCCCCAGCATGACCCTACACTACGCAAACACTACAACACTACCCAAAACCCTAAAACACCACACCCCAGCATGACCCTACACTACCCAAAACCCTAAAACACTACCCCCAGCATGACCCTACACTACGCAAACACTACAACACTACCCTAAACCCTAAAACACTACCCCCAGCATGACCCTACACTACGCAAACACTACAACACTACCCAAAACCCTAAAACACTACCCCCAGCATGACCCTACACTACGCAAACACTACAACACTACCCAAAACCCTAAAACACTACACCCCAGCATGACCCTACACTACGCAAACACTACAACACTACCCAAAACCCTAAAACACTACACCCCAGCATGACCCTACACTACGCAAACACTACAACACTACCCAAAACCCTAAAACACTACCCCCAGCATGACCCTACTCTACGCAAACACTACAACACTACCCAAAACCCTAAAACACTACCCCCAGCATGACCCTACACTACGCAAACACTACAACACCACCCTAAACCCTAAAACACTACACCCCAGCATGACCCTACACTACGCAAACACTACAACACTACCCAAAACCCTAAGACACTACCCCCAGCATGACCCTACACTACGCAAACACTACAACACTATCCTAAACCCTAAAACACTACGCCCAGCATGACCCTACACTACGCAAACACTACAACACTACCCTGAACCCTAAAACACTAGCCCCAGCATGACCCTACACTACGCAAACACTACAACACAACCCTAAACCCTAAAACACTACCCCCAGCATGACCCTACACTACGCAAACACTACAACACTACCCTGAACCCTAAAACACTACCCCCAGCATGACCCTACACTACGCAAACACTACAACACAACCCTAAACCCTAAAACACTACCCCCAGCATGACCCTACACTAAACAACCACCACAACTCTACACTACACTAACACAACACTACACTACACAACACTACACTACACTACACAATCACTAACCCACGAAAAAATTAACACAAACCCACTTACCTCTCTCGTCATCGTGGTTTTTACAACGCAAATGCATTTACCATACATGCCTTTAAAACGTAATTCTTTGTAAAGGCATGCGCGATAAATGCACATGCGTTTTGAAATAATGCGGGATAATAGTATGCGAGCTCAATGACCTTGCGGGATAATGGTATGCGGACTGAAAGTCTGCGGGATGAAAAATGCGGGAAAATGGCTGAAAACCATGATTAGCAGCAGACTTCCCTGGTGAGCACTAGCTTTACTACAGTGATCTAATGAGCAACTAGAGTGCTAACATTCAGAATTTATGGCAAATGTGTGACACATCTGAATGCCTTCTTGATAGAACCAAAGTAAACAAGCATTGAAAATGCAATAGATCTCGCCCTCGTTTAAGTTAAAGCCATTCTGTTTGTAATGAGGTGGCTTTTTAGCTTTGCTTTTATTAGTGTTTTTAAAACTTTCATGTAAATAACATGCATATGTATGCATATATGTATATGTATGCATGCATTTATATTTATATAGATATGCAGATTACATATGTTTATATATGTATATTACCTACTGGCGATAGCCAGTGGGTATATATAGTTCGGATTTTTTCTCTATGGGATTTCTGAAAATTCTATGTCTAATAACTTTGGCGTTTGTGGACGGAATTGGCTGAAATTTTCAGGAAAATGGCACATTGTTTTTCTGAGCAGCCCCTAAAAATTTGGTGGGGTTTCGTCAAGGGGGGGCCGAGAACAAAGGGGGGTCCCAAAACGCGTTTTTCCCATTCATTTTTCCATAGGGCGGTTGGACTCACTTTTAGCTCGAACGGCTGAATAGATTTACATGAAACTTGGCAAAATTGTAGATATGGTTTGCCCGACGTGCCTTTGCTATGTCTCAATATATGTGCTCCAGTGGATTTTGAGAAATTAACGTTTAAAAAAATATATATATCTGTGACAGCGCTCCGGTTAGCGCCCCGGTTCGCGTACCTGACGCGTAACGGAACTTCGCGAAGCGAATCTGATTGGCTCTCCGGTGTCTGTCAACATTCTAAACAAACCGGAGCGGCCGCCATCTTGTCTCTCGGTACGATCGAGAGACAAGATGTGGTGAAAAACGAAGGGGGAAATGAAGGAAAGGGGGCAAGGTAGACCACTCCTGACCCCCTAGGATTGATGAGGGGGATATTAAAGTGCCCCGCGGGGCAAAACATTTTGCGATTTTACGCCATAGAGGCACGTCCCGGTACGCGAACCGGGCAGCTCACCAGGCAGCTAACCGGGCAGCTAACCAGCAGCGTAGCTGTCAACATTGTAAACAGTCCGGAGCGGCCGCCATCTTGTCTCTCGGTAGGTTCGAGAGACAAGATGTGGTGAAAAAAGAAGGGGGAAATGAAGGAAAGGGGGCAAGGTAAACCCCTCCTGACCCCCTAGGATTGATGAGGGGATATTAAAGTCCCCCGCGATTTTTCGCGGTAGAGGCCCTTCCCGGTAAGCGAACCGGGCAGCTAACCGGCAGCGTAACGGGAGTCCGCCATCTTGTGTTTTTGGAGCGTCCGGTTCGCGTACCGGGTAGCGTCCCGGTAAGCGTAACAAGGGGAAAACCAAGAGAAACAGTAAAAAAAAAATTAAGGGAATAGATTTCCAGCAAACTTGGCAAAATTGTAGGGACTGTTTGTTTGATGTGCCTTTGCAAGGCCTCAAGATATGTGCACGTGTGGATTTTGTCTAATTAAGGTTAAAAAAAATATATATATCTGAAAGCGTGCTCCGGCACGCTTACATTACGGGTTTTGTTTGCGCTGCAGAACCAATACGTCAGGGTTATGCGACGCGTCATGAGGCGTCTCATGTGGCTACGTGATACGTCACGTAATAAAGAATATATTTTACAGCTATAGATATTAGCTTTTAAAAAACCAATGAAATTCACTGAAAAAACCATAGGTTATAGACCATATATAGTTAGGAATTTGCATTTACAAAACCTTGAAAATTCACTGAAAAAACCATAGGTTAGAGACCATATATAGTTAGCTGGACATTTTATTGACATAAAACCAATGAAATTCCATATATAGTTAGTTGCACTAACTATATATCGCGCACCCGCAATCCACTGCTGATGATGTCACATATTACATCATTCATGACATGGTCAGTGACATCACTGATGACATCACTGATGACATCTCAAATGACATCACTGATGACATCTCAAATGACATCACTGATGACATCACTGATGACATCTCAAATGACATCAGTGATGACATCATGACACACCAATACCAGTTACTACATACGCACTCACTGATTCCTACGTCTACACACACATTCACTCATTCACCCATACAATCACTCATACATACAGTCACTCATTTTTACAACACTATCATATGCACTCATACACCTATGCAGACACTCACACACTGCCACTCATCCATGGAGTTACTCACACACCTAGTCAGTCCTGTAAAGAATCAATCACACTTCCATTTCCTCATCTATACAGTTAAACACAGAACACCATACTTCAGTGACATCACTGATGACATCACTGATGACATCTCAAATGACATCACTGATGACATCTCAAATGACATCACTGATGACATCATGACACACCAATACCAGTTACTACATACGCACTCACTGATTTCTACGTCTACACACACATTCACTCATTCACCCATACAATCACTCATACATACAGTCACTCATTATTACAACACTATCATATGCACTCATACACCTAGTCAGTCCTGTGAAGAATCAATCACACTTCGATTTCCTCATCTATACAGTTAAAAACAGAACACCATACTTTTCACACATATACTAACACATACTTACTCTCTTATACAATCACTGATACAAGTACACATTGATATGCACAGAGTCACACACCTCCCAGCCAGCCACACACACACTCAGTCTTCCATACATCCACTCATTCTTCAATATGTAAAACATATTTAAACTTTACAAAAACACACAGACACTAGATGTTGTCATCAGTGATGTCATTTGAGATGTCATCAGTGATGTCGTCAGTGATGTCATTTGAGATGTCATCAGTGATGTCATCAGTGATGTCACTGACCATGTCATGAATGATGTAATATGTGACATCATCAGCAGTGGATTGCGGGTGCGCGATATATAGTTAGTGCAACTAACTATATATGGAATTTCATTGGTTTTATGTCAATAAAATGTCCAGCTAACTATATATGGTCTCTAACCTATGGTTTTTTCAGTGAATTTTCAAGGTTTTGTAAATGCAAATTCCTAACTATATATGGTCTATAACCTATGGTTTTTTCAGTGAATATATATATATATATATATATATATATATATATATATATATTATATATATATATATATATATATATATATATTTATATATATATATATTACCTACTGGCGGTCGCCAGTAGGTATATATAGTTAGGATTTTTTCTCTATGGGATTTTTGAAAATTCTATGTCTAATAACTTTGGCGTTTGTGGACGGAATTGGCTGAAATTTTCAGGAAAATGGAACATTTTGTGTCTGAGCAGCCCCTGACAATTTGGGGGGGTTTCATCAAGGGGGGGCCGAGAAAAAAGGGGGGTCCCAAAACGCATTTTTCCCATGTTAATTTCCATAGGGCGGTTGGCCTCACTTTTAGCTCGAACGGCTGAATGGATTTGCATGAAACTTGGCAAAATTGTAGGGACTGTTAGCCTGATGTGCCTTTGCTAGGTCTCAATATATGTGCTCCAGTGGATTTTGAGTAATTTAGGTTCAAAAAAATATATATATCTGGGCGGAGCCTAACCAGACATCTGATCTGATTGGCTGTCAGCACTTCATCCAAGAAGTGTTGGCAGCCATCTTGGGACCAATATACATGATAGCACCTCATTAAAAAGCATTGTAGTTAATAGAGGGTTTTAGGACTTTAGTTACATTATAAATCATTTGTTGATGGTACCATACTCGTTTTAGGAATTGTGGTGGGTTCTAAGGTGATTTTACCATGTAAAAAAACCTTCTGCTGTGATATCATGAATATTGTTTGAAAGAAAACTAATATCTCATGATTTTCCCACAGTGGTTTGGAAGGGGATCTATAAGCTAAACTGAAAGCATATTTTCTGTAAATTCACATTATCTTTCTCAGTCATGTGAAAATGAAGTCTGACATTCTCAGTAAAACATGTACATCCAACAAGGACAGAGACTGTCAGTTGATTCCTTTGTGTTCTACTGCAGCCTCCTAGAGTGTTCTAAAGAACAACTAGAGCGCTAACAGTCCTACTTATTACAAAGGTATGGCACACCTGAAGCCATCTTGATTGGAATAAAGTGGTAACTCTTAAAACATTTAATTTAAAAAGAAACAACATGAGGGGGTATATTTTGCCATAGAAAGTATGATTAGTGCTGCAGAATGAAAAATTAGGGCACATTTTGAGTGACTTCTCAAATCCTTTTCTATTTCATTAAAACATTCTGACATGCAGTCTCCCAAAATGGCCACCAGAGACAAAAGAGCCCAAATGTAGCCCAAATATCACCCAGATGTAGCCCAAGTATAGCCCAATGACAGAATGTCCCAGAGTGTTCTAAAGAACAACTAGAGCGCTAACAGTCCTACTTATTACAAAGGTATGGCACACCTGAAGCCATCTTGATTGGAATAAAGTGGTAACTCTTAAAACATTTAATTTAAAAAGAAACAACATGAGGGGGTATATTTTGCCATAGAAAGTATGATTAGTGCTGCAGAATGAAAAATTAGGGCACATTTTGAGTGACTTCTCAAATCCTTTTCTATTTCATTAAAACATTCTGACATGCAGTCTCCCAAAATGGCCACCAGAGACAAAAGAGCCCAAATGTAGCCCAAATATCACCCAGATGTAGCCCAAGTATAGCCCAATGACAGAATGTCCCAGAGTGTTCTAAAGAACAACTAGAGCGCTAACAGTCCTACTTATTACAAAGGTATAGCACACCTGGAGCCATCGTGATGGGAATAAAGTGGTAACTCTTAAGACATTTAATTTAAAAAGGAACAAAATGAGGGGGTATATTATGCAATAGAAGGTATTATTAGTGCTGCAGAAAGAAAAATTAGGGCACATTTTGAGTGACTTTTCAAATCCTCTTCTATTTCATTAAAAAATTCTGACATGCAGTCTCCCAAAATGGCCACCAGAGACAAAAGAGCCCAAATGTAGCCCAAATATCACCCAGATGTAGCCCAAGTATAGCCCAATGACAGAATGTCCCAGAGTGTTCTAAAGAACAACTAGAGCGCTAACAGTCCTACTTATTACAAAGGTATGGCACACCTGAAGCCATCTTGATTGGAATAAAGTGGTAACTCTTAAAACATTTAATTTAAAAAGGAACAAAATGAGGGGGTATATTTTGCCATATGAATTATGATTAGTGCTGCAGAAAGAAAAATTAGGGCACATTTTGAGTGACTTCTCAAACCCTCTTCAATTTCATTAAAAAATTCTGACATAGTCTCGCAAGATGGCCACCAGAGACAAAAGAGCCTAAATGTAGCCCAAATATCACCCAGATGTACCCCAAGTATAGCCCAATGACAGAATGTCCCAGAGTGTTCTAAAGAACAACTAGAGCGCTAACAGTCTTACTTATGACAAAAGTATGGCACACCAGAAGCCATCTTGATTGGAATGAAGTGGCAAGTCTGAAAACACTCAATTTAAAAAGGAACAACATGAGGGGGTTAATTTTGCCATAGAAAGTATGATTAGTGCATCAGAAAGAAAAATTAGGGATCATTTTGAGTGACTTCTCAAATCCTCTTCTATTTCATTAAAAAAATTCTGACATGCAGACTGAAACATGCACTTTGAATACCAGCAGCAGACGTCCCTGGTGAGCAGTAGCTTTATTACAGTGATCTAATGTGCAACTAGAGTGCTAACATTCAGAATTTATGGCAAATGTGTGACACATCTGAATGCCTTCTTGATGGAACCAAAGTAAACAAGCATTGAAAATGCAATAGATCTCGCCCAAGTTAAAGCCATTCTGTTTGTAATGTGTTGGCTTTTTAGCTTTGCTTTTATTAGTGTTTTTTCAACTTTCATGTAAATAACGCACCGTTTTCACCAAATCGACTTTGCCCAAGCACACCCTTCCCTTCGGCCAACAAATCCCAAAAATTCGGCACACCTGCCGATCCACTCTCCCTACAGCTCACCCAAGCCCCGTCCCTCTAGCGCAACTGGAACACCCCAAATTCACCTTCTCCATGCGCACCAAAAACTCCCATTGAATAACATGACAATTCGCTACTCCGCACAAAAATTGCTCTTTAAAGCACTTCCACTGCTCCGATCCGCTTCAAACTTGGCTGGACACTAGTTCCAGCGATTCCCTAACATCTCACTAAAAATCAGCCCAATCCATCCACTGGAACGGGGACGAATTTCAACCCGAATACGCGCCCCCCGCAAACACAAAAAAAGCCATAAAACGGCCAAATCTCGACCAAAAACCGCCAAAATCCCTCAAAACCTTGCCAACACCAATACGCACGAAACTGAACCGGCCCCTCAGCCCTAGGCTCCGGGAACCCTACTTAATTGACCCAAAAGCCCTAAAAAAGCAACATAATACACACGAAAACGCCCTAACAACCCTAAAATGCATATAAGTATATGTATGCATGCATTTATGTTTGTATTTATATAGATATACAGATGATATATGTTTATATATGTATGTATATATATATATTCACTGAAAAAAACATAGGCTATAGACCATATATAGTTAGGAATTAGCATTTACAAAACCTTGAAAATTCACTGAAAAAACCATTGGTTATAGACCATATATAGTTAGGAATTAGCATTTACAAAACCTTGAAAATTCACTGAAAAAACCATAGGTTATAGACCATATATAGTTAGGAATTCGCATTTACAAAACCTTATTTTACTCACACAAAACCATTGAAATTCCATATATAGTTAGTTGCACTAACTATATATCGCGCACCCGCAATCCACTGCTGATGATGTCACATATTACATCATTCATGACATGGTCAGTGACATCACTGATGACATCACTGATGACATCTCAAATGACATCACTGATGACATCACTGATGACAACATCCAGTGACTGTATGTTTCTGTAAAGTTAAAATATGTCTTACATATTGAAGAATGAGTGGATGTATAAGTGTCTGGATGAAGGATTTAGTAGGTGCATGACTGACTGTATGAGTGAGTGATTAAATGTGTCTCACTGAGTGCATGAGTTAGTGACTAAACTGTCTTAATTTGTGCATCATTATGTCTGTTGTTCTGTAAACTGTTGCATGTGTTGATAAGTAGCTATATGAGTAACTATATGGGTTATTGATTGGTTGCCCAAGTATTTGTATGGGAGACTGAGTGTGTGTGTGGGTGGCTGGGAGGTGTATGACTCTGTGCATAGATGTGTGAGCAGTTGATTCACTAGATGTATGGTTTCAAAAGTGCATGTGGAAACAGCTATATGGGCGGTTGACTGTGTGCATGAGTGTATTGGTGAGTGAATGGATATCTCAGCGCTACATGTCAAAGTAAGTACATATGTAAAACACAGTACATGTGAGAGTTGACATATATAAATAACTATGCATAAGAGCCAGTGAATGTGTGAGTGGCTGTATGGATCATTGTGAACTTGTATCAGGGATTGTATAAGAGAGTAAATATGTGTTAGTATATGTTTGAATAAGTAAAGTTTGTATAACTGTATAGTTGAGGAAATGGAGGTGTGATTGATTCTTTGCATGACTAACTAGGTGTGTGAGTAACTCCATGGATGAGTGACAGTCTGTGAGTGTCTGTTTACACTGATTGTATCTAAGGTTATATTAGAGTCTGAAGAGGTTCATCGTATTATCACATGAATGATATCATCAGTGATGTGATCAGTAATGTCAAATGAGATGTCATCAGTGATGTCATCAGTGATGTCATTTGAGATGTCATCAGTGATGTCATTTGAGATGTCATCAGTGATGTCATCAGTGATGTCACTGACCATGTCATGAATGATGTAATATGTGACATCATCAGCAGTGGATTGCGGGTGCGCGATATATAGTTAGTGCAACTAACTATATATGGAATTTCAATGGTTTTGTGTGAGTAAAATAAGGTTTTGTAAATGCGAATTCCTAACTATATATGGTCTATAACCTATGGTTTTTTCAGTGAATATATATATATATATATATACATATTCAATCACCTCCTGGAAGTTCTGAGCATACAGAAAGAACCAGAGTCGAAGCCCCAATACTGTGCAGACGGGTTTATTAGGCACAAGGAATACTACCCAACGCGTTTTGAAGTCAGCCGACTTCTTGCTCACGGGTCCAGGTCTGTTCCATTACCATTCCATTTAAAGTGATACATTCACATAATTGTTTCGTGCATGTGACTAATTGACATAGACAACATACTCACAATGTTACAATGTTGCGAGTTTTAACCAAGTGGTTTGTTATATTGTTGCAGAGGTAATTATTTAATGACACAATATTCTCACATGTTAAATCACATGTTTATGCATCAATTTAAATTTTGAAAACTCCGTTTTAGAATAGTTCCAATGCTCGTTGTTGTTACCAAATTATTTTAACGGAAAATAAAAGTCACAAAATTGTGCCCCAGTGGGCATGATGCTAAAGAAATTGTTTTGCCCCAGTGGGAATATATCTTGATTTTTTTCCGGTCAGTGTCCTCACCCTGCAAAGCAAAAAAACTACATTGATATTCTTACTTGTGGTAGTCTAGGTTATGTCTAATCACACTTATTAAAAACATTAAAATCCATCGGAATGGAGAAGTTGCTGGGGCGGCTGTCAGATTTAACATATCTATAAAACATTGCTAGCTGTACAGATGAATTGCCAACTCTTCACCCACATTGTGACCTTTGGGTTGTAAAGTGTCGTACTGAATGATATATTTTGACTCCAATTTACGGAGTTCAAGCCATCTGTTTCCTCCCCTTTCTCTCTTTTCAATGCAGTCAATTACTGTAAATTCTAACAGATCAGGGTTTTGCTTGTGTTCTGTGGAGAAGTGTCTTGCCATTGGGTACTGTTGATTTAAATTCTTGATTGCCCTCAGGTGTTCAAGTATTCTCATTTTTGCTGGCTTAATAGTACACCCAATATAAAATTTGTTACAAGGGCAACGAAGCGCATAAATCGCAAAGTCAGTATTACAATGGAGATGTTTGTTGATTTTATGCGGTTCGTGATCCAATGACAATTTGAGTGTTTTACACTTGTGGCTGTGCCTACAGGCCTTACATTTTCGACAAGGAAAAAAACCCTGAATCATGTTAGTTTTCTTAGGTTCCTTGATTAAAGTAGAAGTTAGACAGTCTTTCAATGATCTTGCCTTCTTATAGGTTATTGCAGGTTTTTCTTTGAGAACTTCCTTTATATCACTGTCTAATCTTAACACGTCCCAATATTTGGTAAGACTGCGACGGACCTGCCATGCTTGGCTATCATATGTAGTGATAAATCTTATTTGTTCTTTACCTTTATCATCTGTTTTAGAGGTAAGTAGATCTTTTCTGCTAAGTGAATCAACTCGATCCTCTGCTTGTTTTTTTACGGATCGACTATATCCCCTTTCAAGAAATCTTTTGATCATACAGTTTTTTTCTCGTATATATCCTTCTGGGGTGCTACAGTTGCGCTTAGCTCTAATAAGCTCTCCTACCGGGATACTTCTAATCAGGTTAGGAGGATGGCAACTCTGCGCATGTAACAAACTGTTCCCCGCTGTGGATTTGCGGAACAGTGTACTACATAAACATTCATTCTTCACTTCTAATCTCACATCAAGGAACTCAAGTTCTTTTTGACTCATTGTACTGGTGAAAGTTAGGTTCAGAGAATTATCATTAAGGATCAATACAAATTCTTCTGCCTCCTCCAGTGTGCCATCCCAGACACAGAAAATGTCGTCAATATAGCGCGACCAGAGGACGACATGGGCACTAACGTGGGAGATGTTTTGCACCACTAGCTCCTCCCACCAGCCTAGGTACAATCCCGCCAGGCTGGGGGCAAAGCAAGTACCCATCGCCGTCCCCCTGATCTGTCTATATAGCTGTTTGTTAAAGATGAAAAACTTATTTTGGAGACAAATTTGCATCATCTCCAAAAGCATATCAGTATGCATTAAATGTGAAAGTGACCTGTTCTTCAGAAAGTATTTGCTAGCATCTATACCTAGGTTCTGTGGAATGCTAGTGTACAGGCTAGACACATCAAGACCAATTAGCCAATACCCCTGCTTCTATTTTAAGTTGTCAATGATACTTAGAAAGTCAGAGGTGTCCCTTACATATGAGGGCAGTGAGTGCACAAGTGGCTGTAAAAAATAATCGATGTATGTGGAAGTGTTTTCCAACAGGCTTCCTATTGAAGATACAATAGGCCTGCCCGGGGGCACATTTACATCCTTGTGTAGCTTGGGTAGCAGGTATAGAGCTGGAATTTTAGGATTCTTACATAGGAGGTATCTATATTCCTCATCCTCGAGGACACCCCTTGCCTTCCACTCACTTAACCTGTCGAAATATTCCTGTTTAGAATTATTATATTCCAGCATGGTAGCTTTAACATAATTATCTTCATCCCCAAGTTGTTTCAAACCTTCATGTAAATACATCTCTAATGGCCAGATCACAATGTTACCACCTTTGTCACTATTTTTTATAGTTACATCAGACCACCCTTCCATCTCTTTTATAGCCAGAAACTGCTTCTTTGTGAGGTTTAAGTTTTGTTTAGTGTTTTGCCTCTCTATTCGCCTGAATTCCTGTACCATACCTACTTCAAAACTGTCAATAAAGTTGTTAACAATTTGTGGTACAAAAATCGATCTTGGCTTAAAGCCACTTGAACTACACATTTCAATATTGATATTCGAGTCAATTACATTCAAAAAGGGGTCCTCATTAATGTCCTCACATTCTGCCAGGTCGTGAACCGTTTGTAATAGTTCGGCATCATTCGCTGCCAATGCACTTGGTTTATCCTTTATTTGGTCTTTTTTAAGTTTAGGTTTAGTGGCATGCCACTTCCTTAACTTAAGTGTACGTGTAAATTTAAATAAATCAATACGTGCATTGGCAAAGTTAAATTTTGCAGTAGGACAAAAGGATAATCCCCGTGTTAAAACTTCAAATTGATCAACTGAAATAATATGTTTGGACAAATTTACCACTGTCATGTTGGCGTTCACTTGCGGGCCGTCTTGCCTCTTGTTCGGAATCCCACCGGGCTTGTGGATTTGTTTGATGCACTTTTTCTTCTTACTTTTGATGCGCCTTTGCCTCCTCTTCCACGATTTCTTTGTGGGGTGTTCATTTGGCGGCCCCTTGCAATCATGGTAAACTCGTTTAAAATCTGGTCGTTTCCCGAGGGTTGATCCATCATGTCTGAAATGTCGCTTTCAGCAGATTCGCTGGTGTTTTGTTCCGTTAACGGTGTGTTTTCCGCCTCATTTTCTTGTTGTAGGGCGGACTTCTGGGCGACCGTCTTTGTCTTTTTTCTTTGAGTGCGCATCGCATCAAAACGTTTCGCAAATGTTAAAATTTGACCTTTTTTGTAGTCCACCTCGTCCCGATGGAACTTTCTCTGTTTTTTGGCTTTTATTTCATCTTCAACTGTGCTCAGTCTTTTATCCAATTTCGCCATTTCGGTGGTAAATTCACTCTCCGTGTATTTCTCTTTTAATTTTGCAATTAGAGACTCACTTTCTGTGTTTAGATTAGCGCACTCTTTTTCTGCATGTCTGATAAGTATTTTCAACATCTTACAAGAACATGAATGATTGTTCTCCATCCACTCTTTGACCAGTTCAGGGTCGGGTTTCTGAAATGTTGGGGTTATGAAGATTCTCAATCCGCGTGGTATCCGGTCACATTCTACGTACTTGGTGAGGGCAGCCGCCTCCCACCACTTGGATTGTTCGCGTTTAAGCGTTTTCCACACATATTAATTGGTTGACACGAGAACACAGGTTACTATACCCGGACACACGTAACAACAAGACCAAGGATATCAAATATGCATTCGCAATAGGGACACTGGGTACTATACCCTAACAGTGTCTCAGTTGTAAGATGTAAAAAGCATCAACTTTAAACACCTTGGCGCACAAAAATCAGTACAGCAGCACTAAAGCGTAATATCATGATATTAAATGATGTATACTAGTATGTATGTACACTGCATGTTATAAAAATGTATAATTGCATGATGGAAAACTACTAGTCCCATAATGCACCCTAACTGCCAAATGGGATAAATAGTAAACATAGAAAAAAGCTCACTTACCGTGTACAAAGCCTGTGTAAGGCTGAAACGCGTTGGTCCGAGCTGGAGAACTAAATAAACGTTTGTTGTTAAAACTTAAACCCTGAGTGCCGCATCTTTGGTGAAAAATTATATATATATATATATATATATATATATATATATATATATATATATATATATATATATATATATATTCACAGAAAAAACCATAGGTTATAGACCATATATAGTTAGGAATTTGCATTTACAAAACCTTGAAAATTCACTGAAAAAACCATTGGTTATAGACCATATATAGTTAGGGATTAGCCTTTTCAAAACCTTATTTTACTCACACAAAACCATTGAAATATAGTTAGTTGCACTAACTATATATCGCGCACCCGCAACCCACTGCTGATGATGTCACATATTACATCATTCATGACATGGTTAGTGACATCACTGATGACATCACTGATGACATCTCAAATGACATCACTGATGACATCTCAAATGACATCACTGATGACATCACTGATGACATCTCAAATGACATCACTGATGACATCACTGATGACAACATCCAGTGACTGTATTTTTCTGTAAAGTTAAAATATGTCTTACATATTGAAGAATGAGTGGATGTATAAGTGTCTGGAAGAAGGATTTAGTAGGTGCATGACTGACTGTATGAGAGAATGATTAAATGTGTCTTACTGAGTGCATGGGTTAGTGACTAAACTGTCTTAATTTGTGCATCATTATATCTGTTGTTCTACAAACTGCTGCATGTGTTGATCAGTAGCTATATGAGTAACTGTATGGGTTATTGATTGGTTGTCCAAGTATTTGTATGGGAAACTGAGTGTGTGTGTATGGGTGGCTGGGAGGTGTGTGACTCTGTACATAGATGTGTGAGTAGTTGATTCACTATATGTATGGGTTCAAAAGTGCATGTGGAAACAGCTGTATGGGCGGTTGACTGTGCATGAGTGTATTGGTGAGTGAATGGATATCTCAGTGCTACATGTCAAAGTAAGTACATATGTAAAACACAGTCCATGTGAGAGTTGACATATATAAATAACTGTGCATAAGAGCCAGTGAATGTGTGAGTGGCTGTATGGATCATTGTGAACATGTATCAGGGATTGTATAAGAGAGTAAATATGTGTTAGTATATGTTTGAATAAGTAAGGTGTGTATAACTGTATAGTTGAGAAAATGGAGGTGTGATTGATTTTTTGCATAACTGACTAGGTGTGTGAGTAACTCCATGGATGAGTGACAGTCTGTGACTGTCTGTTTACACTGATTGTATCTAAGGTTATATTAGAGTCTGAAGAGGTTCATGGTATTATCACATGAATGATATCATCAGTGATGTGATCAGTAATGTCAAATGAGATGTTATCAGTGATTTTATCAGTGATGTCATTTGAGATGTCATCAGTGATGTCATCAGTGATGTCATTTGAGATGTCATCAGTGATGTCATTTGAGATGTCATCAGTGATGTCATCAGTGATGTCACTAACCATGTCATGAATGATGTAATATGTGACATCATCAGCAGTGGATTGCGGGTGCGCGATATATAGTTAGTGCAACTAACTATATATGAAATTTCAATGGTTTTGTGTGAGTAAAATAAGGTTTTGAAAAGGCTAATCCCTAACTATATATGGTCTATAACCAATGGTTTTTTCAGTGAATTTTCAAGGTTTAGTAAATGCAAATTCCTAACTATATATGGTCTATAACCTATGGTTTTTTCTGTGAATTTCAAAGGTTTTTTAATAGCAAATATCAAAAGCTGTCAAATGTCAAGTACGTGATAGGTAAAAACTTTTTCGTGTTTATGCACGCTGATGTGCTTTGAACGCTGCCCCCCCCTCCCCTCTTTTCTCTTAGTAGTACTCTCTCTTTGCAGATAGTGAAGGGTAGTTAACGCAGGCCTTTACCCCCGTTGTAATCCGTCGTGCCTGCTTGTCTCTCCATTTGATTGATTGTTATCCAAGCATTTACTGTTTTACAATTGATTCTCTTTGGTTCATTCTCTATTTACAAACAAGCACAAAGTTGCAATACTCTGTTTAGTCTTTGCAGATAGTGAAAAATCGTGAAAAATCGTGTAAACAATAAAAGTAATCGAGCAAAATCAGTAGGCCACTAATTGGATCTCTTTTTGACCTCGCTAAAATAGAAACATTAGGAACAACCCTTCATGAGAAATACGAAAATAGTGAGATGAACTGAGCTCCACACCATGAGGGCTGCAAGACAGCTCGGCTCCGTCACCCACCCCACCCAAAATAACGACAAACCCTATGCAAATATTAAAAATATATACAACACACCAGCAACATAACAGGGTAAAACATTTTATTAAATAACTATTTACATAACTATTTTATACTTTTTGTTGCCCGATCCGGCTAGCTCAATCGATCGAGCATGAAACTCATGCACTCTGATAGCAAGCGTTGTTGCTGATGCTATGCAGACCAAAACTGGTTTTCAGTTTGTACATTCTTCTAGTTTTTTTCATCCAAGGTTGGTTGAGTTTGTAGAATGATGGCTTCAGATTTAAAAACATACGGTGTGGTGGCGCGGACTGGGAGGGGGCGCTTGGCTCCTGCCCCCTCCCCAAGTAAGATTTTCATACGTGAAAGTGCGTTCATGGTTTTTGTCCCTGAGTTGCTTCGATGTCACTGCCATTCTCAAATGGCATAAGTTCTGGATGTTGGGTGCCATAGTTCAGAGTTCTGAGCAGCGCTTGTAACACTGTCTGAAGCTTATTTGCACGTACTGCAGCTTCACTATTCTCAAAGTAAGTGAGGGCCGTTTGTGGACCTGACTGCATTTGAAAACAATGTGATATGGTACCTCCCTAAACCGCTTGACGGAGGCCCCCGAGGGGCGGTGTGATGGCACGGACTCGGAGAAGACGCTTGGCTCCGACCCCCTCCCCAAGTCTTATAGCACTGGTGTAGCCTGAGATCGCCCCCGACATAGGCGGCCGGCTCCCGGGGTTCGGCGGAATTTTTTGCCTTTTGATGACTCTTCTATTCTGGACCTTGTCCCACAATCCGTTTGACCTGAAGACACGCTGTAGTGGGGCGCCCCTTTACCGTCTTAGTTGCCATTCCGCCCGCTTTTGCTACACTGTGCCTCTTCCGCCCGCTCTTGCGACTACAGCGTCTCGCTCACCATGTAGTTGAGTTGCTCCTGCTCTTGCGATGCAACGATAGGCGGCTGCCACAGGACTCTCAAAATGGCGGCCGGCTCTTCAGATTTGGGCGTGGTCCACTAAAATGGCCCTGGGACACCTTGGAACTCGGACGCTTGCCTGATAGGGCTTGGGTCCCATTCTCGAAAGCGTCCCCTCAGCCGTGAAGATTCTACAAAAGTCTTGGGGGCCCCCGACTCCCGCAGGCTTCTGGTGGGGAGCGGCTGCCATGATTGCTCGTGGAATGGCCATGACGGAGCTACGAGATGGTGGTGCTCTCATGCTGACGCCAGCTTCAGTCTGAAACATCCAGAAACACTGTAGACTACCACTTCGATCAGTTCCGGTAGCGCCCCAACATGACCCGGTAGAGAAGAACTTGCCCTCCCCTCTTTGACTGATGGTTCTTGTTGCCTGTCCCCTCTGTTGTCATTTAACAGAACTTTTTGGACTGCTGAAAGGGGTTGTGTTCCGAACGCTGGTTGGTGGAGACATTTTGACTATATTCTTGACCTACGTTGTTGCGTAATGCGTTATATGACACGCCGCGTTAGCGCACCCGGAAGTGCTCCGATGCGCGAAGCGGAGCTTCCCGGAAGCGATCCGGGGCGCGGCGCGCAGCGCGTAACGTAAGCATAACAGGTCATGTGACTTGTTAATAAAACTTTTCATTGGTTCATTTTACTTTTGTTATTTTAATGATGAAAAGCTTGGTCATATGACCTAAAAATTATGCTTTTTATTGGTTTCGAACATTATTTGTTTTTAAACATATATGTTATAATGTTCCAGGCTAATGTACTTTCCTGGAAAATTTACAACTGTCCTGCAAGTAAAATATATTCCTTTTTCGAGAAAAAGGGCGTTTCTTCGTCCCATGACGGAGCCGTTGAGTAAAAGAGGCTCGGCCTGCTGTCTTAGTCGCCGATACGCCTGATGGTGACCCACTTGTGGGACACCCCCGTGCCGCACGGCCACCAGCTGCTGCGTGTGCCCCAGTGCCTGCCTTCTGCCTCAGCGCCGGCCTCGCTGCCGCCTTGAGCGCTCCCCTTTGGTTTTCGCCGGTTTTTGACCGAAATTTGTGCTTGTTTTTCTTTGTATGCCGTATGATCGTTTGTTAACTGTTTTGCCTCCGTTTTGACCTGCATTGTTGCCTGTATTTTTTGTACCGTTTCTTCTTCGTGCTTTGCCCTCCATTTGTGCTTTTGTGCTTGTCTCCTTCCTGCTTGCCCGCCTACCTCGCCGCCCTCCGCTCTCCCTCCCCGCTCCCGCTTCCCGCCACCGCCATTAGCCCCGCCCCTTTTCTCTTCTGTTCCCTCCCCGCTCCCGCCTCCCAGCTGCTCCGCCCACCCGCGCACTTCGCCTTTAAATGGCGACCGTGCGAACGCGCAGCGGTCACGCGCAGCGGGCGCGCCGATTGTGCGCCGAAGGCGCGCCAAAGGTAAGCCCGTCTGCGCCCGTCCGCGACCGGATCGCGTCCAGCACCAGGACCCCTGGCCCCCGAAGACCCCGACCGACCCGCCTGACGTACTCCGCCGCCACCCTCACCGCACTCAACACCGGCCGACTCCCAGAATGCCATCAAGCCACTCCACGACGTACCCACGGACCTTTCAGCTGCCACGCCTGCAAGTTCTCCTACATCCGGACCAGCCTCGCACCAGCACCCGCCAAGTCGAACACCAGCAGCACCCACCTCAAGTGCATCCTGCTCAACACCCGCTCCGTCCACAGACACGCCATCGAACTCTGGAACCTTCTAGACGCCACAGCCCCTGACGTTGCCTTCCTCACGGAGACCTGGATGAACGCCTCTTCAGCTCCCGACATCGCCATCGCTATCCCAGAGGGCTACAAGATCGTCCGGAGGGACCGAAATGCCAACCAGATAGGAGGAGGCATCGCCATCATCCACAGGAACACCATCCGTCTCACGACCAGCACCGACAACACCCTGACCAGCGTCGAACACCTGCATTTCCAGATCCACACCAACCCGAACACCACCCTCAGAGGCACCCTGATCTACCGACCCCCTGGACCACGCACACAATTCAGCGAGGACATCGCCGACTTCGTCAGCCCGCATGCCCTCCCCTCCGCTGACTACATCCTCCTGGGAGACCTCAACTTCCATCTAGAGAACAACAACGACCGCAACACCAGCACCCTGCTCGACAACCTCGCCAACCTGGGACTCAAGCAACTGGTGTCCACCCCCACCCACCTCGCCGGACACACACTCGATGCAGTCTTCTCTTCCAGCACAGACATCGACTTCAGCCATGCCACAGAGCTTCAATGGACGGACCACAGCTGCGTCCACTTCACCTTCAAGAGAACGACGACCCACCAACACCAGCAACAGGCCGCCCACAGAAGCTGGAACAAGATCACAGCAGACCAGCTCGCCACCTCCCTGAGCCAGCACCCTCCTGCCAGCTCAGCGAACCCCAGCCAGGCCGCCGACAACCTCACGAAGTGGATCAGCAACTGCGCGGACGAACTCGCCCCACTGAGGACCCCGCCTAGCAGACCCGGCAGCAAGAAGGCTCCATGGTTCACCGACGAACTCAAGAGCTCCAAGAAGAACTGCCGAGCCCTCGAGAAAGTCTGGAGAAAGGAACCGACACCGGACAACAGGACCTCCTTCAAACTTGCCACCCGGAAACACCACCAGCTGATCCGCGCCGCCAAGAAAACAGCATTCAAGGACCGGTTGGACAACAACGCACACAACTGCAAGGAACTCTTCAACATCGTGAAAGAGCTTTCCAACCCCAGCGCAGGAAACAACGACATCACCCCATCGCAAGACCTCTGCAACTCCCTCGCTTCATACTTCCACAACAAGATCGCGGACATACACAACAGCTTCTACAACCAACCAACGCACACCATGACCGAACAACCACCCCCCACCACCACCCTCCACGCCTGGACCCCGATCAGCACCAAAGACACCATCCGCACGATGAACTCCATCCACTCCGGATCACCGACCGACCCCTGCCCTTACCACGTCTTCAACAAGGCCGACGCTGTCATCGCACCCCACCTGCGAGACATCATCAACACATCCTTCGACACCACCATCTTCCCTGAGAGCTGGAAACAAGCCAAACTCAGCGCTCTACTCAAGAAACCAACAGCGGACCCCACCGACCTCAAGAACTACCGCCCCATCTCGCTCCTCCCGTTTCCAGCCAAAGTCATCGAGAAGACCGTCAACAAGCAGATGGCCGCCTTCCTCGAGACGAACGGATCCCTTGACTCCTCACAGTCCGGCTTCCGAGCCAATCACAGCACCGAGACCGCCCTCATCGCCGCCACCGATGACATCCGAGCCCTGATGGACAATGGAGAAACAGCGGCCCTCATCCTCCTAGACCTCTCCGCGGCATTCGACACGGTCTGCCACAGCACCCTAGTACGGCGCCTCAGCAACATCGGAATCCAGGACAAGGCGCTGGAATGGATCATCTCCTTCCTCGACGGAAGAACACAGAGAGTCCGCCTACCACCGTACAAGTCAGAGGCCTCCGAAGTCATCTGCGGCGTCCCTCAAGGATCATCGCTGAGCCCCACCCTCTTCAACGTCTACATGAGCCCCCTCGCGGCCATCGTACGCAAACACAACCTCAGCATAATCTCCTACGCCGACGACACCCAGCTGATCCTCTCCCTGACCAACGACCCCACCGCCGCCAGAGCCAACCTGCACGAAGGGATGAAAGAGGTAGCCGAGTGGATGACGACCAGCCGCCTGAAACTGAACTCGGACAAGACGGAGGTCCTCATCCTGGGCTCCTCACCCTCCGCCTGGGACGACTCCTGGTGGCCTCCCGCCCTGGGCACCGCACCCAAACCGACAGACCATGCACGCAACCTGGGCTTCATCCTGGACTCCTCCCTCTCCATGACCAGGCAAGTCAACAACGTCTCCTCGGCGTGCTTCAACATCCTACGCATGCTACGGAAGATCTTCTGGTGGATCCCCACCGAGACCAGGAAGACCGTCACCCAGGCCCTCGTCACCAGCCGACTGGACTACGGCAACGCCCTCTACGCCGGTACCACCGCCAAGCTCCAGAAGAGACTCCAGCGGATCCAGAACGCCTCAGCCAGACTCATCCTCGACATCCCACGAACCAGCCACATCTCCGGACATCTGAGAGACCTTCACTGGCTCCCCGTCAACAAAAGAATCACCTTCCGCCTCCTCACCCACGCACACAAAGCCCTACACGACCAAGGCCCGAGCTACCTCAACAGCCGAGTCAACTTCTACGCTCCCAAACGCCACCTCCGATCATCCAACCACGCCCTCGCCGCCGTCCCCCGCATCCGAAGAACGACTACAGGAGGAAGGTCCTTCTCCTACCTGGCCGCCAAGACCTGGAACTCCCTCCCGACCGACCTGCGCCTGACCCAAGACCACCTCTCCTTCAGGAAGAAGCTGAAGACCTGGCTGTTCGAGCAGTAGCGGCACCCCCCCCCCCCCCTCCCCAGCGCCTTGAGACCCTACGGGTATGTAGCGCGCTTTATAAGTGTCATTGATTGATTGATTGATTGATTATCAGATTCTTATCGATCACTTTATGTTGCAGGAGTGGAAAACACAACTGCCCTTGACCATTTATCTTTACTGCGTTCCTACGTATTATACCTTTTATCCGTCATGTAATTGGACTGCTTTATTTCACTTGCCTTTTACTGATTTGAAAACAGTGACTAAAAGTAAAAGTTTTACCAATGTAAATACTACTACCATGTTTTGTTTTAAAAACATTTATTGTGAAAATGTCAGTATACAAATACGGGCCTATAACCACGTGGGCCGGCCACGGAGCAAACTGAACTCGTATATGATGAGGAGACATTTACATTGTAGAGGAACGTAACGAGCGGGCCATTAGGTTGCAAGAACTAAGGTGTCTAACAGTTGCGGAATCGGTGGACATACATTTTGTAATTAAAATACGATAGGGCCACTTACAAAAAAATTATCTAGATATACATTTGCGGGCAAGTACCATGGGTGACGTTAATTCGAACTTTCAATAGTACAGTAATCAATAACACATCAGAACTTAATATCAATAGGGATGTCGAAATATTCAATCAATTCTCGTCCCCGCCCGCCATGAGCATCAAAACTGCATTCATATCTCGTGATATCAAGGTTGTTCAACCAGTACACAACAAGGAGTTACGAGTCCCATTTATACCGGCGCCATTTTGGGCGAGGCCGGGCAGGTCCAAGATATAGTCAAAATGTCTCCACCAACCATCGGCCAGACCAGAACCCCTTTCGGCCCTTTATGCTACAAGATGGTGTCTTCCATTCAGAAAATATTGTTGGCAGCATTTTGAAAGGAAAGATAAACAGCCGTTCTCCTAGTGAGTCTCACATTGTTACATTTAGGAAGAATGTTGAAGAGTAGTATGTTGAAAATCTGAAGCCATTGTTCTACAAACTCTCAATCAGCCTTGGATGGAAAAAAAAATCCTGAAGAATGTACAAACTGAAAACCAATTTTTGTCTGTATAGCATCAACAGCAAAGCTTGAGTCAGCTTTGTGTGAAGCCGCCATTTTGATTCAATCAATAACGTCCCCCTGCACACATTCAGGGACCTGGTCGTGTCTTCAGGTCAAACGGATTGTGGGACAAGATGCAGAAAGGAAAAGGAAAAATGTTCCGCCGGACCTCGGGAGCCGGCCGCCTATGTCATGGGCGATCTTTGGCCACACCAGGACAATAGTGAAGCTGCAGCAGGTGCAAATAAGCTTCAGACAGTGTTACAAACACTGCTCAGAACTCTCAACTATGGCACTCAACATCCAGGACTTGCCATCCGGATCTTGGCGCCTTGTGCTGGTTCCGACCTATTCACACATCGGTCCACTACTGACATCACCTCATAAGCCAACGGGGCACCCCACGCCGACTTTCGGCGCAGCATTGTAGGATGGCCACACCAGTGCGGCAACTTGCTGGACACAACCTCGGTGCCATCCGGATCTCGGCGCGTTCGAGTCACTGTACCGCAAGAGTGACCGGAACTCAGCTGGACACGCCGTCTTTCGGCGCAGCATTGTAGGATGGCCACACCAGTGCGGCAACTTGCTGGACACAACCTCGGTGCCATCCGGATCTCGGCGCGTTCGAGTCACTGTACCGCAAGAGTGACCACAACTCAGCTGGACATGCCGTCTTTCGGCGCAGCATTGTAGGATGGCCACACCAGTGCGGCAACTTGCTGGACACCACCTCGGTGCCATCCGGATCTCGGCGCGCTGTGCTGCCTTCGGCCTACTGTAACCGCAAGTGCGGACGCAACTCAGTTGGACGGCGAGTGTAACGCTAAGGGGCGCCCCACTGCAGCCGAGGAGCCTCCATCTTGGGGGAGACGCACAGCCCCCACTGACTGACGCGACCTCACAGGCCAACGGGGCGCCCCACGCCGACTTTCGGCGCAGCATTGTAGGATAGCCACACCAGTGCAGCAACTTGCTGGACACCAACTCGGTGCCATCCGGATCTCGGCGCGTTGTGCTGCCTTCGGCCTATTCGCACATCGGTCCGCTACTGACGCCGCCTCACGTGCCAACGGATTTTCTACGCTTTTTGTAGCCCTATGCCGCATAACAGGTCATGTGACTTGTTTATAAAACTTTTCATTGGATCATTTTACTTTTGGTTTCCTAATGATGGAAGGCTTGGTCATATGACCTAAAAATAACACTTTTCATTGGTTTAGAACATTTTTTTTTCCCAAACGATGAAAGCCCCACCTTGTTTCTGGATGTTTCAGACTGAAGCTGGCGTCAGCATGAAAGCACCACCATCTCGTGGCTCTGTCGTGGTCATTCCGCGAGCAATCATGGCAGCCGCTCCGCACCGGAAGCCTGCAGGAGTCGAGGGCCCCCAAGACTTTTGTAGAATCTTCACGGCTGAGTGGACGCTTTTGAGAATGGAACCCAAGCCCTAGCAGGCAAGCGTCCGAGTTCCAAGGTATCCCAGGGCCATTTTAGTGGACCAGGCCCAAATCCGAAGAGCCGTCCGCCATTTTAAGAGTCCTGTGGCAGCCGCCTATCGCTGCACTGCAAGAGTGGGCGCAACTCAACTACATGGTGAGCGAGATGCTGTAGCCGCAAGAGCGGGCGCAACTCAGCTGGATGGCCGCCACCTGGGGAGGCCCGTTCACGCCGCCTCCCCCACGCCCCCCCGGGGCGCCCCACGCCGTTTTTCGGAGCAGCATTGTAGGATACCAAAACCAGTGCAGCAGTTTACTGGACATCACCTGAGTGCCATCCACATCTCAGCGCGTTCTGCTGCCTTGGGACTATTCGCACAACAGACCGCTACTGACGAGGCCTCCCCCGCACCCCCTGGGACGCCCCACGCCGTTTTTCAGAGCTGCATTGTAGGATACCAAAAACCAGTGCGGCACCCAGGTAACATCACCTGGGTGCCGTCCAGAACTCAGCACGTTGTGCTGCCTTGGGACTATTCGCACAAAAGACAGCTACTGACCATTGTTACTTCTTTTTTCCAAAAAATGTTTAAATGTATTTACAGTTTTTGTTGCGTTCTATATATTTATAAGTTAATAAAGTTTTATAATCCTACTACTTTGTTGGAGTGCTATATATTTTTAAAAAATCGGGTGAATGGGGCCTTGAATCGGGTTATTGTCATGTGTGGGCTTTGGAAGTGTGCTGCTACAGGATCAGACATTTCAAACTCAAATGCACGTTTTTTTTCTTACCTTTCCGAAGCATGGAGCGCAATAGCAGGCAGAGAAAGGGTGATGCAAGTGTTGAACACTGCCTGGCCTGGCAAGTTGCTGGCAGTGCCCCCCCCGCCCGCTCCTGAAAGAGGGCACACACACACCGCCGCCCGAGTACTTCACAGATCTTTAAAAGACCATGCGCTTGTTAATGAGGCTTAAATGGTTTATCACCCCTTCTAGAGCCCCTGCATCGGCCCTCTGACGTTTCCTGGAAGAATTAGCACGTAACACAATACCAAGCCCTGTCAGCTGAAACCCCCGAGGAATCGGGTTTTTGCTTGCAGGAATCGGGAGGCGGGACACTAGCACTGAAATCGGTAGTCTCACGCCTGAATCGGGAGGGTTGGCATGTCTGGATTCTCTACAGCTGGGGCCATAAACTACATCCGCAGGGCTAGGTGATAGCCTGGGACCAGCCTGGACAATCGGACACAGAGGAAGAGGAGTGTCAGAGGGTGCGGTAGTGAATAGGGTGAAAGGGAGGTGTCGGGCGGGCACAGGGTGTGATTCTCAGGGAAGAGCAGTGCAGATGGGGGGAAGTTTATGGCCCATGCATGAGAGAGAGAGCGGGGGTGACCAGTGCGTGGGGGAGATGCTTGTGAGGGTGGGGAGCCGTGCTGAGAATCGACGGCGTGCAGAGAGTGGGTCTGGTCAAGGCATCTAAAATGGCTGCCGTGCACGACAACATTGTGGCATTGGAAAAAAGGCAAGATGGCGCAGACAATGTTTATCAATAAGGATTCATTTATAACAAAATATTTTATCGCAGTGACAAATTGGCGGTCAACACTTCCTGATTTCCATCGAATCGAACGTTAACAGACGTCACGCAGCAAAAAAAAAAAAACGCTCACGCACTGCCGCTGGAAGACATGTATCAACATATATGAGCCTCCTCAGCCACCCTCAGAAAACATAAGGGATCAGGATACGTCTCCCGCACCCCCTTATACCTAGTAATTTAATTAAAACGAAACACAAAATGGCGAATTCCCGTTTCGCTACCAGTTTGCGGCCCAGTTCGCGGCTCGGGAAGCGCTTCTACCGTGAAAAATCAATTTTTTTTATTTTCCCCACGGGACCCTTTAATAACCCCAACATCATTCCTAGGGGGTCAAGAGGGGTCTACCTTGCCCCCTTTCATTAAATTCCCCCTTCGTTTTTCACCTCTTCTTCTCTCTCGATCCTACCGAGAGATAAGATGGCGGCCGCTCCGGACTGTTTAGAATGTTGACAGACACCGGAAAGCCAATCAGCTTCGCATCGCAAAGTTCCGTTTCGCGAAAAGTACGCGAACCGGAGCGCAGCCCGGAGCGCTGTTACAGATATATATCTTTTTTTGAACGTTAATTTCTCAAAATCCACTGAAGCACATATATTGAGACCTAGCAAAGGCACATCGGGCTAACAGTCACTACAATTTTGCCAAGTTTCGTGCAAATCCATTCAGCCGTTCGAGCTAAAAGTGAGGCCAACCGCCCTATGGAAATTAACATGGGAAAAACGCGTTTTGGGACCCCCCCTTTTTTCTCGGCCCCCCCTCGACGAAACCCCCCCAAATTCTCAAGGGCTGCTCAGAAACAAAATGTGCCATTTTCCTGAAACTTTCAGCCGATTCCGTCCACAAACGCCAAGGTTATTAGACATAGAATTTTCAAAAATCCCATAGGGAAAAAATCCTAACTATATATACCTACTGGCGACAGCCAGTAGGATATATATATACATATATATATATATATATATATATATATTCACTGAAAAAACCATAGGTTTCACACCAGTTATAGTTAGGAATTAGCATTTAAAAAACCTATTAAATTCACTGAAAAAACCATAGGTTTCACACCAGTTATAGTTAGCTGGAAATTTTACTGATATAAAACCATTGAAATTCCCACGTTATAGTTAGTCGGACTCACTATAACTTGCGCGTGCAATGCACTGCTGATGACATCACATATTACATCACTCATGACATGGTCAGTGACATCAGTCATGACATCACTGGTGACACCATCCAGTGAATATGTGTCTTTCTGAAAAATAAATATTAGTGAGTAATGTTTAAATATTTAAATATATATATTAGTGTTTCACTTTGTGTATAAGTGGCTACATGTGTTGGTAAGTAGCTACATGCGTATGTATATGGGTTATTAGATGTTTCTCTTAGTATCAGTATGAGTGTCTATATGGTTTGGTGGGGGTATTACTTAGCACATAGATGCATGAGTGACTGGCTCTCTGTTTGTATGTGTTTTGAAGACAGCATATGTGCAGGACTGTATGGGTGGATGAGTGTGTATATGTGTTTGTTAGTGAGTGAATGACTGTCTCACTAGTGTCTTTATCAGTAACGACATATGTTTTAATCTAGTATATGTGAATATTGATGTATATAAGTGAGTATATGTGAGAGTAAGAGATTGAAAGAGTTCCTGTTTAAATAAGTATGTGTTTCTATAAGTGATTGTTTAAGAGAATAAATATGTGCAATTTTCAATAGAAGTAAGGTGGAAGTGTGTGTATAACTCTATATTCAAATAAATGGATGTTCAATAGTTTATTTGCACGTGTGAGTATGTGTGTGAGTAACTTTTCGATGATTGTCGGTGTGTAACAGGATGTATAGGTGTATCACTTCATATGATGAGTGAGTATATGTATGAGTGACTATATAGAACTGTTGGTGAATGACTGGATGTGCATATAGATGGTGGAAGTACAGAATTGCTTGTTGTAACTGATATAGGTATATCCACTTTTTGGAAAATATTAGTTTCTATTTTTGAATATGTGTTTCAAGGGTTACATTATAGTGAAAGAAGGTCTGTCACTGTGTCACAAGGATGGTGTCATCAGTGATGTCATGACTGATGTCACTGACCATGTCATGAGTGATGTAATATGTGATGTCATCAGCAGTGCATTGCACGCGCAAGTTATAGTGAGTCCGACTAACTATAACGTGGGAATTTCAATGGTTTTATATCAGTAAAATTTCCAGCTAACTATAACTGGTGTGAAACCTATGGTTTTTTCAGTGAATTTAATAGGTTTTTTAAATGCTAATTCCTAACTATAACTGGTGTGAAACCTATGGTTTTTTCAGTGAATTTCATAGGTTTTTTAAATGCTAATTCCTTACTTTTTATTCATACTCATACCTATGTGTTTTTTAGTGAATTGCTAAAGTATGTTTTTGTAAAAATGAACACTAAATGTATATTGAGATAATATTTTTAATTTACAATATTTTTTTTATATTTCGCTTTCGGTGCGCGCACGGGTGCGCGTACCGTCAGCGCACTCACAAAAAAAAGAAAAAAAAATGAAGGAGGGACTGTGTAATAGATAGTAAGACAGATAAAAAGTGTAAAAGGAAGTAACTGAGAAAAGAAAAATGAATAAGGGAGCAAAAGAAAGAAGAAATAGGAAGAAGACTAAAGCAGAGGTTAAGGGAGATTGTAAATGGATGTTGAAAGTAAAAAGAAGGACAGTTAAGTATGGGAATGACAGGTAGTGACGGAATCAGAGGAAAAGAATAGTAGTGATTGAGGGAAAGTAAATATCAGTGTATATAAGTAAAGAGGGGTGAAAGAGGGTACATGTAAGTGAATAAGGGTAAGACATGGGGAGTAATAGAGACAAATAAGAGAGAGAGTAAAAGTAGGACTGTCACAAAGGGACTAAGTGAACCAGTAAAAAAGGTAAGTGAAGGAGTGTGCATAGGCAGAAGTACTGAAAGAAATTGAATGTGGTCGGAAGTGAACATGGAACAAAAGAATAAGTGAGGGAAGCAAAGTAAGGAAATAGAGGTGCGGTAGGGTGACAGAAAAATAGTGAAAATAAAACAAAAGGTGATAACAAAAAAGATTTTGTAAACACACTTACCATATAATCAATGCAAACTTGTATCTATGAAAGATAAAAGAAAAAACACGTTATAATTTCTTAAAAATATATAATAAAATAGAAGCAACAGTTCATGAGGTTTAAAAATCTACAAAAGTTTACTAAGAAATGATGCAATAGTGAAGGATACAAAAACAGAAAGAAAGTAATGTAGAAAGAGAAAAAAAAAGGAAAAAGAAATAGAAAGAGAACAAATTCCTAAAGGTAAATAAGATACTAAAAGAATGTAAGATATCAAATCAAAATCAGTAAAGATAAGAAAATAAAAGAAAAATGAGTGAAAAGGAGAGAAGTCTGATTGAGAAACTATAAATAAAAAAGAGGAATAGAAGATGATTGAGAGTGAGTGAAGTAAAGTAACAGAGTGAAGGGATGAAAGGAATGAAGTTAGTATAGAACGATGGATAAAACAGGAGTGAGAGAGTAAGTACACAGAAAGACAAAAGGAAGAACTAAGTGAACTACAGTACAATGGATGCAAAAGAAAAAAAAAGGAGAAAAAGAAAGAGAGGGTTAGGAAACTAAAGCAGTGGTACTGTGAGAATATGAAAAAGATAAAAAGTGGTGGAAGGAACAGAGGAAATGCAGACAGTTCCTATTAGATTAAGAAGTTGTGAATGAAGTGCATTAAAGAAACAGCGATGAAAAAAGAGTGTAAATTAGTAAAGAGAGGTAAATAAGGTTGAAAAAGAAAATGAGTATAAGACAATGTGAACACAATATAAATTACACAATTCAAACTACACAATAACTTCTACAATATGTTACATTATTTATTTTTGCTGTTCTCAGAATATATTGAATTTCACTTAAATTAGTGAGATCAAAGTCTTCATCAGATAACAGCGGGGAAAAAAAAACACAATCTAAAAGATTGTGTTTAAAAAAACCCATTCAAACATACATCTCATATAAGTACACTAATCTTTGATTCACTTACTTTTCCGTGAGACCAAATTGCAGATAGTGAAGGTCCTTTTGGTGGAAAAAAGTCTGCTGTGCTCTATAACTTCCATTTCATCGACTTCCTATGAAAAAAGATCTAACAACATCATATGTTACACTTTCCTCACGGCCAATTTGTGTCAGATATATCAGTATTTTTTACTTTGAGATCCACTTAAAGTATCTACATGAGATTGCAGATAGTGAAGGTCCTTTTGGTGAAAAAAGTCTGCTGTGCTCTATAACTTCGATTTCATCAACTTCCTATGAAAAAAGATCTAACAACATCATATCTTACATTTTCCTCACGGCCAATTTCTGTCAGATATATCAGTATTTTTTACTTTGAGATCCACTTAAAGTATCTACATGAGATAAATAATTTCAAATATTAGATTAACTAACTAACTAACTTTTATTAACTATTCCCGTCTTCAAAGGCCAATTCCCTTTACTAAAACTTTGGTTTTAAAAACACTAGATAAGAATTTGTAGAGTCATAAGGCAAACGTTGTTTATAAGTTAAATGAGAATCATTGCAGTAACTCCATCCATTTTCAGATTTTAAGTAGCATGTATAATGTCCTGAGGTGGTCGAAGGTCCATCATGATAAATAATAGCTTCAGTTGTAAAGGTCCTTCCAGAAATTGATAACTGAGAAGCCACAAAATTTTTGATAGAAGTTGTCAATTTAGTTCCATCAGGTCTACATCGTTGGAAAACTAAAATGATATACTGCCCATACCTTTGTATAAATAATGTGGACAGCATTGTACAGTTACATTGGGTACACACCATATTATGATCTGCTGCTTTAACTAGATTTTTAAAAGACACTGATTTACAGTCTGGTAAAGTCAAATATATAAATCTTTCAGTGTCTATTGTAGTAGTACTTGATAAACTACAATTGTGGCAGTCATGCTGCCATTGATAAGAAAGACTGAAAAGATTATCTACATCTACACCTTCATCTTCCAAAACACCAAACATATACATTAAAAATTCCTGACAATCCTGCTGAATGTTCTGTGAAAATTTATCTTGACCAGAACACAAATCTAAAATATTTCGAATTTCTGTTACACTTTCTATTTGTGCTGTAACACTGCTACATTTCTGAAACACAGAATTCAATAAACCACACAATCTTTGATCCCGATTTTCAACAATCTGTTCTTGTAAACTTTTAAGAAAAAAAACAACATTAACCACTACATTAGCATAGCAGTTGACACCAGAACTGTTTTCAAACTGAAATCCAACAACATTTTCTCCACAATTCTTTTTCTTCCTGTTTTCAATTACAGTTTTCTCTACTTTTTGTCTTTTTGCAACTACCTCACTACAATTATCCTCATTTCTTCTTTTTCGGCCTACCACACGTTTTTCAAACAGAGGATATTGAGGCAAATGTGGAGCATACTCTCTTCTTAACCTATTGTATTCTTTAACACAATCTAGATCTGCAGAAATCTTTGTCTCATCACACGCAATCAAATACAATCCTGATAAAGTTCTGACTCGAGATAATGCCACATATGCCATACCCTCTTTAAACACAGATCTTCCAATGTTCACCAATGCACTATCTACACTTAAACCTTGAGATTTATGAATTGTCACTGCATACGCCAAACAAACAGGAAACTGTTTTCGGCGAACATATAAGTCTTTTACAAGTAAAAATCTAGCAGAACAACGACTTATTTGTTGTACTTGTTCAATGCCATCAAATTTTATTTTTAAAAATTCAATTTCATCTCTATTTCTGTAATTCACAAAATCAACAACATAACCCATTGCTCCATTTACCAGACCGCTTTCAACATTTAAATTCCTTCTCAAAATGATACGACAATTTAAACACACATTCAGAGTCTTTTCAAAACCAGCTGTTTTTGAAATACTTTTCTCCAATGAATGCAATTTAATTTTCAAATTTTCTGACAAAACAATTGTTGCACCCATATGCTCTATTTTATCTATTGCTTCTAGTTTCACAATCTCTTCATTTTCTAAGTCTAACATTTTTTGGTTGAAGATGGAACATTCTTGCAGAGTTGGCATCAAACATATCCCAGATTTCTTCTCAGTCATTTTTTTAAAAATATTCTCTGGAAGAATGTTTTCATTTGGATACAAATTTGAAATTAATCGACTATGCAAAGCTTTTTTCCCTTTCTCAGTCATTTTTCCAATTCTTACATCTTGTAGAATATTTTTATAATCTTCATCCTTGGCCTGTCGCATATTTTGAAGCAGTTCAGCATATTTAAAATTTAGCCATATATTAACATTTCCAATGCTTCCAAGGGACTTCCTGGTATCTTCATGCGTGAGCATTTTAAACACTGGTTGTCCTTTTACTGGAGTCAACTGCAATAGATCTCCAAAAACAATAATGTGTTTTCCTCCAAATAACACATCATAGTCTGTTTTAAGAATTTCTTGCATTCTCAAATGCACAAAAGCAAGCATTAGATTTGAGACCATGCTTACTTCATCTATGATAAGAAGTTTCATTTTCTTCAAGACTCTTGAAACTTCAGAACACGCATCTCCAGATAGCTTGTTGTAATGCAATTTATTATCATGTTCAACTGGCAGCATCAATAAACGATGTAGAGTAATCCCTTTAATGTTATGTGCTGCCAGACCAGTTGGAGCAGTTACAACACAAGACAGTGGTGAATCAGTCCTTTTCTGCAGATAACTTGCAACGGCTTTAATTAGAAAACTTTTTCCTGTCCCCGCTTCTCCACTTACATACAGTCGGACAGGGTCAAATAATATACATGAGCACTCTTTTTTGTCATGTCTGAATCCATGTTCAATCTGCTCTGTGACTTCATCATATATCTTTTTCTGCTCAATGTTTAGTTGCCTTACCAAATCTTCTAAGTTAACTCCATCCTCTTGAGCTTGTTCCATAGCTCTTTCCACCTCATCCATGGCAGTGGCAGCTTCATTTTGGATAATTGGTCCTCCTAGTGGATCCTGGCTCAATGAAGTAGAACTCTGACTATCTTGAGAACTGTTTCTAGCTATCTCTTCAGCAATTGTGGTTTCTTGCTCCATTTCTTCATTCAACATTTGCAGATAATTTAGAAAAATAGGACATTCTATGGTATCCTTAGTTGCATTAAAAGAGTCTTCATAACAGAGAAAATCTCCAAGTAGTTCCTCTTCTGTACGCCATGGCTTAAAGAGTTGCAAAAGAGCTAAGTAGTAAAATTCTCTTTTGTCTGGAACTTCACAACTCAATTTTCGATGATTAATCAAATGGCCTTTTTTCTGCTTCACTAGACATCCTTCGTAGCCAATGAGTGCATATTTTCCATTATTGATATCTTCTGTGATGTTCCTCTTATAACTGTAGTTTTGAAGAACTTCATACAAACATGTGTTCTCAAGGTGAGTACTTCTATTTGGATAGTATGTATCCAACATATTTGTCTTCAAAATATCTGTACTGTTTGGTTCTTTTTCCGCCAAATATTCAATTTCTTGTACAGATTTCAAAACTCGGTTTCGTGTAGCAGCAAGACCAAGACTCACCCAAATGATTGTTCTTGATTTGGCATAGAGACTTGCTGATGATAACCGATCAGAACATTCATATGCTCCAATTTCTCGATGCGACAACATCTTCAGACTGAAACTGTATAATTTCTTGCTTAGACTCTTTTCATGTGAAATGTCCTCCCACATTTCCTTCAGTTCTGTCTTTTCTTTTTTGGTGATGTAAGATGTCACATATCGAGCCACAGCAATAGAGTTGTCAGCAACGAACTGAATATCCATGTTAGCATTCCACATGGACAAAATCACTGGGTTGTAATCGTTGATGTACTTAGATTCTTCATTTCTTTTCAAATTATATGTGTTTTTGGGAGATTTTCTCGTCACAGTATGTCGTAGAGATGACATCAAATTATTTACTCTTCCCTTAGAAATCACTGGTCGAGGAAATGCAAAACGACATTTCGTGTAGTACTTTTCCTTGTTTTTAAATTTTCGACGACAGTACTTTCCACAACGATGAGATTGAAAACGTAAAACTTGTTGCCTTAAATTGTTTTCTTCAGTAGATTTTGGAACAGCACATGTTGAATACTCTTCAATGAAACTCATCACTGTTTCATCTGAATCTGTTCCAAATTTGGGTGCATCTTTAATCCACAACAACATATGTATATGAGGAGCACCTCTCGCTTGATATTCCTTCCTCCAAAAGAAATCCAAAACCTCTCCAAGGGGAGGATTTTTTTTGTTGGTAATAAAAGACATCATAGCTTCAAATCTATGATTAAAATATCTGCAAACATTCACTGGATCTAAAGAACACAGTTCTCCTGGTGTTTTCAATTCTATATTTGGTATGTTTTCATTTGCCTCTCGTAGAAATTGAAGTAAATCGTCCCATGCATACTCAGCACAGCTAAGAGTGAGGAACCATGTAGGAGTTCCTAAGTTTCTTAGCATACATTTCAATTCTCCATGACGACGAAACCAATACTCATTGGTTCCACGTTGACATGCCATGAGATTGATTAGCTGAGATTCCAAAATACTGTCTTGCAGATTAACTTTCTCCATAAAGTCCCTTGCACATACATTTTGCAAATGAGGTCCACTTTTTAATATATGATTAACTGCATAAGAAAGCCCAGACAAATCACTTTCAAACAGTAGATGAAATAAATATGGAATGCATTGACGAAACCTTGGATCTTCTGCATATAATCTTAGAGTCCGGTATTCAGCTGCAGGAATTTGAACTGGTCGATCATCATATCGTCCACCACAACCTGTTGGAAATAATTGTGGAAAACAACGAGCTTCCAAACTTTCTTCCCATACACTAATGGGACTTCCTTTTGCTGCCTTCATTTGAAACAAGTCAATTGCATTTCCCATTACTTCTTTGGAATGCAAAGGATGAACAGTATAATGTTCATATATTTCTTCAGTTCTAGACACATCAACTTTTTCAATTTGACCAACTGAAGAATCACTATCTTCTTCTGTAGCTGTTTCCTCAACTCCAACACTTACATGTTTGTAGTACTCATTGTTTTTAACTAAATACAACGTTGCCTTCTTGACTTTTTTAACATCCACTAAATCTTGCCAAATTTTCTTACTCTTTGTTGGAACCCCATTAACTAGAATAACTAAAGGATCTTCTTCTACTCTTTCTACACCAATTGTATTAATATTTTTCTTTACATCTAGAGGCAAATAAACAACTCTTCCCTTTAATCCTCTCACTAAATCTGATGGAGGCAATTTCCCTGTCTTAGGCTCCATGCGTACAATAGCCTGAAAAGGATGGACACATTGAATCAAAATAGATTCATAAGTATTTAGATCCATCAATTCAGAAGGAATATCTATCAACTGAAGATTATTATAAATTGCTCTTGCAGGCATTCTATTTTCATTTAATTTTTTCAAACAATAAGTGCAAATACGCTGATCCAAACTCAAATCAAAAGAATTCTCCACCAACAAATAACTTACAAAATCCTCCCATTCACTATTATTTTCCAATTCACTTTTTGCATATAAATCAACTAACCTAGTCTGAATTTTATAATGAGTCCGTCGACAACACACACAAGTTACATTAGGCCTCTCACTTGATTTCACCTTAAACTTGATAATTTCCTCATCAAACTTTTCAATACTTGAAATTTGTCCATTATCTTCTGCATTACCATCCATTACTATATCTATTTCTACACTGTCCTCTTTGTTCCCAAAATAACAAAACTCAATTTCTTCACAAATAGTCTTCACATCCACTTCAGATCCATGCAAAAGAGCACTATTTAACTGTTTAAGCTTAAGTGCAGGACTTTTTGCATAATACAACTTCCTCACTAATTTCCTTACGTTATTATGATGCACTGCTAACATCCTAAAATGATGAAAAACACTCCGACAAACTTTTCTAGAAAGACATGCTAGTGAATGCCCTTGCAAACCTGTGCTTTCTCTCACTCTGCAAGGATCTAACTCTTGCAGGATCTTCATTTTTTGTTTGAGACTTTTTTTACTATATGTACGTAAGAAATTTCGAAGCAAATCAATTGATTCCTGTCGCACACTACAAATACTACTGCATTTCCATGTGTACACTGGACCCTTAGTACGTCTCCCTAAAACTTCATCAGCTAACACCTCTTCTGCATCTCTAGGTACAAGTTTCTCTTTTTCCATCACACAACTATCTTTCACCTCATAGGCACGACCACTGGTGTCAACCGCATGCACCAAATCATTTTCCTGAAAGTAACTCTCCTCATTAAAAAAAGGCTCAGAACTTGAACTATGCATCCATTCACCAGAAAATACTTCACAAAAATTACTCCGATTAATAATTCTTTTCCATCTACTGTTCGATTTGAAAACATCCATTGCCTTATTAAGTATCCTAATTCTATTGATTATTAAAATAAATAATTTTTTCTTAACTTCAAAAGCCTGATCAACAATCTTTTCTACACTTTTCTTTTTCTTGTAAAAAGCAGCTTTTAGTTTACTTTTCTTTTCATTTTTTAGCAAATTTAAAACTACCCTATTGCGAAACATTCGCCTACGAATGTCCCTAAAAACATTTACCCTTCTATTGCTAACCATTCTCTTCTCTCCTGGTCCAATGGAAACATTTTTTGTGGGCTTCTCTTTCCTTTTTAGATTTGTTGACTTTTTCTGTATATTCACATTAGCAATTTCATTTTTTTTCCTACGACATATGTTACGAAGAAAAGACTTAATTGGCTTACCAGAAGCTTTTCTGGTGTTTTTTGAAGTAGTTGTTGAAGAGGATTCCATAAACTCTGTTGTTGATGTTCTCCTTTTCCGTATGGTATTTTTAATATTTCTTTGCCTTGAAGGCATTTTTGCTTGCTTTTCAGAAGTTGATTTGAATCTGTTGTTCTGTTAAAAAAACACATGAAAGACCACTATTAGCAAACAACAAAGTAATGTTAAAAAGCAAACAATATAAACAATAAATTGCAACATATTTAAGTTTATACAATAGCAAATCATGGCTTTATTTTTAAAGGCCTTGCGCCACCAATGCGTCACTTATTACCCATGTTTAAAGTCAAGCATCAGCTGCACATGGCATTCATAAATAAGGGCCAAATACATATACCAATCAATTGCACCCAAAAATCGATTTTTCAATAACATGTAAGGAACACTGCGCAGAACCTATGTACAACCAATCAATATCATCAAACAAAGTCAGGGCCTTATTTATGAAAGCCTTGCGCCACCAGTGCGTCACTTATTACCCATGTTTAAAGTCATGCATCAGCTGCACATGGCAATTATAAATAAGGGCCAAATACATATACCAATCAATTGCACCCAAAAATCGATTTTTGAATAACATGTAAGAAACACTGTGCAGAACCTATGTACAACCAATCAATATCATCAAACAAAGTCAGAGCCTTATTTATGAAAGCCTTGCACCACCAGTGTGTCACTTATTACCCATGTTTAAAGTCATGCATCAGCTGCACATGGCATTCATAAATAAGTGCCAAATACATATACCAATCAATTACACCCAAAAATCGATTTTTGAATAACATGTAAGGAACACTGCACAGAACCTAAGTACAACCAATCAATATCATCAAACAAAGTCAGGGCCTTATTTATGAAAGCCTTGCGCCACCAGTGCGTCACTTATTACCCATGTTTAAAGTCATGCATCAGTTGCACATGGCAATCATAAATTAGGGCAAAATACATATACTAATCAATTGCACCCAAAAATCAATTTCACAATAACATGTAAGAAACACGGCGCAGAACCTAAGTACAACCAATCAATATCATCAAACAAAGTCAGGGCCTTATTTATGAAAGCCTTGCGCCACCAGTGCGTCACGTATTACCCATGTTGAAAGTCATGCATCGGCTGCACATGGGAATCATAAATAAGGGCCAAATACATATACCAATCAATTGCACCCAAAAATCGATTTTTGAATAACATGTAAGGAACACTGCACAGAACCTAAGTACAACCAATCAACATCATCAAACAAAGTCAGGGCCTTATTTATGAAAGCCTTGCGCCACCAGTGCGTCACTTATTACCCATGTTTAAAGTCATGCATCAGCTGCACATGGCATTCATAAATAAGGGCCAAATACATATACCAATCAATTGCACCCAAAAATCGATTTTTATTTAACATGTAAAGAACACTGCACAGAACCTATGTACAACCAATCAATATCATCAAACAAAGTCAGAGCCTTATTTATGAAAGCCTTGCGCCACCAGTGCATCACTTATTACCCATGTTTAAAGTCATGCATCAGTTGCACATGGCAATCATAAATTAGGGCAAAATACATATACCAATCAATTGCACCCAAAAATCGATTTTTCAATAACATGTAAGAAACACGGCGCAGAACCTAAGTACAACCAATCAATATCATCAAACAAAGTCAGGGCCTTATTTATGAAAGCCTTGCGCCACCAGTGCGTCACGTATTACCCATGTTGAAAGTCATGCATCGGCTGCACATGGCAATCATAAATAAGGGCCAAATACATATACCAATCAATTGCACCCAAAAATCGATTTTTATTTAACATGTAAGGAACACTGCACAGAACCTAAGTACAACCACTCAATATCATCAAACAAAGTCAGGGCCTTATTTATGAAAGCCTTGCGCCACCAGTGCGTCACTTATTACCCATGTTTAAAGTCATGCATCAGCTGCACATGGCATTCATAAATAAGGGCCAAATACATATACCAATCAATTGCACCCAAAAATCGATTTTTATTTAACATGTAAGGAACACTGCACAGAACCTATGTACAACCAATCAATATCATCAAACAAAGTCAGAGCCTTATTTATGAAAGCCTTGCGCCACCAGTGCGTCACTTATTACCCATGTTTAAAGTCATGCATCGGCTGCACATGGCAATCATAAATTAGGGCCAAATACATATACTAATCAATTGCACCCAAAAATCGATTTTTGAATAACATGTAAGGAACACTGCACAGAACCTAAGTACAACCAATCAATATCATCAAACAAAGTCAGGGCCTTATTTATGAAAGCCTTGCGCCACCAGTGCGTCACTTATTACCCATGTTTAAAGTCATGCATCAGCTGCACATGGCATTCATAAATAAGGGCCAAATACATATACCAATCAATTGCACCCAAAAATCGATTTTTATTTAACATGTAAGGAACACTGCACAGAACCTATGTACAACCAATCAATATCATCAAACAAAGTCAGAGCCTTATTTATGAAAGCCTTGCGCCACCAGTGCGTCACTTATTACCCATGTTTAAAGTCATGCATCAGCTGCACATGGCAATCATAAATAAGGGCCAAATACATATACCAATCAATTGCACCCAAAAATCGATTTTTGAATAACATGTAAGGAACACTGCACAGAACCTAAGTACAACCACTCAATATCATCAAACAAAGTCAGGCCTTATTTATGAAAGCCTTGCGCCACCAGTGCGTCACTTATTACCCATGTTTAAAGTCATGCATCAGCTGCACATGGCATTCATAAATAAGGGCCAAATACATATACCAATCAATTGCACCCAAAAATCGATTTTTGTTTAACATGTAAGAAGCACTGTGCAGAACCTATGTACAACCAATCAATATCATCAAACAAAGTCAGAGCCTTATTTATGAACCCTTGCACCACCAGTGCGTCACTTATTACCCATGTTGAAAGTCATGCATCAGCTGCACATGGCATTCATAAATAAGGGCCAAATACATATACCAATCAATTGCACCCAAAAATCGATTTTTGAATAACATGTAAGGAACACTGCACAGAACCTAAGTACAACCAATCAATATCATCAAACAAAGTCAGGGCCTTATTTATGAAAGCCTTGCGCCACCAGTGCGTCACTTATTACCCATGTTTAAAGTCATGCATCAGCTGCACATGGCATTCATAAATAAGGGCCAAATACATATACCAATCAATTGCACCCAAAAATCGATTTTTATTTAACATGTAAGGAACACTGCACAGAACCTATGTACAACCAATCAATATCATCAAACAAAGTCAGAGCCTTATTTATGAAAGCCTTGCGCCACCAGTGCGTCACTTATTACCCATGTTTAAAGTCATGCATCAGTTGCACATGGCAATCATAAATTAGGGCAAAATACATATACTAATCAATTGCACCCAAAAATCGATTTTTCAATAACATATAAGAAACACGGCACAGAACCTAAGTACAACCAATCAATATCATCAAACAAAGTCAGGGCCTTATTTATGAAAGCCTTGCGCCACCAGTGCGTCACTTATTACCCATGTTTAAAGTCATGCATCAGCTGCACATGGCATTCATAAATAAGGGCCAAATACATATACCAATCAATTGCACCCAAAAATCGATTTTTGTTTAACATGTAAGAAGCACTGTGCAGAACCTATGTACAACCAATCAATATCATCAAACAAAGTCAGAGCCTTATTTATGAAAGCCTTGCACCACCAGTGCGTAACTTATTACCCATGTTTAAAGTCATGCATCAGCTGCACATGGCATTCATAAATAAGGGCCAAATACATATACCAATCAATTGCACCCAAAAATCGATTTTTCAATAACATGTAAGAAACACTGCACAGAACCTAACTACAACCACTCAATATCATCAAACAAAGTCAGGGCCTCATTTATAAAAGCCTGGCGCCACCAGTGCATCACTTATTACCCATGTTTAAAGTCATGCATCAACTGCACATGGCAATCATAAAAAAGGCCAAATAAAAATACCATTCATTTGCACCCAAAATCGATTTTTAAATAACATGTAAAAAACACTGCGCAGGACTTATATACTAACATACAATTTCACTTCTAAAACATAACTATCTGCTTCCAAATATTCTCCATAGAGAAAATAAATCTCTATCTAAATTAAATGAATCATTACTTACCTTTAGAAATGCTTTTGGAGATTGAAAACAGTGTCAGACACACACACCAATTTTTCTTTAGCAGAGGAAAAGGTGTGCTCTCAATACACTGAAACCAAGACTGGCATAGAAAATCTCTATCTTTGTACACATATGCCTTAATTCAACCAATGAAAACTCTTCCCTCACTATTTTCAAACCAACACCCATCCCCCTCTCAAACCTTTCTATCTGTTACCATAGCAACTCCCTCCTAACTGAACTCTAAGGTTCAAAAGTTTATCTTACAATGTTGCAAATTAACTCAGCAAGGATGTTTGACCTGTCAATACAGCAGCCTATACAGGGTATTTTTGCTTTTGGTGACTTTTTTTAAACCATTCAAATTGCTTCTTTCACACAACATAACCATACACCCTAACTTTCAGTTTTCAACTATCTGAATCCACCAATCATTGCTAGTGATTCAAGAGCACAGAAACTCCACAATTATTTTTTTGTGAACTCCTACTGTTCCAACTGCCATTTCATTCCCACACTTCATCTGACTGGACCAGAACCAACACACATCATGTACTCTGTTTGGATTATTGGACATAGCTACATCCACTGGGCTCAAAGGTATGCAGCTAGCAGAAATTTTCATAACCTTGATTTATCAAATGTGGAAATCAAGTGGATTGGCCACAGAGGATTAAAATGTCACCAATTGATACCATTGGTGAAAACCTTTTTGCATCTGCCAGAACCTGACCTTATAATTGTGCACTGTGGTGGAAACGATCTAGGCACATTAACTGGGGTAGGTCTGGAAATGCTATTAAAGGACACCTTTCATCAATTGATGATACTTTTTCCCCACACTGCCTTGGTATATTCCAATATATGCCAAAGACAGAAATGGAACTGGTCCAACCAATTTGGTCCACAATTTGAGAAAGCACGGAAACATGTAAATAAATCTGTTTCTGCTTACATGAGAGACTATGGAATGGGTTCATTATACAATAATAACTTGCGTTACAACATGCAAGACATCTACAGAGGAGATGGAGTGCACTTCTCAGATGAGGGGAATAGAATATTCCTCCTGAATTTAAGAATGTGTATTGGAACCTACTTGTAGGTACCTAAATCAACCACAGAACCCAAAAGCTCTTTTCAGAGCTACCCTAACTCTGATCATTCAAAGCGTTTATTTTTTTCTAACTTTTTTCACTATTTTTCACCAAAGTACGCGTACGAGTACGCTTAAAAGTGCGCGCACCAGGCGCTTCCCCCGCGAAAAATTAATTTTTTTTTTTTTTTTTTTTTACGTTTATGAGCCTCCTAAGCCCCCCTCAGAAAACCTAGAGGGTCAAGAACTCTCTACAGTTCCCCCTTCTATCCATTCCGAACATTGTTTACCCTCCATCTTGTGTCTCGATTGTTCCGAAACACAAAATGGATGACTCCCGTTACGCTGCCCGTGCGCGTACTAGAGCGCGCACTAGTAAGCGCAAAATAAAAAAAGGTGGGAAAATAATTTACGGAAAACCCAATGGAGACACTTTCATCAAATATAGAATACGCCCTACTACATAGCAGTCCCTACCATTTGCCCAAATTTGGTGAAATTCCATTGAGACATTTAGGCTACAGGCCTGTCTAAATATCCTGAGGTAAATTACATGACAAAAACACACTTGTAATGTTAGAATTTACAACCAATTAAAAAGTATCTCTCATTTTCTACGATTTTTTCCTGTCGTTTGATTGGTTAAGTACAACAATATATATAAAAGAAGAGAGGGAAACACAGCCATTTTGACTACTGCTTCCTGAAGTACACTTGAAAACAAATTTCACTGTCAACTTCAACTAATTTCTCTAAGGTAACTTCTAATTATGGAAGTATATTGTACACGTTAAGTTTATTTCTTAAAAAATATTCTGTTAGTGATATGCTATCCCTCTTTAATAGTTAGAGATAGACATAGACTTCTCTGTAATAGTTATGGATTGAGTTAGGCTTCTCTGGTATACTAGCTCTACTAATATAGTTAATTTATATGCAATTTTCAGAAAGAAAATGGAAGGAGAAAATAAGGCAAATGATACTTCTATCAAAGTAAAGGTGGAAAAACCAGAAGATGAAAAAAAAGAAGTTGATTTCATGGATGACTCTTTGGATGAACAGTTTATAGAATGTTTGGAAGAAATTGAATCATGTACATATAATTATGAGGAAATTCCGGACAATATTATGTTAGAAATTTTATTAAATTATGAAAAAGAATCAGAGGAATAAATTTATCTTTAATAATTTCAATTGTTTCAGACAATATTCTTTTTTATATGTAATTCATGAAGTATTACCAAAAATGTTTAAAATATAAAGTGAGACTTATAGTATACTGTTCAACTATTTTTCTGTTACATAGTAAGTTTACTCATACTTACTACCTTTCTCCCACTATATTATCTCATATGAATATTTTACACCTCATTTTCATAAGTGAACAGGACAGACTACTCATGATCCCCTAGAAATTCTCAGGGAGTGCTTAAAAGATCTTTTTCACCAAAGTACGCGTACGAGTACGCTTAAAAGTGCGCGCACCAGGCGCTTCCCCCGCGAAAATCGAAAAAAAAAAAAAAATTTTGAGGCCCCGCGGGGCCCTTTAATGACCCCCATATCAAACCTAGGGGGTCAGGGGGGGTCTACCCTGCCCCCTTATGGTCAATTCCACCCTTTGTTTTTGCCACCTCTTATGACTAGATTTTACCGATAGACAAGATGGCGGCCGCTCCGGACTGTTTAGAATGTTTACAGACAACTGAGAGCCAATCAGCTTTCTGCGCGCAAGTCGCGTGTCGCGCCGGGAGCGCTCACGGGTGCGCGCACGGGAGAGCGCCTATAGATATATATATTTTTTTGAACCTAAATTACTCAAAATCCACTGGAGCACATATCTTGAGACATAGCAAAGGCACATCGGGCTACCAGTCCCTACAATTTTGCCAAGTTTGGTGGAAATCCATTCAGCCGTTCGGGCTAAAAGTGAAATCGACCGCCCTATGGAAATTAACATGGGGAAAACGCGTTTTGGGACCCCCCTTTTATCTCGGCCCCCGCTTGACGAATCCCCCCCAAACTTTCTGGGAAGGACCGGACCGCCATGAGACCATTTTCCTGAAAATTTCAGGCAGATTCGACAACCGGCGCCAAAGTTATTCAAAATAGAATGTTGAGATTTAACATTGAAAATTATCCTAACTATAACTACCTACTGGCGACCGCCAGTAGGTAATATATATATATATATATATATATATATATATATATATATATATATATATATATATATATATATATATATATATATATACATTACCTACTGGCGGTCGCCAGTAGGTAGTTATAGTTAGGATAATTTTCAATGTTAAATCTCAACATTCTATTTTGAATAACTTTGGCGCCGGTTGACGAATCTGCCTGAAATTTTCAGGAAAATGGTCTCATGGCGGTCCGGTCCTTCCCTGAAAGTTTGGGGGGGATTCGTCAAGCGGGGGCCGAGATAAAAGGGGGGTCCCAAAACGCGTTTTCCCCATGTTAATTTCCATAGGGCGGTCGATTTCACTTTTAGCCCGAACGGCTGAATGGATTTCCACCAAACTTGGCAAAATTGTAGGGACTGGTAGCCCGATGTGCCTTTGCTATGTCTCAAGATATGTGCTCCAGTGGATTTTGAGTAATTAAGGTTCAAAAAAATATATATATCTATAGCAGCGCACGGGTACGCGCACGGGTGCGCGTACCGTGCGCGCCACGCGACTTGCGCGAGGAAAGCTGATTGGCTCTCGGGTGTCTGTAAACATTCTAAACAGTCCGGAGCGGCCGCCATCTTGTGTCTCGGTAAAATCGAGACACAAGAGGTGGCCAAAACAAAGAGGGAAATGAACATAAGGGGGCAGAGTAGACCCCCCCTGACCCCCTAGGTTTGATGTGGGGGCCATAAAAGGGCCCCGCAAGGCAAAAAAAAAAATTTTTTTTTTTTGATTTTCGCGGGGGGAGCGCCCGGTACGCGCACGGGTGCGCGTACCCGGGAGCGTACCATGGGAAAAAAGAATGACAGTTTTAAAAGTAGCTGTTTAGAAAAAAAAATGTTTAGTTGTTTTTTTTATACATACACATACATATATATAAATGCATATGCACATATATATATGCATATATGTCTATATGTGTGCGTGTAGAGAGAGGTAGAGAGGTAGAGGTGTAGAGGTAGAGAGGTAGAGAGGTAGCGGTAGAGAGGTCGAGATTAGTAGAGAGAGAAGAAGAGAGAGGTAGAGAGGTAGAGAGTAGAGAGTGAGTAATAGAGAGTAGAGAGTGAGTAGTAGAGAGTAGTAGAGAGCAGTAGAGAGAGTAGCAGAGTGAGTAGTAGAGAGTAGTAGAGTGAATAGTAGAGTGAGTAGTAGAGAGTAGTAGAGAGTGAGTAGTAGAGAGTAGTAGAGAGTAAGTAGTAGAGTGAGTAGTAGAGAGCAGTAGAGAGTGAGTAGTAGAGAGTAGGAGAGAGTAAGTAGTAGAGAGTAGTGGAGAATATTCCAAAGTTTGGCACAGCACCACTTTCACAATGAGTCCAATCAAATCATATCACTTAGAGTACTTATTGAAGCGCTGAATCTTGGTGTATATTCAAATGCTTTTATTTTCCTTAAGTTTATGTACCACCGCCAGCCGAAACGTTTCGTTCTGTACAACAGAACTTCTTCAGGGCGTTCTTATTTCCTTCAAGTTATGTCGGTATCCCGTTGTCATATAACTAGATATTTCTTCCAAATGTTAGACGAGACATAAGTATATTCTTATTAAAAGTGACTAGGTATCAATTTTACCCACACAATTCGGGCAGACTTGAGTAATTTATAGCATCCTCAAAGTCAGTCTTTCAAAAATTCCAAAGTATAGGACATGATAATCCAAATCCAAATGTTTCTCAAGAAAAGTCATTTACAATCGTTCGGAATATCGGTGTTTGGGCAGATATGATCCAGGGACCCCCAGTATGCAAGGGGAATTAGTCCCCCCTCTACAAACATGCACGGGGGCTGCGTTGCAGAGAGGTGTAAAAAGGGTTGTGGCTTCATTACACCTCTCTGCAATGCAGTCCCCTGGCGCATACTGGAGATTCCTGGTGGGCTTTCAGGTCTTATATAGTTAGGAATTAGCATTAAAAAAACCTTTGAAATTCACTGAAAAAACCAAAGGTTTTACACCAGTTATAGTTAGGAATTAGCATTTAAAAAACCTTTGAAATTCACTGAAAAAACCATAGGTTTCACACCAGTTATAGTTAGGAATTAGCATTTAAAAAACCTATTAAATTCACTGACAAAACCAGTTATAGTTAGCTGGAAATTTTACTGACATAAAACCATTGAAATTCCCACGTTATAGTTAGTTGGACTCACTATAACTTGCGCGCCTGCAATGCACTGCTGATGACGTCACATATTACATCACTCATGACATGGTCAGTGACATCACTCATGACATCACTGATGACACCATCCAGTGAATGTGTGTCTTTCTGAAAAATAAATTTGTTTTATATATGTATTTGTAAAGGTCGATGGAAGAATAAATGTTTAAATAAGTGTGTAAATGGATGTTTTTTTTAAAAAAAATTGGTTGGTTAACTGGCTTATTAAGTGTATCTTAGTGAATACATATATTAGCGAGTATTGTTTAAATATTTAAATGTTTGTATCAGTGTTTCTCTTTGTGTATAAGTGGCTGCAGGGGTTGGTGACTGACTCACTGTTTGTATGTGTTTTGAAGACAGAATATGTGCAGGACTGTATGGGTGGACGAGTGTGTATATGTGTGTGTTAGTGAGTGAATGACTGTCTCACTAGTGTCTTCATTACTACATATGTTTTAATCTAGTATATGTGAGTATTGATGTATATAAGTGAGTATAGTATATATAGTGAGAGATTGTAGGAGTTCCTGTTTAAATAAGTATGTGTTTCTATAAGTGATTGTTTAAGAGAGTAAGTATGTGTAAGTTTCCTTAGAAGTAAGGTGGTAGTGTGTGTATAAATGTATATGCAAATAAATGGATGTTCAATAGTTTATGTGCATGTGTGAGTATGTGTGTGAGTAACTTTTGGATGACTGCTGATGTGTAACAGGATGTATAGGTGTATCACTACATATGATGAGTGAGTATATATATGAGTGACTATATAGAACTGTTGGTGAATGAGTGGATGAGTATATAGATGGTGGAATTACTGAATTGGTTGTTGTTACTGGTTTGGGTATCTCCATTTTTTTGAAAATGTTTGTTTCTATTTTTGAATATTTGTTTCAAGCGTTACATTACACTGAAATTAGGTCTGTCACTCTGTCACAAGGATGGTGTCATCAGTGATGTCATGAGTGATGTCACTGACCATGTCATGAGTGATGTAATATGTGACGTCATCAGCAGTGCATTGCAGGCGCGCAAGTTATAGTGAGTCCAACTAACTATAACGTGGGAATTTCAATGGTTTTATGTCAGTAAAATTTCCAGCTAACTATAACTGGTTTTGTCAGTGAATTTAATAGGTTTTTTAAATGCTAATTCCTAACTATAACTGGTGTGAAACCTATGGTTTTTTCAGTGAATTTCAAAGGTTTTTTAAATGCTAATTCCTAACTATAACTGGTGTAAAACCTTTGGTTTTTTCAGTGAATATATATATATGTATAAATATACATATATATATATATATATATTACCTACTGGCGGTCGCCAGTAGGTATATATAGTTAGGATTTTTTCCCTATGGGATTTCTGAAAATTCTATGTCTAATAACTTTGGCGTTTGTGGACGGAATTGGCTGAAATTTCCTGGAAAATGGCACATTTTGTTTCTGAGCAGCTCCTGGAAATTTGGGGGGTGTTCGGCAAGGGGGGCTGAGATAAAAGGGGGGTCCCAAAACGCGTTTTTCCCATGTTAATTTCCATAGGGCGGTTGGCCTCACTTTTAGCCCGAACGGCTGAATGGATTTCCACGAAACTTGGGAAAATTGTAGGGACTGTTAGCCCGATGTGCCTTTGCTAGGTCTCAATATATGTGCTTCAGTGGATTTTGAGAAATTAACGTTTAAAACAAGATATATATCTGTAACAGCGCTCCGGGCAGCGCTCCGGTTAGCGAACTTTTCGCGTATCGGAACTTTGCGATGCGAAGCTGATTGGCTCTCCGGTGTCTGTCAACATTCTAAACAGTCCGGAGCGGCCGCCATCTTGTCTCTCGGTAGGATCGAGAGACAAGAGGAGGCCAAAACAAAGGGGGAAATTACCATAAGGGGGCATAGTAGATCCTCGTTGACCCCCTAGGTTTTATGTGGAGGTTTTAAAAGGGCCCAGGAGGGTAAAAAAAAAAATTTTTTTTTTTTTTTGCGTGGTGAGCGCCAAGTTCCGGAAAGCGTTCTGAGCAGCGTACTATAAGGATAAAAGAATGATAGACTTTTCTAATACTGTATGTTAATTGTTTGTTATTTGTTGTTTTTGTTCGTTTTTTTTATTTATTTATTTATTTTGATTAAAAAAAAATTTATGGGTCAGAATTTTCATAGTTCAATAAAACTTCCAGCATTACATCATCTGGAATCTCCTCAAACATGCATGTTTCTATGTCTTGTAAGCTTTCAATAAATTGTTCATCAAAAGATTCATCCATAAAATCTTCATCCAAAATTTCTTCAGTTAAAATCTCTTCTGTTGTAATGTCGAAGGAAACATTGATTTTTTCGTGCTCCCCTTCCATTTTTTTTGCTGTAAATTGCATAAAAAAATAATTATATTGGAAGAGTTAGGGCACTGTTGGGTTTAAGTTCAGACAGGTAGTTCTGTTTTTTTAACAGTGAAGTTAAAGTAAGTAAATTCATAATTATAGCAGAGAAGTGTAAGTCAATCAATAAATATAACAGAGGAGCCTATCTGTATCTATAACTATAGCAGGGGGACAGTAAATAATTATCAAAAAACGTTTTTACAAATTAATTTAAAGTGCCACTTACAAATTATCAATTTACTTTACAGGGAGGTGAAAAGGCTCTTGAAATGTAGTTCAGGAAGTAGTAGTGAAAATGGCTGTGTTTCCTTCTCTTCTTTTATATATATTCAGGTACATAACCAATAAAATGTCAGGGAAAAAAAATTGAAAATGAAAGTAAAATTTTCATTGGTTGTCAATTCCAATACTTCAGGTGTGTTTTGTGAAGTAATTTACCTCAGGGTATTTAGATAGGTCTACAGGCTAAATGGCTAAATGAAATTTCAATCAAATTTGTGAGAATGAAAGGGATTGTTATGTAGTATGAGCTAATCTATATTTGGTGAGAGTGTCTCTAGTCGTTTTTCTGTAAATTACTTTCCCACCTTTTTTTAGGACCGCTTTCCGGAAAGCGGCCCGGTTAGCGAACCTTAAGCGTCACGGGAGTCCACCATTTTGTGTTTCGGTCGCATTAAGATACAAGATGGAGGGCAAATAATGTTTAGAATGGGTAGAAGGGGTCATGGTAGACTTATCTTGACCCCCTAGGTTTTCTGAGGGTGGCTGAGGAGGCTTATATGTGCGGAAAAAAAACATTTTTAAAAAAAATTCCGCAAGGTTAGCTTTCGGTTAGCGAACCGGGTAGCGGCCCGGGGAGCGTATTTTGTGGAAAACTAGTGAAAAAAGTTAGAGAAAAATAATAATTGTGAGTGATCAGATGTAGGGTAGCTCTGAGAAGAGCTTTTGGGTTTATGGTACATTTAGGTACTTATAAGTAGGTACCAATGCACAGTCTTAAATTCAGAATGAAAATTCTGTTGCCCTCATCTGAGAAGTGAACTCCATCTCCTCTGTAGATATCTTGCATGTAGTAACGCAAGTTATTGTTGTACAGGGAGCCCATTCCATGGTCTCTCATGAAAGCTGAAACAGATTTGTTTACATGCTTCCTCGCTTTCTCAATTTGTGGAGAAAATTGGTTGGACCACCTCCATTTCTGTCTTTGGCATATATTGGAATATACCAAGGCAGTTTGAGGTAAAAGTGCCATTAATTGCTCAAAGGTGTCCTTTAAAAGCATTTCCAGACCTACCCCTGTCAAAGTGCCCAAATCATTACCTCCACAGTGCACAATTAACAGGTCAGGTTTTGGCAAATGCATAAAGGTTTTCACCAATGGTATCAATTGGTGACATTTTAATCCTCTTTGGCCCAACCACTTAATTTCCACATCTTGTAAATTGAGGTTAGGTAAATTTCTGTTCTCAGCATACCTTTGAGCCCAGTGGATGTAACTATGTCCAACAATCCAGACCTTAAACATGGTTGGAGAAGGTTGTGCTGCAGTCAGATGAAGTGTGGTAATGAAAGGGCAGTTGAAACAGTAGGAGTTTGTAAAGAAAAAAAACTGAGGATTTCCCATGCTAATGATTCATTAGCAGTGATTGGTGCATTTCCATTTCTGAAAACAGAAAGTTAGGGTGCATGGATGTGTTCTTTGAAAGATGTAATTTGAATGGTCAAGGAAGAAACATTTAATGAAAGATTGCACTGGATACGCAGGTGCACTGAGAGTTCAGAGTTCAATTGAAACATTGTTGTGTGAATTTGCAAACATGAGAGGTCTTCCAGGAGGTGGTTGCTATGGAAAAAAGGCAGAGAGGGCAGAGGGGGGAAGGGTTTTGATTTGAAAAAAGTGAGGGAAGAGTTATGATTGGCTAATATGAGAGATATGTGAAATGAATATCTGTATTTCTGTGCTTTCAATAGCTGCAGCCTCTGGAGTGCATCCTTTTTCTTCTGCTGAAGACAATTTGGTGTATTTCTGAGACTGTTTTCAAAACTCAAAAAGTATTTGCTAAGGTGAGAAAAGATTTATTTAATTTAGATAGAGAATAGTATGATTTAAGGAGAAAATGATGAAGAAAGCTGTGTTTTTAAAATGTGGCTTTGTCTCTAGTGATATACAAATAGATTTTGTTTCTTTGAGAAATTGTAATTGCATATTTGGTATAGCATTCTGGAATGCAGTAACACAAGTTTTTGTTGTACATGGAGCCCATTCCATGGTCTCTTATGTAAGCTGAAACAGATATGTTGTTTTTAAAAACGATTTTTGAAATCACTTACATTTCTGGATATGTACTGCTAGAGCTTCATAGGTTGTTTTGGGTCATATTTATAAGGCATTTGAGTGTCTTTGATGTTATTTTTTCCTTTTCAAATGGAAAGCATTCCACATGGGGCAAGTGTCTTGTAAATACGCTCCCACCTGCGCTTGGCAAATTTAGATTTTGATTATGGGAGTTACATAGCCATGTTAATAATGTCCAAAAAATGGTGCTAGGGCATTCCAGAAAACGCTTTCATGTGTCTCAAGCGCATTTTCAGTCATTTCCTCTTGAATGCAGATATACAATTGATTTATATGCTGTGTTTAAAAACGATTTTTTGAAATCAATTACATTTCTGGATATATACTGCTAGAGCTTCATAGGTTGTTTTGGGTCATATTTATAAGGCATATGAGTGTCTATGATGTTATTTTTCCTTTTTAAATGGAACGCGTTCTTCATGGTGCAAGTTTTTTGTAAATACGCTCCCTCTTGCGGTTGGCAAATTTAGATTTTGATTATGGGAGTTACATAGCCATGTTAATAATGTCAAAAAAATGGTGTTAGGGCATTCTAAAAAAAACGCTTTCATGTGTCTCAAGGACATTTTCAGTCATTTCCTCTTGAATGCAGGTATACAATTGATTTATATGCTGTGTTTAAAAACGATTTTTTTGAAATCAATTACATTTCTGGATATGTACTGGTAGAGCTTCATAGCTTGTTTTGGGTCATATTTATAAGGCATTTGAGTGTCTTTGATGTTATTTTTTCCTTTTCAAATGGAAAGCATTCCTCATGGGGCAAGTGTCTTGTAAATACGCTCCCACCTGCGCTTGGCAAATTTAGATTTTGATTATGGGAGTTACATAGCCATGTTAATAATGTCCAAAAAATGGTGCTAGGGCATTCCAGAAAACGCTTTCATGTCTCTCAAGGACATTTTCAGTCATTTCCTCTTGAAAGCACGTATACAATTGATTTATATGCTGTGTTTAAAAACGTTTTTTAGAAATCAATTACATTTCTGGATATGTACTGCTAGAGCTTCATAGGTTGTTTGGGTCATATTTATAAGGCATTTGAGTGTCTTTGATGTTATTTTTTCCTTTTTAAATGGAAAGCGTTCCTCATGGGGCAAGTGTCTTGTAAATGCGGTCCCATCTGTGCTTGGCAAATTTAGATTTTGATTATGGGAGTTACATAGCCATGTTAATAATGTCAAAAAAATGGTGCTAGGGCATTCCAGAAAACGCTTTCATGTCTCTCAAGGAGATTTTCAGTCATTTCCTCTTGAATGCAGGTATACAATTGATTTATATGTTGTGTTTAAAAACGATTTTTTTGAAATCAATTACATTTCTGGATATGTACTGCTAGAGCTTCATAGTTTGTTTTGGGTCATATTTATAAGGCATATGAGTGTCTATGATGTTATTTTTCCTTTTTAAATGGAAGGCGTTCTTCATGGTGCAAGTGTCTTTTAAATACGGTCCCATCTGTGCTAAGCAAATTTAGATTTTGATTATGGGAGTTACATAGCCATGTTAATAATGTCCAAAAAATGGTGCTAGGGCATTCCAGAAAACGAAAATGTCCTTGAGACACATGAACGCGTTTTCTTCAGTGAAAATCTTATCTGCAACCATGTGTTGGCCTCACCTCAAACAAACAAAACAGGTGATGGACCGAATGTGGATCAATGACACACATTCACCCCAGTTCAAAGATCTGGGCTTAAACAAACCTTTAGATAGGCCACACCTTATCGTCATCCTGAATTAATCATTTAAAATTTTAGGGAGAGATTTATGATTGTTTTATGCCTGTTTTGTACCACTGTGTGTCATTTTTGTGATGCAGTGCTGGTGCAAAAGATTTGCTATGTTAAATAATAAGTAGGGCATTAAGTTTTTGATGACTGTTATTCATTTACTGTTTGGTAATAGTGGTTTATAACATTATTTATTATATTTTTCCACAGATTCAACTGCAGATCTTTTCCAAATTTGAAAAATGCCAACGAAAAATCGAATTAGAAAGGCTAGAAAACGTCAAAGACAGCAGGGTGATCTTTTATTGCAGCAGTCCTCTTCCCCAAATACTTTTCAAAACACCAAGAAAGCTCCGGGTAAGAGCACAAAATCATTCTTAAGAAATATTTTTAGTAAAAAAAGTATTTATTCTAAAAATGTTTCAGTTCAGAAAAAGAAAAGCAATTTAAATGGAAAGGAAAGACCCATCAAAAATGTTACTGGTAGAGGAAGAGATAATTCTGTGCATGATAGTAGAAGGAAACAACAGTTTAGGGACATTCGAAAACGAATGTTCCGTAATAGGATAATAGTTAATTTATTAAAAAATATTAAGAAAGGCCAACAGAAAGCGGCATTTTATAAGAAGAAAAATGTAGAGAAAATTATTGATCATGCTTTTGAAATTAAGCGAAAGTTGTTTATTTTGGTAATTAATAGAATTAGGAAACTAAGCAAGGTAATTTCTGATTTCAAAACAAAAAGAAGATGGAAGAGAGTAGTAAATCGTAGTAACTTTTGTGAAGTTTTTTCCGGAGAATGGATGCATAGTTCAAGTTGTGAGGCATTTTTTAATGAGGAGAGTTATTTTCAGGATAATGATTTGGTGTTTGCAGTTGACACCAGTGGTCGAGCTTATGAAGTGAAGGATGGTTGTCCAGTTGAAAAAGAAAAAGTTGTGACAACAGAGACAGAAGAGGCGCTAAGTGATGAGGTTTTAGGAAGACGTCCTAAGGGTCCTGTGTACATTTGGAAGTGTAGTTCTATTTGCAGTTTGCGACAGGTTTCCATCAATTTGCTTTGTGATTTTATACGGACATTTAATAAGAAAAGTTTGAAGCAGAAAATGAAGTTGTTGCAAGATTTAGATCCTTGCAGAGTGAGACAAATAACAGGTTTACGTGGTCATTCACTGGCTTGTCTTTCCAGGAGAGTATGCCAGAGTGTTTTTCATCATTTCAGGATGCTAGCAGTGCATCATAATAAAGTGAGAAAATTAGTGAGAATGTTGTATTATGCTAAGAGTCCAGCAATTATGCTTAAACAATTATGTGCTGCTCTTTTGCATGGTTCTGAAATAGATGTCAAGAATATTTGTGAAGAAATTGAGTTTTGTTACTTTGGTAGTAAAGATGAGAATGTTCAAATTGACCCAGAAGTAGAGGGTAATGTTGAAGATAATGTACAGGTTTCCAGTACAGATAATTTTCAGAAGGAAATTGCCACGTTTCAGATGAAATCAAGTGAGAGGCCTAATTTCACTTGTGTATGTTGTCGACGCACTTATTATAAGAATCAGACTAAGTTAGTGGATTTATATGCAAAAAGTGAAAGGGAAAATAATAGTGAATGGAAGGATTTTGCCACATACTTGATGGTAGAAAATTATTTAGATTTGGGATCGGATCAACGTGTGTGTACTTATTGTTGTAATAAATTAAACCAAAACCAGATGCCTGCTAGGGCAGTTCATAATAATCTGGAATTGGTTGAGATTCCTTCTGAATTGAAGGATTTAAATACATATGAATCTATTTTGATTCAAAGTATCCATCCCTTTCAGGCTATTGTAAGAATGGAGCCAAAGACAGGGAAGTTGCCTCCAGCAGATTTACAGAGAGGATTAAAGGGAAGAGTTGTTTATTTGCCTCTAGATTTGAACAAAAACATTAACACAATTGGAGTAGAAAAAGTGGAAGAGGAATCTCTGGTTATCTTGGTTAATGGGGTTCCGACAAAGAATAAGAAAATATGGCAAGATTTAGTGGATGTTAGGAAAGTCAAAAAGGCAACATTGTATTTGAAGAAAAATAATAAGTACTATAAGAATGTATATGTTGCAGAAGAGGAAGTAAGTGATGAAGAGGATAGCGATTTGTGTGCTGGCCAAATTGAGAAAGTAGAGGCCTCTAAAAGTGAAGAAATATATGAACATTATAGTGTTCATCCTTTGCATTCCAAGGAAGTCATGGGGAATGCTATTGAGTTGTTTCAAATGAAACAAGCCAAAGGGAGTCCCATTAGTGTTTGGGAGGAAAGTTTGGAAGCTCGGTGTTTCCCACAGCTATTTCCCACAGGTCGAGGAGTAAGATATGATGAGCGACCTCATCAAATTCCTGCGTCTGAATACCGGACTTTACGATTGTATGCAGAAGATCCTAGGTTTCGTCAATGCATTCCATATTTGTTTCATCTCCTGTTTGAAAGCGATCTATCTGGACTGTCATATGCAGTGAACCACATCTTAAAAAGTGGTATACAGATGCGAAACATCTCGGCAAGTGATTTTATGCATAAAGTCAATGTCCAAGACAGTATTTTGGATTCTCACTTAATTAATCTCATGGCGTGTCAGCGTGGTACTAATGAGTACTGGTACCGTCGTCATGGTGATTTAAAATGTATGCTGAGGAACTTAGGAACTCCGACATGGTTCCTCACTCTGAGCTGTGCCGAGTATGGCTGGGAAGACTTACTTGAATTTCTACGAGAGGCAAATGGAAATATTGAAAACATTGAATTCAAGACACCTGGAGAACTGTGTTCTTTGGATCCAGTGAATGTATGCAGGTACTTCAATCATAGATTTGAAGCTATGATGTCTTTCATCACAAATAAGAAGAATCCACCTCTTGGAGAGGTGTTGGATTTCTTCTGGAGAAAGGAGTACCAAGCAAGAGGTGCTCCTCATATACATATGTTGTTGTGGATCAAGGATGCACCTAAATTTGGAACAGATCCGGATGACTTAGTGATGAATTTCATAGAACAGTATTCTACGTGTGCTGTTCCAAACGCAACGGAGAAGAAAAGCCTAAGAGAACAAGTTCTACGTTTCCAAAGCCATCGTTTTGGAAAGTACTGTCGTCGTAAATTCAGAAACAAGGACAAGTTCTACACCAAATGTCGTTTCAACTTTCCACGACCGGTGATTTCTAAAGGAAGAGTGAACAGTTTGATGTCTTCTCTGCGACATAATGTGACGAGGAAATCACCCAAAAATACTTACAATTTGAAAAGGAACGAAGAGTCCAAGTACATCAACGACTACAACCCAGTGATTTTGTCCATGTGGAATGCTAACATGGATATACAGTTTGTGGCTGACAACTGTATGGCTGTGGCTCGGTATGTGACATCTTACATCACCAAAAAAGAAAAGACAGAACTGAAGGATATGTGGGAGGACATTTGCCATGAAAAGAGCCTCAGCAAGAAGTTGTACAGTTTCAGTCTGAAGATGTTGTCGCATCGAGAAATCGGAGCTTACGAATGTTCTGACCGGTTATCTTCAGCAAGTCTCTATGCCAAATCCAGGAGTATCGTTTGGGCGAGTCTTGGTCTTGCTGCAACGCGAAATCGAGTTCTAAAACCTGTCCGGGAAATTGAGTATTTGGCAGAAAAGGAACCAAACAGTACCGACATTTTGAAGACCAACATGTTGGATACATATTATCCAAATCGAAGCAGTCACCTTGAGAATGTTTGTCTATATGAGGTTCTACAAAATTATATATTCAAGAGGAACATCAAAGAAGATATTGAGAAAGGAGTGTATGCTGTAATTGGAAGTGAGGGATGCCTGGTCAAGCAAAGAAAATGCCAATTAGTAAACCATCAAAAATTGAGTGGCGAATCTCCAGAAAAAAAGGAGTTCTTCTATTTAGCACTTTTGCAACTTTTTAAGCCTTGGCGTGCAGAAGAGGAACTGCTTGGAGATTTCCTCTGTTACGAAGACTCTTTCACTGCTGCTAAGGAGACCATAGAATGTCCTGCTTTTCCCAAATATCAAGAAATGCTAACTTTGGAAATTGAGCAGGAAGCAACGATTGCAGCCGAGATTGCCAGAGACAGTTCTCAGGACAGTCAGAGTTCTGTTTCATTGAGTCAAGATCCACTTGGAGGACCTATTATCGAAAATGAAGCTGCCACTGCTATGAATGAAGTGGAAAGAGCCATGGCACATGCTCAGGAGGATTCAGTTAACTTAGAAGACTTGGAAAAACAACTCAACAATGAGCAGAGGAAAATATATGATGAAGTTACCAAGCAAATTGAGCATGGATTAAGTCATGAGAAGAAAGAGTGCTCATGTACATCGTTGAAGCCTGTCCGACTGTACGTGAGTGGAGAAGCGGGAACTGGAAAAAGTTTCCTCATTAAAGCAATTTCTTGTTATTTGCAGGAAAGGACTGAGTCATCGCTGTCTTGTGTTGTCACCGCTCCCACTGGACTGGCAGCACATAACATTAAAGGTATTACTTTGCATCGTCTACTGATGCTGCCAGTGGAGCATGACAACAAATTACAATACCACAAGTTATCTGGGGATGCTTGCTGTGAAGTTTCAAGAGTCTTGAGGAAAATGAAACTACTTATCATTGACGAAGTAAGCATGGTTTCCAATGTCATGCTTGCCTTTGTGTATTTGAGAATGCAAGAAGTACTTAAAACTGAATATGATGTGTTATTTGGTGGCAAACACATCATTGTTTTCGGAGATCTTCTGCAGCTGACACCAGTAAAAGGTCAACCTGTGTTCAAAATACTCACGCATGAAGATACCAGGAAGTGCCTAGGGAGCATTGGCAACGTCAATATATGGTTAAACTTCAATTATGCTGAACTGCATGAAAATATGCGTCAGGCGAAGGATGAAGATTACAAGAAAATTCTACAAGATATTAGAATTGGAAAAGTGACCGAGCATGGAAAAGAAGCTTTAAAGGCACGATTACTTTCAAATTTATATCCCGAACAAGAGATTCTGCCTGAGAATATTTTTCAGAAAATTACTGAGAAGAAATCCGGAATATGTTTGATGCCAACTCTTGCAGAATGTGCCTTCTTCAACAACAAAATGTTGAATTTAGAAAAGCAAGAGATTGTGAAACTTGAAGCTATTGACAAAATAGAGCATATGGGATCAACAATTATTTTGAAATCAAAATTGGATTCATTAGAGAAGACTATATCTAAAACAGCGGGTTTTGAAAAGACTTTGAATGTGTGTTTAAATTGCCGAATCATTTTGAGAAGGAATTTACATGTTGAAAGAGGTCTGGTAAATGGATCAATGGGTAATGTTGTTGATTTTGAGAAATACAGAAATAGAGATGGAATAGAATTTTTAAAAATTAAATTTGATGGCATTGAGGAAGTACAGCTAATTGGTCGTTGTTCTGCTAGGTTTTTTCTTGTTAAAGACTTATATGTTCGCCGTAAACAGTTTCCTGTTTGCTTGGCATATGCGGTGACAATCCATAAATCGCAAGGTTTAAGTGTAGACAGTGCATTGGTGAATATTGGCAGTTCTGTGTTCAAGGAGGGTATGGCATATGTGGCATTGTCACGAGTTAGAACTTTATCACGATTGTACTTGATTGACTGTGATGTCACAAACATTTGTGCGGATCTAGATTGTGTTAAGGAATACAATAGGTTAAGAAGAGAGTATGCGCCACATTTGCCTCAATATCCTTTGTTTGAGAAACGTGTGGTAGGCCGGAAACGTAGAAATATCAGTAATAGTAGGGAGGTTGTTGCAAAAAGACTAAAAGTCAATGAACCGAAAATTGTTAGCAGAAAGAAAGTGGATTCTGTTGAAGATGTTGTCGGTTTTCAATTTGAAAACAGTTCTGGTGTCAACTGCTATGCAAATGTAGTGGTTAATGTTCTCTTTTCACTAGAGAGTTTAAAAGAACAGATTCTGTTGAATTCAGAACAAATTTTATGCTGTTTGTTGAATTCTGTTTTCGAGAAATGTAGCACTGATCGAACAAAAGTAGAAAGTGTGTCTGAAGTTCGTTATCTGTTAGATGAATGTTCAGGTCAAACAGACTTCTCTGAAAATAATCAGCAAGATTGTCAGGAGTTTTTAATGTATATGCTTGATGTATTGCAAGATGAGGGTGTAGATGTAGATCACCTGTTTGGGCTTTCTTATCAATGGCAGCATGACTGCGAGAATTGTAGGGTATCAAGTACTACTAGTGTAGACTCAGAAAGATTTATATATTTAACTTTGCCAGACAGTAAATCAGTCTCCTTTAATAAGCTAGTAAATGCAGCGGATCACAACATGGAGTGTAGCCAATGTAAATCTGAAAGGATGTCAACATTATTTATACGTAGATATGGACAGTATGTCATTTTAATGATCCAACGATGTAGGCCTGATGGATCAAAATTGTCAACTTTAATAAAAAAATTTGTGGCTTCTCAGCTTTCAATATCAGGAAGGACTTTTGTAACTGTGGCAATTATCTATCACGATGGTCCTTCAACAACATCAGGACATTATACAGCTTATTTAAAGTCTCGAAACGGCTGGTCATTCTGCAATGATTCCGTTGTAACTTTCAAAAAAAAATTGCCGTTTGACCTTAAAAATTCTTACCTGGTGTTTTTAAAACCAAAATTTTAAAGAAAGAATCTCGGGATTTCCTGTGAAGAATTGCAAAAGGTTCATCAAGTTAAGGGAATGTAAGTCTGCAATGCTGTCTAGATTATTGGTCCAAAACTTTTAATTATAATGTCAATTTTTAAAATCCAACTATATAAACCTGATGCAAGTAAGTCTGCTTCATAGTAAGCAGTATCAGTGTCATAGGAAAAGGAGAACATGAGTGACAAAGAAGGGTAAGATATTAGTAGTCCAGGATTGTGAAAATAATCTTAAATGTTTTCTTTTTGAAAGTTGCGAAAATAGAAAATGACGGGATTTGATTGGAAGAATTACAAGACTTGTGAATCGCTGCAACATGATTTGGCCTAGTGGAAACATGTGGTAGAATGTGAGAAGTCTTTTCTTGTATGTAACATATTTTTCAAAACGATGGAGGTTTTCTTTCAGAAAGTGGCGGGCTGACAATATTTATAGCACAACAGAGTGGACGCTGTTCATAGGACATCCTTCGACGTCATTGAAAGTAAGTTAATTTTAAGGAGTTTTGAATTCAGATTTCTTAGGTTGTATGGGTTTTTTAAACACAATCATTTTGATTGTGTTTTTTTTCCCCGCTGTTACATGATGAATACCTTCAAGTCACTGATTTAAGTGAAATTTGATACATTCTGAGAACAGCAAAAATAAACCATTTAACATGTATAATTAATGTTTTGCTTTTTGTACTTATGATATACATTTAGAAATGTGAGGTAGATATGGAGAAACTGAGTCTTCTGTAAGTGTCAATTTTAATGCTTACAGTGCTGTACTTCTGGGTACTGTTTTTTTTAAAAAAAGGAATAGGCCTCACCTCAAAGAAAGCTCTTGAAAGCACACATCTTATTTGCATCCTGAAACAATCATTTAAAATATTAGACACAATTTTATGATGGCTTTACATCTTTTTTGCGCTGCTATTGCATCACTATTGTGAGACATCAGCAGTGCAAAAGAAGCACCATGTTCCAAAATAGGTCTCAGTTCATCAGCATGAAGATACTGTTTGTTTAAAATATATATCTTTAGGATTGTGTAGGGGACGTAGAGAAGCAGAGGCTTCTGTAAATGTCAAAGTTGTTGAAAAACTGTTTCTTCTTGAACCTTTTCCCTTTTCTTTTCTAATTTTTAAATACATGTTGTAATATTTTTGGAAATGTTTGTTCTCTCTTTTACAGATTGAAAGTATGAAAAAATATTTTAAAAAGGTAACAAGAATTATAAGGTAAATGTTTTCTACTCTTTTTACCCGCAATGCACTGCTGATGATGTCACTGACCATGTCATGAATGATGTAATAAGAGGACATGACTTACTTCATTGGTAGGCCTTCACATGCTTTATCTGCTCTGTATTCTTCAACAAGTGTAAAATTGATCTGTAACCCTGAGTAGGTCTCACCTTAAACAAACCTCAGGAGACATCACACCTTATCGTCATCCTGAATTAATAAATAGATTTATTAAACTATATCTCTGGTTTACTCCCTATAGCTGTCTTTCTTTTAACATTACTCTCTGTTTACTTCCCTTATACTAACTCTTCTTTTTTTAAAAAAAATATTTTTTTGGTTCGCTTCAAGTTCGCGAACCGGGCAGCGAACTGGAAAGCGAACCAAAAGAAATAGAGCTTGCCAGAGTGCTAAACATTCTAGAAATTTTATTTGAAAGGGGAGGTAGTTCTGAAAATAACTTTTTTTTATGTTTTTGTTGTTTTATTTTTATTTATTTTTTATCAGAACATTTTTTGTTTTTTTTGTATTTTAAGAACAGTTTTATGTTTTTTTTGTGTTTTTCATGGAGGGGAAACAACAAAAAAACAGGCATTGAAAAGGGCTCAACAGGAGCAAAAAAAAAAATTACTGCTTGGGTGGGTTAGGGCAGTTATGGTTTTCAAACACCAAGTTGATTAAGTTCACGCTCATGTTGCCACATGAGAGCATAGCACCACAATGTATGCACGTAAACTTCATGTGCTTGAAGTTTGGCTGTATGTTTGGCACAGTTTCCTGTGCCTCTCTTGCAGTCAAAGATATACTTGATGTTGATCTGGCCACAGGAGTTGTCGGGGGATTATCTTGAAGGTCCCTCAACTCTGCCCGGCTGTAATTTAATGGATGCCACCTGGCCATATGGCGATGCATAGTATAGTTGCCCATACTATACTTTTTGTCTGTGCCTCGAGATAATCTGTATTTGCAGATTAGGCAGGTGGCATATTTGGCATTAACCTTCTTCTCCCCTCGAGGAATTGAGAAAAACTGCCATATAAAACTTGTTTTCCTTCGGGAAACACGGGGCAACTCCTGAATAAATTGAGGTTCATCTGTGTCCTCTTCTTCTAGGTCCTCCTCTTCCTCCTCTCTGTTGGAAATGAATTGTGATGGTGGTCCTCTCTTGTCATGAGGAGGTTGAGGTGGTGGTGGGGGTCCACCAGCTGAAGCAAGGATAGAAGCCATTGCAATCAAATTGGAAAATGGTCTTTCTCTCACCAAGATGAAAGTCAGAGTGAGGAAAGAAGGAGGGGTTTACATGATTTGGGAAAAGCAAAAGTTCTGAACCAATGAAAAGTGTTATTTTTAGGTCACATGACCTAGTCATACATCATTTGGAAACCAAAAGTGAAATGAACCAATGAAAAGTTTGATAAACAAGTCACATGACCTGTTCCGCTTACGTTACGCGGTGCGCGCCGCGTCCCGGATCGCTTCCGGTTCGCGGTCCGGAGCACTTCCGGGAGCGCTAACGCGGCGCGTCATAAGACGCATTACGCGACAACATGATACGTCGCGCTTCCGCGACGCGTCACAGTTCCGCTAACGAAACGTTTACCGGTTCGTGTACTAGATCGCGGCATCAAGATGAGCTAACGGAAAGCTTCCCGGTTCGCTTACCGGAAGCGAAGAAAAAAAATATTAAAAAAAAAATTATCAATAAACATCTAAAATATATTTTGGGTTTTAAAGAAGAATACATTTTACAGCTACAGATGTTAGCTTTTAAAAACCAATGAAATTCACAGAAAAAACCATAGGTTATAGACCATATATAGTTAGGAATTTGCATTTACAAAACCTTGAAAATTCACTGAAAAAACCATAGGTTATAGACCATATATAGTTAGGGATTAGCATTTACAAAACCTTATTTTACTCGCATAAAACCATTGAAATTCCATATATAGTTAGTTGCGCTAACTATATATCGCGCACCCGCAATCCACTGCTGATGATGTCACATATTACATCATTCATGACATGGTCAGTGACATCACTCATGACATCACTGATGACATCTCAAATGACATCACTGATGACATCACCGATGACATTATCCAGTGACTGTATGTTTCTGTAAAGTGTAAATATGTCTTACATATTGAAGAATGAGTGGATGTATAAGTGTCTGGATGAAGGATTTAGTAGGTGCATGACTGACTGTATGAGTGAGTGATTAAATGTGTCTCACTGAGTGCATGAGTTAGTGACTAAACTGTCTTAATTTGTGCATCATTATGTCTGTTGTTCTGTGAACTGCTGCATGTGTTGATCAGTAGCTATATGAGTAACTATATGGGTTATTGATTGGTTGCCCAAGTCTTTGTATGGGAGACTGAGTGTGTGTGTGAGTGGCTGGGAGGTGTATGACTCTGTGCATAGATGTGTGAGCAGTTGATTCACTAGATGTATGGTTTCAAAAGTGCATGTGGAAACAGCTGTATGGGCGGTTGACTGTGTGCATGAGTGTATTGGTGAGTGAATGGATATCTCAGTGCTACATGTCAAAGTAAGTACATATGTAAAACACAGTACATGTGAGAGTTGACATATATAAATAACTGTGCATAAGAGCCAGTGAATGTGTGAGTGGCTGTATGGATCATTGTGAACTTGTATCAGGGATTGTATAAGAGAGTAAATATGTGTTAGTATATGTTTGAATAAGTAAGGTGTGTATAACAGTATAGTTGAGGAAATGGAGGTGTGATTGATTATTTGCATGACTGACTAGGTGTGTGAGTAACTCCGTGGATGAGTGACAGTCTGTGAGTGTCTGTTTACACTGAGTGTATCTACGGTTATATTAGAGTCTGAAGAGGTTCATCGTATTATCACATGAATGATGTCATCAGTGATGTGATCAGTAATGTCAAATGAGATATCATCAGTGATGTCATCAGTGATGTCATTTGATATGTCATCAGTGATGTCATTTGAGATGTCATCAGTGATGTCATGAGTGATGTCACTGACCATGTCATGAATGATGTAATATGTGACATCATCAGCAGTGGATTGCGGGTGCGCGATATATAGTTAGCGCAACTAACTATATATGGAATTTCAATGGTTTTATGCGAGTAAAATAAGGTTTTGTAAATGCTAATCCCTAACTATATATGGTCTATAACCTATGGTTTTTTCAGTGAATTTTCAAGGTTTTGTAAATGCAAATTCCTAACTATATATGGTCTATAACCTATGGTTTTTTTCTGTGAATATATATATATATATATATTATTACCTACTGGCGGTCGCCAGTAGGTAGTTATAGTTAGGATTTTTTTCAATGTTAAATCTGAAAATTCTATTTGGAATAACTTTGGCGCCGGTTGACAAATCTGCCTGAAAATTTCCTCAAAATGGCCTCGCGGCGTTCCGGTGCTTCCCTGAAAGTTTGGGGGGGATTCGTCAAGCGGGGGCCGAGATAAAAGGGGGGTCCCAAAACGCGTTTTCCCCATGTTAATTTCCATAGGGCGGTCGATTTCACTTTTAGCCCGAACGGCTGAATGGATTTCCACCAAACTTGGCAAAATTGTAGGGACTGGTAGCCCGATGTGCCTTTGCTATGTCTCAAGATATGTGCTCCAGTGGATTTTGAGTAATTAAGATTCAAAAAAATATATATATCTATAGCCGCGCTCCGGTACGCGCACCGGTACGCGCACCGGGCGCTTACCGCGACTTGCGCGCAGAAAGCTGATTGGCTCTGGGATGTCTGTAAACATTCTAAACAGTCCGGAGCGGCCGCCATCTTGTGTCTCGGTAGGATCGAGACACGAGAGGTGGCCAAAACAAAGAGGGAAATGACCATAAGGGGGCAGAGTAGACCCCCCTTGACCCCCTAGGTTTGATGTGGGGGCCATAAAAGGGCCCCGCGGAGCAAAAAAAAAATTTAAAAAAATTTTGATTTTCGCGGGGTGAGCGCCCGGTACGCGCACCGGTACGCGCACCGGTAAGCGTACCGGGGAGTGTACCATGGGGAAAAAGAATGACAGTTTTAAAAGTAGCTGTTTAAAAAAAAAATGTTTTGTTGTTTTTTTTATACATACACATACATATATATATAAATGCATATGCATAGATATATATGCATATATGTGTATATGTGTGCGTGTAGAGAGAGGTAGAGAGGTAGAGGTGTAGAGGTAGAGAGGTAGAGAGGTAGAGATTAGTAGAGAGAGAAGAAGAGAGAGGTAGAGAGGTAGAGAGTAGAGAGTGAGTAATAGAGAGTAGAGAGTGAGTAGTAGAGAGTAGTAGAGAGCAGTAGAGAGAGTAGCAGAGAGTGAGTAGTAGAGAGTAGTAGAGTGAATAGTAGAGTGAGTAGTAGAGAGTAGTAGAGAGTGAGTAGTAGAGAGTGAGTAGTAAACAGTAGTAGAGAGTAAGTAGTAGAGTGAGTAGTAGAGAGCAGTAGAAAGTGAGTAGTAGAGAGTAGTAAAGAGTGAGTAGTAGAGAGTGAGTAGTAGAGAGTGAGTAGTAGAGAGTAGTAGAGAATGAGTAGCAGAGAGAATAGTAGTGAGTAGTAGAGAGTGAGTAGTAGAGTGAGTAGTAGAGACTAGTAGAGAGAGAGTAGTAGAGAGTGAGTAGTAGACAGTAGTAGAGAGTGAGAAGTAGAGAGTGAGTAGTAGAGAGTAGTAGTGAGTAGTAAAGAGTGAGTAGTAGAGAGAGTAGTAGAGAGTGAGTACTAGAGAGTAGTAGATAGTGAGTAGTAGGGAGTAGTGAGTAGTGAGTAGTAGGGAGTGAGTAGTAGAGAGAGAGTAGTAGAGTAGTAGAGAATGAGTAGTAGACAGTGAGTATTTGAGAGTAGTGGAGTAGGAGAGAGTAAGTAGTAGAGAGTAGTGGAGAATATTCCAAAGTTTGGCACAGCACCACTTTCACAATGAGTCCAATCTAATCATATCACTTAGAGTCCTTATTGAAGCGCTGAATCTTGGTGTATATTCAAATGCTTTTATTTTCCTTAAGTTTATGTACCACAGCCAGCCGAAAGTTTTCGTTCTGTACAACAGAACTTCTTCAGGGCGTTCTTATTTCCTTCAAGTTATGTCGGTATCCAGTTGTCATATAACTAGATATTTCTTCCAAATGTTAGACGAGACATAAGTATATTCTTATTCAAAGTGACTAGGTATCAATTTTACCCACACAATTCGGGCAGACTTGAGTAATTTATAGCATCCTCAAAGTCAGTCTTTCAAAAATTCCAAAGTATAGGACATGATAATCCAAATCCAAATGTTTCTCAAGAAAAGTAATTTACAATCGTTCGGAATATCGGTGTTTGGGCAGATATGATCCAGGGACCCCCAGTATGCAAGGGGAATTAGTCCCCCCTCTACAAACGCGCCAGTGGCCTGCATTGCAGAGAGGTGTAACAAGGGTGTGGCCTCATTACACTTCTCTGCAATGCAGCTCCCTCGCGCATACTGGAGGCTCCTGGTGGACCAGTTGACCCCAGGGACCCCCAGTATGCAAGGGGAATTAGTTCCCCCTCTGCAAACCCGGCAGTGGGCTGCGTTGCAGAGAGGTGTAACAAGGGGCATAGTCTCATTACACCTCTGCAATGCAGCCCCTGGCGCATACTGGAGGTTCCAGGTGGGCTAATTGGCCCCCAGGGGCCCCCAGTATGCAAGGGGAATTAGTTCCCCCTCTTCAAACATGCACGGGGGCTGCGTTGCAGAGAGGTGTAAAAAGGGTTGTGGCTTCATTACACCTCTCTGCAATGCAGTCCCCTGGCGCATACTGGAGATTCCTGGTGGGCTTTCAGGTCTTATATAGTTAGGAATTAGCATTAAAAAAACCTTTGAAATTCACTGAAAAAACCATAGGTTTCACACCAGTTATAGTTAGGAATTAGCATTTAAAAAACCTTTGAAATTCACTGAAAAAACCATAGGTTTCACACCAGTTATAGTTAGGAATTAGCATTTAAAAAACCTATTAAATTCACTGACAAAACCATAGATTTCACACCATTTATAGTTAGCTGGAAATTTTACTGACATAAAACCATTGAAATTCCCACGTTATAGTTAGTTGGACTCACTATAACTTGCGCGCCTGTAATGCACTGCTGATGACGTCACATATTACATCACTCATGACATGGTCAGTGACATCACTCATGACATCACTGATGACACCATCCTTGTGACAGAGTGACAGACCTAATTTCAGTGTAATGTAACGCTTGAAACACATATTCAAAAATAGAAACAAACATTTTCAAAAAAATGGAGATACCCAAACCAGTAACAACAACCAATTCAGTAATTCCACCATCTATATACACATCCACTCATTCACCAACAGTTCTATATAGTCACTCATATATATACTCACTCATCATATGTAGTGATACACCTATACATCCTGTTACACATCAGCAGTCATCCAAAAGTTACTCACACACATACTCACACATGCAAATAAACTATTGAACATCCATTTATTTGCATATACATTTATACACACACTACCACCTTACTTCTAAGGAAACTTACCCATACTTACTCTCTTAAACAATCACTTATAGAAACACATACTTATTTAAACAGGAACTCCTACAATCTCTCACTATATATACTATACTCACTTATATACATCAATACTCACATATACTAGATTAAAACATATGTCGTTACTAATGAAGACACTAGTGAGACAGTCATTCACTCACTAACACACACATATACACACCCATCCACCCATACAGTCCTACACATATGCTGTCTTCAAAACACATACAAACAGTGAGTCAGTCACCAACCCCTGCAGCCACTTATACACAAAGAGAAACACTGATACAAACATTTAAATATTTAAACAATACTCGCTAATATATGTATTCACTAAGATACACGTAATAAGCCAGTTACCCAACCAATTTTTTTTAAAAAAAACATCCATTTACACACTTATTTAAACATTTATGCTTCCATCGACCTTTACAAATACATATATAAAACAAATTTATTTTTCAGAAAGACACACATTCACTGGATGGTGTCATCAGTGATGTCATGAGTGATGTCACTGACCATGTCATGAGTGATGTAATATGTGACGTCATCAGCAGTGCATTACAGGCGCGCAAGTTATAGTGAGTCCAACTAACTATAACGTGGGAATTTCAATGGTTTTATGTCAGTAAAATTTCCAGCTAACTATAAATGGTGTGAAATCTATGGTTTTGTCAGTGAATTTAATAGGTTTTTTAAATGCTAATTCCTAACTATAACTGGTGTGAAACCTATGGTTTTTTCAGTGAATATATATATATATATATATATATATATATATTACCTACTGGCGATAGCCAGTAGGTATATATAGTTAGGATTTTTTTCCTATGGGACTTTTGAAAATTCTATGTCTAATAACTTTGGCGTTTGTGGACGGAATCGGCTGAAATTTTCAGGAAAATGGCACATTTTGTTTCTGAGCAGCTCCTGAAAATTTGGGGGGGGTTCGTCAAGGGGGGGCCGAGAAAAAAGGGGGGTCCCAAAACGCGTTTTTCCCATGTTAATTTCCATAGGGCGGTTGGACTCACTTTTAGCCCGAACGGCTGAATGGATTTCCACGAAACTTGGCAAAATTGTAGGGACTGTTAGCCCGATGTGCCTTTGCTAGGTCTCAATATATGTGCTTCAGTGGATTTTGAGAAATTAACGTTTAAATCAAGATATATATCTGTAACAGCGCTCCGGGCAGCTATCCGGTTAGCGAACCTTTCGCGTATCGGAACTTTGCAAAGCGAAGCTGATTGGCTCTCCGGTGTCTGTCAACATTCTAAACAGTCCGGTGCGGCCGCCATCTTGTCTCTCGGTAGGATCGAGAGACAAGAGGAGGCCAAAACAAAGGGGGAAATGAAGGAAAGGGGGCAAGGTAGACCCCTCCTGACCCCCTAGGATTGATGAGGGGGATATTATAGAGCCACGCCGGGCCCAAAAAAAAAAAAAAAAAAATCCGATTTTTTCGCCGTAGAGACGCGTCTTGGTTCGCGAACCGGGCAGCTAACCGGGCAGCTAACCGGGAAGCTAACCGTCAGTGTAACCCAAAAAAAATAAAAAAAAAAATCCGATTTTTTCGCCGTAGAGACGCGTCTTGGTTCGCGAACCGGGCAGCTAACCGGGCAGCTAACCGGGAAGCTAACCGGCAGTGTAACCCAAAAAAAAAAAAAAAATCAGATTTTTTCGCCGTAGAGACGCGTCTTGGTACGCGAACCGGGCAGCTAACCAGGCAGCTAACCGGGAAGCTAACCGGCAGTGTAACGGGAGTCTGAGGAGTAGCTGATTGGCTGTCAATATTGTAAACAGTCCGGAGCGGCCGCCATCTTGTCTCTCGGTAGGATCGAGAGACAAGAGGAGGCCAAAACAAAGGGGGAAATGAAGGAAAGAGGGCAAGGTAGACCCCTTCTGACCCCCTAGGATTTATGAGGGGGATATTATAAAGCCACGTGGGGCCAAAAAAAAACAAACAAAAAAATCCGATTTTTTCGCCGTAGAGACGCGTCTTGGTACGCGAACTGGGCAGCTAACCGGGCAGCTACCGGGAAGCTAATCGGCAGTGTAACGGGAGTCTGAGGAGAAGCTGATTGGCTGTTATCATTGTAAACAGTCTGGTAGCCGCCATCTTGTCTCTCTGTGGGATCGAGAGACAAGAGGTGGAAAAAAAAAAGGTGTAAATGAATGAAAGGGTTAAGGCAGACCCCTCCTGAACCCCTAGGATTGATGAGGGGGCTATTAAAGTTCCCTGGGGGGTGAAAAAAAAAAATTTGCGATTTTCGCGGTAAAGGTGCTTCCTGGTACGTTAACCGGGCAGCTAACCGGCAGCGTAACGGGAGTCCGACATATTGTGTTTTTTGAACGTTTGTGATATGTGCACGTGTGGATTTTGTCTAATTAAGGTTAAAAAAATATATATATATCTTTAAGCGTGTTCTGGCGCGCTTACGTTTTGGGTTTGGTTTGCGCTGCAGAGACGATACGTCACGGTTATGCGATGCATCATGAGGCGTCTCACGGGCTACGTGATACATCACTTAATAAAGAATATATTTTACAGCTATAGATATTAGCTTTTAAAAAACCAATGAAATTCACAGAAAAAACCATAGGTTATAGACCATATATAGTTAGGAATTTGCATTTACAAAACCTTGAAAATTCACTGAAAAAACCATAGGTTATAGACCATATATAGTTAGGGATTAGCATTTAAAAAACCTTATTTTATTTGCACAAAACCATTGAAATTCCATATATAGTTAGTTGCACTAACTATATATCGCGGACCCGCAATCCACTGCTAATGATGTCACATATTACATCATTCATGACATGGTCAGTGACATCACTGATGACATCACTGATGACATCTCAAATGACATCACTGATGACATCACTGATGACAACACCCAGTGACTGTATGTTTCTGTAAAGTTAAAATATGTCTTACATATTGAAGAATGAGTGGATGTATAAGTGTCTGGATGAAGGATTTAGTAGGTGCATGACTGACTGTATGAGAGAATGATTAAATGTGTCTCACTGAGTGCATGGGTTAGTGATTAAAGTGTCTTAATTTGGCAATCAATATTTATGTTCTTCTGTAAACTGCTGCATGTTTAAATCAGTAGCTATATCAGTAACTATATGGGTTATTGAATGGTTGCCCAAGTATTTGTATGGGAGACTGAGTGTGTGTGTGGGTGGCTGGGAGGTGTATATCTCTGTGCATAGATGTGTGAGCGGTTGATTCCCTAGGTGTATGGGTTCAAAAGTGCATGTAGAAACAGCTGTATGGACAGTTGACTGTGTGCATGAGTATATTGGTGAGTGAATGGATATCTCAGTTCTACATGTCAAAGTAAGTACATATGTAAAACACACTCCATGTGAGAGTTGACATATATAAATAACTGAACATAAGAGTCAGTGAATGTGAGAGTGGCTGTATGAATCATTGTGAACTTGTATCAAGGATTGTATAAGAGAGTAAATATGTGTTAGTATATGTTTGAATAAGTAAGGTGTGTATAACTGTATAGTTAAGGAAATGGAGATGTGATTGATTCTTTGCATGACTGAATAGGTGTGTGAGTAACTCCATGGATGTGTGACAGTCTGTGAGTGCCTGTTTACACTGAGTGTATCAAAGGTTATATTAGAGTCTGAAGATGTATTATCACATAAATGATATCATCAGTGATGTAATCAGTAATGTCAAATGAGATGTCAGTGATGTCATCAGTGATGTCATTTGAGATGTCATCAGTGATGTCATCAGTGATGTCATTTGAGATGTCATCAGTGATGTCATCAGTGATGTCACTGACCATGTCATGAATGATGTAATATGTGACATCATTAGCAGTGGATTGCGGGTCCGCGATATATAGTTAGTGCAACTAACTATATATGGAATTTCAATGGTTTTGTGCAAATAAAATAAGGTTTTTTAAATGCTAATCCCTAACTATATATGGTCTATAACCTATGGTTTTTTCAGTGAATTTTCAAGGTTTTGTAAATGCAAATTCCTAACTATATATGGTCTATAACCTATGGTTTTTTCTGTGAATATATATATATATATATATATATATATATATATATATATACATATATATATATATATATATATATATATATATATATATATATATATATATATATATATATTACCTACTGGCGGTCGCCAGTAGGTAGTTATAGTTAGGATAATTTTCAATGTTAAATCTCAACATTCTATTTTGAATAACTTTGGCGCCGGTTGACGAATCTGCCTGAAATTTTCAGGAAAATGGTCTCATGGCGGTCCGGTCCTTCCCTGAAAGTTTGGGGGGGATTCGTCAAGCGGGGGCCGAGATAAAAGGGGGGTCCCAAAACGCGTTTTCCCCATGTTAATTTCCATAGGGCGGTCGATTTCACTTTTAGCCCGAACGGCTGAATGGATTTCCACCAAACTTGGCAAAATTGTAGGGACTGGTAGCCCGATGTGCCTTTGCTCTGTCTCAAGATATGTGCTCCAGTGGATTTTGAGTAATTTAGGTTCAAAAAAATATATATATCTATAGGCGCTCTCCCGTGCGCGCACGGGAGTGCGCTCCAGGCGCGACACGCGACTTGCGCGCAGGAAGCTGATTGGATCTCAGTTGTCTGTAAACATTCTAAACAGTGCGGAGCGGCCGCCATCTTGTGTCTCGGTAAAATCGAGACACAAGGGGTTTGAAAAAAAAAGGGGCAAATGACCATAAGGGGGAAGAGTAGACCCCCTCTGACCCCCTAGGTTTGATGTAGGGACTAAAATAGGGTCCTGCAGGGCATTAAAAAAATTTTTTCGTTTTGCGCGGGGATAGGCGCTCTCCCGTGCGCGCACGGGAGTGCGCTCCAGGCGCGACACGCGACTTGCGCGCAGGAAGCTGATTGGATCATAAGGGGGAAGAGTAGACCCCCTCTGACCCCCTAAATCCAGGACTATATTTATGAAGGCCTTGCGCTGTTAGTTTTGCGCTTCCTGTGCGTCAATTTTTGTGACGCACCAGCGGTGTAAAAAAATGCGCATTGTTATGCAATATTTAAAAAGTGACGCATCTATCTAGATGCGTCACTTTTTAAATATAGTGCAACGAGGTACATTTTATTACACTGCTGGTGTTATGCGTCACTTTTCTGTGCGCACTCCTTATGACGTTCCAGATGTGTCATATTTAATGTATGACGAATCATGTTGCAGATACAATATGGCGCAGAGTTTTAAAAAGTGACCCATGTACCTAGATGCGTCACTTTTTAAAAATAGCGTCAGGTATAATGTATGCAGAGGGGGTGTTCTCCCGCAAAAAGCTTTGTAATAGCGACGCAGTGAAATCTTTGAGATTTCACTGCGTCAGTTTTAGGATGCTGTTGCGTCAAAATCTTGTGCCTGCTTTACAGCAGGTGTTAGACTGAGGCAAGACCTTTCATATGCTGCTTTCCCCATTTGAAAGGACACATTACTGGAGTTGCGTCACTTTTGTGACGCACTCCAGCAATGCGTTACTTGGAATGTCATAAGGAGTGCGCACAGAAAAGTGACGCATTGCACCAGTAGTGTAAAAAAATGTGTTGCGTTGCGTTATATTTAAAAAGTGAGGTATCTAGGTAGATGGGTCACTTTTTAAAATCAAGCGCCACATTATATCTGCGTGAGGTATAATGCATGCAGAGGGGGTGTTCCCCCACAAAAAGCTTTGTAATAGCGACGCAGTGAAATGTTTGAGATTTCACTGCGTCACTTTTAGGATGCTGTTGCATCCTTTAAATATAGTGCAACGAGGCACATTTTATTACACTGCTGGTGTGATGCGTCACTTTTCTGTACACAGTCCTTATGACATTCCAGATGTGTCATATTTAATGTATGACGAATCATGTTGCAAGGAGTTACAGATACGTCAGTATTTCTGACATATGTGTAAACATAAAAGTGATGCGAGGCCGGCGCAAAATTTTGACGCAATAGCATCCTAAAAGTGACGCAGGGAAATCTCATAGATTTCAGTACGTTGTTATTACCAAGCTTTTTGCGAGGGATTGCCCCCTCTGCATACATTATACCTGATGCAGATACAATATGGCGCAGAGTTTTAAAAAGTGACCCATGTACCTAGATGCGTCACTTTTTAAAAAATAGTGTCAGGTATAATGCATGCAGAGGGGGTGTTCCTTGCAAAAAGCTTGGTAATAATGACGCAGTGCGTCACTTTTAGGATGCAGTTGCGCCAAAATCTTGCGCCTGCTTCACAGCAAACCTTTCACATGGTGCTTTTTCCATGTGAAAGGACACATTACTGGAGTTGCGTCACTTTTGTGACGCACTCCTGCAATGCGTTACTTTTGTGTTTACAGATATGTCAGAAATACTGACATATCTGTAACTCCTTGCGAATTGATTAGTCATATATTAAATATGACATATCTGGAATGTCATAAGGAGTGCGTCCAGATAAGTGACGCATCGCTATTTTCACGTAGCGATGCGTCACTTTTCAGAAATGAGGCCTCCAGTTTATTCACTGTGTCATAACTTTCTTTTCTAACACTCACCTTCTTTCAGTCCTCCTACTTCACTTCCTTTCACCTCTCATACCTTTCTGTTCTTTCTTACTCATTCTCCTTTCAATTATCAATGCACTATATTTCACTTACTCTTCATTTTTTAAGATTATAGCTCTTTGATGAGAATTGGAGGTAGTTCTGAAAAGAACTTTTGGTTTTCTTCTTTTAACTGAAGAGGAACAAAAACAGGGAATAGAAACTGCTCAACAGGAGCAAAAAGAAAAGAAAAAAATTAGGGGTGGGAAGGGCAGTGATGGTTCTCTAATGCCCGAACCATGAGCAGGACACTTTGCTCCCCATAGGTGAGGAGTTGATTGCAGTATCTGCATCTGACGACCCCATGGTTGAATGCAGGTTGGATGTTTGCTACCTGCCCCTGAGATTGTTCTCTTCCAGAAGAAGTTGCTCCTCCTGTTGATGTAGAGGCCCCACCTCTGGGAACCTCCTGTGCCAGAGCCCTGACACTTTCTCGGGCAAAATTCTGGGGGTGCCTGGTCTCCACATGGCGAATCATGGTGAAGTTGCCAAAAGAGTATTTTTTTTGGGGGTTACCCCGTGACAGGACCTTTTTGCAGATCCTGCACTCTACTTTTGGTGCATTCACCTTCTTCTGGTCTGCTGGAAATTTAAAGAATTTCCAGATGAAATGTCCCTTCACCTTTGGGGTAGGTGGCTCTTCATCAATGAAGTCATCTTCACTGCTGGATGATCTGGCAGCCATGATGAATCCAGGAATATGGAGCAGCAAAAAAGGCAGGTCTTTCAGTCACAAAAGTGAAAGAAGAAGTGAAGGAAATGGGTGGGGATTTCATTCATTGTAAAAAAAAACTGTTAGCAACCAATGAAAAGTGTTATTTTAGGGTCACATGACCCGACGCGCTTACGTTGCGCGCTCAGGTGCACTTCCGGGTGCGTTTACGCTGCGCGATCGTAGGCGCTTCCGGGGCGCACACGTGGCGCGATCGTAGGCGCTTTTGCGTGCGTTTAGGCGCCGCGCACGTAGGCGCTTCCGAGGGCACGTACGTTGCGCGCCGAAGTGACGTCATCAATCTTTAATAGAAATGCATAATCATTTTCCATATTAAAAAAAACAAATTTTATTTGTATGGTACGAAATGTTTTGCATTATTATTAACTTTTCATTCATATTTTTTTTTCACGAACGACAGTTGCGCTCTGGGTGCGCTTTCAGATGAGCTCTCGGAGAAGCTTACAGGAGAGCTTAGCTGAAAGCTTCCAGGAGCGCGCACCCAGAGCGCAAAAGAAAAAAATTATAAAAAAAATGAATACTTAAAAAAAACAGCAAATTGTAAAAAAAAAAAAGGTTAGAAACTCGATATACAAAGGAATTAGCATTTAAAAAACCTATGAAATACACTGAAAAAACCATAGGTTTCACACCAGTTATAGTTAGGAATTAGCATTTTAAAAACCTATGAAATTCACTGAAAAAACCATAGGTTTCACACCAGTTATAGTTAGGAATTAGCATTTAAAAAACCTATTAAATTCACTGAAAAAACCATAGGTTTCACACCAGTTATAGTTAGCTGGAAATTTTACTGATATAAAACCATTGAAATTCCCACGTTATAGTTAGTCGGACTCACTATAACGTGCGCGTGCAATGCACTGCTGATGACATCACATATTACATCACTCATGACATGGTCAGTGACATCACTCATGACATCACTGATGACATCATCCTTGCGACAGAGTGACAGACCTCCTTTTAGTGTAATGTAACCCTTGAAACACATATTCAAAAATAGAAACTAATATTTTCAAAAAAGTGGATATACCCATACCAGTTACAACAACCAATTCAGTAATACCACCATCTAATACACATCCACTCATGTGTATGTATATGGGTTATTAGATATTTTTATTAGTATCAGTATGAGTGTCTATATGGTTTGGTGGGGGTATTACTTAGCACATAGATGCATGAGTGACTGACTCTTTGTTTGTATGTGTTTTGAAGACAGCATATGTACAGGACTGTATGGGTGGATGAGTGTCTATATGTGTTTGTTAGTGAGTGAATGACTGTCTCACTAGTGTCTTTATCAGTAACTACATATGTTTTAATCTGTGAGAGTAAGAGATTGTAAGAGTTCCTGTTTAAATAAGTATGTGTTTATATAAGTGATTGTTTAAGAGAATAAATATGTGTAATTTTAAATAGAAGTAAGGTGGAAGTGTGTGTATAACTCTATATTCAAATAAATGGATGTTCAATAGTTTATTTGCACGTGTGAATATGTGTGTGAGTAACTTTTGGATGAATGTCGGTGTGTAACAGGATGTATAGGTGTATCACTTCATATGATGAGTGAGTATATGTATGAGTGACTATATAGAACTGTTGGTGAATGAGTGGATGTGTATATAGATAGTGGAATTACTGAATTGCTTGTTGTAACTGATATAGGTATCTCCATTTTATTAAAAATTTCAGTTTCTATTTTTGAATATGTGTCTCAAGGGTTACATTATAGTGAAAGGAGGTCTGTCACTATGTCACAAGGATGGTGTCATGAGTGATGTCACTGACCATGTCATGAGTGATGTAATATGTGATGTCATCAGCAGTGCATTGCACGCGCAAGTTATAGTGAGTCCGACTAACTATAACGTGGGAATTTCAATGGTTTTATATCAGTAAAATTTCCAGCTAACTATAACTGGTGTGAAACCTATGGTTTTTTCAGTGAATTTAATATATATATATATATATAATATATATATATATATATATATATTACCTACTGGCGGTCGCAAGTAGGTAGTTATAGTTAGGATTATTTTCAATAGGAAAATTGCAACATTCTATTGGGAATAACTTGGCGCCGGTTGAGGAATCTGCCGGAAAATTTCCTTAAATTTGCCTTGCGCGCTTGGGGGGGATTCATCAAGCAGGGGCCGAGAAAAAAGGGGGGTCCCTAACATGTTATCCCCATGTTTATTTCCATAGGGCGGTTGACCTCACTTTTAGCCCGAACGGCTGAATGGATTTCCACCAAACTTGGCAAAATTGTAGGGACTGGTAGCCCGATGTGCCTTTGCTATGTCTCAAGATATGTGCTCCAATGGATTTTGAGTAATTTAGGTTCAAAAAAATATATATATCTGCAAGCGCGCCCCGGTACGTGCACCGGGGCGCGAACCAGCGCGCTACGCGAGTTCGCCCACGGAAAGCTGATTGGCTCTCGGGTGTCTGTAAACATACCAAACAGTCCGGTGCGGCCGCCATCGTTTGTCTCGGTAGGATCGAGACACAAGAGGTGGCAAAAGAAAGAGGGGAAATGACCAAAAGGGGGCAGGGTAGACCCCCCCTGACCCCTAGGTTTGATGTGGGGGCCATAAATGGGCCCCGCGGGGCAAAAAAATAAATATTTTTTTTTCGATTTGCGCGGGGGAGTGCCCGGTACGCGCACCGCGGAGCGTACTGGGGAGCGTACCTTAGAGAAAAAAGAATGACAGAGTTTTTTTAAAAATGTAGGTTTTTTTATAAATTGGAGGTAGTTCTAAAAGAACTGTTTTTTTAATTCTTTTTGTTGTTTTATATTTTTATTTTATTGTTTTTTTGAACATGTTTTACTTTTTTTGGCTTTTCTGAACATTTTTATATTTTTTTTGTATTTTTTATGGGGAGAAACAAAAAACAGGGAATTATAAACGCCTCAAATGGAGCAAAAAAAACAGGAAAAAAATTAGGGTTTCTTCGGGCACTTGTGGTTATCACCAGCAATGTTGATGAGGGTAATACTCTTCTCACCATAAGTAATGGTTTTGCCACAATACATGCTAACGATTTTGAAACCACCAAACTTAGTTTGTATATTTGGTACCATCTGACTTGCTTCTGGACCCGATGGAGTGGGTTCTTTGGTTGTTGAGGTGCTGGCAGACGATTGTGGAAGGTTTCTGCACAGTTTTCTCACCTCTGCTGCAGAATAGTTATTGGGGTGCAATCGTTGCATGTGCCGAATCATTGTATGATTTCCAAATGAATATTTTTTTGCAGGGTTCCCCCTGAATAGTACAGCGCCACAGATGAGACAAGTCACCTTTGCAGCGTTTACCTTCTTTGTACCCCTAGGGATTTCAAAAAACTCCCATATAAAGTGCTCCTTAGGTTTATATGGGGCTTTGTCTTCAGGCAGGAAATGCCTTGTCTGCCTTCTCTCCTCCTCCTCCTCCTCTTCTTCTTGACCACCGATGTGATGCTGTTGTGGTCCTTGTGGTGGTGGTGGTGCAGATGCTCCAGCTGCTGCTGCTACTGTAGCCATTTTAAAGTTCAAAATATTAGTCACAGATCTCCAAACAGGTCTTCCTCAGTCAAAGGACAAAGTCAGAATCAGGAAAAAAGGTGGGGGCTTTCATCATTTGGAAACCAAAAGTGTTCTGAACCAATGAAAAGTGTTATTTTCAGGTCACATGACCTGACGCGCTTACGCTACGCGCCCCGGGGCGTGCCCGGGGGCACGTAGCTCTTACGTAGCGCGATCGTATGTGCTCCGGCGCTTCCGGGCGCGCTTACGCCGTGCGTCATAACACGCATCAGGCAGCTACGCGATACGTCACGATGATGTTTTCGTTCGCGGCAATAGCGCAAACAGGGCACTCACCGGTGCGCGAACCGGTGTGCGGCAAAACTGCGCTTACCCGTAAGCGCATCGGTACGTGCCCCGGGAGCGCTCCGGGGCAAAAAAAAACCATCAAAAAATAGTATTATATAAATATACAATATAGGATTCATTTTAAAAAATATTACATTTCATAGCTATAGAAATTTGCTATTAAAAAACATTTGAAATTCACTGAAAAAACCATAGGTTTCACACCAGTTATAGTTAGGAATTAGCATTTAAAAAACCTATGAAATTCACTGAAAAAACCATAGGTTTCACACCAGTTATAGTTAGCTGGACATTTTACTGACATAAAACCATTGAAATTCCCACGTTATAGTTAGTTGGACTCACTATAACTTGCGCGCCTGCAATGCACTGCTGATGCCGTCACATATTACATCACTCATGACATGGTCAGTGACATCACTCATGACATCACTACTGACACCATCCCTGTGACAGACTGACAGACCTCCTTCAGTGTAATGTAACCCATGAAACACATATTCAAAAATAGAAACTAACATTTTCAAAAAAATTGAGATACCCATACCAGTTACAACAACCAATTCAGTCATTTGAGATGTCATCAGTGATGTCACTGACCATGTCATAAATGATCTAATATGTGACATCATCAGCAGTGGATTGCGGGTGCACGAAATATAGTTAGTACAACTAACTATATAGGAGCAATTTCAATAGTTTTGTATGAGTGAAATGTCCAGCTTACTATAATACCCCTAAAGCTTATAGTTTTTTGAGTGAATTTCAAAGGTTTTTTAAAAGCCAATTCCTATCTATATAAGGCCTGAAACCTATGGTTCTTTCAGTGAATTTCAAAGGTTTTTTAAATGCTAATTCCTAACTATAAAAGGCCTGAAACCTATGGTTTTTTCAGTGAATTTCAAAGGTTTTTTTAATGCTAATCCCTAACTATATAAGACCTGAAAGCCCACCAGGAATCTCCAGTATGCGCCAGGGGACTGCATTGCAGAGAGGTGTAATGAAGCCACACCCTTTTTACATCTCTTTGCAACGCAGCCATAGGCGTGTTTGCAGAGGGGGAACTAATTCCCTTTGCATACTGAGGGTCCCTGGGGGCCAAGTAGCCCACCTTGAACCTGCAGTATGCTCCAGGGGGCTGCATTGCAGAGAGGTGTAAGGAGGGCACACCCTTTTTACACCTCTCTTCAACGCAGCCACCGTGCATGTTTGAAGAGGGGGAACTAATTCCCCTTGCATACTGGGGGCCCCTGGGGGCCAACTAGCCCACCTGGAACCTCCAGTATGCGCCAGGGGGCTGCATTGCACAGAGGTGTAATGAGGCTATGCCCCTTGTTATACCTCTCTGCAACGCAGCCCCCTGGCGCGTTTGCAGATGGGGAACTAATTCCCTTGCATACTGGGGGTCCCTGGCGGCCAACTAGCCCACCAGGAACCTCCAGTATGCGCCAGGGGGCTGCATTGCAGAGAGGTGTAATGAGGCCACACCCTTTTTTACACCTCTCTGCAACGCAGCCCCCGTGCCTGTTTGAAGAGGGGGAACTAATTCCCCTTGCATACTGGGGGTCCCACTAGCCCACCAGGAGCCTCCAGTATGCGCCCGGGGGCTGTGTTGCTTTGCCCCGGATGGCGGCGGTCCCCGGTGCAGTGTGGGGTGGATTGGGCAACCCCACACTTCTTTATCACTATGCCCCGCGATTTGGTCCCCCTGGGGGGTAATTTTTAAAAAACATACCTTGTGGGACTACCTTAACAGGCCTAGGGGGTCGGGGTGTTTCTACCCTGCACCCTTTTTGTGTTCTACACATTTGTTTTTCTGCTTTCTTGTGCCTCAGCCTAATGAGCACAAGATGGCTGCCAACACTTCCTGGTTTGGAGTGTTGACAGCCAATAAGCATGCAGCTTTCGCAGAAAGGTACGCGCACCATCCACGTACCGTACGCATACGTATGCGGACCCGTGCGCGCGCACAGTACGCGCACCCCAAGATTTTTCGGAAAAAAATATTTATTTTTTTACCTTGGGGGGGTCCTAGTGGGACCCCCTGAGCAGGCCTAGGGGGTCAGGGTGCTTCTACCCTGCCCCCTTTTTGAGTTCTACACGTTTGTTTTTCTGCTTTCTTGTGCCTCAGTCTACCGAGGCACAAGATGGCTGCCAACAATTTCTGTTTTGGAGTGTTGACAGACATTGGCAGCCAATCAGCATGCAGCTCGTGCACGCGAAGGTCTGCGCACGTCTGCGCACGTATATATATATATATTCTAGTTAGCTGGACATTTTACTCATACAAAACCATTAAACTTCCCCCGTTATAGTTAGTTGTACTCACTATAACTCGCGCACCCGCAATCCACTGCTGATGATGTCACATATTACATCATTCATGACATGGTCAGTGACATCACTGAGGACCTCACTGATGATATTTAAATATGTATTATAAATACACTACTTTGCATTGAAGAATGAGTGGATATATAAATATAAATGTGTGGATGGTGGATTTAGTAACAGTGTCATTGATTGTTTCCTTGACTAATTTGTAGAGTCTCACTATATAATATGTGTAGTTACTAAACTGTGTGAAAGTCTTTATTGCTTTGTCTTAATTGCTATGTTAAAGAATATATTTGTTATTGGTTTCTTAACTGAGTATTTGTATGGGTAAATGAATGTCTATGTGGTTTGGTGGGGGGGTGTGATTGCCAAAAAATGTGTGAATAGTTCATTCAGTAGGTATATGAGGTTAAGACTACATGTTATAACAGTTGTTTCAATGAGTGTATATGTTTATGGGTGTGGTAGTGATGAAATATTTCTCTCAATGGTACATCTCAATTAAACTTGAAAAAAAAGGCAGTGTATGTTACAGTTATATCTAATTAAGTGTGCCTAAGACTTAGTGATTGTACAAGTCACTATATGGATAACTGTATACTTGTAATAGTGATTTTATAACACACTAAGTGTGAGTTACTATCTATATAAATAGATGAAGTGGTGTTTGTATAAGTGTGTAGGTCAGTAAATGTAAGTATAATCAATTGTTTGCATAAGTCAGAAGGATGTCTTTATAAGTGAATACAATGTATGCTGGTGTGTAATGTTGAAATAGGCGTATAAGTATATTTGATAGTGTTCTGTTGATTATTCACCGCATATAACACTGAATCTATCGGTAAGTGATTAGATGTGTGTATAGTTCTATGAATAACTGAGTGGGTTTTTAGAAATTTCTATTGGTGTGTCAAAGGTTTCAAATATGGCACTTTCTATTTTACAGAGAGTGATGAAAGATTATACTAGTGTGTGATGAAGTGTATTTGATTGTCACATGGATGATGTAATCAGTGATGTCATCAGTGATGTCATTTTAGATGTCATCAGTGATGTCATCAGTGATGTCACTGACCATGTCATGAATGATGCACTTTTTGTGACATTCCGGTGGCGCAGAAGACTGAGTGATATTTATCAGGCAGGACTAAGCTACTTTTTGTAGTGTAATCCTGCCTGATAAATATCAGTCCCTTTAACGCAGTGTCCTGCATTAAAGGGGTGTGCAATGGGTGTTGCTGGGGGCGTTCCCAGCAGCATCCATGGACTTGAGTAATTTATAGCATCCTCAAAGTCAGTCTTTCAAAAATTCCAAAGTATAGGACATGATAATCCAAATCCAAATGTTTCTCAAGAAAAGTCATAAACCGTGTCCGTGGGTCATATCTGCCCAAACGCCGATATTCCGAACAATTGAAATTGACTTTTCTTGAGAAACATTTGGATTTGGATTATCATGTCCTATACTTTGGAATTTTTGAAAGACTGACTTTGAGGATGCTGTAAATGACTCAAGTCTGCCCGAATTGTGTGGGTAAAATTGATACCTAGTCACTTTGAATAAGAATGTACTTACGTCTCGTCGAATATTTGGAAGAAATATCTAGTTATATGACAACAGGATACCGACATAACTTAAAGGAAATAAGAACGCCCTTAAGAAGTTCTGTTGTACAGAACGAAATGCGTCACCTGGCTGTGGTACATAAACTTAAGGAAAATAAAAACATTTGAATATACACCAAGATTCAGCTCTTCAATAAGGACTCTAAGTGATATGATTTGATTGGACTTGTTGTGCAAGTGGTGCTGTGCCAAACTTTGGAATATTCTCCACTACTCTATACTACTCACTCTCTACTACTCCACTACTCTCTAATACTCACTCTCTACTACTCATTCTCTACTACTCTCTACTACTCACACTCTACTACTCACTCTCTACTACTCACTGTTTACTACTCTCTACTACTCACTCTCTAATGCTCTCTACTACTCACTCTACTACTTACTCTCTACTACTCTCTACTACTCACTCTCTACTACTCGCTACTACTCACTCTACTACTCTCTACTACTCACTTTCTACTCTCTATTACTCACTCTCTACTCTCTACCTCTCTCTACTAGTCTCCACCTCTCTACCTCTACCTCTCTACCTCTCTCTACATGCACACATATACACATATATATATATATATATGCATGTGCATTTATATATATGTATGCACATATACACATTACCTACTGGCGGTCGCCAGTAGGTAGTTATAGTTAGGATTTTTTTCAATGTTAAATCTCAAAATTCTATTTGGAATAACTTTGGCACCGGTTGACGAATCTGCCTGAAAATTTCCTGAAAATGGCCTCGTCGAGCTCCGGTTCTTCCTTGGAAGTTTGGGGGGGATACGTCAAGCGGGGGCCGAGATAAAAGGGGGGTCCCAAAACGCGTTTTCCCCATGTTAATTTCCATAGGGCGGTCGATTTCACTTTTAGCCCGAACGGCTGAATGGATTTCCACCAAACTTGGCAAAATTGTAGGGACTGGTAGCCCGATGTGCCTTTGCTATGTCTCAAGATATGTGCTGCAGTGGATTTTGAGTAATTTAGGTTCAAAAAAATATATATATCTATAGGCGCTCTCCGGTGCGCGCACCGGAGAGCGCTCCAGGCGCGCCACGCGACTTGCGCGCAGAAAGCTGATTGGCTCTCAGTTGTCTGTAAACATTCTAAACAGTCCAGAGCGGCCGCCATCTTGTGTCTCGGTAGGATCGAGACACGAGAGGTGGGCAAAACAAAGAGGGAAATGACCATAAGGGGGCAGGGTAGACCCCCCCCTTGACCCCCTAGGTTTGATGTGGGGGCTATAAAAGGGCCCCGCGGGGCATTTAAAATATATATTTTTTTCGTTTTGCGCGGGGGAAGCGCCTGGTACGCGCACCGGGGAGCGCACCGGGGAGCGCACCAGGGAGAAAAGAGAATGGCAGAGTTTTAAAATTTAAGTCATTTTATATAAATGGGAGGTAGTTCTGAAAAGAACTGTTTTTTTATTCTTTTTGTTGTTTTATATTTTTTTCGGAGTTTTTAAACTTTTTTTGCTTTTTTTTGGTTTTTATGAACATTTTTTGTTTTTTTTGTATTTTTTAAGGAGAGAAACAAAAACCAAGCATTTCAAACGGGCTCAACAGGAGAAAAAAAAAAGGGCAACAAATTAATATTTCCTTTGGCACTTGCGGTTTTCCCAAGCACGATTAATAAGAGTGATGCATTGCTCACCATAGCAAATCATTTGACCACAAAATTTACAAACCATTTTAAAATTTGAAAAGTTGGTTTGTATGATGGAGCATGTCTCCCTAACTTCCGGTCCTGATGGGGTGGGAACAGTAGTTTTGGAGGTTCTGGCAGAAGATTGTACAGGGTTTTTGGCTAGTTCCCTGACCTCTGCCCTAGAATAGTTGTTGGGATGTTTTCTAACCATATGCCTAATCATTGTGTGGTTGCCGAAGGAGTACTTCTTGTTGGGATTCCCCCTTGACATCTCCTGATGACAGATAAGGCAGGTTGCTTTAGGTGCATTCACTTTTTTTTTGTCACTCGGGATAGAAAAAAATTGCCAAATGAAGTGCTCTTTTGGTTTGTATGTTATGTTGTCCTCTGGGACGAATCTACTGTCCTCTTCGTCCTCATCCTCCTCCTGTTCTGGATCTCCACCACTGTGAAGTTGAGGAGGTCCTTGTGGTGGTGGTGGTGGTGGTGGTGGTGGTCCAGAAGATCCAGCAGCTGCAGCTAATGTAGCCATTTTCGACAGATATAAGTACAGGTCTTCCTCTCTCAAAGCAAAAAGGTAGAATAAGGAAAAAAGGTGGGGGCTTTCCTCATTTGAAAAAAAAAATATCATGAACCAATGAGAAGTGTTAATTTTAGGTCACATGACTAGGGGTTTTATCATTATGAAACAAAAACTGTTATGAACCAATCAAAAGTGTTATTTTTAGGGCACATGACCCGACGCGCTTACGCTACGCGCCCCGGGGCGTGCCCGGGGGCGTGCTCCGGGTCGCGTAGCGTAAGCGCGTCGGTGCGCTTACGTCGTGCGTTTCACGCATACGCGGCTACGCGATACGTCACGATCATGTTTTCGTTCGCGATATTGGCGCTCACAGGACGCTCCCCTGAGCGCGCCCCGGGGCGCTTTTCAGAAATACGCTCTTCGGGGCGCTCCCCGGGGCGCGGTCCGGGAGCGCTCCCCAAAAAATTTTTTTTAAAAAATGGGATAATTGTAGGGACAGGTAGCCCTATTCTGAAGTGGTTTGTAAAAAAATTAACTTTAGAAAAATATGTATTGTGCTACATTGGGCTTAATATATGTTAGAGCCAAAATGTAGCCCAAATGTAGCCCAAAGTAGCCCAATGTAGCCCAAAGATGGCCACCAGAGACCAAAAATTGTAAATGTAGCCCAAATTTCAACTAGATGTAGCCCAACTGTAGCCCAATGACAGAATGTACCAGAGTGTTAAAAAGAACAACTAGAGTGCTAACAGTCTTATTTATAAAGTGAAACTTATAGTTAGGAATTAGCATTAAAAAAAACAATGAAATTCATTGAAAAAACCATAGGTTTCACACCAGTTATAGTTAGGAATTAGCATTTAAAAAACCTAATAAATTCACTGAAAAAAACATAGGTTTCACACCAGTTATAGTTAGCTGGAAATTTTACTGATATAAAACCATTGAAATTCCCACGTTATAGTTAGTCGGACTCACTATAACTTGCGCGTGCAATGCACTGCTGATGACATCACATATTACATCACTCATGACATGGTCAGTGACATCACTCATGACATCACTGATGACACCATCCAGTGAATATGTGTCTTTCTGAAAAATAAATATTAGTGAGTTATGTTTGAATATTTAAATACATATATTAGTGTTTCACTTTGTGTATAAGTGGCTACATGTGTTGATGAGTAGCTACATGCGTATGTATATGGGTTATTTGATATTTTTATTAGTATCAGTATGAGTGTCTATATGGTTTGGTGGGGGTATTACTTAGCACATAGATGCATGAGTGACTGACTCTTTGTTTGTATGTGTTTTGAAGACAGCATATGTACAGGACTGTATGGGTGGATGAGTGTCTATATGTGTTTGTTAGTGAGTGAATGACTGTCTCACTAGTGTCTTTATCAGTAACTACATATGTTTTAATCTAGTATATATATAAGTGAGTATATGTGAGAGTAAGAGATTGCAAGATTTCCTGTTTAAATAAGTATGTGTTTCTATAAGTGATTGTTTAAAAGAATAAATATGTGTAATTTTCAATAGAAGTAAGGTGGAAGTGTGTGTATAACTCTATATTCAAATAAAAGGTTGTTCAATAGTTTATTTGCACGTGTGAATATGTGTGTGAGTAACTTTTGGATGAATGTCGGTGTGTAACAGGATGTATAGGTGTATCTCTTCATATGATCAGTGAGTATATGTATGAGTGACTATATAGAACTGTTGGTGAATGAGTGGATGTGTATATAGATAGTGGAAGTACAGAATTGCTTGTTGTAACTGATATAGGTATGTCCATTTAAAAAAAATTTCAGTTTCTATTTTTGAATATGTGTCTCAAGGGTTACTTTACACTGAGAGGAGGTCTGTCACTGTGTCACAAGGATGGTGTCATCAGTGATGTCATGAGTGATGTCACTGACCATGTCATGAGTGATGTAATATGTAATGTCATCAGCAGTGCATTGCACGCGCAAGTTATAGTGAGTCCGACTAACTATAACGTGGGAATTTCAATGGTTTTATATCAGTAAAATTTCCAGCTAACTATAACTGGTGTGAAACCTATGTTTTTTTCAGTGAATTTATTAGGTTTTTTAAATGCTAATTCCTAACTATAACTGGTGTGAAACCTATGGTTTTTTCAGTGAATATATATATACATACATATATAAACATATATAATCTGCATATCTATATAAATACAAATATAAATGCATGCATACATATACATATATGCATACATATGCATGTTATTTACATGAAAGTTTGAAAAACACTAATAAAAGCAAAGCTAAAAAGCCACCTCATTGCAAACAGAATGGCTTTAACTTAAATGAGGGCGAAATCGATTACATTTTCAATGCTTGTTTATTTTGGTTCTATCAAGAAGGCATTCAGATGTGTCACACATTTGCCATAAATTCTGAATGTTAGCACTCTAGTTGCTCATTAGATCACTGTAGTAAAGCTACTGCTCACCAGGGAAGTCTGCTGCTGGTATTCAAAGTGCATGTTTCAGTCTGCATTAAGCATGAGCGAATTTTGCGAATCTGGCGTTCACGAATTTTGCGAATTTGTGAACTCGCAATCCGCAAAATCCGCTAATTCTCGCGAATTTGCGGAATTTTTTTTGTGTTCGCAAGGATTTCTGCCAGTTCACGAGGGTTTTGTACCAGTTCGCAATTGCGAACTTACATGTCGGCTCGCAACGGTCGCGATTATGTTGTTTCTACGTCTTGTTCATCATCACAGGTTCCCAGCACCCTCTGTTTCACCCCTGCCACCCTCTGTTTCACCCATGCCACCCTCTGGTACATCAATGCCACCCTCTGGTTCATCATCACTGTAGATTATGGGGGGAAAAAGCAAGCACACCTGCCCTGCTTCAACTGACATGAATTAATTTGGGGTTGATTTATTAATGTGTCACTGTTTTAAAATTCCAGTCTGGCACCTGCTTCCTTATCTGTAATTTGCTTTCTGTTGCAGTGCAATTTTTTTTCCAGGACCTTTGTGGCCTACTTGTAGCTATTCTATGAGCCTGCTGTGAGGGTCAGAGCAGGGTCATACAATTGTTGCAACTAGCAACTGAACTCTGGAGGGGCCCCAGTCAGGAAGCACTACAGGGAATGGTTACTAATGATGAGTTTGAACTTTTGAACATGCTGAATGCTTTCACTTTTGCAAAACTCGTTTTTCTGCAGAACAGCATTACAGCAACTGTAATGCCCCAAACAAGCTTACTTGTGAAAGTTGTTTTCTAATCCAAAAGTGATCCAAAGAAAGTCAAAAGGCCTCAAATCCAAAAAAGTGCAGGCAATTGTCAACCTGAGGAGTTATTCTGATAAAAATCATCATTTTCAGAAGGTCTATGCAGCTTGCTAGTGGATTTCTTGTGCAGAATTGCAATTTTTGTAATTTCGCGAGTGCGAGATTGTTGCACCTACATGTTTGCAATTGCGAACTTACGCCGCACGCTGCAAAATTGTATCACCAAGAAAAAAAATTCCGCTCTGTGCGAATTTGCGGATTTTCGGTAAATTTGCGAGCGTTTGCGGATTGCGAATTTACCGAAAATCCGCAAAATTCGCGAGCGGAACGGATTTTCCGCCCATGCTTAGTCTGCATGTCAGAATTTTTTTCATGAAATAGAAGAGGATTTGAGAAGTCACTCAAAATGTGTCCTAATTTTTCTTTCTGAAGCACTAATCATACTTTCTATGGCAAAATGAACCCCCTCATTTTGTTCCTTTTTAAATTAAATGTTTTCAGACTTACCACTTCATTCCAATCAAGATGGCTTCTGGTGTGCCATACTTTTGTCATAAGTAAGACTGTTAGCGCTCTAGTTGTTCTTTAGAACACTCTGGAACATTCTGTCATTGGGCTATACTTGGGCTACATCTGGGTGATATTTGGGCTACATTTGGGCTCTTTCGTCTCTGGTGGCCATCTTGTGAGACTGCATGTCAGAATTCTTTAATGAAATAGAAGAGGATTTGAGAAGTCACTCAAAATGTGCCCTAATTTTTCTTTCTGCAGCACTAATCATACATTCTATGGCAAAATATACCCCCTCATTTTGTTCCTTTTCAAATTAATTGTTTTAAGAGCTACCACTTTATTCCAATCAAGATGGCTTCAGGTGTGCCATACCTTTGTAATAAGTAGGACTGTTAGCCCTCTAGGAGGCTGCAGTAGAACACAAAGGAATCAACTGACAGTCCTTTTTGTATGTACATGTTTTACTGAGAATGTCAGACTTCATTCTCACATGACTGAGAAAGATAATATGAATTTACAGAAAATATGCTTTGAACTTAGCTTATAGATCCCCTTCCAAACCACTGTGGGAAAAGCATGAGATAATAGTTTTCTTTCAAACATGACTCATGATATCCCAGCAGAAGGCTTTTTCACATGGTAAAATCACCTTAGAACACATCACAATTCCTAAAATGAGTATGGTACCATCAACAAATGATTTAATGTGCAACTAAAGTTCTAAAACCTTCTATTAACTGCACTGCTTTTTAATGAGGTGCTATCATGTATATTGGTCCCAAGATGGCTGCCAACACTTCTTGGATGAAGTGCTGACAGCCAATCAGATCTCATGGTGAGATGTGTGGCTAGGCTCCACCCAGATATATATATTTTTTTCCTTTTGATTTTCTCAGGAACTACTGGAGGGATTTACACCATTTAAGCAAAAGCGTGATCTGCGAACCGAACTCTACCCCTCTGCCAAATTTGGTGTAATTCTGTTCAGCCGTTCGGGCTGTAACCGTGTCTAATCGTCTTATGGAAAATACCATGGGGAAAACACATTTTGGGACCCCCCTTTTTTTCTCAGCCCCCACTTGACGAATCCCCCCAAAACTTTCAGGGAAGGAGCGGAGCGGGCCATCTTCTTTGAGAAAATTGCGAAGATTCATCAACCAGCGCCAAAGTTATTCCCAATAGAATGTTGCGGATTTCCTATGGAAACTAGGTCCTAACTATATATACCTATATAGGTAATATATATATTCACTGGAAAAAACATAGGTTTCAGCCACGTTATAGTTAGGAATTATCATTTAAAAAAACCTTTAAATAGTTGTCATGAGTGATGTAATATGTGACGTCATCAGCAGTGCATTACGGGCGCGCAAGTTATAGTTAGCTGAACTAACTATAACAGGGGAATTTCAATGGTTTTGTATGAGTGAAATGTCCAGCTAACTATAACATGTGTGAAACCTATTGTTTTTTCAGTTGATTTCTAAGGTTTTTTAAATGCTAATTCCTAACTATAACGTGGCTGAAACCTATGTTTTTTTCAGTGAATTTCTAAGGTTTTTTAAATGCTAATTCTTAACTATAACGTGGCTGAAACCTATGGTGTTTTCAGTGAATTTCTAAGGTTTTTTAAATGCTAATTCCTAACTATAACATGGCTGAAACCTATGGTTTTTTCAGTGAATTTCAAAGGTTTTGTAAATGATAATTTTTAAATGTATTAATTGTTATATTTTTTATACTGATTTACTACATTGTTTTAAAGTATTTATTTTTAGATATTTTATTTTTTAAATTACATTACATATTTTTAAAATAAATTGAAAAAAAATGTTTTTAAAAATATTGAAATTGTAATATTTTTTTATTTTATATATTTTTTAATTTATATATATTTTATATAGCAGGCAATGATATCCTATGGAAGGAAATTCAAGTTACTGGTAAGTACGGTTAAAATTACTTTTCAGGATCAGTAGTGAGCTGAAAGATGCAGCACTGAGGTCTTTCCTGATAACAGATGAGTAAATCAGAATTCGTAGTTCAACTGATTTTAGAGGAATTCTTTAAAGTTCCAAAACTCCACACTTAAAAGAATTTCCAAGTGAAACCTGTCAATGTTAGCCTATCGAAGGAAATTCAAGTTACTGTAAGTATGGTTAGAATTACTTTTCAGGAGCAGTAGTGGACTGAAAGTTGCAGCACTGAGGTCTCTCCTGATAACAAGTGAGTAAATCGGAATTCGTAGTTCGGCTGATTTTAGAGGAATATTGGTACATTTCAAAAATAGACACTTAGAAACTTTTCTGGTGAAAACCCCACAATAGATTCCTATGGAAGGAAATACAAGTTACAGGTAAGTACGCTTATATTTACTTTTCAGGGACCCCCAGTATGCAAGGGGAATTAGTTCCCTCTCTGCAAACGCGCCAGGGGGGGCATTTGCAGAGAGGTGCAATGAGAGGGGGTGGCCTCCTCCCGATCCCGTTTAAAAAAAAAAAACACTTTTAAAAGTAGCTTTCTCTGTGCTTCTCCCTCCAAAAATCTACTTGCGTCTTTGCCGAACAGGCACCTCGTTTCGCTCAATGCCATGAGCAAAACGAGGTGACCTGATGGAGGTTATTTTTGGAGGGAGAAGCACAGCAAAAGCTACTAAAGACCGTGCCGATGGGACTACAAGATCCAGCATTCCAAGCGAGACACGCCCACTGAGGGAAGATTACTATTTAACCACACCTACAAGAACTGTGTTCGCTGTTTCTTTCCCCCAAGATGCCAAGCCAATGAAGAAGAGAGGACATCTCAAAACGCGTATGGCAAGAATTGGCGTATATTTCCACTGAAAGGCTTGCTTCCAGTTAGCTGTTGTCTCCCGAATAAAAAGGACAAAGCAAACGTTGTGTGGGTGTCTTCTAATTGCGAGCAATTGCATATGGAATATATATATATATATATATTCACTGAAAAAACCATAGGTTTCACACCAGTTATAGTTAGCTGGAAATTTTACTGATATAAAACCATTGAAATTCCCACGTTATAGTTAGTCGGACTCACTATAACTTGCGCGTGCAATGCACTGCTGATGACATCACATATTACATCACTCATGACATGGTCAGTGACATCACTCATGACATCACTGATGACACCATCCAGTGAATATGTGTCTTTCTGAAAAATAAATATTAGTGAGTTATGTTTAAATATTTAAATACATTTATTAGTGTTTCACTTTGTGTATAAGTGGCTACATGTGTTGGTAAGTAGCTACATGCGTATGTATATGGGTTATTTGATATTTTTATTAGTATCAGTATGAGTGTCTATATAGTTTGGTGGAGGTATTACTTAGCACATAGATGCATGAGTGACTGACTCTTTGTTTGTATGTGTTTTGAAGACAGCATATGTACAGGACTGTATGGGTGGATGAGTGTCTATATGTGTTTGTTAGTGAGTGAATGACTGTCTCACTAGTGTCTTTATCAGTAACTACATATGTTTTAATCTAGTATATATGAATATTGATGTATATAAGTGAGTATATGTGAGAGTAAGAGATTGTAAGATTTCCTGTTTAAATAAGTATGTGTTTCTATAAGTGATTGTTTAAGAGAATAAATATGTGTAATTTTCAATAGAAGTAAGGTGGAAGTGTGTGTATAACTCTATATTCAAATAAATCGTTGTTCAATAGTTTATTTGCATGTGTGAACATGTGTGTGAGTAACTTTTGGATGAATGTCGGTGTGTAACAGGATGTATAGGTGTATCACTTCATATGATGAGTGAGTATATGTATGAGTGACTATATAGAACTGTTGGTGAATGAGTGGATGTGTATATAGATAGTGGAATTACTGAATTGCTTGTTGTAACTGATATAGGTATCTCCTTTTTTTATTTAAATTTCAGTTTCTATTTTTGAATATGTGTCTCAAGGGTTACATTATAGTGAAAGGAGGTCTGTCAATATGTCACAAGGATGGTGTCATGAGTGATGTCACTGACCATGTCATGAGTGATGTAATATGTGATGTCATCAGCAGTGCATTGCACGCGCAAGTTATAGTGAGTCCGACTAACTATAACGTGGGAATTTCAATGGTTTTATATCAGTAAAATTTCCAGCTAACTATAACTGGTGTGAAACCTATGGTTTTTTCAGTGAATTTAATAGGTTTTTTAAATGCTAATTCCTAACTATAACTGGTGTGAAACCTATGGTTTTTTCAGTGAATTTCAAAGGTTTTTTTAATGCTAATTCCTAACTATAAGTTTCACTTTATAAATAAGACTGTTAGCACTCTAGTTGTTCTTTTTAACACTCTGGTACATTCTCTCATTGGGCTACAGTTGGGCTACATCTAGTTGAATTTTGGGCTACATTTTCAATTTTTGATCTCTGGTGGCCATCTTTGGGCTACATTGGGCTACTTTGGGCTACATTTGGGCTACATTTTGGCTCTAACATATATTAAGCCCAATGTAGCACAATACATATTTTTCTAAAGTTAATGTTTTTTACAAACCACTTCAGAATAGGGCTACCTGTCCCTACAATTATCCCAATTTTTTTTTTTTAATTATTTTGGGGAGCGCTCCCGGAGCGCGCCCCGGGGAGCGCCCCGAATACAAAGCGCCCCGGGGCGCGCTCCGGGGAGCGCCCCGTGAGCGCCAATATCGCAAACGAAAACATGATCGTGACGTATCGCGTAGCCGCGACCGCGTGATACGCACGGCGTAAGCGCACCCGGAAGTACTCGAGCGAATACGATCGCACAACGTAAACTTCCGACGCGCTTACGCTGCGCGACCCGGGGCGTGCCCCCGGGCGTGCCCCGGGCGCGTAGCGTAAGCGCGTCGGGTCATGTGAGCAGAAAATAACACTTTTCATTGGTTCATAACAGTTTTGGTTTCATAATGATGAAGCCCCTGGTCTTGTGACCTGAAAATAACACTTCTCATTGGTTCAGGACAGTTTTTTTTTCTAAATGATGAAAGACCCCACCTTTTTTCCTTATTCTGACTTTGTCCTTTGACTGAGGAAGACCTGTTTGTTGCTCTGTCTACTTTTTTGCTCTAAATAATGGCTTCATTAGTAGCATCAGCTGGTGCATCTGCCCCACCACCACCACCACAACAACCAAGAGGACCAGCTCCAAATTATATTGGTGGTCAAGAACAGGAGGAGGAAGAGGAAGAGGAAGAGGAGGAGGGGAGAAGAAGATGGCTGCCAGAAGAAAATACACCTTATAAACCCAAACCACACTTTATTTGGCAGTTTTTTTCAATTCCAGAGGGGAAAAAAAAGGTGAATGCGCCCAAAGTCACTTGCCTCATCTGCAATGATGAACTTTCACGGGGCAACCCAAATAAGAAATATTCTTTTGGTAACTATACCATGATTCGGCACATGACAACAAAGCATCCAAACAACTACTCTCGTGCAGAGTTCCGGGAACTGGCCAGTAACCTCCCCCATTCATCAAGGACCCCCTCCCAAAGAAACCAACCCACTTCCTCGGAACCAGAAACATCCGAGGTGATGCCTTGCATTCAGCCGAGATTTGCTGATTTTAAAATTACTTGCACTGCTTGTGGCAAGCTTATCTCCTATGGGGAACAAAGTGTGAAACTCATCGTCCTTGCAGGTGATAATCACAAGTGCCCCAAAAAGAAGTAATTTTTTGGGTTTTTTGTTTTTTTGCTCCAGTTGAGCCAGTTTCAATTCCCTTTTTTTGTTTCTCCCCCCAAAAAAATACAAAAAAATATATAAAACTGTTTTGAAAAGCCAAAAAAAGTTCAAAAAGTTCAAAAAACACAAAAAAAATATAAAACAACAAAAAGAAGAAAAAAAAAAGTTCTTTTTAGAACTACCTCCAATTTCTAAATCAAAACTTCATTTTTTAAACACTCTGTCACCTTTTTTCATCATAGTGCGCTCCCAGGGCCGCTCCCCGGTGCGCGCACCGTGCGCTTCCCCCGCGCAAAACGAAAAAAAAAAAATATTTTAAATGCCCCGCGGGGCCCTTTTATAGCCCCCACATCAAACCTAGGGGGTCAAAGGGGTCTATCCCTGACGCCTTATGGTCAGTTCCCACTTTGTTTTAGCCACCTCTTATGTCTCGATTTTACCGAGACACAAGATGGCGACCGCTCCGGACTGTTTAGAATGTTTACAGACACCCGAGAGCCAATCAGCTTTCCTCACGCAAGTCGCGTGGCGCGCACGGTACGCGCACCGGTGCGCGTACCGGTGCGCTGCTATAGATATATATATTTTTTGGAACCTAAATTACTCAAAATCCACTGGAGCACATATCTTGAGACATAGCAAAGGCACATCGGGCTACCAGTCCCTACAATTTTGCCAAGTTTGGTGTAAATCCATTCAGCCGTTCGGGCTAAAAGTGAAATCGACCGCCCTATGGAAATTAACATGGGGAAAACGCGTTGTGGGACCCCCCTTTTATCTCGGCCCCCGCTTATTGTATCCCCCCCAAACTTTCAGGGAAGGACCGGAGCTCGACGAGGCCATTTTGAGGAAATATTCAGGCAGATTCGTCAACCGGCGCCAAAGTTATTCCAAATAGAATTTTGAGATTTAACATTGAAAAAAATCCTAACTATAACTACCTACTGGCGACCGCCAGTAGGTAATATATACATATATATATATATATATATATATATATATATATATATATATATATATTACCTACTGGCGGTCGCCAGTAGGTAGTTATAGTTAGGATAATTTTCAATGTTAAATCTCAACATTCTATTTTGAATAACTTTGGCGCCGGTTGACGAATCTGCCTGAAATTTTCAGGAAAATGGTCTCATGGCGGTCCGGTCCTTCCCTGAAAGTTTGGGGGGGATTCGTCAAGTGGGGGCCGAGATAAAAGGGGGGTCCCAAAACGCGTTTTCCCCATGTTAATTTCCATAGGGCGGTCGATTTCACTTTTAGCCCGAACGGCTGAATGGATTTCCACCAAACTTGGCAAAATTGTAGGGACTGGTAGCCCGATGTGCCTTTGCTATGTCTCAAGATATGTGCTCCAGTGGATTTTGAGTAATTTAGGTTCAAAAAAATATATATATCTATAGGCGCTCTCCCGTGCGCGCACGGGAGTGCGCTCCAGGCGCGACACGCGACTTGCGCGCAGGAAGCTGATTGGATCTCAGTTGTCTGTAAACATTCTAAACAGTGCGGAGCGGCCGCCATCTTGTGTCTCGGTAAAATCGAGACACAAGGGGTTTGAAAAAAAAAGGGGCAAATGACCATAAGGGGGAAGAGTAGACCCCCTCTGACCCCCTAGGTTTGATGTAGGGACTAAAATAGGGTCCTGCAGGGCATTAAAATTTTTTTTTCATTTTGCGCGGGGATAGGCGCTCTCCCGTGCGCGCACGGGAGTGCGCTCCAGGCGCGACACGCGACTTGCGCGCAGGAAGCTGATTGGATCATAAGGGGGAAGAGTAGACCCCCTCTGACCCCCTAAATCCAGGACTATATTTATGAAGGCCTTGCGCTGTTAGTTTTGCGCTTCCTGTGCGTCAATTTTTGTGACGCACCAGCGGTGTAAAAAAATGCGCATTGTTATGCAATATTTAAAAAGTGACGCATCTATCTAGATGCGTCACTTTTTAAATATAGTGCAACGAGGTACATTTTATTACACTGCTGGTGTTATGCGTCACTTTTCTGTGCGCACTCCTTATGACGTTCCAGATGTGTCATATTTAATGTATGACGAATCATGTTGCAGATACAATATGGCGCAGAGTTTTAAAAAGTGACCCATGTACCTAGATGCGTCACTTTTTAAAAATAGCGTCAGGTATAATGTATGCAGAGGGGGTGTTCTCCCGCAAAAAGCTTTGTAATAGCGACGCAGTGAAATCTTTGAGATTTCACTGCGTCAGTTTTAGGATGCTGTTGCGTCAAAATCTTGTGCCTGCTTTACAGCAGGTGTTAGACTGAGGCAAGACCTTTCATATGCTGCTTTCCCCATTTGAAAGGACACATTACTGGAGTTGCGTCACTTTTGTGACGCACTCCAGCAATGCGTTACTTGGAATGTCATAAGGAGTGCGCACAGAAAAGTGACGCATTGCACCAGTAGTGTAAAAAAATGTGTTGCGTTGCGTTATATTTAAAAAGTGAGGTATCTAGGTAGATGGGTCACTTTTTAAAATCAAGCGCCACATTATATCTGCGTGAGGTATAATGCATGCAGAGGGGGTGTTCCCCCACAAAAAGCTTTGTAATAGCGACGCAGTGAAATGTTTGAGATTTCACTGCGTCACTTTTAGGATGCTGTTGCATCCTTTAAATATAGTGCAACGAGGCACATTTTATTACACTGCTGGTGTGATGCGTCACTTTTCTGTACACAGTCCTTATGACATTCCAGATGTGTCATATTTAATGTATGACGAATCATGTTGCAAGGAGTTACAGATACGTCAGTATTTCTGACATATGTGTAAACATAAAAGTGATGCGAGGCCGGCGCAAAATTTTGACGCAATAGCATCCTAAAAGTGACGCAGGGAAATCTCATAGATTTCAGTACGTTGTTATTACCAAGCTTTTTGCGAGGGATTGCCCCCTCTGCATACATTATACCTGATGCAGATACAATATGGCGCAGAGTTTTAAAAAGTGACCCATGTACCTAGATGCGTCACTTTTTAAAAAATAGTGTCAGGTATAATGCATGCAGAGGGGGTGTTCCTTGCAAAAAGCTTGGTAATAATGACGCAGTGCGTCACTTTTAGGATGCAGTTGCGCCAAAATCTTGCGCCTGCTTCACAGCAAACCTTTCACATGGTGCTTTTTCCATGTGAAAGGACACATTACTGGAGTTGCGTCACTTTTGTGACGCACTCCTGCAATGCGTTACTTTTGTGTTTACAGATATGTCAGAAATACTGACATATCTGTAACTCCTTGCGAATTGATTAGTCATATATTAAATATGACATATCTGGAATGTCATAAGGAGTGCGTCCAGATAAGTGACGCATCGCTATTTTCACGTAGCGATGCGTCACTTTTCAGAAATGAGGCCTCCAGTTTATTCACTGTGTCATAACTTTCTTTTCTAACACTCACCTTCTTTCAGTCCTCCTACTTCACTTCCTTTCACCTCTCATACCTTTCTGTTCTTTCTTACTCATTCTCCTTTCAATTATCAATGCACTATATTTCACTTACTCTTCATTTTTTAAGATTATAGCTCTTTGATGAGAATTGGAGGTAGTTCTGAAAAGAACTTTTGGTTTTCTTCTTTTAACTGAAGAGGAACAAAAACAGGGAATAGAAACTGCTCAACAGGAGCAAAAAGAAAAGAAAAAAATTAGGGGTGGGAAGGGCAGTGATGGTTCTCTAATGCCCGAACCATGAGCAGGACACTTTGCTCCCCATAGGTGAGGAGTTGATTGCAGTATCTGCATCTGACGACCCCATGGTTGAATGCAGGTTGGATGTTTGCTACCTGCCCCTGAGATTGTTCTCTTCCAGAAGAAGTTGCTCCTCCTGTTGATGTAGAGGCCCCACCTCTGGGAACCTCCTGTGCCAGAGCCCTGACACTTTCTCGGGCAAAATTCTGGGGGTGCCTGGTCTCCACATGGCGAATCATGGTGAAGTTGCCAAAAGAGTATTTTTTTTGGGGGTTACCCCGTGACAGGACCTTTTTGCAGATCCTGCACTCTACTTTTGGTGCATTCACCTTCTTCTGGTCTGCTGGAAATTTAAAGAATTTCCAGATGAAATGTCCCTTCACCTTTGGGGTAGGTGGCTCTTCATCAATGAAGTCATCTTCACTGCTGGATGATCTGGCAGCCATGATGAATCCAGGAATATGGAGCAGCAAAAAAGGCAGGTCTTTCAGTCACAAAAGTGAAAGAAGAAGTGAAGGAAATGGGTGGGGATTTCATTCATTGTAAAAAAAAACTGTTAGCAACCAATGAAAAGTGTTATTTTAGGGTCACATGACCCGACGCGCTTACGTTGCGCGCTCAGGTGCACTTCCGGGTGCGTTTACGCTGCGCGATCGTAGGCGCTTCCGGGGCGCACACGTGGCGCGATCGTAGGCGCTTTTGCGTGCGTTTAGGCGCCGCGCACGTAGGCGCTTCCGAGGGCACGTACGTTGCGCGCCGAAGTGACGTCATCAATCTTTAATAGAAATGCATAATCATTTTCCATATTAAAAAAAACAAATTTTATTTGTATGGTACGAAATGTTTTGCATTATTATTAACTTTTCATTCATATTTTTTTTTCACGAACGACAGTTGCGCTCTGGGTGCGCTTTCAGATGAGCTCTCGGAGAAGCTTACAGGAGAGCTTAGCTGAAAGCTTCCAGGAGCGCGCACCCAGAGCGCAAAAGAAAAAAATTATAAAAAAAATGAATACTTAAAAAAAACAGCAAATTGTAAAAAAAAAAAAGGTTAGAAACTCGATATACAAAGGAATTAGCATTTAAAAAACCTATGAAATACACTGAAAAAACCATAGGTTTCACACCAGTTATAGTTAGGAATTAGCATTTTAAAAACCTATGAAATTCACTGAAAAAACCATAGGTTTCACACCAGTTATAGTTAGGAATTAGCATTTAAAAAACCTATTAAATTCACTGAAAAAACCATAGGTTTCACACCAGTTATAGTTAGCTGGAAATTTTACTGATATAAAACCATTGAAATTCCCACGTTATAGTTAGTCGGACTCACTATAACTTGCGCGTGCAATGCACTGCTGATGACATCACATATTACATCACTCATGACATGGTCAGTGACATCACTCATGACATCACTGATGACATCATCCTTGCGACAGAGTGACAGACCTCCTTTTAGTGTAATGTAACCCTTGAAACACATATTCAAAAATAGAAACTAATATTTTCAAAAAAGTGGATATACCCATACCAGTTACAACAACCAATTCAGTAATACCACCATCTAATACACATCCACTCATGTGTATGTATATGGGTTATTAGATATTTTTATTAGTATCAGTATGAGTGTCTATATGGTTTGGTGGGGGTATTACTTAGCACATAGATGCATGAGTGACTGACTCTTTGTTTGTATGTGTTTTGAAGACAGCATATGTACAGGACTGTATGGGTGGATGAGTGTCTATATGTGTTTGTTAGTGAGTGAATGACTGTCTCACTAGTGTCTTTATCAGTAACTACATATGTTTTAATCTGTGAGAGTAAGAGATTGTAAGAGTTCCTGTTTAAATAAGTATGTGTTTATATAAGTGATTGTTTAAGAGAATAAATATGTGTAATTTTAAATAGAAGTAAGGTGGAAGTGTGTGTATAACTCTATATTCAAATAAATGGATGTTCAATAGTTTATTTGCACGTGTGAATATGTGTGTGAGTAACTTTTGGATGAATGTCGGTGTGTAACAGGATGTATAGGTGTATCACTTCATATGATGAGTGAGTATATGTATGAGTGACTATATAGAACTGTTGGTGAATGAGTGGATGTGTATATAGATAGTGGAATTACTGAATTGCTTGTTGTAACTGATATAGGTATCTCCATTTTATTAAAAATTTCAGTTTCTATTTTTGAATATGTGTCTCAAGGGTTACATTATAGTGAAAGGAGGTCTGTCACTATGTCACAAGGATGGTGTCATGAGTGATGTCACTGACCATGTCATGAGTGATGTAATATGTGATGTCATCAGCAGTGCATTGCACGCGCAAGTTATAGTGAGTCCGACTAACTATAACGTGGGAATTTCAATGGTTTTATATCAGTAAAATTTCCAGCTAACTATAACTGGTGTGAAACCTATGGTTTTTTCAGTGAATTTAATAGGTTTTTTAAATGCTAATTCCTAACTATAACTGGTGTGAAACCTATGGTTTTTTCAGTGAATTTCATAGGTTTTTAAAATGCTAATTCCTAACTATAACTGGTGTGAAACCTATGGTTTTTTCAGTGTATATATATATATATATATATATATATATATATATATATATGAAATTTTCAAAATGAGTGGGGCGCTGTGGTCAGCTCCTATCTTGAAAGTTTCAGGGTGATTCGGTAAGTGGGGGGCGAGAAAAAAGGGCGTCCCAAAACGGGTTTTCTCTATGTTAATTCCCATAGGAAACTTTAGACATGGCTACAGCCCGAACTGCTGAATGGAATTATACCAAATTTAGCAAAAATGTAGCCCTTGTGTTAGGATGAACTATTTCTGTTAAATGGTGTAAATCCATTCAGTAGTTTCTGAGAAATGAAAAAAAAAAGTTGAAAATTGCTTTTCCCATAGACACGGCTACAGCTCGAACTTGGCACAAAGGTAGCCCTTGTTTGCTTAAATGGTGCAAATCCATTCAGTAGTTGCTGAGAAAATCAAAAAATAAAAGTTTCGATTTATAGAGGTACGGAGGATCCGCGCACCCTGCCGATCACAAGCTGCATTCTAATTGGCTGTCAACACTTCAAACCAGGAAGTGTTAGCAGCCATCTTGTGCCTCAGTAGAACCGAGGCACAATGAAGCAGTAAAATAAATGCGCAAAATAAGAAAATGGGGCAGGGTAGAAACACCATGACTCCCTAGACCTGCTCAGGAGGGTCATGGAGCAGGCCTCCAAAAAAGGATTTTTTTTTAAAAGTAGCAAAATGCGCACAGGATCTGTGGATCCTGCCGCAAAGAAAACAAAATCAAATTGTGGGCTCCCGCGCTTTGTTATTAATTAGTTCCCCTGGTCAGGCAGTGAAAAATTAAAATTGCGGGGGCCCAGGCAGGGACCGCCACCCCGGGGCTTTCATTAAATATCCCATCAGGATTCAAGGGGACTTAATCTCCCAACTTAAATTGACCACAGGACCCCGTTGTGTGTTTTAAGAGGTAGTTCTAATCCCCCTGCCTTATTATGTACTAGGGCCTTACAACAGAGGAGGTCATGATAATCATAGAGGTACCCCAACGCAAAGTGTTCCCTAGTGTATGTAGGTGTTTTCACTGTATTCTAAGTGTTTTTTTAGCATAGCACTAACTTTAGACCTGGTTAGTCAGAGTTAGTTACAACCAGTACCCGTCTGAAAAAGTTGCTTGGCACAGGATGATTTGGCAACAAGGCCTCTTTCTGCTCCTCTGTTGGTTCTTTCTGCACATGTCTTGCTTCTTTCTGCACTTTTCTTCATCTTTGTGGACTGCTGTTGCTTCTTTCTGCGTGTTTTCTATAGGTTAAAAAACCTTTGAAATTCACTTAACAAACCATTGGTTTCAGGCAGGTTATCGTTAGAAATTAGCATTTAAAAACCTTTGAAATGCACAGAAAAAACCATAGGTTTCAGGCACGTTATAGTTAGAAATTAGCATTTAAAAAACATTAGAAATTCACTGAAAAACCATAGGTTTCAGGGGCGTTATAGTTCATTGGACATTTCACTCGTACAAAACCATAGAAATTACCCCGTTGTAGTTAGTTCAGCTAACTCTAACTCGCGCCCCTGCAATGCACTGCTGATGTCACATATTATATCACTCATGACACGGTCAGTAAAATCACTTATGACATCACTGATGATATCTCAAATGATATCACTGATGACATTATCCTTGTGATAGAGTGGCAGACCTCTTCTCACCCTAATATAACCTTTGAGACACATACTCAAAAATAGGAACTAACGATTTCAAAATAATGGACATACCAATACCACTTACAACACACCTATTTAGTAATACCAAGATCTACACATACATCCACTCATTCACCAACAGTTTCTATACTGTCACTCATACATGTATTCACTCATCATATGTACTCATACACCTATACCTACTATTACACATCGCCACTCATCCATAGTTACTCACACACATAGTCACACATGCAAACAAAATATCAAAGATCATACACACACTACCACACTTACTTCTATAGAAACGTACACATACTTACTCTCTTGAACAATCACTTATAGAAACAGCTACTTATTTGTACATGAAGTCTTCCAATCTCTCACTCTCACATATACTTACTTATATACACCAATACTCACATATACTAGTTTAAAACATATGTAGTTACTCATAAATACACTATTGAGACAGTCATTCGCTCACTAACACACCCATACACACACTCATCCATGTATACAGTCCTGCACACATGCTGTCTTCAACACATACAAACAGTGAGTCACTCATTCATGCATCTATGCACTAAGTAATACCCCCACCGAACCATACAGACACTCAGACACTCATACTGATACTCAAAAAAACAACTAATAAACCATATAGACACTCATGTAGCTACTCACCAACCCATGCATCCACTTATACACAAAGTGAGAGACTGATACAGATATTTACATATTTAAATATTACTCACTAACCCATGTATTCACTAAGATGCACTTAATCAGTCAGTTATACAATCAATTTTACAAAAAAATCATCCAATTAGACACTTATATACCCATTTATCCTTCCATTGACCTGGAGATATACATATATAAAACATGTTTAATTTCCAGAAAAACAAATATTCACTGGATGATGTCATCATTGATGTTATTTGAGATGTCATGAGTGATGTCACTGACCATGTCATCAGTGGTGTAATATATGTCATCATCAGCAGAGCATTGCAGGGGTGCGAGTTATAGTTAGCTGAATTAACTATAACGAGGAAATTTCAATGTTTTTTTTACGAGTGAAATGTCCAACTAACTATAACGCACCTGAAACCTATGACGTCATCAGCAGTGCATTGCAGGGCGCAAGTTATAATTAGGTCTACTAACTATAACAGACGAATTTCTATGGTTTTGTATGAGTGAACTCTCCAACTAACTATAACGTCCCTGAAACCTATGTTTTTTTCAGTGAATTTCTAAGGTTTTTTAAATGCTAATTTCTAACTATAACGTCCCTAAAACATATGGGTTTTTCAGTGAATTTCAAACGTTTTTTAAATGAAAATTTCGAACTATATTGTCCCTGAAACCTATGTTTATTTCAGTGAATTTCAAGCGTTTTTTATATGCTAATATGTAACAATGCCTACAAATTTAGGACATGTAAAAAAAGAGGAAGAAAAGTGCAGAAAGAAGCAAGACAAATACAGAGAGAGGCAACAGAAGTCCAGAAAGATGAAGAAAACTGCAGGAAGAAGAAGAGATGTACAGAAAGAACCTACAGAGGAGCAGAAAGTCCTCCTGTGCCCCCAACTTTTTGCTGATGGGTACTCGTGGTAACTGACTGACTAACCAGGCCTAGAGCTAGTGCTATGCTAAAAGACACTTAGAATACAGTAAAAACACCTACATACACTAGGGAACACTATGCATTGGGGTACCCCTGTGATTAGCATGACCTCTTCTGTATTTGCCATGAGTTAATGCCTGGGTCATTGCATGAGTAAATGAGTAGTGACTGGATGATTAGAGTGCTACAAGGAGAGTGCATGGTGATTTTATAAGTGCTTGGGTTTGGCACAGTGATTGGATAAGCACATAGGATTGGCTGGGGGATCGGAGGACTGCATAGATAGTACCAGGGAGATTACTGGACTGCATAAGTAGTCCTCAAGCTATTGCAGCAGTGCATGAGATAGTGACTGGGTCATTGCATGAGTACATCGGTACTGAGTGGACAATTAGAGTACCGCAAGGAGAGCGTGTGACAAATTTATAAGTGCTTGGGTATTAGAGGAGTGTTTGGATTAGTATATGGTAGTGGCTGGGTGAGGAGTGCACAGGGAGTGACAGTGTGATTGCAGGACTGCATGGGTACTACCTGGGGAATTGAAGGAGCAAATGAGAAGTGTGTAAGTGGGTAGAGGACTGTATGGGTAGTGAATATGGGATTGTAACAGTGATCAGTTAGTGCCTGGATCATTGCATGAGTACATAGCTACTGACTGAAAGATTAGAATACTGCAAGGAGAGTACCTGAGTAAATGTATAAGTGCTTGGGTATTGGCGGAGTGGTTGGATTAGTACATGGTAGTGGCTGGGTGACTGGAGGACTGCACAGGGAGTGACAGGGTGATTGCTGGACTGCATAGGTACTACAATGGGAATTGAAGTAGTGAATGGGAAGTGTGTAGGTAGTTAGAGGACTGCAAAGGTAGTACACAAGGATTGTAGCAGTGCATGTGTTATTGCCTGGATCATTGCATGAATACATGGGTAGTGGCTGGATGATTAGAGTACTGCGAGGAGAGTGTATGGTGAATTTATAAGTGCTTGGGTTTTGGTGCAGTGACTGGATAAGGACATAGGACTGGCTGGGTGATTGGAGGAGTGCATAGGTAGCACCAGGGAGATTACTAGACTGCACAGGTAGTCCTCAATGGATTGCAGCAGTGCATGTGTTAGTGACTGGGTCATTGCATGAGTATATGGGTAGTGACTGGATGATTAGAGTGCTGCAAGGACAGTGCATGGTGATTTTATAACTGCTTGGGTTTTGGTGGATTGATTGGATAAGTGCCTAGTGCTGGTTGGGTGATTGAAGGGGTGCATGGGTAGTGACAGAGGGATTTCTGAAGTTCATGGGTACTACCTGGGTAATTGGAGGAGTGAATCAGTAGTGTGTAGGTGGTAAGAGGTCTGCATGGGAAGTGCTTAGGGGATTGTAGCAGAGCATGTGTTAGTGCCTTGGCCATTCCATGAGTACATGGGTAATGACTGGAAGATTAGAGTACTGCAAGCAGAATGCATGGTGAATTTATAAGTGCTTGAGTTTTGGCGGTGTGATTGAATAAGTACACAAATGTCACATCAGTCCCGCCCCCTCCCTTCACCACTGTGCCAACGCGCCCCCTGGCAGGTTTTAAGTTGGGGAATTAATTCCCCTTGAAGCCTGAGGGTCCCTATGGGCCAACTAGCCCACCAGGTACCTACAAGTAAGCACCACAGAGCTGCATTGCAGAGCAGTGGTCCGAGGCCCTGCCCCTTTTTACACCTCTCTGCAAAGCAGCTTTGTGGCACTTACTGGAGGTACCTTGTAGGCTAGTTGGACCCAAGGGACCCTCGGGATTCAAGGGGACTTAATACCCCAACAGACAACGCGAGTGGTCAAGGGACGAGGTGGGGCCTGATGTGACAAGTGTGCAAATGTGCCCTGTGGCGCATTTTGAGTTGGGGAATTGAGTCCCCTTGAATCCTGAGGGTCCCTCTTGCCCAACTAGCTCACCAGGTATCTCCAGTAAGCACCACAAAGCTGCACTGCAGAGAGTTGTAAAAAGGGGCGTGCCCTCCGACCACCTCTCTGCAACGCAGCCCTGTGGCGCTTACTGGAGGTATCTGGTGGGCTAGTTGGCCCCCTGGGACCCTTAGGATTCAAGGGGACTTATGTAGCAATCACGTGCAATCTTCGAGGGCACAAGGTGCTCACCACACTTCTTTCCTCGTCTATCACCACAATAATGATTGAGTATGAGAACACCTTGAATGAGGGACCACTAGGGGGTGAACGACACACGGGGCACTAGAAGTCCCAGAAGCGCTATGCTCTGAATGCCGGTAGCAATATCCGGCACTTTGGCCCACATCGAGGCTACAAAGCCCCTCCTCATCCGAGGATCGGGGCTTGACAAACTGACCCTTGGCTTACCGAGTTCCTACCTTTATGAAGTCCTCCACTGGAGTGTTGCGCTAGGCAGGTTCCCGTTATTTTCAAGCCTGCTTCAGACATCCCGAGTTCCCGCTTCCCATTTGCATTTAGGAAGGATTGAGTCCCTGAGCTCCGGCCGCAGAAGGTACTTCCCTGCAGGAATGCCGAGACTCAGACTCTCCTCCTTGCTGGCTGCCATCGCTGTTTCTGACAGAGCTGTGATTTCTGCTGCCTGTGCCTTGCAGGTCCCTTTGCGCGCTGATCTAGGGAAGGAACTGGAGCAGAGTGTGGTTGCATACAATACACTGGATAATCCTCTGCGCAAGCTGCTTTCAGGTATTTAGGTTGCTTTTGGGGAGCATTTGCGCAGAAGCGCATTCTATGTATCCCGTGCCCGAATTGAAGAATTTTGTACTTTGAAATTACCTTGCTGATTTTACTTCTCCAAACTCATAGTGAAGGAACTACTTGTTTGTGGTTTCTTTTGAACCAGATTACAGTATTCCTGTACATGTTGGATAGTCTTGCCCTTGTTCACTTAAAGGATAACGAACCCCGCTGAATGTATCCTTTTTGCTGAACCACCATAGATACCATATTTTGTTGAGAACTGTTGTGTGGAGCATGTGAGTATAGATTCTCTCTCTGGGTGTGGTATGAGTGGTCCTGTTATATGTTTGTTAAGCGCGACAGCTGCCCCAGCGACGGGGAGTCCCGGCGCTAAGAACCATAGCACAACCTACTGAGGGAAAAGGAGAGAAGGGGAGGCTTACAGAGGAGGGAAGAGGTGAGTTTTTATTGCTTTGCGAAAAGCGGACAGGGTGTTAAGGCGGCGGATGTGGAGGGGAAGGGAGGTCCAGAGCTTAGCTCCCAGTAGTCTGAAGGAGCGACCTCCGATGCGGCAGAACTTCGTGCGGGGAACCACTACTAGGTGTTGCCCCGTAGAACGAAGGTTGCGTTGGGGGGTGTAGGGTGTTAGGAGTGAGCTGAGGAGATCGGGGCCATCAGTTTTAAGGATTTTGAAAGCAGTAGTAAGGGCCTTAAATTGGATGCAGGCTTCCACAGGAAGCCAGTGGAGTCTGTGAATGGTGGCTCTCGCGGAACACCTTCTGGGGAGGCCTACTATTGCCCTGGCCGCAGAGTTCTGAATTCGCTGAAATCTAGTAGTTTCAGCTTTGTTAGCGCCCAGTAGAAGGATGCTCGCGTAGTCCAACCGGGCAAGGATGGTGGATTGGATGATGAGCTGCCGCGTTTTGGGGTCAAAGAAGCCTAGAATGGGATTAAGGCTTCTCAGCAGCCCAATACAGGTGGCGGCTACTTTTTTGGTGTGGGTCTGGTAGTTCAGCGCAGAGTCCAACCATACTCCCAAGTTTTTAACCAGAGATTTGGGAGGGGGGTAGGGCCCAGCAAGGGGGGCCACCAGAGGTCGTTCCAGCAACTAGGGTTCTTGCCCAGGAGCAGCACCTCGGTTTTCCCGGCATTCAGTTGTAGGCAATTTGTGGTCATCCAGTTGGCGACGGTGGCCAGTCCATCCCTAAATCTTGTGGCGTCGGTGGAGGGCGCCTCAGTAAGGGTGATTACCAGCTGTTTGTTGTCGGCGTACGACACCAGCGTGAGATCCCATTCTTTGGCCACTGCCGCAAGAGGCTGCATATACAAATTAAAAAGGGATGGACTGACGGCAGAGCCCTGCGGGACTCCTTGGCCGATAGCTTGTGATTGGGAAATAAATGGGGGGGCTGACACCCGGAAGGACCTGCTCGTAAGGAACGAACGGAACCATTCCAGTGCCAGGCCCTGGATCCCAATGCTTTCCAGGCGACGCAATAGGATATCATGGGAGACCGTGTCAAAGGCTGCGCTGAGATCGAGCAGTATCAGCGCAGCACTCTGGCCGGTGTCCATAATCCTCCGGAGGTGTTCAGTGGTGGAAAGGAGTGCGGACTCCGTACTATGCCCAGGCCTAAACCCGTGTTGGGAGGGGTCCAAGATGTTATTTTCTGCCATATGGTCATTAAGTACGGTGTTCGCATGGGCCTCTGCTAGTTTGGACACCCAGGGGAGCAGTGAGACGGGCCTGTAGTTCTCCGGTTTTGTGGGGTCTAGGGTGGGTTTTTTGATTATGGGAGTGACCCAGGCCTGTTTCCAACATATGGGTACTGTGGCCGATGAAAAGGAGAGATTGAGGAGTGAGGCCAGAGAGGGGAGAAAGAACTCCAAAGCTCCTAGAAAATGGGCTGGTCTCATAGGATCTGAGGGGGTACCGGATTTCACCTTCCTGTAGAATTTAGCTAGGTCCTCGTGAGAGATAGCTGGCAGACAGGTGAGCCTGGAACCCTTGAAGGGGACGTTGGGAGAGCTAGTGCGATCCGAGGGGTTATGTGAGAAGGAGCTGTAAATCTTCCTCACCTTTTCTGTAAAGAAAGTGGCGAGGTCTTCACACTGTTGAGTGGAGGAGATATACGAGGCAGGGTTGCCACCGTTTTGTAATTTTTTGACTATTTTAAAAATAGTTTTCGTGGGGTTGGGGCTGGAATCGATTTCCTTGGCATAGAAGGATGCGCGGGCAGCGCGTATAGCTTTGTGGTATGATTTGAGTATGGCCAAATAAGAATTTTTGTCCTTGTGGCTGTAGTCTTTCCTCCAGGGACGTTCCGCTCTTTTGCATTCTTTTCTAAGTACTTTCAAATTCTCGTCATACCATGGGTTAGAGGGGGTGTTACGTCCTCTAGTCCACTTGGCCGGTATAATAGAGTCCAGTCCTTTGGTGATCCAATCTTGAAAAGCAGCATACAACGTGGTAATGTTGTTTGTAAAATGGAAGTTGGGTTCTCCTAAGCTGGCAGAAAAGTCCATATTATGGAGTTTGTGCCAGGGCCGTTTAAGACAGGCGGCGGGTGCCGCCTTGTTGGGTTGGGTAGCAGCCGGAATCGTGAATGTGACGAGGGAGTGATCAGTCCAGCCCATGGGTTTAGGAGGATCAACTCTGGCTTCTGGAATGTTAGTGAAAACTGGGTCAAGTATGTGACCAGCAGAGTGAATGGAGGATTGTATAAGGGGGGTCAGCTGCATGGCTGTTAGGTCCGCTAGGAGATTACCAATGGTTGGATCCGAGATGGCATCAAAGTGGAGATTTAAGTCCCCTAGGATCGTGAAGTTAGTGGATCTAGTGATCAATGCATGGGCTATCTCTAGAAACTCCTCTATGAATTTAGAGGAGGGCCCCGGGGGTCTATAGATAAAAAGGCCAGAGAGGGAGAAGTGAGAGCTAGTGGTGATTTTAAAACGCGCGCATTCGCAGCCCGTAATGTCTTCCTTTAAAAATGAGCAGGTATAAGGTGTTCTATAGATGGCGGCAATGCCTCCTCCCCTAGAGTCTCTGTTAATGGAGGTCATAGAGAATCCCTCCGGTAACGTTAGATTAGGGATGCTAGTCAGTTCATCTCTAAGCCAGGTTTCACACAAGAACATAATATCTGGGTTCTCGTCTATCAGTAGCGTATTTACCTCAGCATGGTGTTTTACCAGGGACCTGACATTGAGCTGGGAGATAGTGAGCGAGGCATGATTACTTCTGATAGCTTTGTGTCGGGGTAGTCGTGGCTCCGATATTACTAATTTACAGGACTTACATTGAAGAGCAGTTTGTCCAATGCAGCCCTCTAACTTGTCACAGCGTGGGCCCGGGTTGAGTGCCCAGAGAAGATCTTTGTTGTAGTGGTATGCCGTCCGTGTTTTTTGAGCAGGGGGACTGGTGAGAGGCGATGACTTGGCGAGGACGGGCGAAGGCGGGCTTGCCTTAGGCGCGCCTTCGGCGCGCAAACGGCGCGCCCGCTGCGCCCGTCCACTGCGCGTACGGTGAATGCATATAATTTCAGGAGGTGAAGGAGGGCGGGGGCATGGCCTCCGAGTGGGCGTGGCCTCACGCCTCGCCGGCAATGGCGATCTTGTTTGTTTTTGTATCTCGGGTCCGCTGACAGCGATTTGATCCGCTGTGCGGTGAGCTAGGAGTTCAACAGAGAAGTCCTGAGGTGCCAGGAAACAGAGTGAATGCTTAAAATACAAAGTTATTCGTGACAAATGAAAATTTTAAAAAGGATCATGATGCTCCCGGCTTCCGCCTCAGGAGGTAAAAGGTTCCAATGAAAAACACTCGCAATCAGTGTTTTTATACCGGTGAGGGCGGGGGGCGTGGCCTCGGAGTGGACGTGGCCTATCGCCTCGCCGGCAATGGCGATCTTGTTTGTTTTTGTATCTCGGGTCCGCTGACAGCGATTAGATCCGCTGTGCGGTGAGCTAGGAGTTCAACAGAGAAGTCCTGAGGTGCCAGGAAACAGAGTGAATGCTTAAAATACAAAGTTATTCGTGACACATGAAAATTTTAAAAAGGATCGTGATGCTCCCGGCTTCCGCCTCAGGAGGTAACAGGTTCCAATGAAAAACACTCGCAATCAGTGTTTTTATACCGGTGAGGGCGGGGGGCGTGGCCTCGGAGTGGGCGTGGCCTCGCGCCTCGCCGGCAATGGCGATCTTGTTTGTTTTTGTATCTCGGGTCCGCTGGCAGCGATTAGATCCGCTGTGCGGTGAGCTAGGAGTTCAACAGAGAAGTCCTGGGGTGCCAGGAAACAGAGTGAATGCTTAAAATACAAAGTTATTGTGACACATGAAAATTTTAAAAAGGATCGTGATGCTCCCGGCTTCCGCCTCAGGAGGTAACAGGTTCCAATGAAAAACACTCGCAATCAGTGTTTTTATACCGGTGAGGGCGGGGGCGTGGCCTCAGAGTGGGCGTGGCCTCGCGCCTCGCCGGCAATGGCGATCTTGTTTGTTTTTGTATCTCGGGTCCGCTGACAGCGATTAGATCCGCTGTGCGGTGAGCTAGGAGTTCAACAGAGAAGTCCTGAGGTGCAAGGAAACAGAGTGAATGCTTAAAATACAAAGTTATTTGTGACACATGAAAATTTTAAAAAGGATCGTGATGCTCCCGGCTTCCGCCTCAGGAGGTAACAGGTTCCAATGAAAAACACTCGCAATCAGTGTTTTTTTTACCGGTGTGGGCGGGGGCGTGGCCTTGGAGTGAGCGTGGCCTCGTGCCTCGCCGGCAATGGCGATCTTGTTTGTTTTTGTATCTCGGGTTCGCTGACAGCGATTAGATCCACTGTGCGGTGAGCTAGGTGTTCAACAGAGAAGTCCTGAGGTGCCAGGAAACAGAGTGAATGCTTAAAATACAAAGTTATTCGTGACACATGAAAATTTTAAAAAGGATCGTGATGCTCCCGGCTTCCGCCTCAGGAGGTAACAGGTTCCATCCTTGTCATGTTTTTGCCCTAACTCCTTCCTGTCTCATTTCCTTAGAGAGTTGCCTCCAGGGGACCCCCATGCTCCTGCTCTGAGGATTGAATGTCAGATTACAGAAACAGGACTAGAAAGAACCGTATCTTCCTCAGTGTTCATTATTTTATCAAAAAAGAACAAATGGTGGCAGTGGTATACTTAAGACAGTCAGCAGCTCAGCTATGTTTGCAAGGAAGTCAACTTAATTCTCTTTCTTTATCAGCGTGCTCAATGTCTTTATACTGTGCCACCCACAGTAATCACTTATATATAGCAGGAACCCCCTGTGCTGACCGGGTTTTTGGCTCTATTTCTGAGTGATGGTGACTTTAAGCTTGCTACCATCCTGGATCCCTATTTTTAGCTTGTTTTGGTCCTTTTAGGCCTTTTTCCAGACCAAGAAGCATAAACTAGAGGATAGCCGCTTTATATGATGATAGATCCCTTATTCCTGACTCTAATCCATCTGTTGCCTATTGGCTTTGACATAATTATGTGTCCTTTCATCATCATACCTATAGCAGAGGGTGGATCCTGTAGTCCTGACTTTATATTACATATTGGTATGGTTTGTGTATGTACTCTGATAGAGTTAAGTGTTTATTTCATCCTTTTCGGGCCTACAAGGCCCAGAACCAGAGAGACTCCATTTTGCTTTCTGTCTCTGCAGACTGAGATGCATGTAGGTCAAGTGTTATGTTTTAGTTATGAGGTGTTGTTCGCTCTTTGCAAACTAGAGAGAACCGGCCGGAGCTGAATCTTATCAGGAAATGTCCCTGGGCTCGTCTCTAGTCGAAACAAGCAGTTGATCACTGTGGGGGCGTCTGGAGCAGGAAGCCTGGTGCATGGAATTGGTGGGAGGAGGCTACTGGCTGGAACTTTCCACTAGGAGAGAGCATTCCATATTAGCGAAGTGCAGAAGAGGCGGAGCAGTCAGTCGGTTTTTGGGATGGTTCAAGTCGGTCAGTTGGAGCTGGAGAGAGAAGTGAGTTGGTGTTTGGAACAGTTCAGTGCAGATGGTGTTTGGAGCTGGAGAGAGAAGGCAGATGGTGTCTGGAGCTGAAGATAGAAGTGAAATGATCTTTGGAGCTGAAGAAAGCAGTCAGAAGCAGTTACTTATCAGAAGGAGTTGTGATTAGTTGGAGCAGGCAGTTAACAGCTGGAGTTTGGAGTGATGCCTTTTGGAAGAGACTGAAGTTATATCGTGGATTAGTCTGTGGGAGCAGCTGGAAAGAGTTGGACATTGGAGCTGGAGCAATCAGACAGAGTGAAGAAGCTAGTGGAGCGAACGGTTATCAGAGCGGCAGAAACTATATCATTAGACTGAAGTTGGAAGGTGAAGACAGTTTGTGGGGAGAGTAATCCAGTGCAGAGTGATCGGCGCAGATGTGTGTCCAAGAGTGCAGGGGAGAATCTGAGATGAGCCAAGGCACAGACGAGATAGGAACCCAGATGACAGATAGAACAAAACTTCATACTAATCAGGTGATATCTGTCCTGTTATATTAGTTCCCATATACATTAATCTTGTCTTTTATTTCCTAGGTTAGATTCCCTACACTGATTAATCCTTTTTCTTTCAGCGGTGTGCAGTCTGTTATAATCCATTCCCTTTTTAGTTATCTACAGTCCTTGTCAGTTACATGTGGATGTGTTATAGTAATAAAGCTTTCCATTATAATAAAGAGACCCCGCAGATCTGTGTATGTGTCTATTCCCCTTTTACTTTTCAGGCTATGTCTAGATTGCTAGTTATTGTGATGTTATAATAATAAAGGAACCCCAGTTCTTAGTGAACATTTGTGCAAGTGTTATCATTCATAATAAAGTTAACCTTTCTTCTAGTCAGATGCTGTTATGTGAACCGATGCATCTCCCGTCCAGGTAAATGGTAACTGAGCAAGGGAGTAGAAGAGCACTTGTATTTGATAATAACCTTTGCATATTGTGATTTGGCCATTCTTGTGTACCACATAAAATATAACAATTGCATATGAGACATCCCCAGTAGATATTAGAGAAACTTCCCAACAGAGAGAGAGAGAGCTGAAGGTATTCATAGGAAAGTGATCGTCGTTGTGTAGCGGCGTTAATGAGAGCATTGATTGTGGTCAATGTGTATACCCACAGGATTGTGGCTTGAGTGAGCACTGATTGTGGTCAGTGTGTATACCCACTGGATTGTGGCTTGAGTGAGCACTGATTGTGGTCAGTGTGTATACCCACAGGATTGTGGCTTGAGCGAGCACTGATTGTGGTCAGTGTGTATACCCACAGGATTGTGGCTTGAGCGAGCACTGATTGTGGTTAGTGTGTATACCCACAGGATTGTGGCTTGAGTGAACACTGATTGTGGTCAGTGTGTAATGGTAAGTTATCGGAACTGCCCCCTTCACTATGGGTAAGAGGGTAGCATAGTCTGGGTCTGAGTTGCAGCGAGACTATAAGGTATGAGCGTGGTGTAGAGCTTGGAAGTCCTTAGTAATCAGTGAGTATTCCTAGTAATCCTATAGATTTAGTGGTGATTTTGATGATATGAGCTTGTATATTGCTAATTCCCCATCATCAGGTAGGTACTTAGGTGCCTGGATAAATGGGTCCTGAGGAGGGAGAAGGTTACGTTTCGGCTGGATTGGTGGTGTTTTGTGAGCTGATTCTATCTGGTCCGAAAATCCGGTCATCACACCCCCCTATATATAAATCAATTTAAACATATAGACAGAGCACAACAATGGATGTTTTAGAGACTGGTTGAGCCCAACCAGTTGAATTATTTAATGCAAAATTCTTCCAGTGAAATCTGTTCAGCAGACAAAATTCTTGACAGATGTTTCGTGGTTACAACATTGACGCAGCCACAGCCGACACGTGTTTCGTCGCGTTTAGCGACTTTCTCAAGGCTTCTAAGGAAAATTGTTGTTTAATGTCAAGGTCACGTGTCTGGAATGGTGAGTCAAACACGATGTAGCTGGATATATTAGTCCAGAAAAAACGATCAAGTGTTCTCACGTCAGTGATAAATTACTCTTCAATTTTTTGAAGTTTGAATAGTAGAAGTAGTTATTGTTTCCAGAAACGAGGAACTCAGAAATAGATAAATAGTCAACGGGTGTTTCCTCTCTCGTACTCCTTAGTAAATTGAAGGGATCCTAAACAGTATTTCAAAACGTTTTAGCGATGTCCAACAACGGGACAAAATGTCAGTACAAGCCCATGTTTCGAATTCAGTCTTAGGCTCCAATGTCTGTAGTAGTTAGGTCCACGCCGTTTCCCTTCCTATTGGTATGGAAAACGTTTTGAAATACTGTTTAGGATCCCTTCGATTTACTAAGGAGTACGAGCGAGGAAACACCCGGTGACTATTTATCAATTTCTGAGTTCCTCGTTTCTGGAACCAATAACTACTTCTACTATTCAACTTCAAAAAATTGAAGAGAAATTTATCATGGACGTGAGAACACTTGATCGGACTTTCTGGGCTAATATATCCAGCAACATCGTGTTTGACTTACCATTCCAGAGACGTGATCTTGACATTAAACGACAATTTTCCTTAGAAGCCTTGAGAAAGTCGCTAAACGCGACGAAACACGTGTCGGCTGTGGCTGCGTCAATGTTGTAACCAAGAAACATCTGTCAAGAATTTTGTCTGCTGAACAGATTTCACTGGAAGAATTTTGCATTAAATAATTCAACTGGTTGGGCTCAACCTGTCTCTAAAACATTAATTGTTGTGCTCTGTCTATATGTTTACATTTTTTATTTTATCCACTTCCCTTTTCCCGGGGCGCATTTGTACATAGTAGTGTGGATTTCACTCTGTGTGGGGTTGCGCCCAGGGGAGTAGGGGGGCCAGCTACTTACCATTATTCCCGCTGACGATCGTCTGAGGTTAGTGGCTACATCTTGCTCAGTTCCATCGGACTCCCGTATTAGCCATGGTGCTCCTGCCAATACAAATTGAGCCATCGCGCTCCACTCCTGGCGTTTCCACACAACTTTGATGGAAGCCCCGGAATTGTTTTGAAAGAATGCCACTAGCCCCGCGGTTTCTCCTCAATAACCCAGAACGAGACAAACAGCAAGTAAACCAACATTAATCCGATAATAGGCATTGTGTTAATAATTGTTGAACAAAACAATAATGCTGATAATCCTTGTCCTGATGATGATGTCATAATTTAAAAAGGCATTGAAACGTCGTCGACAAAAAAAAAACATATGCAATATGATGAATGCTATATTGTTTGACGCAATGGTATGGTTATGTTTAAGAGATTGAGTCTGTAGCACTGAACAATAGTATACAGACAGATTTTCGCTTTGCCTTTTTGGCCATTTCTTTGTTGTTTTGTCTTAAATGCTGTGGGTCATGGCTGTGCCCACTTGTTATCTTTGTCTTAAAACTCTCTCTATGAACTTGATCATTTAAAATAAAATTCTTGTCCGGCTGGACAAAGACACATACTACTTATTAGGTGTATGATTATTATTTTTTGCTATCCTGTCCACATATAGGGACCATTGTCTTTTGTAAATTGATACTGCCCAAGGTCCCTATGATATACCTTTTGGGTTCCCTTGTTCTTGTGAAAATACATCTTGTTTAAGTGCTACTGACGTCGCAACAACTTAATTCCCCAACTTGAAACGTCTACAGGGTGTGTTTGCACACGTCAGCTCAGATCCCCTCCCTTCACCAGTGTGCAAACGCGCCCTGTGGCGCGTTTTAAGAGGTAGTTTTAATCCCCCTGCCCTATTGTATACTAGGGGCTTACAGAGGAGGTCATGCTAATAACAGGGGTACCCCGACGCATAGTGTTCTCTAGTGTATGTAGGTGTTTTAACTGTCTTCTAAGTGTCTTTTAGCATAGCACCGGCTCTAGGACTGTGGAGTCAGAGTCAGTTACCACCAGTACCCATCTGAAAAAGTTGAGGGTACAGGATGAAAGTTGAGGGTACAGGATGATTTTGCAACAAGGCCTCTTTCTGCTCCTCTGTTTGTTCTTTTTGCATGTATTCCTTCTTCCTGCACTCTTCTTCGTCTTTGAGGACTACTGTTGCTTCTTTCTGTATTTTTTTTCTTCTTTCTGTGTTCTTCTTTCTTCACATGTCCTACCTCTGTAAGCATAGTTAGAAACTAGCATTTAAAACACCTTAGAAATTAACTGGAAAAAACCATAGGTTTCAGACAAATTATAGTTACAAATTAGCATTTAAAAAACCATTGAAATTCACTGAAAAAAACATAGGTTTCAGGCACGTTATAGTTGGGAATTAGGATTTAAAAAACCTTAGAAATTCACCGAAAAAAACATAGGTTTTAGGGGCGTCATAGTTAGTGGGACATTTCACTCGTACAAAACCATTGAAATTCCCCCGTTATAGTTAGTTCGGCTAACTATAACTTGCGCTCCCGCAATGCACTGCTGATGATGTCACATATTACATCACTCTTGACACGGTCAGTGACATCACTCATGACATCACTGATGACATCCAAGTAGCCCACCAGGTACCTCAAGTAAGTGCCACAGAGTTGTGCTGCAGAGAGGTGTAAAATGGGGCGTGACCTCAGACCACCTCTCTGCAATGCAGCCCTGTGGTGCTTACTGGAGGTACTTGGTGGGCTAGTTGGCTCCCAAGGACCCTCAGGATTGAGAGGGAATTAATCCCCCAACTTAAAATGTGCCACGGGGCGTGTTTGCACAGTGGTGCAGGGAGGGGGCAGGGCCTGCTGTGACAAGTGTGCAAAAGCACCCTGTGGTGCATTGTAAGTTAGGGGATTAAGTCCCCTTGAATCCTGAGGATCCCTGGTGGCCAGCTAGCCCACCAGGAACCTCATGTAAGCACCACAGTGCTACCTTGCAGAGAGGTGGTCCGAGGCAACGCCCCTTGTAACACCTCTCTGCAACACAGCTCTGTGGCACTTACTGGAGGTACCTGGTGGGCTGAGGCCTCTGTTAGCCCTGGGGACCCTATCCCCCGAAGCTGTGCATCTTTTTCTTATTTTTATAGATTATTGAGTGAGGGGGCGGCGTGACCCCCTCCTGGGCCACTTCTGGCCCGGGGAGCCAGTCCCCCGGGGCTGGCCCTTTCCATTGGGGAGCATGGGGGGAGACCCCAAGGTCCCGCCGGCTCACCGCCTCCTGCGGGAGCCGGCACTGCTTTTCCACAAGGGGAGCTGCTAACATGCAGCTCCCCCTGTGGAAAAGCAATTGGGTTTGGATTTTGTAAGCGAGAACAGGAAACCTGCTCTCGTTACAAAATCCAAACCAGTGTTTGCTATAAGGCTCCCACCCTGCCATAGCAAAAAGCAGTGTCTCGGGGATGGGCACTCCAGGACACTGCAGGAGCCAGCCCTGGGGGATGGCGGTTCCCAGTTCTATAAAGGGCTCCACGAGGGGGGCCGCATGGCCCCAATCCCTACAAGTGCAAAGCCCCGGGGAGGTGGTGATCCCCGGGCTTGGGGGTCCGTAACAGACCCCTAAATTTCAATATACAATGTCCTGGGGAGGTGGTGGTCCCCGGGGCTTGTGGGGGGCTTGTGCCCTCCCCACATATTTTTTATTATTAAACCAAACTCCAGGGAGGTGTCAGTCCCTGGGGCTGCAGGGGGGCTGTGTGCTCCACGCAACTCATAAATCTTGCCCCTGGGGGGTGGTGGTCCCCAGGGCAGAGTGGAGGGGATTGGGGGCCCCCCACGCATTTCTTTCAGTGCCCCGGGACCAGGCCCACCCGAGGGCTTAAATACAACGAAGCGCAGGAGTCTGCACTTCCTTTTTTTTATTTTATCGCTGGATTCCCGACCCCAGAGCAAATTTGGCCGATATTTTTTTTTAAAAAGTGATTTTTTTGGCCCTGGGGGTCCTTGTGGGACCCCCTGAGCAGGCCTAGGGGTTCAGAGTAGTTCTATCCTGCCCCCTTGTCTTGTTTTTAAACATTTTTTTCACTGGTTTCTTGTGAATCAGTTCTACCGAGTCACAAGATGGCTGCCAATACTTCCTGGTTTGGATTGTTGCCAGCCAATTAGAATAAAGCTCATGGTCAGGAGGGTTTGCGAATCCACTGCGGCCATAGATATCAATATTTTTATTCTTTGAATTTCTCAGCAGCTACTGAACGGATCTACACCATTTTACAAAAGGTCGCTTCCTGAACCAAGCACTACCCTTTTGCTAAATTTGGGGTAATTCCGTTCAGCAGTTTGGGCTGTAGCCTTGCCTAAAATTTCCTATGGGAAATTGATTTTTTGACTCTTATTTGTTTGAATTTCTTAGCAAACACTGAACAGATTTACACCATTTAAAAAAAGGTCGCTTTCTGATCCAAGCACTACCTCTTTGAAAAATTTGTGGTAAATCCGTTCAGCAGTTCAGGCTGTAGCCTGTCTCAATATTTCCTATGGAAATTACCATGGGGAAAATGAGTTTTGGGAACCTCCTTTTTTTCTCAGCCTCCGCTTGATGAATCACCCCCAAACTTTCAGGATAGGAGCTGACATGGATAGACTTTTTTTGGGGAGAATTTCATGAAGATTTGTCAAAGGACGCCAAAGTTAAAAGCAAATCAAAAAATGCTTTTCCTATGGAAACTAGGTTCTAACTATAACTACCTACTGGCGACCGCCAGTAGGTAATTAATATATATTTCTGGCACCAGTAAAATTGAAGCACGAATGACAGTTGGATTATGATTGTGGAACTTTTTCAAACACCAGATTCCGGAAGTATTATGATATGACTGTAATATCATGAACTATGAACTGAGTGCTCACCTGGGCTGGATTAAGCAGGACAGTATTTATGCCCACTGGGGCTGGAGAAGAGGCTTTATAAAGTCACATGCTCAGTAATTAATGTTGCCGATAGAACGAATCATGCCTTACTGAATGGCCATGTCTTGTAGATTGCAATATCTCATGCGACCGTCAGCAATAGTACGAATATGTGTGGCGCCATCTATTTGGGAGCATTTCAGCTCACGTGGTTTAATTATTGTGATCATATATGCCACTATTTATCGCTAAAATGTGCACAACCGAGAATGAATAGGCGGAGAGAAGTTTATATTTATAATTATATTTTGAAAAACACTTGAGAACTTGATTTGCCCACTGGGGCTAAAAGAGCCTGTAATTTACTGTAATTCATTTTTTTGACTTACAGGCTTGCAACCCACATTTCAGGTAACGTAGCCGATTGAACAAATCGTGCTTTATTAACTGCCATGTTCTTCAGTTCACAATGCACTATGACTCAAGATCGTCAACACACTTCTGCGCGTGGCGCTATTAATGTTGCTCGTTTGGTTTTACAACCACGATTTTACACACAATCACCGACCATGTGTAATATCGATTTGATTGAAAACAATGTCTTTCTTTCTTTCTTTGTTTTATTACCTCAAATGCGCTATGTAGCTCTGGAATTTGAGTATTTTAGCGTGTCTGTTATTTATGTTCATTGATGTGTATGATGTGAATACCATGTGACTTGTAGTTAATGATGCCACAACAATGCACTCGCACTCGAGTGGAGCGAATTTGAAATAAAGAACGCGCTTTATTGAACTTGGTGGCCCGGACAGTTCTTTTTTTCACCCGAAAAGGCGAAGCGTTGGATATATATATATATATATATATATATATATATATATATATATATATATATATATATATATATATTACCTACTGGCGGTCGCCAGTAGGTATATATAGTTAGGATTTTTTCCCTATGGGATTTCTGAAAATTCTATGCCTAATAACTTTTGCGTTTGTGGACGGAATTGGCTGAAATTTTCAGGAAAATGGCACATTTTGTTTCTGAGCAGCCCTTGAAAATTTGGGGGGGTTTTGTGGAGGGGGGGCCGAGAAAAAAGGGGGGTCCCAAAACGCGTTTTCCCCATGTTAATTTCCATAGGGCGGTTGGACTCACTTTTAGCCCGAACGGCTGAATGGATTTTCACGAAACTTGGCAAAATTGTAGGGACTGTTAGCCCGATGTGCCTTTGCTAGGTCTCAATATATGTGCTTCAGTGGATTTTGAGAAATTAACGTTTAAATCAAGATATATATCTGTAACAGCGCTCCGGTTCGCGTACTTTTCGCTTATCGGAACTTTGCGCACGGAAAGCTGATTGGCTCTTCGGTGTCTGTCAACATTCTAAACAGTCCGGTGCAGCCGCCATCTTCTCTCTCGGTAGGATCGAGAGACAAGAGGAGGCCAAAACAAAGAGGGAAATTTCCATAAGGGGGCATAGTAGATCCTCCCTGACCCCCTAGGTTTTATGTGGTGTTTTTAAAAGGGCCCAGCAGGGTCCAAAAAAATATATATATTTTTTTTTTCGCGATGAGCGTCTAGTACGCGAACCGGAAAGCGTTCTGGGCAGCGTACTATAAGGATAATAGAATGATACACTTTTCAAAGACTGTATGTTAATTGTTTGTTTTTTTTTCTTTTTTTTTGTTGTCTTTATTTTTAAAGTTATTTTTGTTATTTTCATTGTTTTTCATACTTTATTAAATTTTCTAACATTTCATTGTCAGAAATGTCATAATTTATTATAGGGTGTAATTGTTTTTCATTTTCAAGCAAGTTGTCTACTGCTTCAACACATTGTAGAAGTTCGTGGTCTCTACTGTCATCCATAAAGTCATCAAGTTTGTCTTGGCTGCTCTCCTTCAGTTGAATCGAAAATGAAATTTGTTGTTCGCCTTCCATTTTGCCTGAAATTTTGAATAAGAAAATATATATTAGTAGAGATAGGGCACTGTTGGGATTAATTTTAGATAGTCATTTTTTATCAGTGAATTTATCTTTTGGCAGTGTATAGTATCAGAGTGGAAATAGGACTATAAAAAAGTGTATGTGATTTAACCAAGACAAGCCTAACTCCATTCATAACTATAACAGAGAAGTCTATCTAAATACATTAGTACTACAGAGGGATAGTGTATATGTAGCAGAAAAATTCTATTATATTAAGTTATAGTGCACAATATATTTCGTTTTTAAAAATTATATCTTACCTTCACAAAGAAGTTGAAGTTTTTGGAAGCTATTAAAAGGTGTTGTACAACAAGAAGTAGTAGTCAAAATGGCTGTGTTTTCTTCTCTTCGGTTATATATATTCAAGTATATAACCAATCAAATGTCAGGTAATAAAAGTAGAAAATGAAAGTAACATTTTCATTGGTTGTCAATTCGAACAGTTCAGATGTGTTTTGTGAAGTAATTTACCTCACGGTATTTGGAGAGGTCTAAAGGCTAAATGGCTAAATGAAATTTCAATCAAATTTGTGAGAATGAAAGGGATTGTTATGTAGTATGAGGTAATTTATATTTGGTGAGAGTGTCTCTAGTCATTTTTCTGTAAATTACTTTCCCGCCTTTTTTTGGACCGCTTTCCGGATAGCGGTCCGGTCCGCGTACTTGGAGCGTAACGGGAGTCCACCATTTTGTGTTTCGGTCGAATCAAGGTATAAAATGGAGGGTAAATAATGTTCTGAATGGGTAGAAGGGGGCATCGTACAAGTATTTTGCCCCCCTACGTTTTCTGAGGGTGGCTGAGGAGGACTATATTTGCGAAGAAAAAACTTTTTTTTGAAATTTTGCGCGGTTAGCTTCCAGTTCGCGTACCGGATAGCGCTCTTTAAGCGTAGTTTGTTGAAAATTACAGAAAAAAAGCTAGAAAAAAAATAATAAAAGTGTGTGATCAGATGAAGGGTAGCTCTGAGAAGAGCTTTTGGGTTTATGGTACATTTAGGTACTTATAAGTAGGTACCAATGCACAGTCTTAAATTCAGAATGAAAATTCTGTTGCCCTCATCTGAGAAGTGAACTCCATCTCCTCTGTAGATATCTTGCATGTAGTAACGCAAGTTATTGTTGTACAGAGAGCCCATTCCATGGTCTCTCATGAAAGCTGAAACAGATTTGTTTACATGCTTCCTCGCTTTCTCAATTTGTGGACAAAATTGGTTGGACCACCTCCATTTCTGTCTTTGGCATATATTGGAATATACCAAGGCAGTTTGAGGAAAAAGTGCCATTAATTGCTCAAAGGTGTCCTTTAAAAGCATTTCCAGACCTACCCCTGTCAAAGTGCCCAAATCATTACCTCCACAGTGCACTATTAACAGGTCAGGTTTTGGCAAATGCATAAAGGTTTTCACCAATGGTATCAATTGGTGACATTTTAATCCTCTTTGGCCCAACCACTTAATTTCCACATCTTGTAAATTGAGGTTAGGTAAATTTCTGTTCTCAGCATACCTTTGAGCCCAGTGGATGTAACTATGTCCAACAATCCAGACGTTAAACATGGTGGCTGAAGGTTGTTCTGTAGTCAGATGAAGTGTGGTAATGAAAGGGCAGTTGAAACAGTAGGAGTTTCTAAAGAAAAAAAACTGTGGATTTACAATGCTAATGATTCATTAGCAGTGATTGGTGCATTTCCATTTCTGAAAACAGAAAGTTAGGGTGCATGGATGTGTTCTTTGAAAGATGTAATTTGAATGGTCAAGGAAGAAACATTTAATGAAAGATTGCACTGGATACGCAGGTGCACTGAGAGTTCAGAGTTCAATTGAAACATTGTTGTGTGAATTTGCAAACATGAGAGGTCTTCCAGGAGGTGGTTGCTATGGATACAAGGCAGACAGGGCAGAGGGGGGAAGGGTTTTGATTTGAAAAAAGTGAGGGAAGAGGTATGATTGGCTGATATGAGAGATATGTGAAAAGAATATCTGTATTTCTGTGCTTTCAATAGCTGCAGCCTTTGGAGTGCATCCTTTTTCTTCTGCTGAAGACAATTTGGTGTATTTCTCAGACTGTTTTCAAAACTCAAAAAATATTTGCTAAGGTGAGAAAAGATTTATTTAATTTAGATAGAGAATAGTATGATTTAAGGAGAAAATGATGAAGAAAGCTGTGTTTTTAAAATGTGGTTTTGTCTCTAGTGATATACAAATAGAATTTGTTTCTTTGAGAAATTGTAATTGCATATTTTAAAAACGATTTCAGAAATCAATTTCATTTCTGGATATGTACTGCTAGAGCTTCATAGGTTGTTTTGAGCCATATTTTTAACGTATTTGAGTGTCTAAGATGTTATGTTTTCCTTTTAAAATGTAAAGCGTTCCTCTTGGGGCAAGTGTCTTGTAAATACGCTCCCACTTGTGCTTGGCAAATTTGGATTTTGATTATGGGAGTTACCTAGCCATGTTAATAGTGTCCCAAAAATGGTGCTAGTGAATTGCAGGAAACACTTTCATGTGTCTCAAGAACATTTTTAGTCATTTCTCCATGAATGCAGGTATACAATTGATTTATTTGCTGTGTTTAAAAACGAATTTTGAAATCAATTACATTTCAGGATATGTACTGTTAGAGCTTCATAGGTTGTTTGGGGTCATATTTAGAAGGCATTTTAGTGTCTTTGATGTTATTTTTCCCTTTTAAAATGGAAAGCGTTCCTCATGGGGCCCTGAGCAGTTCTTAGCCATGTTATTTAATAGGAAGTGGATAACATGGCTAAGAGCATTTGCTGGAAAGTGCATGAATATTGCTGACTTTTCTGCGATGTTATTTTTCCCTTTTTAAATGGAAAGTATTCCTCTTGGGGCAAGTGTCTTGTAAATACGCTCCTACTTGCGCTTGGCAAATTTAGATTTTGATTATGGGAGTTACGTAGCCATGTTAATAGTGTCCCAAAAATGGTGCTAGGGCATTCCAGAAAACACTTTCATGTGTCTCAAGGACATTTTTAGTCATTTCTCCATGAATGCAGGTATACAATTGATTTATTTGCTGTGTTTAAAAACGAATTTTGAAATCAATTACATTTCAGGATATGTACTGTTAGAGCTTCATAGGTTGTTTGGGGTCATATTTAGAAGGCATTTTAGTGTCTTTGATGTTATTTTTCCCTTTTAAAATGGAAAGCGTTCCTCATGGGGCCCTGAGCAGTTCTTAGCCATGTTATTTAATAGGAAGTGGATAACATGGCTAAGAGCATTTGCTGGAAAGTGCATGAATATTGCTGACTTTTCTGCGATGTTATTTTTCCCTTTTTAAATGGAAAGTGTTCCTCTTGGGGCAAGTGTCTTGTAAATACGCTCCCACTTGCGCTTGGCAAATTTAGATTTTGATTATGGGAGTTACGTAGCCATGTTAATAGTGTCCCAAAAATGGTGCTAGGGCATTCCAGAAAACACTTTCATGTGTCTCAAGGACATTTTTAGTCATTTCTCCATGAATGCAGGTATACAATTGATTTATATGCTGTGTTTAAAAACGAATTTTGAAATCAATTACATTTCAGGATATGTTCTGTTAGAGCTTCATAGGTTGTTTGGGGTCATATTTAGAAGGCATTTTAGTGTCTTTGATGTTATTTTTCCCTTTTTAAATGGAAAGCGTTCCTCATGGGGCCCTGAGCACTTCTTAGCCATGTTATCCAATGGGAGGTGGATAACATGGCTAAGAGCATTTGCTTCAAAGGTTGTTTGGGGTTATACACCATTTTTGGGAAATTATTAACATGCCTATCTAACTCCCATAATCAAAATCTAAATTTGCCAACCGCAGGTGGGAGCATATTTACAATAAATTTGCACCAGGAAGAACGAAAAATAGCATACTAGATACTCAAATGCCTTATAAATATGACCCAAAACATCTTATGAAGCACTAGTAGTGCATATTTCCAGAAATGTATTGGTTTTCATTTAATGATTTACTTCATTGGTAGGCCTTCACATGTTTTTTTATTTTGATATTTTTCAGTGAAAATCTTATCTGCAACCATGTGTTGGCCTCACCTCAAATAAACAAAACAGGTGATGGACTGAATGTGGATCAATGACACACATTTACCCCAGTCTAAAGATCAGGGCCTAAACAAATCTTTAGATAGGCTACATCTTATCGTCATCCTGAATTAATGATTTAAAATATTAGGGAGTGATTTATGAGTGTTGTATGCCTTTTTTGCACCATTGAGTGTCATTTTTGTGATGCAGTGCTGGTGGGAAACATTTGCTATGTTAAATAATTAGTAGGGCATTAAGTTTTAGATGACTGTTATTTATTTACTGTTTGGTAATAGTGGTTAATAACATTTTATATTATATTTTTCCACAGATTCAACTGCAGATTCTTTCATAGTTTGGAAAATGCCTTCCAAAAGTCGAATACGAAAGGCTAGAAAACGTCAAAGACAGCAGGATGATGTTTTATTGCAGCAGTCCTCTTCCCCAAATACTTGTCAAAACACCAAGAAAGGTCCGGGTAAGAGCACGAAATCATTCTTAAGAAATATTTGTCATAGAAAAGGAATTTCTCCAAAAAATGTTTCAGTCCTCAAAAAGAAAAGCAATTTAAATGGAAAGGAGAGACCCATCAAAAATGTTACTGGTAGAGGAAGAGATAACTCTGTGCATGATAGTAGAAGGAAACAACAGTTTAGGGACATTCGACATCGAATGTTCCGTAATAGGATAATAGTTAATTTATTGAAAAATATTAAAAAAAAAGGCCAACAGAAAGCGGCATTTTATAAGAAGAAGAAAAATGTAGAGAAAATTATTGATCATGCTTTTGAAATTAAGCGAAAGTTGTTTATTTTGGTAATCAATAGAATTAGGAAACTAAGCAAGGTAATTTCTGATTTCAAAACTAAAAGTAGATGGAAGAGAGTAGTAAATCGTACTAACTTTTGTGAAGTTTTTTCCGGAGAATGGATGCATAGTTCTAGTTGTGAGGCATTTTTTAATGAGGAGAGTTATTTTCAGGATAATGATTTGGTGTTTGCAGTTGACACCAGTGGTCGAGCTTATGAAGTGAAGGATGGTTGTCCAGTTGAAAAAGAACAACTTGTGACAACAGAGACAGAAGAGGCGCTAAGTGATGAGGTTTTAGGAAGACGTCCTAAGGGTCCTGTGTACATTTGGAAGTGTAGTTCTATTTGCAGTGTGCGACAGGTTTCCATCAATTTGCTTTGTGATTTTATACGGACATTTAATAAGAAAAGTTTGAAGCAGAAAATGAAGTTGTTGCAAGATTTAGATCCTTGCAGAGTGAGACAAATAACAGGTTTGCGTGGTCATTCACTGGCTTGTCTTTCCAGGAGAGTATGCCAGAGTGTTTTTCATCATTTCAGGATGCTAGCAGTGCATCATAATAAAGTGAGAAAATTAGTGAGAATGTTGTATTATGCTAAGAGTCCAGCAATTATGCTTAAACAATTATGTGCTGCTCTTTTGCATGGTTCTGAAATAGATGTGAAGAATATTTGTGAAGAAATTGAGTTTTGTTACTTTGGTAGTAAAGATGAGAATGTTCAAATTGACCCTGAAGTAGAGGGTAATGTGGAAGATAATGTACAGGTTTCCAGTACAGATAATTTTCAGAAGGAAATTGCCACGTTTCAGATGAAATCAAGTGAGAGGCCTAATTTCACTTGTGTATGTTGTCGACGCACTTATTATAAGAATCAGACTAAGGTAGTGGATTTATATGCAAAAAGTGAAAGGGTAAATAATAGTGAATGGAAGGATTTTGCCACATACTTGATGGTAGAAAATTATTTTGATTTGGGATCGGATCAACGTGTGTGTACTTATTGTTGTAATAAATTAAACCAAAACCAGATGCCTGCTAGGGCAGTTCATAATAATCTGGAATTGGTTGAGATTCCTTCTGAATTGAAGGATTTAAATACTTATGAATCTATTTTGATTCAAAGTATCCATCCCTTTCAGGCTATTGTAAGAATGGAGCCAAAGACAGGGAAGTTGCCTCCAGCAGATTTACAGAGAGGATTAAAGGGAAGAGTTGTTTATTTGCCTCTAGATTTGAAGAAAAACATTAACACAATTGGAATAGAAAAAGTGGAAGAGGAACCTCTGGTTATCTTGGTTAATGGGGTTCCGACAAAGAATAAGAAAATATGGCAAGATTTAGTGGATGTTAGGAAAGTCAAAAAGGCAACAGTGTATTTGAAGAAAAATAATAAGTACTATAAGAATGTATATGTTGCAGAAGAGGAAGTAAGTGATGAAGAGGATAGCGATTTGTGTGCTGGCCAAATTGAGAAAGTAGAGGCCTCTAAAAGTGAAGAAATATATGAACATTATAGTGTTCATCCTTTGCATTCCAAGGAAGTCATGGGGAATGCTATTGAGTTGTTTCAAATGAAACAAGCCAAAGGGAGTCCCATTAGTGTTTGGGAGGAAAGTTTGGAAGCTCGGTGTTTCCCACAGCTATTTCCCACAGGTCAAGGAGGAAGATATGATGAGCGACCTCATCAAATTCCTGCGTCTGAATACCGGACTTTACGATTGTATGCAGCAGATCCTAGGTTTCGGCAATGCATTCCCTATTTGTTTCATCTCCTGTTTGAAAGCGATCTGTCTGGACTGTCATATGCAGTGAACCACATCTTAAAAAGTGGTATACAGATGCGAAACATCTCGGCAAGTGACTTTATGCATAAAGTCAATGTCCAAGACAGTATTTTGGATTCTCACTTAATTAATCTAATGGCGTGTCAGCGTGGTACTAATGAGTACTGGTACCGTCGTCATGGTGATTTAAAATGTATGCTGAGGAACTTAGGAACTCCAACATGGTTCCTCACTCTGAGCTGTGCCGAGTATGGCTGGGAAGACTTACTTGAATTTTTACGAGAGGCAAATGGTAACATTGAAAACATCGAATTCAAGACACCCGGAGAACTGTGCTCTTTGGATCCAGTCAATGTATGCAGGTACTTCAATCATAGATTTGAAGCTATGATGTCTTTCATCACAAATAAAAAGAATCCACCTCTTGGACAGGTGTTGGATTTCTTTTGGAGAAAGGAGTACCAAGCAAGAGGTGCCCCTCATATACATATGTTGTTGTGGATCAAGGATGCACCTAAATTTGGAACAGATCCGGATGACTTAGTGATGAATTTCATCGAACAGTATTCTACGTGTGCTGTTCCAAACGCAACGGAGAAGAAAAGTCTAAGAGAACAAGTTCTACGTTTCCAAAGCCATCGTTGTGGAAAGTACTGTCGTCGTAAATTCAGAAACAAGGACAAGTTCTACACCAAATGTCGTTTCAACTTTCCACGACCGGTGATTTCTAAAGGAAGAGTGAACAGTTTGATGTCTTCGCTGCGACATAATGTGACGAGGAAGTCACCCAAGAATACATACAATTTGAAAAGGAACGAAGAGTCCAAGTACATCAATGACTACAACCCAGTGATTTTGTCCATGTGGAATGCTAACATGGATATACAGTTTGTGGCTGACAACTGTATGGCTGTGGCTCGGTATGTGACATCTTACATCACCAAAAAAGAAAAGACCGAACTGAAGGATATGTGGGAGGACATTTCTCATGAAAAGAGCCTCAGCAAGAAGTTGTACAGTTTCAGTCTGAAGATGTTGTCGCATCGAGAAATCGGAGCTTACGAATGTTCTGACCGGTTGTCTTCAGCAAGTCTCTATGCCAAATCCAGGAGTCTCGTTTGGGCGAGTCTTGGTCTTGCTGCAACGCGAAATCGAGTTCTAAAACCTGTCCGGGAAATTGAGTATTTGGCAGAAAAGGAACCAAACAGTACCGACATTTTGAAGACCAACATGTTGGATACATATTATCCAAATCGAAGCAGTCACCTTGAGAATGTTTGTCTATATGAGGTTCTCCAAAATTATATATTCAAGAGGAACATCAAAGAAGATATTGAGAAAGGAGTGTATGCTGTAATTGGAAGTGAGGGATGCCTGGTCAAGCAAAGAAAATGCCAATTAGTAAACCATCGAAAATTGAGTGGTGAATCTCCAGAAAAAAAGGAGTTTTTTTATTTAGCACTTTTGCAACTTTTCAAGCCTTGGCGTGCAGAAGAGGAACTGCTTGGAGATTTCCTCTGTTACGAAGACTCTTTCAATGCAGCCAAGGAGTCCATAGAATGTCCTGCTTTTTCTAAATATCAAGAAATGCTAACTTTGGAAATTGAGCAGGAAGCAACGATTGCAGCCGAGATTGCCAGAGACAGTTCTCAGGACAGTCAGAGTTCTGTTTCATTGAGTCAAGATCCACTTGGAGGACCTATTATCGAAAATGAAGCTGCCACTGCTATGAATGAAGTGGAAAGAGCCATGGCACATGCTCAGGAGGATTCGGTTAACTTAGAAGACTTGGAAAAACAACTCAACGTTGAGCAGAGGAAAATATATGATAAAGTTACCACGGAAATTGAGCACGGATTAAGTCATGAGAAGAACAAGTGCTCATGTACATCGTTGAAGCCTGTCCGACTGTACGTGAGTGGAGAAGCGGGAACTGGAAAAAGTTTCCTCATTAAAGCAATCTCTTGTTATTTGCAGGAAAGGACTGAGTCATCGCTGTCTTGTGTTGTCACCGCTCCTACTGGACTGGCAGCACATAACATTAAAGGTATTACTTTGCATCGTCTACTGATGCTGCCGGTGGAGCATGACAACAAATTACAATACAACAAGTTATCTGGAGATGCTTGCTGTGAAGTTTCAAGAGTCTTGAGGAAAATGAAACTACTTATCATTGACGAAGTAAGCATGGTTTCCAATGTCATGCTTGCCTTTGTGCATTTGAGAATGCAAGAAGTACTTAAAACTGAATATGATGTGTTATTTGGTGGGAAACACATCATTGTTTTCGGAGATCTTCTGCAGCTGACACCAGTAAAAGGTCAACCTGTGTTCAAAATACTCACGCATGAAGATACCAGGAAGTGCCTAGGGAGCATTGGCAACGTCAATATATGGTTAAACTTCAATTATGCAGAACTGCATCAAAATATGCGTCAGGCAAAGGATGAAGATTACAAGAATATTCTACAAGATATTAGAATTGGAAAAGTGACCGAGCATGGGAAAGAAGCTTTAAATGCACGATTACTGTCAAATTTATATCCCAAACAAGAGATTGTGCCTGAGAATATTTTTCAGAAAATTACTGAGAAGAAATCCGGGATATGTCTCATGCCAACTCTTGCAGAATGTGCCATCTTCAACAACAAAATGTTGAATTTAGAAAAGCAAGAGATTGTGAAACTTGAAGCTATCGACAAATTAGAGCATATGGGATCAACAATTATTTTGTCAGACAATTTGAAATCAAAATTGGATTCATTAGAGAAGACTATATCTAAAACAGCGGGTTTTGAAAAGACTTTGAATGTGTGTTTAAATTGCCGAATCATTTTGAGAAGGAATTTACATGTAGAAAGAGGTCTGGTAAATGGATCAATGGGTAATGTTGTTGATTTTGAGAAATACAGAAATAGAGATGGAATAGAATTTTTAAAAATTAAATTTGATGGCATTGAGGAAGTACAGCAAATTGGTCGTTGTTCTGCTAGGTTTTTGCTTGTTAAAGATTTATATGTTCGCCGTAAACAGTTTCCTGTTTGCTTGGCATATGCGGTGACAATCCATAAATCGCAAGGTTTAAGTGTAGACTGTGCATTGGTGAATATTGGCAGTTCTGTGTTCAAGGAGGGTATGGCATATGTGGCATTGTCACGAGTTAGAACTTTATCGGGATTGTACTTGATTGACTGTGATGTCACAAACATTTGTGCAGATCTAGATTGTGTTAAGGAATACAATAGGTTAAGAAGAGAGTATGCGCCACATTTGCCTCAATATCCTTTGTTTGAGAAACGTGTGGTAGGCCGCAAACGTAGAAATAGCAGTAATAGTAGGGAGGTTGTTGCAAAAAGACTAAAAGTCAATGAACCGAAAATTGTTAGCAGAAAGAAAGTGGATTCTGTTGTAGATGTTGTCGGTTTTCAATTTGAAAACAGTTCTGGTGTCAACTGCTATGCAAATGTAGTGGTTAATGTTCTCTTTTCACTAGAGAGTTTAAAAGAACAGATTCTGTTGAATTCTGAACAAATTTTATGCTGTTTGTTGAATTCTGTTTTCGAGAAATGTAGCACTGATCGAACAAAAGTAGAAAGTGTGTCTGAAGTTCGTTATCTGTTAGATGAATGTTCAGGTCAAACAGACTTCTCTGAAAATAATCAGCAAGATTGTCAGGAGTTTTTAATGTATATGCTTGATATATTGCAAGTTGAGGGTGTAGATGTAGATCACCTGTTTGGGCTTTCTTATCAATGGCAGCATGACTGCGAGAACTGTATGGTATCAAGTACTACTAGTGTAGACTCAGAAAGATTTATATATTTAACTTTGCCAGACAGTAAATCAGTCTCCTTTAATAAGCTAGTAAATGCAGCGGATCACAACATGGAGTGTAGCCAATGTAAATGTGATATGATGTCAACATTATTTATACGTAGATATGGCCAGTATGTCATTTTAATGATCCAACGTTGTAGGCCTGATGGATCAAAATTGTCAACTTTAATAAAAAATTTTGTGGCTTCTCAGCTGTCAATATCAGGGAGGACTTTTGTTACTGTAGCAATTATCTATCACGATGGTCCATCAACAACATCAGGACATTATACAGCTTACTTAAAGTCTGGAAACGGCTGGTCATTCTGTAATGATTCCGTTGTAACGTTCAAAAAAAAATTGCCGTTTGACCTTAAAAATTCTTACCTGGTGTTTTTAAAACCAAAATTTTAAGTAGAGGGAATGTAAGTCTGCAATGCTGTCTAGATTAAAAATCCAACTATATAAACCTAATGCAAGTAAGTCTGCTTCATAGTAAGCAGTATCAGTGTCATAGGAAAAGGATAACATGAGTGACAAAGAAGAGTAAGTTATTAGTAGTCCAGGATTGTGAAAATAATCTCAAATATTTTATTTTTGAAAGTTGCGAAAATAGAAAATGTCGGGATTTGATTGGAAGAATAACAAGACTTGCGAATCGCGGCAACATGATTTGGCCTAGTGGAAACATGTGATATAATGAGAGAAGTCTTTTTTTCTATGTAGCATATTTTACGTATCGATGGAGGTTTTCTTTCAGAAAGTGGCGGGCTGAAAATATTTGTAGCACAACAGAGTGGATGCTGTTCATAGGAGATCGTTCGACGTCATTGAAAGTAAGTTAATTTTAAGGAGTTTTGAAATCAGATTTCGAAGGTTGTATGGGTTTTTTAACCACAGTCATTTTGATTGTGTTTTTTTTTCCCGCTGTTACATGATGAATACCTTCAAGTCACTGATTTAAGTGAAATTTGATACATTCTGAGAACAGCAAAAATAAACCATTTAACATGTATAATTAATGTTATGCTTTTTGAAATTATGATATATATTTAGAAATGTGAGGTAGATATGGAGAAGCAGAGTCTTCTGTAAGTGTCAATTTTAATGCTTACAGTGCTGTACTTCTAGGTATTGTTTTTTTTTTAAAAAAAGAAATAGGCCTCACCTCAAAGAAAGCTCTTGAAAGCACACATCTTATTTGCATCCTAAAACAATCATTTAAAATGTTTGACACAATTTTATGATGGCTTTACATCTTTTTTGCGCTGTTATTGCATCACTATTGTGAGACATAAGCAATGCAAAAGAAGCATCATGTTTCAAAATAGGCCTCATTTCATCAGCATGAAGATACTGTTTTTTTAAAATAAATATCTTTAGGATTGTGTAGGGGTCGTAGGGAAGTAGAGGTTTCTGTAAATGTCAAAGTTGTTTAAAAACTGTTTCTTCTTGAACCTTTTCCCTTCTTTTTTCTAATTTTTAAATACATGTTTTAATATTTTTGGAAATGTTTGTTCTCTCTTTTACAGATTGAATGTATGAAAAATTTGCTTGAAAAGTTAACATGAATTATAAGGTAAATGTTTTCTACTTTTTTAACCTACATTCCACTGCTGATGATGTCACTGACTATGTTATGATTGATGTAATAAATGGGCATGTTTTACTGCAATGGTAGGTCTTCACATCTATTATCTCGTCTGTATTCTTCAACAAGCATAAATTTGATATGCAACCCAGAGTACGGTTCACCTTAAACAAACTTTTAGAGAGGACACACCTTATCGTCACCCTCACTCAATCATTTAATCTATCACATTTAACATCTATTAGTTCTACTGCTTCATTTCTTTAATCTTTACTTTCCTGTGTTTGCTACTTCTCTCCTTCCTTTCTCTATTACTTAATTTTTCTATTCCTTCCAGTATTTTTCTCAGTCCCTGTCTTCTCATACTTCTTCATTATTATTCACTAATTCTGTCTCTATTAATGTTACTGTTTATGAATGATCTCCAAAAATTTTAAAAACAAGAACAGTAAGTATAAGGATAGGAAAAGACATTTATGTTACAAGAAAGACAACTATAGGAAGTAAACAGAAAAAACTGTTACTCGCAATCCACTGCTGATGATCTCACTGACCATGTAAAAAATTATGTAATATATGACATGATCAGAAGTGAATTGCGGGTAACAGTATCTTTTCTTTACTCCCTATATCTGTCTTTTTTTGTAACATAACTGTCTGTTTCCTTTCCTTATACTTACTGTTCCTTTTTTTAAAAAAAAATTTTTGGTACGCTCAAAGTACGCGTACCGGAGTGCGAACTAGTAGCGAACTAATAGAAATAGAGCTTGGCAGAGTTCAAAGAATTCTACCAATTTTTTTAATAATGGGGAGGTAGTTCTGAAAAGAACTGTTTTTTTTTGTTTTTGTTGTTTTAAATTTTTTTTATTAGTTTTCTGAACATTTTTTATATTTTTTTGTTTTTTTCTGAACATTTTGTATTTTTTTTTATTTTTGGGGGGGAGGGGGGAAACAAAAATGATTCATCGAAGACGGCTCAACAGGAGCAACAAAAAAAAAAAGAATTTACTTTTTGGGGCGTTTTGGGCACACATGATTGGTGATGGCTCTCATTATCAGGGTAATGCTACTTTCGCGGTAGCAAAGTGTCTGGTTGCACCGCACACAGACTTGCTTCACTTCTCCCATGTTGATTTGGATGTTCGGGATCAGCTCCCTCGCCTCCGGTCCCGATACCTCCTGAACAACAGATCTTCTTGCCATTTCTGGCGGATTTTGTTGTTGGTCGCGAAGTTGTGCATTGCTGTAATTGTTAGGGTGCCATCGACTCATGTGCCTGTGCATTGTATGATTGCCAAAACTGTACTTTTTGTCTGTGCCCCTTGAAAGTCGTTCGTCGCAAATGCGACAAAAGACGTATCTGGCATTTACTTTCTTTTGGTCAGCAGGAAATTTAAAAAATTGCCAGATATAATTTTCTTTCCTATTATATCTTCTGGGCTCCTCTGGCAAAAACTCGTCATTTTCTTGCTGTTCTTCCTCTTCTTGATTTTCCTCCTCTTCTATAATTAGTGAAGCAGGTAGTCTTTTCTTCCCATGAGGAGGTGGAGGAGGTGGAGGGGGCACACTGGCAGAAGCAACCATTGAAGCCATTGCTGATGAATCAAAAAAGTTCTTTCTCTCACCAAGATGAAAGTCAGAGTGAGGAAAGAAGGAGGGGTTTTCATCATTTGGGAGAAGGAAAAATTCTAAACCAATGAAAAGTGTTAATTTTATATGACATGACCAAGTATTACATCATTAGGAAACCAAAAGTGAAATGAACCAATGAAAAGTGTTATTTTCGAGTCACATGACCTGCTGTGTTTACGTTTCGCGCTTTGCTCCGCTTTCCGGTCCACTTCCGGGTCCGCTAATTTGGCGCGTCCAACGACGTATTACGCGATAACGCAAAACGTCATGCAAACGTAACAGTTACGCTAAAGGAACGTAGACCGGTTCGCGTACTAAGCCGCGGCTTTAAATTGAGCTAACGGGAAGCAGACCGGTTCGCGGACTGGGAGCGGAACAAAAAAAAATGTTTTTAAAAAATTGTCTAAAGAACATGAAAAATATATTTCAAAATTTAAAGAACAATACATTGTACAGCTACAGATATTAGCTTTTAAAAAACCATTGAAATTCAATGAAAAAACCATAGGTTATAGACTATATATAGTTAGGGATTAGCATTTAAAAAACCTTATTTTATTTGCACAAAACCATTGAAATTCCATATATAGTTAGTTGCACTAACTATATATCGCGCACCCGCAATCCACTGCTGATGATGTCACATATTACATCATTCATGACATGGTCAGTGACATCACTGATGACATCACTGATGACATCTCAAATGACATCACTGATGACATCACTGATGACAACATCCAGTGACTGTATGTTTCTGTATAGTTAAAATATGTCTTACATATTGAAGAATGAGTGGATGTATAAGTGTCTGGATGAAGGATTTAGTAGGTGCATGACTGACTGTATGAGTGAGTGATTAAATGTGTCTCACTGAGTGCATGGGTTAGTGACTAAACTGTCTTAATTTGTGCATCATTATGTCTGTTGTTCTGTAAACTGTTGCATGTGTTGATCAGTAGCTATATGAGTAACTATATGGGTTATTGATTGGTTGCCCAAGTATTTGTATGGGAGACTGAGTGCGTGTGTGGGTAGCTGGGAGGTGTGTGACTCTGTGCATAGATGTGTGAGTAGTTGATTCACTAGATGTATGGTTTCAAAAGTGCATGTGGAAACAGCTGTATGAGCGGTTGACTGTGTGCATGACTGTATTGGTGAGTGAATGGATATCTCAGTGCTACATGTTAAAGTAAGTACATATGTAAAACACTTTACATGTAAGAGTTGACATATATAAATAACTGTGCATAAGAGCCAGTGAATGTGTAAGTGTCTGTATGGATCATTGTGAACTTGTATCAGGGATTGTATAAGAGAGTAAATATGTGTTAGTATATGTTTGAATAAGTAAGGTGTGTATAACTGTATAGTTGAGGAAATGGAGGTGTGATTGATTCTTTGCATGACTGACTAGGTGTGTGAGTAACTCCATGGATGAGTGACAGTCTGTGAGTGTCTGTTTACACTGATTGTATCTAAGGTTATATTAGAGTCTGAAGAGGTTCATCGTATTATCACATGAATGATATCATCAGTGATGTTATCAGTCATATCAAATGAGATGTTTTCAGTGATGTCATCAGTGATGTCATTTGAGATGTCATCAGTGATGTCATCAGTGATGTCACTGACCATGTCATGAATGATGTAATATGTGACATCATCAGCAGTGGATTGCGGGTGCGCGATATATAGTTAGTGCAACTAACTATATATGGAATTTCAATGGTTTTGTGCAAATAAAATAAGGTTTTTTAAATGCTAATCCCTAACTATATATAGTCTATAACCTATGGTTTTTTCATTGAATATATATATATATATGTATATTACCTACTGGCGGTCGCCAGTAGGTATATATAGTTAGGATTTTTTCCCTATGGGATTTCTGAAAATTCTATGCCTAATAACTTTGGCGTTTGTGGACGGAATTGGCTGAAATTTTCAGGAAAATGGCACATTTTGTTTCTGAGCAGCCCTTGAAAATTAGGGGGGGTTTTGTGGAGGGGGGGCCGAGAAAAAAGGGGGGTCCCAAAACACGTTTTTTCCATGTTAATTTCCATAGGGCGGTTGGACTCACTTTTAGCCCGAACGGCTGAATGGATTTGCACGAAACTTGGCAAAATTGTAGGGACTGTTAGCCCGATGTGCCTTTGCTATGTCTCAATATATGTGCTTCAGTGGATTTTGAGAAATTAACGTTTAAATCAAGATATATATCTGTAACAGCGCTCCGGGCAGCGATCCGGTTAGCGAACCTTTCGCGTATCGGAACTTTGCGATGCGAAGCTGATTGGCCCTCCGGTGTCTGTCAACATTCTAAACAGTCCGGAGCGGCCGCCATCTTGTCTCTCGGTAGGATCGAGAGACAAGAGGAGGCCAAAACAAAGGGGGAAATTACCATAAGGGGGCATAGTAGATCCTCGTTGACCCCCTAGGTTTTATGTGGAGGTTTTAAAAGGGCCTAGGAGGGTCCAAAAAAAAATAAAAAATTTTTTTTTGCGTGGTAAGCGCCAAGTTCGCGAACCGGAAAGCGTTCTGGGCAGCGAACTTTAAGGATAAAAGAATAATAGACTTTTCTAATACTGTATGTTAATTATTTGTTGTTTTTGTTCGTTTTTTTTTGTTTTCTTTTTTTTAAAGTTTTTTTTTATTTTGATTGTTTTTCATAATTTATTAAACTTTCTAACATTTCAGTGTCTGAAATGTCATTATTTTCTTGAAATATTCTTTGCAATCTGTGAGGTTGTAAAATGTCCTCATTTGCAAGGAGGGCATCTACTGCTTGGACACATTGCAGCAGTTCATTATCCAAGCTTTCATCCATAAATTCCATGTCAATTTGTTCAATCAATTCCTGGCTGCTCTCTTGCAGGTCCATCTCAAAAGAAACTTGCTGCTCGCCTTCCATTTTGCCTGAAATTTGGATTAAAAAAATATATATTAGTAGAGATAGGGCAATGTTGGGATTAATTTTAGATAGTCAGTTTTTATCAGTGAATTTATCTTTTGGCAGTGTATAGTATCAGAGTGGAAATAGGACTATAAAAAAGTGTATGTGATGTAACCAAGACAAGCCTAACTCCATTCATAACTATAACAGAGAAGTCTATCTAAATACATTACTACTACCGAGGGATAGTGTATATCTAGCAGAAAAAGTCTACTATATTAAGTTATAGTGCACAATATATTTCATTTTTAGAAATTATAACTTACCTTCACAAAGAAGTTGAAGTTTTTGGAAGCTATTGAAATGTGAGGTACAACAAGAAGTAGTAGTCAAAATGGCTGTGTTTCCTTCTCTTCCTTTATATATATACAGGTACATAACCAATCAAATGTCAGGTAATAAAAGTACAAAATGAAAGTAACATTTTCATTGGTTGTCAATTCCAACACTTCAGATGTGTTTTGTGAAGTAATTTACCTCACGGTACTTAGAGAGGTCTACAGGCTTAATGGCTAAATGGAATTTCAATCAAATTTGTGAAAATGAAAGGGATTGTTATGTAGTATGAGCTAATCTATATTTGGTGAGAGTGTCTCTAGTCGTTTTTCTGTAAATTACTTTCCCACCTTTTTTTTGGACCGCTCTCCGGGAAGCGGCCCGGTTCGCGAACCTTAAGCGTCACGGGAGTCCACCATTTTGTGTTTCGGTCGCATTAAGATACAAGATGGAGGGCAAATAATGTTTAGAATGGGTAGAAGGGGTCATGGTAGACTTATCTTGACCCTCTAGGTTTTCTGAGGGTGGCTGAGGAGGCTTATATGTGCGGAAAAAAACATTTTTTTAAAAAATTCCGCGAGGTTAGCTTTCGGTTCGCGAACCGGGTAGCGCCCCGGGGAGCGAATTTTGTGGAAAATTAATGAAAAAAGTTAGAAAAAAATAATAATTGTGAGTGATCAGATGAAGGGTAGCTCTGAGAAGAGCTTTTGGGTTTATGGTACATTTAGGTACTTATAAGTAGGTACCAATGCACAGTCTTAAATTCAGAATGAAAATTCTGTTGCCCTCATCTGAGAAGTGAACTCCATCTCCTCTGTAGATATCTTGCATGTAGTAACGCAAGTTATTGTTGTACAGAGAGCCCATTCCATGGTCTCTCATGAAAGCTGAAACAGATTTGTTTACATGCTTCCTCGCTTTCTCAATTTGTGGACAAAATTGGTTGGACCACCTCCATTTCTGTCTTTGGCATATATTGGAATATACCAAGGCAGTTTCAGGAAAAAGTGCCATTAATTGCTCAAAGGTGTCCTTTAAAAGCATTTCCAGACCTACCCCTGTCAAAGTGCCCAAATCATTACCTCCACAGTGCACTATTAACAGGTCAGGTTTTGGCAAATGCATAAAGGTTTTCACCAATGGTATCAATTGGTGACATTTTAATCCTCTTTGGCCCAACCACTTAATTTCCACATCTTGTAAATTGAGGTTAGGTAAATTTCTGTTCTCAGCATACCTTTGAGCCCAGTGGATGTAACTATGTCCAACAATCCAGACCTTAAACATGGCGGGAGAAGGTTGTTCTGCAGTCAGATGAAGTGTGGTAATGAAAGGGCAGTTGAAACAGTAGGAGTTTCTAAAGAAAAAAAACTGTGGATTTCCAATGCTAATGATTCATTAGCAGTGATTGGTGCATTTCCATTTCTGAAAACAGAAAGTTAGGGTGCATGGATGTGTTCTTTGAAACATGTAATTTGAATGGTCAAGGAAGAAACATTTAATGAAAGATTGCACTGGATACGCAGGTGCACTGAGAGTTCAGAGTTCAATTGAAACATTGTTGTGTGAATTTGCAAACATGAGAGGTCTTCCAGGAGGTGGTTGCTATGGAAACAAGGCAGAGAGGGCAGAGGGGGGAAGGGTTTTGATTTGAAAAAAGTGAGGGAAGAGGTATGATTGGCTAATATGAGAGATATGTGAAATGAATATCTGTATTTCTGTGCTTTCAATAGCTGCAGCCTTTGGAGTGCATCCTTTTTCTTCTGCTGAAGACAATTTGGTGTATTTCTGAGACTGTTTTCAAAACTCAAAAAATATTTGCTAAGGTGAGAAAAGATTTATTTAATTTAGATAGAGAATAGTATGATTTAAGGAGAAAATGATGAAGAAAGCTGTGTTTTTAAAATGTGGTTTTGTCTCTAGTGATATACTAATAGAATTAGTTTCATAGAGAAATTGTAATTGCATATTTGGTGTAGCATTCTGGCATGCAGTAACACAAGTTATTGTGGTACATGGAGCCCATTCCATGGTCTGTTATGTAAGCTGAAACAGATATGTTGTTTTTAAAAACGATTTAAGAAATCAATTACATTTCTGGATATGTACTGCTAGAGCTTCATAGGTTGTTTTGAGCCATATTTATAAGGCATTTGAGTGTCTAAGATGTTATGTTTTCCTTTTAAAATGTAAAGTGTTCCTCATGGGGCAAGTGTCTTGTAAATACGCTCCCACTTGTGCTTTGCAAATTTAGATTTTGATTATGGGAGTTACATAGCCATGTTAATAATGTCCAAACAATGGTGATAGGGCATTCCAGAAAACGTTTTTCTGTGTCTCTAGGACATTTTCAGTCCTTTCCTCTTGAATGCAGGTATACAATTGATTTATATGCTGTGTTTAAAAACGAATTTTCAAATCAATTACATTTCTTGATATGTACTGTTAGAGCTTCATAGGTTGTTTGGGGTCATATTTAGAAGGCATTTTAGTGTCTTTGATGTTATGTTTCCCTTTTTAAATGGAAAGCGTTCCTCATGGGGCCCTGAGCAGTTCTTAGCCATGTTATTTAATAGGAAGTGGATAACATGGCTAAGAGCATTTGCTGGAAAATGCATGAATATCGCTGACTTTTCTGCGATATTCATGCATTGCGGCCGTTTTTTTTCGCATTTGCAAGCAGTTCTTAGCCATGTTATCCAATGGGAGGTGGATAACATGGCTAAGAGCATTTGCTGGATAATGCATGAATATCGTTGACTTTTCAGGGATATTCATGCATTGCGGCCGTTTTTAATCGCATTTGTGATAAACAATTACATTTCTTGATATGTACTTTTAGAGCTTCATAGGTTGTTTGGGGTCATATTTAGAAGGCATTTTAGTGTCTTTGATGTTATGTTTACCTTTTTAAATGGAAAGCGTTCCTCTTGGGGCAAGTGTCTTGTAAATACGCTCCCACTTGCGCTTGGCAAATTTAGATTTTGATTATGGGAGTTACCTAGCCATGTTAATAGTGTCCCAAAAATGGTGCTAGGGCATTCCAGAAAACACTTTCATGTGTCTCAAGGACATTTTTAGTCATTTCTTCATGAATGCAGGTATACAATTGATTTATATGCTGTGTTTAAAAACGAATTTTGAAATCAATTAAATTTCAGGATATGTACTGTTAGAGCTTCATAGGTTGTTTGGGGTCATATTTAGAAGGCATTTTAGTGTCTTTGATGTTATTTTTCCCTTTTTAAATGGAAAGCGTTCCTCATGGGGCCCTGAGCAGTTCTTAGCCATGTTATTTAATAGGAAGTGGATAACATGGCTAAGAGCATTTGCTGGAAAATGCATGAATATCGCTGACTTTTCTGCGATATTCATGCATTGCGGCCGTTTTTTTTCCCATTTGCAAGCACTTCTTAGCCATGTTATCCAATGGGAGGTGGATAACATGGCTAAGAGCATTTGCTTCAAAGGTTGTTTGGGGTCATACACCATTTTTGGGAAATTATTAACATGCCTATGTAACTCCCATAATCAAAATCTAAATTTGCCAACCGCAGGTGGGAGCGTATTTACAATAAATTTGCACCATGAAGAACGTAAAATAGCATAATAGACACTCAAATGCCTTATAAATATGACCCAAAACATCTTATGAAGCACTAGTAGTGCATATTTCCAGAAATGTATTGGTTTTCATTTAATGATTTACTTCATTGGTAGGCCTTCACATGTTTTTTTACCTTGGTTTTTTTCAGTGAAAATCTTATCTGCAACCATGTGTTGGCCTCACCTCAAATAAACAAAACAGGTGATGGACTGAATGTGGATCAATGACACACATTCACCCCAGTCTAAAGATCTGGGCCTAAACAAATCTTTAGATAGGCTACATCTTATCGTCATCCTGAATTAATCATTTAAAATATTAGGGAGTGATTTATGATTGTTGTATGCCTGTTTTGTACCATTGAGTGTCATTTTTGTGATGCAGTGCTGGTGGAAAACATTTGCTATGTTAAATAATTAGTACGGCATTAATTTTTAGATGACTGTTATTTATTTACTGTTTGGTAATAGTGGTTAATAACATTTTATATTATATTTTTCCACAGATTCAACTGCAGATTCTTTCATAGTTTGGAAAATGCCTACAAAAAGTAGAATAAGAAAGGCTAGAAAACGTCAAAGACAGCAGGATGATGTTTTATTGCAGCAGTCCTCTTCCCCAAATACTTGTCAAAACAGCAAGAAAGGTCCGGGTAAGAGCACGAAATCATTCTTAAGAAATATTTGTAGTAAAAAAACTTTTGCTCAAAAAAATGTTTCAGTCCACAAAAAGAAAAGTAATTTAAATGAAAAGGAGAGACCCATCACAAATGTTACTGGTAGAGGAAGAGATAACTCTGTGCATGATAGTAGAAGGAAACAACAGTTTAGGGACATTCGAAATCGAATGTTCCGTAATAGGATATTAGTTAATTTATTGAAAAATATTAAAAAGAAAGGCCAACAGAAAGCGGCATTTTATAAGAAGAAGAAAAATGTAGAGAAAATTATTGATCATGCTTTTGAAATTAAGCGAAAGTTGTTTATTTTGGTAATCAATAGAATTAGGAAACTAAGCAAGGTAATTTCTGATTTCAAAACAAAAAGTAGATGGAAGAGAGTAGTAAATCGTACTAACTTTTGTGAAGTTTTTTCCGGAGAATGGATGCATAGTTCAAGTTGTGAGGCATTTTTTAATGAGGAGAGTTATTTTCAGGATAATGATTTGGTGTTTGCAGTTGACACCAGTGGTCGAGCTTATGAAGTGAAGGATGGTTGTCCAGTTGAAAAAGAACAACTTGTGACAACAGAGACAGAAGAGGCGCTAAGTGATGAGGTTTTAGGAAGACGTCCTAAGGGTCCTGTGTACATTTGGAAGTGTAGTTCTATTTGCAGTGTGCGACAGGTTTCCATCAATTTGCTTTGTGATTTTATACGGACATTTAATAAGAAAAGTTTGAAGCAGAAAATGAAGTTGTTGCAAGATTTAGATCCTTGCAGAGTGAGACAAATGACAGGTTTGCGTGGTCATTCACTGGCTTGTCTTTCCAGGAGAGTATGCCAGAGTGTTTTTCATCATTTCAGGATGCTAGCAGTGCATCATAATAAAGTGAGAAAATTAGTGAGAATGTTGTATTATGCTAAGAGTCCAGCAATTATGCTTAAACAATTATGTGCTGCTCTTTTGCATGGTTCTGAAATAGATGTGAAGAATATTTGTGAAGAAATTGAGTTTTGTTACTTTGGTAGTAAAGATAAGAATGTTCAAATTGACCCTGAAGTAGAGGGTAATGTGGAAGATAATGTACAGGTTTCCAGTACAGATAATTTTCAGAAGGAAATTGCCACGTTCCAGATGAAATCAAGTGAGAGGCCTAATTTCACTTGTGTATGTTGTCGACGCACTTATTATAAGAATCAGACTAAGGTAGTGGATTTATATGCAAAAAGTGAAAGGGAAAATAATAGTGAATGGAAGGATTTTGCCACATACTTGATGGTAGAAAATTATTTTGATTTGGGATCGGATCAACGTGTGTGTACTTATTGTTGTAATAAATTAAACCAAAACCAGATGCCTGCTAGGGCAGTTCATAATAATCTGGAATTGGTTGAGATTCCTTCTGAATTGAAGGATTTAAATACTTATGAATCTATTTTGATTCAAAGTATCCATCCCTTTCAGGCTATTGTAAGAATGGAGCCAAAGACAGGGAAGTTGCCTCCAGCAGATTTACAGAGAGGATTAAAGGGAAGAGTTGTTTATTTGCCTCTAGATTTGAACAAAAACATTAACACAATTGGAATAGAAAAAGTGGAAGAGGAACCTCTGGTTATCTTGGTTAATGGGGTTCCGACAAAGAATAAGAAAATATGGCAAGATTTAGTGGATGTTAGGAAAGTCAAAAAGGCAACAGTGTATTTGAAGAAAAATAATAAGTACTATAAGAATGTATATGTTGCAGAAGAGGAAGTAAGTGATGAAGAGGATAGCGATTTGTGTGCTGGCCAAATTGAGAAAGTAGAGGCCGCTAAAAGTGAAGAAATATATGAACATTATAGTGTTCATCCTTTGCATTCCAAGGAAGTCATGGGGAATGCTATTGAGTTGTTTCAAATGAAACAAGCCAAAGGGAGTCCCATTAGTGTTTGGGAGGAAAGTTTGGAAGCTCGGTGTTTCCCACAGCTATTTCCCACAGGTCAAGGAGGAAGATATGATGAGCGACCTCATCAAATTCCGGCGTCTGAATACCGGACTTTACGATTGTATGCAGAAGATCCTAGGTTTCGGCAATGCATTCCCTATTTGTTTCATCTCCTGTTTGAAAGCGATCTGTCTGGACTGTCATATGCAGTGAACCACATCTTAAAAAGTGGTATACAGATGCGAAACATCTCGGCAAGTGACTTTATGCATAAAGTCAATGTCCAAGACAGTATTTTGGATTCTCACTTAATTAATCTCATGGCGTGTCAGCGTGGTACTAATGAGTACTGGTACCGTCGTCATGGTGATTTAAAATGTATGCTGAGGAACTTAGGAACTCCAACATGGTTCCTCACTCTGAGCTGTGCCGAGTATGGCTGGGAAGACTTACTTGAATTTCTACGAGAGGCAAATGGAAATATTGAAAACATTGAATTCAAGACACCTGGAGAACTGTGTTCTTTGGATCCAGTGAATGTATGCAGGTACTTCAATCATCGATTTGAAGCTATGATGTCTTTCATCACAAATAAAAAGAATCCACCTCTTGGAGAGGTGTTGGATTTCTTCTGGAGAAAGGAGTACCAAGCAAGAGGTGCCCCTCATATACATATGTTGTTGTGGATCAAGGATGCACCTAAATTTGGAACAGATCCGGATGACTTAGTGATGAATTTCATCGAACAGTATTCTACGTGTGCTGTTCCAAACGCAACGGAGAAGAAAAGTCTAAGAGAACAAGTTCTACGTTTCCAAAGCCATCGTTGTGGAAAGTACTGTCGTCGTAAATTCAGAAACAAGGAGAAGTTCTACACCAAATGTCTTTTCAACTTTCCACGACCGGTGATTTCTAAAGGAAGAGTGAACAGTTTGATGTCTTCGCTGCGACATAATGTGACGAGGAAATCACCCAATAATACATACAATTTGAAAAGGAACGAAGAGTCCAAGTACATCAATGACTACAACCCAGTGATTTTGTCCATGTGGAATGCTAACATGGATATACAGTTTGTGGCTGACAACTGTATGGCTGTGGCTCGGTATGTGACATCTTACATCACCAAAAAAGAAAAGACCGAACTGAAGGATATGTGGGAGGACATTTCCCATGAAAAGAGCCTCAGCAAGAAGTTGTACAGTTTCAGTCTGAAGATGTTGTCGCATCGAGAAATCGGAGCTTACGAATGTTCTGATCAATTGTCTTCAGCAAGTCTCTATGCCAAATCCAGGAGTCTCGTTTGGGCGAGTCTTGGTCTTGCTGCAACGCGAAATCGAGTTCTAAAACCTGTCCGGGAAATTGAGTATTTGGCTGAAAAGGAACCAAACAGTACCGACATTTTGAAGACCAACATGTTGGATACATATTATCCAAATCGAAGCAGTCACCTTGAGAATGTTTGTCTATATGAGGTTCTCCAAAATTATATATTCAAGAAGAACATCAAAGAAGATATTGAGAAAGGAGTGTATGCTGTAATTGGAAGTGAGGGATGCCTGGTCAAGCAAAGAAAATGCCAATTAGTAAACCATCGAAAATTGAGTGGTGAATCTCCAGAAAAAAAGGAGTTTTTTTATTTAGCACTTTTGCAACTTTTCAAGCCTTGGCGTGCAGAAGAGGAACTGCTTGGAGATTTCCTCTGTTACGAAGACTCTTTCAATGCAGCCAAGGAGTCCATAGAATGTCCTGCTTTTTCTAAATATCAAGAAATGCTAACTTTGGAAATTGAGCAGAAAGCAACGATTGCAGCCGAGATTGCCAGAGACAGTTCTCAGGACAGTCAGAGTTCTGTTTCATTGAGTCAAGATCCACTTGGAGGACCTATTATCGAAAATGAAGCTGCCACTGCTATGAATGAAGTAGAAAGAGCCATGGCACATGCTCAGGAGGATTCAGTTAACTTAGAAGACTTGGAAAAACAACTCAACGTTGAGCAGAGGAAAATATATGATGAAGTTACCAAGGAAATTGAGCACGGATTAAGTCATGAGAAGAACAAGTGCTCATGTACATCGTTGAAGCCTGTCCGACTGTACGTGAGTGGAGAAGCGGGAACTGGAAAAAGTTTCCTCATTAAAGCAATCTCTTGTTATTTGCAGGAAAGGAGTGAGTCATCGCTGTCTTGTGTTGTCACCGCTCCTACTGGACTGGCAGCACATAACATTAAAGGTATTACTTTGCATCGTCTACTGATGCTGCCGGTGGAGCATGACAACAAATTACAATACAACAAGTTATCTGGAGATGCTTGCTGTGAAGTTTCAAGAGTCTTGAGGAAAATGAAACTACTTATCATTGACGAAGTAAGCATGGTTTCCAATGTCATGCTTGCCTTTGTGCATTTGAGAATGCAAGAAGTACTTAAAACTGAATATGATGTGTTATTTGGTGGGAAACACATCATTGTTTTCGGAGATCTTCTGCAGCTGACACCAGTAAAAGGTCAACCTGTGTTCAAAATACTCACGCATGAAGATACCAGGAAGTGCCTAGGGAGCATTGGCAACGTCAATATATGGTTAAACTTCAATTATGCAGAACTGCATAAAAATATGCGTCAGGCAAAGGATGAAGATTACAAGAATATTCTACAAGATATTAGAATTGGAAAAGTGACTGAGCATGGGAAAGAAGCTTTAAATGCACGATTACTGTCAAATTTATATCCCAAACAAGAGATTGTGCCTGAGAATATTTTTCAGAAAATTACTGAGAAGAAATCCGGGATATGTCTCATGCCAACTCTTGCAGAATGTGCCATCTTCAACAACAAAATGTTGAATTTAGAAAAGCAAGAGATTGTGAAACTTGAAGCTATCGACAAATTAGAGCATATGGGATCAACAATTATTTTGTCAGACAATTTGAAATCAAAATTGGATTCATTAGAGAAGACTATATCTAAAACAGCGGGTTTTGAAAAGACTTTGAATGTGTGTTTAAATTGCCGAATCATTTTGAGAAGGAATTTACATGTAGAAAGAGGTCTGGTAAATGGATCAATGGGTAATGTTGTTGATTTTGAGAAATACAGAAATAGAGATGGAATAGAATTTTTAAGAATTAAATTTGATGGCATTGAGGAAGTACAGCAAATTGGTCGTTGTTCTGCTAGGTTTTTGCTTGTTAAAGACTTATATGTTCGCCGTAAACAGTTTCCTGTTTGCTTGGCATATGCGGTGACAATCCATAAATCGCAAGGTTTAAGTGTAGACTGTGCATTGGTGAATATTGGCAGTTCTGTGTTCAAGGAGGGTATGGCATATGTGGCATTGTCACGAGTTAGAACTTTATCGGGATTGTACTTAATTGACTGTGATGTCACAAACATTTGTGCGGATCTAGATTGTGTTAAGGAATACAATAGGTTAAGAAGAGAGTATGCGCCACATTTGCCTCAATATCCTTTGTTTGAGAAACGTGTGGTAGGCCGGAAACGTAGAAATAGCAGTAATAGTAGGGAGGTTGTTGCAAAAAGACTAAAAGTCAATGAACCGAAAATTGTTAGCAGAAAGAAAGTGGATTCTGTTGAAGATGTTGTCGGTTTTCAATTTGAAAACAGTTCTGGTGTCAACTGCTATGCAAATGTAGTGGTTAATGTTCTCTTTTCACTAGAGAGTTTAAAAGAACAGATTCTGTTGAATTCAGAACAAATTTTATGCTGTTTGTTGAATTCTGTTTTCGAGAAATGTAGCACTGATCGAACAAAAGTAGAAAGTGTGTCTGAAGTTCGTTATCTGTTAGATGAATGTTCAGGTCAAACAGACTTCTCTGAAAATAATCAGCAAGATTGTCAGGAGTTTTTAATGTATATGCTTGATATATTGCAAGATGAGGGTGTAGATGTAGATCAACTGTTTGGGCTTTCTTATCAATGGCAGCATGACTGCGAGAATTGTAGGGTATCAAGTACTACTAGTGTAGACTCAGAAAGATTTATATATTTAACTTTGCCAGACAGTAAATCAGTCTCCTTTAATAAGCTAGTAAATGCAGCGGATCACAACATGGAGTGTAGCCAATGTAAATCTGAAATGATGTCAACATTACTTATACGTAGATATGGACAGTATGTCATTTTAATGATGCAACGATGTAGGCCTGATGGATCAAAATTGTCAACTTTAATAAAAAATGTTGTGGCTTCTCAGCTTTCAATATCAGGAAGGACTTTTGTAACTGTAGCAATTATCTATCACGATGGTCCTTCAACAACTTCAGGACATTATACAGCTTATTTAAAGTCTCGAAACGGCTGGTCATTCTGCAATGATTCCGTTGTAACTTTCAAAAAAAAATTGCCGTTTGACCTTAAAAATTCTTACCTGGTGTTTTTAAAACCAAAATTTTAAAGAAAGAATCTCGGGATTTCCTGTGAAGAATTGGAAAAGGTTCATCAAGTTGAGGGAATGTAAGTCTGCAATGCTGTCTAGATTATTGGTCCAAAACTTTTAATTATAATGTTATTTTGTAAAATCCGACTATATAAACCTGATGCAAGTAAGTCTGCTTCATAGTAAGCAGTATCAGTGTCATAGGAAAAGGAGAACATGAGTGACAAAGAAGGGTAAGATATTAGTAGTCCAGGATTGTGAAAATTATCTTAAATGTTTTCTTTTTGAAAGTTGCGAAAATAGAAAATGACGGGATTTGATTGGAAGAATTACAAGACTTGTGAATAGCTGCAACATGATTTGGCCAAGTGGAAACATGTGGTAGAATGTGAAAAGTCTTTTCTTGTATGTAACATATTTTTCGAATCGTTGGAGGTTTTCTTTCAGAAAGTGGCGGGCTGACAATATTTATAGCACAACACAGTGGACGCTGTTCATAGGACATCCTTCGACGTCATTGAAAGTAAGTTAATTTTAAGGAGTTTTGAATTCAGATTTCTTATGTTGAATGGGTTTTTTAAACACAATCACTTTGATTGTGTTTTTTTTTCCCCGCTGTTACATGATGAATACCTTCAAGTCACTGATTTAAGTGAAATTTGAAAATAAACCATTTAATATGTATAATTAATGTTCTGCTTTTTGTACTTATGATATACATTTAGAAATGTGAGGTAGATATGGAGAAACTGAGTCTTCTGTAAGTGTCAATTTTAATGCTTACAGTGCTGTACTTCTGGGTACTGTTTTTTTTAAAAAAAAAATGAATAGGCCTCACCTCAAAGAAAGCTCTTGAAAGCACACATCTTATTTGCATCCTGAAACAATCATTTAAAATGTTAGACACAATTTTATGATGGCTTTACATCTTTTTTGCGCTGCTATTGCATCACTATTGTGAGACATTAGCAGTGCAAAAAAAGCACCAAAATAGGCCTCAGTTCATCAACATCAAGATACAGTTTCTTTAAAATATATATCTTTAGGATTGTGTAGGGGACGTAGAGAAGCAGAGACTTCTGTAAATGTCAAAGTTGTTGAAAAACTGTTTGTTCTTGAACCTTTTCCCTTGTCTTTTCTAATTTTTAAATACATGTTTTAATATTTTTGGAAATGTTTGTTCTCTCTTTTACAGATTGAAAGTATGAAAAAATATTTTAAAAAGGTAACAAGAATTATAAGGTAAATGTTTTCTACTCTTTTTACCCGCAATGCACTGCTGATGATGTCACTGACACTATCTCTGATTTACTCTCTATAGCTGTCTTTCTTTTTACATTATTCTCTGTTTACTTCCCTTATACTAACTCTTCTTTTTTTAAAAAAAATATTTTTTTGGTTCGCTTCAAGTTCGCGAACCGGTCAGCGAACTTGAAGCGAACCAAAAGAAATAGAGCTTGCCAGAGTGATAAACATTCTAGCAATTTTATTTGAAAGGGGAGGTAGTTCTGAAAATAACTTTTTGTTTTTGTTTTTGTTGTTTTATTTTATCTTTTTTTTTTTCTGAACATTTTTTGATTTTTTTGTATTTTTAGAACAGTTTTATGTTTTTTTTGTGTTTTTTATGGAGGGGAAACAACAAAAAAACAGGAATTGAAAAGGGCTCAACAGGAGCAAAAAAAAAATTACTGCTTGGGTGCATTAGGACACTTATGGTTTTCGAACACCATATTGATCAAGTTTACGCTCATGTTCCCATACGAGAGCATAGCACCACAATATATACAGGTAAACTTCATATGTTTAAAGTTTGGTTGAATGTTTGGCACAGTTTCCTGTGCCTCTCTTCCTGTCAAAGACATTGTTGACGTAGATCTGGCCACAGGAGTTGTCGGGGGATTATCTTGTAGGTCCCTTAACTCAGCCCGGCTGTAGTTTAAGGGATGCCACCTGGCCATATGGCGATGCATAGTATAGTTGCCCATACTATATTTTTTCTCTGTGCCTCTAGACAATCTGTATTTAGAGATGAGGCAGGTGGCATATTTAGCATTGACCTTCTTGTCCCCTGGAGGGATGGAAAAAAACTGCCAGATGAAACTTGTTTTCCTCTTAGAAACACGGGGCAACTCTGGGATAAATTCTGGTTGATCTCTATCCTCTTCTTCTTCTTCCTCCTCTTCCTCCTCTCTGTTGGAGATAAATTGACTTGGTGGTCCTCTCTTCTTATGAGGAGGTGGAGGTGGTGGTGGGGGTGCACCAGCTGCAGCAAGTATAGAAGCCATTGCTGAACTCCAGGAAAATGGTCTTTCTCTCACCAAGATGAAAGTCAGAGTGAGGAAAGAAGGAGGGGTTTACATGATTTGGGAAAAGCAAAAGTTCTGAACCAATGAAAAGTGTTATTTTTAGGTCACATGACCTAGTCATACATCATTTGGAAACCAAAAGTGAAATGAACCAATGAAAACTTTGATAAACAAGTCACATGACCTGTTCCGCTTACGTTACGCGGTGCGCGCCGCGTCCCGGATCGCTTCCGGTTCGCGGTCCGGAGCACTTCCGGGAGCACTAACGCGGCGCGTCATTAGACGCATTACGCGACAACGTGATACGTCGCGCTTCCGCGACGCGTCACAGTTCCGCTAATGTAACGTTGACCGGTTCGCGGACTAGGTCGCGGCATCAAGATGAGCTAACGGAAAGCTTCCCGGTTCGCGAACTGGAAGCGAAGAAAAAAAATATTAAAAAAAAATTATTAATAAACATCTAAAATATATTTTAAGATTTAAAGAAGAATACATTTTACAGTTACCGATGTTAGCTTTTAAAAAACCAATGAAATTCACAGAAAAAACCATAGGTTATAGACCATATATAGTTAGGAATTTGCATTTACAAAACCTTGAAAATTCACTGAAAAAACCATAGGTTATAGACCATATATAGTTAGGGATTTGCATTTACAAAACCTTATTTTACTCGCATAAAACCATTGAAATTCCATATATAGTTAGTTGCGCTAACTATATATCGCGCACCCGCAATCCACTGCTGATGATGTCACATATTACATCATTCATGACATGGTCAGTGACATCACTGATGACATCACTGATGACAACATCCAGTGATTGTATGTTTCTGTAAAGTGTAAATATGTCTTACATATTGAAGAATGAGTGGATGTATAAGTGTCTGGATGAAGGATTTAGTAGGTGCATGACTGACTGTATGAGTGAGTGATTAAATATGTCTCACTGAGTGCATGGGTTAGTGACTAAACTGTCTTAATTTGTGCATTATTATGTCTGTTGTTCTGTAAACTGCTGCATGTGTTGATAAGTAGCTATATGAGTAACTATATGGGTTATTGATTGGTAGCCCAGGTATTTGTATGGGAGACTGAGTGTGTGTGTGGGTGGCTGGGAGGTGTATGACTCTGTGCATAGATGTGTGAGCAGTTGATTCACTAGATGTATGGTTTCAAAAGTGCATGTGGAAACAGCTGTATGGGCGGTTGACTGTGTGCATGAGTGTATTGGTGAGTGAATGGATATCTCAGTGCTACATATCAAAGTAAGTACATATGTAAAACACAGTACAAGTGAGAGTTGACATATATAAATAACTGTGCATAAGAGCTAGTGAATGTGTGAGTGGCTGTATGGATCATTGTGAACTTGTATCAGGGATTGTATAAGAGAGTAAATATGTGTTAGTATATGTTTGAATAAGTAAAGTTTGTATAACTGTATAGTTGAGGAAATGGAGGTGCGATTGATTCTTTGCATGACTGACTAGGTGTGTGAGTAACTCCATGGATGAGTGACAGTCTGTGAGTGTCTGTTTACACTGAGTGTATCTAAAGTTATATTAGAGTCTGAAGAGATTCATCGTATTATCACACGAAGGATGTCATCAGTGATGTGATCAGTAATGTCAAATGAGATGTCATCAGTGATGTCATCAGTGATGTCATTTGAGATGTCATCAGTGATGTCATCAGTGATGTCACTGACCATGTCATGAATGATGTAATATGTGACATCATCAGCAGTGGATTGCGGGTGCGCGATATATAGTTAGCGCAACTAACTATATATGGAATTTCAATGGTTTTATGCGAGTAAAATAAGGTTTTGTAAATGCAAATCCCTAACTATATATGGTCTATAACCTATGTTTTTTTCAGTTAATATATATATATATATATATATATATATATATATATATATATATTACCTACTGGCGGTCGCCAGTAGGTATATATAGTTAGGATTTTTTCCCTATGGCATTTTTGAAAATTCTATGTCTAATAACTTTGGCGTTTGTGGACGGAATCGGCTGAAATTTTCAGGAAAATGGCACATTTTGTTTCTGAGCAGCCCTTGAAAATGTGGGGGGGTTTTGTCGAGGGGGGGCCGAGAAAAAAGGGGGGTCCCAAAACACGTTTTTCCCATGTTAATTTCCATAGGGCGGTTGGACTCACTTTTAGCTCGAACGGCTGAATGGATTTGCACGAAACTTGGCAAAATTGTAGGGACTGTTATCCCGATGTGCTTTGCTAGGTCTCAATATATGTGCTCCAGTAGTTTTTGAGAAATTAACGTTTAAAACAAGATATATATCTGTAACAGCGCTCCAGGCTGCGCTCCGGTTCGCTTACTTTTCGCGAAACGGAACTTTGAGCGCAGAAAGCTGATTGGCTCTCTGGTGTCTGTCAACATTCTAAAGAGTCCGGAGCGGCCGCCATCTTATCTCTCGGTAGGATCGAGAGAGAAGAAGAGGTGAAAAACGAAGGGGGAATTTAATGAAAGGGGGCAAGGTATACCCCTCTTGACCCCCTAGGAATGTTGTTGGGGTTATTAAAGGGTCCCGTGGGGAAAATAAAAAAAAAATGATTTTTCACGGTAGAAGCGCTTCACGGGCCGCGAACTGGGCCGCAAACTGGTAGCGAAACGGGAATTCGCCATTTTGTGCTTCGTTAATTAAATTACTAGGTATAAGGGGGTGCAGGAGACGTATCCTAATCCCCTATGTTTCATGAGGGTGGCTGAGGAGGCTCATATATGTTGATACATCTCTTCAAGCGGCTGTGCGTGAGCTTTTTTTTTTTTTGCTGCGTGACAGTCCGGAGCGGCCGCCATCTTATCTCTCGGTAGGATCGAGAGAGAAGAAGAGGTGAAAAACGAAGGGGGAATTTAATGAAAGGGGGCAAGGTATACCCCTCTTGACCCCCTAGGAATGTTGTTGGGGTTATTAAAGGGTCCCGTGGGGAAAATAAAAAAAAAAATGATTTTTCACGGTAGAAGCGCTTGACGGGCCGCGAACTGGGCCGCAAACTGGTAGCGAAACGGGAATTCGTCATTTTGTGCTTCGTTAATTAAATTACTAGGTATAAGGGGGTGCGGGAGACGTATCCTAATCTCCTATGTTTCCTGAGGGTGGCTGAGGAGGCTCATATATGTTGATACATCTCTTCCAGCGGCTGTGCGTGAGCTTTTTTTTTTTTTGCTGCGTGACAGTCCGGAGCGGCCGCCATCTTATCTCTCGGTAGGATCGAGAGAGAAGAAGAGGTGAAAAACGAAGGGGGAATTTAATGAAAGGGGGCAAGGTATACCCCTCTTGACCCCCTAGGAATGTTGTTGGGGTTATTAAAGGGTCCCGTGGGGAAAATAAAAAAAAAATGATTTTTCACGGTAGAAGCGCTTCACGGGCCGCGAACTGGGCCGCAAACTGGTAGCGAAACGGGAATTCGCCATTTTGTGCTTCGTTAATTAAATTACTAGGTATAAGGGGGTGCGGGAGACGTATCCTAATCCCCTATGTTTCATGAGGGTGGCTGAGGAGGCTCATATATGTTGATACATCTCTTCCAGCGGCTGTGCGTGAGCTTTTTTTTTTTTTGCTGCGTGACAGTCCGGAGCGGCCGCCATCTTATCTCTCGGTAGGATCGAGAGAGAAGAAGAGGTGAAAAACGAAGGGGGAATTTAATGAAAGGGGGCAAGGTATACCCCTCTTGACCCCCTAGGAATGTTGTTGGGGTTATTAAAGGGTCCCATGGGGAAAAAAAAAAAAAAAAGATTTTTCACGGTAGAAGCGCTTCACGGGCCGCGAACTGGGCCGCAAACTGGTAGCGAAACGGGAATTTGCCATTTTGTGCTTCGTTTTAATTAAATTACTAGGTATAAGGGGGTGCGGGAGACGTATCCTAATCCCCTATGTTTCATGAGGGTGGCTGAGGAGGCTCATATATGTTGATACATCTTTTCCAGCGGCTGTGCGTGAGCTTTTTATTTTTTTTGCTGCGTGACGTCTGTTAACGTTCGATTCGATGGAAATCAGGAAGTGTTGACCGCCAATTTGTCACTGCGATAAAATATTTAGTTATAAATGAATCCTTATTGATAAACATTGTCTGTGCCATCTTGCCTTTTTTCCAATGCCACAATTTTGTCGTGCACGGCAGCCATTTTAGATGCCAGGCTGGTCCCAGGCTATCACTTACCCCTGCGGATGTAGTTTATGGCCCCAGCTAAAGAGAATCCAGACATGCCAACCCTCCCGATTCAGGCGTGAGACTACTGATTTCAGTGCTAGTCTCCCGCCTCCCGATTTCTGCAAGCAAAAACCCGGGGGCATATTACGAACAACTAGCGATAATTTTTGTCTCTAACTTGTTTAGAGACAAAAATTTTCGCCGCACATCGGCGATTTTTATCGCAGATAAACCTTGCTATTATCGCAGAAAAGTCAGCGATATTCATGTATTATCGAGCAAATGCTCTTAGCCATGTTATCCACCTCCCATTGGATAACATGGCTAAGAACTGCTCAGGGCAGGTGTTAGCTTTTGGAGATATTCGCGTTTAGCGCGAATATCTCCAAAAGTTGGTAATAGGAGACAGCGATGTTAGGGACTGTTTCCAGTCGCTAACATCTTGGCACGCCCACTTTGCATGTCATTAGTGATAAGTATCACTGACATGCAAAGCGGGGCCCAAGATGGTCGCTATCTCCTTTTAGCTGTCACTAACTGGTGTTAGCGACAGCTTGGTAATAGGGAGATAATTTTATCTCCGCTTTCATGGCTTTTAAAGCCAAAAAAGCAGAGATAAACCCCCTTGATAATATGCCCCACGATTCCTCGGGGGTTTCAGCTGACAGGGCTTGGTATTGTGTTACGTGGTAATTTTTCCAGGAAACGTCAGAGGGTCGATGCAAGTGTTCTAGAAGAGGTGATAAACCATTTAAGCCTCATGAACAAGCGCATGGTCTTTTAAAGATTTGTGAAGTACTCGGGGCGGCGGTGTGTGTGTGCCCTCTTTCAGGAGCGGGCGGGGGGGCACTGCCAGCAACTTGCCAGGTCAGGTAGTGTTCAACACGTGCATCACCCTTTCTCTGCCTGCTATTGCGCTCCATGCTTCGGAAAGGTAAGAAAAAGAACGTGCATTTGAGTTTGAAATGTCCGATCCTGTAGCAGTACACTTGCAAAGCCCACACATGACAATAACCCGATTCAAGGCCCCATTCACCAGTTTTTAAAAAAATTTATAACACTCCAACAAAGTAACATTATAAAACTTTATTAACTTTTAAATATAATGAACGGAACAAAAACTGTAAAAACATTTAAACATTTTTCACCCAAAAAAGCAACAATGGTCAGAAGCTGTCTTTTGTGCGAATAGTCCCAAGGCAGCACAACGTGCAGAGTTCTGGACGGCACCCAGGTGATGTTGTCTGGGTGCCGCACTGGTTTTGGGATCCTACAATGCTGCTCCGAAAATTGGCGTGGGGCGTCCCGGGTGGTGCGGGGGGAGGCCTCGTCAGTAGCGGTCTGTTGTGCGAATAGTCCCAAGGCAGCAGAACGCGCTGAGATGTTGATGGCACCCAGGTGATGTCCAGTAAACTGCCCCACTGGTTTTGGTATCCTACAATGCTGCTCCGAAAATTGGCGTGGGGCGGCCGGGGGGGGGGGGGCGTGGGGGAGGCGGCGTGAACGGGCCTCCCCAGGTGGCGGCCATCCAGCTGAGTTGCACCCGCTCTTGCGGCTACAGCGTCTCGCTCACCATGTTGTTGAGTTGCTCCCACTCTTGCAGTGCAGCGATAGGCGGCTGCCACATGACTCTTAAAATGGCGGCCGGCTCTTCGGTTTTGGGCCTGGTCCACTGAAATGGCCCTGGGACACCTTGGAACTCGGACGCTTGCCTGCTAGGGCTTGGGCTCCATTCTCGAAAAGCGTCCCCTCAGCCGTGAAGATTCTACAAAAGTCTTGGGGGCCCCCGACTCCCGCAGGCTTCCGGTGGGGAGCGGCTGCCATGATTGCTCTCGGAATGACCACGACGGAGCCACGAGATGGTGGTGCTCTCATGCTGACGCCAGCTTCAGTCTGAATGATCCAGAAACAAGGTGGGGCTTTTATCGTTTGGGAAAAAAAAATGTTCTAAACCAATGAAAAGTGTTATTTTTAGGTCATATGACCAAGCCTTCCATCTTTAGGAAACCAAAAGTAAAATGAACCAATGAAAAGTTTTATAAACAAGTCACATGACCTGTTATGCGGCATAGGGCTACAAAAAGCGTAGAAAATCCGTTGGCACGTGAGGCGGCGTCAGTAGCGGACCGATGTGCGAATAGGCCGAAGGCAGCACAACGCATCGAGATCCGGATGGCACCGAGGTGGTGTCCAGCAAATTGCCGCACTGGTGTGGCCATCCTACAATGCTGCGCCGAAAGTCGGCGTGGGGCGCCCCGTTGGCCTGTGAGGTCGCGTCAGTCAGTGGGGGCTGTGCGTCTCCCCCAAGATGGAGGCTCCTCGGCTGCAGTGCGGCGCCCCTTAGCGCTTCACTCGCCGTCCAACTGAGTTGCGTCCGCACTTGCGGCTACAGTAGGCCGAAGGCAGCACAACGCACCAAGATCCGGATGGCACCGAGGTGGTGTCCAGCAAATTGCCGCACTGGTGTGGCCATCCTACAATGCTGCGCCGAAAGACGGCGTGTCCAGCTGAGTTGCGGTCACTCTTGCGGTACAGTGACTCAAACGCGCCGAGATCCGGATGGCACCGAGGTGGTGTCCAGCAAATTGCCGCACTGGTGTGGCCATCCTACAATGCTGCGCCGAAAGTTGGCGTGGGGTGCCCCGTTGGCTTATGAGGTGATGTCAGTAGTGGACCGATGTGTAAATAGGTCGGAACCAGCACAAGGCGCCAAGATCCGAATGGCAAGTTCTGGATGTTGAGTGCCATAGTTGAGAGTTCTGAGCAGTGCTTGTAAGACTATCTGAAGTTTATTATAAGAATCAGACTAAGTTGAAGACTGTCTGAAGCTTATTTGCACCTTTTGCAGCTTCACTATTGCCCAAGGTGGTGTCCAGCAAATTGCTGCACTGGTGTGGCCATCCTACAATGCTGCGCCGAAAGACGGCGTGTTCAGCTGAGTTCCGGTCACTCTTGCGGTACAGTGACTCGAACGCGCCGAGATCCGGATGGCACCGAGGTGGTGTCCAGCAAGTTGCCGCACTGGTATGGCCATCCTACAATGCTGCGCCGAAAGACGGCGTGACCAGCTGAGTTCCGGTCACTCTTGCGGTACAGTGATTCGAACGCGCCGAGATCCGGATGGCACCGAGGTCGTGTCCAGCAAGTTGCCGCACTGGTGTGGCCATCCTACAATGCTGCGCCGAAAGTCAGTGTGGGGTGCCCCGTTGGCTTATGAGGTGATGTCAGTAGTGGACCGATGTGTGAATAGGTCGGAACCAGCACAAGGCGCCCTGCACTGTTGAGCTTTTTTCAATGCCTGTTTTTTGTTGTTTCCCCTCCATCAAAAACAAAAAAAATATATAAAACTGTGCAAAAATACAAAAAAATGTTTAGAAAAGCAGTGCTTGTAAGACTGTCTGAAGCTCTTTTGCACCTGCTGCAGCTTCACTATTGCCCTGGTGTGGCCAAAGATCGCCCATGACATAGGCGGCCGGCTCCCGAGGTCCGGCGGAACTTTTTTCCTTTTCCTTTCTGCTTGTCCCACAATCCGTTTCACCTGAAGACACGACCAGGTTCCTGAATGTGTGCAGGGGGACGCTATTGATTGAATGAAAATGGCGACTTGACACAAAGCTGACTCAAGCGTTGCTGTTGATGCTATACAGACAAAAATTGGTTTTCAGTTTGTACATTCTTCAGGATTTTTTTTTCCATCCAAGGCTGATTGAGAGTTTGTAGAAAAATGGCTTCAGATTTTCCACATATTACTCTTCAACATTCTTCCTAAATGTAACAATGTGAGACTCACTAGGAGAACGGCTGTTTATCTTTCCTTTCAAAATGCTGCCAACAATATTTTCTGAATGGAAGACACTATCTTGTAGCATAAAGGGCCGAAAGGGGTTCTGGTCTGGCCGATGGTTGGTGGAGACATTTTGACTATATCTTGGACCTGCCCGGCCTCGCCCAAAATGGCGCCGGTATAAATGGGACTCGTAACTCCTTGCCCGCAAATGTATATCTAGAAAATTTTATTGTAAGTGGCCCTGTGTTATTTTAATTACAAAATGTACGTCCACCGATTCCGCAACTGTTAGACACCTTAGTTCTTGTAACCTAATGGCCCGCTCGTTACGTTCCTCTACAGTGTAAATGTCTCCTCATCATATACGATTTCAGTTTGCTCCGTGGCCGGCCCACGTGGTTATAGGCCCGTATTTGTATACTGACATTTTCACAATAAAGGTTTTTAAAACAAAACACGGTAGTAGTATTTAGATTGGTAAAGTTTTTACTTTTAGTCACTGTTTTCGAATCAGTAAAAGGCAAGTGAAATAAAGCAGTCCAATTACATGACGGATAAAAGGTATAATACGTAGGAACGCAGTAAAGATAAATGGTCAAGGGCAGTTGTGTTTTCCACTCCTGCAACATAAAGTGATCGATAAGAATCTGATAATCAGGCGTATCGGCGACTAAGACAGCAGGCCGAGTCTCTTTTACTCAACGGCTCCGTCATGGAACGAAGAAACGCCCTTTTTCTCGAAAAAGGAATATATTTTACTTGCAGGAAAGTTGTAAATTTTCCGGGAAAGTACATTAGCCTGGAATATTATAACATATATGTTTAAAAAAAAAAGTTCGAAATCAATAAAAAGCGTATTTTTTAGGTCATATGACCAAGCTTTTCATTATTAAAATAACAAAAGTAAAATGAACCAATAAAAAGTTTTATTAACAAGTCACATGACCTGTTATGCTTACGTTACGCGATGCGCGCCGCGCCCCGGATCACTTCCGGGTGCGCTAACGCGGCGTGTCATATAACGCATTACGCGACAACGTAGGTCAAGAATATAGTCAAAATGTCTCCACCAACCAGCGTTCGGAACACAACCCCTTTCAGCAGTCCAAAAAGTTCTGTTAAATGACAACAGAGGGGACAGGCAACAAGAACCATCAGTCAAAGAGGGGAGGGCAAGTTCTTCTCTTCCGGGTCATGTTGGGGCGCTACCGGAACTGATCGAATTGGTAGACTACAGTGTTTCTGGATGTTTCAGACTAAAGCTGGCGTCAGCATGAGAGCACTACCATCTCGTAGCTCCGTCGTGGCCATTTCACGAGCAGACATGGCAGCCACTCCCCACCAGAAGCCTGCGGGAGTCGGGGCCCCCAAGACTTTTGTAGAATCTTCAAGGCTGAGGGGACGCTTTCGAGAATGGGACCCAAGCCCTATCAGGGAAGCGTCCGAGTTCCAAGGTGTCCCAGGGCCATTTTAGTGGACCAGGCCTAAAACCGAAGAGCCGGCCGCCATTTTGAGAGTCCTGTGGCAGCCGCCTATCGCTGCACCGCAAGAGCGGGAGCAACTTAACTACATGGTGAGCGAGACGCTGTAGTCGCAAGAGCGGGCGGTAAACAGCTGAATGGCGGAAGAGGCACAGTGTAGCAAAAGCGGGCGGAATGGCAACTAAAACGGTAAAGGGGCGCCCCACTACAGCGTGTCTTCAGGTCAAACGGATTGTGGGACAAAGTCCAGAATAGAAGAGTCATCAAAAGGCAAAAAGTTCCGCCGGACCCCGGGAGCCGGCCGCCTATGTCGGGGGCGATCTCAGGCTACACCAGTGCTATAAGACTTGGGGAGGGGGTCGGAGCCAAGCGTCTTCTCCGAGTCCGTGCCATCAAACCGCCCCTCGGGGGCCTCCGTCAAGCGGTTTAGGGAGGTACCATATAACATTGTTCTCAAATGCAGTCAGGTCCACAAACGACCCTCACTTACTTTGAGAATAGTGAAGCTGCAGTAGGTGGAAATAAGCTTCAGACAGTCTTACAAGCACTGCTTTTGTAAACATTTTTTGATTTTTTTGTATTTTTGCACAGTTTTATATTTTTTTTTGTTTTTGATGGAGGGGAAACAACAAAGCACAGGCATTAAAAAAGGCTCAAACTCAGAACTATGGCACCCAACATCCAGGACTTTCCATCCGGATCTTGGCGCCTTGTGCTACTTCCGACCTATTCACACATCGGTCCACTACTGACATCATCTTATAAACCAACGTTATGTAAATAGTTATTTAATAAAATGTTTTACCCTGTTTCTTCGCTGGTGTGTTGTCTATATTTTTAATATTTGCATAGGGTTTGTCGTTATTTTGGGCGGGATGGGTGACGGAGACGAGCTGTCTTGCAGCCCTCATGGTGTGGAGCTCAGTTCATCTCACTATTTTCGTATTTCTCATGAAGGGTTGTTCCTAATATTTCTATTTTAGCGAGGTCAAAAAGAGATCCAATTAGTGGCCTACTGATTTTGCTCGATTACTTTTATTTTTTTACACGATTTTTCACGATTTTTCACTATCTGCAAAGACTAAACAGAGTATTGCGACTTTGTGCTTGTTTGTAAATAGAGAATGAACTAAAGAGAATCAATTGGAAAACAGTAAATGCTTGGATAACAATCAATCAAATGGAGAGACAAGCAGGTACGACGGATTACAACGGGGGTAAAGGTCTGCGTTAACTACCGTTCACTATCTGCAAAGAGAGAGTACTAATAAGAGAAAAGAGGGGAGGGGGGGGTGCAGCGTTCAAAGCACATCAGCGTGCATAAATACGAAAATGTTTTTATCTATCACGTACTTGACATTTTAAAGCTTTTCATATTTGCTATTAAAAAACCATTGAAATTCACTGAAAAAACCATAGGTTATAGTCGATATATAGTTAGGAATTTGCATTTACAAAACCTTGAAAATTCAATGAAAAAACCATTGGTTTTAGGCCATATATAGTTAGGGATTTGCATTTACAAAACCTTATTTTACTCGCATAAAACCATTGAAATTCCATATATAGTTAGATGCGCTAACTATATATCGCGCACCCGCAATCCACTGCTGATGATGTCACATATTACATCATTCATGACATGGTCAGTGACATCACTGATGACATCACTGATGACAACTCAAATGACATCACTGATGACATCTCAAATGACATCACTGATGACATCACTGATGACAACTCAAATGACATCACTGACAACATCACAGATGACATCATTCATGTGTTAATACGATGAACCTCTACAGACTCTGATATATCCTTAGATACACTCAGTGAAAACAGACACTCACAGACTGTCACTCATCCATGGAGTTACTCATACACCTAAACAGTCATGCAAAGAATCAAACACACCTCCAATTCCTCAACTATACAGTTATACACACCTTACTTATTGAAACATATTCTAATACATATTTACTCTCTTATACAATCCTTGATACATGTTAACAATGATCCATACAGCCACTCACACATTCACTGGCTGTTATGCACAGTTATTTATATATGTTAACTCTCACATGTACTGTGTTTTACATATGTACTTACTTTGACATGTAGCACTGAGATATCCATTCACTCACCAATACACTCATGCACACAGTCAACCGCCCATATAGCTGTTTCCACATGCACTCTTGAACTCATACACCTAGTGAATCAACTGCTTACACATCTATGCACAGAATCACACACCTCCCAGCCACCCACACACATACTCAGTCTCCCATACAAATACTTGAGCAACCAATCAATAACCCATATAGTTATTTATATAGCTACTGATCAACACATGCAGCAGTTTACAGAACAACAGATATAATGATACACAAATTAATACAGTTTAATCACTAACCTATGCACTCAGTGAGACACATTTAATCACTCCCTCATACAGTCAGTCATGCACCTACTAAATCCTTCATCCAGACATTTATACATCCACTCATTCTTCAATATGTAAGACATATTTTAACTTTACAGAAACTTCCAGTCACTGGATGTTGTCATCAGTGATGTCATTTGAGTTGTCATCAGTGATGTCATCAGTGATGTCACTGACCATGTCATGAATGATGTAATATGTCACATCATCAGCAGTGGATTGCGGGTGCGCGATATATAGTTAGCGCATCTAACTATATATGGAATTTCAATGGTTTTATGCGAGTAAAATAAGGTTTTGTAAATGCAAATCCCTAACTATACATGGCCTAAAACCAATGGTTTTTTCATTGAATTTTCAAGGTTTTGTAAATGCAAATTCCTAACTATATATCGACTATAACCTATGGTTTTTTCAGTGAATATATATATATATATATATATATATATATATATATTCAGGGGCATTATAGTTAGTTGGACATTTCACTCGTACAAAACCATAGAAATTCCCCCGTTATAGTTAGTTCATAACTCGTGCGCCAGCAATGAATTATGCTATCTAGTTTCAAAGTATATTTAATTGAATTGATCCAGTCTAGATAAGTTGGTGCCGTATCTTTTATCCATAGTTTACATATTTCCCTGTGAGCTAATATAACTAAATAAAACAGCAACTTGTTAACATCTCGAGAGAGTGATTCAAAATTCGAGGAAATACCCAAAAATATAAATAACGTGCTAACCTGTTTATTTAACTTCAACATAATTTCCATATCTTCAGATACCACACACCAGTAATTATACAAGACTGGACATGTTAAAAACATATGGAGATCGTCTGCTTTTTCCATCTAACATTTAGGACAGCAAGAAATACTGTCCTTTGAAAATTTAGCCCGCTTAACTGGGGACCAATATACTCTGTTAAGAGAGAAAAAATTGTTGCGTTTTAAATTGGCGGGAGAGACTGTGCTGTGTATTATTTCAAAAGATACTTGCCATAAATTCTCCAGATCGACGTCCAAAATATGTTCTCCCCACAGATAATCTGGCAAGGTAAAATAGCCATCTTCCGCTTCTAAAATGGCCCAATAGAGGATTGCTGTCTTTATTTTCCTGTTCTTCCCTTGGAGCACATCTTCTAAAGCGCTGGTGGTTCCTACTTGCAATCCTACTGCCTGCCTCCAGCTCTTTATTTGAAAGTATTTAAACTTAGATAAGTTATTGTTAGTCATGCCAGAAATCTCTTCCCAGGATACAAACTTCCCCTCAGGCATTAGCTGAGACCAATACTTAATGTCTGCATCTAACAACGGCTTTGCGAGAATGTCTTTAGTCCACTCCGGAGAACCAGGAGTCTCCCAGATGGGAGACATGGCTGTGTAGTAGGTAAGTTTCAGCGCCTTCCTTATTTTAGCCCAAGTATAGGCCATATCCCTCAACATCTTCAAACGCACCTTTTTGAAGAAGCGTTGGTCCCCGAATTTGTATAGAAAGCCATTTAAACCCCCTAGGATTCCTGTCAACATTTCCATGAACATTATGCCTGCTTCTGATTTGTCTAGACATTTAAAAAGCAGAATCCCTGCTTTAATTAATAGGGTCCATGCATATAGTTTCATATCTGGGACACACAAATCGCCTTTACTTTTTTTCCTGCTCAGTTTCCTCCACGAAATCCTGATACCCTTTGAGGCCCATATAAAGGAATTAAATTTAGCTTGCATTTGTCTGAACTTCACTTCATTAAACGCTAGGGGTATGTTCTGGAACAAAAAAATCAATTTGGGAAGAAGCATCATCTTTATAATATTGACTCTTCCGATTAGTGTAAGGGGTAGAAGAGACCAGCCCTTTAATGCCTCAGAAATTTCTTTATTTGCTTTAACTAGATTTCTATTCGTTAATTTTGCGATATCCTGGGTGACTTGAACTCCTAGATATCTTATATCATGTTTCAACATAGGAAGCTGAGCTTCCACATTCCAAAGCATACATTCTGTTTTGGGTGTGTGTAGATCTTGGAATTAATAAATAGGTGTGTTGCAAGTGGTATTGGTATGTCCATTGTTTTGAAAATGTTAGTTTCTATTTTTTTTTATTTATGGTCAAATCGTTTTAATTGAGCAAGAAAATGAAAAAGAAAGTAAGTACAAACAATAATACATACAAACATGGATCAATTTGTGTTGAAATAAAATAAAGTAAGATAACAAAATAAGGTGAGTACAGCACAAGCCCACATAGCGCGTAGAGGTCAGATGTCATATTCACGCCTGGAGTACCTAAGTGTGGCCTGACATTGAGAGCCCAAGGTTATACACGTTAGGAGAGGCCTTAACTCAGGACATCATTCTCTAAAATGAATAGAGTAACAATTAAGACGTCATCATATAAGACAGTAAAACGAGCTTATGTGGGTAGAGAAATGAAATAAAACAATTGACATGCATTGTGTTTCCATTGACTGTGTTCTTTAGTGTGTAGCCTGTGGTACCGCAAGATGACCCTATATCTATTGCCTAATACCATGTCTCTCAATTTGGTCCACCTGTAGTAATCGCATTAGTACCCATGTCTTAGATTTCTAGTAATGGGGGTAGTTTCTTAGTCTGACATACTATACATGTAGCATCCTACTGTGGGTCGAACGAGAAGGAGGAAGCATCAAGAGCGTTCCACAGTTTTTTGTTAGTTACATGCCATGGGGAAGACTGCAAAGCAGAATTGTCGGTCCCTCTAATGCATGATAGCCATTCTTTCCACATAGTGAACGAGACCTCCGAGGCGCTCTTCCACTTGCACAAAACGACTTTGCACTCTTGTGTGAGTAGAAGATCAAGTAGCTGACAATCATGATCTCTTGATAGTGTTGGATCAATGGCACCCAGTAGTATGTAAATAAACTCCCTCTTTGGCTTAATCTTAAATATGTGCTCAATGTAGTCAAAGACGTTTGACCAGTATTTTTGTAGTGAGGGACAGTGGAAGAGCATGTGTGGTAGGTCTCCTTCATTTAGGGAACAATTCCAACATGTGGGGGTATCTCTTAGGTTAAGCTTGAATAGTTTTTGGGGGGTCCAGAAAACCCTGTTGAGTAGCATATATTTGGTTTGGGAGAGGATCGGGGACACCTTATGTGTAAGGGTTGAAGCATGAATATTATCCCAATTAAGGTCTATGGCCGTGGTATTAGGTTCTTCTTCCAACTTAATCTCGTTCCGTCTTTGGGCTTTGCCTAGCGTTGGTGAGAGCATTTTTTTAACTTTCGTGACAAAGTGACCTGTTTTCTGGAGGAGTGGGAGTAGTGATTTCAACCAGGGATCTGAGAATGTAAATGAGTGTGTGGATAAGGCTGTTTTCAACTTTAGGAATGCATAAAAGTCAATTGGCTGGAGGCAATGTTTAGTCTGAATCGTAGAGTACGGCAGTGGCATATGACCATCGTATAAGTCTGAGACCATGTTGATGCCTTTTTTCTGACCAGTGTTCCCAGAAGGGTGATTGCGCCATAGGGATGAGGAAGTCGTTTTTTTTACCTGGAGGCCAGTATTGTGGGTTTGCTCAAGTCTAAGGAGTGCTCTCCTAGTGTTAAGCAGGATGTACTTGGAGTGTGTAAGGTGTGACAGGTCCATGGTGAGTATCGCTGGAAGAGGGGCTTTGCCTATGATGGAGCTCTCTATCTCAATCCATAGTGGTATATAACTTGTGTCTTCATTAAACCAACATGCCCCTTGTTTGCACAAAAAAGCTGATTGATAATTTCTAAAGTTGGGAAGACCCAGGCCGCCTTTTATCTTAGGTAGTTCTAGTTTTTTCATTGACACCCTGGGCTTCTTTCCCTGTCATAGGAATGTACTGAATAATTTGTCTATTTTTTGTAAAAAGTCTTCTGAGAAAGTCATAGGGAGCATGCTTGCCATGTAATTAATTAGGGGAGTGACCATCATTTTCAGTGTCTCCGCTCTTCCCCACCACGATAAATACTTTGGAGACCACCCCTCTAGGAGCTTATTTACTTTCTTTAGGAGTTGCTCTTCGTTAATTTTTAGTGTCGTAATTAGATCTTTTTCAAAGTCTAAGCCCAGGTACTTGAAACTCTTCATTTGCCAGGTGAGGCCCGAGTTACCTAATATGTCTTTGCCACTCATATTATTTAACAGTTTGACCTCAGTCTTATCTTTGTTTAAGGAGTAACCAGACACTTCAGAGAATTCCTCAATCGTGGACAGCAAGGCAGGTATTGCTTCATCAGCCTGTTCAGTCAGAACTAATACATCATCTGCGTAAGCTGTGAGTTTTATAATGAAGTTGTTAAATGGAATCCCTGGGATGTTATCATTGTTACGGATTTGATACAGGAAGGGCTCAATAACCAAGAAGAATAAGGAGGGAGATAAGGGGCATCCTTGCCTAGTCCCTTGTTGTAATTTAAACGGTGAGGAGAAAGCCCCTCCCGCCCTTACCCTCGCCGTAGGACAGGCATACAATGACATGACCATTCTAGTGAAAGAAGGACCTAATTCAAACTTGTGCAGCACTGCCTCCAAATATGACCAGTCCACTTTATCGAATGCCTTCTCTGCATCAAGTGTTATTGCCGTAGTAGGCGTGGATAGGAATTTTGCCTTCTCTATGACATGTGCCAGGATTCTAGTGTTATCGCTTGATAACCTATTTTTTAGGAAGCCCGCTTGTGAGGGATGAATTAGGGATGGAAGGACTTTCTGAATGCGTTGTGCCAATATGGAAGCCAGAAGCTTGCATTCTAAGTTGCTTAACGAGATGGGTCTATAGTTTTTCGGAAGTTTAGGATCTTTTCCTACTTTTGGTATAACGGCTATAACCGCTTCAGCTAGTGTCCCTGTCACCTCTCCGGTTTCGCCAATCTCATGGAACATATTTAATATTGGTGATGTGAGTGTCTGGGAGAAACATTTATAAAATGTTGCTGTGAACCCGTCAGGGCTGGGGGCTTTCCCACATTTAAGTGATTTGATCGCACACGAGACCTCCGACTCTGATATCGGCTTATTTAGTGTCTCACGTTCTGTAATGGTGAGTGTTGGCAAATCACATTTACCGAGGTAGTTTCCCACCCTCTCCTTTTTCACATTATTGTTTTTGGCGTATAATTTCTCATAGAAGTCTTTGAACAGTTCTGCGATTTTAAGGGGGTCCGAATTGGGCATTCCTTTGTATTTCAAATTTAAGGTAAGCTGCTAAGCCCTTTCCTGCCTTATTTGATTCGCATATTTTAAACCGTTTTCTTCTGTACAACCAGACTCCTGCTCTTTCACTTATTAGTTTGTTATAGGCATACTTCTGGTTTGTTAAGTTATTGAGCGTTTCAGCATACCTATTTTTCAGGTATACACTCTGGAGTTTCGAAATATCTTTTTCTAGTTCCAATAAAGCAGCATTGTGATTCTTATTTACCACAGACGTTATTTTTATGATGAGGCCCCTTATGGTACTTTTTGGAGCTTCCCACCTGATGGAGTCAGTGGTGTCACCTTCCTTATTTATTTTTAAGTATTCTTTAATGGCGGTTTCTATGGTGTCTCTGTGTTTCTCGTCGTTCAGGATGGTATCGTTAAGGCGCCACATTGACTGACGGAGTATTGGTTTAACGTTTGATATAGTTAGTGAGATGCATGAGTGATCTGAAACGAGCCTTGGCTCAATGCTTGTTTCCTCAATCCTGGCTACAGCGTTTCTAGTGATGAATAAATAATCGATTCATGAGAATGAATCATGTGGAGGGGAGTAAAAAGAGTAGTCTCTGCCATCGGGATTTTGTAATCGCCATGTGTCTATCATGTTAAATCTGCTGCACAGTCTAGTGAAATCTTTATGGGCTTTGCTGGGACGGAAATTACATTTAGAGTCCCTATCTAAGGTAGGATCGAATGGAAGATTGAAATCGCCTGCCAGAATATGGACCACCGAGTCCAGAATAGTGTCCATTTGTTTTGTGAGTTCTGATCAGAAGGAGGGTTCGTGTGAGTTAGGGGCATATACGGTTGTAATATAAAATTCAGTGCCGTCCTCGATCAATTTCGCCGTAACCCATCTACCTTTTGTGTCCATTGAGGAGGAAACTACGTCTACTTTGGCCTTTTTTGCTATTAGTATTACTACACCATTTTTCTTAGTTATGGCCTCAGAGCCCACCAGTTCTGTATAGAATTTATTTCGTAAGGTATGGAAATTTTTTGCCTCCAGTTTCGTTTCCTGTAGCAAAGCTATGTCCCCCTTTTGACTACGAAGGGGAAACCTTGCCTACCGGATTTGATTGGAGAAATTACGTGGAGGCTCCCTTATTCCTGCTGCCTGTCACCTTGGATTTTGTGGATCGGGAGGACGCCGCAGTTTGCCGGACCCGCTGCGCGGGTCCCGCTGCGCCTGCAGACTCTGTGAGGCGACGAGAGGGGTGCTGCATATCTTTGTTCCCGTTTGCTTACCGGCAGGGCTGCGAGCAGCCTAGCAGGGACTCCATTGCCCAGGATTCCCTGCGTGCTACACCTGTGGCCGCTCTCCCTGCCGGCCACGCCCCCTGACTGTTGTTAAAAGGAACTCTGTCACGACCGCCAAGCGGGAAACCTTGCCTACCGGATTTGATTGGAGAAATTACGTGGAGGCTCCCTTATTCCTGCTGCCTGTCACCTTGGATTTTGTAGATCGGGAGGACGCCGCAGCTTGCCGGACCCGCTGCGCGGGTCCCGCTGCGCCTGCAGACTCTGTGAGGCGAAGAGAGGGGTGCTGCATATCTTTGTTCCCGTTTGCTTACCGGCAGGGCTGCGAGCAGCCTAGCAGGGACTCCATTGCCCAGGAGTCCCAGCGTGCTACACCTGTGGCCGCTCTCCCTGCCGGCCATGCCCCCCGCCGGCCACGCCCCCCGCCCTGCCCTAGCTCTACTTTACTGGGCAGAATGACCGCGGGCGCGCTCGGGGCGAAGACCGGGCAAAGAGCGGGCCATTTGAGGCCGTTCGAGTACGGCAGAGTCCGGCCCGGGCCCACCCCCCTGGCCGTTTTGATGTACCTAAGGTAGGCGGTCTACTTCATTTTACACCCTCTTGGTACTTGGTACTGTGGGGACGGACATAAGTAACATTAACTGATATTGTGGTTTTGTATTCAACCTACATCCCACCATGCCCTTAAGGTCAGGTAAAAAACGCACAGTCCAAATCCAAACCACCAAGGGAGTCGTATCAGGCCCGCTGGACGCTTTCATTACACGGGCCACGGGGATATTGGAGAAGGAAATTGCGATGGTGGAAAAAAGACTCTCGCTTGACCTTGTTAGCGGAAAGCGCTCCTCGCTGGGCGGACTAGCCACCACCACCAGCCCCGTAGCACATGCTGCATTCAATTGTGTACAATCCATTACCACTGAAGCTATTGTTCATCTAGATAGCGTGGGGGAGAGCCCAACTGTTCGCATCCTGGAGGAAGATGCGTACAGCCTAGATGACTCCCAAGCTAGTACGGGGGATGATTCACAGGTTAGTGTGGAACCTGAACCTAGTCAGATATCTGGTTATTTACCCCTTAATGTCTCCAACACCGTTGTTGCCACAGATCCCCCAAGTACAGACATTACTTCTAGAAAGAGAAAACAAGACTCGAGTCTCTCGGGGGGGAGAGAATGTAAGATTCCAAAAACAAAAGATACTACAGATAATGGAAGCCAGGGCTCTGGGCATCCTTTAGTCACCCAAATTCCTTCTGTATTTCCTAATGTGTTGTGCCCCTCCCTTACCACCCTGGGCTCTTCGAACCCCTGTCCAATGTGCCTTAACAGTGATGAGATCTTGCTAGTTAAAATGGAGGCCATGTTTAAAACCCTACTACTACCTGTCCTGGAACGGACCAGGTTAATGACCTCTAAAATAGACAGTATGGAGGCTGTAGTGAACTCAAACCAGGTCATGTTACAAAAATTAACTGGCACCAGCTCGGTGGGGGTTATTAAAATGCAAATAGCCCCGAAGACCTCAAGTATAAATAATATTTCTACTGGTAACCCTGCCCACAACAAAACAACAGGGGTAGATACCAATATGACCACAGGGGGGGGAAAGTCAAAAGTTACATCTTCTAAGTCATCTGCGAGTACCCTAACACATGCTTCTAAGACGAAGGTCACTGAAAAACACAATTCTTGTAGACCTCAAAGCACTAGGCCACCCCCACAAGTAAAACCCAATCCCGCCCCCCCGTCTTCCACCACACGGAGATATAGCTAGCCAGCGCAGTAATACCAACCAAAGGGTGGAGAAGCACAGAAGGTTTACCACCCCACGTGTCGATCTACCCGTGGAGGCAACACGCTACACAATAGTATTAACAGGTGTTGCTCCTTTAAAACCTGGTAGTAAGGAGTCGCACGGGGACCTTCGCAACAAAGTGATCTTTTGGTTAAATAAAAACCGACCTTTACCCCCCTCCTCACCTACTGAAATACTATTTGTAAGGAGAGTGGATTGGGTGGGCCATGGTACTAACGATCTGGAGGGAGATTGCATCCTAATCTCGTTTAAGGACCCATGGGTGGTAGATACCATTCGAAGAGAAGCTAGGTTTGCTAGACAGGGGGACGTCCAAACACTGGGCCTATCGTATTTCTACCCACATAGACAAAGTCTTATTCAACCATATCCCAACTTTGGTCAACCTCCAGCTAGAAGATATCCCTTGGAAATGACACCCCTAGCCCAGCAACGTCCATTTCTCTTCAAACACTTTGGTCCCCTTTCTGACCTTGAGGCCATAGATTGACATCATATAACACCCTGTTTGACTACCCCTGCTGAATTTGTTGGTCACGAGCCGACGAGGCGGAATAGGGAGACCCCACATTCTATTGATAATTTAGATGCAGTTATGGGGGGCTTAGCCACAAGGGAGACTACTTCACCAGCATCCAAAGACAAAACAGAGGCCACGATGTGTGGGGATTCTATGGATAACCTTAGGATCATGGAGAACAGGAGGGTCAGTGGGAGCAACCAGGTATTTCCTGCAGTTCCAGCCTTGCCACCCCCCCCTGTGGTCTCTGTCCTAGATAATCTGAAAATACTATCCTGGAACATCGCAGGAATTAAGGCCCGTATTCTCTCTGAGGATTGGATGGAGTTTGTAGACAAATTTGACATCATCCTACTCCAAGAAACTTGGGCACCCGATCCAGCCTTCAGGTTGGGCTATGTTAATTTCTTCAAACCTGCGATCAGAGGGGGCAAAGGGCGTGCATCAGGTGGCTTATTGATATGGGTAAAGCAGTCATTGGGACTCCATCCCACAGAGGTACCTGTTCAGAACCCGGATCTCCTTAAAATTAAGTTGAGCAAGGTCAGCCATCGGGATCTGATTATGTTCAACATATACGCCAGAGGCATACCTGGCGGCCGCTGCCCCCCGTTGTTGAATGTTTTAGACCACAACCTTGCTGAAATGGGTAGTGGGAATGTTATCCTTTTAGCAGGTGACTTAAATTGGACCATTGAGCCATTGTATGACCTAGGGGACAGCTGGGGTTCGGCCGAGGATGCCGCTTGGGACATTCCTGATTTGATGGTCGATAAAACTGTTAATGCGACCGAGGCGGCAGTGAACTGGATGGCTCTTTGCCTAAATAGGGGATTCCGGGCTTGCAATGGCCACACAAGATCGATCGGATAAAGGAGCCAACTGTACCTTTGACAACGGACTAAGGCGGAGCCGTATTGACTATGTTCTGTTAAAACTGGAATATTGGCCCCTATTAGTGGACATGGAAGTAATACAGCGCCCAGAAAGTTACCATAACCCCTTGTCACTCCTACTAAAACTGCCAGGTATAAAGAGACTGGATGAGCATACCACCTCACGGACAGGGGATGTCCTGATAACTAACGATAGGAGGAGGTTGAAATGGTCCAGGGTCGTGGAGGACGAAACTTTATGGGTCAATGTTAATACAGTGGTAAAAAATGTGTGTAATGAAATGTTGAAAATTGATCTGTTGGGGGGTAGTCCGGAAATGGCAAATAATGTTATCAATCTCCATATTAGCTGTTTCGACCAGTTAAAGTCCCTACTCTCTCTCCCTTGTCGGAGTGCTCCCACCAAAGCCAACTCCCACCACCAGAAATGGTATAACAAAAAATGTAGGGAGGCCCATACAGATCTTATCAAAACTATCAAATCTCGAGATATGGGTGCAGTTAAAGTAGCTAGGTTACGATATAGAAAAATCCAGTGGGAAGCAAAACGGGAGTGGGAGGACAGGTTCTGGTCGGATCTCTTGGATGCCTCCACTTTGAATAATCCGAAAAAGTTCTGGGATTTAGTCAAGTGGGGGAAGGACCCTGATTCGTGTACCCCCGCAAATCATGTACCTCCAGAAGAGTGGGTAACTTTTTATTCTGCCCAATTCAGTGTTGAAAATCCCAAACCCCTGCCAATCGTGGGAAAGGCACCCCCGTTACACATCTACGGGGAGAAACTCATCTTTTCAGAATTAGAGGTTGAGCTTGCTCTAGGCTTGACCCTGCGAGGGAAAGCACCCGGTATGGACCTCATCCCCGCGGATCTGTTCAAAGCAAATTCCGCCATGTGGCTGCTCTATATAACCATGATTGCCAACTCATTAGCTAAAGGAGCCAGCATTCCAAAAACTTGGAAGGGGGCCGAGATAATACCAATATTTAAAAAAGGCGACAGGTCTAACCCAGGGACCTACCGCCCGATCAGTCTCATTGACTCCATACAAAAAATCATCGCACGTATGGTCTTGGGACGGGTTCAGGGCTGGATTGAATCTGAGGGCATATTATCTCCCATGCAGGCGGGCTTCAGATCGGGCATAAGCACCATCGACCAGGTGTTCAGACTTTGTCTGATCTACTGGAAAGTGGTCTTGCTCGGTGGCGGTACCATCTTCGCAGCATTCATTGATCTGAAGTCCGCCTTCGATCTTGTGCCAAGGGATAAACTGTGGGGAGTTATGAGAAATTTGGGATTACCATCAGAACTACTTGACCTCATAATTAAACTCCATGAGGATAATTGTGCGAGGGTGAGGTGGGGAGGCCAGGGACAAGTGACGGAAAGATTTCCCGTAACTAGAGATGTCCGTCAGGGGTGCATCCTGGCACCAACACTCTTCCTCCTGTTCATTGATCAAGTGGTGACATTTTTTTCGGACACCCCCACCGATGCCCCAATGTTGGCCGGGACAAGATTCCCATTGCTCATCTTCGCCGATGACACCCTACTCCTCTCCAGAACACGTAGAGGTCTACAGCGGGCGCTGGACCGCTTTGAGGAGTTCTGTGCCATTAAAAATCTTGCGGTGAACGTGGGCAAAACAAAGTTTATGGTTTTTACGAGAAACCATCCTGTCCGGAGCTCTGTGAGCTTGAGTGGAGTCAACCTTGAGCAAGTTGAGACTATGACTTACCTGGGGGTTACCCTAGACAGCCGCTTGAGATGGAAAGATCAAGTTGGCGTACAACATCTTAAGTTAGCACGGCTAACTGGCTGTTTAATAAAGGAGCAAAAGAGATCCATCACTAAGCGGGTCACCCCAGCTCTCAAGATCTATGACGCCAAAATCAGCACTGCAATCTTATATGGCGCAGATCTCTGGGGCTACATGGACTTCTTAAATCTCTTTAAAACCCAATGTAAGTTTCTACGGAACCTGGTAGGTCTACCACAGTCGTCTCCATCCATTCCTCTCTGTTTGGATCTGGGGTGCCAATGTAAATAGAAAGAGAGAACACCCTGCCTTAGGATATAAGGGCCCTAGCCGAAGGGTCCAACAGATATATGTAGAGGGGTGATTAGCCTAGGGGTTGACAATACACATAACAATAACCTGGTCAAATCAAAGATAGACTGTACAATTCATGTTTAGAAATATATATATTTTTTTATTCATTTTTAAGGATAGCAAAGATATAAATATAGAGTTTTTAGGTATCACATGTATATATAGGTTATAAATAAGACATACATAGATAAGAGGACAACATGATTAGGGGAATTTTATCCTACCCAGTAACGGCCACACTTCACACACTCTATCTCTTTCACTTCAATCTCTACTCACTCTTTCTCATCTGGTATCATTCACCATTCATACTACATTCGTTCTGCTAGTCCTGGCGAGTACAACACTAGGATGGTTAAGCGTGTTGTATAAATCGGGGTGTTTGATCCAGGGGGATGGTTTTGACTACGGGTCCTGATGTAATAAGGACAATAGCCGTTTTCCTGGAGACACAGGCGCAGATCTCTGGGGCTACATGGACTTCTTAAATCTCTTTAAAACCCAATGTAAGTTTCTACGGAACCTGGTAGGTCTACCACAGTCGTCTCCATCCATTCCTCTCTGTTTGGATCTGGGGTGCCTTCCGATCAATGAGATGGCCAGATTCAGATTGGTGGCCCTGTGGAGGCGAATATGGACCTCCCCTGACCTGTCCTTATTTGCGAAAGAATTAGCAGAAGTCAGGTCAATTGGTGGTTCTGGAAAAATCCCATGGCTCCAAGCGGTAAAAAACATCTTGGTGGATATGGGTTTAGAACAACTCTGGATAGCCCCCTCCACTAGTGCCTTTCCCTCCAAACAAGAGTTTAAAGCATTGTATTGGGCGTCTCTTCATCAAAACCGAGTTTCGATCTCCAGCCTCACCAGCCTCACGGGCAGGTTCCTTACCTTTAAGTTAGACCTGTCCCGTGAGCCCTATTGGGATGTCATTAATAAACCGCTGGACAAGAAACTCTACCACCAGTTCCGGGTAGGTGCTTTGCCATTGAACACCTTTGTAAATAAATGGTCCACTGGTGTCTCAGATCTCTGTAAAGGCTGTTCGGGGCAGAAGGAATCAGAGGGCCACTTTCTATTTGCCTGCCCTAGCTACCTGGCGCCGCGAACCAAATGGTTAAAACCGCTGTTCCAGCGTCTACCATTTAGAAAATCTGCAGAGGCCATTTGGGTGCTAAAGACTAACACCTCTGAGGTGTTTGTAGTGAGTCTAGCCAAATATCTGGGGTGGGCCTGGATCATTCGGTCAAAACATATGTCAAAGTTGTTAGAGCCCTCAAATACCGTCTCATAAGGTGATATACTCTGTCTACTGTATAAACATACGATTGCACTGATCGCACTTCTTGCACTTTTTGTATGGAATGGTGTCCCACTGATTGTCATGGTTTGTTATGTAATTGTTAATCTTTACGATTTTATCAGGTTTCTTATTTAAGATGTTTAATATTATTTTTAAATTTCCTTATAAACAACTCATCTTAGGTTTATTAGTATTGTATGGTCTACCTTGTTTAGTTTATTTGAATGTAGTTCTTGTCTAGTAATGTATTGCTTTTTATATTCGAACCTAGTTGTTGTTGTAGTGAGATTTTAATTAACAGCAAACACATCAGCACATGTTTATCCTTTTGGAAAAAGTTTTCTAAGTTATAGCTTTTACAAATGTACTACAATGTGTCTTTTATGATTTATCAAATCGAAATAAAGACTTGAAACCTGAACCTGACTACGAAGGTATTCTAATATTTTCTGCCGTTTAATCGGCTGGTTCAAGCCCTTCACGTTCAATGAGAGTATTTTAAGGTTACCTATTCTCGTTGTCCCTATACGAGTGTCAACGGAGGATGCCATCATGTGTCATAGATATACCATATAAAGGAACAGATTGAACCTATTAATCGACAGACCATTTTAACTAGTGGAACCCAGAGTAGGCGTAGGGCAATGACCATGCTTTTTGTTGATGAGACCACATTGCCAACAATTCCGTAAGAAATTCTGAACAGTAGTGGTAGGTGTATTCTTTGTGGATAGAGCAAACACTAGTATTAGTGTAGGCAAGAACACTAGTGATTTCCAGAAACACAATAGAAACCCAAATAGACAATATAAAAGAAAACAGAACAAAATATACCAAACCCTTCCCCAGCCCCTGAAACCTCCCCCCCACCACCCTCTCCCTCATCCCTCCCTTTCCCACCCCAATTATAGAAGAAGAACATGGCGACTCGGGAATCCATAGTTTCTTTACTGAAGTTCTGCGATATGTATATTTTGACACCTTTCCATAATACATGGTTATGTTATGGACAAATGTAAGAATTTGTTCAGCATGTTGGAACCTCAGTGGTTTGCATACTATCGCTCTAGGGCCTTTCTGGTCTTTTGCTATTCTTCCCGGGACTCTATGCGCCCGGTCAAACTCCAGTGGCTGGGTGAAGGTGAGGTTTGTGGCCTGTGTAAACCATTGTATAGGAGCCTTGAGAGTCTTCTGAATTTTCTGGAATACCAAAAATTCTCAGGTTCCCTCTCCTGTTTCTATCTTCCAACTCCGCCACTTTCCTTGAGAGGTGGTCAGAACTCAAGGTGAGATTTTTAATGGCTCCGCAGGTTTTGTTCTCAGTATCTTCCAACTTGCTTATTCTACTCTCAGACTCTGTCAGCCTAGAGTTGATGTCTCTGATGTCTTGTCTGACCGCAACTACTCCCTCTTTGGTGGATTTGGCCAGGTCTTTCACTTCTTCCAGTCTGCTCAAAATAGTTTCCATTGCTTCACTAAATTCTTTTTTTCCTTTAAAAGGGGAAATCGGTGTTGGCGGGTCAGCTTTCAGGCGTTTGGAAATGTTCCCATTTTCTTTATCACCCATTTTGAAGACAGATGATGGGGTGATGTTTAATCTTATGTCACTCTTGTGTGACACCAGGTCACAATTCCACTAGTGCTTATCTAGTGTTTCAGTGTTGAGCGGCTCACTAAAATGTCGAATTTGCTCATGAAAAACACTACAGTGCGCAGATTTGTATTTAGAACTTGCCACAGCAGGGGGTTTCAGGTCGAGTTCTGCATGGTATTTAGGGAACTGGTGGCCCCCTCTTATTCATGAGGTACATTGCATTCGTGCATAACAGCCCAGGGGAGCAGTTGTATCGCATTAGATCAAGACTGTGATAGTATGCCGAGACTATGACAATATATGCACCAACTAGCCAATTCTAGCGTTCAGCTCTATGGGTGGTACCTCAGTGGTCGCCATTTTGTAAGCAGGCATGTCAGTCAGTTCCTCGTCTGGGGTCTCTTCGATGGGCGCAGCCTCGAGCCGCCTTCGCTAGTTGGTATAGATTCTAGCCTAAGCAACACACAGTCACTGCTTCTCTATTGCCATTCCCATGCCTGCTCATATACTGCTTGAAAGCACTGTATGGATCATTGAGCGGTGCGCAGACAAAGCCCTTGTTACTCAATAAAAGTTGCTTCCATTATCGTTTCTCAGTCTATCCCCATGGTGTTGAAAGCGTGGTATGACACAGAGGGGGTATCTAACTCACTGCTCTGGATTGTATATTGTCGCTGTGTTCCGGGACCCTGAAATCACCGTCGGTGTTGTAAAAGGACTGCCTCGATTGGCGATCACGTTGTCTCAGTCACCCCAGCAGCCACGTATCACCAGCCGCCGTCGGGTTCCACCCAGTCCCGCACTCGCCAGCAGTCAAGACTAAAAGAGTCTATTTCTCACTCTTCCGAGGTTGGAGTGGTCTCAAACTTGCATCGCAGATAGGGATTGTGTTCCGACACCTGAATCTCTTTTCAGGTCAGGAAATGATTTCGAATTGAAGCTCCCAGCATTTAGAATGCCGTAATTGCCTGGAGGAGCAAAGGGTTACGCCACAATTCTTTCCGGCGTCCAAGCCACTCCCCCGTTAGTTTCTATTTTTGAGTGTGTGTATTAAAGGTTATATTAGGGTGAGAGGAGGTCTGCCACTCTATCACATGGATGATGTCATCAGTGTTGTTATTTGAGATGTCGTCAGTGATGTCATGAGTTATGTCACTGACCATGTCATGAGTGATCTAATATGTGACTTCATCAGCAATGCATTGCGGGCGCACAAGTTATAGTCAACTTCCACCTGGAGAACAACAACGACCGCAACACCATCACCCTGCTCGACAACCTCGCCAACCTCGGACTCAAGCAGCTGGTGTCCACCCCCACCCACCTCGCCGGAGACACACTCGACGCCGTCTTCTCATCCAGCAAAGACATCGCCTTCAGCCACGCCACAGGACTCCACTGGACGGACCACAGCTGCGTCCACTTCACCTTCAAAAGAACGACGATCCACCACCACCAGCAACTGGTTGCCTGAAGAAGCTGGAACAAGATCACAGCCGACCAGCTCGCCGCTTCCCTGAGCCAGCACCCTCCTGCCAGCTCAGCAAACCCCAGCCAGGCCGCCGACAACCTCACGAAGTGGATCAGCAACTGCGCGGACGAACTCGCTCCTCTGAGGACCCCGCCCAGCAGACCCACCAGCAAGAAAGCCCCATGGTTCACCGACGAACTCAAGAGCTCCAAGAAGAACTGCCTAGCCCTCGAGAAAGTCTGGAGAAGGGAACCAACACCGGACAACATGACCACCCTCAAGCTTGCCACCCGAAAGCACCACCAACTGATCCGCGCCGCCAAGAAAACTGCATTCAAGGACCGGCTGGACAACAACGCACACAACTGCAAGGAACTCTTCAACATCGTGAAAGAGCTCTCCAACCCCAACGCCGGAAACAACAACATCACCCCATCGCAAGACCTCTGCAACTCCCTCGCCTCCTACTTCCACAACAAGATCGCGGACATACACAACAGCTTCAGCATCCAACCGACGCACGCCACGACCACAGCAACGCCGCCCACCACCACCCTCCGCGCCTGGACTCCGATCAGCACCGAAGACACCGTCCGCATGATGAACTCCGTCCACTCCGGATCTCCGACCGACCCCTGCCCTCACCACGTCTTCAACAAGGCCGACGCTGTCATCGCACCCCACCTGCGGGACATTATCAACACCTCCTTCGACACCGCCACCTTCCCTGAGAGCTGGAAGCACGCCGAACTCAGCGCTCTACTCAAGAAACCTACAGCGGACCCCACCCAACTCAAGAATTACCGCCCCATCTCGCTCCTCGCGTTTCCAGCCAAAGTCATCGAGAAGACCGTCAACAAACAGCTGGCCGCCTTCCTCGAGACGAATGGATCCCTCGACCCCTCACAGTCTGGCTTCCGAGCCAACCACAGCACCGAGACCGCCCTCGTCGCCACCACCAACGACATCCGGGCCCTGATGGACAACGGAGAAACAGCGGCCCTCATCCTCCTAGACCTCTCCGCGGCATTCGACACTGTCTGCCACCGTACCCTAGTGCAGCGCCTCAGCAACGTCGGAATCCAGGAGAAGGCACTGGAATGGATCGTCTCCTTCCTCGACGGAAGAACACAGAGAGTCCGCCTACCACCGTACAAGTCAGAGGCCACCGAAGTCATCCGCGGCGTCCCTCAAGGATCCTCGCTGAGCCCCACCCTCTTCAACGTCTACATGAGCCCCCTCGCGGCCATCGCACGCCAACACAACCTCAACATAATCTCCTACGCCGACGACACCCAGCTGATCCTCTCCCTGACCAACGACCCCGCCGCCGCCAGAGCCAACCTGCACGAAGGGATGAAAGAGGTAGCCGAGTGGATGACGACCAGCCGCCTGAAACTGAACTCAGACAAGACGGAGGTCCTCATCCTGGGCTCCTCGCCCTCCGCCTGGGACAACTCCTGGTGGCCCCCCGCCCTGGGCACCGCACCCAAACCGACGGACCACGCACGCAACCTGGGCTTCATCCTGGACTCCTCCCTCTCCATGACCAGAAAAGTCAACGCCGTCTCCTCGTCGTGCTTCAACATCCTGCGCATGCTACGGAAGATCTTCTGGTGGATCCCCACGGAGACCAGGAAGACTATCACCCAGGCCCTCATCACCAGCCGACTGGACTACGGCAACGCCCTCTACGCCGGAACCACCGCCAAGCTCCAGAAGAGACTCCAGCGGATCCAGAACGCCTCAGCCAGACTCATCCTCGACATCCCACGAAACAGCCACATCCCCGGACATCTGAGAGACCTGCATTGGCTCCCCGTCAACAAAAGAATCACCTTCCGTCTCCTCACCCACGCACACAAAGCCCTACACGATCAAGGCCCGAGCTACCTCAACAACCGAATCAACTTCTACGCTCCCAAACGCCACCTCCGATCAGCCAGCCACGCCCTCGCGGCCGTCCCCCGCATCCGAAGAGCGACAACAGGAGGAAGGTCCTTCTCCTACCTGGCCGCCAAGACCTGGAACTCCCTCCCTCCCGACCTGCGCTTGACCCAAGACCACCTCTCCTTCAGGAAGAAGCTCAAGACCTGGCTGTTCGAGCAGTAACGGCACCCCCCCCCCCAAGCGCCTTGAGACCCTACGGGTAAGTAGTGCGCTCTATAAATGTCTTTGATTGATTGATTGATTGATGTGAAGAAATAAGAAAAACATACAGAAAGAAGAAAAAGAAATGCAGAAAGAAGCAACAGAAGTCTTCAAAGACGAAGAAAGGTGCAGGAAGAAGGAATACGTGCAGAAAGAACAAACAGAGGAGCAGAAAGAGGCCTTGTTGCAAAAACATCCTGTACCCTCAACTTGATAAGATGGATACTGGTGGTAAATGACTCTGATTAACCAGTCCTAGAGCCAGTGCTATGCTAAAAGACACTTAGAATACCGTTAAAACACCTACATACACTAGGAAACACTATGTGTTGGGGTACCCCTGTGATTACCATGGCCTCCTCTTTAAGACCCTAGTACATAATTGGGCAGGGGGTTTAAAACTACCTCTTATAATGCGCCATAGGGCGCATTTTCACACTTAGAAATTGAGGGGGGCTGAGCTGACGTGTGCAAACACACCCTGTGGCCGTTTTAATTCGGGGGATAAAGTCCCCTTGAATCCTGAGTGTCCCTTGAGTCCAACTAGTCCACCAGGTATCTCCAGTTAGCTCCAAAGAGCTGCGTTGCACAGAGGTGTAAAAAGGGGCATGGTCTGGACCACCTCTCTGCAATGCAGCGCAGTGGTGCTTACTGGAAGCACCTGGTGGGCTAGTTGGCCCCCAGGGGCCCTCCGGATTAAAGGGGAATTATTTCCCCAACTTAAAACACGCCACAGGGCATGTTTCCACATGTCACCCCAGGCCCCATCCCCTTCCCTCACCACTGTGTAAACTCGCCCTGCTGCCATTTTAAGTTGGGAGATTAAGTCCCCTTGAATACTGAGGGTACCTAGATTCAAACAAGCCCACTAGGTACCACCAGTAAGCGCTGTTGCAGAGAGGTGTAAAAAGGGACACGGACTGGACCACTTCTCTGCAACGCACTGCTATGGTGCTTACTAGAAGCACCTGGTGGGCTAGTTGGCCCCCAGGGGTTCTCAGAATTAAAGGGGAATTATTTCCCAACTTAAAACACGCCACAGGGCATGTTTGCACACATCACCTCAGGCCCCGTTCCCTACCTACACCACTGTGTAAACGCACCCTGTGGTCGTATTAATTCGGGAGATTAAGTCCCCTTGAATCTGAAGGGTCCCTATGGTCAAAGTAGCGCATTAGGTACCTCCAGTAAGCGCCACAGAGCTGCGTTGTAGAGAGGTGTATAAAGGGGTGTGGCCTCTGAACATCTCGCTGCAGCTCAGCTGCCTGGCGCAAACCGGAGGTACCTGGAGGACTATTTGCCCCTCAGGGACCCTCACTATTGAAGGGGTATTAATTCCCCAGCTTACAACTCTCCAGGGGCGTGTTTGCACAATGGTGAAGGAAGGGGGTGGGGCCTGAGTTGACATGTCTGCAAAAAGGCCCTGTGGTGCATTTTAAGTTGGGGAATAAATTCCTCTTCAATCCTGGGGGTGCCTGCGGCCAACTAGCCCACCATGTACCTCCAGTATGCGCCAGAGAGCTGCATTGCATGGAGGTGTTCAGAGGCCATGCCCCTTTTTACAACACTCTGCAATGCAGCTCCGTGGCGCATTCTGGAGGTACCTAGTGGGCTAGTTGGCCCCCAGGGACCCTGAGGATAAAAGATGAATTAATTCCCCAACTCAAAACGTGACACAGGGTGTGTTTGCACACATGTCCACTCAGGCCCTTCCCACTCCCTTCACCACTGTGCAAACGCGCCAGTGGCACGTTTTAAGTTGGGGGATTAACTCCTCTTGAATCCTGAAGGTACTTGGGGTGCAACTAGCCCACCAAGTACCTCCATTTAGCGCCACAGAGCTGCGTTGCAGAGAGGTGTAAAAAGTAACCCTGGGCGTAGTATGCGTTGTGGGGCTACGCAAAGCTATGCAAAGTGGGCGAGAAACTACGTCCACCCTCGCACTTCGCGTAGCCGCATGCCCCCCTTCCCTACATACCTAATTTTAGTATATGCGCAAATAAAAATAAATAAAAGGCACTTACATTATCCGCTGTGTCCCGGGGCTCCCTCTGCTCGAAAAATGTGCATTGGTTATCAAGATGGCGGGGTGAACGAGCAGAGGGAGCTCCAGGATGCAGCGGATAAGGTAAGTGCCTTTTATTTATTTTATTTATTTATTTTAATTTGCGCATATACTAAAATTTGCTATTTCCGGGAGGGCGGGAGGGAGGCGGGTGGCGGGCAACTTCGCTACGCCCAAGGAGTGGGCGTAGTGTTGCCTGCTACGCCTACTTTGCAAAGGGCGAAGTAGGCAACACTATGCTCACTTCGTGGGCGTAGCGAAGTCCTTCGCCCAGGGTTAGTAAACAGGGGCGTGGCCTCAGAACACCTCTCTGCAACACAGCTCCTTGGCACATTCTGGAGGTTCCTGGTGGGCTAATTGGCCCCGAGGGACGATAGTATTCAAGGGGAATTAGTTCCTCAATTGCAAACGTGCCAGGGGGAGCGTTTGCAGAGTGATCCAAGGAGTGGGCGTGGCCTCTGGCGCGATACCTGTCTTTTTTTTATTTATTGTTTAAGAAGGGGGGCTGTGTGGCCCCCTACTTTTCCTAATATTAATGGCCCTGGGGACCCCATCCCCCGGGGCCTGCCCCCTAGTGTTTTCTAACAAATATTTTTTGAAGGAGGGAGCGTGGGTCCCCTCCTGAGGCCATAATCGGCCCCGGGGACCTCATACCCCGGGGCATGGCCATTTTTTTTCAATATGTATTTGGAGGGGGGCTGCCTTGCCCCCCTCCTCTGTCGGACCCCATCCCCCGGGCCCACCTTTGTTTTTTTAAATTTTTTATTTTTTTTTATTTGAGGAGGGGGCCATGAGGCCCCCCCTCCCAGGCCACTAATAGCCCCAGGGACCCCATCCCCCATGGCTGGTCCTCTCCTTTAGGGACTGTGGGGTGTTCCCAATCCCCCCACGGTCCCGTCGGCTCTCCGCCTCTTGCAGGAGCCGGCATTGCATTTCCACATGGGGGCTGCAAAGATGCAGCTCCCCGTTTAGAAAAGCAATCCTCTTTGGTTTTTGGAAGAGAGAGCTGGATTCCCTGCAAACAGCAGTGTCCTGGGGGTGGACACTGCAGGAACCGGCCCGGGGGAGGTGGTGCTCCCCAGGGCCATGACAGGACTCCAGGAGGGTTGCGCGCAGCCCCCTCCCCACATTTGCAAAGCCCCGAGGGTGGTGGTCCCTGGGGCATTTTTAACATTTAGAGTCTCGGGAGGTGGCGGTCCCCGGGGTGTGTGGGGGGCTCGAGCCCCCCCACACAGGTTATTTATTTCTTTTTTGTTTAAAAAAACACAAGGGGGTTGCAGTCCCTGAGGCTGCAGGGGGCCGTTAGCCCCCAGCAAATATTTTCCTAAAGCCCCAGGGGTGGCGGTCCCCAGGGGTGGGGGGGGCTGTGAGCCCCCGCAAATATTTTTATAAAGCCCTGGGGGTGGTGGTCTATGGGGCTTGAGGGGCCTTTGAGTCCCCAGGGCTGGGAGGGATAAGCCCCCGCACATATTTTTATAAAGCCCCAGGGGGTGGCGGTCCCCGGTGCTGGGGGACCCCTTTGGGCCCCCATCCCAATACAAACATTGCCCCTGGGATTTGGCCCTCCAGGGGGCTAATTATTAAGGAAGCGCGTTTTATTTCGTCCGGATCCTCGGATTCTCTGCGGATTTTGCCAATTTTTAAAAGGCCTATGGGGTCAGGGTGTTACTACCCTGCCCCTTTTTGATTTTTGCACATTCGTTTTACTGATTTCTTGTGCCTTGGTTCTACTGAGGCACAAGATGGCTGCCAACACTTCCTCGTTTGAAGTGTTCACAGCCAATTAGCATAAAGCTTGTGATGGGGAGGGTGCGCGGATCCTGCGTGGCATAGATAGCAAAACTTATTTAATTTTGATTTTCTCAGCAACTACTGAACAGATATAAACCATTTAACAAAAATTGTACTTTCTGAACAAAGGGCTACTTTTTTGCCATATTTGGTGTAATTCCGTTCAGCAGTTCGGGCTGTAGCTGTGTCTAAAGTTTCCTGTGATAAATTACATGGGGAAAACATGTTTTGGGACCCCCTTTTTTCTCAGCTTCTTCATACCGAATCACCCCGAAACTTTCAAGATAGGAGCAGACCGGAGCAGGCCATGAGTTTTGAAAATTTTGTGAAGATTCATCAACTGGCGCAAAAATTATTGGGAATAGAAAGTTGTGAATTTCCTATGGAAAATAGATCCTAACTATACCTACCTATATATATATATATATATATATATATATATATATATATATATATATATATATATATATATATATATTACCTACTGGCGGTCGCCAGTAGGTATATATAGTTAGGATTTTTTCTCTATGGGATTTTTGAAAATTCTATGTCTAATAACTTTGGCGTTTGTGGACGGAATTGGCTGAAATTCTCAGGAAAATGGAACATTTTGTTTCTGAGCAGCCCCTGACAATTTGGGGGGGTTTCATCAAGGGGGGGCCGAGAAAAAAGGGGGGTCCCAAAACGCGTTTTTCCCATGTTAATTTCCATAGGGCGGTTGGCCTCACTTTTAGCTCGAACGGCTGAATGGATTTGCACGAAACTTGGCAAAATTGTAGGGACTGTTAGCCCGTTGTGCCTTTGCTAGGTCTCAATATATGTGCTCCAGTGGATTTTGAGTAATTTAGGTTCAAAAAAAGATATATATCTGGGCGGAGCCTAACCACACATCTGATCTGATTGGCTGTCAGCACTTCATCCAAGAAGTGTTGGCAGCCATCTTGGGACCAATATACATGATAGCACCTCATTAAAAAGCATTGTAGTTAATAGAGGGTTTTAGGACTTTAGTTACATTATAAATCATTTGTTGATGGTACCATACTCGTTTTAGGAATTGTGGTGTGTTCTAAGGTGATTTTACCATGTGAAAAAACCTTCTGCTGTGATATCATGAATATTGTTTGAAAGAAAACTAATATCTCATGATTTTCCCACAGTGGTTTGGAAGGGGATCTATAAGCTAAACTGAAAGCATATTTTCTGTAAATTCACATTATCTTTCTCAGTCATGTGAAAATGAAGTCTGACATTCTCAGTAAAACATGTACATCCAACAAGGACAGAGACTGTCAGTTGATTCCTTTGTGTTCTACTGCAGCCTCCTAGAGTGTTCTAAAGAACAACTAGAGCGCTAACAGTCCTACTTATTACAAAGGTATGGCACACCTGAAGCCATCTTGATTGGAATAAAGTGGTAACTCTTAAAACATTTAATTTAAAAAGAAACAACATGAGGGGGTATATTATGCCATAGAAAGTATGATTAGTGCTGCAGAATGAAAAATTAGGGCACATTTTGAGTGACTTCTCAAATCCTTTTCTATTTCATTAAAACATTCTGACATGCAGTCTCCCAAAATGGCCACCAGAGTCAAAAGAGCCCAAATGTAGCCCAAATATCACCCAGATGTAACCCAAGTATAGCCCAATGACAGAATGTCCCAGAGTGTTCTAAAGGACAACTAGAACGCTAACAGTCCTACTTATTACAAAGGTATGGCACACCTGAAGCCATCTTGATTGGAATAAAGTGGTAACTCTTAAAACATTTAATTTAAAAAGAAACAACATGAGGGGGTATATTTTGCCATAGAAAGTATGATTAGTGCTGCAGAATGAAAAATTAGGGCACATTTTGATTGACTTCTCAAATCCTTTTCTATTTCATTAAAACATTCTGACATGCAGTCTCCCAAAATCGCCACCAGAGACAAAAGAGCCCAAATGTAGCCCAAATATCACCCAGATGTAGCCCAAGTATAGCCCAATGACAGAATGTCCCAGAATGTTCTAAAGAACAACTAGAGCGCTAACAGTCCTACTTATTACAAAGGTATAGCACACCTGGAGCCATCGTGATGGGAATAAAGTGGTAACTCTTAAAACATTTAATTTAAAAAGGAACAAAATGAGGGGGTATATTATGCAATAGAAGGTATTATTAGTGCTGCAGAAAGAAAAATTAGGGCACATTTTGAGTGACTTTTCAAATCCTCTTCTATTTCATTAAAAAAATTCTGACATGCAGTCTCCCAAAATGGCCACCAGAGACAAAAGAGCCCAAATGTAGCCCAAATATCACCCAGATGTAGCCCAAGTATAGCCCAATGACAGAATGCCCCAGAGTGTTATAAAGAACAACTAGAGCGCTAACAGTCTTACTTATGACAAAAGTATGGCACACCAGAAGCCATCTTGATTGGAATGAAGTGGTAAGTCTGAAAACACTCAATTTAAAAAGGAACAACATGAGGGGGTTAATTTTGCCATAGAAAGTATGATTAGTGCTTCAGAAAGAAAAATTAGGGATCATTTTGAGTGACTTCTCAAATCCTCTTCTATTTCATTAAAAAAATTCTGACATGCAGACTGAAACATGCACTTTGAATACCAGCAGCAGACGTCCCTGGTGAGCAGTAGCTTTACTACAGTGATCTAATGTGCAACTAGAGTGCTAACATTCAGAATTTATGGCAAATGTGTGACACATCTGAATGCCTTCTTGATGGAACCAAAGTAAACAAGCATTGAAAATGCAATAGATCTCGCCCTCGTTTAAGTTAAAGCCATTCTGTTTGTAATGAGGTGGCTTTTTAGCTTTGCTTTTATTAGTGTTCTTTCAACTTTCATGTAAATAACATGCATCTGTATGCATATAAGTATATGTATGCATGCATTTATGTTTGTATTTATATAGATATACAGATGATATATGTTTATATATGTATGTATATATATATATATTCACTGAAAAAACCATAGGCTATAGACCATATATAGTTAGGAATTAGCATTTACAAAACCTTGAAAATTCACTGAAAAAACCATAGGTTATAGACCATATATAGTTAGGAATTAGCATTTACAAAACCTTGAAAATTCACTGAAAAAACCATAGGTTATAGACCATATATAGTTAGGAATTCGCATTTACAAAACCTTATTTTACTCACACAAAACCATTGAAATTCCATATATAGTTAGTTGCACTAACTATATATCGCGCACCCGCAATCCACTGCTGATGATGTCACATATTACATCATTCATGACATGGTCAGTGACATCACTGATGACATCACTGATGACATCTCAAATGACATCACTGATGACATCTCAAATGACATCACTGATGACATCACTGATGACATCTCATTTGACATTACTGATCACATCACTGATGATATCATTCATGTGATAATACGATGAACCTCTTCAGACTCTAATATAACCTTAGATACAATCAGTGTAAACAGACACTCACAGACTGTCACTCATCCATGGAGTTACTCACACACCTAGTCAGTCATGCAAAGAATCAATCACACCTCCATTTCCTCAACTATACAGTTATACAAACTTTACGTATTCAAACATATACTAACACATATTTACTCTCTTATACAATCCCTGATACAAGTTCACAATGATCCATACAGCCACTCACACAATCACTGGCTCTTATGCACAGTTATTTATATATGTCAACTCTCACATGTACTGTGTTTCACATATGTACTTACTTTGACATGTAGCACTGAGATATCCATTCACTCACCAATACACTCATGCACACAGTCAACCGCCCATACAGCTGTTTCCACATGCACTTTTGAAACCATACATCTAGTGAATCAACTGCTCACACATCTATGCACAGAGTCATACACCTCCCTGCCACCCACACACACACTCAGTCTCCCATACAAATACTTGGGCAACCAATCAATAACCCATATAGTTACTCATATAGCTACTTATCAAGACATGCAACAGTTTACAGAACAACAGACATAATGATGCACAAATTAAGACAGTTTAGTCACTAACCCATGCACTCAGTGAGACACATTTAATCACTCACTCATACAGTCAGTCATGCACCTACTAAATCCTTCATCCAGACACTTATACATCCACTCATTCTTCAATATGTAAGACATATTTTAACTTTACAGAAACATACAGTCACTGGATGTTGTCATCAGTGATGTCATCAGTGATGTCATTTGAGATGTCATCAGTGATGTCATCAGTGATGTCACTGACCATGTCATGAATGATGTAATATGTGACATCATCAGCAGTGGATTGCGGGTGCGCGATATATAGTTAGTGCAACTAACTATATATGGAATTTCAATGGTTTTGTGTGAGTAAAATAAGGTTTTGTAAATGCGAATTCCTAACTATATATGGTCTATAACCTATGGTTTTTTCAGTGAATATATATATATATATATATATATATATATATATATATATATATATATATATATATATATATATATATATATATATATATATTACCTACTGGCGGTCGCCAGTAGGTATATATAGTTAGGATTTTTTTCCTATGGGATTTTTGAAAATTCTATGTCGAATAACTTTGGTGTTTGTGGATGGAATTGGCTGAAATTTTCTGGAAAATGGCACATTTTGTTTCTGAGCAGCCCCTGACAATTTGGGGGGGTTTCGTCAAGGGGGGCCAAGAAAAAAGGGGGGTCCCAAAACGTGTTTTTAACATTGAGTTTTCCATAGGGCGGTTGGACTCACTTTTAGCTCGAACGGCTGAATGGATTTACACAAAACTTGGCAAAATTGTAGATATGGTTTGCCCGACATGCCTTTGCTATGTCTCAATATATGTGCTCCAGTGGATTTTGAAAAATTAACGTTTTAAAACACAGATATATCTGTGACAGCGCTCCGGTTAGCGCTCCAGTTCGCGTACCTGACGCGTAACGGAACTTCGCGAAGCGAAGCTGATTGGCTCTCCGGTGTCTGTAAACATTCTAAACAGTCCGGAGCGGCCGCCATCTTGTGTCTCGGTAGGATCGAGACACAAGAGGTGGCAAAAACAAAAGGGGAAATGAGCATAAGGGGGCAGAGTACATCCTCCCTGACCCCCTAGGTTTGATGAGGGGGCTTTAAAAGGGCCTCGCGGGGTTAAAAAATAATAATTTTTATATCGTTTTTTTTTGCGGGGGGAGCGCTCGGTACGCCCACCGGGAAGCGGTCCGGGAAGCGCAATATTGGGAAAATAGGATGAAAGAATGTTCAAATATTGTATGTTTATTGATTGTTATTTTTTTATTTTTTTATTTAAGTACCAACATGTAGGTACAAATGCAGAGTCTAAAAATAAAAATACATTGTTTCCTTTGTAGATATCTTGCAGGTTGTTTCAGAAGTTATTGTGGTATATGGAATTCATAGCGTAGTCTGTCAGGAAAGCAGAAACACAATGGAGGCAGGACATGATAAAGAGATGTTAAATACACATTGGAGATGATATTGTGGAAGAAAGGAAGTAACTATGAGCAAACTTAAAGTTGCACAGTATATTTAAAGTCTGATTTTACATTATAATCAATTTGCTACTAGTTTAAAAAATACATATAAAAATGAATAATGTCTCAAACAATTTTTGAATTATTAAATATAAATTTATTTTTCTGATTTGTTTTCAAAATTAAAAAGAACTTCTAATAATTCTTGGCCAGATTTTGTCTCATTTTCAATTAAGAAATCCACAGCTTCAACACATTGCAGAAGTTCTATGTCCATTGATTCATCAAAGAATTCTGAATCATTTTCTTTGTCTTGGTTGCATTCTGCAACAATTTCCACGTTATTTTTTTGCTCTCCTTCCATTTCTGTGCTGTAAAATGAATTTAAAAAAAATATATCAGTACAGATAGGGCACTGTTGGGTTTAAGTACAGACAGCTACTTTGGTTTTTTAAACAGTGATTTTTTCGTTGGGCAGTGTATGGTATCAGACTGGAAGTAGAAATATCAAAAAATGTATGTTATAAAGTCTAAGTCAATTCTTAATTATACAAGACAAGCCTAACTCCATCCATAACTAAAACAGAGAAGTCTATTTTATTCTATAAGTATTACAGAGGGATAGTATATAACTATCCGAAAATGTTTTCCTAATTAACTTAAAGTACAGAACATACTTCAGTTTTTAAAATAACATCTTACCTTTCAAATAGAAGTTTAAGTTCTCAGTTGAAATGTACTTGATATGTTCTTCAAGAAGTAGTAGTCAAAATGGCTGTGTTTCTCTCTCTTTCTTTATATATATTCAGGTACATAACTAATCAAATGTCATGAAATAATAGAAGATATTGAAAGTACCATTTTGATTGGTTGACAATTCTAACACTTCATAAGTGTTTTGGTTAGGTAATTTACCTCAGGATATTTAATCAGGCTTACAGCATAATTTTCTCAATGAAATTCCATCAAATTTGGGGAAATGGTAGGGACTGCTATGTAGTAGGGGCTATTCTATATTTGATGAAAGTGTCTGTAGTGGTTTTTCTGTAAATTACTTTCCCACCTTTTTTTATCAAGCGCTTACCGGTGCGCTCCCCGGTACGCGAACCGGCAGCGTTACGGGAGTCCTCCATTTTGAGTATTGGTAGAATTGAGACACAAAATGGAGGACAAACAATGTTCGGAATGGGTAGAAGGGGGCATGGTAGACACTTTGTGACCCTCTAGGTTTTCGGAGGGGGGATTAGGATTTTGATACATGCAAAAATAAAGAAAAACATTTTTTTTATATTTCTCGGGGGGAGCGTCCGGTACGCGCACCAGTAAGCGAACCAGGGAGCGTACTTTGGTGAAAAAAAAAAAGAATACATTTTACAGCTTTTGATATTTGCTATTAAAAAAACATTGAAATTCACTGAAAAAACCATAGGTTATAGACCATATATAGTTAGGAATTAGCATTTACAAAACCTTGAAAATTCACTGAAAAAACCATAGGTTATGGACCATATATAGTTAGGGATTAGCATTTTCAAAACCTTATTTTACTCGCACAAAACCATTGAAATTCGCATATATAGTTAGATGCACTAACTATATATCGCGCACCCGCAATCCACTGCTGATGATGTCACATATTACATCATTCATGACATGGTCAGTGACATCACTGATGACATCACTGATCACTTTATGTTGCAGGAGTGGAAAATACAACATCCCTTGACCATTTATCTTTACTGCTTTCCTGCGTATTATACCTTTTAACTGTCATGTTATCGGGCTGCTTTATTTCACTTGCCTTTTACTGATTCGAAAACAGTGGCTATTATTCAAAACTTTACCAATCTAGGTACTACTACCATGTTTTGTTTTAAAAACGTTTATTGTGAAAATGTCAGTATACAAATACGGGCCTATAACCACGTGGGCCGGCTGCGGAGCAAACTGTAATCGTATATGATGAGGGGACATTTACACTGTAGAAGAACGTAACGGGCGGGCCATTAGGTTGCAAGCACTAAGGTGTCTAACAGTTGCAGAATCGGTGGACGTACATTTTATAATTAAAGTATGACAGGGCTAGTTACAATAAAATTATCTAGATATACATTTGCGGGCAAGTACCATGGGTGACGTTAATTCGAACTTTCAATAGTACAGTAATCAATAACACATCAGAACTTAATATCAATAGTGATGTCCAAATGCTCAATCAGTACTCGTCCCCGCCCGCCATGTGCTTCAAAACTGCATACGTATCTCGTGATATCAAGGCTGGGCAACCAGTACACAACAAGGAGTTACGAGTCCCATTTATACCGGCGCCATTTTGGGCGAGGCCGGGCATGGTCAAATGTCTCCACCAACCAGCGGTTGGACCAGAACCCCTTTCGGCAGTCAAAAAAGGTTCCGTTAAATGACAACAGAAGATATAGGCAACAAGAACCATCAGTCAAAAGAGGGGACGCTTTCGGGAATGGGGCCCATGCCCTAGCAGGCAAGCGTCCGAGTTCCAAGGTGTCCCAGGGCCATTTTAGTGAACCAGGCCCAAATCCAAAGAGCCGGCCGCCATTTTGAGAGTCCTGTGGCAGCCGCCTATCGCTGCACCGCAAGAGTGGGCGCAATTCAACTGGATGGTGGGCGAGACGCTGTAGCTGCAAGAGCGGGCGCAACTCAGCTGAATGGCGGATGAGGCACTGTGCCGCAAGAGCGGGTGCAATTCAGCTGGATGGCGACTGAAACGCCAAGGGGCGCCCCACTGCAGGCCCGTTCGCGCTGCCTCCCCCCCCCCCCCCCCGGGGCGCCCCACGCCATTTTTCGGCGCAGCATTGTAGGATGGCCAGACCAGTGCGGCAACTTGCTGGACACCACCTGGGTGCCGTCCGGATCTCGGCGCGTTGTGCTGCCTTCGGCCTATTCGCACAACCATCCGCTACTGACGCCACCTCACAGGCCAACGGATTTTGTAGGCTTTTTATAACCCAAAGCCGACTAAAAGACAGGCCAAAGCAGCCCATTGTTGCTACTTCGAGGAAGGAGGGGCAAGGACAGTGTCAAGCGGACGGTGAATGCTTTGAGATGGATGTTGCAGCAGGCTGCCATGTAAATAGTTGTTTAAAATGTTTTTTTTAACGTGTTTACTTTGTTGGAGCGTTGTATAGATTTATAAGTTATTAAAGTGTTATAATCCTACTACTTTGTTGGAGTGCTATATATTTTTAATGTGACACATTATTGTGAAGACTTTGATGTACAAAAAGGCATCCCTAGAATCTTCCGCTTCAGACTCGGTCCCACACACCCTTACAGTGAGAATCCCCTCCCCAATCACAATACAGGATCGTTATCAGATAGTAGGAACGCGTGTGGTGTGACGGATCTCATGGGGTGGGGGCCTTGATCTACTGTAACTCCTTTGAAGAGGGATGATTCTTTACAGTTGGGGCCATAAACTACATCCGCAGGGCTAGGTGATAGCCTGGGACCGGCCTGGACAATCGGACACAGAGGAAGAGGAGTGTCAGAGGGTGCTGTAGTGAATAGGGTGAAAGGGAGGTGTCGGGCGGGCACGGGGTGTGATTCTCAGGGAAGAGCAGCGCAGACGGGGGAGGTTTATGGCCCATGCATGAGAGAGAGAGCGGGGGTGACCAGTGCGTGGGGGAGATGCTTGCGAGGGTGGAGAGCCGTGCTGAGGATCGGCGGCGTGCAGAGAGTGGGTCTGGTCAAGGCATCTAAAATGGCTGCCGTGCACGACAAAAGTGTGGCATTGGAAAAAAGGCAAGATGGCGCAGACAATGTTTATCAATACGGATTAATTTTCCACAGAGAGAACGGGGGAGGTCAGAGAGGGGGGTGTTCGTAGCGCCAGGGAGACGCGCTGGGGAGGGGCAGAGGGGCCATAGCGCTTTCTAAATGGCTGCTGCTTGCTAGAGCGTACGTGCCTGAGTGGGGACAACGTGGCGCCGATTATGTTGACATCGCAAACCAGATTTTAACACTTAGACATGAAAGTTAAAACTGCACCATTGCTCCCCCCCTCCCCCCCTCCGACTGACACCCTCCTTTGCCTCAGCTTGGATCATCATTTGCTAAAGTGTTCAAAGACCCCACCGTGAGTATAAGCACAACCGGGGCCTTTGTTGTATATGCATATCTACTACTATACATGTTCTAGTGTGAATTCATTTACTACAGCCTTACTGCACACCCTGAGAAAAACTACGCAGCAAGACAATCTCTACCTTCTCCCTTTTCCATGTTCCAACGCTTTGAAATGAACAATATATTTACTCGCAGTGACAAAATGGCGGTCAACACTTCCTGATTTCCTTCGAATCGAACGTTAACAGACGTCACACAGCAAAAAAAAATTCCGCTCACGCGTAGCCGCTGGAAGACATGTATCAACATATATAAGCATCCTCAGCCACCCTCAGAAAACATAGGGGGTCAGGATATGTCTCCCGTCCCCCTTATACCCATTTCCCACATTGTTTTTCCTCCATCTTGTAATTTAATTAAAACGAAACACAAAATGGCGAATTCCCATTTCGCTACCGGTTCGCGACCCGGTTCGCGAACCGGGAAGCGCTTCTACAGCGAAAAATCAAATTTTTTTATTTGCCCCACGGGACCCTTTAAGAACCCCAACATCATTCCTAGGGGGTCAAGAGGGGTCTACCTTGCCCCCTTTCATTAAATTCCCCCTTCGTTTTTCTCCTCCTCTTGTCTCTCGATCCTACCGAGAGCCAAGATGACGGCCGTTCCGGACTGTTTAGAATGTTGACAGACACCGGAGAGCCAATCAGCTTCGCTTTGCAAAGTTCCGTAACGCGAAAAGTACGCGAACCGGAGCGCTACCCGGGACGCTGTCACAGATATATCTGTTTTTTAAAACGTTAATTTCTCAAAATCCACTGGAGCACATATATTGAGACCTAGCAAAGTCACATTGGGCTAACAGTCCCTACAATTTTGCCAAGTTTCGTGCAAATCCATTCAGCCGTTCGAGCTAAAAGTGAGGCCAACCGCCCTATGGAAAACTCAATGGGAAAAACGCGTTTTGGGACCCCCCTTTTTTCTCGGCCCCCCCTTGACGAAACCCCCCCAAATTTTTAGGGGCTGCTCCGAAACAAAATGTGCCATTTTCCTGAAAATTTCAGCCAATTCCGTCAACAAACGCCACAGTTATTAGACATAGAATTTTCAAAAGTCCCATGGAGAAAAAATCCTAACTATATATACCTACCTACCTAAAAAAAAAAATATATATATATATATATATATATATATATATATATATATATATATATATATATATATATATATATATATATATATATATATATATATATATATATATATATATATGTGTGTGGCTCGTAATCCTCAAGATTTCTTTCAGAAAACAGCACTCGTAGGCCCGTTGACATTGCTTCTCCTGTTTTATTTTACAGAGTCAACTGTAACAGAGTCAACAGAGTGACTCTGTAAAATAAAACAGGAGAAGCAATAGCAACGTGCCTACGAGTGCTGTTTTCTGAAAGAAATCTTGAGGATTACGAGCCGCATGTGATTGCGGGGGTCCCGCCACCGCAGACTGCACCCACCTGCGAGTGACCCGTCTATTTTTGGCAGGTCTGGGAGCTTGGAATATATATATATATATATTCACTGAAAAAACCATAGGTTTCACACCAGGTATAGTTCGGAATTAGCATTTAAAAAAACCTATTAAATTCACTGACAAAACCAGTTATAGTTAGCTGGAAATTTTACTGACATAAAACCATTGAAATTCCCACGTTATAGTTAGTTGGACTCACTATGACTTGCGCACCTGTAATGCACTGCTGATGACGTCACATATTACATCACTCATGACATGGTCAGTGACATCACTCATGACATCACTGATGACACCATCCAGTGAATGTGTGTCTTTCTGAAAAATAAATTTGTTTTATATATGTATTTGTAAAGGTCGATGGAAGAATAAATGTTTAAATAAGTGTGTAAATGGATGTTTTTTTTAAAAAAAATTGGTTGGGTAACTGGCTTATTACGTGTATCTTAGTGAATACATATATTAGCGAGTATTGTTTAAATATTTAAATGTTTGTATCAGTGTTTCTCTTTGTGTATAAGTGGCTGCAGGGGTTGGTGACTGACTCACTGTTTGTATGTGTTTTGAAGACAGCATATGTGCAGGACTGTATGGGTGGATGAGTGTGTATATGTGTGTGTTAGTGAGTGAATGACTGTCTCACTAGTGTCTTCATTAGTAACGACATATGTTTTAATCTAGTATATGTGAGTATTGATGTATATAAGTGAGTATAGTATATATAGTGAGAGATTGTAGGAGTTCCTGTTTAAATAAGTATGTGTTTCTATAAGTGATTGTTTAAGAGAGTAAGTATGGGTAAGTTTCCTTAGAAGTAAGGTGGTAGTGTGTGTATAAATGTATATGCAAATAAATGGATGTTCAATAGTTTATTTGCATGTGTGAGTATGTGTGTGAGTAACTTTTGGATGACTGCTGATGTGTAACAGGATGTATAGGTGTATCACTACATATGATGAGTGAGTATATATATGAGTGACTATATAGAACTGTTGGTGAATGAGTGGATGCGTATATAGATGGTGGAATTACTGAATTGGTTGTTGTTACTGGTTTGGGTATCTCCATTTTTTTGAAAATGTTTGTTTCTATTTTTGAACATGTGTTTCAAGCGTTACATTACACTGAAATTAGGTCTGTCACTCTGTCACAAGGATGGTGTCATCAGTGATGTCATGAGTGATGTCACTGACCATGTCATGAGTGATGTAATATGTGACGTCATCAGCAGTGCATTACAGGTGCGCAAGTTATAGTGAGTCCAACTAACTATAACGTGGGAATTTCAATGGTTTTATGTCAGTAAAATTTCCAGCTAACTATAACTGGTTTTGTCAGTGAATTTAATAGGTTTTTTAAATGCTAATTCCTAACTATAACTGGTGTGAAACCTATGGTTTTTTCAGTGAATTTCAAAGGTTTTTTAAATGCTAATTCCTAACTATAACTAGTGTGAAACCTATGGTTTTTTCAGTGAATTTCAAAGGTTTTTTTAATGCTAATTCCTAACTATATAAGACCTGAAAGCCCACCAGGAATCTCCAGTATGCGCCAGGGGACTGCATTGCAGAGAGGTGTAATGAAGCCACAACCCTTTTTACACCTCTCTGCAACGCAGCCCCCGTGCATGTTTGAAGAGGGGGAACTAATTCCCCTTGCATACTGGGGGCCCCTGGGGGCCAATTAGCCCACCTGGAACCTCCAGTATGCGCCAGGGGCTGCATTGCAGAGGTGTAATGAGACTATGCCCCTTGTTACACCTCTCTGCAACGCAGCCCACTGCCGCGTTTGCAGAGGGGGAACTAATTCCCCTTGCATACTGGGGGTCCCTGGGGTCAACTGGTCCACCAGGAGCCTCCAGTATGCGCGAGGGAGCTGCATTGCAGAGAAGTGTAATGAGGCCACACCCTTGTTACACCTCTCTGCAATGCAGGCCACTGGCGCGTTTGTAGAGGGGGGACTAATTCCCCTTGCATACTGGGGGTCCCTGGATCATATCTGCCCAAACACCGATATTCCGAACGATTGTAAATTACTTTTCTTGAGAAACATTTGGATTTGGATTATCATGTCCTATACTTTGGAATATTTGAAAGACTGACTTTGAGGATGCTATAAATTACTCAAGTCTGCCCGAATTGTGTGGGTAAAATTGATACCTAGTCACTTTGAATAAGAATATACTTATGTCTCGTCTAACATTTGGAAGAAATATCTAGTTATATGACAACTGGATACCGACATAACTTGAAGGAAATAAGAACGCCCTGAAGAAGTTCTGTTGTACAGAACGAAACCTTTCGGCTGGCTGTGGTACATAAACTTAAGGAAAATAAAAGCATTTGAATATACACCAAGATTCAGCGCTTCAATAAGGACTCTAAGTGATATGATTTGATTGGACTCATTGTGAAAGTGGTGCTGTGCCAAACTTTGGAATATTCTCCACTACTCTCTACTACTTACTCTCTCCTACTCCACTACTCTCAAATACTCACTGTCTACTACTCATTCTCTACTACTCTACTACTCTCTACTACTCTCTCTCTACTACTCACTCCCTACTACTCGCTACTCACTACTCCCTACTACTCACTATCTACTACTCTCTACTACTCACTCTCTACTACTCTCTCTCTACTACTCACTCTTTACTACTCACTACTACTCTCTACTACTCACTCTCTACTTCTCACTCTCTACTACTGTCTACTACTCACTCTCTACTACTCTCTCTCTACTAGTCTCTACTACTCACTCTACTACTCACTCTCTACTACTCACTACTATTCTCTCTGCTACTCATTCTCTACTACTCTCTACTACTCACTCTCTACTACTCACTCTCTACTACTCACTCTTTACTACTCTCTACTACTCACTTTCTACTGCTCTCTACTACTCACTCTACTACTTACTCTCTACTACTGTCTACTACTCACTCTCTACTACTCACTCTCTACTACTCTCTACTACTCACTCTACTATTCACTCTACTACTCTCTACTACTCACTCTCTGCTACTCTCTCTACTGCTCTCTACTACTCTCTACTACTCACTCTCTACTCTCTATTACTCACTCTCTACTCTCTCCCTCTCTACCTCTCTCTTCTTCTCTCTCTACTAATCTCTACCTCTCTACCGCTACCTCTCTACCTCTCTACCTCTACACCTCTACCTCTCTACCTCTCTCTACATGCACACATATACACATATATGCATATATATATATGCATATGCATTTATATATATATGTATGTGTATGTATAAAAAAACACAACAAAACATTTTTTTTTTAAACAGCTACTTTTAAAACTGTCATTCTTTTTCCCCATGGTACGCTCCCCGGTACGCTTACCGGTGCGCGTACCGGTGCGCGTACCGGGCGCTCACCCCGCGAAAATCAAATTTTTTTTTATTTTTTTTTTGCTCCGCGGGGCCCTTTTATGGCCCCCACATCAAACCTAGGGGGTCAAGGGGGGTCTACTCTGCCCCCTTATGGTCATTTCCCTCTTTGTTTTGGCCACCTCTCGTGTCTCGATCCTACCGAGACACAAGATGGCGGCCGCTCCGGACTGTTTAGAATCTTTACAGACACCCCAGAGCCAATCAGCTTTCTGCGCGCAAGTCGCGGTAAGCGCCCGGTGCGCGTACCGGTGCGCGTACCGGAGCGCGGCTATAGATATATATATTTTTTTGAACCTTAATTACTCAAAATCCACTGGAGCACATATCTTGAGACATAGCAAAGGCACATCGGGCTACCAGTCCCTACAATTTTGCCAAGTTTGGTGGAAATCCATTCAGCCGTTCGGGCTAAAAGTGAAATCGACCGCCCTATGGAAATTAACATGGGGAAAACGCGTTTTGGGACCCCCCTTTTATCTCGGCCCCCGCTTGACGAATCCCCCAGCTAACTATAACTGGTGTGAAACCTATGGTTTTTTCAGGGAATTTCTTAGGTTTTTTAAATGCTAATTCCTAACTATAACTGGTGTGAAACCTCTGTTTTTTTAGTGAATATATATATATATATATATGTATATATGTATATACATATAGATATTCACTGAAAAAACATAGGTTTTACAGACTTTATAGTTAGGAATCAGCATTTAAAAAACCTTTGAAATTCACTAAAAAACCATAAGTTTCAGGGATGGCATAGTTAGTTCGACATTTGACTGATATAAAGCCAGAGAAATTTGCCTGTTATAGTTAGTTGAGCTAACTATACCTTGCGCACCGCAATGCACTGCTGATGATGTCACATTTTACATCACTCATGACATGGTCAGTGACATCACTGATGACATTTCAATGACATCACTGATGACATCACTGATGACATCATCCCTGTGAATGTGTGTTTTTGTAAAGTTTAAATATTTTTCATATATATCTATGTCAAGGTGTATTGAAGAATGAGTGGATTTACAAATGCCTGAAGGGATTATTTAGTAGGTCCGGGACTGACTGTATAAGTAAGTGATTGAACATGTCTCACTGAATGCATGGGCTAGTGAATAAACTTTGTGAAATTCTGTATTAGTCTTTCAGTTGGTGGGTAAGCAACTTCATGGGTTGGCAAGTAGTGACATGAGTGTCTATATACGTTATTGATTTGTTGTCTGAGTATATGTATGCATGCCTGAGTGTCTGTGTGGGTGGGGTTGGTGTGTGACTCTGTGCATAGACGTCTGAGTGGGTGATTCACTGGTTGTATGGATTCAAAAGTGCATCTGGGAAGGGCTGTATGGGTGAGTTAGTGTGTGTGTATGGCCGTGTTGGTGAGTGAATGAAGCTCTCAGTGTTATATGTGTGACTAACTACATATGATTTAAGGCAGTATATGTGAGTGTTGCAGTATATAAATGACTCTACATGAGAGTAAGTTATTTGAAGAGTGGGTGTATAAATGAGTGTCTGCTTGTATCAGTGATTGTATAAGACTGTAAGTATGTGTTAGTATCTGCATAAATAAGTGAGGTGGTGTGTGTATAATTAACAGAGTTGGTGTGTATAACTGTATACTTGAGTAAATGGGTATGTGATTGATTCTTTGCATGACTGACTAGGTGTGTGAGTAACTCTATGGATGAGTAGCGGAGTGTGACTGTATGTATAGGTGTATGAGTGCATATTACAGTATTGTATATATAAGTAACTGCATGTATTAGTGACTGGATGTGTGTGTAGACCTAGGAAATAGTTGGTGGTATGTAGTATCTCGCATTGTTGTGTATATGGTTTCAAAAATAGTAGTTTGTATTTTAAAGTGGGTGTATCATAGTTTATATTAGGGCATCAGTATGTGCATCAGATTATCACATGGAAGATGCCATCAGTGATGTCATTTCAGATGACATCAGTGATGTCATCAGTGATGTCCCTGACCATGTCATGAGTGATGTAATATGTGATGTCTTCAGCAGTGCATTGTGGGCGTGCAATTTATTGTTAGCTCAACTTACTACAACAGGCAAATTTCTCTGGTTTTATATGAGTCAAATGTCTAACTAACTATACCATCACTGAAAGCTATGGTTTTTAGTGAATTTCAAAGGTTTTTTAAATGCTATTTCTTAACTATAATGTCTGTAAAACCTCCTTTTTTTCAGTGAATTTCGAAGTTTTTTTGAAATGTTAATTTCATATTTTAAGATTTTTAAAACCTATATTTTTTCTATTTTTTTGTGATATTTTGGAACTGTATTATCCTTTTTGTTTAACTTTAAAAGTGATGTAATATTGTATATCTTCAAAAAAATATATATGCATATCTTTCTTTTTTTTTTTTAAACTGGAGTCCCGTACCAGTAGTGTACCAAGCTCCATCAGCATGCGAATCCTATCCACAATATTGCAAAACTCGTAAATGATGGGCATTTCGTATCCAAAGTGTTCGTGACACCACGTCCCACGTAACATCAGACACGTATGGAGTTGCGTCAGCTGCTACTTTGATATGCGATGGGTACGCAGTACCAAACCTTGCGTTAGGTCATGTACGTATGGGGTTGCGCCCGCTGCGCGTTGTGTATGCGACAAGTGCAGGCTGCCAGGCCCAGTGTTACGTCCTACACATACAGTGTCGCGCTGGGTATGCCATTCCCTCATTTCTTTATGTCTCAAAACTATATCTAAATAGGTTTAAAGTGTATATAAGAGCAAGCGACAATCTAAAATATTTTAAACATTTATATATTTCTAACTGTAATAAACTTATATTATGGTAAACATATTTTCTCAAAATTAAGTTGGATGTGGCCTCCTTGCGTGCTCGGTGCGCGATTGCCATGTGACTGTAAAAAAAAGCGTTTCATTGTTTCACAACATTTCCCATTGCAACAGTTGGAGGACCCCACCCATTTTAGTCATTCTCTCTACAGAGTTTGATGAGAAACACCTCTTCTGCCTAGAGAGCTTTTTTGAAAAGTTTTTTGCTGTGTACAGATATCTTATCCTACACATAACATGCAACAATCATCTTGATCAATATTCATTGTCTGTACAGTAGCCTTTCACATGTGATTGCCATGCCTCTAAAACGTTACATCAAAAAACAAATGTGTGTTACATGACGCACCTGGTGTTTGTCTGTGCGCATTATTGTGCTCCCTTTCGGCCTGGGTATTGGTGGATCAAAGGGGTATCATCAGCCACGGGCAGAGTGCACATCCTAGATCACATGTGACAAATAGTAAAGAGTAATGTGTAGATTTGTGTTACAGTATGGTCTGTTGTCAGGCTTTACCAGTATAGTAATGTGTCATATGTAAGACTTTCAGATTTACGTTTGACATGCCTTGCTTGACTGCAATGAGCGTTATCACTGTGTATGACGTTGCCTCACTGCTGATCCTCCATTCGAGCATATTCACATGTGTGCTCTTCACGATAGCAACCCTTTCAATAATACCGCACATCATTGACATGCGTGACTGCGCATATCCGCAAGCTTGACAACGACATGCGATGTTTACCATTCAATGTTTTCGGACTGCATCTTATTAGCAATAGTTGCCGCCTTCCCGGTACATGATACATTAATGTAAATAGCGGATTGTGCGACGTCAAAAGTGCAACAGGGACACACATATAAGAATACTTACTTGCCAAGCAGGAACTGTACAACGCCCAGGTCCCCGGAAAAATTATTTAAACCCCTATGCTGGCCTGGCGTACGCAAACCCAGCCCACTTTTCATACGTATAAATAGGATAACGACAAAGCCACATGTCCCAGTTATTCTACACTGGGTCAGCTGATATAGCTGCATCCACTGTGCATATCACAATGCGCAATAAAAAAAGGGATTCATGAGGTGTACACCATACTGGCAATCAAAACTCAATCTGAATTGTGAACCCTGCTGGCCGTCGTGTTTGGACACACAACAATGACAGCAGGTGAGCAATGGGGTCTGGGTGCACAGGGGCTACAATTGAGCCTGGTGCTGTGGGAGGGGTGGGGTCCATCAGCCTGGGTGCGCAAGTGTGAACAAGCGATGTTGCTGTGCATAATGATGTGATCTCTGACCTCATTCAGTCACATCTCTGTCTCATTTTAAGGACCTGCTGGGCCGTACTGTAGGCCTGAGCCAGCGAACAGCACTGCCCTACATACACGTGCCATTGGCTTTTGGGGCACTGTAGTGAGCTGATTACTAAATGTACATGCACACAGGCTTGCGCCACTGCATTACATGCGCACACTACGCTTCTAGCATGCACTCTGTTCCTTTGTATGTGAATGTTGGCATAACATATTATTATTTAACCTTGTGTATTCTCTTACACTCCAACTCCTCTTTGAACCACGATTACCACTGACAGTTTGTAGATTGTACTCCAAAAAGGAAGGATACACTTAACTGGTGTTCTCCATTAAGCTTGAAATAAACGTTCCTTTACCTCAAGACTTTTCCAGCATTATAATATTTCTCTCTTTTCAGACACTGAATTGGTTGCGCCAAAATTGGCGGAGCGGGTACTCACCCTGTGATGATGCCTTGGGCATTATGACGCCTTCCATCGTGGTATCAAGACACCGTCCCCAACCGAAGACCTGCTGTGCCACCCTGAGAGAGGCACCTCAGAGTCGGATCCTGCACTGGCACATCGTTGGACACACTGGTCGTAGCAGGTAAGCAGTGAGGCCTTGGTGCACAGGAGCTGCAAATGAGCACAGTGCGGAGAAAGGGGCTGGGGTGCAGCAGCCTGGGTGCACAGGTGCAGGCAAGCGATGTAGTCATAGATAATAATGTAATCTCTGGCCTCATTCATATCTCTATTTCATTTTAAGGACTTGCTGGACCACACTCTATCTCACGGAGCTCCAGCATCCCAGACACACGGGTGACGGGAGATGAACAGTGAGGGCTTGGTGCAGTAGGCCGACGTTCTGTCTACTCCTCCCTCTGTTCTTTTGACTCTCCCTCCCCTACTCCCTTCCACCCACTCACTCTCTGTCCCATTCTCATTTCTTCCTTTTAATCTGACTACCTTTCTTTTTCTCCTGGACATGGCACACATACTTATCTTTCTTTTTTATCTTGCAGGTTTTGTATGCTGCTTCCGCAGGAGTCCCACCCACTTATTTAATGTTATACTGTTGTTTCTTCTAATAAAGTTGTGTTTCCATTTATTTGTGTTGTTTTATTAAAGGTTATTTTTTACCAATAAATGTGTGTGTATGGGTCTTCTTTTTCTGACAACACTTGTCTGTAGTTTATTGTGAAAATCGGTGGCTGATAGGAGGTTATGAGGGAAAACATTTGTAATTTTGTGGTGCACCTACCATATATAAACCAACAGACTAGCACATAAATGAAGCCTCGGTACTTCTACAACTGCAAGAGTTTTATGAGTGTATCACTTTATAACACCATGAGTACTGCCCGTGTGATTACAGACCCAATAAGGGACTGCCTAGGGCCTCGAAGCCCCTGAACAATTAGTAAACAACACCCGGGGAGGTAGCGATCCCCAAGGCTGCGAAATGTCTCTGTGTCCTCCCGCGCCTAATTTACGTGTGAGATTAAGGTCACCAGTGCTGCAGAGACCCCGCAATACAATAATAGGATTCGCCCCGGAACATTACCCACCAGGGGGTTCATTTAAATTAAGGGGTTAGACTCTGCTTCTTTTTTTTTCTCCATTTTTACCATCCGGATGCTCTCTATTAAAGCGATACAAGGTTTTCCTCCTCTTGCTTCAACTAGTCAAACAAGGATTTGCTATCACAGGGTGGAAGCCATGCACCCGCCCTCTAATAACAAACATAAATGTCCAGCGGTTGTACACCCCGGGACATTGTATCAGCTGCACCTTGGAGGTCGCGCTTCCTAAGATCATGATGCATTGGTTAGTATAAACACATACTAACACTACTTACACACGTTTTGTACAGCGACCAGTGAAGAGGCAGAGGAAGCCTAAAATAAAAAAACATAAATCCTACCAGAGGTCGGATGACATCGTTCGATGAGACGACGACCCTGGGAAGAGTAGAAATGGCTTCACGAAGAAAACGGGTCTTTAGCAGAATGCAAAGAAGCTCGAAATATTGGTGAGTGCTGCCTCCTTTTTACCTTCTCCAGCTCGTCGCCAAATTTATGTAGTGAAGAGGCAGACAGCAGTGGATCCGATAAGTAGATTAAAGGCAGGAAAAGAAGACAGCTTAAACAGCCACCAACAGGAGAAGACAGCAAGGCAACCGTCTTCTCCAGTACCGTGTACAAATTCCCTAAGATTCCCCTCATGAGATCCCTACATTCTAACATTACATACTTACATTCTAGTAGCATTACATACTAACATTCTACTATGACTTACATTGGAATACCACACAGAGCACATGACTTTACAGCAATGAGCTCATGGTTTCATCCACGAGTCTTGAGACCGTTAGGGGTGAGTAGTTCGCTTCCCACTCCCTGCATTGTATAAACGCAATTTAACACTACTTCCACAGGTATGCTACAATGCCCAGAGCACATCACTTTACAGCACTGAGTTCACGGTTTAGGCTCACGGTTTAACCCCGAGTCTTCAGACCAGTAGGGGTGAGTAGTTCCCTTCCCACTCCCTCTATAGTATAAACTAACACTACTTACCCATTTATACTAGAGGGGCCAGTATGCTACAGAGCATAGAGCCCATCACTTTACACCAAGCAGCTTGGTTTGATCCCCGAGTCTTCACACTGGTAGGCCTGAGTACTTCGCTTCCCACTTACAGTATAGTATAAACACATGGTAGGGGTCAGTAGTTTGCTACCCACTCCCTGTATGGTATAAACGCCTACTAACACTGCTTGCACAGGTATGCTACAAAGAACAGAGAACATCACTTTACAGCGATGAGCTCACGGTCTAGGCTCTCTGTTTCATACCCGAGTGTAGCAGCATCTCATCTCAGCACCATGTCACTCTGAGCAACACCGCACTTTCAGGCTGGTAGGAGTGAGTACTTAGCTTCACACTTCCCCACAGAGGCTACAGTGCTCCTATCCTCCTGTTTCCTACTCTTTTCGCCCTTTTTCCCCCTTACTAGTTTCAACAGAATCACAAAATGGCTGCCAACACTCCTAGTTGCAACAGCTTGCAACCAATAAGCAGCAAGCTTGTGCTCGTAAAGCCTCAGCCAATCAGATGGCAGAATTCCCAAATTTCGATATCTGTAAATTTCAATATTTCTCCAAAACTACTGAACGGATTTACACCAAATAAACAAAAGCATGCTTTATAGACAAAGATCCTTCTCCCTGCCAAATTTAGAGTAATTCCGTTGACCCGTTCGACCTCTAGCCTTGTCTAAAGTTTCCTATTGAAATTGCATGGATAAAACACATTTTGGGACCCCCCTTTTTTCTAGGCCTCCCCTTGACGAATCACCCCCAAACTTTGAACACAGGATTTGATATGAAGAAAGAATTAGTTTGGAAAATTTCACGAAGATTCATGAAACGACGCCAAAGTGATAAGCAAAACAAAAATGTTCTTCCCATGGAAACTTGGTCCTAACTACAACTACCTAATAGTGTGTGTATATATATATATATATATTCACTGAAAAAACCATAGGTTATAGACCATATATAGTTAGAGATTAGAATTTACAAAACCTTATTTTACTCACACAAAACCATTGAAATTTGCATATATAGTTAGTTGCACTAACTATATATCCGCACCCGCAATCCACTGCTGATGATGTCACATATTACATCATTCATGACATGGTCAGTGACATCACTGATGACATCCCTGATGACATCTCAAATGACATCACTGATGACATCACTGATGACAACATCCAGTGGCTGTATGTTTCTGTAAAGTTAAAATATGTCTTACATATTGAAGAATGAGTGGATGTATAAGTGTCTGGATGAAGGATTTAGTAGGTGCATGACTGACTGTATGAGTGAGTGATTAAATGTGTCTCACTGAGTGCATGGGTTAGTGACTAAACTGTCTTAATTTGTGCATAATTATGTCTGTTGTTCTGTAAACTGCTGCATGTGTTGATCAGTAGCTATATGAGTAACTATATGGGTTATTGATTGAATGCCCAAGTATTTGTATGGGAGACTGAGTGTGTGTGTGGGTGGCTGGGAGGTGTATGGCTCTGTGCATAGATGTGTGAGCAGTTGATTCTCTAGATGTATGGGTTCAAAAGTGCATGTGGAAACAGCTGCATGGGCGGTTGACTGTGTGCATTAGTGTATTGGTGAGTGAATGGATATCTCAGTGCTACATGTCAAAGTAAGTACATATGTAAAACACAGTACATGTGAGAGTTGACATATATAAATAACTGTGCATAAGAGCCAGTGAATGTGTGAGTGGCTGTATGGATCATTGTGAACTTGTATCAGGGATTGTATAAGAGAGTAAATATGTGTTAGTATATGTTTGAATAAGTAAGGTGTGTATAACTGTATAGTTGAGGAAATGGAGGTGTGATTGATTCTTTGCATGACTGACTAGGTGTGTGAGTAACTCCATGGATGAGTGACAGTGTGTGATGTTTGTTTACACTGATTGTATCTAAGGTTATATTAGAGTCTGAAGAGGTTCATTGTATTATCACATAAATGATATCATCAGTGATGTGATCAGTAATGTCAAATGAGATGTCATCATTGATGTCATCAGTGATGTCATTTTAGATGTCATCAGTGATGTCATCAGTGATGTCATTTGAGATGTCATCAGTGATGTCATCAGTGCTGTCACTGACCATGTCATGAATGATGTAATATGTGACATCATCAGCAGTGGATTGCGGGTGCGCGATATATAGTTAGTGCAACTAACTATATATGCGAATTTCAATGGTTTTGTGTGAGTAAAATAAGGTTTTGTAAATGCTAATTCCTAACTAGATATGGTCTATAACCTATGGTTTTTTCAGTGAATTTCCATGTTTTTTTATTGCAAATATCAAAATCTGTAAAATGTATTATTCTTTTAAATGAAAAATATATTTTATATGTTTTTAATATAATTTTTTTATGCATCTGCCAAACCCTGACCTCTTAATAGTGCACTATGGTGGAAATGATTTTGGGACTATGACTGGGGTTGGTCTGGAAATGCTTTAAAAGGACACCTTTCACCAATTGATGACACTTTTTCCCCAAACTCCCTTGGTATATTCCAATATATGCCAAAGACAGAAATGGAAGTGGTCCAACCAATTTTTTCCACAATTTGAGAAAGCACGGAAACATGTGAATAAATCTGTTTCTGCTTACATGAGAGACTTTAGAATGGGTTTAATATACAACAATAACTTGCGTTACAACATGCAAGACATCTACAGAGGAGATGGTGTGCACTTCTCCGATGAGGGGAATAGAATATTCCACCTGAATTTAAAACTGTGCATTGGAACCTACTTGTAGGTACCTAAATTAGCCACAGAACCCAATAGCTCTTTTCAGAGCTACCCTACCTCTGATCATTCAAAACGTTTTTCTTTTTGTAACTTTTTTCACTATTTTTTACCAAAGTACGCTCCCCGGTTCGCTTACCGGTGCGCGTACCGGGCGCTCGCCACGCGATTTTTTTTTTTTGCCTATATGAGCGTCCTAAGCCCCCCTCAGAAAACCTAGAGGGTCAGAAAGTGTCTACCGTGTCCCCTTCTACCCATTCCGAATATTGTTTCCCCTCCATCTTGTGTCTCAATTCTACCGATACACAAAATGGAGGACTCCCGTAACGCTGCCGGTACGCGTACCGGGGCGCTCACCGGTGAGCGCTCGCTAAAAAAAATTGGGAAAGTAATTTACAGAAAAACCACTGCAGACACTTTCAGCAAATATAGAAAAGGCCCTACTACATAGCAGTCCCTACCATTTACCCAAATTTGATGGAATTCCATTGAGAAAATTATGCTGTAGGCCTGACTAAATATCCTGAGGTAAATTACATGACAAAAACACATATGAAGTGTTAGAATTGGCAACCAATTAAAATGATACTTTCATTTTCTACTATTATTTCAAGACATTTGATTGGTTATGTACCTCAATATATATAAAGAAAGAGAGAGAAACACAGCCATTTTGACCACTACTTCCTGAAGTACATTTCAAGAGCATTTTCACTGTCAACTTTAACTTCTTTTTCAAAGGTAAGATATAATTTAAAAAATTTGAAAGGAGAACTATGTTATGCACTTTAAATTAATTTAGGAAAACGTTTTCAGATAGTTACATACTGTCCCTCTATAAGAGTTAGTCATTGAGAAAGACTTAATTATTTACATTTTTGATTGAGTTAGGCTTCTGTGGTATAATTATGAATTTACTTAGGCTTCATCACAGGCACTTTTTAATAGTTCTACTTCCTGCCTGAAACCATGCACTGCCCAAAGATTACTTCACTGTTAAAACTGAACTTAAACCCAACAGTGCCCTATCTCCACTGATATATTTTTTTAATGCAATTTACAGCAAGAAAATGGAAGCACCACAAATAGAAAATACAATTTCATTTGAAATTAAGATTGAAAGCAATCCAAACCAAGAAAAAGAAGAACTAGACTTTATGGATGAAACAGTAGACCAAGAATTAATAAAATGTGCTGAAGAATGTGATTCTTGGAATGAAAAGGAGGACATTCCTGATGATTTAATGTTACAAATTCTCTTAGATCTTGAAAAATCAGAACAATAAATTTAAATTTTAAAAGTTAAAATTGTTTGAGACATTATTCTTTTTAATTTGAAAATTATGAAATAGTACCCAAAAAGATAAAATATAAACTGAGACTTAAAATATACTGTGCAACTTTTTTGTGTTACATAGTAAGTTTGCTCATAGTTACTTCCTTTCTCCCACTATATTATCTCCAATGTGTATTTAACATCTCTTTATCATCTCCTGCCTCCATGTTCTTTCTGCTTTCCTCACAGACTATGCTATGAATTCCATATACCACAATAACTTCTGAAACAACATGCAAGATATCTACGAAGGAAACGGTGTATATTTATTTTTAGACTCTGCATTGGTACGTACATGTTGGTACTTAAATAAAAAAAATAAAAAAAATACAACAAAAAAAACAATCAATAAACATACAATATTCGAACATTCTTTCATTCTTTTTTCCCTATATTACGCTTCCCGAACCGCTTCCCGGTGCGCGTACTGGGCGCTCCCCCCGCAAAAAAAAGATAATAACATTTTTTTTTTTTTGCCCCGCTGGGCCCTTTTAAAGCCCCCTCATCAAACCTAGGGGGTCAGGGAGGATGTACTCTGCCCCCTTATGCTCATTTCCCCCTTTGTTTTTGCCACCTCTTGTGTCTCGATCCTACCGAGACACAAGATGGCGGCCGCTCCGCACTGTTTAGAATGTTCACAGTCACCGGGGAGCCAATCCGCTTCTCCTCGCGAAGTTCCGTTACGCGTCAGGTAGGCGAACCGGGGCGCTAACCGGGACGCTGTCACAGATATATATACTTTTTTGAACGTTAATTTCTCAAAATCCACTGGTGCACATATCTTGAGACCTAGCAAAGGCACATCGGGCTACCAGTCCCTACAATTTTGCCAAGTTTCGTGTAAATCCATTCAACCGTTCGAGCTAAAAGTGAGTCCAACTGCCCTATGGAAAAATGAATGGGAAAAATGCGTTTTGGGACCCCCCTTTTTTTTCAGCCCCCCCCTTGACGAAACCCCCCCAAATTTTCATGGGCTGGTCAGAAACAAAATGTGCCATTTTCCTGAAAATTTCAGCCAATTCCGTCCACAAACACCAAAGTTATTCGACATCGAATTTTCAGAAATCCCATAGGAAAAAAATCCTAACTATATATACCTACTGGCGACCGCCAGTAGGTAATATATATATATACATATAAACAGAATTCTCTCCAAAGGGCAAGAAGAAGAGGCCACACCGGGGAGACTGTGGAGGAGTCTTTATTGCTAATTAAAACCAAAGTTCGGGCGAATGCATTTCGGCATAGTTTTAGCCTTCCTCAGTGCCTAATGGTTTCAGCAGGGTGTAGGGAAGAATGCCGGTAAAATACCTTGTTCCCTCCTGCCAGGTGCAAGCAAGCTCCGCCCCCGAACAGCTCGAGATGTAATTCGCTGATATTAAGTGTAGTGGGATGCCCAATGCGTCCATACTACAGGTCCCAGAATGATGTGGGCTGGTCTGGCACTGCGACAGGGGTAGGTAGTATATGCTGGCAAATGTCACCTGTGTGTCGGGAATGCAGAAACCTCCTCTGCTCCCCATACTGCACCGACCTCATGATCCCAGTAATCCAATCAGCAGAGGCAGGACCGTAGATCCGAATTTGCCAGGCATGGGGTACAGTTACTCCACAGCAGCCTTACTTCATGCCGGATCCCAAGGTGTGCTCTCAGACATCCCAGTAACCTGGGAACAAACAATTCCACCAACGTAGATGCCAATAAGTTCAGAGCTTCTTCGTGGTGCAGGGACCTCTTAAGGCGCGTCATTGGCAATCGCGCTGACTATGTACACAGATTCCTATATATATATATATATATATATACATACATACATACATACATACATACATACATACGTACGTACAGAGGTATATATGTATATATATATGTATATATACATAAATATATATTCACTGAAAAAACCATAGGTTATAGACCATATATAGTTAGGGATTAGCATTTACAAAACCTTATTTTACTCGCATAAAACCATTGAAATTCCATATATAGTTAGTTGCACTAACTATATATCGCGCACCCGCAATCCACTGCTGATGATGTCACATATTACATCATTCATGACATGGTCAGTGACATCACTGATGACATCACTGATGACATCATCCAGTGTTTGTATGTTTCTGTAAAGTTAAAATATGTCTTACATATTGAAGAATGAGTGGATGTATAAGTGTCTGGATGAAGGATTTAGTAGGTGCATGACTGACTGTATGAGAGAGTGATTAAATGTGTCTCACTGAGTGCATGGGTTAGTGACTAAACTGTCTTAATTTGTGCATCATTATGTCTGTTGTTCTGTAAACTGCTGCATGTGTTAATCAGTAGCTATATGAGTAACTATATGGGTTATTGATTGGTTGCCCAAGTATTTGTATGGGAGACTGAGTATGTGTGTGGGTGGCTGGGAGGTGTATGACTCTGTGCATAGATGTGTGAGCAGTTGATTCACTAGATGTATGGGTTCAAACGTGCATGTGGAAACAGCTGTATGGGCAGTTGACTGTGTGCATGAGTGTATTGGTGAGTGAATGGATATCTCAGTGCTACATGTCAAAGTAAGTACATATGTAAAACACAGTACATGTGAGAGTTGACATATATAAATAACTGAGCATAAGAGCCAGTGAATGTGAGAGTGGCTGTATGAATCATTGTGAACTTGTATCAGGGATTGTATAAGAGAGTAAATATGTGTTAGAATATGTTTGAATTAGTAAGGTGTGTATAACTGTATAGTTGAGGAAATGGAGGAGTGATTGATTCTTTTCATGACTGACTAGATGTGTGAGTAACTCCATGGATGAGTGACAATCTGTGAGTGTCTGTTTACACTGATTGTATCTAAGGTTATATTAGAGTCTGAAGAGGTTCATCGTATTATCACATGAATGACATTATCAGTGATGTGATCAGTAATGTCAAATGAGATGTCATCAGTGATGTCATCAGTGATGTCATCAGTGATGTCATCAGTGATGTCACTGACCATGTCATGAATGATGTAATATGTGACATCATCAGCAGTGGATTGCGGGTGCGCGATATATAGTTCGTGCAACTAACTATATATGGAATTTCAATGGTTTTATGCGAGTAAAATAAGGTTTTGTAAATGCTAATCCCTAACTATATATGGTCTATAACCTATGGTTTTTTCAGTGAATTTTCAAGGTTTTGTAAATGCAAATTCCTAACTATATATGTTCTATAACCTATGGTTTTTTCTGTGAATTTCATTGGTTTTTTAAAAGCTAACATCTGTAGCTGTAAAATGTATTCTTCTTTAAATCCCAAAATATATTTGAGATGTTTATTGATAATTTTTTTTTTAAATATTTTTTTTCTTCGCTTCCGGTAAGCGAACCGGGAAGCTTTCCGTTAGCTCATCTTGATGTCGCGACCTAGTCCGCGAACCGGTAAACGTTTCGTTAGCGCAACTGTGACGCGTCGCGGAAGCGCGACGTATCACGTTGTCGCGTAATGCGTCTTATGATGCGCCGCGTTAGCGCTCCCGGAAGTGCTCCGGACCGCGAACCGGAAACGATCCGGGACGCGGCGCGCGGCGCGCACCGCGTAACGTAAGCGGAACAGGTCATGTGACTTGTTTATCAAACTTTTCATTGGTTCATTTCACTTTTGGTTTCCAAATGATGTATGACTAGGTCATGTGACCTAAAAATAACACTTTTCATTGGTTCAGAACTTTTGGTTTTCCCAAATCATGAAAACCCCTCCTTCTTTCCTCACTCTGACTTTCATCTTGGTGAGAGAAAGACCATTTTCCAGTCATTCAGCAATGGCTTCTATCCTAGCTTCAGCTGGTGGACCCCCACCACCACCTCAACCTCCTCATGAGAAGAGAGGACCACCAAGTCAATTCATGTCCAACAGAGAGGAGGAAGAGGAGGACCTAGAAGAAGAGGACACAGATGAACCTGAATTTATACAGGCGTTGCCCCGTGTTTCTCGAAGGAAAACAAGTTTTATATGGCAGTTTTTTTCCATCCCTCAAGGGGAAAAGAAGGTCAATGCGAAATATGCCACCTGCCTCATCTGCAAATACCGATTATCTAGAGGCACTGATAAAAAGTATAGTATGGGCAACTATACTATGCATCGCCATATGGCCAGGTGGCATCCATTAAACTACAGCCGGGCAGAGTTAAGGGACCTGCAAGATAATCCTCCGACAACTCCTGTGGCCAGATCAACGTCAACTATTTCTTTGACAGGAAGAGAGGCACAGGAAACTGTGCCAAATATACAGCAAAACTTCAAACACATGAAGTTTACCTGCTTATATTGTGGTGCTATGCTCTCATGTGGAAACATGAGCGTGAAATTAATCAACATAGCGTACGAAAACCACAAGTGCCCTAACCCACCCAAACAGTAATTTTTTTTTGCTCCTGTTGAGCTCTTTTCAATGCCTGTTTTTTGTTGTTTCCCCTCCATGAAAAACACAAAAAAATATAAAACTGTTCTAAAAATACAAAAAAAACAAAAAATGTTCAGAAAAAAAAACAAAAAAAACCCAACAAAAACATTAAAAAAAAGTTCTTTTCAGAACTACCTCCCCTTTCAAATAAAATTGCTAGAATGTTTAGCACTCTGGCAAGCTCTATTTCTTTTGGTTCGCTTTCCGGTTCGCTGCCCGGTTCGCGAACTTGAAGCGAACCAAAAAAATATTTTTTTTAAAAAAAGAAGAGTTAGTATAAGGGAAGTAAACAGAGAGTAATGTTAAAAGAAAGACAGCTATAGGGAGTAAACCAGAGATACTGTTTAATAGATCTATTTATTAATTCAGGATGACGATAAGGTGTGATCTCTCCTGAGGTTTGTTTAAGGTGAGACCTACTCAGGGTTACAGATCAATTTTACACTTGTTGAAGAATACAGAGAAGATAATGCATGTGAAGGCCTACCAATGAAGTAAGTCATGTCCTCTTATTATATCATTCATGACATGGTCAGTGACATCATCAGCAGTGCATTGCGGGTAAAAAGAGTAGAAAACATTTACCTTATAATTCTTGTTACCTTTTTAAAATATTTTTTCATACTTTCAATCTGTAAAAGAGAGAACAAACATTTCCCAAAATATTAAAACATGTATTTAAAAATTAGAAAAGAAAAGGGAAAAGGTTCAAGAAGAAACAGTTTTTCAACAACTTTGACATTTACAGAAGCCTCTGCTTCTCTACGTCCCCTACACAATCCTAAAGATATATATTTTAAACAAACAGTATCTTCATGCTGATGAACTGAGGCCTATTTTGGAACATGGTGCTTCTTTTGCACTGCTGATGTCTCACAATAGTGATGCAATAGCAGAGCAAAAAAGATGTAAAGCCATCATAAAATTGTGTCTAACATTTTAAATGATTGTTTCAGGATGCAAATAAGATGTGTGCTTTCAAGAGCTTTCTTTGATGTGAGGCCTATTCCTATTTTTTTTTTAAAAACAGTACCCTGAAGTACAGCACTGTAAGCATTAAAATTGACACTTACAGAAGACTCAGTTTCTCCATATCTACCTCACATTTTTAAATGTATATCATAAGTACAAAAAGCAGAACATTAATTATACATGTTAAATGGTTTATTTTTGCTGTTCTCAGAATGTATCAAATTTCACTTAAATCAGTGACTTAAAGGTATTCATTATGTAACAGCGGGGAAAAAAAACACAATCAAAATGATTGTGTTTAAAAAACCCATACAACCTAAGAAATCTGAAACCAAAAGTCCTTAAAATTAACTTACTTTCAATGACGTCGAAGGATGTCCTATGAACAGCGTCCACTCTGTTGTGCTATAAATATTTTTAGCCCGCCACTTTCTGAAAGAAAACCTCCATCGTTTTGAAAAATATGTTACATACAAGAAAAGACTTCTCACATTCTACCACATGTTTCCACTAGGCCAAATCATGTTGCAGCGATTCACAAGTCTTGTAATTCTTCCAATCAAATCCCGTCATTTTCTATTTTCGCAACTTTCAAAAAGAAAACATTTAAGATTATTTTCACAATCCTGGACTACTAATATCTTACCCTTCTTTGTCACTCATGTTCTCCTTTTCTTATGACACTGATACTGCTTACTATGAAGCAGACTTACTTGCATCAGGTTTATATAGTTGGATTTTTAAATTGACATTATAATTAAAAGTTTTGGACCAATAATCTAGACAGCATTGCAGACTTACATTCCCTCTACTTGATGAACCTTTTGCAATTCTTCACAGGAAATCCCGAGATTCTTTCTTTAAAATTTTGGTTTTAAAAACACCAGGTAAGAATTTTTAAGGTCAAACGGCAATTTTTTTTTGAAAGTTACAACAGAATCATTGCAGAATGACCAGCCGTTTCGAGACTTTAAATAAGCTGTATAATGTCCTGATGTTGTTGAAGGACCATCGTGATAGATAATTGCTACAGTTACAAAAGTCCTTCCTGATATTGACAGCTGAGAAGCCACAATTTTTTTTATTAAAGTTGACAATTTTGATCCATCAGGCCTACATCGTTGGATCATTAAAATGACATACTGGCCATATCTACGTATAAATAATGTTGACATCATTTCAGATTTACATTGGCTACACTCCATGTTGTGATCCGCTGCATTTACTAGCTTATTAAAGGAGACTGATTTACTGTCTGGCAAAGTTAAATATATAAATCTTTCTGAGTCTACAGTAGTAGTACTTGATACCATACAGTTCTCGCAGTCATGCTGCCATTGATAAGAAAGCCCAAACAGGTGATCTACATCTACACCCTCATCTTGCAATACATCAAGCATATACATTAAAAACTCCTGACAATCTTGCTGATTATTTTCAGAGAAGTCTGTTTGACCTGAACATTCATCTAACAGATAACGAACTTCAGACACACTTTCTACTTTTGTTCGATCAGTGCTACATTTCTCGAAAACAGAATTCAACAAACAGCATAAAATTTGTTCTGAATTCAACAGAATCTGTTCTTTTAAACTCTCTAGTGAAAAGAGAACATTAACCACTACATTTGCATAGCAGTTGACACCAGAACTGTTTTCAAATTGAAAACCGACAACATCTTCAATAGAATCCACTTTCTTTCTGCTAACAATTTTCGGTTCATTGACTTTTGGTCTTTTTGCTACAACCTCCCTACTATTACTGATATTTCTACGTTTCCGGACTACCACACGTTTCTCAAACAAAGGATATTGAGGCAAATGTGGCGCATACTCTCTTCTTAACCTATTGTATTCCTTAACACAATCTAGATCCGCACAAATGTTTGTGACATCACAGTCAATCAAGTACAATCCCGATAAAGTTCTAACTCATGACAATGCCACATATGCCATACCCTCCTTGAACACAGAACTGCCAATATTCACCAATGCACTGTCTACACTTAAACCTTGCGATTTATGGATTGTCACCGCATATGCCAAGCAAACAGGAAACTGTTTACGGCGAACATATAAGTCTTTAACAAGCAAAAACCTAGCAGAACAACGACCAATTAGTTGTACTTCCTCAATGCCATCAAATTTAATTTTTAAAAATTCTATTCCATCTCTATTTCTGTATTTCTCAAAATCAACAACATTACCCATTGATCCATTTACCAGACCTCTTTCAACATGTAAATTCCTTCTCAAAATGATTCGGCAATTTAAACACACATTCAAAGTCTTTTCAAAACCCGCTGTTTTAGATATAGTCTTCTCTAATGAATCCAATTTTGATTTCAAATTCTCTGACAAAATAATTGTTGATCCCATATGCTCTATTTTGTCAATAGTTTCAAGTTTCACAATCTCTTGCTTTTCTAAATTCAACATTTTGTTGTTGAAGATGGCACATTCTGCAAGAGTTGGCATCAAACATATTCCGGATTTCTTCTCAGTAATTTTCTGAAAAATATTCTCAGGCACAATCTCTTGTTCGGGATATAAATTTGAAAGTAATCATGCATTTAAAGCTTCTTTTCCATGCTCGGTCACTTTTCCAATTCTAATATCTTGTAGAATATTCTTGTAATCTTCATCCTTCGCCTGACGCATATTTTCGTGCAGTTCAGCATAATTGAAGTTTAACCATCTATTGACGTTGCCAATGCTCCCTAGGCACTTCCTGGTATCTTCATGCGTGAGTATTTTGAACACAGGTTGACCTTTTACTGGTGTCAGCTGCAGAAGATCTCCGAAAACAATGATGTGTTTGCCACCAAATAACACATCATATTCAGTTTTAAGTACTTCTTGCATTCTCAAATGCACAAAGGCAAGCATGACATTGGAAACCATGCTTACTTCGTCAATGATAAGTAGTTTCATTTTCCTCAAGACTTTTGAAACTTCACAGCAAGCATCCCCAGATAACTTGTGGTATTGTAATTTGTTGTCATGCTCCACTGGCAGCATCAGTAGACGATGCAAAGTAATCCCTTTAATGTTATGTGCTGCCAGTCCAGTAGGAGCGGTGACAACACAAGACAGCGATGACTCAGTCCTTTCCTGCAAATAACAAGAAATTGCTTTAATGAGGAAACTTTTTCCAGTTCCCACTTCTCCACTCACGTACAGTCGGACAGGCTTCAACGATGTACATGAGCACTCTTTCTTCTCATGACTTAATCCGTGCTCAATTTGCTTGGTAACTTCATCATATATTTTCCTCTGCTCAACGTTGAGTTGTTTTTCCAAGTCTTCTAAGTTAACTGAATCCTCCTGAGCATGTGCCATGGCTCTTTCCACTTCATTCATAGCAGTGGCAGCTTCATTTTCGATAATAGGTCCTCCAAGTGGATCTTGACTCAATGAAACAGAACTCTGACTGTCCTGAGAACTGTCTCTGGCAATCTCGGCTGCAATCGTTGCTTCCTGCTCAATTTCCAAAGTTAGCATTTCTTGATATTTGGGAAACGCAGGACATTCTATGGTCTCCTTAGCAGCAGTGAAAGAGTCTTCGTAACAGAGGAAATCTCCAAGCAGTTCCTCTTCTGCACGCCAAGGCTTGAAAAGTTGCAAAAGTGCTAAATAGAAAAACTCCTTTTTTTCTGGAGATTCGCCACTCAATTTTCGATGGTTTACTAATTGGCATTTTCTTTGCTTGACCAGGCATCCCTCACTTCCAATTACAGCATACACTCCTTTCTCAATATCTTCTTTGATGTTCCTCTGGAATATATAATTTTGTAGAACCTCATATAGACAAACATTCTCAAGGTGACTGCTTCGATTTGGATAATATGTATCCAACATGTTGGTCTTCAAAATGTCGGTACTGTTTGGTTCCTTTTCTGCCAAATACTCAATTTCCCGGACAGGTTTTAGAACTCGATTTCGCGTTGCAGCAAGACCAAGACTCGCCCAAACGATACTCCTGGATTTGGCATAGAGACTTGCTGAAGACAATCGATCAGAACATTCGTAAGCTCCGATTTCTCGATGCGACAACATCTTCAGACTGAAACTGTACAACTTCTTGCTGAGGCTCTTTTCATGGGAAATGTCCTCCCACATATCCTTCAGTTCTGTCTTTTCTTTTTTGGTGATGTAAGATGTCACATACCGAGCCACAGCCATACAGTTGTCAGCCACAAACTGTATATCCATGTTAGCATTCCACATGGACAAAATCACTGGGTTGTAGTCGTTGATGTACTTGGACTCTTCGTTCCTTTTCAAATTGTATGTATTTTTGGGTGATTTCCTCATCACATTATGTCGCAATGAAGACATCAAACTGTTCACTCTTCCTTTAGAAATCACCGGTCGTGGAAAGTTGAAACGACATTTGGTGTAGAACTTGTCCTTGTTTCTGAATTTACGACAACAGTACTTTCCACAACGATGGCTTTGGAAACGTAGAACTTGTTCTCTTAGGCTTTTCTTCTCCGTTGCGTTTGGAACAGCACACGTAGAATACTGTTCTATGAAATTCATCACTAAGTCATCCGGATCTGTTCCAAATTTAGGTGCATCCTTGATCCACAACAACATATGTATATGAGGAGCACCTCTTGCTTGGTACTCCTTTCTCCAGAAGAAATCCAACACCTCTCCAAGAGGTGGATTCTTCTTATTTGTGATGAAAGACATCATAGCTTCAAATCTATGATTGAAGTACCTGCATACATTCACTGGATCCAAAGAACACAGTTCTCCAGGTGTCTTGAATTCAATGTTTTCAATATTTCCATTTGCCTCTCGTAGAAATTCAAGTAAGTCTTCCCAGCCATACTCGGCACAGCTCAGAGTGAGGAACCATGTCGGAGTTCCTAAGTTCCTCAGCATACATTTTAAATCACCATGACGACGGTACCAGTACTCATTAGTACCATGCTGACACGCCATGAGATTAATTAAGTGAGAATCCAAAATACTGTCTTGGACATTGACTTTATGCATAAAATCACTTGCCGAGATGTTTCGCATCTGTATACCACTTTTTAAGATGTGGTTCACTGCATATGACAGTCCAGACAGATCGCTTTCAAACAGGAGATGAAACAAATAGGGAATGCATTGACGAAACCTAGGATCTTCTGCATACAATCGTAAAGTCCGGTATTCAGATGCAGGAATTTGATGAGGTCGCTCATCATATCTTCCTCCTCGACCTGTGGGAAATAGCTGTGGGAAACACCGAGCTTCCAAACTTTCCTCCCAAACACTAATGGGACTCCCTTTGGCTTGTTTCATTTGAAACAACTCAATAGCATTCCCCATGACTTCCTTGGAATGCAAAGGATGAACACTATAATGTTCATATGTTTCTTCACTTTTAGAGGCCTCTACTTTCTCAATTTGGCCAGCACACAAATCGCTATCCTCTTCATCACTTACTTCCTCTTCTGCAACATATACATTCTTATAGTACTTATTATTTTTCTTCAAATACAATGTTGCCTTTTTGACTTTCCTAACATCCACTAAATCTTGCCATATTTTCTTATTCTTTGTCGGAACCCCATTAACCAATATAACCAGAGGTTCCTCTTCCACTTTTTCTACTCCAATTGTGTTAATGTTTTTGTTCAAATCTAGAGGCAAATAAACAACTCTTCCCTTTAATCCTCTCTGTAAATCTGCTGGAGGCAACTTCCCTGTCTTTGGCTCCATTCTTACAATAGCCTGAAAGGGATGGATACTTTGAATCAAAATAGATTCATAAGTATTTAAATCGTTCAATTCAGAAGGAATCTCAACTAATTCCACATTAATATGAACTGCCCTAGCAGGCATCTGGTTTTGGTTTAATTTATTACAACAATAAGTACACACACGTTGATCCGATCCCAAATCAAAATAATTTTCTACCATCAAGTATGTGGCAAAATCCTTCCATTCACTATTATTTTCCCTTTCACTTTTTGCATATAAATCCACTAACTTAATCTGATTCTTGTAATAAGTGCGTCGACAACACACACAAGTGAAATTAGGCCTCTCACTTAATTTCATCTGAAACGTGGCAATTTCCTTCTGAAATTTATCTGTACTGGAAACCTGTACATTATCTTCAACATTACCCTCTACTTCTGGGTCAATTTGAACATTCTCATCTTTACTACCAAAGTAACAAAACTTAATTTCTTCACAAATATTCTTGACATCTATTTCAGAACCATGCAAAAGAGCAGCACATAATTGTTTAAGCATAATTGCTGGACTCTTAGCATAATACAACATTCTCACTAATTTTCTCACTTTATTATGATGCACTGCTAGCATCCTGAAATGATGAAAAACACTCTGGCATACTCTCCTGGAAAGACAAGCCAGTGAATGACCACGCAAACCTGTCATTTGTCTCACTCTGCAAGGATCTAAATCTTGCAACAACTTCATTTTCTGCTTCAAACTTTTCTTATTAAATGTCCGTATAAAATCACAAAGCAAATTGATGGAAACCTGTCGCACACTGCAAATAGAACTACACTTCCAAATGTACACAGGACCCTTAGGACGTCTTCCTAAAACCTCATCACTTAGCGCCTCTTCTGTCTCTGTTGTCACAAGTTTTTCTTTTTCAACTGGACAACCATCCTTCACTTCATAAGCTCGACCACTGGTGTCAACTGCAAACACCAAATCATTATCCTGAAAATAACTCTCCTCATTAAAAAATGCCTCACAACTTGAACTATGCATCCATTCTAAGGAAAACACTTCACAAAAGTTACTACGATTTACTACTCTCTTCCATCTACTTTTTGTTTTGAAATCAGAAATTACCTTGCTTAGTTTCCTAATTCTATTGATTACCAAAATAAACAACTTTCGCTTAATTTCAAAAGCATGATCAATAATTTTCTCTACATTTTTCTTCTTCTTATAAAATGCCACTTTCTGTTGGCCTTTCTTAATATTTTTTAATAAATTAACTATTTCGTGCTCTTACCCGGAGCTTTCTTGGTGATTTTAAAAGTATTTTGGGGAGAGGACTGCTGCAATAAAAGATCATCCTGCTGTCTTTGACGTTTTCTAGCCTTTCTAATTCGATTCTTTGTTGGCATTTTTCAAATTTAGAAAAGATCTGCAGTTGAATCTGTGGAAAAATATAATAAAAAATGTTATTAACCACTATTACCAAACAGTAAATGAATAACAGTCATCAAAAACTTAACGCCCTACTTATTATTTAACATAGCAAATCTTTTGCACCAGCACTGCGTCACAAAAATGACACACAGTGTTACAAAACAGGCATACAACAATCATAAATCTCTCCCTAACATTTCAAATGATTAATTCAGGATGACGATAAGGTGTGGCCTATCTAAAGGTTTGTTTAGGCCCAGATCTTTGGACTGGGGTGAATGTGTCATTGATCCACATTCGGTCCATCACCTGTTTTGTTTGTTTGAGGTGAGGCCAACACATGGTTGCAGATAAGATTTTCACTGAAGAAAACAAAGGAGATAATACTTGTAAAGGCCTACCAATGAAGTAAGTCATGTCCTCTTCACTCTTGAACAAAGGGCAGACCTCTTTTGAATCTGTGGTCACACCTAAACTTCATCTGCACAATGTCATCCATAAACTTAGGAAACACTAGTGATGTAATTGAAAAATGTGGAGTTTATTTTCCTCATATCAGAATTACATCACCTGTGTTTCCTCATTGACTTAAAATATCCTTAATACACATGAAAACGTTTTTTGTAATGACCTAGCACCATTTTTGGGACATTATTAACATGGCTATTTAACTCCCATAATCAAAATCTAAATTTGCCAAGCACAGGTGGGAGCGTATTTACAACAAACTTGCCCCATGAGGAACGCTTTCCATTTAAAAAGGGTAAAATAACATAATAGACACTCATATGCCTTATAAATATGACCCAAAACAACCTATGTAGCTCTAGCAGTACATATCCAGAAATGTAATTCATTTCAAAAAATCGTTTTTAAACACAGCATATAAATCAATTGTATACCTGCATTCAAGAGGAAAAGACTGAAAATGTCCTTGAGACACATGAAAGCGTTGTTTGGAATGCCCTAGCACCATTTTTGGGACATTATTAACATGGCTATGTAACTCCCATAATCAAAATCTAAATTTGCCAAGCACAGGTGGGAGCGTATTTACAAGAAACTTGCACCATGAGGAACGCTTTCCATTTAAAAAGGGAAAAATAACATCATAGACACTCATATGCCTTATAAATATGACCCAAAACAACCTATGAAGCTCTAGCAGTACATATCCAGAAATGTAATTGATTTCAAAAAATCGTTTTTAAACACAGCATATAAATCAATTGTATACCTGCATTCAAGGGGAAATGACTGAAAATGTCCTTGAGACACATGAAAGAGTTTTTTAGAATGCCCTTACACCATTTTTGGGACATTATTAACATGCCTATGTAACTCCCATAATCAAAATCTAAATTTGCCAACCGCAAGTGGGAGCGTATTTACAACAAACTTGCCCCATGAGGAACGCTTTCCATTTAAAAAGGAAAAATAACATCATAGACACTCATATGCCTTATAAATATGACCCAAAACAACCTATGTAGCTCTAGTAGTACATATCCAGAAATGTAATTCATTTCAAAAAATCGTTTTTAAACACAGCATATAAATCAATTGTATACCTGCATTCAAGAGGAAAAGACTGAAAATGTCCTTGAGACACATGAAAGCGTTTTTTGGAATGCCCTAGCACCATTTTTGGGACATTATTAACATGGCTATGTAACTCCCATAATCAAAATCTAAATTTGCCAACCACAGGTGGGAGCGTATTTACAAGAATCTTGCCCCATGAGGAACGCTTTCCATTTAAAAAGGGTAAAATAACATAATAGACACTCATATGCCCTATACATATGACCCAAAACAACCTATGAAGCTCTAGCAGTACATATCCAGAAATGTAATTCATTTCAAAAAATCGTTTTTAAACACAGCATATAAATCAATCGTATACCTGCATTCAAGAGGAAATGACTGAAAATGTCCTTGAGACACATGAAACCGTTTTTTGGAATGCCCTAGCACCATTTTTGGGACATTATTAACATGGCTATGTAACTCCCATAATCAAAATCTAAATTTGCCAAGCACAGGTGGGAGCGTATTTACAAGAAACTTGCACCATGAGGAACGCTTTCCATTTAAAAAGGGAAAAATAACATCATAGACACTCAAATGCCTTATAAATATGACCCAAACAACCTATGAAGCTCTAGCAGTACATATCCCGAAATGTAATTGTTTTCAAAAATCGTTTTTAAAAACAACATATCTGTTTCAGCTTACATGAGAGAGCATGGAATGGGCTCCATGTACAACAATAACGCTACACCGAAAATGCAATTAAAATTTAAAACCAAAATCTATTTGTATATCACTTGAGACAAAGCCACATTTTAAAAACACAGCTTTCTTCATCATTTTCTCCTTAAATCATACTATTCTCTATCTAAATTAAATACATCTTTTCTCACCTTAGCAAATACTTTTTGAGTTTCAAAACAGTCTCAGAAATACACCAAATTGTCTTCAGCAGAAGAAAGAGGATGCACTCCAGAGGCTGCAGCTATTGAAAGCACAGAAATACAGATATTCATTACACATATCTCTCATATTAGCCAATCATAACTCTTCCCTCACCTTTTTCAAATCAAAACCCTTCCCCCCTCTGCCCTCTCTGCCTTTTTTTCCATAGCAACCACCTCCTGGAAGACCTCTCATGTTTGCAAATTCACACAACAATGTTTCAATTGAACTCTGAACTCTCAGTGCACCTGCGTATCCAGTGCAATCTTTCATTAAATGTTTCTTCCTTGACCATTCAAATTACATCTTTCAAAGAACACATCCATGCACCCTAACTTTCTGTTTTCAGAAATGGAAATGCACCAATCACTGCTAATGAATCATTAGCACTGGAAATCCACAGTTTTTTTTCTTTACAAACTCCTACTGTTTCAACTGCCCTTTCATTACCACACTTCATCTGACTGCAGCACAACCTTCTCCCACCATGTTTAATGTCTGGATTGTTGGACATAGTTACATCCACTGGGCTCAAAGGTATGCTGAGAACAGAAATTTACTTAACCTCAATTTACAAGATGTGGACATTAAGTGGTTGGGCCAAAGAGGATTAAAATGTCACTAATTGATACCATTGGTGAAAACCTTTATGCATTTGCCAAAACCTGACCTGTTAATTGTGCACTGTGGAGGTAATGATTTGGGCACTTTGACTGGGGTAGGTCTGGAAATCCTTTTAAAGGACACCTTTGAGCAATTAATGGCACTTTTTCCTCAAACTGCCTTGGTATATTCCAATATATGCCAAAGACAGAAATGGAGGTGGTCCAACCAATTTTGTCCACAAATTGAGAAAGCGAGGAAGCATGTAAACAAATCTGTTTCAGCTTACATGAGAGACCATGGAATGGGCTCCTTGTACAACAATAACTTGCGTTACTACATGCAAGATATCTACAGAGGAGATGGAGTTCACTTCTCAGATGAGGGCAACAGAATTTTCATTCTGAATTTAAGACTGTGCATTGGTACCTACTTATAAGTACCTAAATGTACCATAAACCCAAAAGCTCTTCTCAGAGCTACCCTTCATCTGATCACTCACAATTATTATTTTTTTCTAACTTTTTTCACTAATTTTCCACAAAATACGCTCCCCGGGGCGCTACCCTAGCATTCCACATGGACAAAATCACTGGGTTGTAGTCGTTGATGTACTTGGACTCTTCGTTCCTTTTCAAATTGTATGTATTTTTGGGTGATTTCCTCATCACATTATGTCGCAATGAAGACATCAAACTGTTCACTCTTCCTTTAGAAATCACCGGTCGTGGAAAGTTGAAATGACATTTGGTGTAGAACTTGTCCTTGTTTCTGAATTTATGACGACAGTACTTTCCACAACGATGGCTTTGGAAACATAGAACTTGTTCTCTTAGGCTTTTCTTCTCCGTTGCGTTTGGAACAGCACACGTAGAAGACTGTTCTATGAAATTCATCACTAAGTCATCCGGATCTGTTCCAAATTTAGGTGCATCCTTGATCCACAACAACATATGTATATGAGGAGCACCTCTTGCTTGGTACTCCTTTCTCCAGAAGAAATCCAGGGTAAGAGCACAAAATCATTCTTAAGAAATATTTTTAGTAAAAAAAGAATTTATCCCAAAAATGTTTCAGTTCAGAAAAAGAAAAGCAATTGAAATGGAAAGGAAAGACCCATCAAAAATGTTACTGGTAGAGGAAGAGATAACTCTGTGCATGATAGTAGAAGGAAACAACAGTTGAGGGACATTCGAAAACGAATGTTCCGTAACAGGATAATAGTTAATTTATTAAAAAATATTAAGAAAGGCCAACAGAAAGTGGCATTTTATAAGAAGAAGAAAAATGTAGAGAAAATTATTGATCATGCTTTTGAAATTAAGCGAAAGTTGTTTATTTTGGTAATCAATAGAATTAGGAAACTAAGCAAGGTAATTTCTGATTTCAAAACAAAAAGTAGATGGAAGAGAGTAGTAAATCGTAGTAACTTTTGTGAAGTTTTTTCCGGAGAATGGATGCATAGTTCAAGTTGTGAGGCATTTTTTAATGAGGAGAGTTATTTTCAGGATAATGATTTGGTGTTTGCAGTTGACACCAGTGGTCGAGCTTATGAAGTGAAGGATGGTTGTCCAGTTGAAAAAGAAAAACTTGTGACAACAGAGACAGATGAGGTGTTGGGTCATGAGGTTTTAGGAAGACGTCCTAAGGGTCCTGTGTACATTTGGAAGTGTAGTTCTATTTGCAGTGTGCGACAGGTTTCCATCAATCTGCTTTGTGATTTTATACGGACATTTAATAAGAAAAGTTTGAAGCAGAAAATGAAGTTGTTGCAAGATTTAGATCCTTGCAGAGTGAGACAAATGACAGGTTTGCGTGGTCATTCACTGGCTTGTCTTTCCAGGAGAGTATGCCAGAGTGTTTTTCATCATTTCAGGATGCTAGCAGTGCATCATAATAAAGTGAGAAAATTAGTGAGAATGTTGTATTATGCTAAGAGTCCAGCAATTATGCTTAAACAATTATGTGCTGCTCTTTTGCATGGTTCTGAAATAGATGTGAAGAATATTTGTGAAGAAATTGAGTTTTGTTACTTTGGTAGTACAGATGAGAATGTTCAAATTGACTCAGAAGTAGAGGGTAATGTTGAAGATAATGTACAGGTTTCCAGTACAGATAATTTTCAGAAGGAAATTGCCACGTTTCAGATGAAATCAAGTGAGAGGCCTAATTTCACTTGTGTGTGTTGTCGACGCACTTATTATAAGAATCAGACTAAGTTAGTGGATTTATATGCAAAAAGTGAAAGGGAAAATAATAGTGAATGGAAGGATTTTGCCACATACTTGATGGTAGAAAATTCTTTTAATTTGGGATCGGATCAACGTGTGTGTACTTATTGTTGTAACAAATTAAACAAAAACCAGATGCCTGCTAGGGCGGTTCATAATAATCTTGAATTAGTTGAGATTCCTTCTGAATTGAAGGATTTAAATACTTATGAATCTATTTTGATTCAAAATATTCATCCCTTTCAGGCTATTGTAAGAACGGAGCCAAAGACAGGGAAGTTGCCTCCAGCAGATTTACAGAGAGGATTAAAGGGAAGAGTTGTTTATTTGCCTCTAGATTTGAAAAAAAACATTAACACAATTGAAGTAGAAAAAGTGGAAGAGGAACCTCTGGTTATCTTGGTTAATGGGGTTCCGACAAAGAATAAGAAAATATGGCAAGATTTATTGGATGTTAGGAAAGTCAAAAAGGCAACAGTGTATTTAAAGACAAATAATAAGTACTATAAGAATGTATATGTTGCAGAAGAGGAAGTAAGTGATGAAGAGGATAGCAATTTGTGTGCTGGTCAAATTGAAAAAGCAGAGGCCTCTAAAAGTGAAGAAATATATGAACATTATAGTGTTCATCCTTTGCATTCCAAGGAAGTCATGGGGAATGCTATTGAGTTGTTTCAAATGAAACAAGCCAAAGGGAGTCCCATTAGTGTTTGGGAGGAAAGTTTGGAAGCTCGGTGTTTCCCACAGCTATTTCCCACAGGTCGAGGAGGAAGATATGATGAGCGACCTCATCAAATTCCTGCGTCTGAATACCAGACTTTACGGTTGTATGCAGAAGATCCTAGGTTTCGTCAATGCATTCCCTATTTGTTTCATCTCCTGTTTGAAAGCGATCTGTCTGGACTGTCATATGCAGTGAACCACATCTTAAAAAGTGGTATACAGATGCGAAACATCTCGGCAAGTGACTTTATGCATAAAGTCAATGTCCAAGACAGTATTTTGGATTCTCACCTAATTAATCTCATGGCGTGTCAGCGTGGTACTAATGAGTATTGGTACCATCGTCATGGTGATTTAAAATGTATGCTGAGGAACTTAGGAACTCCAACATGGTTCCTCACTCTGAGCTGTGCCGAGTATGGCTGGGAAGACTTACTTGAATTTCTACGAGAGGCAAATGGAAATATTGAAAACATTGAATTCAAGACACCTGGAGAACTGTGTTCTTTGGATCCAGTGAATGTATGCAGGTACTTCAATCATAGATTTGAAGCTATGATGTCTTTCATCACAAATAAGAAGAATCCACCTCTTGGAGAGGTGTTGGATTTCTTCTGGAGAAAGGAGTACCAAGCAAGAGGTGCTCCTCATATACATATGTTGCTGTGGATCAAGGATGCACCTAAATTTGGAACAGATCCGGATGACTTAGTGATAAATTTCATAGAACAGTATTCTACGTGTGCTGTTCCAAACGCAACGGAGAAGAAAAGCCTAAGAGAACAAGTTCTACGTTTCCAAAGCCATCGTTGTGGAAAGTACTGTCGTCGTAAATTCAGAAACAAGGACAAGTTCTACACCAAATGTCGTTTCAACTTTCCACGACCGGTGATTTCTAAAGGAAGAGTGAACAGTTTGATGTCTTCGCTGCGACATAATGTGACGAGGAAATCACCCAAAAATACATACAATTTGAAAAGGAACAAAGAGTCCAAGTACATCAACGTCAACGACTACAACCCAGTGATTTTGTCCATGTGGAATGCTAACATGGATATACAGTTTGTGGCTAACAACTGTATGGCTGTGGCTCGGTATGTGACATCTTACATCAGAATTGAAGGATATGTGGGAGGACATTTCCCATGAAAAGAGCCTCAGCAAGAAGTTGTACAGTTTCAGTCTGAAGATGTTGTCGCATCGAGAAATCGGAGCTTACGAATGTTCTGACCGGTTATCTTCAGCAAGTCTCTATGCCAAATCCAGGAGTATCGTTTGGGCGAGTCTTGGTCTTGCTGCAACGCGAAATCGAGTTCTAAAACCTGTCCGGGAAATTGAGTATTTGGCAGAAAAGGAACCAAACAGTACCGACATTTTGAAGACCAACATGTTGGATACATATTATCCAAATCGAAGCAGTCACCTTGAGAATGTTTGTCTATATGAGGTTCTACAAAATTATATATTCAAGAGGAACATCAAAGAAAATATTGAGAAAGGAGTGTATGCTGTAATTGGAAGTGAGGGATGTCTGGTCAAGCAAAGAAAATGCCAATTAGTAAACCATCGAAAATTGAGTGGCGAATCTCCAGAAAAAAAGGAGTTTTTCTATTTAGCACTTTTGCAACTTTTCAAGCCTTGGCGTGCAGAAGAGGAACTGCTTGGAGATTTCCTCTGTTACGAAGACTCTTTCACTGCTGCTAAGGAGACCATAGAATGTCCTGCTTTTCCCAAATATCAAGAAATGTTGACTTTGGAAATTGAGCAGGAAGCAACGATTGCAGCCGAAATTGCCAGAGACAGTTCTCAGGACAGTCAGAGTTCTGTTTCATTGAGTCAGGATCCACTAGGAGGACCTATTATCGAAAATGAAGCTGCCACTGCTATGAATGAAGTGGAAAGAGCCATGGCACATGCTCAGGAGGATGCAGTTAACTTAGAAGACTTGGAAAAACAACTCAACGTTGAGCAGAGGAAAATATATGATGAAGTTACCAAGCAAATTGAGCATGGATTAAGTCATGAGAAGAAAGAGTGCTCATGTACATCTTTGAAGCCTGTCCGTCTGTACGTGAGTGGAGAAGCGGGAACTGGAAAAAGTTTCCTCATTAAAGCAATTTCTTGTTATCTGCAGGAAAGGACTGAGTCATCGCTGTCTTGTGTTGTCACCGCTCCAACTGGACTGGCTGCACATAACATTAAAGGGATTACTTTGCATCGTCTACTGATGCTGCCGGTGGAGCATGACAACAAATTACAATACCACAAGTTATCTGGAGATGCTTGTTGTGAAGTTTCAAGAGTCTTGAGGAAAATGAAACTTCTTATCATTGACGAAGTAAGCATGGTTTCCAATGTCATGCTTGCCTTTGTGCATTTGAGAATGCAAGAAGTTCTTAAAACTGAATATGATGTGTTATTTGGTGGCAAACACATCATTGTTTTCGGAGACCTTCTGCAGCTGACACCAGTAAAAGGACAACCTGTGTTCAAAATACTCACGCATGAAGATACCAGGAAGTGCCTAGGGAGCATTGGCAACGTCAATATATGGTTAAATTTCAATTATGCTGAACTGCATGAAAATATGCGTCAGGCGAAGGATGAAGATTACAAGAATATTCTACAAGATGTTAGAATTGGAAAAGTGACTGAGCATGGGAAAGAAGCTTTACATGCACGATTACTGTCAAATTTATATCCCGAACAAGACGTTGTGCCTGAGAATATTTTTCAGAAAATTACTGAGAAGAAATTTGGAATATGTTTGATGCCAACTCTTGCAGAATGTGCCATCTTTAACAACAAAATGTTGAATTTAGAAAAGCAAGAGATTGTGAAACTTGAAGCTATTGACAAAATAGAGCATATGGGATCAACAATTATTTTGTCTGAGAATTTGAAATCAAAATTGGATTCATTAGAGAAGACTATATCTAAAACAGCGGGTTTTGAAAAGACTTTGAATGTGTGTTTAAATTGCCGAATCATTTTGAGAAGGAATTTACATGTTGAAAGAGGTCTGGTAAATGCATCAATGGGTAATGTTGTTGATTTTGAGAAATACAGAAGTAGAGATGGAATTGAATTTTTAAAAATTAAATTTGATGGCATTGAGGAAGTACAGCTAATTGGTCGTTGTTCTGCTAGGTTTTTGCTTGTTAAAGATTTATATGTTCGCCGTAAACAGTTTCCTGTTTGCTTGGCATATGCGGTGACAATCCATAAATCGCAAGGTTTAAGTGTAGATACTGCATTGGTGAATATTGGCAGTTCTGTGTTCAAGGAGGGTATGGCATATGTGGCATTGTCACGAGTTAGAAGTTTATCGGGATTGTACCTGATTGACTGTGATGTCACAAACATTTGTGCGGATCTAGATTGTGTTAACGAATACAATAGGTTAAGAAAAGAGTATGCGCCACATTTGCCTCAATATCCTTTGTTTGAGAAACGTGTGGTAGGCCGGAAACGAAGAAATATCAGTAATAGTAGGGAGGTTGTAGCAAAAAGCCCAAAAGACGATGAACCGAAAATTGTATGCAGAAAGAAAGTGGATTCTGTTGAAGATGTTGTCGGTTTTCAATTTGAAAACAGTTCTGGTGTCAACTGCTATGCAAATGTAGTGGTTAATGTTCTCTTTTCACTAGAGACTTTAAAAGAACAGATTGTGTTCAATTCGGAACAAAGTTTATGCTGTTTGTTGAATTCTGTGATAGAGAAATGTAGCACTGATCGAACAAAAGTAGAAAGTGTGTCTGAAGTTCGTTATCTGTTAGATGAATGTTCAGGTCAAACAGACTTCTCTGAAAATAATCAGCAGGATTGTCAGGAGTTTTTAATGTATATGCTTGATGTATTGCAAGATGAGGGTGTAGATGTAGATCACCTGTTTGGGCTTTCTTATCAATGGCAGCATGACTGCGAGAACTGTATGGTATCAAGTACTACTAGTGTAGATTCAGAAAGATTTATATATTTAACTTTGCCAGACAGTAAATCAGTCTCCTTTAATAAGCTAGTAAATGCAGCGGATCACAACATGGAGTGTAGCCAATGTAAATCTGAAATGATGTCAACATTATTTATACGAAGATATGGCCAGTATGTCATTTTAATGATCCAATGATGTAGGCCTGATGGATCAAAATTGTCAACTTTAATAAAAAATGTTGTTGCTTCTCAGCTGTCAATATCAGGAAGGACTTTTGTAACTGTAGCAATTATCTATCACGATGGTCCTTCAACAACATCAGGACATTACACAGCTTATTTAAAGTCTCGAAACGGCTGGTCATTCTGCAACAATTATGTTGTAACTTTCAAAAAAAAATTGCCGTTTGACCTTAAAAATTCTTACCTGGTGTTTTTAAAACCAAAATTTTAAGGAAAGAATCTTGGGATTTCCTCTGAGGAATTGCAAAACGTTCATGAAGTAGAGGGAATGTAAGTCTGCAATGCTGTCTAGATTATTGGTCCAAAACTTTTAATTATAATGTCAATTTAAAAATCCAACTATATAAACCTGATGCAAGTAAGTCTGCTTCATAGTAAGCAGTATCAGTGTCATAGGAAAAGGATAACATGAGTGAGAAAGAAGGGTAAGATATTAGTAGTCCAGGATTGTGAAAATAATCTTAAATGTTTTCTTTTTGAAAGTTGCGAAAATAGAAAATGACGGGATTTGATTGGAAGAATTACAAGAGTTGTGAATCGCTGCAACATGATTTGGCCAAGTGGAAACATGTGGTAGAATGTGAGAAGTGTTTTATTGTATGTAACGTATTTTTCAAAACGATGGAGGTTTTCTTTCAGAAAGTGGCGGGCTGAAAATATTTATAGCACAACAGAGTGGACGCTGTTCATAGGACATCCTTCGACGTTATGGAAAGTAAGTTAATTTTAAGGAGTTTTGAATTCAGATTTCTTAGGTTGTATGGGTTTTTTAAACACAATCATTTTGATTGTGTTTTTTTTTCCCCGCTGTTACATGATGAATACCTTCAAGTCACTGATTTAAGTGAAATTTGATACATTCTGAGAACAGCAAAAATAAACCATTTAACATGTATAATTAATGTTCTGCTTTTTGTACTTATGATATACATTTAGAAATGTGAGGTAGATATGGAGAAACTGAGTCTTCTGTAAGTGTCAAAGTTAATGCTTACAGTGCAGTACTTCTGGGTACTGTTTTTTTTAAAAAAAACTGAATAGGCCTCACCTCAAAGAAACCTCTTGAAAGGACACATCTTATTTGCATCCTGAAACAATCATTTACAATGTTAGACACAATTTTATGATGGCTTTACATCTCTTTTGCGCTGCTATTGCATCATTATTGTGAGACATCAGCAGTGCAAAAGAAGCACCATGTTCCAAAATAGGCCTCACTTCATCAGCATGAAGATACTGTTTGTTTAAAATATATATCTTTAGGATTGTGTAGGGGACGTAGAGAAGCAGAGGCTTCTGTAAATGTCAAAGTTGTTGAAAAACAGTTTGTTTTTGAACCTTTTCCCTTCTCTTTTCTAATTTTTAAATACATGTTTTAATATTTTTGGAAATGTTTGTTCTCTCTTTTACAGATTGAAAGTATGAAAAAATATTTTTAAAAGTTAACAAGAATTTTAAGGTAAATGTTTTCTACTCTTTTTACCCGCAATGCACTGCTGATGATGTCACTGACCATGTCATGAATGATGTAATAAGAAGACATGACTTACTTCATTGGTAGGCCTTCACATGTATTATCTCCTCTGTATTCTTCAACAAGCGTAAAATTGATCTGTAACCCTGAGTAGGTCTCACCTTAAACAAACCTCAGGAGAGACCACACCTTATCGTCATCCTGAATTAATTATTTAAAATGTTAGGGACAGATTTATGATATATGTATGCCTCTTTTGCGCCACTGTGCATCAGTTTTGTGATGCAGTGGCGGTGCAAAAGATATGTTATGAGGCGTCAAAATTACAAATTGATGCATTTAGGCAAATGTATTATGCTGTTTTAAAACCGTGCCACATGAAACCGATGCAGCACTGATGAAAAAGATGCACCATGTTGCAAGACAGGCCTCACTTGGAGTCATATGTATCAAGCTAATTAGAATGCTTTGGCGACATATTTCTGCTGATAAAAAAAGCAAAACTTTTATTGCCTATGTTGATGATATGGCTCTATGTTATTTACATTTCTTTGCTGTTTCAATTAATCTTTTTCAGTTATTTTTTCTTTTCTGTTTTCTATTTTTTCTCTCTGTTATTCCACATGTTTTAATCTTATTTTGAACATTCACTCACATTCTCCAAGAAACTCTTCTTTGTTATTGTTCTACTCTCTTTTTTTTCTTTCACTTCCTTATCCATTTTGTTTTTCGCAATTATACCCTCTTCCATCTTTTCTTCGTTAAATAGATCTATTAAACAGTATCTCTGGTTTATTCCCTATAGCTGTCTTTCTTTTAACATTACTCTCTGTTTACTTCCCTTATACTAACTCTTCTTTTTTAAAAAAAAAAAAATTTTGGTTCGCTTCTAGTTCGCGAACCGGGCAGCTAACTGGAAAGCGAACCAAAAGAAATAGAGCTTGCCAGAGTGCTAAACATTCTAGCAATTTTATTTAAAAGGGGAGGTAGTTCTGAAAAGAACTTTTTTTTTAATGTTTTTGTTGTTTTATTTATTTATTTTTTTTCTAAACATTTTTTGATTTTTTTGTATTTTTGAACAGTTTTATGTTTTTTTTTTGTTTTTGAAGGAGGGGAAACAACAAAAAACAGGCATTGAAAAGGGCTCAACAGGAGCAAAAAAAAAAATTATTGTCTGGGTTGGTTAGGGCAATTGTGATTTTCGAAAGCAATGTTCATTAAATTTATGCTCATGTTCCCACATGAAAGTAATGCCCCGCAATACAAGCAGGTTAGTTTCATGTGTTTAAAGTTCTTTTGAATGTTTGGCACGGTTTCCTGTGCCTCTCCTCCAGTCAAAGAGATATGCAAGGTTGACCTGGCCACAGGAGTTGTTGGGGGATTATCCTGCAGGTCACGCAACTCTGCACGGCTGTAGTTGAGTGGATGCCACCTGGTCATATGGCGATGCATGGTATAGTTTCCCATGCTATACTTTTTTTCAGTGCCTCTTGATAGCCTTTTTTTACAGATAAGGCAGGTGGCATATTTTGCATTGACTTTCTTCTCCCCTCGAGGGATTGAAAAAAACTGCCAGATAAAACTAGTTTTCCAACGGGAAACACGGGGCAACTCCTGTATGAACTCTTGTTCTTCTCTCTCCTCTTCCTCAAGTTCATCCTCTTCCTCCTCCTCTGTGTTGGCGATGAACCGAGATGATGGTCCTCTCTTCTCATGAGGAGGTGGAGGTGGTGGTGGGGGTGCACCAGCTGAAGCAAGTACAGAAGCCATTGCTCAATTATAGGTAAATGGTCTTTCTCTCACCAAGATGAAAGTCAGAGTGAGGAAAGAAGGAGGGGTTTTCATCATTTGGGAAAAGCAAAAGTTCTAAACCAATGAAAAGTGTTATTTTTAGGTCATATGACCTAGTCTTACATCATTTGGAAACTAAAAGTGAAATGAACCAATGAAAAGTTTTATAAACAAGTCACATGACTTGTTCCGCTCACGTTACGCGGTGCGCGCCGCGTCCCGGATTGCTTCCGGTTCGCTGTCCGGAGCACTTCCGGGAGCGCTAACGCGGCGCGTCATAAGACGCATTACGCGACAAAGTGATACGTCGCGCTTCCGCGACGCGTCACAGTTGCGCAAACGAAACGTTTACCGGTTCGCGGACTAGGTCGCGGCATCAAGATGAGCTAACGGAAAGCTTCCCGGTTCGCGAACTGGAAGCGAAGAAAAAAAATATTAAAAAAAAAATTATCAATAAACATCTAAAATATATTTTTGGATTTAAAGAACAATACATTTTACAGCTACAGATGTTAGCTTTTAAAAAACCAATGAAATTCACTGAAAAAACCATAGGTTATAGACCATATATAGTTAGGAATAAGCATTTACAAAACCTTATTTTACTCGCATAAAACCATTGAAATTCCATATATAGTTAGTTGCACTAACTATATATCGCGCACCCGCAATCCACTGCTGATGATGTCACATATTACATCATTCATGACATGGTCAGTGACATCACTGATGACATCACTGATGACATCTCAAATGACATCACTGATGACATCACTGATGACATCTCGAATGACATCACTGATGATATCACTGATAACAACATCCAGTGATTGTATGTTTCTGTAAAGTTAAAATATGTCTTACATATTGAAGAATGAGTGGATGTATAAGTGTCTGGATGAAGGATTTAGTAGGTGCATGACTGACTGTATGAGTGAGTGATTAAATGTGTCTCCCTGAGTGCATGGGTAAGTGACTAAACTGTCTTAATTTGTGCATCATTATGTCTGTTGTTCTGTAAACTGCTGCATGTGTTAATCAGTAGCTATATGAGTAACTATATGGGTTATTGATTGGTTGCCCAAGTATTTGTATGGGAGACTGAGTGTGTGTGTGGGTGGCTGTGAGGTGTATGACTCTGTGCATAGATGTGTGTGCAGTTGATTCACTAGATGTATGGGTTCAAAAGTGCATGTGGAAACAGCTGTATGGGCAGTTGACTGTGTGCATGAGTGTATTGGTGAGTGAATGGATATCTCAGTGCTACATGTCAAAGTAAGTACATATGTAAAACACAGTACATGTGAGAGTTGACATATATAAATAACTGTGCATAAGAGCCAGTGAATGTGTGAGTGGCTGTATGGATCATTGTGAACTTGTATCAGGGATTGCATAAGAGAGTAAATATGTGTTAGTAAATGTTTGAATGAGTAAGGTGTGTATAACTGTATAGTTGAGGAAATGGAGGTGTGATTGATTCTTTGCATAACTGACTAGGTGTGTGAGTAACTCCATGGATGAGTGACAGTCTGTGAGTGTCCGTTTACACTGATTGTATCTAAGGTTATATTAGAGTCTGAAGAGGTTCATTGTATTATCACATGAATGATATCATCAGTGATGTGATCAGTAATGTCAAATGAGATGTCATCAGTGATGTCATCAGTGATGTCATTTGAGATGTCATCAATGATGTCATCAGTGATGTCATTTGAGATGTCATCAGTGATGTCATCAGTGATGTCATTTGAGATGTCATCAGTGATGTCATCAGTGATGTCACTGACCATGACATGAATGATGTAATATGTGACATCATCAGCAGTGGATTGCGGGTGCGCGATATATAGTTAGTGCAACTAACTATATATGGAATTTCATTGGTTTTATGTCAATAAAATGTCCAGCTAACTATATATGGTCTCTAACCTATGGTTTTTTCAGTGAATTTTCAAGGTTTTGTAAATGCAAATTCCTAACTATATATGGTCTATAACCTATGGTTTTTTCAGTGAATTTCATTGGTTTTTTAAAAGCTAATATCTATAGCTGTAAAATATATTCTTTATTACGTGACGTATCACGTAGCCACGTGAGACGCCTCATGACGCGTCGCATAACCGTGACGTATCGGCTCTGCAGCGCAAACAAAACCCGTAACGTAAGCGTGCCGGAGCACGCTTACAGATATATATTTTTTTTAACCTTAATTAGACAAAATCCACACGTGCACATATCTTGAGGCCTTGCAAAGGCACATCAAACAAACAGTCCCTACAATTTTGCCAAGTTTGCTGGAAATCTATTCCCTTAATTTTTTTTTTACTGTTTCTCTTGGTTTTCCCCTTGTTACGCTTACCAGGACGCTACCCGGTACGCGAACCGGACGCTCCAAAAACACAAGATGGCGGACTCCCGTTACGCTGCCGGTTAGCTGCCCGGTTCGCGTACCGGGAAGCGCCTCTACCGCGAAAAATCGCGGGGGACTTTAATATCCCCCTCATCAATCCTAGGGGGTCAGGAGGGGTTTACCTTGCCCCCTTTCCTTCATTTCCCCCTTCTTTTTTCACCACATCTTGTCTCTCGAACTTACCGAGAGACAAGATGGCGGCCGCTCCGGACTGTTTACAATGTTGACAGCTACGCTGCCGGTTAGCTGCCCGGTTAGCTGCCCGGTGAGCTGCCCAGTTCGCTGCCCGGTTCGCATACCGGGACGCGCCTCTACGGCGTTAAATCGCAAAAAAAATTTTTTTTTATTTATTGCCCCGCGGGGCACTTTAATATCCCCCTCATCAATCCTAGGGGGTCAGGAGTGGTCTACCTTGCCCCCTTTCCTTCATTTCCCCCTTCATTTTTCACCACATCTTGTCTCTCGATCGTACCGAGAGACAAGATGGCGGCCGCTCCGGACTGTTTAGAATGTTGACAGACACCGGAGAGCCAATCAGCTTCGCTTCGCGAAGTTCCGTTACGCGTCAGGTACGCGAACCGGGGCGCTAACCGGAGCGCTGTCACAGATATATATATATTTTTTTAAACGTTAATTTCTCAAAATCCACTGGAGCACATATATTGAGACATAGCAAAGGCACGTCGGGCAAACCATATCTACAATTTTGCAAGTTTCATGTAAATCTATTCAGCCGTTCAAGCTAAAAGTGAGTCCAACCGCCCTATGGAAAAATGAATGGGAAAAACGCGTTTTGGGACCCCCCTTTTTTCTCGGCCCCCCCTTGACGAAACCCCCCCAAATTTTCAGGGGCTGCTCAGAAACAAACTGTGCCATTTTCCTGAAAATGTCAGCCAATTCCGTCCACAAACGCCAAAGTTATTAGACATAGAATTTTCAGAAATCCCATAGAGAAAAAATCCTAACTATATATACCCACTGGCTATCGCCAGTAGGTAATATACATATATAAACATATATAATCTGCATATCTATATAAATATAAATGCATGCATACATATACATATATGCATACATATGCATGTTATTTACATGAAAGTTTTAAAAACACTAATAAAAGCAAAGCTAAAAAGCCACCTCATTACAAACAGAATGGCTTTAACTTAAACGAGGGCGAGATCTATTGCATTTTCAATGCTTGTTTACTTTGGTTCTATCAAGAAGGCATTCAGATGTGTCACACATTTGCCATAAATTCTGAATGTTAGCACTCTAGTTGCTCATTAGATCACTGTAGTAAAGCTAGTGCTCACCAGGGAAGTCTGCTGCTATTCATGGTTTGCAGCCATTTTCCCGCATTTTTTATCCCGCAGACTTTCAGTCCGCATACCATTATCCCGCAAGGTCATTGACCTCGCATACCATTATCCCGCATTTTTTCAAAACGCATGTGCATTTATCGCGCATGCCTTTACAAAGAATTACGTTTTAAAGGCATGTATGGTAAATGCATTTGCGTTGTGAAAACCACGATGACGAGAGAGGTAAGTGGGTTTGTGTTAATTTTTTCGTGGGTTAGTGATTGTGTAGTGTAGTGTAGTGTTGTGTAGTGTAGTGTTGTGTTAGTGTAGTGTAGAGTTGTGGTGGTTGTTTAGTGTAGGGTCATGCTGGGGGTAGTGTTTTAGGGTTTAGGGTTGTGTTGTAGTGTTTGCGTAGTGTAGGGTCATGCTGGGGGTAGTGTTTTAGGGTTTAGGGTTGTGTTGTAGTGTTTGCGTAGTGTAGGGTCATGCTGGGGCTAGTGTTTTAGGGTTTAGGGTAGTGTTGTAGTGTTTGCTTAGTGTAGGGTCATGCTGGGCGTAGTGTTTTAGGGTTTAGGATAGTGTTGTAGTGTTTGCGTAGTGTAGGGTCATGCTGGGGGTAGTGTTTTAGGGTTTTGGGTAGTGTTGTAGTGTTTGCGTAGTGTAGGGTCATGCTGGGGGTAGTGTTTTAGGGTTTTGGGTAGTGTTGTAGTGTTTGCATAGTGTAGGGTCATGCTGGGGGTAGTGTTTTAAGGTTTTGGGTAGTGTTGTAGTGTTTGCGTAGTGTAGGGTCATGCTGGGGGGTAGTGTTTTAGGGTTTTGGGGAGTGTTGTAGTGTTTGCATAGTGTAGGGTCATGCTGGGGGTAGTGTTTTAGGGTTTTGGGTAGTGTTGTAGTGTTTGCGTAGTGTAGGGTCATGCTGGGGGTAGTGTTTTAGGGTTTAGGGTAGTGTTGTAGTGTTTGCGTAGTGTAGGGTCATGCTGGGGGCAGTGTTTTAGGGTTTAGGGTAGTGTTGTAGTGTTTGCGTAGTGTAGGGTCATGCTGCGGGTAGTGTTTTAGGGTTTAGGGTAGTGTTGTAGTGTTTGCGTAGTGTAGGGTCATGCTGGGGGTAGTGTTTTAGGGTTTAGGGTAGTGTTGTAGTGTTTGCGTAGTGTAGGGTCATGCTGGGGGTAGTGTTTTAGGGTTTAGGGTAGTGTTGTAGTGTTTGCGTAGTGTATGGTCATGCTGGGGTGTAGTGTTTTAGGGTTTTGGGTAGTGTTGTAGTGTTTGCGTAGTGTAGGGTCATGCTGGGGGTAGTGTTTTAGGGTTTAGGGTAGTGTTGTAGTGTTTGCGTAGTGTAGGGTCATGCTGGGGTGTAGTGTTTTAGGGTTTTGGGTAGTGTTGTAGTGTTTGCGTAGTGTAGGGTCATGCTGGGGGTAGTGTTTTAGGGTTTAGGGTAGTGTTGTAGTGTTTGCGTAGTGTAGGGTCATGCTGGGGGTAGTGTTTTAGGGTTTAGGGTTGTGTTGTAGTGTTTGCGTAGTGTAGGGTCTAGCTGGGGGTAGTGTTTTAGGGTTTAGGGTTGTGTTGTAGTGTTTGTGTAGTGTAGGGTCATGCTGGGGGTAGTGTTTTAGGGTTTAGGGTAGTGTTGTAGTGTTTGCGTAGTGTAGGGTCATGCTGGGGTGTAGTGTTTTAGGGTTTTGGGTAGTGTTGTAGTGTTTGCGTAGTGTAGGGTCATGCTGGGGGTAGTGTTTTAGGGTTTAGGGTAGTGTTGTAGTGTTTGTGTAGTGTAGGGTCATGCTGGGGGTAGTGTTTTAGGGTTTAGGGTAGTGTTGTACTGTTTGTGTAGCGTAGGGTCATGCTGGGGGTAGTGTTTTAGGGTTTAGGGTAGTTTAGTTGTTTAGTGTATGCTAAAGGCATATTCGTTCTAAAAGTTTTCGTTATTTTAATTTGCGGCCTAATAGTACATGCAGGATTTTTTTTGCGGACTGATGGTATGCGGGATTTCGTCATATATTCGCTAATCATACTTTCTATGGCAAAATGAGCCCCCTCATTTTGTTCCTTTTTAAATTAAATGGTTTAAGAGTTACTACTTTATTCCAATCAAGATGGCTTCAGGTGTGCCATACCTTTGTAATAAGCAGGACTGTTAGCACTCTAGTTGTTCTTTAGAACTCTCTGGGACATTCTGTCATTGGGCTATAGTTGGGCTACATCTGGCTGATATTTGGGCTACATTTGTTTTTTTTTGTCTCTGGTGGCCATCTTTGGGCTACATTGGGCTACATTGGGCTACATTGGGCTACATTTGGGCTCCAACATATATATAGCCCAATGTAGCCCAATATATATTTTTCAAAGTTAATTTTCGTAAAAACCATTGGAGCCTATATCTTGAGACATAGCAAAGGCACATCGGGCTACCAGTCCCTACAATTTTGCCAAGTTTGGTGTAAATCCATTCAGCCGTTCAGGCTAAAAGTGAGGCCAACCGCCCTATGGAAAATTGCATGGGAAAAACACGTTTTGGGACCCCCCTTTTTTCTCGGCCCCCCCTTGACGAAACCCCCCCAAATTTTCAGGGGCTGCTCAGAAACAAAATGTTCCATTTTCCTGAAAATTTCAGCCAATTCTGTCCTCAAACGCCAAAGTTATTCGACATAGAATTTTCAAAAATCCCATAGGAAAAAAATCCTAACTATATATACCTACTGGCTATCGCCAGTAGGTAATATATATATATATATATATATATATATATATATATATATATATATATATATATTTATCCCAAACAAAGCCGCTTCTACTGCAACGCTGTGACCCATAGGAAAGTGGCATACTCTCCAGTGAAGCACGCCGGTAAGCATTAATTCCAAAGCAATTACGATATCTGTACGTTCTCAGGAACCACACAAGAATCGAAAAGTACTAATTCTTCGGTTTATTCACACAACGCGTTTCGGCGACTTGCCTTGATCATGTGTGATTAGTTTGTGTGTGAAAAATTGTGCTATTTTAAATAAAGTTACATATACATCAAAACAAATGTAGGACATACAAAATGCACAAAATACGTCTCAGCCATCTTGTAACGTCTTTTGTATTGCTCTTATTGATAATGAGATTTCCACATTGTTGACAAGTGTCAGATATGCTAACACTACCTATACCGTCAGCATAGAGGGGCCTCAAATATGTACAGCATGACATCATACCTAATACATAAAGTGTGTATCGGCCATTTTATAACGTTAAAATAATTATACGTTACATTGCTCTATAAAATGTTATACTTTCTACATTATTGACGAGTGTCTTTCATGAATAGCACAAACTACTTCTAATTTCAGCTATTGAGAATTATTGACAAGTGTCAGAATATTTCGAAAACTCAACTACAAGTTCAACTTAGTATTTACGATATCAGACAAAAAGACACCGGGTATATGTGTCAAAGTACACAGCCTTGCAACCATATAAGTCCATGATTCTATATATAGGCGCAGGGAAAAAGGCTCATTCTGACAAATCCTTTCTAATTTAGCTATAATATAACAACCTAGAAAGCTTCAAATAAATGCATCATTTACCAACAGTCTCATATAATTTACATTTGTACTCGTGTAACTTCTTTTGTGCTTGACTGTGAAATATAATAATAGCTGACCGTGATCCTATGTGCCTACGAATGGATGAACAGGATGGGGTGCCCGTGGTGGTGAATCAATTCATGCTGTGAAACCCTGCCTGTTCTCCTGTAAAAAAACGTACACAAAAGACCAAATTACAATTAAATTAAAAAATAGTTTTTAGCACAGTTGTTAACATGTTCATGAAGGCATTATTATTTTATTACTTATACCACTAGATCTAAAGCATTCACTGTTTTCTACTCCGGATGTCGTTACTTAGTGTGTAAAGTGATTTAATGGACGGGAAAACTAAATAAAGCTTGGGCTAGGCATGCATGTTATCCCTATGAGCCCTCTTTGAGATGTACTGCTAATTATTCATCCCAATTAAGACCACCCGGATGTTTACTCTGAAAATTAATTATATGTCTGGATTCATGCTGTCTGAGGGACAACAATCTGTCTCCTCCTCTCGGACTGGCATGGATTTGTTCAATCAGCATATAACTTAATAGATTAGCATCTGAGTAGTGCTTGTCTTTAAAGTGTTGTGCCACAGGGTACTTGGGGTCCTGGTTGGTAATCGCCCTCCAATGCTCTAGTACTCTTTTTTTGGCACTGCACTTGGTACTGCCTATATACCATAGTTTACATGGGCATTCTATGATATATATAACAAAGCTGGTGCTGCATGTTAGGAATTATGTAATCTTCCTACTGACTCCATTATATGTCAGTTCACTTTTGTATGTGCTGTTACTGCAAGCTTTGCAGTGACTACATGGGTAAAAACCCTGTAGACCATGCCCTGTATTGTCTGGGTACTGGGTGATGTCATTTCTGGCAACCAAATCTCTAATGTTTTGGTTGCGTCTATACGTGATACTCGGTCTTTTCTGTAATTGACTGTCCATGATGTTATCTTGTTTCAAGATGTCCCAATTTTTTGCAATCACTCGTTTTACTACCTCTGATTTTGCATTATATGTTAGTATCACCCTTGTGATGTCATCAGCCTCTTTAGTTTGTGTATCTTGGTTTTCCAAAGTTTGTATTCTGTCCACTTTTTCTGCCCTCTCTATTGCTCGTTTGAGAACCCAGTTAGGATATACTCTCTCCTTGAATCAGCCAGCAATAACGTCCCTCTCTATGATGTATGCTTCCTTCGTGTTGCAGTTCCTCTTTGCCCTCAGCAGCTCTCCATAGGGTATACTCCATTTGAGTACCTCTGGATGACTGCTGAGGGCATGCAACACACTGTTTCCAGCTGTTTCCTTGCGGAAAAGGGAAGTGCAGATTTGGTTATTTTTTATCTCAAGGCTAACATCTAGGTACTCCACTTTCTTGTTGCTAATAGTTCCAGATAGTTTGATGTTATATTTGTTGGCATTCAGGTTGTTCACAAATATTTCGGCCTGCTCTTTGCTCCCCTTCCAGACAATAAATAAATTGTCTATATAGCGGAGCCAGACCACCACCCTTTTGAAATCTTCTCTCAGGGTGGCACTGCCATGGATCTCTTGCTCCCAGTATCCCATAAACAGATTAACGAAACTGGGAGCAAAACAAGAACCCATGGCATTATCGTTAACCTGCCTGTAGAGGGCGCCATTGAATGAAAACATGTTAGACATTTATATATAGATATATAAAATGTTGTATTAGCATGTAGTATTGTTACAGTATCTATGAAAGTGTAACACTATATATAGGAAGTAAAAAATGGAGCTCACCAGATTGACAGAAGCTGTGGCTACAGCCAAAACTTGTCTCTATTGGTAGCTGGGTCGAGGGAGGCCCAATGCAATAAAGAAGCCATATTCCTGCAATCCTCGTGTGCATGCTCTTTTCCTTTGGGAGCAGGGGTTGTGTATTATATTATTAAACATTGACGGTTGATGGTTTTCACGCACCACCAGTTGGACTGGGCAGTTGGAATAACCGTACCTTTGAGGAGTAGCATGGGAGTGCATTACCGGCTTGCCCCCAGACCCAACCTCGGCAGGAGTAATAGTAGGCATGGGAGACTCGACGGGGGAAATCTTTCGATTTTTAGCATTGGGAAGGAGTTTCTCCATGTGCACTACTGCCACATTCAGTATGCCGAGGAAGGTTTGGTGACTGGGCACCCTGATAAGCATCTACTTTGCTTTGGTGAGGATTGCGGCATATTTTTCTTTTGGTGAAGATCTCCCCTGACCCTGCACTTTGTAGTCAATGGGGTTTTTAAGTTATTCGAGATTTTTGCCAGCTGGACACTCACACGTTATGTGGTCTTGATTGCCTGGGATCTGCTGTCTGTTAGTTCATTTGGTGTGGAACGGCAAATACTTGATGTTGCGTAATATTTCTCTTTAGGACTTCAGAAAACCAAGACTGCTTTTACTTTTCTGAAGTTCACAGCTTGTTTATGTTTAGTCAAACACAGCTCTCCATGCTGCGAATGAATGTTTGTCACGGGCGTAGAGAGGATGCTTTATTTATGCATTATGAGATTATTAGTCCTCCATGATATTGTTTGTAGTATGTAATGGAAAGTCTTGACAGACTTTCCTAACCGTGAACAAGCCTTGATGGTGAAACGAGTTGGTGGCAGTAAGAAATAATATAGCTCTGATTGTAACAAGACTGGAGTGCGACATCCCTTTGTATATAAATATAAATATGTATATACTTATGCTTTATTAACTCACTGGAGGCAGGGACCGCAGGGGCAATCAGGCTCCCCCATGGTCCCCAACACTGCTGAATGTGTGCTCTGGGTGGGGCCAGGGCATCCAGCATGTCAAGGCCAGGCTCAATCAGCCTAAGATGGGAGGTTGTGTGGCACCCTCCCCATTTAATCTTGGTCGAGCCCCAGGGGAACAGGTCACCTTCATCAAAATCAGCCCTGATGCTCATTTCTTAGAAATTAAACCTCAACAGGAAGCACTTAATAACATAAATATAGCAGAAGTTCCAGCTAAAGCTCCACTTCTGCATAGGACAAATTATTCTAACTCATGGGTTGGTGAAGCCAAAGCATATATGTTTTCTTGCCAATTCTATATTTAAAGACGAACTGAAATACCTTGTGGAGGCGAGTGCATGATTGAGCTGTTGAAGGAAATCTGTAGTGACCATGACAAGTGGGTTCTTTCTTGTCCTTACCTGGTGAGAGTCCATGTATCTCCGTTTAAATTGCTCCAAGTATACCAATTTAGAAATCAGTTGAAAGCTTTACCCCTCCTACCTTAGTAGTATGCAAATTTCTTCCTGCTTTTTGCCAGTATGAAGGACAGCTTAACATGACCCCCACCCCCCCAGCACATTTCTCGTAAATATTGGTAAGGTTTTCTTGATGCCGAGGAATATGAGGACAACTCCACCAAACAAATAAGTATATTTGTTTCATATAGGTAAGAATAAACACCCTTGTTTGGTAGAGATATACTTTTTATAGTCTTGTTGTCTTCTCTTTAGCAGGTTTTACGTTATCACATATTACCAGGTAAAGACTCGTCAGGAACAATCACATTGACAAAATGCACATAAGATCACTGGTGATATTTCCGAATGCTCCATTATGCAGCTGATGTGTAGATCATGTACTCGACATTTACCCAAGGAGGTAGCACTTACTAATAAATCAGTAGAAAGTAGTCCACTTGGGTAGATATTTTGTGCTAAACTGTGGATTCCTATTGAATTAAGTGACTGGTGTGGTTCATCTGTGACTCAGTCACTAACACAACCACTGACCCACTCACACAGACACTTACACACCCGCTCACAGACCCACTCAGAAACTGATACAGCAACTCATAGACCCACTCAGACACTCGCACTCACACTCAGAGACCTACTCATATACCCACTCACGGACCTACTCAGACACTCTCACAAGTACTCATCAAACCAACTGAGACACTCATGTATGCTCTCACAGATGCACTCTGATACTGTCACACCCACTCACTATCCAACTCAGAAACTCATGCACCCACACATAGTACTACGCAGACTCGCTCACAAGCACTCATTGACCCACTAAAACACTCATGCTCCTACTCACAGATGCACTCAGATACTCTCACACCCACTCACAAACCCATTTAGAAGCTCATGCACCCATTCACAGAACTACTCAGACATTCTCACACCCACTCAGACACTCATGCATATACTCACAGACCCACTGAATCACACACCCACTAAGATGCTCATACACTCACTCACAGACTGACTCCCACTCTCAAGGAGGCATTTTCAAACCCACACAGACACTGTGACACCCACTCACAGATGCACTCAGGCATACACACCCACTCAGACATGCACAAATCCACTTATAGGCATACTCAGACACTGACACACCCACTCACACACCCATTGAGACACTCATGCAGCCACTCTCAGACCCACTCACACGGGATCACACCCACTGACAGACCTGCTCAGATACTCTCACATCCACTCATAGATCCACTGAGACACTTATGCACTCACTCACACACTGACTTTGAATGGTTACAGGTAATAGTAGGGAATACATTTTCAAAAAACCTTAGAAATTCATTTAAAAAACAAAGGTTACAGGGATGTCATATTTAGGAAATAACATTAAGAAAACATAGACATTCACTGTAAAAAGCACAGTTTACAGGGGAGTTATAGTTAGGAAATAGAGTTAAAAAAGCCTTAAAAATTCATTGCAAAAACTAAGGTTACAGGGACATTATAGTTAGGAAATAGAACATAATAACTTAGAAATTCACTTTAAAAATAACTAAGGTTTGAGGGACACTATAGTTAGGTCAGATTTCATTTTTACAAAACCATAGAAATTCAAAAGTTATAGTTATCTGAGCTAACTATAACTTATGGCACTGCAATGCACTGCTTACGACTACACATATTACAGTATCCATAAAATGGTCAGTGACATCATTGATGATATCTCAAATGACATCACTGATGACATCTCTGATGAAATAATCCCCAGAATCACTTACACACCAACTCACACACCATATAACCTCTCATACACCCTCTCACATACCCACACCACCACTCACATACCCTTTCACAAACCCATACAAGTAATCATGTATCCTCTAACTTTTGCATTTAGCAACTCTAACACCTAGTACTCACTCATACAGCTATTCACACAACCTCTCACTCACCCATACAGATACTCACACACCTACTCACTTACTAATACAGATACTATAACATGTATTCAGTCACATAAACAGTCTCTGAGGCAACCAACACAGTCTCCCATAGAGCCCCTCGTACTCACTTATTCACCCATAAAGCCACTCACACACCCACTCACTCACTCATACAGCCTCTCACACACCAACTCACTCACTCATACAGCCACTGACACAGCCATGCACACAACCATACAGCTACTTACATGGCCACTCACTCAACCAAACAGCCACTCACATACCCACTCACTCACACAACCTCTCACTCACTCATACAGTCACTCCCACACCCACTCACTCGCACATGAATACAGACAAAGAACCCATCATATGACAATATGACATGTTACAAAAATATCACTAAATAGTAGAACAGAAAGAATAGTAATGTAAGTTGTGCAGTAGGTTAGCTATATCTTTAAGACTCATAAACGTTTAAGAAACACTCTCTAAGGATGATGTAATCAGTGACATCTTTTGAGATGTCATCAGTGATGTCACTGACCATGTTATGAGTGATGTAATATTTATGTCATATGTGAAGTTATACAAATATATATGTATATAGGTTAAAGCTTATTTTTATGTAAGAAAACTGTATTTATTCTTTCAATACAAACAAAACTTAAACTATAGAAACATTAGAAATTCTAAAATTATAGTTATATTGTAAATTTATAAATTTGCACCACCTACAAAATAACATAACTGTGTATTCTATCTGTACAAACCAAACTTAACCTAAACAAACATTAGAATTTCTAAAGGTACAGTTATACTTTATAATTTGTGCACCACATTCAAATTACTGTTAGTTGCATACCTCCATACTTGCTGTTGTTGACTCGCTAGCCACCCTGTATTAACTATCACTCCCCAGTCCGCCATGCACAGTGTTCTCAAACATTATGTCATTTTAGATGTCATGAGCATTTTTATGAATGCTAGAGCTTCACATGGTATAAGTCATGTAATATCAAAGGGTATGATCAGTGCGTCGTAAAGGAGGGAGTTATAGTTAATGTAGTGTGGCTAGCGAGTTGACAACAATGATTACAGAGGTGCATAAGTTACAGTAATTAGAATGTAGTACATAAATTATAAATTTAAGGTATAACTATAACATTAGAATATCTAAAGTTTGTGTAGTTTAAAGTTGTTTCTGTATAGAAAGAATACATAAAGCTTTCATAATTATAACTAAGCTTTAATCTTTGGTGTTTTCATTAAATTTATATGTTTTTAATTAAAAAAAAAAATTAATCACAGCACATAGTAAATTCATCATAGCTTTTCTTTTCATCCAGTGGCTTGGAGTGGCTTGGAGTAAAGTGGTATACAGTAGAGTGCTGTAGAGTAGAGTAGAGTTTAGCAGAGTTGAATAGTGTAGAGTAGACTGGCGTAGAGTCGTGTTGAGTAGAGTGGAGTGGAGTACAATCGAGTGGCATGGAGTGGAGCTTCGTAGGATTGAATAGCGTAGATTGGAGTGGTAGAGAGTGTGGTGGCATAGAGTGCAGTGATGTTAAGGCGAACAGTGTAGATTGGGGTGGTGTAGAGTGGAGTGATGTAAAGTGGAGTGGCATGCAGTGGAATACCATAGAGTGGAATAGTATAGTGTAGTGTGGAGTGGCATAGAGTAGAGAGGAGTAGAGTTGAGTGACATGCAGTGGATTGGCATTGAGTAGAACAACGTTTGATAGAATGGCATAGAGTAAAGAGGCATACAGTGCAGTGATACAAAGTGCAACAGTATATATTGGAGAAGTGGCGCAGAGTGGATAGGCGTAAAGTGGAATAACATAGAGTGAAATGGCATAGAGTGGAGCAGCATAGAGTGCAGTGGTGTAGAGTGGAATAGTGTAGATGGGAGTGTTGTATAGTGGAATGGTGTAGAGTAGAGTGGTGTAGAGTGGAGTGACGTATAGTGGAATAGCATAGAGAGGTGTGGCATTGAGTAGCATAGAGGAGTGTAGGGTAGAGTGAAGTGTTGTGCAGTAAAGTGGCACAGAGTGGAGTGGCATAGAGTGAAACAGTGTAGGGTGGAGTGGCATAATGTGCAACAGTGTAGAATGGAGTAGGTTATAGTAGAGTAGCATATAGAAGAGTGGCTTAGAGTGGAATAGCGCAGCATGGCATGGCATAGAGTGGAGTGGCACAAAATGGAACAGCGTAGAGTGGAATAGTGCATATAGGTGCGGTGTAGAGTGGAGTGGTGTAGAGTGGGGTGGCATTTAGTCAAATTGCATAGAATGCAATAACATAGAGTGAGGGTGGTGTAGAGTGAAGTGCCATAGAGTACTGCAACATAGACCAGACTGGGGTATAGTGGAGTGGCATACAATGGAATAGCGTACAGTGGGAAATCGTTGTTTTCTGTCTATCAGACACACAGAGCTGCTCACTCATTTTTCTGACTTTTTCCCCCTATTTCTCACATTTTATCATCTAGTCTGTCTCCTGCGCTCAGTCTGTCTCTGTGTATACCCATCTCGTGTCTATCACTCTCTTTCCTTCTTTCTGCCTCTTTTCCTGTTTCTATCTTTTTTCTCTAGGTTTAGCAAATTTTGTGTATTTCCCTCCAATTCCCACCCTTACTTGCTCTCCCCCACCCACACTGTCTCTCATTCACTCTTATTCTCCCCTCTTTCTTACTTTTCTCTGACTCTTAATTTCTATGCTTATGGCACACACAAACACACATCTTTCTCTTTCTCATGCATAGGTTCTCACTGCATTTCTCTCTATCTTACTGTCTGCCTCTGTCACTTTCACACATAGACATGCACATCTCACTCCACCTCTCTTTCACACACATGCATACACAGTCTCTATTTTACACAGACACCTATCTCTCGCTACTCCTCTCTCTCACACACACCTCTCACTCAATATCTCTCTTCCTCTCTCTTTCACAAACAAGTTTATTTCACTCTGTCTCTCTGAACTGCGCTCTCTCTCACTTCTGCTCACTTGTACATCTTTCTCTATATCGTTCTCAATCTCTCTCTGTGCCTGTGTCTCACTCAACCATGTCTCTCTCTTTATCTCTCTCTTTAACTTATACATAACTCTCTTTCTCTCTGCCTCACACACAAACACAAATCCATGTCTCTTTCTGTCTCTCTCTCTCTCTCTTCCACACATAAACTTCTGTCTCCGCCTCATTCTCTTTCATACTTTCCCTCTCATACTTACTTATCTCATACTTTCTCTCTCATACTTTCTCACACATTTATTGCTCCCTCTTTCTATTTTTTGGTTTGGTGTTAGCAAACAACTTTTGATTTTACTACAATTATATGTATATTACTCATACTTAAAGGGGCTTTCAGCCGGTGCTCATCCTCCATAAGTCTGTTGCTGTGTCATTCAGATTTTGTTTACCCCCACTACAGAATACAGTACGAGGCAATTGGTTACCCTACTTCAATTTAAGTGACTGAATTCTATCTATCTATTTATCTATCTATCTATCTATCTATCTATCTATCTATCTATCTATCTATCTATCTATCTATCTATCTATCTATCTATCTATCTATCTACCTATCTATCTACCTCCTAGCCAGTGCTAAAGTGGAAGTGCTCTATCCTAAAACATGATAACATTGACTTCTTCCCGAATGGCCTATTAAATTTACTTATACGCCCCTAATAACGTGAACTACATGTGTCCAGGTTCTGTAAAATAAATACTACTAGTGGGCTTACAGTACTGATTGTGCCACCCACTTAAGTATTCCAGCAAATATGTATTTTGCCAGCCACTACAGAGCCTGTGTGTGCAGTTTAAACTGCAATTTCAACCTTGCAAAATAATCCCTTTGCCAGACCTAAACCTTCCTTTTCAATACATATAAGTCAGCCCTAGGGTGTAGGCCCTGGAAATCCCAGAGGTCAGGGTGCAATGTATTACAAAAGCAAACCGTTTACTTTCAAGTTTTACATGTCCTGGTAGTGAAAAACTCCTAAATTTGTTTTTCACTTCTGCAAAGCCTATATCTCCCACAGGGTAACATTTGGATTACCTTATTACATTTTATAAGTGTAATTTCCAAATGGGAAGATATGACTGGTTCAAATTTGGTGGAACAAACATTTAAAATCCTAACTTATGGAGAAGTCAATTACCATTCTGAAAATACACTTTAAGAAAGCTGACTTTTTCATGCCTTAGCCATTTGATTCCTGCAGCTTGTTTCTGGTAACATGACAGGGAGTAGTTGGTAGTAGCGCTTTGCTGCATATCCACAGCCCAGGTTCTCTCATCTCTCATTGATGACACTGGACTCTGCTTCATAGCCTCGCATCTCCTCGGAAGCAAAGCCTCGGCAGCTGCACACCAGACCACCAACACTGGACTTTCCATTGCAAACACATTTGATGGGATCCTCAACGATGACGCAACAGGACCTTGCACCACTGCCTCTCGGCACCATGGGACCGATGCATCACTTCTGCTGCTCCTGATCCACATAATACTCCGCAACCAGGATTTAAGGTACTTTGTTCATCAGGCCTAACTTGGTGCCTGTAGCTGGCCTGTGCTCCATCACGGTTGGCCTGAATATGTGGCTTTGTCCCAATCCAGCATAGCCAGATATCCCCAATAGTGCTTTGTACTTTTGGTGCTATTTTTCACTATAACCTTTTTATTTCAATATCTCAAGTTCTACTAACTGGATTTTTGTTATGTTGGTCTTGTTTCATTTATTAAACATTTCTCTATTTGTAAAAATCCTTTGTGGCCTCCTTTTGTGGTGTGTTGTCACTGTTTTACTCTTTGATGTGAGTCACAAATACTTTACACGTTGCCTCTAAGTTAAGCCTGAGTGCTCTGTTACAAGCTACCAAGGAGGTGAGCACAGGTTAAGCTAGTGTTTGCTTGTGCCTTACCTTGACAAGGATTGTAATTGCTGCTAGATTAGGGTTAACACCCCAATTTCTTACAAGTGCCCAGAAGCCTCACAATAAATAGAGTTTTTGTAAAAACCAAGGCAATACGAAACAAGAATTGCGAAAGCCAAAATAACTGTTGCCAGTGCCAGACCTACTGGCTTTGCCAATGCTTGTTGTCTTTCTGTCTTTCAAATGCATGAGAGCACGCGCACACACACCAACTTACTCTCTCTCACACACACAGACATAGGCGCACACACACACATTACATCTCTCTCCATCATCTTTATTGTTTCAGCAATTTTTCCATACAGTTAAAAACACAAACAATACATTTGCAATGTTCGATTAAAATCCCACAATAAAAGATATTTGAATGCCAAGACAAGACTCACATTATTCATGCTATATGTAATAGACCGTAAATTTGTAGCAAAGGAGGTAAAGCACCTGCCGGTGCTAGTCCACAAGTGCAATCACAATAAAGTACTGATGCTTGTGCAAAACGACAAGATGTGAAATGTGTCATCGTTTAAGACATTAGGCAAGTACTTGCCAGTATTAATATGAGAATGAGGTTTTATTTGTAGTGCAAAGTAGCAAAATCTATCAATTTCATGATGTCCAAGGCGGTTTTAATTGGATTACAGCAGCCCGGCAAGATTATAAAATGGCGTTGTCTCATCATGTTTTATTAGGATAGATAAAATATGGCAGCAATAGATCCTACTTGCTGTACCTAACAGTACATTCCCGTACAGCATACACATAAAATCAAGAATTGCTGACAACATTTGCGCAAATAAAGCAGTAAAGAGCAATTACTTAATCAGATTCAAAAAGCATAATAAGGTTATATCCAGGAAGGATTTCAATAAACTGTAGAAACTATTAATCTATGATCTAACAGTTTATTATGCACTATAATGATTATTCCTAGCCTCCTGTATATCCCTGACTCGTTGTAATACCGCCCTCTCAAATCACACACATACGTTTCACTGGCAGTCTCTCTGTCATTCTCTGTCTCCTTTTCTTTATCTCTCTCTCTTCTCGTACTCACACACATCTCTGTGTCTCTCTTATGTCTTCGTCTGTGTATCTCTCACACACACAAGCCCACAGAGATACACACACTTTCTCTACCTGCAACCCGCATACACATCTCCCTTTGACTATCTCCACCTCACACACAGACCCTCGCACGCAGTCTCTCCCTCTCTCCCTTCTCGCATTCTCCCCTTCATTCTTTCTTTCTCTCCTCTCTATGCCCTGGTTTGTGGTGCATTAAACCTCAGTCCTGGCTAGCTCCTTCTTGTTTCTAGGCAGCTGTCATTAATCAGAGTGAGAATGACTTGCCCTAAAAAGTGTAAGTCCCAGTGTAAACCTCTCTGGATGCAGAATCATTCAGGTAAGTTAAACATTTACTTAGCCCGGCCTCTGTTCTTTGTTTTTCTTTCGGTATTTGCTTCTCTGCAAATGTTTCGACCAATATCTGAAAATACGCCAGGTCGTTATGCACAGATGACTTTGTAACTCAATGAAAAGGCTATTAACCCCTCAACATTGTGCCCGTTCTACACCACTCTGCTAATATGTCTGTCACAACGTTACTTATTGCCACAAGCGAACAACAACATTTGAAAGTGTTAGATTTAATCAAAGGAAAATTATATTATATATATATATATATATATATATATATATATATATATATATATATATATCACCTACTGGCGGTCGCCAGTAGGTAGTTATAGTTAGGATAATTTTCAATGTTAAATCTCAACATTCTATTTTGAATAACTTTGGCGCCGGTTGACGAATCTGCCTGAAATTTTCAGGAAAATGGTCTCATGGCGGTCCGGTCCTTCCCTGAAAGTTTGGGGGGGATTCGTCAAGCGGGGGCCGAGATAAAAGGGGGGTCCCAAAACGCGTTTTCCCCATGTTAATTTCCATAGGGCGGTCGATTTCACTTTTAGCCCGAACGGCTGAATGGATTTCCACCAAACTTGGCAAAATTGTAGGGACTGGTAGCCCGATGTGCCTTTGCTATGTCTCAAGATATGTGCTCCAGTGGATTTTGAGTAATTTAGGTTCAAAAAAATATATATATCTATAGCCGCGCTCCCGTGCGCGCACGGGAGTGCGCTCCAGGCGCGACACGCGACTTGCGCGCAGGAAGCTGATTGGATCTCAGTTGTCTGTAAACATTCTAAACAGTGTGGAGCGGCCGCCATCTTGTGTCTCGGTAAAATCGAGACACAAGGAGTTTGAAAAAAAAAGGGGCAAATGACCATAAGGGGGAAGAGTAGACCCCCTCTGACCCCCTAGGTTTGATGTAGGGACTAAAATAGGGTCCTGCAGGGCATTAAAATTTTTTTTTCGTTTTGCGCGGGGATAGCCGCGCTCCCGTGCGCGCACGGGAGTGCGCTCCAGGCGCGACACGCGACTTGCGCGCAGGAAGCTGATTGGATCATAAGGGGGAAGAGTAGACCCCCTCTGACCCCCTAAATCCAGGACTATATTTATGAAGGCCTTGCGCTGTTAGTTTTGCGCTTCCTGTGCGTCAATTTTTGTGACGCACCAGCGGTGTAAAAAAATGCGCATTGTTATGCAATATTTAAAAAGTGACGCATCTATCTAGATGCGTCACTTTTTAAATATAGTGCAACGAGGTACATTTTATTACACTGCTGGTGTTATGCGTCACTTTTCTGTGCGCACTCCTTATGACGTTCCAGATGTGTCATATTTAATGTATGACGAATCATGTTGCAGATACAATATGGCGCAGAGTTTTAAAAAGTGACCCATGTACCTAGATGCGTCACTTTTTAAAAATAGCGTCAGGTATAATGTATGCAGAGGGGGTGTTCTCTCGCAAAAAGCTTTGTAATAGCGACGCAGTGAAATCTTTGAGATTTCACTGCGTCAGTTTTAGGATGCTGTTGCGTCAAAATCTTGTGTCTGCTTTACAGCAGGTGTTAGACTGAGGCAAGACCTTTCATATGCTGCTTTCCCCATTTGAAAGGACACATTACTGGAGTTGCGTCACTTTTGTGACGCACTCCAGCAATGCGTTACTTGGAATGTCATAAGGAGTGCGCACAGAAAAGTGACGCATTGCACCAGTAGTGTAAAAAATGTGTTGCGTTGCGTTATATTTAAAAAGTGAGGTATCTAGGTAGATGGGTCACTTTTTAAAATCAAGCGCCACATTATATCTGCGTGAGGTATAATGCATGCAGAGGGGGTGTTCCCCCACAAAAAGCTTTGTAATAGCGACGCAGTGAAATGTTTGAGATTTCACTGCGTCACTTTTAGGATGCTGTTGCATCCTTTAAATATAGTGCAACGAGGCACATTTTATTACACTGCTGGTGTGATGCGTCACTTTTCTGTACACAGTCCTTATGACATTCCAGATGTGTCATATTTAATGTATGACGAATCATATTGCAAGGAGTTACAGATACGTCAGTATTTCTGACATATGAGTAAACATAAAAGTGATGCGAGGCCGGCGCAAAATTTTGACGCAATAGCATCCTAAAAGTGACGCAGGGAAATCTCATAGATTTCAGTACGTTGTTATTACCAAGCTTTTTGCGAGGGATTGCCCCCTCTGCATACATTATACCTGATGCAGATACAATATGGCGCAGAGTTTTAAAAAGTGACCCATGTACCTACATGCGTCACTTTTTAAAAAATAGTGTCAGGTATAATGCATGCAGAGGGGGTGTTCCTTGCAAAAAGCTTGGTAATAATGACGCAGTGCGTCACTTTTAGGATGCAGTTGCGCCAAAATCTTGCGCCTGCTTCACAGCAAACCTTTCACATGGTGCTTTTTCCATGTGAAAGGACACATTACTGGAGTTGCGTCACTTTTGTGACGCACTCCTGCAATGCGTTACTTTTGTGTTTAGAGATATGTCAGAAATACTGACATATCTGTAACTCCTTGCGAATTGATTAGTCATATATTAAATATGACATATGTGGAATGTCATAAGGAGTGCGTCCAGATAAGTGACGCATCGCTATTTTCACGTAGCGATGCGTCACTTTTCAGAAATGAGGCCTCCAGTTTATTCACTGTGTCATAAATTTCTTTTCTAACACTCACCTTCTTTCAGTCCTCCTACTTCACTTCCTTTCACCTCTCATACCTTTCTGTTCTTTCTTACTCATTCTCCTTTCAATTATCAATGCACTATATTTCACTTACTCTTCATTTTTTAAGATTATAGCTCTTTGATGAGAATTGGAGGTAGTTCTGAAAAGAACTTTTGGTTTTCTTCTTTTAACTGAAGAGGAACAAAAACAGGGAATAGAAACTGCTCAACAGGAGCAAAAAGAAAAGAAAAAAATTAGGGGTGGGAAGGGCAGTGATGGTTCTCTAATGCCCGAACCATGAGCAGGACACTTTGCTCCCCATAGGTGAGGAGTTGATTGCAGTATCTGCATCTGACGACCCCATGGTTGAATGCAGGTTGGATGTTTGCTACCTGCCCCTGAGATTGATCTCTTCCGGAAGAAGTTGCTCCTCCTGTAGATGTAGAGGCCCCATCTCTAGGAACCTCCTGTGCCAGAGCCCTGACACTTTCCCGGGCAAAATTCTGGGGGTGCCTGGTCTCCACATGTCGGATCATCGTAAAGTTCCCAAAAGAGTACTTTTTTTGGGGGTTACCCCGTGACAGGACCTTTTTGCAGATCCTGCACTCTACTTTTGGTGCATTCACCTTCTTCTGGTCTGCTGGGAATTTAAAGAATTTCCAAATGAAATGTCCCTTCACCTTTGGGGTAGGTGGCTCTTCATCAATGAAGTCATCTTCACTGCTGGATGATCTGGCAGCCATGATGAATCCAGGAATATGGAGCAGCAAAAAATGCAGGTCTTTCAGTCACAAAAGTGAAAGAAGAAGTGAAGGAAATGGGTGGGGATTTCATTCATTGTAACAAAAAACTGTTAGCAACCAATGAAAAGTGTTATTTTAGGGTCACATGACCTGACGCGCTTACGATGCGCGCTCGGGTGCACTTCCGGGTGCGTTTACGCAGCGCGATCGTAGGCGCTTCCGGGGCGCACACGTGGCGCGATCGTAGGCGCTTTTGCGTGCGTTTAGGCGCCGCGCACGTATGCGCTTCCGAGGGCACGTACGTTGCGCGCCGAAGTGACGTCATCAATCTTTAATAGAAATGCATAATCATTTTCCATATTAAAAAAAACAAATTTTATTTGTATGGTACGAAATGTTTTGCATTATTATTAACTTTTCATTCATATTTTTTTTTCACGAACGACAGTTGCGCTCTGGGTGCGCTTTCAGATGAGCGCACGGAGAAGCTTACAGGAGAGCTTAGCTGAAAGCTTCCCCGTGCGCGCACCCAGAGCGCAAAAAAAAAAAATTATAAAAAAAATGAATACTTAAAAAAAACAGCAAATTGTAAAAAAAAAAAAGGTTAGAAACTCGATATACAAAGGAATTAGCATTTAAAAAACCTATGAAATACACTGAAAAAACCATAGGTTTCACACCAGTTATAGTTAGGAATTAGCATTTAAAAAACCTTTGAAATTCACTGAAAAAACCATAGGTTTCACACCAGTTATAGTTAGGAATTAGCATTTAAAAAACCTATTAAATTCACTGAAAAAACCATAGGTTTCACACCAGTTATAGTTAGCTGGAAATTTTACTGATATAAAACCATTGAAATTCCCACGTTATAGTTAGTCGGACTCACTATAACTTGCGCGTGCAATGCACTGCTGATGACGTCACATATTACATCACTCATGACATGGTCAGTGACATCACTCATGACATCACTGATGACACCATCCTTGTGACATAGTGACAGACCTCCTCTCAGTGTAAAGTAACCCTTGAGACACATATTCAAAAATAGAAACTGAAATTTTTAAAAAATGGACATACCTATATCAGTTACAACAAGCAATTCTGTACTTCCACTATCTATATACTCATCCACTCATTCACCAACAGTTCTATATAGTCACTCATACATATACTCACTCATCATATGAAGAGATACACCTATACATTCTGTTACACACCGACATTCATCCAAAAGTTACTCACACACATATTCACACGTGCAAATAAACTATTGAACAACCATTTATTTGAAAATAGAGTTATACACACACTTCCACCTTACTTCTATTGAAAATTACACATATTTATTCTCTTAAACAATCACTTATAGAAACACATACTTATTTAAACAGGAAATCTTACAATCTCTTACTCTCACATATACTCAGTTATATACATCAATATTCATATATACTAGATTAAAACATATGTAGTTACTGATAAAGACACTAGTGAGACAGTCATTCACTCACTAACAAACACATATAGACACTCATCCACCCATACAGTCCTGTACATATGCTGTCTTCAAAACACATACAAACAAAGAGTCAGTCACTCATGCATCTATGTGCTAAGTAATACCTCCACCAAACCATATAGACACTCATACTAATACTAATAAAAATATCAAATAACCCATATACATACGCATGTAGCTACTTATCAACACATGTAGCCACTTATACACAAAGTGAAACACTAATATATGTATTTAAATATTTAAACATAACTCACTAATATTTATTTTTCAGAAAGACACATATTCACTGGATGGTGTCATCAGTGATGTCATGAGTGATGTCACTGACCATGTCATGAGTGATGTAATATGTGACGTCATCAGCAGTGCATTGCACGCGCAAGTTATAGTGAGTCCGACTAACTATAACGTGGGAATTTCAATGGTTTTATATCAGTAAAATTTCCAGCTAACTATAACTGGTGTGAAACCTATGGTTTTTTCAGTGAATTTAATAGGTTTTTTAAATGCTAATTCCTAACTATAACTGGTGTGAAACCTATGGTTTTTTCAGTGAATATATATATATATATATATATATATATATATATATATATATATATATATATATATACGTGAAACTCCACAAACGCCACCTCCAATCCCCAATCGGACCGGCGAATATATATATATATATTTTTTTATTTCGCAATCAAGCTCCCCAATTATATGCACCTTCCTTGGTCGTAAAGGGAATCGCACCACGCAACAAGCAAAAGAGTTAGAAAGCCCTGAACAACTGCTGGCTGATTTGAGAATGACAGAAATCATTAACTCATTTGAGCAACTAATGCCCAGTGTACTTTCCCCAAAGTGGTCAACGTAACATGCGCCAAACAGACCAGCGTCAGTCTTATAAACCCTCTAGAGGAGTACTGCAGTGGCCATAACCTAACCATTCAAATGAATATGCCTGATTGTGTGGACAGCAAGAAGGGCCACGGAGGAGACTTCACGAGCGCAAGAATCTATACCCCAAAATTAGGAGCGGGGGCTTCTGGAAAGAACACAGACTTAAATGAGCATTGGTAAATGCATTAAGCTTCGCCTATGTGATTACAAATAATAAGCTCTTTTTTGTTGTAAGTGTAGTTTGCTGAGTAGTTTTACAATATAAGTTAAAGAAAGTCTGTTTAAGTGTTATTAGTGGTATATTGCAGGTATGTAATAGCAACATTTCAAAAAATAAAAGAGCAAAATAATAGAAATATTTGATGTAATAGCAATGTTACGTGTTTAGAGGAGTTCTGACAACTTTTCAGCCTGGTGCCAGTGCACCTGCTGCACCATTTAAATCATGAGCCCACTGTCTGTAAGGTAACTGCACTTGTGGCTGCTTGTTTAGTAGTAAAGAAAAATGCAATATTTGGTGATTACAGGGGTTCCGAGAGCTTTTAGACCCGGTGTCACTGCACCTGCTGCACCATTGAATTCATGATCCTAGTACCTGCAAAGTAACTACACTTGTGACTGCCTGTTTAGTAGTTAAATATAGCAATAGTTGGTGTTTAGAGGACGTCTGATAACATTTGACCCGGTGCCACTGAACCTGCAGCACCATTCCAATCATGGCCCTCGTGCCTGTCTCTTAGATAACTGTACTTGGGACTGCCTGTTTAGTAGTAAAGTTTAGCAATATTTTGTGTTTTGTGAGATCCCTAGAGCGTTGGCCCTGTTACCACTTAACCTGCTGCACCACTCAATTCAAGCCCCTTTAAACTGCAAGATAACTCCAATTGTGACTGTCTGTTTAGTAGTAAAATATAGCAATATTATGTATTTAGAGGAGATCTGACAAATGTTGGGCTCAGTGCCACTGCACCTGATGCACAATTCAAATTATAACCTTGTTGTCTGCAAGGTAACTGTACTTGTGGTTGCTTGTTTAGTAGTAAAATACAGCATAGCTCTTGTACATTATCTTAATTTTTAACGTGCAATGCTTATGGCAACATTTAGAATATGATCATGATGACCAAATAGATTCAATTGAAAAAATCTGTATGATAATGCGTACAACGTGCACAGAAAGCTATTGAGGCATGAATAGGAAATGCCACAAACATTCTAAGTCTAAAGCATCTTCTTTGCATAAATAAGTAATTAAAAGTAAGCATTCCTGCATACTGCCTTTGCCGTGGGAAGAGATCTTATTTTGAGAGTGAATGGGGCTTAAACAGTGTGCACTGCTTTAGCAGACGTATTGTAAATGCATGCACCCAGGGGAAGTAAACAAAAAATGTTCCACACAAAAGCGAATAAATACAGTAATTCAACTATGGGAACTGAAAAGAGCCCCCTTTCAAGATAGATTTAATACAATAGATTTCACAAGCACAGCACAAGTGCTGTGCAGGTGAAACCTAAACATGGATCCTACCTGGTTGACTTCCAGTTATTTTTGGGTAGGACAAGTTGAAGTATCGCTATAATTAATCCACCACTGTAAAGCTCTTTCTGGCCTGTGGTGACCACAAAACAGTGAGTACAACAATATAGCATTTTTAGGCACATTTGCCAATGGTAGTCACAAAGCTGAGACTGCATGCAACTTTGCCCCAAAAAAGATGAAGGAATGTGCTTGCATCTGGGAAAGAACAGAGAAGTTTTCTACTGCATCAATCCTGATCATTTAGTCTGCAACACTCTGATTCTGATGCAATCCTTCAACATAAAGCACTCTTATCTGAGTAATGTCAAACAGCAGCTACTTACTAGGTAAATAAGCGCTTGGATGTCTTTTGTATCCGTGCCATCTAAACGTAACTTGCATAAAATGTCACTTGGTGAAAGGTAAGTTCACTGAACATCACATGCCACAGCACCAAGACTTCCAAAGCATACACCTTGACCAGGCCCAGTCCAGGTTGGCGCGACCAGTGCTTCCTCACCAAGTGCTGACTTTGGGAGCCATAGTGGTTACAAATAAGTAACACAAGTTTAAAAGCCCAGGCTGCAGAGTTCTTTGTGCTTCACAGATGTTGAAAAACAGGACCTGTTTGCAGTGTCCCCCCACATTTGAGACCACTAGATGCTCTGTTTCTTACTCTCAGGCACAGGCACAGGACCAGTGATGCGTTGAACACACAGTCAAAACTCTTACATGAGGGAATACTATATATTAGGGTACACTCATAATTGGCATGACCTACCCTATAAACCCCTAATACATAATACGGCAGGGGGATTAAAACTACCTTTAAGTCCCCAATATATAAAAGGGCATTTTAATTAAGAGGCTAGCAGCCCTTTCTATACTTGCATGTGCGCACTACTGACAACCTGAGGTCATTTTCAAAGCAGCCCTGTGTTGCAGCACTGCCTGAAAAATGTAAATTGTTCCCTAACTCGACTTTGGTCGGAGGAGCAATTTACAAAGTGACAAACTGCAATATGTTGGTATATTACGTACCCCAAAGGTCTCCCCCAGGTGTCCCAAGAATGGGGGGGTCCGTTCATTATAAGGAGTTTTATTTGCCCTGGGGATAGAGAATTTGCACATTTCACTTTCCCCATTGTAGTAAATTGCTTCTCAAAATCGATTTTTGCACTGGAGCAGTGTGGAGTGTGAATCTACACTATGTTAGCATATTCAGGACACCCTAACCTGCTATGTGCTCCAGGGGTGGAGGGTCATGTAGCTATAAGCAGATTCTTATAAAATATGTTTTATATGCCCTTGTGTTGGAGAAATTACACATTTCATTTTCCCCATTGTAGTTCCCCAGCCACATGGGATAACTTTGCAATAGTTTAGGAATGCATAACTATTAGTAGCAATCAAATAAAATATAAATCAAGGACTTAGGAGAAAGGTGTTGATAAATACAACAATATTATATTGTTAAATGTATCCTAAAGTATACAGATAAGAAATTATAAGCCTTTCTTGTCTGTAACCCATAATTCAGCCTTCCTATGGTCTTCTGGATTGGTTAGAATTAAAAGGATAAGTGTCTCACCCAGTGAGAGGCTATCTCTTGGATAGAGCTCTGATACTCAGGAATGCCAGAGCAGGGTGGAGGAGTCGTAAACCATGGAGGACCGAGCCAGATGGAAGGCTTAAGGCAAGAATTTGCAGATGGTAGGGGGAGGTGAGCAATAGAAATTAGCCATATTGGAATATGGTTTAACAAGTTCTTGCTCATCTGCTGCAAGTTCAGCCATACAGAATTTGGGAAAAATAGTTATTTCTAAGAGAAGGTTATGCCACACGGAGGAAGTGGTCAGCCTCTAGGGTATTGCACGGCACCATATTGGACCAGAGTGCTCTACTGCTTGACCCCAGAGAACACTGGATAAATATGTGAGAGGTGCAGAGCCTCTCAGATCTGCTGCTTGAAACTTCAAGAAGAAGGCTTGCCAAGCTGGAAACTTGATTTCACAGCCGAACCCTGCATTCTGACTGACTGTGCCTGCTACCTTATCTGGAACTACAGTCCTTTGGATGTACCTTGCTTCAAGAGAAATAGAGTGAACTCCCTGCAAGCTAAAGGTTAACAGAGTTCACCTGGACTGTTACCAGTAAGAATCCCCAGCTTGGAGTGAGTCCAGCTGATTTGTAAGGGTTTTGTCCAAGTGCATTGTAGGAACTGAAGTCCCAAACTTTCTAGGAACATCTTGGAGATTCCAGACCCTTGGATTATGTTTTGGACACTTTGGACCCCCAAGGGTAAAATCAGGAACAAGTTCCAGAAGTTTGGAGCAACTTTGGAAAACATCTACATTAAGGGACCGACTCAAGCTCGAGAGCCAAGCTGGTGACCTTCAACCGTGAGACGGCCTGCCCTGCTGGGTCATCCCACTGAATAACTCCGTAAGTCTGAATTCTAGAGTTTGACCGGAATCTCCCTAGGAAGTAATCTGCCAACCCTCACTGAACCCAGACTGGTGAAGAGCATGGAGGGACCCCAGTAGAAAAAGCTCCAGCAAAGTTTCTAAATCCGAAAGTAAAATCTTGACCGAGGTTTACTATGAATTGAATCCAAGCACGGCTCCATTGCGTTCAGCCTGAAACTTTGACTTTGTCCAGGTTAAGCCCAACCAGGTGTCCCTATGTGGCACTATAGGTTTCTAACTGCTATACAGTGCTAGATCTTTAGAAACATTATAACTCGAGTTCACAAAATTGGATTATTGTTGCCTTGGTGTCATTTTAAAGATACCAACATTTCCTATTTTTATGAATTATTGTTGTATTTCTATTTGCATCTTTATTATTTACTGAATTGGTCTTTTTAAATGCTTTACATACCTGTCTCGTAAGTTAAGCCTGCCTGCTGGCAGGGGCGGCTCTAGGCTAATGGTGACCCTGTGCAGGGAACGTAGGTAGGGGTCCCCGGAAGAGGGGTTCCGGGCGGGGCGGAGCACGGAGGCCATTGAAGAGGGGGGTCAGGGTGTTTGGAAGAGGATCAGAGCCAGAGGCCACCAAATCCCTGTCAGGGGCCGCCACACAAATATGTATCAATCTTCAGAGGATTATTATATTAGGGATATATATTGGCGTGGTGGCCCCTGGGATTTGGTGGCCCTGTGCAGGTGCACAGCTTGCACATGCCTAAGGCCACCCCTGCTGCTGGCAGCCAAGCTACCAAGGGTTGAGCATGGGAATAATGTATTGAGACATGTACTGAGACCTAGACTGTGTTAGTTGCCTTATTGCCAGTGGTAGATGTATATTTACCACAACTAATAACCCACTTTCTAACAACAGCTGTTTTCAGACACAATAAAAATGTCAAGATAACTCGAGTGACTAAAGAACCCCCTTGAAAGGGATCAGAGTTGTATCTAGTTGCAGTTTCCACTCATGTTCAAGTAGTGGTTAGAGGTTAATGTGCTTGAACATGTGCCATGCAAATTGCTGAACTTTATTTTAGGAGGTTAGCTCAGTATATTACTGCTTTTGCCACAGTGCTCTTTTTACTATTAGCAGTTCATAAGTTACAACCATGATGTAGTACAGTGAGCTATGAAATGTCATCAAAGATCTCCATGGTATAGGTTACCACACTGCCAAAGACTTCAATACTTTTCCCCTTTCTTTAATTATCCTGATGTTGCTAAAAGTGTTCATTTGGATAGAAGTTCATTCTTATTAGTATAGGCCACCACTGTGGTACATTTTAATTCCCGAGCTTGTGCTTTTGTCAGACAAAACACTTTTAAAATATACTGCCTACTAGTATCGGTGATATGTGAATCCTACACCTTGAAATCCTCATTTTATTATGTAACATTTTCTATGGACTGATTTACACACTTATGAATCATTGGCTTTGTATAATGTGTGTGACGTATAGTGCTCTGACACCCTACCGTGGCATGAGTAGCACTATAAACAAATGTCATGCATGGAGAAAAGGAGCTACGGAGAGAAGAGGGGCACTGGTGGCATATTGTAATGAGGGAATTTGTGGAGAAGGAGGTTTTGGAGTGTTATTCTAGCACTTGGTGCCACCAGCTCTAAAGCTGGCCTTGCATGTATCATCACCTGGTTCATACAACATCTCTTGGTTGGTGAAGAGTTGTGCTTAAACAAGTTGTGCTTAAACCTAGATATAATATTTCCAAGCTGTGGCATAATCCTCAAACTAATTGTTATTTTAGTCATGTATGTATGTATTTATCCAGGAGATAAGTAAGTGAATCTTGCTGATTGATATCCATTGACCACATGGGCTCCATTTATGTATACTGCAATATCTAAAATGTCTTATATGCCAATGTGGCTATGTACTTTATAAACTGCCTGGCTTAGTTTGAAGTGCTAACTACTTGATTATACCAGCCCTTATGGCGCAAAATTGGAAGGCATGACAATACTCACGGGTAAGCCTGAGCAGAGTTCATGGAGTGCCACGTAGCAGGACTCAGCGAAGTGCCAAAGAAAAGTCCACTGTGCTATGCTGAGTTACACTACCAACAGAGTACGTTAGGGTCATGCTGTTCACGCAGATTTTGAACACCAGTATTTTTGCCACACTGTAAAATCATTGTGAATGGCACCTTGTGCAGCGCATGAGGGTGCAGCTTCCTTTCTGCTACTCGAGTAGATATTCTACTCAAGCGACAGCATTCTCCATGCAAAAGGAAGGTTTCTCAATGTAAGTGGTCGAAACCTGCAGTGACCACTCGCATTGAGAAATCCGACCACCCGCGTTGGGAAATCTTGCCAGGAGGTTGATTTTGCTCATTCGTGCTTGGCAAGCGCGAGCAAGGAAAAATCTTGCTGGAAGGTGGATTTTCGTAGCTCGCGCTCACCAACTTGATGTTGATGAGCACGAACGAGGAATATTACTCCGGTCCGCAGAGCAGAGTTTTTGGGTAAAACTACACAAACTCAGTGAACAGAACAGAATTCAGCACCCAGGGTTACTCACATGTTATGTTATGTTATGTTATGTTAAACTTAATTTGTAGAGCGCATGTACACCGGAATGGTTTCTTGGCACTACTCTGAAGGAATTATACTAAGGTGTTACTAGTATGCCTGTTTGAATAGACATGTTTTCAGGAGTTTGTGGAAGCTCATGAGATCAGTGCAGGATCTGATCTCCAATAGTAGGGAGTTCCAATATTTGGAGCCTACGGTAGCGAATCTTGACCCCCCTGCCCATTTTAGTCTGAAAGGAGGTGTGGTCAGGAGATGCATGTGGACAGATCGCAGGTTGCGGGCGGGGGAGTAGCTATTGCTCAAGCTGTTGATGAATTTGGGGTTTTTGCTATTCAGGGATTTGAAGATGATGCATCCCACCTTGAAGGCGCAAATCTGGGTTATTGGGAGCCAGTGTAACTTTTTCAGCAGAGGGTGATATGTTGGTGCCTGTTGCCCTGAAGGATCAGCCTGGCAGCCTGGTTTTGAACCATTTGAAGGCGGTTGGTGAGGTAGGCCGGAATGGCAAAGTAAAGGGAGTTGGCATATGTGGGATATTACCATAGCGAGGACTGCCTGTATCTTTGCTTCCTGGTTAGGGAACCTGCTGATTTTCCTTATTTTTCCTAGCTGGAAACAGCATGTTGAGATCACAGATCCAATTTGATTTTTCATGGTCAGGTCATTGTTGATTATGACCCCCAAGGTTTTTGTTGATGTAGAGGGGATGGGGGATTGTCCCAGTTCTTTAGGCCAGAAGTGGGAGTTCCAGGGATTTAATGGGCCACCTGTGAGGATGACTTCCGTTTTATCCGGATTCAATTTGAAGTGGTTGCTGTTCATCCAGTCACGGATGAACAGCATTGTCGACTGGAATTTGCGAATAGTGGTAGGGGAGTTATTGATCGGAAATATTAATTGAAAATCGTCTGCGTAATTGAAGGTTTTGACTTTTCTTTCTTTTAGTGCATGGATCAGTGGGAGGAGGTATAGATTGAATAAGTGAGGGGAGAGTGAGGAGCCCTGGGGGACACCGCAAGTGTTTTTAATCTTGGGGGTTGTGAAGTTTCCAAGGCAGACTGCTTGATAGAGGTTTGTTAAGAAGGAGCTTATCCATTTGAGGGCTGGTCCTTGTATTCCTGCATCCATGACACGGTCGATCAGGGTGTTGTGGTCGACCATGTCGAAAGCAGCAGACAGATCCAGTAGCACAAGTGCTTGGGGGATCCTCCGTCTGCCTTCTCTCGCAGGGAATCCAGGACTGACAGTATCACTGATTCTGTGGAGTGGGTTGGTCGGAACCCTGCTTAATGAGAGTCCAGGTAGTCTGACTGCTCCAGAAAGGCAGATAAGCTTTTAGCTAGGTGGGTTTTGAGTAGTTTGGCCAGATATGGAAGCAGTGAGATGGGTCCGTAATTGGTGAGAGTTCTGGGGTCAGCTCCTGTTTTTTTCAAGAGAGGGATGACAGATGCCTCTTTGAAGGTATCAGGTACATGGCCCTGGGATAGTGAATTGTTTAAGAGGGCCATGGCTGGCCTCCTTTAGGATCCATGGGGGCAGCAGTCTCTAGGGGAGCCAGATTTTACTTTGGTCATAAGGTCAGTGAAAACTTCTTGGCTTATCATAGGGAACGGTCCTAACCTTTGTGTGTTTTTTGGTTTAGTTTGGCAAGTGGGCTTTGTGCATATGCGGATGCTTGCTTTGATAATTTTGATAATGTTCAAGTAATGGTTAATGTACTGTGCTGTGATATAGGTTATCCAGGTTTGATTCCCCAACCATACATGAGCCAGAAATGTTAAGATTCATAAATTCAGTGATTGCTCAGCAGCTTTGGCATTAATGGCAGTGGAGACCTCTCTTTGAGCTGCAGAGTGGCCGGAGTCTTCCAGTGTGGGACTTGATGCAGAGGATACTCTGGTGGTAGGGAACAAATAATGCACATGCTTCGTTCAAAGGACTTAACTGTCTCGACAGAGAAGACAGTCACAGTCAATGCACGTATTGACATCAGAGAATTACCTGTCCCGTCATAAATTAGTGACAAAGATTTGATGTCCTGTGTTGAGGATGAGGTGCATGCTGTAAATGGTAGTGCCAATAATGTTGAGGCAAATTTGTTATTTGAGAAAATGGTGAATTGCACTACTCCCTTGATTCTCGAGCTGGGGTAGGATCAACCTTGCTAAATGTAGTTGACCTCATGTTTCCCCACTCTTTGGAGTTTATATTGCCCATCGATTTCGCTCCGAGCCGTCTAAGTGCGGCAACTATGTGCAGTCCAACAGGGGATGGGAATGCCAGCGCCTTGAGACCCTCCGGGTAAGTAGTGCGCTATATAAATGCCTGTGATTGATTGATTGATTAATTGAAAGCACTGTAGGAGCTGGCAGAGGGAACAAAGAGGGGGCCCTGGAGGATGGAGCTAAGCATACCCTAATTTCTGTTGTTATAGAGAGCAGCTCCCACCCTATGCAATCCAGGCAGTATTCAGTGCTTCATGGGACTTTGTTCTGCCCTAGGACCTTGCTGTATACTACATGACAATGGTGAGACATTTTTTCACTGAGTGACTACTCGAATGAGGATTCTTTGGTGTCAGGGCCAGGCAGGAACAGAGGAGGACTTGGGGAAGGGGGAATTATTTCAAAGAAGTTCAGGAAACAAATGTCTAAAATGGGTCAGGCCTCCCGGGTCTCTAACGACTGAGCAGAGAGCGAAAGTGCTGAAGATGAACTAAGGGGAAAATTGCACTGGGATTTCTCAGCTAATGATTTGGTTGAGGATACCATCCTGCAGCATCACCCAGGGTCTTGAGTGGAATCATTGACTGAAGAAGGGGAGAGCCAAACCCAGGAGCAGTTTCAACACACTCTTCCAAACTTAACCTTGATTTACAAATCTCTGAGTGCTTATAGGGATTAGTATAGGAAAGACTTTAAAGTTGTTGCTCGAATATTAATTTTCCTTGACAAAAAAAAAGTCAAGAGGTGTTTTGCAAAACAGGAACAGTTGGTATAATCCAACACTGTGGCCGGGAGTGCAGCATACTGAAACAGGTCTGACAACTGACTCAATGTACAATTGTTTTGAATGGCTTTTTATATATTTATTGAAGCTTCATAAAACATTTCATAGATCAGGTTTCGGGAGTGGAATGGCAATACATTACTCAAACATGATGACAAATGCAGATGGGTTTCAACCTTGTGTGTACACAACGAGGGCCTGTGAGTAACATGTCCAGATGTCTGGCATGGGGTACATGTGTAGTGTGTGCTGTGTCCTGATTGGCTGAGTGTTACTAACTTCATTTGGCATCTGCCATTATGGTGTTTTGGGAATCCACACCCTTGTGGTCATGTGCATTTTATTGGGTCCGATCTCCCAGTACCATTGTGGTATTGCTGCCTATCTGTAAAACGAATATGGTTTTTTCCTGTTTGCGCGTTTGTCCTGCTTGTTACGTATCACCCCACCTATGATCTGCAAATCAGTTGCCTCAGGCCTAGGGTGCAGGGTCTGCCTGACCATGTATTTCTAACTTGGAGTTGATGGAGAGGTCATTTGCAGGGATTACAACAATAGTGATTTGATTTGATTTTTGCACATACACGTATCATTGCGTACATTGACATCAATATTAACACAGTCCTTAAGACATTGCGTTTGAAGGTGCAAGTCACATTACATAGATTGTCTAAACCGCTGAACTCAATGCGTACCACAGAGAGTGACTGAAGCTGAACAAAGGGTTTCTAAGCTTGTGGATAAAGTGAATGCAGTGACGCAACAATTCCATGATCAAGAAGTAGCTATGAAAGAGCTTTCATGCAAGGTGGAAGATTGGAGAATAGAATGCACCGGAGTACCTTGTGGGTGCTTGGAATTCCGTAAAGTGTAGAGGATGATGACCAGAGTAGTTTTAGGGTACAGCTGATTCTACAGGCTTTTGTTTTTTTGGCTGACTGGAACATTGATTTTCAGGTTCAAAGGGTCCATCATTTTCCCTTCTTCAGTCCTAAGCAGGCCGAAGTAGGCTCTAAGCCTGGGTAACTCTTTTCTATATTGTCAATTTCATTTTTCATCACCTTCTCTATCATACATATTATCTGAACAGTTCAGGTGTGGTGGGGAGTAAACATCATTTTCTTTGTTAGGTCCAATTTGTGTCACACTACTCCAAATCAGCATTGGCAGCTTCCATATTTGACTCCACAGTTTCAGGCCTTGGGTGCACAAGTATTTCTGCAAGAGCCTCATAAGCTCAAGGTTATTTACAAGGAGCATTTTTTCCAAAATCACTCAATCACTGAATCCCAGGCCACAGATTGGGAATGATTATCTAAGCCTTCTCATATTAATAAAGAAAAGGACAAAGATTGAGGACTGAGTTAGAGGTCATGGTTGTGCTAAGGTTGACAGGATCAGGCATGAGTTATGATTGATTAATTCAGCGCTAGTTTGTTTGCAGGAAACCAATCCATCAAGGACAGAGTCGAGTTGTTTGGAGGACTTAGGTGTTATGGTGATGAGGGGATCGGGCCTATTAAAGGGGGTGTCTTGATAAAATAAATATGAAAAAGACTACTTTTCAAAATAGTTAGGGCATGGGTCATATTACCATTACAGATTAGTGAAAGGGTTAATAAGAATGTCACCCATTCCATTAGAGATACTAAAAATAAGCTCCAGAAGGCTCCCATTAAATTGATGCATGTTTTCCAGGAATATTATGATGTGTCATATGACTAAACAATTGTAGCCCCTCAAGGGTCTATTAATCACTATATAGCTGCTGCTTTACCTGTGTGAGTATCAGGTAACTATAAATTCTTCAGTCTCTGGAATGAAAGTTCTTAGGGTCATTCAAACACTCACAATAGGGAAGAAGGATGTGCCTGATGCGATACCCTCAGACATTTATAAAGATATCTCAAGTACTCTTCTGAATTACTTTCACAACTTATAAAATATATAGAGGAAGTGGGTAAAGTGCCCCAGTCTTGTTTTGAAACTGTTATCACTTGCAGGAAATTGCCTATTTTTTGCATGGTTAGACCCCATTTTATTCTGATGCAAGATGTAATTTTGAACTGTAAGTGCACTGGGTCCCTGCTAACCAGGTACCCAGTTATAGTACCCTTTCCCAAACACTGTACAATGATTGACACCTCTTCAACTGCCCCTGTAAGTCCCTAGAAAATAGTACACATGTTACCTAGGGCATGGGTACTGAAGAGCGTCCTCTGGGGCTGCAGCACTTGTTATGCCACCCCAGGAAGCAGTCACCATGGCTCTTCACTCTACCATTTCAGGCTGCGTCTTAATGCAGAGAAATACAAAGAGTCGATATTGCACACAGCCCTGTGTGCCATCCCACCATACACTGCAAAAAATATAGGTAATTCCCCCTTACTACAGATCTTTAGCCATAATGCAGGGTGCACTAAATCCTATGTGACTACATAGCAATGTGAGCAGATATGCCCTGAAATTTCCAGTCTATTCTGAGATTTTGTAAATGCACAGGATGTCTTACCCAGTACATGGGCATGATACTTGTCAGAACGAGTTTCCTAGCTCCATGATGGTTTCACTGATTTGTAAGATGTTTAGTATGGTGAACAGACATAATATTGAGTTGCAAATGTACACTTGCACAAATATCGAGTGCAAAATATCGTAGTACAAAAATATTGACTGTCAGAATATTGTTGTCAAGAATATCGAGTTGAAGGTAATTAATATCGTTTTTCAAAATATACAAGTAATTAATATTGTTTGCAAAAATATTGTTGTTAAAAATATTGTTGTTTTATTTAGTGTTATGTATTTTAGTGTGTATTTTAAATGCATGTGTTCTATTTTTTGTGTAAGTATTGCATTTGTTTTTTAATATATGTTCTTACATTTTTAGAAGTTATGAATTTTATTTTAAGTACATTTTGCGTTTTAGTTCCGTAGCGGGTTGTGGGTTTATAGGGGAATAGGGTGGGAAGAAATTTAATTATAATACATTTCATAATAATTTTTAGAAGTTATTATGTTTTTTTAATTACATTTTGCGTTTTAGTTCCGTAGCAGGGTGTGGGTTTATAGAGGTATAGGCTGGGAAGTAATTTAATTATATTTGATTCATTAATATTTTTAAAATATTTAATATTTTTGTATTTAATTTTTATTTTGTTAATTGTGGTAATTAATGTATTATAATTAGTTATTAATTTGTGGTTAATTAATATTAATTATTTGGTAAATATCTGAATTGGGTTATCTTCTTAGGAGTGGGTTGTGTGTTTATAAGGGAATAGGGTGGGAAGTAATTTAATTATAATTAAATAATTATTATTTTTATTAATTAATATTTAAGTATTTAAGATTGAGATTGTATGTTGTTAATTGTGGTTATTAATTTATTATTAATTAGATGTTAATTGTTTGTTAATTATTAATAATTAATTGGTAAATATGTTATTTTTTTCATTTTTTTAGGAGTGGGTTGTGGGTTTATAGGGGAGCAGGGTGTAAATGTGATAATAATTAATTATTTATAATGTTTATTATTTAATATTTATGTATTTAACATTTTATATTGTTAGTTGTGGTAAATAATGTATTGTTAATGATTTATTATTTGGCCATTAATAATTATTAATTAATTATTTTATTTGTGTTATTGTTTTAAGAGCGGGTTGTGGGTTGATAGGGGAGTAGGCTGGTAAGTAATTTAATTTTAATATATTTCATAAAATCTTTATTACAACATTTATTTTAAGTTGTTGTATAGTGTTAACATTGGTCGTGGTATTTATAGGGGAATATATGGTGGGAGGTAAATTATTTTAATAAAAAAATTATTTTTTAATAATTAATTGTTTTTTAATGAATGTTAATTATTTTGCTGGAGTGGGAATAGTAAAGTATTCCCCTCTACTATATTCAACACTTTCCCTACTGTTGCACTTGCTAGAGTAGAAATAGTAATTTTATCTCCTCCGCTATCCAAAACTTTCCCCTACTGTTGCACTCCCTGGAGTGGGAATAGTAAATTATTCTCGTACGCTATACAAAACTTTCCCTACTCTTGCACTTCCTGGAGTGGGAATAGTATATTATTCCCCTGCGCTATCCAAAACGTTCCCTACTGTTGCACTCCCTAGAGTCGGAATGGTAAATTATTCCCCTACGCTATCCAAAACTTTCCCTACTGTGTCACTCCGTGGAGTGGGAATAATAATTTTATCCCCTCTGCTATTCAACATTTTCCCTACTGTTGCAATTAATGTAGTGTCAAATGTAATTGTAAATATTTTGATTTATTATATATATATTTTATTTGTATTTGTATTTTTACCGGTTTATGTGTACATATATGTATTTGTAATGTTTAATATGTTTCTAACTATTATAATTTAATAAAATAAATATTTATTAATACTATTGAGTACATTTATATATTATATTTTATATATGTATGTTTAATTTATTTTTACATTATATTTATTAGTTATAATTTTAAAATATTTCTAATAATTCTATCTTTTTTTAATTATATGTATTATTTACTTTATTTTACATTATTTTTTAAACATTTAAACTATATTTTTAACAACGATATTGTTGTACTTATCATTATGAAGCTAGGACTTCGACATTTTTAAAAACAATATTTTTGTCACAATATTTTTGTATGTCGACATTTTTGTTGTAGATATTCTGTCAGTGAGCCGTTTGGTACCAAACATTTTTTCTTAATAAATCCTCACTGTTGCCAGCAGTGGATTTATTATTAAATTCACACAGGAGACCGAAATCAAATCAAAATCACTTTATTCGGTTTTCATTTTAGAATAAAAAAAACATAAAAGCATGATTCACAGATATACAATACACAGGAGACCCTTTTAGAGGGTCTCCTAAAACCTATCAAGCACTGGTATGGCCTCTGATTTTTTTTCCCCAGTCTGCCACCACCAGTCATGCTTTTGACCTCATGGGGTGAGAGCCAGCGCTGTCAGAGGACAAAGACAAAGCCTGCTCTGGGCACCTCCTTCATGACAGGATGGCCTGGGTAGGAAGCTTGAAATGCGATGCTGCCTTTAAAATCCAACCCAGGAACCTCCAGCTAGTGAGATAAGCCCCCACACCTGCTCCACTTTTGACAGGATGAAAGGCAGGAAAATAATATGTTAAATTAGTAGGAGGGTCCTCAGTTAGCCTGCACCGTCCCTAGGGCACAGCCGTCAATATGAACTCCTCTCCTGGAACTCCACCATCTTGTAATGGTGGAAAGATAACCTATCAGGGCTAGAGCAATTCCCCTTCCAACAGGAAGTGGTCACTACACAGTCTAGACACTCTAAAGGTAGGTGGCCCATTTGCTACTACCTGTCTCCACTTATAACACCCCTAAATTTAGTGTTTAGGTGGTACCCCAAGATCTGACCATCAAAATCGATGAACAAGAGAAGACCAGGACAAATCATATCCACTGTATGAGAACTGAAGCCTTGCTGCAAAAGAAAAAGACACCAAACCCTGCCTGCTCCCTCAAGCACTCAACAGTCGATGCTTGCTGTGTTGTCCTGAACCTGAAAGGACTCCAAGCACCCTGGAGCCACCAATTTTCAAGAAATTGCCAAGAAGCTTACTTGGGGTGCAGGTATCACTCCACTGCACACCACAGGCATGGATCCCATAAAGTCTGGTTTGTCAACTTGCTGATCACCAATGACCTCAATGTAGTACAAAAACAAGAAGAGATTCAGCAGCTCTGGATTGTCAGATCTGTCTCTTCACTGATTTTGGAGACACCATGACCTATTGGAGCCACAGCGTACCAATACCTGAGGTACCGGATCCCAGATGGAAAACACCAAGAAGAATAGTCTACATCAGACTCCCAAAACACCACAAGCAAGCACCCCTCGAGGGATGTAGAGACACCTGAGACCCTCTTCCTGAATGGCCCAGCTGTCCCGTGATCGCTTCTCCAATTTGCCTGCTCCGACTGCACAATGCCCAGCTGACCAGCTTGCTCTGCAGCCGGCCCCACCAGCTCCGGAACGACAAACCAGCTGTGCTCCCATGGTCCCCAAGCCCTAACAACCTCCTCCTATGAAGGAGCCACATCACACTTACCTGTAAATCTTCCTGTGCAGGGTTCTTTCAAGTGGCCCCTTTCGTCTTTTACACCAGCTTCCAAGACCCTCAGCATTCTGCTCTCGGCCGATCAGGGACTCTACCAATCTTCTCCTGCTGGAACTTTGGACCTGGTCTAGTCATCAACCTAAAACGAGAAGGTAACTTCATGAAATCATTGATTGATTTAATATGCATTTCTTTTTTTTCCCCATTGTTTCCAATGGTGTGTAATTGTGCACAAAAGTGATATGTTTTCCAAAATTTGGAAAATCGTAACACAAAAGCACTTACCGTAGAAGTCTATTGTTGCTCTTAAAAATGGCATAAAAATCAATATTATTTTTATAAATTGGTCTCGGATTTATTCTGAGTGTGTGTCTCATTTATTCTTTCTCTGAGTAGAACACATGTTTAGCACTACCCTCTGATAAGCCTAATTGCTCACCCACAAAACCACAGAAAGATCATTAGATTTATCTGTTTTTACCTCTGTTTACCACTTGGGGATTCATGGGGACTCTGCAGAGTGTACTTCATTTAGTACACTATAGAGAGCCATCTTCTTACATCACTGTATTGCTTAAAAAGGGAGAATCTCCCCAGAATTGTTCTTCATGTCACTAGATGTCTTTAAAAAATTGTGACACTAAGATCTATGGAAACATTTTGGCAAATCAGATTGCCCCTAGAATCGTTGGTTGAGTAGACAGTATAATGACAGTTACGGGTTGTGAAACCTAAATGTTGTCTAGAATTCAGGCATTTTATTCCAATCAATCAGCTCGTATAACGAGAAAGTTGCTGGGTTCCATAACTGAGAAAGTTGCTCTAAAAAGAGGAATTTACAAGTGTGTCCTCTCTCTCCATTACTATTTGCACATTTTCTGGAGCCATTTGCATGTCCTAACATCAATGCAGCTAACTGATTGTCTAGACTTTTTTGTGAATGATGTAGGAGTAATTTCATTTGATCCATCAATGCCTATCCTCACAATTAAAAAGGAAGCTACATCATTTGCAGCTTTGTCTAGTTATAAGCTTTATGCCTCAAAAATACAACATTTTTATAATCATGCTAAACCTGAGGAAGATAAGCGCAATGCAGACTCTGCCTTATATTTGGAAGTTCAGCTTTTTCCATTCATTAAAGACATTGTATCATTGAATTATGATCTATTGATTGATAAATCTAAGCATGTCTTCGAACAATGGAATAGACTTTTCTTTGGTCTTATTGGGTATTGGAAGCTATTCATAATGTGTAATGATGGATCTCTTCACACAAACTTTTAACAGGGATACTCCACCGATTTCTTCGACGGAAGCAAACATTATTGTTTTTCTCAAAAAAAATAAACCAGTTCTGAGGAAAAAGCTCTGATGTGACCGGCTTCCCTGACAATTAGTGCTCACTTTGATACACTTTCCAAAACCATTAGTAACCGTATGGCGCTCAAACGAGACCCAAAAGTAATAGTTTCCTTAATTCAAAACAATTTCCAGCACTGTTTAAACTCTGGTCTCAAGCCCAGAATGGTACTTTTTCCTTCTCATTACAGGGGTGTTTTTACAGAAAATTACGCATTTGTTCACTTTGAAGCAAGAATATTAGACTCACTCGCAGTCTAAAGTGTGTGGTATGGAAATATCACCACATGGAAAGTAGGTGGTGATTTGTCGGGGTGGGCTGCAAATTCCATTCCGTTCTGGGAACGTGCAAAATTTTGGCATTTTCGCGTTCTGTGTGGAACGTGAAAATGTCAAAACTTCCGCGATCCGCAGCGGAACAGAATATTATTGCACAAACGGTGGCATCTTGGTGGATAAATATGCAGGGCAAGATTCTTTCTGGCACAGTGCTCCTGTCATAAAAATTGCACCTCAACAGGAAGCACTTACAGATATAAATAAAGCAGGTGCCCGAGTTTAAGCTCAAATTCAGTAACTCATTAATCAGCCCAAAAAAATTGTGAGCTTTGTCGAGGCTGGGCAGGTGTGCTTTCTCCCCATATCAACCCTCGAAAATTAGCTGTGATGCTTGATGGAGGCATTTGTATCCTTGACTTTCACGAGCGCAATCCTTGTGCAATTCTTGTGACCAGGAGCTTTTTTCTCCTCATCTGCTGCTCTGATTGGTCTCTGACCTTGTATAAACACAAGAGGCATGTGAACTCGCATAGAAGCCCCGCCTGTTTGGTCCCGCCACACACACTAGCAGTGTGCACCGTGTTCCCGCCCTTTACCCACTATGATGGACAGCTCACTCAAGGGACCCTGACGACCTTCGGTGCGATGGCAAAGTTACACACACATGGTCACTGGAGACAACTCTTCTGGCCCTTTATGCAGCTGTAGTGTATAAAAGCACTATACATATACCCAACGAGGTAGCACTTACTGATTAGCCAGTAGAAAGTACTCCAGTTGAGTAGAGGTATCGCACAAAACGGTAGCGTCTTTTTGGATAAATGCAGGGCAGGATTTATTCTGGCACGATGCTCCTGTCACAAAAACATAAACCTGAACAGGAAGCACTTACAGATATAAATAAAGTTTAAGCTCAAATTCAGTAACTCATTATTAATCAGCCCCAAAAAAATATGAGCTTTTTCGAGGCTGGGCAGGTGTGCTTTCTCCCCATATCTACCCTCAAAAATTAACTGTGATGCTTGATGGAGGCCTTTGCATCCTTGACTTTCACGAGCGCAATCCCCGTGCAGTTCTTGTGACCATGAGCTAGTTCTTTCTCCTCATCTGCTGCTCTGATCAGTCTCTGACCTTTTATAAACACAAGCGAGGCATGTGAACTTGCAAAGAATCCCTGCCCCCGAAATCTCTGCGAGCATGCGAAATTCTGCGTGTTCGCATAGATTTTTTGCCATTTTGCGATATTTTGCGATATTTTGCAAAAGGCAATTTCGCAAATTACGCCCAGCCCTAGTGATTTGATACATTAGGCTATTTTGGGAATATATTTGATCAAGAGGATCAATTTTTACAGGCTCTTAATTGTACTATTTTGTTTACTTCTGCATAGGTTGCTACCAATGACATTGAAGGTACACCCCCTTTAGAAAAAATATCACAATGGTGATTCATGTAGTTGGCAAGATGGGTGAGATAGTAGTCACCCCTTTTGGTCTTTGACGATTTTATTTATGTACTGATGACAATGAGAGAAGGGTTTGACTTACACGGCTCAGGTGTTTCTTTATGGTTTCGATTTTGTGCCTTTATGGCTTGGTTTAAATGCCCTTATACAGTTTTGGGCTTTGGGAGCATTTTAATGATTAGGTTTTTCTCCATCACCTTGATTTAGAGTTTTTAATATGAAATATTCTTGCACAATAAGTTTGTTTTATCTTCACAAATCGATGCTCACGAAGTCACTATCATTGACTATAGGTCCACCATGTGCATGTCTTTGCACTTGCACATGATGTCACATTTATATCTGAATTGATCTTGTGCACAACAGTTTTATGTATGGTGTCACAATGGCCATTGTTTATTTTTTGTTTACTCAGCCTTGAGAAAGTCGTGGGATGATTTCGAAGTTTGTGCGACAAAATACATGTTGGCTGATCAGAAAGAAAAGAAAAAAGAAAGAGAAGATTTCTGAAACTGTTTATTATTTGTGTATACTTGCATTGGTATTTAATAATACTCTACAAATGTGTGCTGAGGATTTTGTGAATTTCTATGTTGGCTTTGGCCACAACTTTGGGTAAGGTTGATGGTTCTCCTCTCCTTACAGCACCGTAACTCAATACTATCCTGAAATCATATACGTGCGATTGTTTGTAAGGTGCCATATAACCTATAACTAACCCACTTTCTATTAAACAAAAGAGCTCAGTTTTGCCCCCTCGTGGGCTGTTATTGAATGAGAGCTCTACAGACAATATTAATGAAGCGGAAAGGAAGGTGCCTGAAAAACGAAGAATCCCTATATTTGGAAACTCGTTTAAATGAAAGAAAACAACCATTTGATGAAACCTGTGGAGAGTGGGCTATCTGTTGTAATTTCTCCTTTATCTGATGATGCACGTAAAGAATGTAAGTGCATCATCAGAACTCTCTTGGAGATGTTCCAAGAAGTTCCTGTTAAGAAGTCACGGTTGTCACTACCTCCACTTGTGGGTGCTAATAAATTGATGTTAAAGTTATCTTCTGGACGTTTTCCTTACTTACAATACTGGCGACGAGTAAAGAAAAGTACCCACCTATATACCCTGCGTGCCAAAGCAGCTTATTTTATCATCGTGTTTCAAGGTCAGTGCCAGCACAGTCTTTGTGTAATAACTTTTTTTTAAAACTGAATTTCTTGTTATACTATTCAACTTTAAGTCAAATAACCTAAGGATTTAAGGCAAATGTTGCTTCTACCAAAATTTAATAGTACCTCTTTAGGATGTTTCTGCCATTACGAGTATCGGCATCGTTTGAATATACGTCGCCTGTGCTGCCCAGGAGTGAGTCGCGTGGAACCATGATTGTTGTGGCTGCAGTTCTTGGAAGCGTGAGGAGAACGTCAATGATCTTGCCACGTTGGCATCCTCTTACAATTCACGGCCTTACGTGACCCATCACATGACCCACCTCAGTTCGTGTTGACATTGGGTATCCTGACAATAATCTGTGCACATCGCTGGAAATGAGGCGGAACATCTCACCAGCAACATCCTTTCTTTTTACTGAACCGAAAAGATTTCTTCACCATTCACAGATATTATTTATTTCTTGATGATTTACAAGCGCTACTATTTGAAACAAAAAGCAAGGAAAAAATGAAGAATAAGGAAAAGATACTTTTTTTATTGTTGAAATTCAATTTTCATGAGAGACTTTCGTCATCCATTCCTTATTCTACATTTTATGGATTTTACTCAAGCCTATATAAGAAACCAACTCAAGCTTGAGGAATCAGGAACAGATTACCATTTAAAGATATATTGTTTTAGTGTTAACTCGTTATTTTAACTCATTGTGTCAGGTTATTACCTTAGATTGTTTTCTTAATTTCTTTTGTTAGTTTTTTACTTTACCTTGCTTTTCTGCATGTCTATAGCCAGCGGAGAGCCACCGCACTGTTGTTCTGCCACGAACTGAGAGGACCAGAGCGAACTGTGGAGGGAATCCAGGTCCCAGGGGGCATCGGGACACGCCACACCTGCCGCATATCGCTCACAGTAGCTACTTAACATCTTGCCGCTCCCACTTCGCAGGAGCCACCGCGCTGTTGTTATGCAACGAACTGAGAGGACCTGAGCGAACTGTGGAGGGACTCCAGGCCCAAGGGGGCAACAGGATACGCCACACCTGCCGCATATCGCCCACAGCAGCTACTTAACATCTTGCCGCTCCCGATTCGCGGGAGCCGCCGGGCTGTTGTTTTGCCACGAACTGAGAGGACTAGAGCGAACTTTGGAGGGACTCCCGGTCCCAGGGGGAACAGGACACGCCACACCTGCCGCATATCGCCCACAGCAGCTACTTAACATCTTGCACTCCACCTTCGTGGGAGCCGCCGTGCTATTGTTTTGCCACAAACTGAGAGGACCAGAGTGAACTGTGGAGGAACTCCAGGTCCAAAGGGGCAACAGGACACGCCACACCTGCCGCATATCGCCCACAGCAGCTACTTAACATCTTGCCGCTCCCGCTTCGTGGGAGCCGCCGCGCTGTTGTTTTGCCACGAACTGAGAGGACCAGAGCGAACTGTGGAGGGACTCCAGGTCCCAGGGGGCAACAGGACATGCTACACCTGCTGCATATCGCCTGTTGGCTACTAAAGAACATCTTCACTTACGCTGCGTGAAACGCATGCGGGCGCACGCCGGGGGAAACCCGGGACAAAGGCGGGGCTGTCTGCGGCCATCCGAGGCCGGAGGAGGCTGGGCTGGGCCACCCCTCGAATGTTCAAGGAACTGTAAGCATATATATAATCTGGACTTAGTTTCACAAAATTGGCTCAAAATGTATACATTGGTTTGCGAATATAATAGTAAAAAATGACAGCACGTTTTGGAAAAAGGAGAAAGGCGGGGGTGGGAGGGAGTGTTACGGGAACATTGGACAACATTTTAACCAGAGCCACTACTGTTTTAGAGCATGAAATAGCCCTAACAGAGCAACGTCTCCCATTAGAACCACTTTATCTTAGACGATCATCACTGGGGGGAATAACGAAAGAAGTCACACCAGAGCAAACAAGAAAAAATGCCAGTGATAACACCGTGAGACACAGCAATGGCTACCAGCTATTAGAAAAGATTAACTTACCCACGACAAATGACTGCAGTCCCGTTGAGGTGATGAATGATTCTAGTGAGTTAAGCTCAGTAAACATATCTACTGAAACCATACCACATTCTCTGACGAGATCCAAGTCTAGAAATATTGCCAATCCCCAAAATATAAATGTAAAACAGTTGTTAGTTGCGGGTTCAAATGCAAAAGGGAAACAGGGAGGGAAGTTACAGAAGGTAAAGAGTGTGAAACTGAATATTGAGCAAAAAATAATTAAAAGCACTGCAACACAGACCTCAACTTTATTAGAATCTATACCTTCAATGATTCGTAATCCTTCACCAAAAATAGTGTCTGTGAATTTGGTAGAACCCTCCGGGCCCCCCCCCCCCACACAATTTGCAGAGGAGTTTATGGGAAAGATGGAGCATCTGCTCAAATCACTAATGTTGCCCCTCCTCGAGAGAATGAAAATGATAGGTGACAGGTTAGCAAACCTTGAACAAACAACTCTAGCTAACAATGAGATAGTGAGGAAATATGCTGAGTCCATTCCTACACAAGGTCTGGGGAACTTAATTGAGGATTCAGTAAAAAACCCAGCCCCATTGCCCAACCCAATTGCGGTAAACACACCACCGCAACTAATGAATGGAACCAGCCAGGATTCCATAGTTTTAGAAAACAGGACTCCAAGCACGCAAGGAGGGGAGATACAAGGGAAAGGGGATTGGGAGCTTGCAAAGGTATCTTTTTTGGACAGCCCAAAAAGATGAAGGTGTAGTTCAGGGAACACGAGATACTGCAAAACATAAGAACATGCTCCCACGTATCGATTTACCACCTGGGTCCCTGAGTTAGATGAGGGTAAATCAGAAAATTATCCTGAATTGAAGAATAAAGTAACCTTCTGGTTGAATAAGTTTAGACCCATCCCGACCTACATGCATGGCGAAATTCTGCATGTTCGAAGAATAAGCTGGGTGGGTCACAGACCGAAGGGCCAACAAGGGGATTGTGTCATTGTCAGTTTCAGGGATAGACGGGTGGTTAGACATATTTGTGAATGGAGTCAGCAAAGAGCAGGGAGTGGGATTAAAACTATAGATTTAAGATATTTCTATACTCCGTCTCCATTTGTTCTATTAAATTCTTATCCCTTGGGGATGCAAGGAGGGGGCAGTAGGGAAGCACATAATATTCAATTTAATATTACCACTTTTAACCATTTTGATATTCTTTATGGCCGCAAGGGACTCAAGGGAGTGGATTGACTGTGTTCGGGGTACTCTAGCCCCATCAATTTGGAACTTAAATCATCGAGAATAACATCAACGATTGAAATTACCTCTAGTAGAGAAACTTGTTCACAAATACCTGTTATCATAAGAGTTGGGGCTACTGATTTTGAAAGACTGGTTGTACTGGAGGACAGTGGTACAGATATGAATATTCAGAGTGAAGAGCCTACTAATGTTAGTCGTAACCGGAGTAGTATTAAACAGGCTGACAGCAGTTCAAAAAAGGGCAGGTGGTCAATAATCTTTTGGAATATTGCGGGTATGAAAACCAAGTTGTTTGATCAAAATTGGTTGAATCTTGTCAATGAATTTGATATAGTTAGCCTGCAAGAAACTTGGGCTAAGGAGGCGCACCATTTGTGTGGTTTTAAAACTTTTTTTCCACCGGCAATAGGCTCAGTTTCTGGTAGAGCAAAAGGGGGGCTATGCACTTTTGTATCGACCTTCTTAAATGTGTCAAAATAGAGTTTCTCGTTAATAACGGATATTATCATATGGTTAAGATACATATTAATAAAGTGCAGTGCCTGCTTATTGTAAATTTTTAGAACAATGCTTCGGTGGAGATGTTGAATGATGTGTTAAAAGGACTGAGTGCAGATTTTAAACACATGTCAGGAGGGAAAACCAAGGAAGTCTTTGCTGTCTTGGTAGGGAATTTCAACTGCTCACTATGTAAAAGAGGGGAACAAGGAGTATGCGGTACATTGTTGAACAAAGAGACTAGTTTATCTCACTTCGATCATTTTGTATGTGGGGATCTGTTAAACGAGATTATGTTTTCATGTGACATGGGTTTGCAAACAAAGCTTGCCAACCCGAGGTCCTTTTTTGCCCCACATTTAATGGGAGAGGTGTATTTTCAACAATTGATTATATTTTAACCTCAGCTAGGTATAGTGATCAGGTTATACATTTTAACAAGTTAGATACCCCACTAAGTGATCACTTTCCCCTAAGCATGGAAATTTCAAATTCCGATTATGAATCTGACAAAGACAGCTTAATTAGACAGGTTGTAGATGATATTGCTCTGAACCGACAAAATGGATATGCCTTGAAATGGACTAAAGTGGTCCCCGAAGATTTCCTACAGAATTTAATTAGGAAATGTGAACCCAGTTTTGACGTGTGTCTGGATGGAAACGCTTCTAACTCAGCAGTTATTAAAAATGTCCTAAATATAACCTCACACATCAAAACTAGCTTATGGGTTGGTAAGAAAAACCCTAAAAATGATCTAGCTAGCTGGTTTGACACAACCTGTACTAAGGCTTATACTAACCTTAAACATGCCTTAAATGATTCTGTAAGGTACCAGAATCTAGTCAGGGAACGGCGAAAGGTTTATAAAAATGTGCTGAAACAGAGAAAGGATACCCTGAAAAAGGAGGCATGGAAATCTTTGTGTGAGGCATCATTGGGTAGAGACTCTGCTGCCTTCTGGAAAGCAGTTAACGCACCCTTCTTTTGATGAAAAAGTTAAGGCCGGAATAGAGATAGCCATCACTGACAACGCATGGCTAGAGCATTACACAAATTTATACAGTGTGGCGATGCCCTTGGATCAGATTCCACCGGTAAATGTGGTGGATGAGGCGACCTTAAATAGTAATACAATGAATCTGTGTATTACTTTGAATGAAGTCATCTCAGGAATAAAAACTAGCCTTGAAGGGAAGGCCCCTGGCCCCGATGGAGTGCCAGTTGATCTGTATAAAAATAACATGGCCTTATGGGGTCCAATCCTTATGAAACCTTTTAATGCATCTTGTTCGAGAGGATTGCTACCCTCTTGGTTTGAGTCTATCATTGTACCTATATTTAAAAAGGGAGATAGGGCAAGTTGTACCTATTATCGCCCAAAATCACTGTTAGACTCAACCATTAAGATCTTTGGGCGCGTAATTTTAAACAAATTACAATTATCGGCTGAAGAACACTCAATAATAAGTGATCTTCAATGTGGTTTCAGGAAACGCCTTGGTACAATTGAACAGGGGCTTAACCTGCAAATTTTTTTAGAAAAATATACCACAGTAAGGAGAAATCGCATATTTTTAACTTTTGTCGACCTAACGTCAGCATTTGAATGGGTCACCCATAGTAAGCTTTGGCTTATCTTAGAAAAATTGGGTGTGGAGGAAAATATAATTATTTTTCTCAGGGAACATTACATGGGAGCACGGGCCATAGTTAGATTTGGTAGGAATGGTGAATGTACTAAGGCTATTAACATTGCAAGAAGAGTACGGCAAGGGTGCATACTCGCTCCCTTCCTATTCAGAATCTACATTAATGATTTGGAAAACACATTACTCCGGAAGTGCAGGGACATGCCTATGGTAGCTAAAAGATCGGTCCCTGCACTACTATACGCGGATGACGCGGTTTTAAACATGCAAAGGATGATTACATCCTTTTCAAATTTCATGACCAATTTAGATTTAAGGATTAATTGTACGAAAACGTTTTGTATGAATTGTGGTCCCTGGGCACAAAACAAGAAGAAAACAATGTACATTAATTCTAAACCATTGGAATTTACTCCCACTTTCTCTTACCTAGGTATATTGTTTGACCAAACTGGCCTATGGAACACAACAATAAAGACACAGAGGTTGTTGTTTTGCAAATCCATAATGGCCCTTACGAATTTTAGCAGAAAACTGGGCAAAAAAACGATTGGGGAACTTTTAACTGTGTATAGAGCAACTTGTGTCTCAATTGTACATATGGTGCAGGAATATGGGGGTACGCAAATGTGAAATCATTACAGACGGCGGAGAATTGTTTTTTGAAATACCTCCTAACAGTTCCAGATAGTGTGTCTACATACATTTGCCACTCAGAACTGGGCCAACCTTATATAGAGGACGTTATCAAAGTCCAACCAGTACTATTGTGACATAGGGTTTGGACTACGGAGGAGTGTGTTTTTAATCAACTGATATTGAGAGATGCGATGAATCTCGATAACACCAGTAAAATAAGATGGTTGGCCTATGTAAAGACGTTTCTCATTGAAATGGGCCATCGAGATTATTAAGATGACCCCCTACTTTTGACTCACGTGTCCAGGAGAGAATTAAAAAAACTATGGTACACCCGGAGGAGCAAAGAACTTGTATTGAGATGACGAAAAGTACTGTGGTCGCGCATCAACTTATAATGATCACTAGCGATACTCAGCCATATGTTAAATTACACATGAAAGATTTCGAAAAGTTTTTATTTACTCGTTTTAGATTAAACATTTTATTTAGATTTCTTAGTTTCCTCAAAATGAACGATTGGACAAAGCAGCCTAGTAAATGTCCATGCGATGAATTGTCTAATCAATCGGATATGCACTTATTGCTATTTTGTAAGTTCTATGTTGTGCAGAGGAAAAGATGGATTGTGCCGTTTTTGAAGATAGTGGGTCTTAACCAGTGTTGCCATGCTTTTTTAGCTATCCAGAAATTAGATAATATTTTAACTATTGCTTCTGTCTCTGCCTTTTTTTAAAAAGTTTTTAGATTACGAAAATCAATTCACGCCCCACCGCTGGAGTCAAGCTATCCCGCAATATTTATTGCTTTTATAATGCGTAATGATGATTGTGTATACAAATTTGTCTTTTTCCTTGTTTTTTTTTATTCTGTACTTTTTAACAAATGTACTTTTATGGTTGTTATTCTCATTCAATAACCGAATAAAGTTAATAATTGAATTGAATTGAATGAGTCAACCACCACAATCTTTATCTGAACGTGGTGAACCTGTTCTTCCCTGGTAAAAATGCAAACCCCTCTTTGATTCACACCTCATAGCCATTGGAGGTGAACATTTTTCTGTGGCAAGGAAACAGGCTGTCCTTCTTCAGAATCTTGGAATTGAAGGCAGAAACATTAACGACAGTCTGGACCCTATTCCTATTGGGAGAGGTGATGGGGAACCATGTTATGTTTTTGAAATGGGTGTCCTACTTCTTCAAACACATTTTGGACCATGTCTCAATGTGGTAATGGAGAGACAGAAGTTCTTCATGAGAACACAAGCTAACGGGGAAAAGGTTGGCAATTACGTAGCAGCTCTTAAATCCTTAGCTCAAACATGCAAATTTGAACAATTGACAGACTCACTCATTCATGACCAACTTGTACATTGAGCGAATGATTCCCGTATTCAAGAGAAGCTATTGTCTAACAACCCTAATTTTAAGGAGGCTATCAGCCTTGTAGAGAGCATTGAACATACCACACATTGGGTTAAAGAAATATGCAGTTCTGCTTTACCTCTTGAAAATGTTGCTGTTGTCAAGAGCTATGACTCAAATGACATTGATATGAGGGAATTGTCATCAACTATTTATAGAATTCATCCTAAACATGATAAAATTGTACGAAAAAAATGACAAACAAAAAGGCAATAACAGTAATTTTAGTAAGGATACAAAAATAAAATGCTCTAGATGTGGTAGTCAAAACCATGGTCCTAACTATCCAAATTGTTTTGCGAGAACCAAGTTCTTTAGAAATTGTGGAAAGAAAGGTCACTATGCACGCATACGCAGAAATGCAGAAGTAAACTGCAACCTCTGTCACGTCACATGCTGCTGACTGCTGCTTACTCCAGTCCTTTGTAGAACCTATTGTAGTTTGTTAGTGAGTGAGTAATAGGCTTAACAGAACATCAGCAGCAACCAACCAACAATTTGGTGTATGCAAAAATGTATGCATGTGTCCTCCACCTATGCATTTTGAGGACTAAACTAAATGGAAATGCACACTTAGTGAACAAGTGGCCCGTCTGGAATAGGTGGACTAGGTCAGGTGATAATTAGGTTTTGGATTCTGGAACCAGAATGAAACATTGGATCAGTCTTCATAAATGATAACTAGACGGTCTGCGAATCCTGTGATACTACTAGTCGATCAGATAGGTCAATTTTATTGCAATTGTTGTTTCCCAAAATATTTATTTGAGCATTTTAAAAAATATGTTATTTGTTTCACACCAATCATCAATGTTTTTCTCTTTCTTTATTATATCTTACATGATCAGCTCCCCGAGGCAAGAAGATTAGGTCAGAGTCGGCAGGAGCAGCAGGAAAACAACAAGATGCCTCCAAATCCCAGGGCCAGGATAGCTCCTCTACCCATGGCTCTGCTGCTGGCCCCAGTGAGTCCTCCAGTTGTTAATATTAATTATATTTCCCTAACTTTTACGATACCTTATTTTTTCCGAACTATTATGTCAGTTTCCTAATTCTATTTTTTACCAAATCTTCTTCGTTCTTCACTACCAGTCCTTTTGGGTTGTCCTCTTCTAGTCTTCTTAATCTTGGGAGGCTTTTTTTTTTTTTTTTTGGAAAACCTTTCTTTAAAAATCAAAGTACACGGCTATTCAGCCTTACATCCCGAAGGCTAGGCAGCATTATAAAAAGAGGATGATCAGTGCACACAGTGCATATTATAAAATCGTACAAGGTTTAGTTTTATGTTATATGTAATGAAAACAAAAATTAAAATACCATAAAAGAGCACCAGAAACAGTGCGAAAAAGGCAAGGCAAAAGTACCTAAGTGTGACAGTACCCAGCACAGGAGAAGGCTGGGCCTTGAGCCCAAAAAGTACACATATGAACAGTGCAAAATGGACGATATCGGGAGGGGAAGAATGCAGGATATGCAATGTAATAGCATTTGGGTTGGAATTAAAGGCTAAGGGGAAAGTCGTACCTCCAATGGGGCAGTGTCGGGAGGGAGACAGATATCACCCCTGTACTCGTTCCAGGCCCCCCAGATCCTAAGCCACTTCTTGGGTTTGCCCCGGGCCAGGTACACTGTTTTCTCACGAATCATGCACCAATCCATATTGGTCTTCCACAATTCCACAGAAGGAGGCGACGTGGCGCCCCATTTCTGAGCGATGTCACGCTTTGCCACCATATTTCCCAAAGTGACCCATTGGGTTTGCGCATTATTGTAGTCCGTGGGGCCCCACACATTCAATAAGCAGCGCCGGGCCTCAGCCGGCAAGTCGACACCAGTCACCTCACACATCACCGCGTGGACACGCCTCCAGTAGGAAGCGACAGCGTGACACTCCCAGATAATGTGCATGAAGGTGGCCAGTTCACCACATCCACGCTTACAAAGACCGTCCACCGAATGGCCCATATGGATCAACCGGGGGCCGGTCATATACACTCTGTGCAATATTTTCAGTTGGACCAAACGTAGTCTGGCTGGGATTGCCACTTCCTTGGGGGATGACACCGCACACTGCCAATCCTCATCATCCAGTTCAACTCCATCACGCACCCATTGGTCTCTCAGACTCAGAAGGAGGTCCGTTCGTACATGAATCAGTTTTTTATAAACCAGCGAGATGGCACTGTCCGGCATATGACCATCCAGCACCCTATCTTCCAGCGGGGACGACTCAGGGACCTTCTCACCCACCTGCAGCACTGCCAGAAGGACGTGCCGCAATTGGGCGTACCTAAAATATTCCGTCGCTCCCAGTTGAAACTCTGTTTGTAGAGCGGCGAAAGATTTTATCCCACCCTTGGCCATCATGTCGTCGACCTTGGAGATAACAATGAGGTCCCATCGGTCAAACCCCTTAGTATGCCACCATTTACCCAGTAGGTCTGAGTCGTAAAGTGGGGTGGCCAACGTGAGCCTCCCCTTCCATCCCTGTGCCTTTGTGACCGCCCTCCATATGTGCACCACTGTCCTGGTAGGGCCCGTCATTCTTCCATCCAGAGATTTCGAGTACAACGCCCTGTAGTATTTCCCACCATCAAGGAGCCACCGGTCCATGGCGTACCCCGGACTATCGGCTGGACCGTAGAAACCATGGTTGAGGGCGGCTAGTTGGGAGGCCCAATAGTACCTCCGGATATCAGGCAAAGTGATACCTCTGTCATACCACGGGAGCGTGAGTTTGGTTGTAGCAATACGCGGTCTGCCATCCCAGAGAAGAGCCCGCTGTAAGCCCTCAACCTCTCTGAAGTACCCGAGGGGACTGGGTCCTGGGTATTCTGGAGTGCATACAAAAATCTGGGCTGGTACATCATTTTGAACAACGCCGCACGTCCAAGCAGGGAAAGCGGTAGCTTCCGCCACCCCTCTATATCACGCCGAAGGCACGCAAGAGGGGGAAGCAAGTTGTTCGCATACCGTGACTGGGCATCGGTTGAAATATAGATGCCCAGGTATTTAAACCCCTGCCTCGCGATCTGTATGGTACAACCCCTGGGGAGCCGTGGAGTCTCACCACTCAAAACGTATAAGTGTGACTTTGACCAGTTGATGACCAGGCCCGAATACCTACCAAAGGTATGCAGCACGTCGCATACCACGATGAGGGACTTACAGGGAGAGGTGAGGTAGAGCAAGATGTCGTCCGCATATAAAGACACGCGATCTCCAAAGCCAGAAGACCACCGTATCCCGTTAATATCCGGGTGAACCCGCAACCAGGCAGCCAGAGGTTCTTGCGCCAACGCAAACAGCAAAGGCGACAAGGGGCAACCCTGCCTGGTGCCCCTGCGGAGAGCAAAGGATGCGGACACTCGGCCATTGACCGTTACATTGGCAAGTGAACTAGCATACAGAAGTTTGACCCATCTGATGACTTCAGGGCCAAACCCGAACTTCGTCAACACCGCCCACAGGTAGTTCCACTCAAGGGAGTCAAAGGCCATCGTGGCATCCAAAGACGCCAAAACGGCCGGCTCCCGGAGCGTACTCCCATAACCGCATGGAGTCTCCTAAGGTTAAGGGCGGTGTTGCGGTGGGGAATAAAGCCCGACTGATCCGGGTGAACCAATTCGCCAATCGTGCCCACCAGTCGATTGGCCAGTAATTTAGCCAGGATCTTAGGCTCGGCATTCAACAAAGAAATAGGGCGATACGATCGGCACAGGTCTCTGGGCTTCCCTTCCTTATGTATGACCACAATGGTGGCCAACCTCTGGTCCGGGGGGAGCGCGCCCATCTCTTGCGCCTCCGGGAACATGTCCCATAGGGGTGGGGCAATGGTGTCAGCCTTTATTTTATAAAGCTCCACCGGGAGGCCGTTAGGGCCGGGTGCCTTGCCGGACCTCAGAGAGTGTATCGCTAGTGCGACCTCGTCTGCAGTTATACCTCTATCCATGTCGTCGCGTTCAGTGTCCGACAGACACGGAAGGTCCACCTCTCTCAAAAGGGCGTCAGAGTCCGCCTCAGACATCTCAGAAACCGAGGTGTAAACGGACTCAAAGTAATCGGCGACTATAGCGCAGGGATCGGTAACAGCCAAGCCGTCCTCTCCCAGCACCTCGGGGACCACCCGGGAGGCCATCTCCTTTTTGTCAAGCCACGCAATAAGCTTGCCTGCCTTGTCCCAAACATCGTAGATCCTCCCCTGCTGTTCTCTGCCCATAGCCTTGGCAGTGTCAGTAACAGTGGCCCGGTACTCAGACTGCTTAAGTGAGAGAAGGTGGAGCAGGGCAGGCGTCGGGGCAGTCTCCAATTGGGAGTCAAGTTCCTTGATCTCTGATTCCAATCGCACCACATCCTCGTCTCTACGTCTGCGTGCCTCGGCTATAAAGGAGAAGGCTTCGCCTCTCAAGACAGTCTTGAAGGCCTCCCATAGGGATACCGCTGACGTAACTGAGCCCGCATTTTCAGAAAAGTAGAGCTCAATGGCTTTAGCCAGGAGTTCACGGGTCTTAGGGCTACGGAAGTACCACGGGTTAACCGGCGCCACCCTCTTAGCCACCACGATGTCAAAGTCAAAAGACACCCAGACCGTAGAATGGTCCGAGATACCCCTGGCCATCAGACGGGCCTCAGAGACAGCCGACGCATGGGCCGCCAATGCCAGAATGTAATCAATCCTGGAGAGGCTACCATGTGCTCCAGAGTGAAAGGAGTACTGACGCTGGGTGGGATGAAGAAGCCTCCAGCAGTCAATAAGCCCCATAGTTTCCAAGAAGTGGGGAAGCCAGGACTGCGCACTCCGAAGATCCCTGGATGGATGTCTATCTAAGGTCCCAGAGCCAACCGCGTTGAAGTCACCACCCACTATAAGCAAACCTTCGGGCAGACCCAAAATGGTGCCCCCAAGATCCTGGAACGTAGTCGTTTGAAACCAGGGGGGACGTAAACAGAAACCAAGACTAGGGTACGCCCCTCCCACCTACCCGTGATGGCGACGTAGCGTCCTCTCTCATCAATCACGCTGAATTCTATCTCAAACGGGAGTGACATGCGCACCATAATCCCCGCCCCACGGGACCCCGAAGAGAACCCCGAATGTGCCACCATCTTGAAACCTTTTCTATTGAGCGCGTGGCATGTATTCCCTATCAAATGAGTTTCTTGCAGCAAAATGACATCAGGCATGCATCTCTTAAACATTTGTAGCACCACACCTCTCTTAATACGATCCCCCAGCCCGTTAACATTCCAACTCAGAACATTTAACTTCTTACCCCCCCATCGTCAATGTAGAGGCCCCTACCAGCCCTGCAGGGTGGCATCGCTACATCACAAGTAGCAGCATCACAGTTACCTTGCCATGAAGTACAAAAAGGAAAAAAGGAAACACATAAAAAACAAACGGCCCATCCACCCCCCACCCTGCACCCCTGCATTAGACTAAAGAGCCCCCCCAACTAGCAGTGTGCCTGTCGCCCCCAAAAAACTACTCTACGAAAAGCCCCTAGAGGAGAAAGGAGTCTGTCCTATCACCCCCGTTACCCCCGTTCATAAGCAAGGATAGTAAAAAGAAATACAGTACTGCGTAAACAACTGCTTGGGCAGTCTCATTGTCCGACCAAAGTCATAAGGATCATTCTATTCCTGAGGATCAGGGCCACCAGCCGCCCCCTCCGACTGTTCCTCGGGTTCCTCCCAGCGCTGAGTCAAAGTGTCCAGCCAGTCCCCGACGACTTCAGGCATGTCGAAGAACAATGCACCGCCATCATGTTCGATACGTAGCTTCGCGGGAAACAGCATGGAGTACTTCATCCCCAGCTCACGTAGTCTGCGTTTCACGCCTGTGAAACTCTGCCTCCGCTTCTGCACCGCTTGGGTGAAGTCTGGGAAAAAGTTAATATCAGCATTTTGAAATTTCAGCGGTCCACCTCTCCTCGATACCTGCAGGATAGCGTCCCGATCCCTAAAGTTGAACACTCGGGCGATGATAGGACGCGGAAGGGCCCCCAGCTTCGGACGGCCTCCGGGCAGTCTATGAGCTCGCTCAACCGAGAAAAAATTGCTGACGCCCCCTGGGGCCAGGTGGTTCTGGACCAAGTTCTCGACAAAGAGGTCGGTGGCATCCTCCTCGCCCCCCTCCGGAACACCTACAATTCGAACGTTCTGGCGCCTGGCACGTCCTTCAAAGTCATCAAGCCTACAGGCAAACAGCGAGTTAGCAGCTTTCAGGTCACGGACCTCTGATTGCAGATCGGATACATCCGAGGTCAGTCTCGATGTTTTTATATCAAGTGACTTGACCCGATCATTGGTCTTGCCCAGGTCGGCCCTGATCAAGTTGATCTCAATGGCCAGCGTGTCGACCTTATGCGTCAATACCTCATGTTGCTTGTGCATCTCGGCTTTTATGCCCGCAATGGCACCCATGACGTCTCGGAGGGTTGGGGCCGAGTCATCCGGCGACACATCTCGATGCATGTCCTTAGGCCTCGCAGCGGTACCGGGTGAGCCCTTTGGGTGGGCATAACGTTCTATGTTGGTGGATTGAGAGAAAGTTGACTTTCTACTGGCCCAGGGCTTCCCTCTGTTGGGTTCACCTTTGCCAGCCATGATAGACGAGAGGCCACCACGATCGGGAAACCCCCCAGGCCCTCGCCGGATCACCAACACGACGAGCAGTAGCAGCCGTATGCACCGTTTGTTCAGCACCAACAAACTCCGGAACTCCGCAAGCTTCACTTCGAGGCGGGACAGTCACTCTCTTTCCATTCGACCGCCGTACGGCTGTGTCGCAGTCGCCGATTCAGGCACGGGCGCTGATGACGTCGTGGTCCCCAAACTTTCAGACGGTGTAACTCCACCTAGGGACCTCGGATTTTCAATCGGACAACGAGTCCCGTGTCAGCAGCAGTTCACCGACATTTTCCCACTTCCGTGGGGCAGGATAGACAACAGGATTAATTCGGAGGATCGGAGGGTCTTCGGAGCTCCAAGCTCACGCGGCCATCTTGGTTGCCCGCGAAGCTCCTCCTCCCTTGGGAGGCTTTTTGACAATTCCATCCAATAATGCCCAACCAGATATTTTACTAGTTTTGATAGGATAGGACACACTCTTACTAGTGTCTACTTTACTCTAGTATCCGATTTGTACTAGTGATTTATGTGGTATATACATATGTTTTGGCTTTTTTTTCAATCTTGCTAGTGAAAAAGAATAAATAGAGGAAAGTGAATATGGCATCTAAAAAATGTATAATGTTTTTTCTAGGCATACCGACCACCAGTGCCGGGGCCAGCGGCAGGGCAGGCAACGCCAACCAGGAGAGAGCAGTGGATGCGGCAGCTGCCACAGGGGTGGGTGAGCTAGCAGCAGTGGTGGGCAGTGGTAAGTTATACTTATATTCCGTACTCATTGACAATAGTTACACAATCGCTGCAAAGATGTACACTGTATGTTGAGAGAGACTAAGTTGTTGTGATTAATGGTTAAAGAAGACACCCTTTACTTATCATTAGAGCAATAACATTAGTGGTAGGAGTAGTAGTTGATTAACTAATGGCCTTTTCTATATGACTTCAACTCAGCTGGGAAAGTTTTATGGAGAAGACTATGGGGCCCATTAGGATGGCGGGCAGGCAAAGTCCCTGTCGGTGAAAGGGACTGCAAGCCATAAGGGCGGGCAGCATTAGGATGTGCCTGCCACAGTGGCGGGCGCATCCTGCATTCCTACCATTGTGGCGGGCGGTGCACTCAGCACCGCCCGCCACAATGGCAGGAAGGTATGCTGTGCACTTCCATGCACAGCATGGCAGGCACCGCGCAGTGCCTGCCATGCTGTGCATGGAACTGCTGGGGGGTACCATAGGTACCCCCCATGTGTACCCCCCCGGAGTCCCTGGGGGGCCGCAACGGGCCCCTGCAGGGAGTCTCTGCATACCTTTCCGTGGCGGCATTGCTGCCATGGAAAGGCATTGTTTGAAGCCCATGCTAATATGGCTGGCGGTGTCTGATAGACACCGCCACCATATAAACCCTTTTCCGCTCCGGTCGCAAAGCGACCAGGGTGGAAAAGCGGCGGACAGTCTTTCCATCCGCCGCGGACACCCCAGCCATACTAATATGGCGGGGGGTCATTCAAGAGTGGATGGTGAGCGGATTGCCCCACCAGGCTGGCGGTGACCAGTGTTGGCCTGGCAGGGGCAATCCGCCAGCCATCCTAATGGAACCCCAAGAGTCAGATGACCTTGATGGATGGGTTGAACGAAAAGGGAAAGAAGGATGAAAGGGCGAGATGTAAAATATATGACTGGCAGAGGAGGATACTTGCCATGTGGGATGCATGCATAGGTGGCTGATAGGAATCATGCATGGGTGGTTGAAAGATGGGTGAAAGGTGAAAGAAAAGAAGCCTGCCTGGGTGGATGAAACTGTATGGGTGATAGTAAGAATCCTCCAGGGTTTTTCATGGGTCAAACTCGAAGGCAAGCAAGGAAGGAAGGAAGGACGCATGGATGGTGATTTAAAAAAATCTTTGTTGTTGTTGAAACAAGCTAAGATTTGTTGGGAGGTTAAGAAGAACGAGAGACATGTTCAATTTGAATGGATGGATGCCTGGATGGTATTCATCATAGCATAGGTTTAGACTGTCACTGGATGAAGAGTCTTTGAAGAGAATGTAAAAGGAAAAACACCACGCCAGAGTAGCAAAGCCAAGGAGAATAGAAGTTGTATTTTCAGAATACTCCCTTGACTCACAGTAGTTTGCAAGCACAGCATATATATTGTGCATGTTTGTTATCAAGCACGTTTGACTGTGTCAGCCTGCCATGGATGGCCTATTGGCTGCATGGTTCAATCAAAATAAAGTACCTCTTGTCGTCCCATATATATAAGCAATGATCATTTGGATCAGATATCATCTGCCTTGTTGTAGTAGTCAAGGCAGGGTGAAAGTGACATTGAGCAGTTGCCCTTGATGTAACAGAGTTTGGCCAGTGCCACCCATAATAGAAAAAATAAGATGAGTGTGTAGTCAGCTTCCCCACCTGCAGACAGAAGTAAATAAAAATAATGTGAGTCTGTGTCACAAGTATGTTGTCTTGGGTGCAAGCTGACTGAGCTGGCATGCCCGCTACACCAAGGTTACTTAATTTAGCTAAACAAGTGAGAAGAAGAAAACAGGTGTACTCGACTCCATAGATACCACAAATGTTATGTACTGTGCTTGCTAGTGCTAGGGTGCCAGTATATGTAGAATTAATTTTGTGTTGCTGTTTTGCTAACAGTATTGGTTACATTAGTCTTTTTTCCTTTTTTGATATATCTACTCCTCCCCAACCAAAAGGAAAAGCAAAACCAGACAGGAAGGAGTTGGCAGCCATGGCCTGGCACCGGAAGTTGGAGGTCATCCGCAATGAATATCGGCGGCTATTGGCTCTGGCGGAGAAGAAGGAGGAGGCGGAAGCAGCTGCAGCCTCCTCCAGTGCCCTGGGTCCCAGCCAAGCCCCTCACAGTCACCCTCCACACTTCTTCATACAGCACTGCTGTCCTCCTCTATGGATGCAATTGTCGAGCATTTAATCGCTGCATGCTCCTCCGAATGGCAAGCCTAGAGGTGCAGGTAAAGTAGGTCCTGGCGATTAACCGGAGACTGCGAGTCCGCCAATAGATATCCCATTGGATTGCCCCTTTTTTTATTCCTTTTTTTGGCGGGTGGGCATTGAACTTAATTGGGGAAAAGTTGTGGTTTATATATTTATGGACAATTTTATTTTTGAATTTTATTTAACAGACATTGGTTGGACTCTATCATTTTGGACATTGGTTGGGGTTAGGGAGAGGGGTGGGTCAGGTGTTGTGGGATGTTTTACATTAGTTTATTTTGTTAGGGGACTAAATTATATTTGTACTTAAACTTTACAAACAATGTAAATGTTTTGTGGTGGGGTTACTCTTTTACGTCACACGGTTTCCTTACTTTGCTTATGCAGGGCCGCAACCAGTTTTTGATTTAAATAGTCTGCCGATTTTGTAATACACGAACAGATAAATGCGGTACCCTCACTGAGTGACTTGTCCTACTAGTACTGGCAGTCTCTCCTCCTAGTCTACGCAGTCTGCAACTGGACTCAAGGGTGTGGGTGTGTGAATTAATGAATTTAACAAAGATTATGGCGATATGTCACACAGACCGCTTTTGAAGGCTTTTGAAGCTATGATCCCCCCACAAGTGCTTTATGGAGCTGAGGTGCTTTTTCTGAGTGGTAAAAATGGGTGGGATCGGGAAGAAGGAAAAATTGTGAAGATGTTGTTGTCCTTACCAAATAGCTCCATGATTTAAGCAATTAGAATGGAGGTGGGTTTAACATCATGGGAGGTAAAGTCCCAATTGTCTCTAATAAGATTTTGGAACCGACTGGACTCTGGTGGCGATGAGAAGGTTTCAATCTGGTGTAGAGAGGAAATTCGAGTAAGCAGCTTACGCTGGGCGCGAGATGTGAAGAAAACCCTCCAGACGGTAGCTGCGAACTTGAAATTGAGCCTTTCCCAACCACTGTTAAATATAGCGTGTACGAAAAAGATGCTTAGAGACCAAGGGCTTGATTACTCTAGATCAAAAGATATGGACTATCTAAGGCTAAAAAAATCAGTGAATTGGGTAAAAAATGAGTGGGAAAAGAAGGTTCGGTACCCATACCTGGATTTATTGCCTAGTAGATGGCTAAGATATGAAATTTTGAAGATTCGGGTGGGACTAAATCCATGGAAGATTGAAAGAAAAATAAGTGTGGCCCTGAGCCATCCGGATGGAATTTGCAAATGTGGTCTAGGTTTAAGGAATAATATTTTACATATATTGTGTGATTGTACATGTATTTTAGCAATTCGGAAAAAAAATTTACGTCCAATTTTTTTAAAAAATGAGGTGTCCTCACGGGCTGAGGCTATTGGCCTCCTTACAGAAATGTCTTCTTTGGATACTACAATTGCGTTGGGGAAATTTCTGAAAGCAATACGAGAATATGTAATGGAGACAACAAAGGAGAATGGGAGAGTTTGAAATTATAGAGTATCCCAATTTGATGTATATGGCCCTCATAAGTGTTGTAATTGTATAAAATGAACTGTGGTTTTAAATATTGTATGCGTATGGTTTTACAAGTGCTGTAATTTGTAAAATGAATTGTGGTTTTAAATGTCTTATCACGATAGGCGATCCATTGTTCTATGTATGGTTTATAGACTATGGTCTAAATAAACTTATGTGTTAACAGAATTAATGAATTAATTTCCATGATTAATTATGCCTCCCCAAACTTCTTCTCTTACCTGTGATTGATGTTTAAACTTAGGCTCAGTGATGGTTGCATGGTGATGATGGTTTGGTTTCCCAAGATGCCATGGTTGTGGTGGTAGTACACAGTAGACACTGACAGTAGCATTTGCAAAAAAAGAAAATGAGACAGTCAGTCGCCTGAGAAAGACTATGGAAGGAGTAGTAGAACAGTACAGTACACAAGAAAACTGCCAAACAAGAAACTATAATAATGATGATTATCAATGCTAAAGTAAAATAAAACATAATGGTGATGGGATAGCCTAGTACAACAAGTTACAACTCACTGTAGTTGATGCGAGTCACTGACTCGACACAAGTATAACCTTTAGTGCTATAACCTTGGAGGGGGATGATGAATCCAAATTATGTTGGCAATTAATTATGATGGATTATGTTTCTTTGGAAACAAAATTGACTTGCAAATACACTGAGCATGGGTGGGCCTTGGGAAGCAGAATAAGATCCTTGCCCTGCCTTGATTGAAATTGAATTAGTGTTGCTTTCACCAGATCCGTCCCAGCAAGTGTGCGATCAATTATTGGTGTAAATTTAATTTAGTCACACATCAATATATAAATCACACAGCCCGAGGAAGAGGGTTAGGGTTTAATGAATGGTTGAGAAGGGGTATTTGAGGGAAAGGTTTGACAAAGACAAACTCTACACATAGACAACAAAAACTGAACACAAACAACCTTGGCAGACAACCATCATATATCTGTTGAGGGAGAAAAAGGAAATGCATGCATGATGATGACTTCATGGTTAATGATGATAAGTAGTACTTACTAACTGGACTAGTAGACAGTACAAGGCAGCAGTATATATTAATAATTATTATTATGCTATTTGCATTGCCTGCCTGCCCTCAGACAGACCCAAATTACATACATTTTATTTAAGTTCTGTTGTACCCGGCTTCCTTTTAAAGCTAGCAAAGAAAATTAAAAAATATCTGTAGGGATCAATCATAAGCAAAGAGCAAATATAATAACCACAACAACAAACATACAGCCATAATGATTGGAGAGAAAAAATAAATCAAATTATTTAAAGGATGATGAATGATACTAAAGTTACTGTATGCTATCCTGGTCAAATTGGGAATTGCATCTCGGCATTACTCTGGGTCCTCCCTTTCACAGACGCTGTGTCCATCAATCTTGGGTTCCACTGCCTGCCTGGTGGATGCGGATTGGTAAAGTAAATGTGAATTATTTTTCCTAGTATAGCCCAGGCTAAAGGCTGGCCTGTAAGTGTAGATGGAAAAAGAAAAGGGATATTGAAAAATCAAGGAGAAACTAAATGCATAAATTTGCAGAGGAGTGCAAGAAGAACACTTTCAGAGGCGGCATAGCTAAATCATGTCTACTCTGTTTCCAGCATTAACCTGCAACAAGACAGAGCAGGCCCAAGGTGCCGACCCAACCTCCACTTAGCTTAGATTTTAACTGAGCCAGTCACAGAGCACACATATACAGCAGCATAGCATTTTCTAAAGTAAGTAACTAAATCAATGCCAGGCTGTCAGTCATACCACTACTACACTTGTGACTGACTACTATACTGACTCCACCACTACTACACAGACAAGTAGGTCAGCCGTGTAGTGGTTGTTGTTGACTTGTTTACCTTTTATGCCACGTCGTGATTTGAAACGCCCTAAGTTATACCATCTCCGATCCAACTGACTGACTGTGAAGATACTATGTGGTCATCATCATGGTGTTGTCCAAAACAGTCTGTAGTGTACTGCCTGAGTCCAGATTCCATATTCAAAAATGCAATGGATCAGCCTGCAGTAGAAGTACAATTTTGTTATAAAACAACAAGAAGGGGAACATTACCGTGAGTCACTTTTAGTGTGTATATTAAATAGTGGTACACTTTGACTTCACTTCACTCACAACAAACAACAACAACAACAACACAAACACCAATCACTCAGAGTCAGCATCCAATGCATGCCATCATGACCTGTTCCTTCTCTTCTTAAGTTAAGGGGCAGTCCCTCTCGGCTCGGAAATGAGGATAGCTATAGTCATCATGTGTGTTCCACTTCTTTTGGAGGGATTCAACAAGGCAACAATATTTCTTGTACTATTCTCCTTTCAATGTCTGGCTTGAGGGAAATAGATTTAGGATGAGTCAGGACTGGAGGGTGGTGCAGGACTCGGAGGAGTGGACTTTAATGCACACAGCTGCAACTCCAATATGGCAATAAAAAGAGAAGACGGTGGTGATGTATTTGTTGTGATTTGAACCAGAAAGACAGAGACATACACAAATAATAACGGTAAATAAGCAAGAAAGAAAGTAACAAGTTGAAATCCCAGTTGTCAGGGAAGAAGAGCTTGTCCTCCAACTCTGCTGGTTCAGCCAGAAGTAGGTCATCTAACACACTACTTCCATCACCTAAGTCGCTGTTCTCATCTTCCTGCTGTGATTCATGAATTTTGTGATCCAGTGGTATAAAGTGCTAATTCATTTTGATAATGTTTAACCTCTCTACATTTTTGTGTGAGAGACTGGTCCTTTTTACTATTACAATGGCACCAACAGCACTGAAAACGTGCTCAGAAGAGACACTTGCGACAGGGCAAGCCAGATAGTTTATCGCTAGCATGCTGAGGACTGGCCATTGGCGCCTTTTCCCATACCAATACACAAATGGGTTTTTATCAATATAGACCTCTGTTGGGTCATCCAGATAGGCCTGGACCATCCGCTCAATGCTCAGGGATGCTCTGCTTTGCTGGGCCTCTTTTTGACTTTGCATAAGCCCTAGAACTAACAAGCCCTTAATGTAGATACCAAACCTGTGCCGATTTTACCGGGGCTGATGATCATGTTCTTGCTGTTGTTGTTGATAGTGTTGCTGACTGCTGTAAGCCAAACACACCGCTCTCAGGCTCTGAGGTTAAACTTGAAGCCAGATGCCTTGCAGTACTTTTGTGGGCAGGAGAAATGGGCCTTTAATTAACAGCAGTTTTTTTCAAAGTCACTTGTTTCCTCAGCTATCCAAGTTTTGTACTTGGTAACATCCATTTCTGAAAAAGGAATTAATATCTTAGTGTTCAGTCCTGATTTGTACCATGGAACTAGAATTGTGGGTGAAATGTACTATTTTTCTGACATGATCTTTGTTTGCACCATTATATTTTCAGCTAAGTGAAGGGCTAATCTCTGCACCAACTCATATGCTTAAGTTTTTTTCTTCCACACCTGCGTACATGTCAGATACCACCTTCAGCTGTTGATCTAGCATGTGCATCAATGGGATAGCTTGGACCATTGTACAGTCCTCCTTGCTGACTTCACATGTGAAGAGCTTGAAAGGAAGTAGCATCTCTGCCAGGCATTTTATTAGGCCTCATTGGTCCATTTTTATTTTATTTTATTTGCGTGCTTATATAGCGCTATGAATAGACCCCCGAAGGAGTATCTCCGCGCTTTTGACACCTGGGATAAGGGAAAAAGAAGCCACATGGAAGATGATTTATAATTGGGCCTCATATGAACCAGCAGATAATTGTTTAGCATGAGCTGAACAGAAAAGTTTTCAGGCATTTTCTGAACTGAAGGTGATTCCTGCACTGTTTTAAGGAAAACGGGAGGGAGTTCCATAAACTGGGGCCTACCACAGACAACGCCCTACCTCCTTGCCTGGATTTGGTAATTCTGGGAATTTTTAGCATAAGTTGTTCGCCAGACCTAAGGGTGCGAGTAGGAGCGTATGGAGCAAATTTTGTAGCTAGATACTCTGGTCCCAATTCATTAAGGCCTTTGTGAATAATACAGCAGGTTTTAAACTTTACTCGTTGCTGTATGGGCAACCAGTGTAGTTTATGCAATAAAGGTCTGGAGGGAGACCTCGGAGGTGCATTAAGCACCAACCTCGCTGCTGTATTTTGTACCACCTGTAGGCGGTTAAGAACCTCTTCATTAGCTCCTGCCAGGAGACCATTGCAGTAATCAACGGTTATGCCTTTCACAGTAGCATACCCTAGCCTGAGTGTAGTTGAAGAGGTATGAATGTATGAGAGTCTATTGTAATGCCTTTTTGTTGTTTCTTTACCTGGGGGTTGTATGATGTTGATGCATGAATATGATATTGTAAAGTTATGTGTATATGCTTATAATATATATATGATATGTTCAAATGATAAAAAATGACATTAAACTAATGTTGGTAAAAGAAAGAAAATAAATAAACAAAGTTAAGAATTATAAATATGTATATGTTTTTGGATTTTGTTATGGTCTAATTTTATGAATGGCCCATGCCGAATTCATATTTGAATCATAGAAAAGAAATATAGGTCATGAGGGAGTGCATTCCCTAGTCTTTTGCAATTATATAGTCATTGTTTGGTCTGTACCGCTCAAACAGATGTTCAAGCAAGTAATACGTTGAGTTCCAATGTGTTGGTACCTCCTGGATGAGTGCTTTGACTGGCACTCCATGCTCATGTTGAAAGATCCTCAGCCACTTCCGGGCTTTAAAAGAATGGCTGAAATGTGTGCATATTCTTCTGCCGGTGGTCAGTAAGTTGCTGATTCAGTATTCTTTTTTTGAAAAGTCTTGAACAATTATGTAAATGCAGTGCACCAAACACAGGACCCTGAAATAGCAACAATCGCCCATGCCCCCAACTATATTACTGCCATTGTCAGTGGCAACAAAACCAATGTTAAGCCCTCTTGGGCGCAAGCATTCAAAGACCTTGCTGTTAATCTCTTCCAAAATGTTTGCAGCAGTATCAGATTTCTCCATGAAAAACATGTCTACAGTTGCATGTTTCCAAGTGGCATTCAAAATCTCAGCAGTGTCAACAACTGCAGATATCTTTTATCTAAACCCCGCAAAAGAGATCCAGTGTGCAGTCATGCACATGTAATCAGTGGCTTGGCAACTGGTCCACATGTCTGTTGTCACGTGGATATTGTGAACAGCACTCTGCTGCAAAGCTTGTCCAAGCAATTCCAGCACGTCATGATGTAGTGCTGGAACAGCAACTCTGGGTAAATAGGACCGGCTGGGAAACTTCAATTTTTGGCAGGTGGCTGTCACATATTCCAGAATACACACCCCTTCCACAAAAAAAGGGAGAAGGTTCAGCGCTTACATTTTAGCCAGATTAGCATTGTACAAACGTGCCATTGGGTGGGTGCGTTTGTACTACCACTCTGACCCAAACATGCTGGGAATAGTAGGCTGGATTTTTTTACCTTTCTCGTGCCGCAGATGCAGGAGACTTCTTTAACCCAGGTGTTGTTAGGCTCAATGACGCACTATTTTTCATTGCGTTACTCTGTTGACTTAGTGTCTTAGCCTGACTCTTACTACGGTGCCACTGAGATGTCGTTGAGGATGATGACGATGTGGGCAGTAGTGGTACCACTGCAATGCTGGGAACAGGGCTACTTTCTGTACCAGTGAAAATGTCTCCATCTTGTTCACCTTCCACCGCGATTGTATCTTCTTCTACTTCTTCCTCCCCACCAACAGCAATGGTGCAGTTTTTGGCTGCTAAGGTGCACCTCCCACTGGATCAAATGGTGTTTTTTCAGGTGGAATGTTTGGCCTCAGGTGCCATAGTTTGTACCAAGCTTACCCAGACTAACACCTACTCGACAAATTGAGCTTATAGCAACTTTCTCCTCCTTACTGCTAACCGAAAGAAGTCCCAAACTGGGGAAGTGTACTTTCTTGCGCTGCTGGAGCTGCCACTTGCAATGCCAGATGAACTGGAGGGTGGGTGTGGAATTTGCTCTGTGCAGTACAACTACTTACTGATGTGGTGGTTGTGCTGGATGTAGGTCCCTGCAGGGCGTTTGCCAATGCAAATATGGAAGCTGGAGGTCGTGTTGGTGTTACCTGTGTTGGTGGTATCCGTGCTATATCCCTCACAGCAATTTGGGATGGGGTAAAGTCGGTCTCCATCTCCACTGGGGCGGGAGTGATGTTCATGATGACTGGCTCGTCATCATCCTCCTTTTCTACATTTACCTCCATAACTGTAAGGCTTTATGGAACCTACTTTTTCGTTATCCTTGTCTTGTGACGTGTCTCACTCTCAGACTGAGCTGGTAGCTTCCAAGTGGCATCTAGATCATCAGAAGGGGGACTTGAAGAAGAAGTTGATGGACTAATCCTCCTTTTCCCTGCTGGGGATCTTCAAGACAATGGATCTTCTGAATGAGTGGCTTGCTCTTCTTCTCAATTTCCTGAACTTTGCCTACTTCGGGAGGAACAACTACTATTGCGGGAAGTGGTTGCCGCTGTTGTTGTGGCTGTTGTTGCCTACTTATCTGCTGAGATTCCTCCTGCATTGATTGGGTACTACTTTGAAATAGCAATAAATCAATTTCAACATCATTGTTCCTTGGCATTTGCGTGATTAGACTGGCTGCCTATTCAACGCTCATAGGCTTGGGTCTAGGTTGGTGTGGTGGGTCCACTGATGCAGAGGTGCTACTCCCAGCTTGCTCCTCCGACACAGCTGCTGCAAGCTTCATTTTTTGTTTCCCCAAAAAAATCCTGGGGGCACACCAGTCTTGGTAAGTAAAACTTCTTTCTTCTTCTGTTCCGTCTTCTCACTAGCAACTTTCTTAGTACTGGAGGAACTGGTACCTTTCTTTGGGGCCATCTTCTTCGGATGTCATCAGGACGCAGTTGCACGAGTTGCAGAGATGTCTGTGCTCACACATCTTGTGACGTTGTGCGCAGCAGCACTTCTGTCTGGCAGTACAATGGGTGATGATTACACCTCAGCCTCAAAAAGAAGAATTGATGGACAGAATGCAGAACAATGTCATACATTCACCCCAGTACAGAGATCTGGGCCTAAAGCTATTGTTTTTTGCTCACTCAGCCATTCCAGTTTGAACCGAGCCATATGCAAATCAGTCTTAACCATGTGCCCAATGGGAACAGTCCAGCCTGAACTGCTAGGCCAGATCCTCCCTAGACTGGAAACATGCAAAAACAACAGTTGATGGACAGAATGCAGAACAATGTCATACATTCACCCCAGTACAGATATCTGGGCCTAAATCCATCGTTTTTTTGCACTCCACACCACCCCAGTTCAGACATGTCCAATGCAAATCAGCCTTGACCCTGTGCCTCATGGGAACAGTCCAGCCTGAACTGCCAAGCCATGTGTTTCCTGGACCGTAATCAAGCATCCAAGGACCGGTTTCTGGCTATCAGCCATCTTCAGCCTGGATAGCTTGACTCCAGTGGTTAGGAGAGCATGGGACTCACGTCTGAGCATACCCAGACCACTCGGGGTGACAAATGCAAAAACAACAGTTGATGGACAGAATGCAGAACAATGTCATACATTCACGCCAGTACAGAGATCTGGGCCTAAATCCATCTTTTTTTGCACTCTACACCACCCCAGTTCAGACATGGCCATATGCAAATAAGCCTTGACCCTGTGCCTCATGGGAACAGTCCAGCCCGAACTGCCAAGCCATGTCTTTCCTGGACCGGAATCACGCATCCAAGGACCGGTTTCTGGCTATCAGCCGTCGTCAGCCTGGATAGCTTGACTCCAGTGGTGTGAAGAACATGGGACTCACGTCTGAGCATACCCATCCCACTCGGGAAACCGGTCCTCGGAAGCTTGTTTGTGGTCCAGGGAAGGTATGGCTTGGCTGTTCGGGCTGGACTGTTCCCAAGAGGCACAGGGTCAGACTGATCTGCATACGGCCATGTATGAACTGGGGTGATGTTTAGTGCAAAAAAACTATGGATTTTGTCCCAGATCTCTGTACTGGGGTGAATGTATGACATTGTTCTGCATTCTGTCCATCAACTGTGGTTTTTGCATTAGAGTGGAAACAAGTATCCTAGGACCTTTTTTCGGGGTTTCACCCCTCATCACCCCCCATAAGGGAAACACAATCCTCAGGATCTGTGCAAGTGTCTGCCTGGCATTAAGACTGTGACATAGACACTGACCTGAAGTGCAGGTTGTCTGCAGGAGGGATGAACTGTCCCTTCTCCTCCTAGAACACCTCCCAGCACTACTGAACTCACCACAGGAATTACGGCAGGTGTCCCAAAAGGGAGGGGAATGGGACGAGAAAAAGAGAGAGAACACTGCTACTCCACATAGCCTGGTCCAGCCCGGCTCCCTCGATTGTATCTGTTTGCAGAGTAGGGTTGCCTTTTTGAGTTCTTGCATTTCTCAATAATATAGGAAATGCAACAGATGAGTAGAGACACACCCATATCCCACCAAGGCACACTCAACACAGAACGTTCAAAATAAGCAAGTTATGTTAGTCACCTGGTTGTCAAGAGGAGCTGAGATACTCTCTTAGCCTTTGTCTGTAGATTTCAGGAGAACACAATCCAAATAATAGTTCTCTAAGAGCAATGCTGCCAAAAAGGAGTCACTGACTATGATTATGTGTCATCTATAGCCAGGTAAACGAATGACACTTAGACACTTCGTTTCGTTTGCACAAAACACACATAAACAAATATCCACATCCAGGAACAGGTCCAAAGGGCTACATAAGCCAGTGTCCATACAATATGTTGATCAGAGGGGTAACCGGAGGCTTCCATGCGCAAGGCGCGGTATCAAGTTCACAACATTTGTCATAATATCAAAGTGGTATGCAAAAAGAGTAGAAACAACACTTTCAGAAATTGGAAATGATTTGAAACACAAAATGACCCCAATCACTAAGCTGGATTAAAAATATGACACGAGTTCAAACATAAGACGACTCCAAGCGCTAAGCATAATACAAATATGAAATGATTTCAAAGATAAAATCACCCCAAGCGCTAAGCATGTAACAAATATGTAACTGCCCAAGTCATCATGAATCAAAAGTCGCTTGTGCCTTATACCAGATGGCCAATTCACATGGCAAATATGCAAGGATGAGCCTTTTCGATACCAACAGAAAATGTCAAAGTCACACAGCCTTTCACTTCACATTCTTTTTTTTATAAATGTGTTTATTTTGTCTTGTCAACAATGTAAGCCATACACACTGGACAGTTGTTTGTTACAAGGTATACCACATGACATCTGTGAACATACTACTTACAGCGATAAATTGCTTTCGTTTCCTGCATTCTAGGCTGACAACAAATTGTACATCTCCACATAGTTCGGCAATAAACTCTCATCATCTCAGGTTTACAATTCTTCGTTTGACATTAAAAAATTACATTACTTTATACATGAGATTGCCACACAAAGCCTTATATCATCTCCTTAACTGCAAAAGGAAGTAGAGGTTATAACAGAGCCTCACCTATATTTGTACATTTCCACCAATTTACATTTATTCGTTATCCTCATGTACAGTCAAGAGGATTTGTTTCAGTGGTTCCCAGAAGTCTTGGGGTCTCGACGAGAGTAGTATTTCCTCCGCATATGTCTCCATAGTTTCCCTGCAATATGACATGTCTGTGAGCCAATCCTTTACTGCCCCATTTAATGGCAACCCGATGTTTCGCCACCAGCAGCGCCAGGAACTTTCGCCTTCTTGTCGGAGTAAATTTATATATTCCAATAAGCAATAAGCATACAATTGGCGTATTCGGCACCTGCTCGGCCAGCATTGCGGTTATCGCCCCTACAATTTCCTGCCAGTCTTCATGTATTTTTGGGCATGCCCACGCCAAGTGTAGAAAATCAGCGTTCATGGCATGACACCTATGACATCTGTCGTGAGGTCTTAGGCCATATTTGTGGAGTTGGGTCGGGGTGTAATAAAATTGATGAAGAAATTTAAAATGTATAATCCGTAGATTACAGTTCGATGTCAGTAAGTGTAGTTGTGTGCAGCTATATTCCCAGTCCTGCTACTCTATCTTATCTTCTAACAGCTTTTCCCATTTAGCTAATGATCTATTGATCACTGCATTTTGTTCTGATTGTGACGCGCTATATAATCGGGTGACTAACTTCTGTTACGTTGTCTCTACTAGTAGGGCCTGCAATGCCTGTAACGTTGGTGGCTCTTCCTGGTAGGTATTGTATAGATCTTTAGCCACTGCTTGTAGCCGCATATGTGTAAATATCTTCATTGGTGTGTTGTGTGTACTAAGCAACAGGTCATTTCTTTGTAGGAATCTACCGTTAGGGAAGGCGTCCCCCATAGTATAGACTTTCATATCTCCTATTAATAGTAACATTTTCTTCTCTTGTGTTACTGATAATTTTGGGTGATTGGCAAGAGGAAGCGGCGGTGCATAGAAGGCAGCTTGTTTGCCCTATGTGCCAGTGCGTGCCAATCATTCGATGTTCAGTGCACAGGTTGAATCATGTCCTTATATGTATAAGGCCTCGGGTTTGATATGAAAGTTATCAATGGAGTGGGTTGTACACTATCCTTTTCCACTGCCACGTGCAAAATGTATCCATGCTGTGTAGTCCAGTAGTGAGCATGTTGAGCTTGCACACAGTGCAAATAAAGCTGCAGGTCCGGTGCCCCAAAACCTCCCACATGGTATTGTTTTGTTAAAATAGTACAGCTGACCCTGGCCTGTTTACCCGCCCATGTCAGTTTCTGCATTGCTGACCTCAGTTTTACAAAAAAAAAAGCTTGTGTGAGCCAGATAGGGATGTTAATTAATAAGTATAGAAACCTGGGTAATACTACCATCTTCTGCAGTGCAATCCGATCTGCTAGTGAGAGAGAAATCTGTATCCATCTAGCTATTTGCTCATCTAATCATTGCCCTGCCATAGTTTTCCCTTATCACTAGTTCTGGGTCCCTATGTATCCATATCGCCAGATATTTCACTGGGTCAGTTTGCCATCTCAGGGGATAGTCCAATGGGTTGGGTTGTAGCCGGTGTTAGGGGTATAACCACCGATTTATCCCAGTCAAATTTTTTACTCTGCATACTGCTCAAAACGGATGAACTCTCTGATGAGGCTATTTTAGATGTGTATCAGGGTGACATGTAAATAATACCATGTTGTCGTCGTATAATGATATACTGAGGGGTCGTACGCTAAACTGTAAAGCGGCCTCCCAGTGGCAGTGACAAATCCTACAGGCAAGGGGTTCTAGAATCAAGGTGAATAGTATCGTAGATAGGGGGCAGCCCTGCCTTGGTCCCCTTTTTACCTCTATAGGATCTGAAATTTGTCCATTTAGCCTAATTCTAGCCCTATGGGCGTGATATAGAAGTTCTATCTATTTATAAATTGCTCGGGGAATCCCATTCTACACAACACCACAAACATGAACGGCCATTCCACTGAATCGAAAGCTGTCGCATCTTCTAGCAAGGCCGCTGCAGCTGGCAAGTCCGGATCCAAATGGTGGTATAGAGCAAAAATGGTACGTGTGTTTAGGGTCGTTGATCTAGTCGGTACTAAACCTGCTTGAGCGGGTAATACTAACTTCTCCTGCAGTAGTTGTATCCTAGTGGCAATTACTTTTGCTAAAATCTTTGTGTCTATGTTTATCAACAGCAGGGGGTGGTACGAGTCACATCGTGACAAGTTCTTTGTCTGGTTTAGGGAGTCTCTCAAGGAGCGCTTCCCTCAGCGAGTCAGGGAGCCTACCGTCTTCATACGCTTCCTCATACATTTCAGCTAAACGAGGTATCAATAGATCTTTTTATATTTTGTAGAATTCCCCAGGTAGCTCATCCAGCCTAGGGGCCTTGTTGTTTGGTAAGGAGTTATTGCGTCTGTTAGTTCATCTTTGGTGATGTTGTGGCTCAAAAATTTACGTTAAGTGTCTGAGAGCCATGCTAGGGCTACGTCTTGGAGTTAGTGGTTTATGTCTTCTGCTGTGGTGTTAATTTGTGTGTCATAAAGCTGTGTGTAATATTTCTGGAAGCATTTAGATATGGACTCAGTGTCGTACTGCATTTGATCCGCTTCATCCCGTATCTGCGTTATGTATTGTGTCGTATAAGAAGGTTTAATCTTGCTCGACAGGGCGCCCCCAGCCTACCATCCATCCCGTAGTCCCTTGCTATGTATCATTTTGATTTGTATTTTACCTCATCTGTGGAATATTTCTGGTACTCCTCCATCTTTTCCCTTAATCTTGCTAATATAATTGGATTTTGTGTCTGTGTGTGTTCTGCTTCAAGTATACTAATGTCCCTTTCTATTATGATTAGTTGCTGTTGGATATCCTTCAGGATCCCAGTTTGTTAATACAGTGTCCACGAACAGTTACTTGAACGCTTCCCATAATATCCCCGTACTTTCTACAGATCCGGTATTCAACTCAAAGTAATCTTCAATCGCCGGTCAGAGCTCCCTCCTGAATACTTGATCTAACAGGGTGCTACCTTGCAATCTCCATGTGAAATGTCTTGGTATGTGGGTGGGGAAGTCTAACGTGAGGCTAACTGGGGAGTGGTCTGACAGTGTCTTGGGTAGAAGTTTGACCACTCTTGTCCATGTACAGACTTCTGCCATCATCAGCCAATAGTCTATCCTGGACAATGTGTTGTGCGTTGTAGATGTGCATGTGCCTTCCCTCCGGCCCTCGTGTCTCAGTCTCCATATGTCGGTCATTCCCCATGTTGCCATACCATCTTTAAGGGCTTTAGCTGCCCGTCTGCCCTACCTCTAGATACCTGTTGATCTGTCAAGTAGTGGGTCCAGACAGGTGTTAAAGTCTCCCCCCCATAGTATTGATGCGCTCCGGAATTCTCTAAGTTTGTCCCATATCAAAGCATAGAACCCAAGATCATCTGTATTTGGGCCATATGATGTAATGATGGTCAGTACTGTACCTCCAAAATTACCTTGCACCATAACGTAACGGCCTTGATCATCACACAGTGTATAAAACAATTGGAATGAGCTACTCCTTCTGACTAGCAATAGAACCCCTGTGGCGTACGTAGAGTATGAGGATGCCATGCTGTATGATGCCCATCTGGTGCCCACCCGCATTTCAGTTGTGGGAGTTAGATGTGTTTCTTGTATGCACGCCACATCAATACCGTGTCTAGCAAAATATGCAAGTCCTCTAAATATTTATTGGAGATTTTGAAGTCCACGAACATTCCATGTCAGAAACGTCAATTTTCTAGCATTCATTCCACTGTCAGCCATGTGTATATATCACAGCTTGGTGTTGTCTTGTTTCTTGTATGGTGTATGTGTGAAGTAGCAGTTGCGTCAGTAGCTTAATTTCATCGACCAGACATTTTGTACTATCCTATCCCCTCTCGCCCCCCACTCCGCCCTAGCCCCAGTGGAGGAGCAAATTCCAACTTGGTTAAACATGAAAAAAACAACATGAAAAGAAAAAAAGCCCTTACGATAAGCTGATGTGGTGTACACAAGAGGGCGAGGGCTGCCAGCCCGTTTCCTGTGGGTTCCCCACATGGGCGAACGCCCTGCAATATCGTATACATAAAAATTAGACATAACATGTTATGTTAATTAAAGGTGCACCTGATCCACTCCCGGTGTCAGTATCCATTATGCAGCCGTTTCTTTCCTCCCAGGCCTTTCCGGATTGTTCAAGCTTGTAGCAGCGTCCTCCAACCTTTGCAGTGACTTGTTATTCCACACCTGAAGTTGTATGCTAGTCTTTCTAGTCTCCCCGTGGGGATCTCCATCTTGGTTTTGGGTGCTCTTACTGTTGCAGGAATGTTAGCACATCTTTAGGTTCGTTATAGATTTTCACCTTCCCGTCATCCGTGACCCTTAGTCTTGCCGGATACAGCATTGCGTAGGGAATATTAAGGTCTCTGAGTTTTTGTTTCACTTGGCTGAACTTCTTTCTCACCTCCTGCACAGATACTGTGAAGTCAGGGTAAATTGATATGTCAATGCCCTCATGCGTCAGCTTACCCAACTCTCTTGCCTTCCGGAGCGCCACATCCCGTCTCTATAGTTCAGTATCCGCGCTATAATCGGCCTTGGTGCTGAGCCAGTCAGCGGTTTTGGGGCCAGGGATCTGTGCGCTCGCTCGACAATGAATATCTCGGAGAATGTGTCCAGGTCCAGCATTGCAATTAGCAATTGCTCCACATACCTTTACATAGGGACCGTCTTTGTCATCTCAGATATTCCCGTCAGGCAATTGTTGTTCCTGCAGGACCTTGCTTCCAAATCTTCCACCTTTACCGAGGTAGCCGCCAGTTGTTTGTCCATGCTTGTCTGTTTCGCATCCATCTGCACCAGAGTATCTTCGGCATCAGATACTCTGTGCTCGGCTATGTCCATTCGTTCCGTGTGCTTCACCAGGTGTTCATAAGTACGTTGTAGGTGATATGTTATCACTGACCCTTCCTGCACTGCGGGTGCAAACCGTTAAGGTTGACTACTTTTTATAAATTTTTTGTGTTAATCCTTGCAAATAATGCACCTAAAAGTCAATGTTTGGCAAAATCATGATTCTTTTCTTCATTTATTTGCATTACACTCATATCTCAACATAATAATGCTTTTCACATACGAAGAAAAAAAGTTTTACATCTCCTTTAACATTCGACATGAAAAAAGTTTACATATTCGCAAATCAATTTGTTTTATACTGTTGTGAATCCCAATGCATTTCGAGATCATGTGATCTCTTCATCAGGGGAACTGCGATATGAAAGAAATGATTGTACATGTCATAAATCTTCAAACAAATAGGATCGATACTAGTTTTTAAGCAAATAGTGCCGATCAGCAATATCATGACAATTATTGTTACTTAAAATACCAGCGGTTAACAATAGCTAGTTCATGAAATTAATTCGATCTTAGAGATACAGATATCTGCACAACAAAGTACCACTCAAATGAAGACCTCAAATACTAGAATTAACTATTCGGTATGGTGGACACACAGTTAATGTCGATTTGATGAACAATTGCTTACCAACAGGGTAAAAACAGTTATGTTTTCAACGCTAGATAGGGCGATAATAGCCCCTTCGAAGTAGTTCTACGGAGCTGAAAACAAGAGATATGATAATCACCACTATAGAAAATCCCAAAGACATATGACATAGGTTGCTAAAAGCAACCTTCTGCAATTTAAATATCTTGGCTAGATCCGGAACAAAGCATACCTGTAGCTATGCAATGAATGGTATTACTAGAAGTCTGACAAATTCAAAGGAATTCCTAAAACAATAATGGGAAACTGCTGTACTGATTTTGAAATATATTGTGCTCTAGATAAGAATGTATACCAACTGGATGCAAATTATACCTGAAATGCTGGTCGCTACTTTCAGAAGACGATAATCACAGATACTAGAACGTCATGCCCTGTAATCAACCGGAAGACGCTGTGGTTAGAAAAATCTCCCTACATCATCGAGAATCATTAGCTATGAGCAACTCAAGATTGAGTTATTTACCTGCTCGGTTCGTTACAAAGCACGCTCGCCAACTCTGCAGCACTCGGGATGTTGGTGCTTGTACACCGCGTGTGCTTATGAATATAACAATAGAAAGATCTGAATAAACAACAACTCCGAGTTCTTCAGAAAGGGACAAGTTTGGTTCCCATATTTTCGAGCAACTACTTCAACACTGAAGTAATTGTATTTAGATTCATGCGATTACTACGATTGAGACATTTCTTTAATAACGTGATACCTACATTTCCAGAACCTTCTCCATACATCACCAGTGAATACAAGGAATTCAAACAACCTAGCACATTCATGCCTCCAGCTTCACATAAATTGCTAGACACTTTTGAATTTTTAGTAAAACAAGATTTACAACGTATCAATTGGAATAAAACAACAAGGAGAAACATGAACAAACATGAGGAAAAAATCATTCAAAAATTAGCCCAGGATGTTAGTATCACTATCCAACTAGCAGACAAAGGAGGAGCCCTGGTCGTGATGGACACTTCGTTTTATGAAACAAAAGTATTCGAACATCTTGAAGATGAAGCCACATATTTGAAACTGTCAGAGAACCCAATAAATGACATCAGAAACACATTGGAAATCATTCTGGAGAAAGCAACTGATATGGGTTGGAATAACAATAACACCAGAAAATTTCTCACAACCACTTCACCTAGATGCCCAAGAATCTATATGTTGCCAAAGATTCACAAGAACTTGCAAAATCCCCCTTTCAGACCCATCGTAAGTGGATGTGGATCTGTATTTGAACCTTTGGGACACTATATTGACGAATTTCTTCAACCAAAATTGGCAAACGTATCTTAAAGATACTACCACTTTTTGCAACTGCTCCAAAACATCTCAGCAGACTGGAAGGACATAACTCTATGTACCATCGACGTAACTTTCCTTTACACCTCAATACCTATTCAGGAAGGGATTGAGGCCTGTGAATGGGCCTTGCTGCAAATTTCTGATTTACCAACCAACAAAGTCTTTTTACTCGAACTGTTGGAATTCTGTCTACGTCATTCATATTTTTCATGAAAATCAGACTACTATCTCCAAACCAGTGGAACCTCCATGGGTTTTTCAGGAGCCCCAGTTTTTGCCAATATTTTTATGGCTACATTTGAGAACAACTTAATCTTGACAGAAACAGCGTGGAAGAAACATTTGATCTTCTTCAGAAGATTAATCGATGACATCTTTTTATTATGGGATGGCCCGCTAACTATGCTCAAAGAACAGATCAATGAACTCAACACCATGAACAGTAGGATAAAATTTACATTTACTATAGATGCGGTACAGATTCCATTTTTAGATGTCATGATACACAAAAAAACACGACAACTAGAAACTACAGTGTTCCACAAACCAATACGTTGTTATTTACCAGCTTTCACCCTAAAGCCCTGCTACGCAAGCTACCTTTCTCACAATTCATGAGAGCTAAACGCATTTCATCTACTGAGCAAGCTTGTCTCCAAGAAATTCAACTACAAAAATCAAGATTCCTGCAACGAGGATACCCAAAACCTATCATACAACAAGCAGAAGCAAGAGTTGCAGCTATTTCGAGGAGTAATCTGTACAAACTAAAGACAAACCCAAACAAGAACGCATGGTATTTGTGTCTAAATTCTCAACCCAATCATCACAAATCAAAAACATTATCAATAAACGCTGGGAACTACTTGAGATTGAGGAAGATTTCAAATGAATTTTTAAAGACAAACCATTATTTGACTATAAACGAAGTAAGAATCTTAAGGAGATGGTAACTAAATCTATTAGTGTTGAATTGAACCCTACACAAGCTGGAATAAAAAAATGCGCCAATTGCATCCACTGTAACAACGTGATAGTGGGTAATACGATCCAACATCCACAAACGGGAAAATACATTAAGATACGAAACAGAGCTGACTGCAATTCCACTCATGTAGTGTATAGCATAAAATGCCCATGTGGTAAATTATATATAGGGAAAACTGACAGAAAAATTAAAACTCGGATATCGGAACACAAAAGTCGAATCCGGAACTTATCTACCACTTCAAGCTTGGCGACACACTGGAATGAAATAAAACACACAATACCACAACTAAGATTCCAAGTTATAGAAGTTATAGATCAAAAAACTGATCGAGACATTACCAAATGGCTATCGCAAAGAGAGATTTGGTGGATCAAACATATGGAAACCATGATTCCGAAGGGCCTCAACGACAAAATCGATATGGTGTGTTACTTATAAAGAGTCATAATCTGACAGATATCAATACAAAACCCAGCTAAAGATACGCAACCATGATGACCGTACACAGTGATCCAGCCTGAAACAACAGAGTTATATAACGCCTTACCACAAGAGCACATAGAGACACATAATTCATAAACCAACTGCATTCACCAAGACAAGATACCCAATACAACAGATAGTCGAGTTTTATGTGATAGCTATGTGGGATATGAAATATTCTAGTTATTGCCTGATTTAGAATTGATGATTTGCTTTATATTGAATGAAAATGCAAATTTTTTGATGCATGTATATACTGTAACATAATTCTGGAAAAGACTGAGTAATTGTATTGTCCAGTACACAACTGTAAAAAGTATATTTCTAACAATGTCAATTTAACATATATCAACTAGTTTCCTAACATCGCATATTGGGTCTGTACAACAATAATTTAGGTTTTCATCTGCCCATTATCATTTGTTAAACCATTGCTATATGTTAGACAGCTCAGAAGTCTCGTTTCATAACACAGAATGCGTTCGCATTACCTAATTTTTAAATTCCACATACGAAATCTGCATAGCTTCGTATGAAACCGAACTATGATTCCGTTCACATTCTTTGAACAGAGAAGCTAGCATTCATAATTTCTCTGGCATTTGCCATCAGCTAAGGTTTTGACTAGACTATCATGGCTTCTTTCATCACATTTTCGTGTAGGACACTCCAACTGTTTGAATATGGCCGACACTCTATCGCGCCTTAGTCGTAGTCCTCTTTCTATTGTTATATTCATAAACACACTCGTGTATGAGCACCGACGTCCCGAGTGCTGCAGACTTGGCAAGCGTGCTTTGTAATGAACCGAGCAGGTAAATAACTCAATCTTGAGTTGCTCATAGCTAATGATTCTCGATGATGTAGGGAGATCTTTCTAACCACAGTGTCTTCCGGTTGATCACAGGGCACGACGTTGTAGTATCCGTGATTATCGTCTTCTGAAACTAGCGGCCAGCATTTCAGGTATTATTTGCATCCAGTTGGTATACATTCTTATCTAGAGCACATTATATTTCAAAATCAGTACAGCAGTTTCCCATTATTGTTTTAGGAATTCCTTTGAATTTGGCAGACTTCTAGTCATACCATTCATCGCATAGCTACAGGTATACTTTATTCCGGATCTAGTTAAGATATTTAAATTGCAGAAGGTTGCTTTTAGCAACCTATGTCATATGTCTTTGGGATTTTCTATAGTGGTGATTATCATATCTCTTGTTTTCAGCTCCGTAGAACTACTTCGAAGGGGCTAGTATCGCCCCATCTAGCGTTGAAGACATAACTGTTTTTACCCTGTTGGTAAGCAATTGTTCATCAAATCGACATTAACTGTGTGTCCACCATACCGAATAGTTAATTCTAGTATTTGAGGTCTTCATTTGAGTGGTACTTTGTTGTACAGATATCTGTATCTCTAAGATCGAATTAATTTCATGAACTAGCTATTGTTAACCGCTGGCATTTTAATTAACAATAATTGTCATGATATTGCTGATCGGCACTATTTGCTTAAAAACTAGTATCGATCCTATTTGTTTGAAGATTTATGACATGTACAATAATTTCTTTCATATCGCAGTTCCCCTGAAGAAGAGATCACATGATCTCGAAATGCATTGGGATTCACAACAGTATAAAACAAATTGATTTGCGAATATGTAAACTTTTTTCATGTCGAATGTTAAAGGAGATGTAAAACGTCACTTGTGTAGTGATGGCACGTCTATTTTTCCCTGTTATGAGTGGGTGGCGTGGGGCGCTGCGTTAGTAACCTGGTGCACACTTGTATATTGCTGGTTATAGCATCTATCTTATCTTGTGGCTCACTGCTAACATGCAAGTAGGTCCATCCAGCATGTTGTCCCCACTGGCCTCTGAGTAGTTCTGCTTTTGTCCAAATTCTGACAGTCCGGGAATTGCCGGGCAAACAGATGATATTGGTTGCCTGTCTACACTGTGTTAGGTGGGTGATAAGCCTGGTCTCCGGCCACATGTGTCCTGGCAGCAAGACTGGGCTGTTAATGCCCACCTCTGGGGCGGGTTGAACAGTTTGTGCTGTTTGGACTGTGTATTTGAGGCGGACCTGCCCGGTGTAGTTAGTAGGTGTCCCCCACAGGTTTTATCAGGCCTAGTGAAGCATTTAACTTTGGCCCCAAGTCAAGGCCTGGATCTACCATCCGTGTGAGAAGCTCAGGATCTCAGTTAGGTGGCGCTTTTCATTCATGTGCCACTTATTCACAGCACTTAGATCTCAATGTCGGGAGCTAGGTTTCTTTATTTGAAGTACTGGTCTTCCCAAGGGTGCAGCGCTCACCTCCCTTTCTCGCCGGGTATTGTCCAGCCTTCACAGCGCCTTGCGCGAGCACTCCTCACTGTGCGGGTCTGATTTAAGCTACTCTCCTGCCCGCTCGCATCTCCGGCAGTTCCCAGTCTATGACAGTCGTGCTTCTTTGACTACCACTACGAGCGGGCAGGACACGACTCTCCACCGCAGTTGAATCTGGCTGTTTCCGACTCTCGTCCCCCACGATGCAGCGCTCACCCCGTTGTGTCTTCAGCTGCTGCCAGTAGTCAACCGCCGGGCCTTCCGACACCACTGGGCTAAGGCTGCTTTTATGGCCGCCGTACGTGCACTGCGACCCCGGCTCTTTATGCTGCTACAGGCTGCCGCTGTTAGTTTCGGTTTTACTGAACCAGGCCCTGGGATCTCGTTCTGCGTTTTCTTGTGCCAGGGGGTCTGGATCTACTGCATTCCTGCACCGGTAGGCACTCAGCTGTCCGTGGCGCCCAGGCAAACCTCTGTGAAATCAGAAAGTTTTGATGTGCAGGATTTATTAAGGATGTTTGCGGGCATCAGCAAGGAGCTCGCATAGAACGTGGCCATCTCGCTGCGCGGCATGCTCCACCCCCCCACATACAGGCTTAAAGCACACTGCATTTAGATGTCCGATGCTTGCTGCAGTCCCGAACCGGCACGTGCTTCTGTCCAATAGTGAAGGATGAAATCCTCAAGCGGTGGCAGAAGCAGTCTCCAGCTGAAGCAGGAACCAGGAGATTAAGCCAATAATTGACAGGTGTGCGGCTTGGGCTTATATAGCCAGTTTAGTGGCAGTTACCCACACATGGCTAGCCACGCCCATAAGCTTGACAGGTGTCTTAGCCACACCCTTAAGCATGGAAGGTGCACATGTCCAATAATGTGACACTGTTGCTAGTCCCCAAAAACAACAAGCATTGACAAAACAAGCACTGGCACCAACAAATACAGTAGAAAGTAACAAACAATGGCAGTGGCAAGAAAAGGAAAAAAACAAACAGCTTAGTGGACAGAAACGTGAGCAAGCAAGGACCCATGAGGGTGCCAACATACCAGACAGGGCGGGGAGCTCCTGACACTGGCACCGGTCTACAGCCTCAAGTCCACCTGACAGAGCATGAAGACCCCCAATCCAGAAGTGGCCTCACAAGGGTCAGTACTGGGGTGCTCTGACCTCAGAACTGGCAACCCCTCACCCCCTGGTCCTTCCACAGGGGACTGCATTCCCCCCTCACCCCTCTCTCTCGGTTTGTGCACCCTCTCAACTGGAGAGTTGTTGCCAGACACCAGAACTGATGTGACACTTGTTACTGCTACCACCACCAGCTCACCTGACACCCTTGGATCCCCTTAAGGAAATGGTCTCTTGTTACAGACCAGCCCCCCCACCCCCTGGTGTTCCCTCATGGAACCAACCAAGCCTTGAGACTGGGTTTCGGGCACCTGGGGACACAGCCACTCTCACTCCTTCTCTTCTGACACAGGACATGGGACACTAAACCAGTCCTACTACTCTGGGACATATCTGGGCTACCACAACCCTCCCCTACCTCACTTGCTTGGAGAAAACCTGATCCACCTCCTTCAGGATCATCCCCAGATGTTTCTTCATACCTTCTGGAATCCACCAAAAGGTCTGCCTCCGGTGTGAGCCCCCTGGTGTCAGAGTACTCACATCCACTAGGTGTTGTCATAACACTGGACAACTGAAATTTAAAATATGCTCTCCAAAAATTGAATCACACATTCCCACATAGGTAGTAACCAAGCAACTTTTTGCCTGACCATCAACCTCCTTGCACAAGTACCCCACATCACTCCCCTGAGACTGGCAAGACAATGTCTGACTGTCTATGTCACTCAACCCATACTCTTCTGGGGGGAGTCCACACTCACGTACCAGGATTTCCACCATGGGAGAACCCCTCTCCCTTTCACCTCTCATCTAGAGTCAGTCTACTAGGAATATGATCCCCTGTGCCAGTTCCCCAATCCACCTAAGGGACACTGCATACCACTTCAGCTACCTCATAAACCTGAACCCTCTGGTGCATTTTAACCCACTCTTTCAAATCAGGCGCCACATCTGTGGGTGTCTGTACTTCTCCCTCAGCACCAGATAACACCTTTTTGCTGCCACTATCTGAGCTGGACTCCACCCCCAAGCCCAGCCCAGCCCAGCCAAGCTTACTTCCTGAGCTACATACATTTCATTTTCAGCTAAGGCTCGATCTATCTCCTCTCACTCCTGGTCTAGCTGCCTCAGCCTCGGATCATGAACGCAAATCTGATTCCTCTCATCAAGAGCCAATCTGTCCCATAATATTTACTCATCAGTGCCATTGCTATCTTGGTATACTGACTGGAGATCCTCCCCCTCAGATTCCTCCTCAGAGTCATCTGATAGAATTACCTCCAGGTGTAGCACCTCATAGCTATGCAGGGCTTCCTCAAGATCCTGCTTTGTGGATCTCTTTTTCACAGGTATAACCCTCTTCTTGCAAACAAAAACAGTTCCATCACCTTGTAGATGTGCAGGTGCCAAAGGTTAATTTACATTTTGACTAGGCCCCACAGGTGCAACAACTAACCAGAGTTCTAACAACCAAAGTCCAAAGGAAAATAGGGAAAAATAGTATGTGGCTGCGTAATGGTTGGCACTATACTAGTAGTGTACACCAATCACTGTATGTTAGGCACAAATCTAAATCCAGGTCCTCACCGCTGACCACCCATGTTAGAAATGGGGGTCTCTAGTTGGCAGTGGTCTTCCTAGTCAGGGTAATGGTATACACTTCTAAAATTACCCATTCTCACCCCCTTGGTGGCTTGGCACTAGCAGACAGGCTTATCTCAGATGCCGTGTAAAGCAGTTTTGCCCACCTACAGTGATAAAGTGAAAACACTACAAATGGATGCCACACTAGTTTGGAAAAATACGTAAACTTTATCTGAAATCAACAAGACCAAAATGACAAAAATCCACAATTCAGTAATCAAAATAAAATCCTTAGAAGTTAAAAACTGTTCTATCCATAGCAAACTATAGACACAACACTTTCAACACAAAGTACCTTGTAGGCATCACAATCATAAACAAAAACAGTCACAGGGAAGGTGATGTGTCAGTTCCTTAAGACCATGGAAGGTGATGCCTTTATTTCCTTACTCTAGGGGACATGATGCCTCAGTTCCTTGCTGCCACGCAAGGGAGTTGAAGTGTCAGTTCCTTACTGTGCGCAGAAGTGATACGTCGGTTTCTTACTGCTGTCCCGGTGTTCTTTTAGACTTGGTGCCCGGGTGTGATGTGTGAGGATCAGGGATACATCAGTTCGCAGTGCAGTGGGAACCGCACTGTGTTTCCACTATGCATTGGTTCTTTCAGCAGCACAGCAGGGCCGGTCTCAGAATTGGTGTGGTGATCGGTTATGTTATGTTATGTTATAACCTATTTGTAAAGCGCACTTCGACCAAGGTTTCATGGCGCTATTTCGAGCTGTTCTGAGTTGACTGTTCTGGGTTGACTGCAGTGGGGTCGGTTTACTCATGTGCCTGTATGAACAGCCATGTCTTGAGCTGCTTTCTAAATTGAAGCAGATCGGGACAGGAACGGATCTCCCATGGGAGTGAGTTCCAGAGTTGTGGCGCCAGATATCCGAAGCGACACCCGCCATGCCGCTTACGTTTAAACTTTGCGCTCACCAACAATTTTTTTTGTTTAGAACGGAGGTCACGGGTTGGAATATATCTCAAGATCAAATTGTTAATAAAAATAGGACTATAACAATTTAGGGACTTGAATGTAAGACAGGCAGTTTTGAAGGTGGCCCGTTGGAGCAGTGGGAGCCAGTGAAGCTTTTTTATCAGGGATCTGGCAGATTGCCACTTAGGCTGCTGATAAATCAGTTGTGCCACCTGGTTCTGTATAAGCTGGAGCCTCTTGATCTGGTAAGAGGGAAGGCCTAGATAGATTGAATTTGCATAATCTAGATAGGACAAGACTAGGCCATTCACAACTTGTATCAGTGCTGCCTGGGTGAGCAAGTGATGTATCTTCTGGATCTTTCGCAGTTGGAAGAAACATTTTGAAACTACTGTGCCCACTTGGGCGTTTAGGGACAGATCTCTGTCAATAGTCACCCCCAGACTTTTTACGGAAGAGGAGGGTTTGGGGAAAGGCCCTAGTTCTGCCAGCCAATAATGAGGGCCCCAGGAGATACGACTATCTCCTATCAGCAGTACCTCTGTCTTTCCGGGGTTCAGCTTCAGATGGTTATAATCCATCCAATGGCGGATGAACACCATAGTATCCTGAAAGTTGGTGATAGATTCAATGGAATTATCTATGGTGAAGGAAAGCTGCAGATCGTCTGCATAGTTGAAAGTTGTTACTTTCCTCTGTTTTAAAGCTTTTATCAGGGGGAGTAGATAGATGTTGAACAGATGTGGGGATAGGGAAGAACCCTGGGGAACCCCACATGTGGTGTTCAGCCCCGACGCTGTAAAGTTAGCCAGGCGAACGGCCTGTATACGGTCTTCCAGAAAGGAGGTGGCCCATCTCAAAGCTTTGCCCTGAAAGCCTGCACGTCCGACACGGACCATGAAGATCTTATGGTCCACCATGTCGTACGCGGCTGACAGATCTAAAAGAACCAAGGCTTGAGGGGTTCCAATGTCAGCCTCCCTACGGAGCTCGTCCAGAACTGCAAAGATGACCATCTCAGTCGAATTACCTGGACGAAAGCCGGCTTGGTGGGAATCCAAATGTCCGGACTGTTCTATAAAGGCGGACATGGATTTTGCGACATGTGCCTCCAAGACCTTGGCTAAGTATGGAAGCAAGGAGATGGGGCGGTAATTAGATGGTTCTAATATGTCGGCGCCAACCTTTTTTATCAGAGGGACCACTGTGGCGTCCTTAAATGATTTTGGGACACAACCTTGAGTAAGTGATGAGTTCAGTAAAGATACAGCACGTTGAGGAATAATGGAAAATACTTCCCTCATTATGTGTGGGGGGCAGCAGTCCTGGGGAGATCCAGATTTAACTTTGGACATCAAGGAGATAAACGATTAAACATCGATCATAGGAAAACTATCCATAGTACAGATATTCCTGAAGGAATCAGGCGGAATCACGACTGATGGAGAGCATACAATGCTGGCTTTAATTGCTGTAATCTTTTCTAGGAAGAATGGGTTCAATGTATCACATAATTCCTGTGTAGGAGTTGGTTTAGATGACACTCTATCAGGGTTGGATAGTTCATCCACAATCGAAAAAATCTCTCTCGATTTATTGGTGGACGTTAAGATCTTAGAGGAAAAATATTCTATCTTGGCTGCCTTAATAGCTTTATTATATTTTACCTGATCTTGTTTATAGAGGAGCTTGTCTCCAGGGTCATAGCGAGCTCTCCATTTCCTCTCCTTCTGGTGGAGTGAAAGTTTCATCTCCTTTAGTTCGGGAGAGAACCATTTATGAGCTTCCGCCTTTCGGTTTATCTTAATTTTTTTGGGAGGTGCAAAATGATCGCTTGCTGTTTTTAACCAACCAGAGATCTGAGTGTCAGAAAGATCCACATTCTGGGCCAGGCTAGGTGTTGAGCCGGCTAAAAAGTTTGTGACCTTAGGTATATCAATAGATTTCCAACATCTAACAGTGCCGCCCTCGACCAGAGGGGATTTAGCCCTAATGGCCAGAGTGAGATGGAATGTCACCAGAAAATGGTCAGACCATATGCATGGGAGTACCTTCAAGCAGAGATGATTGGATTTGTCGTCCAAACCTGGTCCAATATATGGCCCTTATTATGTGTTGGCATAGAAATGTGTTGTGTGAGATTAAAATTCGTTAAAAGATTGGTGAATTCAAGGGAATGGGGACCACCTGTTTGGTCACCAAACCAATAGTTAAAATCACCAATCAGCAAGATGTTGGAGTATTTGATTGCTAGATTAGCTATCTGTTCACTCAGGGTAATGGGGAAGAGCGGCATGGGCTGAGGGGGCCTATAAACGACTACGCAGATCAGTGATGTGTGATCCGAGTCGAGTTTAATCACTAAATTATCTGCGACAGCTAGATTAAGGGAGTCGATTGATTTAAAATCATGTTTACGACGAATAATAGCGGCCACTCCTCCTCCAGCTTTTCCTGATGGACGGTCGGTATGGAGTATATAGTAATCTGTGGGGAGTGCGGCCAATATATCAGGAACAGAGTCAGGGGTTATCCATGTTTCAGTTAGAAACAGGATATCAGGTGAATCAGTGGAGAGTAATGTAAAGATCTCCAGTTGATGTTTGACTAAGGAGCTTGTATTCAAATAAGACACCCGAAAATTCGTATGTTTGTGAGGAGTAATTACCTTGTTGTACCTTTGAACACATTGTATTTCCGGGAATCTATCGCGTTGCTGCAAGAGTTCCAGTCTATCAAGACGGTTCCTTGTGGTTTTATCTAATAATTGGTGCGCTCCATGTAGGTTGCGTAGACCTACTGCGGTGTATTTCAGTAAGTGCTCAGAGTGTAGTGCCCCTTGCCCCGTACTGGCGCGGACGGGCGCAGACGGGCTTGCCTTTGGTGTGCCTTCGGCGCGCTGCCGGCGCTCCCGCTGCGCTCCCTGTAGGGGGGCCATTTTGTAGTGGCTGATGCGGGAGGGGCCGAGCACTAGACCGCTCGCCCGAATTCAGCATCAAGATGGCGGGCGCCAAGATTCGGCATGTGGTGATTTCTCCAGCCGCGGGCAGGCGCTGCATCAGTTTCTACAGCGGCACAGCAGCGATGCATCGGAAACGTGTGCGGATGATATCATAATTGCGTCTCTTTTCCAGCTCCCAACAGCAGGAACAACCTCCAGAAGCCCAACTCAGCAACAGGCAACACTTGGCAGGTCTGAACTCCCAGCAAGGTTGTTCAGGGGAGCTGGTAGTGAAGTTCTTTTTTCCCTGAGACTTCAGAATAGGAGGCAAGCTTTAATTCAAGCCCTTGGAGATCTTCAAGCAGGAGGCACAGCATACAGCAAAGTCTTTATTAACCCTGGGCGTAAAACTCCTCTCCTTTCGTGGAGTTTTCTGAGTTTTGGCAACTCTGCGTTCCGTGTAGAATGCAGAGTTGCAGAAAAGGTTTTTTGTGTTTGCGTGCCCGAACGGCATTTTTACACACTCGGGAATGACTTACCGGGTACCTCTGATCACCAATGAGATTTCCCAAGCCATTCACGAGTGCCACAAGATTTTCTAGGTGGCTGCATGGTTCTGTGAGAGCTTTCAATCACGCACAAATCATTTGAGCACATCAGCAGAGTTCTGGCAGGGGTTTTGTGAAGATTCCGATCCAGTGCGCATAGGATCTACTGTGACTACAATCTGGAGAAGGTTCTCTCACCGACCAGCATCAAAACCTTCTCAAAATGGCAATTTAGAGTACAACATTTCTCAAATTGACATTCAGCTGTACATGTTTGTGCAAGAAGTCCTTTTTCTTTCATTACTTTTTTTTCAAGAGGACGGAAGGGCCCCAGAGTTTGCAACTTACTTTTCCTGTCCAGCAGGCTCCTCCAAGTGCTATATCCATCTCCTAGTCACTTTTCATTTGTATTTGGAGCTGGAAGGATTACTCTTTGTGTCTGATGCATAATATATCATTGCATTTGAGGACTTTGAAATTGAGATTTCAAAAGTAAATTAGAAAATTGGTGTTGTTTGTTTGATTGGGGCCATGCACCTAGATTTATTTGTACTTTTCATGGCTTTCTTAAAAATGTATTGTGGTACGTGGCCTGTAGTGTAGGTAGGGACCTAGTTGTTACATAATTTTTTTTCTTCTTCTATAAAGGAAACACTTTGCACAGTTAACTATATGTTTCTCCATGATTTGATATCAATTTGAGATATTTATTTAATTTCACTACGGAGCCCAGTAATCTGCCAAAAATAGGCCTTTCTCAGCCAGTAGGCCCAGAGTTGGGTGCATGAAACTGTTTCTGTGGTGTCTGTTGAATTAAAACATAATTTTGGCCATGGATGGCATTGGATTAAAAATACAAAATGTGTTTTTGTGGTATTTCACCTTTTTTTTCAAGTGTGTTAAATAAAATTAAATCCCTCTTTTGGATGTGTGTGGCTGTAATTCACAACACTTTTTAGCCCTGTGAATTTTCGTTTTTGGCAGTGTTGCACTAAAGATGTGTTGTTTATCATGCCTCTTTTGTCTTGCCAGTGTGTGAGTGTGTTTGTAATAGTGGGCCGGCATTTGCCAACCCTGAGCCTCCCCATTTGGCTAGGGGTCATTTTGTAAAGTCTGTGTCCATATATGCCAGCTTGAGTTCATTGTTTGACAGTCCTCCTGCTTGTTGTTGTTGTGACCATGTAGCTGGCAGCCATTTTATGAAGGCAGTGATTGTGCTTTTGGGAATATTGACAGACCGTTTGTGAATAGTCAAGAAAAAAAAATGATCTTTTAATTAAGGCATTGCACCAAAAAACACCAAGGGGCTTATTAGCAAAGGCCATATCGCCGCTTTAGCAGGACTTTTTCCAGCGAAAGCAGCAACATTTTTATCGCCCTATTGGCAAGCTGTCGCTAACAGCAGTTAGCGACAGCTTGTAGGCGATCAACGGCGGTTTTCCTTCATGGGCGGCGGGGCTCCGCCCTCCCTATCAACTCGGCCGGCATAGAGCAAGCCAGGGATTTAAAATGCTAAGTAACAGCAATGTTACTTACCAGGCATTTTAAATCCCGAGCCGCACTGCAGTGCTGATCAAAGCCCCGGCCCGGGCCGTGACATCCTGCTGCCTGCCTGCCTGCCTGCCATCAGTTTAGGACGCACTCGAGCGAGCGTCACTGCAGCAGCAGGCAGGCCAGGCAGGAAATGGAGGCAGCGTGTGGGGTGATTTGTGGCACATGCGCTTTGCGCATGTGTCACAATTTAACGCTAAAGCCTTACTGCCAGAGTGTAAACACCGGGCGCATTAGGTGCCAGCCCGGCAATATAAAGAATGGCCCTTTTGGGGCCCTCCCAGAAATGACGCAAGGCAGCATCATAAATTTACAGCAGCCTCGGGCAGGTACAGTGTAAGCCCGAGGCTGCATTGAAGGCTGGGGAATGATGACGAGTACACCCTCACCCCAACCTTTGATTAGTCGTCACTGGAGGGGTGGGGTCATGCATAACTGACCCCAGCCATCTCAAAAACGACTCATTTGGGAAAGGTCATTTTTAAAAATAAAATAATCATTACACTGAATGATTATTGTATATAAACTTTTAACTTTATTTTAAAAAAAAAGAAAACGCTGTAAGCATTTTATTTATGTCACAGAGTCATGAGACTTAACCCATGACCCTGTGACGTGGTGTCACATGCTGCACTGAGAAGAGCTTTCACTTTCATCCTGAAAGTTAAAGCTTTACTGTTTCAGCTCTCTCTGAGCCAGTAGCTGCTGGACAACAAAAGGAGAAGCACAGCCAGCCAGCAACTAGCATCAACCGGCTGACTGACCAAGACAGAAGCTGCCTGATAACTAGGGTAAGTGTGAAGTATTAATTATTGTTCATTTAAACTATTTTTGCAATATTTCCATTATTTAAATATACTACTTGGTAATTATTTTAACATATAGCACACTCTAGTCTAGTATCATGACTCATGAGTGCATTTAAATAAACTTGCAAAGGTTAATGTGTGTCATGCAGTGCACTCCATGCAAAATTCTATGTAATATGCAGATGACAGATTTTTATTTTATGAAACTAGATAAGTGGGTTACTGCTTATAATACAGAGCTCATTTGGTTATGTGCAGTGACAGTGCATACATTTTAATCCTTCCCATATAGCACAGTGAGCTATAAACAGCATGCAACTCTTCAACCTTGTAACCCTCACTTACTTTTGTAACACAACCTGTACATTGATTTACACTCTTCATTTATTGTCAATATATGTGTACATGTGATCTAAAGCGCTTTGACACCCTACATATGGATGAGTAGCACTATAAAAAGAAATAAAAACAAAATAGTGGTATTTAAATTTTTAAATTTTGCAAATACAAATTCAAAAGCAAGCGTCTTATGATGTGATAAGCTTTAAGCCTTTCTTTCTGCTCCATTGCTTCAAATCAATTACTATTTAAAGCAAGACTACTCACCCGTAGGGTCTCAAGGCGTTGTGTGTGGGGTGTTGAGGGAGGGGATCTACGATTGATTTGACGAGCCAAGTCTTGAGGTCCTTCCTTAATTGCGGACGTGATGGTGATTGCCTGAGGTGTAGAGGCAGGACGTTCCAGAAGTTTAGACAGGGATCTTTCTCCAGCACTGGTCTACAGATGTGCGCCAGTTGGGCGGAGTGGAGATGTCAAGGGAGAGTGTAGAAGCAGAAGTGGTGGTTGAGCTATGTATGTCTGGCGTTGTGGAGGGATTTGTAGGCGTGCGTGCGGCGCTTGAGCTAAGGTAATTCTTTTGTTGAAAGATAGCCAGTGAAGGTCTCTCAGGGAATATATGACATTATAGGAATATATGACATTATATTGCATGCCAACACAAAGAATGCCATTATAGCGTGGTTGTAACAACACAAGTCCGGTGCAACGCATTACCATTGCAAAGCACACTTTTACCATGCATATACCTTTACCACACATGCCATTACAAGGCAAAGACATGCGTGGTAAAGGCATATACTTGGTAAAAGTGGTTAAGGTAAGTAATTGTGTGTCTCTGTTTGTGTGCGTGTGTATATGTGTGTGTGTATATATATATATATATATATATATATATATATATATATATATATATATATATATATATATATATATATATATATATATATATATATATATATATATATATATATATATATATATATATATATCTATATATATATATATATATATATATTACCTACTGGCTATCGCCAGTAGGTATATATAGTTAGGATTAATTCCCTATGGGATTTCTGAAAATTCTATGTCTAATAACTTTGGCGTTTGTGGACGGAATCGGCTGAAATTTTCAGGAAAATGGCACATTTTGTTTCTGAGCAGCCCCTAAAAATTTGGTGGGGTTTCGTCAAGGGGGGGCTGAGAAAAAAGGGGGGTCCCAAAACGCGTTTTTTGCATTGAGTTTTCCATAGGGCGGTTGGACTCACTTTTAGCTCGAACGGCTGAATGGATTTGCACGAAACTTGGCAAAATTGTAGGGACTGTTAGCCCGATGTGCCTTTGCTAGGTCTCAATATATGTGCTTCAGTGGATTTTGAGAAATTAACGTTTAAATCAAGATATATATCTGTAACAGCGCTCCGGGCAGCGATCCGGTCCGCTTACTTTTCGCGTTTCGGAACTTTGCGTGCAGAAAGCTGATTGGCTCTCTGGTGTCTGTCAACATTCTAAACAGTCCGGAGCGGCCGCCATCTTGTCTCTCGGTAGGATCGAGAGAGAAGAAGAGGTGAAAAACGAAAGGGGAATTTAATGAAAGGGGGCAAGGTATCCCCCTCTTGACCCCCTAGGAATGTTGTTGGGGTTATTAAAGGGTCCCGTGGGGAAAAGAAAAAAAAATGATTTTTCACGGTAGAAGCCTTTCTCGGGCCGCGAACTGGGCCGCAAACTGGTAGCGAAACGGGAATTCGCCATTTTGTGCTTCGTTTTAATTGTTTTGAGACAAAAATTATCGCCGCACATCGGCCACAATGCATGAATATCGTTGAAAAGTCAGCGATATTCATGCATTATCCAGCAAATGCTCTTAGCCATGTTATCCACCTTCCATTGGATAACATGGCTAAAAACTGCTCTGTGCGTGACGTTTGTTAACGTTCGATTCGATGGAAATCAGGAAGTGTTGAACACCATTTTGTCACTGCGAGTAAATATTTTGTTATAAATGAATCCTTATTGATAAACATTGTCTGCGCCATCTTGCGTTTTTGTCCAATGCCACAATTTTGTCGTGCACGGCAGCCATTTTAGATGCCTTGACCAGAGCCACTCTCTGCACGCCGCCGATTCTCAGCATGGCTCCCCACCCTCGCACGCATCTCCCCCACGCAATGGTCACCCCCGCTCTCTCTCTCATGCATGGGACATATACTTCCCCCATCTGCGCTGCTCTTCTCTGAGAATCACACCCTGTGCCCGCTCGACACCTCCCTTTCACCCTATTCACTACCGCACCCTCTGACACTCCTCTTCCTCTGTGTCCGATTGTCCAGGCCGGACCTAGGCTATCACCTAGCCCCGCTGAATATCGTTGAAAAGTCAGCGATATTCATGCATTATCCAGCAAATGCTCTTAGCCATGTTATCCACCTTCCATTGGTTAACATGGCTAAAAACTGCTCTGTGCGTGACGTTTGTTATCGTTCGATTCAATGGAAATCAGGAAGTGTTGAACACCATTTTGTCACTGCGAGTAAATATTTTGTTATAAATGAATCCTTATTGATAAACATTGTCTGCGCCATCTTGCGTTTTTGTCCAATGCCACAATTTTGTCGTGCACGGCAGCCATTTTAGATGCCTTGACCAGGGCCACTCTCTGCACGCCGCCGATTCTCAGCATGGCTCCCCACCCTCGCACGCATCTCCCCCACGCAATGGTCACCCCCGCTCTCTCTCTCATGCATGGGACATATACTTCCCACATCTGCGCTGCTCTTCTCTGAGAATCACACCCTGTGCGCGCTCGACACCTCCCTTTCACCCTATTCACTACCGCACCCTCTGACACTCCTCTTCCTCTGTGTCCGATTGTCCAGGCCGGACCTAGGCTATCACCTAGCCCTGCGGATGTAGTTTATGGCCCCAGCTGTAGAGTATCCAGACATGCCAACCCTCCCGATTCAGGCGTGAGACTACTTATTTCAGTGGTAGTCTTTCGCTTCCCGTTTCCTGCAAGGAAAAACCCGGGGGCATATTAACAAAAACTAGCGGTAATTTTTGTCTCTAACTTGTTTAGAGACAAAAATTATCGCCGCACTTCGGCGAATTTTATCGCACATAAACCTTGCTATTAGCAAGGTTTATCGCAAATGCGATAAAAAACGATTATCGCCGCACTTCGGCGAATTTTATCGCACATAAACCTTGCTATTAGCAAGGTTTATCGCAAATGCGATAAAAAACGGCCGCAATGCATGAATATCGTTGAAAAGTCAGCGATATTCATGCATTATCCAGCAAATGCTCTTAGCCATGTTATCCACTTCCCATTGAACAAGCGCATGGTCTTTTAAAGATTTGTGAAGTACTCGGGGCGGCGGTGTGTGTGTGCCCTCTTTCAGGAGCGGGCGGGGGGGCACTGCCAGCAATTTGCAGGCCAGGCAGTGTTCAACACGTGCATCACCCTTTCTCTGCCTGCTATTGCGCTCCATGCTTCGGAAAGGTAAGAAAAAGAACGTGCATTTGAGTTTGAAATGTCCGATCTTGTAGCAGTACACTTGCAAAGCCCACACATGACAATAACCCGATTCAAGGCCCCATTCACCCGATTTTTTTAAAAAATATAGTACTCCAAGACAGTTACATTTAAAAATTTTATTAACATTTAAATATAACGAACGCAACAAAAACTGTAAATATATTTAACCATTTTTTGAAATTAACCAGAACTATAACGATAAAAACAACAACAACAACAATAATATAACTTTTATGCCTAAATTACGCAAACATTTAGCTAATCTGCTAAAGGGGGGAGTCGCCATTTCTTTACAATAATCAATAATGAAAAATCCACATCAATAGGGTTGCCCGTTTTCTCGATGCAGCACTATAGTGCAATATACACAGCACCTGGGGTGTCAAGAGTGAACAGGTCTTTCTTTGTTCCTTAAGATGTTATCTCCGAGAATGCTGATGCATTGGTGTCTGTACACTTCTTTGTCAATTCTGTCAAGATGATAACTGCTTTATAAACAGACGATATCTTTGTTTAGTCATTATTGTTAAGTGTGTCTGAAACTACAGTGCCCTTCTGTTTTTTTTTCTTCAGGCTCTACAGAGTTTTGTGTGTTGTTCTTTTGAGCGACAATTATTCCAGAGGTTTCAGGTTCACTTGTTTTGTCCTGCAGTGAGTTAACAGCTTTAGAGAGTTCATGTTTATTTGCTATGTCCTGCTGTTCGTCAACTGCTTCAGAGACGTCAGCCTCATTTTTTATGTTTCAGTAGATCCTGGACCTGCCCGGCCGCGCCCAAAATGGCGCCGGTATAAATGGGACTCGTAACTGCTTGTTCTGTACTGGTTGCCCAACCTTGATATCACGAGATACATATGCAGTTTTGAAGCACATGGCGGAGGCTTGTCTGCTGTAGTGGGGCGCCCCTTTATCGTTTCAGTCGCCATTCCGCCCGCTTTTGCTACACTGTGCCTTTTCCGCCATTCAGCTGTTTAGCGCCCGCTCTTACGGCTACAGCGTCTCGCTTACCATGTAGTTGAGTTGTTCCCACTGTTGCGGTGCAGCGATAGGCGGCTGCCACAGGACTCTTAAAATGGCGGCCGGCTCTTCGGATTTGGGCCTGGTCCAGTAAAATGGCCCTGGGACACCTTGGAACTCGGACGCTTGTCTGCCAGGGCTTGGGTTCCATTCTCGAAAGCGTCCCCTCAGCCTTGAAGATTGTACAAAAGTCTTGGGGGCCCTCGACTCCCGCAGGCTTCCGGTGGGGAGCGGCTGCCATGATTGCTTGCGGAATGGCCACGACGGAGCTACGAGATGGTGGTGCTCTCATGGTGACGCCAGCTTCAGTCTGAAACATCCAGAAACAAGGTGGGGCTTTCATCGTTTGGGGAAAAAAAATGTTTTAATCCAATGAAAAGTGTTATTTTTAGGTCACATGACCTAGTCTTACATAATTAGGAAAAGAAAAGTAAAATGAACCAATGAAAAGTTTTATTAACAAGTCACATGACCTGTTATGCTTACGTTACGCGCTGCGCGGCGCGCTCTGGATCGTTTCCGGGAAGCTGCGCCTTGTGCACCGGAGCACTTCCGGGTGCGCTAACGCGTCGCGTCATATGACGCATTACGCGACAATGCAGGTGCAGAATATAGTCAAAATGTCTCCACCAACCAGCGGTCGGAATACAACCGCTTTCAGCAGTCCAAAAAGTTCAGTAAAATCTTAAGAGCGGGAGCAACTCAACTACATGGTGAGCGAGACGTTGTAGTCGCAAGAGCGAGCGGTAAACAGCTGAATGGCGGAAGAGGCACAGAGTACCAAAAGCGGGCGGAATGGCAACTAAAACGGTAAAGGGGCGCCCTACGACAGCGTGTCTTCAGGTGAAACGGATTGTGGGACAAGGTCCAGAATGAAAGATTCTTCAAAAGGGAAAAAATTCCGCTGGACCCCGGGAGCCGGCCGCCTATGCCGGGGGCGATCTCAGGCCTCACCAGGGCAACACGACTTGGGGAGGGGGCAGGAGCCAAGCGCCCCCTCTCAGTCCGCGCCATCTCACCGCCCCTCGGGGGCCTCCGTCAAGCGGTTTAGGGAGGCACCGTATCACATTGTTTTCCAATGCAGTCAGGTCCACAAATGGACCCCACTTACTTTGAATAGTGAAGCTGCAGCAGGTGCAAATAAGGTTTAAACAGTGTTACAAGAGCTGCTTAGAACTCTGAAGTATGGCACTCAACAACCAGGACTTATGCCATTTATGTAAGGCAGTGACATGGAAGCAACTCAGGGACAAAAAGCATGAACGAACATTCACGTATGAAAATCTTATTTGGAGAAGGGGTAGAATCCAAACGCCCCCTGCCAGTTCGCGCCACTATACCGTATGTGGAAAATCTGAAGCCATCATTCTACAAACTCTCAACGCTTGTTATCAGTGCATGAGTTTCATGCTCGATCGATTGAGCTAGCCGGATCGGGCAATAAAAAGTATAAAATAGTTATGTAAATAGTTATTTAATAAAATGTTTTACTCTGTTTCTTTGGTGGTGTGTTGTGTATATTTATAATATTTGCATAGGGTTTGCCGTTATTTTGGGCGGTGTGGGTGGCGGAGTCGAGCTGTTTTGCAGCCCTCATGGTGTGGAGCTCAGTTCATTTCACTATTTTCGTATTTCTCATGAAGGGTTATTCCTAATGTTTGTATTTTACCGAGGTCAAAAAGAGATCGAATTAGTGGTCTACTGATTTTGCTCGATTACTTTTATTTTTTTACACTGTTTTTCACTATCTGCAAAGACTAAACAGAGTATTGCGACTTTTTGCTTGTTTGTAAATAGAGAATGATCCAAAGAGAACCAATTGTAAAATAGTAAATGCTTGGATAATAATCAATCAAATGGAGAGACAAGCAGGTACGACGGATTACAACAGGGGTAAAGGTCTGAGTTAACTACCGTTCACTATCTGCAAAGAGAGAGTACTACTAAGAGAAAAGAGGGGAGTGGGGGGGGGGGCAGCGTTCAAAGCAGATCAGCGTGCATAAACACGAAAACGTTTTTACCTATCACGTACTTGACATTTGACAGCTTTTGATACTTGCTATTAAAAAACCATTGAAATTCACAGAAAAAACCATAGGTTATACTCCATATATAGTTAGGAATTTGCATTTACAAAACCTTGAAAATTCAATGAAAAAACCATTGGTTTTAGGCCATATATAGTTAGGGATTTGCATTTAGAAAACCTTATTTTACTCGCATAAAACCATTGAAATTCCATATATAGTTATAAGCGCTAACTATATATCGCGCACCCGCAATCCACTGCTGATGATGTCACATATTACATCATTCATGACATGGTTAGTGACATCACTGATGACATCACTGATGACATCTCAAATGACATCACTGATGACATCACTGATAACATCTCATTTGACATGACTGATCACATCACTGATGATATCATTCATGTGATAATACCATGAACCTCTTCAGACTCTAATATAACCTTAGATACAATCAGTGTAAACAGACAGTCACTCATCCATGGAGTTACTCACACACCTAGTCAGTTATGCCAAAAATCAATCACACCTCCATTTTCTGATCTATACAGTTATACACATTTTACTTATTCAAACATATACTAACACATATTTACTTTACTCTCTTATACAATCTCTGATACATGTTCACAATGATCCATACAGCCACTCACACATTCACTAGCTCTTATGCACAGTTATTTATAGATGTCAACTCTCACATGTACTGTGTTTTACATATGTACTTAATTTGACATGTAGCACTGAGATATCCATTCACTCACTAATACACTCATGCACAGTCAACCGCCCATACAGCTGTTTCCACATGCAGTTGTGAATCTATACATATAGTGAATCAACTACTCACACATCTATGTACAGAGTCACACACCTCCCAGCCACCCATACACACACACTCAGTTTCCCATACAAATACTTGGACAACCAATCAATAACCCATACAGTTACTCATATAGCTACTGAACAACATATGCAGCAGTTTGTAGAACAACAGATATAATGATGCACAAATTAAAACAGTTTAGTCACTAACCCATGCACTCAGTGAGACACATTTAATCACTCACTCAATCAGTCAGTCATGCACCTAGTAAATCCTTCATCCAGACACTTATACATCCACTCATTCTTCAATATGTAAGACATATTTTAACTTTACAGAAACATACAGTCACTGGATGTTGTAATCAGTGATGTCATCAGTGATGTCATTTGAGATGTCATCAGTGATGTCATCAGTGATGTCACTAACCATGTCATGAATGATGTAATATGTGACATCATCAGCAGTGGATTGCGGGTGCGCGATATATAGTTAGCGCTTATAACTATATATGGAATTTCAATGGTTTTATGCGAGTAAAATAAGGTTTTCTAAATGCAAATCCCTAACTATATATGGCCTAAAACCAATGGTTTTTTCATTGAATATATATATATATATCCCCACCCCCAGGCAACCCCAAAATGGCCCTTTCTACCAGTGCCAATAGCCCTACCCCCTTAAAATTCTAAAATTACCCTTACCACCCTAATACCCATACCCCCTAAACACTAAAATTACCCTTACCACCCCAAAACCCAAACCAACTCTAAACCCTAAAATTACCCTTACAACCCCAAACCCTAAACTTTAAATTACCCTTGGCACCACAAAACCCAAATTTGTCCGAGCCCTAAAATTACCCTGGGCACCCTAAAATCCAAACCCACCCTGAATCCTAAAATTAACCTTGGCACCCCAAAACATATACCTGTCCTGAACCCTAAAATTAATCTTGGCAACCCAAACCTATACCCCTACATCCCAAACCCACCCTAAACTCTATACTTACCTTATACTTACATGTAAAACACATATGCTTTTACCATACTTGCCTATACAAAGAAATTCACGTAAAGGCATGTGTGGTAAAAGTATATGCATTATAATGCTTTACATTGTAATGCTATGCATTGTAATAGCATTGCGATGTAAATGGTACTTGCGTTGTGTTGTCATGCGTTGTAATGGCATGCGTTGTATTGGATTCATTGTAATGGATATTTCCTTTCTCAGGTGGCCGGTGATGTGGCTGCGGCGTGGGATGTTCAGGATGAGTTTGGCGGAGGTGTTCTTGATGTTCTGCAGTTTCTTATGGAGTTTCTGGGTGGTGCTGGATAGAGTGCTGACAAGCTCATGGGTGACAGTTTTCCTGTACTCACTGGGGACACACTGGAAGAGTTCATGAAGTAGATGGAGCATGTGGAAATAGGAGGAATAAACAACGTTGATTTGGTGGTTTATTGAGTGAGAGAAGTCCAGGAGGTTGCCACGGTTTCGCATGTAGTCAGTGGGCGTGTGGGGGGGGTTCCAAGTGCTGCAGACCCCCTCTGCCTGGGCCACCAAGAGTCACCCAAGGCAGAGGGGGTGGCAACACTTGGGGGTGGATCCCAGGTTGAGGACTTAGGTCTTGTTTGAGTTAGTTAAGCTTGAGGCAGCTGTCCTTCATCCTGGTGGTGACTGCATTTATCCTGTTGTGGAAGTTGCTCTTGGCAGCTGTGGGTCCTTCTGTGAGGTAGAGAATCAGCTGGATGTTATCGGCGTAGGAAACAACGTTGAGTCTGTGGTTATTGACGATGGCTGCAAATAGGGCCTGAAGAACTTGGGGCTCAGGGAGGAGCCTTGGGGCCCTTTGCAGCTGATCTCTGTGGGTTTTCAGTTGAATGGTGGAAGTCTTACTCTCTGTGTTTGGCCAGTGAGGAAGGAGCAGATCCATCCAGGGCTTTGTTCCGGATGCTGGCATCGTGGAATCTTGTGCAGAGGGTGTGGTGGGAAACAGTGTTGAAGTGTCGAAGGCAGCTGAGAGGTCCAGCAGGAAGAGGGAAGCTGTTTCCCCATGGTCGAGGCATTTGCTTTTAGGTTTGAGGCTCCAGATATCTCCTTGGAACAGAAGGAGGCCTGAAGGCCCTTTAACTTCGGCCTTTGTTATGGGCCCAGGTGAAGTCTGATAAGCTGCTGACCCCTCCACTTGCGCATTGCAGCTCGGAATGATAGCAGGCGCTGCTGAATGTGTCAGTTACAAATGGGGTTTTTGTTTGGCTAAGGTATACACCTAAGCCAAGCAGTACCCACCACCATTCTGGTTAATTCAGATGCAAGATTACCTGTGCTCCTCGTCTGGTAGCTTGGCGCAGAGGAGGCTTATCAAAGAGGTATTTCTGCAACGCATAGTAAAGTAACACAGGGAAAGACAAAGCAAAACCACTAGTTCTAGAAAAATAGACCATTTTTATGTAATTAAAACCAGGCCTAAAGGACACCAATCTAATAGTCTATCAAGAGTTATGCCAGTACTAGTAACGTTAATAGCTCATCACAGTGCTCAGGAACCTTTAAGGGAGTTACAGTAATCCTCAAATGAGCCCACTGGCCTCCTCCGCCTCGAAAAGGTTTTCAATGCAATGGGGGTTGAAGTTAGCCTGCACAGGCCTTCGGGACAGTCCCTGGGGCTTGGAGTCACTGCTCTCGTTGTCGGGTAGTGTCGCACACGGGGTCCACGTGGTAGGAAGAGGAGTTGGGCTCTGGCATGGCCGCTGGAGCACAGGCAGGTCTGTGGCCCCATACTGCTGTGTTGGTGGGCCTCACACATGGAGCTCGTGTTGGTAAGAGGTACAGAGGCAGGCAGGACTGGTGTTCAGCCACAGTAGGTGCAGTCTTATGAATCTTCAACCCATAGAGCCTGGAGAGAGCGAGCTCAGATCGTTGTGTTGCTAGGCAACCAGAATGCGCTCACGCCACTCGGTGCTCCCGGCGCTGACTGAGGGTAAAGATCTACACCGCTGCGGTATCTTCAGAAACAGCAGTGTCGAGTACGACTAGTAGCAAAAGGTGACCGAGCGCCAACACAGCAGGCGCTAGACTATGTGAGCGTGTCTGGTGGCCCAATAACATACAAATAGCCCTGATTCTTCCATAACAGGAGGAAAGCTAACAAGTTCTTGGGAACTTGTAGGATATAGAGACCCAGTTGTCCCTCATTGCAGAGGTAGCAGGGAGCAGGCCAACATAGCTGAGCAGAGTGCATAGGCAGTACAGCAAAGCAAGTGACAAAGGGGCAGTCCTTCCTAGCAGCGTTGTACCTCATAGTTGCAGAGTCTCCTCCAGACCCCAAAGTGAACTAATTTGGGGATGTCACAGCGAGGTCCAGTACTAATACCAAAATGTGTCTTTGAAGTGGGGGAGACAATAAAAGACGGCTGTCTTTGATCCTCAAAAGGCCCCTGCCCTTTCTTCTCTGGCTCCAGGCACACTACAGGCGGTTATATAGCTATTTGTGTTGGAAAAGGCATAGCCCTATTCAGGTGGAGGTGTCAGCCCCTCCCTCCTATGTTTAATGAAGTCTTAGTGCGGTGCTATAATATGACTTGATAATGTCAAAGCTTTCAAATGTTAAAAAGATACACTTTTTGAAATTTTGAAGAGAGTTCACTTTCACATTTGTAGTCCTGTCAAGTACCACTCATTAGTGGTCAGACTAGTGCTGGTGTCCGCTTCACCACACTAGAATGCTTTATTCATTAAAGCTATAGCACACCTGGGCCCTAACCACCTTGCATGCTTTCTGAGTAACTGCATTTAGGCAGCAAGCACGCTGGCAGTAAGTGCATCGTGGTCGTGAAAAGCATGCAGTCTGTCACACTTATTTTCTTGGCAAAATCACATTTCGGCACTGCCTGGAAGAAATAATCACCAATCTCCTGCCAAACTGCCTGCTTTCCCACAGTGTAAAGCACTTTCTTCAGTTAGCGCAAGTTATAAACCAAAAAAATTCCTGACCCGGCTGGCAGAGAGTGCTCCACGTAGAACCATGGGGTCGTCCTATGCCAACTGTTGTTTTCCAGAAAGGCGATGGACTATAGGCTATTTAGAGGTGGCAGTGGCCTTGGTGCTGAAAGTTTTCAACCTAGGGGTCTGGTTGCTGGAAATGATCACTGGCTTATCTGTCCTCTAGCCCCCTGAATGTAGCCGGTGTAAAACCTTAACTCACCATCCCTCCTCTAGTCACATGAGGTGTTCCCATACCTCTGCTCAATACTTCAACAGGATTCTAGAGTTTCGGGCCAGCGGCACAGGTGCTCACTGCAATGCACACATACTCAAACATACACACACATTCATTCACATAGATTCATGTTTAAACATGGGCATGCACTTCTTTGCAGAAATATTCAACTCTACACAAAATTTCACACATCACCATGCTTGCAGAGACCCAGGAGCTCACTTGCACTCATGCACATTCCATTAAAAACACCTGAATGTATTATTTTTATTTGTTTTGTGTAAAACATTATTGTACAGGAAGCACATTGGCTTGAAACATTACATGAATGCAATGTAATTGCTGGTAATAATTATTGTTTTAATTCTTTTAGCACATGAAAAATTGGAGTTAAAACTGATCGTGATATAATCACATTCAAGATCAGTAGTGAGAGATAACGAAAGAGGACAAGTGGTAGTTCTGACTCTGCTGTAACAGGACATTGACCAAAACTCAGCTTCGTGGTCCTTAATCTCAGGCCACAAGGTAGGACATAGTTCTCTATTTACGGCAAAGGTCCACATTCAGCTGTATATGGATGCCAACTGTGTGGTCTTTAGGTGTGGAGGACTGCCTGTTGGCTTATCCTAGCAGAACAGTTCAGAGAGTGTGAGCTTGTAGCGAGTTGAAAGTTCAAGGGAATCTTTTTTGTTTTTCATCATGAACTATGAAAAATCCCAAAATGTTGATTTTGAAATCTTTTATATTTTTATACACTTTCATTTATTTAACTGTGGCCTGATAATCCCTTACTATCCCTTAATGCTTTTCACCCTTAAAGCCTTTAAACCCCAAACTGCCCATATATTTTATCCTTTCTTCCTGCTTAAAAAAGTACTACTCTAATTCATTATAGCCCTCTACTACTACTTAGTGCTACCCAAAAATCTCCTAACTATCCCTTAAAGTTAACTAATACTTGAATTATTAAAATGCATTGCTAGTCTCTGGCCCCTTTACCCCACCTCATTTTAAATGCTCCTGTCTACTTTTGGAGGATGCCTCTTACCCCTGATCCCAGTACACTCATCTTTGCTCTATAATGCATGGCATTTTACCATGTTTTAGGCCACTGTTTATTTTCATTCTAGTTTTTTCAGTCGACAATATTTTTTAGAGCAATGTTTTTCAGCCTATTTTTTTGCACACAATATTTTTACTGCACACAGAGTATGTACAGTGAGTTGGATATATAAAATCGATCTAATGTGTTGTGACTTTGTGACTGTTGTCCATTTAGTAATAGGATCACTGATAGGACTAGCACTGTCTATAGGCTGTAATTTTAGTCTGTCTTGTGTGTAAAATAGGTCATTTCATCAATGTGTAGAATATCAAAATGGTCTAACTGCAAAGTTAAACTCTTAATTGAAAAAATATGCATTTATTTTGCTGTGTTGGGTACAGATGAGTACTGGATATATTAGAGATCTGCCTAGAACCCTTTTAAAGGGTATTGCTCAATTAGTCTCTCATTCTTTTGAAGACATTTTTTAATATGTTTTGTATTATTTGCCATCTAAAGTCAAGTCAAAATTTATAAGTACACCCTTTTAATTCTAGGCAGATCACTGAATTGACATGCTCAAGCTTTTCAATCACCACTGGTGTTGTGCATGCTATGGCACCTAGCCTCGAAGCTCACACCATATTTTAATTATTAACAGGATCCCAGGAGAAATTCTGCAAACATTTACAAGGCTATACCGCTTAGGGAACAGCTGTACGTGCTGCTGCAGTTGCATTCCTGTCAGACTGAAGATGGATGTGGATGAATAATTGCTGTTACTTGTGTGTGCATGACAATTTAAATTAGTGTTTATTTAGTATTTTGCGTAATATCGTTTTTGTGTCTTCAACCAAGGGAATTTTAAAAAACAGGCTAGGTTTTCTATTTACAATCTGATATATTGCTGGACACAATGAACACAGTTGACTGTTTACTCATAAACCCATTTTTGGGTTTGACATATGCAGATAAACTGCAAGTGAAAACATTAGGAGCTGATAAACGTCAAATTAAAATTGAGCAGTCTACAAAAGATAGGGGAAAGGGGTACATACGTTGCTTTACCAGTACATGGTATGATAGGATTTAATGGCTTACTGGTAGCACGTCTAAAAATGCTTTATTCTGTTTCCCATGCTTACTCTTTGGAGGTGAAGTTACCTGGACATAAACAGGAGTTACTGACCTAAAGCATCTGGCTGAAAAAAATAAAAAAACATGATTCCTGTAAATCCCATTTGACGAATATGTTAAAATTATCTCTTTTTGGAAAATCGGACATTGTACAGCAACTAAACGAAGCATACCGTGTGGGAGTAAGAAAACATAATGCAGAAGTGGATAAAAACCGATACATTTTATCAAAATTGATTGACTGTATTCGATTTTGTAGTGCCTTTGAATTGGCATTACGAGGCCATGATGAAACTGAAGAGTCTCTAAATCCTGGCGTGTTCAGGGGCCTTGTTGATTTTGTCTCCAGCATGGACAGTGCTATGGAAACACATTTAAAAACAGCCACCGTGTTTAAAGGCACTTCTAAAACTATTCAAAATGAATTGCTGAACTGTATGCTGGAAGTAATAAGAGACTATATTATACAGCAGTTGAGAACCACTGATTATGTAGCTATCCAAGCTGATGATACAACTGATGTCTCTACTAAGACACAGTCAGTTCTGGTCTTCCGCTACATTGATGGAAATTGCAAGGTAGCTGAAAGATTTTATTGTTTCACACATCTAAAAGACTCATCTGCAGAAACAATTGCCTCAGCCATTCTTAATGAATTAAACATTGTTTTCCCTGAGCAATGTGCTAAAGGAAATGTAATTGCTCAAAGCTACGATGGTGCCAGCGTCATGCGTGGTGCAACAGGTGGGGTGCAAAAGAAAATCAGGGATGTTTACCCAAATGCACATTATATTCACTGCTATGCCCACCAACTTAACCTAATTATGGAACAGGCTTCCTCCAAAATATCTAGACTTAAAATTTTCTTTTCAGAGATTGGTGGTATAACAGCATTTTTTGCACGTTTCCCGAAAAGGACGGAAATTCTTGAACAAATAGGTTCAAGAAGACTTCCAAGAGGGTCTGCAACTCGCTGGAACTTCAATATTCGAGCAATATTGCTAATTTATGAATTCAGAGAAGATCTTCTTGAATGCATGTCAACCATTGCAAACAGTGGTGATTTTGAGTCGAATACTATATGTGAAGCTAAGGGATTTAGTAGAACATTAGATGATTGAGAGTTTATATTCTTTCTGTTTCTTTTTTTCAAAATAATGCCTCAGGTAGACATTTTATATAATCAATTGCAAAAGCGAGACTTTGACACTGTGTCTGTCCAGGAAGCTACTACAGACTTTGTGACAAGCATCACCAAAGTACGAGAATCCATTGACAGTTTGGATTCTACACTGCCACAAGAATGTACATTTGTAAACCGGAGACTGCAAATAAATACTTTAACCCAAGAAGCAAAAGAAGTCTGTGACATTATTGTGGTCCATGCCAGAGAGCGCTTTGCTTTCACAAAGCATCTTGTAAGTGCAACGCTATTGCGAAGTGACCTTTTTGAAAGCCATGACAAATCTTTCCCAGCTGAGGCACTCGCAGAAACGGTAGAAGCCTATCCTATGTTAGACAAAGCCAGATTGAGTACAGAACTTTCGGTCCTGTATGGAAGACGAGACTTCCGTCAAACTACTGGTGGTGCCATGGCTTTATTTAGCTTTTTATGTGAAAACAACTTAGAGAAATCCTTTTCTGAGACCATAAAGCTCTTAAGAGTTGTCATTACTACACCCATGACAACAGCAGAATCTGAGCGATGTTTTTCCACACTAAAGAGGGTAAAAACTTTTTTGCGAAACACTATGACTCAAGCTAGACCTAATGCTTTGGCAATGCTGTCAATGGAAAAAGAGCTAATAAAGTCAAGTCAAGTATAAGTTTATTATGACCATGGTCTTTAAACATGTACAAGGAACAGTATCGCAAATTTAAAATATTCCCATAAAACGATAAAACATTATAAATTGATCCGATTTAGTTTAGGCACTTACATACCTTTATACTGTTACCCACGCTAGTAAAATTGCCTTTAAAATAACACTTTGCATTTACAGTTAAAACCCGGTACTTTCCCTTGTTTAAAAATAGTTCATTAGATTAAGATTTATACAGTCCTACAGTTATTCCTGGTTTCTTAAGTCACTCAGTACTACTTTTATGTATTTTCCAAGGGCAATGGCGATCTCCACGGTGGGAATTTCAGTTAATAGGTCGGCTGCCTGTGCCCTCGTTCTTATATCATATTTTAGGAACACGGGGCGCAGCCACCGTTTCCGTTGTTCCAATAGTGTCAAGCAGTCGAGAAGGATATGTAACAGGTCTCCTTTACATCCCAGGTTACACCTGCAGCACCCTTTCTGATCTAACATTTTCGATTTCAGATCTTTATTTATTAGCCATGGGTTGAGACCAATCCGCAACCTTAAAATCTCCTGCCTAAAACCACGGTTGGGCAGGATGTCTAGGTAAGGAAACCAATTTTCGTTTGCCCAGGAGCTCATCATGTGTGTTACTGAATTCTTTTTTGCTAAGTAACTCATATCACGCATTCCAGATGTTTCCTTCCCCTTTAGTTTCAGCTCGCTCCTAGTAGAAAGTAATTGTTGGGTTTCCTGGGACACCTCTATCTTTAAACTTTTACAAATTTCTGTCAATCTTTCCCTACATGCTTTTGCCCATTTTAGGTCACTCTTTTGGATTTCATTCCTACACCATTGTGCAACTTTTTGCCCATCTGGATCTTCAAAACGTTTCCAAAGTCTGATTATTGCCATTTGTATTTGTATCTCCCAGGACTTTGTGCCTATTTCTCTTCTTATAGCTTGTATCATAGATGATTGAGGGAGAGAAAGGAGACCTTTAAGGCATTTTCCCTCCACCAAGTCCCAGGCTCCCTTACCGCTCAAATAAAGGATTTCTGCTCCATACAGGACTTGGGGGGGGATCATTGCCTCAAAGGCTCTTAACATTGGACGGTGAGACATCTCTCCATAGTCCCTATTAAACATCTTTAGGCCACATATTGAGGTGTGAGCTTTTGCTTTTTGTGTTTCCAGATGCGTGTACCAGTTTAGTCTCTTGTCAAACCATATCCCTAGGTACCGATACTCATTAACTGTCTCCAGTTTGAGCTCACCTAGGTACCAGTTAAATCTGCTTATTTTTTTACCAAAACATAGGATTTTAGTTTTATCTAGGTTGACCGTTAGAAATTTCCTGGCACAATATGCGTTAAAGGCATTAAGTTTTCTTTGGAGGCCTCTCTCGGTCTGGTCTACAATTACCAGGTCATCAGCATATAGTAGGCAGGGCACCTTGTTACCATCCATTCTGGGGCTTGCACTACCCTCCACCTCTAGAATGGCCGGGAGGTCTGATAGGAATATTGAGAATAACTGCGGGGCTAGGACACAGCCCTGTCTTAGGCCGTTGTCTATAGGTATTTTTTGTGTCAATGAACCCGCCGTATCCTTAATAACTTGCGCCCAATTCCCACTATGTAGTGCCATTATTATGGTCAGAAGATCTCTTGGGATATTTACCTTTAATAGTGTTTCCCATAGGCATACTCGATCAACTGAGTCAAAGGCTGCTCGGAAGTCAACGAAACAACAGCATAGCTTGCCATTTTGTTCCGTTGACTTCTTTGCCATAGCCCACAATGCAAAACCGTGATCTATCGTGGAGTGTCCCTCCCTAAATCCTCCCTGTTCTATGGGTACAATTTGGCACTCCCTTACCCATGCGTTTAGCTGTTTCAATACAATTTTTGAGAAAACTTTCTCTCCTATGTCTAAGAGATTAATCAGACGGTAATTTTGTGGTGCCTCCATACTTCCTTTCTTATGGATTGGCCTGATTATTGCGCCCTTCCAGTTAGGTGGCATTAAGCCTTCTGTTAATATTATACGGAACATCTGCGCAAAAAATCTTGCCCACCACTTTACCTCTGACTTTAATATTATAGCAGGAAGATTGTCCGGTCCTGCCGCACGGGTTAGTTTCAATTCTTTTATAGTTTGTTCTACTTGTTTTGCATTAAAGTTAGATTTTAGATCTTCTGATATTTCTTGCCATTTTTGGGTCTCTATATGTATTCTAGGGGCTCTTACCCCATACAGTTCCCTTATATACTTCTCCCATGCTGCCTCACTTACTACACATTTTAGGTCGCCGTCTGTTGGGCCAATCGCTGCCTTTACCAATTTCCAAAATTGTCTAAGATTTTTCTCTTCAATTGCTTCTAACAGGTTTGACCAACATTTCTCTTTAAATGACCTTTTAGCGTAATTTACCATTTTTTTATAATCTTTTTTTAGATTACTTATGTGAGCCTGTCTCTCATGGGTGAAGTTCTTTCTTTGTTTCCTTTGTGCTGCCCGTATCTCCCTTTTTTTGGATTGGCACTCGACAGAGAACCATTTTACTCGGCTGGGTGGCTTCCCACTTGTTTTTTTATCCCTTTTTAGTTCTACTTTCAAACACCGGACTACTTCCTCTAGCTTTCCTATGAACCATTTCAGGTTTTTATTCTCTAGGTTTCCAGGCTCAATTTTAATTTGCATTGCTGACAGTTTTGCCTGGTATTCCTCCGTGAGTCGTGTCGTCACACGTTTGGGGTACTCTACCTCCTGGGGGATCACTTTCTCTCTAGGACTGTTTCTTCCCCCCACTATTATTAGGTACAGTAGGTTATGATCACTGATCTCTTTTTGTTCTAATGTAAATTCCTGTACTAGGGGGAAGTTCCAGGCTTGTATAAACATGTAGTCGATTGGGCAATTCTGTGAGCCTATTTTAAAGGTCTTTCCTGCTGGACAGTCTGTCTTCGTTCTACCATTCAAGCATTGGAAACCCCTACCTCCTAAGAAATGTATGAGTTCTGAGTCCTGTTTCGATATCTCCCCTGCCGGGAATGTAGCTGGGTTTATTCCATATACCTCTAACAGTTCTCTATTCCAGAGGTCAGCCTTTTTTGGGTTTAATTTATGATTGAAATCCCCCATTAATATCACAATATCCAATGCGTATTTTTCTAGTATAGCGTTGACATCCTCTTTAAAACATCTCATCTCATTCTCATATTCTACCCCATTTTCCCACTGCATGTATACATTTATCACTGTCAACATTTTATATTTATTTTCCACCGTCAATAGTTCTAACCTACTGGCCAGGACCCATTTACAACTCGTTTTTAACGATGTTACATCTTTAAGCACTTTTGTTGAAACCAGTGTCATTAGTCCTCCCGAGGGGCGGCCTGCGCTTTTCTTCGTGGCAGGGCGATTTAATTGGAGATAACCCTCGATGATTGGGGTTTCGTCGCATGTCCAGGTCTCTTGTAGGCAGGCAATGTCTACTTTATTTACTATATCCTTTATACTTTCTCGCTTTAACTCATTGCCTAGCCCATTCACATTCCATGTTAAGAGACTTAGACTTTGCGGCACCCCCTCATCCTATTCTACCTCACTCATGCCATCCTCCTCCACCTCTGCCTCCGTATAACTCTCATTTGGGTCCCCCCTCGGGCTATTACATTGAGACCAGTTATCCCATGAGGCTTCGTTTCCTGTGTTATCTATAACTATGTTCAGACAGCTCTGGTTTCGTTCCACATCTCTATATAGATTCACTTGTCTCCTCCCCAGACCAGCGTGGTGTTTTAGGAAGGTATTATCTATGGGGATTATTACTTCCCTCTCCGGGATTATCCTTATTCCCAGGTGATTTATCTCACTAGATGCTTTTATGATTGCCATTTTTACCAGGTCTGAGTGAAGAGACACTTTTGTTATTTCTTTACCGTTTCTATTTTTTACAAAGCCAATTTGCCGAAGGTCATTTGTGCTGAATCCACACAGGCTACTGCATTTAGCAAAGGTGGTCAAAATCTGTGCCCTATTTAGGGGGTTCATTTTTCTAGTCGTATTTCCCCTTTTCCCCACCAGCATGTGATCCAAGTATATCCATTTGTTGTTCTCCCCCTCTTGGGCTTTCTTAGGGGTTTCGTATTTTTGCTGTCTGACCTTTGATCTCTCTATCTGCGACCCTTTATTTCCAGTACTAGTTATTACCTGGGCCTGTGTGATTTCAGCTCCATGACCTCCATTGGGATGATCAATATCTATCCTTACTTTGTGTTTTACAGTACGAGATGATATTGGTTTCTCTTTTACGACCTTTTTTCTTTGGACTATCGGAGTCTTAGTTATATTAGCCTTCGATTGCATTGGTCTATTTGGTACATAGATCGGGGCTAATGCATTTAGGCCTGACTGTTCCACCCTCTCCAATTTCTTCACTTTTCTCTTTGCTGTTAGATTTTGGACTCGCTTCCTTCCAACCCTATTCTTGGGGGGGGCCACTGTATACACCCCGCGCCTTTTTATCAGCATTGGGCGTCTGGAAATATATACGTTATCTGGTACCTCGACTGATTCGTCTGTTATACTTTGATCTAAGGTTTGTGGAGGCCCTGATGGGTTTGCCACAACTACCTCTTCCAGTTCATTATCTACACTTTCATTAATGGGTGATGCAGTAACAATTGGGCTTAACATCTTTGGCATTTGGGACTTTATCCCCGCTAGTTCCTCTTCGATCTTTTTTAGGTATAGTTTCTGGGCTTTCATCACTCCATTATTTGAGAGTGTTACTTCTAGGATTCCTTGTAGTGTCTTCTGTAACATCAATATTAAGTCCACCAATGATGAAGAAGGTGTTACAGAAAGCACCATATCCTGTGTGCGAATTCTGTCAGAGCTTGTATGGTGGCCAGTTCTTATGGAGTCTTGCTGCCGTAGGGAATTTTGGGCGATTTGATGTTTTGGGGCTAGGTCTGGCTCGCCTCCCCAGATGATACTTTGACTCTGACTTTCATTTCCCCTTAGCCTTTCATTTCCCGATGACTGTAACGAAAACATTTTGGGGGAAGAGGAGAGTCTCGGTGCTGTGATATGGAGGTTTTGGCTCAAGAGGGTCAAGTTTATTGGTAAGGGGTCCTCCCTTCCTGCCTCAGAGTCGAGTGGCTCTTCTTCGGGGTATATTTCAGGTTCTTTCCTTTTCTGGATCCTAGCTGTTGCCCCTGCATTTTCTCCTCCCTCCGCGCCATGTTCCTCCTCATCTTCCTCATGGTCCTGGCTTATTACTAGCTCTATGGATTTGTAGTGTTTCCCTACAAAGTCCTTTATAGATTTGGACACTGCCGGGTTATCTTTCTGTTTGGACGATGTTTGAATACAGTCCCTTTTAGCCTGCTGGGCATTTTTTGTTGTCCTTTTAACTTTCCTTTTCTTACGTCGCCCCTTGTTAATGTCCGTGATTGAAGCCTTGCTTTCCTGGCTCTCTACCAGAGATAATGTGCCCTCCATTGTTTTACTCTTCTCTGGGCTATCTTCTTTACGCTGATTTTGCCCTCTTTTTGGTGCCATTTCTTAGATATGGTACATTAACTGTAGTACTACTGTTATTCGTTTCTCAGTGTAAAAACAAGAAAATAGATAAAGAAAAAGAATTGTAACTTTTTAAAGGGTACGTAAATTCATGCACTTATGCACTTACCTCTGTTGTGCCTGTACCCACCAGCCTGCCTTTACCGCCCTTTGTTGTCCTCTTTGTTGTCCTCTCTTCTGCGTCGTTAAGCTTTTCCTTGGCTAATTTATACTATGCAGAGGAATATGTCCATAAAATTAGAGATGCACCTTCAGTTCTTAGCTCCTTTCTCGTACTGGTGCCTCCGGTAATTCCTTATTTTTGTCTGGCTTCCCCTTTTCGTTAAGAGAAGTAGGTTCTGCTTGGCCCCTCCCCTACTGCACCTCGGCTTGCCTCTGCTGAAACCTAGCAATTCTGATTTTCGGAGCAGGCACCACCTTTTAATGTACTTCCTTGGGGGTGCGGGGTTAGGGGGCGGCACAGTAGTGCACCTTTAGGCCTTCGGGGTGATGCACGCGCGCGCCGTGTTCTAAGCGTTCCACCCAGCTGGGTGGTGACTCGAAGCGCTACGCAGGTACAGGCTTCCAGGCGCCCTGCGTTCAGTGGCGTTTTGCCGACCTACTGCCCTACTGCGCTCCTCACCCCCGCTTCACAATTTTAAATGCCGGGTCCCGGTTGCCGGTAACTTCACTACCGGGGATTTCTTTATGCACCATGCGGCTCCGCCAAACTGCAGCCCCGCACCTCCCCACGCCTCGCACTTTGCGTTCAGCACGAGCTGCGTGTGTGGGGGTGTGGAGAGACTCAGTGGGGGGTCTCGCCAAGTCTCACCGTTGTTTTGCTGCTACGGGACCCCCACTGTCGGAATCCTCGGCGTCCTCGGCGATCCGGCAATCCGGCGTTCTTCTCTTCCTCAGATCGGCGATCTGTGCTTGACTATTCGGTCTGGCTGGCAGGCAGGCTGGCTAGGCGACAACAGAGCTAATAAAGGAAATACCAGAATTCAACAAAAGAACAATCGAAAAGTGTGTTCATATTAAAGATCGACGAGCAAACTTTCTATATAAATAGAAAATATGAATCTGATGTGTGATCATAGTTTCAGGTGTTTACAGCTCAGTTTGTTTTGTTTGATAACATTAGGAAGTACTGTTGGAAATGTTCTCATTCCATTTAATATTCATACAACTCCTGCACAGTTAATATGTATTTATATATGTGTGCTTATGTATCTGTGAATTTATATATATTTGTTTTCATATTTTAATATTATTTAAAATATTTTTGTTGTTAGTGTTTTGAGGGTATATGTCTTTATATGTACAACATTTAGTTATTTTCCTAATTTATTTTTATTTAACTGTTTTCTACTGTACTGACAGGGACAGGAACCCTTCTACCTGAGATTGACATGCAAAGTACTTAAATATTATTTTTATTTTGTAAATTGTGTTTAAAATATATTGGTTTTGAAAGTTCTTAAAATGTACATTTATTTATTTCCATAATTTCTTTTTGTTCAACTTTTTCTGCTGTGCTGGCTGAAGGGCACAAGGACCTGAGAGTGGCATTCAAACAATTTACATAGTATTATTTAAAATAATGTTGTTCGTGTTTACAAATATCATATTGGTTTTGAAGGGATATTTCTTAAAATATACATTTATTTATTTTCATATTCTATTTTTATGTAGTCATTTTTTACTATACTGACTGCCACAAGGGCCTGAGAGTGGCATGCAAAGTATTTAAAAATAAAGTAAAACATTTGTACCCAGCCTGCTTATGCAAATAACGTTTTTGTTCTTTCTTTCTTAAATAAATGAAAGATTTTTAATGGATATTTCTTATATTATAAGCAATGCATATTACACTCATTTCCTAACTTATTTTTAATTAGTGGTTTTCTAAAATACTGATAGATCCAAGGGCTTCAGAGCGCTATATGAACTATTTTAAGTACAATATTTACTTAATTATTTTGCAAAATTGAGTTGCTCAAAAATGCAAAGCTTTTGCTGACTTCCTAAAAATTAAATGTTTGTTTCAAATTGATATTTCTTATACATGTAGCTATTTATTATGTCATAAAGATTACTGGGCAATCAACGTTGAATAGCTGATGCAGAAAAGGAAATGGCCAGCCGTCATTTTTGGTAGGAACAAAATTACAAGTGTGTTTCTTTGTGGATGTGCAACCTGGCTTAGTACCCTGGCCCTCTTCAGAAGTGAGTCTTGCTTGGCAACACAGAAATTCTCTGAAATAATGTATGAGTTTTCTTTTATGAATGCCTAGAAGAACTGATTTTTCAGTCCATTTATCACAGAAATAGTGCGGAAAATTGCACCAAAAAATGCCAATTTTTAAAAAATTTCTTCGCGGGGGAGAACCCCCCCATACCCCCCTTATTGCCGTCGGGCTCGCTCGCTCGCTCCCGTTCGTTGATGCCTACTTCAAAAGCCACACCAGGTTCAAATTCCACCAGCCGCCACTTTAGGCGATAGCTACAGGTTTGGGGCCCGCTTTGCATATCAACGATATTTATTGCTAATGACATGCAAAGTGGGCGTACCCAACCTGTTAGAGACTGAAAGCATTCGCTAACACAGCTATCGCCTATTAGCAAGGCTGGCGAAGCGATAAAAAAAACAGCGCTAAGCGCGATTATCACCAAAACCTAACGCCTGCTCAGACCACTTCTTAACCTGTATATCCAATGGGAGGTGGATATTCAGGTTAAGTCCTAATTAGCGATGAGGCCTGAATATCGCTGGATTTCCAGCAATATTCATCTACAGATATTTTATCACTTTGGAGATAAATGTTGCTAATAGCACGTTATCTTTGCAATAATATCCGGTGATAAAAAAAAATGCGCTAAGCACATTTTGCGATAATTATTGCTATTTGTTGCTAATATGCACCCAAGATACCTTGTGGAGAAACCAGTACTATCGGGTGGTAGCAGAACAACTGGGAGCTCTGATAAACGTCTACTTAAACCACAACGTTTCTCCAAGAAAAAAACAGACAAACACACCTTCTCAGGAATGGCCCCCAGGATTTGGAACGCCTTACCCACAGAAATAAGACTGAACCCGTCCGCTGCTTTCTTCAAAGAAGAAGTGAAAGCGATCTTCTTAGCTAGAGTCACCTTAACTTTCTTATATATATACTTGTTGATATGTGCTAGTCGCTAACTTTTACCAGGAATATATTTGCTTAAATCATTATAATTGTATGTATTTGTCACGTCACCTTTATGTGTTTTGGAAAGCGCTCTGATACCCGCAAGGGTCATGTTCGCGCTATACAAAACTGTCAAAATAAAATAAATAAAAAATACATGGAATAAAATTTGGAGTTTGGAACAAGAAACGTTTGAATGAATTTTCATTGAAGCTGTGTGATTGGAAATGCATCACAATGTTGTTGCTGTCATGTTCTAATGTCAAAGTTATGTGATTTGAGGCAAGGCACAGATCCAATCTGCACTCAGGCAGGTGAAAACTGAATAAATAGAGAACAGACTGGTAAACTGGTGTGTATACTGCAACCTCACTGTGAATGTTTGAAGTCATTGTGCTTTTGCCATATAGGCCTGCATGTTTGTCTTCCTTTTATTCCCCTTGGCTTATTGCTACCAATGTCATTTGTCAGCTTCAGCTCCCTGAATGCTACATCCCACTTGATGCACAATGCAAACTTTCTGAATGTACTGTACAGTACACCATGAAAGACCTTGTTGTTGTCAAAGTCTCACAAATGGCTACACTAAATTGTTACGTGTTTTAATAACTGAGGTATAATATTAACAAGTGTGACCACACACTAGATTATAATATATTTGTTTGTATTAGTAATTAAACCACAAACATGTCACATTTCACTGATGTTCTTCTTGCTTCTTTGCTTTTAGGTGCACAAAAGGAGGAGACAACATTTCCCATTGTACTGCCAGACAGAAAGCCTGCTCCCTGTGCACGATTTCATATGACGTGTGACCACAGACATCTCTTCAGATTATGAATCTAAGGCAAGTGCTGCTGTGTGCTTACTGACACCCTCAGGATGGCCCCAAATAAAGGTACCAGTACCAAGAAAGTCAAAGTTTCTAGTGAGAAGAAGAAGGCACTGCCACTTCCCACCACAGGTATGTCACCCAAGACCTTTTTTGATAACCACCACAATTGCACCTGCAGCAGCGGTGTCCGGGTAGCAAGCTGGGAGCAGCACCCCCGCATTAGTGGACCCACCCCACCAACCTAGGCCCAAGCCCATGTCCATCGGAGGGTCTGCCAGTCTAATCACAACTACACCGATGAGCGGTAATGCTGAAATTGACTTTTCTTTATCGCAAAGTAGTACCCGATCAATGCAGGAAACTCAGATAAGTGGGCAACAACAGCTGTAACCACCCCCAATAGTAGTTGTTGCTCTGAAGTAGGGGCAGTTCGGGAGACTGAGCTTCTTGCTGAGGATGAAGCGCCAGCTACTCTTTCAGAAGATCCATTGTCTTCCAGATCCCCAGCAAGGAAAAGGACGGTTAGTCTAGACGGCACTTGGATCCCACCTCAGTCTGAGAGTGAGACTTGCCACCAGACAAGATTAGGGAAAAGGAAGGTTCCAGAAAGCCTTGGAGTTATGGAGGTACATATAGAAGAGGAGGATGATGACAAGTCGGTCATCATGGACATTGGCTCTGCCCCCAGTGGAGACCGACATTACCCCGTTCCAAATAGCTGTGAGGATTGTGGCACAGATACCACCAACACAGATACCATCAATACCACCTGCTGCTGACATATTTACACAGTCACGCCAGTGACCTACATCCACCTCAACCACCTCGGTAGAAGTAGGTGCTGCAGATAATCAAACGTCATGCTCACCTACCAGTTCATCTGACATTGCAAGTGGCACCAGCAGCGTACGAAAGTTGACCTCCATAGTTTGGGATTTCTAGTAGGTTAGCAGGAAAGAGGTGAACATTTGCTCCATTTGTGGAGTAGGTTTTTGTCTCGGTAAGCTTGATTCAAACTATGGTACCGGAAGCCAAACAACTCACTAGAGAAAACACCACTTGAGCCAGTGGGAGGTACATCTTAGCGGCCAAAGAACTGCAAGTGTTATTGGTGAAAGGGATGAAGAAGATCTGATCAAGGTGGAAGGTGAACAAGAGGGAGACATTTTCTCTGGTACACAAAGCAGCCCTGTCCCCAGCAGTGCAGTGGTACTGCCCACATCATCATCATCAGCAACATCGCAATTGCACAAGAGTCAGGCCAAGACACCAAGGGGTCCAAGGCAAGAGTTTACTGCAACAAAAAGTTGCGCTTTGTGCCTAAAAATATCTGGTTTCAATAAGTCAACTGCATCAGTAGCACCAGCAAATGAAAAAATCCAGGTTACCATTCTGAGCATGTTTAGGTCGGAGAGGCAGTACGAACACCACCACCCAACTGCACGTTTGTACAATGCAAAGTTGGCTAAAATTTTAGCGCTGGACCTCCTCCCTTTTTCATGTGTGGGTTTTCTTGAATTTTTGGCAGCCATCTGCCCTGAATAGAAGGTTCCCAGCTGGTCCCATTTTGCCAGAGTTGCTGTTCCAGCACTACATCACGAAGTGATGGAATTGCTTGGACAAACTTTGCAGCAGAGTGCTGTTCACACTATCCGCCTGACAACAGACATGTGTACCCAGTTGCCAAGCCACTGATTATATGTGCATCACAGCACACTGGATCTCTTTTTGGGGATTAGAGAAAATATATCTACAGGTGTTGACACTGCTGACATTTCTAATGGTGCTTGGAAGCATGCTAAAGTAGCCATGTTCTCCATGGAGAAATCCTATACTGGTGCAAACATTTTTGAAGACTTCAACACTAAGGTCTTTGAATGACTGGGATGAAGAGGGCTTAAATTAGTTTTGTTGCCACGGACAGTGGTAGTAAAATAGTTAGGGTCATGGCCGATGGTGGCTATTTCAGGGTCCTGTGTTTGGCACACTGCATTAAAATCATTGTTCAAGACTTTCTGAAAAAAGAAGTCAGAGTCAACAACTTCTTGACTGCCTTCAGAAGAACCTGCACACTTTTCAGCTATTCTTTTAAAGCCCAGAAGCAGCTGAGGATCACTCAATGTGATAATTGAATGCCAGTTAAAGCACTCATTCAGGATATGCCAACATGTTCGTACTCAATTTATTAGATGCTTGAACGTCTGTTTGAGCAGTACAGACCAATCAATGAATATGTCATGCAAAGAGGGGATGAAACTGTGGAAGGCATGATCATTGAGATGGACCAATGGGGCCTAGTTAAATGCCTGACAGAGATGCTGCTTCCTTTCAAGGTCTTCACACGTGAAGTCAGCAAGGAGGACTGTGCCATGGGCCAATCTTTCCCATTGTTGCACATGCTACAGGAACAGCCAAGGGAGGTGTCTGCAATGTACACAGGTGTGGAGGAAAAGAAATAAGCATATGAGTTGGTGGAAAGCTAAATCCTTTGCTTATCTGAAAATACAAGGGTGCAAAGAGGCATTGTGTCATCAACCATTACATTTGTGCCACAATTCTTGATCCAAAATACATACCATTACTGGACACTCCCATTCCTTTTTCAGACGGGGATTTTGCCAACTACAAAACTTGGATAACTGTGCAAGCCAGTCAGCTAGAAAAAGAACGGCTGGGAATTAGAGGCCCGCTCCTCAAGGGCACAACAAGTACTGCAAGGCAGCCTTTTAGTACAACTTCCGAGCCTGAGGTCAGTGCAGTTGGCTCACAGCAGCCAAAACAGTCAAGTCAAGAGAGATTTATATAGCGCGCTACATACCCATAGGGTCTCAAGGCGCTTGAGGCAGGGTGGGGAATTACTTGTCGAATATCCAAGTTTTAAGTTGCTTTCTGAATGCTAGGTGGTTCTGAGTAAGGCGAAGGTGAGTGGGAAGTGAGTTCCAGGTTTTAGCTGCCAGGTAGGAGAAGGATCTACCTCCCATGGTGGTTTTGTTGATGCGAGGTACAGTGGCCAGGGCTTGGTTGGAGGATCGTAGCTGACGGGAGGGGGTGTAGAAAAACAGTCGTGTGTTGAGGCATTCGGGTCCAAGTTCGTAAAGTGCTTTGTGTGCGTGGGTTAGGAGGCGGAAAGTGATCCTCTTATTTACGGGGAGCCAGTGGAGGTTTTTCAGGTGACCAGAGATGTGGTCTTTACGCGGGATGTCTAGTATGAGCCTGGCTGAAGCGTTCTGGGTGCGTTGAAGTTTTTTCTGGAGTTTTGCGGTGGTACCGGCGTATAGGGTGTTTCCGTAGTCCAGGCGGCTCGTGACCAGTGCGTGGGTGACCGTTTTTCTAGTTTCGGTGGGGATCCAGCGAAATGTTTTTTTGAGCATGCGAAGGATGTTGTAGCAAGATGATGAAACGGCGTTGACTTGTCTGGTCATCGAGAGTGAGGAGTCCAGGATGACGCCCAGGTTCCGTGCGTGGTCCGTCCGGATGGGTGCTTTTCCAAGGGCCTCTGGCCACCAAGAGTCATCCCAGGCAGAGGGGGAGGTGCCTAAGATGAGGACTTCTGTTTTGTCTGAGTTCAGTTTCAGACGGCTGTGCTTCATCCACTCGGCTACTTCTTTCATTCCTTTGTGTAAGTTAGTTTTGGCGGTGTTAGGGTCTTTGGTGAGTGAGAGGATCAGTTGAGTGTCGTCAGCGTAGGAGATGATGTTGAGATTGTGTTGGCGAGCGATGGCTGCAAGGGGGCTCATGTATACGTTGAAGAGGGTGGGGCTGAGTGACGATCCTTGTGACACGCCTCAGATGACTTCAGAGGCCTCTGACTTGAATGGTGGGAGGCGGACTCTCTGGGTTCTTCCGGTGAGGAACGAGGTGATCCATTCCAGTGCTTTTCCTTGGATTCCGACGTTTCTGAGGCGTTGTAGAAGGGTGCTATGACAGACTGTGTCGAAGGCAGCAGAGAGGTCAAGGAGGATGAGGGCAACTGTGTCACCATTGTCCAGTAGAGTTCGAATGTCGTCTGTTGCTGCGATACGTGCGGTCTCGGTGCTGTGTTTGGCTCGGAAGCCGGACTGTGAGGAGTCGAGGGATTTGTTGGCTTCAAGGAAGGTGGCGAGCTGGTTGTTGACAGCTTTCTCGATGACTTTGGCCGGGAATGAAAGAAGTGAGATGGGGCGGTAGTTTTTGAGTTCGGTGGGGTCAGCTGTGGGTTTTTTCAGAAGGGCGCTGAGTTCTGCGTGTTTCCAGCTTTCCGGGAAAGTGGCGGAGTTGAGGGAGCAGTTGATGACATCTCGGAGGTGTGGTGCTATGATGGAGTTTGCTTCGTTGAAGATGTGGTGAGGGCATGGGTCAGTTGGGGATCCTGAGTGGATGGAGTTCAACAGGCGGATGGTGTCCTCAGTGGAGATTGGGTTCCAGTCGTTGAGGATGTTCAAGGGGGGTGAAGGTCCTGCAGAAGGTTGGGTGGGTTGGTCTCCGGGTCGGTTGTCGAAGCTGTTGTGGATGTCTGCGATTTTGTTGTGGAAGAAGGAAGTTAGGGAGTCGCAGAGGGCTTGGGAGGGGGTGATGTCGTTGGAGTTGGCTGATGGGTTGGTAAATTCTTTGACGATGTTGAATAATTCCTTGCTGTTGTCGGTCTTTGAATGCGGTTTTCTTGGCAGACCGGATTAGTTGGTGGTGTATGCGGGTGGCGTTTTTGAAGGCGTCCCTGGTGCTGGTGTTTGGGTCTTTTTTCCAGGCTTTCTCAAGGGAGCGACAGAGTTTCTTCGATTTCTTAAGATCATCGTTGAACCAGGAGGCGTTTTTGCTGCCTAGTTTGATTTGACATTTTTTCAACGGTGCTAGGATGTCGGCGCTGTTAGATAGCCATTGGGTGAGGTTAATGGCTGCTTGGTCAGGGTTTTGGGAGTGGGCAGGGGGGTTTTGAAGAAGCAATGAGGAGATCTGGTCGATGGTGATTTTGTTCCAGTTTCTTCGCATAGTAGGTTGAGGATGGTTGTGGGTTGTGGTTTTCTTGTAGATAAAGTGAACGCAGCTGTGGTCCGTCCAATGGAGAGCTCTGGTGTGGCTGAAGGAGACATGTTTGCTGGAGGTGAAGATAGGGTCAAGTGTGTGACCTGCAATGTGGGTGGGGGTAGTGACAAGTTGTTTGAGTCAGAGGTTGGCGAGATTGTCCAGAAGGGTGGTGGTGCTGCTGTTATTGCTCTTTTCCAGGTGAAAATTGAGGTCTCCCAATAGAATGTAGTCCTCGGAGGGGAGGGCGTGTGGGGTGATAAAGTCAGTGATGTCGTCCCTGAATTGTGCACGGGGTCCTGGAGGCTGGTAGAGGAGGGTGCCTCTGATTGTGGTCTTGGGGTCGGTGTGGATCTGGAAGTGGAGGTGTTCGGCGTTGGCAAGGTTGGCGTCAGAGCTGGTTGAGATGCGGATGGAATTCTTATGGACGATAGCGATGCCTCCTCCTGTTTGCTTTATGCGGTCCTTACGGATGATCTTGTATCCTTCCGGGATGGCAATGGTGATGTCTGGGGCTGAAGAGGCATTCATCCACGTTTCTGTTAGGAAGGTGACGTCTGGTGAGATGGTGTCAAGTAGATTCCAGAGGTCGATGGCGTGTCTGTGGACCGAGCAGGTGTTGAGCAGGATGCATTTAAGGTGGTTGGTGTCAGGTCTCTGTATGGTGGTGGTGGATGTGGAGTTGGTTTTGGTGCCGTCGAACTTGCAGGAGTTGCAAGAGAAGGGTCCATGGTTGTGTCCTGGAGCGGCTAGGGCGCAGTTGGGGGATCGGCCGGGGTTAAGGGCTAGGAGGGTGGTGGCATCGTAGGTGATGCGAGGGGGCTGGGCATTACGGGAACCAGGGGGTCTGGCGCTGGGCGCGGTCCAGGCGCAGACAGGCGTAGACGGGCTTACCTTTGGCGCACCTTCGGCGCGGCTGCAGCGCGTGGACGCTGCGCGTTGGAACATCTGGCATTTAATGGATAGTGGAGGGGGCGGAGCGTGGGAAGGTCAGCAGCTGGGAGGCGGTAGCGGGGAGGAGGGGCGTGTCTGGGAACAACAACACAAAACAAAATGGAGGTCAAAGGGGAGGCGAGGCAGGGGCAGCAAATCGCCTGAGGCACCGAGAGTACAATCGAAATACTTGCAGTTGCTGGTAGAGGTAAACACACAAAGTCGCTTACACAATGCACTGTGCACAAAGCAGGGCGGGCGGCGCTACAATTCCATGTGCTATGAGAGCAGGTCAATTACAATGCCAACAATACCAAAAGCAACAACAACAAGAACAGGAGCATCAGCTCCAAAATCAGCACAAGAATGGTTTCTACAGGCAGGGCTTAAGTCCAGTGCTGAGGCAGAGGCATAAATGGCGAGCAAAGCTGAGCATGCATGACCATTCAGCGGATGGTCGAGGCCAATATGGATGACCCAACAGAGGTCTACTTTGATCAAAACCCCTTGCTGTATTGGTATGGGAAAAGGCGCCAATGGGAAGTGCTCGGCAGACTTTCGATAAACTATTTGGCTTACCCTGTAGCAAGTGCCTGTGCTGAGCGTGTTTTCAGTGCTGATGGTGCTGTTCCGATAGTGAGAAGGATCAGTCTCTCACCCCAAAATGAGGAGAGGTTAACTTTCATCAAAATGAATCAGCACTTTACATCACCGTATTACACCATACCTGAAGTACCACAACAGGAAGATGATGACGGCAACATCATGGAATTAGTGTGCAAGGTGACCTACTTCTGGGTGAACTACCAGAGTTTGTGGTCAAGCTCTACTTCCCTGACAACTAGATTTGGGTGATGATGACTTTGAAGTGGCCTAAAGGTAAACAACAACAACAGACTTACATGTCTGTGTAGTGGTAGTGGTGGTGAGTGTGATGTGACTGTCTGACTAATACTATAGTGGTGCATTGATTTTTTACTTAATTGGGAAAATGGCACGCTATGCTGCTGTGTGTGTCTGTGCTCAGTGATGTCTGGATCAAATTCGAAGCTATGTGCAGGTTGGATGGGGGGCCTGTTGTATGAGGTAACTGCCTGTAACAGATATTTAGCCATGCTGCCTCTGAAACAAAGTCATCTTGTTGAACTCCTTTATGCAGTTTAACTTCCCCCTTGTTTCTTAATATTATTTTTTTCTATCTACAGGCTCTTACCCTATGCCATATTGGAAAAACAACTCACACTTATCTTACCAACCGCATCTGCCAGGCACCCAAGATTAATGGGCAGTCCAAGAGGAATGCAGTGCGGAGATGCATCTCCCAATTAGGCAAGACATGCAGTATATTTTTTTTCTCTTCAATCATTACAACTGTGTGTGTTGATTATGTTTGTATAGTTTACTTGACTCCTATAGATATTAACATCTTATTTGCTATTTTCAAAGCCCGCTACAAGAACATAAATGTAACTTGGGTCTCTCTGGGGTCAGACAGAAAATTAATTTACCTGTACTAGTCTAGTACTCATCATCATGCATGTATTTCCCATTCCACCCATAACCGATTTATGATGGTTGGCTGCCAAGATGAATGTGTTGCTTTCCTTGTATTGTAGTGTTTGTCTTTGTAAAACCTTCCCCTCAAAATCCCCCTTCCTATCCATTCATCAACCCCCTAACTCTCTACCCCAAAGCTGTGTGATTTATTGGTGTAACTAAATTAAATGTACACCATTAATTGATCATCATACACTTGGTGGGGCGGATTTGGTGAAAGCAACACTAACTCAAAGGCAGGCAGGGTAAGGATCTTGTTGTGCTCGAAGTATAACTATATCCCAGACTGGCATATATTAGATTGTCCACCTATGCACAGACAGTATTCAATATTCAGTTGTTTTCAGAGGAACATAATCTATCATAATTGCCAGCATCATCATCCTTCCATCACTAACGCTAGTCCAATTCAAAAGTTTATAGCTCGAGTCAAATTCAATTTGTAGCTTGTACTAGACTAGCCCACCATTTTGTTTTCTTTTCTTTAGCATTGCTTGTCATGGTTTTTCATTTGGCAGTCTTCTTCTTGTGTACTGTATTTCTACTAGTCATTATCTAGGCTCCCTCAGATGACTGTCTCATTTTCTTTTTTGCAAATGCTACTGCCAGTGTCTACTACTACTATCACCACCATGGCACCTTGGGAAACCAAACCATCACCATTCACCCATCACTTCGCCTAATCATCAATCACAGGTAGGAAAAGAAGTGTGGGGGATGGCATAATGTATATACTATGGAAATTACTCAATTCACACACCCACACTCTTCCCATTCCTTAGGGGTTTTAGTTACACACTGCATAGACTAGGAGGGGAGACTGACAGTAGTAGGACAAGTGGGGGTACAACATCTATCTGTTGGTGTGTTACACTACAAGCAGATTTCAGAAAAAGACTGCACCCCTGCAGCAAAGGAACCAGTGCAAAGTAAAAGAGTAACTCCCTAAAAAAAGATTTAACCATTTGTAAAACTATAAATGTATTCCCCTAACAAATAAACTAGAAACCAAAACCTACAACACCTGACTCACCCCTCTCCCTAACCCCAACCAATGTCCAGTAAAAATTCCAATTGTCCATTAACACCTTGGCTGATGTGGTTATTTTTCCCCTGTGCTGTAAAATTCAGGATGCCATATATTCATGACGAGCTCAGCTCGTCATCAGCACACGACCACCGTGGCTGATGACGAGCTGAGCTCGTCATCAGCATCGAAGGGGTTAATCCAAATGTCCATAAAAAGAACACCTAACATTTCCCCAACTCCCATATTCCCACCCTCTCCGACAAGCCCCACCCACCAAAAAATAAGATTAAAAAGAGGGCAAGAAACTGGGATCTATGGTCATCCAGCGCCCGGCTAGGAGCTGGATCTTGCGTTCAAGATGGTCAAAGCACTCTACCATCCTGGCCTCTAGGTGCACCATCCAGAGGAGCATGTGGTGCAGAAAGTTTTTACATGGACAGCAGGGGTGGGGAGCAGTGGCTGCCTTGTAGCAGGTGGCTGCCGGACCATGGCACTGTACCATGGTGCCATACCACTGGAGGCACTGGGGGGCCTGACTGGAGCCTGGGGCATTCGGAGGCTGCAGCTGCTGCCCCCTCCTCCTTCTCGGCCAGAGCTAATAGCTGCCAATATTCATCACTGATGGCCTCTATTTTCCTTTGCCGGGCCTTGCCTGCTATCTCCTGCCTGATGAGTTGGGAAGGAGTAGCTATATCACAAAAGAAAAATGAAAATTGTAACCAATACTCTTAGAAAAACAGTAACACATAAAATTATACACATAAAACTAAAGTGCCACAGTAGCACTAGCAGTATATAACATTTGTGGTATCCTCGATTCCTTGGCCACTAAGATTTGGATGTGGCTAGAGTTTCAGGCATTAGGCGCTATGGAGTAGACAAGTATTCTTCTTATCTATCTTGTTTAGCTAAATTAATCTTGTAGGCAAACACGGCCTGTCAGGTCAGCTTGTTGCCTAGACAGACATACTTGTGTCAAAGACTTGTGTTAATTTACTATTGTCTGCAGGCGGTGCATCTGTACTACACAATTATCTGTTTTTCTTTCTTTCATGGCCATACTCTGTTAATTCAATGGCAAATGCTCAATTTCGCTTTCACTCTGACTACTACAGCAAGACAGATGATATGATTAATTACTAATTTCAATGATGATAAACAGCCGACCTGAGGTGACGTCAGATGAGGTAATACTATTGTTTGTAGCCATGCAGTCAATAGGCCACCCATGGCTGACACTGTCAAAATGAAATGGGTAGGGAGGGAGTGGGCCTCTGAGTTGAGGGAGGCGATAGGTGGGTACATACATACATAACACATGTGTTGTTTAGTTTACAAACTACTGTGAGTCAACAAGGGCGAAGTCTGTAATACAACCTCAAAGTAAACCGTTGAATCAAAAACCTTGAAAAAAAAACATTCCTTTTATTCTTCTTCCCTGGGATTTTTCCATTTATCATGGCATTGTTCTTCCAGCATTATTTTTGTTCATCAGCCTTGGCTTTGCTAATCTTACTCTGGCATGGTTTAATTTTCTTTTACATTGTCTTTGTCCAGTCTTCTTCACCTATAATTGAATACCATACAGGCATCCATCCATCCATCCAAACATGGCTAGCCTATTATATTATATTATTCTCAACAAACCTTTTACTAACATAAAGTTGATTTTTGTCCTTTAATCACCAATGAATTTTCCTTGCTTGACTTTGAGTTTGACCCATCAACCCCCGAAGGATTCCTTTCACCCACATAGATTCACCCACCCAAGCAGACATCCTTTATTTCACCTTTCACCCATCCTGCTTCAACAACCCATGCATCCTATCAACCACCTATATGCCTCCAACTCTTCCAGAGAAACCTTCTTAGTGAATAAAGAATTGTTGAAGGTTCCTGAGCCGCCCGCAGCCTCGGACAACTTAGAAGGAAAATGCAAAGACTTGGCAGACTATTTTCATACTAAAATAGTAAATATTCTAAATACTCTGCCTCGAATCACCATGACAGCAGAGTCTATCAATGTGGCAGGGAGACCCTCGGTCAGTCTGGAAACTTTTGGGCCAGTATCGACGGAAGAGGTTCTTAAAGTTTTGTCGACTGTCAAAAGTGGCTCCCCGCGGGATTCTGTCCCTATGAGGATTTTAAAACAGGTCGCCTCCTGCACTGTTAAACCCTTAACCGATCTGATCAATGCCTCGCTGGGGTCCGGTGTGGTTCCGCCGAACTGAAAGGAAGCTGTAGTGAAAGCTCTCCTAAAAAAAAACAACTTAGACCCCCTTGACATGGCGAACTATAGACCTATATCTCTCTTGCCTGGGCTGAGTAAAATCACGGAAAAGTTGGTGAATCTCCATCTATTCAACTTTCTGGAGTCCAATGGCCATTTAAGAAGTTCGCAAACCGGATTTTGTCCAGGCCAAGGCACGGACACCGCCCTACTGGCAGTCGTTGAGGAAGCAAGGAGCATTTTAGACTCAGGGGGATCAGTGGCAGTGATCCTCCTGGGCCTGAGTGCTGCCTTTGACTCTGTTATCCATCAAGTGTTACTTCAGCGACTGTCAAATGTCAGGGTGACGGGGAAGGCACTGAGATGGCTTTGATCTTTTCTCAGTGACCGGACCTATCAGGTATGGGAAGGTAGCGCACGTTCGGCATCTATCCCCCTCCATTGTGGGGTACCGCAGGGCTCCTCCCTGAGTCCCACATTATTTAATGTGTACATGGCCCCTTTGGAGGACGTGGTTGCTCCTTATAACATCAAAATCGTGAGCTATGCCGACGACACGCAGTTAGTGTTCGCCCTTTCCCAGACCACTGAAAGTCCCAACCAGCTGTACTCCTGCCTGTCCAAAATCCATACTTGGATGGGGGAGTCAGCACTAAAGCTGAACGTTCAAAGACCGAAATTATGATGTTGGGGCACAAAGGTTCCCCATTCCCCGCGATGGCCTGGCCCAGTTGTCTGGGCTCACCTCGGAATCCTAAGGAGGAGATCAAGAGTCTCGGAATTTGGCTGGAGCAAGATCTCTCCTTCAGGACCCAGGCTTCTAAACTGGCAGGGGTCTGTTTCGGCCGTCTCCGGTCGGTGCGTAAAGTGCTCCCTCTGCTTCCCTCGCTTTCGCGGAAACTTCTTATTCAGGGGCTGATTGTATCCAGACTTGATTACAGCAATGCCATCTATCTGGGTGCCCCGGAGGCAACACTTAATAAATTACAACAAATCCGGCCAAACCAGCCATGAGGGCTCTGCATTGGTTGCCGGTGCGCAAAAGAGTGAAATTCAAATCCCTCTGTGTGGCGCACAAAATCTTGCATGGTACAGGCCCTCCTGTTCTGCATAGCTTGGTTACACCTTACAAAGCTAGCAGATCTTTACGGTCGGACCAAAAACACCTCCTCAAGACTCCGAAAGTCAAAAAGGCTTGCACGGGGGGAAGAAGATTTTCTGTGAATGTCGCAGTTCACTGGAATTCACTCCCCTTAAGTCTGCGCGCTGAAACTGGCCTCCTTCGTTTTCGCAAACAGTTGAAAACTCATCTTTTTGCCAACAGCTGTCTCTGAGTGTCCGCGACCATTACCTTCTGTTCTAAAAGCGCTGGGATGCTCTAGGGTAACTACACGCTATATAAAACTGCAAATAATAATAATAATAATGCCTACCCGGGCCCTCTTCACCAACGCATTCTTCCCTGCTAGTCATATATTACATGTCATTAATAACATCACCCATCCTTCCTCCTTCCATTCTTATTTTCCTTTTCCATGAACCCATCAAGGTCTGACTCTTAGCCTTCTCTATAAAACTTTCTAAGTTGAAGATGAGAAGAAGAGGCCATTAGTTACTCAACTTCCGCTAATGCTAAGTAAAGGCTGTACACAACTTAGTCTCTCAACAGTACAGTGTGCAGTGTACACCCTTGCAGTGAGTGTATATACTGTCATTTCGATTGGCAATAAGCAAGGTGGTGGCAGCTCCTTGTGTGTTTGTTGTGAAGAGCTTGTGCATATTGCGAGGGGATCCTCCTCTGCATGCTTGTTAAGCCCAGTGCTAAACGCTGTATTTTTAAAATTCCCCCTGTTAAAAGTGCACCTTCTACAATCCGATGCAATTGATGTAACAACTGTTATTTTAAATTTTATTTTAACCTACTATCAGTACTGTGATTACTCTGTACCCCTAGCCCCGTTCCACCGCGGCTCCGTGCCGTTAGTGAGGAGGGACGAACTCAAGAGCTCCAAGAAGAACTGCCGAGCACTCGAGAAAGCCTGGCGCAGAGACCCAACACCGAACAACATGACTGCCCTCAAGCTCGCCACCCGAACACACCACCAACTGATCCACGCCACCAAGAAAACTGCATTCAAGGAACGTCTGGACAACAACGCACACAACAGCAAGGAACTCTTCAACATCGTTAAAGAGCTCTCCAACCCCAACGCCGGAAACAACGACATCACCCCTTCGCAGGACCTCTGCAACTCCCCCGCCTCCTACTTCCACAACAAGATCACGGACATACACAACAGCTTCAGCACTCAACCAACGCACGCCACGACTGAACAACTGCCCCCCTCCACCACCCTCCGCGCCTGGACCCCGATCAGCACCGAAGACACCATCTGCACAATGAACTCCATCCACTCCGGATCTCCGGCCGACTCCTGCCCTCACCACGTCTTCAACAAGGCCGACGCTGTCATCACACCCCACCTGTGGGACATCATCAACACCTCCTTCGACACCGCTACCTTCCCGGAGAGCTGGAAGCACGCCGAACTCACCATTCTACTAAAGAAGCCACCAGCCGACCCCACCGACCTCAAGAACTACCGCCCCATCTCGCTGCTCCCGTTTCCTGCAAAAGTCATCGAGAAGACCGTCAACAAGCAGCTGGCCGCCTTCCTCGAGACGAACGGATCCCTCGACCTCTCGCAGTCTGGCTTCCGGGCCAACCACAACACCGAGACCGCCCTTATCGCAGCCACCGATGACATCCGAGCCCTGCTCGACAACGGAGAAACAGCGGCCCTCATCCTCCTAGACCTCTCCGCGGCCTTCAACACTGTCTGCCACCGTACCCTAGTGCGGCGCCTCAGCAACGTCGGAATCCAGGAGAAGGCACTGGAATGGATCTTCTCATTCCTCGCTGGAAGGACACAGAGAGTCCGCCTCCCCCCTTTCAGATCAGAAGCCACCGAAATCATCTGCGGCGTTCCTCAAGGCTCCTCGCTCAGCCCAGCCCTCTTCAACGTCTACATGAGCCCCCTCGCAGCCATCGCACGCCAACACAACCTCAACATCATCTCCTACGCCGACGACACCCAGCTGATCCTCTTCCTCACCAACGACCCCGCCAGAGCCAACCTACACGAAGGGATGACAGACGTTGCCAAGTGGATGATGAACAGCCGCCTGAAACTGAACTCGGACAAGACGGAAGTCCTCATCCTGGGATCTTCACCGTCCGCCTGGGATGACTCCTGGTGGCACCCCGCCCTGGGCAGCGCACCCAAACCAACAGACCACGCACGCAACCTGGGCTTCATCCTGGACTCCTCCTTCTCCATGACCAGACAAGTCTACGCCGTCTCCTCGTCGTGCTTCAACATCCTGCGCATGCTACGTAAGATCTTCCGGTGGATCCCCACTGAGACCAGGAAGACGGTCACCCAGGCCCTCGTCACCATCCGTCTGGACTACGGCAACTCCCTCTACGTCGGAACCACCGCCAAACTCCAGAAGAGACTCCAGCTGATTCAGAACGCCTCAGCACGACTCATCCTGGACATCCCCCGTCGCAGCCACATCTCCGGACACCTGAGAGATCTGCACTGGCTCCCGGTCAACAAGAGAATCACCTTCCGTCTCCTCACCCATGCACACAAAGCCCTACACAACCAAGGCCCAGGATACCTCAACAGTCGCCTCAACTTCTACGCTCCCACACGCCAGCTTCGATCGACCGGCCACGCCCTCGCCGCTGTCCCCCGCATCCGAAGAGCCACCACAGGAGGAAGGTCCTTCTCCTACCTGGCCGCCAAGACCTGGAACTCCCTCCCGACCCACCTCCGCCTGACCCAGGACCACCTTGCCTTCAGGAAGCAGCTCAAGACCTGGCTGTTCGAGCAGTAGCGGACCCCCCCTCCCCTAGCACCTTGAGACCCTCCGGGTGAATAGTGCGCTATATAAATGCTTTGATTGATTTGATTGAGGGCAGGGTAGAGCTCCATTGTGCCTCAGGGCCGGCTCCCCGACCAGAACGGAGTTAGCGTTCCAGCTGGGGGCGGGGCTTAGACCTTAAAAATGGCTACCCGGAAGCGCAGCGGTCGAGCGCAGCGGGAGCGCCGTCACCGCGCTGAAGCCGCGCCAAAGGGGTGCCAGTCTGCGCCAGTCCACGCTGGGATCGCGCTGTGCGCCACATCCCCTTGCCCCCGCAGAACCCACTATACAACAAAGGTAACAACCTATTCTAGAGCGCAGCTTCTGAGTATAGGAAACACTGTAAATTACAAGAGCTGTACTCACTTTGAAACAGATTCCTTTTGTAACCTACTTTCTAACGCCTGTCTGAACTTACCTTACTCACAGCAAGCATCCCTCCTGGTCCCTAGAAACGAAGATAAACACATAATCTGCGCACTTATAAATGCACGTTCTCTTATAAAACATAGGGAAGACGTGGCGGAACTCATAGCCAACCAAAATATAGACGTTCTGTTTATAACTGAGACCTGGGCAGATCCAGCATCTGGCCCAGATTTGAGTATAGCCACCCCGGACGACTATCATGTGATTAGACTAGACAGATCATCCGACAAAAGGGGCGGCGGTCTAGCCATTATACACCGAGCCAATTTAGCTATAAAAACAGAGCCATTAGATTGCGATTTTGCTGAAGTTTTAGGTTTCACTATTACTCTCTCTCCTATACAAACCTTCAAGTGAACTCTGTTGTATCGACCACCTACCTCACGCATACCCTTCTTGAAATCCCTCAATTTCCTATTAGAACCAGTAGCTGCCAATTCGGACTACACAATATTGGGAGACTTTAATTTTCATTTAGAAAATCTTGCAGATAAAGACTCGTCCACTCTTATCTCTGACTTCTCGGCCGCTGGCTTATAACAGCGGGTCTCCTCAGCCACTCATCAAGCAGGCCACATCCTGGATGAGTTATTTACAAACAATTCTCATATGACTTACCCTACAGTGTTCCCGCTTATATGGACGGATCACTCGGCAGTGAAATTTACTATCTTAGTCAGGAATCATGAAAATGTATCCCCTCCCATTCGCCCCCAGACTAAATGTTGCAACTGAAAAATCATTGATCCCACCGTTTTACATAATACCTTGGAGTCCACGAGACCAGAAGACATATCTGATCCACATGAAGCATCTAATAACTATGGACATTGGCTGAACAATGCCTTTAACCGCTTAGCACCTAACATAAAGATGCGGCCAAACCGCACTAAACCCTCCGCGCCGTGGTTCTCGGAACCACTAAGGCTTGAAAGACAACGATGCCAAAATTTGGAGAGGCGTTGGCGTATGAAATACGACAACAATGACAGAGATACATACAAGAAAGCTTTGTCAAGCTACAAAAAACTCATAATTGCAGAAAAATGTAACATTTATAGTACACAAATAGAACTAGCTCAAAACTCGAGCAAACAGCTATATCAGGTGGTTAAAAAATTAGCCAATCCACCAGCTCTTGCCACCACAGAGCCATCTCAAATTTTCTGCAATAAGGTAGCGGACTTTTTCAAGGCAAAGGTCAAAGACATCTTTAACAACTTTACTAAAAGAACTATCACTGATTCAGCCTGCTTGGAGATCCCTCTCACGTCCCCTAAGCCAACCTTTGAGGCTTTCTCCCCACTATCCCAACTGTCTACGAAAGAACTTATGAACACTGTTAAGTCAGGATCACCTTTGTATCCATGTCCCCCATTCATCCTCAAACCATTATCCAATCTGATAGCCCCGGTGCTCACTAACATCTGTAATGCCATGTTTCGGACAGGGGACTACCCCTCAATCTGGAAAAAGGCAACTGTAAAACCTCTCCTAAAAAAATAGACCCTAAATACATTAGAGCCTAAAAGCTATCGCCCTATTGCCTCGCTCCCCTACCCATCAAAATTTTTTGAAAAGGCAATGAACTTACAGCTTTCGAACTATATTGATCAAAACGATCTGCTGGATGACACCCAGTTTGGGTTCAGAAAGGGCCACGGGACTGAGACTGCTCTGATAAAGGCAGCAGAGGAGGTCAGGATAATCATGGACCAGGGTGGTGCAGCGGTCCTAATACTGTTGGATTTGTCTGCAGCTTTCGGCACGGTCAATCATACCATCCTGATCGACCGTGTCGCTGCAATAGGCATTTAGGGCAAAGCCAAAGCACTCCTGGCATCCTTCCTGGCTGATAGAGAGCAGTCTGTGAAGATGGGGAGTTATTACTCTCCTGATTTCACTCTGCCTTGTGGAGTCCCCCAAGGCTCCTCGCTAAGTCCGACACTTTTTAACATCTACGTGTCGGACTTGGCGAGGGTGATCAAGTCATTTGGTATTGGACTGACCTCATACGCTGATGACACCCAGCTGGTCCTGGCGATCCACAAAAATGGAGGAGCAGTGGCCGCTAACTTCCAGGAGGGTATGAGAGCCATCAGTACCTGGATGGATCAGAATTGTCTAAAGTTAAATTCTGACAAGACTGAGGTCATGGTATTTGATGAGCTGACCCCGTCTTGGTCCCCAGTTTGGTGGCCTTCGGAATTAGGAACCCCTCCATTACCAGTATCCAAAGTCAGGAATCTGGGGGTTCTATTCGACAACAAGCTAGCTTTTGTCAGCCATGCCAACGCAGTGGTCTCAGCCTCCTTTTTTACCCTAAGAATGGTAAAGAAATTGCTTCCATTTCTTCCCCCAAATGCAGGCAAGACCCTAATGTCCACTTTGGTATTGTCTAAGGTGGACTATTGCAATGGCCTACTTTTGAACGCGCAGGAGCAAGTTTTGAACAAATTACAGCTTGTTAAAAATGCTGCCGCAAGGATTCTAACCGGCACACCGAAGTATTCATCTATTTCTCCCATCATTCGTCAACTACATTGGTTGCCGGTTTGAAGCCGTACGAAGTTTAAGGCCTTGTGTATCACATATAAGGCATTGAACAACATTGGACCAGAATTTTTTAAAAAGGCCATTTGTGTTTACACACCTAGTCGAACATTAAGTTCATCTGCAGCCCAACAGCTTCAAATCCCACGCACAAAAAAAGCCACATGGGGAGACAAACGCTTTGTGGTTGCCGCTTCAAAACTGTGGAACCTGCTCCCTCCCTACATCAAACTTAGCCCATCACTGCTAACATTCCGAAAGCATCTTAAAACCTGGCTTTTTAATCAGTAAACTCCCAATAGGAACCCCTTTGCAATCTGTAAGCTCTAGCGCCGAGACACCGGAAGATATTTGTGAGCTATAGAAATTTTATAAATAAATAAATAAATAAATAAGAAAGGAATATGACTTACCACTGCCTGCCACTGCTGCTGGCTCAACCCTGCAGCTGCTGCATCTGCTCCCTTCCGGATGGCATCACCTTCCCTACTGGCCCGGCACTGGGGGTCGGTATGCCTAGAAAAAAAACATTACACATTTTTTAGATGCCATATACGCCTCCCCCTATTTATTTATTTTTCACTAGCGAGATTCAATACAACCACCACCACACACATCAGTACAATTTGGTTACACAGACTAGAGTAGACATATATCCTATCAAAAATTATAAAGCATCCGATTAGGCATTATGTTGGTGGCAATTTCTGAAAATGCCCCTCAAGAAGAGGACAACCCAAAGGACTTGACTCAGTGGCTAGAGCTCATGGTGAATCTAATCTTTGTAAAGAAAAAGAGTGGCCAACTGAGAGGACAATTAAACATAAGGTCTTCTTGGTTGGAAAATGTAATGCTACCGTCCTTCTCCTCTTCCTCATACTTCCTTCCGGCCATGGTGGATGGGAATCGTTTCATCAACAGCTGCTGCTAATATAATAATACTAGGCCTAGACAAGAAGAAGACACAACTTTGGGGTGTCTAATGTGACCATCATTTACTGATTGAGCACGAGAAAGTAATAGAAATCCTTCTCATCTAAAAAAACATGCATAACATACCTTACTTGGGCATGCAATCTGCACAGGGGAGAGTGAAAGCTGAATGATAAACCAGAAGAAAGCAAGCTTCAGACACATCTAATACAGAGGCAGTTTGAGGTAAAAATAAAAGACACTAGAAATATAAATAACCAAGTTATGGTAATGCAGGGATAAAAATAATTTAGAAACAGATATATCAAAAAACATTTGGGAAAAAATTTACTTAGGAGAAGGAAATAATTTAGTAAAAAAAATAAAGAGCGGTAAAAGTTAGGGGAATATATATTAATATTAACAACAGGAAAACTTACTGAGGCCAGCAGAGCCATTTAATGAGGAGCATTCCTGGGAGGCACCTCTAGCTCTCGCATCCACCTCGGACGACCTCATCTTCTTCTTGCCCCTGGATGCTGATCATCATGTAAGACATAAGAAAATTATTACTGCTAAATAAATATTAAATAATCGCTCCAAAAAGATTTTTTGACAGGAAACGGCAATTGCAATAACATAGATTTTTCCTAAATCAGATCGACTAGTAGTAGACTAGTATCGTGGTTGCAGCTATGGTATTGGTTGGTTGCTATTCACTCACTAACGATACGAACTACAAAAAAGGTTCTACTGGTAGTCAAGAACTGAAGTGCGAGGACGCAGGGCATTAAATTATTAACTAATACTAAGTAATTAACTACTACCACTACCTTAGTGACAGGACAAAGAAAAGGAGTCTCTCTAGTCTGTATTACGTAAGATAAGTTCTCATAAATATCAGCCCACGTGAGCGCAAAGTTGCAAACAAGTACAGTTATTAGGTAGCGCCAAGCACCTGTCTAGAATAATGATCACATAAAGAAAGATTTTTAAACGTAACTTACCTGCATGTGGGAGGGCACTAGGTGGCCCACAAGCAAAATGGCCGCAGAAGTGTGAGGCTCCTGCAGCTCGACGCATTCATCCTGTAATTTATCCTTACCAGGAGGTCCGATCCCACAGCCAGTGATACTGACGAGGAGGGTATGGCCCACTGACCACGCGGTGCAACTTCGAAATCTCCCACACACCGCCGCACACAATCTTAGCTCCCTCTCTGAAATGCTGCTTGAGTGACTTGGAGGTTCTGGAATTCCCGCTGGGTAGGGCGCGCTATGGCTCCACCACGGCGCCCACATGGCATCCAGGCCTCATTCATGCCACCACCAGGACTCGCAGCATCGTGCAAATGGGAGGTGAGTGTGCACCAACTGGGGCCCTGCAGGCTCCTGGCACCCCCGGCACACTGCCGTAAAGACTTTCTACCATTGGAGGCACCTTCCCACCCCGTGGTGCATCTCTGCTCTGCTTCGACTACTGAGCATGTGAGGCTGGTTGACATTGGGCGCTCAGACGTGGCCACCATAGCATAACACAAGACTTTCTGACGGCACTTTGAACTTTCGGTATCTGCACACGCCACCAGATTGAAAGTGCAGAGCTGCTGGATTTGCCCATGTGGAATTTTGAGGGTGCTGTGGTTGGATTAAGAGGCATCGGTGTCCGACTGCCACGCTGTAGTATTGGTGCTCTCTACGCACACCTAATGACACCCGGCCTATCTCCTTGTCACCCTGTACTTAGTTTGCATTCCACAGAGGCCGGGTGCACCTGATGCCATCACCTGCTCGTGGCCTGGCTTGCCTTGGTGGGATCTGCAAACCCATGTGGCCTTGCTTGCAATAGGTGCATGGGCCTGCTCTCTTTGCTCCCTTGTTTGGCTGCCTCCCTGCCTTTGACACAGCTCCTAGAGATTATTTCTCATCCTTCCGCACAGCCCATCTTTGGAGAAGGACATACTGTTCCGGACTGGACATCTCTCCCCCTGAGACTTTGCATCCGTGTTGGCCTCTGAAACGCCTCCTTCCAGCCTCCTCGGCCTCCTCGCCGCTTACCTGCTACCAGAACAATTCACAAAAAATTTACTGCTCTGCGAGCTTCCTTCCAGACAGACAGAGTTGTGCTGAAGGCACTGAGCCACACGACATACTGTTGTCCCACCGGACTTGCACACAGTGGTGTGCACACAGGCAGCCCCCATATCCTTCATGACTTCACAATATTGGATGCGCCCTTACAACGTCTGCAATCCTCATTGCACATCATAAAAGGAGGTAGTACCAGGTGTTGATCCCCCAGAATTACCTATTTTCACTCACCTAGATCACTTGGCCCTCTTCACTAGTCATCTACACTGCTTAAACGCGCTGTGCAGAGGCTCGTCACTGCAACTCGTGAAGGTGCCAACTTCGTTAAAGGTACAGAGGAATAGTCATAGGGAAGACAGATGCCAAACAAACCCGACTGACATTCAAAGCCGAAAAAAAGGACACTCGTGTGCAGCATGACGCCAGCGAAAATAGTAATGAGGAGCTCGCACAGAGGTCAGCGTCCCTGCAGGATGATGACATGAAATCTCTGCTCCTCAAAATGTGACAAGGTCTAACCTCAATAGCTGATAAGATGGACGTCATTAATAATCGAATGGACGCCATAGTCCACAAGCTCGATGGCCATGACAACAGTATCAAAGAAACTGAACGCCGCATCTCGGAGGCTGAGGATACTACGACACACATCAAGACACAAGTGGCGCAAATGGAAAAATTACTCAAAATCATTGCCGCCAAAAACGAAGACATTGAAGCTCGCACCTAGCAACTCTGAGGGCAGAAAGTAACCATGTACGCCCCTGGGAATTCCCCCCAAGGGCGTTCCCCCTATGTTGCTGCAGCCAAGAATGCAGTTTGTCTTAGTTTTGTTGTTGGTATGGGTGGGGGAGGGAATGGGATTGTTCACAAAGTTTGACACAGCACAAGAATATTTCGAAAGTAAAAAAGTAAGGAGGGGAAGAAGAAAGGAAGGAAAAAAAAAAAGAAAGCAAGTAATATAGAAGAACAGTACGAAACACAATAAAAAACATACACGAAGTAGAGGACAACACAAAATATACACTTAACAAGACACAGGAAATGATAATCAATAAAAAAGATCAGAAAAAAAGTTTGGATAAAGAAGGATTGAAAAGATTTAGGGAAGATTCAAAAGCAGGCCCCGCACCATAATAGAGCACAAAAACAAGATGGCTGTGCTCGTGCACGAAGTGTGGTGCAGTTTGCGTGATATTTCCACCCCAATACGCAATCCTCGTTGCCGTACAGCAGAAACGTTACTCGAACGGGCGGAATTAGTAACTCTGCATGCTCGCGGAACTCCGCGAAGCACGGCAGAGTTTTTTACCACCTCCCGGAGTTCAGAGTAGCGCTGCTCCTTCAGCATTCCTAGCTTTTCTCCTTGGCAGAGGTTCCTCTTGAGCCCAGAAGTATTCTAAGGGTCTCGGGTGTGGGCCCCAATATTTATATTCTATTTATCTTTTTTCTCTTGTGGCAGACAGGCTCTGTGCTCAGTCACAACCAGTTCTGTCCTCTCTAGTCCAGCTTCCCGGCAGGACTTGGAGACAGTATTCTATAAGGCAGACCAGGCCCATTCAGGTGAAGGAAAATTTCCTCCACCTAACCTAAATGCAGCTCAGGTATATTCAGTCCAGCCCTGACTCATTGAGGAGAGGCACGAAACACCTTGCGCCCCCAGTGGCTGTCTACAGTAAATGCACATCCCCAGCCCCCATCAATCCAAAGCCAGACAGTCAATCCACAAACCAGCAGAGGCACTCAGGATGGCTAAGCGAGAAAAAATCCAATTTCTAAAAGTGGAACTTTTAAACACACAATACAAACATAATCTTTACTAAAAGATAAATGTTTATATTCTGAGTTCAGGCATACGTCTTACCTTTCTCATACACTGCACCCTGCCCACAGGGGTACCTTGGGCCTACCTTAGGGATGACTCACATGTAAGAAAAGGGAAAGTTAGGACTTGGCAAGTGGGTGCACTTACCAGGCCGACATGGTGGTACCAAACTGCGCATAGACACTGCAGTGGCAGGTCTGAGGACCTTTTGCAAGGTTGCTTGTGTGGATGGCACAATCACTGTTATAGGCCCACTAGCAGCATTTGTCTTAAATGCCCTGGGCACACATAGTGCACTGTACTAGGGACTTAGTAGTAAGTCAACCAAGCCAATCATGGAAATACCAATCCATATTAACAATTTACTCAGAGAGCATATGCACTTTAGCACTTATCATCAGTGATAAAGTGCCCAGAGTCGTAAAACCAATCAAAACAGGGTCAAAAACAGAAGGCCAAAATGCAAAAAGTCGGGAGATAAACCCACTAAAAAAAGCCAGGTCTAACACCGGGTGTTTTGCCTAAAGGGTTGTTTTCAATGGCCAAGATTGCACTTAGGCACTTGGACCTGATCCTGATTCTTTTAGTCAAAAATCTTGGTTAACTGTTCAACCCCTGCATTTATGAGGATGAATGTGTCTATCTGTGGTCTATGATAGCTAGAAAAAAAAGAAATGATTTGCTACTTTCAAGAAGATGCTAAATTTCTTAGTCTTGCCTGCAATTTGAAGGTTTTCCCAGGTGTTATTCCTTATTGCTGTCTTCTCTGCTGCAACTGCAGATTCTTAAGCATTTCTGGCTAAGATTACCTTGTTTTTGTCATATGGATTTTCACCTAATGGTAACTTAAGGCCTTTATAGGCTAGCGAAACACGCATGATAGAACCAGCAAGGTTTAATTGGGCTGGGGCATTTGTGCATTGTGTGTTGATGAGATGTAGCCACTAAGGGGCAGATTTACAAGTCCCTTACGACACTTTTATGCCGCCGTTGCGTCACTTTTATGACGCATCGGTAGTGTTAGCAATGCGACCAATTTACAATGTAACACATCTAGGGAAATGCGTCATGTTGTAAAGCCCTGCGTCACATTTTACCTAGGTCAGTTATAATGTAATTACAATCTATGCAAAGGGAGCATGCAATTCATCAGTCCTTCAATAATAGTAAAAATTCAGAGCAGTTTGCTCATTAATCCTCCATTCTTAATATTCCATGCAAAGAAAGTCATTAGGGAGTCTTTTTTTTTAATATCATCGTCAGATGGCAGAAATTGAAAGAATGGCAGAGTCATATATGTGTTAGAAGGGAACGCGGCACTTAATAGATGAATACCTAAACACAAGGCTATACTATAAAGATCTTATAAGGAAGGGCACACTACAGCACATAACAAGACGTGTGATTCTGGTGAGATTTGGAGCCCTGATGATGTCTCAATAGGACGAAACGTGTTGGCTGGATTGACTTGATTTTTATGTTCTGGATGACATTTTGGCTTGAACAATAAACTCAGAATTGATAATTCAACAAAAAGACTCTCTAAGGACTTTCTTTGCGTGGAATATTAGGAGTGGGCAATAAATGAGCATACTGCTCTGAGTTTTTACTATTATTGAAGTACTGATGACATGCAGGCTCCTTTTGCACAGGTAGTAGTTTTGTTGTACGTGGCACAGTGGCGGTGGGACCACATAAAGTAGAGCATGATTGGAGCATTGTATTAAACTTCCCGGGTAACACACCAGTATGCACTTTGTTTACTACTCTCACCGGTAGCAAGTTGTTTTATCAGTTATAATATAACACAGTAAAGCCTTGTAGAAGTGACGCAGTGAAATCTAGTTCACTATCAGCCACTGAGTTAAAACGTTATGCCTGCTTGAAGCAGGCGTAATAAGTGATGCAGTTCAATAAGCATAGGCCTCAACATGCATTGCTGGAGTTGCGTCCTGCTTGTGACACAACTCCAGCAATGCGTGACTTTTGGGTCAACAGATGCGTCAGAATTTCTGATGCATCTGTCAATCCTTGCACCATGGTGCGCCGTATTGTAACTACGGCACATCCATGGTGTCCCACGGGTATCAAAGGATGGAGTAGGGAAACTGACTGTGGCATCTGAGACATGCCAGTGTATGATGTCATGATCTCATAGTGTCATGGTTACCTCTGGTACATTCTACTCTTTGTGTGCTGTTTGGAATGTTATATTTTAAATGTTGGTGAGCTGTTAACCTGACTGGCTGTGGCCTGGAGGGGTCTTTCTTCTTCCTGGATTAAACCTAAATATATTCATCACATCCTTGTGTCGCATCTCTACAGATGCGTCAGTTTCTTATAAATCAATGCCAAATTGAGGAGTATGCATGGATAATGACTTTTGGGTCTTCCTCTTGCTGAGAGCTCTGCATAATTACTTGCAGGATTTTTCTCACAAAATCCCTCATGAATTAGTCCGTATCCACATAGTCCCAACTTAATTGAAACCCCCCTGTTCTTTGAGTATTCAATGGCTGTATTTAAGGCAAGTGTATCCTTATTAGCAGGATCAATGTACAGATGTAAATTGAATGGATTGTGGTCACTAAAACAACTTGTCAATATCTCATCTGTCAGAACACGGACCAAGTCAGATGAAAGCATAATGTAGTCAATAACACTAGACTGTCCAGGACCCTTGAAAGTCGAGGGTAAATCAATAGTATTAGACTTATAATCTTGGGCAAATACCACATTTCTAGACAGAATTACCCTGTTCAGTACAGCCCCATATGGGGTATGTATAAAGTGCATGATGGTTAAGCTGGCATCATGCTGTAAACCACAAGTCATTGCAGTTTTAGGATTACAAGTACGAATATTAGCATCCTTAACACAAAGGACCACAGTCTTTTTTCCTGTTTGGCCTCCAGTTTCAACAGATATTCATCAAAGTTATCAACTAAGTCACTGTTAAATCGAAAATGTTGTGGTAAAAGTTTAGCAGCAGTAAATTATTTGATTTTTGATGTTTAGGAGTTATATCTGATAGTGGGGGTATAGTGCAATTCTTACCAGCTATGTAAGACTGACAGAGGCAAATATTGCAAAGCTTCCCTTAGCCCTACCTGCAGGTTACAGAATAGCAGGGCTGAAGAATGTGGTGTACCCATAGCAGGGCTGAAGAATGTGGTGTACCCATTTATGTAGCCCGGTTCCTGATTTAAAGTCTCCTGGAAATGGGAAACTTAATTGTGATTAACTAAATGCAGCCAATTGGGATTAGACTATTTTGTATGAAGGCCTGCCATGCTCCAACAGATAACTTTAAGGCCCTGCAATATGACAGGGACTGGAGCACTAACATAGAAATCAGCCATGCGTAAGGCGCTGCCCCCTTCTGCACCAGAAACATTATTAGGGGGATTTGGTGGTCAATCCATCTGGTCCAGTGATAAAAGGACCTCTGTTGCTGACTGGCAGATTATACAATAATCGCCGGCTGTCCAGACCTTGTTGTCCTGTGGGAGGGGTAGGTGCAGAGCAGCTTGCCTGCAGCGACGCTAGAGGGCTCCCTCATCTCGCTGCTGGCCCCACTTGGATGGCCCGTGAGGTTTCTAGGAAGAAACACTAAGGTTCCAGAAAGTCCCCTCTGTGGAACCATTACGATACGACACTAATTCAGGTCGTATACTGGTGTCCTAATTAATTTGTAAGGAACCAAGTAATTTATGAGCACCCAGGTCCTGATGAATCGCCCTTAGGGCGTGAAACATGTTGACCACTACTTGCACACAAAGGGTTGAATAAGGGCTGGTCCCATTACTTGCCACCCCCTAGTACCCCTTTTCGTTTTACTGAAGCAGGAAGCCTGACCAATAAATTGTCCACCAACAGGACTTCCCTGACTTCTTTTAAACTCACCACCACGCTCACTATTACACCCCTTCTGGCCCCTCACACGCACACACCCGCTGGCCCAGAATTAAAGATCTCCACTAAAAGTGCAGCTTTCACCGCTGCCCGACGGGCATTGCACCGCCAGCCCGCCGAAGGAGCAAGGCACCGATGATGAGGCTGAACAACTATCGACTGGGGCTACAGTTGTGGCCCTGTTGATAGCCTGTGTGAGGTACCTTTTCATTCTGGAATATGGGTCGACACTGCACACTTGAGACCCTTTCTGCACCCCTTGTCTAGGTATTATGAGAGAGAATTACAGGTTGAGCCAAATTTCTTAAGCTCTCCCGGGGGAACTCTGTACACCATTTTGTTGTAGATTATACAATAAGTTTGTGTTGCTGTCATGGGAAACAAAGCCTTATGGAGATGCTAGGTAGGCTATACACAAAGGCTAATGGGTGCGCTTAAATGTTTTACATTTTGTAGATTAACAGGTATAAACAGTGCAGTATTGCTCAGGTGAAGGATGGATTTTTTAAATTGATGATGATATAGTACCCTGAAGAACCATTTGCATGTGTAGCAACGCAGGTAGCTCATCTAAAAGATGACATCTCAGCGTAAAGATCCAGCTACAAATATTTCCTAAGCAAGTGGATGACTTTATTTAATAGTGATGCATGATCATCAAAGTAAGTGTGCGCAAGTTTATGAACAATTTCCAAACACAATGATATACGCAGTGCATTCAGGAGAAATTTGAGGATCGATTTCCACTGGGTAAGTCAGGTTGCTAAGGTAAAACTGCGCCATCTCGAAGAGCTGCCCAGCATCTTGAGCCAGTCCGTCTCATCAGTCCGCACCTACCTGCTGGTAGTTTCACTCCAGTGAGGCGGGGTTATCAACCACTGCTTCAAACTGGAAATTGGTGCACAGCACCTTGGTAGGCACTCAGACCCACCACGACTGCTGATACCTGTGCAAGGTGCTCATGACTGGTCCGTGCCCTCAAGATCCCCCCCGTGCCAACAGGCATCGATAATTCCTACCAGCCCATGACAGCAGCAGGAAAATAAGCACTAAATGGAAAAGCCAGTGGGTGAGGAGACTGAAACTGCAGTAGAAGCTCAGCAGGTCTAGATCAAATCATCGTGATATGGATGCAGCCTCAGGCCAAAGGTGCACACTGAAAAAACAAAAGCCCAAATAAAACCTGGTCTTAAAATAAAATGATTGAGCTAAAAAGGTATATTTGCGCATACACTGTTAATGTACTTTTTATAGTCTTCACTCTTAAAAACAAAAGTAGTGCTGTTGATGATTTGCAGAGCTGCAGAATTTATTAGTAATTCTGCATTACAAGAGTCACTCAGAATTGCTAAATCCTTCCAATTCCGCCAGCCGAATTGAAAACTCCACCCACCCCTACTGATCACCCCCACAGAGAGCCTGGCAGATATGACTGGGTTCAAAGGGATACTTGTGTACTTCAGAGATCTGCATTGAAGTCATCCCCACATCAAAGGCACTTTTGTGTATAAGTACTGGTTCTCTGACCCCTAAAATCAGGCACTTTTGGATTAGGAACTAAAGCTATGCAAGTGGAACTGTTGTGCCACTTAAAGGACTCATCTGGACTACTGATCTGGAAGTATTGCTTTTCTGTTTGCTGCCCTGTTGTTTTCTGCTGTTCTGGATCTGCTGAAGGAGGGCTGGATTATGTGTTCTCCAAGTGTTCTTCAAGGGCTTGCTGGCTTGGCTCCTGTTCTTCTATAAATTCCCAGGGACAAAAAAGACTTCCAACTAATTAACTACAGGCCCTGGACCCATCTTCAACTCACTCCTGACTCCCAGGGGGTCCTTAAAAGTGTTTTTGGACCCTTGCAATCAAGCTTTTGGTCTTTAGCAAACATTAACAGGATTGTTCACTCCGGCTCCGCACCGAGCGCTCAAAGAATAAGCACGAGCAACTGCGACATTGTCTCATCACACAGCAAGTATTGCCACCTGAGACTCTGAAGCCCTGTCTGCTGTCTACAATTACCTGCCGACTCTTCAAACCAACAGAATCATTGCTAGCAATGATCAACTTGCTCCTGGCAACCGTCTCCCCATAAACAGAATTCTTGCTTCAACTTGAGAAGGTAAAAATTCAGCGTGACCTGTTTGGAACTGTATCTGGCCTGCTCTGATCGTGGTCAGCCTGAACTTTGGATTATCCCAAGTCTAGGGCCACCTCAAGTAACCTGTTTGCGCTTATGCCTTCTAAACACTGCTTTTAGTTTATTCTCTAAAAATTCATAACTCCGGTACTACTTATTGGGTTTTGGAATTTTGGTTTTGTTTTATTCATAAAAATGTAATCTAGATTTTTAATCCTGTGTCTGATATTTTTGTGGTGTATTCAATGTGTTACAGTGTTTGTGTGAGTGTTGTACAAAATTAGCTTAATGCAACACTCAACATTGCAATCGATTGCTGGAAAATTGTTAACTAAGTATTCACAACACGGTGGTACCATGCGATAGTCTTCCAAAACGTGTCAAAGACCGTGTTAAACCAACGTGATGCTGCAAAAATGCGAAACAGGAACGCATAATAAGCTGCGATGAGGCCAAACGTGATATAAAATGCAGCAAAAACTAGCGACAGGCCTGCAAATCCCAGGCGTCAGGTGGTAAAATGCACCATAAAGGCAGAGTAAAAAACTGAGATGACAACGTACGAGCACAACCCCACAGCTGTGACGCAGAACAAATGACCTTTGTGCTACATCAGATAGGCATTTCCTCACAAACAGCGACAATGTACATTGACATGCATTCAGTATGTAACCTGCGCCAATGCGGAAACATACATGAAACACACTGTGAAACCGCATCTCTTCACATTGTAGAGGGACAATCACCACCCTTGCATACAGATGATCAAACAACAATGAAAGCATGGACTAATGTAGGGGCAGTGACTCCCCATTACATACATGTCGCCCATGGCATTGGACTTGAGTCACAGAGTGTATCCCTGCATCATGGCGGCACATATCAGAGCCCAAAAGAAGCCCTGTTGTCACGTGTATGCCACAAATTACAACCAAAATAGAATGAATTGGGACACATGTGAAACGCCGAAAAGTGGGATACCGTATTAACTGTGACACACAGAACTGGCACTTCGAATACGTGACACCCTAAAAAACCTCACTGCACAGAGATGACACACCCACCATCCATCTATAAATTCCCAAATTCTCAGCACTACTTGTCACACCAACACTTGTCAGAGTGAAGTGCCTGTACAGATGAGTGACATGCATGCAGGGAATGTGTTTCGTAATGCATTTGTTTGAACATGCTGTGCCTGTGGTCAGTCATTGTACTGTCCCATTATTGTTAAGGACCGTCACAATATGACATCAACCAGCGAGGAAATTGTCAGTGATGTAGTCCCTATGGGCTATTCCTGCTGTGACTGCAGTGGAGTGTAATTTACCTGCCTCATCTTCATCATCATCATCATCGTCTGGTGCATCTGGCACTTGTTTCCATGGGGATTTGCTGCGTACATATATGTTATGCAACACGCAACATGCAACAATCATCTTGCACACGATGTCTGGGTTGTACAGGATCCTTCCACCTGTGACGTCCAGGCATCTGAACGTGAATTCCACATGCCAAATGTACGCTCCACGATGCCCCTGGTGCATTTGTGGGCCAAATTGTACTGCCTCTGGGCCTGTGTGTTCGAGACTCAAAGGGGTGTCATCATCCAAGCACAGAGTGCATATCCTTGGTCATTTGTGCCAGTGCAGAGAGACATGAGTCAAGACTGTGTCTGTGTTGGCAGGCTCACTGGTTCACTGATGTGTGATATGTGTGACTCAGTGATTCCTGTATGACATGGCAAAAGAGCGGCATCAATGTGTCTTACGTAACCTCACTGCTGCACCTCCATCCCCCCCAGCCTATTCACTAGTGTGCGCAGTGCAGTTGCATCACTTGTACCCCTACGGCACACCATTGTCATGCCTGTCTGCGCATGTCCACAAGCCTGACTATGCCCCATTGATGATGTGGCAGAAGGTGGCCGGCCACATGTTTGTAGGCCCATTGTAAGGACAGGTCTGACACAGATGTAGAGCACCTGCCTGGCTGAACTCAACATGCAGTTGAGGGTAGATCTTTGGATCATGCTGCGCTAATAGCAACACACACAACAGTTGGCATATGTGATCCCTGACCCTGAGCGGGAGTACCCTTCCCATGTACCCCTTCGGCCGAGCACACACCGGGGGCATGCCACATAGCAACATTATTGATTGAGAGATGGATGGTGCAGACACTACAACTGGGACACATGCATGAGCCACATCCTTGGCAAGGCCTACACCTAACCAGACCCAGGTCCATGTGTGGAGGAGCCACACCCCTACGCTGCACTGTAGGATGCCTGTCCACCCCGCTTACGCTCACAGGGAGGTACGACACGGTTACAAGTCCCATATCTACACTACTGCCTGCGGTGACATGGTTGTGCCCACTGTACACAGCACAATGTAATGTGAAATGGCCCTGGTACCTCATGCATACATAATGACCACACGGACACACTGAGTGAGTTTGTGGAACTGGCTATGGGTACGTGCACCCGACCCCTTTTCTTGCCGGGGTCACATGTCCAGTAACACCTGTGCTGTATGGGTATTGGGTAGTCTAAGCCACCCCTCAGGGGTTGGTTGGTGCTGGCAACAACAACACCAGCGTATAGACATAAAGCAGTACAAGGTACAAACAGCAAGGGTCCCTGTCTTGAGCTGCACAGAGTTAGTGGCCCCGGATGCACTGCGGCCGGCACAGGCACACCGCCATGGGAATGTGACTTGGGGTGCACTGAGGTAGGGCCATGCAAGCTGAGCGGGTTCTCGTCGATATCCAAGGAGAATGTCGCAGAGGGTTTCGGTTGACAGTGGAAGGGGTACTTCCAGGGCATGATGCAGAGGGCAGAAGCAAGCAGAAACAGGCAATTGACGGAGTTGAATGCTACAGACTCCTCTTTTCCACCATGTCAGTATCAGCTACATGATGATGAAGACAACCCCCAGCCCATAGGCTCAGACTCAGATGACACCAATGTTCCACCAGATAGTAACCATGGGTTTCGGGGCGCATGCTTAGTGGCACCATAGCTGTAAGGGGATGCAGTCTGCGGTGAGGGCTGTACAGTAACATGTACTCTGCCATAAGGAGAGCAAGACTCAGTTCAAATTGTGTGACCTACTCCACCGCAGTGTGTGCTGGAGGCAGTGGTCAGCAGTGGCCCTCAGCCACATGTGGTAGGCTTGCGCTGCACAGAGTCAGTTGCAACACTTGCAGTTGTTGGTAGTGTCCCATTACCTCTATAAAAGTGAGCCTTTTCTCTTCTGGACTGAAGCACGTCTTCCCCTTACTCCTCTCCTTGAGTACTGTGACATGAATACTGCCATGAAGAAATCAAGACTCAGTTCCAAATGTGTGATCTATTTGTCCGCTGTGTATGCTGGTCGGGTACATCAATGAGGAAGGGGTACTGTGGTCCTGTGTTGCGGAGGCCGTGATGGTGGTAGCAGGTCGCCAAGGTCACAGACCTCGGGCTTGGAGGTTGCATCTGCATGTGGTGGGCCCTCTTTGACACATGCCGGTGTCGGCAGGTGAGCAGTGATGCCTGAATGCGCAGGGGTGGGCATGACAGCTTCGGGGACAAGCAGCCCGGGGTGCAGCAGGCGCACAGGGTAGCAAGCACCAGTACTCACTGCGTTGGCCTCGTGGCGGGGTGAGAGGTGCAGCCCTGGCAGGGACATTGACAATGCTGTAAGAGATCTACGCCCAGGGCTACATGCTTTTTATTCACACCCCTATGCTAGCCTGGCATACGCCGGGCCAGCCCACTCCACAAACGCTTACAGGGGAGACAAACAAGCTACATTTCCGTGATCTCCCCCACTGGCTGGGGTAACATGGTTGTGTCCATTGTCCATAACACTCCCACCACCAGTGGTGTATGTCGACATGGATATGTCTGTGGTCTGCATACTGCAGTCTATCTAGCACATCCACGCCACACTTGGCATTGTGTGCATGCAGTCTCATTCATCGGTCACATCGCCTCCTTCGCACATGCCTGATTCCCTCATCTCCCTACAGTCTGCTGATGTGTAGCTGAGGTACCATGACGTTGATGGCTCATGTTCATGGCTAGCCCAAGTTCCTAGTGAGTTGTGCTGTTGTGCTGCCGTCCATTACCACCCCCTTTTGTACCGCTTTTGGCCGCCATAAGTGTGGCAGGGTAGGCTGAGACGTGAGTCCCTTGCTCACTTTGCCACTGGATTCAAGCAAGCCAAGCTGAAGACGGCTGGAATGCCAGGAAACCGGTCCTCGGAAGCTTGTTTCCGGTCCAGGGAAGGCATGGCTTGGCAGTTCGGGCTGGACTGTTCCCATGAGGCACAGGGTCAGACTGATTTGCATATAGCCATGTCTGAACTGGGGTGGCAGAGTGGGCTAAAGAACGGTGATGGATTAAACCCAGATCTTTTGACTGGGTGTGAGTGTTTGATTGGTTCAGATGCTCCGTCCATTACCACCCCCTTTTGTACCGGTTTTGGCCGCCATAAGTGTGGCCGGGTATGCTCAGACGTGAGTCCCTTGCTCATTTTGCCACTGGATTCAAGCAAGCCGGGCTGAAGACGGCTGGAATGCCAGAAACCGGTCCTCGGGAGCTTGTTTCCGGTCCAGGGAAGGCATGGTTTGGCAGTTCGGGCTGGACTGTTCCCATGAGGCACAGGGTCAGACTGATTTGCATATAGCCATGTCTGAACTGGGGTGGCAGAGTGGGCTTAAGAACAGTGATGGATTAAACCGAGATCTTTAGACTCGGTGTGAGTGTTTTATTGGTTCAGATGCTCCGTCCATTAGCACCCCCTTTTCTACCACCCCTTTTGTACCGTCGTGTCTGGTGGTTGGGCATGTTGTTTTCACATGTTGTATGTGACTTCATGATGTGTGCATTCCCAGAGTTGTGAATTTCATGATTGTGTATTAGAGGTGTGTGTTGTGTTCATTTGGTACTTACCAATGAGCAGTGCATTTCCGTAGGTGCCATCCTGGAGGCGGTTGTTGATGATGGACTGTTGGAAGATGTATGAATCATGTAGACTCCCTGGGTAGTTGGCAATGACATTGGTAAAGAGTCCCCGGTGGTCCTCTATTGCCTGCACATTGATGGACTGTGTGTGCTTTCTGGTGTGGTAATTGTGTGCAGTGTCAGCAGGGGGCACAAGTAGGACATATGTGCAGTCAATTGTCCCCAACACATGCGGGAAGACATCTATGGTGTAGAAGCCTTGCATGGTCTCCAGCTGTTCCTGCGCAGTGTGGGGGAAGTATAGATACTGGGGTACCAAGCTGATGATGGCATCCAGGACAGGTTTGAGGAACTTTGATAGGGCTGACTGTGAGACTCCTCCGACTCTGACAGGTGTTGGAATGTACCAACAGCCAACAGCAGCAGCACAGCCGGCTGCTTTGTCTGAGGTGGAATGTTGGTTGTCCTCAGTGTTGATACAGTCAGCCTGTGGGCTGTGATGTTCAGGATGCTGAGGATGGTTGTCATTTTGAGCCTGTAGTGGGCAATGACATACTCTGGCATCATGTATGTGAGGCTGCTAACACGCCTTCTCCCCAGTTTTGGGTTATTATCGCTGATCTGGCTGGCTGGTTGGTGAGAATGTTGCAGAGTGATGTTGTCACTGCTTTTGGTAAGGAACCCCTACTCTGCATCTCATTAGCGATAGTTACGGGGGTCAGCTATGGTGATGCTTTTTGCGGCTGCTATTGCAGGTTAACTGGTGATATGGGCTGTTTGCACCAGCTTGTGAATAGGGCGATGTATTTATTGCCACTTTGGCTACGATAAAGTGCAGTTAACTCGGCAATAACTCCTTGAGAATATGCCCCTATATCTTTTAGGAATTAACTTAGCTCACTCTGACTAGAGTGCTGATTACTGCCTGGTTAGTGTGCATATCTCAGCCAACCAGGAATTCCAGTGCTAACACTACCTCTATGCATAAACCTCATATTCTGTCTGCCAGCTCTGGAAAGCATTCAGCCTGTGCTTCTTGTATCAAAATATGTGTCCCTACTTACTTTGTAGACCCTGTTTGTTCCTTTACTGGTTACTGGTTCTTTCTGCAGTGAAATATGTTCCTGTCTTTTGCTAGCTTCCTGGTCTCCTGTCTCCTGCTAGGTTTGTGGGCAGAGTACTGATGGCTTTACATTCATCTTTACATCCACAGTTGGCTTATTTAAGACTGTGTGATGATGGTTGCAATATCTGGCTAACCTTACTCTGGCTCATTGATGGGCTAAGGGATAAAATTGTGGGTCTTTTTCTGGATACTGCTATCAGTCTCCTTTGATGGATGTGGATGCTCCTCTAGGCTAGCATGGCTTGACGTGCACTTTTCCTGTGTATGTTTCCTTCATTGCTTGGGGCTGCAATTGTATCTGTTCTTTGATGGCACAGCACTCCACCAAGTCTGTTGTCACTTGAATGGCCCCCACAAGTTATCTGCCTTGGGCTTCCGGCTTATCAAGAGTTTCCTGCAACCTTCTTGCTGGGCTTGGGGTCCTGTGTTGTGTTGCCCGTTGGCATCGCTTATCTCATGTTTTGCTATGGTTTGCGGTCCTCCATGCTGGGCCAGTCAGGGTCTGTGTTAACTATGCTAGTGCTTGCCTTGCTATTCGATGGATCTCTGATGTTTCTATGAGCCTCTTTCATTGGATGAGATTTGCCCAAAAAGCTAGCAGGTTGGGTTTCTGCCTTTCTTTGTGAATGCTCCCTGCTAAGCTTTCAGCCAGGGAGTACCTGTTAGCTGTGTGATGCTAGAGTACAATTGATGGAGAACATGTGAGTGTCCTTTTTTCTGTTTATTTCTAAGGTGTAGGCTGGATTGAGTATCTTGCTTAACTCCCTGCTGGACATGGGGCTTAGTTGTTGATCCCTGACTCTTTCGTCCAATGGCAATTGTGTCTCTCAATCCTCTGTTTGGGTTGCATGGGACTTATAATGAATTGGCTTGCTCTTCACTAGCTTTGAAGCATGGCCCCACTGTTAAGTTTGCTCTGTTTGGTGATGCTGTGGATCTCAGTGATGAATATGAATCCCAAACCAGTATAAAGGCTGTGTCCTATATCCTCCAGAAGGTTGTATGATAGAGGCACACATGGTTAAACCATGCATGCCTCTACCACACAGCCCAAACCACGAATGTGACTTTACCACACATTCCTTTACCAATTATGCCTTTACCATGCAATTTCATGGTATAGGCATGAATGGTAAAGGGGTATGTGTGGCTAAGGTCACCACTAACCTGACCCACCCCCACCCCCATGACCGCCTCCCACCCTGCGCGGTTCTTAAAATCCTGTTCCTTTTCAAACATTAAAACTATTCCAACTCTTTACACTGCCCTAAAACCTACCCGACCCCAGCCCTAAAAATGACCCCACCCCAGCCCCAAAGTGACTACCTGTTCCCCTCCCCTGCCCCAAGGCCTAAAACCCTGCCCCTTTACATACACCATCCAAGGCCTCTCCTTTATTGAGGATTACATCATTGCCAGCCCTTTGCTTCTTTGGCATGCTATTTGGCAAAACACTGAGGGAGCTCAAAAGATATCATAAAAGATTGCCTTGCATGTGACAATGTGAGGAAAATCCAGTGGTTAAAATATACGAATCTTGTTTGTGCAAAATTGGCCTTAACCAACTATATGAAACTTCTGAGGGCCCTCACCTTGTTATTAAGAAACAGCTGCAGGCGTCCTGGTATGAATATGTGCAGGAAGAGAGAATCAAAACGGAGACAGCAAAAACAAGAGTATCTGACTACCTTACTAGGAATCATGGACGAGTTGGCTCACCACAAAATTATTTGACTGGTGATACGAGGGATTGGGAGTGCAGTGTATTGTTTCGCCTTAGAGAAGGCACCATAAAATATTTATTAAACTTTCCATTATGCTTACAAGCCAACCTAGACACCTGTCCTTGTCCCTGTGATGGGAAATCCGGGCAATCGATGCTGCACTTTTTATTCTTTTGTAGTTTTTATCTTGCATATACGAAGTGTTTTCGTCTTCCTTTGATTAAGATCCGTCATTTTAGCAATTACAGAGAATCTAAAGAGGCACTTTTCCGATTAGAAGATGAGGATATTATTAACTGTGTTAATCTGTTTTTGAAAGTTGCAGTGCGGGCACGAAAATTAATGTATGCATTGGAAATTTAGTCTGCTCAAGAGTTTGCATTTGCACTTTAAAATCTGCTCTGATGTGCACGGTGCTGCTTTTAATATATTTTTATCACAATTTTATTCTGTACTTTTATTGCTCTAAGATCTGAACCGAGTAAAGAATTTATTGATTGATTGATTGATTGATTGACATACACCATCCCGAACCAACCCCCACCCCCTTACTGTCCCCAAAACTACCCTGCCCCTCCATCACTGAAAACTACCCCCAGCCCCCTTACCTCACCGTGTCCCTCCCTGGTATATTCCTGCTTCCACCTTCACCACAGCAGCAGCAGCTAGCAGCTAGGCCGCTTCCTGCCTTATCCATGTAAATACATGGTTAAGGCATATGCATGGTTAAGGTAGGCATGGTTGAGCTTGCGTAGTCAGAACACTTATGGTTAAGACCACTGTGTTCCGAATGTTCCGCCTCTAGAATGAGGCTTTTTGATGCTCAATTTCTGATTGCCCTGTTGCTGTGCATATGACATCACTAGTGATGTCACACACTTATTCGATGGACCTGGGAGGGACTCCATAGCATCTACCAAACTCATCTATGGTTGAGCTGTTGGGCTGGGCAAAGAGACAGGAATAAGAGCAGCTACTAATACTGTCAGCTCCTTTTTAGCCCCTAGCTCGAGATACCCTTTTTATTTTTTGGGAGGGAAGGAAGTAGGAGAGTGGGTGGGAGAAGTAGCCCATTTTAAATGCACGAGTAGTATTGTCATATCCCTTACCTTCCAAACTCTACTTCCTGATTCAATTTCATACAACCAACTCATTCATATCCTAATGCTTCTCTGTACAAGAGAAGCATTGGGAAAGGAATGAGGTGTGTGTCTGGGCCCACCAAAAGTTCAGAGGCTGTTTTGGTTTTCTTTTTCTCAAGATGAAATCCAAAACTGTGGCTAACTAATTTCTATGGCACAGACATACAGGTTTGCAACCCAGCACTTATGTAGATGTCGCGTGAATTTAGTTTTGTCCTAAAAAAATATCTACACAGTGCATGGCACATTTCTGGAGTGAAGACTATCATGTTTTCACCCTAGCAATCAACCAGTATGCTATTTGTTTTTTTTCTCATCCTCAGAAAAATATAGAAACAGTATCCTGCTACTTTCTGGGGTCAGACACAGGCCCACTCCTGTGCCCCAGTGGAGATCTGGGACACTCTGAGTTTTTTCCTTAGCCCAAGAAAACTTCCAAAGTGTACCTCCCTCGTCTCTGGGGCACAGAAACATACATCTGACTCTACAGTCATCCATCACTCAGGGAAACCTACCAACCCACCCATTTCTGAATACTAAATACCTAGAGGAGGTTTGAATGCGGTGATATGGAATGAAAAGATGGTACCACTTTTACTTACCAAGAATTCTAATGAAACTATTTTGTAGTGCAAAATGTCTCCTTGCATTAGTTTTTGGCAAGAGAATATATTTCACACTTAAGAAATAGAACTAAATTGCACGTGACACAAAACACAGCTGGTCACAGTTGGTTTGTTCATGCTCTTCCCATACTCCTGAAATAGTATTTTTGCCTTAATGAAGTATCAATTATACAGTGTGGTGGAAAGACATAATCTCAGCCATATTCTGTAACAATTGTAACAAGAATGCGATAAATTACACAGCATTATGCCAGCATAAATTAAGTTTCACCAAGGTCTCACATATTATCAATGTGGTCTCCAAATGATGTCAGTTTTGCCCTAATCCTGCCTTGTTCAGTAGGTTTACCTACACATTCCCAGAACTGTTTTAATCAGGACAAGTGTGGGAACAGTGAATGGTAGCATTTTCCCATTTTCCTGAAGTTATGGAGCTTTCTGTCAAAAAATGGTATTCATTGGGATTTTTGTTTTAACCATGCTTTGACACTTGGGAGGAAATATGGATAATGAAATATGCAGGGATTTATTCCAGCCACTTTCCCATGGATTCCCTGTGTAACTGTATTTTTCAGTAATGCCTGGAGTTAGTAGGTTCTACTGGGTGCCAGCCGACCCTCTGACTGAATGCTGCAGACACCTCCCATATATTTTCCTCTTTAAAAACATCCTTGGTGTCTGGTGTGTGGATCCCTTCTTAAACCAAGGTAAAATCCGCTCATTTGTGATAACCACATACTCAAAAGACCTAGGGTAACTCATATTTGGTTTATTTATTGGAATGGATATGTTTCTTTCTGCAGAAGTATGATGTAAGGACACTACTATGTATTGAGGAAAAAATACTGAAATCTGACAAATAACTTCTTCTTGCCCTGTCCATCCAATCAGGGAGTGGGGAGTCATCCTACTTGCCCATTTCTGATAATCACAAATGCAAAAGACCAAAGATAAATCATATTTGGTTGCACATTGGAAGGGATATGTTTAATTGTGTGGAGGACTAAATGAAGGCAACATGCTTAAATCTGACAAATAACTACTACTTGTCCGGGCCATTCAATCAGGGTAATGCAGTGAGATATTGATGCAGGGTTTGCATCAATATATAGCACTGAATTTGTAAAAGGAAAATTATTGTATGGGTATACAAAGAGACCAAAGAGGTTCATGTGGTTGAATAATGTAATGTTATTTAAAAAAGGTGTCAAGGCTAGAGGTATGCAAACACCTAGGAAGGGAAATGGTAAAAAGGGTTCAAATCTGTGCAAAAATGTACTCATCTAAGGATGGGGATTGTGTGTTAGATTGGCCTACCCAATGTGATCCTATGATTACGTTCAACCGTAACCTTCTTCTGCAAGTGTTGAGAAGAGGGAAAATGTTTAAAGTGTGTGAGAATGAGAAATTTGAACACAGTATGCACATTATCCAGACATATGCAGTGAATGTTTTTAAATATCTGAAGGCTTCTTACACACAAAATAGTTCTGCAAGATGGAGGGGTTTCCATTGTGCATATGGTATGTAGTGCCTCTATTGATGTGAGAGCTATTGCAAAGGGAATTGGAGATCCAAAAGATCTTCAGATGGCTCCCCATCTCAACAAGCCGGCTGGACTATAGCAATGCACTTTATGCAGGAATCACCACATAACTCCTGAAGATACTTCAGATGATTCAGCTACCAGACTCATCCCCAACCTCCCCAATCAGACCCTCATAACCCCTCACCTCAGGAAACTCCACTGGCTCCCCATCCAGGAAAGTAGCCATTCAAGATTCTGATACACACATACAAAGTCCTCCACAACCAAGGACCAGCATACATCAACCAGTGCCTGAACCTCCACCAGACCCCCAGAAACCTGCACTCCACGTCCCTTGACCTCACATACACTCCCAGCACCTGCCTGAGCCATAGTGGAGGACGTGTCTTCTCCTACATCACTGCAGAGTACTGAAACAAACTTATGTTCTACCTCTGAACAGCATCCTCTCTCCTGAAATTGAGAAAAGGACTCAAGACCTGGTTCTCTGACTGATCTCAGCCGGAATCTAAAACCAGGATACCCTCCTGGATGAGTAGCCGTTATCTATAAATCTGAGTTGATTGACTGATTGATTGATTGATTGATTGAGAAACTATGCAAGAGAAGAATTACTTAAGGAATTGAGGTGTCTGAGTTGTTGCCACAGGTTGTTTTAACTAAAAACCAAATTGTGACATGAGACTGTGTGAACCTGCGTGATATGAATGCAAATACTTAGGTTGACTGCTACCATTGCCCAGCTGTGATGAAATCTGTTATTTCAAGGTCTATTGAAGTGTTGTAATTTGGCAGCGATTAGGTTAGCATTAGCAGAAGCCATGCTGTATTTAGAGACTATCTCGTCCGTTTTGTGAAATCCATTTTGTATTTCTGTCAGCCATTTTGTTTGTCATGTGCTACCATGTGCTCGCCATGTGCTCTGTCCTACCTTTCTGTTAACTTCATTTGAAATCTACCTAGTGACAAGGTATATTTAGCCTCTTCTGCTTTGCACATGCTCATTTGAGCTTGCAGCTGTCCATGCAACTGCTGTTAGTCTGTAACTGTCAGGATGTCTTAACCAGAATTAGCAACTGTTAGCTCCTCCCACTTGTTGACTGTGCATTTTCTGTATGACCTTATATGTACCTAAAACCAGCATTTTGTACTTGTACTGCCTTCTTTTGAGCCCCTATGTAGATATAAAAGGACCAAGCTCCTTCCATTCAGTGTGCTACTTCATACATTACCGAAGGGTGTTGTGCGAATGTAGTTCCACCTCATAAGGTTTAATAAATCTTCTATTTTCTATTCCAGTTTCTGTGCCAACTTCTTCCTATTGGTCTGAGGACTCTGTGCAGAAAGGGAGAAGCCCTTGCACTGGTAGGCCTTGCTGAGGCTAACCACCACAAATTGGCGCTTCCAACGCGGGGCTCATCGGTGACTCGGATGCCCGAAGGAGTGGTCGAGACGAAGGATTGGAATTTCGCTTTGGACGCGATTGCTGCCTGAGGAGACCCGAGTCTTGGCAACCACAGCATTTTTCCTTGCTTTCTGATATGACCATCCAGGTGGTGCCGGTCCTCGACTGAGATCTCCTCTGTTGATTCGCCGTACAGTGACCATTTGGTCGATTTGAGAACTTGGCAGTTGGACCCTGGACACCATTTGATTGGTAAGAGTGGTTCTGCGGAACTTGCTGTTGGTTTTTGATGCCTTGGATTGGTAAGGTAGTTTAGTAACACTTACTGTGGCTTTTGATTTGAAGGATTGGCCAATATTAGTATTTGTTTGTAAGGTATATATAAATTGCAATTTATATAGGCAGGTAATGAGGAGATTTTTCTCTATTTGAATTTGTTTGAACGGCGCAACGTACGAAGAGTACCTCAAGCGCTACTTTGATTATAATACTGCATATTCTGCACTATTTTTGGCATGCCTGTTTCTAGCACACTTCGTAGGATGTGTTGCTTTTGTAGCTGTACCAGTTTGAGACTCGATGAAGCACAACTGGCTCCCCCAGAAGGGGCACCTAATAGGGTATGTACATTAAATATGGTATTTCTTCTATAATGTACAGCACGTTATGGAATAAATATACCAGTAAGGTTCCTGAGAGGAGAAAAACGCAGCAGACGCAGCTGCACAAACATCTCAGACCAGCATGGCACAAGCTTCTGTCATCAGAACAGATAAGACTATGATAGTTAATGCGAAACCTATGAGGGAAGCCCCGCCTTTGTGTGTTCCTCCTAGAAGCGAGGGAACAAATGATGATAAAAGTTCTGCCGATTTGAAGGGTTACTTTATTTATAATTGGGTCTATACTCCATGGAATAGAGCGGATGGTATGGCCCTTAAAAATGCATTGCCTGATCCCTATAAAAATCCAGCAGCTTTTATGAGGAAGTTGAGGGTGCTATTAGCTCTTGTACCATGACTTTGCCTGATATTGATTTGTTTTTTGGAATGATATTGCCGCCTGACATGTGGAGAACTGTGCGTAAATTTGATGATCGCGCAACTTTTGGGGCATTATGGAAAGAGTTAGAACAAAGGGATGTAGAGCGGGAGCCTGCACAGAAACCGTGTAAATTGATTTTAGATCTCCCTACAGCTATATTAGTTAAATTAAAGACAATAATTTCCCCTAAAAAGATAGATTGGACTGTATTAGCATTGTGTAAGCAAAAGGCAGATGAATGGGTTTCAGATTTTTTTACACGCTTTGAGGAGGCATTCTACGATTTTAGTGGCCAGTCATTGACAGATGACACGGGTAGGCATCTGTTTGGCGATAAATTTGTAGCAAACCTTTTGCCAGGAATAGCTAGTCACCTAAAGGCCAGTGAGAGTTCATGGACTTCCTCTTCTCCGGTTTCTCTTTTGACTATGGCTCAGTATTATGAACGGGAGGAATTAGAAGCAAAGGGTAATGAGGATAAAAAGACTAAAGAATTGAAAACAAAGGTTATGTTTGGTCAGGCTTATGGTGCGCCTTCTAGAGGTAATGATAGAGGTGGATGTGGATCTTATGGTTGGTCTTTTCCTTCATATGCTCGTCCGAATTTGTCTGTTGGCCCGAGTGCGTACTGCAAGAAATTTGGACACTGGATTTCTGATTGTCCAGTGATCCGTGCTCTGCAGTGTCCACATGGTCGGGGACAAATTAGAAATTGTTCAGGATATCCAGGGCCTAGAGGAAGCACGAATGATCATGCTAGGTTTGATGCTAATACACATGGGCAGGATGGGTTTAACACTTTATTTTTTTATTTTTATTTTTTAACTGTTTTTATTAGTTTCATCAACATATAGGCAATAATGACAGTATACAGAGAAGCGTAACGTATAGGTAGGTTATACATATCCAAATACATTTCCGCTATGGAGGCAATGTCCATTTGCATGTTTTGCAGTGTCCCTTTCGGTAATGCAGCCCCTACTATTCCCACCACCCCGCCCCTACTCTTCGTCCGTGCTATTGCCCTCAGAATCTGGTATTGGGTCACAGATGTCCCCTCGATAGGTGTTCCAAGCTACCCAGATTTTGGTCCATTTCCGGGGGCTCTTTCAATTAGCATATACTGTCCGTTCTGTGACCATAATTAGATCCATGTCTCTGCACCTGTGCGCCAGTGTTGGTGTTTCTATAGCCCCCCATTTCTGCGCAATATTTCGTTTTGCTACCATGAGTCCCAACGTGACCTTAGTTTGTCCATGGCGTGTGAGGTCATTGGGCTCCCATATGTTGAGCAGGTATCTACGCGGTTCAGGCAGAAGTGACACCCCTATGGCTTGTGATATCGTATGCAGCACTTTACGCCAGTAGTCTGTAATTGCTGCACACTCCCACATTGTGTGTATAAATGATCCCTCCTCCCCGCACCCTCAAAGGCAGAATGGATGCTGTGCCCATTGCATTCTATGTAATGTTGTCCTAGTGTAGTATACCCGGTGCAGGATTTTAGGTTGTACTAACCGGAGCCTTACTGATATCCCCACTTCTTTAGGTGATGCCAGGGCTTCTTGCCATTCAGAGTCGGTCCTCCAGCGGTGCGGATTCCGGAACTGTGGTATCTGGTGGTATTACTGCTAGCATTGCGTGTCGTATTTGTGTATATCTATAAGTCTTTTTTGGGCCCAAATCATATTGTAACTGAAGGTGTGTGAATGGTATTACAGTCCCTCCTTCCCACAGATCGCCTACTGTGGAGATTCCTATGCTTTCCCATTGGTCAAAACCTTTGCTATTTCTTAGCTGTCCCAGTTTTTTGGTATCCCAGAGTGGAGTCAGCTTAGTTATAACCCCTCCCCATCCCAGCCGGGTCTGTGCTGTGTGCCATAATGTGACCGCATGTTTGGTGGGGCCCTCTAGTTTAATTGCCTGCCCTTTATTGTATAAGACCGCAAGCATATTTTTCATGCCCAACTGGGCTCTATCTACCATATATGCTGGGTCATTCTGAGGTGCGTGGATCCATTGATTGATGACCTTGAGTTGTGCCGCCCAATAATACAGCTTTACGTCAGGGAGTGCTATCCCGCCTTCATACCAACTCTTATTTAGTTTTTCTTGTGCTATGCGTGCCGGGCGGTGGCCCCAGAGAAGTGCGGACACCTGTGTTGCCACTTGTTTGAAGTATCGGGGTAGGACAGGGAACGGCGTGTTCTCAAGCGCGTAAAGAAACCGGGGTAGGGCCATCATCTTATATAACGCCATTTTACCCAGCAACGTTAGGGGCGGAGAGGCCCAGTGTAACACGCCATTTCGCAGTCTCTCCAGAGGGGAATTCCGTTGGATCTTTTGTAATGTATATACCCAGATATTTGAATGAGTCAGTTGTCACTACAAATAAGCAGTCGGGAGGGAGACGTGGTTCGGGCCCCTGTAGTATATATAGGACCGACTTAGCCCAATTTATCGTATACCCGGACATCTTCCCCAAGTTATCGCACAGGTTTAGGAGTTCTGGTATAGAGCGTTCTGGGTCTGTTAGATACACTAATATGTCGTCCGCATAGAGTGAGAGACGATCCTCCCACCCCTCCTTCCACTGAATTCCTTTCAGCAGCGGGGTTCCTCTGATCAGGGTGGCCAAAGGTTCTAGGGCCAGCGCGAACAGGAGCGGAGACAGGGGGCAGCCCTGACGTGTTCCTCTCGCCAATTGTATCTCGCCCGATATGTGTCCGTTAGCTACTTCACAAACCGTGGGTTTCGTATAGAGGAGCCGTATCCACGCACAGAACAGAGGACAAAATCCCAAACATGGAAGGAGCACAAAGAGATATCTCCAGTCCACCATGTCGAAGACCATCTTCGCATCTAATGACATTATCGCTGCTGGTTCCAGCAGTAATGGAGCCTTCGCCAGTGCGCCATGTAGACGTCGGAGGTTGAGTGACGTATTTCTATTAGGCATGAAGCCCGATTGGTCTGGGTGTATTAAATGAGGCAAGTGAGTCATTAATCTGTTAGCTAACAATTTGGCTAAAATCTTTGCCTCAGCGTTTAGCAGAGATATAGGACGGTAGAATTTCCATTCGGACGGTGGCTTACCAGGTTTTGGGATTGCTACTATTGTTGCTAGCTGCTGGTCTAGTGGCAGCTCATCCTTCTCTAGGTTTTCGTTGTACATTGCCATCAGAGGCGGGCTCATGGTTTCCGCCATTTGTTTGTACCATTCGATCGGGATCCCATTGGGTCCCAACGCTTTCCCCGACTGTATCGATCTGATAGCTAATTGCACCTCCTAGGTTGTAAAGTTTGCCTCTAATTCCTGGGAAGCCTCTCCCGTAAGCGTTGGCATTTCTATAGTCCTCAGGAACTCCATTACACCCTCCTCTGGTATCACTGACGTCGGCGTGTAAACCTCCCTGAAGTGGTCTGCCAGTGTGTTTACTATTTCTTCTGGGTCCGGCGTGAGTCGCCCCTCCGCTGTCCTAATCTGACGTATTCCCTTAGTACCAGACTCACGCTTATCTAGCCAGGCCAGCAGTCTGCCTGTTTTGCCTCCTACATCATATATTTTGTGCCTGGTCGCTGCTAATCTGGCTTCTGTCCGTTCCTGCAGGTATGTTTTGTGCTGTTGTTGCCTAAGGTGCAGGGTATGCTCTGTATCTGGTGTGGGGTCTTGTGAGTGCTCTGTGTAAGCCGCCTGTAGTGCTGTTTCTAGTTCTGAAAGCTCCTTTTGTTTCTCTCGCTTATGCCCTGTGATAGAAGCTATTGCTTGTCCTCTAAGGACGGTCTTGTAGGCTTCCCACAATATTGAGGGCGAGTCAACGGAACCCACATTTTCTGCAAAGAAATGTTTTGTGGCTGCACGTAAGTCTTTCTTTATTTGGGTGACATGTAGGTATCCGGGAAGGATGGGGTAGACTCTCCGTCGTGATTTCTGTTGATAGGAGAAAGTTAGTACTACTGGAGAGTGATCAGAGATGCCTCTGGGTTTGATATCTACTTCCATCATGTTGTGTAGGTTCGCGTTTAACATCAAAAAATTGTCTATCCTTGATAGACTATTGTGTACTGTGGAATGAAGTGTGTATCCGTATGCCGTGGGGTGTGCGCGTCTCCAAACATCTATTAGGTCCAGTGCCTCTGTGAAACCCTGGAAGCGAGAGATGCCGGGCTGTGTGGGTCGGGGCGGGTACCTACCAATTGTAGCGTCTATTGTGGCATTGAAGTCTCCTCCAATAATAAGCTCACCCTCCGGCAGGGCAAGGAGGAAGTCACTTAGTGCCGGAAGTGCTACCCTGTGTAGTGCCGGGGGAATGTATACTGATACCACATTAAGGAGTCTACCTTCTCATTGACCCTGTAGTGCCGTAAAGCGCCCCTGGTCATCCGTCTTGGTTCGGAGTACTATGAAGGGAGAGTTTTTCTTCACTAAGATTCCTGTCCCTCTGGATCCCGAGGAGAATTCTGAATGCACCGCCATTTTATATCCCCATCTGTCTAGCGCCTTGCATGCATGCTAACCCTATAAGATGTGTCTCTTGCAGTAATGCTAATGTGGGGCCTTGGCGCTTCAGTGCTTGCAGTACTAGCCCTCTTTTTATCTTATCGCCCAGTCCGCGGACGTTCCATGTGACTAACTTCAGAGAGGCTACTTGGGTCTCTTGGGCTGTGGCGTGGGTGCTATCAGGTTGTGAACCCCTTGACATATGTTAGGAGTGTAAACATCTGGAACTGCAACCTACTTTTCACATTTAAGGATCTGCTCACCATTAGATTATCTGCCCTACTGTCAGTGCCATTAGTGACTTGAACAATACTATCTCTATCAACAGTGCCTTCGGAAAATGAAACCAAACTCAGTAAATTACTAACTTCCCCACCCTGGCTCCCACCCGCCCTCCCTGCCTCCCTGCTTAACGGACCTACAACCGCCCGCTGACCCAACTTAGCAGAGTGCTTCTCCCCCTCTCCAACCCTATTACTTGCTTGTCAGGAGTAAAGAGTCCAATGGAAGCATCGGCCCTCCCTGCACTCCAAGGCTAGCTTCAGTCCAGGGTCCATAGTCGGCTCCACCGTGACTATTCAAACGGCGTCACAATGAGGCGGGAGTCAGTTATATATTGGCATTATCTTCACTCGACCTCCTCCGTTACTAGTTCTGGTGTGGGTTCCGATTCCAGGTGTCTGGACAGTTGACTGCCTGAGTCCTCTTCTCCGTCTCGTCGATGGCAAGTTTTATTTCCGCTACCATTATTACCCACTGGCCTCCATCCTTCGAGCCAACCGTGTGCTGCCTCCGGTGTCTCGAAGAACCAAGTCCGTCCCTCTGCCACCACTCTAAGTTTTGCGGGGAAGAGCATTGAGTAAGGCAATTC